>NC_064641.1:768625729-773425729 GCF_023864345.2 Schistocerca serialis cubense | reverse complement strand
TCTATGCAATATATATGTGCAGTTCATGGTTTGAAATCGATTTTGGTATAAGAAAAGTTATCAGAGCAAAGTTATTTCGAATAACTAACTTTATGCCATTGCACAACTGGTATTATTCAAGTCAAGATATAATTTCATTAAGTAAACATCAGGGCAAAAAGTTTATTTTTGAGTACCATCTTCATGACACTGCACAAACGGCATTATTCTCTTAAACTTGACTGCTGAGTCAAATACGTGTTTCATTACTGGCAAAATGGAGGAGTGCACGAAACAAGTTCGCAGACGCAGTCAGATGCATGTTTGTTGAATAATTATTTTGGAACAATTTTATCTTTGATACTTTCACTAGTTAAAAAGTAAACATTTTTGGGTTAAATACTTTCACTTTTAAAGATAATTTCGGACATGATACTTTCAAAGTTCATGCTGATGATGGAGTACGATACGCTACAGCCGTAAGCCGAACACGATGGTCTTCCCTCTCGTTATGCCACATGACCGGCTGGAGCCCGGTCTTCTTGCGACCGTACCTTCTCCGGACCACCGCTGCCAACAATCCTGTACAGCGACTACATTTTTGCCAAGCTTTCTGCAATATCGGAGAAGGAAAATCGAACCTCTTGTAGCCGTATTACACGGCATCGCTCAAACTCAGCGAGCTGTTGACAATGGTGTCTTTGTCGCCTTTAAAGATATTCTTGGCTAACATCGACCCACCACGTCCAGTCCCGAAGGTAACCAACGCTCACCACCGCTACAGCGGCGTTCAAATCAAAATCGATTTTCATCCTCGTAATGGCGCGACTGGCGTGAAATCTGAGTAGGCCCCATCTTTCACATGTAGAAACTCGCGCACCAACTTTCGTTTACTTCGCCTAACACCTTCTTGGTGTTGCAATATTTTTTCCGTCAGTGTGTATTTTGTTCATCGTGTACATCTACAAATAGAATGCTGCAACAGGAAATCGACAGAGGTACTGAGCTGCCAGCTCTGACCGCACACCAACATTACGTAGTCCACTGGTGCGTGGCGTTATTTGCTCGAGCGCCAAGCAGCGCGCGAGAGAGCTAACTGGCCACAGGCTGGCGGCGGATTAATTATATATCATCTAATTACGGCCGCAGATACTGCACTTTGATCTCCTCACGTCAGCAGATACCTCCAACTGTGACCTGGGCGTTCACACGGAGGGCGGAAACTACATAATGCAGCACATATACACAGCTGGACTCATACAATATGAAAAATACGAAATATCTGCACCATAGTGCTAGATGCTATATGAGTTACTTCTGGTCTGCCATAGACAATTAAATAGACACCACACTTTAAATGAATGTTAGCTTTCTTGTAACTTAAATTCAAGGAACAGGTTGTAACAACAACTGTACATATAATAATTTTTTCTTCTGATTTTCGATAAATTAGTGTAAGCAATGTTTTGATTTCATTTCTTTTTCTTTTCGTGTCATTATGTTAAAGAAACTGTAAGCAACTTTCGATGTGAATATTAATATTTATGTCAAATTTCAAGCAATGCTATAACAGAATTGAAGTGTAACCCATGTTGAATCAATTGTAACATGTTTAAAATTGTAATTGTGCGCCTGGTCCATACGTAGGCAATGTATTAGGATATGTGGAATGCAAAACCTTTGGTGAATACCCTGTCTGTAGGGTAGCGGTAAAAGGTGGATGGCAGGCGAGCGCCGGAAAATACACACGGGCGCTGCACGGCATAACGGGCTCAGCAATATAGTCGGAATTGGGCATCGGTCTGAGAAACACGCTCCGGATCGAGGAGGCTCTCCTGGAAAACGTGATTTCATTGAGCCTCGGATGTGCCGTTTCCGACGACTATACAGCATGGCTATATTCCATAGGCACTAAATGGAAAAGGATTGCGACGCTAAGAAGAAGCAAAGTGCCGATACCTCAAGAGCCATTGCTGTGATTGTATGTGTGCTGTGCACCTCGCCATCTCGCCGCCCGCCAACCGCCGCATCGACACGAACAGGTTGAAACATTTAGTACTGTATTCGTGTGGACCAGTGTTAATTTTGTTCCCGACTGTTCAATAACAACTTAACTTTTACCAGAATTGTCCTATCATTTAATTATCCTCATCACTAACCTAGACAGGGTCCTTTCCACATGTTGTGCAATCCGAGTGTCCCGAAATGAAGATTTAAAGTTTATGTTAATAAGAATTATCTGCAGACCTATCTATGCTAGAATGTTGTTTAAGGAACTTTATTGTTAATGAATATATAAGTAAAGAACATAGGTCTGACAAAGTTGGGGCCGGCCGCGGTGGTCTCGCGGTTCTAGGCGCTCAGTCCGGAACAGCGCGACCGCTACGGTCGCAGGTTCGAATCCTGTCTAGGGCATGGATGTGTGTGATGTCCTTAGGTTAGTTAGGTTTAAGTAGTTCTAAGTTCTAGGGGACTGATGACCACAGATGTTAAGTCCCATAGTTCTCAGAGCCATTTGAATTTGAACAAAGTTGGAAGATAATGTTGAAATTGGTGTAGTAATGAAGTATAATTAATTTGAGACAAAAATAATGGTAGTTAAATAAGCAAGAAATAGGACAAAAAGAGTAGTAATTCATATATTGGAAACCTTGAGTGCTTAATGCGTTCAATAATCAAAGAATTTCAATACAGTGACAATTACAGTTTCACGATCCCCCCCCCCCCCCCCCCCACAACTCCCCCTTTTCTTTTCTATTCATTTGAATTCTGAAGTGTACTGAACTGATTTGACCAGCAAAGTTAAAGTCAATATAAAACCTAAATTTATCAGTGTTTTACCCTTCTTAAAATTGACATTGTATGTGTGTTTCAAAAGTGCTATTTCTAGGGTAACCTATGCCCGATTTCAGTCGGATCAATAGACAAAACGCAGTTTGTAGTAATCATTATAGTGTAATGTTGTGTATTTATAGCTTCTCCAAATTAGTACAGAAAGGGAAAATATTAGTTCAGTAGATTTTTCTGGTTCTAAAATTTACCATATATTGCAGTATTACTACGTGTTGTTATGCTTGTACGTACATCCACTTGTAAAAGGAAAAAACTCACTTAATGCCTAATCAGGCTGGCGACCGTATTATTAACAATTGGCAGCATCTGCTGTGTATGATTCTTGCCCATCCTAACGTGTAGTTGCACTTTAGACTTGCTTGACGTATCATTGTTGTTACTGAGTGGGTGTAAGTCTGATTTTGCCTCACTTCAGGTACACGCGGTCAACATATTTACTAAAATCCTTTCTTATACGGTGAAGCCCATCAACGTACCATAGTATAAGTTTCAATGACATATTGCGTGTGTCACTTGTAGGGTTACAAGTGGCTTCCCGGTGACAGGACATCCAATTGTTATCGGTCACAAATTAATGTGAACACCGAGTAGTGGATGTTCAGTGGCATGAATTGCAATAATATTTAGTAAAGTAAATAGCAGTGAACGTCAAGTATCGTGGTGTAGTGTAAATTGAATTCAGTATGGACAGGAAAGTAGACACGGTAGATGTGCCGAGCGTAATGGAAGATGAGCATGGCAATAGCAGGAGTTTAAGCGGCCAGATAACAGATGGCGTTATCGGAAGACAATTGGCGTACATACAATATCACGAACATGTTAACGAACAGATTGAAATGTCGAGAGTGCCTCGAACACAGCAAGGGATAAAACAGGAAGTAGAGGGTGACTTTGTAGACGATAGTGGGTACGTGAACGAATCCACTGACATGTTTGATTCTCCACAGATAAAGAAAGAACCGAAAGAAACTTTTGAGGTAGGATCGGAACACACTGATTCCGTAGAACAAAACAGTATGAAAATTTTAAGCATGAACGATTTATTTGAACAATTAACCAAACAAATTGTAGGACAGAGTGATCAGCTTCAAAAACAAGTCAGTAATCAGGTCAGTCAGCTCAAAACACAGAATGATCAACTTAAAACACACGTTGACGAGCAGCTTAAAACACAAAGTAATCAGATTAAAGCACAGGTCGAAGAACAAGGAATTAAAATTAGTAAGCAAATAGAACAGGTAGAACAAAAAGTGGGTAATTTAAGTTCTGTGGTAAATACTATGAAATTTGAAATTGACACAATTAACAAAAATATGGATACAATGCAGGGGGAAATTGACAACATTAACAGTAGGTTTGATGTTGAAATTCTCAACATCCAAGAGAAAGTAGAGCCTCTAGTTGAAACGGAAGTAGACGAAAAAGTATTCGGTCTTAAAACTCAGATCGTAAACGAATGTCAACACGGAATATCACAGTTGAAAATGGCAGTTTCAGACACTGAAAGAGAATTAGGCGAAAAGCTGACCGGATGTGTACTAAAGTGTGAACAAAATACATCGAAAATTCAAGGCAAAATTTTCGATCTTGAGGGTAAAATTAAAGATTGGCCTTGTGTTGTCTGTAATGGCACACCACTTACGAAGCAATTGGAAGGTGAGGAACGCTTCGATCCCGCCAAGAAACAAAACGGATGGCATCCGTTAGATTTCATCAAAAATTGCGAGAGGATATTTCCTGAACACTTGTCTGATCAGGAAAAGATAAACGTAGTAATTAGCGCCTTAGCAGGTGACGCTAAGCGCTGGGGAATTAATTTGAATACCGAAAGAATGACGTTCGAAGAATTTAAGCAAAAGTTTACGGAAGAATATTGGTCCGAACAAAAACAGGATCATTTGTGGCGCCAGTTTATCATGGCCAAACTTCATGATAACAGGGGCAGGAATTCTTTAAAAGATTTCTGCGAATATTGGTACCGGAAGTTGACGCATTTAAGAAGAAGAAGATCCGATTCAGAAATCATATGGGAGCTATATAAAAAGCTTCCGGAAGATTCGAAGAGATACGTGGGAAGCAATCATCGCAGCTTCCAAGCGTTTCTCGAAAGGGTCGAAGACGAAGACCATTGGCACGAAAGTCGTGCCAATCATCAAAATTTTAGTAACAGGAATAATCGTAATAATGACGAGAGAAATGACGGCGAAGGGTTTCGCGTCAACGTGATACAGAGAGGAAGAGGCAGAGGAAGAGGAAGGGGAAGTTATCTAGGTCGCGGTAGAGGGTATACCGCGCAAGATAATAATGACGCGGGAAACTGATTTCCGCGAACGTTGCTGGCCAAATGGAAGCGGACAGTACATACCGGCCCCGATTTAAGAAATGTTACCGGACCGGCAGTAAAGTTATGAGACAGGTTAGAGACAGGCGTGGAACGACGCAACGTGGTGTTGCGAAACAAGCGTCAGGTGCGGGCATAAATGAGTCATCGTTGCCGCGCAGAGCGCTACATGTTAACAGGCGAGTGGAGCATCAGAGGGCAACGGCCCAGCCTAGCAAAACAGCTGTTCAGAGAGAAACCGATAGCAATGCGGCAGCATTAGATACGAGCACTGCCGGAAGTACTGGT
The DNA here is from genome assembly GCF_023864345.2 of Schistocerca serialis cubense. Lineage (NCBI taxonomy): Eukaryota > Metazoa > Arthropoda > Insecta > Orthoptera > Acrididae > Schistocerca > Schistocerca serialis. The sequence continues at coordinate 773,420,268 of NC_064641.1, read as the reverse complement.
GCATACATTACGAGTGGTAATTCCGTGGCGAAGGAAATAGTAGATGAAACGGTGGAGACACAGAGAGGCGCGGTTAGCAGTGTTAGCAAAAAAGTAAATGGCGAGAATGATCTAGCAGAAGTAACTGATTGGTGTGTGCAGATCGACGATCTGTACAAGGGCCTAAAGCAATGCGAGTGGGAGGATTTTAAGAAGGAGTATGAGGCAAGGAAGTTGATTAGTGAAAAAGAAGATAATAGGGACGTCAATAAGGTGACGTGGCCCAAAGATGAAGAGGAGAGAGTAAACAGCGCCGCGCTGAGTACGCGTGCTGCCGATAGGACAAAGGTTAAAGATAGGAAGGAATTGGAGGATGAAATCCTGAGCATTGACGAGGAAGTAACTTCTGTTAACGATCCGCCAACAGTACGCGCTGCTACCGAAAGGCACCGTGGGGAAGGGGCAGATAATTACCTAAAAGTAATTGAAGTCCACGAGGATTACACTAAATATGAAGTAACAGTGGATGTGAGTAAAGCCGATAATGAAGCCGTTTTGCCAAAAGAAGATACTGAGTTAAAATCAAAGCCTGATGAAAATGCAGAGGGAGAACTTAGTGCCTGTCTCAGAAAAGCTTTTATGTTAGAACCTGAAAGCGAACCAGAATGGTCGGATTCGGACGATAGTTCAGGTGACGAATATTTCGGTACTAGTGAAAATAATGGGGATACAGTTAATTGCGATATTGTACCTATTGATGACGAAGTTTCAAAACAAAATCCAGATGTTGAGACTGAACAAAGAAAGAAAGAACTACCTGATGACTCAGTGTTTATTTTGCAACGAGTTCAAGTAAGTAAAGACTTTGAACTCCAGAAACCTAAAAAGCCGCCAGATATAAATGGTTCACAGGTCAGGAACATATCTTGGGACGATGTCACAGTCGACCAAGGTGCGTTGTGGAAAAAACAAAAAAACAGGAAGGGGCAAGATTTGGAGTCTGGGGCAGATTTATATTGGACTTTGAGAATTTCATGAACACCTTACATCATGAATCTACTGGATTCCCACCGGAAGAAATTTTGTTAGGCAGCAGAAGTAAAAGTTTAAATGAGGAAAAACTAGAGTTTCCACCCTGTACAAGTTTGGGGTTGAGTCAAAAGAAAGAATTAGTCAGAAAAAGGGCAAAGCAAAAAGCTGAATCTAGATCTAAAAGACATGATAAAAATCTGAAAGTTTCAAAATTTAAAATTGGAGATTATGTTCTTTTAAAAACCCACGAAAAATCTAGTGAACCGAACCACGAACTTTCCAAATTTAAATATATTTATAATGGACCATATATAATACAGAACATTCCACACGATAATGCTTACTACCTGATCTACCCAAAATCCAAAAGACCTTTAGGTGTAAGAAATATTGTGGACCTGAAACTGTGTGTTCCTAGAAGTGAGTGAACTAAGTACAATCAGAAAACAATTTACAGTAAATATGCTGTATATTATGCTGAAGCTAATTTATGCCAAATATAACAAACCTTTGTAACTTAGGTAGACCAATATCAGTGTACTAATGTAATTATGTGAGTTTCAGATTACCAATTGTACTGTAAATGTAAAGATGTATGGAGAAAAGGACTGAAAAGAAAGGGTAAAATGATGCAAAATGGACTGCCCAAATCTGAATAATAGGCAGCAAAATTACATAGTGAATTTTCTAAATATTATTGTGTGTGTGTGTTTTTTTTAGTAAATAAGGAAATGAACTGCCATTCAATGCAAGCAGCAACAAATTGTCTTATAGTGTATATAGATATTTGTGTTTGCTTTTGTAGTTAAGTGGTTGTGTTCCAGATTTTGAAATTATTTCTTTGAGAAATTTAGTAAAAATGAGTAATTTGCTATTTAAATAATGTTGTGGTAGGAGAGTGGACTGTGCCAAAGGCACTTAAGTAAATGATAAGTAAATGTTCTTGATATGTTAAAAAGTGTAGACCTATATAATGTCAGTGAAAGGAAGCTTGTGGTATAAAAAAAATTTTTTTTTTGATGGGAAATTCACATAAAGATTCAGAACCACTGTATAAATGTAAAATTTAGTGTTCCCATCAAATTTGTACTTAGTAAAATTTACTGGAAACAGGGGCATGTGTAACAACAACAGTACATATAATAGTTTTTTCTTCTGATTTTCGATAAATTAGTGTAAGCAATGTTTTGATTTCATTTCTTTTTCTTTTCGTGTCATTATGTTAAAGAAACTGTAAGCAACTTTCGATGTGAATATTAATATTTATGTCAAATTTCAAGCAATGCTATAACAGAATTGAAGTGTAACCCATGTTGAATCAATTGTAACATGTTTAAAATTGTAATTGTGCGCCTGGTCCATACGTAGGCAATGTATTAGGATATGTGGAATGCAAAACCTTTGGTGAATACCCTGTCTGTAGGGGAGCGGTAAAAGGTGGATGGCAGGCGAGCGCGGGAAAATGCACACGGGCGCTGCACGGCATAACGGGCTCAGCAATATAGTCGGAGTTGGGCATCGGTCTGAGAAACACGCTCTGGATCGAGGAGGCTCTCCTGGAAAACGTGATTTCATTGAGCCTCGGATGTGCCGTTTCCGACGACTATACAGCATGGCTATATTCCATAGGCACTAAATGGAAAAGGATTGCGACGCTAAGAAGAAGCAAAGTGCCGATACCTCAAGAGCCATAGCTGTGATTGTATGTGTGCTGTGCGCCTCGCCATCTCGCCGCCCGCCACCCGCCGCATCGACACGAACAGGTTGAAACATTTAGTACTGTATTCGTGTGGACCAGTGTTAATTTTGTTCCCGACTGTTCAATAACAACTTAACTTTTACCAGAATTGCCCTATCATTTAATTATCCTCATCAGTAACCTAGACAGGGTCCTTTCCACATGTTGTGCAATCCGAGTATCTCGAAATGAAGATTTAAAGTTTATGTTAATAAGAATTATCTGCAAACCTATCTATGATAGAATGTTGTTTACGGAACTTTATTGTTAATGAATATACAAGTAAAGAACATAGGTCTGACAAAGTTGGAAGATAATGTTGAAATTGGTTTAGTAATGAAGTATAATTAATTTGAGACAAAAATAATGGTAGTTAAATAAGCAAGAAATAAGACAAAAAGCCGGCCGTGGTGGTCTAGCGGTTCTAGGCGCTCAGTCCGGAACCGCGCGACTGCTACGGTCGCAGGTTCGACTCCTGCCTCGGGCATGGATGTGTGTGATGTCCTTAGGTTAGTTAGGTTTCAGTAGTTCTAAGTTCTAGGGGACTGATGACCACAGATGTTAAGTCCCATAGTGCTCGGAGCCATTTGAACCTTTTGAACCTTGAAGACAAAAAGAGTAGTAATTCATATATTGGAAACCTTGAGTGCTTAATGAGTTCAATAGTCAAAGAATTTCAATACAGTTGCAATTACAGTTTCAGGGTCCCCCCCCCCCCCCCCCCCCAAACTCCCCCTTTTTTTCTATTCATTTAAATTCTGAAGTGTACTGAACTGATTTGACCAGCAAAGTTAAAGTCAATATAAAACCTAAATTTATCAGTGTTTTACCCTTCTTAAAATTGACATTGTATGTGTGTTTCAAAAGTGCTATTTCTAGGGCAATCTATGCCCGATTTCAGTCGGATCAATAGACAAAACGCAGTTTGTAGTAATCATTATAGTGTAATGTTGTGTATTTATAGCTTCTCCAAATTAGTACAGAAAGGGAAAATATTAGTTCAGTAGATTTTTCTGGTTCTAAAATTTACCATATATTGCAGTATTACTACGTGTTGTTATGCTTGTACGTACATCCACTTGTACAAGGAAAAAACTCACTTAATGCCTAATCAGGCTGGCGACCGTATTATTAACAATTGGCAGCATCTGCTGTGTATGATTCTTGCCCGTCCTAACGTGTAGTTGCACTTTAGACTTGCTTGACGTATCATTGTTGTTACTGAGTGGGTGTAAGTCTGATTTTGCCTCCCTTCAGGTACACGCGGTCAACATATTTACTAAAATCCTTTCTTATAAGGTGAAGCCCGTCAACGTACCATAGTACAGGCTTTAAAGTGTTAACGTACGCCCGAGCGTAGACGTTACAAGGTGTAAGATTATAACTATTAAAGTTTTATTAACTATAGTTAAATGAATATATTTTTAAAGTTGTTGCTTCTTTCCAGTAATCATTACTGTAGTGGCACTTCTTCACACGCGCTACACGATAGTCCACATTCCTGTGATAAACAGTGAAGAGACTTCGTGAGAGACGCCAGCAGTAATATATTTACCTCAGCCACACTTTCTTTCGCTAACTCGGGACGGTGTCCGTCGTGCAGATATAACGATTTTCCGTGTTTGTCTTCAGCTTCGTCACTAGGTCTTGACATGTTTAAATGGTTTACGTCGACCACCGAATCGTTCGAAAAATAGTCGTTGGCATTTCTTAAAGGAACTACTTATCCAATACCGTTTCACTAGAAAAACGTGCTCTTCCAGGGAATATCGGCACATGATCCGATTCAAACAACACGGAAAGACTATAAATTCGTCTGGGTTTGAAGCCGCATTGTCATCTGTAAAATTCCGACGTTTCGGCGACTATTGCAAGGCGCCATCCTCGGGGTGTATTGCTAACTGGTGCAGTGAGCAATACATCCTGTGGAAGGCGCCTTGCAACAGTCGCCGAAACGTCGGAATTTTACAGATGACAATGCGGGATCAAACACGGAAGAATTTTATAGACTGTGACAACGGCCGCAGAAGGCTATGTTTACATACAATACGGAAAGAATCAATTCGCTACACTGATATGCGAGACCCCACACACAGCTCGAGGAACTTGGTTGTTGCCACATTTCGAACATGCTCCAACGTCGACGAGTTACGTGAGAACGTCCGCCGTGAAATCCGGTATTCTGGCAGCAACATTTACGAACATGTAGCGTCTTGTTGAACTTGTGTACTGTTGAGAGGTGGTCACTTCCAGAATCTGTTCTAAAGTACCTTAATTTCGTAACCGTAAAGGTGCATCGGGTAAAAATTTGGTTTAATATCCCCTTTTACTAAGATTTTTTGTAACATTTTTTTCTAGGGCACTTGAGAGTGGGACACACTGTAATATGTGGCAGGCAGTGCCAAAGTGCCGAATCGGTGAGATTTGAAACAGAACGTTTCTTTTACAGTCAAAAGGAAGACCATTACAATCAAGGCAGCATTCAGGTCAGAAAATAAAACACACTCAACTACGATATTATGGTGTATCGACAACCCTGTATTCAAGTTTCACACGCTGGTGAGTCGTCTCGTCGGAGGAGACAGTCATGCGTCAGAAGGCTTCTAACAGACATGAAGGTTAACCTGCACCGCGACATGAGGTGGTACGTGGTGAAAGTTTCTTCCATTTCGGGGAACAGCAGCAGGGCATTATTTTGTATGGCAGGAGTTCTGGTCTGCATCGAACTACTCACAGCATACCGTAGTTTTCGAATAGGTGCACCAAAACAATCTGGCACAGCCCATTGACAAAACGCAAACGAACAATCAATTTTTTCGAGGGGGAAGTTAAAGCTTTGTGACTACCCCTGCCAATGATTATAGAAAGACAGCAGACCATGAGTGAACGAAACTTTCACTAAGACCTTCATGTTGCAAGAGATTGGGGAAGATACTGCAAGAACTGGGCTAAGATCTGTTCGTCTCTCCATCTCTGGAATGTAATTCTGTTCCTCATGGCACCAAAACGGAGTAGGCTGAATGAATTCCACGAATCCCATCCATCTGTGTCACCACGAGGAAGATATTTTCGTGCATCATCCTTAATTCACAGTTCTGAGTTCTAGTTCGCCACGTTTCGATTCTTGTGGTAATCTTTAAGAAACACATTTTCCGGCTTTAATCGTGCGTTGTCATTTAAAGTACGAGGAGCAGTCGTAAAGGTACACTTATTGTCTCGAAATAATCAAGTTACGTGGTTATTTGTTTGTTTTGTTATGCCCTGAGTTATGCCCTGAGTAATGCCCACAGCCCAGGATTGCTTCAGAGCACGGATATATCAACACGAGCCAGCCACAAGGCGTAATCATTTTGACACGATTAGTCAGTGACCAAGAGTGCGACGTCGATATTTCCGTGTGAGAATGCGTTTGAGCTCAGAGGAAAAGTATGAGGCAACTGCACACCAAACTGCCTTCGTTGCCGTCGTAACATTAAGTGATATGCTCTACATAGGACGCAACAATGCCCATTGGGGAACTGATGAGGCAGCTGCGGTACCAAAACAACGCGTTAAGCTAACGTAGCGCGACTAGAGACCGGTGATCACTCACAAAAAGCTTGACGGATTCGGTCATTAAGAATGATGTCTCACGGCAAAGCCTCTCCTCAATTAAATACAAATACCCCGACCTGGTAGCTTAGAGGCAGTGGATCATTAGGTTTGATGGCATCCATATCATTCCTACTCGATTGTTTCCTTATCATTTAATAACATGTAGTGTAAGATTGTTCCAGTGATGTCACACTGTACCAGTCACAGCCTGCTGCAGTGGTCGAGCGGTTCTAGTCGCTTCAATTTGGAACCGCACGACCGCTACGGTCGCAGGTTCGAATCCTGCCTCGGGCATGGATGTGTGTGATTTCCTTAGGTTAGTTAGGTTTAACTAGTTCTAAGTTCTAGGGGACTAACGACCTCAGAAGTTGAGTCCCATAGTGCTCAGAGCCATTTGAACCATTTTTATAGAAGGATCTGAGTTTTGCGAATGCCTGCTGAACTTTACCTGCCACCACATGGAGTGAAGTACGGAGGAGGTGTTGATATAAAATGGGGGTGTTGTTCATGACTGGGCGTGATACCCTTATTTCACTTAAGAAAATGGTAGATTCGTGAAGATATGAAGACATTTCAAGGCATTGTGTACTGCTTACAGCAGAGCAAACCTCTGGGGACGATGGCTGATCGTTTTAGCTTGAGAATGACTTAGGTCGTGCACCAACATCTGTGTGGCAATGGTTAGTGGACACTAACAGTACTCAAATAGAATGGCCTCCTGAGAGTCGCGACTTGAGGCCAATGAAACGCCTTTGGTGTTAGTTAACTCGTCGACTTCCTTCCAAACACTTTAGATTTTTAGGAATAATGGCTGCCTTTCCCCACTCACATTCACAAATCTCACTGAAAGTTTCTTTAGCAGAGATCAGGTCCTCACGAAGGAGAACTGTTGACACAACCCATATTAATGTCTACTAATGCTTTCACACGATGTGGTTTCGTTTGAAGCCACTTAGGATTTTCTCATTTCGTAGCACATGCCTAGTAGCAACGTCTGCAGCCATCTACATCTACATCTACATCCATACTCCGAAAGCCACCTCACCGTGTGTGGCGGAGGGTACCCTGAGTACCTCTATCGGTTGTCCCTTCTATTCCAGTCTCGTATTGTTCGTGGAAAGGAGGATTGTCGGTATGCCTCTGTGGGCTCTAATCTCTCTGATTTTATCCTCATGGTCTCTTCGCGAGATATACGTAGGAGGGAGCAATATACTGCTTGACTCCTAGGTGACCTTTTACGTCTCCAATAGCTCCTCCCCTTTAGCAGCTGCAGCTTCATATGTTTCGTATCTTGCAAGTTAGACGAGCATACGTAGGAGTCGTTATTTTATGCTGTACACAACTGTCTTTGTTTTCAAACTGTGGCTGACTGTTTCCATAAGGCACGTTTTGCGCATGGATTAGGTACAGAAAAGTGTCCTGTTCAAATTTATATTCTTTGTATTACTATAATAATTAAATTTATACATTTTTTCATAAATATTGTTGTGGTCCCTTCCGAAACGACTGTGGCTCTAAGGGCAACGTGAGCATCTGTGATCACAGGTTGTTGTATTCCAGTTTCACACGATCTACTTTCGAAGAATAGGGGAAGAGGGAATTCTGTGGTACCTTTTAGAAGGCATTTCTTCTGATAACGCCTCAGACTGACATTAGCAGTGATGTGTTACTGAATATGGTGATCTCAATTTTCGGACGACAAAATTAGTGTCATCTTGCATTACTTCAGAGAGTGAGAGCAAAGAACCACCAGCGAAAAGTGTAAAACTATTGTTCCAGTTGAAAAACGATACAGGAGAAGCAAGCATCTTCCAATACGTGGCACCCTAAGGCAGTGTGTATACTGCAGCACAGAGAGGGAACTTCACAGAAGCAGATGAAATTGTGGCCTCGTTCACGTAGCCCTATGCGCCTTATGCCTAACTGCAGAAAGGAACTGCATTTTACCTTCCTACCAAAACTAACGACACTTCAGAGACTGTGGCTTCTTTTGTAACCAACCCACATGAGATCAAATAATGTGTTATACACCTGTTTTCACATTGTTGCCTCATTTTATGTCTAATAATCTAACAAAAACAAGATAATTCAGAAAGATTAATTTCTAATATTTCGAGACTGAAGGGGCTAATAGATGTCTCGAAGCTTGTCATCAGAGAGTGTCGCTTCTTCATAGGAATGAGCCACAGGCTGGCTGTACTGATGTGACATATCTCGCAGGTATCAGTGAGATTGTTCTCTAGAAATTTCAGGAACGATCTACACGCTAAGAAAGTTTTGAGCGCCACATCCAGAAACAATGCTACTTGCTCATTTCTTTACCGCAACTCTCGATCACGCTGCAGCTCAAAACGGGCGGGCACTGCTAGCAAACCCTGCTATCAGAAAATTCTATTTCTGTGCAGCCTTTGGAATCACTGTGTGTGCGAACACACAGTATCAGCGCGGGTGTGTCCATCTCGCACGGAACGGCCTTATCTGCAGGCCGGCAGAGGGGCGTGCTGCTGCCGACTGCTCGCGGATTTCACCTAGCCTTACCCCTCCCCCTCCACCTCCACGCGCCGCACCCTGCCGCCCACGCAGGGGCGCCGCACCCTGCCGCAGTATTTACGGAGCGCCGTCACGCGACCGCAAGCGGTGCGCTACCTACGACAGCGCCGCCGCTACTGGAGATAAATGTTAATCTGATGCACGGAACGCCTGGCCCCAGAACGGAAGCTGCGGCCCAGTAAATAAACATTGCAGTTTACCTGAGTCAGCCGCCTCGCGAAAACAGTTGACGGCTCTATCGAGTGAAGTTGATGAAATGGGTGGAAGACGGGCGTAATTTGAGCTGCACCGTTATTCTTTAGACTGCACCAATTCGTTCTCTGGCGACTATGTTATACACTGTTGAAGAGCTACTACAGCAGCATAGACGTGACTGGAAGTCGTCCTAGAGGCGTGCGTCCGTTGTAATTGAAAAACAGAAATGGCTTTAAAATAGCTGTTTGGTCGTGAAATAATAGTGACAAGATGTTCCTGGATCCTTAATATTATTCATTACGCGTTTCGGGTTCTGTCAATCTTCCGATGACCTGGTGACAAATATATTTTTGTTACATCATCATCATTTAAGACTGAGTATGCCTTTCAGCGTTCGGTCTGGAGCATAGTCCCCTTATAAAATTCCTCCATGATCCCCTATTCCGTGCTAACATTGAAGCCTCTTCTGATATTAAGCCTATTACTTCAAAATCATTCTTAACCGAATCCAGGTACCTTCTCCTTGGTCTACCCCGACTCCTCCTACCCTCTACTGCTGAACCCATAAGTCTCTTGGGTAACCTTGCTTCTCCCATGCGTGTAACATGACAACACCATCTAAGCCTGTTCGCCCGGACTGCTACATCTATACACTTCATTCCCAGTTTTTCTTTGATTTCATCATTGTGGATACCCTCCTGCCATTCTTCCCATCTACTAGTATCTGCAATCATCGTAGCTACTTTCATATCCGTAACCTCAACCTTATTGATAAGGTAACCTGAATCCACCCAGCTTTCGCTCCCATACAACAAAGTTGGTCGAAAGATTGAACGGTGCACAGGTAACTTAGTCTTGGTACTGACTTCGTTCTTGCAGAAGAGAGTAGATCGTAGCTGAGCGCTCACTGCATTAGCTTTGCTACACCTTGCTTCCAGTTCTTTCACTATGTTGTCATCCTGTGAGAATAAGCATCCTAAGTACTTGAAACCGTCCACCTGTTCTAACTTTGTTCCTCCTATTTGGCACTCAGTCCCTTTATATCTCTTTCCCACTGACATTACTTTCTTTTTGGAGATGCTAATCTTCAGACCATAGTCCTTACATTTCTGATCTAGCTCTGAAATATTACTTTGCAAACATTCAATCGAATCTACCATCACAACTAAGTCATCCGCATATGCGAGACTGCTTACTTTGTGTTCACATATCTTAATCTCACCCAGCCAGTGTATTGTTTCCAACATATGATCCATAAATAATATGAACAACAGTGGAGACAGGTTGCAGCCTTGTCTTACCCCTGAAACTACTCTGAACCATGAACTCAATTTACCGTCAACTCTAACTGCTGCCTGACTATCTATGTAAAGCCCTTTAATTGCTTGCAAAAGTTTGCCTCCTATTCCATAATCTCGTAGAACAGACAATAACTTCCTGCTAGGAACCCCGTCATATGCCTTTTCTACATCTATAAAGCATAGATACAGTTCCCTGTTCCACTCGTAACACTTCTCCATTATTTGCCGTAAGCTAAAGATCTGGTCCTGACAACCTCTAAGAGGCCTAAACCCACGCTGATTTTTATCCAATTTGTCCTCAACTAATACTCGCACTTTCCGTTCAACAATACCTGAGAATATTTTACCCACAACGCTGATTAAAGAGATACCTCTGTAGTTTTGCTAAAATCCTGCAAAATTACACACGTGCATAAATGGAGCCCCTATACTAAACCATCATATAGCAACAAGGCAGTTAAGACGTAATACTCACCCTCTGACAAAAAGTGAACATACAGCTTTGACAAAGTTGTCAAATAACGTCAAAAGCTGGTAAGGGTACAGTACCCTTACATAGTATCGATCATGCACTATGCAGTGATCATAAAAGAAAGCAAAGACTGCAGTGCAGTCAACAATGTGCGAGGGGGGTGAGCTAGAGTTGAGTGATGGAGTCCGTGAGTGGAAGTCGGATGTGCGAGAGGCTATAGACAGTTGCTCGGTAAAGAGGCTGGAGATTAGTGGCAGAATGTAGGCGTAATGGCACACAGTATTTGATTTCCGTTGAGTGTTTATAAATGTTGGCTTACAAAAAGGGTGTTTTAATTAATAAATTCCAGTATTTGTGAAAGGAGACGTGTCTGGAGGCAACCCGGTCAGGCTGAACGCCTTACACACACTGTCCAGCGAGAGCAGCAAGGTGGAGGTTCCCTGATGTTTTGGGGTGGCATTATGTGGGGCCGACGTATGCCACTGCTGGACATGGAAGGCGCCGTAACAGCTGTACGATACGTGAACGCCATCCTCCGGCCGATAGCGCAACCATACCGGCAGCATATTGGCGAGGCATTCGTCTTCATGGACGACAATTCGCACCCCCATCGTGCACATCTTGTGAATGACTTTCTTCAGGATAACAACATCGCTCGAGTAGAGTGGCCAGCATGTTCTCCAGACAATGTCACTATGGAACATGCCTATTATAGATTGAAAAGTGCTGTTTATGAACGACGTGACCCCCCAACCACTCTGAGGGATCTACGCCGAATCACTGTTGAGGAGTGGAACAACCTGGACCATCAGTGCCTTGATGAACTTGTGGATAGTATACCACGACGAATACAGGCATGCAATAATGCAAGAGGACGTGCTACTGGGTGTTAGAGGTGCCGGTGTGTACAGCAGTCTGGACCACCACCTCTGAATGTCTCACAGTGTTGTGGTACGACATGCAATGTGTGGTTCTCATGAGCAGTAAAAAGGGCGAAAATGATGTTTATGTTGATTTCTATTCCAATTTTCTGTACAGGTTCCGGAACTCTCAGAACCGAAGTGATGCAAAACTTTTTCTTATGTGTGTACAATGTCTGGAAAAAAAAGTGATACACCCGGAAGGAGAAGAAGACATGAAATAGACTGAGAGGGTAAGTGATGTTGTGGCAGCGATTACAAAAACGAGTCGTATTTACAATGAAGTGTGCAGTATGATTCCTCTTATCAATGACGTGGCACCACATCAGGTGCACGGATGGGGTGCAACTTCACTGATTCTTTGGGAAATAGTGTCATAAAGCCGTTGTATCTTTCCTGAGACAAGCTGGCCCACAACTATTTTAAGTGCTCCTTGATTTCCAGGGTTTTGAGTAATCACTTGATATGTAATTAAACTGACATACTCGCCTATGGCTTCTGTGAACGAAAATCTCATTGCAGACAACCTTGTAGTGGGGCCACCACAGTTATGAGTATTCATCTTGGGTATTAACAACCGCTTCAGCTGTATTTAGCCCTTTATTGCTGGATCACTACTGGTTTTCGTGGGGCTAAAAGCCACATCTTCAGGTGAACCTATGATTAAAACATTAGAGCAGAAAAGCTCGGAATCTTTTTATCCAACATTCGATGTCCTTGAAAACAAAACATCGCTAAAATCTATGACATACAGTCCCGCTTCTTTTGACGGACAACGAATATTAGGTAAAAGATTCCGAGCTTTTGCACTCTAATATTTTAATCACATGTTCACCTAAAGATATGGCTTTTAGCTTAACGAAAACCGGTAGTGATCCAGTAATAAGGGACTAAATACAGCTGTATGGGTCATTAATACCCAAGATGAAAATCTCATTGTGATTTCGGTAGGATCTGAACACGCAACCAGCAGATATGGAGTCAGACACGCTACCTTTGCTCCACGGAGTCGACGTTGTTTAGGTCTTTGAGTGAATAGGATCCTCGAACGCTCACTGTACCGTTCAAACCTAAGAAATAATGACAACAGGGTCTACGAGGGACTCGTCCCAATTGTACTTGCTCGGGCGGGGGTGTAAGTCAGTGGTAGGGTGTCTGCTTCACACGCAGAAAGTCCTGGGTTCAAATCCTAGTTCCTACAATTTTTGTTTCTTGTTGCAACAGTACATGAAAACTTTTGCTTATCACCATATTCTATAAAATTCAGTGTGCAAGATTCTTCTCTCAAGCAAGCGGATATGGTACTCTTCGATTTCTTAGCGAGAGGACGACGACCTACACGACACTGGGTTGCAATCTCCTTCCCCCTTCACCCTCCCCCCCCCCCCCCCTCACCACATTGAAATATTGCTCCAAATCCCTCGGAATGGCGTGCGGAGTGCATGCAAATATTTATTTGCAATTCGTAGCGATAATCGTCACGTTTTAGGAATACCAAAAAACGAACGGGGCAGCTGGGACTGAATCGTGGACCCCCACATCTGCAGTCGAATGGTCTACGACTGAGCTATACCCCCTTTCACACAGTTTGTATTTCGATAACATAGCGAAAACGATTATAGTCAGCCTTGCTAAGGACATTCGAGTCGAGCAAAATATTTCATAATCAGTTAGATCTTAGCACTGAACTACATAAACAGCAAAAATACTAGGACGGAGTTGACATCCTGTCTGGTCCAACATATGCTCTATAGGGGACAGATCTGATGATGTAGATGGCCGAAGAGGCACTTCAACATCACGTATATAATTCATTGCAAGATTTGCCATGTGTGGAGGAGTACTGGTCCCGACGAAAAATCGCTTCGCGATACTATCGTGTGAGAGGTAACAAATGAGAACGCAGGATGTATGAAACGCACCACTGTGGTGAAAGAGATCCCTCAATCACTACCGGTTGTGACACGAAGTCCTATTCGATGGCTCCCCACACCATGACGCCTGAAGTAACCCGCTGTGCCTCTCCAAAACATGGGGAGAATGGGACCTCTCTCCACGTCCCCGCCATACTCCCCGACGGTGCTCATACGGGTTAGTGCAGAATCGCAACTCAGCGCTGAACACAGCACTATTCAGCAGTTCATACAGGGTGACAATTACTGAAGTATATGAAATAAAATCGTCATAACCTCTAAACGGTTTGCTTTACGATGTTAAAACTGCACTGTTGCCCGCGGGACATGATGGGAATTAGTATGCGCATGTATGATTTGGTTAGCAACGAAACCCATTTTCATTTGGATAGGTTCGACAATAAGTAAAATTGGCGCATTTGGGTGACTGAGAATCCGCATTTCGCAATCAGGGAGTCTCTACACCCTCAACTGGTGGGAGTCTGTGTGCAATTTCCAATCACTGAATAACCAGTGCGTTAAAGTCTTGGAAGATGATGTCATCCACCTTATCCAAAGAGACCTTGATTTTGACAAGGTGTGGTTCAAGCAGTAGGGAATTCGGCCCCATCGAAGGGGGAGAGTGGTTGATGTCCTGGAGGAGCACTTTGAGGAGTGTATTCTGGCTTTGCGGGACCCAGAGGTCACTGGTGTGGGCCTCAGTTGGCGGCCGTATTCCCCGGATCTGAAAACATGTGACTCCCTTTTGTGCGACTACATTAAAGACAAGGTGTACAACAATAACACCAAAATCATTGCTGAGCTGAAAACCGCCATTCAGGATGTCATCGACGTTCCGACACTTCAGTGGGTCATTCAGAATTTTACTACTCGTCTGCGCCACATGATGGCAAGCATATCGAACACGTCATAACGTCATTGCGAATATCTGTAGTGACGCTTACATGCTGAATAAAGTGTGTGCACTCCGTAGTTTGTAACTGATTTAGGTTTCCTTCATACACTGTAGTTCAATAATTCTCACCCTGTACTTACTTGCTACTACACCACTCCAAAAGCAACCTCAACGTCCCTTGTGTAGGCTGCAGTTAACACCACGACAGAACGTGGTGTTAACTGCAGCCAAAGGACGTTGATTCCCTATTACAGATGCTACTAGTCCCCAATCAATGGTGCAGGGTTGCACATAATATTGCACTGTATCCGTTACCTGTTCGGGGTGGATGGCGGTGAAGATTTGTACGGGTTATGACGTGCTTGGTGCACAATACGGCGATCCGTCCCATGTAGTGCTGAGACGACGTCGACCTGAACCTTGACAAAGTGTACGGCAGCTCCCGAATTTCCCATGCAGTCTAACATCACGCCGCTGTCACATCCGAGTGACCCGCACTTGGAGATACTGTACAATTTGGTCAGCCAGCCAAATGGAGACTCATAATGAGGCCCCTTTCCAGTTCTGTCAAAAAGTGAGAGCACTGGCTCATATGGAGTCTCAGTGTTCTTCATAGTGATCGCTCAACATTCTATTGCTGTTAGCGCCCCCTTATATTCCGTACAAGTCCTGATTAGAACAAGAACGCTTTCTGGTGGATGTCCTACGTGTCACAGAAGACTGTAACTCTTGATCGTTAACATATTCTGCAATGGCGCGTACGTGTATCAAGTTACATTGACATCGGACCGTATCCTCTGAATGCTTTACTGTTTTGTGAATTTCGTAATAAAAGCGTGTCGGATTTAATTACGTATCGGATTTGGTTAAAAACATCACAAATGTACCGTCGAACAACTTCCCATTTAGTGATAAATCTACAGACAAAAATACTGGCTTAACTTTTTCTAACATGTGCGCTGCTAGTAGCTACCGCTTTTCGAAAGCCCTCACGCTGTTTTATGTGACGAGTAGATGTCAGAGGAATGCGCCTTACCAACTATTAAAAAATACTTTGAGAAATCACAAAATCTGGCCCTGTTTCTTCGGCGCATGTTTAATGTCGGGCAGAATGTAACTATTGCCGAAGCTCTGACAGATATGTGTAGCCAACTTCAGTCTCTTCTGATAAGTGTCATCACGACTGATGAGAAGAAGATGCATCAGTTTCAAAGTTAGGTAAAGAGCTATCCCAGACGCTGTGCATCACCATGTGTATAATAGTTCCACTCATGAAACTTCCTGGCAGATTAAAACTGTGTGCCCGACCGAGACTCGAACTCGGGACCTTTGCCTTTCGCGGGCAAGTGCTCTACCATCTGAGCTACCGAATCACGACTCACGCCCGGTCATCACAGCTTTACTTCAGCCAGTATCTTCTGACAGTAGTAAAGCTGTGAGGACCGGGCGTGAGTCGTACTGGTAGAAGTAAAGCTGTGAGGACCGGGCGTGAGTCGTGTCTCGGTAGCTCAGATGGTAGAGCACTTGCCCGTGAAAGGCAAAGGTCCCGAGTTCGAGTCTCGGTCGGGAACACAGTTTTAATCTTCCAGGAAGTTTCATATCAGCGCACACTCCGCTGCAGAGTGAAAATCTCATTCTAGTTCCACTCATGTTAAAGAACACCATCCCAAAGTCTTTCGTTTTCCGTCTCCAGTACTGTTACGAAACATTGTGTGAGTGCTTTGTAGCTGATGAAAATTACCTTTCACGGGTGGTAAAGCAATTTTATTTGCACCTTCAGTTCTATTCGTCATGATAACACTCATTAAACACTTTAGACACACATGGTAAATTTCCAGTGAAGTATTGTGTGACGATATCACAAAGTTATGCGACTACACCACTTATAAGTGGTACCTCAATATGTACACACATCATTATATTAGTTGTTTTTTCTCTGCGTTTTCCAGCCAAACAATGGTTCAAATGGCTCTAAGCACTATGATGAGCCTCAACATCCCGAGGTCATCAGTCTCCTAGACATAGAACTACTTAACCTAACTAACCTAAGGATATCACACACATCCATGCCCGAGGCAGGATTCGAACCTGCGACCGTGGCAGCAGCAGCGCGGCTCCGGACTGAAGCGCCTAGAACCGCCCGGTCACAAAGGCCGGCTTTCTAACAAACTTTATGATGTTCTCTGCACGGTCGTACAGGACCAATAAATGGACTATATCTCTCAGTATAGACTAACCGTTTTGCGAACACGCGTACATACTCAAAAAACTGACGTGATGCACAGGCGAAAATAAGCAACAATGGCTTGTCCTTGCCACATGTACTTGAGGGTACGAGCAACCTACAAACATTCGATACGTAATTTCTGTAATTATTAGTCTGCAAATGACGTAAATACTGCTGCGATGTTGCTCAGTACACAGAACTAAGTCACAAACGAAATATCTCTACTACACCCGTCACACCCTGATAGGCTAAGTGTTCTTCATTTTTAAACACGATTCCAATGAAAACAACAGAGAGCGTTTCAGAGTAAGCAGCAGGCAAGGACATTATTCATAGTGACTTTTATTGCAGCCATCTTAATACATTAAGTGAGAAGCCGATAGAAACATTTTCAATACGTCGTTGAAGCGTTTGAAACAGTTCTGGTGCATATTCTGCAGAATGTGGGCTACTCGTGGATGGTGCAGTATGCAATACGCCCTTGCGGACGCAATAGTTGTGACAGTATATATGAACAAAGGCAGATGGAAATGACGGTGTTAATGGATTTTGAATGTGTCAGGTAGGCTTATGTACCTGTGATGCAGCCTCTGTTGACGTACATTTGACCTTTGCTTTCCAAGTACGAACAGCAATTTAGCCTGGACTTTGCAGTCTTTCTGTAAATATTTGAATACGCTATTTCTGTTCTCTCTTGCAGTCTGACTAACACACAGCTCATTATAGCCAGTGGTAAACGAAAACGTAAGCCATTTTAACTGAAAATTTGTCAATGCATAAATCAACAGATATTACAAGAGCTTTCAATGCTTCCATGCAGTTTACAGTATACAATTAATTTCTCTCTCTCTTTCTCTCTCTCTCTCTCTCTCTCTCTCTCTCTCTCTCTCTCACACACACACACACACACACACACACACACACTACATAGAATATCTTTTCCAGACAAACCTAAAGTGCTTAAACGATTATTTCAATACTGAATGATGTAAATTTGAATTTTGAATTAGCTCTTCTATTTAAAAAAGTTCACAATTCTGAATACCTGACTTACGAACGGCTGTGAACAATTAAAAGGTAATTCTGGTCACTACTGCAGCTGTTTTGATCAGTATGTAAAAGTAGTTTTAAATGAAGAAATGAATAGGTAGTATGTAAATAACATTATTAGCATTGTTAGAGAATCAGAAGATATTAATTTATCTATAACTCAACCTTACTTGAACTGATTTTGCTTTACAATTAAAACGTGTTAGAAATCTCAAAAGTCTTTAACTTGAAAAGAACCTCTAGCTGTTTTTTTGAAGTGAAGGTTAGGATATCCGCTCAGGAATAAAGTTATTTCCCAGGGATGTTTTTTACTTTTTGTATCCGCTTAATCGCAAGTGGCCATTTTAGGTTTCACGAAGTGTGATTCCCAAAACTCTGCTCATCAAATGGTTCAATCATCAGTCAGAACCATTTGATGCTCAACTCATTTGGGAAAAAAGTTACCGCCATTCCTTCTAACGGCTACTTTTGTTCTACAGTGTGGCGCCATGGTCCACACAGTCATGAAAGACACTGCGTAGTGCGCTGCGACAGTATGCCACAGAGAAAAACGTACAGCAAAACACCTTTAATGCTGCGGCTGATGTTTTGTTCCGATGAGACAAGTAGGCTAATTTTGTCTATTGCAAGTGTATACCATTTGAAACAACCATATGAATGTTTCAGATGTATTGTACTTTTGAAATTGGTTTAATTAGAATAACTTTATAAGATTTTGATCGAAGTAGTCTCAAGAATAAACATGCAGTCTGGTTTTTAGCTACGCAGTACTGCGAAACGAAGGGGCATCATTTTGGCGTCTTCGTTTGCAAAATATGCAACCGTTTAGCACGAATGGTAAGTTTCTTGAGTTTAAGTTATACATACAGCAGCAGAATTTTCAGCAGTTAAAATGTCATTCTAGAGCAATTGGATTCCTTCACAAATTAAGTTTTCTTCACGAAAATAATCTTTCGAACACCACAGTATCAACGTGAGCGCCATTTTCAACAGCCCTATTGACGTGGAAAGGGGCGATCTGCGTTTCGCAAGAGCTCTATCTGCGGAGTCCTTGTTGATTTCTATAGAAGTGCTTTCGTTCTCTAGAAACTGTCATAAATGTTCCAGAATTCCACAACAGATTGACGTCAACGATGTGGGTTTGTAACTATGTGCGTCTAACTAAGATCATTCTTGAAAACGGGAATTACCTGCACTCCTCTCCAGTCGCTAGGTACACTTCGTTGCTCCAGAAACCTACGGTTAACTGCTGCTAGAAGCGGAGTAATTTCTATAGCATAATCTTTGAAGAAACTTACACATATCTCGTCTGACATTATGCATTTTCACTACCAAGCAGTTGCAGTTGCTCTTCTATTCCGCGTTCGATTATCTCAGTATCTGCCAGAAGTGATGTGCAGGGGACGTGGTCTTATAGTGTGGGTGTGATTCCGTGATAGCGCTTAAGAAAACGCTAAATTGGCAAGAACAGTAACACATTTTATAGTATGGTGTACTGTGTATAACAGACGAACAGCGTCGAAGCATTTGTGACGCAATGGTTTTTGGACACTGACATTCCTGAAATTGACTTGCCTGCTCCGAGTCCCGACCTAAGCCGAATGCAACACCTTTGGGGTGAGTTAGAACATTGACCTCGCCCTACACCCCAGCGTCCAGCGTCACTGGTTACGGTTCTTGAAGAGCTGGCTGCCATTCCTGGAAAGAGATCTAGACACCTCACTGAATGATCAAGCCGTCGTGAAGGTGATGGCTGGACACAGCCCACATTAACGTTCACTAATAGGTGTCCAGATACTCTTCGACCAATAGTATTCTAAACATCACTACATTGCTAGCTGACGTCTCGTTTGTGGGATTCTCTCAGTGGCAGTTACAATACACACGAAATTCCAGTCATGAAAATGTATTGAGAAAGTTGCACGCTATTCTACTGCAGGGCACGTTCCAAGGTACACCAGACTCGTTACGTCATTCCTGTCGCACGCATTTTTCTCAGTAGCCGGTAGCACAGAGAACCTCTTAAAAAGTTGACGTAACAGGAGGCGAAGCATTGCTCCCCCCACCGTATCACGACCACTAGTAGTTCGGAAGGGGAAAGGCCGCAGCGCTGCAGAGGGCAACTCGTTACGAACTTGAGGACCGCGCGGGACTTGGCAGCTCGGATGACCGGCGCCGGACCGCCGCTCACTTCCAAAGGGGTCGCCGTCGCTTCGCGCGCGGGGGCGGAGTCACCGACGGTCGGCCCGTCTATCGGTAGGAGGCGGCGGCTGGCGGGGGCGGAAGCTCCTCATTTGGCGGTACCTCCCGTCCTCCCCAGCCGGCGCCGGGCCCGCGGCCGCTCACAAGCGGCTCCACAAACTCTTTGTTGTCCGTCTACTGCCGAGCGGGAACTCTGCTAGCAGCTGCCAAAGGCAGGCGGCCCGTCTCCAGCACAACGCGGCCACGTCCTCCCAGGCGCCTTTATTTCGGTCCGCTTCACAAGCAAAAGGGCTTATCACACTCGTCTAGGCCACAAAGACTAAGGCTTCCCTGAGGAGGGTTTCGTGTAGAGACGTTTCGTCCCGTAAAGGACTTTCGTACAAGCATTCAGTACTACTAGTTGAAAAATGACAACTTTCTATTTATCCTCGTTTTATGGAATGTTTTGACGACTGCGTCTGTACTGTAAATTTATGAAGTATTTCTACTGCTTCAATCATTTTTACTAATATATTGTTAGCAAGATGCGTTTCGGCTGCATGTTGCCATCAACAGGTTCATTCCAGTTAAATGTAAATTACATTCCTATGAAGTGTAATTACGTTCATTTGCTGCGTATGCCACTGGAATTATGCACTGAAATACAATTCTGTACGGCATATACGTGCATTTTAGTAATAAAATACCATATAGAAAAGTCCGCAGCTCGTGGTGGTGCGGTAGCGTTCTCGCTTCCCACGCCCGGGTTCCCGGGTTCGATTCCCGGCGGGGTCAGAGATTTTCTCTTCCTCGTGATGACTGGGTGTTGTGTGGTGTCCTTAGATTAGTTAGGTTTAAGTAGTTTTAAGTTCTAGGGGACTGATGACCATAGATGTTAAGTCCCATAGTGCTCAGAGCCAGCCATATAGAAAACTCTTGATCGCATAAAAACGCTTTCATTTCTCATAAATGGCGACCAATTTCAACCTAATGTGGATCATCTTCGGACCATACTCTGTAATTTGAGGAACATCTGAATACAGGGAAACATGTAACGTAATGAACATTACGTTAAACCTTTTCAGTCCTTAGATGAGTGGACAGCCCGTCTGACTGTCATGCAGCGTGCCCGAGTTCGATTCCCGTACGGGTCGAAAATTTTCTCCACTCGGGGACTGAGTGTCGTTTTGTCGTCATCATCATCGTTTCATCCTCATCGATTCCGAAGTCGCCAAATGTGGCTTCACCTGAAAAAACTTTTAGCTCAACGGCCTAACTTCCCCACGTGAGGAGCGCGACCCATCAGTGTCGTACGATCATTTCATTACGTTACATCTAAATTATACGATATGACACCAAATAATGACGTGTGGAGATGATAGCACGGAGCAGGAACTGTGGATACCAGCTACTGGCATCAGTTACTATGTGGAGGCGACATGGAGCTACATGGCGTGAGGCGAGGCCTAGAAGAAGACAGACCATGGTGCATACGTCATAGCACGTGATACTACAGCTCTTACGGGCGCCAGCAGTTATCGCTGGAAAGGAACGAATAATTACTTCAATCAAGTTTAAAATTTATTCAGTGTGAGCTTAAATGCATGCAAGCTCCCGACAGCACATTACAAAGTTACGACCTTCAGTGGGTACATTTTCAGTTACATACTGATTTGCCGTGGGCCCTGTACGGAGCAGACCTTTTGCGAAGTTTCGCTGAAAAGCCGACTAGTGTGAAGTCACAAGTTCGTTGCGGGGCCCGTGCTTCTCCTGGGCGCCACGTTTGAAACTACGACTCTCACGTCCCCACAAACGTCAAGCTTCGTATTTGCCTTCGATCAGTGTCCAAAATGTAGGCTCGACGCTTGTAGGGACGCGGAAGCGAGAGCTTAAGACGCGGCACCGGCCCCTCGCCCCATGTGACGTCACTCGGTCCGGCGGCGGGACAGAGCTGCTAGAAGCTGCCCAGCATTGCTTTCCGCGCATGCGTCATTCCGGTCCTGTGTGGAAGGTTCCAAACGCTGCCATTACATCTATATAAGCAGAAAACCGTGGCAGCCCCGGCAGTCAGTGATTATAGCTCCTGATAATGATGATGGTGACAGCTGAAAGCTCGAGTGTTTTACTGCAAGTGAGGCGACTTGGAAACCAAGAAGATTTTGTTGAACTTCACATTACTGTGGCTCCATCTCTACGTATTGATAACCTTATTCCTGAGTGGTTTCAGTCCAGCTGTTTTCTCAACTTTTTCACAGTCGATATGGATTATATCGATTGAAAAAAACCTCACGGTGTGATTTTATTATTTTCGGCCCTTACAGAAAAATATCCCATTAGACAACAAGATTTATGCATATATTTCTTCCTGAAAGCCTCGCGCCTCTCCTCGTAAAACTGAAAGTAAAATTTCTATACTTCATTTTCCTATAATTAAATGGCGTGCAAGACCCAAGGACAAAAATAACTTTCGCATGATGTGTCACCGCCAAGTAACATATCCCAATGAATTTTGAACCAAACGTAGAAAGAACTGCTACAGTAAAGTACAGAAGGTAACTAAGATTAATATGAAATGAGGCTAACAAATGGTTCAAATGGCTCTGAGCACTATGGGACTTAACATCTGAGGTCATCAGTACCCTTGAACTACTTAAACCTAACTAACCTAAGGACATCACACACATCCATGACCGAGGCAGGATTCGAACCTGCGACCGTAGCGGTCGCGCGGTTCCAGACTGAAGCTCCTAGAACAGCTCGGCCACTCTGCCCGGCTGAGGCTAACAGAAATAATACTTTTAACCAATTAAAATAATTGCACTGAAGTCACCGAGACTCATTATAGTCTCCGGGACACTATAAAAGACAGAACATGATTTTTCACAGGATGTTGAATAACTAGAACGCGTACCTTTGGGTCAAAATCTTTTTTCTCCTGATGCCTGGTTGAAAATAAACTTGTATTTATACATTTCATGACTAATTAATTTGAAACATTCATTTTAATAGCACCTAAAACAGCTTATTTTGATGTTAACGCCTGTTTTTGTCTATTTTATCCTTAAAGTCCTAGCCCATTTCTTAATGTAACATGAAATTCTAGGGTTTTCAATAGATTATAATTGCTTACAAGAATCGAAAGTGGGAGGATTGACCAACTACCTGTGTCTCCAAGAAAGATATTCATAGGGTTTGAGCTGAGCCTTTCCTGTCTCCCTGGTTAAACACAGACTCTCGTCGTAGGAAGGCGAGAACGTTGTTGGTTGGCTGGTTGGTAGGTTGATTGCTTGGTTTGTTTGTTTGCAGATTAAAGGGATTAAACGGCAAGGTTATTATCCGATGAGGTTGTCGAATTTTCTTTATCCACGCTCCAGACTAAACTAACACCTAGTGTACCAATGAACGTATAAAGTGTAACATGTTCGTTGTTCAAAATCAGTTCTAGTTTCAGAGCGCGAATAATACAATAGCAGAAAATGCCGGAAACAGATAGTTGGAAAACTAGATTCGCTAAACTGTATTTTATGCCTTTTTTTTATTTCGGTAAAATTAAGCACTGGTGTCCCTTAAAACTAAAAAGTACGTTTTATTCGCACTTCTATATGGCATCTTGTTTCTTCCTTGTATTAGGTTTTGAGTGCTAAATGTCCCACCTAACTCAGCACTCAGATGGAGGGTTACGAATGGCGTATGTTGAACGAACATCGAAATTAAATCGAACACTTTTAAAAAATACATCCGTTGAATCCCCCAAAAAGGATAAAGTCTGCAGTGACTTGTGTCATGCTACTGCGACAGTAAATATGACAATAAATATCCGTTTTTGAACACTAGGTTTTCTTGAGAAGTACTGTGATCATTCTATTCCTACAGAGTCAACGTTACACAAAAATAATGTGGAGCCAACTTACACTGACTCATTGCAGAGAAGGAACTGCGGGTTACTGTTGATGAACCTACTTAAAATCTTTGCCAGAACATTGCCAAAACGGTTGTTGGCGAGTCGGTCACAGATGTGCCACCCAGGTCTTATTTGATCTATTCAAGCGAGTAAACAATTGCACACTTTGTGAACAATAGGCTGAAGGCGCTATACCCAAACGGCGTTGATGGAAATAAATCACTTTTGATTTTCACAGATTTCGCTGCATACATGGTTGTAGCGTTTCAATTGTTTCAAGTATTCTGCCGTTTGATGGTGCATGTAACTTCTGTAGCACATGCAACCATGCAGCAGAGCAAGTAAGGCTAGAATTCAAATGGTTCAAATGGCTCTGAGCACTATGGCACTCAACATCTTAGGTCATCAGTCCCCTTGAACTTAGAACTAACCTAAGGACATCACACACATCCATGCCCGAGGCAGGATTCGAACCTGCGACCGTAGCGGCCGCGCGGTTCCAGACTGTAGCGCCTAGAACCGCATGACCGCAGCGGCCGGCCGGCTAGAATTCCGTAAGATAAATAAATTAATTTTCTCGTAAAGACAGTTCCGTTAACGCATCGTCAAGGCATACAAAGAACGACTTCCAGATGTCCCTTGCTACCTGAACCTCTTCTTAATGACTGGGACTCAGGACTCCAGAACATAACTGAACATCCATCGGACGATGCCACCCATGACCCGTGTAACTTCATGACAATTGAAGAAAGCTTCAAAATCCAAGATCTCTAGAAAACAGTCTATTGGATGTCTGGTTACGACATCATCGCATCTTATGATTAAAAAAAGTAACAGCATACTGACCATCAGTTTTACAATTCGTTCGACGTTACATACACACTTCCCACTATCCACTATCATGAAGCTGGTCGTAAACATCTCCTCCTGTAATCGGCGCCATACGGTTTTGTTTATGTTCGTGCACAGTAATTTTTCATTTGAAATTCAGATTTGTAGTTATCTTAATGACAGTATGTAGTGTATATGCAATTTGGAACGACTTGTAATACCGAAGGATAATATGTTGTAGTATTTTAAAGCATAAGATCCAATGGTGACAGCAGAGCTCTGTCGAAACCGGTCACCCAATAAAATGCTTTTTTAGTCGTCTCGGTTTGTTAAATTTACTTCAGTTGCCATAAATTGCAGATCGTCCCCATACTGACAATGTAAAAAATAAATGTGTAACTTCAGCAAAAAAATGACCCAAAATCGCTCAGCCCAACGGTCATTATCTTGTGTTAGAGCAAACTACAATTTTACGGCAACAAATATTTCCGAATAAATCAGACAGACTTATCTAGGAGGAAACTTCTTTACCGGAGGAAGCTTAAAAGAGAATTCATAAATTTCCGGGTGAAGTGGAAGCAAAAGTACGGACAATAAAGCAAAACTTTTTGCGGAAGAACACCGGCCTTAATGTCTTCTGCGGAGTAGCACACATGCTTAGCGCAAAATGCAGCTCCCCTAACTACATCATTCCTGTCCAACATGTTTCGTAAGTGAAGTATGCCACTGTTGCATCCGTTGACGTAGAACGGTTTTATTCGGCATATAAATTAATGCTAACAGACAAGAAAAAACCTGTAACAGATTTTACTTATTTACTGTGAGGCCAACAATGGTCTGAATGTTTGAAACCACTGATTTATCCACCACTTATTAAATAACATATAACACGTATTAACATATGACTATGTGTTTTATAATTTATTTTGTTATTACAAATTAGAGTTTTGTTATCAGTGTGAATATTAAAGTAATATAACGTTTATAGTTAGTGAAACTGTGTATATTTTTATTTTCCATGTTTTTAATAAATAATGATGTCTTAATAGGTTAACACTGCACATTTTACCTTATGTTTAGTTTTATGCATAATAATTTTAGGGCCTATTTTGGGTTTTATATTGCCTAATTAAGGTACTGAAAAAGCTTATTTTAGGCACCTAAAATATATTTTTATGATCTAAATATCCATAGTCTCGTGGTCACCAAGGACGACAATACAACTCCGAAAGTCTCCAAGGTCAGTAATGTGACCTATTTTGCTGAGTTCAGCGTACTTTTCGGTGTATGTGGAACCAATTAAATAATAAGCACCTCTCTATGCTTGTTAGCAGGTATTACATCTGCACACTGAAACGCCTACGAGCCACATTATTTTAGCACGAGTGTAGGAAGTCAAACAGCATGGCGCATGCCACTTTTAAAATGGAGGTGGGCTGTGCCATTTACATTTGTCTTCTCAATGGTCACGCTGCGGTACTCTGCGAGCGGGGCTTTCAGTGTCTGTTACGACTGCAGAAGTGTGCCTACAAACAAAACCAAAAAGTGTTTCCGTAACTTTACTTTTTTTCATATAAATAAGCAATGCAAAGTAACACCATCCGAACAGGCCTGGGGTGTTAAATAAGTCATGCAACATAACACCATCCAAACAGGCCTTGAAGTCCTAAAGGCACCGAACGGGTGCCGTGTCATCCTCAGCCCTTAGGCCATGTGGTCAACATGCCTCCCGACCGTTTTCAGTTTTCGTGACCTGCGCCGCAACTTCTCAATCAAGTAGCTCTTCAATTGGCCTCAAAGGGACTGAGTGCACCCCGCTTGCCAAAAGCACCCGGCAGACCTGGACGATGACACCTCCAAGTGTTATTCATGCCCGGCAGCACTTGTCTTAGGTTCAAAAATGGCTCTGAGCACTATGGGACTTAACATCTATGGTCATCAGTCCCCTAGAACTTAGAACTACTTAAACCTAACTAACCTAAGGACATCACACAACACCCAGCCATCACGAGGCAGAGAAAATCCCTGACCCCGCCGGGAATCGAACCCGGGAACCCGGGCGTGGGAAGCGAGCACGCTAACGCACGACCACGAGATGCGGGCACTTGACTTAGGTGATCTGGCACGAAACAGGTGTTACCACTGTGGCCAAATACGTAAGGCAACATTTTTTTTCTGAAGGTAGGTTGGGTTTATTCTGAATTGCAACAAACCATATTATTCCCCACTATTTCGGCTACAAAACCAAATTTTTCGACATAAACTCCATTTAATGCAACTGCCTTACGCCACCTTACTGCGAGGGCCTGTATGTCCACATAGTACCACTTTATCGTCGACGTCGGAGTCAATGTTTTGCTGCATCAATAACCCGTCCATCATCAACGTACTGCTTCCCACGGAGGGCACCCTTCTTGGGCCAAACCGATGGAAGATGAGAAATCCCGTCTATTGGGTGAATGCGCTAGAACATACTACTGCGTTCCCCCAAATGGTGGTTGAGTGAGTCAGGACTACGAACAGAGACGTCCAGTTACGCAGCGAGGTGTTTGTTTCTGAATTGTCGATAACCTCGAATGAGTGTGTCCACACGTTCCAACACTGCAAGAGTCACAGCTACGAGCTGCTGACCGGCATACGGGCAATGGGACAGGTGTGCACGACGTTGTTGCGATGATGTCCGATGTCCCGCCACCGTCTCAACCCTCTTTTGCTCACTATCAAGTTTCTGTATACATTTTGCAAGCGGTTATGAATATTTGCGATGATCTGGTTTTCTGCCAAAAGAAACTCAATGACAACTCTTCCTTTGGAACCTTTCTCCGTTATTACTGTCATTTTCGCTATTTACGCAGTAAAACTTAAGTATTAGCACGACGTCTCGATTTAAAACGTCCTTATTGTTATATCTATCCGAAACATATTTTGCAGACAGTATCCACTAATACCGCTGGATGTACTTGACAGTGTACGAAAGATACTTCGGTAGAGACACCATCATAAACGTAGGTAACTGGAAAAAACTACTTTTTTTCTTAAAACAGAGGGAAGTTTGCCGAGAGTACACTCATCCAGTGTTTCCTGAGCTGAAAACTTCCGAAAAACTTCAGACATATTTTGAAGCTCATGGCTCATGTGTTCATGGGAATTAATTTCTTTGAAGAATGGTGGCCGGGCGGAGAGGCGGAGTTTATAGTGTCCAAATTAAGCCACACGTAGATGGTACCGAGCGAGGTAGCGCTGTTACCTACGGGAACTTCATGAACTATAGGAGCTGAAGTGAGAATATTGCCCGATGCCCCACAACAGATTCCGCATTTCTTCAGCCGAAACTGGCCGAGAAAAAAATGTGCTACATGACTTACTGAACGCCGCTTGTACATTCCTGTTCTGATAAAGACTTGAACAAATCTATCGCACTTCGACTGGCCTGCTGGATGCCTCGATCTTAATTCACAGAAAATGGATGAAGCTCTTTGGAACAATACAGGGTGATTCAAAAAGAATACCACAACCTTAGGAATTTAAAACTCTGCAACGACAAAAGGCAGAGCTAAGCACTATCTGTCGGCGAATTAAGGGAGCTATAAAGTTTCATTTAGTTGTACATTTGCTCGCTTGAGGCGCTGTTGACTAGGCGTCAGCGTCAGTTGTTGCTAAGATGGCGACCGCTCAACAGAAAGCTTTTTGTGTTATTGAGTACGGCAGAAGTGAATCGACGACAGTTGTTCCGCGTGCATTTCGAACGAAGTATGGTGTTAAGCCTCCTGATAGGTGGTGTATTAAACGTTGGTATAAACAGTTTACAGAGAATGGGTGTTTGTGCAAAGAGAAAAGTTCTGGACGGCCGAGAAAGAGTGATGAAAATGTAGCACGCATCCAGCAAGCATTTGTTCGCAGCCCAGGAAAATCGACTCGCAGAGCTAGCAGAGAGCTGCAAATTCCACAATCAACTGTATGGAGAGTCCTACGAAAAAGGTTAGTTATGAAACCTTATCGTCTGAAATTGGTTCAAGCACTGTCTGCAGCTGATAAGATTAAAAGAATCGATTTCTGTGATTTCATCCTGGCTCAAATGGAAACAGATGAATCTTTCGTTTCAAAGATTGTATTTAGTGATGAAGCAACTTTCCACACTAACGGGAAAGTCAACCGTCACAATGCCTGTATATGGGGCACTGAGAATCCGCGGGAAACAACTCAGTATGAACGTGACTCGCCTAAGGTGAACGTTTTCTGTGCCATTTCAGCCAATAAAGTTTTTGGTCCCTTTTTCTTCGAAGGTGCTACTGTAACTGGACTACAGTATCTGGAGAAGTTAGAGAATTGACTGTTTCCTCAGCTCGAACAAGAAGCACAACAATTCATATTTCAGCAGGATGGAGCGCCACCACAATGGCACTTATCTGTCCGTAACTACCTGAACGTCAACTACCCGAGGCGATGGATCGACCGCCAGGCAGCCCTTGATAGAGCACTTCATCACTGGCCTCCAAGAAGCCCTGATCTTACGCCCTGCGATTCTTTCTTATGGGGGTATGTTAACGATCTGGTGTTTCGGCCACCTCTCCCAGCCACCATTGATGATTTGAAACGAGAAATAACAGCAGATATCCAAACTGTTACGCCTGATATGCTACAGAGAGTGTGGAACGAGTTGGAGTATCGGATTGATATTGCTCGAGTGTGTGGAGGGGGCCATATTGAACATCTCTGAACTTGTTTTTGAGTGAAAAAAAACCTTTTTAAATACTCTTTGTAATGATGTATAACAGAAGGTTATATTATGTTTCTTTCATTAAATACACATTTTTAAATTTGTGGTATTCTTTTTGAATCACCCTGTATATGAACATGTGAAAAGTAACAATCAATAATCACGTAGTTTGATACCTTTGTAGGGTTTAACTATCGACATGGGAGAGGAGGCGGAAGAAGGGGAGATTAGTGTTTAACGTCCCGTCGAAAACTAGGTGGCTAGGAGAGGACGGAGAAGGAAATCGGCCGTGCCCCTTCAAAGAAACCAGGCCGGTATTTGCCTTAAGAGGTAAAGGAAAATCGCGGACAATCTGAATCTGGACGCGGGTTTGAAAAATCGTCCTCCTGAATGCGAGTCGAGTGTGCTAACCAGTGCGCTACGTCGCTCGGTACCATCAACGTGTGGCTTAATTTGGACACTAGAAACTCCTCCTCCCCGCCCGGCCACCATTCTTCAAAGAAATTAATTCCCATGAACGCACGAGTCATGAGCTTCAAAATATGTTTGAAGAATTTCGGAAGTGTTCTGATCAGGGAACACTGGATGAGTGTACTCAGGGCAAACTGCCCTTCGTTTTTGAAAAAAAAAACTAGTTATTTCCAGTTACCTACCTGAAGAAGAGAAATTTGTTAACATCGAGTATAGATTTAAGTGTCAGGAAGTCATTTCTGAAAGTATTTGTATGGAGTGTAGCCGTGTATGGAAGTGAAACATGGACGATAAATAGTTTGGACAAGAAGAGAATAGAAGCTTTCGAAATGTGGTGCTACAGAAGAATGCTGAAGATTAGATGGGTAGATCACATAACTAATGAGGAAGTATTGAACAGGATTGGGGAGAAGAGAAGTTTGTGGCACAACTTGACCAGAAGAAGGGATCGGTTTTTAGGACATGTTCTGAGGCATCAAGGGATCACCAATTTAGTATTGGAGGGCAGCGTGGAGGGTAAAAATCGTAGAGGGAGACCAAGAGATGAATACACTAAGCAGATTCAGAAGGATGTAGGTTGCAGTAGGTACTGGGAGATGAAAAAGCTTGCACAGGATGGAGTAGCATGGAGAGCTGCATCAAACCAGTCTCAGGACTGAAGACAACAACAACAACGTTTATGATGGTGTATCTACTGATGTATCTTTCGTAGTGTCAGTTACATCCAGTGGTGTAAGTGGATACTGTCTACAAAATATGTTTCGGATAGATATAACGATAAGGACGTTGCAAATCAAAACGTCATCCAAATACTGAAGTTTTACTGCCTAAATAGAGAAAATGAGTAATTTTCTTTCATTTCTTGTGGGTAATGGTTGGGGTAGGGGGAGGGGGGGGGTTTAACGTTGTCAGCGACAAATGCCTCATTGTAAGTAGGCTGTTTAGGTTTTTATGTTGGAAACGCCACGTAGCGCTCTGTATGACAACCACTGGCTGTGATGTGTGCAGTCTGTGGCTGGTTGGCTGAAATCAAATGGTTCAAACGGCT
This sequence comes from Schistocerca serialis cubense, assembly GCF_023864345.2. Lineage (NCBI taxonomy): Eukaryota > Metazoa > Arthropoda > Insecta > Orthoptera > Acrididae > Schistocerca > Schistocerca serialis. Next base: position 773,389,253 of record NC_064641.1, on the reverse strand, counting down.
CTGAGTACTGTGGGACTTAACATCTGAGGTCATCAGTCCCCTAGAAGTTAGAACTACTTAAACCTAACTAACCTAAGGACATCACAAACATCCATGCCCGAGGCAGGATTTGAACTTGCGACCGTAGAGGTCGTGCGGTTCCAGACTGAAGCGCCTAGAACCGCTCGCCCACACCGGCCGGCGGCTGGTTGGCATTGTTGGAATATTCGCTATTGTAGTGTTGGGGAGTCGGATGTGAATAGCTAATAGCGTTGCGCAGTTGGAGGTGAGCCGCTAGCAGTGGTGGATGTGGGGAGTGAGATGGCGGAGTTCTGAGAGCGGATGATCTGGACGTGTGTCCATCATAGAGAGTAAATTTGTAAGACTGAATATCATGAACTGATTATATATATATATATATATATATATATATATATATATATATATATATAATGACTTTTTAACACTGTTAAGGTAAATAGATTGTTTGTTCTCTATCAAAATCTTTCATTTGCTAACTATGCCTATCCAGTAGTTAGTGCCTTCAATAGCTGGAATCTTTGATTTAGCCGGCAGTATTGACGCTTGCTTTATTGCAGTAGTTCGAGTAACGAAGATTTTTGTGAGGTAAGTGATTCATGAAAGGTATAGGTTATTGTTAGTCAGTGCCATTCTTTTGTAGGGATTATTGAAAGTCAGACTGCGTTGCGCTAAAAATATTGTGTGTCAGTTTAGTGATGATCAGAATAAGTAAAGAGAGAAATGTCTGAGAAAGTTCAGTTTTGCTCAGGTGTTTCAAAATCAAATAACGTAATGGGTTTACCAGCACAGTAATTCATTAATTTTTCTAAGGGGACGTTTCATCATAATGGTTTGGTAAAATTTTGTTGCACATTGCTAAGTGCACTCGTACTCAAATGTTGGATTAACATAGTCCAAATAATTAGCGTGCCGTCTGTTACGCTCCTTTTTGACTTTAATCCTTGTGTTATTCTGTTAAGCTTTTAACGTAAGATCATAGCTCTTAATGAGTAGAAAGTGAGAGCATTTTAAATTTGTAAATGTGATATCTAAGGAAACTTTGGCAATGTTTCACTTCAAACTGAGAAAAATTTCAAGGATTAGGGCGGTGGTACAAGGCATGAGTGTGGTGTCTCGTAGAAGTGATAATTTGTTGTTTTTTCGATGCGCTTATTTTATTAATGAGAGTTAAGGAAACATCTCGTATTTTCTCTTCTGGAGAAAAAGGAGAGCTGTAAAAGGGGCGGGCAGGAGGAAGAGAAATGGGAGGCAAATAACGACGCGGCTGATGGGATTAGAGGGAGCGGCTGCTGCGCGGAAGTCGTGAATCCTGGGAAAATATTTACCCGGCCAGCAGCTCCGGGCGACCCAGCTTTAGGTTGGGATCGGCGCTGAGATGCGTGCCTTGCTGTGTCGCGACCCAGTGTTAATTAGGGCACACGGCCATCCGCGTTCTCATTAAGGAGGAGAGCCGGTTCTCGAGAGGGGGCGGGAGAGCGCCCACAGAGGCCGCTGATTGTGTCCTCACGCGTAAGGGCGGACGCAACGCGCGCTTTTTCGGGACCCGCAGCGCCTCTCTGCGGGGCTAAGCCGACGCGCTCCAGCGCGTTCGGCAACCAGCTGTGCCCTGCAGCCGACCCGCACCAAATAACGTGCCGCTATCTGACTGCAAACACTGGCCATGAGACGTTACGTTCTCATATAACTGACAAGAGTAAGTATAGATACTTTTGTTTCGAAATACATGGCATCGATATCGATATCAAATATTCGATAATTTCACACTATCGAACGAAGTATCAGATTACTGCTATCGGAGCATCGAAAGGTGGCACAAATACAGTTATCCTTGCATACTACTTTGATGAAACTGAAAATGTTTCAGTACCGAAACAACATATATGGCTGAATGCCAGCTATTACTTTTTAAACTTTAACTTGTGATAACGGTAGAATGTGAAGCAATGAATTAAAATTTGTGTAATAGCTGGGAGTTGAACCTGGGTCTCCACTTTCATATGCGTAGTATTATGACTATCATACCTACATTGACTAACCTACCCTATTGCCCCCCCCCCCCCCCCACCCCCACAACACAAACTTCAATTTGGTCCCGCAGCCCATTTTCCCTTTTTTAAATCATCCGTATTGCCGAGGCTCTCCGGAACGGAACAGCACCCCCAACTTTGTACATAAGCAGCAGACCTGCATTCGAGCCCTAGCTATGTCACAAATTTTAATTCATTGCCGTAGCTTCTGTCCTTATCGCAGACAAAGTTCGACCGAGCGAGGTGGCGCAGTAGTTAGCACACTGGACTCGAATTCGGGAGGACGACGGTTCAACCTCGCGTCCGTCCATCCTGATTTAGGTTTTCCGTGATTTCCCCAAATCGCTCCAGGAAATCCCGGGATGGTTCCTTTGAAAGGGCACCGCCGACTTCCTTCCCCGTCCTTCCCCAATCCGATGAGACCGATGACCTCGCTGTCTGGTCTCCTCCCCCACAACCACCCAACCCGAAGACAAAGTTCCGACCCATACGTCTAGAGAAAAATGTAATTCCATCAGACCAATAGATCACATACACCAGAGGAACAGGCAGTATTTACCCACTACGTACAAAGTTAGAATGCTATTGCTTTGTCGGAGAGCCTCATCAAAACTGAGGATTTAAGAAAGGGAGAATGGGCCGAAAGTGATATTTGATGTTTGTGTTATCGAGGGCGATGGTCTAGGGTAGTGTGTGCAGTATTGGCAGCTGCAGTGATATAGTGGTTAATGGTTACCACATCTGTCTAGTAAACAGGAAACCCAGGTTCAAATCAGGGCCATAGCAAAAAGTTTTGATATATTGCTTCAGCTTCTGTCCTTATCGAAGATAAAACTGAGACTTATATGTCTCATATGTCTCCTGTTGGTTCGTAAGACACTATAATCCCGTTTAAAATGCCCTGAAACATTTCCATTTGCAAATGAAATTTGAACAACGCAATCTGATTACCTTTTGCTTTACGTTTGGCAGTTAGCAGGAACTTTCTCATAAGGAAAAATGAAACAATATTTCAACATAAGCTACACGAAGATAAGTTGAAAAAATAGCCTTACTAGTGGAATTCATGCTGTTAGTTACTATGGATACTTTAGACCTTTCCATGTAGGCGGAACAAGTACAACGCTAATGGAACTGCACACGATGTCTTACACCTAATAAACTGAAAATGGCCTCGCACAGTAGAGAAATATCGACACATTCGTCTCTTACACATGAACCCTGAACTTCAACGGTGACGGTCATTATACTTTATCTGAAAATTTCCTTGAAAGAAAAAGAAAAAATTTCTTTCCTGGAGATGGATAATTCACTTCAGCTCGTGAGCTACAAGGGATGGACAGAAATATGGGAATTTACGAACAGAACATATTACCTTGCTAATGCGCTATAGGGAAACTGTTGTGTTGTCCAAAGAACGTGGTACCAAGACAAAGTTCGTACATCATGGCAGACCCACAAGTACGCATAGACACTGCCAAATATAGCTACGAATGAGTGACGTCGCCGAAGCCCTCAGGAGTTTCCTTACGCCGCTGCTGCTGAAGACTGACTTAACGTCAAACAGGAATGCCACTCAGTCCAGGATGCAGTTATCGCCGAAGACGGCAGGACTGTCTCACTACAGGACCATGTGCGCGAGAGTTGTATTAGACAGGACCATGTATAGTAGTTTACAGTCAGCTGTACACTGAGAGAAGATACTATTATCCTGTGCTGTATCAAGTGATACATTAGTGTTCAATGATACTAACACATACGGATGACAACCCTGTCGCCATCGATTGTTACAAAGTTAAGTATTTCATCCTGTTTGTTTTATAAAAATGTTATCTAATTTTTTGTGTGTGCTGTAGCGTCAACTAGGTCTCTTCCAGAAATAAATCTAAAACACACCATATCCAGCATAGCATAATTGGAATTCAAAACAGCTTCCAGTCATTTCGGAATAAATAAATAATGCAGATCCTGTATGGTTTTGAAGGGAATACAGTACCATTGTTCCTGCAGATTTGCGGCAGTTTCAAGTAACGATGATGGAGGTGGATAGCGATCACATACCCTTCTCTCCAAAGGACACTACAAACGTTCAATAACATTTAGTTCTGGTGACTGAGATGACGAGGGGATATGCAACAATTCCTATTCTTGAATGAGATTTTCACTCTGCAGCGGAGTGTGCGCTGATATGAAACTTCCTCGCAGATTAAAACCGTGTGCCGGACCGAGACTCGAACTCGGGAGCTTTGCCTTTCGCGAGCAAGTGCTCTACCAACTGAGCTAACCAAGCACCACTCACGCACCGTACTCACAGGTACTGGCAGAAGTAAAGCTGTGAGTACGGGACGTGAGTCGTGATTGGGTAGCTCAGCTGGTAGAGCACTAGCCCGCGAAAGGCAAAGGTCCCGAGTTCGAGTCTCGGTGCGGCACACATTTTTAATCTGCCAATAAGTTTCAATTCCTGTTGTTGCTCAAAAAACAATTCCTCGACGTTGGGAGCTGTGTGAACAGGGTCATGTCACCTCGGAGCACAGCGTCACCTTTGGGGAACAAACATTGTACAATGGTAGGGATCTGATCAGCCAAATTAGTCACATATTGCTTGGCAGTAATGGGACCTTGCTGAGTAACTATGGTGTCCATTGAATACCACGTAGCGGCTGCCTAAATCATCGCCGAATTCAGACTTAGGACGTAAGCTCGGCAGAAGTTGCAAAAAATGTGAAACAAGACCCATCCGATGAAATAAGACTTTCATTATTCCATAGTCCATGTTTTATGGCATCGGCACCACGTTTTCCTGTTAAGGGCGGTTGCAAAAGTGATGAGTAGTTTCGGAACTCCAGCTTGCCTGCAATTCCCTGCTTATGGAGTTCTCTTCATGTTCTTCTGGTATTGACAGAGTTCGCGAGTGCGATATTTAGTTCTGAAACAACTTTTGCAGCTGTCGTCCCCTTATTATTCTTCACAGTCCTCCTCAGTGACCACCCGTCACGATCACGTAAAAAAATACTACCTTTAGCTTTGTGACTTATCGGATGATGTTTTTTCCGCTTTCCCAGAGTACGGTATATATCGTCGATATGGTGCCTCTTGAAAAACCGAACGCTATATATGCCTTGATTACGAAAACATCCCCATTCTAGCACAAAAACTTTGTCGACGTTCGAATTCACTTAGTTCTGGCATAACGAACCCACAACTACACAGAATATTTTTCTGAATACGATTGACTCTTGCAACGTATTGAGGACATTGAATCGGTGCCGTTCGTGGTCACATACAACAGGAAATGGCCGGGAGAGTAATGTGGTAATATCACACCGCTCCATAACATATCGATCGACACCATTTCAGAGGATGACACGGTGGTCGGTCGCCAGCGTCTTTGGATGGATTTAAGTTTATTGGCGACAAGCCGCTGTAAACAATAAGAGCCGTGAAATGTCTACTGTAAACGTGCGGAGCGTCATAAAGTAGAAAGAACATTTTTCATTAGTTGCTTGTCAGTCTGGTGTCATAGGCCGGTAACATTCATAGAAGAAACGGTGATTATCCAAAGAACATCGGCGCCTTTCAATGGTTCGTTTAGCCTGTTTAAGAACACCACGGAGAATCCTATCAAACACCACTTGAAAGACACGTTCTAAGGGCGTTAGTTTAATGAAGAGTCAAGTAACACGTTAATTCTTTCCACATACGTGAACACGACTGGAAAATGAGAAGAAATCGAGCACATATAGAGACTTACCGATAATCGTTCGTCCGACGAATCGGTTACGGACTGAACACGTGAAGCCGAAAATTATAGTAATGATGGGAACATCCTCCGTAACATACGATAAGGTGGTTTGCGGAGTGCAGGTGGACGTTCAGAGCTATAGAAACTGCGGTAAAATTCGTTGCGATAATATCAGAAACCGTCCATTTAGAGCTTCGTTTCTGTTCACAGAAATTGTGTCAGTAAAATAGTTATTAATTGTATGTGACCAGATACAAATGTGTGCAGAGCCGATATTTCAGACTACGTTCCGTCCTTCTCGCTGACAGCGCTCTAGAAATTACGACGTCTGTGCATGCTTTACGGACATCCCACCACTATAGAGGCTCTTCCACGGTGCTCTGAGCTTAGCACCTACGGGAGAAAGCGTATGTCGAGGAAAGCAGAAGGGAATCTGAAACACTGAGTTGCTCCATTAAGTCGTAATTGGTAGGCGTAACTGATACCAAAAAATTCAGGGATCTATCTGCAAATTCCGTTCTAAATATGTCATAAGACGGAAGAAGTGCAGGATCCGGAAGGGAAGGAGAGAACGAATTGAAAATTTACAGGTGAGGCGGGGTCGATTACAAAATAGAGTCAAATTTACAATGAACTTGACAGTATGAGACCACTTAGCAGCACTTCTTAGTACCCTCTATAGCCTGCATGCATGCACTTCTCGTGTTGGGAATGGTGTCCTAAAGATATTGTACACTCTCCTGAAACGAGCTAGTCCAGAACCGTTGCATATAGTTTTCGATATCTCGGATTTTCTCAATGGGATGGAGCTGAAGTCCAGGCTGGTCCAAAGCTTGATCTATTTCGATCTTTCTGACCATTCAATTACCTTAACGTCACGCAGACATTTCACAGTGAGACGTGCCATGTGTCGAAAGGCATTGTCACGTTGAAAACTGGCACAACGAGGCTGTCGCAAAGAGGTAACACATGGGGACTCTCCATGTCCTTGACGCATCGTTGTTCCGTCAGAGTTCCCTCATGCATAACCAGTTGTGACCTGAAGCCATACCCGATAGCATGTCAGGCCACGACGAAGAGGAACACTGATGTGCCCCTCCAAACATTGGAAAAATGGGAAATTGGTCTTCTCCTGAGGTTAGCGACATACTCTCCGACGATAGTCGTCAGGGGTAGGGCAGAAAGACAGTCCATTGCTGGTGTCATTCATCAGCAGTCCATGGTTTCCGGACACGTTATCACTTCAAACGCAGGCGTTTGTACTGTGACGTTAACGACAGGCTATGCATGGAACAGTAATTCCCGAGTGCAACTGCTGCTAGCCTCCGACCAATGGTGGGGGATGACAAGAATGTTGCACGAAATCCATTACTTGTTGTCGGGTGGCAGATGCAGACGAGTAGAGATTATGATGTTCCTGGTGCACAATTCGGCGATCATATCTGCTAGTGGTCGAATGTGGTCGACCGGATCTGTCTCTAAGAGTATGCATGCTTTCACGTTCCGTTGCTACTGAACATCGGGTCACTTTCGCTTTCTAATACTGCAGAAGACTAGGTGCAGCACGATTCGACCAGGCGGCCAAATGGAGGTCCGCAGTGAGACCTGTCAACTCTGTCTCACTTGAGTACACGGCTTCTATATGTCCTTCAGTGATCACGCAACATTAAAGTTGTTCATACTCCTTATACATCCTACCAGGCCTGCTAACAATGCTAACCACCAACACCACCAATGCGCTCCGGCAGCCGTTCTACATGTCGCAGTGAACTACAGCTGTAATGATTTACACGCTCATCCACGCTTGATGCATGTAAGAAATTACTTTAGTATCCGACCATGTATCCCGGATGCTACAAGTTTTTGGTCAGGCAGTGTGAAATATCTGCTGCACCTGATGGGCCAACAGCATTTTTTTAAATACAAAATACGTTTTAACTATCAGCTGTTTATTTGTCCCATTACCCATCTATCGGTTTCCGTTATTACCCTCCTCTGGGATCTCTGTCTGCATCAACATTAAAAATTATGTAAGTACAATGTATACAAAAAAAGCAAAATTCAACGATCATATGAGTGCAAAACTCCATTTGTATACTGACTTGGTACAACAGATTAGTTAAAAGAATCCCATACTCCTTCGTAGTTGAACGATGTCGAAAGTGTCCAGTGTAATTGTACAAACACTTGATATAACATGTCTTAGAAAACTGACAGTCATATCTCATGTCAATAGACAGTCATCACAGAAAAAACAAGACGAAGAGTTACAGGAAGAATCCCTCAGCAGTCAAGTTATATCAAAGATAGTATATTTCTTACTGTAACTGTCAATATTAATGTTTCTCTGATTTTCTTTACGTTCAGTCAAAAATGTTGGTAAAGATGTTCTGTACCTTCCCTTTACCTAGGATGCGAAAGTATGTTGTTATGTTACCTCTGCAGTACAAATGTACTAACTTTCATACAACTTGAATGCTGAGGGATTCTTCCAGTAACTGTTCGACTTGTTTCTCCTGTGATGTCTGTCTATTTGGCATAAGACATGACTGTCGGTATTCTAATACAAATTATATCAAGTGTTTGTACAATTTCAATGGATAATTTCGATATCATTCAGCTTCAAAGGAACATGGGATGCTTTTAACTAATCTTTTGTACCGTGTAAGTATACAAATGGAACTATGCGCCCATATAGTTGTTGAGTTTTGCTATTTTTGTACGCGTCGTACTTGCATAATTATTTAATGTTGGTGTTGATAGACATCTTGGTTGATGGTTAATAATCAGAACCTGTAGATGACGAGTGGGACACAAAAACAGCTGATGGTTAAAACGCATTTTATAAAATACTTTACCGGTGTTGAACCTCACCTTACGGAAACTGTATACTATTATTTTTTCGAAATAGTAAAAACTTTTGATTTTTCTGCTAAATTCACCCCTAGACTACAGAGACAGCTCCAACGTTACAGGGACAGAGTGAATTGCAGGACTACTAATGTTTCGTGGCTCCCCATAGAGTGGCAGTGGGGCTTGCTGACTGACCTGCAACTGACACCTCACAATTACATGCCCCTGTGTCATTCCTAACAGGGTTTGCGCGTGCATTAGCGCTAAAACTCTGGATTCGCTGTCCCTGCGGGTGGCCGCAAACGAATCACCATCACAAGCACATATTCCGAAGCAGAACCCGCGCACATTCAATCAGTATATTTGAAACCGGTAACCACGTTGTTCAGTTTTTCATTTAGTGTGGTATAGATGTCACCAGAATTTTGTAGTAAAATACACTTCTAACACGACCTTATCTATTGCCACTATTAGCTTACGGTACGAGACATAAAATGAAATCTTGTGGAAACAAAGTTTATTGCAAAACGAGAACTAACGTTAGCGCAGTAGCTACTGTGCCACAGTTGACAATATATGGGCCCATCTGGTCAGCAGATTATTAACATTTATTTCAGAAATGTAATAAATTTAAATTTGATTAACTTCAGATTTTTTTGGTTATTCTCAGTTACTGGTATCGGCTATCTTCAGACCAGCAGTTTGTCTGGATATGGTTGAACTGGAAACGTTTACCGAGAAAACGTAGAATGCGGATGGACGGATTCAGGTTCATTTTTGATAATCAGTCTCTGTGGTATACACAATAAGACAAAAATATTACTAAAATTTCATCGTTTTTCTAGTTGTCGACTTTGTCAGCAATTGCTTTCTGGTTCGTCCCTGGCTTATGCTTTCTTTCACAAGTTTTAGCGCTCTAAGAGTTCTCCCCTTCACATTCCCTCTTTCTAAGAGCTTTTCATGTGGCGCTTGTGATATTCCCATTCACTATAGACAGGCTAAAAGCCTTATTACGTGCTTGCTATGTGCTCACGTTAACATACCTAGAATGAACGTAACCGCTACACGCATACTAACATCTTTACTGTTAGAATATTGCAGACAGAATGAAATATTATTGATATTTTTTTAAGTAACTGAATCAAATAAAGAGAACCTGAGGCAATACATGTCATGTCCTGTATCTTGACTGTAGTAAGTATACTGACGTCTTAGGGCCGATCCTATTATTTGCTCTAAAGTCATAATTGCGAATTAGATGCTAAGGTTTAAAGCTACTTCAACCGAAAGCCAAGACTGCCATTGAAACTTCGCATAGGACAGAGGGAAATGCACAAGGAAAAGCAAGAAGCGTTCAGAAACATCGGATAATAATATCTGTCCGCGACAGAAAAAAATAACTCTCATATACCCAATAGGGACACGTAATGAGGGTACTTTCTGTCAACCAAACGTGTGGCGCATTGTAAAACAGCAATTGTAAAAGAGGCCGAGCACTGTATTAACCTTAAGAGACCCTAACTGGTCTTTAATATTGGGGAAGATTGATAAGTGCTACCTCGACAGATCAGTATTACAGTAAATTATATTGTCAATACATGATACTACATTTCGGAATGTTGGACGATAAAGACGACAATGCTGTGATAACTGCTCTATTTCATTGCAGGCAGAGAAAGAAAGATGGATGAAATCTTGGCTCAAGGAGCGTCAGAGGTCACTCACGAAAACTTATTGAGAACTGAAGTCGAACGAAAACAGAAGGTTATCATAGGTTTTGTGTCTTAGTGGTTCAACATTTAAAATAATACTGGCTATGGATCTTCACATGCATTGACCTGGCTTTTCATAGCCACTTGCCTGTGCCCGTCTCCACCTCCCGACGCGAATGTCCTTCTCATCAAAAAAACCAATTAATACTGTGACAGACGCAGTTCCACCTAGTCAGCGCTTATCTGTTATAGTACAATACCTTGCTACTGAAAATTATTTCAAAGACTTGTAATTTAGAATTCCATCTTACAACAGCATTTGAGGCATAGGTGTGGAAATGTGTCACGCAATATTACGTGCACTGCATTTTCCTTCATGGCGGTTCTCTACATTTTCTGAGCAACAAATCACACGATTCATCATTCTTAACACATCTGTTTGGTACTCATCTGCCCTAAGATCCCACAATGTCAAATGTCTGCTACGATTTATGCATTTCGGTGTGCTGTAATAATAATCCTCTTCCGTGTCACTTTGAACTCTTTTTCCACACAACAACAAGAAACCTAACCTAACTTCCTTGGTCTGTGTAGGAAACGAAAGCCTGAAGTATGTTGACAGTGCTGTCCATAAACCGCACATTTCCAGGCAGCGCTATACGTTTCCAAAGTTTGTGATGTTCTTAGCATTACTGCGCAACCACTCAGTCTAATTCCTGGACTGTCGATATTATTGCGCATCTGGGTCTATCTTGGTCTGCGACCTCTTACAGTTAGTTCAGTTACTGGTCCAATGCTGTTGCTCTCGCGGCTGCACGAAGACTGAACCCTTCTTTCCAGATTCATTACTTATGTAGACAAAGCTGTTGCATCCTTGAGCCACTGGTTCTCGATGTACGCTTGGCGGTTGTTGGCTGACGCTACTGGTCAGAAATTTTCTAAGTCCAACTCTGAATGATTACAGCGTACGCGTGCTGTAGTCATACTAGCAGCACGCGTCTCATTTGGCTTGTCATGTTTGTAAATACAGAGAGATAAGCGGTTGCGTAACGACCAAGGTCAACGCTCACATAGAGTATCTCCCATGTGGCTGATGCAATGGATTTGTAATATATATATTATTGGTCGTTACGCAACCGCTTATCTCTCTGTATTTACAAACATGACAAGCCAAATGAGACGCGTGCTGCTAGTATGACTACAGCACGCGTACGCTGTAATCATTCAGAGTTGGACTTAGAAAATTTCTGACCAGTAGCGTCAGCCAAATTAATATATATATATATATATATATATATATATATATATATATATATATATATATATATATATTAATTTGGTATTCTTTTTTGATAGGAGTAAGGGAAAGGAAAGACTTTATTTAATTTCTATAATAATGGGTCAGGTCACCGACGAGTTTAATTTTTTTACAATTGTCAGCACCCAAACTGACACAGATTCAGACTCATTTATTTTACGATGATTCCTGGTCCTCCTTGGTCAAAGTTGGCCAGCCGGGTGTGGGTAGGATTACACAAAATGGGATTTTGCGTATGCCACTTGTAATGGACTGTGGGATGGTCGTAACGAAGAATTAACACCAATTTTGAAATCATACTTTAAAATAGTTCTGCCTCGCGTTGTAATTAAGGTATGGGGTATATTGCTGGAGACAGCAACTATCTATGTAAAATCGTCTTCATCAAAGGATTCTGATGATTATTCTGTTAAAGTTAAAGATCATGGGTACCGCACATTACGTAGGATAGTTCAAGATGTTAAAGACGGTAAACGTAATATCATTGAGGAAGCAGCTGCTGCTGTGACCGATTATTTGCTTGTTATTGATGCTGGTATAAATTCTATCAAGCACGTCCTCAGACATCTTTCGGTCCATGGAGGGGCTGGTCCTATCTAAATCTGGCACCACAATTCAAAAAAATGAAATGCCACCGAAATTATTCTGTATACCTAAGCTTCTTAAAAAGTATGTACTTCATACTAAAGCTAAGAAGTATATGGATGTTAGTAAGCTCCTTAATGCAAGTGGTTTGTCATCGTTGTATGATGAAATGCAAGTCTGTGATAGTTCTAAAGCTTCGAAATTAATACATGCACCTGTACATACATTTGATATTACACCTGCTGCTGACAAAACTCGTATTGATGAATTTGCTACAAGATTTTCTATTTCTGTAAATTTTGTATGGAAGTTTGCTGCACGTGTTCCTGATTTGTTGTAATAACTGAACTGGTTACCTATTTCAAATGAAGTAAGGTATCATATTTTTGCTAAATACAAGCATCATGTTGGCGGCCGAAATTACTCTTCTTAACTATTCGTTGTAGCTTGTTGATATCGGCTTCAGTCAATCTCTCTACATTTAAGGTTGAGAATAATTACAATTCTGGAATATAAATCCTTCTTAATACAATTATGAGAAATAATTGTTAATCAAACTATGTCCTGCATGGTCAGTTTTCTAGTTAAAATGAAAAACATTATGTAGCTATGGAGACGTGTTTGAAAAAATATGGAGCAGATAGTTGATAACTGAGTGAGGCACTAAGCAGAAAATGGCAGTTGAATTAATTGAATTTTAGACGAGAATGCACGGTATGATGCGAGAAACATAACACTATATCAACCCTAGCGGAACACGTCGGCAGTAGGAATTCCATTCAAGTGACGTATACTGAGTGTAAAGGAATAAATAAACTGGAAAGGAGTTGAGATTTAAGGAAATGCAAGTGCTTCAGGGAAACTGAAGAAACACTTTTGTATCAATGCATAACTTACATGTAGAAAATACTGGTTTTTCTACTCACGCTCAAGTGCACAGCCACAGGAAGAAACTCAGCATATCACTCACCTGAAAAAATAAAAAATATTACTGTTAGTGTGTTATTATTGATGTTTGTATTGTTATCAACAAATTTCATCACCTGCAGCTAGCCAGAAGAGTGGCATTGTAGCCACAGATTTCAGATTGTGCTTTGCTTTCGGCAGTAGTGGTATCTATGCCACAGCCCGCAAGTCAAATGAGAACCGATACAACGTTGATGATTAAATATTGAATCATGAAGTCATAGCTTGAAGCTAATACCCTAAATTGTACCATTAAATTTTAACGGCCTATTGACGTTACTTTTAACGTAGTTTCCTTCTCCAGAGAAATAATCCTCTATGTCTTAACAATAACTCACCAAACCTCTCTCCAGCGCTGGTAGTAAGTAATGTACCCCTAATAAGTAGTATCACTAATGCATTACAATTAAAAGCAAATCAACCCTAAAAATTACGCTATAATCCCAAAGCACAGGTAGAAAGGCAGTCATTGCGAAATTAATTTACAGATTCTTTGATTAGTTACTTATTTACATGTTCCATGGCTCATTTTGCACGATAAATTGTAATGATGTGGAACAAGTCATTTTACATTCACATCGTAAATTAATTTGTACATATGGTTATATTCTGAACGTTTCTAAATTTTTGCCACAAAGATAAAAAAAATAAATACACATCTGAGTTAACTAGTCCTACCCACCACCGTTTATGCATTACAGTAACAGAAATTCTTCCGCGGAATAGGAGTTTTTCAGTTTGATCTTGTGGCGTTGCAGTTTTTCTTATGTCCGTGATCGCTATGAAAATAGGAACGAGGAATTCCGCTCCATGCAAGACACCTGTTCTTATTTTTCAGTTCCTTTTCATATTTTACCTTGATGTCTGTCAGACATTTTGTATCACTAAGTAAGTGATTAAAAATTTTTGTTGCAGCATTGTGCACCCCTTTTTTTGCTAAAGACAACTTTAATTTTAAGTAATGAATGAAATTTTTCTACAAGTGTTGTAATTAAGTTCATCACTATTCCTCTTGAATAGTAGTGGATTATTTACAACAAACTTTATGAAGAAATAAATTTACTGTGAGACAGTAACCAGAATGCTTAACTCTTTAAAGAGATGACTGCCAACTGTTCGTTGTTGACATTTTAGTGCAATGAATCCTTTCTTTTTTTTTTTACTAACGATGAGTTGCTCCTGAACTTTATTCAGTATCATATAACTGAATGAAAATATGCATAATATGTCAACTCACTTGTTTGTCTTCTCCCCAAGATTTGCAGTGAGTCTAAGTGCAAATGTGGCTGAACTAAGTTGGAGTTTAAAAATGTGCTTCTTCCACTTTAAATTCTCATCAGTATGTACAACTCTTAATTTTGAAATTTCCACTCTACTTATAGTTTCCTCGCCATACGTTACACTTATCATTGGCCTAATACTCCGAGTTGTGTTAAACTGAATATTCCGTGTCTTTTTAAAATTGAGGACTGTCATCTGCAGAAAGAACTGATTCCACCTATTGTATGTTAGACGGATGATCGTTTATATACGATGGACAATAGTGGCATAAATTGAGCCTTGGAGAATCCCATACATGATTTCTCCCCAGTCAGAATTATGTCCCCAGACTACATCGTTTGAGTTACTAAGTATAACTTTCTGCATTCTCTTGGTTGGATATCATATTATCCCCTGGTTGGCTATACCATCAAACTTTTACTATCCAATGCTTAAAAAATCTGGTGAGTGGACATTCTCACTAGAGCAACATTTCTGAAACCCAGACAGTGATTTGTTCACGGTATTTTTGTTCCTAAGGTGAGGTACTATTCTAGAATATATCAGATTCTCAAAACTTGTGGTAAATGATGTCAGCAGTGAAACAGGTCAGTACTTACTGACACATCATTAGTTGTGTTTAACTGCAAATCTCCAATGTACAACAATACTAATCTTGAAAGGTACTGAAAAAACGATTCAACTAAGTAATGATACAAAAATGGAAGCTAGTTTTGGCTCGATTACAGACGCAAGTAGTGCAACAACGTGGTGCGGGTAACTGCTAGGGGGTCTCACGCAGCGTGTTGTACGAGCAGACCCACTGACGAAGTGTTTACCTGCGGGCGACAGTAAGCCAGGCGGGACAGTTCTATCAATTCAACCACGGGGGACCTCGACTGCGTCTCATTCCGTGTGTTCAGTGATCGGCCACCAGCCGATGTGTCGTGATTGGCGTCTCATTCCGTGTGTTCAGTGATCGGCCACCAGCCGATGTGTCGTGATTGTCCCTGTGCAGGTCTCTATGCGGGTCTTGACTTATAGACCCGGTTTTTCATGGCTGGCAGAGGAAACCATTCAGAAGACAGCGCTCCTCAGAATCGACACAAAGAGCCTCAGATCTTGATACGATATTGCAGTGCCCCTGTTGTTATGAGAAATCTTACAACGTTCCTTCGGACACGCAGAACAAGCACTGCCGCTACTGCAGCCGTTATGAAGTACATGAGATGTATTCGCGGCTGCGAGTACGGACAACCATTATCTATGTAAATGGAATGGCAATGATGAAAATTTGTGCTAGACAGGGAACGGAATCCGCATTTTCCTCTTTAAGCGAGCAGTTGCCTTTACCGTTATGGCTATGTGCACGACGCAACGCGAGACCCAAACTTCAATATGTCGTCGCTCCTGCGTCACAACCTTTACTCGTACACACATTATGCAATTTCCGTACAGGGGAGGGCATCTTAATCAAAAGTGACTGCCTGACATTGACGGATAAAAGACATTGCGGTGCCTGTATCGTTAAGAATTACGATGCAGTGTGTTTTAGGACATGCATGCGCCTCGGAAGGAAAATTGCATTGTTCTTCCTGACTTTTACTTGCTTCCGCGACTGAGATGTGCAAAATACATACCTCGTTTTGAAATTTATGCCGCTAACGCACTAAAGACCATGATAACGATGGGATGTTATTCTCTAATGGCTCTTCCTTCCTGTGCACATTACGACACTGACAGCCAATGTAAAAATATGGCAGAAGCAGAGGGCATTGTTTCCTTCCTCCATACGGTATGATAAGGATTCGTTCTCTAAAATGACTGTCCTATACGAATGATAAATAAATGGATGAGACGTAAATTTAAGGCTCCTTTATGGAGCAATCTCAGTATCGTAAAAAACGCCCATTGGATGACATTTGCATAGGTAAGCCTCCTTTATAGACGCTCATAGCAAGTCGAGGAAATATTTCTCCTGAACACATGCTGAATAAGGGTAAAGAGATTTCTCGTTTCTAGCATCAGGAGGAATTTTCTCCCTTTTACAAGCCAAAAAGTCCTTCCATAATTTAAGGTAGAGAGAACAGCAAAATGGCGTAAGGAATTTTTGGTTAGTGATGTATTACCAGCACGAGACAATGCGGAATCCTTTTTGAATGTGGACACTGGGCGTTTGTAAGTAGCACAGAGAACCTCAGAATTACACATCTCAGAGAGTTTTGGTGGGACATAAAATTAGATCCCATTCCATTAACCAACAAATTTTGATGAGCATTGATTACTAACGCAGACAAAATAGGAACGATACTACTGAAATTACTGAAGAATTTTATCCAAGCATAATACGGCGAGAGTCCTTTTCTGTCTTAACCAGTATCCTTAGATTGTAACAAATGTCATCACAATTGAGTAGTTCAATCACAGAAGACAGGAACTTGCTACAGAAGATATCTTACTCTTCACGGAAATGCAAAATCGATAGGGCTTCTGTAAGGCCTCGTGGAAAAGACGAGTATTAATGCTCTGGTTAGGAGAAACAAGCAAACACAATCATGTGATGGGCTCAAATGAGTGCTACTTTAAAGTTGGTCACTACAACTGCTATAGGTTATTACCCTGAAGACTGCTGTTCACGCTAGTCTATCTTGCACATGTTTTCATATCTGTGTACCTACTGCAATGGTCATTCTGTGATATGAATACGTGGTGTCTGTTTCTTCGAACAAGTCCGAAAGAACAGACACAATACATTCATATAATTGATTCCCTGGACTGGCAACGAATTTATAACTTTGAGTATGGATGCACATTTTTTTCGACCTCCAGCGGGAGTCTAAAATTGGCGAGCATTGAGAAAAAGAACGGGGACTGCGGGCAGGTGGCGCTAGGTGCCAATGTTATGCGGCTGGAGAGCGTGCCGAGATCGTCTGCGCACGTGTGATAAACACTGTGTCCGGGTGGCGCAGTGGTTAACGGGTCTGCCTACTAAGAAGGAGATCACGCGTCCGAGTCCCAGTCCGGCGCACAGTTTCACTCATCGCCGCTGATTCTGCACGTGTCCCGATGCAGCTGTCATAATTTGTTCCTTTCCTTTCTCCTCCTCCACCCTTAATTTACGTAATACCTATCATTCTGTTTATCCTGTAACACACTATTCGGCGCTTCGCGTCTCTTTACGAATTTCAGCCCAATGCCACTCTTCCACCCATCGGAAAATTAGCCATTCTATGTTCCAACATGACGTGTCTCATCAGCCAAATGCATATACCAATCAGGCTGTACCATAAAGTTTTATCTTCCTAACTTGATTCATTACCTTTCCATTTGTTACTCGATCTACCCATCTAATGTGGGTCGTCCTTCTGATCTAACATATTTAGAAAGTACAGATTTTTGTAACATGTTCCTGGAGAGAAACGTAGCAAAAACAAAGAATATGAAACACTGGTGGACAAAAATTTATTCAGAAACTTCAATAATTAATGAGTACGTTAATTTTCTTATCAATTTTATATGTGATGCAGGGATATTAGAGATGATAAACAGAAAATTATGACACACAAACAAAGATTTATCATCTTCTAATTTTGGCGATTCATTAAACAATATACTAATTATCGTCAAGTTGACGTTTTGCGTAAAAACTAATTACTTTCATATACAGAGATAAACAGCAAGAATGGTGGCCATGGTAAGACGCCATTGCTGGAAACAAAGTCGGAGAGTGTGAAACGTCCCCTTTGAACAATTTTTACACGACTGTCCTTAAACTGACATACAATATTTTTAGCGCAACGCAATCTGACTTTCAAAATTCCCTACAAAAGAATGGCTCTGACTAACATTAAACTATACCTTTCACAAATCACTTACCTCACAAAAATCTTCGCTGCTCAAGCTACTGCAATACAGCGAGCGCCACTACTGCCAGCTAAATAAAAGATTCAAACTATGGAAGGCACTAACTACTGATAGGGATAGTTAGCAAATGAAAGATATTAATAGAGAACGAACAATGTATTTACCTTGATATCATCACAAGTCATAATATATATATCAGTTCATGACAAATTACAAACCTCCGCCATCTCTCTCCCCACATCCACCACTGCTGGCGGCTCACCTCCAACTGCGCAACGCTACGCGCTGTTCACAGCCAGCTGCCTAACGCTACAATGGCGAGTATTACAACAATGCAAAGCAGCCACAGACTGCACACATCACAGCCAGTGATTTTCATATTGAGCGCTACGTAACGTTGCCAATAAGAAAACATAAACAGCCTACTTACATAGAGAAAACATAAACAGCCTACTTACATAGCCCCCATGCTCCCCACAAAAAATTTTACAAATGGGATTGGGCAGTGGCCAATAATGATTTGATAAAATTTTTCATAATTACAATAACAAAGAAATCAAATGCACACACTTATTGATACAATGTTGGTCAAAAGCTAAAATTGTCTCACAGTCCATAAAGACAGTCCTAATCGTACATAACAGGAGAATAGCAGTGTGTTTCTCAAAGTCTGAGCAGTAAAAGAAAATGCACACAGAAGTAGTGGATTTCCATGCAGTCTTGAAGAAGTAGTGTTGTCCTTCCAATGGAAAGACAGTGCTGACTCTCGACATGCAGACAGGTAATGGGCCACAACAGAGCAAACCCACAGCAGAGTCAGTCGAAATTTTGAAGAGCATTGGTAGGTAGGTCATCACAGAGCAGACCCACTGTAGTCCTGGTAGAGATTACGGTATTGGTGGGCCACCAGAGGCGCAGACTCACTGCAGTCCTTGTAGAAATAATGGCATGGTGAGTCAGCAAAGGTGTAGACCCACTGTAGTCCTTGTAGAAATGGCCAGCAGCCATCTGTTGCGACTGTGCAGGTGCACAATCACCATCGAAGAGTCTTGCGGACAATATAGCAAGTCCATAAACCACCACTTGTGCACTCACAAAGTTTCTGGAATTGTCCTTAGATCCAGCGATGCTGTTATCCAGTCCCTTGCTGAGTTATTAACACACGTGCAAACACTCACAGTCCCAACTTCTCACATATTATCCATATACTATGACCAACAGAAACGTGTGCAGTGAAATGTAACTAACAAGTTAATAATATCATGAACTGGTGACAATTACAATTTTATAACATAAGAATACAATAACAAAGGTACAAAATACATCATTAAAAACATAACAATATGGATAACATTTGTAGTACAGGCTTTACAAAAGAATAGATATAGACATATACATCAGTGTTACAGGAATTATGACATGAGTACATACATAGAAGATCAGAATAATTCTTGAAACATCAACTTCACACATGAGTTTTTTTTTTCTTTTTTTTTGTTTGAATTTTCTTATTTGTTCATACTCTTCTGTGTCAGTGAAGGCTACGGGTCTTGTGTCATTCAGATCATCATCTACCTTTGTAGATAAGTTAGTGACCTGATCCGAAAGTTCGGCTACTTTCTCCGATAGTGAACACATTTCCTCAGTGTGTTTTTCTGAACCAAGTTTCAGAGTGTCCATTTGTGTTGAAATCGTATCTACTGTGTCTTTTAAGTTTTCTTGACTTTTTGCAAGTTGCGTAACCGAATCGGTAGATGCAAGTGCGTCAATTTTAGCTTGCGAGGTGTTGTGATTTTCATGAACAATAGTTTGCAGTTCTTTTATGGCTGCTTCGTGATTCTGTAATGCATTTTCATGACGCGAAAAAATAGGTTGGAAATGCTCACAAATTTGAGTTTTTACGTCATTACAGACTTTTTGACATTTCGATTCAATGTTATGTAACTCAGTAGTTAAATCCTCACGCGTTTGTTCAAGAGTTTGTTCCAATGAGTCTAACTTTTGAAGCTGTTGCTGTGTTTGTCTCTGATTTTGTTCCAGTGTGTCTAACTTTTGAAGCTTTTGCTGTGTTTGTCCCATTTGTTGTATTAATTGTAATAACAATGCATTGGTGTCTGAAACATGTTCCTCAGTGCTTTTCGGCAGTGAATTTGCACCGGCAACATTCACATTTTGACAAGCAGAAAATGTGTCTTGACTTATTTGAGAAAACGGTGATGACCCAAAACCTGAATCTACAGTATTTGCGAAATTGTGTCCTGTTATTTCTGATTCCTGAGGCGATCTGTTGCCGACCGATCGATCGATAATGCTTCCCTGTTCACTACCTGTTTCACTGTGTACACCATTGTTTGCAGCCCGCTCCATTTCCCTACGCACAATTACCAAATTACTACTTTGAACATCAGTTAATTCATTACGCGGTGGCGCTAACATACTGCTTTCATTTTCACTGTCATTTCTCAGTTTACTTTGGAGCCTAGTATTACGTTTTTCACACGCCATAATTGTCACAATATTTCACACGACAACACAGAAAAACACAATTTGAAGATCAAAAATAAGAGAACACATTAACATAGCACTGAAAATAATATCTAGTTAATTGCAGCTGCGAAATACTTGGTGCAAATCTATATGCATGCCACAACTGTTTTACTGTACAACAATGAAAGGCTACAACTACAAAGGAGATTCTCTCTACAATTACGCGCTAGCAATAAACAAAAGCTACACTAAATACACAAACTACAAGAAAAATCAGAAGATTCCAGTGAGGTATCCTAGGCTAAGGGTCGACATATGAAACGTCCCCTTTGAACAATTTTTACACGACTGTCCTTAAACTGACATACAATATTTTTAGCGCAACGCAATCTGACTTTCAAAATTCCCTACAAAAGAATGGCTCTGACTAACATTAAACTATACCTTTCACAAATCACTTACCTCACAAAAATCTTCGCTGCTCAAGCTACTGCAATACAGCGAGCGCCACTACTGCCAGCTAAATAAAAGATTCAAACTATGGAAGGCACTAACTACTGATAGGGATAGTTAGCAAATGAAAGATATTAATAGAGAACGAACAATGTATTTACCTTGATATCATCACAAGTCATAATATATATATCAGTTCATGACAAATTACAAACCTCCGCCATCTCTCTCCCCACATCCACCACTGCTGGCGGCTCACCTCCAACTGCGCAACGCTACGCGCTGTTCACAGCCAGCTGCCTAACACTACAATGGCGAGTATTACAACAATGCAAAGCAGCCACAGACTGCACACATCACAGCCAGTGATTTTCATATTGAGCGCTACGTAACGTTGCCAATAAGAAAACATAAACAGCCTACTTACATAGAGAAAACATAAACAGCCTACTTACAAGTGGTTCTTCCAAAACGGTTTATCAACACAAGTTTTCTGTATGCGTGTAGTCAGCCTGCTGGCCGTATGATTCAAAAATTTGGCGCTGTTTTGTGGAAGTGTACTTGAGCGTTGAAGTTCAGAAGTGTAGGCGAGACAAAATATTTTCAACGAGCAAAAGATTAATAAATACTGTGAAGATAGGCCGAAAGTACGACCTCAACCGAAGCTCGCGATCATCAACATCGTACAAGCATTTGAGAGAATCTATCTCTCCCTCGCCTTAATTTTTTTTGTATAGTACGTTAACTGTTGTGTATCAATTTCTTCTGCTAACTGAGTTATTTGGTATGTAGTCATCTACCCTTAGTTTCTATTAGTACCTTGATTATACTCGCAGTGATTAAGCGAAAGGCCTGCGTTAATTACACCCGCAAGTACGAGGGGAGCCTAATGCCTGGCTCATTGTAAGAACAGCAGGCTGCAGAAAGGCACGTACTATTTCTAGCAAGAGCAGACAGCGCCAGGAGGAAGAATGTTTTTTCTTCTGTGTGTCAGGCAACATATGCGACGCGGTTTTCAGAAACGTAAACCCTCTGCTATCCGGAGACTTCTATGCAACGCCCAACTGACCAGTACTGTGGCAGTACTGTGTGGTAAACAGTAAACTTGGTCTGTCGAGAGAGTTCAGAGACCTCGAATGTGGACTAGATTTCCGCCATCATCTGAGTAACCAGTCCTTCCTTCGTTTTTTGGGGCTGTTCCTATTGATTTGGCAGTGTAAGTTGCAGAGGGCGGCCGGATGCCCTTCCTGCCACTACCCCGAGCCCCCCCCCCCCCCCCTCCTCAGGAGGGAATTAGCGTACCCCAGTGGTCTGCGTCTAGTGTAAACCATGGAAGAGTGCGAACGTTTTCAACTGTCTGCAAGGCGTGTAACTGAGTCGGAACGTGGGGACCAGCCCAGTATTCACCTATCGGGATGTGGAAAACCGCCTAAAAGCCACACATCCATTCTGGCTGTCATACTGGCCCTCGTCGTTAATCCGCCTCCCGAGTCCAGGAAGCAGCGCATTAGCGATCTCGGCTACCCTAGTGGGTTCATCCGAGTAACCAATCCGTAAGGGATGTTTCAATCCCTCTAAAGCTGCCGAAGTCGACTGTCAGTTATGTGACTGTGACGTGGCTACGCAACGGAATAGTCACAGGTAAGACGAGACAGGCAGGCCTCACATACTGACGGACGCAGACCGCCAAACATTGTGGAGGGCGTTTATAAACATTGCGTAATATCAGCGGAAGGAATCACGCGTGAGTTTCAAAGTGCTACGAGCAGCCGAGCTAGCACAGTGGCTGACAATATGGAGTTAAAAGGATAGGGCGCAATGGTCGAGCAGACCCTTAGAAGCCGCATGCTTCTGTATTCAGTGTTAAGTAACGGTTGAGTTGGTGTAATGAGCTATGCCACTGAATAATAGATGACTGGAAACAAGCGATTTGAAGTGATGAATCACATTATATGCTGTAGCTATCTGACAGGAGGGTTTGGGTTTAGCGAAAGCATGGAGAACAGTTCCTACTATCATGTGTAGTGGCGACAATGATGCACGGAAGAAGTGGTCTTACCTAATGGGTTTTATTTCATGGTTGGGTTGTCACTCCATTATTATGCTAAAAAAACACCCTAAATACAGAAGGCCATGAAAACATTTTACAGTATGTTGTACCGGTTACAGTTCAGAGACAATAGTTGTTTGTAACACCATTTCAGTGCACTCGGTCATCAACCAGCATCTGTGAAGAAATGGTTTGTGGACACTAACATTCTTGAAAAGGACTGGACTGTCCAGAGTCAAAACTGAAACCAGTGGGGCACTTTTGGGATCAGTTATGATGTCGACTTTGCTTCAGAACCCAGGGTCACACATCATTCTCTGGTTTCGGCTCTTGAGGATGCATGGGCAGCCATTCCTCCACAGACATTCGAACATATCATTGAAAGTATCCCCAAATTTCCAGTCGTCCTAAAGAGAAAGGGTGGACTTAACCTCTTCCCTCCCCCTCCCATATGAATGTCCTCTAATACGTGCCCAAAGACATTTAATCGGATAGTGTATGTTCGAAATTCATGGTAAACTACTGCTGAACGAATTTTGCTGAAATTTAACATACCATACATGTACAATAACGCACGTATTTTGCAAAACAAAAATTTTCTCGGTGAAGAGAGTTTTTCTTTTATTCTTCTGAAAAGCGTGTGACACACATATCTCTTTGAGAGTCTTTGGTATTAGTTAAGAACGTTTTTCTTCTGGTAGATTAAGAAAGCGTCATTTGCGTCCAAGCAGAACACTGACAATTGCACAGGCATAGACCACCTTCTCTGCTGCTCATTTATCACGTCTACGTGGTGATTATCTTGTATGGAACACTTTTCGATCGACCTGTAGTTGGCGCACTTTCGGAATAAGGTGAGGGTACTGCACTATACAGCACATACCCATAGTGTAGCTATGGTTCGTTGGTTGGTTGATTTGGTTGACTGATTTGGGGGAGATGACCAAACAGCGAGGTCATCGGTCCCATCGGAATAGGGAAGGATGGGGAAGGAAATCGGCCGTGCCCATTCGAAGGAACTATCCCAACATTTACCTGAAGCGATTTAGGGAAATCAGAGAAAACCTAAATCAGGACGGCCGGATGCGGGTTTGAACCGTAGTCCTCACAAGGCGAGTCCAGTGTGTTAACCACCGCTCCACCTCGTTCGGTGAAGTGTGGAGACAAAGCTTGCAAAATTTGGCCTTCCTCCAGCGTACTGAATGTTCAATTAACTTACGATGATGCCACCGGGTATCGTTCTCGGAAACAGCTGATTTTTCAGCACGTGAACGCCGCGTCACTTTGGAGGCAGAATAGCAATATGAGACCGCCGTGCGTGACCATTTTAACCGTCAGTTGTCCACATTGCGCCGACGCGGAATCCAAAAGACTATCCCGGAATGCAGCACAGACAGTCAACACCAGCGCCAGTACAAACAAAAGATTACCGACGTCAGTCCTTGTGGATAGTGAAACATGAATTAACTATGCCCCTCTGCTGTTTAACTTGAGAGAGAGCAGTATAGACAATGTCTTGGTCATTTCTCACCTTAGGTGTATGCAGATCATATTTCACATCGTCTATCAACTTACAATACCATCATGATTAGTACTGAAAATTCCTGGCGTATTAAAACTATGAGCCATACTGGGACTCGAACCTGGAATCTTTGTCTTTCATCAGAAAGTGCTCTCTCGGCTGAGTTATCCAAGCACGACACGAAAGCCAAACATCCCACTTTCGACCGAGCGAGGTGGCGCAGTGGTTAGCACACTGGACTCGCATTCGGGAGGACGACGGTTCAATCCCATGTCCGCCCATCCTGATTTAGGTTTTCCGTTATTTCCCTAAATCGCTCCAGGCAAATGCCGGGATGGTTCCTTTGAAATGGCACGGCCGACATACTTCCCCATCCTTCCCTAATCCGATGAGACCGATAACCTCGCTGTCTGGTCTCGTCCCTCAAACAACCCAACAACCCAACCCACTTTCGAGTGCTGATATGGCACAAAATTTTAGTCTGCCAGAAAACTTTAAAGTTGCCGCAGTTTCACTGCATAATTCTTGACGATTGTCACTATTAATGTGAACTCGTCTCTCCGGCCCTAGCGGATCATTCTAGGATGATCATTCAAGGCCTATCGACTGCCTTTAATGTTCTGGCATTTGGGTGGTTCGGATGAGGCTTGGATGGTACCGATTAGCACAACGCCTTCCTCATCGCCGTTATCTTCCCAGACAATAGAGCCGCAAGTTGTTGTTCAGGTACTTCCCGAATAGACATCACGTTCACCGTACTTCCTGATCAAGTCTCCCCAAGGGAAAATCACCAGCAAGATGTCCCATCGACGACGAGGTCTTCAGGGACACAGCGTAGGATTTCAAAAGAACTGTCACCGATTTTGCCTTAAGCGATTTAATTAGATCACGGAGAACCTAAATATAATACTGTATTGTATTGTATTGTATTGTGGTGTCTGTCCTTTCGGACATGACAACGCGGAATCCGTAGCTGTGAAACATGATATGTAAACCGAATCTGGAGGGGGGAGAGAGGGAGGGAAAAGGGAAGGTGGTACTGATGGCAGCTGCATCGGGACATTACGCGGAATCAGCGGCGACGAGTGAAAATGTGTGCCCGACTGGGAAAGAACAGACACAACGCATTCATATAATTGATTCATTTAGATGGGCAGTGGATGCACCTTCTTCAGTATGTCTGATCCCCTGCAGAAAACGCATAGAGCAGCAAGCATGGAGGAAATGGACGGTAAGTGCGGATAGGTGGCGCTCGGTGGGAATGTGAGTGGACTGTGAGGCGTGCTGAGATTGTCCTCGCAGTTATGATATACACTGAGTCCCGAATGGCGCAGTAACTAAGGCACCTGCCTAGTAAGCAGGAGATATCGGGTTTGAATCCTGGTCAAGTACACATTTCCACTTGTTGCTGTTGATTCTGCATGAGGTCCCTTTGCAGCTGACACCAGTAATCCCTTCCCTTTCCCTTGCTTGCTCCTCCCTCCACCTTTAGTTTACATAAATATAATATGCTGCCCATTGATTTAAGCCATCATCTTCCTGATTTTAAGTACAGTGTCCTACCACTGTGCCATCTCCGGCGATGAATTTTTGGCGGTACCTGACACTGAAGGTGGGTCCTACGCAAAGGCGTCTGGCGGCTATGCGGCCGAATATTATTACTGTTAATATTATTCTATTTTTAGAATTACTGAAGTAAAATGTCATTTGTATGCATGATATCATCAGTCAGAGGTAAGAAGAGGCCCCAAAATTTTAATCACATAATATTAAATAAATGAATTAAATCGAAACTTTAAACAAATGATTCATAATTCGCTTCTCTCCTTATAATTGTTTTGTTATTGTAGTAGAGAAAGAGACTCTAAAATGCATAAATACAGAAGAATTACTTTACTACTTTACGTGAATTGTACACTGCATAATGTTCTTTATAAAACTTTCAACTTCTTGCAAAACGTAGAGTGGCTGGAAGCTGTATTATTTCCGATGCGTGTTTTAGATAAGCATAAATTTGAGACGGTACGCAATCGTGCATTAAACGTCAGTTCTGAGTTGCTCAACGACAATATGCTGTAGTTTTTTCGTTAATATAAGGAAGACCACAACATTACAGATGCTGTAGTTTGAACGTCAACATAATGAAGACCGCAACCTTACCAAAAAGTACATTCCACGACAACATTTATGTGCGCACGGCTAAAACAGTTCCTGTATTATACGAGAAATGTTAGCACGAACAGCTTCACTAGGTTGCAAGGTTTCCCGGTTTGAAGCCTAATGTAAATCAGGGTTCGTTCATATCAATGCACCAAACATCCTACACGTTGACCTTACTAGTTGGTCTGCTCTTGTGGATCCTTAAGACACGATGGATCCAAGGCTCTTGCGAATTTGTGAATAATCTACGCACGAATTTTTGGCAGCTGTAATTTGGGCTGATCAACTGAATCTTTGCGGAACTGCTGTTAAAGATAAGACAAATGAAGAGCGTTCAAATATTTCAATGGCACTTGAAAACCAACTACATGAGATGCTATTGACCGATGACCGATGGACGTTTAGCGAGTTACATACTCTGCTGATAACTTGAACGTTTTTTCTGTCTAAATAATGTCAGTAAATAGGATATGTATACATGGATAGATTTGACATTAATGAACATATTATTTTTCAGTCCTACTCAAGCACCTATCCTTAAAAACTAATTTTTCTTTACTGGCTACCAGTTTTCAGATAAAAATTTGTCTATGGATCAGAAGGAGTTGTCCGGAATAGATGGTTTCAGGTAAAATCAGAACTTTGTTTGTTACAAGTCTGGCATTTTATCTTGTTGAGAAAATAAGGGAACTTTTTGTCGATGCTTATTGACTCCTTTCTGATCCACTAAATACTTGAAAATAAAGTTCACTTTATCTTTAATGTTGTAAGTATAGGTATCACTAACATTCTAAAACGGTGATGGATTATTGATAAATAAATTTATTAGTGAGAATATATATATATATATACTGCCAAAGCGTAGTTAAGATGACTGTCACCTTGAGGATTTACCGATAAAATGGCTCTGGGGAAGCAGCAAATATTATTCTCACACCTCTATTTTTCGCAACAAATATTCGACTTCTAAGTCATGAGTTATTGGAGAATATTGATACATAAAACTTTACTGAGTGGAAATAGGAAAATGTGACAGGCAGCTGATTAGTTTATTCCAAGACTACCAATGTATACGAAAAATAAAAGTAGCTGAATTTAATTGTTTGAGCAGCTTAGCAATATGATTCTATAAGTTCAAGTTTTCGTCAACATGTACACCACAAAATTTGGAGCGTTAAACACTGTTTATTGATCTCTGTTCATAAGCTACATTAATTGTGGTCCAGAACTAACTGTAGCCCGTTTTCTTGAAATGTAGGGAGAGCTGATTTACAGAGTATCATTTAATAACTCTCTGGCAAAGATCATTAATAATTAATAGCGTTGCTTGCAGTCTAATGAGATATATTATAACACTAGTACCATCTGGAAAACGTGAACATTCTGCTTAATGATATAATGAAATACACAACGCCACAGGCATACTTCTAAAGGAGAAGGAAAGCATTTTCTACATAAAAAGTTATCAACGAGAAATGGCTGTTCACGACTGTTAAAAGAAATCGGAAAACCTATGCATGGATCTTTTCAGAAAGAACAAAAATCGTTTCATGTGCAGATTATGAGAACAGACAACTTAACTAAAAGGTATGACAATTTCTGACTTCCATCCAGTCCTCATCCAGAATTTTTTGAGTGAAGAAGCTCATAAAGCAGATGAAGTATGAGTAGTTTGGGCCTTTCCAGAAACGCAGGTCAGGGATTAAGTCTACTCTATCGTAACAGACTGAAAAATGGCTCTGAGCACTATGGGACTTAACATCTATGGTCATCAGTCCCCAAGAACTTAGAACTACTTAAACCTAACTGCCGGCCAGTGTGGCCGTGCGGTTCTAAGCGCTTCAGTCTGGAACCGCGTGACCGCTACGGTCGCAGGTTCGAATCCTGCCTCGGGCATGGATGTGTGTGATGTCCTTAGGTTAGTTATGTTTAAGTAGTTCTAAGTTCTACGGGACTGATGACCTCAGATGTTAAGTCCCATAGTGCTCAGAGCCATTTGAACCATTTTAAACCTAACTAACCTAAGGACATCACACAACACCCAGCCATCACGAGGCAGAGAAAATCCCTGACCCCGCCGGGAATCGCACCCGGGAACCCGGGCGTGGGAAGCAAGAACGCTACCGCACAACCACGAGATGCGGGCATAACAGACTGAAAAAGTTCATTATCGCAATGAAAGTTTTTGATTACGTAAACAGTGACTACGTATGTTTGACTTTGCATTCTTCAAATCTTTACTTCTACGCCGTTAAACTGATAAGATGTATACAACTTAGAGTTTCTTGGGTAAGTGGGACAATTATTACGGAACTACAACTTAAATATATACAGATATATAATTTGAACAGATTAATACACCATACTCCACAAGTCACGAATGTGATGTGTTAAAAATCTGAATGATATGTTTGCGCTAAAACAGAACAACTTTTTGTTGAATGTATGAGTGCTCACAAAAATCTGGTCTGGTAAATATATTTTATTTCTGGGATTTCAAACAATTGCTATCTACATCTGCACCCGCAATCTGTGGACTACTGTGAAATACATGGCAGAGGACTCTTCCAAACCTTTTATTCAAATCCATTTGTGTATGTAGCACTGGAATAACGACATTAATTGTCTCTCAGCATCATGATATCATTGTAATTTTGCCTTCGCCGTCTCTACAGGATTAACACGAAGTGAACCGTCCTATTTTCGTAGATCCCTCACTTAATACTAGTACTTGAAATGTAGAAGCATGCATTCCCGGAATAGTTGGCAGTTGTCGTCAAACTGTTGGTCACTTAGTATTACATTTATGTAATACTAAGAAACTGGTGTGCCTTCTGATTTCCTTATTTGTGTACTTCTAGTACCATTCGTTAGTCCTATTTTTTTGTCCCATACACTTAAGCGATATACTAGGCTAATACACGCAAATGTCTCTTAAGCAATCTCATTTGTAGAGTGACTTTTTTCTCAGTATACTACAACTGAATGGCAGTTTGCCACCTGCCTAACATACGACTGAGTCTATGTCATCGTTCCATTTCAAAACCTCATGAATTGTTATAACTTTATTTTTCTCCAAGTTGAGTGATCCAAGTTCAGGTTTACGTGGAAGGGACTACGCCCGTATCACATTTTTTCGGCTGAACACAGAGAGAAATTCAATTTATACAGCACCTCCGTGCAGGACCTATTCGATTCTGGCTGGGCAGCTGCCGGTCTGGCTGACACAGGACCGTCCACAACGCAACAGATTTCAATTACAGCCGACACCCCTTTTCCATAGCTAGGCTATAGACTCGGGTATTAGAGGGAAACACGTTTTCATTCAGGGATCGAGCGAAATTAGTTTGCATACAGCTAGGCGGTAAGAAGTCGTCTGGCCCGTTGAACGCGGCGTCCATACCAATTCCGTTAAGAATCCCATTACGGCGGCGGTATTGGGTGTCGTGCGCCCCCAGAGGCTGGGTCAGGATCAGTATTCCGCTGACACGGCCTGCTGTCGCTCTCCTATTGATTTTGGCCTGTCGCCCAGTGCTCTTTTAATGCCGTGCCAGAAATTTAATATGGGCAGCGAGACGTGCGCGTTTACAGGGCTCTTTCAAAGTGCACTACACTACTGGGCAGGGAACGGCTCAAGAGCCAGGGCAGTTTTCGTCACCAGGTGGTGATAAAACGTGTTTCTTCTGGGTAATGGAGCTTCTACAATCGTATGACATCTTGTGGGACGATACTGGGGACATTCGTTGTCGTCACCACCACAATCGTCACCACTACCACCATCAACAGCAACGTCACTATTGTAATTATCACAATCTCCAACATCATCACCACCACCACCACCACCACAACCACCACCACCGACTTTGTCACTGTCATCATAATTGTAACCATCGCCACTACCATCAAGACCAAGACCACCACCACCACCACCACCACCACCACCACCACCACCACCCTCATCAATATCACCACCACTATACTCACTACCACCGTCACGTAACTACTGTCATCACCATATTCGTCTCCACCACCACGACCACCACCACCACCACCACCACCACCACCACCATCACCAGCACTTTCATCACCGTCATCACCACCGCCACCACCATCGGTAGTTACTTGACATTCACTACTGGATAAGGCCTCCTCTAGCCTTTTCTAAGAATTAAATTAATAGTCATCCACATAGTGCCTCTATATTTTCTGATGTCATCTACCACTCTTTCATAAGATTTTAGAGTCGGTCTTGGATCAGTATTCTTCGAATACAGCTGTACATTAACAAAATATAATAAAGATGCCACCCACACAAAACACAGTGAGATACAGGTAGGAAAAACTTCGGTCGGCCAACTGAACCCTGGGGAATACTTGAGGGAACACTTTCCTTTATGTCTTCTTAATGCTACAGACAGCTGACTTCGTACAGGAACTATGGAACTATCTGCATGCACTGCTTTGGAGATTCAACTGCTCCCTTTTTCGAAGAAATATACTGAAATGAACGGTATCAAAACCCTTTATTGTAAACGAGCAGTATCAATTTTGTCTCTTTGCGTCTGCTGGTAGTTGTTCACGATCTCCGTTCATTGTGTTTAAGGCGGTTGTTGTACTACGATATTTTCGAAGGACCTGTTCATTTGGTTTATTGCAGTTATTGATTATAATGTTTTAGGAACCAAATTTATATTTGTCGTTTATGTATGAGTTTAAGTAATGCGTTAACCAGCCATGGACCATCTTCTAAAAGGCCTTTGATACTGCTAGCGGTATGTCTGTTCTCTAACTGTGCCGCATTTTTTGGGTTATCGATCACGGGTATAACCTTTACCGTGATATGTTTCCACTTACTCGGATATGCACAAAAAACTGAAGAGAATCGGGAGAATAATATCACCATCTGTTCTAATGTTGCCTATGCCCACACCATTATGACCTGTAACCTCAAAAGAGACTACCGAGAATGCTTTCCATAATGAATTTCAAAAATTTATGGAAAAGCGTAATAGAGGAAGATTCAAAGTACGTCTCAACATCTATACCAATTAGGCTAAAATAATGTACTATGAACACATCAGAAACATAACCAGTTGAAAATAGATCACAGAAAACGTACATGTTTCTCTTCTTTTATTTAGGGCAGCTGAAGACAGAACAATAAAATTACTATCCGAAAATGCAAGAAAGGAAGAAGTAATTTTTGGAAACTAAACAGGGTTTCAAAACTATGCTTCCAGTTTGTGTGTGAAACAAATAATTTACAATCAGCATGCGATATCATTGCTGAGCTACTGTTGTGAGAAATGGACTTTCTGAGGGTAATATTTGAAAACTTCGTTTTGCATAGCGATCAGTGTGGAGATACATTTTCATAAATACAGCGAGAGATCAGAAGACAGCAGATGGATCGGGGAACATACAGGAATGGAAAGTGTAGTTCTCACCGTAATGAAACCGAAATGGCGTAAATACAGCCATCGATAACAGAAGGTGACCAGTGAAGATGTATAAAATCTGTAACAACAAAAACGTCTATTGAAAGAGTATCATTACCATGTCGGCAGAAAGATAACAGATCAATAGCCTGAATAATCCACAGTTAATTACCTAATCTTCGCATGAGTCGTTGTTGATCCTATATTGCACCAAATATTGCCCAAATTCTAATAATCTCGTCTAGAATATCTAATGTGGTATTTACTTGATAGATATGTAATGCAGTTTCATACATAACTGGAATATTCAATCGACCGACGTGTATAAAACAAAGATGCAAAGTGGGGAAGCAAAGTTTTTACCAAATATATGGTAATACAACAGGTACTGAATTCAGTAATGAAATAAGAAGAAATACGGAAGTAAATATGCTATGATAAACAAAGTAATGTAAGTCGAAGCAAACAGATCAAAACAGTTTAAAGTGAAAAAAATGAAACCCAAATGAACAATCAGATATAGAACAGGAAGAAAACAAGAGCAGTGGGGACTGCTTTAAGAGCAACAATCTACGGGCTCATTTATTCTAATGTTTGAAAAGTATTTCTTGATACTTTGAACAGTTCGTTGGGCTAGAGATAATATACCCCTCCTTGCATCCAATAATGTACTTTCCAGTAGAAAGTAATCTGTTTCTGTTCCAGCCCCTCACCTGGCCGATCTAAGTTCATCAATGACATATAAATTTTAATAAGGTTGTGCGATCTCCCCCCCCCCCCTCTCTCTCTCTCTCTCTCTCTCTATATATATATATATATATATATGATTGTCTGCCTTTCTGTCTGAGCAATAGTGACCTAATTCAGTATCGACTGCGAGTTCGAAGGTCTTTGACGAACTGTGGCGAGTTAATCTTTCTGCCGGTCTGGTTAGTACATAGGGACACAACGTAGTTTTTCTTCTTCTTCTCCTCTCTCTCTCTCGCTCTCTCTCTCTCTCGCTCGGTCTGTCTGTCTGTCTGTCTGTGTGTGTGTGTGTGTGTGTGAGTGAGAGAGAGAGAGAGAGAGAGAGAGAGAGAGAGAGAGAGAAAGGAGGGATAATCAATCATTACCATGCCTTGGCCTATTATCTATCCAACTTGCAAGTATATAAGTCAGAGTGATGGTAGGCCCAGGTATGGAATCAGACTTAACGTTCCTTGGGAGCGAAGTTATGCTGAATTTTCTTTACGTGTTCATGGCACTGACCAAGCACGTAGTCAGCGTTACGAAATGGGCCCTGGCCCACTTCCTGTTCCGTATGACTATTTCTTTCGGAAGTTTTTCCTTCCATTTTATAATAGTGTTCTTGTAATACCTTATTCCTGTTGTTGCTGTGTGGTCCCACTATATGTCTAAAGAACGTGAAATGAATGGTTAATTTGTATTTTACATTTTGCAGCTCTCCCGACCATGCACCATTCAGTCTCCAAATCTATCCCAATTACAATAAAAAATTACACTAAAATACATCGTTTTAATTGAAATAAAGCCTAGAAATGTAGAAGTACATGTGTATCACAGTTGTAATACCACGAAGCTAAAAATTTGAACACTGGTTCACTAATCCACAAAAAGACCTATCGTTTATTAAAAACAAAATTACCTGTTAATTTTTTCGAAGTTAGAGGTTCTTTGAAGGGAGACAAGAGCTCGACCAATAAACTTTTTAACGGTTGACTACAAAGTGATGCTCGCAAAGACAATGTAATAAAGATAGATCTATTTCTCCCAGAATTTTTTCAGTTTAATATGTATAACGCCACCGTTTACCTAGTTGATAATCAACGCTGGCTACACGAATTATCAAGTTGAGATTCAGACCTGGGACATAATTTGCAGCGAGATGTCGCGAATGTGACACTCGCCGACACCCCTCGCATTAGCGCCGCGGGGCCGCTCTCGGGAGCGAGGGTGTTAATCAGCGCCTAAAGACACCCTAATCTGAAACAATTTGTATGGACAAGTTGGCCCGGCCTCCCACCCAGAAAGGGGATTACACAGGCCTGCCGCGCAATGTCTGCGGTCCTAATGGACCATCAAGCGCCGTTGCGTGAAATTCAAGACCGGAGTTCGGCCAAGTTGGGTAGGTGGCCCGCCGTAACTCACAACTAATGGGAACACTTCGGCAGATCGGTGCCCACCGCCCGCTAGCTCGGTCTCCGCTTCTGCTGCGGGTATAGATTATGCAATCTCCTGCCATCCGCTGGACACTGCGCCGTTATCCGTCTTTGTGGTAGATGCCAATAATGGATGGTAGCTTTAAAGCGATATCTCGTCCGGTAAGTTGTTACAGACGATGTCAGTATGGGATATTCGATTTTCCCTTCATCCGTTCCTACGTATACCTGCCTTATTTCTATTACACACGAATTAAGCACATAAAAACGTGTAAATCCTTAAATAAGGGGATTTAGTACTCATCTACAATCTGAGAAAGAAAAACAAAAACCGAGCGAGGTGGTGCAGTGGTTAGAACACTAGACTCGCATTCGGTTCAAACCCGCGTCCGGCTATCCAGATTTAGGTTTATCGTGATTTCCCTAAATCACTCCAGACAAATGCCGGGATGGTCCCTCTGAATGAGCACGGCCGACTTCCTCCACCAACCTTCCCTAATTCTATGGGACCGATGACCTTTTTGCTCGGTTCTAGGCGCTACAGTCTGGAACCGCGCGACCGCCACCGTCGCAGGTTCGAATCCTGCCTCGGGCATGATTGTGTGTGATGTCCTTAGGTTAGTTAGATCTAAGTAGTTCTAAGTTCTTGGGTACTGATGACCTCAGATGTTAAGTCCCATAGTGCTCAGAGCCATCTGAAGCATTTTTTTGGTAGTTTCGGGAACATTCAGCAGATTAATATTCGGATTTAAGTACTTAATACCTAACGACTTTTAGATTAATTTTTAACTCTGTTTACTTTTTATAACTTCATCTACACGGTTCTCAAAAATAAGCATGACATTGCAACCGACTTTGGGATCAGCAGCACAACAATAGCTAGTATTATGTAAGGCAGATAAATAAATCAAAGATACACTGAAGGGAGCACGTAATATAATTAAACATTTGTTGGTGAAAGAAGCAATAATCAATAACGTGTTTAATAAGGCGGAATATCCGTGATAGTTTTTCCAGTTTATCTTTCTGCAAACACAGAGAGCAGAGCTACGATGACGAGAACATATTTTATTCAACTTAGTTACCGTATTACATTTTTGTTCATGCCGTTCCTCTGAAAGACTTATGGTTAAATTCACGTAGGATAAGCGTAAGAAAATTAGTCCTATGGATTTTCTGTCCTTACATACTTTCTAATCGTCGTAATAATTGTAATTTCATTTCTGAATCATGTGGTTTGGTGATGCAGGTCATTCGCGAGAAAGCACCCGCGAAAAAGTACGCATGAATGAGTAATTGTCATCATCAATTCACGTAGCCGAATCGTCGTCTAAGATGAGTAACATTGAAGAGAGACGTTGTAGGCGTGTCATTGGTCTATTTTATATTCCTCTTTCTGCAGATGTGGAGTTAGTTTGGGGACAAAATTGCGAGGTGTAGGGTTCTTGTAGTATAACTGATTTGATAGCAGCTATTTTGAAGGGAAAGATACAACGCTAGTCATGTGTAGTTGAGGAAGTCCTGCAAGTTGCGAAGGGATGGCTATGCTCTTAGAGGTTCGTAGGCACAGATCAGTTTTACCGAACGGGTACTTTCCCCAAAAGAGAAACACCCAGAATATTTTGTAGCAAACTAGCGAGTGTTCCAAAGACGTAAGAATTACGGAGTTTTCCATAAAATTAAGGTGCAAGGGGCAGGGCGAGAAGGAAAGACTAGGAGCGCCACAGACTGTAGCTCAAAGGTCAGTAACACTGCTTCAGAAGTATTAACTGGGAGTAACTGCGATTTAAAGTTGAAAAAGAAGTAATTGGATTGCTCCCATCACAAGTAGGGACGCAGCACTGGGGCCACACACTCCATCAGTACAATCTCGAGGAGAAGTACGGACACCCTTGAATCCGGACGCACTTTTCTTAACTGTGAGAAACGAATCAGAAGCTTCCTTAAAAACCCTGACAAATTTAGGTTAGAAGCAGTAATTATTACGAGGGTTGTCCAAAAAGTAATACACTGCACTTTTTTTTTCTCATCCGAAAACAATGCTACGAACGTGAAACGTTAGATATGAATTATTTAAAGTCTCCTGAGTTAGCGTGTCAAGTTTCCGTCTCTTCCGACAGATAGTGTAGCTGCAGGACGATTTCAAATGGTTCAAATGGCTCTGAGCACTATGGGACTTAACATCTACGGTCATCAGTCCCCTAGAACTTAGAACTACTTAAACCTAACTAACCTAAGGACATCACACAACACCCAGTCATCACGAGGCAGAGAAAGACGATTTGAAAATGGCGTCTGTAGGTGATGTACGATACAAGCAACATGCGTCATTGAATTTCTCACTGCAAAGAAAGAAACTGTGGGGAATATCCACAAAAGCTGTGCAAAGTCTATGGAGCATCTGCTGTCGACAAAAGTACAGTTAGTCGCTGGGCAGTAAGGGTGAGGTCATCAGAAGGCGGTTCGGCGGAGCTCCACGATTTGCAGCGGTCGGGGAGACCATCCACGGTTGTCACACCTGACACCTTGCGGCGACCTTCCACTTGTTTGGGCCATTCAAGGATGCCTTTCGTGGAAGTCATTTTGAGGACGATGAGGAGGTGATTCACACAGTGAAGCACTGGCTCTGCCACCAGAACAAGGATTGGTACTGTCAGGCCATACACGCTCTTGTTTCGCCTGGGAGGAAGGCCACAGAACAGGATGGAGATTACGTGGAAAAATAGGGTCTGTAGATAAAACACCATTATTTTGTGTGTGTAATTCTCATTATTTTCAATAATGAAATGTTGAAGAAAAATGCGGTATGCTACTTTCTAGGCAACCCTCGTAAATGTTTTTAATGTTGGGGTATTCCTGTATTCCTCATCATCCTCATAATGAAGCGGATGCCAAATGAATACCATTAGAATCTGTATAAACACGACTGTTCCGAATTAAAAATTGACATTACGGCTAAATGGTACGAACTGATGTAAACACCAACTCTATATCAGCCCAAGAAAGCAGCAGTAGTTCCTCATATATTCCGTGAGGAAATTCCTGCAGATTTCGAATTGAATAGACTTTTTCTGTCTTTTGTAAATAAAATATGGACGTCTTATAATTAGTTCAATAAAACTTAGTCGAAATCTGCAGCTCACATTAAAAAGAAACTAAGCTGAATTTTCATCGATTTGAATTTCATACGGTGAACAGCTTTACAGAAATTTAATCACTTCAGAAGTGCACTGCGTTTATCTTCCTGACTTTTCCGGCTGCAATGTTTAATTACTGAAGTTTACGAAGTTAGGTTCGCAGACTGTGATAAACTGCTAACTGTTGAATGTTTGCTTCTGGCGTTTATCAAACTAGCTACTAGCAGAAAGAAAAAAGATGTTTGCCAGTTCATAGCGGACAGTTTTTTTTGGCACCAAATTGCACAGAACTTACTTGCGTAGTAGGAAGTATATACATTTTCGTGCTAAATTACACTACTGCTTATGTGGAGCTGCTATAAGCAATTTCATAAACGAAACTCCACTTCAACACAACTGTACTTGTGCTGTTGATAAATTACTTGCAACTATTATTTACTTTTCGAATACAGAAAAGACACTTGAGGTATTTTCCAACAACCCCTCCCTTCTCTTGCAATTTAAAACACTGCGGTTCAGGTGAACACTTGCGCTCAAGCTTTTAAAACGTAGAGCACCTCAGATCTGTTGACAATTTGGTAATTTCGATTCCTTGTAGAAAGCCATGGAATTTTCCACTATCAATTAAAAGAGCATTACTGACTGAATTCTATGACATTGTAACCAGTTACTTCCGACATATAAACCAGTCTTACTGAGTGTGATGTAAGCTAGTGTGATCTTGTGTAGTATTCCTATTACAGTGAAGTACGAGTTCTAATATGGTAACATAATTATGACTGAAGTCAATAATAGATTCAAGGCTATAAAATAACTGTTAAATCAAAGCTTGACTATCGCTACAGACGATGGTGTTAACAATTTTCAATATTCTATGACTTTAAAATTTTAGTGATGCCATTGTAAAAGTTTCAGGTGTTTTGTATCTTTTACACATTGAAATTTAACTATAAATGAGATGTGGTTGTTATCGCTTATTAAGTAATCACGTTCTAAAATTTTCACAGTCATTCGTTGCATAAATTTAATCATCAGCCATTTAAATAAATAATTTGCGTACGAACTAATGGTAATATCTCGTTTACAATGCGAATAAAATTGTTAATCTGCGGAGATTGAATAGCCTTTAATAAGTAAAATCAGCAATAATGCTTTTAGTGCCGTAAAATATTTAGGTAGATTCATCTACCATCAAATATTTAGCTCAAAAGGCATTCTGCGCGAAATGACGGTAATGGCTGTCGTTTACGTGGGCTCAATTTTTCAAGAATAGAAATATTTTTATGTAACTTATTCATCGTTTCTATTTCATTTATGAGTATTCGTTGATAATCGATAGTTGCATATGGTATATTTCTGTGTAATAATGTAATGTTGAGTAATATCATTTTGTCTTCTAAGTGGACTAAGATTTCAAATAATTAGACGGCTCCTGGTATGAGATTTAACTGCTTTTGAAGACGTACAATGATTTCCCACCGCAGAATTCCCCAACATCTAGATATTTAACAGAAATGCCAGCATCCCAGAGTGTCAGATCGAAACGGAGCTGTGTACACTAGCAGCGGACAAACAACATGTCAATCCGCTTGACAGTTGCCGGATTAAGCCTCGCTGCGGTTTCCGCGAATGTCTCTCGTCATGCCATCTGCAACGAATAAAACGCCACTTGTGTGCTCAAGCAATACGAAACTAACAGGCAATGCTGGAATTCACATATTACAAGCCATTTAGAACGATTATACTAGTGATCATACGCAAAAATTTCAGAAATAAAAGAACAACTAATTGCTTTTAAATCTCTGCTTTAAAGCACACCATGAGCGGGTTTGCAACTGGAAAATTTATTTTCAGATTGTTTGGCATATTAATGTTTTTTAATGTTCCGTGCTATAGTCTGCTAATCGCATGATGGAGTGTACACTTCTAGAGAAAATTCTATGGGTTATTAAGCAAACAATTGACGTCATATTTTATCAAGAAACATAGTTGTTACAGTCAGTAGTTTAAAGGGTATGCACACATTAGTGACAACATAGGTCATAGTGTAGAGCGCACACTTCCTAATGCATAACTAAATTATATTATTTTTCGAGGCAGTCTGCGAACTTAGCAACAGATGTTTGATTCTGATTTTATTGGAACTACTAATTTCTTGAGTTCACTAATGTGATTATAAGCTATTGTGAATTTAGCGACAAGGGAATTATCTACTGACGACATTTGCCTCCAAATGAAAGGCATCCGTACCATCGTCCGGTGGCAGTTCATGGGCATCTTTGGTAAATAATCGGTCTCAGCCCTGAATATGCTGGTGGAAGAAGGCGTGAGTCGACAGAATGTCAGACGTTGTGATAGATTCGTGTACCGTCAATCCCAAGGAAAGAGGAACGAAAATTAAGGAGTCGTTCGAGATGGAGCACAGAGCTCTAGTTGTAGGTAGTAAAGTATTATCAGATTAATGAGGTTAACTTGATTGTATGGGTACCTGAAATATTAACTAATATGTATACTAAAACTTCGCCGGCCGTGGTGGCCGAGAGGTTTTAGGCGCTACAGTCTGGAACCGCGCGACCGCTACGGTCGCAGGTTCGAAGCCTGCCTCGGGCATGGATGTGTCTGATATCCTTAGGTTGGTTAGGTTTAAGTAGTTCTAAGTTCTAGGGGACTTATGACCTCAGAAGTTAAGTCCCATAGTGCTCAGCGCCATTTGAACTGTTTGAACTAAAACTTCTGTCCATCTCCGTGGCCGTGGTCGCATTTTTCTAATTTCCTGCGAAGTGCTTTACGTGCTCCTCCACGCACCTGGAACGTCCAGAGAATGAGAAGCTGAAGCTGAAAACTATGAAGAGGCATAGAGTGACCATGACGAAACGGTTATGTCCTCCTGTTCTGCCAGAAGACGAGCACTGAGGAGTCTCTGGGGAGTATCGCTATTATACGCACCCACCTGTGGAGATTTTCCGTTATCTCTCTTTTCCTTAGTTAATCGAGAAGACGTATCATTCCCTTATAGTTATAAAAGGTGGGTCACGAACTATTGCCGCCAAGAATAACACCGAAAGTATGATAGGAGTTGAAAGGTTTGTGGGACAAAAGCTACATGGGTGAACGGGGGCCATAATATGGCTTTGATTTTTTGATGCTAGGTGGGGTCTCGTCAGAGATATGAAGGTCCACTTTTTTTTTTTTTTTTAAACGGGAAGCGATAGTTTGGTACTTTATTTTCTAATAGTGGCTATCGAGACGAATCCAATGATGTGTAACGGTAAGGTCTATGAAGGTCTAGGGCCGGCCGGAGTGGCCGTGCGGTTCTAGGCGCTACAGGCTGGAACCGCGAGACCGCTACGGTCGCAGGTTCGAATCCTGCTTCGGGCGTGGATGTGTGTGAAGTCCTTCGGTTAATTAGGTCTCAGTAGTTCTAAGTTCTAGGGGACTGATGACCTCATGTTAAGTCCCATAGCGCTCAGAGCCATTAGAAGGTCAACGAAGGTCACAAACGTGGCATGAATGTCCACTTACAGGAGGTGCTCGAAATGACGACCATTGGTATCAATGCAGTGCTGCACTCTCCTTGTAATGGACTGAGTGGTATTCCTTATCACATCGGCACTTATCTAAGCACATGCTGTGACAATTCTCTCTCGTATATCGTACAAAGAGTAAATATTCGCCGAATACGGAGTATCCATCTAACGTGACACTGACATGTAAACACCATACTACGGTTTCTCAATAGAACACTAATAGGAAAGGTAACACTAATATCGTCGATTCAAGCGAATGTGAATGATGAATTCCTTCGAATAACAAGTCGATATGCTTCTCATTTACGGGAAATGCCAACGAAATTCAGGGAGCGCTAGAGACGTATACACTGAAAGATATCCTCAATGTACTCACCCAACACGTCATATATTTGTGTGTACGAAAATTGAGAACAAGTGGGTCTTTAACGCAT
Source organism: Schistocerca serialis cubense (assembly GCF_023864345.2). NCBI lineage: Eukaryota > Metazoa > Arthropoda > Insecta > Orthoptera > Acrididae > Schistocerca > Schistocerca serialis. Next base: position 773,347,538 of record NC_064641.1, on the reverse strand, counting down.
CGGAAACATATCCGGCAAAGGAAAGTTACTAACGAGAAAACGGAAATTGGTATTCTTGCCACTGTGGTTCCAGATCCTCGTGTTAGTTCGCGTGAAATCGTAGGGGAATCTGGCATGAGCCAGAGTAGTGTTGTTCGTGATCTGCAGCGCCATAAATATCATCCTCACCATACCAGTCTCCGCCAAGAATTAACTACTACGCACTGTATGCGTCGCATTGAATTCTGGAGATGGGCTCAACTTCAGATTCAAAGGTATGACACATTTATTAATTTGATTTTATTTATTGACGAGGCTACATTCATGAACCATGGAAATGTTAATTTGCATAACATGCATTATTGGGCCATTGAGAATCCATCCTGGCTGATGCAAGCTGCACACCAGAAACCGTGGGCGGTGAATGTATGGTGTGGGATTATGGAGGACAGAATTATAGGCCCCTATTTCATCGAAGGAAATCTTGATGATAGGAAGTACACTTCATTCCTACAAGAAACATCAGATCTCTTATTGGAAGAAATACCTTTAGGTACAAGGAACAGAATGTGGTATCAACACGATGAGTGTGCGGCACATTTTTCACTGATGGCTAGAAATGTGCTGCAGAGACAATTCACAAATCGTAGGATTGTACGCGGAGGATATGTGTCGTGGCCAGCTCGTTCGCCAGACTTGACTCCTCTGGATTTTTTCTTGTGGGGATTCGTAAAAGACACTGTTTATAAAGACGTTCCAACTACACCTGAATATATGCGAAAGAGAATTGTCAGAGCATGTGCTTCGATAACTGCCGATGTGATAAGGAATACCGTTCAATCCATGATAAGAAGATTGTAGCACTGCACTGATACCAATTGTTATCACCTTCTGTAAATGGACGTCCATACCACCTTTGTGACCTTCGTTGACCTTGAAAGACCATACTGTTGCAGATAATTGGATTCGTCTCGATAGCCGCTGTGTGAAAATAAGTACCAAACTATAGAGTACCATTTAAAAAAGCAAAGTGGCCCTTCATATCTATGACGCTACCCCCTGTGCCAACAAATAACTAACGTCATATTATGGCCCCCGTTGTACCATTAAACTTTTGTCCCACGAACTTTTCAACCCCTATCACACTTCCGGAGTTATTCTTCGTGGCAGTAGTTAGTGACTCATCCTGTATGTAAGAAAACGGATTGTTTAATTAGAGATGTTCCTCTCCTAGTTTAAAAAAATAAAAAACCAAAGTCGCCAACCAACGTTAGCAAGGTTGCGCTCGGCTCGGAGGTAAGGTGGTTCCAATCCTGTTGCTGATATTTTCACTGCTGGTATCTTCCCGGCAAGGGAAGTAGAAGTGGTGGCGTAAAGTTCCTCTTCACAAGTTATTACGCCGTTGTCCTGTTTTGAATTTCAAAACATCTCCGTAGTGTTTCATAGGGTGAGGGCATGGGTTTGTTATCCGTCCGTCACATGGGGACGTTAAGATCGGCTGCCCCCTTGTTGCTCGTTGAGAGGAGCAGGCTATGGGCCGGCACCGAGTTCTACCCCCTCCCTTCTCTCGTCGCCTCCAACACGACCACGACACTACACTACACACATACACACTTATTATACTCACTTACACTTAACACTTACGAGTAAATAAGTAACTCATACTTCGCGACGGAAAGGTGCCTTGGGAAAATCTTTCCAATTAGGTGGCTGAACCTGCCCTTCGGGGACTCCCAGCCATTCATGCTACGCGACTTTCCTTACTTTATTAAACCTTAATATTTGTTAAGCAGTTTCCGGACCGAAAGGAAGACATCAGCATAACATGGGCGTTTCGTACGCTAAATTCTGAGAATGGTAACAAATCGACAATATAAAAGATATGTACACAACCATTGTAAGCTCATCTAGGAAAAAACCGAACACATAATAAAGCAAGCTTCAAGCACGGAAAAACTGACCGACGTAAAGTTAATTTGAAGACTATCCCACGACATATAACGTGGCCGTTATTCTTTAGTATGTATGGAAGTTTGTATGTATTAAACCAGGGACCAAGAAACGACAGAGAGTGATGTGTTGGCTCAAGAGCCAACACCGTGTTGCTAAAGGAGGCCGAAATGCACGCGTTAAGCTCACGCAGACTGGCGTGAGGTCTGGAACAGTTAAGGGAATGTATAGTAGCAAATAAAATACGTAGTTGATGTAATACGTAACTTTAAACCATAATTGGAGAACATCGCTCTTTTTGATACTTTAGTAACAATCTCAATATAAACTGATAATGGCGCCTTGCTAGGTCGTAGCAAATGACGTAGCTGAAGGCTATGCTAACTATCGTCTCGGCAAATGACAGCGTATTTGTCAGTGTTGCATCGCTGGCAAAGTCGTCTGTACAACTGGGGCGAGTGCTAGGACGTCTCTCAAGACCTGCCGTGTGGCGGCGCTCAGTCTGCAATCACTGACAGTGGCGACACGCGGGTCCGACGTATACTAACGGACCGCGGCCGATTTAAAGGCTACCACCTAGCAAGTGTGGTGTCTGGCGGTGACACCACAGAGAGGGTTCGTCCTGCCGTAGCCCTCAGTAGTTCACAACCCCACAATAGGCCACAGCAGTCCACCCACCCCACCGCCGCCCTGCACCGAACCCATGGTTACTGTGCGGTTCGGCCCGAAGTGGACCACCCCTGGAACGTCTCATACCAGACGAGTGTAACCCCAAATGTTTTCATGGTAGAATACTTATAGTGTGCGTGTACGTGAACGTGAAAACGGTGTTTGCGCGGCAATCGCCGACACAGTGTAACTGAGGCAGAATAAGGGGAACCAGCCCGCATTCGCAGTGGTAGATGGAAAACCTCCTTAAAAACCATCCACAGGCTGGCCGACACACCGCACCTCGACACCAATCCGCCGGACTGATTTGTGCCGGGGACCGCCACGCCTTCCCCCTCGGGAAGCTATTTTTTAGTAACTATTTTGAAGATGTAGCTGAGAAAATTGGACGCTCCGTGATGCTGTTTTCTGTAGAAATGAACGGAAGTTTCCGAAATGCTGGAAGACATGCACAGGATCTACGACTAATTCAGAGACAGACACTTGAACTTAGACTTAAACAAACATGACGCGTTACGCATAAACAGGAGAAGGTAATCCGGCCGTTTGGATTAGGTGATCGGCGACAAATCACTGGACAGCATAGCTACCATAAAATACTTAAGGGTAACCATCAGGATTAGAATAAAGTGCAACGGCCACATAAAACAAATTGTAGGACTTACAGATGGCTGACTGACCGTCTCTGAGAAGATCCCAAGTGTACAATACACTGAAGTGACAAAAGTCATGGAATACCTCCTAATATCGTGTCGCACCTCCTTTTGTCCAGCCTAGTGCAACAGCTCCAGGTAGCATAGACTCAACAAGTAGTTGGAAGTCCCCTGCAGAAATACTGAGCCATGTTGTCTCTATAGCCGTTCATAACTGCGAAAGTCTTGCCGGGGCAGGATTTTGTGCACGAACTGACCTCTCGATTATGTCCCATAAATGTTCAGTGGGATTCATATCGGCTATATAGGTGGCCAAATCATTCGCTCGAATTGTCCAGAATGTTTTTCAAACCAATGGTGAACAGTTGTGGCTCCGTGATTCGGCGCACTATCGTCCAAAAGAATTCCATCGTTGTTTCCCAACATGAAGTCAGTAAATGGCTATAAATGGTCTCCATGTAGCCCACTATAAGCATTTGTGGTGTCACCGCCAGACACCACACTTGCTAGGTGGTAGCCTTTAAGTCGGCCGCGGTCCGGTAGTATACGTCGGACCCGCGTGTCGCCACTATCAGTGATTGCAGACCGAGCGCCGCCACACGGCTGGTCTAGAGAGACTTCCTAGCACTCGCCCCAGTTGTACAGCCGACTTAGCTAGCGATGGTTCACTGACAAAATACGCTCTCATTTGCCGAGACAATAGTTAGCATAGCCTTCAGCTACGTCATTTGCTACGACCTAGCAAGGCGCCATTATCAGTTGCTATTTATCTTGTGATGCATGTACCGTCAGACCGATGTTCACCAATTATGGATTAAAGTTAAGTGTTCCAGAAGCTACGTACCTTTTTTTGCTAGTCTTAATTCCTTGTCATTTTCCAGACCTCACGCCAGCCTGCGTGAGCTTAAACGCGTGCCTTTCGGCTTCCTGTCATAGTGGATTGGCTGTATTGCCAGTCCACAATAGCATTTCCAGTCACTGACAGGTTCAATTTGACCAGAGGATCCAGTACACTCCACGTACGAGGGTCTCTTCAAAAGAAATGCACCCTATTTTCTTAATTCATCTTTTATTCTACATGTTTGAAAGTTTTACAGTGTGTAGATACATCGTTTAGGAACAAAATTTTCATTTCTCTACATAATTTCCATCCCTCTCAACTGCCTTACACCATCTTGGAACCAGCGCCTGTATACCCGCACGGTAAAATTCTGGCCCAACCAGTTGGAACCACTGTTTGGCAGCCTGCACAAGGGAGCCATCATCTTCAAACCTTGTTCCACGAAGAGTCTTTCAGTTTCCCAAAGAGATGATAGTCACAAGGAGCCAGGTCAGGACTGTAAGGCGGGTATTTCAGTGTTGTCCATCCGAGTTTTGTGATCGCTTCCACGGTTTTTTGACTGACATGTGGCCGTGCATTGTCGTGCAACAGCAAAACATCCTGCTTTTGCCAATGTGGTCGAACAAGATTCAGTTGAGCTTGAAGTTTCTTCAGTGTCGTCACACATGCATCAGAATTGATGGTGGTTCCACCAGGCATGATGTCCACAAGCAAGAGTCCTTCGGAATCGAAAAACACTGTAGCCATAACTTTTCCAACAGAAGATGTGGTTTTGAATTTTTTTTCTTTGGTGAATTTGCATGATGCCACTCCATTTATTGCCTCTTCGTCTTTGGTGAAAAATGATGGAGCCATGTTTCATCACCTGTCACAATTCTTCCAAGAAATTCATCTCCACCATTCTCGTACTGTTCCAAAAATTCGCTGCATACCGTTTTTCTTGTTTCTTTGTGAGCCACTGTCAACATCCTGGGAACCCACCTGGCACAAACCTTTTTTCACGCCAACGCTTTCAGTATTCTGCAAACACTTCCTTCCCCTATCCCAACGTAGCGTGACAATTCGTTCACTGTGATGCGTCTGTCAGCAGTCACCAGTTCGTTAACTCTCTGCACATTGTCTGGAGTGTGTGCAGTACGAGGCCTGCCGCAGCGAGGGCAATCCTCAATGTTGCCGTGCCCGCTTTCATCACGTAACCTGCTTGCCCACCGACTAACTGTATTGCAACATCTCCATACACCTTTTTCAACCTCTTGTGGATGTTTCCCACTGTCTTGTTTTCACATCACGGGAATTCTAGAACAGCACGTTGCTTCTGACGAACGTCAAGTGTTGCATCCATCTCTAAGGCACGCTGTGACGGCGACACTCACGGGAACAAGTTGAACTAATTTTGAAAACAAGCGGGAAGGATGTATCTACACACTGTAAAACTTTCGCACATGCAGAATGAAAACCGTATTTTTACAAAAATAAAAGAGTGTGCATTTCTTTTGGGGTGACCCTCGTAAACACGGCCCACATATTTATTGAGCCACGACAAGCATGCAGAGTGCCTTTTTAACAACTTCCGTCCCTGGCTTTGTAGGGCCTGGTACACACTCCAACCCCAGTATCAGTTCTTGCCAGCTGTAATCGGGATTCATTTCCCTACGCCACGGTTTTCGACTCGCCTACGAATCAACTGATATGATCACGAGCGCAGGAGAGGCGCTGCAGGCGATGCCATCCTATTATCAGAGGCACCTACATCGGTCGTCAGCTGCCATAGCCCAATACAGCCAAATTTAACCACACTGTCCCAACGGATAAGGTGATTTCTGCGGTAATTAAACTCAGAGTTGGTGCTCTGTTAGCACGACACACTCTACGCGAACGCCGCTGCTCTCGGTCGATAAGTGAAGACCATCGGCGACTGCATTGCCTGGGTGAGAGGTAATACCTGAAATACGGCATTTTCGGCACACTCTTGACACTGTGGATCTCGGAATATCGAATTTCCTAACTATTTCTGATATGAAATGTCTCGTGTGTTTAGCTCGAACCGCCATTCCGCTTTCTAAGTCTTATTTGATGTGGTGGGGCCCACAATCACGTCTGAAACCTTTTCACATAAATCACTTGAATGTAAATGAAAGTTCTGTCAATGGGATTCTTTTTTATACCACGTGTGTGCAATACTACCCCTATCTGTATTTGTGCATATCTTTATTCCATGAATTTTGTCACGATAGTGTAATTCATTAATGAAAGAGGTAGCTTGCGCAGCAGTTGTTGCTCATCAGTCTGGAAACGTTTCCACACTGGATTTATAAAATAAATAGAAAGTATCCAACGAAGAGCAGCCCGTTTAGTAAGCACAATAGCGTTACGGAGATACTGAAGAAACTACATTGGCACCTACTACAAGAGAGGCGCTGGTCATTACGGAGATGTTATCCTTTTGAAATTACGAGAGGAATCGTTGTGAAAAGATGTGCTGTGTCGTGGACCCGTTGTAAGTTCGCCAATACTCTTGTTCGGCATCCGAGTGCATAGGGTCTGGAAACAAGTTTTGTGTGTGTAAAAATGTGAGTTTCATATTTTGTGTACGTCTATTGTAACGATGTCCTAGGTACACGGTTCGTTGGAGGCTCAAACGAGATTAACGCACGAAGTAACACTGCTGCAAACAAAGCTGACACTCGGCACGGTGGCTGATGGAAGCGATTGTAAATGGGAAATGCGTTTACGGTTGCTTCCATCAGCCACCGCGCTCAGTGGCAACTTTGTTTGCGCGTACAGTACAAGCGAGGGAGCCACTGGCCGTCGCAGAAACCAGAGAGATAACGAACTGAGGAGTAGCTGGCCACCGCTTGAGCTCGTCAAAACGACCATAATAAAGAAATAATTGTCAGAAGTCGAGATGGCGTTACCTGTTTGTTCGTCATGATGGTTCCAAATGATTTATACTTGAGAAGGATAGGTAGTCCATGTATGAGCTTTGTAGGAGTACGTTCGTCAAAAGACGACAGATTTGGACCGTTTTAGTTGCGATTTGTATTTTGATCTGGTGGCCCAGACTTTCTGATCAGCAGACTTAATTGATTCGGTAACCGAATGTTGTGAGGAGACTACCATTAACAGCGCGGCTGCGAAATATTTTTCTCACAAGACCAATTCAAGACAGACTTTGTCAGGGTAGGTTCCGCTGGTATTATTCGCTCCTAAGAATTGTTTAGTACTGGCAAGGGAGATCTCTATTGATTAACAGTATTTTGTGGGCGGAGGTAACGATTATTGGTTTATACGGAAGGAACTGTATTAGCCAACCTTCGTTTGGTGGTAGTTACTGGTGTAATTGGTTGTGTCGGAGGATACATGAATTTCGGCTGCGTTCTCCTGCTACTTGGTTGAAATCACTCCCAGAGCTAATAGGGTTACCGTCTTATTTTGTGGAGAATTGGTTGGTTTTGTGGTGCCTCGAACCTGTTATTGACTCGAGTACTTATTGTTTACGACCGGGTTTGTTTGGCTTGTTAATACAGAATTTACCCTCAAGCATTTGAGTTGATCGTGCCCTTGTCCGTTTTTCAAAGTCAAACCCAGAAAGAGGACCATCGAACGAACGCATGTAGCAAAACAGAGACTTGACTGACTGTTAAACATGTGTAGGCAAATTTCATTTTAGGAGCTGTAGCGGCTCGCTAATACCTGAAGATGCAGAGATTTGTTGAATTATGCAAGTTTCAGGGCGCCGAGCAGACGGTGGCACGTACAATTTTTGTTTCTTTATTTGTGTTTAATTATCGTTCGGAGGGGGGGGGGGGGGGATTACTAGATTCATTAGTGGTGCTTGCATACGAGCTACGTTTAACTGTATTGATCTATCAAAAGTTCAAATAAAGAAAGCGGAAGAGCAAACAAAAATCAAGAATTGGTGTCCAGTTTTCGTTTCAGTAGACAATAAAATTACTGATCACTGATCGAAAATTTTTGATGTACCTACTAGGTAAACTTAATTTTACTAAGAACAAAAGACATTTACAAACTTCACTTATGCTTAGGAAAGCTAAAGTCACGATTATTGATGTGTGAATTTCGTCAACGATGGAGAAAACCTATAAGGAAAGTAACTCACTTGAATTGGTTAATGAATGGAGGTATAGAAAGAACGAAGTTTTCATTACGTCACAAACTTGAAGTCGACATGCACCATCTTACGTATTTCGAAACATTAGGTTGCATTTATACCTCCATGGTCCACCATGGATGTTTGTGATGTCCTTAGGTTAGTTAGGTTTAACTAGTTCTAAGTTCTAGGGGACTAATGACATCAGCAGTTGACCCATAGTGCTCAGAGCCATTTGAACCATTTTTTGAACCAGATCTAAACTTCCATATGTCGTCAACCACCCCTCTACAATTTGTACTTACACATCCGTTATGTGTATTCCTGTACACTTTACTTGAACGTGTCTTGCCTGGTGTCGGCGGACAAATACGATACTGCAGTGCCTGTGTTAGCCGGCCGGTGTGGCCGAGCGGCTCTAGCGCTTTAGTCTGGAACCGCTTGACCGCTACGGTCGCAGGTTCGAATCCTGCCTCGGGCATGGATGTGTGTGATGTCTTTAGGTTAGTTAGGTTTAAGTAGTTCTAAGTTCTAGGGGACTGATGACCACAGAAGTTAAGTCCCACAGTGCTCAGAGCCATTTGAACCATTTTTGCCTGTGTTACGATGCATTACGATGCTAAATTCCTTGGGGTATGTACCTGTATACAAGTCCAAAGGAACTTCGCATCGTAATACAGAATAACACAGGTACTGCAGTATCGTAGAAATGCATATAGCGATTGCAACAGAAGTTATTATTTATCGTTACACATGACTTTTCCTGGGCTATTGAATTCAGAAGCAAACTGAAACAGATGATAAAAGTAAATGTATGTTCTAATTATGATGTGCTTGGTTGTTCCTGAAAAACTGATGGAGTTATTGGTGAGAAATATTCCGGGAAAAGGAGAAAACAGGCTTCTGTTGAAGAGGCAGGCATTTACGTTACACAGGTTAGGCTATCATTACTAAAAAAAGTGACTTACGTACATGTCAAAGAAAAATATTCATTTTACGAGGTCTAAATGTTATTGAGGTAATGGTCTCAAACGATTATAGTATTGCACAATGCTAGAAATGGTAAAAAAGGTATCATTTTTTACCCTGTATATTGCTGTTATTGATCCCACACTTAATGACGCATCATATGTAAGATTTCAAAATGACAAGACGTGTAAATTACGATGAAGCTAATTCACTGACACTCTAATAAAACAAGACCTCTTTTTATGCGTAAATGTATAGCTCTATGAAGTTCTGATTCTTTGACATTTGAGTAATCTTTCACTTCGTTGACGCGCACAAGATATGATAGTATGACTTACGTCTTTACTCCTTGCACACATCTATAGGCTAGCAAAGAACACGTAGGTAGGCTTTTTGCAAACGTGAACATTAAAAATGTCATGCATACCAACTGAAAGCTGAAAATTTAACAAACAAGCAGCAGTACCAGTAAGCAAACTAGCACTGGTTTCGTAGTTTCAGCTTCGCTTGCTATCGATACAAATATAGTAAAAGTGGAATCAAATGGATAACGAAAGCATGTTTCTCCCGTGACGACCTTCTATTCTTGGTTATTCAAATGTATATCAACAAAAAACGAGTTACATTAACGAGGCGAAATTTGTCGTAGTATTAGAGAAAATCAGAACAGCAAAACGTTTGAAACTGCATTCCTGACACTATGTTATTCAAGTAAGCACTATAATTTTTAGTATTTAAAACAGTTGTTGCGTGTACACGACAGAAATAATGTACAAAAAGCAATAGGAAACATCAGTCTGTTAACGTTTAGGGGTTTTTTAAGATAGTGGCAGTCCCCACCCACTCTGGCTTCAAAACAACATACAGTGTAATTCTATAGTGCCCTCTCCCTTCGTTTTTAATCCCGTGCGTTAACTCCGAGTAAGGAATATTCATATTTTTGGTAGGCGAAAAGTAAGTTCGTCGAATATTTTCTATTATTATTATTAAAGTAGGGAAGAAAAGGTAATTTCTTATTGAATGACTAACTAAAAAAGAAGAAAAGCGAAAGGAAAAGAGTTGAAATCTTTTTAGTCGGGATATGAATTTTGTCTAAAACGTAAGCATTTGTTATGCAATTCCTTTCTGTAGTCACTGAAAGTAATCGCAGATAATCAAAGATTCCATTAACGCTGCGATGCATTACGACCAGCTAACAGATTCACAAATATACCGAAAGAAGGAGAGACATTCTTATAATAAAAGAAAGTATTTCAATACGATCATAACTACATTGTGTTATAAGGAAAGAGAGATCAATTTTTCTCATACCAGTATTAAGAGAAAAACAATCCACATCAAATTAAACCAGCAATTCTAATAGCAGGTGAGGGTTATCTCAGACTAAACGCTCAAAGATATAATTTATAAACCGCGGTTGAATGGATCGGTATAAATAAAAAAAAGAGAGCAATTTCCACATGTTTCGTCAGGAAGAGATTTTTCAAAGTTTTTGATCGTAAGTATATGTTCGCCTATAACGGTGTTGCCTCTTAATGTTAGTCTGAGAGGAGCCGATTTGTTAATTGTTCATTAGTCTAAGTAGGACGTGTGATAAATGAAATGTTGACGTAAGTCATTCAAGCCTGAGTTATGTATTGTAATATACAGTGTGTTTTTTTTAGGTGTTAGTTTTCCCTTCCTTCCAAGCAACAATATACATTTATTCATTAAAAAATAATAGGATTGTATCGAATGGTTTTTCTTACTTAACAACATTTTATTCAGCAACTATTAGGGCTCTTAATAGCCCAGGAAAAGTCATGTGTAACGATAAATAATAACTTCTGTTGCAATCGCTATATGGATTTCTACGATACTGCAGTACCTGTGTTATTCTGTATTACGATGCGAAGTTCCTTTGGACTTGTATACAGGTACATACCTCAAGGAATTTAGCATCGTAGCCGGCCGCGGTGGTCTCGCGGTTCTAGGCGCGCAGTCCGGAACCGTGCGACTGCTACGGTCGCCGGTTCGAATCCTGCCCCGGGCATGGATGTGTGTGACGTCCTTAGGTTAGTTAGGTTTAAGTAGTTCTAAGTTCTAGGGGACTGATGACCACAGCTGTTAAGTCCCATAGTGCTTAGAGCCATTTTAGCATCGTAATTCATCGTAACACAGGCAAAAATGGTTCAAATGGCTCTGACCACTATGGGACTTAACTTCTGTGGTCATCAGTCCCCTAGAACTTAGAACTACTTAAACCTAACTAACCTAAAGACATCACACACATCCATGCCCGAGGCAGGATTCGAACCTGCGACCGTAGCGGTCAAGCGGTTCCAGACTGAAGCGCCTAGAGCCGCTCGGCCACACCGGCCGGCTGACACAGGCTTTGCAGTATCGTATTTGTCCGCCGACACCAGGGAAGAGACGTTCAAGTAAAGTGTACAGGAATACACATAACGGATGTGCAAGTACAAATTGTAGAGGGGTGGTTGACGACATATGGAAGTTTAGATCTGGTCTTCGCTCGTTCACGGATAGCCAACTAGTAAGGCGACCGCTCGCGATAGGCGGGAAATCAAGGTTTTAAAACCGGTGCAGCACAAATTTTCACTGTCGTCATTCCATTCTACAGCTGATGGTTGCCCATATTCGCAGTTGCGAATACATTTAATGCACGTATTTTTGGCGTGCTGGACGGCAGGTGTATTTATGTAGTAGTGGAACGGGAAGCTTGTTGAAGAAAGTAGGACGTCTTGTACAATGGTCCATTCTGCTGGAACATCTTAAACGTTACTAGAATTCCGGTTTTTACACCGACACATTACGTACAAACAGCCTGACCACATCTTAAGTACTCCAACAAATGTCTTTCCAAATGACAACGACAAGAACATCGGAGAAATGAGAACTCGTGGGGGAGGTTTTTATCGACAGTCATTTTTCCCATGGACCATTGGGGAATGGGAGAAAACAGCAGTCGTATAAGAAGTACCACACGCCTCACACCGTAACGTCGCTTGCGGTATATAGATGTGGAGATCTAAAGGGTTAACTGGTTCAACAAAAACTCAAAAGTTACTCTGAAACTTCCTGACGGATTAAAACTTGTGTGTCGGACAGGGACTACAATGTAGGACCGCTGTCTTTCTCGGACAAGTGCCTTACCGTCTGAGCTATCCTGGCATGCCTCACAGTTCTCTGCCACAGCCTTACTACCACCGGTATCTCAACTCCTACATTCCAAACTGCACAGAAGTACTCCTGCTTACCCTGCGGGACTAGTACTTCTGGAAGAAGGGATATTGTGGAGACATGGCTGAGCCACAGCTTGGAAGGTTGTTCAAAGAACGATTTTTTTCAATCCCCCAGCCTGTGGCTAAGCTATGTCTCCGCTGTATACTTTCTTCCAGCAGCGCTAGTCCTCCAGGGTATGTATGAGAACTTCTGTGAGGTTTGGAAGGTAGGAGATGAGGTAGTGGCGGAAATGAAGATGTGAGCATGAGTCGTGATGCGTGCTTGGAAAGTTCACTTAGTAGAAACCCTTGCCTACGTAAGACGAAGAGGCCGGTTAAGCACACAGTTTAAAACTGCCAAGAAGTTAAAAGCCTCGCACGCTCCACTGATGACTATGGGAACACTGCAAGTGCCATCACCCTCTCAGGAACTTCGCTCAGTGGAAAAGGTGTTAAAATAAGCGAACACGTGTCTCGACTTGCCTGTCGATACTACACCAATTGTGGAAAATCGACTGTAGAAGTTTTCAAGGCACTTTGTGTCTCTTTTACCGAGCAATATTCTCAGACAAAATTGTGGCTCATTGGGTAGCGTCGCAGATTTTTAATTTTGCACCCGTGTTCGAATCCCCTTGTTGTTTTCATTTATCTGCCCATGTCCGTAGACGGTTACTACACAAATGTTTCTTGTCAAATTAGGGGAGTTAATGGGGTTATATTAACTGCAAAATTGCAAATGGATTTCAGAATAAGTGTTACGCATTTATTTATTGTCATGTGTGTGTATATATTTTGAGGAATTATAATCTCTTCAGATTCTTGTACTCTGATGTAAGTCTCATTCCAATTCTTACATAAATTCTTACATTTTTATTCATAAATTCGTTCTTCGGGAAGGTTTATTGCATTACCTTGGATGACACCGATCGTAGCTACATTCGACACGAGATATTCCGAGCATCGCGAGCATTGCCCGAAGACAGGATTGCCACAACGACATTTCTTAGTATGAACCGCACTTGGGAAACAAACGTCGTTAACATGGATGAAGATTTCACGTATTTGCAATAATTTATTGGCAAAACATGCACAATGTATCATTTTGACGAGAACTGGCGCTTGCAACTGATTATGAATAAAGACCTACTACAGGAGTTTCACCGAAGAAAATTACAAATAATTTTCTCATTCTTCTTCTTTTTTTAACTTACTAATCTGACACAAAAAATTGACCCACCAGGTTAGCCGAGGGCTCTAATGCGTAACTTCCTGGACTTGGGTAGGCGCGCCAGCCCTGGATCCAATCATCCTGGTGGATTAAAGGCGAGGGCCGGTGTGCCGGCCACCCTGGATGTGCTTTTTAGGTGGTTTTCCTCATTCCACTAGGTAAATACCGGGCTGGTACCCACGTTCCGCCTGAGTTACATGACACGCAGACATTTTAAAACGTTCAAACTATTTCATGGCTTACACTTGATGCAGATAGCTACGGCACACTAATTACTTCTGGGGGGTTGTGTGGGGTGGCGACAGGAAGGGCATCCAGCCACCCTCTAACACTAACATCGCGAAATCCATAGTAACAGAGCCGACTTCGCTATTAAGTGGGAGAAAGCCCCAAGAAAATGATGATTAATCTGACATAAAAACAGCAAACGAATGAGAAAAATGTTACAACAGTATATACTGGAAAATAGTCGTGTAGCAATCTCGTAGACGTATTGGCACATAAATGAAAAACAAAAGTAAAGTAATAATCGGGTTTCGAACATGGGGCGCAAAATTATGAAGCCACGACGCTAACCAATGTGGCGCTATGTCTTGTGCGGATATGGCGCGGTAAAACGCACATAAATTACCTCACAAAAAAACTAAAAAACTTTGACCTTCGTTTTTACAGAAACAATCCAGCACCTACGGATGAGCCGACACACTTGTTCGCTTTTCTGACCTCTCTTTCACTGAGCGACGTTTTTGGGAAATCGGATTATGGCACTTACCGTGTTCTCCTCGTGAGTGGAAGGTAATTCTAAAAGTTACTTTACTATAACGTCAATTTCAGATTTACAGAATAGTGACTTGTGTATGCAGTGCAGTGGATATTGCATTGAAAAACTACAAACGTCTGTACGCATTAAGCTAGTACACATGGTTTATCGTAAATATAAAAAAAGAATTATTATTCGTACCAACAGGTTTCTTATGATATGCTGTATGACTCTTAGAAAAGTGCTGAAGCAAAAGCATTCAATCGTCGAGGGGGAGAGTTGGGAGCGGTGTTGAGCAGAGTGCTCCGCGCCCACTGTGGACGCAGCTGCAGCGGCCAGAGCTGCGGCTGCGGCTGACGGCAGTGGAGGCGGCGTTAATCATGCAGAACAGCCCGCAGAGGTCGGCGTCCCCTGGCGCCGGCTGCCCAAATGGCGGAGCTGTGTAGCCGCCACGCGGACGAGTCGCGAGTAAACCCGTGGCGCCCTGCCGATCACCCGATAATTGGTGGCCAAACCGCCGCCGGCCGCGTCCAACACTCTGATCCAACCTGCAGGTAGGGCCCTCTGGCTCTTCCTCGTCGGCAGCCAGAGTGGTTTCGATAGTCAATCAGTCCCAGCGGCACCTGGCCCTCCACTCCCGCGAATCGTCGTTTCGAGTGTGGGAAGTGGTGGCTGACACGAATCCTTCCTCACACCCCTTCTCCTCCCTTCACCTCTCTGGCTTTGCCTTTTAGAAGTAATAGTACTAGTAGTATTTTCTTCATCTGCCGTTCTGTGGTTCACATTTACATGGAAATTGGACACGTCACTATGAAAGCTATTTGTTAGAAACAACTTTTATATTACAACGTTTTTAGTATGTTGTTTTTTGTGTCTGTTTTTTCAGTACAAACTGCTGCTGGATGAGCTACAGACTTGAAATTTTAAACACAGCTCAAAACTGGATTACAATGCAGTACAATCTCGCCTTCTTGTTGGACTGCACTACAGGGTTAAGGCTGCTTGTGAAAAGTTTGGTAACGCCTGACATCTCGGCTGACAGGAATACCAATGTGTTTTGCAGGTAGTATCATCATGCATTCCAGGCAGTATGCGAGTGGACGGACACAGCGAAGTGAGTGGAGAGAGAGAGAGAGAGAGAGAGAGAGAGAGAGATGGGGGGGGGGGGGGGGCTGGGCAAGAGTAGATGGATGTAGCTTTCTTATTTGTATGTTCAGTACAAATTTTGTAAGTTATTTTTAACTAACTTCCCGATGAGTTAAAGGTTTGAAATTTTAAACATGGAGTAGACCTGGAAGACAATGCAGTATTAACTCACATTCTGTCCTTGTATGTCACAGAGAACACATTGCTTAGAACTGTGCTAAAGGACATGAATCTTTCAATATAGCTCGCAAATGAATGACGATGGAATATTAAGTTCCTGTCTGATGCATGACAAAGACTATTTTGCTTACAACTGCCATTTGTTCCTTTTCTTCTTCAGTGTTAGATGGTTTACGCGAAGAATGACTGCTGGTAAGCCTTCATCTTCACCGCCATATGCTTCGGGGGAAGCAATATACCGTTTGACTCACCTCAAGAGAAGTTTCAATAAGCCTGAATTTTACCACATGTCTCTGTTGTAATCTGATAAAAATGTTTGAAATCTATCGAGCAGAATCACATACACAACATTAAAAAGCAGAAAATAATTACTGACATAAATATGGATTTTTAATATACCCGACTAAAAAGGGCAAAATAATTTTTCCTAGCCCAATACAGATTCCTAACCCCATACAAATACTCCTCAAAATTTTTGATTGTGAATTTTTAATACAAGGGCAAATCAGCTGATAACGAGACAGATGGTAAAAAAATTCAGTAAACCGTTTATTATTTAAAAAATAATCGCCATAACAGTTAATATATTTATCCCACTGTGAGACAAGGTGGACAGTGCCTTCGTGAAAAATGTTTCTGGTTTACAACATAACCACGATTGTAAGGAAGCATGCACCACTTCGTCCGATGCCGCGCTGTGTAGCCGGGTGGTCTCAGGCGCCTTGCCACGGTTCGCGCGGCTCCCCCCGTCGGAAGTTCGAGTCCTCCTTTGGGCATGGGTATGTGTGTGTGTGTGTGTGTGTGTGTGTGTGTGTGTGTGTGTGTGTGTGTGTGTGTGTGTGTGTTGTGCTCAGCGTAAGTTAGTTTAAGTTAGATTAAGTAGTCTGTAAGCCTAGGGATTGATGAATTCAGCAGTTTTGTCCCATAGAAACTCACCACCACCCTTAGTCCGAAGCAGTTCAACAGTCGCAAGTGTCTTGTTTCGGGGCTCTAAAAATTTGGAAACCTTGAGAGAAGAAATCGGACGTGTATGGACGATGTATAAGGAGTCCCCAAAGAAACTTCTGCAGCAGAGTGTAAACTAGCATTGTAACATGTGGGCGGGAAGTATTCTGTAACAGCATGATGCCGTCCATCAACATTTTAGACTTGATAGTGAATTTCGATTTCTGCATAGTGTCCTCGTTCCGTTGTACGTTTATTGAAGCACCCCATCGAGTCCACACGCATATAAATTTTGACGGATGGCATCATTGGTTCAAATGGCTCGGAGCACTGTGGGACTTAACATTTGAGGTCATCAGTCCCCTAGAACTTAGAACCACTTAAACCTGACTAACCTTAGGATAGCACACACATCAGTTCCCGAGGCAGGATTCCAACCTGCGACCGTAGCAGTCGGACTGAAGCGCCTAGAACCGCTAGGCCACCGCGGCCGGCGATGGCATCATTCTGTTGCAGGATACTGCCCAGCCACATGTTGCAATGGTAGTTTCCACTTCATTGCACAAGTTTCGCCATCCATAAACGTCTGACTTTTCCCTATCCTATTTACATATTTCTGGAGCCCTGAAGGAAGTCATTCGTGGCCGTCGATTTGCTTAAGACGAATAGGTTAACGCCTGGGTATCATTATGGTCCTGCAGGCAACTGCAAATATTTTTCAGTGAAGGCAATGAGCGGCTTGACTCACAGCGTTGTAGGTGTATTAACAGTTATGGCGATTACTTTATAAATAATAAACAGTTCACTTTGTTCCATCTGTCTCGTTTTGATTTGAGTGCCGCTTATTCTTGTGAAAATACTTACTAGATTGAAAAGAAAGACTAGTGGCACGTTCAATAGATACGAGGGCATGCTGAAAATTAAAGTCTCCGAATTTTTTATGTCAAAATTCTTAAAGACTTTGGCATTTACATCTACATCCATACTCCGCAAGCCACCTGACGTTGTGTGGCGGAGGGTACCTTGAGTACCTGTATCGTTTCTCCCTTTTATTCCAGTCTCGTATTGTTCGTGGAAAGAAAGATTGTCGGTATGCCTCTATGTGGGCCCAAATCTCTCTGATCTTATCCTCATGGTGTCTTCGCGAGATATACATAGTAGGGAGCAATATACTGCTTGACTCCTCGGTGAAGGTACGTTCTCGAAACTTCAACTAAAGCTCGTACCGAACTACCGAGCGTCTCTCTTGCAGAGTCTACCACTGGAGTTTGTCTATCATCTCCGTAACGCTTTCGCGATTACTAAATGATCCTGTAACGAAGCGCGCTGCTCTCAGTTGGATCATCTCTATCTCTTCTATCAACCCTATCTGGTACGGATCCCACACTGCTGAGCAGTATTCAAGCAGTGGGCGAACAAGCGTACTGTAACCTATTTCTTTTGTTTTCGGATTGCATTTCCTTAGGATTCTTCCAATGAATCTCAGTCTGGCATCTGCTTTACCGACGATCAACTTTATATGATCATTCCATTTTAAATCACTCCTAATGTCTACTCCCAGATAATTTATGGAATTAGCTGCTTCCAGTTGCTGACCTGCTATATTGTAGCTAAATACTTTCTATGTACTCGCAGCACATTACACTTGTCTACATTGAGAGCCAATTGCCATTCCCTGCACCATGCGTCAATTCGTTGCAGATCCTCCTGCATTTCAGTACAATTTTCCATTGTTACAACCTCTCTATATACTCCAGCATCATCCGCAAAAAGCCTCAGTGAACTTCCGATGTTATCCACAAGATTATTTATATATATTGTGAATAGCAACGGTCCTACGACAACTCCCATGCGGCAGACCTGAAAACACTCTTCTACTTCGGAAGACTTCTCTCCATTGAGAATGACATGCTGCGTTCTGTTATCTAGGAACTTTTCAGTCCAACCACACAATTGGTCTCTAGTGCATATACTCTTACTTTGTTCGTTAAACGACTGTGGGGAGATGTATCAAACGCCTTGCAGAAGTCAAGAAACACGGCATCTACCTGGGAATCCGTTTCTATGGCCCTCTGAGTCTCTTGGACGAATAGCGCGAACTCGGTTTCACACGATCGTATTTTTCGAAACCCATGCTGATTCCTACAGAGTAGATGTCTAGTCTCCAGAAAAGTCATTATACTCGAACATAATACGTTAACTCTGTTAAAATTCCAAACCTTTATGCCTCACGTCTACGTGTGTTTTTCTCAACACAGTGATCCTGGCGACGAACACATTTCTTCCAACAAGAGAAGGATTTGTTGATACCGTTACTATAGAATGGTTGACTTCGTTGACGGAGCGACAACCTCACCTCTGCTTGCACCACTTCATCATTATCAAAGTTAAGTCCTCGAAGTGTTCTTTAACTTTTGGAAACGGAAGAAAATAGGATAGGAGCTAAATCGGGACTGTATGGAGTATGATCCATGATAGTGAACATATAGCATCGGTTTGTTGTAGGTGTGACGGCACTCGTGAGCGGTCTAGCATTGTCATGCTGAAGGATAGGATGCTCCATGTGTGGAAGGACTGCTAGAATTCGAATGCATAAATGGTTCACCGCTTTACTATTATACTACTTGCTCACTGATGGATGAGTAGTTCACCTAATGTATTGTACGTGGCCCACCTTTTTCATTTTAAATTTACATTATTTCTGTTTCTAATGAAAATTAATAATCCCAGACTTTTAGGACTCTCTGAATATGGTCTAGGATCAGTATGGGGCTACGAGACATTATTTTATACTTTTTACTCCAGTTTGAAAACGCGGTATTTTAAAAATTCATTTTTGTTTAAATAATTATACTGCATAAGTACATGAATTGCGGAGCTGTTGAGCAACTCGAGGACACTAAAGTCCGTTTTCTCATCTGCTGGAGGAGCATTACCTTCAGCTGAGTAGTAAGAAGCAGCCAGTAAGGTTGCTTGTAACGGAATTGGAGTTTGATAGTGCAGCGTGGGCTGGCAGTCTATTTCTGCCCTCCTTCACCACATGAAGCAGTGAACATCGTACTGTTTGCTCACGTCTATGAAGCAGAAACACGCGTATTGTGTATTACTGAGATGGGGATTTCGAATTTATTTCCAGGATTAGTAGTGAGACAGTATCTTGCTCGTGCTGCACTGGAGTAGTTCTGTATTATATGATTTTCGTGTTCATTCCCGAGATGTAGTTTGAAATTGTGTGTTCATGTAAGCAAGACTAGCTCTTTGTTACGTTTGTATGTTCGTTTGAATCCGTGAGGATCAGTGTCTACCTTTCATTGAGTCATTGGAGCAAATTGGCTGTCTTTAGCATTACTTTCCCCCTCTCTTAATATTACGTGGATTAGAAACACATTCGGTTATTTTTCTGTCTTCGTAAACTAAGCTATTGTACAACCACGTGGTTCCTTAGAAAACAATGGTATGTCCTTTGGTGTCTATTTTCTGAATAATAACTGAATATAAAGTTAAATCTCTCAAGAATGAGTTTCCTCTCGAAGTTATTTTAATACTCTTTTGCATATCTGCTCATTTAGGGCTTGTTCTCTCAAGCAATACGTACGAGAGCAAGGTAACTGAAATGAATTACCTTCAGTTTCTAGTAACCACCATCAGCAGTCACATTATTTTCTCTATTATATGGAATGTTACTACAATCGAAGCGAACTTCAAGAAACTTGCTGCAGAAATGACTACTCAAGACGTCGCTTTCAAAGGAATCATTTTTCTTTCGATAGGTGTTAGGATTCATCGTGTGTGTCATATCTGCACGGCACATGTCTCTCCTATAAGGGGGGATGCATTTATGCTTATAGGTTATATTAGAACAATTAAAGAACTGGTTGCAGTTTATCTTCATTTACTTTATGTTAAAGGACAATTTGTTATTCTTTGCAAATTTTTAGGGCATTTATACCGGGGGTCATACCTAAGAATGCGCTAATAGGATTATTTATAAGTCGTGACAGTTTTTAATGGTATCATCATTTAATATCAACGAAACTGACATAATCCACATACACACGGAATCATACTTACAGGTCCAGTTTCACAAGGATGGGACAAGCTTCATCGTGAAAACAATCTCGGAACTTGTCTGAAGTGATTTAGAAAAACGACGGAAAACCTAAATCAAGATGGTCAAATACCTACTGGAATCTCCATCCTCCCAAATACTCAGCCAGTCTGTTTGAAAGCGTACTAATTCATTCAGATTATCCTAGATGTGCAACAATGTTTTGCAGATAGGATAATTAATAACGTAAAAAGCTAGTGCCACACTGTACATTGGTTTCCCACAATGTGGGGGGGGGGGGGGGGGGAGGGGAGGGGGGTTGGGAAGGGAGGGCCTTTCAAAACCGCGTCCATCCATCCAGATTTTGGTTCTCCGTGATTTCCCTGAAATGCTCAAGGCAAAGGCCGGTATGGTTCATTTGAAACGATACGGCCGATTTCCATCCTCCCCCTTCACACTGTCCGAGCTCCGTCTCAGTCATCCGCACACTACACATACATTATTTCATAATGTTACGCTGTGCCCACTGCCATCTTAACAACAGGAACACAGCGCCAAATTTGGTTTCGTTTTGTGTATCGCGAATTTCTATTTGCTAATTTAAAAACCTGAGGCAGAATCCCTCTATTGTGAGTGAGATTTTGAGCTCAGAAAATGAATAAGGTGTTTCAATTACACATTTCATGTCTTTGGAATTGACGTTTTTCGGAAAAGAAGAGAAAAAGGGAAAAGGAGAAAGGAGAAAAAAGTGCCAACAAACGTTAATTAGGTCCCTTCTCGTCCAGGTACCTCAAGAAATAATGTAATGAGCATTTTCCTGGGCCTACAGTGAAGCCGGCCGCAGTGATCAAGCGGTTCTAGGCGCTTCAGTCAGGAACCGCGCGACCGCTACGGTAGCAGGTTCGAATCCTGCCTCGGGTATGGATGTGTATGATGTCCTTAGGTTAGTTAGGTTTAAGTGGTTCTAAGTTCTAGGGAACTGACGACCTCAGATGTTAAGTCCCGTAGTGCTCAGAGCCATTTGAATCTACATTGAATATGTTTCGTTACTCATCCGAATCATGATTTGGGCGTTACACCCTTTGAGTAGCCAGACAGCTTCTGGAACGTTATTGGATACTGTGCTCTACGGCAAGTGTTACATGTTAACTTATACTTCCGTCACACCTTGACAGAAGAACTTCTCAATTTGTTTAGATAATCAGTTTCATTTTATTCTCGTATGTTCCTTCCACTTTTTTTTCTTTTTTACTGTTTGGCTGTAGCTTTTCTAGTGTATCACCATTGCATTACCACAGATAACATTTGCTCTCTTCATACATGTATAATGTCGTGTCAAAGTTGTTCACCCTATCTGTGATAACGATAGTTATTTAGTCTCATGATGACATTGCAAGCCGAAAACCAGTTTTGTAAACAGATGAATAGTGTAGAATGGCGCTTTTCATTTATAAAAAATGATAGAAATGAGGATTTTGGAGAAAGATTTCATTTGATGCTTGAGGTCTATGCCCTCATCACTCACGGTGAAATATGTTAAATGAAGTCGGTTAAAATTGAGATGAAACATTGACTAAGGCCGGCCGTGGTGGTCTAGCGGTTCTAGGCGCTCAGTCCGGAACCGCGCGACTGCTACGGTCGCAGGTTCGAATCCTGCCTCGGGCATGGATGTGTGTGATGTCCTTAGGTTAGTTAGGTGTAAGTAGTTCTAAGTTCTAGGGGACTGATGACCTAAGATGTTAAGTCCCATAGTGCTCAGAGCCATTTCAACCATTTAAGTCCCATAGTGCTCAGAGCCACCCCAGAACTTGTCGCCACAGTGTATACAAATTTAGTGGAACAAGCCTAACGATGCCAGTTTAATACTGAGACTTCACAACAGGTAACATACGCAGCAGCACAATTGCTATGTGAACTTACCAATCGCACTGAGAATCAGCATTACCTACTTGTTCATGAAAGTGATGACGCTTTTCCTTGAAGAAGAAATGCTACGTTTCTATGCAAGTGTCTGTCAATGTAACTTCACTGTTGGCAAATTGTTATGCACTTTCGGTTTTTTTTTTTCAACCGTCACCAAGGTTGTACAAGTCCAGCGCAACTGCAGCAATGGATGTTTACCAATTTCATCGTGATTGAACCGTAGTGTTTCCCACAATCCCAGTTCATAGTACACATTCTTTCGTTTCAAAAATGGTAAAGTAATACTTGACGTTGATTATATTTGGTAAAGTGAGTATTATAGATCGTTTAGCTGTCGAATTTATTGATATTGAAAAAGAAATTTTGCAAAACTCTACACATAAATCAGGTAGATTTAGGTTTAGAGTTACGTTACACGAAGTACGAGAAATAATCTTGCTAGTGAACTCGACATGTAAGCTTAAAAATGTGGTAAAAGAAGCCACATTATCTACAAATGTTTATGAAAACTGCCGATGTAATCCACAAAACAAACAACGTTGGAATAGGGAGCGTTGCGTGTGCAGCGCAAGGGCTGTCAATATCAGTTAGGAAAGTATTCGAATAAGGAGGTAATGAATTTCCCCGTGCGCAATGTCCCGATTGTGCTGTGCGCTGGTGCACATTTCGCTTGCACTGTTTCATCGTAATTACAATGCCATCCGTTATGTAGTGGGATTTGACAGTTTGCTGATGAAACATGATGAAGCACAACAGATGGTCATCTGCATATGCATGAAGCGGCGGAATAAACGTCGATTAAAGTTCATTAGCGTAAAACAATCTGCTGGAGCATTGTAAGGGTTCCTTGCAGCTGATTTAGCACGGCGGTATATCTATCGCTAATTTTCTGGAAGTATATATTCCACTACTAAAACCAAGAACTAATAACGGAAACGTTCCCAATACGTGACTGAAGTGGAGAATCGATTATAAAATTGTGAAATACTGCAAGACTAACGACTTAAATGTCTATTCCCGCTACTGAAAATATGTATTGAAATGTTTGCATTTTTTGGATAATGCAGTGTAAACTACCATCGTATGCACATTTTGTCCGTTATTAGCTGTACGTAGCCCGATCTAAAATCTAGAACTATTGCATTAAAGGTGAGAACATATTTCTTTAGACGTTTACATATTCACCCTACTCGTCTGAAGAAAATAGTGTGTTACACGTTGTAATATTCTCCTTTGAAACAAGCCAGAGTTAGTTCCAGCCATATCCTTGCCAATTCTTTCTTTCAGTTCTCTTTTACTCTTTTTCCATACTGTTCTCAATACATAACTTCTAAACGGGAAACACTTTCCATCGATTACAACCTATTTCGTGTCAATCAAATATAAATTAAATATTTTTCTAATTGAATGTAAGTTGTTTCTCCACATGTCTTCTAACAACCAGTAAGATTTTAAGTACTTGTAGCTAGCACATGTTTATTAAAGGATTTTTTCAATATTTCCTTTGATCATTTTATTCTTTAGATGAACTTCATAGCAGTTACTTCCGCTACGTACGAAGTAAGTTCGGCAGTTTCTTTTTTGTTTTTTACTTTTAGTAACAAACTCGTCCTCTTCCGTATACTACTACTACTATTATCAGTATTATTATTTTCGTTGTTACTGAACATAATCATGAGAACATGTTATCGTTGTGATATTCAGACCGAAGACTGGTGTGATGCTGCTCTCGATGCTAGTCTATACTGTGCAAGACTCTTCATCTCCGCATAATTTTCATCTCTGCATCATTACTGTAACCTGTAGGCACATAAATTCACGTACGATAGCCAACCTCCGTTCTCTCTCTACAACTCAAACATGTCACCCACTCACTATCCTCCCCTTCACACACACACACACACACACACACACACACACACACACACACACACACACAGGCTCAATACCTTCTTATTAGTTATACTCCCTTTCCCTGTAACCTATTGTGTAGCATCGCATTTCCAAAGATACAATTTTCTTGCAGCCCGAACTGCTTATCGTCCATTTTTCACTTCGGTACAAGGCTACAACCCATACATACACACGATGTCAGAAAAGACTTTCGAATAGTTAACTTTATATTCTATTTTAACAAAGTGCTTTTTTCTAGAGAAACTCTTTCTCGCTATTTTCGGTGCATTTTATATCCTCTCTTCTTCGGCCACCGTCAGTTATTTTGCTGCATAATATCAAACCTCATTGACTACTTTTAGTATCTCATTTCCTAATCTATTTCCCTCAGCGTTACTCATATTAATGTGGCTACATTGCATTTCATTCGTTTTATTTTATTGGTGTTCACCTTACGTCTTTTCATTCAACTGTTCTTGCAAGTCTTTCCCCTCTCTAAGAGTATTCCATTGTAACGGGAAAACAAAGTTTTTGTCCCTCCTCCCTGACCTTTAATTCCATTTCGCAGTTTCTCTTTGGTTTCCTTTAGTATTTATTCAGTGTACAGATTGAATAACATCAGTGAGAGGCAACAATCCTGTCTCACTTTCTTATGAGGTAAGGCTTCCCTTTGATGCCCTTTAACTCTTAGAACTGTAGTGTGGCACCTGTAAAAGTTATAGATAACATTTCGCTTCCTGTGTTTTACCCCTACTAGCTCCAGAATTTCAAAGAGATTTTTCCAGTCACTATTGTCAAAGGCTTTCCGTAACTCCGCAAATGAGATGAACATAGGTACGCCTTTCTTCAGTCTATGTTCTAAAATGTGTCATGACGTAGCGACAAATAAAAGAATAACATAAAACTGCACACTCACAACTGACAGTACCACAGCAGTTACATAAGTAAAAATCCTGTATTGTGGTATTATGTCTGACAAATTAGCATGGCTACTAAAAAACAGAACATTTAGATTGCTACAGACGGATAAAGATAACAAATCTGTAACAGTAACAATTATTAGAAGCACACGCCGCCCTTTGAAAATATAAGGCTATCTCGAAAGTTTACGCAAAATAGAAAGAAGAAAAAGAATGTATACCATGGAAGAAACGTAAATTTTCATTCATGATAATCTTAGTGAAATAACCGAATTCAGCAACTCAAAAATCCTTCAGCAGTCTTAAAAAAGAAGAACATAAATCGTGCAGTAACTGTTGCAGTTCTCCTTTTTAGTTTTGCTAATTTACACCTAAAAATAGTTGAAACAATATACATTGATATAGCCTAAAGTAAAAGATTTAATGGAATGTATAGCATTTAACATATAAGTTTCTGTGGGTACAAAATGTTTACTGCTGTAGTCCGCCTTTTTAACACTAATCATATCATTATTGCTGTTAATTTGTTGTTTAATGTAAAAAACTGAGATACGTTTTGATAATGAGTAATCTATGCATTGTCACTGGTGAAACCTCATAATTCTTGTATTCCAATCCAACAAAATATTTTGTGAAAAAAAAAAGAAAATAAAGAAGATAGACTGGCCGATAGAGAATTCCGAAGTGAAAGGCAAAGGTTTCTGGTTCGATTCCCCGCTCCGGGACCCAGTTTAGATGTTCCAGGAAATTTCACATCAGCGTTTATTTCGACGCAAAGAGAAATATCATTTCCGAGAGTCATTATTTTGCACACATTATTCAGTGTGCTGCTGCTGATTTTTGTATGACTCGAGCAATTAAAATCTTAGTGTTCTGCTAGTCTAGCTGTACATGGAAAACCATCGACGCCTACTTTAAAATGCACGATCCTTGAGACTGATTTACTCTTTACCAAATTCAAGTACACACCAAAAGCCAAAAGTACTTCATTCCAACGTTAAAACATTGCATCTCCATCATCAAATCACTGGTCGATTCTCTCAATAGTCACTAACATACACACTAAAATCAACTGTCTATTGATCTGTATCCAGCTGCGTATCACAGACGATAGTTCAAACAGTGTTCACAAAATAGGGAATTTCGAATGGCCCTGTTTTTTACTCTTCTGGCCGCAGGTAATATGACGCGACACAGCACCGGGTGCCGCTGTAGTGACGCAGAACTAATCGCAGATTTTTGATGCAGCATTTATCGCGGAAACCGCTTAAGGGATTAATTTGCACGCGCATTACGCATGTGAGCCCGTGAGGCGAGGCCAGCGGTTTGCCGACGGACGTGTTTCCCTGTGCCGCGGTCGCGTGGCCAACCAACCGCGCAGCGGCTGCCACTGATTCTCCGTCGATCGCTGCCTCTGATGCAGAGCGCTCAAAAATAAATAATTTTTCAGTCACGCAGAAGGTCAAAACGCTCTGGAAGAAAAGTTGATATCGGATTCCTTTTTAAATACCGATTTCAAATACTGACCGAGGAATTATTTTCTACAAACATGAGTAACTACCAGGAAACTCACTACAAATCTACTCAGCACGTACAATAACTGAAAATTCACGGTCCGTTGAAGGAATGTGACACGACTGAGGATTACTCATGAAACGAGCGTACGGCATCGTTGGCCGGGAGGCCCCATTCGGGTAAGTTCGGCCGCCGCCAAGTGCAAGTCGTGTTTCATTCGACGCCACATTGGGCGACTTTCGCGCCGGTGATGAGGATAAAATGATGATGAGGACAACACAACACCCAGTCCACGAGCGTAGAAAATCTCCAACCCGGTCGGGAATCGAACCCGGGCCCTCTTACATGGGAGGCTTTTATTCGACGCCATATTGGGCGACTTTCGCGCCGGTGATGAGGATAAAATGATGATGAGGACAACACAACACCCAGTCCACGAACCGAGAAAATCTCCAACCCGGTCGGGAATCTAACCCGGGCTCTCTTACATGGGAGGCGATCACGTTACCACTCAGCTAAGCAGGCGGACAGAGAACTACTCAAAAAATTCGGAAGCTTTAAACAATTCTACAAATAAACAACAGACAGTTTCCATTTTATAGGAAAGGACTAACACAAACCTACTGACTTCTAAGAGTCGGGAGAGCCTCACAAAAGCACTATTAAAATGTGGAATGTGAAACAACGGAAATGTAGTGGTGATAATTCTAATTCGCCAAAGGACTAAAGCGATGGTTAATATGCCGAACCAGTGGACAATAATACAATTATGAGAAAAGGTATTTCTCAATTTAAATCATTTTACTAAGCATTGTTGGAAAACTCTACAGCTTAATTTATTTTAACGGTGATTGAAAATTCTAAGTCCCTTATAATGCCTTTCCCTTTCAAGGTATGTAAGAGTATAAACTCCTGCCCAGTATTCGAGACGTATATTCGTATTGAATGTTTCCCAACACTCCCGTTTCACAGATACCTCCTCAGCTAGTCCACTCATCGACCGAACGAATGACATGTGAAGAAACTAACCGTCGCAGCGGGGTATGAGATCAACTCCTCCTTGGCGAAATAGCTGCTATGTTCAGTATTTGTGACATTTATCCTGGTGACAGTAAGAAAATAATGACAAATATATTACTTTATTTGTTTACTTGGTTAACCCGATCTTATTAGGGTTGTCAAGTCCTCTCTTACAACGGATCAGCGTTTCAGGTATACAGTGTATATTACATCACAGTTACTCTGGAGTATTGCTGTGCGGTGTGGGAATCGCATCAAGCGGGACTGACGAATGACATCGAAAAAGTACTAAGAAGGGCAGCTTGTTTTATATTAGCACGAAATAGGGGAGATATTGCAACAGACATGATACGTGAATTGAAGTGGCAATCATTAAAGCAAAGGCGTTTTTCGTTGCGACGGAATCTTCTCATGAAATTTCAATCACCAGGTAAAGTAAGAGAAATCAGGGCTCGCACGGAAAAATTTAAGTGCTCGTTTTTCCCTCGTGCCGTTCGAGAGTGGAACGGTAGAGAGACAGCATGAAGGTGGTTCATTGAACCCTCTGCCAGGCACTTTATTGTGAATAGCAGAGTAATCACGTAGATGTAGATGTGGGTAGCGAGGAACGTGCGGCCTTGCGTTATCTTGTTGGAAGGTAACATCACAGGGACCCGTCATTGATCTTAGCACGTCAGAAATATGAAGGATACTATTTAGATTATGAGCTATGAAGACTGGAGGTGATCGTGTTATCTACCTAATTGTACCACGTACTGTCACGCAAGGTACAGGGCCCTTATGACGATGACGAATGCAATCTGGCGAAATTCTCCTCGGAGCTTCAATGCTCGTGTACGCCCGTCGTGATACTGCTCGCAGAACTGGGAACTATCTGAAAAAAAATGTGTGGTCCCATTCCCGTGTCAGCGTTCTCGCTGGACGCGCAACCGTCAGCGCCGCTGTCTCTGCTGCCATGTCACCACACTGGAAAGTCGTCGTATTGAAGAAGTCGTCTCACTGTCCATGTGGTTACTTGTCTTGGTGTCAAAAGTCACAGTTTCCTTACTCAAGACAGATCATGCGGCTGTAGGATACTGCACGGCCGAGCAAGAAGTCTCTGTCCTCTCAGGCGCTGGTCGCGTGGGGCCGTTGAGATCCCTGAGTCCAACGATTCTGCATTTTCATGGCAGTTGTGGGAACCTGCCAATACGAGCAGCAACTCTGCTGAACGATAAACCGCATATTTACAGGCTATTACCGTGCCGCTGTCGATATTCATCACGCGCTGGCAGCCCTTTATCCATCATACGCACTTCATAAAACGAACTACTGACACACGACCAAATCTAAAATATTATTTCCGAATCATAAGACTGCTACGTGATCTTTCTTTATTTACAGAATGCAGATGCCGTTATTCTCATCTACACTAATATGCAAAACTTAAGGACAAGAATAACTATCGCATGATCCGTCACTGCTATGAAATATTGCTCGATGAGCCTGTCACCACACATAGCAAGAACTGCTAAAGATTGGAAAAGAAGGTAATTCAGAGATCTGCACAGTGAGACGAATAGAAATGATATTTTTATTCAAATACAAAAATTATACTGAAATCGTCGCGATTTATGACAATCCCTCGTACATTACAAAACGCGGACATGTTTCTGAATGGGTTATATGATCACCACGGACAGCAATACATGGTCTGCAAAGTGTTCCCATGTTGGTCAGAAGGTTGGTAAGGAGCTCTTGCGGAATGCCTTTCCATTCCTCTGCCGCTGCAGTTGGCATCTGATAGATGGTCTCGGTGCATCTGCACTGCTGCCAGCACGTCGCCCCAACGCACCCCACACGTGTTCGATGGGATTTAAGTCGGGGCAACGGACGGGCCAATCTCCTCCACACGCACTTATTAGTGCGGTCGCAAACTGCCATCCATAAAAATAAGGTCAGGGCCGAGAGCAACCCGTAAAAAACGATGAGTATACTGTGTTCATAGGTTTTGACATCAGTGCACCTATGCAACACTATGCCTCCGCACACCGTAACACTTGGACCACCAAAACGACCATCTTCGTCAGTGCCGGACGCGAACTGGCGAAAGGAGTGGTTATGCAATGCAGCCCGGAACTTTGTCTACTACATGCGGTTTGAAGTTCCATGTGCTATGATGTGGGGAGGCGTAATGTTGCATGGGTGTTCCGGTCTCCAAGTCTTAGAACACGGTATACGTAATTGTGAAACTATACTGCTTCCCTATGTGCGTCTTTTGAGGGGATCAGTCGGCCCTGACGTCATTTTCATATATGACAGTGCGCTACTGTGCCGAACAGCGCAAGTGGAGGACCTCTTGGAACGAGAGGATATTCGGAAAATGGACTTTCCCCCGACTTAAATCCCATCGAATATGTTCGGGATACGTTGGGAAGCCTTAGTGCAGCACATCCCCGCGCAT
The DNA here is from genome assembly GCF_023864345.2 of Schistocerca serialis cubense. Classification (NCBI taxonomy): domain Eukaryota; kingdom Metazoa; phylum Arthropoda; class Insecta; order Orthoptera; family Acrididae; genus Schistocerca; species Schistocerca serialis. Next base: position 773,317,124 of record NC_064641.1, on the reverse strand, counting down.
TAAGAGCAACCAGAAATTCTCAACTGCTTCCTCCTGCCACATAATAGCAGCTTTAAAGTATCCTCCCCAAACGACTCCTTACTGTAAAATTTAGCTCCTTGTCTCCCACAGCATGTACCATAAACCGTTATTGGACGGGATAGCATAAGCGCAAACATTGGACCCGCATTCGGACGAACGGAGGTTTGTTACCCGTCCTGCTGCACAGATTTAAATTCTTCGTGACTTTACGAAATCGGTTAAAGTAAATGTTGGGGTGCTTCCTTCGCTAATTTGCTGAAATTTCCATCCCAATAGATCCCCAACCAGAACTTGTGTTCTTTCTCCCATGACGTCGTCGGTGTGGCGATAAATGTTGCGGAAATCAGTTAATTCCAACAGAGAAATTCTTCGCTCTCTCGAAAAGTCATCACACATAAGCACAAAATATGACGTCATAAAACGCCAACAACTCTAGAAATACTTAAAAATTGATCTCACCTGCACATGAGCACGCTTGCACAGGACTGTCTCACCAAATCTAAATTTTTCATTCAACGTGACGACTACTGATATCATAACGAATCGTGACATAACTCATAACTGTTTAACTGACTGACTGCACAGACGTGTACTATCAATATTGTAATCGGATGCTATCAGGTTATTTCTACAAGTGATGGTTCTATTCGCAGCTGGAGACGTTCATTTCAGTGTGAAACATCTACTGGGCAAACACTGACCTACGTTTGCGCATATTCCTCAGCCCCTGAAACTGAAATCAAGAATATCTTTACAATAAACTAAAGTAACCCTATGATCTACTGATAAGGCCGAGTAACATTACAGTGGAGCTCGTATACAATAGGCCTATGAAACAATCCATATGTGGAAGTTTCTGTGGGTCTGAAACACACACACACTATTTCGGAAGTACTGAATCACGAAAGGTTAGGTGTATCCTGGCACAGAGACAATTTTAAGTGTTGTGTCTAGGCAAGACAGCCTAGACACAATGAGAGGAAGCCGAAAGGCACGCGCTTAAGCTCACGCTGGCTGGCGTGAGGTCTGAAACAGGATAAGTAATGAATGCTATAAAGAAAAGTAAGTAGTTTCTGGAATACTTAACTTTAATCCACATTTGTAGAACATCGCTCTTGATGATACATTAATAGAATCTCAATATCAATTGAATACGGCGCCTTGCTAGGTCGTAGCAAATGTAGCTGAAGGCTATGCTAACTATCGTCTCGGCGAATGAGAGCGTAGTTGTCAGTGAACCATTGCTATGAACGTCGGCTGTACAACTGGGGCGAGTGCCAGTCCGTCTCTCTAGACCTGCCGTGTGGTGGCGCTCGGTCTGCTATCACTGACAGTGGCGACACGCGGGTCCGACGTATACTAATGGACCGCGGCCGATTTAAAGGCTACCACCTAGCAAGTGTGGTGTCTGGCGGTGACACCACATTAAGCAATGCGGCTACATTAGTACTGATGGACAATTTGAGTGCGGCGAAGTACAGGATGTACCCTGCTTGCTAATCTGCAGCAGACTGGATGAACCGTGCACATGAAATGACTGTTTATAGTAAATTACGAGCGTATTCAGGCCGCTATTTCCTAGTCTAATTTAGAAATTTAAACACTTGGAAACCTCTTGTTACATGATATTACATAGAGTATTTTTTTTAAGTATCTTGTTAATCTGCCGACTTGTGTTAAATAAGTTCTTTTTAATACTGTAAGGTACAATTTTATTCTTCGTATTGTATATCTTTGACAAGAATAAACAATAATTAAAGTTAACTGGTTCGATTACAAACAGTCTCGATGTGCGTAACAGAAATTGTGGAATCCCCTGAGTCGACAGTACGAAAATATCACCCCCAAAATAGAAACACGGCCGCTGAATTTTTGTTGAGAGCTATTGGAGACGATCCTGATGAATGGAAGTCATTAGCCGAACTCCATGTTTTCCCTATTGTTCCTGTATTTTTTCATTTACTCGAGAACCAGCAGGCGCCAGCAGACCGAAGGAATAACGAAATCTGATGGCGGGTGGTATTGCGAATCCACGGAATACGTGCGCAACGAAAGGAAACGCCTTTTGTCCGTTGCTGGGAGCGGCTGCAGCGGAAAGCGTCCGCGTCCGCTTGCAGAATATCGTCGGTGAATCGGATGGCCCCGGGCGCGGCTGGCGCTCTCCAGAAAGAGCGGAGAGAACGGCCGCTGGCTCGCTATGGAGAGTCGAGGACTCGCCGTCGAAAGAGCTTCACAATACACTAAACGTGAAACGGCCTCTAAGGCGGCTTTCTCTATAGTTCCTAAAAAAAAGGAGCTAAGTATTCGGAAGCTACGCGCAAGGAAAATGCATCATTTTTGTGCAACTGAAACACGTCCAATTTTCTGTACCATTTTTACCTTAAGAGTTATCCTGTTTTTCCCTTTGGTTTATTTTCAGCAGAGTGCTCTGTTCAGGTGACCACACAGGTAAGTGCTTGCTTTGGAAGCACGCTTGATGAACCATTTTTCAAAAGCTCGCACAAACTCCTCAAGCGTCCACACAGTGGCTGAAGATCGTACGTACAGGCATCTCGTTTCGAACCCTGATAAATACACTGAGGTGACACAGGTCACGTGATACAACTCAATATCGTGTCGGACCTCTTTTTGCCCGGTGTAGTGCAGCAAATGGATTCAACAAGCCGTTGGAAGTTCCCTGCAGTAATAACGAGCCATGCTGCCTCTACAGCCGTCCATTATTGGAAAGTGCTGCCCGTGCAGGATTTTGTGCACGAACTGATCTCTCGGTTATAACCCATAAATGTTCGACGGGATTCATGTCGGGCGATTTGGGTGGCTTGAATTGTCCAGAATGTTCTTCAAACTAGTCGCCGACAATTGTGCCTCGATGACACGGCGCATTTTCATCCCATAATTGTTTGGGAACTTGACGTCTATGAATGGCTGCAAATAGTCTCCAAGTGTCCGAAGATAACCATTTCCAATCAATGATAGGTTCAGTTGGACCAGACAAATTACTCCAGTCCATGTATACACAACTGACATCGCTATTGACCCACAACCAGGTCGCACAGAACTTTGTTGACAACTTGGGTACATGCCTTCGTGGAGTCTGTGCCACATCCGAACCCTACCATCAGCTCTTATCCAGTGAAATCGGGATTCATCTGACCAGGCCACAGTTTTCGAGTCGTCTAGGGATGAAACGATATGTTTACGAGACAAAGAAAGGCGCTGCAGGTGATGTCGTCGTGTTAGCAAAGGCACTGGTGTAGGTCGTCTGCTGTCATTGCCCACTACCGCCAAATTTCGCCGCACTGTCCTAACGGATATGTTCGTTCTATGTCCCACAACGATTTCTGCTGTTATTTCAAGCAGTGATGATTTCGGATTACTGCACCTCCTAACGATTTCCGAAATGGAATTTCCCATGCAACTACCTCCAAATACAACTCCGTGTTATAAGTCTGTTAAATCCCGTACTACATTTTTTCACATGAGTCACCTGAATACAAGTGACAGCTCCGCTAACACATTGCACTTCTACGTGTTGTGCACGCGATACAACCGCGCGTCTATAGACATGCATGTCGCTATACAATGACTTTTCTCACCCAAATTACGTCGAACTTGACGGAAAAGAGCTCACATTACTGGTCCAAGACAGCGAATGAGTTTGCAATGAGTCCAATTTTTCGTAATGTGCTGAATGCATTGTTCGAAACATGCTAAGATCGTTCCTTCAGCTTTAAGTGTCTCATTTTATTGTATTTACAAAAATATTCAAAATATTGCTCCAGTTGCCATTCCAGACGCAAATTAAAGATCTATTTCGGTCGATTTAGGCACAAATTGCATAATCCGTTACAATTTGAGCAATATATTGTGGTTATTTACTGTTTCGATATCTCCTCATATCGTATTTTACGGGTAGAAGAAGGGTAACTTTCAACCTCTGTATCATAGAAATCGACAAAGATATCACAAAATTTGTCAAGATTCTTCAAGATCGGGATCTTAGGAATACATCGTAACAAGTTCAGCCATTTGCTGTGCATAGTTGTCTTGGAATCCTAGACTCGATTAAGGTCCGCTGGTGATGGCGAAAATATACTGAAAAATTATTTTTGTATGGTTCCGAGGGACCGCCCATGAAACAATGGTTCTTCCTTAAGTTCCATCCAGCCCACCGCAGTCCACCTCAAAAGCAAATGGATCTAACCGATTTGATCCATTTGCCTAAGCAAGAGGAAGTGCGTAATATTCATACTTTCACCCTGTACTGCAGGTTAGTGACACTGAGACATTCTTTCCGTTGGGTATATAAATGGTCACTAAATGCAAAGGCTACCCAGAAAACTTGACCCTATCTTTTTGTCACCAACAGGACTCGAGGTATGAGCAACGGAAAATCACGCTTTTATGCGTGGCGTTTTGGATCTCATTAGGTTCGCAAGACGTCGCAAGCATAGTGACAACCGGCCACAGAATCAGAGGAGGACATTTATCTTCGGGAAGCTCTCTAGCGTTCTTCTTAGAAAGCGATTTTTTTTTTTTACACGAACATACGTAGGGAGAAATGATCATTATAATACAGTATCAGAAATCAATGACCGCACGGAAAGATTTTAAGTTTTCGTGTTCAAATGGTTCAAATGGCTCTGAGCACTATGGGACTCAACTGCTGTGGTCATCAGTCCCCTAGAACTTAGAACTACTTAAACCTAACTAACCTAAGGACATCACACACATCCATGCCCAAGGCAGGATTCGAACCTGCGACCGTAGCAGTCGCACGGTTCCGGACTGCGCGCCTAGAACCGCGAGACCACCGCGGCCGGCAAGTTTTCGTGTTTTCCGATCGCTGTTCGAGAGTGGAATGGCCATAATTATAAATTGGAGTAATGACGATGAGTTCTTCTCAGTTTGTGTGCTTACCGTGAAGCAGGATATTTGAGGGTTTTCTGATCTTAAAATTTATTTTACATCCAAACAGCACGTATCCGGCCACTGCTTGATAGGGGGCTGAAAGTAATTTCATGGGGCTTTCTCAAGTTTTTGGATGTCATGAACGCGGCAGTGGTTCGATGAATCTTCTGGCTAACACTTAAGTGTGAATTGCACAGCAGTGATGTACATGTTGATGAAGGTAGCTCAAGTTGATCATGCGGAGCTACGCTACGGTTCCGTCTTGACAATGCCACCGTCGCTGCAAGACTGTGTGCATGTCATCGGTCCGTTCATGTGGACTCGGGCGTGTTGGTCGCCAGGTCCCGCAGTAGAGCCACGATCCTGTTCACGTTATTCTCCGGTGACAGACACTGAATTTCTGGGACGGCATGTGTCTCTTCGTCCTACTTCGTTTATTATCTTGTGGACTTCAATGCAACTAAAATCACCGGATTCTCACATCAGGGGAAAAAATTGCGTCTGACCGCCAGTAAATGCTGTAGCCTTAAAGCTGCTTATAGCAGAATTTTACAATATGTACGACAGGCCTCTAGGAACTGCAGAAGGGACTTAGTACATTAAGTGTTGACAAGGAATCCATGTCCGGAAGCATACTGTATGCACACAGTGGAGCGGTTCTGGGCGCTACAGTCTGGAACCGTGCGTCCGCTACTGTCGCAGGTTCGAATCCTGCCTCGGGCATGGATGTGTGTGATGTCCTTAGGTTAGTTAGGTTTAAGTAGTTCTAAGTTCTAGTGGACTGATGACCTCAGATGTTAAGTCCCATAGTGCTCAGAGCCATTTTTTGCACACAGTGGAGACATGAGCTTTGTGGGCACTCGCCGTTGGATTCACTTCTAAGTACGAAGCAAGTTCCTCTTCGAAGTCCGGACGCGCGATGCGTCCGTAGAACACCACAGTCAACCACCCTAGTTCCAAACGTGGCAGAGTGTCGCCACCGTTGTTGGAGTCTGACGAAAATAGCACATGGTGTCATAATTACAATTTGGAATGAGGACGATGTGTTCCTTTCAGTTTGTGTGCGTACCGCGAAGCAAGAGATTTGAAAGTTATCCGATCTCGAAAATTATTTTACATCCAAGTGGTACGTATCCAGACAGAGGTTATCAGGGGGCATTTCTCTAGTATTTGGATGTCATGAACACGTAGGGGCCTTTGTACTGTTTGAAATTGTAAGCGCACGGTGTCAGAGATGCTGTGTCACCTGGAGGCTCTCTTGGACCATCTCTGCTTTGCAAGATGCGCGGGAGATGATGCGCACTGTTAATCGTGATGTTAGGAGACAGTGGTGTGTCGTGAGTAGCAATACGGCATAGGCCGGATGGTACGTTGAAGTTATATTCTGAGGAAGTGGAACATGTTCGTTCACTGAGTAATTATTTGAGACGAGGAAAGAGTGAAGCGTTATGAGAAAAATATTTTATTATGATTATTTTCTTGTTTAACAGGAGAGGATTTAATTTAAGATAATTCTTTTCGGATTGTATACTTTATTACGAGAGCGTGCGTTACGCATTCCTGATTCAGACATCCAGGAACTTGGGTATAGGGAAAGATAAATACCCATGCATAATTTTCAATTTGAATTTGGGGGTAGGAATAACTATTGAATATTAATGTCGGTTTTACGAGTTGCATTTCTGAAACTATCGCTTTTGATGTTAAAGACTACTTACGTTTCCCCACTTAACAACGGTAATTTTTTTTTTGTATATTAATGTTTGAGAAGCAAAGAAAGAGTTTTTGAATACAAAATTTCTCTAATCAGAAAACTAATTACTTTTATGTTACAATTCATCGCAAGCCATCGTCCACATCAGAAGTCCATGCCAAAATATTAGTTATTTTTACTTATTCAGATTTGTAATGAACCAAGTATGCTTTTGCGTTTTTTTTAAAAAGAGAGCGCATTGCACCAGTCGCCTCTCAGTAGTTAGTTGCAGCTCAGCAAGTGCGACACGCTTTCAAGACGAGCAGTGTCACGGTGTTTCCATTGTGCAAGAGGTAAGCCGAAATTAAATAATAGAAGAAAGTGAACACTGAGTTTTTCCAGGGCAAATTTATCAATTAAAAAGTTTAAGACTCGCAGTGTTGAGCTCAGATAGTATTCTTGCCATTACGAGTGTTTAAACGTACAGGGAACCAGATAGGCACTATTAAGTTATCTTCTCGCAGTTAGATTTCGCAGCACATTTTCGCAGGAGAATACTTTTGTTCAGAGTTTAACAGCTCCAATGTTGACTCTACCTGCCACGTTGTCCTAGCGTTGTGTATTAATTACGGCTTTGTAAATCCTGAAGTATTAAATCTTTTCTCCAACGCCGAGATGCCCGTTATAGGAATTGACCGAAAGTTCGAAGTCCCGTCTATAGCGCATAGAAGTCTGACATAGGAAATGAGAAAGAGGCCCCCTACAGGTTTAGACTACAGCAGTTGCGTACAATCTGCTGACGAGCATTTTGCTTTGGCTGTGCGGAATTTCGAAATACTTTCGTGCAGACAGTCACACAACCATTTATTTTGTGGTGTCACTGCCAGACACCACACTTGCTAGGTGGTAGCCTTTAAATCGGCCGCGGTCCGTTAGTATACGTCGGACCCGCGTGTCGCCACTATCAGTGATTGCAGACCGAGCGCCGCCACACGGCAGGTCTAGAGAGACTTCCTAGCACTCGCCCCAGTTGTACAACCGTCTTTGCTAGAGATGGTTCACTGACAAATTACGCTCTCATTTGCACAGACGATAGTTAGCATAGCCTTCATTTGCTACGACCTAGCAAGGCGCCACTACCAGTTGCTATTGATCTTGTGATTCATGTACCGTCAGACCGACGTTCACCATTTATGGATTAAAGTTAAGTATTCCACCAGTTACGTCCGTTTTTTCTAAATTCTAATTTCCTTGACCTGTTCCACACCTCACGCGAGCCTGCGTGAGCTAAAACGCGTGCCTTTCGGCTTCCTCTTGTACCCCGGTGTTGGCTCTCCTGCCAACCCACAACATATTTCACATTCCTTTTCTATGGGCTTACAAGGAAACTCCCCATCGCACGCACCTCACACTTAGTCGTAAGAGGTCCCAGTGGACAGCCCGTCAAAAACTGAACACAGATTAAACAGGAAGAAGGTGTACTGGACTGTGGAAAAAAGCAAAAGAGTAACAGTGTACAGTCCAAGAACAAGAGGTGTAACATAGAGCAACTAAGAAGTGGAACGACTCGGTGGCCAACGCCGGCACGGTAGTTAAGCGTGTTCGGTCAGAGGGTTTAGGTAACATCTGCAATAAAAGAACTGAGTGACGGATTAACGAAGAACCTGAACGGGTGTCATCGGACGTCCGCCCCGAACAATATAGAACAAAATGAGATAAGAAAAGAGAGTTAGCTGCCCTCTGTAATAAAATTAACTGAGTTAACCGATGAACTTGAACAGGCCTCATGGGACGTCCGCCCCGAACAAATACATGGAACACTAACGAACAAAATGCAAAATGAGACAAAAAAAGCAAGCCTGTTCTGTCAGGATGTTAGCTGCCCTCTGTAATAAAAAAACGGATCGACGATGAGCGTCAACTGGTGTCACGGGATGTCTGCCCACAACAAATGCAACATACAATAACGATCGAAATGAGATCAACAAAAAAATGGTCACCGTGTTTAGCTGTAGAGCGGAGTACCGTGTTCAAAACTCCCTGGTAGCACTTGTTTTTTTTTTTTTCACAACATTATGAGCTGTTCGTCCGGTCTTTGAAATGTTTGTACTCTTATCGTAGTCTTGGCAGTTGTCATACTATACATTGATTATAGAATATCAATCATGTGGCAAGAACACACCGTCGCAAGTAAAGGTGGTGAATAGTGAGAGCAGACGAGATACCAGATAGACATCTCGCAGAAATGAAAACAGCAAATAAACAGGTGTGGACTATGCTCCAACAAAGGAATTCAGGAGTCAAAACTTCCAAAACGGAACGTGACTTCAAAAAGTTACCATCGTATATTTTGGTAGAGCACAGAGAAACTGTGTTATTGTGAAACTGTTGTGTTCATTTGTTGCAGCTTATTTGACAAACTATTATGTTTTCATCATTTTAATGGGAGTGATCACATTCACATTTCATACGAACACCTAAATTTTACAAGGAGACCATATCTTACTCACTTACAAAGTGTACAAATTAGGTGTTTCGGTAAGAGATTCCTATCATATGACTCACGTGCTGTGAATAATGCCGTGAGTGACACATTAGACGTGTTTTTCGTTGGAGAAGTCGGTTGACTTTTCGCCTTATCATCAAACGTTTGCAGTTCCCATTCGAAAGCCACTTCGTTTCGGCTGCTAACAGAGTAGTTGTGCTGAATCAATTGGCATTATAGGTCCCTTCCTTACATTGCGCTGTTGGAAACGGACGTTGCATCACAACGCAGACAGAAATTTGAATACAGGGAACAGCGAAAGAAGAACGTTGATTCGAGCCAGGTTTGAACACAGCTCCTCCACGTGGTAGGCCAACAACGTAGCCCCCCCCCCCCTTTTTATTCACACCAACAATATTACAGAGCCTGACCATGTTAAAAATGTTACAAAATGGCTCTGAGCACTATGGGACTTAACAGCTGAGGTCATCAGTCCCCTAGAACTTAAAACTACTTAAACCTAACTAAACCAAGTACATCACACAAACATCCATGCCTGAGGCAGGATTCGAACCTACGACCGTAGCAGTCGCGCGGTTCCAGACTGAAGCGCCTAGAACCGCTCGGTCACTCCGGCCGGCAAAAATGTTACAAGTCATACCATTAAACTGAAAGTCGTTCGAGAGTGGCCAACAGCAGACTGATTACACTTTTAAAGAGGTACATAGCATTCATTATTCGTTCGAACATTTCATTATAAGATCGTAAGCGCTGCAGGAGATGTACAGATTCAGGATTCTTCTTATGGAGGACAGCCGTCGATCAGGTGAGCGTTGTATCCGTGTGGTATAGCCACAGCCTTATACGCGCGCTTTCGCTGCATGAGAAATCACACCTCAGTGACTGCTTCAAGTTGGACTTCTCGAAGGGTAGTTTCTTTGTTTTCCGTATCGTGTCAGGTCTGTACCCACTGTATCCACACTCTGGTTTCCCGAGTTTGGGTTTCTCTGTTTATCTTCTCTGAACTCTCAGCGTCACGCTCTGAAAGATCCTTTCTCTCAGCTTATTGGTTGTAAACTCCCCACAAAAATTAATGAATGAAAACATTTAAATGGGAATGGACATCGTGCTGTAAAACGTAACCTCCCAGCAGAAATAAAGAATATTCTATGATAATGAAAACGAGCCAAATGTTTGCTCCCCTCAAAATTTATAGAATAATAATGACCCAAATGTAAACTCGACACAAAAACTGAGAAATGAAATTTAATCATTAAACCCACAATAATAGGGCAGCATCGCTGACCTTAGGCCCTGTGCATCATCTAATCTGATAAATTGATTCTGGGATGAAAATCATAGGAAACATTGTCTCAATTGGAATGATTCTTTTCTTAAAAAAGATTGCTTTGAAAACAAAATTATTATTGGGGCATTTCTTGAACAAATTAATTACAATTGACATACATTACATTATCAGATGTGCGCAATGCTGCTTCATTACCTTATTTAACAATATACCTCGTCCCGAACCTTGACCAGAGACCCATGTCGACGCCCGCCGACTCCTCACACACAACTCCGACTCGCAACTGTGTCCAACACGCAACAGCGTCCAACTCGGAACTGAACTACATGCTCTCGCGACTCGCTACGTACAACAACTGCACTCACGCGCGGTCAAGCGCAGACTAGCAACGATAAATAATTCTCTGGTCAGAGATTCTGTCATGCCTCGCCATCGCTGGTTGAAACGTACGCGTTTCATAACCCTCCCCTGGGGGGGGGGGGGGGGGGCAAAAATTTGGCAGCGATGGTGAGGCATTACAGAATCTCTGACCAGAGAGATATTTATCGTTGCTAGTCTGCGCTTGACCGCGCGTGAGTGCAGTTGTTGTACGTAGCGAGTCGCGTGAGAATGTAGTTCAGTTCCGAGTTGGACGCTGTTGCGTGTTGGACTCAGTTGCGAGTCGGCGTTGTGTGTGAGGAGTCGGCGGGCGTCGACATGGGTCTCTGGTCAAGGTTCGGGACTAGGTATATTGTTAAATAAGGTAATGAAGCAGCATTGCGCACATCTGATAATGTAATGCATGTCAATTGTAATTAATTTGTTCAGGAAATGCCCCAATAATAATTTTGTTTTCAAAGCAATCTTTTTTAAAAAAAGAATCATTCGAATTGAGACAATGTTTCCTATGCTTTTCATCCCAGAATCAATTTATCAGATTAATTATTGCACAGGGCCTGAGGTCAGCGCAGCTGCCCTTACAAAATTTATCCGGTTCACCTTAACGTTAATTTTGTGGAGACGTAACATTTTTGCACATTTTTATTATCATTGATTTTTATTACTGTGGGAAGCTAACATTTGGCTCTATTTGCAATTTCATTCAATTCATATCATTTAAAAATTCTTACTGGGTGGTTACACTTAGCACGATGTCTATTCTCATTTAAATATTTTCTTTCATTTTTGCGGGGAGGTTAAACTTGGCGACATCCGGACCAGGATCGTATTTCTTTGAGAATCTTCTGAAAAGTAGTCAGATATTTGCTCTTATTTACTTAATATAATTAGCATTTGGCGCAACGCTTTTACTAATTTCATGACTTTCTTTCCTCAGATCATAGGCAATTCGTTGCTCTGTTGTATTTGTGTTTGTTGCTTTTTGTATTGTCTTTGTTTCATTTGTGAATAATTGTGACTAGTGTAAAAATGCCGCGAAAGACTATTAATAGTGCATCGCGAGGCATAATGAGTGAAATAACCGAAGTAAACAACTTGACCGATAGTAATTGTGACACGCAATGTAATGATGACAATCCTCCATTTAGTGACAACCAGTATGTACCGACCACCAATGTTAATTTTGATCTTAGTGATGAACAGACGAACTTAATTGTGTCCTCTGTTACTTTGACGACAATTGATGACGCGGGGTGCTCTATTGCAATAAGCGCTGCCCAGCTTAACACACCCGGTTTGAAAAATTCAAGTAACGTACAGACAAATTTTTCTAATGAAAATGGACAGTGTACTGAAAGTACGACGGATTCATTTAATTTCGAAATAGTGACTTATAGTGTACATTCGACTGGCAAACCCTTTTGTAAATCTCAGGATAACCAAATGGTTACAGAAAGCTAGACAATTCTAGATCCACCATTAAATAGCACAGAGAACAGAAATGCTAATTTTGTGTCGGATCCAATTATGGCATTGTTGCTACAAATGAGTAAACAACTTAATGAAAATAGCGAAGATAACAAACAATTTAAAGAAAATTTCAGACAACAGAGTGAAAAACAAGACGAACTTAATGAAAAATTAGACAAAAATTCCAGACAGCTAAATGAAAAATTAGACAACAATTCCAGACAGCTTAGCGAGCAGATTATAGCCGTTACCACGCAGTGTCATGATACTAAGCAACAATTACGCGAGGAAATTGAGGCTTGTTCAAAGAAAAGTAGCGAAGATATTAGATCTGTTGCTCAAGAGTTAAGGGATATGCAAACAGCTACAACAGAAACACTTAGAGAGGAAATTAGTACAGTCGGTAAACAATACTCTGAAAAAGCTGCACAATTACGCGACGAGTTTAAACCAATGACAGCAGAACTTTCGCGCACAATGGATGCAAAGATAGACGCGAAATTCGACCAACAGAGCACTCAGATTGACGAACGTTTTAATCACCACATACAAAACAGTGATACGCGTTTCCGCAAATTTATACAGGATCAAAATAAAGTAAAACGTCAAGTCATGGAAACAATCACTGCACAGAGACAGGAAGACAAACGTAAATTGTTCGCGAAAGAAAAACATACGTAGACAACAATATTGCTACAGTGTCCGACGAAATTAATACCATCAAACAGTTGAACACCGAATTACGTGATGAAATTTCTGATCTTAAATCAAAAACAGACACACATACAACAGACTTTCAAACAGTGACCGACAGACTCGAACAATTAGAACTAACACAGGATTCCGATGTCGTCGAAGCTGACGTTAAAAAACTGAACGAAACCACATGTAAAATGCAAAAACAGATTAATGCCTCTGACACTAAAACCGATGATCAGGTAAAAATACTGACTGAAAAGTATGATGAACTGGCCAGTCGTATTGACGTTATTGAATGTAATAATGACAGCAAATCAGACGATACCTCACCGGTTTCATTTAGTCAAACACCTGAATTTCAAAATCTACAACAGACAATCAATGAGATCGATTTGTCTAATAACACCTTACGTAGAAAATTGTCATGTTTACAACAAGAGGTAACAGAGATAAAACATGTTTCAGGGTTTAACACATCACAGCAGACGCCACTTAGTGAACATTTGTCAGACTCACGCAGCGCGTATAACTTGGGTAATCTACAAAGAGTACGGGACTTAGATTCCGAACAGACACAGACAAATGGATTCTCACACAATCGTGAACATGCTTCACACATTCAGTGATAAGAACGTTGATTATAAGCTATTTGTATGTGTAAAAAAATTTAAGGAATTTAATAATGACAGAGCACAGATACACGATTTGAACTGGATACGACAATTTATTTTTGTACTTTCACCGGTATTAGCTGTAACGCAGAAACTATCTTTGAACTGGATACGACAATTTGCTCTTGAATTTTTACCAACATTTCGTGTAATGCAGAAACTACAATTAGCATGGATACAGCAATTTACTTTTGAATTTTCACCGGCATTGCCTGTAACGCAAAAGCTGAAATGTATTTGCAGCGCGTAATTGACCTCAGGGGATTCATTACGCTTTAATGAATATGTGCCGTAGCGTGCATAGGGCCCCGAGCTGTAGTAGTGCTGTTTCATCTTTAGTTTTCTACACTGCTGCCTTCTCTTCTACTACCCTTTATAACAGCTCTTTAACTATTGCTCTACCTATAATTAAGAAAAATGACTAAAGAAAACCCGATAAGACAAGTATTTACCGAAAGTGACAGTTCTCTTTAGACACTCCCGTAATGACAACTATCGCCGTAAATTATAATATCAGAGAGAAATTTAATCATCAGTATGTGCAAAATTTTCAGCAGTCGCAACCACATTTTTGGTAACAATACCTTTTTTCACCACAACAGCATGAAAGTCAGCCGGTTAGCATACCTAACCAACAATGTAGTCTACAAGGTCAACCAAGCTTTAATGTTTCGCCGCGTGCACGTATAGTCCCAACTACAACAAATAGTAACGCACGCCTGCAAGGAAATAACTACGTACAGAAAACACACTATTTTAATTCCTATCGCACTGCGCCGTATAGAAATAACTATCATGACAGACGTAAAAATAATGAGCACAATTTTTCAGCGTACATTTAATAACAGTAGGTCTTACCAACAGCAAAATCATCCGCAAGAACATATTCTCATGAATGCACCCGACAGTAGGTATCATCCAGAACGTAATACGTCTGGAAGAAATAAGAGAACAGTTCAAATAGTCGAAATGCCACAACATCCTCCAGAAAATAATAACACGTCAGATAGAATCTGACTAGATACTGTACAGGTCGCATCTTCCAATAACACAAGCACTACTTTTGACACGCAGAATGTTGTTCACGAAAATGTTATTACTTTCGACGACATCCGAGACACTCTTTTACAGGAAAGACCAGTTGTTCAGAAAACCATTTCACATCCTGTCATCGAAATTAAAATTGGTTCATCGAAATTTTCAGCAGTAATCGATTCCGGATCACCTATGTCAGTAGTAAATGAAGAAACTTTCAACGAGTGTAATAAAGAGAATACCTATCCTACATTACCATTAGGCAAAACGAAAGTGAAAGGAGCAGTATCGAGTAAAGGAGTAGACGTTAAATTACAGACACATTTATCATTTTGCATTGCAGGTCAAACATTTCACTCAAATTTTTGGATTGTTCTTTTATTGACAACAGACGCTATTTGAGGTACGAATTTTTTGGTACAACAAGACGCAGTTATCGATTTTCAGAATTCCTATTTAATGTTGAAGGATGAAAATGTTCAACTGGCTTTAGAATTTCAGCACTCACTATCTGCGGAAGAACAAACAATTAATCGCACAGAGGTCATTTCTGCATCACGTAACATAGACTGTAATTCCACATTGTTCACTGATACGTACGTACATAACTATAACACTCCAGACGAAGCTGACTACGACGTAATGCAGATGATTTCTGATAAAGTTAAACAAAGCAGTGCAAATACAGACGACGAACGAATGCAACTACACAAAATTCTTTTACAGCAAGCTCCAGTTTTCGACAACATTCCTGGTACTATGTCCGAATTTCAAGTCAAACAGCACGACACATTTAAAACAAAGCATTATCCCATTCCATATATCCACAGAGAACAAGATAAAAAAGAGTTGCAAGATATGCTCGACCAAGGAATTATAGAACCGGCAGTTAGTCCGTACATAAACCCGCTACATATTGTTAAGAAAAAAGGATGGCTCACTTCGCCTTGTACTTGATTCGCGTCACATTAATGACATTATTATTAATGAAACAGATGGACCACAGACACTAGAAGAACTACTACAGAAATTTCACGGTACTGCTATTTATTCTACATTAGATTTAAAATCGGGATTTTGGCAAATTCAGGTTCATCCGGATTGCAGAAAGTATACAGCTTTTCTCTGTTTTGGCGATGTTATCAATTTTGCAAATTACCATTCGGTTTAACTATTTCTTCTGCAGCTTTTATTCGCGGTTTGAACACAATACTTCCGACAGAACTTAAAGACAGAATCACGACGTACGTAGATGACATTCTTATTGCAGAAGCTAACTGGACTGAACACAATATGATTCTAGAACAACTGTTGCAATTTTTTCATGCACAAGGACTCACAGTTAATCTCAGTAAATCGCACTTTGGTAAAACTTCTATAAAATTTCTTGGACATGTAATTTCAGCAGAAGGCATTGCGCCTGACCCGGAAAAACTTCAAGCTCTACGTGACGTTACTGTTCCTACAACGAAAAAACAACTACGCAGCTTTTTGGGATTAATTAACTTTTTTCGTAAATTTATTCATCACTCTGCTTTAGACACACCTAGATTATGCCAATTGACAGGTAAAAACACTATTTGGTCCTGGGATAAGCAAGCACATTCTGAATTTATGAACCTGAAACATGCTTTGTTGAATGCACCACTTTTATCGCACCCAGATCTTACCAGAAATTTTTCCATTGCCACCGACAGTTCCAACACCGCTTTAGGCGTACACATTTTTCAGGAAATTGAAGAAGATGGCTCAACAGTAATTAAAAACATCGCTTTTGCAAGTCGCATTCTGTCACCTGCTGAACGGAATTGTTCCGTTACAGAACTGGAAACATTATGTGTTTTTGGGCTTTTACGAGATTCGGGCATTTTCTTTATGGCAGACATACCACCGTTTAGACAGACCACAGAGCGATACAATTCTTACTTTCGGCTAAATTCACCCACGACAGATTAAGCAGATGGAAACTTTACTTGCAGGAATTTAATTTTTCAGTAGTTCACGTTCCCGGCACACAAAATATTACAGCAGACGCACTATCTCGTTCTCTCAGCAACAATCAGCAAGACATCGCAACCAACTTCTGCAAAGCAAATTTCAGCGTTATGTACATTCAAGAGGTTGCATTTGAAAATTTTATTTCGTCGTCATTACGGGACATAGCAAAAGAGCAGAATAAAGACAACGTGTGGAAAGAAATTAAACACCTTTGGCAAGATAAGAATAATGTTACGATTAGAAACCATTACACTGTAGGCAATGACATTCTGTTTCGCCACTCTCATCCTGGCAGGGTCGCCAAGTGTAACCTCCCCACAAAAATTAATGAATGAAAACATTTAAATGGGAATGGACATCGTGCTGTAAAACGTAACTTCCCAGCAGAAATAAAGAAAATTCTATGATAATGAAAACGAGCCAAATGTTTGCTCCCCACAAAATGTATAGAATAATAATGACCCAAATGTAAACTCGACACAAAAATTGAGAAATGAAATTTAATCATTAAACCCACAATAATAGGGCAGCATCGCTGACCTTAGGCCCTGTGCAACAACTAATCTGATAAATTGATCCTGGGATGAAAAGCATAGGAAACATTGTCTCAATTGGAATGATTCTTTTCTTAAAAAAGATTGCTTTGAAAACAAAATTATTATTGGGGCATTTCTTGAACAAATTAATTACAATTGACATACATTACATTATCAGATGTGCGCAATGCTGCTTCATTACCTTATTTAACAATATACCTCGTCCCGAACCTTGACCAGAGACCCATGTCGACGCCCGCCGACTCCTCACACACAACTCCGACTCGCAACTGAGTCCAACACGCAACAGCGTCCAACTCGGAATTGAACTACATGCTCTCGCGACTCGCTACGTACAACAACTGCACTCACGCGCGGTCAAGCGCAGACTAGCAACGATAAATAACTCTCTGGTCAGAGATTCTGTCATGCCTCGCCATCGCTGGTTGAAACGTACGCGTTTCATGGTTCAAATGATTTTGAGCACTATGGGACGTAACTTCTGAGGTCATCAGTCCCCTACAACTTAGAACTACTTAAACCAAACTAACCTAAGGACGTCACACACATCCATGCCCGAGGTGGGATTCGAAGCTGCGACCGTAGTGGTCGCACGGGTTCTGACTGTAACGCCTAGAACCACTTGGCCACTCCGACCGGTTCTCTCAGCTTAGTTGCATGAGAATATGAAGAGTGTATCACATTCATGCAGTGGGTTTCTTCTTTTATATCCAAATGAATGTTACGCATGAATGCTATTCCAAGAAATAAAAGTAAAGAAACGGGAAGAAAAGTTGCTTCTTTTATGTTGGTTGTTTCTCATAATTTGGAAATTAAATTTACTTCGCAGCAATATGTATGTAATCGCCAGTTTAGAATAAAGGAAATAAAAGCACAGAAAAGATTTCTCCAACAGATTGCATGACATTTCTCCTTTGACTGTTTACAGTCTTCTTGACGGGGTTTGTCGCGCTTGCGCTCCTCAACTATGTGTAAGTTTCTTTTCCGAACATGAAGTAATACAATGTGGAATGATTCTCAGTTTTGAGGTAAAGTTCAAATAAGGAAGTTTAGGAACAACTCTTTATACTTAAGACGTTTTTACAAATTAAGATGTTGCTCCTGAATGTAGAAAATGAATGCTTGGAGGTGTGCATGTTGTTGCGTGATAATGTAGTACGCAAATTATCCGAGGAGCCTAGGTATAACTGTTGTTCTTCGTGGCGGGGAGCAAGTGCCAGTCCAGGTGTAACACATCGTCCACAGTGATCGCATTCTCTGTCGTCCTGATAACTGATAGCGTTTTTTCTCGTCCAGTTCCATATCACTTAGCTCTCGCTACAAACGAAGGTGTGAGGCAGTGTATCTATAAGGTGACAATGGTTCAGTATGGTGTAGGGTGTAGTTTAATTTTGTGCATATTTTCGCCTGTGGTGATCTTTTCATTTACAGTGCCACACCATACAGCAGCTGTGTCCGGCGTAAGAATGGGGTTGGTGATGTTCGCCGGTATACGTTCCCATGTTTTATCCGGGTATTTACCGGGTGATCAAAAAGTCAGTATATATTTGAAAACTTAATAAATCACGGAATAATTTGGATAGAGAGGTACAAATTGACACACAAGCTTGGAATGACATGGGGTTTTATTAGAACCGAAAAAAACACAGAAGTTCCAAAAATGTCCGACAGATGACGCTTCATCTGATCAGAATAGCAATAATTAGCATAACAAAATAAGACAAAGCAAAGATGATGTTCTTTACAGGAAATGCTCAATATGTCCACCATCGTTCCTCAACAATAGCTGTAGTCGAGTAATAATGTTGTGAACAGCACTGTAAAGCACGCCCGGAGTTGTGGTGAGGCATCAGTGTCGGATGTTGTCTTTCAGCATCCCTAGAGATCTCGGTCGATCACGATACACTTGCGACTTCAGGTAACGCCAAAGCCAATAATCGCACGGACTGAGGTCTGGGGACCTGGGAGGCCAAGCATGACGAAAGTGGCGGCTGAGCACACGATGATCACCAAACGACGCGTGCAAGAGATCTTTCACGCGTCTAGCAATACTTCGTTGTTTTTTTTTTTTGTTCTAATAAAACACCATGTCATTACAAGCATGTATGTCAATTTTTACCTCTCTATGTACATTATTCCGTGGTTTATTAAGTTTTCAAATTTATACCGACTTTTTGATCACCCGGTGTTTTCGATCGTATTTCGTTGCTGTGTCTTTGCCAGATCAAAGTAAAGTGTAGAGGTACTAAAATGTTGAGGCGACTGGTGCAGGTAGCTGATTTTCGTGAAGTAGACGCGAACGTATCCCAGCTGTTGGTTGATGTTCCCAAAGTTGGTTGGCGACCTCATATCCTGACGTGTTAAGGAGGTAGAGGCGGCTGCTGTTGATAGAATGTCTACATTGCACTACTTGTCCTTGGACCGTTCACTGTTTCTATTTTGCTTTTTCCCACGGTTCAGTACATATTCTTGCTGTTCTCGTGTTTGATCTGTGTTCAGGTTTTTACAGGCTGTCCACTGTGTCCTTTCGCTACTACATCTGAGGGGGTGAGACGGGGAGTTTCCCTTGTTGGAAATATGCGCTCTGTTGGCGGCCCACCTGCGATAATGCGGCATGGAATGAGTTCCTCCAGAGGCGCGACGGACGCCGGTGCGTTTGAAAGGAGACCTCGCCTCGCCCCTCAGCCGGGCTGGCGCAGGTTGTTAAATTAGCGGCTGCGCCTGCGGCTGCCGCTGCCGCTGCGGCGACAGATATGGGGAGGAGTCGGCGGCCGGGTAACGCGGTTATGAAATTCCCCAGCCACGCGGCCGGCCGGAGCTATCGGATATCAATACGCCACGCCAAGCCACGCCACGGCACAGCACGGCGGGTTATTAAACTCTGTGATTACCGAGACAGTGTTCGCGGCGCCCCGCTGTGTGAGAGATGGAGTGTGGCCCGCGGCCTGCCAAGGTCACAACAGTGTCAGCAGTCTCACCGGCGCCCTTTATAGTTGCCGGGGCGGGCGAGGACGGGGTGCGAGGCGGCTCTACTCGTCGATGGAGAGGGCAAGTAGAAGCCATCCTAACACACTCGCCTTCAGTGGACCAGAACGCGGAAGCGACTACACTGTCGAAGAGTGCAGATGGGAAGCGTGCTCAAGTCAAGAAAGAGTAGTGTGGCATTGTTCGCTTGGAGGCCCCAAGTGGCTCTTCATACATCTTTTCTGTCGCGTACCCTCTGGCACTGATAGCGTTGAATACCCCTTCTGTGAATATGGGAAGAGGACGTGGAACCATGTTCGTATCCATTACGCGCTGAAGCGAGAAAAATGAGAAGAGATTGCTGAGGAAGAAACTGATGACACAAACACAGCAGGACGGTCAACCAGCCAAGATAAAGGCGCTGGAGACGCCGAGGAAAGAGAAACGGAAGTAGAAAATAGCGATGATGATTGTGCCGCAACTCTAGCCTTTAAAAGAAAGAAATAATAATTCCTATTACATAATGTACCGATAACAAAAGACATTTTTGTGTGATATTTAATGTGAATAAGTTTGTATTGTCTTCAAGGACTGACATTTTACTGTTAACAAATTGTGATATTTAATGTGAATAAGTTTGTATTGTCTTCAAGGACTGACATTTTACTGTTAACAAATTATTTTACGCTAAGAAAGCTCAATACCTTTTTTCTTTTGTCGCAAGCTGTGTGTCAGCGTAATCTCGCAAGTGTAGGTAACAGTAACGACTGTGTGTTTCTGTGTGTGTGTGTGTGTGTGTGTGTGTGTGTGTGTGTGTGTGTGTGTGTGTGTGTGTGTGCGTGTGTAGAGTTTGAGTTGAATGGTACTGAATGGAAGGAGAGGCTGAAACATGGCGCCGGCACCGAGACTGCGCCTCTCGAATAGTGCCAAGGACGGTACCGAGATTAACGCTCCCATCCGACGAACGGATAGATCACCGTCAACAGTGTCAATGTACTCACTCCTCAAAAGGTATCGAAGTGTATGGAACTGGTGCAAAGTCTAGTGATCAGGAACTTTATACACCATCTCTGCTCCCATTTCCGTTCACATAATGGCGCTGAAAATTACTTCAAAATCAAGCGTCACTGCGTAGGCGTCTGTAGGCGACCTCGGCTACGGGGGGGGGGTACAGCAATGAAAAGCAGGACCTGTAAGCTATATGCCTCCAGTTATTTATTTACTATTTAGAATGTGGCGAAGCTAAAGAAAAGTGTGACACATACCAAACAGAAACAACCATACGACAAAATTAAGTAACTAATATAAGATATTCACTGTATATATTAAACTCCTTATTCTTGCTTTAGCAATAATATTTAATTTCCAGACGTCTCTCACCTTTTATATTAAAGGCATGGAGTTTTATGCAATTACACACAGTTTTTTTTGTATGTGCAGATAAACTAAAACATTAGGACCAGTGTAGTGTCAATAGATTTCTATTAGTTGAAGGGTTGAAACCAACAGCAATTCACCCTCGTATGGCAGTGTACTATGCTGACAATTGAGGCAAAAATAAGCGTATGAGTGGGCAAAGAAGTCCACAAGGGGGTGTCACAAGTGTTGGAGATTCGCCACGGCCAGGGCGCTCTGTCTATGCAGTCACGGAGGGCGCCACTGCCAGAGTTTGAGTTAGTACGGAAAAACATGCGTATTACAGTGAGTGTCATTGTAGCAACGATGGACATTAGTGTCCGATCAGCGCACCATATTATTTACGATGTACTGATGTTCAAGAAAGTGTCTGTGAGGTTGGTGCCAAAATAGTTGACGTCAGAAATGAAAGAAATGTGCATGAATGTGTGTAGGGAGCTTTTGCGACAGTACGACGCTGAAGGGTGGACATCTGCACCGTACTGTAACAAGAGATGACATTTTGGGTGTTATTTTTACCAACTTGAGCCTCGGTAGAGTGGCGACGTTCTTCATCTTCAAAACTCACGAAGGTGCGAACTGAAATAAGTGCTGGTTAGGTCATGTCCACATTGTTTTGGGACTATAAGGGGGCAGTTCTCGAATAATAAATTCTGAGTAAGTCAAAATGTGAACAGTGTAGCGTATACAAACATTGTGCATGAAAATTTGAAAGCAGAAATTCTGTGGTAGCAGCGTGAACTGGTATCTAGTGGCGCCATGTTACCTCAAGACAGCACGGCTTTCTGGGCGGGAAGGAGCGCCTGGTCCCCGACACGAATCCGCCGGCGGATTAGTGTCGAGGGCAGGTGAACCGGCCAGTCTGTGGATGGTTTTTAGGCGGTTTTCCATCTGCCTCGGTGAATGCGGGCTGGTTCCCCTCATTCCGCCTCAGTTACACTATGTCGGCGATTGCTGTGCAAACTAGTTCTCCACGATACCGTACACCACCATTACTCTACCACGCAAACATTTGGGGTTATACTCGTCTGGTATGACACGTTCCCTGGGGGTGTCCACCGGGGGCCGAACCGCACAATAACCCTGGGTTCGGTGTGAGGCGGCGGAGGGGTGAAGTGGACTGCTGTAATCGTCGTGGGGCTGTGGACCACTGCGGCTGCGGCGGGGACGGAGCCTCTCCGTCGTTTCTAGGTCCCCGCTTACAATACAATACAATGCGAAGCCACACATTGTTATAGTCACATTAGATACCATTAGCGACCAGAAGCCCGTCTCCTTGTCCTCCTCCCCCCACCCCCCTCGCCGTGTTTTCCACATCTGACATCTTCAGATTCTATTTTTAACCCACTGAAATAAGCTCATAGTGACTAAAGATACGAAGATGCTGAGGAAGACCAGGCAGCAGGGCATAACTGGTTACGCAAACATCCTCAAGAATTCTTTGTATATGTAGTTGAGAAGCGTGTTCAGCACTGGCGTAAGTGCATAGAACTTGAGGGGGACATCGTTGAAAAATAAGTAAGTGTTGTTTTCTAGTCTAGTAACAGATTTCTTAAAAACAGAAACTCTCCAGCTTTTTATTGAAAGCCCTCATCAGTACTGATTGGGAATTAATTGAGTCCTAAAAGTTCAGTGTATGAGCACTAAATACTGACGTCCGCCGGTTTTCCCGCAATTACATAAACAATCTGTACACCGGGATAGTCTTAACGGTCACAAATAAATGCGTTGTATCTCCCATGACTGGTTGGGATGTGGTTGAGGCAGCCCCAGATTTTTCTTGGCAGCAAGCACGCCAACAGGACGGTGTGGCTGGATCAATGATTATCCACGCCTTTGCGGACAACACTGTCCACTTACTTGTCCAGCACTCTTCGAAGTCTACAGGAATGTATCTTTGGAGGCTGTTTAAATCCCACAGAGGCTTTCTAGATATAAGCCTGGCATGTGGAAGATGAACAAGAATAATGTTGACTGCAAAGTTTCTAGGTAATGATCTGTTGCATATCTGTAACATTTGAGGTACGGTATCTGCAGTCGTTTGAGATCAGATGGTAAAATGGTAGATAAGACGTGAACTCAACTAAATAATATTGATTTTAGCGTGCCATTGACAAAGTTCATTGTGCCAGTTATCTAATCATCAATCTTATTGACATGACTGCTTCTAGCCCACGAAAGAGGCAATATTCGGCAACAGAGCACAAAATCGATCGATATGATATACCTGATTGTGCCCCTCGTGTTGTATCACTCAACTTCCTAGTTTAATTTTTTTTTTGCCCAGTCATTCCAAGATACTGTAATACGGAGAAGTTGCGACTGCATATTTTAGTTAGGTGGAATACGCAAACTTCTGTTTCACGGGAGCTGGAGCAGAGAAAATTTGTGGTACGTTCCTGTGGGACTAAACTGCTGAGGTCATCGGTCCCTAGGCTTACACACTACTTAATCTAACTTAAACTAACTTTCGCTAAGGACAACATACACACCCATGCCCGAGGGAGGACTCGAACCTCCGACGGAGGGAGACACGCGAACCGTGGCAAGGCACTTGACCAAGCGCCTACCCCGCGCGGCTGGAACAGGGTTCCCACAGTTTGTAGCATCAGTTAGTGTATCTAAATCCACTGACTGTTTCTTCTCCTCCTCTAACAAGTTTACACTGTGTTGCTACAGCAACATCATCTGCTTAAAAGAACTTATTAGGCGTTTTGTTTCCTGCTTCTCAAGTCTGACAAAAGGGGAGCTCCTTCGAAAAGTGTATTTTGTAGTATTATTGGTATTTCCGTCCTATGAAAGCTTTGAGTATTCTTTGAAAGACATTTGTTTTGTATAATTTGCATAACTGTAAAGATGCGCATCTAGCGCGGACGCTAATACATCGATTGCGCAGTCAAAGAAACATTTTAACAGAACCTGAACTTTCGTTCCGCTTCGATCTAAATAAAAGATGACAGTAAAAAAACTTTGGTAGATCTTCAGATTTTTTAATGTACTTCTGCTTGTGGTGTGAAAGCGTGAAGAAGGTCGACTTTAAGCTAAAAAAGTGAGCGGTCTTGTAAGCGTGCAGACAACATTATTAATTAATAACATTCAAGTAATTTATGTTCGAAACTGTAACTCGGCAAGCTATTGTTATCGGAGGTGTTGAACATTGCAAGAATTGTCTTTAACGAAGGAGAAAAGTGACTGTAATTATTGACAAAAACGTAAACATAGGAGCTAGTACAGGACAGGCTGAAATCTGATCGCACCACAGAGTTAGATAATTACTTATGTAAGTTATGCTGTCTATAAAGTAGCTCTAATTGCTTGTGAGAATTATTAGAATATATGTAGTGTTTATCAGATTTCTTATTCTATTCTTTTCCTTTATACTTTTTTTTACCTCCATGCCATATTATTTTTAGAAATGTCAAACAGCCTTTACTACAGCAGAAAATACTGCGGCATCCTGGTCGTGTACAGAAGGCCGCTCCTTGTCTTCTATACAACTCATAGCTGCCCCATTTATGAATGATTTCATTTGCAAATGCAATTTGTTTTTACTATTTATTGTTAAAGGTCCCTTAGGTAATTATAAAATTCATACTGATTACGTAAAGAAATCCGGGTTGTTCTTTTCCAAATAATAGAAGTCTTTGCGTAATCAAAAACTAGCCTCCTTCTGACAACGATCAGGAGCCGACCAGAAGACGGACGTCTTCGACCGCTTTCGTGTCTCCTGTGGCAAAGCTGTGCCAAACTGGGAACACGACATTCTAGTATGAAACACAGATTTAAATTGATAGAATTGAGATATATTTAATAGTAATAAATTTTTTTTCTCATACTAGAATTTCTATCCGATATCACCTATTCGAAACACTCTCTAGAATAACTTCGAAAATTCGGCAACTCCGCGCAGACTACAGTAGTTTAGTGAGCTCAGAAAATTGTATGGTTCCTTTACCGGCAGTCCACTAAGCCGTACACTATCGTAGGAGTCTGTTAAATCAACAAAGGCACCTCGGTTAAAATCACAAGATACCTATAATGTTAACAGGGTTACACACTATTCTGGAGTCGTTGGTGTCTGGGACGACTTCTGTATTACAATCTAAGCTTTTCATAGCCATTCACAACTCACTGAAAATACAAATGTGTGTTTCTGAATGATTACTGATCACCAATCTGCATTATAATATGTGGCAAATGTGTCTTAGAGTCCTCTGAAGATTATTCTTATTTTAAGCATTAATTACCTGGACACTTTAAGATTATCGCACCAGAACAAGTTCCAAGGTCAATGTTCGTACCTGGACATATTTCATTGTGTCCGTAACGAAAGGTCCAGGATTTCAGTTATTCCCTGAAAATGTTGCAGTACAGATACAATGCAAAACCCAGCGTCTTCATGATTCTCTGGGAATTTGCTCGTTTTTCCGTTTTCAGCTAGTGTTGTACCAAATGCTTTATCCGTGGTATTTCATTGGGGTATTGCAAATCACAGTTGGCTGACTAATGTCTGGTGAGGCCCCAAGAGAAAATGGGTCTGACGACTTTTATAGGAGACTTAAATAAATAAATAGAATAACGACGTTGCCGAACGTAATTCTCCTATTGAAAGGCTTAGGGCATCTCATCGGTCTATGCGCGACAGTGCATGGTTCCAATAGCTCCAAAAAGCAGCGCGGGAAAGAGCGATTTTTCAGGGGTACGTATCTCAGCTTATATTGATCACAGAGGTAAGGGGTCAAGTGTTCTGATAGCCCTTGGCCTAGCAACCATTTTTATACCTGTCGGAATAACTGGCATGCTGTAGCTCTCCTACAGTACTGACTGTAATTTTCCAAATTACACATTTCCCCCAGCCAAGGCAAATTGAACAAAACTGTAACAACTATAACGGCTTTTGACACTAAATGTAACAGTTGTGTTACTACATGTGACACTTCTGTCACTCGATGTAACTGTGTTTTCTCTTTTGATGCTGTCAATTGTCAGGATGAGCATTCTAAAGCATTCTGTCAGGGTGAAAATATTAAATAAATTAACTTTTCTCTCTTAACAACATGTGGGCAGGGTGGGTTCTTCCTTGGCTCGGGTATGAGGTCGAATGAAACATCATTTTTACATAAGATAACTTTTATTGAAAGTTTCGTACAACTGTATCTTACTGGGACGTTCTGGTTCGGAGAGCGGCAGCCGTGTCGTTTGCGTAGCCTTCTGCTGCGACAGCGGCGGCGGCGGCGGCGGCGGCGTCTGATTACGCGTAGCGGTGTGTATCTCGTGTCGCCGTCTCGCCCAGCTGACCGGAGACGCGCAGCGCGAGGTGACCAGTTTAATTATTGCGAGCGACGTCGTGCATCGGATGGTGATACCTTGAATGTGGCGTCCCAGTGTTTCTCTTCTCTAAGCGGCCGCGTGTGTTGTGCGTCGACCAGCGGAGCGGCGCGGCGGGGGAAGGCCAGTGTCCCGAACTCGAACCACGGACTCCCGCTTGCCAGTCTTCGGCTGTCAGGTCTTCATCCCAGCTCACAGGTAACTACTGATGTGAGGCCGTCTCCTTCCCGTCCTCACGAGTCACCCGGGTACGTAAAAATCAGACTTCCAATACCTTTTAACTTCTGACTTCTGGCGCTGCGGCTGCTGCTTGCTATTCCATTACAGCGGCGGACTTGGTGCGACTGTGCATGGTGTAGTTTCTTCTTGCATGACGGTCTTCAGCACCGAAACTGACTGAAAACTACTGCTACTCTTCTTTTCTTCCTTCGTCTCTCGTCTTCGTCTCCGTCTCCGTCTTCGTCTTCGTCTTCGTCCCCGTCTTCATCTGTCTTCCTCTGTCTTCAACTGTCTTCATCTGTCGGGCCCACCGCGTCTCGCGTATTTATTCACTTCAGTTCACTGGAGGTGAACGACTTCACGGCCATTGCCTCTTCTGTCACGTTGAAAAGCTTCTCGAAGAATCTTCTTGACCTCGGTCATTGGCTCTTGGAATGTAGGCGGGGGCCTCTGATCGCATGTGACGACTGAGAAACACGTGAGCCGGTCATTGCCTCTTCCGTCACGTTGAAAAGCTTCTCGAAGAATCTTCTTAACGTCGGTCATTGGCTCTTGGAATGTAGGCGAGGGCCTTTGCTCACATGCGACAACTGAGAAACACGTGAGCCGGTCGGGCGATGCCCTGACGGCTGAATCGACAGCGCCCGCTGATGTGGAACTCGCTGACTCCACGGTCATTGTTTCTTCTGTTCTGCCCGCTGAATGCCAGTATGTAACTCTCTAAACTAAACCAAGTTTTCCATTTATATTCTAATTTGTAGTTCACTTTGATTTCACTAATTTATTTACTTAAGTAACACTCAACATTCCTCCACCCTTCGGAGAAATTCGCCCTCGAATTTACCACTCAACATTCCTCCACTCTTCACACGGCAAAAGCACAAACACTGAAAACTCTCGACTTAGAAGATTACACACGCTTCACATTAAATATGTGGAAAATACTTTATCACTTTACAAAATCACTGTACGGTCATGAATCACATAGTTCTTACATAAATGGTTGTAATAAGTGTAACAAATCTTGATGACAATGAATACACAAAAAATAGATTTTGCACTCAGAAAATTACATTAGCCACAGCTGTTTAATCTACCTTATACTAATGCAAGAATATCTATTCTACAGTATTGTTTATGTTAACAAGAGACTGTTTAATAAAGAATGAAGTACAATAAACAAAATTAATACATTAATGCTCAAAAGTAACTGCTGAAGTACACCAGTTAAGAGTGTGGTATCCAGTTAACAGGGATTTGATGAAGTGGTATATTATTATTTGGCTTATTTTTTCGTCTTAAATAAAAGGAAACTGTACAAAGCAGAAACACCAACACAAAGGTTGCAGATATACCCGTTTCTAGCATTATAATTTTAGTTTTGTTCACCTTTTAATTGTAAGACATGTTGCATCATAACATTGGCATCAATTTTGCCTTGCTGCGAGTTTATGAACATATCTAATGACTTCAGAAGGGAACTGTCAAGGGAGTAATTGAGGTAGGATAGGTTTTTTGTAGGAAATGCTTGCATGGCGTTTTCTGAAAAAAGCAAACAACATGGTTATGAACCTACCAACCTAGTAAAAACAAAAACAAAGAAAAGAAGGAATACATTGTTAACTACAAGATCTACATGTTTCTACGTTCAAGTTTTCTTTCTTAAAAAATAAACCATTATCATTTATTAATTATTTACATTTGCATACTACAGTCTACTAAGATTCAACTAGGACATTCGCACCCTTGAACGAAGATTGTATGGTGCCATGTCTGTATGTTGTGCTGGCGTGGCCACTCTTTTTCCTTTACGGGATCTTCCTCCACCCTTCGGAAAAGCAGACACTATTGTTGAAGGAATTACATCTGGAGCGCCCTTAAAAGGTTTTAAACGACTTGCATGGACAATGGTAGTTCGGGTGGGCAGTTGCAATTTAACGTTGACTGGTGACGTGATCTCAATAATTTGGTAAGGACCTCTGTAATTCGTTACAAATTTCTTCGTTTTTCCTTTCGCTATGTAAGGAGCTGAAAGCATAACCCACTGACCGATTTTGTAATTTGGATATTTAGCTTGGGTATTACCTAATCTTTCCTGTCGTTCCAAAGCCTTTGTATTAGATTTTTGAACCTTTTTCCATACATCCTTCATCATTCGACTGAAATCTCTTACTGTTTCTCCGACTTTTCCGTTTTTCTGCCTGATTACATCAAAAGGGGACGGCATTTTTTTCCCATAAACCACTTCATAAGGTGACATGCCAGTTGCTTCATGCGTTTTGGCGTTGTATACCGACACGATTATTGGTAAATACGTTTCCCAATTAGAATGTTGTTCGTTAATATAATAACTAAGCATCTTGCCAATTGTCCGATGAACTCTTTCTGTGCGCCCGTTGCACTGAGGGTGTAACGGAGTTGTGCGTAATTTGCGTATTTTTAATAAGTGGCAGAGCTGTTTCATTAGTTCAGACATAAAATTAGATCCCTGATCTGTGATAATAGCTTCAGGTACGCCAAATTTAAGTATCCAGTTGTTAACTAAAGCTTGGGCAACTGTATTTGCTTGCTGATCTGGGAGACTCACCATAGCTAGATAGCGTGAAAAGTGATCGATAATTGTAAGAACATACTTATTACCAGCAGGTGTTTTATGAAATGGCCCGTAGAGATCCAATCCGCAGATTTGAAATGGACATGAAGCCTCGGGGAGCCGCTGTAGGGGTATTTTTGAACGAGAAAGTTCAGCTCGTTGTGCGCACGCAATGCAATTACGAACGTACTGCGCAACATCCTGCTTTCTGGTTTGCCACCAAAATCGCTCTGCTACTCGTCTTTCGGTTGTCCGCTGTCCTCCGTGTCCTGCAAGGATATGATCGTGGGCCTCTGCCATTATTTCTTGTCTAAGGTGTAGTATGAAACACAGATTTAAATTGATAGAATTGAGATATATTTAATAGTAATAAATTTTTTTTCTCATACTAGAATTTCTATCCGATATCACCTATTCGAAACACTCTCTAGAATAACTTCGAAAATTCGGCAACTCCGCGCAGACTACAGTAGTTTAGTGAGCTCAGAAAATTGTATGGTTCCTTTACCGGCAGTCCACTAAGCCGTACACTATCGTAGGAGTCTGTTTAATCAACAAAGGCACCTCGGTTAAAATCACAAGATACCTATAATGTTAACAGGGTTACACACTATTCTGGAGTCGTTGGGTGTCTGGGACGACTTCTGTTTTACAATCTAAGCTTTTTGTAGCCATTCGCAACTCACTGAAAATACGAATGTGTGTTTCTGAATGATTACTGATCACCAATCTGCATTATAATATGTGGCAAATGTGTCTTAGAGTCCTCTTAAGGTTATTCTTATTTTAAGCATTAATTACCTGGACACTTTAAGATTATCGCACCAGAACAAGTTCCAAGGTCAATGTTCGTACCTGGACATATTTCATTGTGTCTGTAACGAAAGGTCCAGGATTTCAGTTATTCCCTGAAAATGTTGCAGTACAGATACAACGCAAAACCCAGCGTCTTCATGATTCTCTGGGAATTTGCTCGTTTTTCCGTTTACAGCTAGTGTTGTACCAAACGCTTTATCCGTGGTATTTCATTGGGGTATTGCAAATCACAGTTGGCTGACTAATGTCTGGTGAGGCCCCAAGAGAAAATGGGTCTGACGACTTTTATAGGAGACTTAAATAAATAAATAGAATAACGACGTTGCCGAACGTAATTCTCCTATTGAAAGGCTTAGGGCATCTCATCGGTCTATGCGCGACAGTGCATGGTT
The DNA here is from genome assembly GCF_023864345.2 of Schistocerca serialis cubense. Lineage (NCBI taxonomy): Eukaryota > Metazoa > Arthropoda > Insecta > Orthoptera > Acrididae > Schistocerca > Schistocerca serialis. Next base: position 773,286,169 of record NC_064641.1, on the reverse strand, counting down.
CCAATAGCTCCAAAAAGCAGCGCGGGAAAGAGCGATTTTTCAGGGGTACGTATCTCAGCTTATATTGATCACAGAGGTAAGGGGTCAAGTGTTCTGATAGCCCTTGGCCTAGCAACCATTTTTATACCTGTCGGAATAACTGACATGCTGTAGCTCTTCTACAGTACAGACTGTAATTTTCCAAATTACACATTTCCCCCAGCCAAGGCAAATTGAACAAAACTATTGGCTCTTTTGCATTAGGTAATCTGTAGGGAAAGATTTTAGGCGGCTTATGAAAGCACCATTTGTTCATGGGCTCTTTCTGAGAAACCCCGAGGAGCCATGATTTCTTATGATGATGATTTGGGTTGAGGCGCGCTCGACATCATGGTCATGAGCACCCTGACGAAAAGTCAGCAAGCTACTCTCACGGGTGGGGACGAAGGCTGTCCCCACATGCGTAGCAGTTTATAATGGATTGAAGTCTGCCGCCCTTCCCCACCAACTTAGAAATGAGGCCTGACAGTTCACAAAATTTCACCACCCTTGTAACACTGGAAGTAGTTTCTGCAAGTATGGTGGCCAGATCTCCAACGAGATTGAGGGTTGCCCTAATATCAGAACATACGATACACGTAGCTATAATATGCTTAACTGAAAGTAGGACGCCACAAACTTCACAGAGAGCCGGATCCTCCCGTCGGAGGAGGAAGCCCTGTGTTAAAGGACTACGCTCGATGCGCAGTCTGGTAAGCATAACCTCCTTCCAGCGGCGAGGCTGATACGAAGTCCGCCAAGTCTGTGTGGTCGATTTGAGCGACCGCAGTTTGTTGTCAGTCACCTGCAACCATTCAGTCTCCCATTGATGCATGATGCATCGGTCAGAAAATGAAATGAAGGCGTGTAACGGAATGGGACATTGATGGACAACACCATTCCATCACGCTTCCTTGGCTGCTTTGTCGGCCATGTCGTTGCCCTGTGTCCCAATGTGGCCAGGTACCCAGCAAAAGATAACCTCCTTGCCACGGCATTGGAGCCACTGTAAGGAGTCATTGATGAGCTGAATCAACAGACTTACTGGATACATATATTATTTTTGGGTACTAAAAGCTCAAACTGCGCTAGTGGCCACTTCTGTTATTTCTATTAATGGAAAATCGTCGAAATTTTCACCATATGTTCGTAAGATGGTATTTTCTGGGCCCTTGAAACTATCTTCGATATCATTACCCGTTACTCTGGTCCAGAGGGTCATATTGACAGTAATTAAGTACATAAGATATGCACTTAATATCCGGCCTGAGACGTAAACGCAGTTTCAACCAACTTAGTGAACGTATGAAAACGGTTCTAGGGTCATTTTTTGCAAGGGTTATGAGGTCCCCAAACTATGCTTTTAGCCAGCTTTTTTTTTTCACCACTACCGCTTTATGAAGCGCTGCCGCTGTGTAATGGGTACTTCACGCCGTTATAAATATGCACAAAGTGGTAATGCAGTGGCAAAACATGAGCTACAACGGATCTTAGCGTGAGTGTCGAAGTATACAAATAAATTGTTATAACTTGACTGGCCTACAGAATTCGTTTTACATAAGAAGCGCACCCTGCTATAACGGGGAAATAAGGGAACTAGCTGAAAAATTCTCCTGTCGGAGCACGAAAAAGACAAATACACTCCTCTGTAAAAGAATGTGACAAAAAAAGGGAAAGAGCTGCCTCGACTCTCATTGCACCTTCCTCTCCAGAAAATTTTTCCATGAGAACATATTCAAGATTTTTGTGCCGAAAGAGAGTAGCAGAGAGACAGCGAAGGCGGAAGAGTGAGGAGACCGTCCCAGTGGGAGAGAAAGAGAAATGAGACTGTGATGGTGGGACAGAGAAAGTGGTAGTGAAAACGAGAGCGAGAGAGAGAGAGAGAGAGAGAGAGAGAGAGAGTTGAATGAAGACAATAGTAGTGCGATCCAAAGAGAGAGGAGATATTGGTGGTCAGTAAGAGACATTGATAGAAAAAGAGAAGGAGAGATGGATGGAGCCGAAGCAGTGGGAACAAAAGAGAGAGGAAACAATGGAAATGAAATCAATAGTCTAGTGGAAACCATGCGTACGCTTAGGGGGATCTGTAATCTGCCAGACCGACGAAATTTAACACGTTGGTATGAGGGAGGGCACATTTTGGACCGAAATTTCAAACACATAGGTATAAGGAATTTCATGGAGACAGTGGCAGTGGCAAAAAAAGACAAAAGGACACAGCAAGCCAGAGACCAGACACTGGCAATGCAATATGCTATAAATTAATTGCAGAAAAAGGCAACAGTGGGAGAGAGACATATGTGAGATAGGAGCGGTAAGAGGGAAATGAAGGCTTCACTACAAATATAGGCTGGAGAAAAGTATTTAGAATTTTCTGTGCCCAAACCGCGCTATATGTTCGCATGCCAAAATTATTGGTGAAGTAGGTGGAGTAAGGATTAAGGTTTCCCGTTCCCCTCTTTTGTGTCAATCTTTTGCAGAAGTGCATATTCGCCGTTTTCGTGCTCTGACAGAAGTATTTTTCAACGGCTAGTAAAATAGGATAAAATTATATTTTTTTTCCTCGTTCACATATCTGCAATCCCAGTCTACTCTCAAATGTTCGCATCAGCAAAGCTTATCAATGAACCAGAGAACCAAAATAAAACGTTGTAGCCCATTGATAAAATAGATTATGTTGTGATACTTAGTTTTCTTCAATAATTTTCGCTCTTGCCGAAAGCTATACCGCTCTTTTGGTCCTTATATGTGGATGTTTGGTCCCGTGCCGCGGAAATTTCAAAGTGTACAAGGACTGCAGACCTGAAGATTCAAACAATCAGAAAACTAATTAACTAATTTTATGTTTTCTCTGTGACAATTATAACTTTGTAACTACCTCTCGTATCTATCATTTCGTGGCTCAATGTCGTGAAAACTCACTGCAGATCTTGAAATGAAGCAAGATTATACCTTACCTAAGTAATGAGAAGTTTTATAAGGTGTAGGTAGTGGGAGGATTACTGTGAAGACTCTTGGAAGGCATAGCATCCTACAGCTTGCTTCGTCTGTAGAGCACAATTGCAGTGCGCAAGCGCAGAAAACAAACCACCTCTTAGACCAACAGCGGCGACTCGTAATTCACAAAGTTAAAAAGACTTAAATCCTCTTTTTACGCTGTTCTGGTCAGGCCTGATGGGGAGGAGCTTAGGGCGCAAGCATCGGGCTAACTTAAGAATTTATGCGGCTCTGTAGACTTATAACCTCCCCAGGGGATGGCGGAGTTAACTTCTCAGCTACCAGAAATGCGCCAGGGGAAAAAATCTTTTTGTTGAAATGAATGGGACGCTTAATCCAGGTCTGTGGCTGGACTTCATATTACCTGAATTTATAGAGATCTGTCACTAAAACAGAAAGCCCGCTTTCATCTGCTACAAAAAATTAGACTTGGTTTCACGGCAGCTGTATATTCTAAGTGACTTAATCACGTCTCTCTCGAAAATAATAGCAATTGTAATTGATGTTGGCGACATATTTCATCTGTTGTATATCCTGTTGTCAATTAGTTATCAGCTGAAATAAATGATCTATATGAACCATGATTCCGAAAATATGACTATCGAAAAGTTTGTGATCGGCGTTACGCAAGATGTGAAAATGGCAGTAGGCCAATAATTCGCTCATTGTTGTACTGGTTTATTCTTTCGCATCTGTCGATTAGTCGCGAAACTGGAAAAAAAACAAGCAACATCTTCCAGAACTATAACTTGTATGAATCGTACCTTACACAATTCTCGTATTAGAACGCACGTAATGGACAGACGTAATGTAAGTTGTCCCTGAGCGATCCGCTGTAGCACCACGTTTATTTTCTATATATAATTTTTTAAAATTTCTTTTCGTAATCTATGCTTTTCTGCAGGCGAGCGCTATGTCGAGACCTCTAAAATCAACTTTTACATCTGTGTTACTATTGTCATTCTTTTTCTCCAGTGATGCCCTGCTACACGATCCACGCCGCAACTATTACAGCCTGTGAGACTCTATTTTGATACCCGTTAGAGTGAAAAATTGCCGGCCGCGGTGGCCGAGCGGTTCTACACGTTTCAGTCCGGAACCGCGCAACTGCTACAGTCGCAGGTTCGAATCCTGCCTCAGGCATGGATGTGTGTGATGTCCTTAACTTAGTTAGGTTTAAGTAGTTCTAAGTTCTAGGGGACTGATGACCTCAGATGTTAAGTCCCATAGTACTCCGAGCCATGTGAATCATTTTTTTTTTAGTGGAAAATTCGGCTATTGTCAAATATTCGACAGAGTTACAGGATTCGACTTCTGCGATAAAACAAATTACGAGTCCAAACAAACAGTTATTTTAATAATATTATCTGAAACATGATCCAGAAAACACAGTCTACATCAAGTACGTTTTCCTGTAATGACCGATTTAGTAGGAACCAGACAGTCTTCAGATCTCTTTGCCGAAGTACACTAGCTGATACTTTTATATCAAACGTCGTCTCCAAGTTTTAGATCCGAAGATAGTCTGATTTCAGCGCAAGCAGTTAGCAACAATAAGTGATATTGTAAGTAGGCTGTTTAGGTTTTTATGTTGGTAACGCCACGTAGTGCTCAGTATGAAAATCGCTGACTGCGCAGTGTGCAGTCTGTGGCTGGTTCGACTCATTGTTGGAATATTCGTTTGTGTAGTGTTGGGCAGTTGGAGGTGAGCCGCCAGCAGTGGTGGATGTGGGGAGAGAGATGCCATAGTTTTGAGAGGTTACTATGAGAGGACGATCTGGACACGTCTCCGTCAGAAAAAGGTAATTTGTAAGACTTTTGAACACTATTAGGGTAAATACATTGTTTGTTCTCTATCAAAATCTTTCATTTGCTAACTGTGCCTATCAGTAGTTAGTGCCTTCAATAGTTAGAATCTTTTATTTACCTGGCAGTATTGGCGCTCGCTGTATTGCAGTAATTCGAGTAACGAATATTTTTGTGAGGTAAGTGATTCATGAAAGGTATAGGTTATTGTTAGTCAGGGCCATTCTTTTGCGGGGATTATTGAAAGACAGATTGCGTTGCGTTAAAAATGGCGTGTGTCAGTTTAGTGATGATCAGAATAAGTAAAGAGAAAACTGTCTGAGAGCGTTCAGTTTTGCTCAGCTGTTTGAAAATCAAATAATGTAGAAGTTTACTAGCACAGTCATTATTAATTTTTCTAAGGGGACGTTTCATAATATAGACCGCTCAGTCCGTAAAATTACCAAACAAGAACACCGTTTTCCCGCGCCCGGGTTCCCGGGTTCGATTCCCGGCGGGGTCAGGGATTTTCTCTGTCTCGTGATGACTGGGTGTTGTGTGATGTCCTTAGGTTAGTTAGGTTTAAGTAGCTCTAAGTTCTAGGGGACTGATGGCCAAAGATGGTAAGTCGCATAGTGCTCAGAGCCACTTGGACCATTTTTTGGACCAAGAACACCGTTGTCTCCGAACAAAACAATGTCGCTTTTTTGCATAGCGTACTCAATTACCAGTCAAAACTCTAAATAACAGAAATATATCCAGATGCAAAAGATTTATAGTTGTGTCACTCTTCAGTACAATGTCTATTCGCTAAAAGACGAGTCCCTGCCCTTATTGAAGTCTGTAAATGTTATTTAACTGGAAAACACACAAAATGGGGTCAGACCTTAAATGTTCGACCTGAAGTACATCCAGCGCTGTAGCTCCGAAGAGAAGATGTTTGCATCTCATTGGTAGCGGCGTAATAGTTAGCGGCAGCGCCATCGTGCTCCGGTGGCGGCTGTAGGAAATGCGGGGGCGTGACAGGCGGGGCGCGAATTTCATAGTGCTACCTACCCTATAACGGCTGATACCGTAACCTGGTGACAGTCTCATACCTCAGTAAGTGCGATGCGTTAATGTTAAGTAGCATCCTGTTGCGTGGTTGCTATGTGTGGTAATTATTGTCTTACTATAACCTATATACACTGAAGCGCCAAAGAAGCTGGTACAGGAATGCGTATTGAAATACGGAGATATGTAAACAGGCAGAATACGGCGCTGCGGTCGGCAACGCCTATATAAGACGACAAGTTTCTGGCGCAGTTGTTAGATCGGTTACTGCTGCTACAGTAGCAGGTTATCAAGATTTAAGTGAATTTGAACATGGAGTTATAGTCGGCGCACGAGCGATGGGACACATCTCCGAGGTAGCGATGAAGAGGAGTTTCTCCAGTACAATTATGTAACAGGTGTACGTGAATACCATGAATCCCGTAAAATATCAAATCTTCGACATCGCTGCGCCCGGAGAAAGCTCCTGCAAGAAAGGGACCAACGACGACTGAAGACAGTCGTTCAACGTGAGAGAAGTACAACCCTTCCGCGAAGGGTGGCACGTACGTAAGCATCCTTTCTGATCACCTGCATCCATTGATGTCCATTGTGCATGCCGAGGGACTTGGGCAATTCCATGAGGACAATGCGACACCCCACGCGGTCTTCTACAGAGTGGCTCCAGGAACTCTGTTCTGAGTTTACACACTTCTGCTGGTCACCAAACTCCCTAGACATGAACATTATTGATCATGAAATTTCGTGGCAGATTGAAACTGTGTGCCGGACCGAGACTCGAACCTGGGACCTTTGCCTTTTGCGGGTAAGTGCTCTACCAACTGAGCTACCCAAGCACGAGTCAGCCCCGTCCTCACAGCTTCAATTCCGCCAGTAAAGCTGTGAGGACGGGGCATGAGTCGTGCTTGGGTAGCTCAGTTGATCGCCGGCACGGTAGCCCAGGCTGTTCGGCCAGAGGGTTAGATGCGCTCTGTAATAAAAAAACTGAGTTAGTCGATCAACGATGAACTTGAACAAGTGTCATGGGACGTCCGCCCCGAACGAATAAAACGAACGGAAACGAACAAAATGAGGGTTTTAAAAAAGTTGGTAGAGCATTTGGTCCCGAAAGGCAAAGGTCCCGAGTTCGAGTCTGGATACGCACAAAGTTTTAATCCGCCAGGAAGTTTCATATCAGCGCACACTCCGCTATAGAGTGAAAATTTCATTCTATTATTGATCATATCTGCGTATTTGGCATGCCTTGCAACGTGCTTTTCAGAAGAGATCTCCACCCCCAGTACTCTTAATGATTTATGGACAGCCCTGCAGTATTCATGGCTTCAGTTCCGTCTACTTCAGATATTAGTCTAGTCCATGCCACGTCGTGCTGCGGCATTTCTGCATGCTCGTTAGGTCTCTATTCGGTATTAGGCAGATGTACCATTCTCTTCTGCTCTTCAGTGTATCTATATTACCATGGCGCCTGCTACATCCTCGCGTAGAAGGTATGGCTTGTACACAATTTTTTACTGTTCTTTAACCGAATTTTTATATTGTTCACAAATTGCAACAGCTTTTGAACTTTTCACGCTAATTAAGGCAACAGAAGCATGCTTTGGTTTTCGAATGTACTTCTAACCAAAACAATGGAGTCCAAAGCTGTTCTTCATCATGGATTTTGCGTTGTTGGTGAGATATTTCGCTAGAAACTTTCATTTGCTAACACATATTTCTGTATATGAAACCGAGAAGTGAAATACCAATTTTAACAGTGCGATATCGGCCGCCATCCGGGCGGCCGCACTTCGAAATTGACGCTCCGCCAGTCACGCCGCGCTTCCTATAGCCGTCACCGCGGCGTGAAGGCGCTGCCACGAAGGATTACGTCTCTACTAATGATGTGCAAGCACCCAGGGGCGTTCAAACATAGATCCACAGAGCCCATTTTGTCTGTTCGCCTTTTCGTAACATTCGCAGACTTCCATAGCGGTCAGGGCTCGTCATCTGCGGAATAGTCGTTCTATTGCAGGCTGACTGAATTGGAAACCTTTTTATCTGCATATATTCGAACATTCAGATCTACTGTTAGTAGCTAATACTGCAAATACAGCAAACAGAGTTATGTATTACTTTTACTATTTGATATTGGATGTAGAATAAATTAATATCTGAATTCTCTGTCCATGAACTGCATCTGTTTCTCGCTTCTTTATCCACTACATAGCCGGAAAACGTCCAAAGGAAGTTACCTTTAAAATGTTTGTAGTGCAAGTAAATGTTTTCTTAAAAGCACCCCCCCCCCCCCCCCCCTTAGAGGTTGAATTTCCAAAGGAAGTGAAACCCAATATGTTTTTTATTTGTGACAGTGGAGCCAAATACAAGTTTTCATAGATTTAGCATCTAAAGTCCTCTCATAACGACATATATTGATAATACTTTTCATCCCCTATTTAACTTCCCTCGGTGGTGGAAAACACAAACACGTATTTCTTTTTTATTTGTAACCGAGAAGTCATATATCAGTTTTTATGGATGTAGCTTAAAACTACTTTAGTAGTGCATTAATAATGACACAAAAACCACTTCTTCCCACTGTTTGACCCCTCTGCTGTATAAAATTCAAAAATGCTGAAAGACGAATTTTCTTTCATTTCTGTCAAACCAAATATTAATTTTCATACCTCTAGCTTATTTGGGCAGCAAAATAACTGATGATGATTGAAGTAGGATGTGAAATGTGGACTGTCGATAGCTTAATAAAAAGTGTTCCTGAAAAAGAGAAATTTGTTAACATCGAGTATAGATTTGTGTCAGGAATTGGGATCGGTTGGTTGGACACGTTCTGAGGCATCAAGGTGCTGTGTTGGCAGAAGAGCCAACACCGTGTTGCTAGAGGAGACCGAAATGCCCGCGTTTAATTACACGCAGACTGGCGTGAGGTCTGGAACAGGACAATGTAATTAATATAAGCAATACGGTACGCTGTTGCTGGAATACTTAACTTTAATCCATAACTGGTGACCGAGCGAGGTGGCGCAGTGGTTAGACACTGGACTCGCATTCGGAAGGACGACGGTTCAATCCCGCGTCCGGCCATCCTGATTTAGGTTTTCCGTGATTTCCCTAAATCAATCCAGGCAAATGCCGGGATGGTTCCTCTGAAAGGGCACGGCCGACTTCCTTCCCCATCCTTCCCTAATCCAATGAGACCGATGACCACGCTGTCTGGTCTCCTTCCCCAAATCAACCAACCATAATTGGTGTACATCGCTCTTGACGGTACATTAATATGCTCAATATAAACTGGTAATGGCGGCTTGCTAGGTCGTAGCAAATGACGTAGCTGAAGGCTATGCTAACTATCGTCTCGGCAAATGAGAGCGTATTTGTCAGTGTAGCATCGCTAGCAAAGTCGGCTGTACAGCTGGGGCGAGTGCTAGGAAGTCTCTCTAGACCTACCGTGTGGCGGCGCTCGGTCTGCAATCACTGACAGTTGCGACACGCGGGTCCGACGTATACTACCGGACCGCGGCCAATTTAAAGGCTACCACCTAGCAAGTGTGGTGTCTGGCGGTGACACCACACAAGGGATCACCAATTTAGTACTGGAAGGAAGCGTGGAGGGATAAATCGTAGAGGGAGACCAAGAGATGAATACACTAAACAAATTCATAAAAAATGGTTCAAATGGCTCTGAGCACTATGGGACTTAACGTCTGAGGTCATCAGTCCCCTAGAACTTAGAACTACGTAAACCTAACTAACCTAGAACCGCTTGGCCACCCCGGCCGGCTAAACAAATTCAGATGGACGTAGGTTGCAGTAGGTATTCGGAGATGAAAAGCCTTGCACAGTATTGAGTAGCATGGAGAGCTGCATCAAAGCAGTCTTTGGACTGAAGAGCACAACAACAAAGAGGTCTAGCTTCAAAAATGTGAGTACCTTAAGACTGACGTATTTCCAAAAAATTTTTAATCCCGTGTCCCACTCCCCTAGGGGTGGAATTTCAGAAAATATCTCTCTAAACGACGCCTACTTATAAGATCAATAATCCCTCCGAATTTCAAGGTTCTGTCCTTAACGGTTGAGGCTCGGCATTGATGAGTCAAGTCAATCAGTCAGGACATTGCGTTTTATATATACAGATTTCGGCTCTTCGTACTTATTAGAGCAGTGAGAAGTTGTGTGCTGGGCGCGTCTTAGCGGTGTTGGCAACTTGTCCGAGACTCGCCTTCCACGAAGACGCTGGCCGCGGCTTCTGCGGCCTGCCCAGCACCGCCCCCTGCAGGCGGCTCCTTTCACGGGCCAGCGGGAACGGCCGCGTGCTGAGCGCTCCGCTAATGCAGAGCCCGCCAAGTGTTCCGCCTGACCGCTGCCTTAAACTTTGATTAATGGCGTCTCTCCTGGCCCGGCCTTCCCGGCTCTCTGCCTGATTATAAGTCAACAGCGGCCACGCCGTCCCTCCTCGGACGCTCCCGGCTGCTTCTCTCGCTGATCGAAAGTGTCAGCACTAACTCAAATCAGTGCCGACGCTTCGCAAACAGTGGAGTCTTACTACTCTCCTCAAATTCCGGTTTCGTGCAATAGGCAATGCCGGGAAAATTACAGATGATTGGAAGAGGAAATAATAGCACCTCTGCTCAAAAAAGGTACCCGAGACAAATGCATGAGCCATGGAGGAATCACTATACTGTCTCCTGGTCTAAAAATACACTGCTGGAGATTAAAATTGCTATGCCACGAAGACGCGAAATTAAACCGACAGGAATAAGATGCTGTGATATGCAAATGATTAGCTTTTCAGAGCATTCACACAAGGTTGGCGCCGGTGACGACACCTACAACGTGCTCCCATGAGGAAAGTTTCCAACCGATTTCTCATACACAAACAGCAGTTGACCTGCGTTTCCTGGTGAACGCTGTTGTGATGCCTCGTGTAAGGACTAGAAATGCGTACCATCACGTTTCCGACCTTGATAAAGGTCGGATTCTAGCCTATGGCGATTGCGGTTTATCGTATGGTATTTTTCGTGTTATAAAGGTTGTTTCTTATTTGGGTTTAAAGTTTAATCCAATGACTGTTAGCAGAATATGGAATCGGTGGTTTCAGTAAGGTAATACGGAACGCCGTGCTGGATCCCCACGGCCTCTTATCACTAGCAGTCGAGATGACAGGCATCTTATCCGCATGGCTGTAACGGATCGTGCAGCCACGTCTTGATCCCTGAGTCAACAGATGGGGACGTTTGCAAGACAACAACCACTTGCACGAACAGTTCGACGACGTTTGCAGCAGCATGGACTATCAGCTCAGAGACCATGGCTGCGGTTACCCTTGACCCAACATCACAGACAGGAGCGCCTGTGATGGTGTACTCAACGACGAACCTGGGTGGACGAATGGCAAAACGTCATTTTTCCGAATGAATCCAGGTTCTGTTTACGGCATCATGATGGTCGCATCCGTGTTTGGTGACATCGCGGTGAACGCACATTGGAAGCGTGTATCCGTCATCGCCATACTGGCATGTCAACCAGCGTGATGGTATGGGGTGCCATTGGTTACACGACTCCGTCACCTCTTGTTCGCATTGATGGTACTGTGAACAGTGGACGTTACATTTCAGATGTGTTACGACCCGTGGCTCTACCCTTCATTCGATCCCTGTTAAACTCTACATTTCAGCAGGATCATGCACTACCGCATGTTGCAGGTCCTGTACAGGCCTTCTGGATACAGAAAACGTCCGAGTGCTGCCCTGGCCAGCCCATTCTCCAGATCTCTCACCAATTGAAGACGTCTGGTCAATGGTGGCCGAGGAACTGGCTCGTCACAATACGCGAGTCACTACTCTTGATGAACTGTGGTATCGTGTTGAAGTTGCATGGGCAGCTGTACCTGTACACGCATTCCAAGCTCTATTTGACTCAATGTACAGGCGTATCAAGGCCGTTTTCCGGCCAGAGGTGGTTGCTCTGGGTACAGATTTCTCAGGATCTATGCACCCAAATTGCGTGATGATGTAATCACATGTCAGTTCTAGTATAATATGTTTGTCCAACGGATACCCGTTTATCATCTGCATTTCTTCTTGGTGTAGCAATTTTAATGGCCAGGAGTGTAGAATGACAGATAAAGTCATAACAAGAAAAAGCAGTTGTTCGACGTGAAAGAAAGTTGGTGAGTGTGTTTCTATATCCGGAAGAAGATGCCTATTCAAATTTCGCGCCAGTTGCATAAGATTGACGCTAGTAGTGCCACTAGGAGGATGCAGATAAGATTTGCTTTAATACACGGTGTAAAGGTCATGAACGTTAGTTACCTTTGAGATGAGAAATGCTGAGTTGATGTTAGTCTAGAACGCCTTTAAGGCGACATAGACGCCATTGTCGACACCTCACTTAGTTTGAAGGAAGTCGTGTAAAGAGCTACGAGAAGCTGGATGTTCCTTCCGCAATGTTGGAGAAAGACTTGGCAGGAATGTAACCACTGCACATGACTGCTGACAGCGGTGAACGTATGGTCACAAGATCGGTCTCCGTACGCTGGCGTGGTGCTTCTGATAGGTAGGTTCTTTTCATTTGGCGTGTGGCTCTGGGGCTTCGTACTGCGTCTGCAGCAGCAATCTGACAAGCAGTTGGCACCACAGTGACACAACGCACTTCTACAAATCGATTACCTCAAGGGAAGCTACCAGCTAGACGCCGTGTTGCGTTTATTCCACTGATCCCAAACCACCTTTTGTGGCTTCAGTGACATCAATCGAGGGTTCATTGGAGGGGTGGGTGGAGATCTGTTGTGTTTCCTGATGAAAACTGATTCTGTCTCGGTGCCAGTGATTGCCGCGTGCTGGGTAGGATGCCATTTGGGGGCGTGCAACCAACATGTCTGCAGACTAGACACACTGGACCTACACCTGATGTTATGATCTGGGGTGCGATTTCTTATGACACCAGGAGCGCTCTCGTGGTTAACCCACGCACCATGACTGCAAATTTGTGCGTCACTCTGGTGATTCGATCTGCTGTGCTTCTATTCATGAACAGCATTCGACGGAGTGTTTTCGAACAGGATAACGCTCGCCCACATACCACTGTTGTAACCCAAAGTGCTCTACAAAGTGTCGACATGTTGTCTTGGCCTGCTCGATCACCAGAACTGTCTCCAGTAAAGAACATATGGGAAGTCATCGGGCAACGCCAGTGTCATCCACAACCAGCATTAGCCCTCCTTGTATGACAGAAAAGTGTACCAGGCACGGAATTACGTCTCACAAGCTGGCATCCGGCACTTGTACAACTTAATGCTTGCAAGTTTTACATACTTGAATTCAACATTCTGGCCGTTACACCAGGTATTAATTTCTCATTTACAATGTTCTACCTCGCGTGTACATTAATCTGTGATCTTGAAACGTTAATCACTTAAATATGTTAACTAGACAAATGTATTACTCTACATTAATTATTTTTTGACACTGTGATTTTTTTCGTCAGTGTATGTGTCTCATATTTGCAGTCAGTGCTGCTAGAAAAGCATTGCGAGAACAGCAGATAGGTAACACGTATATTTTTAGATACTGAAAATGCGTTCGATAGTGTCCCTAGAAGAACCATACGGGAGAACCTGAGAACGATAAACGTAGCCACAGGGCTAATTTAGAAAGTTAAAATCCATTTCTGACGCTGCTGCAGTTGCCTACAGGTCGGATGTGGTAATACTGATTGGATCCAGTAACTAAAGGATTTCAACAAGGCGGTCGTCTTCCCCCGTTTCTTTATCGCTGTCGTGGATGTAGTTATCAGTTGAATGGTGCAGGAACACCATGACATCAATGCATTTTCGTATGCAGAAGATGTACTAATTTGAGATAATACAGAAGAAGAAATCCAGGGAAGGCTGGCGAGCTGTAACGATCGTCTAATAGCACACGGATTAACAATAAAAAAACAAAATGTGATTGGAACATAGATCAACAGGTTGAACAAGAAAGGAAAAATATGACTGGAAGAAACACACCATAAATAGCATAATTACAAAGGCAGTCAAATGAAAATGAGACAGAAGGAAAAAAAGATAAGTAAACAGTTATTTCAAACATAGTCACTGTAGTTGTTTATACATTTACCCCACTGTGAGACAGTACGGTCAATGCCTTCATCGAAAATTCTTTGCCGTTGCCTATGGAAACATGATTGCACCCAGACATCCACCTCTTCGTCCGAAGTAAATCTACTTCCAAGAATGTTTTTCTCCAGGACTCCAAAAAGAAGGAAACTGCATGCGGAGAAGTTGCACCTGTCGGAGGATGTGAAAGGGCTTCGCAGTAAAATTTCTGCATCGTAGTCAAAACAAACCTGAGCACGTGGCTGACCCACATGTTACCGAGGTTGTTTGGACTATGCTCTGTAGAAGTTTCGGCGGAAAGCCCTCAAGCATTCTCCTGTAGTCCTGTTTTCTCCCCAGGGGCGGACCTACATGTTGCAGGATTGTTTCGACTACGCTGTTGAAGTTTCACTAGGAAACCCTTACACATTCTCTATACAGTCCCGATTTCTCCCCATGCGATTTTGATAATTTTGGAGCTCTGAAGAATGGCATATGAGGCCAGCGATTTGCTTCGGGTGAAGAGCTGCACGCCTGAGTACAAACATGGTTCCGTAGGCAACCGCAAGCACTTTCCCATAGATGAATTGACGGTCTTGTGTCTGTGGAGTTATTGTGTTAACAGTTATGCTGAATACTGAAAAAATAAACAGTTTACTTAATTTTTTCCCATCTGTGTCGTGTTCATTTGACTGCCCCTTATATTTTGAGTGCAACATTTGAAAAGGTTACAGCACGAGACCAATGGCCGAAATCAAAAATCAGCACAGGTGTGCCATTAAATTCTGAGCCTACTCCGGAACGAGAAAGTCCTCCAAACATCAGGACAGACTCTACTCTCTTTCGGTCATACTTTACATCTATGATAGCCTATTGCATAGAAACTCGAAATATAACGAAACATGTTGATAACAATGAGTAAGCCGCAGAAATGAAGTTCTTGCGACTATCGTCCAGACAGCTAAGAAGGATGGGATGATAAATTTAAAAAAATCAAGGGAAAATACTGGAGTCTACATGGCCTTGAAATGGAAAGCAACAATTGCCCTTTTCATATGGATGGCTATGCCAAACAGGTGAACGAGGGAATGACAGTGAAACAATGGATACACACATATGTGACTGGTAAAACACCAGTGGGAATAAGAAGGAAGAGATGCCTGAAGCAAGTGATGGAGGATGTCAGCTGGCACACAGTCCTAAGAAATCAATTTTACACCGAAAGACTCTATTCGAGAGCGTTCGGAAACCAACAGAGTGGAAAACCAGTAGTCGTAGTGATGATGACGATGATTACGACGAAGACGACAGAGGGTGTTTCAGGGGGAAGGGCAAATATTTAAAGAGGCGATTGTACAGACTAATTCGAATAAAGCATTCCGTATCCCACGTGACCAATTTTTATTCCTTACATACGCACAGGTTCTTAGAGAGAGAAGTTTTCATGTCCTGTGCTGATACTCCAGTAGCATTACGTTTCTTTATCGATTGTCATTTTTGTCTTGAATTTCAGACGTGAGGGTGCGCTTGAATTGAAATCACTAAATGTTTCATTTGCGGTTGTGATTTGTTGGACAATTCTTCTGCAGGCATTAATCGTGCCGCACATATTTAGAAAACACTGAGTGCCACGATATGGGATCTGCTTAGCGGTTTCGTGGTGGAAACACCGCTGCTACTTTTAGAGAACACTGCAGACGATTTCCTAAGCGCAGATTCTAAAGGATCTCTCGCGTTATCACTGAAACTGCGTGACACAGGTTCATTACCCGGCATTTGTAGCTCATGTGAATATACAAATGAACTTTGTATGGCGATGAATGTAAGGATTGGCATTTTGTCGTTGTCTAATTGCAGATTTCCAAGTAATCTTTTTCATACTGTTGTATACGATTTCGTACACAATGGTAAGGATATGTGGGCTATAGAGTAGTGTGGCAGTTATTGTCGTAAGGGAGCTGGACAGAAGCTTAAATGCTTAGCGAAAAAGTTAAAACAGTTAACAGAAGGTTTACAGAATGAAATTTTCCCTCTGCAGCGGAGAGTGCGCTGATATGAAACTTCCTGGCAGATTAAAACTGTGTGCCGGAGCGAGACTCGAACTGGGGCCTTTGCCTTTCGCGGACAGGTGCTTTACGAACTGAACTATACAAGCGCAAATCAGCACCTCTCCTCACAGCTTTACTTCCGCCATTACCTCGTCTCCTACCTTCCAAACTTCACAGCTCTCCTGCGAAATTTGCAGAACTAGCACACCTGGCAGAAAGGATATTGCGGTGGCTTTGACACAGCCCGGGGGTTGTTCCCAGAATGAAATTTTCACTCTGCAGCAGATTGTGCGCTGATATGAAACTTTCCTGCAGATTTACACTGCTCCGCTGCAGAGTGAAAATTTCAGTCTGGAAACAACACGCAGGCTGTGGCAAATCCATGTCTCCGCAATATCCTTTCTTCTATGAGTTCTTGTTCTGCAAGTTTCACAGGCGAGTTCTGTGAAGTTTTGAAGGTAGGCGACGAGGTACTGGCGGAAGTAAAGGTGAGAGGACGGCTCATGAGTCATGCTTGTGTAGCTCAGATGTTAGAGTAGTTGCCTGCGAAACACATAGTTCTCGATGTTGAGTCTCGGTCCAGCACTGAGTTTTAATCTGACAGGAAGTTTTAACATACTATTTACTTAACTTGTATTCCTCCAAGCGGACGAAGATTCATTGCAAATAACGAAGCAAGAACTAGAATCCAGCTCTTAATGTCCTCAAGGATGAAGCCTTTTGAACTAAAGCATGAATAATGGCGTCGAAGCCTTGAATACGTGGCTTCTGCGTAGTATCAGATAGCGTAGTGACTCCAAGCGTGAGTTATCTGGTGGTCGCCGACCGCCCTGTACCATGGTGGCATAGGGCTCTCGTGGTACGGAGCTACTGGAAGCGTGGCTTGGCAGCGCACACCATTGGGTCTGGCAGATTCCGCGCGACCGCTGACAGAACATTGCAGTTGTATCGCCAACTTTGTTGCTCGTGAGGTGGTATCAATACGTGATATCACAAATACTGTTGACGGATGACACCGGTTTGACTCGAGAAGTCGTTGGTAATACTGTTAACTCCCATCGGTGCTCCGATGAAAATCCATGTGGCACTGAGGACAACCATTTTGGAGAAAGCTTGTGTAATGTGGTATCATAGACAATGAATTGATTGGGCGTGCTGTGTTACTGCAGAGTGTTACGGGACTCCATTACCTAAACCATCTAGAAAAAAACTTCCAGGTTTACTGGAAGAGGATCTTTCGGCTGCAAAAATACATACATTCTTGCAGCATGACAGGATTCCCCCACATTCTAGTCGTTAAGTGACACATAATCTTAAAGTAATATTTCCCAGAATATGGACCGGGAAGAATGGACACGTTTCTTGGCCACTCGTGTCCTCATTAACTTATCAGTTTAAATTGTTGCCTTTGCTGATAGCTGAACATAAAGTCTCCAAAGGAGAAGTAAGCACAAGACACGAAATGATGGTTCAGACCACGAATAGCGTTGCCTTTATAAAATAATGCCAAAACGACCACAGAAGAGCTACATGTGGTGTTGATCAGAGAATGCGAAAGTGGACTGAAGTATGAGGAGGCATTTATGAAATCTACTTTCAAATTGGTAACTGTCTATTTCTTGGCATCTTCTAGCAGTTGCATCTCTGTAGCCTATAAATATTGGGCAGGTGTTAAGCAGAATGTTTCATTCCAGTTAATCTGTTCTACCGTCTACCAAAATAGATATTGTTCCTCCTGGACCAACCGTATTTTGTTTATACAGTTACGTTCCTAGTATGATTGCCACTGTATGCTCGACAAAACGAACCGTAGGTGTGTCGGTAGGAGTAGAACACTTGGCCACGTCGCAAGGTACAGTCGCATTCCAGTTCAAAGCAATGCACTGCAAGCATGGAAACTGGTCGTTGAAAATGACTTAATGGGCAGCCTAGACGATTGCTGTTAACGTCATTACATTTAGGGACGATGAGGAGAAAGGAATGAGAATGCTGTCAGAAAAGGTGACGAAACGTGCATACAAAATCCTAAGTAAGTCGATGTTGTTTAAGTTATAAAATTATGGGGACACGATACTCTTAGATGGTTAACAAAGGAAACGATGACAAAATTTGTTTTGTACAAGAGTATAGATTTTGAAAGTTGCTAGAAAAAACGAGTCAAGTGCGAACCAATGAGGTGCAAAAAGTGCGTATTACATTTGGGACGTATCAAAGTTGGATAGCTTCAAGGGTTGAAATTCTACTCCCTAAATATGTTTTTCTTCTTTCCATTGGACACGTATTGCATACACCGTACTTACATAAAATTGTTGATTTCTTAACCATGCTACGTTCCTTAAAAAATGATTCACTGTGTATTTTATCAATTATTAATGACAAAAACATATTGAGTTCTTCCGTCAACATTTTATTAGAAAGAAATATTCATAGCTTAACCACATACACGTCAAATTTCAATAGTGCTAAACACCATTTGCTTCGCGACAGAGAAACGTCCCTCGTTCTCCATTTTCCTACAATCATTTTAATTTTTCAGAAACTATAGGCTTCGAAAGTTATTTTTTGTATGTCCATCCTTTTGGCAGGAAGTCTTTGGGACGACGGCCGTTTAGTATTGTGACAAAATAAAACACCTATAGCCTTCCTTGTTGAAAATGGTTGTAACAGAATAAAATAAAATCATAACGGCGGCTGTAGGTGTTTCATTTTGTCACAAAAGTTATTTTATTCGGTATTTTCGGTTTCTAGAATATTTAAATCTCAACATATAATCGACTGCAAAATCCAGTGAGGGCGAGTGTTACACACTGCAACCGTTTTCCATAGCTAGATCTATAATAAAAGATTATTTGATTTTCTTCTTCCATTCTTAAATTATGACATTCGCTTTTTGTGGGTCACAGTATTTTCTAAAACTGCAAAAATTACTTCGGAAATTTAAGGTTTCTCCAAAGACGAAAACATATACCGTGATACAACATGCTCACATATCTAGGAATGAATATTCTGTTCAAATTTAAATGCGTTGCAAGCGAGGAAATATTGCCAATACTGTATTTATCCACCTCTCAGTTACATTATTACTCTAATACATACCAACTATCAGTTAGTGAAATCAAATTAAGAAAAACTATCATCATAAACCATTTACAAATTAAATACGTTATGACATTAGAGCTATTGGTAACCAACACAAATTTGCATTTGAAGGCAGGTAAAACTGTTAAGACATTAAAGAAATTCAGTTCATTTACAGGTACCACATATCCCATGGTACAATACCTTCTTCTCTTTCGAGGCACAAGTTGGTGCAGCACTGACAAAATACGGCTTTAATCCTACATTTTAAAATGTAAGTAGTTTCAAAAATACATGGAATTTCACTTACCAAAAAACTCTGTGACCAAAGAACTAACAAGATATTCCAAATAGCTTTAATATATTATACAGCGTTTAAATGTATTGAAATCTATATATTTACAAATGCTGCACAGAACGCATCCTCATATCTAGCAAAGACAAAAACTGCAGGAAATAGTAGTATCAGGTTATGGCCGTCTCTTGTGCGTATTCCTTCGTCTGATTCTGAAGTCAGTCACTATGTTGAAGTACCGATCAAAAATTGCCAAATGTTCTCATGTATACTAACAACCTGCAATGACCCAAGAATTTTACAAATAATTTCTGCAAATTCACCAACGGGGCCATGCAGCCCTGTTGGGTTGTTCTTGCATTGAAAATAAGGTCATTTACATCCCACTATACGAAAAATGAAAAAAAAAATGAACCTGGACGCTAAGATCAGAAGTGTGTGGTGGACATGACATCTGACATATTCTTAGTAATCCGACATGTATGAAAGATATCGTCTTAGATGGTCCGTGTCACTAACGTCGAGCGGTGATAAGACCTTGACATTTCTGAACACTAATCATTCTAAAATTGTCATCGGCAATAATTCCAGAGAGAACTTGAAACAATTTTCTCCACGGACCGTTTTGGCACAAGATAAGACAAAGCCAAATACATCAGAAACAAATAGCTGACAAACAGTCCGACAGATGGCTGTCAAATGAACAATACACTTTCCTTCATCTATCAATCAGAAATTTACTGTCTTCCTGGATACCATATATGACATTGTTTTCAGTGTTTCATCGATATTAGCAAATTTTACACTAAATACCACAAGCAACACTCATTACAAGACTTAAAAGTAACACAATGATTATTCTGTAGTGAACCACTCAAAAATAACTTTATGTCACGACCAGGTAAGACGAAGAATGTGTCCTGTGTAAATCAGGTAGATACTTTTTTCGGATTTCTTTGTCGTGATGGAGCCACCTATCTAAAACCTACATCCTCTCGTGCTAACGATCAGTTCTCCTCTTCTGCCATACATTGATGATAGAAGATTGCAATAGTCCACTTGTGGAACCTCTGCCGAATCATTAACACTGTGCTAACTGCGGCATTGGTGTGAACTTGAAGAAGATAGTAGCATACAGTTCAAGCAACATCAGGGGCTAAATTAAGAAGACGAGCTCGAAAAGGTCGTCAGTGTTCTTGGTGAATCAATCAATGTAACGGAAATAAATTATCAGAATTGGCTGGGTAGGTCTTAAGACTGTCACCGCCAAGTAATACAAACTGACGACACTTGCGAGTCAATTTTGAAGGCGCCCTAATTCTGATATAATCAATCAACGTTCCTCTTATTGTTTCATGATCATTAAAACATAACGCGTTTTATAAAACCCGGTACTTCCCCAGTAATTAAAAGACAATCTTCTCCAATTCAGGACGAACCGGAGACAGACTAACACGCGCCCCACAAGGTATCCAATTGTTTGTTACCGTGAAACACTTTAGACGAATGTCGGTGAGTTTCCTTCAGTAAGACTACGACCGGTGCCTTTCAGCATCGTTCGTCATCTGAATTAGGGCCCCTTGTCTAATGAGGTAGCTAATAGACGCCAGTTTCTTGGGTTCCTACGCATCAAGCTTAAGGCATACAACGGGATTATGGCAGGATTTTTCAGGTATCATTCAACAGATATTTCAGAACGCGTGTTTGATAGCCAGGTACTCTACAATACTGGAATGCTATCCAACGACTTAGTTCAAAATTAACGACGAAATAAAACGGTCATATTAAAGAATCAGACAACGGTCATCTATTGCGTGATAGTGACAACCACCACTCTCCTTTCGCCGGATACAACTTTTAATTAAACGACTGGGATAAAGTTAATTCTGATATTACATTAATGACCGTATGTAGTGAAACTTCTGACGATTGGTGTGGTACGTATTACACACATACGTCGCAAGTGAACTGCCAAAAATATAGGGCGACGTGCGAGAAGGGTTTGAGAGAAGGGAGTACGAAGTAACTCTTACCCAGTTTTCTGTTATTTTCTCTTTTCCTAAAACGTGTTAATATCGAGTATAGCAACTTGTTGCATTTGCAGATAATTTACGTGCGTTGATCTCTAATACACTTACGCGGCAAACGCAGCTGTTCATCAGTACGAGAGGCGTAAGCTTACCTGAATACTGCGTCGTTCCCCGTCCGACTGTCCCGGATGTGCTTCGCGAAACTTTTTGTCTGCACCGTAGCAATACAAGGCGTACCGAACTGCAATAACTTCCTTGCACGTCGTTGCTATGAAACGGCACAGCGACAATCTTCCCATTAGCCAAAGATACTACATATATCAGTCTAGAGAACAATCAAAAACTGTCTTTGGCGTATATATTTTGTTTCAATGTAAATATACTAGTAACAACTTGGAAATCATGAGTACCGTAAAAACAAAAAATATATTGTTGTAAGACGAAAGTAGATGCAGCGCAAATGAGAGCTCATCAGATAAACACGAAAATAATTGTAGAATTGTAAGCATTATAGCGCGAATACTACGGGACACACGTATCGTATAAAAATTTTATATACAGTTAACCATAACTTTATTTACTCCACACACCTTAAAATTCCACTACATCCACGTTTCTTAAAATGTCTATTTTTTTTTTAAAAAAAAAAAACGTCAGATTACAGTTACTAAATGCAGACAGGCACACATTTTTGACCTTTCAGTTTGATACCAACACATAACCTAGAAGATACGAATATTACTTGATGACAAGTAGAGTTGTTCCAACATCATTTCTGCTTCAACTACTACACACTGAGGTGACAAGTCATGGGATACATCCTATTATCGTGACGGACCTCCTTTTCTCCCGGGGTAGTGGAGCACCACGACGCGGCATGGACTGATCAAGTCGTTGAATTTACCCTGCAGATATGCTGAGACATTCTGCCTCTGAAGCCGTCCATAACTGCGAAAGTGTTACCGGTGAAAGATTTTGTGCACGAACTGACCTCTCAACTGTGTCCGATAAATGTTAGCCGACTTTAACGTCGGGTAATCTGTGTGGCGAAATCTTTCGCTCAAATTGCCCAGAATGCTCTCCCAACCAATCGTGAACAACTGCGACCCGATGACATGGCACATTGTCATCTATAAAAATTCCATCGTTGTTCGGGAACTTTAAGTCCATGAATGGCTGAAGACTGTTTCTAACAAGGGAACCTCCCCATCGCACCCCCCTCAGATTTAGTTATAAGTTGGCACAGGGATAGGCCTTGAAAAACTGAACACAGATCAATCGAGAAAACAGGAAGAAGTTGTGTGAAACTATGAAAAAATAAGCAAAATGTACAAACTGAGTAGTCCATGTGGAAGGTAGGCAATATCAAGGAGAGCATGAGATTACGAGCGCCGTGGTCCCGTGGTTAGCGTGAGCAGCTGCGGAACGAGAGGTCTTTGGTTCAAGTCTTATGTTGAGTGAAAATTTTAATTTTTTTATTTTCAGACAATTATCAAAGTTCAGGCACTCACACGTAATCAACTTCGCTCTCCAAAATTCCAGGACATGTTCAGATTTGCTTGGAAATATGCAGGATTTGACGGTCTACACACGGAAACATTTGAAAACGTAAAAAAACATATGTTTTGACAGAGCACAGGGAAAACTGTGCGACTGTGCGACTGTTGCATTCATTTGTTGGAGTTTATGTGACAAACTCTTACGTTTTAATCACTTTTTTGGGAGTGATTATCACATCCACAACAAAACCTAAATCGAGCAAGGTAGAACAATCTTTTTACCCATTCGCCAAGTGTGCAAGTTTGGTGGGTCGACAACATATTCCTGTCATGTGACGCAAATGCCGTCACCAGTGTCGTATAGAATATATCAAACGTGTTTTCCTGTGGAGGAATCGGTTGACCTATGAGCTTGCGATCAAATGTTTTCGGTTACTATTTGAGAGGCACGTCCTTTCGTCTACTAATCGCACGGTTTTGCGGTGCGGTCGCAAAACAAAGACACTAAACTTATTACAGTGAACAGAGACGTCAATGAATGAACGGACAGATCGTAACTTTGCGAAAATAAAGAAAGTAAAATTTTCACTTTAGGGAAAACTCGAACCAAGGACCTCTCGTTCCGCAGCTGTTCACTCTAACCACAAGACCACAGCGCTCTTGGTCTCACACTATCCTTGATGTTGCCTATCTTGCGCATGGACTACTCAGTTTGTATATTTTGCTTATTTTTTCATAGTTCCACACAACTTCTTCCTGTTTTCTCGACTGATCTGAATTGAGTTTTTCAAGGCCTATCCCTGTGCCAACTTATAACTAAATCTGAGGGGGGTGCGATGGGGAGGTTCCCTTGTAAGAAGATGAACATAACTAGAGGACCCAGTCCACCTCCTGTAAATAAAGCTCATGTAAATATGGAGTTACCACCAACTTTCACGGTGCCTTGTTGACAACTTGGCTCCATAGCTCCATCCAACGATAGTCGAACGATATAGTCACGAGCCCAGAAAAGGCGCTGCAGGCGATGCTATGCTATGCTGTTAGGCTATATTTTGCGTACGTCCCACATTGATTTCTGCGGTTATTTGACGCATTGTTGGTAGTCTGTTAACATTAACAACTCCATGCAAACTCCTCTGCTCTCGGTTCGTTAAGTGAAAGGCGTAGGCCGCTGCGTCCTCCGTGATGATAATTCCCTTCGTGCGCCCATAATCAAGTCGGAAACTTTCACGTATGAATCACGTGAGTACAAATGAAGCTCCGGCAATGCACTACCGTTTTATACCTCGTGTACGCTATATCACCGCCATCTGTGTATGTGCATATCGGTATCCCATTACTTTCCTCACGTTATTGTACGTAACACAAGTATGTTATACCATGCTGAATCAGTCATAGTCTATGGTTGTTAGGTGGTAACTGCTTAATGATTTTAATGGTGAACCAGAACAGCTGAAGTCACCAAAACCCATCTCTCGTGTTCTACCATTAATGTACGAGTACCTCATGCTGAAAAGACGGACTGGCTGATATTTCCGAGAGTATACCGCCTTTCTTGCACCAGAGCACAAATTAAATCGTCTGCAGGAATCCCTTTCGTCACACATGTTACAAGCTATACTGGAAGGAACGGGAAGTATGAAGTAAAATGAACGCTCTTGGATTTCAACAGAACAGGGATGATCACAGCCGTGGTTTTGTTGAAAGAAACATCGCGGCATTCCCCTAACACAGGGTGGCTAGATAGTTAATCGAACCTTCTGGATACAGGCCTGGCTTAAAGAAAGTTATTGCTGGCAGTCATATTAGATCAGTCATCTATCATTTTCTGTAAGAATGAAATTGTTTGCAAGCAGTTCGCCTGGTAGTAATTTGCATGAAATTGGAATAGTGCTTTTGTACTGTTTTACACGAGATTAACATGTTTCTGCCACATGAATTTCTTTACCTCGTAGTTAGGCAATTAGTATATTATGGTTTCGATGTACCCAAGACTTATAATTTGACAGTTTAAATGTGTAAGAAGCCAAAAGGCATGTGTAAACCATGGATTCCATTCTTACACTGAATTTAAATAAAATTTTAAACCAATGCACTCTGGGTACGGTTTTACAACGTTTAGACAATACATGCTTGAGAAACGTAAGGAGTTTTGCTAATTTTCAGTAATATTCTTGTTCCTATTCTGTGGACAACAGACATTTAAATTCGCTATTCACTCTAGCTATTTATCTAAAGTTTTTGGTAATCTGTAACATTATGCTTCCTCCACTCAGTTTCAAATATTATCCATATGCGGTCATTATCTTGTATTCCCCTTGTTAGGGCAATGCTCATGACAGCTGTAGTAGCTAATGTTACCTAATGTGCTACACGTGACCATTTTGAGATCTTCTTGTCGTTTAATCGTCGCACCAATGACGTAATAAAACAACGTTTTATGTGCATAAATGAGTGCAATAGCTGCACAGTGTATGTGGACTCAAATACGCCAAGCTGAGACGTAAGTTGGTCCCAGAGGGTGTTTTCGAACGGCCACTGAAGTTTCGGTCCGCAAGTTCGGAGCGCTTGTTTAAGCACAGCCTAATCCGGCCTCCGTAGATGGCTGTGTTGTGGTGCGTGGTATTACAGCGGCACAGGGTCTCCTGTGGTGCTGGAATTAACAGCTGTGGGGAGCGCTCTGTCGCGTCCTTCAGACCACCGTCAGCAGACGAGAAAGAAAAACCCTTCCTCGGGATATCTTTTATTAATACCACGTACTGCAGTAACGACGGACTTAACAGTGTTTCACTCACATTTAAAATATGACATACACTGCTGCAGTGTCAAGGGAATCCACAAGAACTGCCGCCATGCTGACACGTAGTGATACTCAAGACTTCGTTGTCGCACATTTATTGCAGAAAACACGTCCTAGTTCAATGTACGTTACGCGCTACTACGATTTAGCACGACCGAGCGAAAAACATTTCCGTCCTCTTGGGGGCTGTTGTAATAGATCCGTTGAAATTCTGCATGGCTTTGAGTATGGCCGTGCAGAACTGATTGAATACTTCCTGACAGTCATGTGACCCCGAACAACGTGAGCATCAGTACCATGGAACGATATACTCCATCTCGGTAGGCCAGAATCCTGCCGCTTTCGGATTTGGAGACGTGTTAGTAGCCGCTTCTTCTTCTTATACGAGGAATAACACGGTCTTCTCACAAAGAAACAACATCCAAATACACTTTCTGAATAAGAAACTGGCAGTGCAATGTTTCCTTACACAAAGAGTGTAAACAGCATAAGCTGTACGTATTACGTGCTTTTGCACTAAAATATTAATTATTTGTCCATCCAAACCTGTAGCCGACTTCCCGCCACAGTATGCTACAATTTTCAGAGTCAGCAGGATATCAGCGAGCAGTTTCGTATTTCCTTTCCAACAAAAATCTACCAAGTAAAATTTTTCCCATGAGCACCAATCGAACTGCGACAGTTTGGCTTCGAGGAAAAATTATTCATTGTGTACAAAAGAGAGCAACGGATGAGGTAACGTGTTCGTTTGATCGATGTGAGACGCTTGAATACAGGTGTCAGCTATCGGGCGAAATAATTAATAAAATATTTAGGGTTTAAAAAAATTGTTCAAATGGTTCTGAACACTGTGAGGCATCTAAGGTCATCAGTCCTCTAGAACTTAGAACTACTTAAACCTAACTAACCTAAGAACATCACACACATTCATGCCCGAGGCAGAATTCGAACCTGCGACCGTAGCAGTCACGCAGTTCCGGACTGAACCGCCTAGAACCGCTCGGTCACAACGGCCGGGTAAAACATTTACGGTTATTATGTTGTGGTAGGATGGATTTCACATTAAAACCCAATGTTTCGTCCCCAACTCTGCTGAGTACATTTTCAATGGGAATCTTTCAGGATTAGATTCACTCTCTGCTCGCTACTGACTGCAGCAAAATTCCGCTTACGCGTGCTCCCATACGGCGAAGTGACGTCACGTGTTCTGAATACCCAGGCGCAACTGGCCATTGTCGGTTGCCGTCGTCCGCTGATGCTCTTACTCCATGGTGGAAGACTCTTACACATCAGCTTCTGCACGGAAATCCAGATTTCATCCGATTTCGTGTCCTCCTCCTTCCTATGGAAATTTCTGGGTGTTTAACAATCTCTATGGTCTCCCTGTACAGCCTTTCATGATATCCGCTTTTGGCTGGCAGCACTCGAGTCCTATTAAAATGAGTGTGATGGTGTCCTGGCTCCAAAGCATGTTTCGCAACAGCTGATCTGACAATATCACACCTCTTACAGTTGCCCTTGGTCGTTTTTTGACCGTTCTTTTTGTAATACCCATGTATACCTCCAGACATTTACACGGAATCCTAAAAATGTCCTGAGAAAATGGGGACGAAACGTTGGATTTTAGTGTGAAATCCACCCGATCATGGAACAGTAGCCGGGAATAATTTATTAATTGTGAATTTTCCGTCCGTAAAAGCTTACATTTCACTGTGGGACGAAAGCATACTTTCAAGAATTTGAAAATCACCATTAAATGACGATATTAGATATCTAGTAAGTCCTTCTAGTTATCGTTTCTGTAGGGACCGCGAAGAAAAGGTTGGACTAATTATAGCATACACAAAGGCTTTTAAGCGATCATTATTTCCACGTTCATTAATGAACCGACAAACTTCGTAGGGATATAGAAGGTGTCTTCAGGAACAAAATGAGATTACTAACCCGTGATCAGAAGAATCATATGCGCCGGAGCATGTATGTGTATGTACGTATAGGGTGGACACTGGTACGAAAAGCAGTAAGTCAAAATCGTTCGGGTACCTATGACAGTGGAAAATATACCAGTGCTATTGCCGTTAAGACTAGTCTAGGCAACTTAATAGAGGCGGTAGTGTGGACAAAAGGAATAAAAAAATTCAAGTGAACAATAGCTCTAAAATGTATACATGAGGAGTGCTTGTTCATCTTCCTCTACTGAACAAGTTCTCATAGCTCTTAAAGTATGTACTTTAGAGGCCATGTGTACTAGACTTTTTTTTCTTGATTTGGTCCACACTACCACACATTAAAGTTGGTACAATCTCAGTAATAATAGTACCAGAACATGTATTTCACTGTCATAAAATATAAAAAAGATTTTCGCTTACAACTTTCGATTCTTTCGTTTCCAGGCCATGATCCCTAACATCAAATTGATACATTTTTATACTTCCCCTACACTCCTGAAACTTTTGAACTTGATCACGGAATCACGCTGTATACATACCTGTACAGGAGCCTACGTTGATAACTTCGACTCTCTGTAGCGTCGTTGGATAATGTTTCTGGACACGTGTTTGTATCCTCATTTTGTTCCTCAATACACCTTCTACATAGACACAAAAAGTGAAAGGCCCAGAGAAGGTCAGACTAGCATGTACTTCCTACAAGTACGTAGCGTCGGAGTGTATGTAAAACATTACACTTGCAACTCACTGTGACAGTTAGAATAACCACAAGAGTAAACTGGTGTTGCTCGTGTTTAATGTTGCTACTAGGCCTGGTAGGGCATATAAGAGACGCGAAATGTGTCAGATGTTGAGTCACCACTGTGAAGGACACGAAGATGACGCGTCGTCATGCGAGAGAGCGTTATCGCCATCTAACGAAGTTTCAGAGGGTCCTCATTGTATGTCTCTATTTGGCCAGTTGGTCGAACCGTGTTACATCCAGATTTGTGGGGCATTCAGATGTTGCAGTGTCCCCATTGTATGGGGAAGTGACGGTAGGCGCACTCGCCAAATTTCCGCTCGACTACTTCTGAGAAACTGTGTGTTATCCACCGAGCACATCTTGAACATCTTAAATCTGCACCTGCCATCAGTAAACAAACGATGGCCTCCCTGCAACCATTTGTATCACCTCAAATCATTAGTTTGAAACTAGCTACTGCCGGACTAGGGAACTGACACAAACGACTGCCTCTGGACCGGGGCCATGACTGGGATTGACGGACTGCTGATGTCGTACTTTGTTTAACCACAACACGTGGTTCTATACTACCCTCGTCTATAACTGGGAACTGGGGAGAGAGCCTGTTTTTTCAATGCTTTGGAGAGGCATAGCGATGTTATTTCCGGCAGCCATCGGGTATAACTTCTTCACGTCTGGTAGTGGTTGAGAGAACTGCGACCGCAAAATTGCACATCATAGAGGTCCTGCGTCCTTATGTGTCATCTCTCAAGTGACAGTATCGTGGTGCCAGTTTTCAATAACACAATGCTCGGTGGCGCACTGCGGCTACAGTCCCCACATTGAGAGCATGTAGTAAGGAGCATTTATTAAGTGTGCTAGACTGAAGTTAATGGGAGAAGCTAAGGCGCATATTATGTGTAATAAGAATCCGAGGGGAGCCAAAACATTTCAGGTTTTTCAGGAAGTGTTAGAGACATCAGACTGACATTAGGATTTACTTTCCTCTTAGCAACTACGATAACGGGAACCATAACCTCTGATATGGTCCATTCCCTAATTTATGCACCTGACCTTCCTTCCTCGGTCTCCCCCGCCCCCCCCCCCCCCCCCCCAAATCCTTTTCTTTCTTACGATACAAATCACGAAGACCTGCTCACCTTTCTGGTGAGCATGGGTATGTTACCATGGAACGTCTCTTAGAGCATATGAAAAGCTGCAGAAGTAAGCACCAGCAGCATCAATTGGTAGTCATTGGTTCATTAACATCAGCCGCTTGTGTGTTTTTTGTGGTTATCAGAGTTATACATTTCTTGTTCAAGACAAGAGCTGCCCGAATTCCACCTCTCCCAACCTTCAGCCTACAAGTTCGAAGCCGGCCGGTGTGGCCGACCGGTTCTAGGCGCTTCAGTCTGGAACCGCGCGACCGCTACGGTCGCAGGTTCGAATCCTGCCTCGGGCATGGATGTGTGTGATGTCCTTAGGTTAGTTAGGCTTAAGTAGTTCTCAGTTCTAAAGGACTGATGACCTCAGAAGTTAAGTCCCATAGTGCTCAGAGCCATTTGAACCATTTGAACCACACCAATATTCAAGAAAGGAAATAGGAGTAACCCATTGAATTACAGACCCATATCACTGACCTTAATTTGCAGTAGGATTTTGGAGCATATACTGTACTCGAACATTATGAATCACCTTGAAGAAAATGACTTATTGATACATAACCAACACGGATTCAGAAAATATCGCTCTTGTGCAACACTTTATTCCCGTGAAGTAATGAGTGCTGTCGATAAGGGATGTCAGATCGATTCCATATTCCCAGATTTCCAGAAGGCTTTTGATACCGTTCCTCACAAGCGGCTATTAATCAAATTGCGTGCATGTGGTGTATCGTCTCAGTTGTGTAACTGGATTCTCGATTTCCTCTCAGAGAGGTCACAGTTCGTAGTGATAGACGGTAAATCATCGAGTAGAGCAGAAGTGATATCTGGCGTTTCATAAGGTAGTGTCATAGGCCCTCTGCTGTTCCTGATTTATACAAATGATCTAGGTGACAATCTGAGCAGCCCCCTTAGATTGTTTGCAGATGACGCTGTAATTTACCGTCTAGTAAAATCATCAGCCTATCAATTCTAATTACAAAATGATCTAGAGAAAATTTCTGTATGGTGCGAAAAGTGGCAATTAGCACTAAACAAAGAAACGTGCGAGGTCATCCACATGGGTACTAAAAGAAATTGGATAAATTTTGGGTGTACGATAAATCGCACAAATTTAAGGGCTGTCAATTCGACTAAATACCTAGGAATTACAATTACGAGCAACTTAAATTGGAAAGACCATATAGATAACATTGTGGGAAGGCGAAACAAAGACTGCGCTTTGTTGGCAGAATACTTAGAAGATGCGACAAACCCACTAGTGACACAGCCTACATTACACTTGTCCGTCCTCTGCTGGAATATTTCTGCGCGATGTGGGATCCTTACCAGGTAGGATTGACGGAGGACATCGAAAAAGTGCAAAGAAGGACTGCTCGTTTCCTGTTACCGCGCAATAGGGGTGAGAGTGTCACTGATATGATACGCGAGTTGAGGTGGCAGTCACTGAAACAAAGGCGGTTTTCTTTGCGACGAAATCTATTTACGAAATTTCAATCACCAACTTTCTCTTCCGAATGCGTAAATATTTTGTTGACAAACACCTACGTAGGGAGAAATGATCATCATAATAAAATAAGAGTAATCAGAACTCGAACGGAAGGATTTAGGTGTTTCCTGTTCCCAGGCGCCATTTGAGAGTGGAATGGTAGAGAAATAGTATGAAAATGGTTCGATGAACCCTCAGCCAGGCACTTCAGTGTAAATTTCAGGGTAACCATGTAGATGTAGGTGTAGGTGTAGATACTGATAAGTGAATTCATACTTGATTCTCTAACCACTGCGGTAACATCAAATACCCTCTCGACCCCTGAAGCTCCATTTCGTTTCGTCCTTCCCTTCTGCTGGATGTTTCGATTTATATATGTATTCAGCGTGCTGATAAAAGTTTGAAAAGCTAACGAGGGTATTTCAGGGTAGGTTAATCGTTAAAAGAAAGAAAAAAATGCAAATGAAGTTAGCCAACCAGGCCGTTGCGCGCAAATCCAAGCGACCCACCAGATATGGTGTCAGTTGTTCTCACAGCGTGGAAGATAGCACACAAGACTACTTAGCCATTGGCTCGGTTTCGATTCTTATTAACGCCCCACGTCAACATTTTGTACAGTTCTGTTAATCGGCTTTAGGAAAGTAAACAAAGAACAAGTTTGCGACACTGTCTCTGGAGTCCCGCTTGAATTTGCTCGCACAACGGCCTGATTGACTAACTTCAGCGCTAAGTAAGTCTGAAATGGCACAACTTATCAAATTTTTTTCTTAACAGTTACATCTCAGCACAACCTACCCTGCAACACTTAAAGGACCTTAAAAGATTTTCACACTGCTTCCGACCATCGTGTTATTGCGGAAGGCGTTTTATTCTGACATTCATGTAAAAGTCTAAACACCATGATCAGGCCTTGGAGCACGCAAAGTGGGCAGCGTCCGTGTCATTGTCTTCGACCTAGAATTTCGTTGACTGGAAGAGAGTTGTATTCAATGATGAGTCCCACCGCGAACAGCCTCGATGCCCAACTAAGACGTGGTTGGGGCACCCCAAACAACGGTGGGATTCCAACCTAACTGTCGTCCACCATACTGACCGACAAGAAGTGATGGTGTGGGCTGTCATTTCAGTTGACAGCAGCATCCATTTGGTTGTCATCAGTAAGATAACGCTCCCCTCCACAAGGCAAGAACTTGTGTTGGTTGTCTCCGTGTTTGTCAAACCCTACATTAGCCAGCAGGATTGCTGGGTCTCCTCCAACTGTGGACGTCTGGATAATTATGGGCAGGACCCTCGAACCAGCTTGGGGTTTTGACGATATCACGCGCCAAATGGGCAGAATTTGGCGGGAGGGCATCCAACAACTCTATTAATCAATGCCAAGCCGAATAACTGCTTGCATACGTGCCAGAAGTGGACCAATGCATTATTGATTTACTCAATTCGTCTAGCTCTTTCTCTCTTATAAATCATCCAATTTTTCTGATACAGTAATCATTTCTTTATCTGTACATGTACATCACATCTACCGATTGCAGCCCAATTCAGATAATTCTTTCGTAGTGTGTCGTTTTTTTGTCAGAGTATTTAGCATGTTACCCTTTTCTGCGGAACGTAGAATTGACAGGTATTGTGTTATGCTATTGGCTGTGAGTTTTTGTTCTTTTACGTGTGAACCAATCGGAGATCGGCTGAAGCCAGTCTGATTCAGATGGTCTCTGAATCTTGACTTGAAATTTTTTCCTGTCTCTCTTACGTTTGTTTTATTTTTTCTCATTGCCATCACGTTTCAACTTATAAACAGCAGTAGTATTATCTGCCATGTGGTTTATATTGGTTTCCAGCGTATAGGCGTATATACAATGTTGATTTAATTTCAGCAGGAAAGCTTTTGAGCTACTGAACTGTTACTAGGAGAGGATCCACGAGCACTTGTGCTTAGAGAATTAAGAATTTATTAACGAATTCGATTCAGTGCACATTCAACTGCCGACCGACTGCCTACGGCACCCATTTCTCAATTGTGCGAATCCGGCATTGTAGGGCTGTCCCAGTCCCGAGCAGTACTAGGAGAGCGCCGGCTGTGCGGCCGGTGACAGCCGTAACGACGCCACAATGGCCGCGGCGGCGCCGGCGGCGCTTTATGGCCAGCGACGCCACAACGGCGCCGTTCGCCTCGCTAATTGCGACGCCGAGGCGTCGCGGCGCTGGGACTAGCCGACCAGCAACTCCGGAACTTGTCGCGTGGCTTACTTCCACCGTCTCTAATGGACGGCGAATGTTGCACAGACACGGAAGTAGCATCGAGCGTGCTCCAAGGAAACGTAAGAAACCTCTAACATTTTATATACACACAAACGACTTACCGGGTAGGATCAGCACAATGCAGTGGTCCTCCCTTGTGCTTGTGTGATGTGGTGGACCAGAACATAATCACTTTCAACTAGAGTCACTGTCATTTCCGAATGTGGCATAGATGTGGATATTGTACGATTCGGAGGCCAAGAAAGAGGCTCCTTTTAAACTCTTTCAGGAGCTCATAAAGCTGTCTCAGTGAAGTATGTGTCCGCGGCTCGTGGTCTTGCGGTAGCGTTCTCGCTTCCCGTGCTCGGGGTTCCGGGTTCGATTCCCGGCTGCGTCATTTATTTTCTCTGCTCGAGATGACTGGGTGTTGTGTGTCTTTCATCATCATTTCATCCTCATTCACTCGCAAGTCGCCGTGGTGGCGTTAAAGAACTTAAGGAGCGGCGGCCGAACCGCCCCGCGAGGGGTCTCCGGGCCACCAATGCCATACGCTCATTATTACTGGAGTATGTGGCATCTCCGTGCCCTTTTTAGTGATCACTCAATATTTGATGCCGTTCATGGCCCTTATATACCCCACCAGGCCCGGTAAAAATCACTGAACAATCCACTCTGGTGCTCGTCTTACATGTCGTAAAGAAATGTAACATTAATTACTGAAGATGTGAACGTTTACGAATCTACATTAACTTGCGACCGTGTTTTCTGAGTGCTTCACTTGTTTTTGTCAAGTAGTTTATATTATTAACAATATGAAGGATAGCTTGAGGATGACGTTAGACGAGCAAACAGGCTGCGGAGTTAAAATAAAATATATGATTCACCTTTGCTTTACGAAAATAATGATCCCCACAGCAACAGTTCACATGGTTTTTCGAAAACCATGATCATTGCATCCGCTGGACCTAGGAACTGTTGCGAACAAAGGTCGTTTCAGAATGGTGGTTACACTTGTTCTAGAGAAACACGGGATATTATCTTTAGTAAAAATCCTCGTTCTCATGCAACTATCGGTACTTTGTCAACGACAGGTATAAAAGCCAACGCAAGCTTTTAGGAAGTAAAGAAGCGTTTAACGTGTCGTTAAGAACGATTTAGTTAGAGAAGAAGAACAAGCTTGGATTAGGAAAATGTGAGGAAGGAAATGGGCCGTGAAAGCTATCCTCCCGGCATTTGCTTCAAGCGCCTTACAGGAATAAAGGTAATCCCAATTATTCATTGCCAGACTGGAAGCTGAACCACCATCCTCCCAAATATCGCAAGCAGTCACACCGTGGAGCCAACTACAATCATCTGTGCTCGCAGTGAGCTATTTCTGCACGCAGTATTACCGTACTAACAATCTGCAAAACACCGAGTCAAGACCTTGCATTATTTTCCTCCATATCTGTGTTCTCTGTGTCATTACTGTACCTTTAGTTTTAACCAATCAAGTTACTTATTTTCAAATCAACCGTCTCAAGAGAATTTCAGGGATTCAGCTATTTCATTACTGTACCATTCAGCTTAAACGTGTGCATCATCTGTTTCTTTAGTTTTCACGACTTCATCTCATTTATTTTTTTATTTACAAAATACTTCAGTCTATATGTAAAGGATTTCTTTTTTAAATTACCGCTACCAGTCACAAAATTTGACACTGCACTACAGAACTGTTTGTGATCTTGTTTCCTAGCTACTGCTATGTTAGTGACAATTTGTGAACAGTGACCAAGAGAGCCACGGAAATGGAAACACATCAGCGCATCACAACGAGACTGCCACGCCAGAAGAACAAAGATGACCACAGCATTTACGAAAAGACTATGTAACATCAGTATGGCCTTATTGTAAAGTTGTTTTTGTATTGCCATCTAGCCCTAAGATTAGGTTTAACACTCGAAACATGTCGCTAAATAACTAAGTAATACAGAAGATGACAAAGATTGTGACTGGTAGCGGTAATTTAAAAAAAAAAAACAGCCTTTACATATTTCTTGAGACAGTCACGGTCGAAAAATAGTCAAAATGGCTTCCAATACTTCAGTCTATTCGGCCAAAATGTCTTCCAATTCTCTAGTTTACAACATGAACATAGCAGGTAGATGGCTGTATTATGAGAATACAATAAACAGAACTATAACCGGAGTGGCCAGTATAAAACCTTATCACGGCATCTTGTTACTGTGTTCTTCTGCCAGAAAACTTGTTTAATGCCGCTCTCCATGCAGTTTTATCTCGCATGTAGTGGTACGAGCCAAAGGCAAGGGCTCGCTGCCATGAGAGAGCCAAAGGCTGCAATACACTGCACAGAATTACGCCACGTCACCTGAGTACGCACCACACTCCACCTGCTAATTCTATGTCTACGTTTAGATACATATTCCGGAAGCCATGGTGTGGTGCGTGACGGTGGTTACCCTGTACTATTATTAGTCACTCGCAAACACAGCGAGGGAAGGACGCCCATCTATATGCTTTCATAAGAGGCATAATTTCTCGTATCTTATCTTCGTGGTCCTTATTGAAATGTGTGTCGGCGGCAGTAGAATCCTTCACCACTCAGCCTCAGATGCCTGTTCTCTAAATTTTCTCAATTGCGCTGCTCGAAAAGAACGTCCCCCCAGTGATTCCCATTTGAGTTCCCAAACACTTGCGTGTTATTCGAATCTATCGGTAACAAATCTAGCAGGACGTCTCTGAATTGCTTTGATGTCTTCCTTTAAATTGACCTGGTGCGGATCCCAAATAGTCCAACACTACTCAACAAAGGATTTCAAATGGCTCTGAGTACTATGGAACTTCCAGAATGAGATTTTCACTCTGCAGCGGAGTGTGCGCTGATATGAAACTTCCTGGCAGATTAAAACTGTGTGCCCGACCGAGACTCGAACTCGGGACCTTGCCTTTCGCGGGCAAGTGCTCTACCAACTGAGCTACCGAAGCACGACTCACGACCGGTACTCACAGCTTTACTTCTGCCAGTACCTCGTCTCCTACCTTCCAAACTTTACAGAAGCTCTCCTGCGAACCTTGCAGAACTAGCACTCCTGAAAGAAAGGATATTGCGGAGACATGGCTTAGCCACAGCCTGGGGGATGTTTCCAGAATGAGATTTTCACTCTGCAGCGGAGTGTGCGCTGATATGAAACTTCCTGGCAGATTAAAACTGTGTGCCCGACCGAGACTCGAACTCGGGACCTTGGCCTTTCGCGGGCAAGTGCTCATCCGAGCTACCGAAGCACGACTCACGACCGGTACTCACAGCTTTACTTCTGCCAGTACTTGCCCGCGAAAGGCAAAGGTCCCGAGTTCGAGTCTCGGTCGGGCACACAGTTTTAATCTGCCAGGAAGTTTCACTATGGAACTTAACTTCTGAGGTCATCAGTACACTAGAACCTAGAACTACCCAAACCTAACTAACCAAAGGACATCACACACATCCATGCCCGAGGCAGGATTCGAACCTGCGACCGTAGCGGTCGCGCGGTTTCAGACTGTAGCGCCTAGAAACGCTCGGCCACCCCGGCCGGCACAAAGGATTGCCCTAGTGACCTATATGCGGTCTCCCTTATAGACGAACCACACTTTTCTAAAACTCTACCAATCAAGCGAAAACGACCATTCACCTTCCCTTCTACAATTCTCACATGCTCATTCCATTTCATACCGCTTTGCAACGTTGTAACTAGATATTTAATCGACCTGATTGTGTCAAACAGCACGATTCTATACTGCACCCGAAATTAGAGGTTTGTTTTTCATAGTCATCTGCATTATCTAACCTTTTTCTTCATTTATAGGTAGCTGCCATTCATCATACCACTACATATTTTGTTTAAGTCATCTTTTATCCTCCGACAGTCACTCAACGACAACACTTTGCCATGCACCACAGCATCAACAGTGAACAGTCGTAGGCCACCTCTCAGGATGTGCACAGATCATTTATGTGCAGAAAAGATAAGAGCGACCTATCACAATTTCCTGGGGTACACCTGATGATACCCCTGTCTCTGAGGAACACTCGCAGTCGAGGAAAACATGCTGGGGCCGGCCGCGGTGGTCTAGCGGTTCTGGCGCTGCAGTCCGGAACCGCGGGACTGCTACGGTCGCAGGTTCGAATCCTGCCTCGGGCATGGGTGTGTGTGATGTCCTTAGGTTAGTTAGGTTTAAGTAGTTCTAAGTTCTAGGGGACTTATGACCTAAGATGTTGAGTCCCATAGTGCTCAGAGCCAAAACATGCTGGGTTCTCCTTCCTAAGAAGCCTTCGAGCCACTCAAAGATCTAGGAATCTATTCCGTATCCTGGCATTGTTGGCATTATTGGCAGGACGTTTAGAAAATATAACAGACCTACTAAGGAGACGGCTTCTCTGTCCTCTTTTAGAATACTGCTGCGCGGTGTGGCATCCTTACCAGATGGGACTGAAGGAGTACAACGAAAAAGTTAAAAAAAAGGTAGCACGTTTAGTATTATCGCGAATTATGGGAAAGAGTGTCACAGAAATGATACAGGATTTGGGCTGAACATCATTAAAAGAAAGGCGTTTCTCGTTGCGACGGAATCTTCTCACGAAATTCCAATCACCAACTTTCTCCTCCGAATGCGAAAGTATTTTGTTGACACCGACCTACATAGGGAGGAACGATCACCACGATAAAATAAGAGAAATCAGAGCTCGTACGGAGAGACACAGGTGTTCATTCTTTCCGCGCGCTGTACGAGATTGGAATAATAGATAATTGTGACGGTGGTGCGACGAACCCTCTGCCGGGCACTTAAATGTGATCTGCAGAGTATCCACGCAAATTTAGATTCTAGTATCTTCCTCAACAGTCGGCACTGTGTCACCGTGTGAAATGCTTTACTAAAATCTAGGGATGTCGACTGTGCCTATTGTCCTTCATCCATAATTCGCAAGGTATCATGCGAAAAAGGGGCAACCTGAGTGTCTCACGAGAGATGCTTTCTAAATTGTTCATTTATGAAGAGAGACTTTTCCCTCTCAAGAAAATTTACTACACTCGAACTCAGAATATGTTCAACGTTCTACAGCAAACCACTGTTAAGGATATAGTCTCTCATTTTGGGGGTCTCTCCTTTATCCTTCTTATATACAGGAGTCAACTGTGCTTTTATTCCAGCCTCTTGGACATAGCGTTTGGCGAGCGATCCGCGATAAATGCAAATTAAGTATGGGACCAATGATGTAGAGTGCTCTTTGTTAAACCGAATTGGGATTCCATCAGGACCTGCCGACTTGATCAACGATTTATCATAACTAGGGATGATTTTGAACGCGGTGAACACGGCATCTGTGGTGGCTACTCCACAACAAAGATATTTAGGCACAAATATATACTGGTCGTCGGCCAAGCTGGGTCTCGAATTGACGAGTTTTCGATTCTACGGCCACTGTAGTGTGGACTTCCGCCATTAAGTTGCCACCGCTCACGCGTCATCCTGATACGGCTGCCTGCCTGGGGGGCAAAGCCACAGAATTAAAAGGGCTGACAGTCGAATTGAGGCCATTCCAGCCACAGAGCCACTGGGCGCCCACCAGCTTCAGACGCCGGCAGCCAAATGCCAGACCGGAGTTTGCACTTCGCATTTCTACACTCCCATCTCTCTCCATGGCTGGAAGCACGCTGACAGCACTTCCTGTATTAGGCGTGGAACTACCAGCCCGCTGCATCAGCAGGCGCAACTCAGCTGCCCTACCAGAAATATACAAGCGTTACAGGTTCACTCAACCGTCTAAACCAGCCGGGCCTAGCAACTAATACGATTTACACGACAATGCATCAGATCCAATGTCGGTGGGTTCAACGACTGCCACATAATGCTCTCCAGAAGCGGAAATTCGGAAATTTGTGGTAAGGTCTTATGAGACCAAACTGCTGAGATCATCGGTCACTAAACTTACACACTACTTAATCTAACTTATCAACTTATGCAAAGGACGAGACACACACCCATGCCCGAGGGAGGACTCGAACGTCCGAGGAGATGCCTGGTTGTGTGAAACAAAATTTAGCTGGGATTCGTAATACACCAAAGGAAGAAGGAAAAGTTTTGATACCTTGGCGGTAAATGT
Organism: Schistocerca serialis cubense; assembly: GCF_023864345.2. NCBI lineage: Eukaryota > Metazoa > Arthropoda > Insecta > Orthoptera > Acrididae > Schistocerca > Schistocerca serialis. Next base: position 773,246,772 of record NC_064641.1, on the reverse strand, counting down.
TCTTCATAATCATCAATATTCTGTAAGGCGAATAAGGAAGACTGTCTTCATAGACTGATGTCAAGGAATAAATGCTGAATTATAACCCTCCAAAAGCAAATATCCACTTTCACCCCATGAGGGAAATTTTATCTCGTGTCTAGCAATAAGACACGATACGTCCTTTACTAGAAAGAATGGTATTCAACTAGTCTTTCTTACGTGCGTTGGTCGGAACGGATATTGAAATGTAGCCCCCCGACTCTAGGTTTGATTTAGCAAAACAGTAGCAAGACGACCACGGGAGATCCGTGATAACAGTACGAAAACGAAATGCTATTTTTAAGAAATACTTTGTTCTCCTTGAGGTGGTCATGCAGGTTCTTTGCTTTTTCATGCGATTATTCTACTGTTTTGATGGGGCTGCATGTTATTAAAAGACGAAATTTCCGAAATTCCTTCATTACAGCGAACCTCAGTACTGACCACGAACGGAACTTGATTAGCCCACCATAATTTAACATGAAATCTGCATGAACACTAACTTAAACAGCTAAGCTCCTCAGTAAGGAATCTAGTGGGGAAAACGGGGAAATGACGGATCCTGACGGCTACTACGATAAAATCACGTTAGCGGTTAGGAAGAAATGGGGACGATTAACGTGTAACCGCCACTGAAGATAAACTGTGAAGTAACTCGCTACAGGGAAGAAAGAATAGCAAAGGAGCGTCCCTTCCACATGTTAGGTAAATCACTGGAGCATACATCACACGATCTGTTATTTAATATAGGGTACAAATTGATTCGTCATTCACGTATAATTACTTTTCTATTAAGCAATACTAGAATCAATCGCTCACCACGTGTTCTTAACCATCGAGCAGGCGAGCATGTGTATGAAGTGCACCAAGCACAAATAGCATTACATTGTTGTTTGACAACTGCAAGCCAACTTCTGTTCATTATTGCTTTTGCTAAAAAAACGATAAGCTGTGTTGTTACGCACCCAAGTGACAGCAGTAATATAAAATAAACAGCCAGCCAACAAGAAAAAAATTACGATCCGTGGGAGAAAATGACCGAGATTGCGAGCTAGCAGCACAACCCACAAATGAGGCAGTTGCCCACGATATAATTAGTAATCCAATTAATATTTGGCGGGGATCTGACGGAACTGCACTGTTTAATGCTCCGAGAGGGTCATTATTGTTTGACAACACTTGTACGCAGCAATATAGCGATACAATGAAAATTTATTTCATCGTCGGTTGATTAAACAGTGATTTAGCTGATATAATATAAGTTTATTATATTGTTGTTGGATTGCTCTGCGATTTTGCACCCTCATGTTTGGCATCGTATCATAATGACAAGTATCCTATACATGCGCATAACGTAGACCGTGCGCCTGCTCGAGGATTAAAATCAGTAACAAAGCAAAAAGATCAAGCCTCGTGAAGAGTTAACGGTCCAAAAACATTCACTTGATTCACGAAGTACTAAATAATATAACTATCAGAAGGTGAAAGAAATGCACGACTTAGTCTGCATCTGTGTCCACTATGGTTAGTTGATTCGGGGACTGGGACAAAAAAAAAAAAAAAAAAAAAAAGAAAAATGTTCAAATGGCTCTGAGCTCTATGGAACTTAACATCTGAGGTCATCAGTCCCCTACACGTAGAACTACTTAAACCTAACTAACCTAAGGACAGCACACACATCCATGCCCAAAGCAGGATTCGAACCTGCGACCATAGTAGCAGTGCGGCTCCGGACTGAAGCGCCTAGAGCCGCTCGGCCACAGCGAAAGAGGCTCCATTATGGCTACTTGAGAGAGACTGAAATTTTAAGAAAATAGTATATAAATACCTCGCTCCCATCCTCTTTCAAGTATTAGTGTGTTTTTAGGTGTACGAAATTACGGACGAAGAGGACATCACATTGCCAGATCACAAATGATGAAAATGTCAGTATAGGATTAAATATCATTGAAAACACGAAATGGGTGTGAAAAATGCACGCCTTTAAACTGCTGAGAAGTAAATAAAACGCTTCTATTGTTATCGTAGTGCTTTTGACTCACCTCGCCCAGTAAGTTCCACCAGACAACACTCACACCCTATACACTCGTGAGCCTCTTGGCCTTGGCGTAAGAATCACAAGCCACATGCCCTTGAGACCATTTCCTGTAGTCAAGCCTTCGTGTCGCTATAGGATTTCAACCTGACACCTTTCTCTCCATTACGAAACTGGCTATTCCTTGATACCTCAGCATGTGTCCTATCAACCAAACACTTCTTTTAGTTATGCAACAATTTCTTTTTTCCCCCATTCTATTCAATAATTCTTCGTTAATTAATCTACCTACTTCGTCATCAGCAGGAACTGTTCGTCGCCCATGATTCACTTCCATGTAAGGTTTTATTCTATATTAATACTTCACTTAACATAAGTCTCTTCCTAATTTTCAAGGAAGTTCAACTAGCAAAACTCTGGTATTAGTTCCAATGTGTCATCTCGTAATCTAATTCAGTAGTGTCAGATGATTTACAGTGAGCTAACATGTTATAGCGATGTACACGTATGCAGATGACGGCAGTATCATGTACACAAGTTATAAAACGGCCGTCCATTAGCAGAGCTGTTATTTACACTCAGGTGATTCATGTGGAAAGTATTTCGACATAATTGTGGTCACACGATGTGACTTTACAGACTTCTAACGCGGAATAGTAGGATGAGCTAGATGTTTGGGTCATCAGACTTTGGAAATCGTTAGGAAATTCAGTATTCCGATATCCACAGTGTCAAGAGTGTGCAGTGAATACCAAATTTCAGAAATTACCTCTCACCACGGACAACGCAGTGGTCGACGTCCTACACTTAACGATCGAGGGTAGTGGCGTTTACGTAGAGTTGTTAGTGCTAACAGACAAGTAACACTGCGGGAAATACCGAGCGAGATGGTGCAGTGGTTAGCACACTGGACTCGCATTCGGCAGGACGATTGTTCAAACCCGTGTCCGGCTATCCTGATTTAGGTTTTTTGTCATTTTCGTAAATCGCTTTAGGCAAATGCCGGGATGGTTCCTTTGAAAGGGCACAGCTAACTTCCTTCCCCACCCTTCCCTAATCCAATGAGACTGATGACCTCGCTGTTTGGTCCACTCCCCAATGTCAACCAACCAACTGCATGAAATAATCGCAGAAATGAATATTGGACTTCCGATGAACGTATGTTTTAGGACAGTGTGGCGAAATTTGGCGTTAATGGCCTGTGACAGCAGACGACCCATCCGAGTGCCTTCTATAAGAGTACTAATCGTCTGCAGAGCCTCTGCTGGACTCTTGACCGCATCGGTTGCACCCTGGACGACTCCAAAAACGAGGCCTACTCAAATGAGTCAATTGGAAATAGCTGATGGTAGGGTTCGAGTGTGGCGCAGACCGCACGAACCCAGGGACCCAAGTTGTCAAAAAGGGGGGTGTGCAAGGTGATGGTGGCTCCATAATGGTTTGGGCTGTGCTTACATGGAATGGAATTGGTCCTCTGTTCTAAATGAATTGATCGTTGACTGTTTATTTTGGAGACGATCTACAGACATTGTGGACTTCATATTTCCGAACAACGATGGAATTTTTAATGGATGACAATGCACCATGTCACCATACGACTATTGTTCACGATTTGTTTGAAGACAATTGTGGACAATTCGAGCGAATTATTTACTGACACATATTGGCCGACATGAACCCCATCGACCATTTATGGGACAGAATACAGAGGCCAGTTCGTGCACAAAGTCCTGCACCGGCAACACACTCGCAGTTATGGACATCTATAAGGTAGCATGGCTCAGTATGTTTGGAGGCGACTTGCAACGATTTGTTGAGTCCATGGCTCGTCGAGTTGTTGCCGGGTAAAAGGAAGATCGACACGTCACTAGGAGGTATCTCATGACTTCACTCACTTCAGGGTATTTCGACTATACTGATTAATCTTTATTTTACTTTTATTAATGTTCATCATACAGCCTTCTTCCAAGACACTATTCCAGTGGTACCCAACCTGTGGGTAATTACCCACAGCAAGGTGAAATGAAATTTCCAAACCAAAAGGATCGGCTGTGTTTCAGTCACTATTTTTAAAAGATCATTACTGTTATCACAATTTTGTGGCACTCTAATCATCATCATCATCATCATCATCATCATCATCATCATCATCATAAGCATCATCATAAGCATCATCATAAGCATCAGTATTCAGTAGCGCGGGAAAGACTGTCTTTGTAGAATGATCTCAAGGAATGAATTCTGAATTATAGCCCTCCAAAAGCAAGTATCCACTTTCACCGCATAAAGGGAAATTTTATCTAGTGTCTAGCAGTAAGACACGATACTTTGGGATATGATTGGACGAGAAGTGACTCGTGGAACTGGCCAACCAACAACTCTTACAGAACTACATGAGCAGGTCGAGGAGGCGTGGCATAAAGTAGCCGAGGACGGTGTCCGGCATTTGTACGATGGACTGGATGTCAGATTCAGTTTCTGAGTTACCGCCCGTTGAGACTACACCACGTACTGTATCACAGTTCGGATTGATACATAGTATCCCAAAACCACCCGTGCTATTGATCTGTAAATGTAATCATTTCATGTACTCCATATGCATTGTTGGATAAACAGATCTTCAGTGAGTTGGAAACCTATAATAGGATGTTCAAATGGTTCAAATGGCTCTGAGCACTGCAGGACTTAACATCTGAGGTCATCAGTCCCCTAGAACTTAGAACTACTCAAACCTAACTAACCTAGGGACATCACACACATCCATGTCCGAGGCAGAATTCGAACCTTTGACCGTAGCAGTCGCGTGGGTCTGGCAACATGATATGTTACTGACAAACTTAAATTTGGGGTTTATCAGGTAATAAATATGCAACCAGTCTCTACGATTTATTCAACCATAAACATGTTTTCGAGCCACCACAGGCTCGTCCTCAGATGGAGGTGTTACAGAAACATTCTGCTGGTCCACAACATAGTGTTTCTGTTCCACCTGCATCTGAAGATGAGCCCGTAGTGGCTCGAAAACATGTTTATGGTTGAATAAATCGTAAAAAATCGACTGTTTGCATATTTATTACCAGATAAACGCCAATTTAAATCACAGTCGCAGTTCGTCACGGAAAAAATCTTAAATGTTTTAATCTTTCTCCCTGAACTTAATCCTTGCCCAAATCTATTTTTACTTCCCTTTACTATTTACTCGAAGTACGGATTGAACAAGGCGAGGGAGATTGCGTCAGTTCCCTTCTCAATTTATGGATTTTTTCATGTACGGCCGGCAATGGTGGCCGAGCGGTTCTAGGCGCTACAGTCTGGAACCGCGCGACCGCTACGATCGCAGGTTCGAATCCTGCCTCGGGCATGGATGTGTGTGATGTCCTTAGGTTAGTTAGGTTCAAGTAGTTCTAAGTTTTAGGGGACTGATGACCACAGAAGTTAAGTCCCATAGTGCTCAGAGCCATTTGACCATTTTCATGTCCTTCAATTTTTATCTGCCATCTGGTTTCTGTACAAATTGTACATAACTTTTGGAGCACTATATTTTATCCCCGAATCTCAGAGTCGCTACAATCAACACCGTGAAAAGTTTCTTCTAAATCTACAAATGCCATAAACTTCGGTTGGTTTTTGTTAAGTCTATATTCTAAGTTGTACGATTAGTTTGCATTCCCGGTTAGCCATTTTGTGCATTCTGATAATTTTACCTTCCAGGAGTCTGTGCTCTCTTTGGCTTGCCGACTTCTGTTCAAGCTGCATTTTACATTTCCACCTAGGATATTTGATATCTCTCAGCACAAGGTTGGCAGCAATAAAATAAGATGTATAACTGCCTCTCATTCTTAGTTCCTTGACCGTTGTCATGGACAACGCAAGAGCCTCATATAGGTTGGAGTCCCTCACCACCTCCCGTTCGTGCAGCTGCCTGCAGGAAGAGATCCCCAGGCGGCCCAGTGCGGGGGCGACGCAGACGGACACGGCCAGAGCTTATCGCCGGCCTCGCCGCCCTAATTAAGCCCTAGCAATTAGTCATACGGAGTTAGGGCAGATAGGGACCGCCGGCTGAAATCTGCGGCCGCTATCCCAGCGGAGCGAGGCCGGATCCTCCCGGCTAGCGTGCGTCACGGCTGCGCGAGGATATGGAGGGAACGTCGACTTGCGCTCCGGGCGGCAGGATTACGACAGGTGCTTTAACATCGTAGAGGGCCTTTCTCTAAGGATCAGCGGTGGAGAAACTTGTAATTAGAGTTTAGTATCGTTGATGTCAACGATATTATTAGCCTCAGCGAAGGTGAGTGAGCGTATTAATATTTTGAGAAATCGTGGTACATTCACCAAACTGTGGGGTCACAATTTGGCAAAGCGCAGATGCGGAACATACGTGGAGCATCTTTAGGACAAAAAAATGAGTTCATGTAGTAAAGAGTACTAATTGAGGGCGTATTAGCATACGCAATCCTTTTGCAGAATCTAAGTGAACTTAATGTAAGAATGCGGATTCTCGTGGCCTAAAACAGAATAAAAAGTCCTCAGGTTCCCAGCCGCACCAAGTGATTAAAATTAAACGAGATTTTGGCAAAGCCCTTTTCGGCCACTGTCAAGTGGTACGACTGCCAGGAGCTGCTGGGACTCACTTATACAGTGAAGAGCCAACGGAATTGTTACACCTGCCTAATATCGTGTAGCGCCCCCGCGAGCATGCGGACGTGCCGTAACACAACGTGGCATGGACTCGACTAATGTCTGAAATAGTGCTGGAGGGAACTGATATCATGTATCCTGCAGGGTTTCCATAAATCCGTAAGAAAACGAGGGAGGCAAGAGATCTCATCTGGAGAGCACGTTGCAAGGCATCCCAGATGTGCTCAATAACGTTCATATCTTGGGGGTTTGGTGGCCAGCGAAAGTGTTTAAACTCATACGAGTGTTCCTGGAGCCACTCTGTAGCAATTCTGGACTTGTGGAATGCCGCATCGTCATGGTGAAATTGCCCAAGCCCTTTGGAATGCACAATGAACACGAATGGATGCAGGTGAGCAGACAGGATGCTTACGTACGTGTCGCCTGTCAGAGTCCTATCTAGACGTATCAGGAGTCCCATATCACTCCTACTGCTCAAGCCCCACACCATTAAAGAGCCTCCACCAGCTTGAACAATCCCCTGCTGACATGTAGAGTCCATGGATTCATGAGGTTGTCTCCGCACCCGTACGAGTTCATCCGCCCTATACAATTTAAAATGAGACTCTTCCGACCAGGAAACATGTTTCCAGATATCAGCTCTCCAATTTCGGTGTCGACGGGCCCAGGCGAGGCGTAGAGCTTTGTGTAGTGCAGACATCAAAGACACAGGAGTGGGCCTTGATTGGTTCGCACGCTGACACTTGCTGATGGCTCAGCATTGAAATCTGCAGCAATTTGCAGAAGGGTTGCATTTCTGGGCGTTGAACGACTCTCTTCACTCGTCATTGGTCCCGTTCTTGCAGGATCTTTTTCCGGCAGCGGCGATGTCGGATATTTGATGTTTTAGTGGATTCCTGATATTCACGGTACACTAGCGAATAGTTCGTATGGGAAAATCCGCACTTCATCGCTACCCCGGATATGCTCTGTCCCATTGCTTGCGCGCCGACAATAACAACATGTTCAAACTCAATCTTGGTCACCAGCCATTGTAGCAGCAACAACCGATCTGACAATTGATCCACACATTTGTTATCTTATATAGGCGTTGTCGGTTGAAGTGCCGTATTCTCCCTGTTTTCATATCTCTCTATCTGAATACGCATCCCTAAACCAGTTGTTTTGGCGCTTCAGTGAGCTGACAAGGGAAAGCATTGACGTTCGGATGACGGACTTTCTTCAAATTTTGCACACCCATAGAAGGCCGTTAAATCAAGCTAACGTGCAGGAACTAAGCTGTCCTACTCTGGCATTGCGAGAAAAATCGGAAGAAAAGTTTTACGCGTCATTTATGTAACTGACGTATCTGTTCGTAAGTGCCAGACGTTGGCGTTCACTGTGGTAAAACGGTTAGCGTAAGAACTTCTTAAAACGAACACGGCCCGCATCTCGTGGTCGTGCGGTAGCGTTCTCGCTTCCCACGCCCGGGTTCCCGGGTTCGATTCCCGGCGGGGTCAGGGATTTTCTCTGCCTCGTGATGGCTGGGTGTTGTGTGCTGTCCTTAGGTTAGTTAGGTTTAAGTAGTTCTAAGTTCTAGGGGACTGATGACCATAGATGTTAAGTCCCATAGTACTCAGAGCCATTTGAACCAAAACGAACACGTTTAAGGCGACTGTTCGACTTCCGCTCAAACCTTCATTTCTGTACTAAAATTGTAAATTCTATGATATCCAAAAAAATTGCACCTACACTACTCGTTCTCGCTACATTAGCAAGGCTAATTGTCAAATGGGGCCTGCGTCTTTGTATGCAGCTCGAAGCGTCGAGATGCAATGTAGTTCCGGGTATCTTACCAGATTGCACGTATAAGTGATTTCATAATCACGACAGGCATACATTTTCAGGCTAACACTACGCGTTCCTTTATTCAATTGTCGATAGTTATAAGTATGTTTGTTCTAATAATTTCATTTAATTACGAATAGTCAGCAGTCGGATAAGAGAATTCACTAAAACTTCATGCACACAGACATGGTTTTTAAAAAAATTATATTACCTCTCAAATGTCGTAAGTTAATAATATGACCAGTGATGAAAAAAATGTAAATTATAAATAAATCTGAACGGGAGTCGAAACGTCGTCTCTTACACGTTAGTCTTACTTAGCTCAAATGCTAACGACTTGAGCAACATGTACACTGAAGTCGGGCACCTATGCCCTGATACATCAGTTACGTGGTACACACGTAAAACTTCTCTTGCGATTTTCTCGGAACTTCCCGAGTAGTGCACCGTATTGCTTGCACATTATGTTGTTTCAATAGCCTACGAAAGGTGTGCAACGTTTGAAGTAGATCTGTGATCCCAACGTCGTGGGCTCCCCTCTGTAAGTGCCACTTGTGACGTCGCTGGTACCTGCGGCATCGTCGCATGTGGTCATACATTGACTCGGCATTCGAAGTGCTCGCTTCAACCGCGCGATCGCTAGATCGCATGCCGTGCTGAGGTGCAGGCCACCGTTTTTGCTTAGAGTGTTATCAGTGCTTATTTGAATGGCTTCTTTAATTACACAATCCTGGACCTTTAGTGCGTGCCACAACGAATGTTTCTTTAAATTTTATCCGACGTCCGTTTTTTGAAACATGCTCAGCTAAAGCAAATTTATCGGGGTAGTGGCCGCGATAACACCTCTCACGGTCGTTCCTGCGTTGTTCCACAGTGCCTATAATTTTTTCGACGTAGGTCTGGCTACATTCGCAAGATATCTTGTAGCCCCCATGTGGTCTGCGACCTGACGCGACTTTAAGTGGTCGCATTAATTGACGGATTTTTATCTGAGGCCTGTAAATCGACTTGACCCTTGGCTTTTCAGCAGGCGGCTTATCTTGCCCGACAAGAAGTCACAAAACGGAAATGAATAGCAAGTTTATTTTCCTGCTTCTCGTCGTTGGTCTTACTGAGATTCTTGCTTGATATCACTTCATTATAGCCGTAGTTCCTAAAGACGTTGCTTAGGTGGTGGAGCTCTTGGGGAAGGTTAACAGTGTCTGATACCATTGTTGCACGTTGCACCTATGTTCGTAACACTGTGCGCGTCTGTGCCGGTTTATGGTTTGCAAGCAGAGATCGGTGTGGGTTGTTTTTCTATAGATGCTGTGGCCAAGACATCCATTTCGTTTGCGGCGAACAAGGACGTTGAGGAAGGGCAATGCATTATCTTTCTCTTTCTCCATGGTGAACTGGATGTTAACGTATATGCTGCTGAGGTCTTTCCAAAACTCGTCAAGCTTTTCATGTCTGCGGGCCCAAATGACGAACGTGTCGTCAACGTATCGAAAGAAACGACTAGGTTTTAATGCCCCATGTTTAAATCAACATCCTGAAAACTCTTCATGAAGAGGTTTACAACTGCTCGAGCTAACGGGCCACTCATTGCAACGCTGCCGGTAATACTGGTCGTTGCACAGAAAATAAGAAGACCTACATAATTTTATCACGATACGTACAAAGAATTTTGATACAAGGCCATATAGTGTCTCTAACGATCAGACGGACGGCATTGCAAAACTCAAGAACTTTTTAGGTAAGTCAACTTCTTGTGAAATTTAATGTTGGCCATTAAAATTACTATACCATGAAGACGGAATAGAATAAACGTCGAATTAGCATGCAGTATACTTCACGAGCCACAGCTGCAAAATACTAACACGAATTATTTACAGACGAATGGAAAAACTGGTAGAAGCCGACCTCGGGGAAGATGAGTTTGGATTCCGTAGAAATACTGGAACACGTGAGGCAATACTGACCTTACGACTTATCTTAGAAGAAAGGCAAACCTACGTTTCTAGGATTTGTAGACATAGAGAAAGCTTTTGACAATGTTGACTGGAATACTCTCTTTCAAATTCTAAAGGAGGCAGGGGTAAAATACAGGGAGCGAAAGGCTATTTACAATTTGTACAAAAACCAGATGGCAGTTATAAGAGTCGAGGGACATGAAAGGGAAGCAGTGGTTGGGAAGGGAGTAAGACAGGGTTGTAGCCTCTCCCCGATGTTATTCAATCTGTATATTGAGCAAGCAGTAAAGGAAACAAAAGAAAAAATCGGAGTAGGTATTAAAATCCATGGAGAAGAAATAAAAACTTTGAGGTTCGCCGATGACATTGTAATTTTGTCAGAGACAGCAGAGGACTTGGAAGAGCAGTTGAATGGAATGGACAGTGTCTTGAAAGTAGGATATAAGATGAACATCAACAAAAGCAAAACGAGGATAATGGAATGTAGTCGAATTAAGTCGGGTGATGCTGAGGGAATTTGATTAGGAAATGAGACACTTAAAGTAGTAAAGGAGTTTTGCTATTTGGGGAGCAAAATAACTGATGATGGTCGAAGTAGAGAGGATATAAAATGTAGACTGGCATGGAAAGCGTTTCTGAAGAAGAGAAATTTGTTTACATCGAGTATAGATTTAAGTGTCAGGAAGTCATTTCTGAAAGTATTTGTATGGAGTGTAGCCATGTATGGAAGTGAAACATGGACGATAAATAGTTTGGACAAGAAGAGAATAGAAGCTTTTGAAATGTGGTGCTACAGAAGAATGCTAAAGATTAGATGGTTAGATCACATAACTAATGAGGAAGTATTGAATAGGATTGGGGAGAAGAGAAGTTTGTGGCACAACTTGACCAGAAGAAGGGATCGGTTGGTAGGACATGTTCTGAGGCATCAAGGGATCACCAATTTAGTACTGGAGGGCAGCGTAGAGGGTAAAAATCGTAGAGGGAGACCAAGAGATGAATAAACTAAGCAGATTCAGAAGGATGTAGGTTGCAGTAGGTACTGGGAGATGAAGAAGCTTGCACAGGATAGAGTAGCATGGAGAGCTGCATCAAACCAGTCTCAGGACTGAAGACCACAACAACAACAACAACAACATACTTCACGAAATCGCATTTCAGTGTTCTTTGTTCGTGAGTGGATCGTGTTGTGCTTCGTGGAAGAACGACAAGCGTACACCAGCACATGTCAAAAGTATCGTAGCCAATCAAGACTGCACTTTATCCTTCCATGGATGCGATTCTCCCATGCGCCAGGATCACAGGGCTGCCACACAACTGTGGAATCTATTTCGGTAGGTCGAGAAGTTACGTCATGTGGGATCTCAGCGACATCACTAGATTAGCTCCTGAGAGGAAAGACGTTCGATGAGCCGTGAGTGATCTTACAGTAGCGTCTCGTACCTTGATTGAGGGAATCGTTTTGTTTGCAGCACGGTCTGTCGTTGAGATAATCTCGGACTGTTAGCAAAGCGGCAGTTGTTGCAGCTTCTGCTGAAGCGCAAACAGATAGTGACAACAGTTGACATTCTGAGCGTGTGCTCCGTCTCTAAATGATCTCGATGTTGACGGGACGTTGAACCTTAATCCTCCTTCCTATCTTCCTAAAGCAACTAAAGAACTTGATTCCTTTTACCGACCCACTGACTCGAATGATACAGTCGCTGAACAGTTCAAAGGAAACTGGAGTCTCAACTCAAATAGGTACCCCTTTGATACAATAACAGTTGGCAGTGATGTCATTCTGCAGCCCATATGTTAGCGAAAATACGTGTTTAAAGTCGGTGCTAGGCACAAAATGTCATTCTAAATAGTACTGAATGCGTTTTCAGAAAATTATTTAGAATATTTAGTTCAGGATCTGCTCTAAGTGTAAATGGCTGCGATAATATACTTGATCTCTTAGTAACAATCCTTAGCAAATAGGGACAATTATGATTGACACAGGGATTAGTGAACACAAGGTTGTTGTAGCTAGGCTAAATACCGTGACATCAAAACCAACCACAGTAAACGCAAAATACATCTGTTTAAAAAAATCTTATAAAAATTCGCTTGACGTCTTTCCAAGGACAGTCTCCACTGCTTCCAGTCTGTGTAAGTGTAGACAAAGTGTGGTTTAATTTCAAGGAAATAGTATTGGTTAGTGGTTTAGAGATTAATGCAAAATAAGTCAGTAGGAAATGGTACTGAACACTGATGAAGAAGCAACGGGAAGAATCATGCCAAATTTAAAAGAAAGCAAAATTCTCAGGATTGGCGAAGTTTAACAGAAGCTCGAAATTGAGCAGGGACTTCAATGTGAAAGCCACTTAACAGCTTCCACAACAAAATTCTGCCTCGAAATATCACGGAAAATCCAAAGAGATTCTTGTCGTATGTAAGGTACACTAGTGGCGGGACGCAGTCAATATCTTCACTGCGTACTAACAACGGTAATATTACTGTTGATAGTGCCACTGGGGCAGTTTTCCGAAATTCCTTCACCTAAGAAGAGGAAGTAAATATTCCAGAATTCACATCAAATGCTGCTACCAACATGAGAGTAACTTATAAGTAGATATCGTCGGTTAGAGAAGCAGCTTAACTCACTTCACAAAGTTGAGGCCTCTGGTTCAGATTACATACCGGTCAGGTTACTTGGAGAGTTTGCTGATAAAGTAGCTCCATACTTAGGAATCACATACAATCCCCCACTCGCCGAAAGATCCGCACCTAAAGACTGGAAAGCGGCACTAGTCACAACAGTACCCATGAATCAAATAGGAGTAATCTGCTGAATTACAGATCCACATAGCTAATGCCCATTTCCAGTACGAATTTTGAAGATATACTGTGTACGAACATTATGAATTACCTCGAAGGAAACGATATATTGACAAACAGCCAAAACGGATTCAAAAAATATCTTTCTTCTGAAACACAGCTTTGTGCTCACGAACTAACGAGTAATGTCGACAGGGGATGTCAAATTGATTCCATATTTTTAGATTTTCAGAAGGCTTTTGACACCGTTCCTCACAAGCGATTTCTAATCAAATTGCGTGCTAATGGAGTTTCATCTCAGTTGCGCGATTGGATTTGTAATTTCCTGTCATAACGGTCACAGTCCTTAGTAACTAACGGAAAGTCATCGAGTAAAACAGAAATAATATCTGATGTTCCCCAAAGAAGTGTTTTAGTCCCTCTGCTGTTCGACATCGACATAAACGATATAGGAAAAAAATGTGAGAAACTCACATAGATTGTTTGCAGATGTATTGTCATTTACCATCCTGTAAAGCCACAAGATGATCAAAACCAACTGCAAAACGATTTAGGGAAGATGTTGCAAAAAGTGGCAATTCACCCTAAACAAAGAAAATTGTGAAGTCGTTCAGAAGAGTTCTAAAAGGAATCAGCTAAGTTTTGTTACACGATAAATCATAGAAATTTGAAGGCTGTAAATTTATCGAAATTCTTAGGGATTACCATTACGAATAATTTAAGTTGGGACAATCACGTAGACAGTGTTGTGGGGAAAGCAACCAAAAGACAGGCACACTGGCAGAACACTTCAAAAATGTAACAGATATACTAAAGACATTATTTACTTTGGGTGTATCCGTACTCTTCTGAAGTATTGCTGTGCGGTGTGGGATCCTGATCAACTAGGATTGACGAAGAGCATCGACAGAAGTCCAAATACGGGGAATTCGTTTTGTTTTATCGCGAATTAGGGAGAGAGCGTGACGGATGTGATACTCAAATCATTGAAACAAAGGCGTTTTTCGTTGCGGCAGGATTTTCTCATGAAGTTTCAATCACCAGCTTTCTTCTCAGAGGGCGAAAAAATTTTGTTGGCACCCACGTACATAGGCAGGAAGATAATCATAATATAAAAAAAAAGGAAATCAGAGGACGCACGGAAAGGTTTAAGCGTACGTTTTTCCCGTGCACTGGCTGAGAGTGGAATTATAGAGAAATAGATTGAAGGTGGTTCGATGAATCGTCTGCCAAACATTTAATTGTGAATTGCAGAGCAGTCATGTAGATGTGTATGTAGACGTTTTCGCGTATTCGCAAAATATGTAAAATTTCGTTATTTTCTATCTGTTCTGATGTTACAGTTCAAATGGGGAATTGTGTACGTATATCGTCTTCTAACCCTTAAATAACCCCATTTCTTAACAATCAACAGTGCCACCAATCCTTTACTGATTCATAGTAATGAACATTACTAGGGTTAGGTGTAATTAAACTGTAAAAACTATTCGCTCAAAACGTCAAACTCTTGTATTAAGAAAACAACATTGGTAGGCATTTTGTATCTGAATGAGGCATGTAAATAAACTTTAAAATGTCTGTAGAACAATTATAACAGTCCTTCTTACATGTCTAATGTACGAGCGGTCTATATCAGAACATAGTGACTGTAATTTAATAAGAGTAAATCACACACTGTCGTAAATAGCGAATTATGGGTGTCGGTGAGCACTGTGAAGTGTCCTGATTTGGAGAAAGGACATGCCTCGCTCATTACACATTTATCCACACTTTGTGCTCAAGTTGTATGCCGTTTAGCTGTGTGGTTGTTTACAAGATGTCTGGTGTCTTAATAATGTAACATGACAGAGACTTCTTCCGCTGTAATTTTCTAATGGTATGTACCGTTTTACAGTCGTGACACCTTAATGAGAAGGCCGAAGTAGAAAATTTTTGTATTCACATGTATACCGGGTGTAGCGAAATGAAACTGATAAACTTCGAAGGTTTGTAGCAGTGTCTTGCTGAAAAAATTAGTTACTGCAACCCCTGTCTGCTACATCATCGGACGACAATACGGACCATCGAAAGCCTTTTCAGCTCGAGTGCCCTCTGACGGGTATCCGGGCAGCTGCTGGCATTGGTGGGCAAACGGGTGATGTGCGGTCATCCAGTTAATGCGCAACGGCCTTGCGTCAGTGGGCAGGAGTGGCCAAGTGGTTCGCTCATGCGCTGAACGAGCGTATTAGGGTTACCTGGCGTGTAACCTATGCATGGTGAGTATGTCCACTAGCGAGCTGACAGGTGTTCCCTAGCGTCCGTGTCACATGGGGCAGTGTTGAAGCCCAGTGGAAGTCATAGCGGAAAACACGCGCCTATAGGCCACCTCTTCGGCAGAAAATGCGACTAGGAAAGCGGATGGAATGCAACTGCAATTCATTGCAGTATGCTCGAAGGTATTCAGGACATTGCCTGAGTTAAGTTGCGCTCTACCAATGGCTCTGAGCACTATGGGACTTAACATCTGTGGTCATCAGTCCCCTAGAACTTAGAACTACTTAAACCTAACTAACCTAAGGACATCACACACATCCATGCCCGAGGCAGGATTCGAACCTGCGACCGTAGCAGTCCCGCGGTTCCGAACTGAGCGCCTGAACCGCTAGACCACCGCGGCCGGCGCGCTCTATCGAAACTACAGTTAGGTATTCTTGGTAAACTACTTAAATGACGCAGTAAGTGGCAGGATTACTAGCAGTCTTCGTAGCACTGGTAGGGAAAGAACATAAATAAATGTGTGAGAGAGAAATTTGGAGCCAATGACTTCTCTTTGCTTTTTGTTTCTCCGTTTGCTTTGCCCATAATTAGAGCCTAACGTCGTGCACTGTTAGTCCATTGTGTATTTTATATACTCATAAAATATAAGTAACAAAAATATGTTAATCACGTATTTTCTGGACTTTTATGCTGATGCAAGTACAGTTTACATGTACAAACATAAAAATTTTTAAGTGATTGTTATTTTGTACTCAACTGAACGTTCATCACCATTATGAAAGGCAAAATTTTCCTGTTATCATTGATAACTGAGGAAGTTGTTTATGAATATCAGAAACATTTTTTGTGTAAGCTCGACGAAATACTGAAGCGATGTTTGACATGTTTTTGTAGCTTTACCTCTTTTTTTATGAAATTACGTTTCCTATCGCTGTATCATAGAGCTGTACTTCTTTCAATAAACATCTCTATGTTTCATGTTACAAAGCAACAATTTTCGAATATTACCTGAATAAAACATCGAACATTTCGATTTTGCTATAAATCCTGTTTAGTTTTAAGTAATCGACAGGAGGATGACTATGTAGAACAAAAATTTTCCGTAGGTTACCTGGCGCTTTATATACTAGGGTTGCAACTTTAATAGTGACAACTATTTATTTATAGGTCGTACAAAATAGATACGTGTTTCAAAGTTTTACTGATCTTGAAAGTAGTCACCAGCATTGTGTATAATCCGTTGCCAGCGATGTGGAAGTTGTAGGATACTCTTAACAGTGCCAGTTGTGTTGAAAGTCCTGAGGCGAAGTCTATTACCCGACGAACTGTCAACACAACTGGCACTGCTAAGAGTATCCTACGACTTCCACATCGTTGGCAACGGGTTATACACAATGCTGGTTACTAGTTTGAAGGCCAGTAAAACTTTGAAACACGTATCTATTTTGTACGAGCTGTAAATAAATAGTTGCCGCTATGAAAGTGCCAACCCTCGTATATTGTCAATCAGTTTCTAGACGGTTCACAACTCCTGCGTTTTGGGCGAATCCAGTATGACACACAAACCACGCAATCGAAATGAGATAACGTCCGATAGGTGTGCAACACACCTAACGTACAGGTAGAGCTGTTACGATCTAAACTGACCACGGCCACCAGGAAAATTACTGCAGTCTACGCATGCTTGTGATAGCGTACAGTAGTTTTGCAACTCTACGCAGAGTGCATTCACATCTATGACCTCGCAGCAGGTGCTTTCCCCCGTAACTTACTCGCCCAGTACCGCCATTGGATGACTTTCGCGGACACTGGCCATTTCTACGATATGTTGGTAAGGCTCAACTCCACGACCACTCGAAGTTTGGCAGTATTATATGTCTAGAGCCTGTTTTCAATGTAATATGTTTGAAATTATTCCCGCTGCTACGCCTGCCACCACAGCTACGAATTTGTAGCAGGTACTGTAACTACGAGATCACTGAGGAAAGTAAATGGGAAGCCGATGAAATTGGGAACTGGCCTTATTACTTCACTCTTTGCGCCTTAATTCCTTTTACACAGACCGTCATAATCAGCAAGTCGTGCAGTCTCAACTGGAATCCAGTTTCAGGTCTCGTATTCCTGAATTACAGTATCGTGAAAGGGCGTCATTATTTCTTTATCGCGTATCTTCTTCGGACAAGCGGAAATATTTGTTGCATTTTATAGATATTCCGGCTTTCTTTCATGCTTTGTTCGCTGTAGGCAGTTCTAACTTGTAAACGTTACTTTGTACCGTTTCGAGTTTAAATAAATACTGTATGACACCAATACAGCTTGCTTTGGCTTGACTTCTGCCACAGTACAGATACATCTGAGTCTCAACATGAGAGCTTCAGCAGGAAGCGTTACCATCTGACTCTCACTCGTTTGGAAGTATGTTTCTCTGAAATTTTTCTCTAGTTTTCACTGTGACAGAAACTGCTAAAATTCTGTCTAGCTGTGACACAAACTACAATTCCAACCCGTATGATAAACTAGGTTAACAAGCAACTTTCACTTAAAATACAGTTCGCCTCTTTAGCAATAGTCGGCTCACAGCCGTGTTAGCGTGCGGAGCTGCTCCGCGCGCCGTCCGACGCTTCGCTCTCGGTGGTGTTCACTTCCGCGTCGCGGTGTTTGTGTTTATCGAGTCCAGTACTAACGTACTCCATGGCGCACCCGTACCGCCGTGCAACAATCAAAGTAACGTTTCAGGCCGAACATCCACGACCCAGAGCTTTCGAAGTCGAACAGTTCATCCGAGAGGATCTACGTTTGAACCCCCAGGACGTAATCGGCATACACTTTTCCATCACTGGAAGTGTTGTCTACATCAAGATGTCGACGGAGGAAATTTGTACTGACATAATTCACCGTCATGCCACCGGACTAAAATATAAACACTCTGATGGACATATGGGTGCCGTGACAGTCGCCCGTGCTGGATTCGGTCTCCGGACATTGCGGGTGTTTGAGATCCCGTTCGAGGTGCCTCAGGATGTGGTCATTACCGCTTTCCAACCATATAGCACCGTCTTGGGTCACGTCGCGGAGAAGTGGCAAACATTTACCACCTACCGCGTACTAAATGGCGTCCGGTAAATAAAAACTGAGCTGACGAAATATGTCCCATCGTACCTGCTGATTGGCGGTGTGAGGGCCATCGTCATGTACGATGACAGCCACGAACGTGCGCAGGATGTGGCCAGGAGGGACATGTACGTTCCGAGTGCTTACACCGCCGTTTAATACAGACGCCGTTACGTGAAGAGACCCAGGCTTCGACGGTCACGTCCTTACCCATCACCTACGCCAAGGTTGCACAGGACCCCGTCGTACCACTCCCGATCGCGCCAGCAGCATCGTCAACGCCACCCGCCGCAGCACAACGCGCAGACGACAAAAGCACGGCGTCGCCTCCAGTGCTCGCTTCAGGACCGTCCGGGTTGCAGACCGAAACCGATGTTCCTGTTGGAACCGTGGACGTCGACCTCGGTGTCGTGCCGACGTCTGCCTTTTTCCAGACAGGTTCGGCGTCAGACGGCGGGCGACCACATTCTGATTCAGAAGGCCACATCAGAAAACAGCGGTCGCCTCACAAACACAGGAAACGACGACGAAAGCCTTCCAATTACGCCCTTTCTCAGGCGGCCCCGCGAGGTGTCGACCAGATGTCTGACGGTGATCTTCCTTATGGCGTCCAGTCACGCGATGTGGCAGCAACAGGCGCCCCTCCTGTGACGCCTCCTCTCCCAGCCTGGAACGTGTCCTCGCCGTTGTCAATGAATGATGACGGCGGTCCCCCTGCCACTCATGTTGCGGAATCCACAACACCCGTTCCGGAAGTACAAGACCGTCACATGTCCACGTCGTCAGCTTCCTGGGCCGATGACGTTGAAGAAGAAGTGGAACAGACTGCCAGCGTGTCTGCACAGGAGTCCACCTCGGCGACACTGGGGCTGGCGCCCCGCCAGTAATTATCACCACTGTGGCAGCACCGGCGGGTCCGCACCTGCCGGCTACTTCTACCGCACGTTCGGCAAATACTGAGGATGGCCGTACACAACAATATCGTATCGCCACGATGAATCTTGCCACCATTCGTGCCCCCCATACACTGGCAATGTTCCGAGACACTATTTACTCTGCGGATGTTGATATAGCACTCTTACAAGAAGTGTTTGTGGCTGACTTCCTAGTTCCCACCGGATACAACGCACATGTTTCCCCCGCATCAGACACCGGAACCGGCGTCGCCATTCTGCTACGCGACGGATTCCCTGCAGAGGACGTCATCTGCGAGGTATGGCCCTCACACTGTTCGGCGTGCGTATTATTAATATCTACCCTCCGTTCGGAACTGGCCGCCGTCATGACCGACAAACTTTTTTTGCCGAAAGCGTCACACCCCTCTTCACAGGTCCGCAGGACGATTTGGTACTCGGTGGGGATTTTAACTCGAAGCAAGAGCCCGCGGACCAACTCACGCCACATTCACCTTTTGCATCTCTCTCAGTGGTCATCGACCGTCTACGACTTGCTGACACATGGAAGAAGCTCCACGGAATTCAACCGGGCTATACATTCTACACCTCTCACGCGTCAAGGCGCATAGATCGCATCTACGTTACTCGCTCCCTTCCTGATGGCACACGTCATGCGGAAGTCTGGCCTTTGGCCTTTTCAGACCATGATGCGTACCTCTGTGACGTCACTCTCGCCCGACAGTGAGTGTGGCATAGTCGTGGTCTGTGGAAACCCAATGTCGCTCACCTGACCTCCACAGACTGTCGCCGTATGGTCGAAGAAGCGTGGGCACGCTGCCGCCATCGTCGAGAAGCCTATGACACCACCTTATCATGGTGGCTCTCCTGTGCAAAGACGACCCTCAGGAAGACACTGATGAGTTATGGGAAGGAATTTAAGGCATGGCAAACTAATACCCTACACTTCTACTACACCATACTACGTGACTGTGCGACGACGCCTTTCTCGCCAGCCCGGCAGCCGATGGTCCATCGCACGAAGGCGCAGATCTCCTTCATCATGCGGCGTTACTTGGAAGGCACTGTAGTCCGTTCTCGTGCTTCTAATCGTATCCCTCAAGAAAGTCCGTCGATGTACCACCTCCTTCAGGAACGACAACGACGACGAGGAGCTCTGATCCAAGTACTAACTGATGTGGAAGGGCGCCGGCACGACATCCAACAGAGCATCGGTCGTGCTCCCCATGCTCATTTTGCCGGGCTATGCGCAGCCGTACCGCATTCTGCAGCACTGATCACAGAAGTCGCTCAGCTTACTACGAACACTCTTCCGGAGGATGCAGTGCATGACCTCCAAGACGACGTAACCACAGATGAAGTGGTAGATGCTATCAAGGCCGGTTCCGATAACAGATCTCCTGGACCTGATGGTATACCCATCGAATTTTATAAAAGTTTTCACTACTTGTTGGCATCCACTTGACGGCAATCGCACAAGAGCTGATGTCACCGAAGACAGTGGTCCCGAGCGCCTTTCTAGATGGCATTATTATCCCCGTACATAAACCGAACGGGTTATCGAGGGTCCAGGACTATCGACCAATTACTTTGCTCAACAGCGACATGAAAATATTCACACGGCTATTGGCATCGCGACTCAAGAAGGTCGCAAGTTACGTCACATCCTGCGACCAGACTTCCCTAGGAGGCGGCAACAACATCCGTACGGCCCTTTGCCGTTACAGAGATATGATTGCATTGGCGCATTATCAAAGTCTCCCTGGCGCCTTGGCTTCACTGGACTTTAGCCAGGCTTTCGACTGTGTTGACCACTTCCACTTACGGACAATTCTTCAGCATATGGGATTTCCTGGCGGTATTGTCACAGTGGTTATGCGCTTGTTGAGTAGTGCAACCTCTAAAATCATGTACAATGGTCGCCTCACACCGCCCCTGGTCATCGCACGATCTGTACGACAAGGCTGCCCTCTTTCCACGATTTTGTATGCTTTCGCCTTGGAACCCCTGCTCCAGGGCATGCACCAACGTTTGGAGGGTATGGCTGTGCACGGCCACCGTTTTTGTTGTATAGCCTACGCAGACGACATAGTACTATATATGCGCAGTGAAGATGAAGTACGAGCAGCACTGACATGGGTGACGACTTACGGCGAAGCCTCAACATGTCAAAATCCAAGGTCCTGCTCATTGGTGAGGTCTTGCCGGAGAGATGCGTTGCCCCCCTCAGAGTCGCCGCCACCATACGATGTCTTGGACTTGATTTCGCAGCAGATCTGCGCCGCTCAGCGACTATCAATGGTAGAGGCTTGCTACAGACAATCAGAGCATATCTCGCAGATCACCGGCTACGAGCTCTCGACGTCACCCAACGCGCGCAATACGTGAACATGTATCATGCTTCCCGTATACCACACGTAGCTCAAGTACTACCAGTCCCAAATCTCTTGGCCCGACGACCGTTGATGGCTTTCGCCTCGTTCGTCAGCTCGGGGATGTTATTCAAGGTGCAGTATGAATCCCTTGCACTGCCACGAGATCGTGGCGGGGTGGGACTCATCCACATGCCGACTCGTGTCAAGGCTCCCAACTAAAACTTTGGCATCGTTGCCTGCAGAGCCTTACTAGCCATCCGCTTCACAACTTTGCGTCGGCCTCCTTGTCCGCCACAGTACTGGTATCAACCATTCCAACCCTCTTTTATTATATCCAACGATTTTTCATGGAGTTCAGTTATGTCTACCGGTCCTTACCACATACACGTTTGTACCTCACGAAAACAGTCTCCGAATTGTTACAACAGTGCTGCTCGTCCAACCCCATCGAACGTAGGTATCCACAGTACGTGTAGCGACACATATGGAAGGCGATCCATGCGCGTTTTCTCGAATCAGACGTTCAATCAGCGTGGTACATAACCGTGAATGGCAAACAAGTTAACCGAGATCGTCTGCACTGCATCCATCTCGCCGATTCATCCCTCTGCACCCACTGTGGAGTGGATGACACGGATGTCCACCGGTTCCACTGTGGTACAGCGTTCGACATCTGGACACTTGCGCTGTGAATTTTGGCGTTACTTACTCGACAGACACCAGCTCAGATCGACGTCCACAAGCTTTTGTACCCCGAAAAGATTTTCTACCCCTCCGCCAAAACTCACTCTGTGAATTGGATCTGTGGCCACACGATCCGCTATCTTCTCACTTCTGGCGACAAGTCTATGCTAGGATATTGGACTTATCTCAACGAACGACACTGCGTCCTGATAAGCAACCCACGCTATAAGCAATATTTTTCCAAATTCTTACGGAGCACCTTCGATAACCCACCTCGTAGCTGGAACGTCCAAGCCCTGAGAAGCTGAAAACAGTATTAACCGAACCGAACTGAATAGATCTGCTACCCAGAACCCACGCCTACGCAACGAGAAGACACGTTTGGACGAGCTGGCCTGCTGTAGACGGAGACACTTCAGGCGCTCCTGTAAGAACTGGTCTTGAACTACAAGCCGCACGACGACTTTATATATAATTGAAATAAAAAACTTTTCCTTATTTATTCCTCATAGTGTCTTCTCAAAGGAAAATGGAATTTGATTTTGGCTTTGAGAAACTTTTTTTTTTTTTTTGTTCCCAAAGGTTGCTTCTTCGCCATCAAGACGAAGGAGACTAATTTTTGTTTACTGGAAGGAGAAACCAGTATAACTGGAGTATTTGTTTTCTTTTGAGGAAAAAAGTAAAAATAAAAAAAGAGGGTTACCAAAAAAAGCGGTCTAAGGCAAAAAAATATAAATAAAAAAATAAAAAAAGTAGTAGTGGCTTCGGTCAAGAATACCATTTAACGACCGGAAGAGCGATGTGCTGACCACACGCCCCTCCCATCCACATCCTCAGCTGAGGATGACACGGCGGTCGGATGGTCCCGGTAGGCCACTCGTGGCCTAGAGACGGAGTGCTTTTCATTGCTTCATCTTCGTACACTTAGACACAGTTATCCAAATGAAGCACACCCTCCAGCATATAAAAAAAAGAAAAGAAAAAAAGAAAAAAAGAAAAAAGCTGTGTGCTCAGGATGTGTGACTGCCATGCAGTGGGCCCAGGTTCGATTCCCTTGTAGGGCAGAGATTTTCTCAGCTCAGGGACTGGGTTTTGCGTCGTGTTCAACGTCAACGTAACATTATGGACAGACAAGTCATCGAATATGGCGTCAACTGAGAAGACCTGCAATTCGGCGACCGAACTTCCTGGCCATCAACGCCCACTGATCATTTCATTTCTTCACTAAGTACACAGTCTATTGCTTTGATGGGCTCTTCGGTCTATTCTTGGTAGAAGATTTCATACATTACGAAAAAAACACGTACGGCACAGGTGTAATAGTCTGCAATATTTATTCCTTATTTCAAAGTCAGGTTTACGGCTGTTATCATCTGGTACAAAAATTAATATGTGATACAGTAACAGTTTTGTACGATCAGAGATTGTTACCGTGTGTACCTACTGAGGATCTCTGTTTCCAAAGATGAGAAATTTTAATGTTAGAAATTAGGAATAAGACGAGAGGAATTATTTAAGTGAAAATGCAATGTAAATTTACGTAACTAAGATCAAATACGTGACACATTAATTAATGAACAATATCCAAATTACAACACTTCTTCTTAGAAGAAAAATTGAACAGTAGAGTTTGGTGACTTCTTCCAGGGGTGTCTTTAATGGGTCCCTAATTACAAACACAATAAATATACTTGCGAGATTAAGCGGGTAAGTGAAGGAACTGTGATTGCACAAAGTAAATGTTATTAAACGACCAAGAGAAATTATAGTAACTGAAATAAAGCGAAAATTGGTGCACGTGAGAAACAAGGGTGATTTATAACATGGCCTGGTTGTGATTATGAGTAGTATCTGCAGTTAGAAGTGGCGAGCAGGGGAACTGTGTCTGGTTATTCAGTACTAAGCTTTGGCAGATGGACATATGTTCACTAATTTCCTCTATCTCAAGATAGTTCATCTTCCTTTCTTGATGAATATGATGTACAATTTCATTTGCAGCTTGTAACTATGGCCTTCTTTAAGCAAGTGGTCCGTAAACGTAGAGTCTCCTGTTCTAAATTTCCAGGTAAGTTGCCTCACATACCTGCTTAATTTCACTAGCACACCTTGTCTGTTTGTAATTAATGACAAGATTATTTTGTTGAGCCACATGTCACTAAACTTTAATGTTCAGTTTATTTTCTTCTAAGAACAACTGCTGTAATTTGTTTATTATTCTTTAGTTAATGGGTCCTTATATTATACAAGTTAGATAACTTGACATCACACTTTCACTGAAACATTTTCTCACGTTTTATGCCTAACTCTAATCTGTAGACACATTAGGTTAAAATCTTTGATCCCAGAAAAATTTCACTGCGCCAGATATTTATATATGTACGTGAGGTTTACGTAACAGTTTAAAACTAGTTTGTGAAATAAATAATAAATATTGTAGAATATTACACCAGTGTCGCGTGTTTTTTCATTCATAAAGTACGTATACAGCCTCTGTCTACATTGTCTCCCTGGTTAACTATGTATCCACGTTTCTTCCGCCGCCGCTATGGCCGAGCGGTTCTAGGCGCTTCAGTCCGGAACCATGCGGCTGCTACAGTCGCAGGTTCGAATCCAGCCTCTGGCATGGATGTGTGTGATGTCCTTAGGTTACTTACGTTTACGCAGTTCTAAGTCTAGGGGACTGTTGACCTCAGATGTTTAGTCCCATAGTGCTTAGAGCCATTTTCGAACGTTCCTTTTAATAGATTTGTTTGCAAATAAATCTTATGCTACCAGTCACGATTTTCTTTATTTACTTTTCAACGACGCGTTTCGGGAAATGATGTCAAAAGAATGTGGGGCTACAAACTTTAATTTACCACACATAGCATGTGCCTTGTTGGTCGGTTTCTCATTACACCTTTATTGCAACCTGTAGACTTGAGATAGTGGTAATGTATTCTTGTACAGGAAAGAGCTTCCCTTCTCTGCCTCGTGATGACTGGGTGTTGTGTCATGTCCTTAGGTTAGTTAGGTTTAAGTAGTTCTAAGTTCTAGGGGACTGATGACCATAGATGTTAAGTCCCATAGTGCTCAGAGCCATTTGAACCATTTGAAAGAGCTTCCCGATATCCTCTGAAACCTGAGAGATATATCTTCAAACAACTGCGAACAGATGTTATGAAGTTAGGTAGCTGCGCATCGCGAGACGCGAATTCCAGAAACTGCGCTGCTAATGAGTCGCCTGCTGGGAACGCCTGGAGCTGACGGGGACGACTCGCTGTGCAGAAACGAGCGGAGAAATGGGTGTGCGTCGCGAAGACAACCGACGGAGCGCCAGCGGGCAGCTGCGGGGGAAACTTGAGAGTTGGAGCACTTAAGCGGCCTGGATAGATGGCCTGTGCGGGATATCGGCTGCCGGCGAGCCAGGCCGCAGGATTAAGGACGCCGGTAGGCCGGCAGAAGACTCCAGCGGCGCTGCCCACCTGCTGGAGAACACGCGACACGGGACCGTTGACTGCTGCCTGCGATGTCCCGTGCAGCGCCCACTATGACAACCTACCTTAAGCGATGTGGGGAATATACGGGGAGAACATTAATAAAACTGATAAACTGCAGCAACGGATTCCTGATTACACAGCAAACATAAACATTATCAAAACCTTGCAGACAAACAAAAATTACACAAAGCGAAATGTAGTGTGAGGAGGGCAATGCGAGAGGCTATCAACAGTAAAGTTCTATATCCTAATAAATTTTGGTCTTATGTCAAAGCGATAGGTGCATCAAAACATGTCCAAACAATGTGTGACCAAAATGGTACTGAAACAGAGGATGACAGACTAAAGGCCGAAATACTAAATGTCTTTTTTCAAAGCAGTTCACAGAGGAAGACTGCACTGTTGCTCCGTCTCTAGATTGTCGCACGGGTGGCAAAATGGTAGATATCGGAGTAGATGACAGAGGGATAGAAAATCAATTAAACTCGCTCGAATGAGGACAGGCCGCTGGACGTGATGGGATACCAGTTCGATTTTACACAGAGTACTCGAAGGAACTTGCTCCCGCCCCCTCCCTCCCCCTTTCTTGCAGCGATGCACCATAGGTCTCTAGATGGGCGTAGCGTTCCAAAAGATTGGATAAGGGCACAGGTAATTCCCGTTTTCAAGAAGAGACGTCCAACAGATGTGCAGAACTATAGATTTATATCTCTAACGTCTATCAGTTGTAGAATTTTGGAGCACGTTTTATGTTCGAGTATAATGACCTCTGGAGACTAGAAATCTACTCTGTAGGTATCAGCATCGGTTTCGAAAAAGGCGATCGTGAGAAACCTAGCTCGCGTTATTAGTCGACGAGACTCAGAGGGCCATAGACACGGGTTCTCAGGTAGATGCCGTGTTTCTTGACTTCCGCAAGGCGTTCGATACAGTTCCCCACCGTCGTTAAATGAACAAAGTTAGAGTATATCGACTATCAGACCAATCGGTCTACCCGACGGGAGGCCCTAGCCACACGACATTTCATTTCATTTCATCAGACCAATTGTGTGATTGGATTGAACAGTTCCTAGATAACAGAACGCAGCATGTCATTCTCAATGGAGAGAAGTATTCCGAAGTAAGAGTGATTTCAGGTGTGCCGCAGGGAAGTGTCGTAGGACCGTTGCTATTCACAATATATATATATATATATATATATATATATATATATATATATATTGATGTAGATCCTTTGTCACTTAGCTACAATATAGCAGGTCAGCAACTGGAAGCAGCTAATTCCATAAATTATTTGGGAGTAGGCATTAGGAGTGATTTAAAATGGTACGACCATATCAAATTAATCGTCTAATCGTCGGTAAAGCAGATGGCAGACTGAGATTCATTGAAAGAATCCTAAGGAAATGCAGTCCGAAAACAAAGGAAGTAGGTTACACTACACTTGTTCGCCCACTGCTTGAATACTGCTCTCCGGTGTAGGATCCGTACCAGATAGGGTTGACAGAAGAGATAGAGAAGATCCAACGGAGAGCAGAGAGCTTCGTTACAGGATCATTTAGTAATTGCGAAGGCGTTACGGAGATGATAGATAAACTCCATTGGAAGACTCTGCAAGAGAGACGCTCAGTAGCTCGGTACGGGCTTTTGTTGAAGTTTCGAGAACATACCATCAACGAAGAGTCAAGCAGTATATTGCTCCCTCCTAAGTATATCTCGCGAAGAGACCATGAGGATAAAATCAGAGAGATTAGAGCCCACACAGAAGCATACCGACAATATTTCTTTCCACAAACAATACGAGAGTGTAACAGAAGGGAGAACCGATAGAGGTATTCAAGGTACCCTCAGCCACACACCGGCAGGTGGCTTGCGGAGTATGGATGTAGATGTAGAAATGGAGGAGAAACGGTACTACGAACAAGTGTCCGGGAATGAATCATTGCCACGGCAGATGGAGCTGGCGAATGGAAGTTCCTCTGATAACGTGGCGTGTATTCCCTGTGTATTGCAGGCTGTGTGATTGACGCAGCGTACCGTATGCAGCAGAGCGGACCGTTATTCGTATCAGGTACAGAACTGAGATGGAGTCTGCATACGACCAGGCAAATGGAAACGGTCGAGAGGCAGCACGAATATACCAGTCCAAGTACCCTCACAGACATCAATCACATCACACAAGAGTTCAAGCCATTTTTTGGCGTCTGTGTGATCATGGGGCCTTTCAGACAGACAAACGTGCAGGCAGGTGGTGGACTGTGCGTACATCAGATTTTGAGAACAGGGTTCTACAGCATTCTCAGATGAAGCTCCAAGCAAGTGGCCTGCCAACATGGTGTAAACCAAAGTACGATTATGTGTATCCTGCATGACAACCGGCACTAGCCCAGTCAACTGCAACGAGTGCAAGGATATGAGCAGCGGATTTTCCTCTAGGAGGAGGAGTTTGTCGATGGTTTTTACACCAGACCATCACAATTTTATGATTTCTGTCATCAGTTCTCTTTACCAACGAAGCATATTTTACCAGAATTGGCATCATCAATCTGCATAATCGCCATCTGTCGGCTACAGACAAGCGTCGGGGAATGGTTGAGATGTCTCATCAGCATCGGTTCTGTAGTGTGTGGGTAGGGATTCTTGGTGACCACGTATTTGGTCCTCTTACTTTTCCTCAACGCCTCGACAGAGAAACGTACCCGGACTGCCTGCGGAATACTCAGCCGACGCTGTTTGAGAATGTGCCTTTGGCAACACGCCATACAATGTGGTTTTTTTCGTCATGGAGCACTACCCAACTTCCCATTACAGTTCGCTGACGCCTCAACAACATCGTTCCCGGACGTTGGATCGGACGTGGAAGCCCTGTTGCGTGGCCTGCTAGATCACCGAACTTACACCACTTGGATTCTTACCTTCGTGGGCATCTGAACAGCACTGTGTAAGCTGAACCAGTTTCTGATGTGCAGGGCCTTGAACAGTGTGTTCACGACGGTTGTGACGCTATTTGGAGAGAAGATGGAACGTTCGAAAGAGTTTGGCAATCCATGATGCGTCGTATGAACGCGTGCATTATACCCCTCGGAGGCCACTTTGAACATTTGTGACGTTGATGCGATGCAGTTCTGTGCTATGGTGTGTTCCGGGAACATGTGTTGTCTTTGCACGCACGCCATCCGTTTCCAGACACGTGTTCGTAGGACTTTTCTTTCCATTTCAACTCAGGTATACGTCCCTGCTGTTTTTCGGTTTTATTAATGTTCACCATGTATTCTTCTACGTCTATACTCGGCAACTCATTTTCACAGAATGGAGGAGGATTTTTCGTGTACCGCTGTCAGACTCTCCCTTTCCTGTTCCAGCCGGAAACGGTGCACTTGGACAACAATTGTTGGTAATCCTTCATGAACATTTCGCGAGACGTATGTAGGAGAAAGTAAGGAAAATTGCCCATATTTCAGGCAGATGCCTAATTCCAGGTACCTGAATATCTCTCTTTCTTGGTGCTGCTCTCTGTAGCTCGCTACGACAACCAATACCGAAGGTCATTACAGTATGCCATTGTGAGTTTTGTGCCGGTGCTGTTAACGTTTCGGTCCTCACGGCTAGTTTTGCATTGTAGTCAAGATAAACATTTTATACAGAGTCATTCCTCAAGCCAGGTAAGACGTACTTACAAAGTGATATGAGACAGGATTTTGAAGCATGCTCTTTCTTATCTAACTGATAAAACATGTTGTCCACAGTTCTCATAAGGGTTAGCTTGTGACTAAATATGATTGTAAATGATGGCTCCCAATAGCGGGCAGCAGTAGGTTGCGTTATTTCGGGTTCCCGAAATTTTGAATCAGTTTATATAAATAAACGTTCCGAATTTTATTACAGCTGCCCACTTTTTCTGTGGCTGAGCGGCGAAGACGTTTGGCTATTGAAGTGTTGGGGGTACTCAGATCCGTAACAACGCAAGTGGCTTCATTTGCTTTCAGAAAATAAGGACTCTATCGTTGTGACCCCCTGAGTCCTTCACCAATGGATTTTCCTCCTCAACAACCTGCAGCAAATGCGGTTGAGGTCTTAGGATCCACAGCATGGTCATTGGCGATTGCAGTTAATGGTACGCAAGAAAAACGTTACTACGTTTGACGCCGAGCGGTTCTAGGCGCTTCAGTTCGGAACCGTGCTGCTACTACGGTTGCAGGTTCGAATCCTGCCTCGGGCATGGATGTGTGTTATGTCCTTAGGTTAGATAGGTTTAAATAGTGTCTAGGGGACTGATGATCTCAGATGTTAAGTCCCATTGTGCTAAAAGCGATCTACGTTTGAAATCAGCCCATATTCTGTACTTCTACCATCAAACCCATCATCAAACGTATCTGAAGCAGCAGTGTTGACGTTACGTTCTTTTGAGAAAGCTTTGCAGCAGTCCCTGGCTAAAAGGAACAGGGAATCAATTACCAAGAAACAGGAACCATTCCACCCAAAACAAAACTTTTTCCAGGAACCTCATTTTATACATCTGATAGAACTTCAATATCTGAGACTAACAGAACGAGAAACCTCATTTTATACATCTGATAGAACTTCAATATCTGAGGCTAACAGAACGAAAGTCTTCGGAAGAAAGAACCAGAGTGTCACGAAGCAGCAGTATCATGTTGGGAAAGACTCAGATTCAAGAGTTGATGAAACCATTTTGCAATACTTATCTTCTGAATACGAAAAGACAGGGAATACATTTACTTCCACCAGCTGTGGCCAACTGATAACTCTGAAGAGACTTAGGTTAAGTGCATAGGACGCTCTCACTGGTGTAATGATATTTGTACAGGTGTCGACGATGAAAGCTGGCAAGTCTTCAAATGTGACTTCTATATGAGAATGCAAAAACAATGAGCATTTTTCTTCTTACGGTTTAAACGTCTACAGAGTAACCGCGAGTTATGCAGCACTCTTTACTATTGAAACAAATACTGTGCTACTAAGTCATTAAATATCTTTATTTACAAACCATAATTCTGAAACCCAAAACCCCAAAATTAGGAAACATTTTTTCCAGAGGTAGAAATCACACATTTTAGTACTTTGTTATTCGTAAGATTTTTTGCAGGTGTATTACTTGAATATTCCCTGGAAATAGTGGGCCGTGTCTGGCTCGAGCCATGCTTGTCTTGGGTTAAACCTTGGTTGCAGTCCTGTGGTTTTATTTCTCTTGCAGTTATCGTGATAATTTTGCTGTCCTCTCCGTGAGTGGCAGCACCAGCGTGTATCGATACTAGTACTGCTGTACTATCTTTGGTGCGGCGGAGATAGTTTCCAGCTGGGCAGTGTGTGACCAGTCATTCAGTTGGCGTGGAACAGCAAGGAAGTCTCCGTCGCGCGTGCTTTGACCGGGGCCGATGGCGGTGCGCACGCGCGGTTGGATTGTGAGGTGCTGGTTGCGAGTGCTACGAAGTTCGTCGCCCACCGATCTTGGAGATGAAAGTTGAGTCCTCACTTAACCTACTATCGAGCCTTAACTGTTTACATTTTTTCGTTTGATCCTGGTTGTCACGTTTGGGACATTCCCGTGACCAACAACGTGTGTGTATTCAAGTCAGCTAAGATTCTAGCCATCTTCCTGTGGAGTTTAACTTAAGTCGGCAAGACCTAGCACAATCAGAAGCACCTCCGAAGATGTACAACGTAGCCTTGGACTAAACGTCAGGAATTGCAGAGTTCTATCGACCACGGCCATACAACCCGGAAAAATTCTCAGCAGCTGAATTTACTCCCTGTTATTGAAGTTGACCAGCGGTATTTTTTGCTTGTGGCCGTTGACGTTCCGGTTACCTGCCCTGGTCGTTGATGTAATTTTCGGCAGTGTATTTTCCTCGTCGTGTTGTTGCTGTCCGGTGTGGCGTGTAGTTCAACAGCTGAGGTGTTGGTCGTTGTGAGCTCCAATATCCTGTGTGTCGTCGTATTGAAATCTTGTGGTGGTTTTTCTGGTTGCGTGGAACGGAACTGATTTTGTTGATTGGTCGGTCGGCTATTCGTCGGTTGGGTTGCCTCCAGGTTAAGAAGTCGTTCGACACGCTGCCTGTCTCACCCAAACGGGCGTTAGTGTAACAGTCCCAGACCGACCTCTGGAAACCTCTGAGCGCATTTCCTTGTGTGTTACATAGTGATTTTCCTGTGTGGGTTTTAGTTATTTGGTTGATGTGTGGCCTTCAGCAGAGTATCAATACCTCTTTAATTAATGTTCTTGTCTTACCCTTAAGATATAAGATTGTTACTCTTTTGTATGGGGTCTTCAGCCGAATTTCGCGTGAATTTTTTTAAGATAAGGCCTTCTGCCTTTTGATTGAAACTGTTATTATTGCGTAATATGCGGCCTCCAGCCAAGTTCCATTTTAATTAAATTGCTAAGGCCTTCAGCCTCTTTAGATTCAGGATTTAGAAAATATTCTTGGGTGAAACCTCCAGAAGAATATCGTATTTCAATTTCTTGCTTAGGCCTTTTGTCTTGGATTTTGAGTGCGGCCTTCAGCCGACGTAAAGTTAATCAAAGGAGGTCGATAATAGTTTCGAGTGTTTTGCATGTAATATTGTATGTTGATGAATAAAGATTCTATGTTGAGTGCAACTGACAGCAACTTATTTTGGCCACTCTCCACAAACTAATCCGCTCTGTTCTGCTAGCCCAGGCATTTCAAATAGTATAGCACATTTTCCATAATTCAAAGAATGCTAGTTTACTGGTAATTTAAAATTTAAAAACGGTACCCGATAATAAGGCACTTTCTTCTAATACATAGCTCGACTCTTCTTAGAATGTATTCTCTGGAAGTACGGACGATAAACTTCACGGTAACACACTTCGCGTCACTTTTAACGTCTGCCATTGAAGTTGGATGAACTTACCCGTGGCGCTTTAGAGCCTCCTCTACGAACCGGTGAACAAACATGTTCATTTTCCTTGGAAGCCCTACATCCCCTCTATCAATATTGCCTGATAAGGGATTTAGACAGAGAAGCAATACTCAGTATCGGTCGAAGGAGGGAATGGAATATACTTCCTGAAAATTCTCCCCATACGAGGTGCATTCAAGTTCTAATGCCTCCGATTTTTTTTTCTAATTAACTACTCACCCCAAATCGATGAAACTGGCGTTACTTCTCGACGTAATCGCCCTGCAGACGCACACATTTTTCACAACCCTAACGCCATGATTCCATGGCAGCAGCGAAGGCTTCTTTAGGAGTCTGTTTTGACCACTGGAAAATTGCTGAGGCAATAGCAGTACGGCTGGTGAATGTGCGGCCACGGGGAGTGTCTTTAATTGTTGGAAAAAGCCAAAAGTCACTATGAGCCAGGTCAGGTGAGTAGGGAGCATGAGAATCACTTCAGAGTTGTTATCACGAAGAAACTGTTGCGTAACGTTAGCTCGATGTGCGGGTGCGTTGTCTTGGTGAAACAGTACACGCGCAGCCCTTCCCGGACGTTTTTGTTGCAGTGCAGGAAGGAATTTGTTCAAAACATTTTCGTAGGATGCACCTGTTACCATAGTGCCCTTTGGAACGCAATGGATAAGGATTACGCCCTCACTGTCCCAGAACATGGACACCATCATTTTTTCAGCACTGGCGGTTACCCGAAATTTTTTTGGTGGCGGTGAATCTGTGTGCTTCCATTGAGCTGACTGGCGCTTTGTTTCTGGATTGAAAAATGGCATCCACATCTCATCCATTGTCACAACCGACGAAAAGAAAGTCCCATTCATGCTGTCGTTGGGCGTCAACATTGCTTGGCAACATGCCACACGGGCAGCCATGTGGTCGTCCGTCAGCATTCGTGGCACCCACCTGGATGACACATTTCGCATTTTCAGGTCGTCATGCAGGATTGTGTGCACAGAACCCACAGAAATGCCAACTCTGGAGGCAATCTGTTCAACAGTCATTCGGCGATCCCCCAAAACAATTCTCTCCACTTTCTCGATCATGTCGTCAGACCGGCTTGTGCGAGGCCGAGGTTGTTTCGGTTTGTTGTCACACGATGTTCTACCTTCATTAAGCTGTCGCACCCACGAACGCACTTTCAACACATCCATAACTCCGTCACCACATGTCTCCTTCAACTGTCGATGAATTTCAATTGGTTTCACACCATGCAAATTCAGGAAATGAATGATTGCACGCTGTTCAAGTAAGGAAAACGTCACCATTTTAAGTATTTAAAACAGTTCTCACTCTCGCCGCTGGCGGTAAAATTCCATCTGCCGTACGGTGCTGCCATCTCTGGGACGTATTGACAATGGACGCGGCCTCATTTTAAAACAATGCGCATGTTTCTATCTCTTTCCAGTCCGGAGAGAAAAAAATCGGAGGCCTTAGAACTTGAATGCACCTCGTAAAACTCTCTCTGGCTGCTGCCTTTGCCATGATTAGTTTTATGTGCTTGGTAAGTCTCTTCGTACGCGTAGTACCAGATATTTTATGTGTTTTCCACTAACTGTTCGGCAGTCATGCAGCTGTACAATTACAGATTTTACCGCTTATTAACGCGTGATACTTCACAGTATCTTCTTGATCCTAAGGTTAAAGTACATCCAGGACTCACATTTTCCATACGGTATCTCTCAAGTAGTAAATGTGAACTCATAATCTCGACATTACACCGCCGATAGCAGCCAACAGGAATTAATGCAAAAACAATGCTTCATAAGGGTGGTCAGCGCTCGCTTCTTACTTCGGTCATCCAATGAAGTTCGTGAGAAACTGATCTTGCGGGGTGCACTGTTGTAGTTTACGTATGTTCCATATGCGGCCATGCCCTAGTGGTGCCTATGGAACCATGATAAAGCCTCTTGTAACAGCGACCGAAGTGTAGGTCTACAGAATAATATGACGACGGGGACACACATCCGGGTAAGATTTACTGAAACATTGGTTCTTCAGTCGAAACAATAAAAGACGACTGACGTAGTATAACCTGTCAAATAGACATCTCTGGACTACGATCCAAGCATTGGTTAATGCACTGGTGGAACACGTACAGGATTAGCCCAGAATGCAGTAAAATTAAACATGGGACGAACATCATATAACAAATGATTTTTCTATATCACCAAGCTTCGAATTTCAGACATGGTAGGAAGTTCTTCTTTCACTTAATTGAGGCAGCATACCACTTAGGAGTGTAAGTGAATACTGGACTGCATGCTGCAACGTCTTACAGTCAACTGGTCAGAGATATACCTGGGCGATGTGTAATTAAAATATAGTATCTTTGGGTACCCTGCGAAAGTGACATAGTATGACGCAATAGTGGTAACTTGGGAAAGAAGGCTTAATGTTTCTTTATACAGTGCATATGGTTCATAGGGATGTCATATCCCTTTTGCTGTAGATATAAATAATAACACCGTATTTAAAAATGTATAAATTTTAGTTAACCCTCTTTTGCTGCAGAAAGCGCTCTCAATCCATTCTGCAGTGCCCACCGCGCTGTGCGACGTCCGACACTGCCCACTACAGCTGATTTTCTATCATCACAGGCCCTTATACATTTATCCTCAATGGTTGGTTTTCAAAAACAGTACACTTCAAATATTCTATGTTGTTCACACTGTTCAAGGTAGCCTATGTAGTACTGCAATGTACATTTCTGGATGTTTTTTTTGTTTTTGATATATTTCGAGAAAAGAAAGGACGTAGAATACAACACCTCCTCGTTTAAAACAGTAACGCGATTCCGTTCGGTTTTCGCTTTGCAGTGTTAGAGAAGTACCTTCTTCCTTCTACTGGTAGGCCACCTAGTGACGATTTTCTTTTTGATCAAAGAATCTTTCTGATGAGATTGTTATGAAATCCACCGACTGAAGTATTCTTCTTTGTAGGAACCTGGGAAAGAACATGCGAATTTAGCACTCACACATCTAAGTTTTGGAAAAGAAGTTTCTTTGTCCCTCTGTTTAATTTCGTGGTCCATTTTCCTAGACAACATCATTGTGAATATATAGCATGTCGTCAACATATGTATTAATTTTTACTAGTGATACTTTAAAACCATCACAGTATCCTTTCAGTTGGTTTCAACCTCTCCTCCTTCCAGTTTGCTTTTATGTTTTTGATTATTTCTAGTGTTCCAGTGAATACTACCCACAGCGTTTGTTCCTTTTTCATGCAAATAGTGGAAGGGTTATTGAATTGTGTACAAACTGGTAAGCTATAACGCTTGCTGTCTTTGTAAATATGATTCATGAAGTGTTGCCACAATGTTGATCATCTTTTCTAAACAATGTTCACTGACTGTTATGTGGAGCTTCCCACAAGTATAAAATGAAATATCCAGTGTAAACCCAATGATAACGTTGTTTTTAAACGCGTAGAGGAGAGTTTCGGAGGTGGAAGTGGGAGACGAATATGCTGGGTGCCCCTACGACAATGATGCTCATCTTCAGTGTTTCGACTGAGAGTTGGAGCAGAAACCCAATTATAAGCACGTCTTCTGGTAGTCTAGTGTGCTGTGCACGATATCCACAAAACTACAAATGGAGATGCTAGGTGCGTGCGCAATCTCCAGACAGGAATGCGACTAGGGCAGGTTTTCAGCCTTTAAACATGGCACACATCGTCATGAGAACGTGTTTGTCCACTCTGGTCTCATATCACGTAACAGTTCTGGCTTTACGAAATTATTGGTGCACAATCCACACCTGTATTCAAAACATTACACAATTTCTGTAAAATTCCACTACATGCTGATGAAATGTTTTTGAGGACTACTACATTTATTGCGCAACTGAGGCCGTATGGGACACGGCCATACACCAACAAACGGTAACTGGTACCTCAGTTTATTCAATTTCTTGCAAAAGAGCGAATTTCTGGTGACGATTCCGCTCCAAAAAGAAAAAGAGAAAAAGAAAAAAAAATGTGTTTTCGTCACCTTGGAGGTAACTACGGATGCATCCTTGTGATGAGGGTTAGGTCCCGTCTGCTGCTTCACATATCCGTAATCCATGATCTTTTGGCGGCAGCAGAATGCACTTAATACTTCTATCAGCCTCTGTGGCGTCGCGTATCTTTCATACTGACGTTCTACGTGTTATATGCCATCGTTTTCAGTTTATGCATGCACTGAAATAGCGTCTTTTACGAAGAGGTCTATGACCTCATTTTATTAGTGCTATGATGCGCCTATATACATGGTGTATTATCAGCATCAGGATATACTTTAATCTTATCGAGCCACTGTATCTGCACAGCTGTCATAAACATCGGATGACAGTTTTTAGGATTGGGTAGCAAGTGTTTCATGAGCGATTAGCCGAGAAAAAAGAATTTCGAAGTGCTGGTTTGTGTGTGGAACTGTGCATAGTGAAAATATTATTCTTAAATAGCAGTTATCGTTCAGTGGCACGCTCATTGCTTCAACACGGAAACGATAACAAGTGTGAAGTACATTCTGTAATTCTGCTAGTATTTTAATCTATCTAATGCAGACGCGTGCAACGTCGTTTGTCCCATTAAGGAACCCTGGACAGGACTAAACGTTCAAATTTTGAATTTCTGTTTTTCATTGTTCATAGTCTACAGAATTTCCCCTTTCCAGTGATATATGATACCTACATTCATTCATTCACACACACAACCACACACACACACACACACACACACACACAAATATATAATTTTGGAAATCTTGCACAACAGTTTCTGTGAGTCTATTCTTACTATTCAATCCTCTGGCACTCTGCCATCTTTCAATTTCTTTTCCTGATATGCAGTTTTCTGTTTGGTATTCTCATACGCAATCGCTTCTGTGAATGATCTATGGATTGCTGCTTAGTGGTGGTTACATTTTCTCCATGTGGCTTCTCTACTTGAACTGGTCCGTAAGCTTTTGAATCCTCATCCCCTAAATAACTGCCCTCGGAGGCAGGGATTCAAAAATGTAGTTTCTGTCTGCGAACTGTCGAATATGCATGCTCACACCCACATAGTGTTATGTTTAAATGAATGAATATGTAGAAATGAATATGTAGAAATGAATATGTAGAAAATGTAACCATCACTAAGCAACAATCGATAGATCATTTCCAGAAGCGATTGCGTACGAGCATGCCACAACAGAAAACTGCATATCAGGAAAATAAACTAGCAGAGCATTGGATGGTAAGAATACACTCACAGAAATTGTTGTACAAGATGTGCAAAATTATTATGGCATAGCCATCGAGTAAACCGTTAGTAGCATAGAAGGTATGAGAAAAGATGTATGGACAGTTTTGTTTCACCTCTCTTCAACAGGCGATAAACCCTTTTATCGCCTATGCTCTCCATAAAGTGATTCATGAAGCAAATACAACATACCATAGAAAAAATGATGAGACATTTATTCCCAAATCAACAGTTCCTTTTGCAAGTGGAGGTCTTGAAAGAAACTTTCAAAGATTTGTCAGATGTAAGTATTTAGAACCTTACATAAGTAGGAACATGTTGAATTTTTTTTTACTTTTACGTTAACTTTGTACGCAAATAACCATTATCTTAAGACTAGTCACTACTTTCGAAATTTCTATGCTGAAGTGGTTTGAAATGTGTAACGTAAAACTCAATTTTTTTCAGATATTTATTCCTAGCAGTTTCTGAGAAAAGGTACTTTTTATGTTAATGAATTTTAAACTGATTAAGAATGGGATATTCCAATATGTACAGAGCCATTTTTAACAGCACTGTTTATAATTAT
Source organism: Schistocerca serialis cubense (assembly GCF_023864345.2). Taxonomy (NCBI): domain Eukaryota; kingdom Metazoa; phylum Arthropoda; class Insecta; order Orthoptera; family Acrididae; genus Schistocerca; species Schistocerca serialis. Next base: position 773,207,939 of record NC_064641.1, on the reverse strand, counting down.
TTTTTCAATTCAAAATGGTTCAAATGGCTCTGAGCACTATGGGACTGAACATCTGAGGTCATCAGTCCCCTAGAACTTAGAACTACTTAAACCTAACTAACCTAAGGACATCACACACATCCATGCCCGAGGCAGGATTCAAACCAGCGACCGTAGCGGTCGCGCGGTTCCAGACTGTAGTGCCTAGAACTGCTCGGCCACATTTTTGCATCACCAACATTCATTTTGAATGAAATGTGAGATAATCATACTGAATATTGTATGTCGTCCCCTTTCCTCATTTATGCACTAACATTATCTGACGTAGTGGGCGAAGGAAGGAGGACAAAAGAAGCAGCTTAACTTAGGCAATGCAATACTGCAGCGCCTGTGTTATTCTGAATTACGATGGAAAGTTCCTTGGAATTGCACGCATGTCCAAACGAACTTTGCATCGTAGTTCAGAATGACACAGGGACTGCAATATCGTATTTAGCTGCAGACACAGGGCAAGCGACGTTCAAGTAAATGTCTCACCTGTAGGGAATATACATAATGGTTGTACAATTTATATATTTGTTTGGGGGTGGCCGTGAGTCGTGGACGGACAGTCAAATGGCAAGGCGACCGATCGCGATAAGGGGGAAATCCGGGTTCAAGTTCCGGCGCGGCGCAAATTTCCGTTTTGTCATTCCATTCTACGGCTGATCGTTGTTCATATTCGCATTTGTGAATACATTTAATATATAAGCTTAGGCAAAATTACTGCTGTGGAACATGGTCCTTAATTTGAAAAATTTCTGAGAATGTACATCGAAATCTCAGCATTGTAGGAATACCAGTAAACAAGAGAAACTAGGCGTTTCCGGTATGATGCTACGGAAGGTGTTGCAAGTTAGGTGGACTGATACTTAAGAAATGAGAAGGACATCCATAAAATAGGCGAGGACAGGAACATATGTGGGAAACACTGACAGAAGGATAAGATAATAGAACATCTGTTGAGACGTCAAAGAGAAACTTCCACGATGTTAGAGGGACCTGTGGAGAGTAAAAGCTGTAGCGAAAGACACACTACGTTATAGCCGATAAATAAAGACGTTAAGTGCTTTTGTGAGAAGGTGGTGTTGGTACAGGAGAAGAATTTGTAGTGGGCCGCATCAAAATCCATCAAAAGGCTAACGACAAAATAAATAAATAAAATAAAAAACAGAAAAAACAGACTGTCTCTCCAAGCAAATGAGACGCCTAGGACCCCACCGTTTTTCCACGGACCATTCTCCGCACTGGCCAGTCAAAAGTCAGTGGTGCTTTGCTGGTTGCCGCGACCGCTACGGCAGGCGCAGGGTAGAGCTGCCGGCCGCTGATCGCAGCTTCAGACCCTCGTACCCGGACGTCAACTTTAACGGCGGATAGCCGCCCGCCCACAATCAATAGGCGGTCCTTAATTATTGGATCAACAGCGGCGGCGGCGGCGGCGGCGGCGGCGGCGGCGGCAGCGACGGCGACAACAACACCACGGCGCACCGCCTGTCGCCGCTCCGGTTCGCTCGACGGACGGCGCGATCGGAAAAGCGCTGGCCTTGTCGTGGGTTGCCCAATACAGACAAGTCCACAGACGAACACGGCAGAGCCCTCAATGTCAATCTGGCCTCACCACTGAGGGTGGTGGCTGGCAGAACGACTTCTGAAACGATGATCATTCGGTTGTCTTAATGAGGGAGGCAACATAAATTCTTATCATATTTTCAGGAGGTAGTGCCCCACAACTCTGATATATTGAAAATGGTCATATTACCACCTTGAAATGCTGGAAAAATACTTTATTGAAATAGTAAATTTCAGTAGTCTGAATGTCGTCAGGTTCCTACATACCAAACAAAATAATACGTAGTAACATTACAGGCTTGAACTCATGATTCTGCTATGTCATGTACTCACATAAATATTACATTAGGAGAAAAATGAAATTGTCATCGTCAGTTGATAATGAAAAATACACTGAAAATAAAGGAATACCATAACGATGATATGATTCATTACGAAAAACATTAAGATCTAAATGGTCCACATTTTTACAGAATTACCTGTCATCGTATTGTAATTTAAATTACGTTGTCAATAGACAAAAACTGTGCTATTGAACTTACACATTCATATTAAAACTGTAATTGGTGACGACGTGAATACATTCATATCAAGCAGACGTAACTCAACAGGTGATTACTGTTTACTGATACAGTAAAGATGGTCATAGATGTCTACATACATCGATAGTGACTTAGAGTCTTACTATTACTAAGCTGTGTGTTACCTGCTACTATAGTTACACGTGTCAGTCGTAACAGCTTTTCCGTATGTTACATCTGACAGCAACCTTTTAGTACTGAAATATGTACCTATCGTAGCAGGCAACTCACAGCTTAGTAATATTAAGATTCTAGTCACTATCGGTGTATGCAGACCTCTACGACCATCTTTGGTTCCACCAGTAAACAATGGTCAGTTGTTGAGTCACCTCTGCGTGGGATGAATCTGTTGACAACGTTAACGCGGATTATGGTTTTAACATGAATGTGTATATCCATCGCACAGTTTTTGTAGAGTGACGACGTACTTTAAATAACGACTTGATAACAGGTAACTCTGTACAAATTTGAAACATTTATGTTTCTCTATTATGTCGTTTTCGTAATGAATTACATCACAGAGTTATGGTAGTCTTTTGCTTCAGTGTTCATGGTTTCATCACTTGGCGATAACGATTTTATGTTTCACCTAACCTGATACTTTGATTACTTTTACGTATGTATTGTTTCATTACGTGTGTCTTGGTGTTAACATTTACATATGTTAACAGATTCGTGACAGTCTAAGCCTACAATATTACTTACGTATTATTTTATTTGGTATATAGGCACCTAATGGTGGTTAGATGACTGAAAACGATTGTATAAATAAAGTATTTTACCAGCAGCTCTGGGCTGTAATGTGATATTTTTCACACAATTTTGAAGCCCTGTACACTCGCCTTGAGAGGGTGGCGGTTCCATTCTCCTCCGATCTTCGAGATTTAGATTTTCTGTTCTCCTCTTGGAAAGATCGAAGGAAGGAAGGAAGTAAGATTGGGTTTAACATCGCGTTGACATCGGGGTCTTAGAGCCATAGCACAAGCTCGGATTGTGTCAAGGATGGGGAAGGCAATCAGCCGTGCCCTTTCAAAAGAACCATCCCGGCATTGGCCTGGATCGATTTAGGGAAATGACGGAAGACATAAATCTGGATGGCTGGAAGCGTGTCTGAACCGTCCTCTTTCCGAATGTGAGTCTTGTGTGCTAGCCATTGCGCCACCTCGCTTTGTGTGTGTGCTCTTCCTATTCGATTAAGGTTAATGACGGGACTGTTCCTTTTCAAATGAAAAGGCTGATTTTGTCGTGAGCCTTTCTTCCTCTTTCTCATCCATCCCCCCGAATCAAAACATATGCTCTTTCTCCAATAAGCACATCTACCACAGAAAGTTACAGTCTTTTTATTCCTTCTTTCTTACTAGAGTTTTTGGCGTTTAAGTGACAGTGTTGGCAGAAATTATATCAGTCAGATATATTGTAACTGTAGTATCATGTGTGAACAGCTGTTAGTTAATACACACAGCAGTAGCACCATGGTCACCACAAATTTGTGAACATGATTCTGTAGTGTTGTTGGATTCCACACTTCGAAATGCATGTGAGTGCGGTATGTAATTTATATGGGTGCCAGTAGAAGTTCAAAATAGTTTGCATAGGCACGTAGTTGTATTCCTGAGTTGTTCATGACGCCGAAATTGCAGTCGTGAAGAAGTAAACAGTCAGGAATTTCTAAAACTACGCGCAGTACTCTGGAGAATTCAGGATTTAAAGTGAAAATATTTTGTAATTCGCTGTTCGTGTTGTGGCTGACCCTTCTATTTTGCCCGCATTTGCTTTAGAATATATAATTATGGAAATACGGTTCTGCCTTGAACAAATAAAAATTTTTATTTTACACGCATACATGTTTAAATGTAGTTTCGCCATCGCCAGTGCGTAAATTTCTGTGAAATAACATGTGAAAATTTTGCGTAATAATACAGTGGTGTGCGAAACCTGACGTGTCACTGCCACGTAACAAAACTCTACGAACCCTGGAATATATGCAGAAAGAACTGCTACTTTGTAGTACAGAAGGTAAGTAATGTAAATGCTTAACGAGACGAACAGAAATGACACTTTTATTCAAAGACAGTCATTACGCTCAAGTCGCCACGACTCACGATGTTTCACTAGATATAAAAAACGGCTGTACGTAGTCCGTAATAGGATGCAAGTTCACTACATACGTCAGTTTATACTCTGCATCGTGCTCCAATGCTGGCCACAAAATTGGTGAAGAATTCTTATGGTACGTTGTTTCATTGCTACAGAATCTTTCTCTGAGCTTTATTACGGTAAGATTATAGTACTGCCTTCATTTTTTTTCTGCTGTTCACACTGATTCACGCTTCATCTTTTTTTCATGCTGTGAGAAGTACTTGTTTCTCACACGCGTACGAGATACCCTGATAAATTTAGTATTGAATGTCGACGTAAACACAGGAACTACAGTTACGTCAACATTTGACAGGTTTTGACGCGCCTAGTATAACACCCCCCTGCTTCCCGGGATTTGCGAAATTACAAGGTGACAGTGACCGTGAATTATGAATTTTGACCCGCGTCGGGATGAGGCATCCGAATCCGAAGTAAATAATGATTATTCCGCGGGAAACAGGAGACGTTATAACTTGATCGTTATTCAATGAGTAATTTCATTCAATAACGATCGGTAAATGAAATAATGGAAATAATTTGGAAATAAATTTCGCCAGTGGAAATTTTGCCGAAAGAAATGATTAAGTTGTAAAAGCAATTAAAAAATCGGTCGCCAGCTCAACTATTGAGCGAGAGTACTGTTAAGTACATGAATAATTGTGTCAAAAGTAAAGTTTACCTGTTTGTAGCGCAGCAGGTGGAACGGGAACTTTTACGTAAGTGCTGTGTCAGGCTCAGTAGTCATATAAAACGATGTCATAACAATCTAACTACACTTATTTTGTTCATAATTTGTTAGATAAATGCAATGCTGTCAACACAGATAATTATCTATCGAGATTTTGAATAATGGACTGTCGTTCTGTCTTTAAAATTAGGTGCTTTGCACAGTTTAATCTACTGATAATGAAATATATTGCCAATAATTGATTAACTGTGTTTTGAATGATAATAATTCATTAATTGGGGGATGGTCAGGTGGAATAAGCTTTATAGTTTCATGAAATATCCTTCAATTAACTTCAGCTGAATATGCATTGCAATGATCTTAATAATCAAATTTATTACTTCAGTCTATTATTAAGTTACTACGGTTGGCGTAAGCTTATTAAGTGCAATAATTAACTACGATAACCAGTCTGAAATTTACTCTTCACCGTCTATGCAAATAATTTCATAATTAACATATTTTCTCTTGATAATGGCGTGACACACTAGGTTCAATAAGGTAAGGATTGGAAGGAACCTACTTGGTGATATTGTCGGGTGGAATGTAACTGCAACACTTCGATTATAAAGTGCTTGTTATTAATTGTTCAACTTCAGAGAAAAGCACAGTCACTGGCAAGCCTTCTACAATTTTATCCTACGAAAATTACGTAGATCTTACTTCTCTCGTTGTCGGTGGATCGACAGAAGTCCACGGCAGCGACACAATGTGGCATCGGGCTTTTACTGTTGCGACTTGGGCCCACAGTGCGCTTCACATTGAAGTCCCCGTTTCTTCAGCACTATGCCGCTTAATCCATAATAACTTGCCCGGCCATGCTTCCAGATATGCCGACCATTACTTTCCCGTCGTACTTAGATCCACACACTATCCTTTAGATGTAACACAGCTAGGACTAGCAACACTCGACTGTACTCCTTAGTCCGAGCACAGCTTTACTGCTACTACTACTGCCCGCTGGCGCGCTCCAGCGCCCAGATGCGCGACAAAACAATCTCTCTGACTTCAACGTTAACTAAATATGCCCTAACTTGCCAGTGTTAAATATTACATAATTTAAACATAGTATTTACAAACATATTTACACTAGACAATACATCGTATACAAACAGTTTCATGTGTTATGTAAGCGAAAAAATTCATAGCAAGGACTGCGTTGTAGTGTCACACTAGGAAGAAAAGTAAAAAAGTAATTTGGAATTGCTGTCTGGGATACCGTAATGGTACATTCGGCTGGATAAAGCTCCTCACACGACAACCCCTTTCCTCTCAGTATGTGACAGTTGTGTTAAGTGTATCTGATGATTGTAGGTTATGGCTGTGTGTACACTGCAGTGTTTTAATTGTGTTCTGCGACAATCAGAGGAGGAGAAGGCAAAACCTCAGTGCTGGCATATAGTCTACTCCTCTCTAATAGCACCAAGACGTAACATCCCCATGTGACGGAAGGACAACCATTAATATTGTAACATGGGACACAGTGTAGAGGTACGGAGTTTAATCCGGGTGTGGTGATCAGCTGCTCCCCCTCCCATATACAATTTACTTTCATTGGTACCATAAATCAACGACCAGAACCTTGTGAACAATGATCGAGGCAGACGAACTGAATTAAAATTTGTACTGATGCCGGGACTTTTTTTTTATTGTCAGCTAACCCTCTGACCGAACATGCTGAGCTACCGTGCCGCTTGGACTCAAACCCGGGTCTTCCTGCTTGCTAGGTAGAAATACTAAACATTACAACACCGCTGTGCGATGGTCAACATTGCTGCACGAACTACCTAAGCTGAGTGCCCTCCCCAACAAAAATTTCAATTAATTTTTCCCTTACATATTGTCACTACTGCCACGGCTTAAGTAGTTCGTACAGCAATGTCGACCATCGTCCTGCGGTGGTGTGCTGGGTAGCATTTCTGCCTAGTAAGCAAGAAGACCCGGGTTCCAGCCACAGCAAAAATTTTAATTCATTTCATCTGCTTCGATCATAATCGTAGATAATAAATAGACTTAACTGTCTCAGGGAAACATTGAATTATAATACGGTTTCTATTTATTGAAGGTAGTGTGGATTAGCTGAATTACCGCGCATTGTTATGGGATAGCCAATGTAGGATTAGCTGTTCACCCAACTTTACGAAACACGAATTCAGGAGAAAAGGTCCTATTCAGCCTCGGAAAGTGATAATTCTTTTCGATGTATGTAACAGTCTTGTCTAACTTGCAACTGAAACTACAATTTTGCTCTAATGAATCACAATTACTTTCATTTCCACTACAACCTTCGGAACGTAAACTGTCATGATCAGGTGGGACTTCGTCAATTAGTAATGCATGTATGCATGACATTTTTCGGTAACCTGTGCAAGTGCCTGGTAGCAAAATAAAAATGACAAACACTACTTCCGTTCAACGATCAAAGTTATGTTCAGCTTTTGACAACATAGGTAAACGGAAGCGTAAATGTAAACAGTGGTCATAGCATTGTGTTCCTGTCATTTCTTTCAGATTATGCATTATATAGAATTTGTATACCGTGAGGGAAAGAAAGAAAGGTGGCGTATCAGAAGTTAACAAGGGAGAAGAACATGAAAAAAAAAAATGTTGAGAGTGTGACAAATTTATATAGGAGTTTTAGTTATTATAACTGTATTTAGTTTATGTTCTGTGTGTGTGTGTGTGTGTGTGTGTGTGTGTGTGTGTGTGTGTGTGTGTGAGAGAGAGAGAGAGAGAGAGAGAGAGAGAGAGAGAGAGAGAGAGAGAGAGACGTAGTACACCTGCAAAGACGACCGTCGATTTTGATCCAGTGGCGACATATGCCACCTGGGGTTAGTAGATATAGTGATACTGGTTTCAACGTCATCCAGCAACAGATATCGTAGTGGGGTAGCTATCAGAGCGTCATCTGTGTCTGTCTTTTAATAGGGAAAGTTCACAGCCAGAAGGCTCAGTGTGAAGAGAACGTGTGAAGAAAGCCGGCAACCATGCCACGGAAGCAACTGAGCGAGTTTGAAAGAAATCAAATCGAGGCCTTTCGAGTGGCGGGACTATCCTTTCGGAGAACTGCCATACATGTTGTACGTGCTGCATCTATTGTGCATGATACTGGTACCAGTGGTCACGCGAACTTTCTCACACTCATAGACGAGGTTCCGGACATATACGCAGCACAGATGACCGCCATGATTGTCGTACTGTAAGGGCAGCAGCCGCAGGTCGTACAGCTATACAGCACAGGTAATAGGGCTATTGAACCCAGACGTGTCAACACGAAGTCTCGCGAACCGGTTATTTGCCGTATGACTAGTAGCAAGCACGCCTCTAGCCCGTCTTCCACTCACGCCACGGTCTTGAGGTGGACAGCTCGAGTGGTCCTGTCAGAGGATGACTTGGAAGAAGGGTTGGCGTGCCATTGTCTTCAGTAATTAATTGTAATTTCTTCCTGCACTCAAGTTATGGTCGTTTGCGCGTACGACGTAGACTTGGTGAGCGCTGTCTGCTGGAACATATTCGTCCAAGACACACTGGCTCCAACCTAGACCATAACGTCTCTCTTTCATCTTTGATGTTCCTGGAGGGGACGCTAACCAGCGTTCGGTATGTGAAGAATGTTGTTAGATCCGTTCTTTTGTCGCTCTTGCAACAGGAAGGTGGTGTGTTTTTCGAACAGAACAACGCTCGCCCACACACTGCCCGTGCGACTCAACGTCCTCTGTAGGACTTGGAGCAGCTTTCCTGACCAACTCGATCTCTCATGCATCCAGTCGAGTACGTGTGGGATATGATAGGACGAGAGGTGACTCATGCAACTCGTCAATCAACAACGCTACAGAACTATGTGAACAGGTCGGACAGGTGTGGAATAACATATCCAAAGACGTTATTCACCATCTGTAGGATCGACTGGATCCCAGAGTCAGAACTGCCGTCAGTGGCGAGTACAATACGTACTATTATTGGTGTTTCAGCGTGGATCGATACCTGGCACCTTCGAACCGCTTTTTCTGTTGATCTGTAAATATCATAGTTTCGTATAATCCATATACATTCATGCAACAACAAACACTGAATAAAATAGAAATCTCCGAGGGCCTTCACTAAGTTTTTTTTTTTCCCGGCGCTGTGTCAAAGGCGTGCGTGCAGGCAACACATGGATCATCTCAATGAGTAATATAAACAGACAGACATGCTCTTTCACTCTTAGGATGTACAGACTGTTTTGATTTGTCTGATGTATTTCATATATCAGGCTAGGTGACTATATAGAAACCAACTTTGAGACATACAAAAGACTAATTACTTGGTTGAAGAAAAACTGGGTAGGAGGGAAGATATTTTGCGTGTATTAGTGTGTGTGTGTGTGTGTGTGTGTGGTGTGTGTGTGTGTGTGTGTGTGTGTGTGCGTGTGTGTGTGTGTGTGTGTGTGTGTGTGTGTGTATGTTTGATAAATAATTAGACTACTGTTAAAAACAGAGACGATCTTGCAGCATGTGTTCAATTTTTGTCTAATATTTTGAAGAATCAGCCTCAGTTGCGCAAATTTTATGGTCTTTACCAGGTTTCGGCTAAATTAATCTGGCCTTCTTCAGAAGCATAAAATTGCTATAACATGCCAGAGTAAGGCACAGTCAACATTAAAATTAAAACCTATAGTACCATGGTACCATGTCGAATTAAAACTGCTTAATTCGACATGATACAAGATTAATTTAGCCGAAACCTGGTAAAGATCAGAAAATTCGCGCAACTGAGGCTGATTCTTCAAAATATTAGTCTATCACTTTTGCTGACGGGGCTGCAATATGCTAAAAATTCTTCAATATTTGTCATTTAGGATCGACTCAGACAGTTGTCTTTTGTGTTTGTATACTTCGAGTTTTTCAAGAAAGTGTAGTTGTTTGTCTATAGCATTTCTATGTAGAACGCTCATACTTGCATCTTTGGCGTGGTGTTCTGTTTCATGCAACTCAGTTGGCAGTGTTGAGGCGTGGTAATTTTTGTATCTTATTGCTGTTCCTTGAATCTAATGTCAGATAGCGGCGGCGCGGTTCCTTCCGTCCCATTAGGACTAACCTGCACCTACATGTGAACATTGTGTCAGCAGATCATCAGTAGGGTAGCCGAGCGAAACCTACTGTACTTCGACGTGAACCAGGCTGCAATTAAAGCCACTAATCTACGTTTCGGGAGAAAGTTTTCACACGAAATGAAATATTGGAAATTTTGTACTTAATTAATATATTCTGTAACTTAGGTCAACAAGTATCGCCGGCCGGTGTGGCCGTGCGGTTAAAGGCGCTTCAGTCTGGAACCGCGTGAACGCTACGGTCGCAGGTTCGAATCCTGCCTCAGGCATGGATGTGTGTGATGTCCTTAGGTTAGTTAGATTTAAGTAGTTCTAAGTTCTAGGGGACTGATGACCACAGATGTTAAGTCCCATAGTGCTCAGAGCCATCAACAAGTATCACTGCCAAGTCCGTGCTAGTCACAACACAGTCACTCACAATCCCTTTCACTCGCGTTAGCAAGTTCATAGTGGTGCATTTTCCGAAAACGTAAGAGCTACAAAATTACGGATTGTTTTTGATTGTGAAAACTCACCAATTATTAAGTCTGTCGGTACCTAATTCAGTCACAGTTCTTAGCCACCGACCTGCTCAATACGCCACGTGGAATTTATGTCTTTTCTCGTCGTAAAATTCACTTAAAAATTCCGAAATTTCTACACACCCATCGGAATAATTATCCTGTCACTTTACAACACTTTTGAAGTATGGAACACTGCTAGATCCGGCAACTTATCATTTCCGTCGGAACTACTGCTACACACGTCCGAACTGATTCGAATGCTAGGCTCCGACTCCTCTCTAGAATACTTTAAGTCTTCTCTACCACCAGAGAAAGGCGCGCGAACAATATTGCTTTACCATTGGTCAGTTTACTCAACAGCCAATACCAAAACAATATTCTCCCGCGTCAGTCGGCGCTTTTTATCAATAACCAATCGCAAAATAGTAAACCTAACGACTGCACTTTTTACCGATGTAATTGTTTAATATGCTGAAGTCTTGTTTACGCATAAAGTTGTTTACTATTGTTATTTATACCTGAAGTAACTTTCCCTTTAGCATAAACTTACTTTACAAATCTATTCTACAAAAATCCCCTTTGTCCACATCCATACTTCTTGGAAATGTTCCTACACTAAATCCCACTACATAACTCGTTAAACAATTATCTTCATATTAACCTTAAACCACACTCACACGTAATTCATACTGCTAACACATTTATAACATTTTACATACACAAAAAGACATAATAACACTTTATGAAAATACTAGAACAGTTTATGAAAAACATTCTATTACTTCAGTGCACTCTATTGGGCGCAATAGAAACTAAATCAGTTCCCTATCCAATATTGTCCTCTATCGGCTGATACATAAACTATGTGCGCGTCCAGTCTCGCGTCACCATCTGTCACTATCCAGCTCTGAGACACATCTACCACTTAACCGCCTCCCAGGGAGGATCGGTATACGGCGCTACGCCTCAAGATTATCTGTCCGTCTCATACATGTAAAAACAGCCAAAGCAATAAAACTGCTTTGCACACCCCCATCACGTAGTGGGTCTCGCGGAATGCTGCTTTTCACAGTAGACGTTTAAACGCTATAGGGGTGAAAGTCGCAGTGGTCCTCGTACAAAGCCTTGAGGGAACGCTGCTCTTTGTATCGGCCCTCGTACGGAGCCGTGAGGAGCACTCACACACACCTGGGGGCCCGCGCAGCGCTCTGTTTCCGGGGGCGAGCACAAAGTTTCGCGACGCTGGCGCCGGCGCCGCAGCCTCGCGGCACCCTGCGATTCTCACGCCGCGAGCGTCGCGGCGCCCACCGGCCCGCCCTCGTTCCCGGCGGCACACTTAAAGGGGATGCCGCGCTCTGGTCGCGACGCTGCCGCCGCCGTTTGCGCTACTGCTGTCGCTTCGGTCTCGCTCGCTCGTTCTGCAGCGCCTCACTACACACGGAATTCCACTTGCTCCTGTTATGTGAGAAATACGAGGGTCTTCAATAAACAACGCCTCATTATTTAAAAATTCGGTAACAAATGCAACACACTCAAGGATTGTGGGCATTGGCACCAGTGTATAATACGTATGTGCACGCAGAGACAGTGTGGTGTTAGTGAATTCCTTTGCCATTTTTCATGCTCAGATGTTGCGCCATCTGTTTTGACTCTGCAGGCAACAAGAGTTCTGAGTTTAGGGGTACCCGGTAGTTGCAAGATTCATTCAACGGTAGAACCTAGTTCCACCAACGAGTAAGTATTACTATGGAACAACTTCAGCCATTTGGATGTGTTTCCAGGGCTCTCGGGTGTCCAGCCGGATGCGATCGTAGAACTCCAACGATATTTCGACGAATAACCTTTCCGCCAACTTCAGGTGCTTCAGATGTAACCAGAGCCACCTGATGATGGCAGAAAGGTTATTCGCCGAAATATCGTGGGACTTCAACGATCGCATCCGCCTGGACACCCGAGAGCCCTGGAAACAACACAAACGCCGGGAAGGTCTCCAATCACGTAACATTTGGATGTTGTCGCATTGTGGGCCTGTGTTAAGCTGGTTTGGACGTAATGTCGGATTGCTGCACATCTTAGCCACATTGTATCGGTGGTGTATCGCTGCTTTAAAAAATGGTCTGCGGAACATTCCCACACCTACATACCAGGCTCTGAATGTCCGGATAGTGTAGTCAAGATCATCACATTCTCCGAGTAGCGATGGTCGATCCAATAACATCCAGGGACGAAATCCAGGCACATGTTGCACCTACTGTGTTACGAGATACCATTAGGACCATCTACTAGCAGCGGGATTAAGATTACATGTGCCTTGTAACGCCTTTTTCTGACCTATTTTTGTATCTGTATCGATATTTATATGTAAGTTTGTAGTGTTGCTTGTATAAATTGTTGAATCTGTCCTGGAAATTCTTTGACTTTCTATACATATTTCAGTTATGTGAAACTGTGGAACGATGTTGTTTAAATGGCTCAAATGGCTCTGAGCACTATGGGACTTAACTTCTAAGGTCATCAGTCCCCTAGAACTTAGAACTACTTAAACCTAACTAGCCTAAGGACATCACACACACCAATGCCCGAGGCAGGATTCGAACCTGCGACCGTAGCGGCCGCGCGGTTCCGAACTGTAGCGCCTAGAACCGCTCGGCCACACTGGCCGATGTTGTTTAAATTATGCTACTTGGTTTAAACAACTAATGGAATGACTGTTTTGTAATGTACTGTAAATGACTTGGTGCATAGTTAGGGAACATAGGGTTGAATGTAAAAGAGGTGGGAAAGCCCTGCAGCTACGGAAGAAGCCTGGCAGGTTGCAAAAGGTGTGGTTGGCGCGCGAGTGGCAACTCGTCCTTTGTGACGGGTAAGGAGTCTGGGCTGAGCAGTGCTGTGGTTAACATCTCGCTAGCAGTAGCGGATCTTTGTGGCTCATATTCCTGGAGTTTGGAGGCCAGAACAGATTAAGGGCAGTATTTATGGGTCTCGGATGCTGCATTTGGTGATACCATTATCATGGCATGGCTTTTGGCCCTATAAATATAATTCTGACGCCAACAGGGCGAGACCAACAGTATTGTTAAGACTGCATCGCCGCCAGGTTAACAGCCATTGCAAATTGCTTATATTTGCCACTCTGTAAATGGATCAGGTATTTGTGAAATTTGGTTGATTTTATAACAATAATTGCGGTGTTGCTGAAAACTCTATCTTACACCCGTGATTATCCGAAATCCAAAACCTGGACAGGAATCCTATCCTAGTGAATTTAATTCCGAATGTCCTAATTTATTATGAGAAAGTGGTTGAACCTGAATTTAATGTTGTGTTGTCAATTTCACAGCCAATTACATTTTTCATTGGGTCAAAAGACTGCTTATGAAAGTACATTTGTTATTTAAATAGTTACAGTTTGTTGTGTTTTGCTTTATTAATAATTAATGACCAGAATACTTAACTTTTCTCATACATACTGATGTAGTTTTGGTAATGAGCATGGTTATTCAAACCATGAAAGTTTAAGGGTCCTCATGTACTAGGCTTGTTAGTTAATGAAGCAATGCAGAGGCTCCTTCAGGGCCAGGGTAGTCAGATTTTCATTCTGCTTACTCGCTTCTAATCGAGTTTAAGAAAGAACTATTTACTGTGTTATCTATTCTAATGCAAGTTTGTTAATGGAGAGGCATAGAGACCCTGTACTAAACAATGAAGTAATAGAGTATGAACATCAGCAGACCTCCTGATTTACATTCTGAATCATTTTAAGCTTTTCCCTGTTCAGTATTGCTGCTAGTTTCATGTGTGTCGGTAATTCGTTTTATAAACTGTTGCACCTAGTTCATTTACGGTGTAGTTGAGAGGCATATGTTGCTTTTTACTACCTCATAGGCCATTTATCTGACATACTAGTTAATAGCCCGTTTATGTGCAAGGTTAGGTTACTGTGTTGTAGTGTGAACAGATATGAGGAAAGTGTTTAGTGTACGTGTCAAGGAAGGTTTGGTTAGCCTTAGCGCTGCCTTCTGCTATATCATTTTGTTTGACTCAAGAATCCCTGATTAAGCTGGGGACCTGTTTTAATACGTAATGTTAACTTGCCTTTGTGCTGGGAGAACGTCTCTTCGTGATCCACCGTTTCCTGTTGGTTATAGCCTGCTGGAGTGTTTCGGAAACGAATCCCAGTTTGATTGTTCTGTTTCCATTAGGTTGTCTCAAGGTCAGCTTTCCAAAATTTCCTCACAGACGTATAACGTTAGCATCGATTGCCATTTAAGGTGGTCGGTGGTACCCTTACAGCCTCTGTCCAGTCTACCACTCACAACACATCACCATGTATGGCTACTCTGCAGTCGTGGAGGAGTTAGCTGGAGAGAGGTAAAGTGCTCTGTTGTCTTCAGTGATGAGAACTGGTTTTGGCCCTATGCTAGCGGTTGAACTAGACGTGTATGTCGTGAACTTGGTGGTTTGCATATTCCAGAGTGCACTTGCCCTTGAGACACAGGTACCATCCCAAGATTCAAGATGTGTGGTGCCATGACGTAAACTCGCTGTCGCATATACAGGGTGTTTCAAAAATGACCGGTACATTTGAAACGGCAATAAAAGCTAAACGAGCAGTGATAGAAATACACCGTTTGTTGCAATATGCTTGGGACAACAGTACATTTTCAGGCAGACAAACTTTCGAAATTACAGTAGTTACAATTTTCAACAACAGATGGCGCTGCGGTCTGGGAAACTCTATAGTACGATATTTTCCACATATCCACCATGCGTAGCAATAATATGGCGTAGTCTCTGAATGAAATTACCCGAAACCTTTGATAACGTGTCTGGCGGAATGGCTTCACATGCAGATGAGATGTACTGCTTCAGCTGTTCAATTGTTTCTGGATTCTGGCGGTACACCTGGTCTTTCAAGTGTCCCCACAGAAACACGTCACAAGGGTTCATGTCTGGCGAATAGGGAGGCCAATCCACGCCGCCTCCTGTATGTTTCGGATAGCCCAAAGCAATCACACGATCATCGAAATATTCATTCAGGAAATTAAAGACGTCGGCCGTGCGATGTGGCCAGGCACCATCTTGCATAAACCACGAGGTGTTCGCAGTGTCGTCTAAGGCAGTTTGTACCGCCACAAATTCACGAAGAATGTCCAGATAGCGTGATGCAGTAATCGTTTCGGATCTGAAAAATGGGCCAATGATTCCTTTGGAAGAAATGGCGGCCCAGACCAGTACTTTTTGAGGATGCAGGGACGATGGGACTGCAACATGGGGCTTTTCGGTTCCCCATATGCGCCAGTTCTGTTTATTGACGAAGCCGTCCAGGTAAAAATAAGCTTCGTCAGTAAACCAAATGCTGCCCACATGCATATCGCCGTCATCAATCCTGTGCACTATATCGTTAGCGAATGTCTCTCGTGCAGCAATGGTAGCGGCGCTGAGGGGTTGCCGCGTTTGAATTTTGTATGGATAGAGGTGTAAACTCTGGCGCATGAGACGATACGTGGACGTTGGCGTCATTTGGACCGCAGCTGCAACACGGCGAACGGAAACCCGAGGCCGCTGTTGGATCACCTGCTGCACTAGTTGCGCGTTGCCCTCTGTGGTTGCCGTACGCGGTCGCCCTACCTTTCCAGCACGTTCATCCGTCACGTTCCCAGTCCGTTGAAATTTTTCAAACAGATCCTTTATTGTATCGCTTTTCGGTCCTTTGGTTACATTAAACCTCCGTTGAAAACTTCGTCTTGTTGCAACAACACTGTGTTCTAGGCAGTGGAATTCCAACACCAGAAAAATCCTCTGTTCTAAGGAATAAACCATGTTGTCTACAGCACACTTGCACGTTTTGAACAGCACACGCTTACAGCAGAAAGACGACGTACAGAATGGCGCACCCACAGACTGCGTTGTCTTCTATATCTTTCACATCACTTGCAGCGCCATCTGTTGTTGAAAATTGTAACTACAGTAAATTCGAAAGTTTGTCCGCCTGAAAATGTACTGTTGTCCCAAGCATATTGCAACAAACGGTGTATTTCTATCGCTGCTCGTTTAGTTTTTATTGCCGTTTCAAATATACCGGTCATTTTTGAAACACCCTGTAGTAGCTCTGTACGGTCATGTAACCCATGCCCGCTGCACTTCACAGGCTGCTATCCCCGTGTTACGGCCATTTAATTAACAGGAAAGTGATGTGTAATTTCAGCACGACAATGCACGTCTGCATATAGTGACTGCGACGCAACGTTCCCTTACTGGTATATAACAAATGCCCTGGCCAGCTAGATCACCAGATCTCTCTCCAATTGAATACGTATGGACATGATGAAATAAGAACTTATTCATTCTCCAGGGCTGGTAAGAACCATTGCTGAACTGCAACAAAAAAGCTAACAAAGCGTTTGTGCGTCGCCTCCTGGAATACTGTTTGTGCGCGACATACAGCATATCGAAACAGCAGCGGATACTGAATATGTACACAAAACAACAGCAAGAATTGTAACAGATCTGTTTGATTCACAAAAAATAACGACGGAAATGCTGTAAAACCTGAATTGATGCACTGTTTTAAGTGAACACCAAGTATCCCGCAGAAGCCCACGCATAATATTGTTTAAAGGAGCAAAACTAAGTGAAGAGTTGATGAATACTCTACTGCTCTCTACGTATAGTTCCAGTGTGAAACGTGAATAAATGATTAGAATGATTGCAGCACGCACTGAGGTACTTAAAGTCATTAGTTCCGCACTCCACACGGGAAAGGTATCGGAAGAAGCCCAAACATTTGGAACAAGCGGTAGGAATCTCTGCAATGCACTTTGCAGTTGTTTGCAGGTTAAATTCGTATGTAAATATTGATCCAGCTTCAATATATTTTCTGAAGACGCTGATTTAAATAATACGGAAGAAAAAGAGTCCTTTAACCTGAAATGAGAGTAAAAGGTTCCTGAAGAAAACGATGATGATGTTGATACACTTACCGACATTTAACCATTGATGTCCTCCCAGGAGATTCTCTTATTCATACTGATCGACGAGAGGTATAGCTAAGGCACTGCACCCGTATACCGAAGGAAAGCGGTTCAAACCCCTATCTGAACAACAAGATGTATTTTCCGTGGTTTCACAAGTTGCTTGAGGCAAATACTGGAATGGTTTCTTTGAAAAGGACAGGACTGATTTCTCTCATCGTCTTTCCACTATGCGAGCTCTTTCTTCGTCTTCAAGGGCCTCGATGGGACAAACTACAAGCTTGCAGTTTATTTAAGAGTAGATTTTTTCAACTGCCGTAGATACATACTAGTTGTGCGTAATAGTTGTTGGCATTTAACATCGCTGTGTGGGATACAATTACTCTTTCAGAGAGGTATAGGTTTTTGAAAGTCACTAATATTCGAAAATATATTTGTAAAGACACTTTGAGTTCATGAAAACTTATTCTGCTCCACAATTTGAAAGCGCACAGAGCTTTTTAGTTTTTCAAAAATTATATTGAAAGTAAATTCTAGACTACTGTTAATTCACTCTTCCATGGAGAACATGTGGATCGCTCATTTATACTAAATACAATTTCAGCATTATTGTTGGTTGGTTTTTGGAACTTCAAGAGAATAGGCACCGACGGGAAGCAGATACGTGATATCTAGATAGACGGTCATTATAAAATACTATCCACAAAGGTGTGTTACAGCCGGCCGGGGTGGCCGAGCGGTTCTAGGCCCTACAGTCTGAAACCGCGCCACCGCTACGGTCGCAGGTTCGAATTCTGCCTCGGACATGGATGTGTGTGATGTCCTTAGGTTAGTTAGATTTAAGTAGTTCTAAGTTCTATGTACTGATGACCTCAGAAGTCAAGTCCCATAGTGCTCAGAGCCATTTGAACCATTTTTTTGTGTGTTACTTAACACTGCACTGCTTGTAGCACTCATAGGTGAAACAGGAAGTTTCTTAACCACTCAAGACTGCTTCCAATATACAGGTACATTCAGTTGACGCTATTGATACGTTTTATGTAGTCTTAAACTCCTTCAAACACCACGAGGAATTTATTAGATCGTCTCGCTCGCTAGTTGCATAGAGTTAGTCCTACAGAAAAAATGGATAGAATGGTTTCGAAGGAAGTTTAATGACGTTAAATTTTGTGCACCGATACATTTTCAAACATATTTGAAGGGCACTTTTTTAAGTTTTCCTTGTATAATTCGAAAATTACGGATACTATCGTAAATATATCCCAGTACAAAATTTAACTACATTAATTTTCCTACCAAAGGTTCTGCAGTTTTCATTGTAGATCTAATAATTTGCACATAGCAAGCAAGAGGATAGGAAAATGTTGTGTGTGGTATTTGAAGGTGTTGCAGGTTGTATAAAAGCGATGGTTAGGTGCAGCTGAACCATCCTGTGTAACATCAAATCACAAGCATGTTCAAACGACACTCACCAGCTGACTCAATCGCTAGCACAAGTCTTCTGTTTTAGTGTTAAACCTAAGTGAGCCCTAATTTAAACATAAATCAGTAGCAGTTAGTAAAATGTGAGATGGACAACTTTATTTTTTGAATCAACTAATTTTTCAGTTTAGATGTTCTGTTTTAATCCTACATCATAAGGTCTTCAAATTGAGGACTTATAATCAAAAACCACTCGACGTTGTGTAATTTAAGTCAATTATTTCTTGGAATTCGTCATGTCCGCCTTCGGCTTCCCTCAAATTATTTTTAAGTATCTAGTTAGTCCACTTCAGGTGTCTCCAGATGAATACTGTAAGACATTTAACAACTGTTGTTTTTTCAGTGATTTATCACGAATAGTGCAGCCAAACAAAAATGGATCTGTCCTCCTATTTACACCTAAAAGGAAATTTAAGGGCAGGGGGGGGGGGGGGGTGCGTGGAGGTACACGTTCCCACTGCTTGGTTCAGTGGTCAGAGGCTGGGGCGCCGTGAAGAGTTCTCTCGCCGCCCAGTGGAGTTGAGTTGGAAGACCTGCCCTGCTAGCACTCAGTAAATTCCTGCGCGAGCAGTCGCAGTCCGGGTTAATTGAAAGCCGCCGCGCCGCCGCCGCCGCCCTGGTTAGGAGTTACGCGTCGCGGGAAATTTGTTCCCGCTCGTCGGACGCAGACTGCGCTGTGGCGCACGTGGTCAGCTTTCCAAGGGCGCTCCCTCTCTGGAATTCTCAGCTGATGAAGCAACTGGGAAATCCACCAGCGCGGGCCGTGTAGGGCCATTACCTACATTTACATTCTGCGGTCCCCTTTACGGTGCGTGGACGAGGTTACTTCAAGTACCCACTGTCACTTTCCCCCATCCTCGTTTCACCGCGATGAGTGTACGGGAATGAGCTCCGATTTCTTTGATTTTCTCCTAGACATAAATCGATACACTTACGCGTGAGGAAAGACGAGTAATAGAGTATTGAGTATTCAATCAGAATTGTCGGGACACCGCTACGTAATGTGGAATTGCATACCAGATGCCAGGAGAGGCGGACACGACAGTATAGTCCGCAGTTCGTGGTCTAGTGGCTACCGTTGCTGCCACTGGATCACGGGGTCCCGGGTTCATTTCCCGGCCGAGTTGGGGTTTCCTCTGGCCCGCGACTGAGTGTTGTGTTGTCATCATTTCATCATGATTATTGAACATGGCGAGAATGTACTGTGTAATGACAGACTTCGTACGGGCGCTGATAACCATGCAGTTGAACACGCCAAAAACTACACATCATCATCATCACGACAGTATAAAGGGAGGCGGTAAGTATTGTGCTGTCAGTTCGGATGCAGTAACAGTAGAATGGGTCGATCAGGACAGTTCATTGACGTCGATTGCCAACTAGTCATTAGACGTCACCGGAGTAACGTGTCTACCAGGGACATTTTAAACTTTCTAACGCCGTCAATGTGGACAGTTGGTGATGTGAGTGTAAAGTCGAAGAGCTAATAAACAACCACATCCAAGTCAAGACGGAGTGTACCGTACCTCTTGTACTGACAGAGGAACCGTCAGAGGTAGAAATCCCCCGTTAGTTCTAAAGTAAGGCGAGCAGTCCATAAAGCATAATGAATGTATGTAGGGAGTTAAAAGTGACGAGGTAGTATGGTCTCTCAGCTCCTAACAACCTACAAATTTCTGTAGCCAGTGATAAGCGACTCTTGAGCTGGTTTCAGTGAAACTCGTCCTCGCATCTGGTTTCCCAGAAACATTTTTTTATGAGGTCATTCAATTTTAGATTGCTGTAGACTGTTACTCCTATGTATTTAACGGTGATTATTGTTTCAAGAGATTCGTAGATAGTGCTGTAATCTAACAGTAGTGAATTTATCCTCTGATTTGTTCGCAATATGTTACATCCGTGTATGGAACTGAAACATGGACGATAAACAGTAAGAAATCCAGAGGGAGACCAAGAGATGAATACAATATGCAGATTCAGAGGGATGTAGGTTGCAGTACTTGCACGGGGATGAAGAGGCTTGCACTGGATAGAGTAGTAGCAAGAGATGAATACAATATGCAGATTCAGAGGGATGTAGGTTGCAGTACTTGCACGGGGATGAAGAGGCTTGCACAGGATAGAGTAGTAGCATGGAGAGTTGCATCAAAACAGTGTTTGGACTGAGGACCGCAACAAAAACAACAACAACAACAGCATCATGTTACACCTGTTTACTTTTAGGCGAAACTGGCAGTCTCTGCGGCAGCTAACAGTCCTCACAAGTCTTGCAGTACTTCATCACACTTTGGTCTTTACTACATCCCTGTACACCACGCTACCGTCTAACAACAACTTACTACTGATTCAGACGTTAAGTATCAGATATAGGGCGCTTATTTTAACTTGAGACAAGTCAACCATACGAGTAAGTGTTTAAGTGAAAAGTTAATATTAATGAAGCTGATAAATGTCTGTGCTACAACTGCCCACCTTCTAACCACCCCTCCTGTGTGAGTGGGGTCAGATTTGTATTTTCAGCAGTAACCCCCTGTTTTATTGCATATTCGAATCCTACTTCCAAAAAATACATCCGGTTTGCTTTCTATTTGTAGTGGTTGGCGATGTAATCGACAAATATCAAGTGTGCTTGTTTTTGCAAATTACGAACGGATGCATTTGATTCTAGATTTCTTTACGGTGTAAAGGCAAACCGTTGTGTTCTAATGGTTAATACTGGTGTTCAAACGCTACTTGAGTATTGTAAATGTGCTTGCACAGTACAAAAAAAAATGTTCAAATGGCTCTGAGCACTATGGGCCGTAACATCTTAGGTCATCAGTCCCCTAGAATTTAGAACTACTTAAACCTAACTAACCTAAGGACATCACACACATCCATGCCAGAGGCAGGATTCGAACCTGCGACCGTAGCAGTCCCGCGGTTCCGGACTGAAGCGCCTAGAACCACACGGCTACCGCGGTCGGCTGTACAGTACAGATAATATGCCTAGACATTGACATTTCTGGGAAATAAGCTACCCATTGACCGCTATGTGGATACCGGCGGTTTGATAACGCAATGTTTTATAAATGATTCAGTATATAAGGGGCATGAAAGTGTTGTCTTCACAGTATGTCCTCTGAATCGACTGCGAGAACGTCTATTATGCCTGACGAGCTGCCAGAAACAGTAAGTACATTTCTGTATAATGGACACTTTGTACAAACTTGCCTTGGATGTTTATCAATTGGACTTACCACAAACTATACGTGAAGATATTTTATTGGAATTCCGTTATTCTAAGTTCAATTTCATGTTAAATTCATACAGACTGCTAGAATGTTATATATTTGATAGAAGTGAAAATGTTCGCATGATTAATGAAATAGTAAAATGTCTGTGAAGGCATTCTTGCCATGGGCACTCACCAAAATCAAGCACGCCAGTGGTGAGAGGCAAGGGGAATCAATATCAATCATCACAACGAGAATGAATAACCAATACATCTACGTCGTTGCTCCTGGATCACGCAAAAACATATTTTGTAACCAGACACTGAAACGACTAACCACGTTGTGCTGTATAAGAAAATTTGCAACACTAAAGTAAATTTCGAACGTAATTATCAACCGTTAGAATATACGGGTTTACATTTACATCGTAAGTCAAATGTAGAATCAAATGTGGCTGTTCTTAATTGCAAAACCAGCAACACTTAATATTTATTGATTATAGCGCTACATACACTCCTGGAAATAGAAAAAAGAAAACTTTGACACCGGTGTGTCAGACCCACCATACTTGCTCCGGACACTGCGAGAGGGCTGTACAAGCAAAGATCACACGCACGGCACAGCGTACACACCAGGAACCGCGGTGTTGGCCGTCGAATGGCGCTAGCTGCGCAGCATTTGTGCGCCGCCGCCGTCAGTGTCAGCCAGTTTGCCGTGGCATGCGGAGCTCCATCGCAGTCTTTAACACTGGTAGCATGCCGCGACAGCGTGGACGTGAACCGTATGTGCAGTTGACGGACTTTGAGCGAGGGCGTATAGTGGGCTGCGGGAGGCCGGGTGGACGTACCGCCGAATTGCTCAACACGTGGGGCGTGAGGTCTCCACAGTACATCGATGTTGTCGCCAGTGGTCGGCGGAAGGTGCTCGTGCCCGTCGACCTGGGACCGGACCGCAGCGACGCACGGATGCACGCCAAGACCGTAGGATCCTACGCAGTGCCGTAGGGGACCGCACCGCCACTACCCAGCAAATTAGAGACACTGTTGCTCCTGGGGTATCGGCGAGGACCATTCGCAACCGTCTCCATGAAGCTGGGCTACGGTCCCGCACATCGTTAGGCCGTCTTCCGCTCACGCCCCAACATCGTGCTGCCCGCCTCCAGTGGTGTCGCGACAGGCGTGAATGGAGGGACGAATGGAGACGTGTCGTCTTCAGCGATGAGAGTCGGTTCTGCCTTTGTGCCAATGATGGTCGTATGCGTGTTTGGCGCCGTGCAGGTGAGCGCCACAGTCAGGACTGCATACGACCGAGGCACACAGGGCCAACACCCGGCATCATGGTGTGGGGAGCGATCTCCTACACTGGCCGTACACCACTGGTGATCGTCGAGGGGACACTGAATAGTGCACGGTACATCCAAACCGTAATCGAACCCATCGTTCTACCATTCCTAGACCGGCAAGGGAACTTGCTGTTCCAACAGGACAATGCACGTCCGCATGTATCCCGTGCCACCCAACATGCTCTAGAAGGTGTAAGTCAACTACCCTGGCCAGCAAGATCTCCGGATCTGTCCCCCGTTGAGCATGTTTGGGACTGGATGAAGCGTCGTCTCACGCGGTCTGCACGTCCAGCACGAACGCTGGTCCAACTGAGGCGCCAGGTGGAAATGGCATGGCAAGCCGTTCCACAGGACTACATCCAGCATCTCTACGATCGTCTCCATGGGAGAATAGCAGCCTGCATTGCTGCGAAAGGTGGATATACACTGTACTAGTGCCGACATTGTGCATGCTCTGTTGCCTGTGTCTATGTGCCTGTGGTTCTGTCAGTGTGATCATGTGATGTATCTGACCCCAGGAATGTGTCAATAAAGTTCCCCCTTCCTGGGACAATGAATTCACGGTGTTCTTATTTCAATTTCCAGGAGTGTATATTGTGTATATATAGCCTCCTCCCTCCCCCATCCCCCACAGCATTTGACACATATATTGAATACTGAACACGTCATCTCCACTTCCTCCCTTTGTCACCTGCCTCGTGCATCTCCCTTCCTTCCCCTCTCTCCATCCATTTCCTCCTCCTGCTTTACTCTACACATCCCCTCCTGTATCCATCTCAACGTATCTCCAGCCATGGTCACCTGCTCGTGTAGCCCTCAGAACACAGTTCAATAAAGCAATCTGATAGTACTCCCACAACACACCTGTCACGCTGGGGTATGAAATACACTTGTTTGTCCGTGATGTACAAGCTGCATTCAAGGGGAACTGATAAAGCAGACCAATACCACTACAAAATAACACGCTTAGCGTTCAGAACAGCCTACATATTGGGCTAAACACTGTTTCTCCCTGCTGACATGTAGGCTGCCCTGAAAAGCAGGTTGATTTGCCTGGCTGGTACTGTTCTGACACAACGTGCTTGTTGTGCATAGCAGCCTGTACACCAAGGACTAGTAGAAACACGTTTTTTACCATATCTCCTATCTTTTTGGAGCCGGGAAGTTTAAACTCCGCAGTGAAGATACCTGTGAGGCCTACTGTTTCTGTCCCAAATTTGTTTTAAATCAGTCCCGAGGCTTGGAATAAGATCCCAGACATACACATATATTTACACTCAAGTTCGTATACTAGGGTTGGAACTTTCAGAGTGGCAACTATTTATTTACAGCTCGTAAAAAAATAGATACGTGTTTCAAAGTTTCACTGACCTTCATTGTAGTCCCCAGCATTGTGTATAACACGTTGCCAGCGATGTGGAAGTCGTAGGATACTCTTAGCAGTGCCAGCTGCGTTGACAGTTCGAGCGGCGCGGTCTATTGCCAGACGAATTTGTAGCAGTTCTGAAGCGAATGCCGTAGGGGGGTTTCCTGCAGTTTAGAAATCGAGTTGAACTCACGAGGGCTTAAGTCAGGGGAGTGCAGTAGATGGTATAGCACTTAGCAGCCCCATCAGTCAAACAAATCAATAACAGCATTCACTACACGTGTTTGAGCATTGTCCTGCAAAATGATGGTCAGGTCCTGCAGAAATTGTCATCACTTTTGTCTCTAAGCTGTTCATTTTTGGAACATAACCTACGACCACCTCAGAGATAGAAGTGATGACACTTTCGGCAGGACCTGACCATTATTTTGCAGGACAGTGCTCAAGCACGTACTGTGCCCAGATTTGTTTGACTAATGGGGCTGCTAAGTGCTATACCACCTGCTGACTTAAGCGCTCGTGAGTTCAACTCGATTTCTAAACTGAAGGAAACACTACAAATTCGCCAGGCAATAGACCACGTCGCTCGAACTGTCAACACAACTGGCACTGCTAAGAGTGTCCTACGAGTTCCACATTGCTGGCAACGGGTTATACACAATGCTGGTGACTACTTTGAAGGTCAGTAAAACTTTGAATCACGTATCTATTTCTTACGAACTGTAAATAGATAGTAGCCAGTATTAAAGTTGCAACCCTCGTATATTACCGCCAAGGAAGGGAAATGCCCAGAAGAGTTGGTGGATGCCAATCTATGTACTTACATGCTCGCTAGAGGAAGGATTGGTATATGCTTAGAGTTGCAACTTTCTGTGATAGGTAGAATGACCACCAGGTTGCATTAATGCTCTTCGTCTTTAGGATTGTTTCCAGGTGTGGTAGGGTATATAAGGAGCGTGAAAAGCTTCAGATGTTGGGAGATCGCTGTGAAGTAAGTGAAGGTGCCACATACGGGTGTAAAGATGTTTTAAAGGGGCTTCAGAAGACAGTGTTACAGCAGAATGGTATGTCACCGTCATCCTACGGCCTCACGTGCTATCTCTCACGTGACAATATTCCGGCAGTCTGGAACCGCGCGACTGCTACGGTCTCACGTTCGAATCCTGCCTCGGGCATGGATGTGTGTGATGTCCTTAGGTTAGTTAGGTTTAAGTAGTTCTAAGTTCTAGGGGACTGATGACCCCAGCAGTAATGTCCCATAGTGCTCAGAGCCATTTGAACAGTATTCTGGTGCCATTTTCTAGTCAGCCGATCATTGTCCACACATGGCACATGTCTCTAGGAAGTGTCTCCGTGATTTTCAGGCAGTTGCGGTACTCCAATGCTAGCAGTATCCCCAGATCTCTCCCTGGCAGAACATGGGAGGAATTGACGTCAACTCAGTCCCAGCATCAGCATTCATGATATCAGGGACACCTCATGTTGGCCAGCTTGTATGACGAGAGCATATAATGGTTTTATGATATCCACCCCAAGGAATCAGTGAATGCAACCAGTCCACAGGCGGGTAACATTCCACTGGTCCCTTCAGTGTTGGCGTGGCGGCTTGAAGAGGGTGATATGAAAATGTAACGAAAAGGTACTACAGACAGATTTCATCCTTTCCGACCAAACAAATGATTACGTTATGTAAGTCATTGACCAAAGCCCCGTAAACAGGCTAGTTTATAATAGCGGAACCGTAGAAATACCAGTTAGAAGTTAACCTAAATGCAGTAAGCCAGCTTGCGACGAGTAAGACGCAGCCGCGTCCTCGAATCACGCCTAGGAACGCGGGCAGTACCTCGAGTGCGTGCCGGCTCCGCGCCGTGGTAATGGGATCCCTCTGGCGGCTGGCGGCTGCTGGCTGGTGGATAGGCGGCCCTCGCCAGAGCACACCGCAATTAGAGGGCCCCCCGGCGCCATTGTCCGCAGCCCGGCCGCCATATTGTCTGCAGTTTCATTAGCGCCGCGAGTCGCAATAACTCGCCGGCCACCACCAGGGGCCGCCGCCATATCTGGAGCACGCGTGGATCGCCACTCACATGCGGCACTTTCTATCCACTACTAGCCAAAGATGCTGTCACATATACTGCCACTCCGCAAAATTCGTTTCCCAATGACTGTCTACGAAAAATGAGTGTTGCTCTCGGAGCTGCCGTATTATCACAAGAGCTCTGATGA
Source organism: Schistocerca serialis cubense (assembly GCF_023864345.2). Classification (NCBI taxonomy): domain Eukaryota; kingdom Metazoa; phylum Arthropoda; class Insecta; order Orthoptera; family Acrididae; genus Schistocerca; species Schistocerca serialis. The sequence continues at coordinate 773,180,711 of NC_064641.1, read as the reverse complement.
GATTATCGAAAGTGAGGCGTCAACTAAGCTCAGTTAATGGTTTTTGTGGTTCACACAGCAGTTGACCACTGTCAAACAGAAAGAGCAAAATTTTTCCTAAGTGGGGAAACAAGTGCCACGAGAACAGAAGCATACGACACAGGTGTATCATCATGCTATGATATGTGATCTGAAGTTTTCCCGGCGTATTTTCAATTTGAACAGTTCTCGGGTATCCGAAAGGGTAGCGTCGAAATTTCTCCACAGGATTTCGTCAGACATACACGCTGCCCTCTTCAGACGGTTCCTGACGAATGCTGTGCTGTTCCTCTCGGCGCCCTATATATACTAGCAGTTACCCCCTCCACCGTTCCTCTCCTGGTATCTTCGGTGCGGCCGGCGCGGCGGCTACTGGAGGTGGTGGGGAAAGCGGCGCCTGGGTCTGAACTGGGGTCTGCAGCGTCCCTGCTGCCGCCGTCGGAGGCGGTCCTCGATCTCTGGGACCGCATCTTTCTCTCCAGGCTGAGTGCAGGGTTCCAAGCCTGACTAAGTTGAAGGCCGCTGTCTTTATAAATTAGATCGTCCCGTAGTCGGATTTCGACGGCCTCTTTAGTAACACAGTCCCAGAAGGAGGAGGACTGGCAGAGTATTTTACTGTGTTACTAAAGAGGCCGTCGAAATCCGACTACGGGACGATCTAATTTATAAAGACAGCGGCCTTCAACTTAGTCAGGCTTGGAACCCTGCACTCAGCCTGGAGAGAAAGATGCGGTCCCAGAGATCGAGGACCGCCCCCGACGGCGGCAGCAGGGACACTGCAGACCCCAGTTCAGACCTAGGTGCCGCTTTCCCCACAACCTCCAGTAGCCACCGCGCCGGCCGCACCGAAGATACCAGGAGAGGAACGGTGGAGGGGGTAACTGCTAGTATATATAGGGCGCCGAGAGGAACAGCACAGCATTCGTCAGGAACCACTTGAAGATGGCAGCGTGTTCGTCTGACGAAATATTGTGGAGAAATTACGACGCAACTTGGTCGGATACCCGAGAACTGTTCAAATCATGCTATGATACTTTAATATCGGGGCTTGCTGTCGATTCAACCAACAGATACCTCGCTTGACGAAAGTAGTGATGTACCCAGAAGGGAAGGAGGAAACGAAATCACATAGGTCCAAAGCGTATTACTCCAGTTGACAAAGAACAAGGGAGGGTAAGCTGTCTCATCAGTATGATGTTGCACGCCGCCTACCCAGGGTATACGAAATAAGTGGAGTGGCAAGGGCGTCATAAAGCGCTTCTATCCTCTCCTGAGGCAAACTGGCACACAACTGTTGGAACTAATCTTTGATATACTGGGTACTGACTATCTGACAGAACTGACATCCAAGCTAGTCCCATATATGTTCTCATGGAAACAGACTGATGGTCTCGGTGGCCATCGAAGTATCTCAGCATCAAGCAGACAATACATAGAGGCGTGTACCATTTATGGATGAGCACCGACATATTGAAAAATTGCTTCACAGTACTGCTGCACGTGAAGTTCCACAGGGAGACGTGCACGCTGTGCCATCCGAGTTCTCTCAGTCACTACCAGCCATGAAGTGAAGTCGTACCCAGTAGCTCACCACACCATGACGCCAAAAATAACGCCGCTGCAGCTCTCTAAAACATTGAAATACTGGCACCTCTTTCAAAGTTGCCGCCAGACTCGCCGTCGAAGGTCATTTAGGGTCGTGTGGAACCACGATCCACGGCTGAACACAAAGTCTCGTCAGTCATAAGCAGCCCATGCTTCCCAGTCACTGCACCACTCCAAACTAAGCCACTCATGTTTTGATGCTAACAGTGCCTGCCTACATATCTACATCTACATCCATACACCGCAAGCCCCCTGACGTTGGGTGGCGGAGGGTACCTTGAGTACCTCTATCGGTTCTCCCTTCTATTCGTCTCGTATTGTTCGTGGAAAGAAGGATTGTCGGTATGAATCTGTGTGGGCTCTAATCTCTCTGATTTTATCCTCATGGTCTCTTCGCGAGATATACGTAGGAGGGAGCAATATACTGCTTGACTCCTCGGTGACGGTATGTTCTCGAAATTTTAACAAAAGCCCGTACCGATCTACTGCGCGTCCCTCCTGCAGAGTCTTCCACTGGAGTTTATCTATCGTCTCCGTAACGCTTTCGCGATTTCTAAGTGATCCTGTAACGAAGCGCGCTGCTCTCCGTTGGATCTTCTCTATCTCTTCGATCAACCCTATCTGGTACGGATCCCACACTGCTGAGCAGTATTCAAGCAGTGGGCGAACAAGCGTACTGTAACCTATTTCTTTTGTTCTCGCATTGCATTTCCTTAGGATTACACTTGTCTACATTGAGATTCAATTGCCATTCCCTGCACCATGCGTCAATTCGCTGCAGACCCTCCTGCATTTCAGTACAATTTTCCATTGTTACGACCTCTCGATATACCCCAGCATCATCCGCAAAAAGCCTCAGTGAACTTCCGATGTCATCCATAAGGTCATTTATGTATATTGTGAATAGCAAAGGTCCTACGACAGTCCCCTGCGGCGTACCTGAAATCACTCTTACTTCGGAAGACTTCTCTCCATTGAGAATGACATGCTGCGTTCTGTTATCTAGGAACTCTTCAATCCAATCACATAATTGGTCTGATAGTCCATATGCTCTTAGTTTGTTCACATGGGAAGGTAACTTCCTAGTCTGGCCGCTGCTCGTCTCTGACCAATGGTGCAGGATGTTGCAGGGAGTCCATCACTTCTTCTAGTTAGGCCGATGCAGATCAGAAGGTGTTACGATGTGCTTGGTGCACAGTACGATAATCCTTCCTTATGACGGTCAGATGAGATAGCCCCGAGCTTGACAACGGGTATACCTACCCCCACGTTCCCATGCAGCCCAGCATAGGAGTCAAAGGAGCGAGTACACACAACACAGTTCGCAGCATCTTGAAAGGCAACTGGGACGTACAAACATTGTAGATACGCTATCTGATCGAAAGTATCCGAACGCCACCGAGTAATGCGAAACTAAACACTAGATGAAATGGGAGGCGGATCCCAGTATAAAAGGAGCCGGGGATTACTATGTTGTCAATAGAGAAGTACAATAACAGCAGAACTTACAGGCCAAGACAAATTCAGAGATTTGGAACGTGAACTCGGCACAGGATACGCCAGAGGACAAATCCGTCAGGGACAATCCAGCTCTTCTAAATGTCCCCAACAGGAATTGCGTTGATGCGATTGTGGAGACGCGAAGGGACAACTACAGCTACACCAAGACCAATCAGATCCCATCTACTCACGGACAGAAGCTTTCAAGAACTTGGGAGTGTTGTCCTAAAACCCCGCATGAAATCAAAGGAAGCAATCATTCGTGACTTCCAAAGTATGACCAACAATCCAGCTAGCACGATGACTTTGCACCGGAAGAACAGAGTAAAATGGCTGAGCTGCTCTGGAAGGATGTTAACACAATTTACAGCTTCTGTATTGCGCACAGTGGACGAATAGTTCAGAGACGATGGCGGTACCAACATGACAATGTCCCCTGCCCATTAAGTAGCATCTGTAAGGAAATGTTTTGTGGACATGACATTCATGAAATAGCCTGGCCTGTCCAGAGCCACGAAGTAAACCCAGTGGTACACTTTTAGGATCAGTTAGAATTCCAAACTCACTGCAGACCACAGAATCCAACATCACTACCTTCTCTGGTTTCGGCTATTGATAAATAAGGACTGTCATTCCTTCACAGACATTCAGACATCATTTTAAGGTTTTCCCAGCAAAGTTCAAACAACCATAAAAATTAAGGGCTGAACACACCCCATATTAATGGCCAGTAGCTGGTGTCTGGATACCAGTATTGGTTAAAAACAGTTTTGGTTACAATTTTAGTTTTTTTATTTTTCAACGAAGCGTTTCGCTTTATTTAGGCATCTTCAGGTTATCTTAATTTGGTATTTCTTAAGAATCCTTTAGTCAGTGTAGGCAAAGGGCTACTCTGACTAAAGGATTCTTAAGAAATACCAAATTAAGATAACCTGAACGAAACGCGTCGTTGAAAAATAAGAAACTAAAATTGCAACCAAGACTGTTTTAACCAATACTGTTAAGCACTGGGTTACTGTTATGACACATATGGACTGGAAGAATGTCTGGATACTCTTCAGTCCGGAACCGCGTGATCGCTACGGTCGCAGGTTCGAATCCTGCCTCGGGCATGGATGTGTGTGATGTCCTTAGGTTAGTTAGGTTTAAGTAGTTCTAGGTTCTAGGGGACTGATGACCTCAGATGTTAAGTCCCATAGTGCTCAGAGCCATTTGAAAGATTTTGGTGTCAGGATAATCGTGATCAGATAGTGTAAAATACCCTTAGAATCAAACGGAGGAAAACTATCGAGGGCACGTCACTAGTCAGTCCCACCGGCAAGACTCAAGACATGATAGCACACTCTGTCATCAGCCCACAAGTGGCCCATCGGGACCATCTGACCGCCGTGTCATACCCAGTTGAGGATGCGGATAGGAGGGGCGTGTGGTCAGCACAACGCTCTCCCGGTCGTTATGATGGTATTCTTGACCGAAGCCGCTACTATTCGGTCGAGTAGCTCATCAATTGACATCAAGAGGCTGAGTGCACGCTGGAAAAATGGCAACAGCGCATTTCGGCCTAGATGGTTACCCATGCAAGTGCCGGCCACGCCCCACAGCGCTTAACGTCAGTGATCTCAGGGAACCGGTGTATCCACTGCGGCAAGGCCGGTGCCTACTCAAGACATGATAGTAATACAAATAACACATCAGTGAGAATGCTGGACAGTGGTATTCGCTAAATTTAATCAAGATTTCAAACTTGAATTTATTTCCTTTATTGATAAAATGAGATGGTGGTTCAGACCAGGGTAGAAAGAAACTGAGGATAAAAGGTGGCGAGTCGAAAGAGCGTAGACAAGAAGGGTAAAAAGGTGGAAGAGTACGTAGCACAGCGCTTCTGGTATCTCAGATAAAGGCCGAACTGAGTTTTTGCAAATATTCGCCTGCGTACGAGTGTAAAAAGCCAAACTTTTGCACAAATGTTCTATTTAACAGACGGAGAGATCTTCCGAGAATCGTTCTGTTCACAAATTATCCGAAGAATTGAACTTCCCAAGCGGAACTACTTTTTTGTTTCTACTCGGGACGTCAGGTGCTCATTGCCCCGCTAATTACGATCGGCGGCCGGGCAGCCCGCGTTAAAAAGGTTTGGCGCGCCGCGTGCTGTTTGCGGAGCAGGTCGGTACTGTTCTGTCACGGTGCCTACTGCACTAATTAGCTGACGTGTGGTGCAGCGCGGTTCGACTGCCGGTGCCCAATAGCTCCATCCCGCCCCGGGGAGCCGGTTTACGGTCCGCTCCGCCTCAAGTTGCTCTCGTCGGCAACTCCGCTCGGCCCCGGGACGCGAACGCCCGCGCTCTTTCGGGCAAAACTCGCGCCCAACTGCTGCGGCCGACAAGCAAAGAAAATTGGCTCCGCCAGAAGTGGAGCGCTTGCCGAAAGTGAGAGAGGGAGGGAGGTCGGAATAAACTCCGCCGTCTTGGCAACGGGACGCCGCTATTTATACGCTCCACGGGAAGGAGCGCCCGTACTTGGGGGCCTCTTAAGAACCCTGTAGGGCAGGCTGGCGAAGAACAAATGACCCGAAACTAATGCGGGTGTCGGGAATTAAGAGAGGTTTACGATTATGTATGACTGCCGTTCGTATAATCAACGGCATCTCCATGGTTGCAGAAATCTTCGTCTTAATCCGCTTTTTCTTTGTAGTTTTCGCAGAACGTAATATTGCATTAACGAACTGGTGGTGGTGGGCTTAATGTTCCCAAAAAACGAAAAACTGCACTTCAATCGACTGCTAATTAACCTGGCGTGCTTTTCTTTGTTTACGAGAATTCTACGATGGGGATTGAGAGATTCAAACCAAGTTGTTTTTACTGTAGGAAGGCACAAATACTAAGACAATAACATTGACGGTTGTGATGCTCAGTTTTAGGTTGCTCCCTAACTTTGGCTTCAGCAGGATTCCTGAAATTTTCAGTGTTCAGTAACGAACTGATGCGAAAACCTTAATATTTAAAATTGCAAGATCCTCCTAATAGCCGCAGTCTCTCTCTCTCTCTCTCTCTCTCTCTCTCTCTCTCTCTCTCATTCACACGCACACACACACACACACACACACACACACACACACGACATCCCTCCCTCCCGCCCTTCCATCCTCAAATGGCTCTGAGCGACTTAACTTCTGAGGTCATCAGTGTAGTAACCACAACCAACAGCGGGAACGCCTTGGGCTGCGGATCGGAGCCGCCAGACTGGGAAGCCGCCGACGGTGGAGCACGCACCACCGGGTAAGCACAGGACGAGTCGGACGACAGACCAACGACGACCGACCACGACTGACTATGAGCGACACAACAAGGAAGAGATAAACAACGGAGGCTTGTGGAAACGACAACACCAAACGTAAATCCACTCGGAACCAGAGCCATGCAAATGTCAACAACGAGCAACGACCAGAACGCAGTACCGCCGAGATAGAAACGAAATCCAGAGCGAGTACAGACTGGCTGGACTAGATTTTTTTTTTCATTTATTGAATTTCAATTCCCCCCGAAGGGGGCGGGCTGGCAGCAGCTTAGTACGCCGCTCTTCAGCCGACAGATTTTGTGACAAAGATCAAGAGAACAAATAATAAAAAACAGGCGATAAAATCGGTGACTTAGAGAGTAATAAGGCGAAAAGAAATCGTGGAACTTAAAACAACAACACAGGGATGATGACGCTAATAAAAATACATACGAAGCAGACAGGGAAAACAATAGACAATTAAAAAAAAACGGCGACAGTCTGGATTCTGTTCGCAAAGGACATAAAATTCACACCGAGCGACAGCATGGTTTCTGTTCGCAACACGAGAAAGACAAACAACACTGAATAGTCACTGGAACACTGCACTAAAAAGTTGGTAAATGTGACACCACAGCCGAGAGCAGGTGGGGGGAAACTAGACAGAAGATGGGAAAACAAAAAAGGGGGGAAAGGAGAGTAAAAGCGAAGGGGGGAGCCGGGAAAGGAGCTGAAGGAGGATGAGGACCCATAAGAGGGGTGGGGGGCAGACGCGACAGGGAGTGGGGTAGGCAGAGGAGGGGAATACAAAAGGACTGGGGGATGCGGGGGAGAAGGGAGGTAGGGAGAGGTTAGGGGGGAGAAAACAGGACGGAAGGGCTGGACTAGAGCAGAGCGGGTCCCTATATACGAAAACGGAGGGAGCGGCTATTGGCCGCTGTCTGCACGTGGCTTAGCGGTGGCGCCCTCGCTGCGCGAGAGCCGGTCCGCGGAATAGCCGCCACGGAGGCGGAATGGGCTGACCACGTCCAATTGTTCTGGCGCGTGTTCGACTCCCGCGGCGGAAAGTACTAGAATCAGTTGCCTAGAATTTAGAACTAATTGAACCTAACTAAGCTAAGGACATCACACACATCCATGCCCGAAGCAGGATTCGAACCTGCGACTGTAGCGGTCGCTCGGTTCCAGACTGTAGCGCCTAGAAGCGCTCGGCCACTCCGGCCGGCCTCCCTTCCTCCCCATCACTGCTGCGGTCACGGTCACAGTCACAGCCCACACACATAGACATACACAAACACTCATTCGCATTAAGAATTAATAAATGAGCTCCAGTAAATGTATGTGGGAAAACTGCTCATAAGGCAACAGGCGGATGAGGTAGTCAGTCTGCAACAAACTGAAACGTTTGCCACAAAATATTTGATCAAGTGAACATCCGCGACTGAGGAACATACTTACAGAATCAAAATCCACTACACTTACCAGTAATTCTTTTAATTTATTCCACAATCGGTTTCGAAGCAAACAACTTACTGCTGGGTCGTGTCCTCCAGGCGTTCGCTGTGGTTGCCAATCCTACGTTCCCATGCATCTGACGGAGATGTGACCTCCCGTGACTGACTCGTCCGACCACCACGCATTTATGTTCCCATAATTATTTCGTAGCACCTGAATTTGACGCTATATTCTCCGAAACCGCTCAAGTAAAGTGGAAGTGGCTCTGAGTACTATGCGACTTAACATCTCAGGTCATCAGTCCCCTAGAACTTAGAACTACGTAAACCTAACTAACCTAAGGACATCACACACATCCATGCCAGAGGCAGGATTCGAACCTGCGACCGTAGCGGTCGCGTGGTTCCAGACTGAATCGCCTAGAACCGCTCGGCCACTAGCAGCCGGCCCGGTCAATACAATAAGAAATTACTGACAACTGATATGGATTTTTGATCTATAAATAATACATTTGAGTTGTGCTGTACAAAAAAAAACGACATACAAAATCGTGAAGCTGAGACCTCTCGTTGATAGGTGTAATAAGCATATGTCAGTGTGAACCTCCGTTTGCCCTCACGGCACAGTATTAAGCGTGCTCATTAGCTATGTGACGTACTCAAACCGTTCCGCGATACCACTACAAACCGGACGAATCTCTTCCTTGAGTAACCACGATAAAGCTATTTTTAACTTAACTAAGCGGACGAAAATTCCTTAGGAATTCGTTCTTGTTGTCAGCGAACCTCGTCAAGATAGATTTAACGAAAATGTTTCGTACTTCGACTAAACGTCACTTCCAATATTCAGAGTTAACTTGTTATTCTTTCTCTTATATGCCTTATGAATTTTGGAAGGAGTCGACTGGAATACACTTATACACTCCTGGAAATTGAAATAAGAACACCGTGAATTCATTGTCCCAGGAAGGGGAAACTTTATTGACATATTCCTGGGGTCAGATACATCACATGATCACACTGACAGAACCACAGGCACATAGACACAGGCAACAGAGCATGCACAATGTCGGCACTAGTACAGTGTATATCCACCTTTCGCAGCAATGCAGGCTGCTATTCTCCCATGGAGACGATCGTAGAGATGCTGGATGTAGTCCTGTGGAACGGCTTGCCATGCCATTTCCACCTGGCGCCTCAGTTGGACCAGCGTTCGTGCTGGACGTGCAGACCGCGTGAGACGACGCTTCATCCAGTCCCAAACATGCTCAATGGGGGACAGATCCGGAGATCTTGCTGGCCAGGGTAGTTGACTTACACCTTCTAGAGCACGTTGGGTGGCACGGGATACATGCGGACGTGCATTGTCCTGTTGGAACAGCAAGTTCCCTTGCCGGTCTAGGAATGGTAGAACTATGGGTTCGATGACGGTTTGGATGTACCGTGCACTATTCAGTGTCCCCTCGACGATCACCAGTGGTGTACGGCCAGTGTAGGAGATCGCTCCCCACACCATGATGCCGGGTGTTGGCCCTGTGTGCCTCGGTCGTATGCAGTCCTGATTGTGGCGCTCACCTGCACGGCGCCAAACACGCATACGACCATCATTGGCACCAAGGCAGAAGCGACTCTCATCGCTGAAGACGACACGTCTCCATTCGTCCCTCCATTCACGCCTGTCGCGACACCACTGGAGGCGGGCTGCACGATGTTGGGGCGTGAGCGGAAGACGGCCTAACGGTGTGCGGGACCGTAGCCCAGCTTCATGGAGACGGTTGCGAATGGTCCTCGCCGATACCCCAGGAGCAACAGTGTCTCTAATTTGCTGGGAAGTGGCGGTGCAGTCCCCTACGGCACTGCGTAGGACCCTACGGTCTTGGCGTGCATCCGTGCGTCGCTGCGGTCCGGTCCCAGGTCGACGGGCACGTGCACCTTCCGCCGACCACTGGCGACAACATCGATGTACTGTGGAGACCTCACGCCCCACGTGTTGAGCAATTCGGCGGTACGTCCACCCGGCCTCCCGCATGCCCACTATACGCCCTCGCTCAAAGTCCGTCAACTGCACATACGGTCCACGTCCACGCTGTCGCGGCATGCTACCAGTGTTAAAGACTGCGATGGAGCTCCGTATGCTACGGCAAACTGGCTGACACTGACGGCGGCGGTGCACAAATGCTGCGCAGCTAGCGCCATTCGACGGCCAACACCGCGGTTCCTGGTGTGTCCGCTGTGCCGTGCGTGTGATCATTGCTTGTACAGCCCTCTCGCAGTGTCCGGAGCAAGTATGGTGGGTCTGACACACCGGTGTCAATGTGTTCTTTTTTCCATTTCCAGGAGTGCATATGACACCCGTATATTGTAATGACACTAATGTAAACTAAAATGAAACTATTATATTAAAGATACTGCTTCTGATCTGAGATTGTAGCGTTGGAGTAAGAGAGCACTTGACGCATAGATGAGGTGTTTATCAGTCTGCAAGCGAAAGAGGACGCAGCATGCAGTTCTTGTGGTGTCCTCTGTAAAGTCACCGTTAGATTATAATGTAAGAATTTTCTCATAGCAATATTTTGTGTTACACCGCACATAAAATAGTTAGTTAAAAATGAAGAGTGATTTTATAATGGCATGTAAAGTGAAGTGATGAAATGTAAATTTAATTGTGACGAGAAAGAATTACTGGATTCACGCTACAAAGAAGCTTTACGAGTACCTGTATTATTGGAAACACGAATGTGGGAGCGGAAATCTTCTCGTAATTAACGAAAGGAAGTTGATTTTTTATTACTTTACTTTTGCCAGAGCGTCAGTGTAAATAAGCTGGCTGGTAATTGGTAACACTGAGTTCTGTGTTGAGTAACCCCAGAATGTACTAAACAGCTTTGATGTATAGGCTAGTTAAATGTCTCCTTTTTGTAACGTTTCTAAGATTTGTTAATAATGGTATACGTATTTTGAAGACTTGTCTTTATGCTTTTTAGTGATGTTAAGTAATACTTGCTATACAAATATCATGTTTGTGACCACGTCAGCAAAGAAAAGTTTTCATTAAGAAAAAAAGGATGAAATTTTTCAGTTGTCAGATGTTTTGAAAAGCTAATCTTAACTTGGAATACAACTTCAATATTGAAAAAGTCAGTGTTGGTAATTCACCCAAATCACTACCGCCTCCCTGTACAGGTCACATATTTTTTTTAAAGACATTGAATTTTTCTTAAATGTTTTCATTTATCAGCCAAAAGAATTTCTTGTATATTTCAAAGCATTGCGGCCAATACTGCATACTGCTAAGTCGGTAGCTAATATATGTCATTCTTCTTCAAGAGATAGCAGAATATAACGCGATGCTCCGTTGCTGATTTAGTGGTAAGACAATTTTATTTATTTGTAATGTGCACAAGGACCAAATTTATCAGTTTTGAACAGGGCCAGAGGATGCAGTAACTAAGGGGCTGATGTATTTTGCAGTGACTGTATTTCTTTATTGGTATTGTGAGTTGCATTGCCCAATCATTTCGTGTAAAGTTTTGCTAACAACTACACAGAGTAAGAACACTCGTTGCAGGTACAACACGCATAACGATAACGCCAGTTTTGTATACATTACCATTTTAGGCAATCATTTCAGTACTCCATTACCTTAGAAAGAACGCTAAAATTTCGATTGATGAACTTTAGGTATAGCCTGTTCCTTTGTCAATCAGTACTAAGTTCGATAGCAACAGATTATGGACACATATACTGATGAGCCAAACAATATGATCAACTGCTTAATAGCTTGTTGTCCGTCTTTGGAATGGAATACATCATCACTGATTCTTCTTATCAGAGATCCTACAGTTTGTAGGTTTGTGGATGTGTGTGGCATTAGATATCTAAGCACGCGTCATGTAATTCGTGTAAATAACGGGCCATATATTTGCAGACGCGGAGATTTCACCCGAAAGCCACCCAGATGGGTTTCATACGATTTACATAAGGCGAATTGGTCGCTGAGACATCAACTTGAGTACTCTATAATGTTCCTCAGATTACTGTACCAGTTACATTGCTGAAGGACGACATCGCTCGCAGGGAAGACATCAAGCATGGAGGTACGCAGGCGGTTTGCCACTGTCAGCGTGTCTTCGATTACTACTACACGTCCCATGCAAGCGCTGGAGAATTTTTCCCGTTGCATAATACTGCTCCCTTTGATTTCATTGCGTCCTGAACGTTGCGAGCCGTCTTTCACCACGATGGCCGCAGTGACAGCGCTTGTAGAGACGACCATGGACCCAGTGTAGCAAAAATGTGATTCACCCACAGAGCGGGTAAGTTTCCGTTGACCGACAGTCGAATCCCAATGGTTCCGTGCACACTGAAGTCGTAAATGACGATGTCGGACGCTCGACATATGAACACGTAGGGGTGATCTGCTGCGGAGCTTCACGTTCGACAATGTACAATGAACGGTGTACTCCGAAACATTTCTCCGTGCACCAGCACGGTGCTCTCTCGGAAGAGATAGTACAGATCTATCCGCCTTTACACTGCAGACAAGCCTTCAAACTCCATATTCTTTGAAGAAATGTGAACCTTCAACCATTTAGTTTCTAGTGGTAGTTTCACTGTCCTTCTGTCTCTTTCCGTTCATGCTCACGACAGTAGCACGTGAACATTCGACCAGCTCGCCGTTTTTGAGATATTCGTTCGCAGGCTCTGCGTAATAACAGTCTGCTGTTTCTCTTATTTCAATAGATTTTCCAATATGGAGCTCGTATCTTCGCTAAGGTGGTCCCCCAGCCGTGTCTGCTCCGCTTACATACTTTTGTTACTGCGCCACCTGTAAGCAATGCCACCAGGCGACAGATAACGTTGCGGCGGGCAGTGGTCATAATGTTTTGGTGGGTTACTATTTGTTATATAGAAGATACCCGACGAGAAGAAAATTTGTATTGCCTTTCTAGTATCTTTGATAACGGCATATACGTGTACACATCCTCCTCTTTCCAGTAAGCAGTGCTGATTACACTGCAAGTAATAAGCCGAAAGAAAAATTTGCTTGCAGTCTAAAATAGAAAGTGATGCACATTTTAATCCTGGAGTTACACTTTTTAATTACTGTCGTTCGAATTATTAAAGCAGTCGAATGGATAGAAATTATTCTCTGCCATGTGATGACATGACCAAAAGTTTTCAAAGGAATTTAGTGCCTCTACCTTAGCCTTCCCGATGAGGACAGGTAAGTTACGTGGAGGATTCTTAAAAGCACGGAAGCTCTACGTAATATCCGGACGCCTTCGTTAACGTCATGTATATCTATCTCTTTTTTTATTCAGTATTTATTCGTTTACAAATATCACCCTCAGCCCATAGGCCATATGCACAGTTAATGCACATGCTGTATCTAGAATTTATAAATGTAAATATTATTCGTTACAAATACTGCACATGGATCAACAGTTAGAAAAGCTCTTCAAAATAATATGAACATAACGGGTTAATTTCGTCTAAAGGTTTCGTAAAAAAAAAAAAATAAATCCCTGGCTTACTATGTGAGCTTGTGGGATAGTGGCAGATTCGTAAGACTGGAGTGACTGATAAAGTGGAAAGTAGGGGTGTAGAGTTGTTTTGGTGACTGGAAGACAAAGTAGGAATTCAGGGTGCGTGGTGTCATTTGCATAGTCTATTCCAACACATTTCGCTGTCGTTCATTTTCTCCTCCGCTCAATTATTTGGCGCAACTTCGCATGGAAACCTTGCAGCACTGTGCTGCAGTCAGGAATACCATTCCTAATAGGTGGTTTGGCTAACAACGCAAATAACACTGCAACATTTGTGTTTATCACGCGTAAAAATAAGCTAGCGACATGTTCTTTACCTCTGTCGACATTGCCGTGTCTATCGTCTTCAGCCAAGCCTTTAGGCTAGGTGTCGAGAACTCGCACCACTGTTTTTCCAAATTATATTCTGTCTGGGTTTTTTTTCAGAATAATGTCTTCGATCTTAACAGCCTGTCAAGTCTGTTGTCTCAAAGAAAATGGTGAGAAATATCATTATGACAAAAGACAAGACAGTTCCTGCATCTAATTGCAAGTTACAGCTGACTATGGAGTTACAATGGTACACTTCTGAAAAAATAACGGAAGTCTTCTACAATACTTTTGTAGACTGAACGATGAAGCGATATTTCTAATTAATAACAAAAAACCTGTTGAAGAGTTGAAATTTAATGTATTACGGTGGAAGCAATTCTAATGTACCTAATATACAAATGAAGCTGTAAACTGAGCTCAGATGAAAACAAATACAACAATAATTTCGGTGGGGGAATCTATAGCTGGAAACGTCGGCGGAAAAGCTGTTAAACTTTAGAGAGTTACGAAGACACTTTAATGAACTGAAAATGACGTAAACCGAATTTCGTACGTGTTTCGAGAACGAGAACGCTAATGCACGTTAAAATGCTTACTTCATTAACAGATGTAATACTATTGCCTAAACTCTCTGCTACAGACAAATTTTCTGACTTACTCCCGTACAAATTTCAGAGATATATATACGAACCATCAGGACGAGGTTCCGTGACTTATTATGGACTAATTTAATAACGAATTTCAAGTCGTTTGCTTACATGAAATAACTGTTCTGCCATAGTGAATGAAACACTGCGGTACTGGGCTATTTATGGAGTTGTATATTCTGTTGCTTTGGTACTGAAACTACTACGAATTGCTAAACTACGTTAAAAAGAAAAACAGTTCTGCGGTACTGACGCAAACGTTATTATACGTGATGAAAGAGCAGTATAATTACTAATAATTACAAAGCAAATGCTTGTTGACAAGCATAGTCCTACCGTATCTGCACTCACCGAAATTAAAGCACAGAAGCAATGAAGTGTACGTGTTTGTTTTAATTGCAAACGGGTACAAGTTTCAATAAGTATTATATACACAGTGAACACAAAATGAAAACTTCTCTTTGGGCACTATGCCACTATAGCATTTTCATTAACATCATTATTATCCTGATGGAAATCTGCACTAAACATGGTATTGGTGTTCGAGGTCTAATTAGAGTGACGCTTTTCTCACGTGCGGAATCTGCGCTGATGAGTGACAAAGGTAATACACAATGACAATTAACTCTACGGTAACGAATTGCTCAAACTGCACGAGTTTTCTATTCCTCTTAGATCGTCAATTTCTCCTCCACCTCGTGTTGCATCTTGAGCACCGGTTGGGCGTCAATGTTATGCCGCGTTTATAGTATTCGGTCTCATTTAAAGATAAATCATCTCTGCACATATTTACTACCTCATCACGAATCTGCTTCACCGCATTCCCTTGCAAATTCAACCGGCTAGTCAAACGAAACTCTGCGAAGTCACTTAGCACAGCAGCCATCTTCTTTGTTTGTACGTACTATGGCAACACCAGAAGAGGAGTGTGAACTGCATACACAGTAGCTAAAGGGTTCCATTCCGCTTTCTGTGGGATTGCATTCAGATATTTATGCTATTTCTGAGGAAACATACCACATTTGTTAATGTTAAATCCTTTTAATTTACAGTTTCAACTTAGTTTTGCGGTTGTTAAGAACAGTACGGAACGTGGAGCGCCATTTACCCTGAAAAAAAAATTGGGGATTCAGCTACGCAACGTCAGTACCTACGAATCTTGATTTAACGGAGGGAAATTTGAGAAAAAATATCCAACGAGACCCTTAATACAAACAGAAGACGTGCGTAACTGTTCAATTTTAGAACCCACTGGGATTTCAGCTGTTAGTGTTATACTGCAT
Source organism: Schistocerca serialis cubense (assembly GCF_023864345.2). Classification (NCBI taxonomy): domain Eukaryota; kingdom Metazoa; phylum Arthropoda; class Insecta; order Orthoptera; family Acrididae; genus Schistocerca; species Schistocerca serialis. The sequence goes on along the minus strand of NC_064641.1, from coordinate 773,165,070 downwards.
ATCATGTTCTTTCTGGTTCTTTTCTGAATGAATCCTTCGTTTATAAATTACATTTCCTCGTTTTGTATTGGTTCGGACGTGGTAAAGAGCTGAGGATCAATCGCTTATTTATGTTATGTTAATTACTTTATTTTAACACTTTGGTCGCATGCTCCATCTATCACCACAGTAATTCGCTACCACACGGAAGAAAAATGGTCTGCCTTATTTGGCAGTGAATAATTGATTTATTTTGAGGTTATTCATATTTAACTAATGGATATATTGTTGCTCGTAAGCAGTGGTGTGGAATGGGTAGACATATGTCACAAGAGTGAAGAAAACCGCAAAAAGTTTACACTTTACTTACAAAGATCGTGTTACACAGAAATAATTACATGGATGCAACAATTTTCTAATTTGGATCATACACCAACAGTGACCATTATGAGAGTAGATCAGGTAGTATTTTTTGGGGTTGCGATTAGTGGGAGTTGAATGTCAAGACAAGGTGGATGCGAAGCAGAAGTGTGTGTGTGTGTGTGTGTGTGTGTGTGTGTGTGTGTGTGTGTGTGTGTGTGTGTGTGAGTGAGTGAGTGAGTGAGTGTACATCTTTTAGAAAAGTGAACCTTTTAGAAAAATTAGTAACAATTGTATAAAATTGAAATAACTTTGTCGACTCAGTTTCCAGCATCAAACATGTTGTAAACAGTTGCAAATTATGTTCACCCACCTTGATCTCCAAAATACCTAATAAGAACTTGGACATACGACGTGTACGTTGTACCAATGAGTCATATGGTGTTGACGACGTGTTCTGGACAGTGTTTCAAAACATTTATGGTTGTGACCAATTTGTGGAAGAACATCTACTGCAACTAATGGTTCTGCTTTCATCACACGATGTTTGCCATAATTTTTGAAGAAACAGATCGGGCCAGATAGAAAAGAGAAAAATTCTCACTGTCTTCGGAAAGTATTTCAACAACAGCATATGTGTAACAATGGATCACTAAACTAAACATGTGACTAATAAACAAAATTAGGACTGTGAAATAAATGTTTTAAAGGTCTTGTAGCTCTCTGTGCGCTGAATTCGCAACTGGTAAGTAGATGCTACTTCGAACAAAACACACTTAAATATTTATATTGGGCAACTGAGTATTTTCTTTATGGTTTCCTTGTCTTAAGAAACACATAGAGTGACGATGCATTATACGTGTCATTTAGTCACAGACTTGGTACTTTAGCGTCTGAAACGAGGAAGAGAGAGAGCAAGCCCTTGTTCTCTACAAGAATGAAGAACTGAATAGATGAGTGATATGTTTCGTCGTTGTTCAGACTTGTGCAAACCGTCAAGCACAATACTGATTTCGCATGTTTCTCTCTAGCCATTTATGGTATTTTGGGCTAGTTGACCAGCTCCGTTTAATCAAATAAGGAGCGTCAAGCGATCATAAGCAAACACAATCTCCGAGAGCTTACAATCATAACACGAACTACCTCTTCTGTTGGTTTTTCAATTAATATGAAGTTACAATGCCAACGGCCTTGCTTCAGTGGTAACATGGGTTCTGTCAGACCACCGAAGTTAAGCGCCGTCGGGCTTGGCTAGCACTTGGGTGGATGACCACTCTTCTCCGCCGAGCTCTGTAGGTAAGCGAGGTGTACTCAGCTCTTGTGTCCAGATAAGGAGCCACTTGACTGAGAAGTAGCGGCTCCGGTCACGATAACTGGGATCGGACGGGAGAGCGGTCTGCTGACTACATAGCCCACCACATCCGCATCCAGAGATGCCTTTTGGCTGAGGATGACTCGGTGGTTGGTCGGTACCGTTCGACCTTTCGAGGTCTGTTCGGATGTGTCAGTAATGAATTTACTATACAGATTCAGTAGCTAGGTAGTGACTAGGTTGTGACTGGAGTCGTATGTAGAACAACGCATTAACTTGAGATATCGAGCAGGTTATTCATTAAAAGTGATGTTTTTCTGAAATCACACCCAAACCCACCCACCCACCCACCCACCCACCCACCCACCCACACACACACACACACACACACACACACACACACACACAAAGCGTGCGCGCATTGCAACTGCTGTTACCAGGAAAAGGTCTGTTACTTACGTTAAGGCACAACTTCTGGAAGTAAATAAACACGGCACTCACCTGAAAAGATAAAAATTTGCCTTAGAAAATTTACCTTCATACGTTAGAGCATACTGTTTAAAGCAAAATACACAAAGTAAAAAATTCTCTGTTTTAACGTGACATAAAAGAATATTATGGTTTAAAGTGTCTTCGAAAGAGTTCACTTAGGATGAAGTATCAGCTATAGTAGGGAAGAATGAGTAAGAAATAGGCTACGTCTGTTTCAAAAGTACTATCCGTGCGCTCTTCAGATATTTTATAGGGTGTACATTAACGAAACCAACAAACTCCATGCACGGAGTCCTGGCTGGAAATGAAGGAAAGAAGATCATATGAACATGTGTCCGGAAAAGCGTCGTTGCCGTACGTCCCTTGTGTGTTGAAGGCTGTGTTACTGTCGCAGCACGCTGTAAGCAGCAGAATGGTCCGATATTCTTGCCGGGAACAAACCGAGACGATGTTTGTATACGGTCAGGCAAATGGACATCACCAGCATTACCAACCTGCAAAATCGTCATCTGTGGGCTACAGACAATCCTTGCGGAATGGTGAGGCGTCTCATTGGCATCGACTGGGCATCAGTGTCTGAGCAGGGATTCTTACCGACCACATACTTGGGCCGGTTATTTTTCCACAACGCCTCGACCGAGGAACGTACCTGGACTTCCTGTGGAATACACTGCCTTGGCTGTTTTAGAAAGTGTCTTTGGCAATACGACAGGTTATGTGGTTTCTGCATGACGGAGAACCACCCCACTTCCTCATTACAGGTCGCTGACGCCTCAACACCACCTTCCACGGACGTTGTATACAACGCGAAGGTCCTGTAACATGGCCTGCTAGATTACCGGCCTTAAACACCCTAGATTTTTATCTCTGGGAGTGCCTGAAAAACGTTGTGTGTGCTGAACCAGTTCCTAATGTGCAGACCCTTCAACAGCGTGTCCGCGGTGCCTGTGACGCTCTGCGGAGAGGGGCCGGAACGTGCGAAAGAGTGCGGTAATCCTTGACGCTACGTGTGGACGTGTGCATTGCATCGCGTGGAAGCCACTTTGAACATCTGTTGTGACGTGGATGCGATGCAGCTCTGTACTGGGTCGGACTATTTATTGTCGTTACATGCACACCGTCCATTTCCGGACAAAGGTTCATCGGATTTTTTTTCCTTCCATTTCCAGGCAGGAATCCGTTCCTGCACTTAGTCGGTTTTATTAAGGTTCAGCATGTATATGTGGATTGCTGTCTGAAGACGAGTGAAACTGGAGAGCAATTACATGGGGACTTAATGGAAAAATTTGCATTCCAAAAACATATGTAGTGACTAGGAGAATATTTCACACTGAAGTCGGCGGTGGTTCGTAACGAAAGAATTGCAATTATCTCGCGAAAAGCTAGTTTGCGTATCTATACCATACCCCCCCCCCCCCCTCCTTCCGTCACCCGCCCACCCAGCCATCCACCTACCCACACCCACACCCGCACACACACACACACACACACACACACACACACACACACACACACACACACACCGCCCAACCGCAGTTCGCGGTCTAGTGGCTAGCGTTGCTGGCTCTGGATCACGGGGTCCCGGGTTCGATTAACGGCCATGTTGGGAATTTTTTTATGCCCTGGGACTGGGTGTTTGTGTTTTCCTCCTCCTCCTCCTCCTCCTCCTCCTCATCATCATCATCAGATCCATCACCATCACCATCATTCGTGAGAGTGGTTATATTGGAATGTGAAAGAAATTGGGCTGTGTGAAAATTGGGAGTTTGTACTGGCGCTGATGACCGCGCAGTTGAGCGCCTCACAAACCAAACATCATCATCACCATCACACATACACATATAGGTGCGCTCCATGTACTAACCTCTAGGAAAGCTCCTAATAACAAACAGTGTTCTGCAAGTCCATAATTGAGTTTGAAGTATGTGAGATACACTCTGTAAAAAGCACTGGCGTTTATTTATGTTAAGAGGACTGGCATTCTGAGAGCTCGTACAATCACTAAGAAGTACCCGTCATTAGGCGACCAACAAAGAGTGTAAGCCACAAGTTTAAACAGTAGTTCATCATGTTCGTCGTATGGAGCATATATACTGCTGTCCATACCACTTGTGGTAAATATACCCATCAATTGTTAGGTTGCTAATACTCTAACCTTTCTGATTGTATGATAATCTTGTTTTTATGAATAAACAAAAAAAGAAGTAGAAAAGGAAAATTACACTTGCGTCAAAATCTTAAACATTTGATATCTTGAGGCAAAATAATTTTATCTTTATAGTGATCGCTATTGACGGATTTTAAATTCTTTCAAAAGATTTGGCTCTGTCTTCATCTTCATCGTACTTGTTGATAACGCAGGCGAGTTTCATTAAATTCGGTTGTTTCTTGGAAGAAAGAACTAATTCCGGATTTAAAATGGTTCAAATGGCTCTAAGCACTATGGGACTTAACATCTGAGGTCATCAGTCCCCTAGACTTAGAACTACTTAAACCTAACTAACCAAAGGACATCACACACATCCATGCCAAAGGCAGGATTCGAACCTGCGACCGTAGCAGCAGCACGGTTCCGGACTGAAGCGCCTAGAACCGTTCGGCCACAGCGGGCGGCCCGGGATTCAAAGAAACGTATTTGATACTAATTAAATGGAATTTTAGATACAGGAAGAAAACTCTCTTGTAGCATGTCCGTTTTGATAATCAGATGGCACATGATCTCAGAAATATGTCTCACAGAATAGAGTGTGGCCGGCCAGTGTGGCCATGCGGTTCTAGGCGCTAGTCTGGAACCGTGCTATCGCTACGGTCACAGGTTCGAATCCTGCTTCGGGCATGGATGTGTGTGATGTCCTTAGGTTAGTTAGGTTTAAGTAGTTCTAAGTTCTAGTGGACTGATGACCTCAGAAGCCATTTGAACCAAGCCAATAGTGATGGCGGTCTGTTCTGGTCTGAATATTAAACCTAACCGTCAACGGACCATCTACCGGGAGGAACAGATTTTGTGGCCAACAACAGGTACCATCATGCTCGAACAGTCCACGGGTGTACTGCCGGTCCATAGTGTCCAACGGGCACAATATTTCGGCGATCAGACATGTCGCCATTGTCAGGTGCTGACGATGGTGACATGTCTGATAGCCGAAATATTGTGCCCGTTGGACACTATGGACCTGCTGTACACCCGTGGTCTGTTCGAGCAAGAAATACGACGAGAGAAACTGAAGAATCACATCAGCTACCACCATATATATCAGCAAAGATGCAAGAAATATATTTGGACGCTATTCATTCTGTATTCCAAAAAATTTTGCAAAACCCCTTGTTGAATCCTCGTACTGGGTGTGTTATTGTCTACCAGGCCACTCTCCCTCCAGAGTCTCCTGATCTTTTATCCGGCACGACTATAACCCTCATCCCTAATGTAGTCCGGCTGCGCGCAGCAGCAACTGGTAGAGCGCAGCATAGAACGTGATGGACAACCTCACGCTAAGAACTAATGACTGCATTCAGCGAAATGAACCACACGTGAGCGTGACACAACACACGCCCCTTTTTACTGCGCTGCGTGTGCTGGAAGTAATTCTGATTCCAATTACATTAGCAGCGATGTTCGGACACGAGGGCTTACCCGCATGGCTGCATGTATTTGGCACAAATTCCGTATGGCTAGATATCCACTGTCTGACATATATGGGAATACTAATCGCGGTTCATTACCTTATGTGGAAGTTTCAGTTCTCACGTTCGTTTCTAACATCTCTTCATCTACATCTACACTCTGCAAGCGAGTGGACTACATTACTTTACTTTATCCCTTTTCCATTTCAATGATGTGTGCAAGGTTGACAGTAAATAAGACTCCATGTGACCCGTAATTTGTCTGATTTTCTCGTCGACGTATTTTCCAGAGACGTTTGTAGAAAGAAGTATCATGTCACCCCACTCTCCTTGGAATGTACACCTCCCGTATTATTCGCCGTAAACCTTTCTTGTAGCGTGAGTCACCCCAGATTGTAGAACATCTCCGCAGGGCTCTTGTGCTCGCGAAACGGATAAGTGCCGAAACGCGCCTCGTTTCGTTGAAACACGCCTCTTTCTGAAGAGACAGAGAAGACCTAACAATACGCTGTAAGTCACTTCTTTCGCAAATGAACTTCAGTTACTTAACGTTCTTAAAATTAATCTACCTCGTGGCCGCTTTTCTCGCTATTTTTTTATGTGTCCATTCAATTTTTTGTTTCACGTACACATCCATACTTTACAAACCACTGTCGAGTGCATAGCGTAGAGCACTTGAGGGGGTAGGACGTCAAACGGACCGACGTGGAGCAGGAGAGGCACCACAGGACATTTTAATTTACACTGTCTATACTTTTACAAATAAATCCATAAACTTCGTCAACATGACAAGGAAGGATTCAGAATTCACACTCAGAGCAATGGAAGTTCGAAAATATAACGAAGTAAATTTTTTTTTTACGTGTGAAATTTCATCATTTTTTTCACTTACTAATGGCAGCATTTGTTGCTATAGGTACACTTTTCTTCATAAGTAAGAGAGATTCTTCGATGAATTTTGCACAGCATACAAACCAAACTTAAAGGTGTATGAAACTTTAGACTTTTCCAAATCTATTAAAAACTGTGGTAAAAAATTGAGGTAATAAAATAGAAAATTTGTGTTTTTCCTAAACATGAAGTTTATAATATAACAGTTCACTCGTTTTTTCATAAATTAAATAAATTCTAGAGTTACATACACCTCTGAGTATGGTATGTATGATGTGCAAAATTCATCGAAGAATGTCTCTAATTTATGAAGAAAAGTGTACCTAAAGCACCAAATGCAGCCATTAGAAGTGAAAAAATGATGAAATTTCACACGTAAAAAAAATTTATTTTGTTAGGTTTTCGAACTTCCACTGCAATGAGTGTGAATCCTGAATCCTTCCTGGTGACGCTGACAAAGTTTTATGAATTGTGTTTGTAAAAGTATAGACATTGGAAATTAAAATGTCCTGTGATGCCTCTCCTGCTCCAAGTCGGCCCGTTTGACGTCCTACCCCCCTTAATGCGGTACCGTTGCATTCGAATAAATAAATACAACTGAGGCATGAAGAACAATAGCTTAAATGGCTTTGTGCTTGCTGTAATTAGTCTTATATTCAGTATCGCTACTGAAACTAGTTGTAGGGGGCTGAAGAATTTCTCTAGATTCCTCATTTTGACAGTAGTCCTTGAAATTTTGTAAGTAAGCTATTTGCACCTATATTCAAGAGTTTGACGTTTAGGTATTTCAACATTTTCCTGGCGGTCTTCCGTGAGTTAAAGGCATCTGTGACAGTTCGTCCGTCCTTATCCGAATACGCTCAATATTTCCTCTTACTAATATTTTCTACGGTTCCGTAACACTTGACAACTACTCTAAGGTAGGACGCCCAAATCAGATGGACACTTTCCTTTGTAGAGTGAGAACATTTTCCTAGTACTGTATTCTGCTTATGAACCGAATTTCGTTGGTTGGGTTGATTTGGGGGAAGAGACCAAACTGCGAGGTCATCGGTCTCATCGGATTAGGGGAGGATGGGAAAGGAAGTCGGCAGTGCCCTTTCAAAGGAACTATCCCTGCATTTCCCTGAAGCGATTTAGGGAAATCACGGGAAACCTAAATCAGGGATCGAACCGTCGTCCTCCAGAATACGAGTCCAGTGTGCTAACCACTGCCCGAATTTCGTATTTTCATAAATTGTTTCACCCAGGTACGAGGGCTATTCGGAAAGTAAGGAACGATAGGTCGCGAAATGTAAACCACAGTGAAAATCAAAACTGTTTTATTTGCAACAGTTAGCTAAACCTTCCAGCTTCTTCTCTAAACAGTCGCCGCTCAAACTTAGACATCTGTCGTAGCGTTGTACGAACGTTTCCACTCCCTCGTTGTAGAAGACAGCCGCCGGTGCTTTTCGACAATTTTCTACTTGGACTGCAGCTCGTCGTTTGTGTCAAAATATTGTCTTCATAGCCAGCGGTTCATTGGAGCAGAGATGAACCTCAGGGGTAGTCAGTTACGGGCTGTACTGTGAGTGATCAAACACTTCCTATCGAAAACGCTGCAGGAGAATCTTCATTGCCCCTACAAACTGCACCCAAGAATTGTCGTGTAGAACGAACCGCATGACAGTTATTTTAAGTGCATTGCATAGCTTTAGGCGAAATCTTCCACCTGGCCCTCGTACTTGGTGGGAGACGCTAATTTCTAGCCATCTTTATGATCTCACTGTGAGCTCAGAATTGGAAAGAGCGACATGATACTATCGACGGGCGTACTAGTCACAGTGCCCAACGCACCTGTGCAAAGCTTCATCAGATTTTCACTGTATTTTCCATTTCGCGAACGATCGTTTGTTATTTTCCGAATAACCCTCATATTTGTATATACTGACTGATTTTAATACAAAATCGTTGATAGTCTACTGATAGAACGCTCCATTTTTTCGTTTTAGACGCGCATAATTTTACATTGTGTACGTTTTGTTTGAAATGTCACATAACCGTACTTTTGTTAGTAAATTTTTCTGTCGTGTCAAGTCAAATGATTTTCGAAAGGCAAGAAACTGTGTATCTGTATGACTGCCTTGCTTTAGGCCTGCCGGCCGGAGTGGCCGTGCGGTTCTAGGCACTACAGTCCGGAGCCGAGCGACCGCTACGGTCGCAGGTTCGAATCCTGCCTCAGGCATGGATGTGTGTGATGTCCTTAGGTTAGTTAGGTTTAATTAGTTCTAAGTTCTAGGCGACTGATGACCTCAGAAGTTAAGTCGCATAGTGGTCGGAGCCATTTGAACCATTTGCTTTAGGCCACTTCATGGTGTTACATTGTGCATTGTGTATTCTAAGTTGACTTAAAAATGTAAAATGTACTGTTCTCTAATACTTTAAGAGTTGTTTATCGTGATGCTTCATTAATGTTCATCTTTATCGCTGAAACTGACATTTACAGTAAAGCGACAGGTTGAAAGTATCATACATAACTGCCGCTCTAACTCAGAGCAGAAAGTGCTACATTCAAAGCGCTTTTTATAGCCAACTGCGAGGATTATACGTTAATTACAAAAATCTTTTTGAAATGTATATTAATAACTTCACTAGCTTTTACATTCCATTGCTTGAATATCTTACAAAATATTACGAGTTTGTTCAGATTTTATGTGAAGTAAATTAAAGCAGGCTAAGTTCCCAAAGTCAATTATGAGAGATAGAGAGAGAGAGAGAGAGAGAGAGAGAGAGAGAGAGAGAACTGAAAAGATAAATAGCTTGAATTAAGTGAACATAAAATTTCAAATTATTTCATATTTTAAATATGCGCTCTGACTATTTAATGGGCTATTATGCTGTATTATATCATCCAATGCGTTGAAGTAATTTTTTTGAAGAAACAGTTTCACAATGCATGGAACTTGGTTAACTATACCTCTGAAACTTAAGGAAGAACATTTGATAGGAGATTTCTACATCTACATCGATACTCTGCAAATCACATTTAAGTGCCTGGCAGAGGGTTCATCGGACCACCTTCACAATTCTCTATTATTCCATCTCGTATAGCGCGCAGAAAGAACAAACACGTATCTTTCCTTACGAGCTCTGATTTCCCGTATTTTATCATGGTGGTCGTTTCACCCTATGTAGGTCGGTGTCAACAAAATATTTTCGCAGTCTGAGGGGAAAGTGGATGATTATAATTTTGTGAGAAGATTCCGTCGCAACGCAAAACGTCTTTGTTTTAATGATGTCCACCCCAAATCCTGTATCATTTCAGTGACACACTCTCCCCTATTTCGTGACAATATAAAGCGCGCAGTCCTTCTTTCATACCAAAAAAGTTTACAAAACAGAGACCTTGCTTCTCTTCAGTTTTCATACAAGCTTTGCTTACAAAAACAGCAACATTATTAAAAATTACCAGAACTGCATATTGAAATAATTCTTAACATTTTACCTATAAAGAGAAACATCTGCAACGTCAATGCGCAAAGGTCATTCACATGAAGAGTGAGATTCCCATGGCATGCGTGTTGCATTGCAGACACGTATGGAAGTCGATGCTTCATAACGCTTTTCTTCTTTGTACCCACTAGTCTGGTTCGATATTACCGGAAGATTACTCTCTGAACTTTTATTTGCGGAAAAATGAGTGAAATTCAGTCCAGAAATAGTTGTGAGTTGATTCTGAATTTAACTTTTAATAGCAAGTTTTTATAAATCTGATGCACTGCTCGTTCACCTAGTTGATAGGTTGTCCATGCGTGTCCTGCTATTATTAGGTATGGAATTTGTCGAAAATTTGTGACGGAAAGATTCATTTTTGATTTTTAAATGCAGTGCGAATTAATGCTGATTTTCTTTAAATTTAGGATTTGGGTCATAGTCTCAGGAATGGAAAGGTATTTTTATTGTACAAGCATTTTACAGTAGACAAAATAACATCGAAGTCAGTACCACTAGTCAAAAGATCTTTTCAGGAACTAAGAGGGCCAGGTTTGTTGTTTCTATTTTCAGGAAACATGCCAGCGTTAATTTATTAAATTCAGCGAATTTTTTCACAGTTAAAGTTAAATAAACTCAAAATAATGCTGTAGCAGTTGTTATTTGTACTGTATCCTTGTGGTGAAAGATTTATAAGTAAGTAACAGTTATATTTTGGTTCTATTCACTGCATCTTGAACAAACAAGAGAGAATGCGTAGTTTAGTTTTCAAGCTACTGTTTTTGAAAAGTAATAACTACTTCTACTTATTATAATTCTCCTTACTTTCGAATGACAAAATCTGTGACGAGACATAAGTAATATTGCATACCATTATTGGTGATATTCAGCAGCAATGAACTGCTCAAAAATTCATTTTACAAAATTGTCAACCAAGGCATCAGAAAAAAGATTGAGCAAGACCGTGATATGACTCTTGTTACTCGTCGAACGAATGTGCGCAAAGCAATGTAGAGTACTGATGTGTCAGTGGTATGGTACTTTATAATTAGCGCGAGAAGCTACTGGTTTGAAAACCTGGCATTCCGTTCGATACCACTAAGGATGCCTTAAACAACATACAAAACCAACTATTAATATTTAACCTAACTTTGCAGCGATCTAAGCGAGATCTGAAGGGCTTTCTTCGTTGAGGCATCACTGTCGAAATGAACTGAATTCATGATTGTACAATGAACAGTATGTCGATTTCGCTAAAGAAAGTGATGACTGACTCACCCACGGAAAACGGTTTGTCGACGATATTTTGGTATATTAAAGGAGCCAGACTCGTGGAATTCCTAGCAAAGGATAGCCAGTTCGACAAAAACTTGAGGAAAATTCAGTGCCATTTGATGAAAAAAAGTGGTGATCCATCATGAGAACGTGGTGACATATTCACTCAGAAATTATGTCATTAATTCTGTGCTCGTGAGCTGGATGACGTAGACGTTCTTAAGAATTCACAACTGTATTCAGGTATGTTTATTGCGTCACAACCGGTTTCGTTCTCAAGGAAGATCTTCAGGTGATACGGGAAGCTTACCAAAAATCTTCTTAACTAATTTTCACGAAGTGGTAGCCTACCGGCGTAATGAATCAAAAAGGTCTCCTCACCCCAGGCGTCTTTGTCACTTTGTGAGAATTTGTTACGGAGACTGTTAGCGAACTGTTTTGCTACCATACGAAGGAATCCGTTTAGAGCGAAACCGGTTGCGGTCTAATAAACGTATATGAGATACAGCTGTTGTAGATTTCATTAACATTTACATCCATCAGGGACTATGACTGTCGAAAGTAAACAATTTCTGTTGCGCCGCCTCTTCCCCCTCCCGCCATGTTCTGCGTAATCGCCCAACTGTATTATTTCTCATAGTTACGCACCACGAATAAATTGGCCGGAAATGAAATTTTCTGTTCAAATGAGGAGGGCACAACAAGAACAGAGGCTTAATTTCATATTGTTGAAGAGGCTAAAAATGAAAGGGGCATTGATGAAAAGGTGTATTTGTATTCCTAAATAACAGTTCCGCAACTGAACTTTTTCATTCTCTGTTCGCTACTAGTTACGCGGACGTAGGCCCCTTCTCAAGCGACCGTGAAACTGGTAGCGAACAAAGAGAGAAAAAATTAAACTCTACAAAACAGGTTAACTTTTAGTCTGTCGATCGTTGTTTCTATTTCAAAGTGGCCGGTTTCTGGCAATGTCATCTGACATCGATCATCAGAGCAAATTTCATAGGTACAGACCAACCTGTCATATCTTAACAATCAGTTCACTATGCACATGCAGCTCCATTGTTTTGTTAGTAAAAGGACAAGCAACGTATGTTTGATTATTATTTGTTCAGTTTTCAATCACATTTGCGTACAATGTCTTGGTCGTATCCAATTTCGAACTTTAACGTTCACTGTCAAACCCCTGTCTTCATTTCAAGTGTTTGTTAGAGTGAGGCCAATGCATTGCCAACAGAGGACAGCGGATTCCCAGCAAGCGGCGCGCAAGGAAGTCTTACAAATGGTCATGGCATGGATCTGCATAATAAAAACTTTAAAAAAAGTGGAACGATCATAATACAGAAGCTGGGCGGTCGGTCGGTCGGTCGGTCTGTTGGTTGGTTATTGGAGTTCAAGGGAGGAAACTGCTAGGTCATCAGTCTCTTCATGTTACACATATCGCACCTGGAATAAGCCTCAGAAGAAGGATACAAAAGGCAAATCTGGGGAGACCAATGATAAACAAGGTAGAATAAGACAGAGATAAAATCAAGGAGAAGTTGGAGGGAAGTCAGAGGAGTAAGGTGGAAGAGCCGTTCTCCACATAACACAATTGGAGGTCCCCAAAGCACGGTATGCAATGGGAGAGACACCACCAACACTACCTCGTCATCCATCACCCCAAGCAAACGAGCAGCACAAACAACGCGGCAAAAGGTCACGGAAGATAAAGTATTAAAAACGGCAAACATAAAACAACAAGGAGAATAAAAAGGTGGGAAGGGTCAGAGGCAGGCTACACCGCCCCGGCCGCCATGGGACCCATGGACCAGAGCAGGTTATGGGTGCCTCTCCAACGTCTCGACCAGGCAATGAGGCCAAAGTGCCCCACCTAACGGAGATGAGCAGAAACCACTTTTGTGGGTGAAATTTAAAAGCTGGTAGACAGCTTTGTCGTCGTCCGCTAGCATCAGAGGTAGTGTATCAGAAAGTTTAAGATATCACCGCAAAGCGAGCCAAATATGGACAGTCTTGTAGCATCTGAGCCACCGCCAGGAGGGCGCTACATCGGCAGTAAGGTGGGTCCTCACGTAAGAGACTAGCCATAAGTCAGCCAAGTGTGGCCAATGCATTCCCAACAGAGGACAGCAGATTCCCAGCAAGCGGCGCGAACGGAAGTCTTACAAATGGTCGTGGTATCAGTTCTTGCCTTCAGTTTGTTTGGGGAGTCCAGGGCGAACCATTCCGAGTTCCAGAGAACCAAAAACTGATGCCATATTGTCGACCAAAGACAGAGTTCTGGGACGCCCTTTTCCGAAATTGTCACTCTGGTAGACAAACTTGCCAAGCTATCGGCATGTTCATTCCCTGACATCCCAACATTTCCAGGCGTCCAAACTAAGACGAATATCTGTCCAGCTTGCTGAAGGTCAGAAACTAGACGCTGGATAATTGCGACTAACGGATAATGCGGGTAGTACTGGTCTATGGCCTGCTGGCTGGTCTGAGAGTCGCTGCAAATTAGAAGCATCTCGCCAGTGCAAGAACGAGCGTGCGTAAGGGCTCTTTTTACGGCCATAAATTCAGCAGTGTCTGTACGAAAAACTGGTTCGTATATCGAGTGTTGAGCCGTCAGTTATACCACCTGCGAACCTGGAAATGCATCGAGAACAACCAGGAACAGATGACGAAACACCAAGGGGTCAACTGAATCTTTCGGTCCAGAGGATAATTCGAGACAGATCTCAGGTCTGGATACACATCATGGAGGTGTACATGACTGCTCGATGACTAGAGGCGACAGTGGAGAGTTTGGAGTTCAGAGCAGAGACACTTTAGTAGAATTGTAGTTGTGACCTCAGTTCTGCATCTCTGTTATGGGAAGTTCGCCTCCCTGCTAGGAAATAGGACACTGTAGTTGAGATGCGTAGGGGAGCTGCAAACGTGTATAGCATAGTTGAGTAGCTGTTATTGGCGCCCGACCCATAGTAGAAGGACTCCAGCCCCTGCGAGTAGTCTGTTCACATGGTTGGTTCGAAAGGCTCCTCTTGCAAGTCGGACCCCACAGTGGTAATACACAAGTGATACATTCAACCGTGCAAGTTATTCGTTTGAATCTACCATTTCTGTATTACAGTGATACCACATTTGTTATGTGGACTTGTATAGTGCAGATGTCATGCTATAATATCTGTGGAATTCTGCTCTAACAAACACCTGAAATGCAGACAGTGGTCTGAGAATGAACGTTATTGTTCGAAAGTGCTCATCACCAATAAACTGTACGCAACTGAGACAGGAACCTGAATAAATAACAGCGCACACTCTGCCAGGAAGTTTCAAATAACAATCAGTTTACTGTCACAGGCTGCGGCGATGGGTAACATTGCCCCAAACTGGTTACACTGAAACAGAAATACCTGCAATCATAAAGAAAATAAGCTGGATTTGCATAATTAAGAATCGTGAAAAACTCCCTGTGACAAACATTAGAGTTTTATTAAATATTGTACCAGTGGAACTGTAATTTCAAGCGAAATGGGCCTGATTATCTACAGACTCAAAAATAAAAATGCCGAATGAATAGAACAATTAAGAAAATTTTTTTTTAAAACTGTTTCTACGTTGTTGACATTAGTTCTAATAGTCTAGAATCCACTGTAGAGGTACGAGTTAAACTTGTGTCTTTTCTAACATACTCTGAGGTGACAAAAGTCATACCATATCTGCTAATATTGTGTCGCACATTATTTTGCCCGCCGTAGTGCAGCACCTCGACAGGACACAGACACAAAGAGTTGTTGGAGTCCTCTGCAGAAATATTGATAAGTGCCGCCGGTACAGGATTTTGTGCGCGAGCTGACCTCTCGACTATGTCCCATAAACGTTTGATGGGTTCATGTCATGTGATTTGGGTCGACAAATCATTCACTTGAATTGTGCAGAATGACCTTCAATCTAATCGCGAACAATTTTGTCATTCCATCATTGCTTGGGAACATGATGAATGGCTGATAATGGTCTCCATGTAGCCGAAAATAATCTCCAGCCAATGTTTGGTTCTGCTGGAACAGAGAACCGAGTCCATTGCATGTAAACACAACTCACGCCTCTATGGAGCCACCACCAGCTTGGGCAGTGCCCTGTTGACAATCTGGGCCCATGGCTTCGTAGGGTCTGTACCACACTCGAAACTTACCGTCGGCTCTTACGAGCTGAAATCGGAACTCATCTGACCAGGCCGCGGTTTACCAGTTACCTATGGCCCAACCGATATGGTCACCACTGCAGGCAGTGTCGTAGTGTTGGCAGAGGCATAGCCCATTAACGCCACATTTCGCAGGACTGTCCTATCAGATACGTTCGTGTATGTCCCACATTGATTCCTTCGTTTATTTCATGCAGTGTTGCTTGTCTGTTAGCAACCAGAACTCCACTTAACGACCGAGAGCAGCGGCGTTTATGTAAAGGCCGTCGACCACTGCGTCATCTGTGGTGACAGTTAATGCCTGAAATTTGGTATTCTCAGCATTACCTTCTGTGTATCATGGAATATTAAATACCTTGAGGATTTCCGAAACGGAATTCCCTATGCATATAACTACAACTACTATTTTGTGCTTAGAGTCTGTTAATTACCATCATGTGGCCAAAATCACATCGGGAATCTGAAATCTGGTTTCGCAAGATAGAGCAGAACAGGTTATGGTTGTGGAGGGGGCAGTAATCAGTTATTGTCAGTTGCGCAAAAGATATAAGCTTTTATTTTCCAAAGAACCACTTAATTAATTACCTTAAAAGGATCAAAATAAAACAATATGGCTGAAGGCCTAGTTGAGAAAACGTGAGATACCTCCTGCGCTGAAGGCCCAAAACCACACCAAAAATAAGAACGGCTGAAGGCCTGAACACAAGTTATAAAAAACTGCTTTATAGAACACACACGGCTGAAGCCTTACTTAAAAAGAAATATTTCACGTAAATACTAGGCCGAAGGTCACACACAAGACACTGAACAACCCAGGGCTTAAAGCCTGGATAACAAGAATTTCAAAATTTAGTTTTTAAACAAATCAACGATCAAATTTTAATTTAAGTCGGCTGAAGACCTTATTTTAAAATTAAAACAAACTAATTTATAGATGGCTGAAGGCCTGGCACAGTACTTCAAACTAAAATGAAAAATCACAATCTAAAACCAGCAGAACAGTGGTGTTCAGAAGTGTTGCAAGGGTCGGCGTGGGTGGTAGCTACAACGTAAGGTGAGGTAAGGTAAGGTAATACAGGCAGCCAAGAGTAAGGTTAAATAATCGGATGGCAACCCGACCTAGGGACAGCTGAAGGACTGCCCAACAACCTAATCAATTCCCTTCCGCCCAACCAACGGCAGGACAACGGAAGTATCAGCTGAGAATGAAGATATCAGCAGCGCTACGTCTTCAAAATTGGCATCTAAAAACGGTCAAGGCACAATAACCACTCTAATAAAAAATTATGAACAAACAACTAAAAGGCAGTTGAACTACACGCCGTGCCAGACAGCATCAACAACGCGAGGAAAAACAAAAACCAATGGTTCAAATGGCTCTGAGCACTATGGGGCTTAACATCTGAGGTCATCAGTCCCCTAGAACTTAGAACTACTTAATCCTACCTAACCTAAGGACATTACACACATCCATGCCCGAGACAGGATTCGAACCTGCGACCGTAGCGGTCACGCGGTACCAGACTGAAGCGCCTAGAACCGCACGGCCACACCGGCCGGCGAGGAAAAACACACTGCCGGAAAATTATGATAACGAGCAGGGCAGGAAACTGGGGCGTTAACGTCCACAATGCAGGAAACACCGCTGGTGCACTTCACTGATAAGTAACAACCAATTTAATAGTTAAAGACCGTACAGGAAGATGGCTGCAAAATTTCACCAACTCAAACACAATGCACGTTGCCGCTATCCGGAACGGCCCAGGAAGCAACAACCAGCAATGAAAGAAGAGATGCCACAGCAGTTGAGGTTTCATAACAGGTTAACTGATCACTGAACTTCAGTGTCCAGGTTCGTTAGGCAACGATCTTTGTAGCTCTCGCATCTAGCGCCTGACAATCTGACCGCGGGTGCACGCCGCCAGTGTTGCCGGCCTCACCTCGCACTGCGGAGACTTCCTTGCTGCTCTGTCCCAACCGACCGACTCAATCCAGCACACAGACAGCATTAACATAACTGCTCAGGCAAAGCCACACAAGCTACACAGGGTTGCGTGAAAACACTTCCGCGAACAACTCGAACAATACTAGAACTGTCACTGTGGAACAACAAGGACGAATCACAAGTCGACATACTGAAAGGCCCCCATAGAAAACTTATTGAATTACTATGCAGATAAACCTCTTACTTTATTTGATTTTCAAACAGCTGAGCAGAACTGAACGTACTCAGACATTTCTCTCTGTACCTATTCTGATCAACACTAAACTGACACACAATATTTGTAGCGCAACGCAATCTGTCTTTCAATAATCCCTAAAAAAGAATGGCCCTGACTAACATTAACCTATACCTTTCACAAATGGTTCAAATGGCTCTAAGCCAGGGCCGGCCAAACGCTGCACAGTGTGCAGAAGTGCGGAAGTGCTGCACATGTGCGCACGTGTGCGACAGGGAGCGACAGCGACATCTGTTATTAGACATGTGTCCTAAATGAACGGCGGCGGCTTCACTTCCCTGTGGTACAAGCAAGAGCGCAACATATCCCGTCTCGTTTACCCCTGGTGACCGTAACCTTAACAGAGAAGTACTGAGAAATGGCAAGTAAAGTAAAAAAGCAAAGGACGGGAGATCTATGTTCTCAGTCGTTTAAAAATGACTGGGAACTGCAGTTCTTTTTTGTAGCCGTTGGTGAAAACTCACAGTGTTTGCTGTGTCGCCGAATAATAGGCGGCCAGCGTAAGTTTTCAATTGAAAGACATTACAATACCTATCACAAAGACGAGTGTAGTGTACTCAAAAGTGAAGAACAGGAAGCAAAATTAAATGTCCTTCAGAAAATGGATGAGACACATTAACTCGATTTTACTGTACGTCAAAGTAACTGATACTTAATGAACTCTTAGTTTCTTGTGTTACATTTATGTCTGTTTTACTGTACGCTATACAATGTACTGTTTCCAATTTTCCAGAATGAGAACCACACTAAATCTTCACTGCTAGCAAGTTTTAAAATCGCATTAAGAATTGCACAATCTGGGAAACCCTTTTCCGAAGGGGAGTTTGTGAAAGGGTGTCTGACTGATGCTGCAGAACTTGTGTGTCCCACGAACGTTAGCGGGTTTCAAGAAATCAGTCTATCCAAACAAACAGTGGCAAGACGTGTCAGTGCTATGGCCGGCGATCTGCACAGGCAGCTAATAAATAAGGCTAAATACTTTGTTGTTTCTCTGTTGCGCTCGATGAAGCAACAGATCTTACAGATACCGCCCAGGTTGTGATATACATACGAGGTGTCGATAACGCACTTTGTGTAACAGAGGAGTGACATCTGTGCGTAGAAACATGCACTACATGAAAACTGACGGCTGCGGCGTGCACGCTGTGACCCGGAAGTTGCACATGTGCAAGAGCACCGCACGCGTGCAGAATTTCTGGCCGGCCCTGCTCTAAGCACTATGGGACTTAACATCGATGGTCATCAGTCCCCTAGAACTTAGAACTACTTAAACCTAACTAACCTAAGGACATCACACAACACCCAGTCATCACGAGGCAGAGAAAATCCCTGACCCCGCCGGGAATCGAACTCGGGAACCCGGGCGTGGGAAGCGAGAACGCTACCGCACGACCACGAGCTGCGGACTACGTTTCACAAATCACTTACCTGACAAAAATCTTCGTTACTCGAACTACCGCAATACAGCGAGCGCCTCTACTGCCAGCTAAATAAAAGATTCTAACTACTGAAGGGACTGAAGCGAAACGTAGTATGAGGAGGTCTATGCGAGAGGCGTTCAATCAATTCGAAAGTAAAGTTCTATGTACTGACTTGGCAGAAAATCATAAGAAATTTTGGTCTTATGTCAAAGCGGTAGGTGGATCAAAACAAAATGTCCAGTCTCTCTGTGACCAAAATGGTACTGAAACCGAGGATGACAGACTAAAGGCCGAAATACTAAATGTCTTTTTCCAAAGCTGTTTCACAGAGGAAGACTGCACTGTAGTTCCTTCTCTAGATTGTTGCACAGATGACAAAATCGTAGATATCGAAATAGACGACAGAGGGATAGAGAAACAATTAAAATCGCTCAAAAGAGGAAAGGCCGCTGGACCTGATGGGATACCAGTTCGATTTTACACAGAGTACGCGAAGGAACTTGCCCCCCTTCTTGCAGCGGTGTACCGTAGGTCTCTAGAAGAGCGTAGCGTTCCAAAGGATTGGAAAGGGCACAGGTCATCGCCGTTTTCAAGAAGGGACGTCGAACAGATGTGCAGAACTATAGACCTATATCTCTAACGTCGATCAGTTGTAGAATTTTGGAACACGTATTGAGTTCGAGTATAATGACTTCTCTGGAGACTAGAAATCTGTAGGAATCAGCATGGGTTTCGAAAAAGGTCGTGTGAAACCTAGCTCGCGCTATTCGTCCACGAGACTCAGAGGGCCATAGACACGGGTTCACAGGTAGATGCCGTGTTTCTTGACTTTCGCAAGGCGTTCGATACAGTTGCCCACAGTCGTTTAATGAACAAAGTAAGATAATAAGGACTATCAGACCAATTGTGTGATTGGATTGAAGAGTTCCTAGATAACAGAGCGCAGCATGTCATTCTCAATGGAGAGAAGTCTTCCGAAGTAAGAGTGAATTCAGGTGAGCCGCAGGGGAGTGTCGTAGGACCGTTGCTATTCACAATACACATAAATGACCTGGTGGATGACATCGGAAGTTCACTGAGGCTTTTTGCAGATGATGCTGTGGTGTATCGAGAGGTTGTAACAATGGACAATTTTACTGAAATGCAGGAGGATCTGCAGCGAATTGACGCGTGGTGCAGGGAATGGCAATTGAATCTCAATGTAGACAAGTGTAATGTGCTGCGAATACATAGAAAGATAGATCCCTTATCATTTAGCTACAAAATAGCAGGTCAGCAACAGGAAGCAGTTAATTAAATAAATTATCTGGGAGTACGCATTAGGAGTGATTTAAAATGGAATGAACATATGAAGTTGATCGTCGGTAAAGCAGATGCGAGACTGAGATTCATTGGAAGAATCCTAAGGAAATGCAATCCGAAAACAAAGGAAGTAGGTTACAGTACGCTTGTTCGCCCACTGCTTGATTACTGCTCAGCAGTGTGGGATCCGTACCAGGTAGGGTTGATAGAAGAGATAGAGATGATCCAACGGAGAGCTGCGCGCTTCGTTACAGGATCATTTAGTAATCGCGAAAGCGTTACGGAGATGATAGATAAACTCCAGTGGAAGACTCTGCAGGAGAGACGCTCAGTAGCTCGGTACGGGCTTTTGTTAAAGTTTCGAGAACACACCTTCACCGAAGAGTCAAGCAGTATATTGCTCCCTCCTACGTATATCTCGCGAAGAGACCATGAGGATAATATCAGAGAGATTAGAGCCCACACAGAAGCATACCGACAATCCTTCTTTCCACGTACAATACGAGACTGGAATAGAACGGAGAACCGATAGAGGTACTCTCCGCCACACACTGTCAGGTGGGTTGCGGAGTATGGATGTAGATGTAGGTATAGACTCACTACTGATAGGCGTAGTTAGCAAATGAAAGATTTTGATAGAGAACAAACAATGTATTTACCTTAATAGTGTTTAAAAGTCATTATATATATAGCAGTTCATGACATTCAGTCTTACAAATTTACTGTCTCTGATGGACACACGTCCCGATCATCCGCTCTCAAAACTCCGCAATTTCTCTCCCCACATCCACCACTGCTACCGGCTCACCTCCAACTGCGCAACGCTACGCGCTGTTAACAGCCAACTGCCCAACACTACAATGTCGACTATTCTAACAATGCAAACCAACGACAGTCTTCACACAGCACAGTCAGTGGTTGTCATATAGAGCGCTACGTGGCGTTACCAACATAAAAACCTAAACAGCCTACTTACAATACATAGAGAACCCAGAAGCGGTCGGCGAGCAAATACACGTCGTCCGATGAGGCGACCAACCAAGGTCGTTCACACTCAAGTCATGTGTGTCGGCAACGATCGGACAAGTCATGGCTTTCCGGACTTCACTGCTGCTCCGCCCCGACATAACTCCCGACACACGTCGACCCGGAAATACTATCGGTCGCTCCACAGATAACTGAATGCTACTCAGTAATGGAGGTTAAGCTGTGAGGACGGATCGTGAATCGCGTTTGTATAGCTCAGTCGGTAGAGTACTGGTATGCGAAAGGAACATGGCCCAGTTCCCAGTCAAAGCTTTCATCTGCCAGGAAGTTTCAAATCAGCTCACACTGCAGACTGAAAATTCATTCTGGTAATACTGCTGGTAATACTACCGATATTGCATCTCATCACTGACATTCATCCTAAAACTGAACTTGTAACTGATCGACGACCGACGCAAAGTTAAGCATTGCAAAACTTACACATTCGTGATTCTGGTTCCGTGTCACATACGGCTGTCTTACCATACACAACCTCAATCTCTAAATAATGCAAAACTTCGGAGTATTTTGGAAAACTGTGTAAGGAAATTTGTTCATAAACATAATAATCTTTGAATTGCAAGAACTAGCTTAGATATATCTCCTTTACTACTTAATAAATAGATATTGAAGCGGTTAGCCAAGGGTTGCAATCAGTTTACTGCTACATCTGCGTCACTCTGATTTCATCACCGCACCATACGCTCGGAGGAAGGACGCTTGTTATCATTGGCTCACATATCACTGTGCCGATGGCATCTAAGTGTGCCGGGCTGGAAGAAAAGAAAAAAAAAAACTATGGAATTCCTTGCGACGTACGGGCAGAGCAGAACTGCCATGCAGAACAACCAATTATAATTGTTTTGCGGCAGTCGGTAGATCTCGTTTATCGGTAATTGACGTCGTTATATCGACAAGCACGTTCACTTAACTTCAGGAGGATTCTGGACAAATCACTTGTTAGCGACAAGCCAGCCGGAAAGTTTTATCGATAAGTGCTCTGCTGCTACTCACAGGCAGGCAGGCCAGTAACAGTGATGCCAGTGAATCGAATAAGAAACAAGGTGACAGAACCGTAAAGACGAGATGACGAGCAATGAACGGTACAAACACGAGCCGAGCACTGCTCATAACCTTTTCACGTGAATCACGTGAGTACAGAGAACAGCTCCGCCAATGCACTGCCCTTTTATGGCTTGTGTACGCGATACTGCCACCATCTGCGTATCTTTGACCTTAATCACGTCAGTGTATTAAGCTCAACCTATTTAGTTGCTTCAGTGTGCCAGCCATATCAGGTAGGTCTTGCTGGTTCTAGCACCGCCATTCTCTAGATAATAGACTGTGTGTGTGTGTGTGTGTGTGTGTGTGTGTGTGTGTGTGTATGTGTGTATGTATGTGTGTGAGGGACGGAGGTGGGGTGCGTGCGTGCAGGCGCTGCTAGACGGGTGCGTGTGAACAACGGCCTTACGTGCTCGGCCGGACAAGGAGGCGGCCATCCATTAGTCGCGTCTGCGGCAGCGGCGCATTAGCGTAAGCGATGCCGCTTTACTGCGCCACCCAACCGCCCACCGGCCAGGAGCCTGCGTGGCGAGCCGTTAGCGCCACCAAGACTGAGTAACGAGGGCCGTTCTGCGCCTGTAGCAGCCACGAAGCGCCCGCGCGGCACACCGGCGGGGTCGGACCACAGGCGCGGCGTAAACTCTGCTGAGGTGGACGTGTATCGCCCTCTGTGTCACACTACTCCCCTGGAACGGTCGTCAGCGAAGACGTACAGCGTAAGCCACTATAACTACGACACAATGAAGGCGACAAGAAACTGACATGACGTGTGCTATATGCTTGGACAAGTAAATTATTAGAATTTGGTAAGAGCGACACGAAGTACAGTGTATTAAATCCATAAAAGTTATAAGAATGGATATATGTAAGAATGTTCGAGTGTGAGTGTGTGTGTGTGTGTGTGTTCCACATATATTCCTAAAGCTTGCGACGTGGGAATACCCAAAGCGTACTCACCAAGACATTCATACTGGCGAGATATCGGACGCGGGAGTTTCACAAGTTTCGAGAGTTTTCAAGTTTTAATTTAGATGTCGGATAACTAATGACAAAGGAAATAATTTTTTTCGTGAGATATAATTACAAACTAATAATTTTCCAATTTTTGCTGCACTTTTACTGTGTAACACTTTTTCTGACAAAATTGCACAATTCTAGATCAACGGAGGGTTCCCTATGAGTTCTGATGAGTGGGTTTGCGAGGATCAAAATGTGACATTAATCGCTGAATCTTTCGTTTTCATGGATTTGCAAGCTTACATTTACTAGACCGCCAATAGATTATAAACCTAAGTATGTGACGTCAGTTTTAACTTGGTACGTCCACCAGTTTTTGAGAAAAGGGTCTTAACAGACGGTTAGACAGACAGTTCGTGTCATGCAATTACAAATTCACGATTTTCAGATTTTTTTCTCTCTTTTGCTGTGAAACCTTGTTTCGTGCCAAATTTCAGGACTCTAGGTTAGCTTTTGATGGGTGAATTTAGGAGTATCAAATTAGGTGATTTAAATAGCGCATGTTTTGACTACGTTGACTTAGGAACTAACATTTGTTACACCAGCAAAGGATCTCAAACCTTAGTGCGTGGCATAAATTTCAACTTGACACGTCTACCTATTCCTGAGGAGAACGGGTCATAACAGTCAGACAGGGAATTCTTTTCGTGTGTGTGTGATATATTACGAATTCAAAATGTTCTGACTATTTTTCTTTAAATTGTACTGTGAAACCTTACTTCTTCCCTAATTTTAGTCTTCTAGGCCAGCAGGAAGTATGCAGTATGCTGTAGGTTTTAATGAGTGACTTCACGGGTCTCAAAGTATGTGACATAAATAGCCCTACCTTTTGTTTGTACTGTCATAGAAGCTTACATTTATTACACAGCCAAGGGACCATAAACCTTAGTATGTAACATATATTTCAACTTCACACCTCTACCCATTCCTGCGGGTAAGGGGTCTTAACTGACGGAAGGACAGCATACTCCTACAGTATTTTCGCGTTGTATAATTACAAGTAGTCGAATTAAGTCGGGTGATGCTGAGGGAATTAGATTGGCAAGTGAGATACTTAAAGCAGTAAAGGAGTTTTGCTATTTGGGGAGCGGAATAACTGATGATGGTCGAAGTAGAGAGGATATAAAGCGTAGACTGGCAATGGCAAGGAAAGAGTTTCTGAAGAAGAGAAATTTGTTAACATCGAGTATAGATTTAAGTGTCAGGAAGTCGTATGTGAATGTATTTGTATGGAGTGTAGCCATGTATGGAAGTGAAACGTGGATGATAACTAGTTTGGGCAAGAAGAGAATAGAAGCTTTCGAAATGTGGTGCTACAGAAGAATGCTGGAGATTAGATGGGTAGAGGTATTGAATAGAATTGGGGAGAAGAGGAGTTTGTGGCATAACTTGACAAGAAGAAGGGACCGGTTGGTAGGACATGTTCTGAGGCATCAGGGGATCACCAATTTAGTACTGGAGGGCAGCGTGGAGGGTAAAAATCGTAGAGGGAGACCAAGAGATGAGTACTCTAAGCAGATTCAGAAGGATGTAGGCTGCAGTGGGTACTTGGAGATGAAGAAGCTTGCACAGGATAGAGTAGCATGGAGAGCTGCATCAAACCAGTCTCAGGACTGAAGACCACAACAACAGCAACATAATTACAAATTAAAAGTTCCGCATTTTTCCTTTGGTTGTTCTGTGAAACCTACTTCCTTGCTTAATTTCATGTTTCTAGGCCAACGGGAAGTACCCCGTACGTATTGGTGAGTGAGTTTGCGGGTATCAAAGTATGTGACGTAAATGGCCGCATCTTTTGACTGCATTGACTTAGAACTTGCAATTCCTTCCACCACCAATCGACCGCCGACCTTAGTTTGTGACACAAATGTAAACTTGATACGTTTACCGGCTCTGAGAAATTGAGTTTTTAACCGCCTGACAGGCATGGTTCAAATGGCTCTGAGCACTATGGGACTTAACATCTGTGGTAATCAGTCCCCTAGAACTTAAAACTACTTAAACCTAACTAACCTAAGGACATCGCACACATCCATGCCCGAGGCAGGATTCGAACCTGCGACCGTAGCAGTCGCGCGGTTCCGGACTGAGCGCCTAGAACAGCTAGACCACCGCGGCCGGCTGACAGGCATATAGAACGGCAGATGGACGACAAAGAATCCTATAAGCGTTCCGATTTTACCGACTGAGACACGGATTACTTAAAGTAGTATCTTGTCGACGTGTGATTTCGAAGTGTAATGCATCATTCTGTGAAAGTTACTTGGCCTGCTGTAATAATGTGTAACTTAAGTTTTCGAAGGCCCCTCGCATATTTACATCAGTGACAAAGAGAGAGAGAGAGAGAGAGAGAGAGAGAGAGACAGAAGAAGAAGAGAGAGAGACAGAAGAAGAGAGAGAGAGAGTGAGAGAGAGAGAGAGAGAGACAGAAGAAGAAGAGAGAGAGACAGAAGAAGAGAGAGAGAGAGAGAGAGAGACAGAATAAGAGAGAGAGAGCAGTAGGTATCTGGGTAGGGGTAGAGGCCACCCCGCTGCAACCAGTGCTGCAGTACATCCTCCTTCCCCCCCCCCCCCCCTTTCCCACCCCCTCCTTGCCCGCAGCCGTCGCAGTGCTGCGCTAAGACGGATGGTCCACCGCTGGCGGACGGCGGGATGGATGGGCGAGCGCAGCTGTCCGACGCCGGCTGCTCCCGGCCGCAACTGGAACGATACGGCCGCACCGCGCCGTGGCCCAGCTGTTCTCCAGCACCTGCGCTCAGCACAGTGTTCCACTATGTTCGGTTTCCTCCCCCCTTTCTTCCGCGATGCTCTTCTGCACTATTTTTATTCTAGAAAAACTTTGTGAAAACTGTCTACGAAAGATTTATTGAATGCATATTGTAGCGTTTTTATGGCTTACTAAGACATTCTCAGTGCTCCACTGGTCGTGAGTTTTCAGACGAGTACTCTATCCACTGACAGGCTGTACCTCACCTATCAACGCTTAATTTGTTCAGCTATTCATTTCTTCTCCTGAATGGCATAGTAAACTACTTCAAACACTGCAATCTTTAAATCATATAGTGAGTTGTGAGTGTGTAAATGGAAATTGTGGCACTTTGTATACTGAAGAGGCAGATGCAGCCACAGTGCTCTATACGGTTCAAGGACAGAGTGTAGTGTGGCTTGTAAGCAGACAAAAACTGGTGTTACTACTATTTATAATCTGTATCAATTACGCTGATGTGTGAAAGTAAGTTTCACATGATGTCTCACTACCATGTAAGACAGCTAGACTGAACTTGGACTACACACAGAAAAAATTGCTACAGTATAAAACTTCCTGACAGATTAAAACTGTGTGCCGGACCAAGACTCGAACTCGGGACCTTTGTCTTTCGCGGGCAAGTGCTCTACCAACTTTTTTTTAAATTCTTTTTTGTTCTTTATTGTTCGTTGTATATGTTCAGAGCGGTCATCTCATGACTCCTGTTCAGGTTGTTCGTTGATCTGTTTACTCAGTTTTTTTATTACAGAGGATAGCTAACCCTTTGACCGAACACGCCGAGCTACCGTGCCGGCTTACTGAGCTACCCAAGCACTACTCACGACCGGTCCTCACAGCTTCAATTCTGCCAGTACCTCACCTCCTACTTTCCAAACGTCACAGAAGCTGTCCTGTGAACCTGTGGCTAAGAAATGTCTAAATGTCTCCACAATATCCTTTCTTCCGGCACTGATAGTTCTTCAAGGTTTGCAGAAGAGCTTCTGTTAAGTTTGGATCGTAGGAGACGAGGTACTGGCTGAATTGAAGCTGTGAAGAGGGGCCGCGAGTCTTGCTTGGGTAGCTCAGTTGGTAGCCGGCGTGGTAGCTCAGCGTGTTCGGTCAGAGGGCTGCGCGCTCTTTGTAATAAAAACACAGCAATCAACGATCAATTTAAACGGATGTCTTGTGACGTCCACCCAGACCAACGCAACGAACTATAGTGAACAAAATGAAAAAAAGAACAAAGAAGAAAAAATTTGGTAGAGCACTTGCCAGCGAAAAGCAAAGGTCCCGAGGTCGAGTCTCTGTCCGGCACATAGTTTACATCTGTCAGAAAGTTTCATATCAGCGCACACTCCACTGCAGAGTGAAGATAGCATTCTGCTACAGTACAGTACAGACGGTACCTGAAGGAAATATTCAATGACAGAAAAACAAATCCAACTTTTATTCAAAGACAATACTTACGGTAATTAGGCGATTCATTACGGTTTCCAGCACATTAAAAACGGTGGGACATAGCTCTTAACAGGGCGTGTGATCATCACGAACGGCAGTACATGCTCTGAAAATTGCTCCCATTCTGAACAGAAAGTTGGTAAGGAATTTTTAGTGCCACAGCTCCAACTTCCCACATCGGGGCCATTTACAGTGGCTGGATGCTCGTTGATGACTGTGGACGCATCCCCAAAGCTTCGTCTCGATGGGACTTAAGTCGGAAGAACGGCCAAACCCAGTCATTCACCGAATATTCTGTCGTTCCGAAAGTTCTTTCCTGTGGGCTGTTCTATGCAGTCGCGCACGCATGCGGGCACCCATCGAAATAACGTCGAGCCGAACACACACCTCAAAATAAAATGAGCAAGGAGTACAGTGTCACAATGTTGAACGGGGTGGGTACCGTGTTAAAAGATTTGAGGTTAGTACGCCCATGAAAGATTATGCCTCTCCGCACTCCAACACCGGAAGTACCAAAGTGATCGTGTTCGACAATGTCCCTGGGTGCATTACGTGTTCCCCTTTACCATACGAGCTTATGTCCAGAATCAATACTCAGACCGAACATACTCTCATCCGAGAAGAACATGCGATACCATTTGTCGCTGGTCCAGTCTGTATGCACTTGACGCCACCACAAAGGATGGCACCGATGTATGGGTGCGAACGGAACAGAACGTACTGTTCATCGTGCAAAGAGACCAGACCCATGCTGTGGAGAATAAGGTTGCGTTCCTTGCAGTCCTGTTAACTGTGGTTGCAGTCACGCGCCCTTCTTAGCCTGTTACACAATGTAACGGGCAACTGTTGCATTATTTGACCGTGGTCAGCAGTGTCTGTGGTTTGAAACGCTCCCAATGCACGTGAAACAATGCTGTGAGAAACACCAAACTTTCGGCCCACACTCGCCACACTTCCAGATTTGCGATGATTCTTCCCCCTGTGCTGTCACCCAAATGTCTGGACAGTGTTGTAATGAAGAGCACGACCACTGGGCACCATTACTACCCGCTGATTGACACAAACTGTCTTTTCCAGTTCCTTCAATTGCCTTGTGTTGCGCTGCCGGTCCTTTTTGTCGTTTTATTCACGCTGACCTCACATCATGTGACGTTCAGCTTTCTTTGTAGGACGGGGGGAACACTACTAGGGGGAACTCTTGGTACATTCTCCCGCACTTGCCTTCATTTCCAATAAGATATTAATATGTTACGTAACTTTGTATATCATGTCCTTAACTCTTTCCGAACAATGTAATTGAAGTGTAGAATAGTCCCAGATAGCCAGATCCGAGAGAAGCAAGTTATATGCCAACAACAGTGCATATAGTTAAGAATGGTAGTAGGTGTTTTCGTCATTAACTATAGAATTAGTTACGGTTATGGGAAATAGATTACTGTTGTTGACCGTGCAGCTTTTCCTGGAATAAATGATGACTAACTGAAACCCTCAGCTACCGACAGGTGTTGTTGATATACCTCGATGTGGACAGCTGAAAATGTGTGCCCCGACCGGGACTCGAACCCGGGATCTCCTGCCTTTCGAGAACAGTTACTGTCTTCATGTATATAGTTACAGGCTACCCAGCCATTGACCTTCGTCTGTGCGAATGCGCACAGGTTGCCTAAACTCTTACGGGAATCGCCAAAGCGTGCGCGAGTAATGAGTGAATGGGCAAATGTCTATAAGGTAAATTACATATGTAGAATTGTGGACAGCTGGCAATCTGAGCCTCACGGGAAGCGTGCAAGGGATAAGTCCCTGCAGTCGCGCTATTCATCTGGGTGGCTCAGATGGATAGAGCGTCTGCCATGTAAGCAGGAGATCCCGGGTTCGAGTCCCGGTCGGGGCACACATTTTCAGCTGTCGGTAGCTGAGGGTTTCAGAAAGTCGGCAGTGCCCTTTCAAAGGAACAATCCAGGCATTTCCATGGAGCGACTTAGGGAAATCACAGGAAACGTAAATCAAGATGGCTGAACGCGGGATTGAACCGTCGTCCTCCCGAATGCGAATCCAGTGTGCTAACCACGGCGCCACCTCGCTCATCGGGCTTCAGCCTCTACATGCCCTTTTTGTTGGGGAGGTATGTGGTATCCCAGTCCAGTGAGCTTGAGGCCCCGCCAGAATGCTTGGACCTAGACGACAGCCGCTAGGCGACACTCCTGAATTTTTGAGCGCTGCTGTCGCCGCCTCAGCGCTACCACGGCAGCCTACTGGCACACGTGACCGCGCTATAAAGCTACCAGAACAGGAGTCCCGTACTAAGTCATGAACCGCCACCACTGTCGTATTGTTCGTTGTGCCCATCATTGTTCGCTTGCTGACATTGCTACATCTAGGCTGTCGATTTCGTTCACTCTCCAGACTTGCCATTCTGATGTGTTGTCTTCGTTGTCCATCCACTGTAGTTGTCATCGTCTTTCTGTGTTAATGGGAGACTCACCATCTACTCCCTCGGCCGGTCACCTAGTGTCTCGTAGTCGTATACGGTTATTATGCCTCTCCTCACGATCTGTTCGAAAAACGTATTGCAGTGTACCATTCACGTATACATGACGTTGTATAAGGAGACTTTGCTTATCTGAACTAACAAACAGCACAAAACCCAGGGTAACGTAACTCATCCAGTTGCTGGAGCTGATAGGAAACAAATGGAATCACAAAAGAATTCACACTGGTCATTCAGTCAGACGTCATCAATTGAAAGTTTGTGTGTGTACAATGTACACAAACAAAGACAAGATGGCAAATGTAAGTTAACATAATTCTAATTGCAATAACATTTTGTGAATTTATTTTTCTTGGTGTACGCACATACAGCTGCGACACATTTCAGTTCCACGGAGCAGCCTTAGAATGCAGCCACTCGTAAAGGATCTCAGCGCTGGCTGTTTTGCCCGCCGCGGCCCTCACGTGCATGCAGGGCTCGTGTGCGGCTCGCATTACGTATGTGTAATTAACTTACGTCACGTAAATCTTGCGTAATTAGTGGCGTGATGTATTGATCGTAGTGAATCATTTCCATAAGGGCGCGCTTTCCCACCAGCAGGCTAATTGCGTGGCCCATGTATTACGCGCGAGTCGGACCTTCCGGCTCCCTGTATAGCGAGCACGCTCGCCGGCTACCGACCGCATGTATGCGAACGCGTAATTTCCACATCACCGCAAAAGGGCGGCCGTTTCTACGCATTGCCGAAACTATTTAGTCTCGCAGTAAGGGAGTGATGTGTTGTACAGCGTAAGTAAAGCCTAGTTTACACGACGACACTAGGCTGCAGGCAACTGCGCCACCGGCCACTGCGCATGCGCGCCGCGCGTTTGCGGAACTCTTTGGTGAAACTGAACACTTTCAGCGTGTTCCAACTTTGGTGACACTAGTTGCACGAGTTTTTAGGTTATGTGTGTTCGTAGAGTGTAGACAAACTGAAATATGAAGTGGGGAACTGAGATTATGTTCGCTTTTTGGATATCTATTCCTTGCATTGGTGTTTATGGGATTTCAGTGATGCTGATTAGCCGGCCGGAGTGGCCGAGCGGTTCTAAGCGCTACAGTCTGGAGCCGCACGACCGTTATGGTCGCAGGTTCGAATCCTGCAGTTCTAAGTTCTATGGGACTGATGACCTCCGATGATAAGTCCCATAGTGCTCAGAGCTATTCTTGAACCAACCGAGCTGACGTCTTTTCTTCATCCAGTCACGAATCGAAACACGTTTCTTATTTTTTCTTATGCAGCGGTTCCACGCAACAAGCTTCAACTTCATCACAACTCGTGCGACGTGCAGTTGCCAAAACTTTCATTTCAGACACAACTCAGGGACCAACAAAACGACGAAACTGAAGTGTACACTCGTGTCGCCGTGTCTACAGTCATATATGAAACCACTTACGTGCAACTCATTCCACTCAACGAGTGGCGCTACCCAATGTCGTCGTGCAAACTAGGCTTAAGCAATTCTGCAGGTGGTATTACTTCGCACAAAACAATGTCTTGATAAGTTACTTAATCTCTACATAACCTGACTGAAAAAAGTGGTAACACTAAGAAGGACTTGCGCAACATAATTGAAAGGTGATAGATGTGTTTCTTAATGTGTAAGATGTTGTCTGTTCAAGTTTCTCACCAGTCACATAAGAATGGCGCCAATATCCGCACCATGAGGATGCAAATCAGGTTTGGTTTAAGTGAGATCGTGAGCCTTAGTAACCTTTGATATCGAACGTAGTGAGTTGATGTTAGTCAAGAATGCCTTTAAAGCGACTACGACGCCGTTTACATCATCTCACTGAGGTCGTTCAATAGGGCTACGAGGGACAGGATGTTCCTTCTGCGATACAGCAGAGAGCCTTGGCAGGAATGTGGCGACTGTACAGGATAGCTGGCAGGGGTGGTCAAGGTAATGTACGGTGGCAAGAAGACTTGGCTCTGGACGGCCATTTGAAACTACTGAGAGGGAAGACCCTCGTGTTGGACGTATGGCTCTGGCGCATTGTACTGTATCTGCAACAGCCATTTCATCAGCGTTTGGCACCAAAGTAGTACAACGAACTGTTACAGATCGGTTACTTCAAGGACACCTCCGAGCCACACTCTCTGATGCTTGCTTACAAGTAGCCCCGAACCACCACCATTGCGACTTCAGTGGTGTCAAGCCAGACGTCATTGAAAGGCAGGTTGGCGGTCTGTTGTGTTTTCTGACGAAAGCTGGTTCTGCCTCGGTGGCAGTGATGGGCATGTGTTGGTTAGAATGAAGGCAATTAAAGACCTGTAGTCAACATCTCTGCATGGCACCTACACGGGGATGTCCATTATAATTACTGGACCTTCCATCGAGCTACAGACCCCCTTGAAGATGTCTCCCGCAGACGGGGACGACACGTTGGGAATTTAAACAGAATTCATCAACCGACCACGGCATAACAGCCCAGATAATTATAATGGACATGACATTTCCGGCCGTGAATGTCTACATTTTAGTACCTACACGGGGAGTTATGGTCTGGTGTGAGATTTCGAACAGTAGAAGCGCTCTTGAGGTTAACCCACTCACCCTGACTACAAAGTTGTACGTCAGTCAGGTGATTCGACCTACTACCATTCATGAACAGCATTCCAGGGGTATTTTCTGACAGGATAACGCTCGCCCACATACCGCTGTTGTAATCCAATATGCTCTACAGAATGTCGAGTGTTGTCTTGGCCTGTTCGATCACCCGATCTTTCTCCAATCGAGCACATAGGGATATCATAGGGCGACAACGCCATTAGATGTCCCTCTATTGTCCAACCAAAGGTGAAAGGACTCCAACGGCATGGCAAAAACTTACATGTAGACCATGTAGCACCTGTACAAGTCAATGCATGCACATTTGCACGCTTGCATTCAACATTCTGTCTGCTGTACCGGTTATAACGTGGCAGCGTTTCACATTTGCAACGGCTTAATTAACCTGTGATTTTGTAATGTTAATAGCTTAAGTATGTTACCTAAAAACAATTCATTTCATTACTCTGCGCCGACACATTAATTGTACTGCAATATTTTTCCATCAGTGTACAATAGGAAATTCGTTGATTCCTGATTGACCAGCCCAAAACGTTAAAGATAGGAACTTGAAATTTGGAAAGATTGTTAATCTTAAAATGCATGCATCGTTTAAGACATGGTTTCTCGAAATTCCACCCTTAAGGGGGTAAAATAGGGGATGAAAGATTTCTTGAAAATATGTCGCTACTAAGACAGTTCTGAAACTAGAATTATGAAAATTGGTATTTGACTTCTCAGTTGGAAACAAAAAAAAGCGTGTTTCTGTGTTTTTTTTTTTTTTTGGGAATTCAATCCATACGGGGGTGAAATAGGAGATGAAGGGATGAAAGTTTCATAAAACTATTTTGTTATATAAAAACATTATTAAAGCTAAATCTACAAAAATCGTGTTACAGTTTCTATGGTAATATCACCACAAGAACCTAAAAAGCGGGATTAACAAAACCCTCCGACTCCAACCACCATAATCGCTTTCTGGTCAGAAGTACATTCGGAAAAGATTAGATCTTAATTAGTGCGAAAAGTTTCGTAGACTTGCGATTTCGAACTAAATCAAAGAAAGCTATTTATAATTCACCACGGCAGATTGGGTGTGTCAAAATTACAAATAAAAGAAACGCTTCTGTAATAAATTTCTGAAAGCGTCTAATATATGTATATTAAATTATTTTTTGTTGTAGTTACATTAATAACTCGAGCGAGCAGTGACCACCAAGCTAGTAGTGTTGTAAAACTCTGTAACATAAAAATATAGTTGGTTCATTTTTAATAATTTTTTCCATGCTTTACGTTATGGTCGTTTTGAAAAGATCGTATTTGATACGAAATAGTAACGTGTAAACAGCTCATAAAAGTTTCAAATAACTATTTAAAAAGTATCGTGAATGGCTATAAGTTTGAACTTTTCAATCAGTTTCCTAGCTGGTCAAAGAATCTGTCAACTTGGCTTTTGCTGAAATTTGCTGCTCACGTAACATTCGCAGATTTATCTCACTTTATCTTTAAGCCTTCAGCCTCTCCATGAAGGTCTCTGCTTGCTTAATTTTCATCTTAGTGCCCTCAACCGTTATTTTCAGTTACGCTACATGGATGTACACCATATTTAAAAACTTATTTTTACGTAAAATTAGAGTATCTATATTTTTTGCATGGTCGTACAAATGTGTTTCCTGTTCCCGGACAAAACTTATTTCCTCAAACAGGTGTTATGCCCGTTCTGCGTTTTCACGTAAAGCTTTTAAGTTGATTACCTAATGAACTTCTTGGAACTATTTATCACTCGCTTCACCGAGTGTTATTTCAAGAAGTTCGCAGAATTTCTCTTTATTTGCACTTCCTTTATATCATCTTCTTTCTCCACTTTCACCTATTAACGAAAAATAACATAAAATTAAGAATTTATGCTATCTGTCTGCCTCAACCCGAACTTTCCATTGTGGTAGTTTAACATTCTTGTGGTTAGTTCTTGGGCTAGACATAGTCACAGTGTACAGTGTGAATATCATTGTTAAGAATGTAACATTACTTATCTGCATATAGAACAAAACACTCCATAGTTCAGTTCGTTAGAACACCAAAAAACTAACTAGAAACCACGTAGTGTGTTGCCACTTCGAAACGCACGGTTGTTGTCTTATTCCTCCACAGTACAGAATGTAATAGAACAAGACGGGTGCTTCTACTTACACCAGATCTTAGGTAACTCTTTTCCTACGCAATTCGCTGTCCCATACTAACTCGACCTTCATCTTAGTTCTAGTGGTCCACTTTGTTACTTCATTTATTGATACTGGGTTCGTATTTGGGAGAATGGCAGACACTGTCCAAGTACGTCTATTCAGGTTTCGAGGATTTACATCTTTACCATAACTTGTTTACCGCAAATCTGGGACGTTTCTTTTTTCTCTTTTTTTCCAAAAGACAAGTTGATTTTCTTCCTTACGTTCGCCCAATTCGAGCTTCCACTTCGTCTCTAACGACCCCGTTGTCGACTGATCGTTGAACTCCAGTTTTCGGTCCTTAGAACGACTTATGTTGGCCGCTAAAAGATAAGGAATTATTTTTATTTCATAGCCCACCTACTTGTAAATTCTTGGTAGCGTTACGCTAGTTTGAAGTTTCTTCGTTTGGATCACTCGTTTTGCCGTATCACATCTAAACAAACTGCTACAGTTTCCGCATCTCAGACGGCCTGTCTGAAAAGAGCTTTCCCATTTAATGGGAGAGAGAAATATTGATATGCCATTATTAGACCGTGGAAAGGCATGGACTACGACCTTGCTTGCAGGGAGTCATCGATTTGAATTGATACTGGGGTAAGGTATGGAAATCGCAACACAAGTAAAAGATGTAGAAAGTAGCACAAAGAGATATATTCTGAAGTTAGCACAGAACAGCGCATTCTTAACCGAGTGGAGCCTCTATTGATCTAGACACATTCATAGATTGACATACCGAAATGGCATTCACTTGTAGCTAAGTAAGTTTGAGATCATTTCGGAGAGAAGATACTGAACCATGGGTACTAGATTTCGGCAACAAAATAGGGGATGGCAGAATTAGGTGATCCTTACTCAATGACTGGCCCGAGAAATACTCGCGATCGCCCTACGACCGAAACGGCGATGGAATCTGAGCATCATTATTCGACTGTGCACGAAGTCACAAACAATTAAGCTTTACCGTTGAACGGCGGAGTTTACCTATGGACAACAGGTTCGGGCGGGACAGAAGGTGGTGAACCTTCCAAGAAAAAAATAGCTCTGAGCACTATGGGACTTAACATCTATTGTCATCAGTCCCCTAGAACTTAGAACTACTTAAACCTAACTAACCTAAGGACAGCACACAACACCCAGTCATCACGAGGCAGAGAAAATCCCCGACCCCGCCGGGAATCGAACCCGGTAACCCGGGTGTGGGAAGCGAGAACGCTACCGCACGACCACGAGCTGCGGACGAACCTTCCAAGAAGACATTCAAAAATGGGCCAGAGTGGCGTTGCTTACAAGTTTCGATAGCTGGTTGGCATGTGACGAAAGCGAGTCTACGGCTGAAAAAAGCAGTTCTGGTTCAAACTTGCTGGATGGTCAAGCGCCTAGATGCCTGCCGAGCCATAGGACTGGTTGTTTCCTGTTTGCAACAGAAGTTTCCTAATATGGTGAATCCTCGGCCATTGGGACTGCTGGTTGTTCTGTGTTCGTGCGTACCTCAACCCCCAAGTAGACGCTCCGTTTAAACTGGAATCTTTTTTAACACTACCACCATACTGAACAATATTTAACGCCTTTCAAAATGACGGCAGCCGAAATCTGTTTACAGATTCTGGTTCCTCTGTGTGAAGGGAATTATTATTACAAGGTTTATTCCGTTTCTCCAGTTATTTACGTGCTTTAACTTGCGTTTGAATCTCTACATACCTCGAGAAAAATTGATATGCATATTATGGGTAGAGCACCTGTTTGTTTCTGATCAAAGGGTTCCGAATCTGTTACCTGATTTCATATTCATTAATGACTTCTCGACTCGCCCAGCCTTTCATGCCTTGCGCGGCCGCACACTCGCTCATCACTCAACGAGTAATGTTCTTGGGAGTGTTCGTAACACGATATGCCGTAATCTGTGTGGTGTCGATCCAAAGCATTATTGACATTCTGCATAACGTTCGAACATACGAGGCGCTTTTTACAGTAACTTTATTTTTACACAACAACCTTGACCTTAATCTGCCTCTCAACATCATTTCCATACGTATTACGGCATTTATCGAATCGTATGACTACCTTCTGAAAACTATTCTCATAGAAATATACCACCTTATTTTTTAATCAGTCCGGTAGTGACTTGCTGAAACCTCCATTTTCTTCATAGCGTTAACCAACAAGGTGACTGTAAGTGCAAGAAAAAGTAATAATTATTTCTTGATGCAATAATTTACCAACAGACGTATGTATTGTAGAAATTTATTCTATGAACTTGTATAGGACTTATATGTAGGGTGGTAGACATTTTTCGATACACAGAGATCAAGAATCTTCTTTGCACTATGGTTATATGAGACAGCTACTGCCGTTGCATTATTCCACTCAGCATAGTGTGAGGTGGTCTTACATAAGGGGTTCTAATGTGGTGCCTGCGGGACCGGTTGTTTGATGATTTTTATAGTACGATTGCATTGGTTTAGTTGGTGAATGCAATTATGTTTTAAGACAAACTTTTTCAGGCTTATTAACATTAATATTACGGCACCTATTTGTCCCATCACACATAACACGACCTAGGCTACTCATACGTAACTTACGTATTCTGACATTGTTATGTCACATTTTATTGTATCTTTATTTTATTATTCATTTATAGCAGTTAATTACTTTTAAAAAATTCATCTGGGCATATGACTGTATACAGTACATTTGATTGTTGTGATGCATGGGCTATTACAACTGTGTGGTAGGGATTTATGAACAATAGCGTGTACATACGTTCCTCTATTATGCTATATTCGAGTAAAACAGTGACAACTATTAACAACAGCATGACACAGGCAGAAGCGTATTTGCCCTGATGTTACATGTAGTTTTAATGATATACAATATGTCCTTTTGAGCCACTAACATGGTTAACATAGACACCTGTCAACTGTTAACGTATGTTCTATGTATTTTTTTAATAATACGTTTGTTCTACTCATTGTGTAGGGGCCTGAAGATGGCCTCGATGTAATGCCGAAACTGATAGCATAAAAGAAGTTCATACAATAAATTTCTACTATACATACGGCTGTTGGTAAATTATTGCATCAAGAAATACATGCCAGCCGTTGTCCCACAGTCCATAATGGATCAACAAAAAAGTAATAATTAGTACGTACTAGCTCACGGCAATACGAAGCAACATCAACTATTTCCCAAACATACGACTTGGTGGGATGTTGAATGCTATGTTCGAAATGAGGACGGGTATTTTCGTGCAGCGAAAGATGCCTCTACTTAGCATGTCACGCCTTTCGTTTTGGATTGCAAGACGAAGTTTCTTTGAGGATGATTCAAAATTGAAATGGTTCAAATGGCTCTGAGCACTATGGGACTTAACATCTGAGGTCATCAGTCCCCTAGAACTTAGAACTACTTAAACCTAACTAACCTAAGGACATCACACACATCCATGCCCGATGCAGGATTCGAACCTGCGACCATAGCAGCAGCGAAGTTCCGTACTGAAGCGCCTAGAACAGCTCGTCCACTGCGGCCGGCTTTCTTTAAGGTCCCACAATAACATTATTCATTGACAGTTTTACCCGAGGTAAGAAAACTGGCAACAAAAACACTCTGATGGTCCGAAAACATAATTCAAACAACCTTCCAGTCTGAATTTTTTTCTGGAACTTCAGTTTGTTAGGGGATGGTGTATGCTTGTTTTGACTGCAGTGTAACTTGAGCAACACAAGTTTCTTCACGAGTGACAATTTATTTAAACTGATTTCATTCGACACAATAGCTCTTTAAAAAAGTCACTGACATTACAAAATGATTCATTTTGTGTGAGTCTGCATTTGTGGAACCCTGCAATACAGTAAGCGTTCTGTAACAGCTTCATGCAGAACATTTCTTGCAGCATGAGGAAGGGTATATAGCCTAACGAATAATTGTTGATGCCAGTAAAAGCTACCGTAACGGCGTTTGCGGATAACCAGCATTTGAAAGTTCTTAGTCAAAATGCACACTACGGCGACTGCAAATCACCTACGCTCGTGTTTCAAGACGGTACTTAGTCTAAAAGCGCACCCCGTATTAATGCGGTGAGAACAAAAAAATCATCCTCCTCATAGATAACAGAAAAAATGTTGTCCATTTTATTCCCACAGCTTTCGGCATGATACTGCAATTACACATTCATGTTCTGAATGAAAGCCACTACTAAACGCGGAACTGCATCTTCAGTAATAGAACTTGCAACTTTAAAAGTCGACTGCGAATGGTGAGATTGCTGGTAGGAATTCTACCTGCTCTCAAACTAAAAACGTTTAAAATGACTGTCTTTTACCCACTAACCTAATGCAGTTCCCTCTTTTTCTTAAATCACTTCAAGTTTCAGGCTTTTATCCTTAATCCTTCTTATAATATCCTTCCTGTGTACGTCACTCCACCACATACTTTCTTCCATAATATACTTTCTGTCATAATTATCCGTCCTGATCAAACATTATTATGTAATTTAAAGCATGGCCGCTTTCGGCTTACTGGCATAATTAGATCTTTAGGGGTGTCCTCATATGAGTATCATAGTCAAACGAGGTGCTTACGCAGGTACAGGAAAAAGTGTTTTCATTTATGGTAACTGCCGACCACGGACGCAGGCTAATGGGAGCAGTACTGCGCTACAGGAGATACCCTCCTGCGCCTGCCCGGGAACTGTGGCAGTAATCGAAGACACGCTGACAGCTGCAAACCGCCTTGATGCTTTGATGATTAATGTCTTCCCCGCCAGCGATGTAATCTTTCAGCAGTATAACGGTCCGTGTCTCGGAGCCAGAATCATGCTACAACAGTTTGAGGAGCATCATAAGCAACTCACGTTGATATCTATTCTAATGGAACCCATCCTGTTCGCTACCGCACACCATAGCCAAGTATGCATATCAGTAGGCCGTTATTTACTCCAATTGCATCACTTGTGCGTAGACACCTAATGCCACATACGTCCACAAAGCCACCAACAAACTGTCAGATGCCTGATATGCAGAATCAGTGATGTATTTAGTTCCAAAGACATACAAACAAGCTATTAGGCAGGCGGTCATAATGCTTTCGCTCATCAGTGTATGTATGGGCATTAGTGTTTTTAGAAAAACACTTTATCTCTTCATTAAATATAGTACACAGTAACATCGAGTTATTGAAAACATTGCATAGGTGCTGATGTAATTGGATGCTCAGAATTTATGTATGACTACAACTTAACATAAATGCTTCTGATGTCATGTGTACCCACTGTACACATCAGAAAAAGTAAATATAGTAAATAAGAGTTCGTGTAGTATATTTCTTTGTTTATTAGTCAGTCTTTCTGAAAAAAAGAAACACATTTGTGTTATCACTTACACACGCAACCTGTCGCGATACACAGGGAAACACTTGTAACGATGCATTAAAGGGAAGCACACACACCCGAAATACGCCGGCAGGGCAGGCGGTCAGCGGCGTGAGGTTTCGCCGGTATACGTTCAATCAGGTGCTGTAAGGTTTCTTCGGAAATGGCAGTCTATTCTTCACCGAAAGCTGCACTGAGGTGAGGTATCGATGTCGGTCGGGGAGGCCTGGCACGAAGTCGGCGTTCCAAAACATCGCAAAGATGTTCTATGGGATTCACGTCAGTACTCTGTGCTGACCTGTCCATTACAGGGATGTTATTGCAATGTAACCACTCCGCCACAGG
Organism: Schistocerca serialis cubense; assembly: GCF_023864345.2. Lineage (NCBI taxonomy): Eukaryota > Metazoa > Arthropoda > Insecta > Orthoptera > Acrididae > Schistocerca > Schistocerca serialis. The sequence goes on along the minus strand of NC_064641.1, from coordinate 773,124,188 downwards.
CCGTGCATTGTGAACAGGTGCTTGATCGTGTTGAAAGATGCAGTCGCCATGCCCGAATTGCTCTTCAACAGTAGAAAGCCAGAAGGTGTTTAAAACATCAATGCAGGCCTGTGCTGTGATAGTGCGCCGCAGAACAACAAGGCGTGAAAGCTCCCTCCATGATGAACACGACCACCGCCACCGAATTTAACTATTGGCATTACACACGCTGGCAGATGACATTACCGGGCATTCGCCATACCCGCACCCTGCCATCGGACAACCACATTGTGTACCGTGATTCGTCAGTCCACACAACGTTTTTCCACTGTTTATTCGTCCAATGTTTGTGGTCCTTACATAAGCGAGCCGTCGTTTGGCATTTACCGGCGTGGTGTGTGAGTTATGAGCAGTTGCTCGACCATTAAATCCAAATTTTCACACCTGCCACCTAACTGTCATAGTACCTGCAGTGGATCCTGGTGCAGTTTGGAATTCCCGTGTGACAGTGTCTTGCCTATTACACATTACGGCCCTCTTGAACTGTCGGCAGTCTCTGCCAGCCAACAGAAGAGGTCGACCTGTGCGCTTTTGTGCTGTACGTGTCCCTTCACGTTTTAACTTCACTATCACGTCGGAAACAGTGGACAAAGGAATGCTTAGACGTGTGGAAATCTCGCGTACAGACGTATGACACAAGTGACACCAAATCACCTAACCACGTTAGAAGTCCGTGAGCTCCGTTGAGCGCCCCATTCTACTCTCTCAGGATGTCTAATGACTACTGAGACCGCTGTTATGGAGTACCTGGCAGCACAATGCACGTATTATAAGAAACGTCTGTGTTTGGGAGTGTCCGGATACTTCTGATCGTATAGTGTACGAGAGGAGGACGCGCCAATGTACAAGGACGCGGGGAGTACTGTGTTGTCAGTAGAGATGCACTAACCGCAGAATGGATCGTTCAGGAGAGCTTAGTCGCTTCGAACGTGAACTAGTGTTTCGATTTAACCTGGGTAACTGATCTGTCAGGGACATTTCAAACCTTCTAAAACTAAACCTCTTTAAGTCGACCGTTGTGGTGAAATGGAAAGGCGGAGGAATAGCAGCAGCTAAACTAAGATCAGGCAGGTCTCATGTACTGATGAACAGAGAGCGTCGAGAAATCGCATGAAATCAAGGAAAACCAGCTAGCACAATGACTGGGTCTCGGAAATTAAAATTAAGTGGACAGGAGGGGGATGGTCGAACACCTTCACATAAGCCATGAATGTCTCCAGCCAGTGCTACGTGACGCTTGAGGGTGCGCCAACAGCGATGTTACTGGTCGGTGGATGACTGGAAACCATGTTTGGAGTGATGAATCAAGCTATGTCCTATGTCAGCTCGATGGAAATGGCTGGTTTAGTCGAATGTCTGGAGAGCTAGCTTCAATCACGTGTCGTGATAAATTACGAAGGAGGGAGTTGTGGTAGGTGGATGGTTTCCATGCGGTCACACAACAGCCCAGGAAACGCACAAAATGGCAGGGTATGAACACATTTTCGGGCATTATGTACTGTGTACAGTAGATCAACAGTTCGGAGACAGCATTATCTATATCCTGTCATAAAGGATTATCTGCCACGCAAAGTTTTGTGGGCAATAACGTCCCTGATACGGACTTATTACCCAAAGCTCCAACCAGAACCAACTGAAATACCTTGGGGTTTTGGGATGACTTACAGCATCGAATTCGCTCCAGTCCTCAACGTCCAATATCTCTACCTTATCTGTATTTGGCTCTCGAGGAAGAGTGGGCTGACATTCCTCCACAGTCATTCACATAGTTCATCGAAAGTGTGTGAAGGGGAGTTAAGCCCTCATAAAGGCTAGGTATATATATATATATATATATATATATATATATATATATATATATATATATATATATATATATATAATATTATTATTATACACAACTGGCCATTAAAATTGCTACACCACGAAGATGACGTGCTACAGACGCGAAATTTAACCGACAGGAAGAAGATGCTGTGATATGCAAATGATTAGCTTTTAAGAGCATTCACACAAGGTTGGCGCCGGTGGCGACACCTACAAATTGCTGTCATGAGGAAAGTTTCCAACCGATTTCTCATACACAAACAGCAGTTGACCGGCGTTGCCTGGTGAAATGTTGATGTGATGACTCGTGTAAGGAGGAGAAATGCGTACCATCACGTTTCCGACTTTGATAAAGGTCGGATTGTAAACCTATAGCGATTGCGGTTTATCGTATCGCGACATTGCTGTTCGCGGCGGTCTAGATCCAATGACTGTTAGCTGAATATGGAATCGGTGGGTTCAGGAGGGTAATACGGAACGCCGTGCTGGATCCCAACGGCCTCGTGTCACTAGCAGTCGAGATGACAGGCATCTTATGCGCATGGCTGTAACGGATCATGCAGCCACGTCTAGATCCCTGAGTCAACAGATGGGGACGTTTGCAAGACAACAACCATCTGCACAAACAGTTCGGCGACGTTAGCAGCAGCATGGACTATCAGCTCGGAGACCATGGCTGCGGTTACCCTTGACACTGCATCACAGACAGGAGCGCCTGCGATGGTGTACTTAACGACGAACCTGGGTCCACGAATGGCGAAACGTCTTTTTTTCGGATGAATCCAGGTTCTGTTTACAGCATTTTGATGGTCGCTTCCGTGTTTGGCGACATTGCGGTGAACGCACATTGGAAGCGTGTATTCGTCATCGCCATACTGGCGTATCACCCGGCGTGATGGTATGGGGTGCCATTGGTTACACGTCTCGGTCACCTCTTGTTCGCGCTGACGGCACTTTTAACAGTGGACGTTACATTTCAGATGTGTTACGACCCGTGGCTCTACCCTTCAGTCGATCCCTGCGAAACCCTACATTTCAGCAGGATAATGCACGACCACATGTTGCAGGTCCTGTACGAGCTTTTCTGGAGACAGAAAATGTTCGACTGCTGCCGTGGCCACCATATTCTCCCGACCTCTCACCAATTGAAAACGTCTGGTAAATGGTGGCCGAGCGACTGGCTCGTCACAATACGCCAGCCACTACTCTTGATGAACTGTGGTATCGTGTTGAAGCTGCATGGGCAGCTGTACCTGTACACGGCATCCAAGCTCTGTTTGACTCAATGCCCAGGCGTGTCAAGGACGTTATTATGGACAGAGGTGGTTGTTATGGGTACTGATTTCTCAGGATCTATGCACCCAAATTGCGTGGAAATGTAATCACATGTCAGTTCTAGTATATATTTGTCCAATGATTACCCGTTTATCATCTCCTTTTCTTCTTGGTGTAGCAATTTTAATGGCCAGTAATGCACTTACTATTATACCATATATATTATATTATTATACTTCCAGATACTTCAGGTCAGATAGTGTATGTGCCAACGAACTGACGGTCTTGTCACTGACTTCCAAGCCTTCTCCGAATCAAGATTGTCACACACAAACGCAGCGTTAGAAATCGAAGTGATTCGTACCAAGCACAGGCTGACAGCGCCCGATGCTGCAGCCCGCACTGCAAATTGAAGAGGATCTCCATCCGCAGCACGCCGCCACTCAGCAGTTTATTGCCCGCCGTTCTATTTAGCAGCCGGATCATCGAGCTCTATCTCAATGGCAATCAGGCGGCGTCTCTATGGCTCATAGAACAGTGGGCCGGCGCTTCGAGCGCACAGCGCTGAAATACGCGAGACTCGCGAAGCCGCGTAATGAGGGCCTAAAACGTTGCCACATTCACATGACTGCTCTGCTGCGTTACCAGGCTCCAACCACGTAAACTGCCGTATTCTGCATTTAATTGGTGATATAACGAGACTTAGCAACACAATTTGCCGTGCAATTAATATTAAAGACAAACGTACTGTGATCTACAGATGATTTATATAAAAAATTACAGCCTAGAAGTAAGTACCGATAATAAATTATCAGAATAGTGTAAGTATTAATGTAACCATCTCGTTAACCACTAAAACCGTGATATATAACAGAGTCCGATTGGGTAACTCACACCTTCTCATAATGCTATGTGTGTGTGCGCGCACGTACGCGCGTGTGAGCAAGAGAGAGGGGGGAGGAGGAATGAGGAGAAGAAGGGGAAGGCAGGAAAGGAAGGAAGGAATGCGGGAGGGTGGCAAATGAATTGCATCCTATCATAATATCTCTCTCTCTCTCTCTCTCTCTCTCTGGGGAGGGGGGGGGGGCGGTGTTGGACAAGGGTGTACAAAGGCGAAGACGAAAATAATTCACAATACGGCTGACATTTCAGAGTAGAGATGCATTCCAGTCTTAACTGGAAAAACCTATAAAAATTGTCAGCTTGGCCCACACCGCGCTGATATTCGACCTACTCTTCCCAGTCGCCCGTGTTATGAGGAGAAGTAAAAGTTTAGTAGCAACAGTGACCCAGTTACTATTTTATCATGTTAATGTCTGCTAACATAAATCGACTTAAGCACTCTCAGAAAAATCCAAACTTTGTTTCAACTCATGACATTGCTGTGAATGTACCAGGTGATCAAAAAGTCAGTATAAATTTGAAAACTGAACAAATCACGGAATGATGTAGATAGAAAGGTACAAATTGACACACATGCTTGGAATGACATGGGGTTTTATTACAACCAAAAAAATACAAACGTTCAAAAAATGTCCGACAGGTGGCGCTTCATCTCATCAGAATAGCAATAATTAGCATAACAAAGTAAGACAAGGCAAAGATGATGTTCTTTACAGGAAATGCTCAATGTGTCCACCATCATTCCTCAACAATAGCTGTAGTCGAGGAATAATGTTGTGAACAGCACTGTAAAGCATGTCCGGTGTTACGGTGAGGCATTGGCGTCGGATGTTGTCTTTCAGCATCCCTAGAGATGTCGGTCGATCACGATACACTTGCGACTTCAGGTAACCCCAAAGCCAATAATCGCATCAAGGGACCTGGGAGGCCAAGCATGACGAAACTGGCAGCTGCGCACGCGATCATCATCAAACGATGCGCACAAGAGATCCTTCACGTGTCTAACAATATGGGGTGTTTTTTTGTTGTTGTAATAAATCCCCATGTCATTCCAAGCATGTGTGTCAATTTTTACCTCTCTATCTACATTATTCCGTGGTTTATTAAGTTTTCAAATTTATACTGAGTTTTTGATCACCCGGTACTACAGACAGAAGGACACGTAAGCCTTAAAAACTGGGTTTTATACAGTGTTATTTTATTATTAAGTGATTGCTAAATATGTTTCAATTACACTTATTTACAACTAGTTCAAATAATAGCAGAAAAAATGCGTGCTTAAAAGTTATTTTTAAACAGGCAATATATGCGACGTGATATACATAAATGCGTTGAAATGAGTAAGTCATTTTTTAATTATAGCTTTTCAGAAGCCAAATAAAAAACAATATTACGACACTAGAAAATTGTTAACAACAATAATAGACACTGTAAAAATTTTCATAGTGTCTTTTTCGGAGGAAATCTGCGATCAGTTGTTGTAAACAGTTGTTATTCTATGACATAACATTTGAATTTGATGAAAACTTGTGATCGACATTTTTAGACAAGACGATGGCGCGCGTGGAACCGAAATTATATATATCCCCTCTGTTAAACAATTCCGATTTCCATGTTCATCTAGTCCCTATTAACAGATTTTATTGTCCGTCTAGTTCAAAGTCATATATATATATATAAGACTTCGAACTAGACGGACAATAAAATCTTATATATATAAGACTTTGAACTAGACGGGCAATAAAATCTGTTAATAGGGACTAGATGAACATGGAAATCAGAATTGTTTAACAGACTTTGATTTTTTTTTTTGGTCATCTGTCTACTGACTGGTTTGATGCGGCCCGCCACGAATTCCTTTCCTGTGCTAACCTCTTCATCTCAGAGTAGCACTTTCAGCCTACGTTCTCAATTATTTGCTTGACGTATTCCAATCTCTGTCTTCCTCTACAGTTTTTGCCCTCTACAGCTCCCTCTAGTACCATGGAAGTCATTCCCTCATGTCTTAGATGTCCGATCATCCTGTCCCTTCCCCTTATCAGTGCTTTCCACATATTCCTTTCCTCTCCGATTCTGCGTAGAACCTCCTCATTCCTTACCTTATCAGTCCACCTAATTTTCAACATTCGTCTATAGCACCATATATTGAGCGTAATTGTGAAACAAGGCGTCGAACCCCACTCAGCCAGTACTTCACCAGGAAATGATTGCACATTAAGTAAGTATGTATGTATGAATCGTAACTCAACTCATGAATCATTTCCTACGGCAACTGCGCCAGTTTTGTTGCTCTAGTTCTTGTGTGGGATGAGGTGTGGCGGAATGGGAGAAAGAGAAATTGGTGCAGTCAGTGAACCCAAGTCACTGAGCATTGCCCCATACCACGTTTCCATTTTCTACTGCAGATTTCGGTGCACGCTTATTAATCATTTACTTTTTACTTGTGGAATATGAGTCGATACAGCCACTCACATTGTTGGCAATTGTAGTTATTGATAGTTCTGCACATGATTTACTTGAGAGTTAAGACGAATAGGAAGACATGTCCTTTCAATGAGAACGGTACATATTTTTACCGAACCAGCCCCCCGTTTCTGTCTCTAATGATGTCGTCGTGTGTCTGACGCTAACCCCCCTTCCTCCCCTTTCATTGTTTGCTGGACTGCAGTCCACAGCTGACGTCAAAACAAACGTTTCAGCATTCACGGAGCCACGAAGCTGCGTGTGCAATGCAGGGAGATAGGACTGTCCAAACCGACAGCGCCCCCTGCGCGTATAGTCTCGAGTTGCACGAGTGACCGTCCTGCCGTCTCGTACCCTGCCACCCTCCGCTTGTCTCGCTCACACACATACAAACACAAGCACAAACACACGTGCCGGCGAAATACAACACGGCAGACAGCTGGCGCTATTTACGGGCCCCGTCGGGAGAAGTTAGCGGGCGAGTCCACGCTGCTTGCCAGCCACTGTCCGCTGTCCGATAACAGAGGCGCGGGTCGCCCGCCTATCGGAGGCTGATTTAACACGAGCATTAAGACGAAACTCTGCGGCAGGCGCGGCTGCTGTCGACGACCGCGTCTGTTTTCTACCGTGGCTGCAGTCCCGTTCGACAACACGATTCTTTCCACCCCTCGTCAGCCCATTGCTTTGTTTACCATCGGGAGCTACTTGTTGTCCGTCATTTCTCAGTTCTGATACTCTATTCGCTGTGCGACTATGGATGAATGTTTTCCACATTTTTTGTTGCCTCATCGATTAACCTTCTCGCGAGACGATAACGATATCCTGTGCAGCACAGTCATGTGTTAATGTTACCATATGATGTAGCCTCGAGAAGTGCACCTTTTTATGTGTTTCCAAAACCTATTTAACCTACTACACCGTTGCCCTTCCAGTTCGTCTCAGCCATCGGCGGATAGCGTGATCCGAAACGAGGTATCATTTACGTCTACTAGAGACGTTCCGAAAACCACTACTCCCAGACAAAAATGTGTGATTAAAACCTAGGTAGACAATGAGTACAAAAATTATGAACCGACTTATTTAAAAGTTGAACATCTTAGTTCGGCTTCAAAAAGGAGACAGATCGTGCCCAGAGCCCTAGAGAAAGAATGAGGATCTACGAGGCAGAATGTCCGCCCAAGGGTAGGTTTTCCCTCCGTTCATCAGTGAGATTACTGATCGCGTTGGAAAGTGATGAGCAAGTATCGTGTGGAAACTACATACTTACCACCAGGAAGATAAAAGAATTTTAAGATCGCGAACAGATATACGACATCCTTTGGCTACCCTAGTTGTATATAAAATGCCTTATAGTTGTGGATTGGTTTATGCTGGTACCAGGGAAATAAATGTTGACACCCGTCTGACTGGACTCAACGGGACCTACGGATATATTGGGCGTAGCGGAACATGTTTGGCAAAATGGTGATCACGAAATAAAATTCAGTGAGACGACTATCATATCGAAAACATCGCATTATCATGCACGCATGTAGAGGGAGGTCACTGAGATTTATAAACACCGTAACGGTTTTAACAGAATAGAGGAAGGTATTACATTAGATAAAATTTTGACGTCAACGTTGCACCATAAGAATTTCGATCAATTACTTTCAGTCGAGAATGTTGTCATTACCAGATATAATCTCTTGGACGACCAAATGTAATCGACTGTGGCGCCTTCTACACAGCCCATATATTCTACGCTCCCTCGAGTTCTGGTTGCAGTTCTCCGCTTTACCTCTGACCATGTAGTCGCCACCGACATTGAGAGTGCTGTCGCAGCGTGCAGTCAGTTAGAAGAAACCACTCCGCTAAAACTCGGTGCACTGCAACGACTTGTGATCGAATGAAATGATAATTAAATCAAACCCTAAGCTGTCGACAGGCGTTGATATACATCAACGGGGACAGTTGAAAATGTGAGCCCCGATCTGGACTCGAACCCGGGATCTCTTGCTTACATGGCAGATGCTCTGTCCATCTGAGCCGCCGAGGGCACAGAAGACAGTGCGACTGCAGGGATTTATCCCTTGCACGCTCCCCGTGAGACCCACATTCCCAACTTAATGTCCGCTCTCTACATTCGTAGAGCCCTTGCCCATTACACTCATCACTCGCGGCAGACAATCTTATAGAGTCCCTTTAGAGTTCGGGCAATGCGTGTGCATCCAGCACAGAAGAAGGAGGTCAATGACCGATTAGCTTGAACTGTATATGAAGGTGGTATCTGATTCCCAGTGTTATACTCTTGTGATTGCTGGTCAGGTTTTTACGGCACCAATCTTGCAGACTTTTTGCGATATCCAAACACACCATGCAGCATGTGATGGGTCTGAGCACGAACAATACGCAATACGGGCGCCACGCCGGACACCGTTGTGCCCTCGTCCGCTAACACCATGCCATTTACTCTAGCAATGTTGTTTTCATTCGTGGATGAGGGCGGACGGGCACTTCGGCCTTCATCCTCCGCTCACTGTCTTCTTTTTCTGAACAAGCAACACCACCGACCACCCACTTGGCGAGACATGACCTCTTCACTACACGCGGTCTGTCGGTGTTCATGGCTGATGGGCACCTTAGTTCCAAGTGCCCTTTCATACCGGATAACAGCACGCACTTTCATTGGCTACCAGGTTGTCAGTACACGTCCGTCTGCCACCGTGATGAGTAATCGAGTAATCTCCGGCACGCCAGTCTGCTAATACTCTCTCTTCTTCGCGGCTCTGCGCATGCGTGATTCCTCCTCCGCTGACGCCGCTTCCGTTGTTCATATGGCATTTTGTTATGTCGCCTGGTGCACCACCTCCTCTTTCGAAAACAATGACGAAACCTACTTTTGCAACGTCCCTTGTACATTCCCCAAGTAACCTTAACCTTTCCACAACCAACACTTTTCCACAGTGAAAGACATTTAATGTTTGCTTATTTTAATTAATGTTGTAGTCATAAGCAATGAACGTCACGGTGAGGGGGAGGGGCAGGGGGGCTATGGAGGAGAATACGGAGTATTCTTAAGAACCTCCAAGGGTGGGCAGAAACTACAACACATACAGGAAACAGACACACGTAAGTGGATAGAGCATCTATCAGAGCTCTTGACTCTCATTATCTGTGCTCAGTATGGGCACTACTTCGTATCCAACGTCAATACGAGCGTGCAGTTTACTGACACGAATTGTCCGAGAAGGCGCTGGAGCAGATCGTTTTGCAGGTCTCTTCATTGGGTTGCCTGTCCGTAGACTCGACCTAATGCGATGTGATGATACAGAGAGCAACGAAGCAGAAGGTTGACAATGAACTTCGGAGACAATATAACGTACAGGTGCAAACTGGGTGTTACACTAATTCTGCAAACCATCAACAGGCTGCCTTTTACCAGTGGGACACTGATACACAGCAACAGCAAGCAGCACATTACCAGTTGTTCCGTCATAACCTATCATGGGGCGCATAAATCTCAATGCTAGCGAAAAGGCTAAGACGTGAGGTGAAGATTACTTCTGGTATCACTACTAGACAGCCCCAGATCTACTATATTTCCTAACCGTGACAAAAACCTGATAGTGCTCCTCCCCTCCACCCCCAACACCGCGCTACCCCTATCGAGCCTCTGAGACAGGACGTCCAAAATTTAAAGCACAATCGATTTTTCAAAAATTGTTCATTTTTTACTGCACATCTTTCTGAAGAGAGTGATTTATAAAACATATATGTTCGAGGAAAGGTAAGACATGTTATTTACTCTTAAGTGTGCAAAGTGCAGTACCCCGCCTCTTCTACTGCAGGTCACTGTATTTCGCTCTGTGGAATTCAAACGTGTATATTTTGCAACGGGATGCTTCAAACTTATATTCAGGACAGTGGAAATTAAAATGTCCTGTGGTGCCACTCCTACTCCCAGTCGACCGATTTGACATCCTACCTGTCTTAATAAAAACCCACAATTATTACTGGGTGGGATTATTTGTGAGCGGGAGAATAAGAATTCCTCAGAAATTTCGCGGTCTTTATTGCCTATTAGCTAATAATTTCCCCTTGTGTGTGTTGTAAAGTTACATAAAGGAAGTATAAAAGCAGTGAAGACAAGAGACAAGCAAGACGGTACACATTATTTCAATCCTTACGTCCCAGTAGTTTCTTTTCTCTAATCTTGCTACAGCCCTACATAGCATACTTTCCTTTCTGGGAAAGAATCTATTACCTCATCAAAGTTCTTCAAACATTTCGCTACATGAAAAATCAAATTGTCGTTGTCTAATACTGAAAAAGCTGTTAATATGTTTAGTACCCAAGACTGGTGTGGTTTCTCGACTTGATTACGTCTATTTCGTCATTGTCTGTTAGATAAAATGAAATAGGCCTTTTTAAAAATTGTAGCGACTGTAACATACGCCAAATAAGCGAGACGTTTTTGGTACAAATGGCCATTTTCATCTACCTCATTTACGTAAACAGTGCGACAGAATATAAGTCACAAATTACCAATATCGAATTCCTGTTAGGCCTACTGCAAGCGAAAAGTTTTATGTTAGGAAATAATATGACATACCATTTCACTCGTACCAGTGTCTCAAGCATGCAATCAAAAAGTAGTAGCGGTATGAAATTTTTGTATCGATTTAGAATCGTCGAATTCTTCCATATAATTTTTGCGATGTGCCTGTTCCTTCTCCTTCCTCGTCCTAACAAGCAATTTTTCATCAATAATTCTGTAACATTTTTGTCATTATCGAAACTTACTCCCCGGTTAACTTCACTAACCCAGCCAGAATTGCGGGTTCATTTTTCCCACGTCTTTTCTCCGGTTAGGCGTTATTGTGTGTTCGTACAACACGTTTTATGCGATATTCCAAGAATAGAACTTATGCGGCTACTAAGTGGATATTGTACAACTGGCCCTTAATAGTATAACGTTTTGGCAAAAACTTTCTGGCAAAATTTTATTTTCTTGGATACACCAAGAAGATAATATGTAATCTTGCTTATCTGCTATTCCTTTTATTCAGTTGCTTCCACTCTGGTAGTCTGAATCTAAGGATTTCGCTAGTAATTATCGCAATACTTGTCATCGGCACAACCAATCAGCCCGGTTCTAGGCGCTCAGTCGGGAACCGCGCGACTGCTACGGTCGCGGGTTCGAATCCTGCCTCGGGCATGGATGTGTGTGATGTCATTAGGTTAGTTAGGTTTAAGTGGTTCTAAGTTCTAGGGGACTGATGACCACAGATGTTAAGTCCCATAGCGGTCAGAGCCATTTGAACCATTTGTACCAATCAGCCACATAAACAAACAGCGATTGTCATTCACTTCTCCGGATTTACTCAGCTCAGGTCGTATTTAGCACAGTCTCCTTTTGTCCGCGGGAAAGTTTTTAATTTCTAGATGTGTCAGCGATTCCCCTGGAAGAGACGTCACGTACACTATTCTCGCATTCAAAAATCAACTTATAACTCGTTAAAAAATCAACTTCGATTGTGTTCAAAACCATTCATAAACCAATAGTCATGCGTTTCAAAATCTTGTGAACCATCGATAGAACAACGTGCGCTGGATGCTAGGCGCTTAGTTCAAAAAATGAACTTAGAACTACTTAAACCTAAATAACCTAAGGACATCACACACATCCATGCCCGAGGCAGGATTCGAACCTGCGACCGTAGCGGTCGCGCGGTTCCAGACTGGAGCGCCTAGAACCGCTCGACCACCCTGGCCGGCTAGGCGCTTAGTAAAACAAGGTTTCCGAGCCCTCCCCCTCCCTCCCCCCCCTGATATCCGGGTCTGCTGCTAGACTCCTACATGAGGAAATTAGCGGGCCGAAAATGCAATATGGGCGAGTGTAGCGTAACTGGTGAGTCTGCCTGCTGATGTTCATGATGAGTGAGAAAGTTAGTGCAGTAAAACTGAAACCAATGTGTGGTTACTGAAGAAAAGCGAAGGTCAAAAAACGCAAACTATGGAAAAAATTTCTGTTGTTTGAAATAAAAACATTATGTCCACTGAGTACGTATCGTGTATGAACTTCTCTAGACATCCGTGTTGCCATTCAGGAACACAGTTGTAAGAAATACCACACTGACACTAGTGTGATTGATGTGTACTAATACACATGTACTTTTTAGTACGAGGTACAAGGGACTGAAAATAGAGCCCTCACTTTTGCACTTAAGGAGGGCGTCATTACTTCCAAGAATAAGGTGGTAACATTCCTTTCGTCGTCTTTCCATGCTGCCAATGCCCTTGACACAAATGAAATGCGGGAAATTCTTAGCAGTGTGTCAGAAAAGCGTGACTGATTTACAGGTACTACATAAATCCTTAACGTAATCGTTCTTGTATAGTCAGAGCATATTGTCTTATCTACAAATGAAAGTATTACTATTTGTACAATATTTCATCAGTATAAAATCCGTTTTTTTTCCAATATGTTCTCACCATTTTTCTCTGTTTTTTATTAAGACAGAAAAGCAAGTAACGTGTCATCGCCAGCCAGAGATAAAGATAGCTTCAACAACTGGGGCAATAACAAATTCTCTGCTGTAGATGAAGTTCGTCTCTATATTTTAATGCACGGTGGAGATGACGATTCGCGGTTAAAGTGGTGTAACAGACACGAAAAAGATCTACCAGGGAAGGCTGCAATTACAAGACTTATTTTATTTACCTCAGCAACAAACGGATCTAGTGAATGGTCCTTCAGAAAAACTGGCACGTTATTAAAGAATCGGAAAAGGCAGTTAAATCCAAACTGTGTCAGTGATTTATTACTGATAAACAGTAATCACAAATTTTCTTCAAGCGAAATGTGTGAATGGAAGAAATGTGAACAGTTACATCTGTGAATATGTATACTTTCTTTATAGAGACAGTTGTCTTCTATATTTAAGGCATAGTATTGATTTAACGTGTTCCTAGTTTCCCATTACTGACAAGCAAAATAAGTCTTCCGTTTGGAAATGTGTTTCTTCCTGTGCTTGTGCTGAATATCAAATTATTTTGCACATGCTGTATCAAGTCCACCGTATGACGTAAGCAATCTTGCATATCGTACTCTTGTGGTAAAAAAAGAGGATAGAAAGAGAGAGAGAAAGAGGCGTTTGACTTGTGCAGTGCGGCTTATTGAGGAGAAGTGATACGTCAGCAATGGCCGGCTGGTCGCGCTCGGTTATTCTCATGTCTTGAGTCCGGTCATCAGATATGGAGCGGCCACTATCAACTCGTTTGCCCCTTCAGTAGGCGAGCTTTAACTGGTCGTTGTAGCACTCTACTCACAAGGGAACCTCCCCATCGCACCCCCCTCAGATTTAGTTATAAGTTGCCACAGTGGATAGGCCTTGGAAAACTGAACACAGATCAATCGAGAAAACAGGAAGAAGTTGCGTGGAACTATGAAAAAAATAAGCAAAATATACAAACTGAGTAGTCCATGCGCAAAATAGGCAACATAAACGATAGTTTGAGCCCAGGAGTGTCGTGGTCCCGTGGTTAGCGTGAACAGCTGCGCAATGAGAAGTCCTTGGTTCAAGTCTTCCCTCGAGTGAAAATTTTAATTTTTTTATTTTCAGACAGTTATTATCTGTCCGTCCGTCCGTCAGATTCGAGGTAACTGCGCCGTAGTGTGGGAACGCTACACCTCAACGTAAAAATTTGAAAACGTTAAAAACATATGTTTTGACAGAGCACAGGGAAAACTGCGCGACTCTGCAACTGTTGCATTCATTTGTTGCAGTTTATGTGACAAACTCTTATGTTTTCATCACTTTTTTGGGAGTGATTATCACATCCACAAGAAAACCTAAATCGGGCAAGGTAGAAGAATATTTTTACCCATTCACGAAGTGTACAAGTTAGGTGGGTCGACAACATATTCCTGTCATGTGACGCACATGCCGTCACCAGTGTCGTATAGAATATATCAGACGTGTTTTCCTGTGGAGGAATTGGTTGACCTATGACCTTGCGATGAAACGTTTTCGGTTCCCATTGGAGAGACGTCCTTTCGTCTACTAATCGCACGGTTTTGCGGTGCAGTCGCAAAACACAGACACTAAACTTATTACAGTGAACAGAGACGTCAATGACTGAACGGACAGATCATAACTTTGCGAAAATAAAAGATTAAACTTTTCACTCGAGGGAAGACTTGAACCAAGGACCTTTCGTTTCGCAGCTACTCAATCTAACCACGGGACCACGGCGCTCCTGAGCTCACATAAACCTTGAAGTTGCTTATCCTACACATGGACTACTCAGTTTGTATATTTTGCTTATTTTTTCATAGTTCCACAAAACTTCTTCCTGTTTTCTCGATTGATCTGTGTTCAGTTTTTCAAGGCCTATCCACTGTGCCAACTTATAACTAAATCTGAGGGGGGTGCGATGGGGAGGTTCCCTTGTCAGTACACCTAACTGAACCAGTCCCTTTCGCGAATGGCGCATGGGAAGAATAATCGACGTTAAATTTCTCTACTAACTACAGTTTTTTTTTTTTCCTTGTTTGGATCACTTTACGAGACGTATATGGGAGGAAGTAATGTATTATCCGGCTCGTCTTGGAACGTACGCTTTCGGTGTTTCTGCAGTGAACGTCTCTGTGATGCATAACTCCTCTCTTACAGCGTGCGCCGCTCGAGGCTGTTTGAGGTTTCCATAATGCTCTCGTACGTTTCAAACGATCACGTAATTAAGCCTGTTGTTCATCATTTTTATTAATTTAACCTGTTAAGGGTCTCAAACTGACGAGCAGTCGTCAATAACATTAATAGCAAAGTATTGCCTTCTAATTGCTATGAAGTCCTGAATGTAATCACAAATCTGCTCTGCTAGTCAGCAAGTTCGAATTACATTCACTAAAAGTCTATATGAAACTTTATTCACTGACTTACAGAAGTCAAGGTGCCTTAGTCTATGGGGCTCTGGATGTCATGGACGAACCGAATCCTTGGTTATTTTCATATGTTACATTTTTCAAAGTTTACACCTCATAATGAGAAAGTGTAAAACAAGTTCCATACTCCCACAACAGATTGTTGTCAGGGATACTCACCTATAATTATGTGCGTCATTTCAGAAACCCGTTTGGTAATTGTGTGCGACAAGCAATTTTTTTCCATTCAATCGTTACGCTTTGCTGTTCCACTTCCTGCTACAAGGCAAGCTATACACATTTCAGAATTTCACGGGTATCTCAACCGACCCATATTCTATCCCACAGTAGGCACGTTTAGTTGATTTTCTATTCCATGATGACTTAGCTTCATACTACAATTTCACCATATGGGCGACGAATGAAAGGAGGAATAGTCTTAAAGTCCAACAATTTCGAAAGACCGAATACATTAATTCTTGCTTCTCTCATCTTACGTTTAGATGCCATCGTGGCACCTCAGGAACTAAACAGCTAATTTCAGTCCTCTGACTTCGCTTATTAGATTTTGTTGGTTCCACAGCGTTAGATTTTCAGCGTAATGTGAAAAACATTTCAGTTTATCAATCTATTCCATGAAATCCGTATATCTACCTATATTGCAATCCTGTATAGGACGTAAATATAACGATAAATTTGACTTTGGGTACACAGGTGGGAAAATACATACCCGTGACAAAGAACATTGTACAGTGACAAAAGCGATACATCGACATTTGATACACATTTAAGGGATCAGAAACATTCAGTAGACAAAACTGAAAACAGTATTACTACTCTACACAAAACGGAAGACATACATAGGCCAACGGATCTCATGGAAGAGATGAAAGCTGAAGATTTAAATGAACAACTTAAAGTTAACAACAAACACAACATGTTGAACATTTTCGTGATATGGTATTACACAGGTAAAACTGGTCATCATAGCGGTTCTTTGCCATTTCATTTTATATATTCTCTGGATAGTTACGTGATGGATAGTCCATACATTTACTTTTGCATAAATGTTATATTGTGGCAACTGTTCAATGAGATACATATGCACGCGTTATTAACAAAAACTGTAAGTGTTATGTACATCTTACTGAAACGTGTATGCCGTTTGTCTTACTCTAATTTTAGAATGTCATTTTCGCATGAACCTTGTCCTGTTCCCACAACGTTGTACAACAGGTGGCGAGAACTGGCATCTGGCTGAAAGCGGTCGTACAATTAAAAATAAATTATTCAGCACTTCACGTTTTACGTTCTACGACTTTATGTAAGACCGAAACCTCTCAGGAATATTACGGCACGTTTGTGCTGCGACTTCGTCCACCGCACATTCCCTATCCTTGTTTGGCGCACTTAACCTGCAGCTGCGTCGTCCTTCTTGTCAGTGGCAATCATCAGCGCCAAGTGTGATCCGTGGAGAGCGCATTAACTACCGGTTCAACTAGTGCTGCTGTTACATTCAGTCGATCCGGCAACTTCATGCCGGATAAAGTACTGCTGGTATCGCATCTTCTTGAGGAGTGGGAGGAAGAGGATTTATTCAGTATAGAAACACAGGTAAAAAGAATGATTGCGCACTTGGCAAAGAACTTACAATTTCAAAATATTCTAATAAAGAAACATGTGGATGCTTGAGTAAAACTATTGTAAATTCCGAGAAATAACGCACTTAATATACTTTTCCCGTTAATGCCGAATAATCTAAATAAAACATAGGAGAACATTGTTTTTACACTTGCTAGAATACAACTTACGTAAGAAAATAATAGAATGAAATTTGCCATAAACTTTGCGTTGGCATAGTAATGTACTGTCTCTAGCTGTAGAGCACGTGCGATTTTCAGGAATAGTGGACCAACCCCACGCCATTCTGCGATTGCAAGAATTTTTTAATCAAATGCTTTAAACAGAAAGAATAACCACATATTTACGAAATTACAGCACTTTGATACCAGCAATACAGATGATTATTTACTGATCTTCGGGTAACTAACCTTCTATAATCAACATTCTGTTGCCAGATTCAGATAGGAGGCTTGTTACAAAGAGACTATGTAAGAAAGAAGTTTTTATGTTACTTTAGATTTTCTGAGGCTCCGTCTTGCTTCTTCTGCCTTCCGCATATGAGTAACATGAGCATTTTTCCACATTTCCCTTCGTTCTTCGTTAACAATCTTATTATTAGTTTTGAGTGATCACATTTTTGGCAAGTGGCCCTTTTTGGAATATGCAAAGACATTAAAATCAACATAAAAACAATGTTTAGAGGCCCATTCCTTAGAAGACCATAATCTTCACTCCCAGCAAAAACCCCAGCTGCAGGCCATTTCAGTATGAAGCGATATCCTGATATAACTCCTCGAATCTCATTTCCAACTGTATATATATTTCAGCATAAAACTTACAACATACGAGTACGTACTGCACTGTTGTGTTTGTTTTTAATGGCCTCTAGAAATAGCAAAGATGAATAACTGTAAGTCGTAATCTGCCACCTTAAGTACTAGATGGACATATTACTGTGCAAAGTAATCTTAAGATACAAAGGAATTAAAAGCATTCGCTCAGCACTGATTTAAATCGATGGAGTAGTTGAAAATTTGTGCCGGACTGGGATTCCAACAAGAGTTTCCTAATCACTAGCAGATGCACTGATCACTACGCCATCTGGACACAGTGGTTATATCAAATGCACGGACAACCCTGCCACGACTCCCGTCAGACCACTGTGTCCGAATGGTGTAGTGGTTAGCGCATCTGTCTTGCAAGCAGGAGATCTTGTTTCGAGTCCCACATGTAAAATTAAAGTGATCTAAATTCTTAGACTAATCTGTTAACAGATGGTGGGGAAAACACATGCTCCACAACATCGCCTGTTATTGCTCCTAGTATGGATAAAAATAGGGAGATAAAGAAACCGTTTCCAGTTGTCTCCCAATGAATAAATACAAGCAGCGTATGGTTTTCAAGGGAGTCTCATGCCATTCTTCCTGCAAAATACTGCCAAGTTCTGGCAACGACCATGGAGCTGGATGGCAATCACGCACCCTTCTCTCCAAAGTAGACCACATAGACTAAATAATAGTGAGATCTGATGACTATAGCGAACACGGGAGATGCGGCGATTCATCTTCGTGCTCACAAAATCAGTTCTGGAAGATGCGAACTGTAGAAACAAGGACAATCTCGTCTTGGAATATGGCATCATCATAGGGGAGCAAATATTCTGCACAGGATGAACCTGATCAGCCAAAAGATCACAGATTTTTTGGTAGTAATGTGACCTTGGAGACTAACCATTGAACCCACGGAATATCGCGATATGGCTGCTAAAGTAATCACCAAACCCACTCTTCGGACGTAAAGTCGGCCAGGAGTTTGAAATAGTGCTATAACACTCATCCGACCATACGACATTCTTCCATTGCTTCGTAGCCCAGGCTTTGGGTTTTGGCACTATGTCTCCCCGTTACGAGAATTTCATTTCTGTTGAGCGGTTTTTAAAGTCCAGCCCGCCTAGCAATTTCCATATAATGGAACACACCTTTCGTGTTGACTGGGTTCGTGAGTGCGACATTCAGCGCTGCAGTGACTTTTGCAGCTGTCGACTCTTTTTTCTTCTTCACAGCCCTCTTCAACGACAGTCCTCTCAACTCACACTTTATTAGCTGCTGTGTCTTAGTGATCGATTCATTTCCACTTTACCTGTATTAGATATAAATCTTCGACACGGTGCCTCTGAAATACCAATCACTGTCTGTTAGATAAAATTAAATAGGCCTTTTTAAAAATTGTAGCGACTGTAACATACGCCAAATAAGCGAGACGTTTTTGGTACAAATGGCCATTTTTATCTACCTCATTTACGTAAACAGTGCGACAGAATATAATTCATAAATTACCAATATCGAATTCCTGTTAGGCCTACTGCAAGCGAGAAGTTTTATGTTAGGAAATAATATGACATACCATTTCACTCGTACCAGTGTCTCAAGCATGCAATCAAAAAGTAGTAGCGGTATGAAATTTTTGTATCGATTTAGAATCGTCGAATTCTTCAATATAATTTTTGCGATGTGCCTGTTCCTTCTCCTTCCTCGTCCTAACAAGCAATTTTTTCATCAATAATTCTGTAACATTTTTGTCATTATCGAAACTTACTCCCCGGTTAACTTCACTAACCCTGCCAGAATTACGGGTTCATTTTTCCCACGTTTTTTCTCCGGTTAGGCGTTATTGTGTGTTCGTACAACACGTTTTATGCGATATTCCAAGAATAGAACTTATGCGGCTACTAAGCGGAGATTGTACAACTGGCCCTTAATAGTTGCAACGTTCGAATTCATTTAGCTCCGACATAATGCACTTGCAACTACACAGAACACATTTTTTCACCACTACTGACATTAGCAACGTATTGAAGATATTACAGAGGTGGCGTTAGTGGTCAAATACAACACTGCCACCGACAGGGTTCGCTAGAATTTGCGGTTCTGTTCAAGCACGCATTTCTCCTGGCTATTCCACATTTTTGTCCAATCTTTGTATGTCCAGACCAGGGGCGGGCAGGAATCCTGCACGTGTGCGGTGCACTTGCACGCGTGCAGTTAACAGGTGTTCTGCGTGCACACAGGGGCAAGTTGGCCACCCGCTTATCTCCCCTTTCCACCATACCTTGTGTCCGCTCCTTCCTCTGCAATGCGTTTTGTTTCCTAGCTTGCTTTATCGAATGAAGGAATAAGATTAGTAGGTGTGCTTGAAAGATATCGTGGTTTGAAAGAGTACCTATTACCTACGATATGTTTTATTTAATTATCACAGTTGGGATGCAACAAAATAAGGTTTGTAGGAGTGCTTGAAAGATGCCGTGTTTTGAAAGAGTACCTATTAATAGCTCTGAGCACTATGCGACTTAACTTCTGAGGTCATCAATCCCCTAGAACTTAGAACTACTTAATCCTAACTAACCTAAGGACATCACACACATCCATGCCAGAAGCAGGATTCGAACCTGCGACCGTAACGGTTGCGCGGTTCCAGACTGTAGCGCCTAGAACCACTCGGCCACCCCGGCCGGCAATGCAGGACAGATTTGTGCTGGGAAACAATTTGTGGGCCCGCATCTCGTGGTCGTGCGGTAGCGTTCTCGCTTCCCACGCCCGGGTTCCCGGGTACGATTCCCGGCGGGGTCAGGGATTTTCTCTGTCTCGTGATGGCTGGGTGTTGTGTGATGTCCTTAGGTTAGTTAGGTTTAAGTAGTTCTAAGTTCTAGGGGACTGATGACCATAGATGTTAAGTCCCATAGTGCTCAGAGCCATTTGAACCATTTTTTTGAAACAATTGTTCCGACTTTGGCCACCATGTGCCGATCTGGTGCTCTAAAGCATCTCGTCTACGTCTCCGGTGCTCATACTGAACAAATTGTAAAAGCGGAAGTTAATAATAAAATCACTTGTCTGACCTTTCCCGTCCACGTAACATTCCTTAATCCTACTTTTTTACGTTTTTCATGCAGCCACATTGCCAGATTTGCACCTTGTGGCCAAAATTGTAATTAATATTTTTTCCAGCGTACATTGTTTCCACATTAACGCGTTAGCATATCTATCACGTTTCGCTGCCACATAACTACAGCCCACAACTGTGAACAGCTGCACTTTAATTACAAGCACTCGGTACTAGATTCTCGTGTATGGCTCACAATCCTTTCCTGAAAACTTAATTGCAACCCCAAATTTTTATTTTTATTTTATGAAAATATTGGTGAGCACGATATGTTCTGCATTATTTAGGTTTATTTGCAGTGTGAGTATCGCAAAAATTTGAAATAAAGTAAAAGGTTTCCACGACCCTCGGATTATTGTTAAGTACCCTTTTCGCAGCGCTAAGCGCTGGCTGGACACTACGCTACCACGAATGGCTCACGATGTGCTCGACCTGCGACGAAAATGCTGTTTTAATTTTCCTAACCTTTTGGCCATCCTGAGCTCCTGCTTCTGTCGCCGTTAATTCTGGCGGAGTCCTGCACACACACCATAAATTTGGGACCAATCGGTGGTGATCAGTAAGCGCGGCTGTGCTGGCTACTGCATCACGATCCACTACGCCGTTGTCGCTCACGAGTGCTGTCGCTAGCGGTCAGATGGCGCTGGTGGGCCACTTCGCCTCACCTGCTTATCGCGATCGCCGTCTGCACGAGGGCCCGCCGCAGATGAGTCTAGCGCCATCTGTTCGCGAGCGACTACACTCGGGAGCAGCACGGGCGATCGAACGCGGCCGTGCCTCACGCACGCACGTAGCACGCTCCTGCGTCACGCCAGTGCAGGGCAGTAGCCGGTCAGCGTGCGTGCTACCCGCACAGCGCCGAGCCCCGTCTACGACCGCTAGTGTTGACCGCAGTCGCGTCACACGGGGAGTGAATATGAATACACGTGTCTTCCCCCCCCCCCCCCCCCACCCTCCCCACCGATTCACAAGATGGAGGAAGTGGCCCAAATTTCGGCTAGGGTGTAAATTGCGGCTAGCTACATATTTGTTACTGGTAGGTGCTGCAGTCTAGCGGAAAAAATGTAAAACAGTATTTCAGGCAATGTCGGCTGTTCCGTAAAATCGCCACGGCAATTGATTGTCACATGCGATATTGTTCTTAATGTTGTGTCTAGACAAGACAGCCTAGACACAATGAGAGGAAGCCGAAAGGCACGCGCTAAGTTAAAGCAGGATGGCGTGAGGTCTGAAACAGGATACGTAATGAATGCTATAAAGAAAAGTACGTAGCTTCTGGAATACTTAACTTTAATCCATCCTTTTGGTACATCTGGAGATTGTGGCGATACAAGTGAGACTCTTTAGATACATGCAATGTTACTAATGGCGCCTTCCTAGGTCGTAGCCATTGACTTAGCTGAAGGCTATTCTAACTATTGGCTCGGCTAATGAGCAATGCTTCGTCCATGTAGTCGCTAGCAAAGTCGTCCGTACAACTGGGGCGAGTGCTAGTCCGTATCTCGAGACCTGCCTTGTGGTGGCGCTCGGTCTGCGATCACACAGTGGCGACACGCGGGTCCGACATGTACTAATAGACCGCGGCCGATTTAAAACTACCACCTAGCAAGTGTGGTGTCTGGCGGTGACACCACACTTAACTTCCCTTAGAGAAAGCCCGTCGTTCGTCTTGTGCCCATACGTTTTTGAGTTTTACACTCTTTCTTGTTAGTTGTTCGTAAGTAATTTTCTTTTAAAATATTCTGAAATTCCCATCCAATGAGGTTGTGTTTGGCAAGGTTTGTTGGGTGGATTGAAATCTTATTGCGGCCATGATCTGTGCGTCTGGTCCCGGCAGAGCTTCGAGTCCTCCCTCGGGCATGGGTGTGTGTGTGTGTGTGTGTGTGTGTGTGTTTGTCATTAGAATAATTTAAGTTAAGTAGTGTATAAGCTTAGGGACTAATGACCTTAGCAGTTAAGTCCCATACGATTTCACACACAACTGAACATTTTTCATGAAATCTTATTATCCACACCGAATTCATATACGATATTAAACGTGTACAATATTAAACAGCCATAGGCTGTTTTAAAATCGACAGATACAATCAGTGCCCAGAAGTTGGCGTTTCTGAAGTATCTTCTTGAGGTACAGTATCCGTTTAGCACACGATCGGCACTTTCGGAAGATGGTAACGGTATTCATCAAATTACTAGACTATTGCTTTGTCCTTCAGAAGTTTTCACTGTCAAATCGATAGTTCTATTTCTTCGTCGAAGTATGGAACATTGGTACCTAATGTCCCGTCGAGGATTAGGTACAGACAGAAGCGGTAAAACATCGACTTGTGAAAGGAACTGGAAAAAAGTAGCTCTGAGCACTATGGGACTTAACGTCTGAGGTCATCAGTCCCCTAGAACTTAGAACTACTTAAACCTGACTAACGTAAGGACATCACACATATCCATGCCCGAAGCAGGATTCGAACCTGCGACCGTAGCAGCAGCACGGTTCAGGAATGAAGCGCCTAGAACAGCTCGGCCACAGCGGCCGGCAATACTGTACGAATCCATCTTCGAAGTCTCCCCAACCTACTGTGGCAACTTACTGTGAATCCAGGACTCGATAGCACTTCCTATCTTCATTAAAGTAGAAGATATGGTGGAGTATACTCATTATTGTAGAACACTCAGTATAATGTCGTTTATTGGAACTGAACTACACTTCTCGAACAATCACTATATACACACAAAACCAAATAACTTGTAGGCGACCATTCATCAAGAGAGTCGGTGAGGTCCGTCGGAGCTGGTCCTTTATCGGCGAGGAATTGGCTGTACTGCTGCTGCACTGACCTTATAAAGCCGGCAGAGGCCAGCGGAGTACTCCAACTTTCCCTGGATCTGTGCGGTGACCTCTGCAGAAAAAGGTTCGCATTAATCTCTAGCAAGTTCTGTTTGTTTTGAAGAATTGATTTCCTCTTGGTTGCGCCTGCAAGTGCTTGTGTATGTTATATGGTACACAGGAGTGTCTTTAGTGTAGTCTGCCTGGCAGGGACCGTCTGTGGCAGACGTAACATATAGGGATTGGACAAAATGTGAAAACACCGCGAGAAATGCGTGCTTGTATATAACTGCACATGCTGGCCAAGCTTGCAGGTTCCGCTGTAGTATATGAGCACGAACGGCACCTGTGCACTGTTCCAAACGCGTTACAAATGTCAGTCGTCATCACAACAATATTCTATGTACCAGTGAGTGCATTATGTCGGCGCTAAGTAAATTCGACCGTTGTCAAATTGTTGGTATTCGTATCGTGGGTACTTCGGTAACCAAGGTATCAGAAACGTTTTGTGTTCCAACGGATACCGTGACGAAGATTTAGGCCGCATACAGGGAAAGCGTTAAAACATGTTAAGTCACAAAACGGACGAAATTTTGTGCTCAGTGATCATGACAGATGGTCGTTGAAGACGATTGTGACGAAAACAAGGGGACCACAGCTGTAAAAGTCACAGTAGAACAATGTCGCACCCGCAAACACTGTCGCCATCAAAACAACACGAATGGATCTCCACAAGCAGAGGGAAATGCAATTCCAAAACATCTGACCAATGCTGTAAATGCCTGTATCAGGAAAAAGTGGAGACGAAGCCAGAAATCTTGGACTTTGCAGCAATGGAAGAATGTCGTTTGGACGGATAAGTCTTTTCTTTCACTGTTTCCAACTTTTCGCCGAGTGTACATCCCAAGACGGATGTTCGGTGATGATTTGTGCAGCCATAGCGTGGTATTCCGTGGGGCCCATCGTTAGTCTGCAAGAACTCATTACTATCAAGGATGATGTGACCATTTTGTCCGATCAGGTTTACCACTGGTACACAGTTCGACCCCAATTGGTGATGCTGTGTTCCAACACAACAAGGCACCTCTTCACACAGATTTCACGAGGCTGAATTGTTGCATCTCTCTTGGCCGTCACTGTCATTAGGTCTCAATATTATGGAGCCACTGTGGTCTACTTTGGAGAGAAGGGTGTTCTACCTCCATTACAGATGCTTGAACTTGCCACCATTCTGCAGGATGAATGATATGTTTCCTTGAAAATCATATAGGACTTATATATGTCTATTACGAGAAAACTGAAAGCTGTTTTGAACATCAACGGTTTTTCTGCACAATATTAGCTATGGTAGAGTGTTGCATTTCTTGGTGTACTCATATATTTGTCTACCCCCTGTATAGTTCTGAAAAATAATGTGATTCTTATGACTACGTAGTCTTTCCCTGGCGTAAAAACTGATAATATTCTTCTCAGACGTGTAGTTGGACGATGAAATCATCTCGACACAATATTTCTGAGGCCCACCTGGTCACTATCTTCAGGCGAGTACACTGTTACACGATCTCGCTGGAATTAAAGTCAAACTGCGAACGGCGACTCCTTTATACGCCGCGGAAGGCCAAAAGTGTGTGCACAAGAAATCGTCTAAACTGCCCTCTAGCGCAGGAAACAAGTAGCGGCCCAGTAGTTTGAGATGGTGAAAGGGATAAATGACTATCAAAGACTATTCTGCTCGCGGAATCAAAGACTGTTGTTCTTTAATATCTCCTAAATAGCGTTGCAGATCTCACTTACAGAATAATCCTTGTCTCTATTTATATAAGATAGTCGAAATTCACTGGATTCTTTTCTATTGGGACTGTGTTTTGAATGAATGCATTGAAAGTCGATTATCTATCTTATAAATAGAGACAAGTGTTACATTTTAAGTAAGATTGGGAAACCAGTTTTATCAAAGATAAAAAAACAATAATATTATCTTGGAACTTTTCTATTTGGTCCGTGTTTGCATAGAAAAACAGTAATATCAGAAACTAAGTCCGCCTTGATGCAAAACACCTAGTTATTCGTTTATTTCTTTATTATCCCAAACTAGTTTCGGCGAAAATATCACCATGATCAGTATTTTTTTTTATCTAAAACATGCAGAAAATGGCATGGTTGTACAAACACAGTAAAATATTATTACATTTTTACAATTCGTCTTTTGAAGTATAGTTTTCTATTGATACTCTCATACAACATTGTTTATTGTATGTTACAGCATGTTTTAAGCAATTATTGGCGCTGTATGCGACATATTTTCCGTGCTCTTTTTTTCTGTTGCCGTCTTTTTACTTAGCGAACATCATGTCATCTGCAAAAAGACAGCAACAGAAAAAAAGAGCACGGAAAATACGTCGCATACAGCGCCAATAATTGCTTAAAACATGCTGTAACATACAATAAATAAGGTAGTATGAAAGTATCAATAGAAAACTATATTTCAAAAGACGAATTGTAAGAACGTAATAATGTTTTATTGTGTTTGTACAGCTATGCCATTTTCTGCATGTTTTAGATTAAAAAAACCCCACTGATGACCGTGATATTTGTCGC
Organism: Schistocerca serialis cubense; assembly: GCF_023864345.2. Classification (NCBI taxonomy): domain Eukaryota; kingdom Metazoa; phylum Arthropoda; class Insecta; order Orthoptera; family Acrididae; genus Schistocerca; species Schistocerca serialis. The sequence goes on along the minus strand of NC_064641.1, from coordinate 773,097,789 downwards.
CGAAGCTAGTTTGGGATAATAAAGAAATAAACCAATAACGAGGTGTTTTGCATCATGGAGGACTCAATTCCTGATATATGCTCACTTGCGCTAGAGGGCAGTTACAAGGATATTTTATGCGAGCGCTGTTGGCCTTCCGCGACGTATAAAGGAGCAGCCGCTCGCAATCTGAATCCACTTCTCGAGATTCGTGCAACAGCTTGGCCACCTGAAGATGGAGGTCAGGTGGACCGCGGAAATATTATGTTAAGATGATTTCATAACCCGGCTGCAGACCGAGCAGTATGTTATAGGATGAATCTTTCCGAAACACCGCGTATTGTTTCAATATTTCGCCTTATGTACTAAGGAAATTCTTCTGTGTTAAAGAAAAGATTAAAACAGATAAAAAGACAGTCAGTAGTTTATGGTAATATTGTTCCGACAGTGTCGAGATTTTCATCCAAATATAGGATTGAAATGTCTATAGGCAGATGTAATATTCTGCATTGCATGTGTGCTCAATTCATTGCATTCCGAGCCAAGGCCACGAAATGCAGAGATAGCCGACGGGAAGAAGAAGAACGATGTGAAAGCGAGAACAACAGAAAGATAGCCCCTACTATCAGCTGGTGGAGTCCGCCAAGGAAGAAATTAAGTAGGGGAGCCACTGCTAGCAGGGTAAGCCGTAAATCAAGGTGGCCAGACCTGCGTGCTGTCTGCCGCTCCCCTCTCCTTGCAGCCATTCAAATAAGGCTCCTCTCTGGAGAGGGACTGGGGTGGCGTGTGGCCAAGGGGAGGGGGAGGTGGAGGGGGGGGGGGGGCGCAGACGAGGAAGTAATAGCTACCTCCTTCCTCACTAGTGGTGCACGGGAAAGTAGGCTGGTGGTTGGTAATGGTGTTGGTGATGGCCCACAAAGGAACGGCCCGTCGTCCACAGCTAGGGAGATTAAAAGAGTTTCTCTCGTAATGAAACGGAGCAAGTTGGTAGCGTGCTCTGAAAACCAAAGGCCAGTGTTTCGAGTGTAGCACCTGCCGCTCCCGTAGAGTACGAGGCGCCCCTGGCGTAAGTCAGACCCGACGGCTGCAAGTGGATTCTACCGTGCACTAGATACATTTATGTGGAGGGGAATTCAATGTAACATCTTTTTCCCACGTTGGGATATGCTGCGCGATAACTTAAAAGAAATATCAACTTGCGTAGTAGAATTCTATTCTCTAAACGACATTTTATTGGACTATACACGAAAGCGAGCTGTAGACTCAGTTGCCGCGAGTATAAACTGACAAGGGGAACATTCATATTCGCAATCTCTGGTATAGTCCAAATTTATGGTTTACGTCGACTTGGCCGGAAATAAAAGTGACGGAAGTGGAGCGTCGTTAACAAAAATAGCATTTCTGGAGTGGATCAGGACAGGTCTGAGCCATGTTTGTTAGCCTAGCCTCCGGGCAGGGGTTGACGCAGCGGAAAGAGCAGTGAACAGTCATCCTAGGGTAATTGGTTCAAGTCCCGATGTGGAAACTTTTTCTAATTTTCAACTTTTACTTGACTTATAAATAATCCGAAATAGTTCTCAAGATACACTGAAGTCACCAAGCGCATGGTATACCTCCTAATATCGTGTCGGACCTCATTTTTCCAGGAGTAATGCAGCAACTCGACGTGACAGGCACTCAACAAGCCGTTGGAAGCCCACTGCAGAAATGCTGAGACATTCTGGCATTCGTTTTCTTTTTTTTTCTTTTTTTTGAGTCATCAGTCTTCTCGCGTGTTTGATGCGGCACGCCACGAATTCCTCTGCTGTGCCACCCTCTTCATCTCAGAGTAGCTATTGAAACGTACGCCTGTCGTTATTTGCTGTATTTGTCCCTGCCTTCCTCTGCAGTTTTTTACCATCTACATATCCCTCTAGTATCGTGGAAGTTAAACCCTGATATCTTTGCAGATATCCTACCATCGGTTCCTTTCTTCTTGTCAGTGTTCTCCATATAATCCTTTCCTCGCCGTTTCTCTGGAGAACTATTTGTTCATTAGCGTATCACTCCACCTAATTTTCAACGTTCTTCTGCAGCATCACATCTGAAACACTTCGATTCTCTACTGTTCCGATTTTCCCACAGCCCGTGTTTCACTACCATACAGTGCTGTGGTCGAAATAGAAATTCTTAGAAATTCTAGCTAAAATGTATAGCAGAACTCAACTGGTCTTTCTCCTCTCTTCTCTAGTACGAAGCCCGCATCGTCCAATAACCATTCCTTACACTCTTCCCCACACTACCGTATTCCAGTCTCCCACAACTATCAAATTTTCATCTCCCATTAGGTACTGAATTACCCGTTCAACTTCCTCACATATTCGTTCCATCTGTTCATCTTCCGCTTTCGATTTCACATGATACGCTAATTCACGTTGTCGGAGTTGGTGTGCTGTCGGTTCAGATGAGAGCAAACCTATCACTTAAATGTTCACAGTAACCTACACTCTGTCCTACCTCCACATTCGTAACAAATTCTACTCCCGTTATACCATTTCCTGCTGCTGGTGATATTGCACTATACTCCTCTGTCTAGAAGTCATTGTCTTCTTTTACTGACCCTACAATATCTACAATGAGCTCTAAAATTTGAAATTTCATATTTTCTAGCTTCCAAACTATGTTCAAACTTTGGACATTCCACTCCCCGACTCGTAAAATTGTTGTCCTTCCGTACGATTTTTTTTTTCTGATGGTCACCAAACCCTGTCAGTCCCCTCCTAGTGGTCCAAAGTGGAGAGTATTCCGGAATCTCTTGCCAATGGTGAGATTATCATGATACTTCCCTGTCACAAGCCGTATCTCCTGTGGATACACATTATGTATGCCTAATGCAGCGGTTTTCATTACCTTCTGCACCCTCATGCCGTTGATCATTGCTGATTCTTCCGCCCTTAGGGTCAGTTTAAAACCTCAGGAGCAAACGAGTGCCCTAAACCTCTGTCCGCTCCTCCGCCCTCTTCGGCAAGGTCGTTGGGTGAATGAGAGGTGACACCCTATGCCGGAAGTCTTCGGCCGCCATTGCTGCCTCTTCAGCCGTTCATAACTGCGAAAGAGTTGCCGATGCAAGATATTGTGCATGAACTTACCTCTCGGTTATGTCCCATAAATATTCGATGGCATTCTTGTACGACGATCTGCTGGCCACATAATTTATTCTTCAAACCAGTATTAAACAACTGTGGCATAGCGACATGGAGCACTGTCATCCACAAAAACTCCATCGTTGTTTGGAAACACGACGTCCATGAATGGCTGAAAATGGTCTCCATATAGCCGAACACAACAATTTCCAGTCTATGATCAGTTTTGCTGGACCAGGGGACCAAGTCCATTCCATGTACACACATCCCACACCGGCATGGAGGCACTGCCAGCTTGCACAGTGCCTTATTGACAACTAGGTCCCTGGCTTCGTGCTGTGAGCCACACTCGAACGCTAACATCATATCTTACAAACTGAAAGTGAGAGTCATCTGAACAGGCCATGGATTTCCAGTTGTCTAGGGTCCAAACGATATGGCTATGAGCCCAGGATGCGCTGAGGCGATGTCGTGCTATTAGCAAAGGCACTCGTGCCGGTCGTATACTGCCATTGCCCAATAAAGCCAAATTTCCCGCCCTGTCCTAACGGACATGTTCGTCGCACGTCACACATTGATTTCTGCGCTTATTTCACACCTTGTTGCTTGTCTGTTAGCACTGGCAACTCTACGCGAACGCTGCTGCTCTCCGTCGTTAATTAAAGGCTGTCAGTCACTGCGTCGTTCGTGGTGAGAGGTAATGCCTGAACTGTGGTAATCTCGTCACACGCTTGACACTGTGGATCTCGGAAAATTGAATTCCTAACGATTTCCGAAAAGAAATGTCGGTGCGTCTAGCTCCATCTACCACGCTGCATTCAAAGTCTGTTAGTTCCCGCCGTGCGACCATAATCGCCTTGAAACTGCAGTATGATCAATGACTACACCGTGGCGCACAGCGTTTCGCGGCCAGGAATCTTACTCCGTTCATCTCACGCCCTATAGGCGTCGGGATCACTGCCGCGTAACAGTACTCGTGCGGCACCCCCTAAGCCACTTCCGCGGTAACCCCAGCAACGCCAGCTGGCGTACGTACGGAAAATAGAAACCTACCAACTACGGGCCAATCACGCCATTCCACGCTGCCGCAGGTCTGTGTACTCCTGCGTGCCCAGACTCGTTAAAAGCGCACGCCCCGCCACGGACAGTAGTGGACGTCAGGCTGCAGTCTCGCAAATTGTTTGGACTCACCGCTTATAACTCTGACATAAACAGACTTGAAGTGACAGTATTGTATGATAGTGGTTGAGATTCAGTGTACAAGTCCTTCTGACAGTGTTTGTATTCATGTCTTATGTGAACTTCAATTGAGAGATTAAACTTTTTTTTTTTTTTTTTTTTAATTTTTTTTTTTTTTTTTTTTTTTTTTTTTGCCCACAAGCCTCCAGCATTTGTTGTCCCGGATGCAACAGAAAATCTTTTCTCATGAATCACCTGAGTACAAATGACAACTCTGCCAACGCACTGTCTCTCTATACCTCCTGCACGCGATACTAACACCATGTTGATATGTGCTTAATTGCTATCGTACGACTTCTGTCAACTTAGTGTAGAAATGCTCTATGCCGGCGAATACATTTCCCAGCTAGTCTATGTCCTCAGGAAAGCCGCTGAATCACGACTAAAACGCAGAATCTTACTCTTTCATCATCTGAATCATTTTTTAAAGTGTCGCAGTAATACAGTTCGAAGGATTTCAGTGTAGTTGTCACTGGCCACCAAAGCCTAGCATATTTGTGTCCATTATTGTGAACTTCATGCTATGTCGTGTCTTACTCTGTCAGACCCACTGGAATAAACGCACAGCAAGAGTGATGTTAGACTTAATAAATATTGTCCAGAAACAAGTTTCACCCTTAATTTATTGTTTTTCTTCTATACAGGATGTTCGGGAATTCCTGTTACAGGCATCAAGGACTTGTAGAGGGGAATTTCAGCTCCGATGTGTAATGTATCCTGTAAGAGGTCCATGATTAAGGAATTTGTTGCTAGCGCACTCGAGCAGATGGATTGCTCACGCGCTGCCTGCGATATGTAAGGTATAAGAGAATCTCAGACCAGAGAGTAGTGCTGTATGCAGTACGAACTGTGTAGCTGTAGCAGTTTAAGTTGTTGCTAGCGAGCAGTCTGGTGTATCGCGTTGGCTGGGCCGGTCGTGGTGCAGCGATGGCGGAGCCTGAGCGTTATAGTATAAGGTAAAAGCAGCCTCGCGCATATCTAGTAATGTTATGTGAACTCCCATGTAAATCTTTTAAAAATGTCCTAATAATAATCTTTGTCGTATAAAGCAATTTCTAACAAGCATTCCTTTCAATTTAAAGAATTTACTAATTTCTCCAATCCATGATCATTCCGATTGTTGCAAAAGAAAAATCAGTTGCTTCCTTTCATAAATGACAAATCTATAGGCCAGCATTGCACAGAGTTGTGCCGGAAAAAGCTATTGTGAGAGCAGATAGTTGGCGACTTTGTTGAGGTAAGAATTTTTGCTTTTTATTCAGAATGATCTTACAGGGCCATGACGCAACACTGCTGTCGTCCAAAATTTACCAGGTTACTGAATTTATTTTTTTATTACGAGGTTTAAGAACATTTTTTTTTTTTTTTTTTCGAGCTTACATTAAATGAGAAAAGAATTTTGTGGGTACATTAAATGGGAAACAAATTGTGTGTTGAGATTAAATGTGAATGAATTTCTGTAGGGAGGTTATAAATGGGAACCAATTTTGCTCTGAGGTTACACTAAAATTAGAATCATTAACCAAATAATATTTATGTATTTTATTTTTTTTTTTTTTTTTGTGGGGAGGTTACAATCCACGTCTGCTAAGGGAAAGAGAGAAGACTCAGAGTTTGTTAGGGTGGGGTGGTGGGTGGTGGTGGTGAGTTCCTATGGGACCAAACTGCTGAGGTCATCGGTACCTAGGCTTACAAACTACTTAATCCAACTTAAACTAACTTACGCTAAAGACAACAGACATACCCATGCCCGAGGGAGGACCTCCGACGGGGGGGTGAAGCGCGAAACGTGGCGAGGCGCCTACGACCGCGCGGCTACCCCTCGCGGCTAGAGTTGCTTGACCTCATATGAGATAGGGCAGACAGGGTGTACTACGTCTTGTAGGATGGTAAACGAAGTTCAATTTACGATGTTCCTGTAGAGACAGGGGAAGGTCTGCTGGCACTAGCTGTAGTCGCTGCACCAGAAACTGAAGGGACGCCAAGTGGTATGGAGAATGTGTACCAGAACATCCTTCGTAGTTATAATGTCTGTAGCAACCTAGGTGGTCGCCATATGGAGCAGCTGTTGTAATGCATTAGCACTGTTCTCTGTGTACTGTATGCAGGGGTCTTTTCTGTTGTGGAATAATTTAGACACGTAATGTCTGAGAGTTAATAGAAACAAACGTGCTTAAGTGACACATGAATGTTTTGCTATGTTTCCTTTCGAATTGTTATTCAATAATTGCAGTGCGTCACCCTGAATTCAATTCCTCACGCAAAACTTGATGAGTCAAACATCTGAACTGAAACCGTCGTAGAACGGGAACGGTATGTTTCTGTATGTGTGATCGCATTCAAAGTATTACGTACTCACTCCCCTGTAGAAGTCTTAGGAGTTTGTAAGGGCCATTTCCGAACAACCCGTATGCCTAGTAAGAAAACTTTATGGATTGGCCTCTTTTCGTTTTCTGGGTTCTTTTAAAATTTGAGGGTCGGCGCAGAAATACAATTTTCTTAAAACCGTATGATGCACGTCTCCAGAACACAGAACACAAATGACTTTGAAGAATTGGTTGCGAAGTTACTGGCTCGAATTTAACTGCCAAATAACAAAAGTTGATTCATAATTTTCTGAGAACGTTAACATCTTTAAATTCAATTACTAACTGTATGAAAATGGGAGTGATCTGAATAGCTAAAAATGTAGCAAAAGAACAGGGCAGATAAAATAAAATACGTTTTGTATCCAGATATGTCAAATACAATAATAATCTTAGCAACAGAATTACTGAAATACATTTTTCAATTAACAAGGCATTTTAATTTATTGTGAATAATCGAATATTCCTGTGATTTGTAATTATTTATACCACTTTTACTACAAAACTGTGCATCCATAGATTTTAACTAACACTAACTTTTGAAATTAAATATAAACCTCAAAAAAAAGTAAATAAATTTATATAGTGACAATCCGAAAAAGGACCTCGCGTGTACAATATTATAACGCTACGCTCGCAAATCCTTTCTTTTGGGTGGAGGTTGTCAGTCGTATTACTGATTTGGTGCGACCCTTTACGATTTCCTCTCCTGCATCAACATTTCATCTTATAGTGGGACTCACAACGCTTCAATTATGTGCTGAATATATTCCAATCTCGGTCTGTCCCTGTAGCGTTTACCCTTTACAGTTTCCTCTAGCAGCATGCAAGTTATTCCTTCATGTCTTAACATATGCCCTATATGATGTTCCCTTACTTGTCCATCTAATTTTCAGAACACTCCTAGGGGACCAAATCCTCTTCTTTTCTGTTGTTCATATAACACGCGAAATACAATAAGGGAGAAGAAAATTACGCACACGAAGCAGCCATGCAAAATTCTCTGAAACTGATATCCATACAGGTATATATGGAAAATGCAAAATTGTAAACTTTGGCGGCCGGTGGATGACACTTCAGCGCAATTTAACCGCGCAGCTTGCAAGCATAGTAAACAGAGGATGTGTCGATAGTTGGAACTGTGCCTCACAGAGCGACGCCTCGACTATATGGGCAGGCGTCAGAATTTGAGAGAGGACATGTAGTTGGGCTGAAAGAATCCGGCTGGAGTGGTTAGCGAATCGCTCGACACTTGAATAGGAAAGAAGTCACAATTCGACGCTGTTGACGGGGATGTGTGAACCACGGCCAAACACTGCGTCAAGGTGGAAGCTGTCGAGCGAAAGAGGTGACAGAACGTGAGAACGGAGCAATCGTTAAAGAGGCAGTCAGAGCCCTGGATTAATGACCGATTCGATATGCAAATTATGCTTGAGTGACCACGAGGACCACTACTAGGCCGCTTATAGAAGTGGGACAATATCACACCTCTACTAGCGCCACCTGCACTCTACACTCCAACAAGCACGTTCGCAGTTGTTTCTCGCTCAAAGAGCCGAGAATCTCATTGCTTTGGTTCGAACTGTCTTCAGTGTTGAGTGTCGCTTCGAACGGAGCCCTGGTGACTTGCGAAGACGTGTCCAGAGACGTCCGAAACAATAGTGGGATACCATTGTAATGCTCCACATGGCCTGACAACCGGGATTGGTGGTCTGGGGTGCTATCATTTAATAACAGGGCCCCTTCAGTTGTTATCCACGGCACCCTAAAAGGGCAGCGCTACATCGACGAAATTTTACGTCCTTAATGACAAGCCATTGCGAGCTTATATTACAGCAAGGTAATGACCGTCCCCATATAGCGAGAGTTTCTACTGTTTGTTTGCGTACTTGCCATCCCTACCTTCCCAGCACGGTTGCCAGATCTCTCCCCAGTTGAGAGCGCTTGGAGCATTGTGAGTGTCGCTCTCCAAGCAGTTCGGAAGTTTAACAGTCAAACGCACCAACCTGACAGAATCTGACACGATATCCCTCTGGAGGACATCCAATAACTCTCTCAATCAATGCCAACCTCAGTCAGTGCTTGCGTAAGGGCCTGAAGTGCGCTAACGCGCAATTTGTGTATAAATCATCCAGTATTTATACCTTGACAGCACTCTAATGTTCAAGACTTCAAAGTCAATTTTTGTAGTGGTTTTAAAACGTGCCTTATTCTAGGTAACTGATGTTTGGGTGCTGATCTTTACGTGGGAAGAAAATTGAAGAGGTGCAGTTTGTAAGGCTTCCTGTAAAAAGTAGGGTATACAAAACGGGAGATAACCAAAGTTAATGCAACGGGATTCTGTTATGTCCTGTGCCAATACAGGTGCATTGTGTGAACCTACAGAGTTACCTCAGCGACCTTGTCATTTGCTTCGATAGGCCTCTTACATCTGATGAGCGCTGCTGGTGCAGCTGAGCTGGCGCCTGGTGGCAAGCAACACGCAATTCAATCAACGGGACTGGGGGCGTGCCGCTGGCTGTCTCTCACACAGGCGGCCAACAGCGTGCGCCTTGATTGCGCGCTGCTGCAGCCCACACAGCACTGCGGAGGTGTGGCCTAGGGGTTCCAAAGGGGCGCCTGCTATAGAGCTGAATATCTGGAAGTGCCAACCGGGCGTAAAGTGCGTCAGTGCCGCCATTGTCGTATTCTCACTACAAGGAGGAGTTTCTGGTAGTAAGGTACCTGGAGGCAGCTGTTCACCACATACATGTGTTAATATATTACCTCAAAATGCACATGATCCACAAACTTGCTAGAACTTGCAACAATATGTAGCAATTACCCCAAAGCAACTGAGATGTCAACCCGTTCGTCTATGGAGGCTCTGAGATAAGAGTAACAACTTTCGTCTTTACACTAGTTTGGAAGTTATTTGCAACCTATGGAGCTTTTGTATTAAAAAAATATTCCTGCTGTTCTACCTCAACCCCTTCAAACAAATTTCGTTATCATATGGTAGTACCTAAAGAACACTTTTCTTGTTTCACATATTGCTTATGTTACTAGTTTTATCCAAATATGTAAATCAGATGCGAACGCTGCATTATGGCAAAGGATAAAACCATATGTTTACTGCCCATGACATTTTAATTAATATATGTACCAGTACTAAATTAATCGCTATTGAAGATAAAGGCCCTGTGCAGTAAAAGATGGTGTGTACTGACTTCGTTTATTAGTCTTCAACAATAGAACAGGGTAACTATATGCTTATCGTTCACATTGTTGTAATTCAGAGTTCCAAATCCATTAATTCCATATAAGCCAAAGCTTTCTCATGTTGATTGAGTATGAATCTCACTATAAATATTGTATGATCGCCTAAAAATTACTCCACGTGCCAGTGTTTATACGAACATTGAGTATTAACACGAACTGCGCAACTGGAACTGTTAATTCACTTTGGTTTGTAGTGAAAGATTCTACAGTTCTAATTAATCTGCAACTTGAAACCTGTTTTGTATATATAACGTTATTTATGTCTAGATGTAGCTGCCAAGTATTTCCCAGCTCAACATCCACTTGTGCATTTACAGCGATTCTATCCTCAGGTGATAACTATACTTGTCAGGATGGTAGCACGAGCTGAGGTGGGTATCCCGGGTGTCATTCCTGCAAGTAAAATGGGAAATGCCAGGATTCAGAGACAGACGTTTTTTATTCCCAAGAACTACCACTAAGGGGTACAATATTAACGAAAACTGGTTACGGCGACTGCACATAGTAGGGAAAGAGCATTTCATTCTCAATAGGAAGACTGGTGGACGCGTCCAGAGGGTAAGGAAGTTGGTAGTCTAGAGAGCGACCCACTGATGCGGCCGCTACCTCATGGGCCCACTTCCGTACCTCACGTGGCAACATCCAGTCATCCAATTGTCGGGTTTGTGGCAGAAAGTTAGTGTCTCTCACTCATTAATACAATGGTGGCGAATCTAGCTCAGCATAATAGCGTGGGAGCCGGCCACAAGTACTGCGGAGGAGTTTACGTAACTACTCACGCCACCGCCTCAGGCTACGTTAAAATATTGGATCAGAATGCTAGGTCTGCGTAAGCAGAGGAAACTAACGATCGAAGTCCGAAAACAATTTATTGGACTGTTCAATTAACCGAAACAAATTCTCCAACTATAACACCAACACAAAACAACGATCCGTCTTCGAATCACAACTACATACAAGAATAATATAGAAAGCAACTGAAATAATTTCCTACTAATCTCCGCCAGAGACTTCTCCGATATACCAAGCCTAATCCAGAGATCAGCGAGAAGATCCAAGCCGGGCTGCCGGGGCGGCAGCTATCCATGTCTGCTGGCGGTCGATGAACTGCCGACGTGTGGCCGAGCGCCGGCCTTTATAGCGCTTCGGCGGATGAATACCTCGGAACTATTTTCTATCGCGTGATTTGACGTGTGAAAATAGTTCCGGGATCTGCAGCGACCCCTTCCTTATGTTTTTGTGGGACGGTAGTGGATCCTGGTGGCCGCTGGTTTCTTTTCTGTGGTGTTGTTGTTGTGGTTGTTGTTGTGGCCTTTCATCAATATTGCCTGTCGGTTGTGCAGTGCTTCGGTGTGCCTGCAGAGGCGGGCAACCCGTGGCTGCAGGCTGTCAGTTTGGTTACTGATACTGTAGGTGCCGTGATTTCTGGTGGAGAAGGCCACAGCACAGAATACCATAAAAAATTTTACCATTACTATCCGTTGCCATGTACATAAGCCAACCGACATCAATTCCTACCTCTAAAATTGCACCTGACTCTACTATCCTAACGAATTTCTTTCCTGTATCAGCTGTGAATCTCTTCATGTCAGAGTTCCACATACACCTGAAGTCTTTACTTGTTTCTTGGATATATTCCAATCTCTGTCTTTCTCTACAGTTATTACCAACTGCTACTCCCCGGAGTATCATGGATATAATGCCCTGATTTCTTCATATTTGTTCTATGAACCTGGCCTTTCTATCTACGTTTTATGTGTGTTTCTGTCTTCAACAGCTGTGTGGAGAACCTCAGCATTTCTCATCATTCCACACAATTTTCAACTTCCTTCGGTAGCATCACGTCTCAAAAGCTTCGACTGTTTTTCTTCCAATTTTCCCGGAGTCCATGATCCACTAACATGTAATTCTGTGCTGAAAATGTAGATTCTCTTAACTTTACTCCTCAGATTAATGCCGGTATTTGATAATAGTAGATCTTCTTTGGTCAGCAAAGCTCTCTTCGCTTATGCTAGTATGTTTTCATGTCGTCTTTGCTTCGTACTTCGTGCGCATTTCTGCTTCCAAAGAAGCAAAATTCCTCCACTTCGTGTAGCTCTTGGTCACCTATTTTAATCCTAACTTTCTCGGGATTTTCATTTCTGCTACTCCCCCCTACTTTCGTCTTTTTTCACTATATTCTCAATCGATAGCATCAGCTTGCTAGACTGTGCATTCCATTCAGTAGGCCATTCAAATATCCTTCACTTTGCCTGAGAACAGCAATAACATGAGCGAATCGTATCATTCATAAACTTCCACCCTATATTTTAATCCCATTTTCGAACGTTACTTTGATTTCCGTCGTTGCATATTCTTCGTGTATATTGAACAGTAGGGACGAAAGATTAATTTTTTTGTCATACACAATTTTGAATGAAGGCACAAACTCTATAATACTCGTCTTTGCCTATGGCTTATATCTACATTCTTGAAAGTTTCGAACATCTTGCAAACATTTTATATTGTCGAACGCATTTTCATGGTCAAGAAGTCCTGTTACTTTTGTCTTATTTTTCCATGATCAAGCGCTACGTCAGAACTGACTTCTGGTGCTTTTAACTTTGCGGAAGGCCAGCTGTTGGACATTGAAGGGATTGTCAATTTTCTTTTCCGTATCTTGTCTTCCATCTATTTACAAAGTAATTCTGCGTGCTCCGTTCCGCCTGTGTATCGCAGCTAATCGCGAGAACTACTGTACTGATTTTGATCAAGTTTTGACCAACAGATAATTCATTCACGAGGATTGTCAGCGATTATAATTTATAAATATTTCCAGGCTATATTCTGAATCACGATGCAGTCGCTCGCCTCTGTGAAAACAATGCTATTGTTACCTAACATTACAGCTGCCATTAGCCTACAAAGTATCACGAGTAGAGAGGGTGGCAAAAGCTTATCAAATTACGTACCGGTCCTGGTGGTCCATCGGCGAACAGCGTGCCTTAATAATGAAAAGTTTCTGGATCGAATCCGAGATGGACTGTTTTTAGGGTTCGGTACCTTGATCGGTAGAAACGGAATCCTTATATAAGCACTTTGTTTACCGTCTTTGAGACCGTTTCTTAAGACCTTTCACAGAAGAGGTAGAGGTATTAAGTTGAAATTTCTGTTGAGTGCTGAGGTTTATGGTCCCTTGGTGGTGTACAAAATTTAAGCTTCTAAGTAAGGGCTATAAGAAGATAGGGCATTTATGTCACCTATTTTGATATTCGCTTACTCAGTCATCAGGATCTCTAGATATGCTAACATACAGGCAATAAAGTTTCTACGGAACCCTCAGAGTGCGGATTTTTTTTAGACAACCTTGTAACCTAGCATTCACCTCTTGTTAATGTGGAGATTTACCAGAAACGAAACGTGACGCGACTCGAATTTCAGTTACACTCTAAGTCCCCTTTCCCCGGTTTTATAACGGGTCAGGGACAACTAAGTTTTCTATCTGACGTCGAGTTCATTGCAGTTGTTTCTAACCAACAGCATACCAAAGAAACATGCGAATACAAAATCTCAGGTTTTCAATTCCTTATGCAAAAATGGATAAGTTTTCCGAAAAACTACACCTTGAGATGCAGCTCTGCTTCATTTATATGTAAGGAACAGACGACTCAGCTTTCAGCGTTCTGCTTTCATGGAATCAAACATAAACGCAATCATGAACCCTTGCGTGGCAGGAAAAGAAGTATTTGCTATAAAAGGTACACGAGAAAGAATTGCGGCAATGAGTCAACAATAAATCATTGCACATTAAACATGATGACGTAAGTGCCGTCACAGATTACATATTTACATATCGAGTCTGTTATTTTCTTCTTTTTTAATTTTATTTTATTTGTGGCGTTCAAACATGATGCACCCACCCGGCTTCCGATACATGACATGCTGCAATTTGAAATATACGGGGTCTTTCTCCTGAGAGTAGAAAGGCGTATTTTCTCTACTGTTTCAGCAGATATTTGTAATTTTGTTTTTGCATTTTGTAGCTGGAATCAGCCCAAACATGCTCGTCAAGTCCTTCACGCCACTCCCAGTGTTGACGAAAAGCATCGGTTTGTTTGCCATTATAAAGAATGATTTTTAAATCTAAATTTTACGTTCCCGTTCGGAAGAAATGTCGCGTATTATTCTAGCGCGATATTCGTTCTACTGACATGTGTTAAGAGAGGCAGTAAAGCTCTGAAGACAACCAGTACTCTAGCAACGCTAGCATCACCTTGGTTAGCGCTTACTGCTGTCGCCAACCATGCATCGCTATTGCGTCGTTGCTGGATTGCTGTTTACGCTATATGTTTTACTGTCCCTGTTACTAGATATCAGCGAAACGAATATCGCACTAGACTAATTTCGGAGCGCTCTATCGAATGAGCTCTTAAAATTCGGACTTACTGCCTTTTTTGTGACGATAAACTGCAGCTTTCTGTTGACACTGGAGATTGCATGAAAGGCGTGACGAGCAGTAACTGTTTCGGCTTACTCTAACTGCACAATGCAAAACCGAAACTTCAAAAAACAGAGGAAATGCCCCTGACGACTCTTATGACAGACATACTGCACATTTAATAGAATATTTACATTGGCAGTAAACACATTAATTAGAGCATTATGAGCTATCGTACTGTTACGTGACGTCACGCAGAAAGCCGATTAAACTTATATGAAAGTGATAATATCCAGTTGGATAATGCTGTTCTCTGAAATTGTTGCACAACTCTACGTCCTGCCCCTTAAAAAATTACCACAACGCCATGAAAATCGACCAGTCGTAGATACGATGTGCTACCCATCCAAGGCCAATATGAGTCGTAGTTCTTCAGAACAAACCATCAAGTGGGCGCGCCAGTGTATAAAGTGCGCTAAACAAAAATAAAACGATTTTGTGTGGTTCCATTTTTGTTTCACAACTGCAAACCTATACCTATTCCTTCAGTAATGCTTCAGATAACAACCATAAATTTCGTTGTCGCACGCCCAAGTGAGCAGCAGTAATATAAAATACAAAGAGAACTTGGCGAGAAAATATTTACGATCAGTGCAGGAAAATGACTCCAATTACGAACTAGCAACATAACCCCACATTGAGGCAGTTGTCTACAATGTAATTAGTGATCGAATAAGCAGCTGACCGAGATCTGATGCAACTGCAGTGCTTAATGCTTCGAATGCGTCATTACTGTCTCTTTAACACCTGCCCTTAACGAATCGTCTTACTAGATGCCCTAGTCCTGGTTTATTATTGTCTGGAGTTATACTTCTACTGACCTCTCAGCACAATATTACGAAAGGTTATAGAAGGATACTGTGTGGTTACATTTTATACCTATGGAGATTACCAGTTTCAAGTTGTGTTACAGGTAATCCTCAGATCCGTATCTACGATCAAACATATCCGGACATTCCCAAAAGCCGGCCAGTGTGGCCGTGCGGTTCTAGGCGCTTAAGTCTGGAACCGCGTGAGCCGGCCGCGGTGGTCTAGCGGTTCTAGGCGCGCAGTCCGGAACCGCGCGACTGCTACGGTCGCAGGTTCGAATCCTGCCTCGGGCATGGATGTGTGTGATGTCCTTAGGTTAGTTAGGTTTAAGTAGTTCTAAGTTCTAGGGGACTGATGACCACAGTAGTTAAGTCCCATAGTGCTCAGAGCCATTTTTTTTGGAACCGCGTGACCGCTACGGTCGCAGGTTCGAATACTGCCTCGGGCATGGATGTGTGTGATGTCCATAGGTTAGTTAGGTTTAAGTAGTTCTAAGTTCTAGGGGACTGATGACCACAGATGTTAAGTCCCATAGAGCTCAGAGCCATTTTTTGTCCTTGGCAACAGACAGTTATAGTACAAATTTATTTCATTATTGTTCAATAAAACAGTAGTTTAGGTCATATTATGTAAGTTTATTTCCTCCTTGTTGAAATAAGCTAACATTAAACTGTGATTTTGGTCTTACATGACTTACGTTGGTAACATAAGGAAACCTATTTTTTTCATGTGTACAAAGCACGCCGCGCGCCCACTCGTGTTATGAAAAACAGTTCCCCCGCTCGAGGGTTGAGAAATTATAGAAAATGCAGATGAATGAGATAAATTCTGACATCCGCCGCAACTGGGCATTGAAATTAATTCAACAGCGACAAGCGGAAATTCTTGCCAGACCGGGACTCGAACCCGGATGACCTTAACTGCTTCGGCTGTCCGAGAATGATTTCTGTCTGCCCAAATTCCCGTCTTGTAGCACACTTCTTACGCAGCATATGCGTAGAAAATTAGGCACCGGCCGGCCGAAGTGGCCGAGCGGTTCTAGGCGCTACAGTCTGGAACCGCGTGACCGCTACGTTCGCAGGTTCGAATCCTGCCTCGGGCATGGATGTGTGTAGTGTCATTAGGTTACTTAGGTTTAATTAGTTCTAAGTTCTAGGGGATTGATGACTTCAGAAGTTAAGTCCCATAGCGCTCAGAGCCATTTGAACCATTTAGGTACCGGTTGGCGTATGCTTAGCCAAGAAGTAAAGTGTCAACGACCTAATACACATACACGGAGCTAATGCGGACTTGGATTCAAGTTTCGCTCCAGCACATGTTTCTTCTTTCTAGAGTGAGGGGGGGGGGGGGGAGGGAGGGATGAGAGAGAGAGCGGGGTCAGCTGTCCTCCCTTCCCACGTGCAGGTAAAGCCTATCCTCGCCGTTGGTCTAACGATGGAACTGAAATGGTTCATTCGGGAAGACCATTTCATCCTTCCTGCTCCATCACCGCAATGAGCTGCTACTTTCTCATATAGTGATCCCGTTGTCTACGTCGATAGGGAACCAGGTCGTAACGTTACCGCCTAGAATGACGTGCGTTAGGCTTAGACAATGGCTGGTAGCAGCAGTGACTGGGTACGTAGGACGAGCGCAGTGTGCGGTTTCCGCGGCTGACAGTAGACCGTCCGGGCGGCGCGCGGCAGTCCAACAGCTTCCGGCACGGCGCGTGGTGTCAGCTCGTTGAGCACGCGCCGCCGCCCGGGCACGTCGTTACGGCGGCGATCTGCATCAGCGATATCGCGCTAACGGCGCCGCTGCCCCCACCCCAAAATCCGCCACCACCACTACCTCCAGCTCTGCCGCCGTGGGACGCGTCCCTTGTCTTCCATAAGCAACCGCGCGCGTGCGCGCCGTTGTAGCCGGGGTACGGTCGGCCGGTCCTCACGTTCCCACACCAAGCATCTGCCATTCATTTGACACGGGCAAGGAAACGTTTCGCCACATTTTCAGCAGTAACAGCGGGAGTCCACCATTACAATACAGGGTGGTTCACTGATAGTGACCGGGCCAAATATCTCACGAGAAAAGCATCAAACGAAAAACTAAAAAGAACAAAACTCGTCTAGCTTGAAGAGGGAAACCAGATGGCGCTATTGTTGGCCCCCTAGATGGCGCTGCCATAGGTCGAACGGATATCAAGTGCGTTTTTTTTTTAAAATAGGAACCCCCATTTTTTATTACATATTGGTGTAGTACGTAAAGAAATATGAATGTTTTAGTTGGACCACTTTTTTCGCTTTGTGATGGATGGCGCTGTAATAGTCACAAACGTATAAGTACGTGGTATCACGTAACATTCCACCAGTGCGAATGGTATTTGCTTCGTGATACATTACCCGTGTTAAAATGGACCGTTTACCAATTTCGGAAACGTTCGATATCGTGTTGATGCATGGATATTGTGATCAAAATGCCCAAGGGGCGTGTGCTATGTATGGTGCTCGATATCCTGGACGACATCATCCAAGTGTGCGGACCGTTCGCCGGATAGTTACGTTATTTAAGGAAACAGGAAGTGTTCAGCCATATGTGACATGTCAACCACAAACTGCAACAAAAGATGATGCCCAGATAGGTGTTTTAGGTGCTATCGCGGCTAATCCGCACATCAGTGGCAGACAATTTGCCTGAGAATCGGGAATATCAAAAACGTCGGTGTTGAGAATGCCACATCAACATCGATTGCACCCGTACCATATTTCTACGCACCAGGAATTACATGGCGACGCCTTTGAACGCCCTGGCTACATGACAGAATGGCGGTGTACTTCCAACATGATGGATGTCCTGCACATAGCTCGCATGCGGTTGAAACGGTATTGAACAGCATATTTTATGACAGATGGATTGGTCGTCGAAGAACCATGCCATGGCTCGCACGTTCACCGGATCTGACGTCCCCGGATTTCTTTCTGTGGGGAAAGTTGAAGGATATTTGCTATCGTGGTCCACCGACGACGCCTGATAACATGCGTCATTGCATTGTCAATGCATGTGCGAACATTACGGAAGGCGAACCACTCGCTGTTGAAAGGAATGTCGTTACACGTATTGCCAAATGCACTGAGGTTGACGGACATCATTTTGAGCGTTTATTGCATTAATGTGGTATTTATAGGTAATCACGCTGTAACAGCATGCGTTCTCAGAAATGATAAGTTTACAGAGCTACATGTATCACATTGTTACAACCGAAATAAAATGTTCAAACATACCTACGTTCTGTATTTTAATTTAAAAAAAACCTTCTTGTTACCAAATGTTCGTCTAAAATGTGAGCCATATGCTTGTGACTATTGCAGCACCATCTATCACAAACCGAAAAAAGTGGTCCAACTAGAACACTCATATTTCTTTGCGTACTACATGAATATGTAATAATAAATGTGGGTTCCTATTTAAAAAAAAAACGCAATTGACATCCGTTTGACCTATGGGAGCGCCATATAGCGGGGCAACCATAGCGCCATCTGGTTTCCCCCTTCAAGCCAGATAAGTTTCGTTCTTTGTAGTTTTTATCGTTTGACGCTCACTTCGTGAGATATTTGGCCCGGTCACGATGAATGGACCACCCTGTATATCAGTCGCCCCTTAAAAGAGTACAATGTTCTCTTTGTAGCGTGGCAGGTGGAGTACAATTGGTACCAGTCGTTTGCTTGGCCCACCACAACTATCAACGCACACTTCAGTGAAGTACTACGTACGTGCCAGTAGGTTGTACGGAAGCAGTGCGGTGAGATGCGTCGGCAAGCAGAGAGAGAGGAGCTTTCGTAAACTGATTGACTTGCGTATGGACAGAGACATTGTTGGACAAGAATAATAACAGGAATCGTGTCATGACATAAGTAATAGAGGTAGAGTGGTGTATTTATAACGAAAAATCATACAGATTTCGCCACATGGGAAAGCACAATCGTCGCGAAATAGAAACCAATATCAAAATCGGAATTGTTATATTTGCAATAGTTGGCTTCACCTTCCAACTACTTTTCTACATAGTCGCCGCTCTGTACCACGCTACGACAGATGTCTAGGTCAAAGTATCCAATAAGCTCTTCATAGAAGGTACCCGATTTGGTTTCCACCAATTTCGTACACTGTTCTACAACACGTTGGCTGAGCCAAAATGTGTTGCTAACCAACGGTTCATGTGAGTACATATGAAACTCGATGGGGAGGGGGGAGGGGAAGGGAGGATGTGGACCCAAATACGGGCTGTATTGTAGACGCTCAAACACTTCCCATCGACAACAGTACAGAAGCATCGACATTGTACCCGCACACTTCGGCCGTGAAATGTCATGAAGAACGAAATGCATGACACACTATGTGATCAAAAGTAGCCAGTCACCTGGCTGAAAGTGACTTACAAGTTTGTGGCACCCTCCATCGCTGAAGATGGAATTCAGTACTGTTTTGGCCCACCCTTAGCCTTGTCGACAGCTTCCACTCTCGTAGGCATACGTTCAGTCAGGTCCTGGAAGGTTCTTGGGGAATGACAGCCCATTCTTCACGGAATGCTGCAGTGAGGAGGGGTATCGATGTCGGTCGGCGAGGCCTGGCACGAAATCGGCCTTCCAAAGCATTCCAATGGTGTTCTATAGGATTCAGGTCAGGACTCTGTCCAGGCCAGTCCATCACAGGCATGTTGTTGTTGTGTAACCATTCTGCCACAGGCCGTGTATTACGAACAGGTGCTGGATCTTGTTGAAAGATGCAATCACCATCCCCGAATTGCTCTTCAACAGGGGGAAGCAATGTAGGCCTGTGCTGTGGTAGTGCCACGCAAAACAACAAGGAGTACAAGCTCCATCCATGAAAAACACGACCATACCATAACACCACCTTCTCCGAATTTTACTAGTGGCACTACATACACTGGCAGATGACATTCACTGGGCATTCGCCAAACTCACACCCTGCCATCGGATCGCCACATTGTATACTCCACAGAACGTTTTTCCACTGTTTAATCGTCCAATATTTATGCTCCTTACACCAAGAGAGGCGTCGTTTGGCATTTATCGGTGTGATGTGGGGCTTATAAGCAGCCGCTCTCGACCTTGAAATCCAAGTTTTCTCACCTCCCGCCTACTGTCATGTACTTGCAGTGGATCCTGATGGGGTTTGGAATTCCCGTGTGTTAGTTTGGATAGATGTATGTCTATTACACATTACGACCCTCTTCGTCTGTCGGCGGTGTTTGTCATTCAACAGATGAGGTCGGCCTTTACGCTTTTGTGCTGTACATGTCCCTTCACGTTTCCACCTCCCTGTCATATCGGAAACAGTGGACCTAGGAATGTTTAGGAGTGTGGAAATCTCGCGTACGGACGTATGACACAACTGACACCCAATCACCTGACCACGTTTGAAGTCCGTGAGTTCCACGGAGTGCTTCATTCGGCTCTCTCACTGTGGCTAATGACTACTGAGGTCGCAGGTATGTAGTATGTGGCAGTAGCAGTAGGTGACAGCACAGTGCACCTAATATGAAAAACGAATGTTTTTGGGGTGTCCGGATGATTTTTATCACGTAATGTACGTTACGTGGGCTGCATGAAATCAGGAAAAATTGTTACCAGATCGTCATGCTTGGCGGGAGACTCTACTTTCTAGGCACTTTTACGTGCTCACTGTGTGCTCAGAACCGGTAAGAGCGTCGTGACGCGATCGACTGGCATTGTAGAGGCACTGCCCAACACATCTGCGCAAAGCTTCATCGTATTTTCACCGTGGCTTCCAATCGCACCATATCGGGCCTTACTTTCCAAATAGCCTTCGTAAATAACAATGACTTACGACTCACGTGAGATTCCCAAAACGGATAACGATATTGGACTCTCAGTAAGGAATACGCCGTCCTCTGGCACTAACGCAAGTTCTGCACTTGTTATTCATTACGGCATCGCAGGTGTTCTCTACATGGTTTGGGTTCGGGGCGTGCGCAGGCCATCCCATTCTTTCATTATCTCCACTTTCCAGAGCGTCCGACACCTGAGTTGTCATGTTTGAGTGAGCATCGTCTTCAATAAACAGAAAATCTCTAAGTACCGCACACCTGCGCACGACATAATCCAGAGTAACATCCCTGAAATACGGCTGTGCTGTAACGATACCTCGCAGCGGTGTTCGGTCACTGCGCATAATGCCTGCCCACACCACAACGCCTAAGATGTACCTATGACCTTCGTGAATATTGTGTTATGTGTGACGTGTTTCCCTCTCTCGCCACAGGAAGTCTTGCCCAGAAGCACTTGCTACAGTGAAGCGGGATTCGTCTGAGGACATCACTCTGTATCACTGTTGGGCTGACTCCAAGTAACATGATCCCTATACCAACGAACTCACTCTCGACGATGACATGGTTGAAGTGTGATGCACTTAACAGGCGCCGGCCGGAGTGGCCGTGCGGTTCTAGGCGCTACAGTCTTGAGCCGAGCGACCGCTACGGTCGCAGGTTCGAATCCGGACTCGGGCATGGGTTGTGTGATATCCTTAGGTTAGTTAGATTTAATTAGTTCTAAGTTCTAGGGGACTGATGACCTCAGAAGTTAAGTCGCATAGTGCTCAGAGCCAGTTGAACCATTTGAACTTAACAGGCTTCCTAGCATAAAAACTAGCCTGATTCAATCACCTCGAAGTGCTTTTTGGCAGAGATACGTGTACCAGTAGATGTCCCAAGGCCTGCAGCGATCTGCTTGGAACTGATAAGTCTTTTCTTTTCCGTCAACAATCCTCTTGCAGTGTGGTGAACCATATACGAACACCGGAATGCTTCCGCATGGCATTTACACTTTCAGCGACCTTTTTTTAATCACAAGACGTTCATTTTGGACACACCAATTATTGTGGCGGCAACAATCTTCGCCAAACACCATACTGCATCGAGTGTGGAATGCATGAAGAGCCTTCGTGCACAGGCTTAGCTACAGTTAACACGACCCGCTCTCTACATTTCCCTTTACTTTCATTGGCAGGTTATTTCATAGCGATTTTCTGTTGCTCCGTAGCAACTGGCAATTGTTCCTTGGTGAATGTTAGTTGTTCCTCAGCAATTGTCAAGTAGTGTATTAACGCCGCCAGTGAGTTAGACGTAGCCTACCTACGTGGACTCTGTAACGTGTGTGGAAAGAATGGTAGAAGTTTCGCAACCGTGAAGCACTCAGTAGGACAGTCATCGTAAAAAGATTTTAATCCAGAGGACCTGGAGAGAAATGTCACTACTTGTCAATTAGAGTAGGTTTCAAACACTACGTGAATTGCTCGTCAGTGAATGCAGTACCATTTCAACGAGTTTCTGAGCGAACATACCGAAAGCTGTTGCAATCAATGGAAATTCAGAGTCGGAACCTCCCAAAAGCGATTTCTGACTGTGGCATACAGAGCTCCACACCTTCACTATATCACAAACGTATGAGGAAGAGTCAAACGAAAACGCGAGAGATTGAAAGAAAGCAAGTAAACTGTTTACTATGTGAAAAGTAATCGCCGTAGCCGTTAATACATTTATCACACAGTGAGACAAAAAGGTCAGTTCTTTCATGGAAACATGTTTGCAGTAGTCTACGGAACAATTCTAGCACCCAGACATGCACCTCTTCGACCAAAGCAAATCGACGGCCATGAATGTCTTTCTTCACGGCTCCAAAAATATGGAAATTTCATGGAGAGTTGTGGAGAATTTACGGAGGACGTACAAGGGTTTCCCAGCGAAACTTCTGCTGCACAGTGGGCGGACACACATATTTAAAGCCCTTACGCATCCTCCATACAGTCCCGATCTATTACCATGCCATTTCCTTATATTAGGATCCTGGAGCTGTGAAGAAAGACATTCATATCCGTCGATTTGGTTCTGAAGAGGTGCATCTCTGGGTAAAATCACGGATCCGTAGGTGACAACAGACATTTCCTTATTAAGGCATTGACCACTTTATCTCGTAGTGGGATAAATGTATTATCAGACAGAGCGATTACTTTTGAAATAAATGACATTTTAACTACCTTTTCTCCATCTCCCTCGTCTTCATTTGACTGCCCCCTTATACTATCCTAATTTGTACGATTATGGAATGGAAAGTAAACATAGCCTCAGTCACAGGTAAATCAGATGGCGGACTTCGATTCACTGGTATGATACTAGAGATAATCAATCTGTATACAACGGAGGGTGCTTACACAACACAAATATACATAAACATACAACATATTATCCAACTGAACGGCACAGGAAAAGGACTAATAACTGGTACAACGGAATATATTTATTTTACTTATTTATTTAACCGGATCAGATTAGGGCCATCAGGCCCTCTCTTACATCGGACCAGTGTTTCACACATACAGCATTCTACGCATCATAGTTACATCATGACAGTAGTTTGAATAAGAAAAATAGGTTAATCTAGTGACAATATGAATAAAGAGTAATGACTAAGACCTAATAAAGTAGATACTGGCAGTATTTTTACAACAGCTGCTATACATAAAAATTGTGATAAAAGCGACAATAATAACAATAAAAGAAAAAATTAAATAGTAATAGAAAACATGAGAAAAATTGGCAAGAGTAATGAAGATTTGTCCAGATGTACATTCAAATATTGTGGTATAAAGTAGGACAGTTGAGTGTAGATGTAGATTTAGAAAGTGGAGGGTGTCTGTTTCCAGTTGTACAGCGTGGCACGACTTCGTCTCTTTTCAGATGCTGTAAGGTGTCTAACGCGCCGACAGATCAATGTGGGATTCAGCTTGCAGTGTGTGGAGATTGCAGTTCAGGCTGGAGGAGGTTCTGCTACGTTTTGGTGGTGTTCTAGTCCCATGATTTGGGCTCACTCACACGGTTCACCGTGTACATCAAGCATGTGAAGTGACACAATTTCAGAGACTCTGCTGGTCTCATATAGACATGATTTTATACAGACAGAAGCGGTGAGTGAATATGCTCAGGACGTCCGTGAATCGAACCCACGTCTTCTGCTTGCTAGGCAGGTGCGTTAACCACTAAGCTACCTTGAAACAGCCGTTCACCCAACTGCACGGATTACCCTGCCATGCCTCCCTCCCCGCTTTACTTTCAAATCTGGGGTGCTATTCTGGAACATGGAGAGCCTCAGCAATTCTATTCGTGTTCAAGGCAGAATTTAAAGTAGACTGGGGCGGCAGAGAGAACTTGAATCGAGGAAGGAGGCGTGCCAGGGTAATCCATGCAGGTGTGTAAACCGCTCTGCCACGACGGCTTAGAGGCTAGTTCACCTGCGTAGTAAGCAGGAGATCCGGCTTCGATTCCCGGCCTTTGTACAAATTTACACTCACCACTTCAGTCTATATAACGAATCATGTCATTTCTTTGAGTGGCACCGTGTTTCCATTTCGTCTGTGTTTTTATGATGAGTATGCTGTGGGCACCTTAGCCTTTTCCGATGACAATAACTTCGTGTGCAGGGCTGTACACACCTTAGCGCATCTCTTTACGTGAGTTCCACATGTTCAGGGGTGCGATTTGATCTCTATTGATAAATAAGAAGTTTTTCGGCCAAAATCGCGTGCTGATATTGAGGTGTACTCGACGGTCGTAGAGCTGGTGCCTGCTATTGGTACCACACGGAAGCTTCTCGCTATCGAAGCAAAGCGGTCCACACCTATTAGATGGAAGTAGGGAGACACGCTCTCAGAAGTTCTTCGCCCAACCGTCGGCGACTTATGTTGAAATACACCGACTTACGGACACGAGGTCAGTTCTACACCAGGCTACTTTCCAGTGGACGCCCAGTCCACAGGTAGTGGCGAAAAGAGCGCCGTGTCCGGCGACAACATAGTTGCAGACAATCTGACTCTTCAAGCTAATCTGCAAGTCGCTGCATATATTTGTGAACTAAGTAGTGCCACGAGGAAGATCTGCTATTGAAAATTGATTCGAGCTGTATTACCAACAATAGTCTATGTCAGCGCAAGTGTTTGGCAAGTTCTATTTATGCATATAAGTGTATCTACGCTCTGAACCACAGTTATACCAAAGAAGAAGTCGTATGACATAACGTTAGAGTTCACTTTAAGTGTCATACATTTAAATTCTTATATTTTCATGTGCTAGAATTGTATCATTTATCACCTGTTTAGAAACCAAGTAATACTTTTTGACAATACGTCACAACAGGAAATATTTGTCTCCTCGATGACCGGTTTCGATAGCTCTAGCTGCCTTCATCGAATCTTCTGGAAATAATATTACTGTGCATGAATAGCACCTTAAGGAGAGCACATTTCATTAATAAAACATGACAGCTAGACCTGTCGCCACTAGTCCAAAAATGGTTGCAATTGGCTCTAAGCACTATGGGACTTAACATCTGAGGTCATCAGTCCCCTAGACTTAGAAATACTAAAACCGAACTAACCTAAGGACAGCACACACATCCATGCCCGAGGCAGGATTCGAACCTGCGACCGTAGCAGCCACGTGGTTCCGGCCGAAACTAGTCACCGAGCAAATAAAAAAGTATTTCAACACACCATCTTGGCTCCAAAAATTCGCATTTATCGCTTCTCGAATGACACGCTAAATAGCCCGATATTAAAGCCACAGGAAGTGTCTCAAGCTTTTGGCAACAGTAGGTGGAACGTTTGAAAGGCAAGCGTTAGAAAATTTTCCATAGCAAATATCACTAAGCGCAGAGGTGCTATGTACTGTTATCGTGCGATAGGGGAGATACATCTTTGGCTGCACAGTAAAAGCGTATCTGGAGGGTGTACTTCGAGCTCAGAGTCCTGCTGACCAGTCAGGTAAATCGGAGCTTAAGGTTTTTATCTTCCCTTTCCCGTGCGGAAGAGCGCACAAAGGTAGTCCTTCCGCTGATGTCGCGCCTGGCTCTATGATGCTGCTTCATATGGACGCTGCTTGCAGCTAACATGGGTGTATTTGTTAATTTTCGAAGCTTCTATTTTTTCGAGATGGCCACTTATAAACTGCATCTTTCAGGAATATGTAGTGAGAGCATTCCTTAATAGCATTATTTGTCGTTATATTCTATTATACGATTTTCAGCTCAGCAGATATGTTTCCAAGGTGACAAATGTTAAATATATTTGTTCTGATCGAGACTAAGCGCCGCGTGGAAAAATTAATATCGTCTTTCATTAAGTCTTCAATGGTTATAGCTTATGGTCCACGTTACTTTCCCACTTATTTAAAATCATCATAGGGATTTAAGATTATTCGAGGATCTTTATTGTTCTGCTTTTGGTATAGTATTGTACTGTACTATCAAGTAATTCCTTTGAGGACATGAATAACTTCGCTAGAAAATTTTCATGTTTATTCAATGAATAACAGTAAAAATGGATTTCAAATATCTCTTTAATCATCTCACCCCAGATTCATTTACAAACTTAAAGGTTTTCATGCCCAGTTCCCAAGGATTGGTTTGTCTGTTGTATTTGGTTGTAGGTGGTTTGAACAGAATTAACTGACTACATTCTGGCTTCAGCACTGCTGGTGTGATGACAGAGCGCCACTGGGAGGCAAAGTTTTGGTTTCTTTGCAAAAATACTAGTCAACATGAGACAGGTTAACTGCAGAGAACACTGAGACAGGTGCTGCAACTCCGAATACCTTGACAGTTGGTTTTGTGATTCTTGCAAACACGTGAAAACAATACTACGTGTAGTTTAATCTGAATTGCAGTCGTCTTCTCCGTAGAAGAAAACGGACTTACGCATTGCGATTCTGTTGTTGAATGTCTTAGTAATATCTTGATATCTTGAACATATGGTTCAAATGACTCTGAGCACTATGGGACTTAACTTCTGAGGTCATCAGTCCCCTAGAATTTAGAACTACTTAAACCTAACTAACCTAAGGACATCACACACGTCCATGCCCGAGGCAGGATTCGAACCTGCGACCGTAGTGGTCGCGCGGTTCCAGACTGTAGCGCCTAGAACCGCCCGACCACCCCGGCCTGCTTGAACATATGTAAAAACTGCTTAACATTTTATGTTGAGCTACGAGAGCGTCGCCTACTACCGAGTATTAAAGAAATAACATTCGCGTCACAGTATTGTTCATTCACGGGTAAACATTTTCTCTGAGAAGGGAAGTACACTCCTGGAAATTGAAATAAGAACACAGTGAATTCATTGTCCCAGGAAGGGGAAACTTTATTGACACATTCCTGGGGTCAGATACATCACATGATCACACTGACAGAACCACAGGCACATAGACACAGGCAACACAGCATGCACAATGTCGGCACTAGTTCAGTGTATATCCACCTTTCGCAGCAATGCAGGCTGCTATTCTCCCATGGAGACGATCGTAGAGATGCTGGATGTAGTCCTGTGGAACGGCTTGCCATGCCATTTCCACCTGGCGCCTCAGTTGGACCAGCGTTCGTGCTGGATGTGCAGACCGCGTGAGACGACGCTTCATCCAGTCCCAAACATGCTCAATGGGGGACAGATCCGGAGATCTTGCTGGCCAGGGTAGTTGACTTACACCTTCTAGAGCACGTTGGGTGGCACGGGATACATGCGGACGTGCATTGTCCTGTTGGAACAGCAAGTTCCCTTGCTGGTCTAGGAATGGTAGAACGATGGGTTCGATGACGGTTTGGATGTATCGTGCACTATTCAGTGTCCCCTCGACGATCACCAGTGGTGTACGGCCAGTGTAGGAGATCGCTCCCCACACCATGATGCCGGGTGTTGGCCCTGTGTGCCTCGGTCGTATGCAGTCCTGATTGTGGCGCTCACCTGCACGGCGCCAAACACGCATACGACCATCATTGGCACCAAGGCAGAAGCGACTCTCATCGCTGAAGACGACACGTCTCCATTCGTCCCTCCATTCACGCCTGTCGCGACACCACTGGAGGCGGGCTGCACGATGTTGGGGCGTGAGCGGAAGACGGCCTAACGGTGTGCGGGACCGTAGCCCAGCTTCATGGAGACGGTTGCGAATGGTCCTCGCCGATACCCCAGGAGCAACAGTGTCCCTAATTTGCTGGGAACTGGCGGTGCGGTCCCCTACGGCACTGCGTAGGATTCTACGGTCTTGGCGTGCATCCGTGCGTCGCTGCGGTCCGGTCCCAGGTCGACGGGCACGTGCACCTTCCACCGACCACTGGCGACGACATCGATGTACTGTGGAGACCTCACGCCCCACGTGTTGAGCAATTCGGCGGTACGTCCACCCGGCCTCCCGCATGCCCACTATACGCCCTCGCTCAGAGTCCGTCAACTGCACATACGGTTCACGTCCACGCTGTCGCGGAATGCTACCAGTGTTAAAGACTGCGATGGAGCTCCGTATGCCACGGCAAACTGGCTGACACTGACGGCGGCGGTGCACAAATGCTGCGCAGCTAGCGCCATTCGACGGCCAACACCGCGGTTCCTGGTGTGTCCGCTGTGCCGTGCGTGTGATCATTGCTTGTACAGCCCTTTCGCAGTGTCCGGAGCAAGTATGGTGGGTCTGACACACCGGTGTCAATGTGTTCTTTTTTCCATTTCCAGGAGTGTATTTTTAAGGCGTCGATACTGAGGTAACACCAGCAGCTTTCGTGTTGCCGCCAACATCCGCAAATTCTGATAGTTCTTTGGGGTCCAGTCATGAATGAGTGGCTTCAGTTGTCTAAGATATAACTGAAGAATGTTCCTCACCTGCCTGTGGTCATTATGACGGCTAGAGGTTGTATTGGACGGTCGGAAAAAATCAGGGCTAGTTGTTTCAATTTTTTCAATAATTTGGGTGCAAGAAGTTTTTAGAGGTATTATGATGGGAAATACCTGATATCATAGCACCATTCTTATACATTCAACATATGCTGTTTTCTTTATGCTCGGGTATCGGGAATATCAATGAATTGACTTTATTTCTGGACATACACGCTGTAGCAATGTATCTCAGAATGGGGCACGTTATTGTAGTGGGTGGGGTAAGTTTTCACATATAGTGTAACCTATCAAGCAGTGATCAAAAACGGTGTAGTGTGTGTGTGCGTGCGTGTGTGTGTGTGTGTGTGTGTGTGTGTGTGTGTGTGTGTGTGTGTTGCTGCTAGCAGTTAAATTAAAATCCGCATCTAACCAAAAGCCACGATCTTCCCTATTAGCGTGACGCTCCTTGAGGGTTACAAATTTTTTTGTCTGGTGTGCTCTTATGGGCTGGAAATAAAATGTAATTTAATGTGTTAATGAAACGAATGGATTGGAAAAACAGACGCTTTTCGCACATCATGCCCTACTAACTTTTCACGATTTCGCTAACTGACGTCCAGGGGTGTATTAGGACATAGTTCCCGTCCCTGTTAAGGCGAGTGTATGGCAGGCGCCTCCTGTAACGCCAGATAGTGAAGACAGATGCGAGGTGTCTCCGTGGCGGTCGAACTCCAGCGCAGCGACGGCGTGTCCCGCCTTATCGGCTCAGCCTTGGTTTCGCCGTGTTTTTGCAGCGTCACAGGGCATGGCTCGTTTCTTCTGTGCCCCTGGCAGGGCAGTTAGGGGGACGGCAGGTTTTTCCCGAGGCCTGCCCTCGGCGCGACAGCAGCCGGCCGTAATCTTCGCCCCTGCGACCTCGCGGACGTCCAGCACCCATCTGGCGTGACATTTGTCCGTAAAGGACCCCTTCTGCTCCTCCAGGGACATTACCTCACAGTGCAGACGACGTGCGCCCTGTCTGTAAGGACCAAATGTGCTGCAATACTTTACTCGTGAGTGCACTATTGTCCGTAAGCTCAAAGGACAAAAAGCTAGTCACCACCGAAGACGAGAGCACTTTTTCCTCTGGAACTCTGTAATGGTGAGACCTGTATCAGACAGTCATGCGTTCCAGAATCACAGACGTAAGTCAAGGCAGTGACGTAGCATTCACATACTTGTCAGCTGTTAGTTGCACTAAGATGGGGTAGCGCTCGTTTCATAAGACTTTCTACAAACATGACATTTTGATGTCACGCACAATATCTACAACCGCAGGAACTGCTGTCAGATTCCGTTTGCTTTCGGTACGTGCTGCTCACAGGATTCATGCACGCATACCGCAGGTTCATACAAACAAATGATCGTGGTACGATTTATTACAATGGCTGTGATAACTGAACGCTACATGACGATTTATCGACTGTTAATGCTTCCGTATAAGAGTACACTCAGGAGCGTAGTGCTGTCGTCAATAATTTACAAATTAAGTATGAAACACACTGACATCACACTTATCAGCCAAAACTTTATGACCAGCGACCTACTATCAATATACCCGGTAATCAAAAAGTCAGTACAAATTTGAAAACTTAATAAACCAGGGAATAATGTAGATAGAGAGGTAAAAATTGACACACATGCTTCGAATGACATGGGGTTTTATTAGAACCACCCCATATTGCTAGACGCGTGAAAGATCTCTTGCGCGCGTCGTTTGGTGATGATCGTGTGCTCAGCCGCCACTTTCGTTATGCTTGGCCTCCCAGGTCCCCAGACCTGAGTCCGTGCGATTATTGGCTTTGGGGTTACCTGAAGTCGCAAGTGTATCGTGATCGACCGACATCTCTAGGGATGCTGAAAGACAACATCCGACGCCAGTGCCACACCATAACTCCGGACATGTTTTACAGTGCCATTCGCAACGTTATTCCTCGACTACAGCTATTGTTGGAATGATGGTGGACATATTGAGCATTTCCTGTAAAGAACATCATCTTTGCTTTGTCTTACTTTGTTATGCTAATTATTGCTATTATGATCAGATGAAGCGCAATCTGTTGGACATTTTTTGAACTTCTGTATTTTTTTGGTTCTAATGAAACCCGATGTCATTCCAAGCATGTGTGTCAATTTGTACCTCTCTATCTACATTATTCCGTGATTTATTCAGTTTCCAAATTTATACTGACTTTTTGATTATCCGGTAATTTCCGTAAATGCGATACCAGCGCCACCTGGCGAGGAATGACTGCTAGTCGGACACGCTCGTAGTGCATATGGTATCAGTGAACGTGCTGTCCGTGTGTAGAATGGGGAAGGCACGCTATCTGTCTTTCACCGAGTTAACATTGTGATATCCCAGTGACTATACACGAGCATTTCGGAAACTGCATGACTTGTCGGGTGTTGGAGGTGCGCTGTGCTGAGTGTCGTCAGCACGTAGCGAAACCAAGGTGAAACCAAGACCAGACATCGTGGGGTGGGCAGTTACCCCTCTTTACAGACCTCGGACTTTGTTGGCTGGGCAGACTGGTAAAACAGGACACGCGGAGAACTGTGGCTTAAACAACAATATCAGACATTAATGCTGCTCAGAGCAGCCGACGAGCCACACATGTGCTAATGTGAACACCACAACAGTGGCAACGACGACTGAACTGGTCACGTGACAATCGGCACTGGACATTAGTGCAGTAGCAGGGAGTTGCATGGTCTGATGAATCCCGATACCTTCTTCATCACGCCTATGGGAGGTCGTAAATCTGTCGTCTTCCAGGGGAACAGCATTTTGACACCTGTGCTGCAGGATGGAGACAAGCTCCATTATGCTCTAGGGAACATTCACGTGACCATCCATGGTCCGGTGGAACCTGTGTAAGGACGACCGTGACGGCCAAGGAGTATCGTACACTGGTCGCAAATCACGTACACCCCTTCATGACGATCAAGTTTCCCGACAGCAGTGGCATTATTCAGCAAGATAATGCTCCCATGTCCACAAGGCCAGGAGTGTCTTGAGGTGGTTGGAGGAACACAGTGGCCAGTTCCACTTTATGTACTGGCCACTCAACTCATCAGATCTAAACCCGATCGAACACATCTCGGATGTGATTGAAAGTGGCGTCAGAACTCGTTGCCCCCAGCTCCTTCCCAGAAATATATGGGAATGTGCGTAGACGTGGTGCCATCTCCCTCCATCGACCTACAAGGCCTCGATGCCTACGGGCCACGACGCGTCGCCTCTTTTATCCGTCTGAAAGGTGAACATACCGGCTATTAGGTAAGTGGTCGTAATGTTCTACCTGATCAGTGTATAACTTGCAATATGCTGTTTCAGGGAGGGGTTCAAATGGTTCTGAGCACTATGGGACTTAACTGCTGTGGTCATCAGTCCCCTAGAACTTAGAACTAATTAAACCTAACTAACCTAAGGACACCGCACACATCCATGCCCGAGGCAGGATGCGAACCTGCGACCGTAGCGGTCGCGCGGTTCCAGACTGTAGCGCCCAGAACCGTGTTTCAGGGAATGGTGCGTTGAAATTTAATCTCAAACATATCACCATTATCATTAAATGTAAGTTAATAATGCATCAGTGGAGTAAACCTTCACGATCTATAGTGACAACGGAGACAATTATCATACAGCCATGTTCTGGCGTATTGGGTAATTTCGTGGCTTATGGCGTCCAAAAATGTAGGTTCGTATCCTGCTACAGGCAGTATTTTCATGTCTTCGTTAAATTCCGGGAAGTCCTTATGAATGCAATGGAAGTATGTTCTGCAATATTCGATGGAATTTAAATTTCTGTCTGATCAAATACTGAAGGATGAAAATAATATTTGGTGATATGTGGTTACCCAGAAACCTAAGTTACGAGCTTAAATTTGCTGCGAGTGAAACGAGGAGCAATAACATTGATAATTTTGCCTGTCTTAGAGTCTATAGCAGTTACTGCAATTGTCGATATTGGGCGTGACGGCAAAACGACGTCATGTTTGCAGAAAGTCTTGCGAAATGACTGTTACTAAGATGGGTCGACATGGAGTCTTCACAGAACGATACAAAGGAGCTATAGTGTTAGGATGAGCATTGCAGGTAGATCAGCACGGGGTGATCAACGTGCCTGCCAGAAATGGCGTTCCATTCGCAGACATTTAGCAGACATGAGGTCAGTGGCCTTAGAAATATCGATTTCCTTTGTTGTGGCACTAACAGTCACTGTTAATTTTCATTGAGCGGCAGTTGGTTGTTGTACTGTGGCCCCAAACAGGAAGAATAGTAGTGCAGATTATGATAGATAAAAGGTAAAGAACTTACCAAAGGACCACCTTATCGAAATTACGGAGGATATTATGTTCCAGGGACAGCAGTTAGAGAATGTTGAAGGTAAATATCAATCTTTCTTGGAACAACCGTAGGAAACTCTATAGACGTAAATGATATCCATATTACCAGCAATACCAATCTTATATAATTAATTTCCTTTCATCTGGAGAATGAGATGTTATGACTCCATTGACATAATTCAGCGTAATAATATTTGGCAAAATTTCTATATCTTCTTACCGAAGAGGCCCAGGATTTACATCTGCAGTGCCTTACTGAAGCGAAGGAAATAAAACAGAGGCGTCTTCCGAAATCTGATCCAGAATGTCGTGAAAACTGTAGGGATGCAACGTTTCTTTACCATATGATGCTTGGAAGTGAAAGGAAACTGGTTTGCAAGAACGATTTCCTGAATATACATTCAATGACGAATTCGCGCTTGTTTCGAATCTGTTAAGTGCTACTTACGGGAATCAAACCTGTTCATAAACACGGGAAAAACCCGAACACCAAGAAGACACCATTCACGAGCATATAAAGTCTCTGACCACAAAAACCTCACATTATTCAAAAAATGAAGTAACATATTTAAACTCTGAACTAAATGTGCTGATAATACTCAGTATATTCAATGACAAATATGCAGATTGTAAAGTAAAATA
This sequence comes from Schistocerca serialis cubense, assembly GCF_023864345.2. NCBI lineage: Eukaryota > Metazoa > Arthropoda > Insecta > Orthoptera > Acrididae > Schistocerca > Schistocerca serialis. The sequence continues at coordinate 773,063,797 of NC_064641.1, read as the reverse complement.
TGATGCTTATCGTAATTATTATCGGGACAATTTTAATTATTCCTTTGGCAGACCCCAAGTGGATGTCTGTTGTAAATGTGAAGGGTTTGAAATCAAACTGAAAAGCCCTCGCTTAAATGAAAGAGCCAAGCTTGTCACCAGAGCGGAATTAAATGTTTATAAACGTCGTAGTTCTCAATTTTACAACTCACTTCGGGATGCAAAGTGAAGAAAATTGGAAATTTTGGAAATTTGTGTGGTAATGTCTTATGGGAACAAACTGCTGATGTTATTGGTCCCTGAACTTACACTCTACTTAATCTAGCTTTAGCTTATGCTAAGGATAACACACCCACCCATGCCCAAGGGAGGACTCGAACCTCCGACGGGTGAAGCCGCGCGAACCGTCACAAGGTGCCCCAGACCACTCGGCTACACCAACGGAAGAATACAATCTATTGATACTGTGGGAGCCATAGTTTTTGATTATATTCAAACCTTGCCGCTTCCACATGCCCGATCCAACTGATATTCTATCTGCGCTAACTGTTTCGGCATACATGATATGAAAACTGAAGAAAGGTGTAAACGAAGTAGCATATTTCGTTTCTGACTACGATCACATTAAAAATGTGACTAATCGTCTTTTGTTTTCTGATGGCTATGTCAGACAGAATAAAAATCACACCTTTATACGCACTTGCGTAGGCATGGTTCAAGCAGGAATACTCAAGACCGTAATTCACAATTGTCCAGAGGGAGGCCATTCATGCCACCCGTGTGACTGACTATGGACAATGTAAGAGGAAAATAAAAACTAATGACCGCATTTGAACCCCTCATGAACACGTGGAACCGATAGTAAGCAGTAAAAGGAATGCGACAGTAAAATTAGTTAATGGAGAGGAAATACTAAATTTCGACAAATGGTGGCCAAAATATTTTAGAATAAGTGTTGTTTCGTGTGAGACAGTGACAGAACAACAGAATAAAAAAAAACTTCTGAGCTCCGAGTAGCTTCAAAGAAATGCAATACCTTGAGACAGGAGAGGTGGTTGGTCTTCCGTATATCGATGGATTAATAATACACACCTTTCATTTGAGAAAAAGTCATGAGCCCATCATTCCAGGATTAATGGACATCATTCGAATGACCTATCCAACATGCCAAGTATGTATTTCCAGAATTAAGATGAAAGATTTGAAGAAAGTCAACTAATATGAGCCTGGTTCCAAGAGATCATTCTATGAAGAAGTGCTTTCTTGACCAGTGATTGACTAAAACTATAGCTGATGTACAGCTAATCCTTATTGACTGATAAAATAATTCAGTTTGTTCCATTTTGTCCGACCATGGTAATGTACTATGAAGTGTTCACGCAATTAAATCCCACAAAGCCAAAGAAAGCTTTGTAAATTGTTGAAACCAAATAAGTAAAAATCATTGAAATCATTAAATATCGAAATGATGTGCTCTAAGTTAAGTGGTTCTTTCTCAATAAAAGCAGAACGAAGTCACTTCCAGTTCTGAAAAATTCCCGAAATGTAGCAATAATACATATTGCAGTATTCAGTTTTTCGATTCTCCTGAAAACTGTAAAATAATGACTTACTTGGTTTCAATCAATTGACGATTCAATTATAACACGATCACATAAAAAACAAAGTTTAGAGAATCGCAGACAAGTGGTGCACATGTTTACCGTCCTTTAGGTAACTGACAACTGCACACGACAGGAAGAGTATCCTGCTGCAAAGTGAAATGAAATAGAAGACTAGTTCTACAAATTATATCTAAACAGTCATATCAATTGCACAGATATTTCAACTGCAACTAGTGTGGAATATTCACTCGTGGGGTAAGTTCAATCTACATAGTATATTTACTGAAATGTGTGGGTTAGACGTAGTCAAACAAGTAGATTAAATCAGATCATGCATTTGACTACTATAGAATTCATACGTGTATATTGCCTACGTAATCTAACATTGTTCTAGACATTGTTGAAGGCAATTTGAATCGCTTCTGGATAGTGTGTTCTTAGTAATATGGTGTAAAGATAGCTGCATATACTATCCTGCAATGTGATAATCACCAACGTCTTTGAAGGTACGTGGAGAATAATTAGTTCAAAAAATGTTCAAATGTGTGTGAAATCTTATGGGACTTAACTGCTAAGGTCATCGGCCCCTAAGCTTACACACTACTTAAATTATCCTAAGGACAAACACACACACACACACACACACACACACACACACACACACACACACACACACACACACGCACACACACACACGCCCGAGGCAGGACTCGAACGTCCGACGGGACCAGCTGCGCAGTCCATGACTGCAGCGCCTTAGAATAATTAGTGTGTTAATCTTGTGCGGACCGTAACCAGCCAGTAACAATGATATACTAACAACACAGGTATATGAATTTAGACTTCGGTTGTCTTACCCCGGATCTTACCAGGCTACAGCCACGGTTTTTGTGTAGAAATTTTATCTGACGTGAAACCGAACGTTTCTTTCGTTCAACACATTAAACTATCTGGAGACATTAATGCAGGTTAATATAGCACTAAACCAATAGTAAATAAAATTATTTGATTCAGCAGCTGATGGTATCGGTCCCAATATGATTTTTACAATAAATTACATAGTTTCAGAACAGCTCACAAAAAAATAGAAATGAAAAAGTTGCGATGGAATTGCGGATTTGTTCAATTTACCTACATTAGTGCAGTGTTCACTGCTGGTACCTGATACAGTAATATTCCATAAATTCTTTCACATTGTTTTTCAACCTGGAATTTATATTTGAACCTACTGTAGCAAAATAATTCAGCATTACTGGATAGTATTTCTATATGCTGCATTCAAAGCTGTGATTTTTGTCTGGGAATTTAACTGCACGCAAGCCTCTTTCGAAAACAGATGGCTTATATTTACAGGGATATCAAAATAAAAAAGTGGCGCACTCCTGCGGCCGTTTGTGGGTTACAGTAGCGCGGCAGGTAGGGATGCCAACGCGTCCGGTTGTCTGCGGTAAACGCGACGCGAGCCCCCGGGCACACAACACAGCGCGCCGTCACCTGGCAGTTGCTGCCCGCTGTAGCATGCGCCGTGGCGTGCTGTGGCGTGGCGCGACGCACGGCAAACACAAGACTACGGCGCTCCTGTTTATTTTAGATCTCCCTTGAGAGCAATAGGGCCACAGGGCACTGCCTGTATACTCGTAGCCTGTTGCACTGTCCAAGCTGTCACTGCGGTTTTGTGCATGTGGCAGGAATTAGAAAAGGAAACTTTGAGCGAGTTCCACAGTGAAATACTTTACATAATTCAGTGTATCGGCTAGTGTATTGTCAAAGGGAGCACACTTATTTACGAGGGGCGTTCAATAAGTCGTGCATTTTTTTTATCGTCGATCAATTTCAACTGAAAAAATGCAGAATTTGTTGTGAGATATCGTGGAATATTCCTGCTTCAGACCCTATAGTTTCACGGAGTTAAGATAGGTAACGGCGCCATACGTAGTCTTCAAAATGGCGTCTGTAACGGAGGTGCGTTCCAAGCACTGAGCTGTCATTGAAATCTGGAGCTTTCCAGATAGTCACAGGGAGGTACATCTGTGGATGGTTGGTGATTTGGTTACGCTTAGCAGAAACAATTTGAATATCATTCAGTGTTAACAGTATTTGTCTCTTATGGGGGGTAGGACGTCAAACGGGCCGACTTGGAGCAGGAGAGGCACCACAGGACATTTTAATTTCCACTGTCTATACTTTTACAAGTAAATTCATAAAACTTTGTCAACATGACCAGGAAGGATTCAGGATGCACACTCGTAGCAGCGGAAGTTCAAAAACTTACCAAAATAATTCTTTTTACATGTGAAATTTTATCACTTTTTCACTTACTATTGGCTGCATTTATTGCTATAGGTACACTTTCCTTCATAAGTAAGAGAGACTGTTCGATGAATTTTGCACAGCATACAAACCATACTTACAGGTGTCTGAAACTCTAGAATCTATTTAACTTATGAAAAAAATGAATGAGCTGTTACGTTTTAAACTTTATGTTTAGAAAAAAATCAAATTTTGTAGTTAATTATCTCAGTTTTTACCACAGTTTTTAATAGTTTTGGAAAATTCTAGTGTTTCATACACCTGTAAGTATGGTTTGTAAGCTGTGCAAAATTCATCAAAGAATCTCTCTTACTTGTGAAGAAAAATTTACCTTAGCAACAAATACAGCCAACAGTAAGTGAAAAAATGATGAAATTTCATATCTAAAAAAAATTATTTTGTTATGTTTTTTGCACTTCCACTGCTATGAGTGTCAATCCTGAATCCTTCCTGGTCATGCTGACAAAGTTTTATGAATTTATTTGTAAAAGTATAGACAGTAGAAAATAAAATGTCCTGAATTGCCTCTGCTGCTCCAAGTCGGCCCGTTTGACGTCCTACCCTCCTTAAGTGGTTACACGCGGACATGAACATCGTTACTGTATAATTACCGAAAAATGTTTGAGCACCAGTGCCGATGTTCTGACCGCTAACAGTTCAGAACGCACCTAGGATGTCGAATTATAGCAATTCTGCCTATGCAAGGCCACTACGTAGCAGGATTGGTGAGAGACATGCTGCGAGAGGTGGCTGATTTAGTCTGCGGCGCGCAGTGAGGAAGCGGTAGCGTTTACAAGTGTTTATGTCCAGCACAAATGTACTGCGCGACGGCCTTCCACGAGACCGTTCAGCTCAAGTACCGACAGAGTCAGTTGCAGAATGTGTCGATACTCCAGTGGTGCCCTTAACGTGGGTTACCCTGGGTCATAGGTGGCTAAATCCATGGTCGCATGTCACCGACGATCCGGCGAAGAGATGGTAGCCGTGGCTGGCTCAGAACCTCCGGAGTTTGGCCGACTGTGTACCCCCACGATTACTCGTCCACATGTGGTGCACCTGAGTGCGACAGCTGATACTAGGTACTAGACCATGACGGTGGTCGGTGACTTCTAGGTGACTAGAACTCCGCGAAGTTGCACCTCACCTAGTCGTTTAGCCGTCTACAAGGCGGCTTGCAGTCCGTTAGCCATATTCGTTGGGACGTGGTTAATATGATCGTGTGTACGGGATCAATGGAACGCATAATACTGATAAAAGACATTGAAGAGCCTGGGAATTAGATGAGTGACAGTCTGACTGGGTCACTAGCAGCACTGCAAAGCGTGTTTACAGCTTATCCCTAAGCAAGAGGGACTGGCTCAAAGTGTTCGACATTGCCCCTACTCGAGGTATGGCGCACCTATTAACAGGCCACGGTACACATCCGAAACAACAGCAACAAGCAGGATGATGTACCCTGAATGTGGAGAGGAAGGTTTCGCTGATCATGTCGTTTCCAGATGTCCACTTCGTCAGGTAGAGCGAGATATGCAAACAATTGTAAGTGACCAAAACTTGTGGACTAAAGTCAATACGATATCACAACTGATATCTAAAAAGTAACTGCTTAACTTTCAGTCTACGTAGTGTATAAGATCAAGTGGACACTCTGAATGTCAAAATCATGTCAACAGTTCACAAAGAGCGATTCCATTTAAATTTAATTAAGGGAATATATATATAAAACGGGTGATCAAAAAGTCAGTATTAATTTGAAAACTTAATAAACCACGGAATAATGTAGATAGAAAGGTAAAAATTGACACACGTGCTTGAAATGACATGGGGTTTTATTAGAAGCAAAGAAAAACACCCCATATTGCTAGACGCGTGAAAGATCTCTTGCTCGCGTCGTTTGGTGATGATCGTGTGCTCAGCCGCCACTTTCGTTATGCTTGGCCTCCCAGGTCCCGAGACCTGAGTCCGTGTGATTATTGGCTTTGGGGTTACCTGACGTCACAAGTGTATCGTGATCGACCGACATCTCTAGGGATGCTGAAAGACAACATCCGACGCCAATGACTCACCATAATTCCGGACATGTTTTACAGTACTCTTCACAACATTATTCCTCGACTACAGCTATTGTTGAGGAATGATGGTGGACCTATTGAGCATTTCCTGTAAAGAACATCAACTTTGCTTTGTCTTACTTATGCTAATTATTGCTATTCTGATCAGATGAAGCTCCATCACTCGGACATTTTTTGAACTTTTGTAATTTTTTGGTTCTAATAAAACCCCATGTCTTTCCAAGCATGTGTGTCAATTTGTACCTCTCTATCTACATTATTCCGTGATGTATTCAGTTTTCAAATTTATACTGACTTTTTGATCACCCGGTATACACTCCTGGAAATTGAAATAAGAACACCGTGAATTCATTGTCCCAGGAAGGGGAAACTTTATTGACACATTCCTGGGATCAGATACATCACATGATCACACTGACAGAACCACAGGCACATAGACACAGGCAACAGAGCATGCACGATGTCGGCACTAGTACAGTGTATATCCACCTTTCGCAGCAATGCAGGCTGCTATTCTCCCATGGAGACGATCGTAGAGATGCTGGATGTAGTCCTGTGGAACGGCTTGCCATGCCATTTCCACCTGGCGCCTCAGTTGGACCAGCGTTCGTGCTGGACGTGCAGACCGCGTGAGACGACGTTTCATCCAGTCCCAAACATGCTCAATGGGGGACAGATCCGGAGATCTTGCTGGCCAGGGTAGTTGACTTACACCTTCTAGAGCACGTTGGGTGGCACGGGATACATGCGGACGTGCATTGTCCTGTTGGAACAGCAAGTTCCCTTGCCGGTCTAGGAATGGTAGAACGATGGGTTCGATGACGGTTTGGATGTACCGTGCACTATTCAGTGTCCCCTCGACGATCACCAGTGGTGTACGGCCAGTGTAGGAGATCGCTCCCCACACCATGATGCCGGGTGTTGGCCCTGTGTGCCTCGGTCGTATGCAGTCCTGATTGTGGCGCTCACCTGCACGGCGCCAAACACGCATACGACCATCATTGGCACCAAGGCAGAAGCGACTCTCATCGCTGAAGACGACACGTCTCCATTCGTCCCTCCATTCACGCCTGTCGCCACACCACTGGAGGCGGGCTGCACGATGTTGGGGCGTGAGCGGAAGACGGCCTAACGGTGTGCGGGACCGTAGCCCAGCTTCATGGAGACGGTTGCGAATGGTCTTCGCCGATACCCCAGGAGCAACAGTGTCCCTAATTTGCTGGGAAGTGGCGGTGCGGTCCCCTACGGCACTGCGTAGGATCCTACGGTCTTGGCGTGCATCCGTGCGTCGCTGCGGTCCGGTCCCATGTCGACGGGCACGTGCACCTTCCGCCGACCACTGGCGACAACATCGATGTACTGTGGAGACCTCACGCCCCACGTGTTGAGCAATTCGGCGGTACGTCCACCCGGCCTCCCGCATGCCCACTATACGCCCTCGCTCAAAGTCCGTCAACTGCACATACGGTTCACGTCCACGCTGTCGCGGCATGCTACCAGTGTTAAAGACTGCGATGGAGCTCCGTATGCCACGGCAAACTGGCTGACACTGACGGCGGCGGGGTAAAAATGCTGCGCAGCTAGCGCCATTCGACGGCCAACACCGCGGTTCCTGGTGTGTCCGCTGTGCCGTGCGTGTGATCATTGCTTGTACAGGCCTCTCGCAGTGTCCGGAGCAAGTATGGTGGGTCTGACACACCGGTGTCAATGTGTTCTTTTTTTCCTATTCCAGGAGTGTATATGGGAGGAAATAGGGAATGGTATGGCTACCCACACGAGTATGTGTAGACTCGAGGATTTCCGAGGTACGCACATAGCAATGAGGGTGAAGCAGAATAGTGTAGCAACAAATAGATTTACAAGTATGAAGAGTTAGCTGGCAAACCTCGAGATTTTCCGAGGCTGCCAGTAATATACCTATCTATATAAGGTGAAAGTTATTCACTTGGAACTTGAGTTAGTTCCTTTATTTTATATTTTTTAATTGATTCTTATTTTTATAATGTTGTGTTTTATTTTGTACATTAATATTACCAATGGTTGCTGTAAACATTATTTACTACTACATACATAATATGGAACATTGTACGTAACCATGATTAACGAATATGTACGACATGCAAGTTCCCTGGGGCGCGCGGGATTAGTCGAGCGGTCAAAGGCGCTGCAGTCATAGTCTGTGCGGCCGGTCCCGGCCGAGGTTCGAGTCCTCCCTCGGGCATGGGTGTGTGTGTTTGTCCTTAGGATAATTTAAGTTAAGTTGTGTAAGGTTAGGGACTGAAGACCTTAGCAGTTAAGTCCCATAAGATTTTTCACACATTTGAACATTTGAAGTTTTCAGGTAACAAGTCAAAAATTCGCAGCAATATACTGAACTCAACTGAGTTGAATCCGTGAGCCTAAGTCCCACAGAGGACGCAAGCTGGCCGCCCATCAGCCCTCGGCATTGGTGAAGTTTCCCAAGCCCAGCAGCTGCTACGCCACAGGCGTGTCTCACGTCTAGACGGAACGTGACAGATTGCACCCAGCAAATCGTTACCTACGGTTTCTTTGAAATTCAACAGAATGTCATTCTCTCCGGTTCCAGATGCAGACGGAATGGTGACACAGCTGAATGTCTTGAGACTCTAGGTTCAGTCATTTATACGCTTATTGCTACGAAAAATGGTTAAAGTGGCTCTAAGCAATATGGGTCTTTAAATCTGAGGTCATCTGTCCCTTAGACTTAGAACTACTTAAACCTAACTAACCTAAGGACATCTCACACATCCATGTCCGAGGCAGGATTCAAACCTGCGACAGTAGCAGCAACGCGGTTCCGGACTGAAGTGCCTAGAACCGCTCGGCCACAGCGGCCGGCTTATTGCTACGCTTCTGACGAAGTGCTTCTAGGAGGGACGAGTGGATATGTTCCACTTTTCTTGGCTCGATCCATGGACTTACACCGAGCATGGGCTGATAGGCTGGATCATATTTGCAATGTGTGGGTTTTCGACAGCAGGCAAGCGCTCCGAGGTACAAAATGTTATTTGCCTTATGTTACACCATGCTGCAACGACAGAAATTCTAGGTGCTTTGGCCATAGCTTTCGTCGCAAACCCGCCTGGCCTGTATGCTTGATATGTGAACAGTACTTCCCACTGGCCTACTTGATAAACTCAGCGGGCAAGCTGGCCTCAGTTGCCTGGCCACGGCTGGACTATAACTTTATAAAGAATTGAAATTTCTCGCGCCTAGCTTTTTTGGGCTCCGCAGAGTGAATGTCTATGATGACAAAGAAATTTTATGATCATGATTATCATTCAGTAACTGTAACCGCCTGTACCGGTTTCTCATATGCAGTATTACAAACGGTAATAGATATTCGACGAGACTGTTGGAATATTTGCGAAGATTTATGCTAATTCCTACCCTGGACGACAGGATTCTTGCAGTGCGATTTGCTGCAAAATCTGGTTTCGAAATTGTTTGCCCAATCCTGTAACTTTACACCTATGATTTATATCGACAACATCGACTGGATACTTTACACCAGTCTGTTTCAAGATATGTGTGTACTTGTATCTGTTAATGTTTTCAACAGAATTGTTTTCCTCATACTTTATTTCCGGCTTGTGGTCACTTTCCATATGCATTTTACTACACGCATTTATTTTACTCGTGTGATAAGATACGGGTTATTCATTTTTGATCATGCGACGTTGAAATTAATGACTGCTAATATACACTGAAGCACCAAAGGAACTGGTATAGGCATGCGTATTCAAATACAAATGGTTCAAATGGCTCTGAGCACTATGCGACTTAACTTCTGACGTCATCAGTCGCCTAGAACTTTAGAACTAATTAAACCTAACTAACCTAAGGACATCACACACGTCCATGCCCGAGGCAGGATTCGAACCTGCGACCGTAGCAGTCGCTCGGTTCCAGATTGTAGCGCCTAGAACCGCACGGCCACTCCGGCCGGCCGGCCGCGGTGGTCTAGCGGTTCTGGCGCTGCAGTCCGGAACCGCGGGACTGCTACGGTCGCAGGTTCGAATCCTGCCTCGGGCATGGGTGTGTGTGATGTCCTTAGGTTAGTTAGGTTTAAGTAGCTCTAAGTTCTAGGGGACTTATGACCTAAGATGTTGAGTCCCATAGTGCTCAGAGCCATTTGAACCATTTTGAACTCCGGCCGGCTGTTTAAATACAGAGATACGTAAACAGGTAGAATACGGCGCTGCGGTCGGCAACGCCTGTATTCGACAAAGTGTCTGACGCAATTGTTAGATCGGTTATTGCTGCTAGAGTGGCAGGTTATCATTACTGAAGTAAGTTCGCACATGGTGTTATACTCTGCGCACGAGGTAGCGATGAAGTGGGGATTTTCCGGTACAACCATTTCACCAGTGTACGGTGAATATCAGGAATCCGCTATCCGTGATCGCTGCTGCCGGCAAAAGATTCTGCAAGAATGGTACCAACGACGACTTACGAGAAGCGTTCAACGTGACGGATGTGCAACCCGAAGACTGCTGCAGATTTCAATACTCGGCCATCAACATGTGTCAGCGTGAGAACCAATCAACGAAACATAATCTATGAGGACTTTCGGAGCCGTGAGCCCACTCGTGTACCCGTGTGACTGCACGACACAAACTTTACGATTTGCCTGGACCTATAAACACCGACAATGGACTTGATGACTGGAAAGAAGTTGCCTGGTCGGAGGAGACTCGTTTCTAATTGTATCGAGCGGATGGACGTGTGTGGGTATGGAGACACCCTCATGAATCCATGGACCCTCCATGTCAGCAGAGGAGCTGGTGGAGGCTATGGAACAGTTTAGGGCCTGTGCAGTTGGAGTGGTCTGGGACCTCTGATACGTCTAGATACGACTCTGACAAGTGACACGTACTGAAGCATTCTGTCTGACTACCTGCATCCATTCATGTCCTTCGTGCATTCCGACGGACTTGGTAATTTCCAGCACGACAATGCGACACCCCATACTTCCGCATGCTCGCGGGGGCCCCACACGAAATTAGGCAGGTGTACCAGTTTCCATGGCTCTTCAGTGCATTTACTTATACAAATATTTTTAGTTCAATACAATCCTTTTGGATATGGCCAGTGACCAGTGGGGTCAGGAAGTTATTAAAGTAATCGTGGTTATGACAGACACATATTTCATACTTGAAGGTAACAGTCCACAATGAGACTGCGCCCAAGGTTTCTCGGAAACCTACACGACTATGTTCCTTTGATAAAGAAATATAGAGATGAGGAAAAAGCGGCCCTAGCGCTCCCATTTCCGAAGCGGTGGGTGCCACTTAGCTTTGGCGGAAAACAAAAATTGGAAGGTAGTTTTTATCTGTTTTCCGTCTTTTCCTTAGTTGCTCTAAAATCGTGGAAGTATGTACCGTCTCTGCAACTAAACGAAAGTTTGTTCAAACAAACTGCATTCAATTAGTTGCATAGACGGTACATACCTCCACAAAAAATAAGAAGGGTTTGGCTTTCGTTTTACTTAACGGACACGAACTCAAGTGATAATTCCTGTCCCGTGGAAGGAAACGGACTTATAATGGAAATATGATCGCTATTTAGAAGAAAGACTAATTGCGGTATCAGTTTGGATGGCGGCATGAACTGTTTACAAAAAGATCTCAAGCGTTGTGTCAAGAGCTTTTAGTTCAATTGACGCAGTTTTAAAGGCTATGTCCGTTTTCTTAATAGCGCACATCAAACCCAAGAATTTCTTGAGTGAAAGGCAACATAATTTCTAAACTTTTCGCAAATGGTAGCACATCGTCAAAACAAGTTGCCATTTTCGTGTCATGGCACATTGAAACTTTTTCATTGTAAGCATTCAAAAACGGATTTCAGCTAAGACTTATGTAACTAATAAGATATCTTAATACACTTTAAGGAAAATAAAATAAAACAAAAGACGTATCACGAAGGAATTACCTGAATGGCTGAGAAATCAGTAACTGCGATGTACATGTAGAACAAATGATTAAAATTTCAGAAAAACTGGATGATTTATTCAAGATAAAGAGCTTGACAAAGCAACGTTTTGTTCCACCACTGGCCATTATGAGAGCAGTTATTCAGCATGGCACTGATTGACTGTGCTGTTGGAGATCCTGCTGATGAATTCGTGCCAAATTCTTTCCAATTACTGAGTTAGATCGTCAAAATACGGAGCAGTTTGGAGGGCCCTGCCCAGAATCCTCCAAACTTTCTCAATCTCGGAGAGATCCAGCGGTCTTGACGGACAACGTAGGGCTCGGAAAGCACGAAGATAATCTGTAGACACTCTCGTCGTGTGTTGGCGGTCGTGATCTTCCTGAAGTTAGGCCCCTGATGGATTGCCATTAAGGGCAACAAAAGGGAGCGTAGAATATCGTCAACACGCCACTGTGCTGCTGTAACAATGCTAGCTAAAGGGGTTCTTGTATGAAGAGAAATGGCACCCCAGAGCATGACTCATGGTTGTCAGGCCATATGACGGGAGAGAGTCAGGTAGGTATCCAACCGTTGTTCCGGCCATGTTCAGACACGTCTTTGGTCTGGACTCACACTGACTGGAGTAGTATGGTCTTCCCGCTTCGAACTGAGCCACGATGACCAGCGAAGCCGTGTCTGGAGACGCCCCAGACAGCGACTGTCGCCCTCCATAGGATCCGATAGCCCGATGTGACGGTCAGTGCTGCCACTGCCTTTCATAGCAGGACCCCTTTCGCTTCCGTCAGTGGCATCCTTACGTCACAGTTGTCTGTCGATGATATTCTACGCCCCGTCTTGTTGCTTTTCTTGGCAAGCCATCCTGGGCGTACATTTCATCAACGGCGCAAGACGAGAGTCTCTGCTGCTAATCTTCTTTCCAGATCAAAGCGCGATCAGCAAGGTCGCCGGATCTCTCCCCAATTGAGGATATTTAGAGCATTATGGGCAGGGTATTCGAACCAGCTCGGGATTTTGAAGATCTAACGCACCAATTGAACATGATTTGGAACGACATCTCTCAATAGGACCTCCAAAAACTCCATCTAACAATGCCAAGCCGAGTAATTACTTCCGTAAGGGCCAGAGATAGGTCAACGCCTTATTGATTTGCCCAGTTTGTGAAGGTTTGTCTCCTGATTCAACCAACATTTACGAAATTATAATCATTTGCTTTCCTGCACATTTACATCGCAGTTACATATTTGCGTTCCATTCTTCATTTTAGAATGTAAATGTCACTTTCATTTCTACCTTTCTGTTAATGTGAAACAAGATGTGTAAGTGACTAATTCCGGGAACTTTTGGGAACTTACTCGTTTGTGGCAACAAAGGGTGACACGTGACATGTTAATGCTGCATTTTGGGAAGGTACTGAGCAGGCGTTTTGGGTGGAGAGTCAATAGACTGAAGAGAGGTGAAGTAGAAGAAGAAGAAGAATATGATCAGGATAGTGTTGGATTTTATCTGATAACAACTTAATATATGCAAAGAATAAAATCAAGATCATCTCCCGAACTGCTTCCCGAAGACTATTACTCAAGTAGGCGAAATATGATGTACATGAATTGAACAGACGGTTCCTTTATGACATCATGTTTCAGTAACCATCCAGATTCAGTCATCTCCAAAAAGTACAACGAATGTACATTTCAGTGGTAGAACTGTACACTATTCCAGACACGGTATGTCGTCGCTGGTATTTCGTAAATAATTTCAGTTTGTAAAACTAGCGTATGTAAAAATTAAAAGGGCCATCATGTATCATCCTACAGTTGTGGTTGGAGAAGTATAGCCTTACAAGTATTTCTGTAACGATCCTGTCGTGTGGTATGTTGTCACACATCTCCTCGGTTGAAAGAAACCTATGTGTGCCATCTTCTTCAAGATATTTCAATACGTTTCGCCTCCTACTTCTATCTTTCTTTCTTTTTCTCGCCTGTACAACTGTCTGTATGTGCTGCTCACACAAAGATCGCTGTCAATCAGCAGCGAGAAAATCCGATATCAGAGAGAGCACAATGCCATTATTCCACAGTAATCTAGCTTGGAACGGAACAAAGCCAGCTCCCGACTCCCGTGTCCCGTCTACAAAATATTACAAATGCTGTAAGCAATTCATAACTGTGAAACAAGTATAAAAAATTATCTGCATTGATTTATCGTCACAGTGAATAAGTACTGAACACGAAAGAGCTAGTGACATTACATTTACATCTCTCATTAATAATGCAAAGAAAACGTGTCAAATGAGAACGATTCATAAACGTACTGACATCAACAGACTAAAGTAACCTAATGCCTACATCATACAAAACTGTCGCGACCTGTGACGTACAACACAATACTGTCCCTTTTTTCAAAATGCAACAATTACTTTTTCAAATCACATTTAAGAACGGCGACTGTCCTTTGCTTCAGAAACCAGAAATTACGATTATTGAAATAATATTTATAGTCTTAAATTTCTTATTGATGTCGAAGCACCGAACCTTTAGGTAGGGTTGAATAAAAATAAGTTCCATTCAAAAAATGCTATCACTAGAAGGGCAATCACAAAACGTCTGTTGCGTAAATACATGTTATCGATGCCATGTTGAGCTCTAAATAAAGAAAGAAAAGAATAAAATATTAACCGCTATTATATCGAATACTCATACACTAAGATCAAGAAGGTGCCTCAACACTTAAAAATTTTTCATACAGGTTGCATGTGGGTTTCACACTGCTTATCACCACATCGAATACATTTAAGGATAACTGACTGTCCTAAGTTCTGCTTTTGCATCTACATGATTACTCTGCAGCCCAGAATTAAGTGCCTCGCAGAGGTTTCATCGAACCGCATTCAAGTTATTTCTCTACTGCTGCACTCTCCAATCATACGCGGGAAAAACGAACACTTGAATCTCTCCGTGCGAACTCGGATATCCATTATTTTATTACGATGATCATTTCTCCCTATGTAGGTGGGTGTCAATAAAATATTTTAACATTGAGCGGGCTGGCCGGGGTAGCCGAGCGGTTCTAGGTGCTACAGTCTGGAACCGCGCGACCGCTACGGTCGCAGGTTCGAATCCTGCCTCGGGCATGGGTGTGTGTGTTGTCCTTAGGTTAGTTAGGTTTAAGTAGTTCTAGGGGACTGATGACCTCAGATGTTAAGTCCCATAGTGCTCAGAGCCATTTGAATCATTTGAACATAGAGGAGTGAAAGTTGGTTATTGAGATTTCATGACAAGATCTTACTTCAACTTAAAACGCCTTTGTTTTAATGATTGCCACCCCAATTCGCTTATGATACCTGTTTCGCGATGCTGCAAACCGAGCTGCCCTTTAAGAACTTTATCGATGTAGTCCATCTGTCCAATCTAATGCGGATCCCACTCCACATAGCAGTACTCCAGAAGATGGCGGAGACGTGTAAGGTAAGCATTCTTTTTCGTACACCTGTTGCATTTTCTAAGTATTCTGCCAATAAATTGCAGCCTTTGATTTGCTCACAACATTGTGTATGCTATAGTTGCAACTTAAGTTGTTCTTAATTGTTTTTGAGCGTTGCCACCAGTGTAACGAATTTCTTTACACACACCTAATGGTTAGTATCCAGATTCGCATGGAAGGTAATGTTCATCGAGCAGTACTTCGAAAGTTACGTCGTAGAATGCATATTACGCACAGCTACTTGTAACTGCCTGGCCAATGCAATCAAGAGGTCAGTTGAGATTCCTACAGCAACAACCTTGTAGTTCCCTGTAATATCAGACAGGGGTGTCAATTTTCAGTTACGTTATTGTACACTGGATTATACTGACGTTGATGTTCAGTAATTCCAGCCAATATGATTCGAAATATCTGTGCATTGCCTCGTATGCAGGTACAGCAGTCCAACGGTTGTATATAGTGCGGTATATATATATAACTGTAAACGAGCAAATATTATTGAGGAATTAATCACTGTGACCATAGAATGTACGGAGGGGCCGTGGAAATTAAAAAAGAAACAAAAAAGAACCATCTAACAGACAGATTAAAATTAGAACAGTTGTGGGACTTATTACAAAGTAAAGCTCCATAACATACGTCGGCGCGACTCCGTTATCATAGACAGCTAGCTGCTGACGTTATGAGTCGACCGTCGCGTGGGTACTTGAGAACAGTTCGGATAGTGAGAAAGTGTTTGAGACTGTAACTGCTTCTTGAGTTTTTATGGCCTATGATGATGTCTCCAGCACTAGTTGGTGAAACTTTAGGCAGAGAAATATGTCTTGTATAGCAGCCTAATGCCCATTAAACAAGTTTCACCAAATTTCTGCACTGTATAGTTTGTGGGCAAATGTGTTTTATGCTTCTTTGGCATTTGTTCAGCCAGTTCACTAATAGGTTTTGAGGTCATTCATCACTTCCAGGAAGAACGCTCTCTTTATAAAAATTGACCAGGCTGCGACAGATCTTGCAAGTGAAACATGATCGCGATTTCTGAATTTTTTAACAAACAGCGGCTGTGAAAGCGAATTGCTAATCGGCATTCAGATTCCCAGCATGGGGGACCGTAGTTAGCATGGGAACATTTGATAGCACCTTTGGTATACATGTCCTAGTTGCGTGGAACACTCTAGTGGAAAATATACAGCGTTTAACGAGTATAAGGGGTGATATTTTTTCTGATAACTGAGGATGGTGTACCTGTTCCGGCGTAACGACAAGTGGCGGCACGAAGATCAAGAACGCAAGAGCAGATAGCGCTGTGAGACGACATCAGTCAATAGTACGCTGACTAGGACTTCACGACGACTAGAGCGGCATCTACACGAAGTGCATAAAAGTGATGCGCAGCATAGCCGCGGCCGCACTAGAGGAGTTCTATTGGAAGAGCCGTGACTTGTGATCCATATCTATTAATTTCATGGCGATTGTATATTTCGAAGGACACTGGTTATTTGCATGTCTACAATTGCTTGCCAACCAACTTGTACATACGTAAGTAAAGTATTGTCAATTCAATTACTGTAATAAACTCCATTAATATGATTTGCTTGTATCTTGTCTAGCTATCCGAGAAAAAAGCTTCCTAGGCACCCTATAAGCGACGAGTGAGCCGGATTCCACAGTATTGAACAATATAACATATCAGTATTCACGTCATTTGCAGACTAACACTTACAGCCATTATAAGCCGTATGTTTTTAGGTTTATTAGTGCCTCAAAGTACATGTAGCGAGAGGGCAAGCCATTAATGCTTGTTTTTTCCTGGTTGCAAGTCAGGTGTTGATGTGTGGACGTGCGAACAGAAAATGGGTAGTGAACACTCACAGGCGAAGTACATTTAATGATGCAGTACGACCGTGTAGAAAACATCAGGTCGTAAAGTTTGAGATGTGTTTATGGGAAGATTGTTCGGCACACTGATGACATACATATTAAGGTGCCACATATAATAGTATGTTCACTTATACCCCTTACATCTTGCACACTCAACATATATGTTCATTCGCTGATATTTCCCCAGTAATTGTCAGTTTCATTTTTTTTCCATAAATTGTGGAATTCAGCAATAGTTCTGTTTCTCTTCTCGTCATCTTTGCCTTCGTCGTCTTCGTCGTAGGCCACCACGTGTTTCGATATGTTCGGTATGTATGTGTTCTTTCTCTAGTTACAATAAGTTTAATTTAGGTGTCTTACGTGACTCCAAATACCGACATGTATCAAAGCTCTGCAATGGTTTCAGTTGACTTCGTTGCCTTTGGCGAAGTTTCTGTGTTTGTTTATTTACTTCTGTATGTTCTCGACGTTCCACGTCAGATGAAAAAAAAATGGTTCAAATGGCTCTGAGCACTATGGGACTTAACATCTGAGGTCATCAGTCCCCTATAACTTAGAACTACTTAAACGTAACTAACCTAAGGACATCACACACATCCATGCCCGAGGCAGGATTCGAATCTGCGACCGTCGCGGTCACGCGGTTCCAGACTGTAGCGCCTAGAACCGCACGGCCACACCGGCCAGCCACGTCAGATGAAGATACAGCTACAGGGACAGTTTCGCTTCAGTATTTACCATATTCTACAGATTCTTATCAGGTCTATCAATTGAGCTTGATCCTCTTCATATTAAGCTGAGGCATCTTGAACTCTCAAAACACAACGCAGTCCACTCTAAAGAACATTATGAGGAAGTCTAGCACCATTCAAACGGTGGAAATGTCCCAACCATTATCATTAATTTTATGTTAAGGTACCGTATTTGCGATAATCGGGTTCAAGGACTCTGCTGTTGGTGAATGGCCCTCCAACTTAACCTTCAAACAATTATAAGAGATCTTTCTGCTGGAAACACACTAGATTTTGTGGCAAAATAAAAAAAACACGTGTAGCGACCAGGTTTGAGAATTACACAGTCTTTGTTCTAGCTTTCAATCGAAAGACTGGTTTGATGCAGCTCTCATGTTAGTCTTTCCGGTGCAAATTTCTTCACTTCTGTGTAATTGATGTAACCTACAGCCAGTTGAACCTGCTTCCTTTATTTCCTGTCATACCAACTATATTCCCTACTAACTGAGTTTTGCTCTTTCCTCAAATTGTAAATTTACTACCTTTTCCTTAGTTATCCGATATGAAACATCCCTTTTTATTCTATAATCTTTATAGTCCACTTAAACTTGTACATAGTGTTAAAAAAAATTCTCTTTTCCCGAAGTGCTTTTCTTTCCGTTTCTAACTTGCGTTTTACATCATCTTCACTGCCACAAAACACAAAGAAGCGTCTCATTTCTTAAATTTCCCAAGAATTATCTCAATTTTAGTCTGTTAAACCTGTTTCATTTTTATTCGTTTTTACCTTGTTGTCTTATTTCAAGATATTGCACATTCACTTCAAATGATCTTCCATGACATTTGCCGTCTCTGACAGAATCACAGTGGAAATGTCGTGTGGCTAGGGCCTCCCGTCGGGTAGACCGTTCGCCTGGTGCAGGTCTTTCGATTTGACGCCACTTCGGCGACCTGCGCGTCGATGGGGATGAAATGATGATGATTAGGACAACACAACACCCAGTCCCTGAGCGGAGAAAATTTCCGACCCAGCCGGGAATCGAACCCGGGCCTTTAGGATTGACAGTCTGTCAAGCTGACCACTTTTTTTTTCGTTTTTTGTTTTTTGTTTTTTTTTTTGTTTTTGCTTTTGGTTATTTGCGGGTTCTGTCACGTGCACAAATCACAGCCCGTTCAGCTAGTACGGGAGAAGAATTCTGAACCGCTAACGCCAGTCTCATACTTCACGAGACTCGCGGGAGGGGAACATTGCATTCGTGTTCGTAAAGATCCGGGTTCAAATCTCGTCCCTGACATTCCTTGACATCGTTAGAACTACAGGGGCACAACAGGTATTTTCATCAGTTCTTATGTTATCTTCCCTGAGCCAGTGTTCTTCCTTTGGGGTCGTAATTATACAGAGCAGTAGAGGATCCGAATTTGTAAGGTAAGGAAAAAATGACCAGGTCAGAACATGTCGTTTTTTAGGGTTCCGAATCTCAGCAGGTAAAAACGGAACCCTTTTAAGGATCAATTATTCAAAAAAAAGTCTTAATCGCATTTTTTATTATTATTATACCGCCAACCGGTTTCAACCCGACGTAGGGGTTATCTTCTGGGCGTTTACGCCATTTTTTTTATTTTTTTTTATTTATTTATTTTTCATAAAGATCACTCTGTTAAAAGGAACATGTAGAGCATTTCATGATATAATTTGTGCATTATACATGGAACGGTGAGAGAAGCGTGAGGTTCATTATCAGCTGTCAAATGTGCACACCGACTGCACCCGGCACCTCCCAACTGCGTGGCGGGTCGAGGAAGACTGCCTGAAGATAATTGGCAAAGGTTTTCCGATAGTGAGACCATCTATGAACCTCATTGTGGGCTTGCTGCAAGAAATACCAAAAGTCGAGTCGCGACTTGGCAGCATCCCCATAGAGGTACACGATCGTCCAACCTTTGACCCAGATGATCGAGTGTGATTTAGTCGTCGGAAAGTAGTCACTCTCCGGATGTAAGAAGGAAGCAGGTGTAATATGTTGCGGGGTCACACGGAGGTAGCAAGCCACCATCTGTCTTCCTAGGAGCCATACCTCCTCCACCTCGATACAAGTTAAGCGGTGATGGTCGTCATCCACTTGGCGACATTTCAGGCATAGTGGAGTGTCCACTAGTCCAATTGCATGGAGTCGTTGGTTGGTGTTGAACTTGCCACAGGTGACAGTGAACCACAGTGCCCGAACGAAGGTAGGAAGGAATTTTTGGTGCACATGTCTCCAAATCTTCGGCCAATGCAACTTGGGGTGTTTGAGTTAAATGACATTACGACTTATCCGTCGTAGCAGCCAAACATAAAAATCCTTCGCGCGTGGTGGTCTCGTGCGCGGAAGCTCGTCTCTGATATAACTAAGTTCCACGACAAATGTTGATACATGCGCAAAATGTGACGTAATGTTGCCCACCGCCACCGGAGGTGTGAGGGACGCTGGAACAAGGAGATCCAGTAGGCGGGATGTAAGGGAATCACGCCCGCTACGCCATTGCTTGTACATCGTGGCTAGAAAGAGCGCCGTCGCTCGGCAGTGAACATTTGTAAGTCCGAGTCCCCCCTTGTCCGTAGGGAGCGTGAGTGTTGCGTATCGCACCTTGAGGGGCGATCCAATCATCACAAAATAGCCTAGTGCTGATTGAAGTCGACGTCCGAGCGTGAGTGGTAGGGGCAGGATCTGCGAAATATGCACCATTCGAGAAACCACATAAGTGTTCAGATATTCGACTCGCTGCAAAGGATCAAGGCGCCGTAGTAGATGTTGTCGGACCATGGTACGTGTTGTCTGTAAAATACGTCGGTAGTTAACTGCCGCAGTATGTTTTACAGATGAGGTAAAGTCTATGCCGAGATAGCGGAATCGTTGCACATAAGGAAACGGACTGATTTCTTCCGGCGTAAGGCCCCTTCCAACCGGCATTGCTGCCGATTTGTTCATGTTCACTGCACTACCCGCCGTCACACTGTGATCCAACAACAGTTCAAGGACCGTCTTCACCTCTTCCTCAGAACGAACGAGCAGCAGGAGGTCGTCCGCATAGGCACGACATTTGAAGGTGTAGCCCCGAAGTTCCATCCCAGAAAGAGAATTAGTTAGCCTCCCAATTAATGGTTCCAACGCTATCGCGAACAGCAGCATCGAAAGAGGGCAGCCCTGGCGAATGGATCGTCGAATTTGAATGGGCCCTGCTATACGCCCATTAACCTGTACCAAGGATTGTGCGCCCCCATAAATCCTTCTAATGAGACCAGTAAAACGGTCTGGAAATCCCATTTGTTCCAGTACAGCGTACAGATAGTTGTGGCGCACCTTATCAAAAGCACTGTCAAAATCAACCGCCACCATCGCCGCTTTAAGCCGGCACTCCTCCGCTAGCGCTATCACATCACGGCATTCGGCAGTAGCTGTTTGCACATTCACCGATCCACCCGGTGTCGTCTGTTCTGGAGAGAGAACGCTACGAATTAACATACGACATCGGGACGCTAGCAACCGTGCAAAGATCTTATAGTCGGCATTAAGCAGGGTGATGGGGCGATAATGTGTGACCGTAATTCCTGGCTTCGGTTTATGTACTGGCACCAAGAGGCCTTCCATAAAAGCCGGTGGAATAGGCGCATCGGAATTTAACATCTCGTTGTACATTTCCGTCCATCGCGGTGCCATTTCGTTGCGAAATTCGCGATAAAATTCAGCAGGAAGTCCATCAATGCCTGGGGACCGATTCAACGCACCCTTTGCGATCGCATCATGTACTTCCTCACAGCTAATGGCTTCCAGTAAGGTTCCCGCGGCTTCCACCGTCAGTGTACGGGAGACGTACCTGGTTATACGTTCGAGGTCTTCTTCCCGATGGATGTGTTGGTAATGGTCGACGAATGCAGAGACAATGTCCGCTTGACGCGTCACTCTTCGGTCTTCGCGGGTAATTAATTCCTGTACCAAAACGCGTCGTCGGTGTTTTCGTTCATTCACGACGTGGTGCATGGAAGGAATCTCGTGCATTGTCGTATCGTGACATCTGGCGCGCACCATGGTTCCCTGAAGATGTTTCCGAGCTAAAGCCACTAGTTTAGCTTTTATCCTTTTGCGTTCGATCCAGACGTCCTGTCCCGGTGGACCATCGTCCAGGTCGCGCAGTGCTGCAAAATAAAAGTCGGTCGTACGGCGGCGCCATTCTGCCATCTCCCTGCTATATGAGATGAACGTACGGCGAAGCGCCGGTTTAGCACAAGTCAGCCACCAATCAAGCTTCGTCGCATACCTTCCAACCCTTCGCTCGCACATAGTCCATGTCTCAAGGATCCGGTGACGGCATTCAGAATCATGTAGATGTTGAATGTTTAATTTCCACGGGGCCTTACTGTTCCACACCTCTCTACGGGGAAGAAGCACCGTACAGATGTAAGCGCTGTGATCTGAAATGCCAATGGCCAGCGTTCCGCGTCCTGGACATCATTTGCATGAGCCCGTGAGATATAAATGCGATCTAATCTGCTCGTCGAATGACTTGTCACATAGGTGTATCCCGGTGCATCTCCATGTCGTAATTCCCACGTGTCACTAAGTACAAGGTCGTTGACAACGATTCGCAACTCCTGGCTGATGTTTGCTTGCGGCCATTGGTCTTCCTGGCTGAGAACACAGTTGAAATCTCCACCAATTATTACACATTCATAACGTCCATGGAAAAGTGGGGCAATGTCTTCTGCATAAAATCGTGCCCTTTCCCGCCGCCGATTGTTTCCCGACGGTGCATATAGATTGATGATGCGTGTCCCAAACGTCGTGAAAGCCATTCCCCTGGCCGACGGAAGGTAACACACGTTTCCCACTGGGAAGCCATCTCGCACGTAAACTGCCACCCCACTCCCATTTTGATCTCCATGTGACGAATAGGATTGGTAGCCTGCGATGTATGGGAGTGCAGCTATGTGGACTTCCTGCAGCAAAGCAATATCCACATCAGATGCCCAAATCGTTTCCTTCAGTAGGTGTATTTTGGCCGGTGAACGCACGTCATTTATATTTAATGTCGCAATACGGTTCGCATGGCGTTGAATCCCGCTCTGTCGACGCGCAAAAACATCTCCCTGCATCGGCGCTGGGGGCTGAGTTAGAAGACGTTCTCTCGCCCCTCTCCCTTCACCTGCAGCAATTATTAGGCTGTTTTCGTGAGTGCCGGCTGCCTCTGTATGACGTCCGGCGCCTCCTCAACATCATCATACCACATCTTTGCAGGCAGTGATATATTCGTGTCCATTGCCACATCATCTGCGTCTGGAGCGCCAACTGGTTGTGTTTCCTCTTCAGCATCACCACGTCCCGGTACCGGCAATGTGACAGACCGCTGCGGGTCTGATCGAACAGTTTCCATTGCCTCATCCTGTTTCGTAGAGGCTGTTATGTTGTCTTGGTCCACAGGCACATCGTCTTTGGGGCATGGGGAGTCATCCCTAGGAGATGTCGTGGGACGACGCCGTTTCCTCCTTTTCGGGGAACGTTGTTTGCGTGATCTTCCTTCCGTGTCCTCAGATTGTAAGGAATCACGGCTGCCCGACAGAAAAGCATCCGTAGGAACAGGAAGTGTTTCGAGTCCCATCGTTGTACTCGGCGGGAGTTCGGTCGAAACTGATGCTGTCGTCTCAGAGTGCGTTCCAGGCGGAACAGCATCCGTAGTGGCTGGAACTGCTTCGTTTACTATCAGTGTGCTTGGTGGGAGTTCGGTCTCATCTGTTGTTGTCGCCGTAGATTGTAAGCTCGATGGAGCAGCATCCTCTGTCATCCCGACGTCTGCTACAAGGTTTCGGAGAGTGCCATCTTGATCTTCCACCGGGGCTGTGTCCTTTCGGTCATCAGCGGACGCAGTGAGGGCCTTGGCATAGGTGATCGGTAGTACTGTCATCGCTGGCGACGGCTCCCGCACACCTGAAGGCAGTTGCGTAACCCGCCGTTGCATACAGTTCGACCTGAGGTGTCCCTCCTGGCCACATTCAGAACATGTACGTGGTTGACCATCGTAAATCACCACCGCCCGACAACCACCAATTGTCAGATAGGACGGTACATGTTTCTGAAGATCAATAGTGATCTGTCGCACTCCGTTAAGAACAGGGTACGTGGCGAATTGTGTCCAGCGTTCTGCTGTGTGACCATGTACCGTGCCGTATGGCTTAAAAGCCTCGATAACTTCGTCAGCCGGGAGCTCAAATGGCAGCTCAAACACACGTATTGTCCGTACACCCAGACCAGCATGTTCTACAGTTACCGTGCCGACATTCTCGTCACTATGGCAAAATCGGAGACCTGCTTTTGTCGCCTGTAGAATTCTCTCACACGCCGCGTCATTTACCATCTTAACGTACACCGTGGGACTAACGATGGACGGGTGAATTCCAACAATATCGTTTGGCGGTATCTTGACGTCCTCGCGAATGAATCGTTCCACTGCTAAAGCCTTTGGTCGTTCGTAGTCTTTGCAGAAATTGAACCGTAATGTAGTTTTCCTGTACTTGTTCGCCATGATCGTTGTTACTAGCCCGCGCGCAGACTAAGTCCACAAGTAAACAAACACTCGCACTCGCCGCACAGGCGGAAGTATCGGACCTCCGCTTCGCACGGCCGCTAGCGCCGAACGACCACTCAGCTACCGGGGCGGACAGAATCACAGTGACACTGGCAATCCTTAAAATTTTAATTTCGTATCCATGAACCATTGTTTTCCCTCCAAATTTTTCCTGAAATTCCCTTAACTCTTGTTCTATGTACAGTTGAATAGCATGTAGACTGATTACCACCTTGTCTCACTTCCTTCTTGGCTACTGCATCCCTTCCTTTGGCACTGATTTCTAGAGATAGCCACCTGGTTTGCAGTCTTAGACTTTCTCAATAAAGACACATTATCCATAGGCTGTATGAGTAGCATATATCTTTCTAATCTACTACTGCTGTATTTGCAGTATGGATGTCACAGCAGGTCAGAACATATTGTGAGAAATGGAATTTTTACTGATTTATCTAAATCGTATCAAGTAATAAAAAGCAATACATAGAAATTTAGGTAGTCGACAGCCGGTAGCCTATTATCACGATCGGTGCACTCTATCTCTCACCAACCATCCCCCCCCCCCAAATATTAATAAATGATACCGATTACATTAGTGTGACTGAACGTCTTGATAACTTCACGAAATACACTCCTGGAAATTGAAATAAGAACACCGTGAATTCATTGTCCCAGGAAGGGGAAATTTTATTGACACATTCCTGGGGTCAGATACATCACATGATCACACTGACAGAACCACAGGCACATAGACACAGGCAACAGAGCATGCACAATGTCGGCACTAGTACAGTGTATATCCACCTTTCGCAGCAATGCAGGCTGCTATTCTCCCATGGAGACGATCGTACAGATGCTGGATGTAGTCCTGTGGAACGGCTTGCCATGCCATTTCCACCTGGCGCCTCAGTTGGACCAGCGTTCGTGCTGGACGTGCAGACCGCGTGAGACGACGCTTCATCCAGTCCCAAACATGCTCAATGGGGGACAGATCTGGAGATCTTGCTGGCCAGGGTAGTTGACTTACACCTTCTAGAGCACGTTGGGTGGCACGGGATACATGCGGACGTGCATTGTCCTGTTGGAACAGCAAGTTCCCTTGCCGGTCTAGGAATGGTAGAACGATGGGTTCGATGACGGTTTGGATGTACCGTGCACTATTCAGTGTCCCCTCGACGCTCACCAGTGGTGTACGGCCAGTGTAGGAGATCGCTCCCCACACCATGATGCCGGGTGTTGGCCCTGTGTGCCTCGGTCGTATGCAGTCCTGATTGTGGCGCTCACCTGCACGGCGCCAAACACGCATACGACCATCATTGGCACCAAGGCAGAAGCGACTCTCATCGCTGAAGACGACACGTCTCCATTCGTCCCTCCATTCACGCCTGTCGCGACACCACTGGAGACGGGCTGCACGATGTTGGGGCGTGAGCGGAAGACGGCCTAACGGTGTGGGGGACCGTAGCCCAGCTTCATGGAGACGGTTGCGAATGGTCCTCGCCGATACCCCAGGAGCAACAGTGTCCCTAATTTGCTGGGAAGTGGCGGTGCGGTCCCCTACGGCACTGCGTAGGATCCTACGGTCTTGGCGTGCATCCGTGCGTCGCTGCGGTCCGGTCCCAGGTCGACGGGCACGTGCACCTTCCGCCGACCACTGGCGACAACATCGATGTACTGTGGAGACCTCACGCCCCACGTGTTGAGCAATTCGGCGGTACGTCCACCCGGCCTCCCGCATGCCCACTATACGCCCTCGCTCAAAGTCCGTCAACTGCACATACGGTTCACTTCCACGCTGTCGCGGCATGCTACCAGTGTTAAAGACTGCGATGGAGCTCCGTATGCCACGGCAAACTGGCTGATACTGACGGCGGCGGTGCACAAATGCTGCGCAGCTAGCGCCATTCGACGGCCAACACCGCGGTTCCTGGTGTGTCCGCTGTGCCGTGCGTGTGATCATTGCTTGTACAGCCCTCTCGCAGTGTCCGGAGCAAGTATGGTGGGTCTGACACACCGGTGTCAATGTGTTCTTTTTTCCATTTCCAGGAGTGTATTACTATGATGATGGAGCTGGTGCTGTTATACTGTAGAGGATAATGATGGTGTAGCTGTTGCTGTTAAGATCTAGGCTGTCTGTCTGGACTCTGGTGAGCAACTCTATGTAAAAATTTTAATGTGAAAGTGGCATGGGACTAGGACTGTCCGAATGGAAGTGGAGATAAGTGAGGAGCTAATGATGGGGTGTGGATTCGGGAACAGTGTCACGCTTGTCTAAAAGAGGAGCTTATGGCAGTGCATGCGGTGCGATTTAGGTACAATAGGAAAGAAGATGGCGTGGTACATGGGAACGAAACTGCGGAGGGGCGTTAAGTGACGTATGGAACCGGCAACTAGTGTGACTTGCTGACGCATATTTGGTCGCTCAAGGGATAGATGTTTTCGGAACTATGGCTATGTTGTGATTACACCATAGATGACAAGGGTGGGACGTGAGAACTAGAGTGATACCTCGGTAGCGTTAATTAAAGTTTGGTGAGAGAAAAGTTGGCTTCACGGTTATAAATGTAAGAGGACCGTTCAACACGTTATGCAAAACTAGTTTTTCTGAAATCATTTTGGTTTTATTCAGGATTCTTCCCCCTTATTTTGTCTGCAAAAGCTTATTTTTAGCATTATCTCCATTCTCTCTATTCAATTGGACGGCCTTGTGTTACCTTACTGGGAAGGCATGCATACCTGTATGCTACAACTCTTGTGGTCGGCGTCGGAACCAAAGTTTTGCAGCATGAATAACCTACTGCTTACAGTAGAGTGCTTTGTTTACCGGGCCAAACAGATGGAAATCGGAAAGATGCGAGATCTGTGGCTTAGGGTGGATGAGGAAGGACAATCCGGTTAAGGTTTGTGAACACCTCTGGTGTGAGCAGACATGTATGGATCCTTGTGTTGCCATGGAGAAGAAGTAATTCGTGCGCATTTCATGGCAACGATCAGGCAAAAGTCGTCTGTTCAGTTTTCTGAGTGTAGTACCGTTGTGTGCGGTCGGCACGCGAGAGATCAGACAGGTAGGAGCGACCTAGTTGCTATGAGGACAGACGCCTCGTCCAACGACCCCCATACTTTTGGTCACTTCCAATTACCGAACTATCAGTTAATAAGCCACGGCTGCAAAATACTAACACGAATTCTTTACAGACGAATGGAAAAACTGGTAGAAGCCGATCTCGGGGAAGATCAGTTTGGATTCCGTAGAAATGTTGGAACACGTGAGGCAATACTGACCCTAAGACTTATCTCAGAAGAAAGATTAAGGAAAGGCAAACCTAAGTTTCTAGCATTTGAAGATTTAGAGAAAGCTTTTGACAGTGTTGACTGGAATACTGAACGCGGCAGGAGTAAAACACAGGGAGCGAAAGGTTATTTACAATTTGTACAGAAACCAGATGGCAGTTATAAGAGTCGAGGGACATGAAAGGGAAGCAGTGGTTGGGAAGGGAGTGAGACAGGGTTGTAGCCTCTCCCCGATGTTATTCAATCATTATATTGAGCAAGCAGTAAAAGAAACAAAAGAAAAATTCGGAGTAGGTATTAAAATCCATGGAGAAGAAATAAAAACTTTGAGGTTCGCCGATGACATTGTAATTCTGTCAGAGACAGCAAAGGACTTGGAAGAGCGGGAGGGGTATAAGATGAGCATCAACAAAATCAAAACGATGATAATGGAATGTAGTCGAATGAAGTCGGGTGATGCTGAGGGAATTAGATTAGGAAAGGAGACACTTAAAGTAGTAAAGGAATTTTGCTATTTGGGGAGCAAAATAACTGATGATGGTCGAAGTAGAGAGGATATAAAATGTAGACTAGCAATGGCAAGAAAAGCGTTTCTGAAGAAGAAAAATTTGTTAACATCGGGTATAGATTTGAATGTCAGGAAGTCGTTTCTGAAAGCTTTTGTATGGAGTGTAGCCATGTATGGAAGTGAAACATGGACGATAAATAGTTTGGACAAGAAGAGAATAGAATCTTTAGAAATGTGGTGCTACAGAAGAATGCTGAAGATTAGATGGGTAGATCACGTAACTAATGAGGAGGTATTGAATAGAGTTGGGTAGAAGAGGAGTTTGTGGCACAAAGTGTGTACACATGATGTTGAACCGTGCGTGGCTCAGGCTCCCGCCATCACGTATATTACACCCTGTTTTTAACGTACTTCCACCTCACTACCGTCACTGAGTTGGTGCTTTGCCTGACCGTGAGCGGCGCTAGCAGCGTGTATCAATATATCCCCTCTCGTAGTACCTTTCCTCGACTGTTATTACTTCCCGGTCGTTGTCTGTCGTAAGGGAGTTCGGGTCGCGAGTCAGTAACGCGTCTGGAGCGCAGTCCGGACCTGACCGTCGGGTTGTCTCCGTGTTTGCTTAGTTACTGTTGGGTATCGTTCAGGTCTTCGTGCAAGTGTTTGTCAGGTTGTGTGTGTAGTTGGCGCTATTTCCACTGACGACTATTTTAGATGTTGTCGGCATTCTGAGAGGAGTCGGTCGGTTCGTGCGAACCAGGGAGGATATCTCCATGCGGCGCGGTCGGCTGGGTCCGCTGGCGGTCCCTGCTCAGTGTGGGAGCGTGTGTGGAGCTGTCCGATCGCTACGAGCTTCGTGGCTCACCGACCCAGGACACCAAGGTTGAGTGGTGTCTTAAGTACCCAAGCCGCGTTCATTCATGTTGTGTGGTTCGTTTCGATCTTGGGAAGGTTTTCCTGGAAGCAAAACCGAGTGTTTGTATTGCTGCAATTTAGCCGCCATGCGGTGGAACTAACTATATTGGTTGACTACAATTCAAGTGCACCAGCGGGACTTTCTGCCTTGTGGCCGTCAGTGTTCTGTTTACCAGCCCTGCCCACTAACGTCATTTCAGGCAGTGTCCTTTCCTCACCTGTTGTCGCTATCCAACACGGTGTTTAGTTTTGACAGTTTAATACATATACATATTTGATTGTGGATAAATACGTCCGTAACAATTTGGTGTTTGAATTCTCATGTACCGACTGGTGGCAATCAAGTCTTATGTAGGTCGGTCCATGGCTGTCCCTTGGTTGGATTACCGACGGATCAAGTGTAGATGGGCTCACCACCTGTCTCACCTATGTGAACAAGCGCCGACTGACCCCCTGGAGGTTTCTGAGTGACATTGTCGATACTGTCTTTCTCTCGGGTGTTTAATTGTCTCTTTATTATCTAGCATAGCCAATGATTTCAAAAATTCTTAGTTTTACTGTGTTTTATGTAAATCAAAGACCTTCAGCCACGTATAGTAAGTTTTAATTCCGGCAAGTCGATATTTGCTGAAGTGTTATTGTCGTTATGTTGTCTTTCTTTGTGCGCTTTCAGACAGTTAAGACTTATGGCTATATGGTATTTTAAAAATTTTGGAAAATTAATTGTGGTACTTCAGCGCGTTTAAAACCTTATTCTTAAAATTACCCTTTAAGCAAAAACATTGCGGCCTTCTGCCTTTGAACGGTTATGGTAATTTATTTTAAAATCTTGAAAATTTTATTGTGGGCCTTCAGCAGTTTGTATTCCATATTGTTTATATTTGTCTATCCACTTTTGCCTTGAGGCTTTCAGCCTAGCTGTGGTGTAATATATATATATATATATATATATATATATATATATATATATATATATATATATATATATATATATATATATATACTCCTGGAAATTGAAATAAGAACACCGTGAATTCATTGTCCCAGGAAGGGGAAACTTTATTGACACATTCCTGGGGTCAGATACATCACATGATCACACTGACAGAACCACAGGCACATAGACACAGGCAACAGAGCATGCACAATGTCGGCACTAGTACAGTGTATATCCACCTTTCGCAGCAATGCAGGCTGCTATTCTCCCATGGAGACGATCGTAGAGATGCTGGATGTAGTCCTGTGGAACGGCTTGCCATGCCATTTCCACCTGGCGCCTCAGTTGGACCAGCGTTCGTGCTGGACGTGCAGACCGCGTGAGACGACGCTTCATCCAGTCCCAAACATGCTCAATGGGGGACAGATCCGGAGATCTTGCTGGCCAGGGTAGTTGACTTACACCTTCTAGAGCACGTTGGGTGGCACGGGATACATGCGGACGTGCATTGTCCTGTTGGAACAGCAAGTTCCCTTGCCGGTCTAGGAATGGTAGAACGATGGGTTCGATGACGGTTTGGATGTACCGTGCACTATTCAGTGTCCCCTCGACGATCACCAGTGGTGTACGGCCAGTGTAGGAGATCGCTCCCCACACCATGATGCCGGGTGTTGGCCCTGTGTGCCTCGGCCGTATGCAGTCCTGATTGTGGCGCTCACCTGCACGGCGCCAAACACGCATACGACCATCATTGGCACCAAGGCAGAAGCGACTCTCATCGCTGAAGACGACACGTCTCCATTCGTCCCTCCATTCACGCCTGTCGCGACACCACTGGAGGCGGGCTGCACGATGTTGGGGCGTGAGCGGAAGACGGCCTAACGGTGTCCGGGACCGTAGCCTAGCTTCATGGAGACGGTTGCGAATGGTCCTCGCCGATACCCCAGGAGCAACAGTGTCCCTAATTTGCTGGGAAGTGGCGGTGCGGTCCCCTACGGCACTGCGTAGGATCCTACGGTCTTGGCGTGCATCCGTGCGTCGCTGCGGTCCGGTCCCAGGTCGACGGGCACGTGCACCTTCAGCCGACCACTGGCGACAACATCGATGTACTGTGGAGACCTCACGCCCCACGTGTTGAGCAATTCGGCGGTACGTCCACCCGGCCTCCCGCATGCCCACTATACGCCCTCGCTCAAAGTCCGTCAACTGCACATACGGTTCACGTCCACGCTGTCGCGGCATGCTACCAGTGTTAAAGACTGCGATGGAGCTCCGTATGCCACGGCAAACTGGCTGACACTGACGGCGGCGGTGCACAAATGCTGCGCAGCTAGCGCCATTCGACGGCCAACACCGCGGTTCCTGGTGTGTCCGCTGTGCCGTGCGTGTGATCATTGCTTGTACAGCCCTCTCGCAGTGTCCGGAGCAACTATGGTGGGTCTGACACACCGGTGTCAATGTGTTCTTTTTTCCATTTCCAGGAGTGTATATATATATATATATATATATATACCACAGCTAGGCTGAAAGCCTCAAGGCAAAAGTGGATAGACAAATATAAACAATATGCAATACAAACGGCTGAAGGCCCACAATAAAATTATATATATATATATATATAGGGTGTTACAAAAAGGTACGGCCAAACTTTCAGGAAACATTCCTCACACACAAATAAAGAAAAGATGTTATGTGGACATGTCTCCGGAAAAGCTTAATTTCCATGTTAGAGCTCATTTTAGTTTCGTCAGTATATACTGTACTTCCTCGATTCAGCGCCAGTTGGCCCAATTGAAGGAATGTAATGTTGACTTCGGTGCTTGTGTTGACATGCGACTCATTGCTCTGCTGGACTAGCATCAAGCTCCTGCACATTTCAGTCGAAGGTTTCGTACGCTTCTCAACAATAGATTCGGTGATCGATGGATTGGTAGAGGCGGACCAATTCCTTGGCCTGCACGCTCTCCTGGCTTCAACCCTCACTTATGGGGGCATTTGAAAGCTCTTGTCTACGCAACCCCGGTACCAAATGTAGAGACTCTTCGTGCTCGTATTGTGGACGGCTGTGATACAATACCCCATTCTCCAGGGCTGCATCAGCGCGTCAGGGATTCCATGCGACGGAGGGTGGATGCATGTATCCTCGTTAACGGAGGACATTTTGAACATTTCCTGTAACAAAGTGTTTGAAGTCACGCTGGTACGTTCTGTTGCTGTGTGTTTCCATTCCATGATTAATGTTATTTGAAGAGAAGTAATCAAATGAGCTCTAACATGGAAAGGAAGCGTTTCCGGTCACATGTCCACATAACATATTTTCTTTCTTTGTGTGTGAGGAATGTTTCCTGAAAGTTTGGCAAGATATGTATATCGCCAGTTGGCCCAATTGCAGGAAGGTAATGTTGACTTCGGTGCTTGTGTTGACATGCAACTCATTGCTCTGCTGTACTAACATTCCTTGTTCGAAGGCCTTCAGCCGTGAAAGAATTGCATTTTGAAACTCGTAGTTGTAAAGGTTCAGCTATGTGTCGTTTTGGTTCTAAATGTGTTATTAAATTACAATAAATTACAATTTTGAAGTGAAACTGACCGATACCTTTTTTGGCCCTTTCCACAACCTCATCACATGTTCTGGCGAGCAGGTTTAGCGGGCGTTTCAGATATTTTGGTTTTTGTATGTCGTCGATGTGCACGTTAGAGAGAGGACGTTACGGAGCTGTTAAACAGTCTTTGAGCTTGTCGTCACACAGTCTTTTCCTCTGCGCAGTTTGATACATTAAGTGTGGTAGGCGACAGACGTATTTAGTAGTGCTGTGTGGAGTTGTGATTGTATCTGTTAGATCAAGAAAGGACAGCAAGGAGGAATGTGATACAGACATGAAAAGCCATAGGAATACAAATTTTGGATAATGTGTTTTTGAAGAGAAGTAGTTTGAGATATGACCGCAGCACTGCTCACCTAATTCATCGGGATGATTACTGTCAGCTAGTACTTGCCCAGAGCTGAGAGAAAAACCACTCCACTGGCCTAAATCGTGGATTAAACTATTATATGATTAAACTGTTTGATTTTTATAAATGTTTTTGTCAACTTGAACCCTTTTTAAATAATTGTTCACTCTGTTAAACACAGTCGTTTTCAGACCCATGTTATATGTGGAGATCAAGCGAAGTTTTACTCTGTCGTTTTGAATACATACTTCATTCTAAAATCGTTGTGTTGGAACATCATTTCAGAGGAATAGTTACTCTCCCCAACCCATTGCGTCATTACGCATTAGCACATGCAACAGTTGGAATATGTATTTAGAAACAGAAATGTAACTTAGTTGCTGCTGATTGCTGTTTGCTGTTGTGATTTCGAGTGATCTCCAACAATGTTGTCAAGACGCGAGGTAAGTGAAAATTTTGATTAGGGCTCAAAAATGATTCAAATGTCTAAGCACTGTGGGACGTAACATCTGAGGTCATCAGTCCCCTAGACTTAGAACTGCTTAAACCTAACTAACCTAAGGACATCACACACATCCATACCCGAGGCAGGATTCGAACCTGCGACCGTAGCATCAGCGCGATTCCTGACTGAAGCGCCTAGAACCCCTCGGCCACAGGGGCCACCGTGATTAGGGCCAGGTAATAGTTTTACTTACGTGAGCATTTAATGAGAGAGACAAGCTGCAATCAGATCAGTTCAATTCAAATTAGGTTCTGTTTACTTAAAGGTTCGCATACAAGTGTAAGCTGGATAACAGTTTGTGAATACATACTTTTGGTAACACGTAGATTTTTATAAAGTTGGCGATAAAACTGGGAAAAATTTCAGACGGAAAGAAAATGTAGTGCGGAACTTACACTTACAACGCAACCACCTGTCGTGACTTCATGGAACTATAGGGCTGAAGAAAGAATATTCTATGATGACCCAAAACCAACTCCGCATTTATTATTCAACCAAAATTGGTCGAGACAAATGTTTTGCTATACTTAATACGTGCCCCTCGTAGGTCGGGTTGGATATGTTGGCGGTGTTACACCGGAGCGGGAATTATAGGCTGGGACATCGTAAAAAAAAAGGACAGAACTGATGTGGGGACAAGTGAGAAGGTGTGTGCAGTGTTGAGAGAGTGATAACATGTAGGTTACTCGTAGGCTTTGGTATCATAATGCTTGGGATGAGTCGAGTTCAACACGGCGTCAGCTGTTGTTAATGAGGTAAACGGTAGTTGGTTGTGAGAGCTGTGTCCTTTCTCTCTGTGTCTTTATGCAAGAAATGCAACTAGCAAGCGGGATCTCGAAACAGCGTCACATATTACGCTCACCACTGATGTCATGCAAAACTGATAGCCGATGTCCACTTTGTTTGAACTACTGTCGTGGCAGCGTCTGCCGCGCTGCAAGAATCGCAGACGGCTGGTGTGGTGGGTGTGGTCTCGCCTGAGGCGGGAGGTACGGCTGGCTCCCCAGAGTATGGGCTGGCGCGCTCAGCCACTGCCGGAATGCAATTACAGCCCCGACGCTGACAACTTTCCGCACCTGATAATTACTGCAAAATTAGTCGCCAAGTAATGTCATCACACACTCGCGCAAGAAAATTACCAACTTCCTCTCGCAGAAAATTGGTTGCCTTGGAACGTTATTACCACAAGCAATACGGTAGCCCGCTCTAATTGTTTATCCATTCTGCTTACTCCGCTCTGCGCTGGCGAATGAAATTGGACACTCCCTTGCGCTCCAGTTCCTGCGTTTCCTCTCAAAATAGTCTCCAACGACAGTGGTCACCATCTGCATGTGTGTGTGTGTGTGTGTGTGTGTGTGTGTGTGTGGCAACAGTTCAACCGTTCCTCCAAACAATGCAAATCTGGCTTCCTTCGGCAAGTCCCAGGGCAGGTTACACACGACACACGAAACACACAAGCAACTGCGGTGGTGTGCATTCGTTATGTAATTTTATTATATTCGTTAATGTCCTTAATGAAATGCGATGTTAATTTAAAATATTCAGCATAAAGCGAACACAAAAGAAGAAGCTGACCATATGACGATCATCTCCCTCCTAGGATCACAAGAAAACCTCCTTTAGTGCAACGCTAAGTAAAATGTTAACAATAGTTACCCACTAAAGTGTTATTAAGAAAAGGTATGATGAGATGAAAACAGCGCGACCGTTACGGTCGCAGGTTCGAATCCTTCCTTGGGAATGGATGTGTGTGATGTCCTTAGGTTAGTTGGGTTTAATTAGTTGTAAGTTCTGCGGAACTGATGACCTCAGATGTTAAGTCCCATAGTGCTCAGAGTCATTTCTTTATGAGATAAGAGAATTAACTGTATACAGAGTTTTCTGTGCTGTCATTTCAGTCGTTTTAGTGGCACGAGGCTTGGAAATTCCACGTCATTCTCTATGGAAGTAAACGTTGTCAAAGCTTTTAACGGAGTTGCAGCGATGTTTGCGCTGAGAAATACTTGTAAAGAAAAATATTTGAGTCGTAGCTCCGTTTCTGAGTTAATACAGATTTACATCAGCCAAAAAGTCCTTTGAACGCGCAAACTGAAGCGGCGCGCTAGAGACGGTGTCGCCGGATCTGTTCTTCGTTTGGCTTCCTCTAACCGAAAAAAAGAGCGACACAAAAATTGGACATTGAACGGTGGTAAGGATCGAACACGATCGTCGTGCGCTCTCATCTACGTTATGACAACAACTGACACTAACTGTGTCTAACTGACCCCTTCAATCTGCCCGCGCCTCGGGCCGATTGGTTAATTTCCATGCTAATTAAGTAGGAAACGTAGCAACGTGTGGAACTTTTTTCTTAACAATTATTTCCAAGCACAAGCTGTCCTTCAACACCCGTAAAAGTTTTGCAGACTGTTTCTGAACACCGCGTATAGGAGACGTCGGTCTGCGGGACAATAGCACTTCGCCGCAAGATACAAGGAGAGAACATGGCTTATGAAGCGTTGCGTACATACTGAAGATTGACACAACAAGATACCCGCTAAGGTTTGTTTGGTGCAGTAATGTTGGTGCCTGTATCGACGGAAACCTGCCCGCAAGCGGCACAGCATAATGCGTATTCAGAAACAAATTTTCATGCCGACTAATAAAACCTACTTTTTAAAGCTAAGAATTAAGACACTACCATACATTTCATTGCAAGCATTAGGTATCCTCAAGGATATTTGACCATTCATTGAGGATTATGTGAGGCAAATAATTTTCTCAATGTTACGTTCGCGAAAAATTTTTCACGAATATAACGTTCAGTTAGATATATTCGTACAAATACTTTCTTATGTCTTGGTAAAATTAGGCAATGTACGTTTCGGTGTATACCTCTGAACGATCCAAAAGCCGGCCGATGTGGTAGAGCGGTTCTGGGCGTTTCAGTCTGGAACCGCGCAAACGTTACGGTCGCAGGTTCGAATCCTGCCTCGGACATGGATATTTGTGTGATGTCCTTAGGTCAGTTAGGTTTAACCAGTTCTAAGTTCTAGGGGACTGATGACCTTAGCTGTTAAGTCCCATAGTGCTCAGAGCCATTTGAACCATTTTTGAACGATCCAAAACAGAAATAACCAGAAAACAGAAGATAAATCCATGTATTCATTGTTGTTCTTTCTTGTAATCTGTATCTTACACATCCGGCATTCTGGTGAAAAAAATACTACTGTTCCATTTAAAGAGACAGAGTATCTCGGTAATTAGTGAAGTTCAGGAATCTAATTAGCTTTTGTTTTATGAGCTTGTCGTTATTAAGAGTTTTGGTGAAAAGGAATTAAATGTTATCCTAAAGATCTTAAAATTAATTTTTCCTCGAGACAAATAAGTCTCGTCTTTGTCTACGATAATACTCGAAGCTGAAGAAATGAATTGAGATTTGTTTTGGGGAGGGCATTCGACTTTGGTCGTTCGTTACCACTGTGCTGAGGTGGTGTAATGTTCAGCATTTCTGCCTAGTAAGCAAGGAGACCCGTGTTCGAGTCCCGGCCGTAGCACAAATCTTAATTCCCTTCTTATGCTTCCAGCATTATGGAAATTAAATGTATTTCACGAGTAAAAATTAATTCCAGTTGAAATTCTTATATAGGTTGCTGCAAGCATCATATTCAGTGAGGCCTGTGGAACCAGCCAAGGGATATGCGGGTCAGCTGCCGACGTAATTCTGCAGCTGGGTGCAGTACACTGGAATGTAGCAAGAGAGGTGCACTTACGCCTTGTGAGGTAAATTGAGGAGCTACTTCATGAGTAGTAGCGGATCCGGCCTCGTACACTGACATATGGCCGGGAGAGCGGTATGCTGACCACATGCTCCTCTATATCCGCATCCAATGACGTCTGTTAGAACGGAGTTTAGCTTTAGGTAAATTAATATTTTGCGTAATTTTGTTTGATATTTTGATGTAAAAATTTGTGCACAATATATTGTAGAGGAAAGGAAAGGAGGAAGATGCCGCAAGCTTCTGATACCAGAGTTAGCCACCTACATTGAAACTGTGTGGCAGCAAATAATGTATAACACAAGATCGAACACGACCGCTACACTCTTCGCCGATACTCATCTCTTGTACAAGGCGACCAAAACGTTTCCGTTTGAGAGCGTTGCTGCAGCGTAGACGCAATGTAGCGCTACTCCGATGCGGTAGATAGACACTGAGATACTGATAAGGAATTAGCGAAGTATTCGTGCCACTCCGACATGCCTGCGGTAACTCCGAAAACGTGAACTATGGCGACGTTATTACCAAATGTGTCCAAACAGTAACAACGTACTGTTGTTCATTTCTTGGCTGCCGTAGGACAAACACAGGTCGAAATCGATCGGAGTAAGATGACTGTGTGTGGGGCAGCATGAATAGTGCGCCAAGTTCCGTGCTTGCCGCACTCCCAATATCGTAAATTTCGTAACGCAAATGTTATGCCACTGGAATGGGGGATACTCAAGCACAAGCCCTATAGTCCTCGTCCCTTGCCATGTGGTGTGGGTTCTGAGTGGGGTACGGTCAAATGTGTGGTGCCCCAGAGGTGGGTCTAGGGGCCACTCCTATTCCTTATTTATATGAAAGATATGCCCTCTAGTATTACAGTTAATTCTTAAATATATCTGTTTGCTGATGTTACTAGCTTGGTAGCAAATAATTTTTGTGTGCAACATTGGCACTGTTTCAAATAGTCCAGTTCAAGACGTAAGTTCATGGTTTGTAGAAAAATAAACTAAGGCTAAATCACTACTGTGACTCTGTTTTTACAGTTTATAACACACAATTCAACAAAATCTGACATCTTGATATCACAGAATGGGCATATCGTTTGTGAAACTGAACAGTACAAATTTCTATGTGTTCATATGGATAGTAAACTGTTGTGGAAAGCCAACGCTCAGAGCCTTGTTCAAAGACTTAATGCAGCTATTTTTACTGTTCGAATGGTATCTGAAGTAAGCGATCGTTCGACACGAAAGGTAGTTTACTTTGGTTATTTTCATTCGCTTATGCCATATGGTGTTATATTTTGGGTTAACTCTCCCTTTCCTAAACGGATATTTTTGGCTCAGAAAATGGCAGTTCGGGCAATAAGTGGTGCAAGTTCGCGAAACTCTTGTCGACCCCTGTTCAGTAGTCTGGGTATTCTAACATTGGTCTCTCAATATATATATATTCTTTACTGTCAGTTCTTGTTAACAATATGAGCTTATTCCCAAGAATTAGCATCTTTCACTCAGTTAGTACTAGGCCGAAATCCAGTCTGTATTTGGATTGCACTTTCTTAACTCTTGTGCAAAAGGGTATCTAGTATACTGCTGCACCCATTTTCAGTAACCTACAACAAGAACTCAAAAATCTTAGAAACAATCCACGTGTTTTCAAATTGAAACTGAAGTGTTTCCCCAAGGGTCAATCCTTCTATTCTGTCGAGAAGTTCCTTGAAAAATTAAGCTCCTTCCCACGTTGTATTGTTGATTGCGTTTACTTAAAGGTATTGTTTGACTTTTTTGGATTCATAACCACTTTATTTTATCTTATTATTTTTATGTTGTAATTTGATGTACTGACACGCTCCATGACCTCGGAGATTTGTTACTCACTTTGCTTCTACGGAACTACACGTCTAAATAAATCAATTAAATAAATTTTTGTACTTTCAACATTGCAGCCCAGTCAGCAATCTTGATAATCTAATATATAATAAACTATCAACCTAGACTGCGGTAATGAAACCAACTTTTACCTAGGTTTCAGCCCAAATAATTGAGCCTTCTTCAAAAGATATACCTGAATCTATAATTTGTCTGAGAGGGCATGGTCTAGAAATAAAACTAAAACAGCCTGAATAGGCGTAGTAAAATGTGACTATGAAACCAATTGGTGACTAACAGTAACAAGATATTTAACACACGAACATTTACATTTTAGTAGAAGCAAATGTTCGGTTGTACGAATCGTGTAACCAGATGCTTTGAAATTTTAGAGGAACATCGCAATCGAATACACGAATTTTTTTATTTACCTACTGAAGCAGTACAATATTTTGCAATACAAGATTTCTAAAACAGAAAATAAGGCTTCTGGATTCAATATATTTATCGTAGATATACAATAAATAAAATGTAATATATCTGTAGCCATTTGGCACAGCAGTAGGTGTATAAAAGCACATGTATATTAGAGTGCAACAATGTGTCAAAGTTTCAAAGGAATTGTGAAGAACTTTCGTAGATTTAACATTCTGAAAAAACGAACAGTGACATCTTTATTTATATAGATTGGCATTCTAGCTTGTCAATAAGTTACCGTATTAGCAGAAGCCTTATGTTCTGTCTTAAAAATCTTGGATTCGACGTGGAGCCTGCGCACGTTCCAGCAGCATCATAGACCGCCTGCAAAAATCCACCACCACCATCAAACTCACGACTTGTATGCCGCCAGCTACTACTGTCTCTGCACACTGCTGGAGATGTCGCGTGCTGCACACTAACCACGTCGCGCTCCTGAGCTACTGACACCGAAATACTGTGCGGAAGGCATAAAGTAATATAAAACTTTGCTGTTGAGGAAGAATTCCTGATTTCCAAGCAGAGACCTGCAATTGATTCTATTTTGACGGAAAGAACATCGCAGATATTCATAAGCGAATGTAGAATGTCTACGGGTACCTGGCAGTGAACAACAGTACGCACATCTTTGGACGAGGCGTCTGTCATCACCGCAACAAGATTGTGTAAACCTGTCCGATCTCCCGCAACGTGCGGACACTCATTCGAGGTGATCGACGTATCACAATCCAACACCTCGCTGCTCAGCTGGACGTCTCAGCAGTGCCGAAACACCAGTTGCGGTGCTGAAAGGTGTGTTGTTCCTCATCCATCCTAAAGTTTGGATCTCGCACCTTCCGACTTTCATCTGTTTGGCCGAACGAAGAATGCGCTCTGCGGGAAGCAGCCCGTGGATGATGGGGAGGTAATTTATGCAGCAAGTTGTTGGATATGACGTCGATCACTAAGCACCATGCGGGCATATAGAGCCTCCCAGTAAGGTGGTGTAAGGCCGTTACATTGAATGGAGATTACACTGAAAAATAGGGTTTTGTTGCCAAGAGAGTGGGGAATAATATAATCTCCTGAAATCCTGTACAAAACCAACCTGCTTTCAGGAAAAGAAAAGTGTGTTCCCTAACTTATTGAAATTCCTCTGTGCCAGTATAGTACGGAAGTCCCGTCCACGTTATACGATTACCAAACAATTCGGAAACATTCTTGCACTTTTGCCTGTATAAAACAAGAAGCGAACAAGTAGGGCGGGGGGAGGTGAAGAGTTAGTGACAGGAAGTATTTCCGGCCACCCTCCAACACTAGCATTGCCAAATCCCATTGGGATACGGGGTAAGGCCAGGAAAAAGTTGCTGTCCATGTATCAGCACGCCTTTAGAAAGCATCGCTCCTGCGAAACGCAACTCGCCCTTTTTTCACTTGATATCTTGCGAACCATGGATGAAGGGTATCAGACGCATGCCATATTCCTTGACTTCCCGAAAGCGTTTGATTCGGTGCCCCACTGCAGACTCCTATCTAAGGTAAGAGCATATGGGATTGGTCCCCAAGTATGTGAGTGGCTCGAAGACTTCTTAAGTAATAGAACCCAGTATGTTGTCCTCGATGGTGAATGTTCATCGGACATGAGGGTATCATCTGGAGTGCCCCAGGGAAGTGTGGTAGGTCCGCTGTTGTTTTCTATCTACATAAATGATCTTTTGGATAGGGTGGAGAGCAATGTGCGGCTGTTTGCTGATGATGCTGTGGTGCACGGGAACGTGTCGTCGTTGAGTGACTGTAGGAGGATACAACATGACTGGGACAGGATTTGTGATTGGTGTACAGAATGGCAGCTAACTGTAAATATAGATAAATGTAAATTAATGCAGATGAATAGGAATAAGAATCCCGTAATGTTTGAATACTCCATTAGTAGTGTAGCGCTTGACACAGTCTCGTCGATTAAATACTTGGGCGTAACACTGCAGAGCCGTATGAGGTGGGACAAGCATGTAATGGCAGTTGTGGGGAAGGCGGATAGTCGTCTTCGGTTCATTGGTAGAATCTTGGGAAGATGTGGTTCATCTGTAAAGGAGACCGCTTATAAAACACTAATACGGCCTATTCTTGAGTACTGCTCGAACGATTGGGATCCCT
The DNA here is from genome assembly GCF_023864345.2 of Schistocerca serialis cubense. NCBI lineage: Eukaryota > Metazoa > Arthropoda > Insecta > Orthoptera > Acrididae > Schistocerca > Schistocerca serialis. The sequence goes on along the minus strand of NC_064641.1, from coordinate 773,021,862 downwards.
ACCAGGTCGGATTGAGGGAGGACATAGAAGCAATTCAGAGGCGGGCTGCTAGATTTGTTACTGGTAGGTCTGATCATCACGCGAGTGTTACGGAAATGCTTCAGGAACTCGGGTGGGAGTCTCTAGAGGAAAGGAGGCGTTCTTTTCGTGAATCGCTACTGAGGAAATTTAGAGATCCAGCATTTGAGGCTGACTGCAGTACAATTTTACTGCCGCCAACTTATATATCGCGGAAAGACCACAAAGACAAGAGAGATTAGGACTCGTACAGAGGCATATAGGCAGTCATTTTTCCCTAGTTCTGTTTGGGAGAGGAACAGGGAGAGAAGAAGCTAGTTGTGGTACGAGGTACCCTCCTCCACGCACCGTATGGTGGATTGCAGAGTATGTATGTAGATGTAGATGAAAAATTGAATGAAGTAGTGGTCGTATAGATCGGAGGTTCACGGAATGAGTGGCGAGATCAATAGGATTTTATTACAAAGGTTAGTCCATCATAGTATCATATTGCGGGAACCTGCGCCTCAGCGGAGGATGCAATACGTGGGAGGAAACCTACCGGCAGCAAGTGCAGTGGCACACGGCTGTTCCTTTATTTGTGGGCGGGCACATGGCACCCGCGCCTGCTGGAGGTAATTGCGATTTACCGTCTTCTCCCCACACCCACCCCCCTTCCCCCACGAGGCTTCAGCCAGCCGGACAGCCCTGCCCGCGATCGGGCGGCGAGTGGAGTGCTCGCCGTGGCCCACTCTGGCGGACACGGCACCGACGCCAAGCGTCCATTAGCCGTGGCGGCGCCCGCAACACCGCGCTCCCAGCGGAGGACCGACCGGCAAAAAGCCAACCCGGCTGCGGTCCGTCCCAGTGCGCCGATACTGCTATCTCGTGTCATCTCAGTGGCCACAACAATGACACTGTTTTAAACGGTCCATCCGATTTCACGATACTATATCTTCTACATAAACGAATAAACGATATTGTAGTGTCTGTTTTACTGAATCGTAATTCGGAATAACACAGGCACTGCAATATCATTTTCATCAACCGAAAATGGGCAACGGACTTTCAAATAAAACGTCTCGCTGTAGGGGATTATACACTACTGGCCATTAAAATTGCTACACCACGAAGATGACGTGCTACAGACGCGAAATTTAACCGACAGGAAGAAGATGCTGTGATATGAAAATGATTAGCTTTTCAGAGCATTCACACAAGTTTGAGCCAGTGGCGACATCTACAAAGTGCTGACATGAGGAAAGTTTCTATCCGATTTCTCATACACGAACAGCAGTTGACTGGCATCGTCTGTTGAAACGTTGTTGTGATGGCTCGTGTAAGGAGGAGGAATGCGTACCATCACGTTTCCGACTTTGATAAAGGTCGGATTGTAGCCTATCGCGATTGCGGTTTATCGTATCGCGACATTTCTGCTCGCATTGGTCGAGATCCAATGACTGTAAGCAGAATATGGAATCGATGGGATCAGGAGGGTAACATGGATCGCCGTGCTGGATCCCAACGGCCTCGTATCACCAACACTCGAGATGACAGGTATCTTATCCGCTTCGCTGTAACGGATCGTGCAGGCACGTCTTGATCCCTGAGTCAACAGATGGGGACGTTTGCAAGACAACAACCCTGTCCACGAACAGTTCGATGACTTTTGCAGCAGCATCAGCTCGGAGACGATGGCTGCGGTTACCCTTGATGCTACATCACTGACATGGGCGCCTGCGATGGTGTACTCAACGACGAACCTGGGTGCACGAATGGCAAAACGTCGTTTTTTCGGATGAATCCAGGTTCCGTTTACAGCATCATGATGGTCGCATCCGTCTTTGGCGACATCGCCGTGAAAGCACACTGGAAGCGTGTATTCGTCATCGCCATACTGGCGTATCACCCGGCGTCATGGTATGGGGTGCAATTGGTTACACATCTCGATCACCTCTTGTTCACATTGACGGCACTTTGAACAGTGGACGTTACATTTCAGACGTGTTACGACCGGTGGCTGTACCCTTCATTCGATCCCTTCGAAACCCTACATTTCAGCAGGATAATGCACGACGGCATGTTGCAGGTTCTATACGGGCCTTTCCGTATACAGAAATTGTTCGACTGCTGCCCTGACCAGCACATTCTCCAGATCTCTCACCAATTGAAAACATCTGGTCAGTGGTGGCCAAGCAACTGGCTTGTCACAATACCCCATCCACTACTCTTGATGAACTGTGGTATCGTGTTGAAGCTGAATTGGCAGCTGTACCTGTACACCCCATCCATACTCTGTTTGACTCAATGCCTAGGCTATCAAAGTCGTTATTACGGCCAGAAGTGGTTGTTCTAGGTACTGATTTCTCAGGATCTATGCACCCAAATTGGGTGAAAATGTAATCACATGTCAGTTCTAGTATAATATATTTGTCCAATGAATACCAGTTTATCACCTGCATTTCTTCTTGGTGTAGCAATTTTGGTTCAAATGGCTCTGAGCACTATGGGACTCAACTTCTGAGGTCATCAGTCCCCTAGAACTTAGAACTACTTAAACCTAACTAACCTAAGGATATCACCCACAACTATGCCCGAGGCAGGATTCGAACCTGCGATCGTAGTGATCGCGCGGTTGCGGACTGCCTAGAACCGCTCGGACACTCCGGCCGGCTGTAGTAATTTTAATGGCCAGTAGTGTATATTATGGATGTACGAATACGGGTTCTAGACACATCGTTGACGACATATGGATGTTTGGGCCTACCCGTGAGTCGTGCGCAGGTAGCGTAAGGTCGCTACGCTAACCGTGAAGGCCTCAGCAGAACTCTGAAATGTCGTCCCTCACATGCTGGTCAGCTGACTTTGCAAGTAATGACAAGATACTCAGAAAGGAATTAAAACTCGAACTGAAAACTTGAATTTCGGTGGACTGTAGAGGTTCTGTAAGCAGAAATCCATAGGTCGTCGGTTCGGAAGGACAGTTTATACACAAGTTAACGAGTGTTCTTCGTTCGGCGCGAGAATTCTCATTCACCGTGCTGAATCTTTACCTGGGAGACAGTCAACGCAAGGAGCAGCCCGAAGCCTTGACGTGCTATGAGACAACAACGATTATTCATGGAGACAAAATGAGTAATATATATGAATGATTGAATATTAGTACTGTAATTAGTTATATTCTCGCTACGATACAGTTTTTAGGTATGATTTACACTATCGTAAGTTTTGTAATACATGGCTTATTTTGTACTGTGTGGTGACAAAGAAACCAACTAAATATGTTATAAAGAATGATAAGGCAACCGCTCGCGATAAGAGGGAAATCCGTGTTCGCGTCCCGACCAAGCACAACTTTTCACTGTCGTCATTTCATTATACAGTTGATGGTTGTCCACATTCTCAGTTACCAACACATTTCATGCATGAACGAAACTAGGAACCTGGAGATAATTTCAAATTACGTGAGTGGCTGTGAGGTTTCTATAACAAAAGATTAGTCGGAAATTGTATAGGAGTAACTTCTCCATGCTTGCAAATAATACTTTAAGGTTAGATATTCTGTATAACAAAACTGCAGTCATGTAGTTTTGGTACTGCACATAAATGACGTAGTAAATTGTAGGTTTACAGGTAATATTGGTGGGGAAAGAAACAGATAAATGTGTGAGTGAGAAACTGTGGGCTGACGATTTCTCTTTGCTTTTTTTATTTGTGTTGATGTTTGTTTTGCGCATAATTAGAATAGCACATCGATCAGTGTCAGTACATTTAGAATTCTTACACAATATAAATTATAGTTTATGAGTAATAAAAGTTATTTGATCGTGTAACTATTCCGCTTTTACGTAGCCAAAGCATTACTTTTGATTCAAGTACAGTTGCACGAAGAAAAACAATTCATAATTATTGTCGTTATTTTGTACTCAAGAGAGTGTTCATCTTCCTGGTCAAGCAACAGTTTTTTTTGTTTTTACTGACAAATGTGTCATTTGTTTATGAGCAACAGAACCATTTTTCATGTAAGCTCGATGAAGTATCGAAGCGATGTTTGAGATGTTTTCTCTTCTCTTAAATTTAACTTTTTCTGTGAAGAAATTACGTTTTGTAGCTCTATAATATGAACCTTTATTGTTTCTTATTTTTAATAGATCATCCCCCTGTTTCACGTTACAAATCAAGAATTTTCAAGCCAAACCCAGATTAAATATTAAGAAGTGCTATAAACATTGCTTATATTTAAGTAACAGACAGGAGGATAGCTATGTAGAATAAAAACGTCCTGTAGGTTAGGTCCTTAATACATCCTCACTCAGCTTCTAGACGGTTCACCACTTCCAGTTCCTAGGGGAATCTAGTACGACCCTGGTCACATAAGCAAACAATGCGATTGAACTGAGGTAACCCCTGACAGGTATGCAACACTAGGAACGAACAGGTAACGCAGTTGCGATATTAACTGACTAAGGCTACTAGGAAAGCTACCGTAGACTTCTGTTACTTACGATGATCTACAGTAGCCTACAGTAGTTTCACAACTCTACATAGGGTAGATTTAACTCTTCTGTTTAAAAATCAAAGTTTTCAATTAGCTTTCAGGAATGTTCAATGTATCCTCCAAAGGACGCACAGCAAACATCCAGATTACCGTCAAACTAATCTCACACTTTTCCAGCATGTCTGGAGTCAGAGCATTCACTTTGTTGCTATGTGAGTGTTTTACAAATCTCCAGGAAGGAAAAGATGATACACCAGGCTATCAAGACACTTTACAAGTCAAAGGTGCAATGCGACAACCATGCATATTTACCACATTACTCGGAATATCTACTGTCAACTACAAAGCCAATTAGGTACGCTCTCCATCAAAAAAATTCCTAGAGTGATTTCTGCTGTATAAATGAAGTCAGCGAAGTAACTATGGTGGCAGCTTGAAATAAGAACAAAAAAAATGGATTTGATTCGATTAGACAGTCGTGAACAGGCAGTGTTCAGTTTCACAGGCAGCGACACGATCCTGAATTAAAATGGTGTTGCAGGAACCGTAAAATAAATTTCTTTCATTTCCGTCAATGGTCACAGCAATTTGGTCCTTACACTGCCGGTTTCTGTCAGCAGTGGCCATCTTCAGGTATGCAGCAAAACATGGGAAATGAAATAGAACTAACGGACAGATTACATCATAATAAAATACACCGTAACGAAAAATTGTAACTTTCACAGATGTGGACACATACGTCTAAAATATGACGATGCGAACCGGTTTTGAGAGATGTACTAATATAATAAAGCCATAGTGGCATCGGCACAAAATACACACGAAATCAGCTTAGCATCGTCTCACATATTTAGATTATGGTGTAAACTAGACCACAATGCCGGCGGAGTCATACTGTGAATAATGTTACTATTCATAAACTGCTGTACACTAGCCACAATATATGTTTGTGCCGTAAGCTCGCTAGATGTACTCAACACGTATTCGTCAATTATAAAACTGTACAGAATGCTATAAATGAGAAGTACAGGAAGTAATGTCTATAGTGGCCTCACTAAATGTGAAAGTTATTAGAGTGATAAAATGTAGCAATTAAACACACAGATCCATTTAAATCTGCCGCGCGGAATTAGCCCAGCGGTCTCAGGCGCTGCAGTCATGGACTGTGCGGCTGGTACCGGTGGAGGTACGAGTCCTCCCTCGGGCATGGATGTGTGTGTTTGTCCTTAGGATAATTTAGGTTAAGTAGTGTGTAAGCTCAGGGACTGATGGCCTTAGCAGTTAAGTCCCATAAGATTTCACACACATTTGAACAACATTTAAGTTCAAAATTGTTAAAGGGAAATGGTTAATCGACTATGTGTGATTCTAGGACGGTTTCATGGTCATTTTAGATAAAAATAATAACATACGCAAGAACAAACTTATGGAACTTTTGATGTGTTAAGTTGTGGACGTAGGACAGTATTGTGTTAATGCTGTTCAGCTACAAATTGCAACTGACCAACATCTCTCATTCAGGTATTCAAGACCTTCTATAGCATGCTCTGATGAAGAGGAAAGTCCATGAGAAGTTTGTGACGCGTTCCCTGACCCTCGAACAAAAACATCGACGCGTGGACACCTACAGCGCATGATTGAAGTGCGGAATGCGGAGAGTCGTTTCCTGGAAAAAAAAAAAAAAACTCAGCGTAGGTGACGAGACTTGGTGTTATCAATACGAACCTACCTCATAACGACAGAGGGCAGAATTTCACGTGAGAGGTCCAAGCTTTGACGACATAACTGACATTCAAGCCCATGTGATGCCCCAGTTGAGCAATGTCCCAAAGTAGGACATTTCTGCAAGTCTCATATGGTCATACAACGTTCTGTGCTCAAGTGGGGGGGGAGACCATGTCGAGTACCTTAAACACTAAAACACCATGTTAACTTTTCTCTATTGTTTATTAATCCAGTCTCGAAACGTTTTGCACTGACAGGGTGCTGTTCTTCCCCACGTTTTCTGCGAAGGCAGACTGCACTATTTTTAATTCTTCCAGTATAACGCTTCTCAAATGGAATTATTAAGATTTTTTGCCAAGATCGAGAGTCACTTCGTTTCTGCGCGCGCGCAGACACACACACACACACACACACACACACACACACACACACACACACACACACACACACACACACACACACCACACGCACGCGCGCTCGCGAGTGTGTCGCTGCTATTGTGTGAAAAATTTTCTGTTACTTACGTTAAGGCATAAGTTGTGGAATCTGATCACGTCACTCACCTGGAAAGATAAAAGTTTGTCTCAGAAGATTTGAATTCACACATTATACATGGTTATTATGCAGCAAGCGAACTGTAAAAGGATCATGGGTGTTTGGAGCAGGGTGGCTGCAAGGATTCCTAAAGCTGCTGTAGCGTAAAAGGAGAATTATTCAGGTAGAGAATATGTTAAGTGAATTTTCTACAACGTTCTCCCGGTTGGTTTCAGATTTACAATGTCACCGGCAAACCCGAAAGTTTTTATAAATTTTCCACCAACTTTAATTCCCTCTCCAAATTTTTCTTCGCTTCGTGTACTGCTTATTCAGTTTTAGATTGACTAATATCTGGGACAATCTACAGCTCTGTCTCACTAACTTCTCAACAGCTCTCCTCTTTCATATCATTTGACTATAATCATTACTGTCTTGATTCTGTTAATGTTTTGAATAAACTTTTTGTTGAGTATGTTATCCCCCTACGTTCGTAATTTCAAAGAATGTTATCCTGTCAACATTGTCATAAGCTTCCTCAGAGTCTACAATGCCTTTATTTAACCCACCTTCTCAGATAAATCAGTATCGCCTCATGTGTCCATACATTTTTCTGAATCTCAAACCGATCTTCCCCACTGCCAGCCTCTATCAGTTTTCCATTCATCTACAAATAATTCTTGACACTGTTTTGCAGCCATGACTTATTACACTGACACGTCGGTCAATTTCATATCTGTCAGCAACTGCGTTTTCGGAATTGGAATTATTACATTCTTCTAGAAGTCTGAACGTATTTCGTCTATATCATATCTATCACGCCAGATGAAATTGTCTAGTCATTTCCTGCTTCCCTAAGGATCTCACTAATCCTGAAGACTGTTGTCCACTCTAGGACTTTGTTTCGACTTAGGTCCACGGTGTTCTGACAAAGTCTTCTAGCCAAAGTCGTCATCTAGCCAAAGTCGTCATCTAGCCAAAGTCGTCATCTAGCCAAAGTCGTCATCTAGCCAAATTCGTCATCTAGCCAAATTCGTCATCTAGCCAAATTCGTCATCTAGCCAAATTCGTCATCTAGCCAAATTCGTCTTGCAGTATCGTATATGTCATCCCACCCTCCTTTACTTCCTCTTATCTTTCTATAATACTGTATTCACGTCCATTTTCTTTGTAAAGCCTTTCTATAGGCTCGTTTGCCCTTTCTGCCTTTGCTGCTTTGCTCAGCACTGTCCTGCTGTCTCAGCTCTTAACATTCATTCAGCTGCTTCTCTGTTATCCAAAGATCTCTTTAGTTTTTCTAAAGTTGATATCTATCTTTTTTTTCAGAACGTACGCTTCTTCAGTCTTGCATTTGTCCTCTAGCCACTCCTCCTTAGCTATTTTCTACTTTCTGTTAGGCTCTTTCATTACAATCCATATTCGATTTCACCTCTTTCCGTGGCTGCTATTTTATATTTTTCCTTCCGTTAGTTAAATTTAGGGTCTCCTGTGTTATCCAAGGATTTCTGTTAGGCCTTGTCGTCTTATATACATGATCCTCTGTTGTCGCCGCTGTATTTGTTTCTAAATAGCACTAAGAGTACAACAGGAGAATGGAAAATGTCAGTTCGTAAGAGAGCAGTAAAGGTTTACGTATGAAAATGAAGTACCTTATTTCCATAAAATGTAACTTACGAGTAAATAATGACCATACAAGACGCCGACGCGATTACGTATAACCTTGATAAAGAACTTAAGTCGACGTTCGCGTGCCAGTGACTCCTGCTGTACGGAACCATCAAAGACGAGGTCGTTGACGCTCTACCGAGAGTTATCGTGTTAAGGTGCCTCTAAAAAAGATCTAAAGGACAAGGAAATCTGCATACAATATCTCGAAACTGTTTGCCTTAAAAACAATACGCTTCATCTTACGTTGTACCGTCTGATTTGAAGGGCTCGGTCACGACCACTTTCTGTTTGATTCTAGCTAGTCGTTACACGCTGGTTTAGCTCAAATAGATATGAAGTAATGATCAACGCTTACCTCCCTCAATTTCATGATCTTAACTTTCCTGAATGAGCAATTCTGCCACATGGCTGTCAATGGCTGTTTTGCACCTTATCAAGTTTCATGTGATTACTACTACGTGTATTTTCGTCAATTCATAATTCTCCTATCATCTTCGTCCGAACACGAACAACTAAAAATACATAACGGTCCTTGTCAGAACCGACAACGACAACTCTGAGCGTAAATACCGAGGTAACACCAGGATTAAGGCACACATTTTGTCAGGCATATGGACAATGAACTATTACTATGTGCTGTGTGTTCAGGAAACACAAAAACTATCTATTAAACCTTTTGTAATGGGTTGCTCAAGCACAGAGGTGTAGCACAAGAGAAAATTTGGAATAACTTTAGCTCAGATGCTGTTACGCGGAAACAAGATACTCAAGTGGTGACCATACAACTTGACATATGGTTTATTATTTCTATATATAAACCACCAGGAAGAGATTTTGAGCTAAACTCGCCAAAAACATTCAGCCGCAACAGAACTAAATTCGTAATTGGCGTTTTTACTAGCCGTAGCACAGCCTGTAGCAACTAAACTAGTAATACCAATGGCAGCAGCGTTGAACAATGAGCTGTGGGGTACAACTTAACGCTGATTCACTATACTAAACTATCGCACTCGTTTAGCAGTAGGTTATGGCAGAAAGGGTGCAACCCAGTTCTGTATTTCGTCAATCCTAACGCTGAACAATGCTGTAAAAATAACATAAAGAAGTTTATCCCAAAATAATAACAACCGACCTATCTGTCTCCAGGACGTTTCTCGCAGTAAAACCAACGAAAATCCCCTACGGAAGAATATTCAACTTCAAAAAAGCTTGTTGTAAGGACTAAGCATGAACTTCTCACAGAAAGATACGGCACCTCCCCACACCAAGAGATTGTGGTGCTTCTTTGAACGTACTACCTGTAAGAACTGTACTTTGCAAACTCATATGCAGGGAATGCAGACAAGCGTACTTACATGGAATGACAAATGACTTGAAGCTAACAACGGAAAAGTACTGGGAAATGTGTGAGTAGAACCGTTTCAGTAGTGATACCACAGAATGCAGAAAGACCCTAATCAAGTCATGAGTGAAGTGTGGCACAAGAAATGTCTTGAGACACATAGCAGCGAACCTGAGTGCAATCTGATTAAGAAATTGAGCTGGGAAAGAAAACCTGATACTATAGAGAGTGAAATAATCGCATATACAGTCGCTCGGCAGTTTGTTGTTGACGGCAAGAACAAAGAGGGGTTGCTAAGTCCTAAGACAAGAAGAACCCTTCAAACTGAAACGTATGTATTCTATGCCCCACTCTTAAAGAGGTTGATGACGGTTCAAGAAATATGAAAAATGGATACGATGGGGGCACAGACATGTACAGCACAGGTTAAGCACTTTGATCTTCGAACAAAATAATCGGTACTACGTCCGTTCGTGGATGCACTGTTCAGAAAAGAAATGTGGATAAGATCTGTCATTGCTGTACCTGCGAAAACAGGAATACTTTCTGACGTAAGTAGCCAACTGCTTCAGGCCGATATGTACGTTATTCTATCTATTGAAATTATACGACAGATTAATAATAAAAAGACTACAGTCACTCAAAGAACCAAAACCTACAGCTAAGGAGCATGTTTGTACCTGTAAAGTGCGGAACAAGATAAGGTCTAAAAGCTATGGAACACATACAGAACGGATTCGAAGATAAAGTAATTGCAGGAGATGCGCTGGGGAAAACGTCTGCTGCTTACGTCGTCATAAATCATCGCCAATGATTTTTCTCTTATAGTGCAGGGTACATATCTTGAACTTTTTGAAGAGCTATTGACAGGGGCTTTGTGTAATGAAAATGCGTTAACACCGTATTCTTTGATGTGACGAGTATGTGAGTTTCACCTGTGGTACAAGTATAGTCAGTAAGAAACTCATTGTATTTTGCGAGGGCTACCAATTGGGACAGACTTTCGATGAAAAGCGTGTAATATACCACACAGAGAGCAACTTTCTAGTTATCAAATCCAGAAGAAGATTTATGAACAATCTGGACATACAGGTCTATTCAAAAAGAAGGAACAGATTTAAAACATTTATTGGTGACAAACTACACAAGACAGAAACAATTCCAAAGTTCCTGGAAAGGGATAGGTTCCAATTTTCATGGATTCGATGTGAGCACCATATGTTACAAACAAATATCAAAACGATAGCTCATTTCTTGACACACACGAAGGAGCTGGTCTCTCGTCATCGAATTCACAGATTCGACAATGCTATCTCACAGACTTTCAAGATTGTTAGGCATAGTAGGGAGAAAGACTCGGTCTTTTAAGTAACACCACAGATAAGAGTCTCAATTTGTGAGGTCTGGAGACCTGGGAGACAACTGAGGATAAAGTTCATCTTCGCTCCTCCCCTTCCAATCCAACGTCCTAGAATGGGTGTCATACAGGTAAAGTTGGACGTGCTTAGAGAAACGAGGCGGGGTAACCATGTTGCATGAAGATCAAGTCATCTGAATCATCTTCAGGTTGAGGAAATAACCTCTTCTGATGCATGCCTCGATAGGTTAGCCCTGTCACATTTTTCTCTATGAAGAAGAAAGTGACAGTTCCAATGTAGCCGTGATTTGTACGTCTACTCGGAATATTCAGATTTTAAACTATTCTCTGTTCGGGAACGTTGGAATTATGGTGCTACCTTTTGTAACATGGAAGATATAAATGACTGAAATTTCTTCCGTCTTTTTGAATGGCCCTGTCTTCCCCCTGGAATGGTACCCACCAAGGAAAGTTGAGGTAACAGGTACCCAACGGGGGTGGGTTACTCGGATAAACCTCGAAAGCCTACTGCCCGAACAAAGGGAAACATCTACATCTACATCTACATTGATACTCCGCAAGCCACCCAACGGTGTGTGGCGGAGGGCACTTTACGTGCCACTGTCATTACCTCCCTTTCCTGTTCCAGTCGCGTATGGTTCGCGGGAAGAACGACTGTCTGAAAGCCTCCGTGCGCGCTCTAATCTCTCTAATTTTACATTCGTGATCTCCTCGGGAAGTATAAGTAGGGGGAAGCAATATATTCGATACCTCATCCAGAAACGCACCCTCTCGAAACCTGGCGAGCAAGCTACACCGCGATGCAGAGCGCCTCTCTTGCAGAGTCTGCCACTTGAGTTTATTAAACATCTCCGTAACGCTATCACGGTTACCAAATAACCCAGTGACGAAACGCGCCGCTCTTCTTTGGATCTTCTCTATCTCCTCCGTCAACCCGACCTGGTACGGATCCCACACTGACGAGCAATACTCAAGTATAGGTCGAACGAGTGTTTTGTAAGCCACCTCCTTTGTTGATGGACTACATTTTCTAAGCACTCTCCCAATGAATCTCAACCTGGTACCCGCCTTACCAACAATTAGTTTTATATGATCATTCCACTTCAAATCGTTCCGTACGCATACTCCCAGATATTTTACAGAAGTAACTGCTACCAGTGTTTGTTCCGCTATCATATAATCATACAATAAAGGATCCTTCTTTCTATGTATTCGCAATACATTACATTTGTCTATGTTAAGGGTCAGTTGCCACTCCCTGCACCAAGTGCCTATCCGCTGCAGATCTTCCTGTATTTCGCTACAATTTTCTAATGCAGCAACTTCTCTGTATACTACAGCATCATCCGCGAAAAGCCGCATGGAACTTCCGACACTATCTACTAAGTCATTTATATATATTGTGAAAAGCAATGGTCCCATAACACTCCCCTGTGGCACGCCAGAGGTTACTTTAACGTCTGTAGACGTCTCTCCATTGATAACAACATGCTGTGTTCTGTTTGCTAAAAACTCTTCAATCCAGCCACACAGCTGGTCTGATATTCCGTAGGCTCTTACTTTGTTTATCAGGCGACAGTGCGGAACTGTATCGAACGCCTTCCGGAAGTCAAGAAAAATAGCATCTACCTGGGAGCCTGTATCTAATATTTTCTGGGTCTCATGAACAAATAAGGCGAGTTGGGTCTCACACGATCGCTGTTTCCGGAATCCATGTTGATTCCTACATAGTAGATTCTGGGTTTCCAGAAATGACATGATACGCGAGCAAAAAACATGTTCTAAAATTCTACAAGAGATCGACGTCAGAGATATAGGTCTATAGTTTTGCGCATCTGCTCGACGACCCTTCTTGAAGACTGGGACTATCTGTGCTCTTTTCCAATCATTTGGAACCCTCCGTTCCTCTAGAGACTTGCGGTACACGGCTGTTAGAAGGGGGGCAAGTTCTTTCGCGTACTCTGTGTAGAATCGAATTGGTATCCCGTCAGGTCCAGTGGACTTTCCTCTATTGAGTGATTCCAGTTGCTTTTCTATTCCTTGGACACTTATTTCGATGTCAGCCATTTTTTCGTTTGTGCGAGGATTTAGAGAAGGAACTGCAGTGCGGTCTTCCTCTGTGAAGCAGCTTTGGAAAAAGGTGTTTAGTATTTCAGCTTTACGCGTGTCATCCTCTGTTTCAATGCCATCATCATCCCGTAGTGTCTGGATATGCTGTTTCGAGCCACTTACTGATTTAACGTAAGACCAGAACTTCCTAGGATTTTCTGTCAAGTCGGTACATAGAATTTTACTTTCGAATTCAATGAACGCTTCACGCATAGCCCTCCTTACGCTAACTTTGACATCGTTTAGCTTCTGTTTGTCTGAGAGGTTTTGGCTGCGTTTAAACTTGGAGTGGAGCTCTCTTTGCTTTCGCAGTAGTTTCCTAACTTTGTTGTTGTACCACGGTGGGTTTTTCCCGTCCCTCACAGTTTTACTCGGCACGTACCTGTCTAAAACGCATTTTACGATTGCCTTGAACTTTTTCCATAAACACTCAACATTGTCAGTGTCGGAACAGAAATTTTCGTTTTGATCTGTTAGGTAGTCTGAAATCTGCCTTCTATTACTCTTGCTAAACAGATAAACCTTCCTCCCTTTTTTTATATTCCTATTAACTTCCATATTCAGGGATGCTGCAACGGCCTTATGATCACTGATTCCCTGCTCTGTACATACAGATTCGAAAAGTTCGGGTCTGTTTGTTATCAGTAGGTCCAATATGTTATCTCCACGAGTCGGTTCTCTGTTTAATTGCTCGAGGTAATTTTCGGATAGTGCACTCAGTATAATGTCACTCGATGCTCTGTCCCTACCACCCGTCCTAAACATCTGAGTGTCCCAGTCTATATCTGGTAAATTGAAATCTCCACCTAAGACTATAACATGCTGAGAAAATTTATGTGAAATGTATTCCAAATTTTCTCTCAGTTGTTCTGCCACTAATGCTGCTGAGTCGGGAGGTCGGTAAAAGGAGCCAATTATTAACCTAGTTCGGTTGTTTAGTGTAACCTCCACCCATAATAATTCACAGGAACTATCCACTTCTACTTCACTACAGGATAAACTACTACTAACAGCGATGAACACTCCACCACCGGTTGCATGCAATCTATCCTTTCTAAACACCGTCTGTACCTTTGTAAAAATTTCGGCAGAATTTATCTCTGGCTTAAGCCAGCTTTCTGTACCTATAACGATTTCAGCTTCGGTGCTTTCTATCAGCGCTTGAAGTTCCGGTACTTTACCAACGCAGCTTCGACAGTTGACAATTAGAATACCGATTGCTGCTTGTTCCCCGCATGTCCTGACTTTGCCCCGCACCCGTTGAGGCTGTTGCCCTTTCTGTACTTGCCCAAGGCCATCTAACCTAAAAAACCGCCCAGCCCACGCCACACAACCCCTGCTACCCGTGTAGCCGCTTGTTGCGTGTAGTGGACTCCTGACCTATCCAGCGGAACCCGAAACCCCACCACCCTATGGCGCAAGTCGAGGAATCTGCAGCCCACACGGTCGCAGAACCGTCTCAGCCTCTGATTCAGACCCTCCACTCGGCTCTGTACCAAAGGTCCGCAGTCAGTCCTGTCGACGATGCTGCAGATGGTGAGCTCTGCTTTCATCCCGCTAGCGAGACTGGCAGTCTTCACCAAATCAGATAGCCGCCGGAAGCCAGAGAGGATTTCCTCGGATCCATAGCGACACACATCATTGGTGCCGACATGAGCGACCACCTGCAGATGGGTGCACCCTGTACCCTTCATGGCATCCGGAAGGACCCTTTCCACATCTGGAATGACTCCCCCCGGTATGCACACGGAGTGCACATTGGTTTTCTTCCCCTCTCTTGCTGCCATTTCCCTAAGGGGCCCCATTACGCGCCTGACGTTGGAGCTCCCAACTACCAGTAAGCCCACCCTCTGCGACTGCCCGGATCTTGCAGACTGAGGGGCAACCTCTGGAACAGGACAAGCAGCCATGTCAGGCCGAAGATCAGTATCAGCCTGAGACAGAGCCTGAAACCGGTTCGTCAGACAAACTGGAGAGGCTTTCCGTTCAGCCCTCCGGAATGTCTTTCGCCCCCTGCCACACCTTGAAACGACCTCCCACTCTACCACAGGTGAGGGATCAGCCTCAATGCGGGCAGTATCCCGGGCAACCACAGTCGTAGTCCGATCAGGGGATGCGTGGGACGAGCTGGCCGTCCCCGACAAACCCCCATCCCGACCCCCACAGTGATGCCCATTGGCAACAGCCTCAAGCTGTGTGACCGAAGCCAACACTGCCTGAAGCTGGGAGCGAAGGGATGCCAACTCAGCCTGCATCCGAACACAGCAGTTGCAGTCCCTATCCATGCTAAGAACTGTTTTGCTAAGAACGTCTGAACTAATCTACAGAGAGCGCAAACAAATCGACAAAATTTAAACGGTTATTAAAATACAAGATTGCCTAGTAAATGCAGTAATGCTGCTACTTGCGCACTGCTGACACTGCTCGGCGGCGGAAGGACACTAAGCGAAATTACACTATTCAGGTACTAAAACACGATGCTACACTCTCAAATACTATAATACGCCCGAAATTTATGAATTAAACAATGCAAGAACCAAAAACACGCAAAGAAATTAAGAATTAAACTATGTAACAAATGAGTGAGCTAGGAGTAAACGACTTGCTGCTCAGCTGCTTATCCAACGGCGGCAGGGAGCACACTGACTGCGACCAAACGACACTGGCCGTTCAAAACAAAACAGTAGACAAACGACTACGCGAATTTACACTATTCAGGTACTAAAAACGCGATGCTACAACTCTCAAATACTATAATACGCTCGAAATTTATGAATTAAACAATGCAAGTACCAAAAACACGCAAAGAAATTAAGAATTAAACTATGTAACAAATGAGTGAGCTAGGAGTATACGACTTGCTGCTGCAGCTGCTTATCCAATGGCGGCAGGGAGCACACTGACTGCGACCAACCGACACTGGCCGTTCAAAACAAAACAGTAGACAAACGACTACGCGAATTTACACTATTCAGGTACTAAAACGCGATGCTACAACTCTCAAATACTATAATACGCTCGAAATTTATGAATTAAACAATGCAAGTACCAAAAACACGCAAAGAAATTAAGAATTAAACTATGTAACAAATGAGTGATCTAGGAGTATACGACTTGCTGCTGCAGCTGCTTATCCAACGGCGGCAGGGAGCACACATATGAAGGTGTGGGTTATGACACGACAACGACGTTTTGTGCGGTTATGGGATTATGGTAGGGTGCAGGATAGTGCAAATATACGAGTATTTTGTTGTCCTGTCAGTAATTACAGGTGCTCCATCGAATATCTCTGCGTGGTAAATAACGAACCTAATGACGTCGCGCAAGATTGGGGTGAAAAATGTAGAAGGACGACAAGGGTCATAGATCACGGCTGAATATTTGTCCGGACTATTATGTAGGAATGGAAAAATGTCAATTGAAACTCCTTGTGAGAACAAATTACATGTTCAACGCACTTCCCTGACATCGTGTTAGATTGAATTGTATTGTAAGCCACTCTAATTCTATTTTTGTAAAGATGTTGCTGGTACAGCTAACAGACTCCATAAATACTTCCATGCAGCACAGTGGCTTGCATGTGGGCAGACACCCCTGGGATTTTCAGGTTGTGCGCAGTTTCTGGTAGGCCCTCCAGAACAGCAGAATGGGACCCAGCTGCCGCATACCGGACGCTAATTCGCTGGTGTTATTTTTCGCGATGAGTCCCGTTATTGGAAACGACGCCTGCAGTGCAAACACAATTAGGCGGTTAGCTGTGACAAACGTCCGTGTTGTTAGCTATTCGATACATTGTGACAACAAAAAAAGAAAGATATAGAACTTTGGCGCACGGGGAAATGGAAGAGAGAGAGAGAGGGACGGATGGAGGAAGGGGGAGGGAGGGAGAGAGAGAAATTCGAGATGTGACAACGCTGAGTACCAGTGCTTTGTATCCGGCGCAGGCACATATGGTGGAAAGCGCAGCTGCTCTGCGAAATGTCAAGTGGTGTCGGATTAAAAAGTAATCTATGATAACAACGTTCGTTCGAAATGTGCGCACCAAAAGGGAGAGCCGTCAATTTATCTTCATGATGGATTTCCTTTGGTAATATCCAGCATTCTGTAGCCAAACGTAATTCATTTATGTCATTACAAATTATTATTGTAGCAACGGAACGTAAGTTGGCAAATTCAGTGAGACTGCAACAAGGCGTGAATTTTTCTATAACTTATGTTCATCTGGACGCTATTCGCGAGACTGATACAGGCAGTGAAAAGCTAGACAAACTTTCTTGTCTTGTTTTGTACTGGAGCAAGATTACGCGACAAGTATGAAGTAATGCGTAAAAGATTGGCTGGTTGATTTGGTGGGAGGAGACTAGACAGCAAGGTTATCCGTCGCATCTGATTAGGGAAGCATGGGGAAGAAAATCAGCAACGCCCTCTGAAAGGAACCATCCAAGCATCTGCTTGAAGGGTTTTAGGGAAATCACAGGAAACCTAAATCAGGATGGTCGAACGCGGGTTTGAACCGTCATCCTGACGAAAGCGAGTCCAGTGTGCTAGCCACTGCGCCACTTCGCTTGGTGCGTAAAAGGAATGACCGCCTAAGAGAGATCAGTATGGTTGTCCGTCAACAAAATTGGAACTGATCATCGTCAACATCACAGGAGCTATCTATACGAAAGCATAATTGTACTGGTATTTAAAATAGTACCACGTGAAAGGACACGTAATGAAATTTTTCTAATGGTTAGTATACAGTACACCTGGAAGAATAAGTGATCAAATTTGTGGTTCACTAAGGAGTATACAGGATGTTAAATTTGGTACACACAGCGACAACCTCTTGCAGCAACATTGGCTTCAAACCGACTGCTCATAGAGTCGAAACGAACTTGTATGCACAGGTAACTCATTGCATGTTCCTGCAACCTCGTGCCAAAGTTCATCAGCCGTAGGGACTGGTGGATGTTTGTGTCCCAGTCTCTCGATCACCTGCGTATAGATGTTTTCAGTGGGTAAGAGATCCAGAAAACGTTCTGACCACGACAACATTCGAACACATTCTGTAGCTAGATAGATCAGGACAGCACGGGAATCGTGAGGTTTTGCGTTTTCTTCCTGAAAGTTAACGCCAGTCTTGCATGCCACAGGTAAGTCATTCCATGCTCCTTCAACCTTAATCCAGTGTACGTCAATCGTAGGGGCTGGCCTATGTTTGCGTTCCACTCTCTCGGCCACCCCAAGACAGATGTAGTGGGTGGTGGAGAGAACTTTCATCTGATAAATTCCACCTGACAACATGGCACCATTCTACAGTGAGGTGACAAAGGTCATAGAATATCTCCTAATATCGTTGAGACCTCCATTTCCCCTGCGTAGGCAGGAACTCTACGTGACATGAGCTCACCAAGTCGTTGGAAGACCCCGCAGAAATACTGAGATATGCTGCTTCTGCAGCCGCTCATAACTGCCGAAGTGTTGCCCGTGCAGGATTTTGCGTACGAACTGCCCTCTCAGTCATGTACCGTGAATGTTCAACTGGCGATCTGGATGGCCATATCACTCGCTGAAACTGTCAAGAATGTTCTTCAAAGCAATCGTGAGCAGCTGTGGTTCGGTGACATGGCGCATTATCATGAAGTCCATGAATGGCTGCAAATAGTCTCCAAGTATGAGATTTTCACTCTGCAGCGGAGTGTGCGCTGATATGAAACTTCCTGGCAGATTAAAACTGTGTGCCCGACCGAGACTCGAACTCGGGACCTTTGCCTTTCGCGGGCAAGTGCTCTACCATCTGAGCTACCGGAGCACGACTCACGCCCGGTACTCACAGCTTTACTTCTGCCAGTATCTCGTCTCCTACCTTCCAATTGGTAGGTAGGAGACGAGATACTGGCAGAAGTAAAGCTGTGGTAAGGTAGGAGACGAGGTACTGGCAGAAGTAAAGCTGTGAGTACTGGGCGTGAGTCGTGCTTCGGTAGCTCAGATGGTAGAGCACTTGCCCGCGAAGTCGAAGGTCCCGAGTTCGAGTCTCGGTCGGGCACACAGTATTAATCTGCCAGGAAGTTTCATATCAGCGCACACTCCGCTGCAGAGTGAAAATCTCATTCTGGAAACATCCCCCAGGCTGTGGCTAAGCCATGTCTCCGCAGTATCCTTTCTTTCAGTAGTGCTACTTCTGCAAGGTTCGGAGGAGAGCTTCTGTAAAGTTTGGAAGGTAGGAGACGAGGTACTGGCAGAAGTAAAGCTGTGAGTACCGGGCGTGAGTCGTGCTTCGGTAGCTCAGATGGTAGAGCACTTGCCCGCGAAAGGCAAAGGTCCCGAGTTCGAGTCCCAGTCGGGCACACAGTTTTAATCTGCCAGGAAGTTTCAGTCTCCAAGTAGCCGAACATAACCATTTCCACTCAATGGTCAGTTCATATGGACCAAAGGACCAAGTCCATTCCATGTAAACACAACCCATACGATTACGAAGTTACCACAAACTTTGTTAACAACTTCGGTGCATGGCCAAATTCGAACGCAACAATCAGTTTTTATCGACTGAAATCGGGACTCATCTGACCAGGTTATAGTTTTCCATCCGTTTAGGGTTCAACCGATATGGTCACGAGCCCAGGAGAGGAGTTGCAGGCGATGTCGTGCTGTTAGCAAAGTTACTCACGTCGGTCATCTGCTGCCATTAATGCCAAATTTCGCTGCACTGTCCTAACGGATACCTTCGTCGAATGTCCCACGTTGATTTCTGCTGTTATTTCACGCAGTGTTACTTGTCTGTTAGCACTGACAACTCTAAGCTAACTGCGCTACTCGCGGTCGTCAAGTGAAGGCCATCAATGACTGCGTTGTCCGTGGTGAGAGGTAATGTGTGAATCGTGGACGTACTATTGAGCGGGGATGTTTACACGAATATTTTTAAGTGATACTGAATGGTTCACTTGATATGTCTGTCGCCGGTAGCAGGCGAACGATACAAAACCTAGTATCCACACCATGCCAAATGCACGTGCAGTCAGCACACAACTACATCGTTCCAGTGCTCTTTCGAAAGGGATTGAGCAACAATCCTTGGCCAAACGGATGCTTGTGAGATCCCCTTGGTCACGTCCTCAACATCAATGGCGATGGACGAGCGACAGCAGATTTAATTATTCTTAGAGCTCACTTCCTTTTTGCAATTTTGGTATGGTTCAAATGGCTCTGAGCACTATGGGACTTAACATCTGTGGTCATTAGTCCCATAGAAGTTAGAACTACTTAAACCTAACTAACCTAAGGACATCACACACATCCATGCCCGAGGCAGGATTCGAACCTGCGACCGGAGCGGTCACGCGGTTCCAGACTGAAGCGCCTAGACCGCACGGCCACACCGGCCGGCCGCAATTTTGGTATGAATAATAGGGGGTGTTTCAGGGTGAAAATAACGCCAGAGGCTATAATTTCATCGACTGGTTCGTTTCCTCCTATACAGATTCTCATCTGTCTTCAATAGACTGACTGATCGGCGTTCCACACATTCCGCATGGAATCGAATGCTGGACCTTCGGAGCAATGATCAGCGACGCTTAACACAGCACCAACAATCCGCTAAGCTTTCTCAAATTCTAGATGAGACGATAATGAAAATAATTCTTTTCCATAACTTCCACCCAGTTCTTGGAAACAAATAGCTCGGTCATTCGTCATGACGACCAGATGTCATTCAGAACTTACACAATACCTCTGTCTCTGACGCCAACGAGATATCACAGGCTCAGGTACTAGAACTTCAAAACGGGGTTTCACCTCCATGTACACTCTCTATCTGTCTCACGTACATATGAGTCTCTTAAGTCTGTTCCACGTAGTTTCTTGATTAATTTGTATGTTAATTGCTGAGGAAATATCTCTTCAAAATTGAATTACGCCCGTACGATAACTTTGTTGTTGATGTATCGGATGGAAGAAAAGTTTGACAAGACCTGTTATGATCTGGTATCTCACGTTTTCCGGCACAGCTGAGGGGCAGTTTACTTTCGGGTGTGCAATCGAAACTATAGTTGGCCGAATTCAAATTGTCTTGGGTTGAGATTGCTTGGTTGCTTATATGTTTGGCAACTGAATTTCCACTTCTTGTGCAAAAATTTATAGGTACCATTGTAATTTTTCTGTCTTGTCTTAGCTATGAAAACAACCATCGATGCATTCGATTTAACTGTCTTAGAGCAACAACGGAGAACGTAAATGCAGAGGTCGGGAGACAGTTTCAATGCGAGTTCACTATCCTAATGTCATCTCTGTCGATTCATTTGTCCAAGGGAAAAATACTAACGCTTTTTATTTTGAAATTAGTCTTGTTGCAAGTGTACAGTATCACTAGCAAATGGCTCACTAACTCAAAAGTCCCGAAGACTCAGATGTTGAAAGTGTCTACCATTGACTCTGTTTATACTGTTTACAGTTCGCGTGATACATAAGATTTGTGAAGTCAAGCTACCTCACGGTTTAAACATTATGACCTGTACAACTATCTAAGTGCATATTAACTTGTGAGGCAGGGTCCTTCAGATGAGATACAAGGATAACTACTTTGTTGTAGAAATAAATTTAGTCTAAAAAGTCAGACATTTAGCCGTCAGCATCAATTGCTTAATTATAGCAGCAATACGATTTATATCGATGATTTAAAATATAAATCGGCGGTGTCATTAGAATTGCGTCACAGTCGGACAAGGTTCTGAATGCAGTCCCTCTCGAATATCAGTTAGTGGTCCTTGAGTACGGCGTGGTCATATATCGATGGCATACCTAACTATGGAAATGAATGTGTAACAGGTCTGTTTTGAGCTACAGTTATTCTCTGCTGTGGTGATACCCCTGAAACGGCTTGCTCGGGTGCAACATGTATCTCGGGGTACTGCTTCTGGCATCTGCGTCCCCTCATTGCCCCAGGCGCCGAATGTAATCCAACTTCAGAAGTGCATTACCATACATCAACTCGAGTTCCAACTCAGCGAACGAGTTTATGGATAAGAGACTTGATTCTGGATAGAGCGGAACGCAAATGAAAAGCATAAAATAGCTGAAAGACGACAGTCGTTTTCGCAAGGAAATCTTTTCTCGCTTGTTTTTGTGACAGCATTCTCACTGCCAAGTTAGGGGAAGAAGATGGAAAGTAACTTGGCTTTGACACTTCCACTGCAGTCATTCTCTATAACTATCAGTGTTTCCGAGCGTGCGTTCTGAGTTCAAGCACAATCTGCATAATTTATACCAAAGGCAAGACACTGCGTGATGGTAGTTGTGATATTATAGACGACGACGACAGTAAAACGCAGTTTCTAAACACGGTTTTCTGAAATCCCTCCATCAAAAAAGCTACAGTAAACATTCGAAGATTCCAATCGGGAACAGCTGCCAACATGAGTAATTTGGGAGCACATACCTTTGATGTAGCTAAGCAACTACAGTCACTTTACGAGAAGTCATCTAGTGAAACTGAAGCTAGATTAGAGATTTCCTTGGAAGCGTTATAGATTATATGCTGTTCTTAATCTCTACACATAAAAGGAAATGTAATGACTGACTCAACGGTGCCCAGGAGAAACCGTTAAGTATAGAAACTTGAAATTACGAGAAGTTGTTGATCTTATACTTTATGCATCAACTGGTAAGGGATTGTTGGAAATTACACTCTTACGGGAGTGAAACAGGGGATGAACATTTATATGAAAATATTTCTTTATGAGGGAACTAAATCACTGAGAATTTGTACATGGCTTCTCGCCGAAAACAAAAAATACGACTTTCAGCATTTTTGGAGATTGAATCCCTTAGAAGGTGAAATGGTGGGTGAAAGATCTTTAGAAAATAGTTATTAAAAATTACTGAAGAATTTTTAAATGCCACATGCATGAAAACTGGTACGGTATTTGTTTTCATAGTTAGAAATTTTAAAAAAATGTGTGTTTCAGTATTTTTGAAAACGCAACACCTAATGGCGTAAAATAGGGAATGAAAGGTTTTATGAAAATATTTCATTACGAACGCAGAATCGCTTTTTTTCAGAAATAAATTCGGAAAAGAAAACGCTTGAATGGCCTTAATTGGTACGAAAAGTAGAGACGATATTACATTTTGTGAACTAAATCAGAGAAAGCAATTTAACAGTCACCGCTACAAATCGGCTGTATCAGAATTGCATGGAAAAAGACGAGATCTTTAATACAATAATTTTTCAGTAGGCCTAATATATGTTTATAAAATTATCTTTGTTGTCATAACCACGCAAACTAATCATTATTGATGACAAAATAGATATCACGTTTAGATGCGATTTTTATGTATGGACATTTAAGTTTGAGATGAAATCATTCACTACTGAGTTTAAGACTGGCGAAAATAACTGTAGTCACTTATCCGATTTGTCTGTTTCTCTAAATCACTGTAGGAAATTAAATTTCTACTGGACGGTGTCTAGGTTTACATCCAAGCAAACCATGAAATAATTTAAGCAAAACCATATCATGAAACAACGTCACGATTCGAATGAATCGAATACGCATGTGTACTGCAAAGACTGACAGGCATGTAAAGGTTCACCGATTCCTTCACAGTGCGTGGCTTTACACGTGAGTAATTCGATTAAGAAAACACAAAAAAAAGATCTGCACCTGCCTTTTTATATTATTTAGCGGACAATCTTAACAGCGCTCTTAGATTGTTTGCTAATGACTCTGTTGTTTACCGTCTTGTAAAGTCAAGAGACTTAGACAAGACATCTGAATGCTGCGATGAGTGACATTTGACACTGAACAGCAAAAATTGTGACGCACTCCACGCGAATACTAAGAAAAAAAAAAACGCAAATTTTCAGTTACAACATAAATTACATAAATTTAAATGGATGGGGGTACTTTGTGTACCACTGTTCCTTCTCCTCTTTCTTGTTCCAGTCGTTAGTAGTTTGAGGGAAGAATGACTACCGGTTAGGCTCCGTGTGGGTTCGAATCTCTAATAATGAGAATCGTCATACAGAAAATGTTGTAGGGAAAGTAAACCAAATACTGCGTTATATATGCAGAACAGTTAGAATGTGCAACAAATCTATTGAAGATACTTCCTACACTATGTTTGTCCATTTGTGGAGTACTGCTGCGCCATATTGGATCCTCAACCAACTAGTGTCATCGAAGGGCATTGAAAAGTTT
The DNA here is from genome assembly GCF_023864345.2 of Schistocerca serialis cubense. NCBI lineage: Eukaryota > Metazoa > Arthropoda > Insecta > Orthoptera > Acrididae > Schistocerca > Schistocerca serialis. Next base: position 772,997,431 of record NC_064641.1, on the reverse strand, counting down.
AAAAAGTAGCGCGGCTGGTATTATCCCGAAATAAGAGGTAGACGGTCACGGGTATGTTACGTGAGATGGGGGATGGGGGTGGTAATCATTAAAACAAAGGCCTCTCCTGTTGCGGCGAAATCTTTTCGCGAAATTTCAATCACCATCTTGCTCTTCTGAATGCTAAAAGTTTTATTGGTCTCCATCTACAATGAGGGAAACGGCAACTGATAACAAATAAAAGAAATCAAAAGGCGTGTCGGAACATTCAGGTGTTCATTTTCCCACGTGCAATTCGAGAATGTAAAAAATGGTTCCAATGGCTCTGAGCACTATGGGACTTAACATCTGAGGTCATCAATCGCCTAGAACTTAGAACTAATTAAACCTAACTAACCTAAGGACATCATACACATCCATGCCCGAGGCAGGATTCGAACCTGGGGTCGTAGCGGTCACGCGGCTCCAGACTGAAGCGCCTAGAACCGTACGGCCGCACCGGCCGGCCTCGAGAATGTAACGGTGTGGAAATGGTTGGGTACATTCTTTGCCAATGTATGAATTGCCAAATAGTCATGTAGATGCAGCGTTGAAAGATGCTAAAAATATATTTTCTGAGAAATTTCGGCAGTTATACCACAATGATACAGAGAGATATGATATTTTTCAACAGTAATGGAAGAGAAAATACTAAAAAAAGAGAATTGTCAATCAACATCTAAAACGTGGGTTGAGTCACTTCAGCGTACTGAAGCATGTCACACGCAATCTTTGAGCTATAACAGGGTAAAGGTTTTATTTTTTATTTGATTAAAGATATTCGTTTCAGCCCTTCTGGTACAGTTGCATGCAGAATACGTATGTATGGTTCTCCAAAAGAATAATCATAACTAAACAGAAACTGCATTTACCAATAAATATGCAAGACATGTTCAAACAGTAGACCCAAATTATTGTCACCAACTTGTTTCTTTCGCTGCAACAACGATTTAATTCTGACGAAAAAGGCAGTATTCCGTTTCATGACGTCAAATCCTTGCTCTTTTTCGGAAATCAAGTCAGGAGTGGTACCAACTGTAGTGATATACACTATGCTCTTGAGATCGGGGCAAAGTAGGAGTCCACGTAGACTCAGCTGATAATTTTGTCGGTCTCTGAATAGGCTGCACTCACCTATTCAGCTTGCATTGCGGCCTATAGATTATTATCTTGAGTGGTCAATAATTATACATTTCTTACACGAGTTTTTCACACACTGCAGCGGAGAGTGAACAGCGTATTAAATCTGCTTCAACTCGAAACCCGAATGTGGCGTTTGCGATCCAGGCACGAGTCACGGTCCGCTGACACAGATTCATTTCTCCAGGTACATCTCACCTGTATGCAAGACTCCGCAGAAGATCTCCTGCATACCTTCTTTGTAACTTATGGTAAGAACGCCTTCACGACAAAAAAATAGGTTCGGCTCAGTCCAGGGGATGTTACCATAGTACTCTGATTCTACACAAGATCCCTCTGAAAAGCAACAATCCTAATTCCTTCTCCAGTTCGAACTGGAGTCCATCTGTAATGTTCTCTCTGACTTCCATTCTTATTTTTCCAGGGACAGCAAACATTTAAAGGATTGCTGCCCCCGGCGGATGTACCGGGTGATCAAAAAGTCAGTATAAATTTCAAAACTAAATAAATCACGGAATAATTTAGATAGAGAGGTCCACATTGACACACATACTTGGAATGACATGGGGTTTTATTAGAAGCAAAAAAAAATACAAATGTTCAAAAAATGTACCACAGATGGCGCTTCATCTGATCAGAATAGCAATAATTAGCGTAACAAATGGTTCAAATGGCTCTTAGCACTATGGGACTCAACTGCTGAGGTCATTAGTCCCCTAGAACTTAGAACTAGTTAAACCTAACTAACCTAAGGACATCACAAACATCCATGCCCGAGGCAGGATTCGAACCTGCGACCGTAGCGGACCTGCGGTTCCAGACTGCAGCGCCTTTAACCGCACGGCCACTTCGGCCGGCAATTATCGTAACAAAGTAAGACAAAGCAAAGATGATGTTCTTTACAGGCAAATACTCACTATGTCCACCATCATTCCTCAGCAATAGCTGTAGTCGAGGAATAATGTTATGAACAGCACTGTAAAGCATGTCCGGAGTTATGGTGAGGCATTGGCGTCGGATGTTGTCTTCGACCATCCCTAGAAATGTCGGTTGATAACGATACACTTGCGACTTCAGATAACCCAGTAGTCAATAACCACACGGACCGAGGTCTGGGGACCTGGGAGGCCAAGCATGACGAAAGTGGCGGCTGAGCACACGTTCATCACCAAAAGACGCGCGCAAGTGATCTTTCACGCGTCTAGCAATAGGGGGTGTTTTTTTTTTTGGTTCTAATAAAACCCCATGTCATTCCAAGCATGCGTGTCAATTTTTACCTTTCTATCTACATTATTCCGTGGTTTATTAAGTTTTCAAATTTATACTGACTTTTTGATCACCCGGTACACCCGGTATATTGATAACGAGAGTGAGGCGTGTGCGTTGACCTTTATACACCTCAAAGGAGGATGTACATAGGGACTTCAGAAAATAAGTTACTCGTATCATCCGTATAATATTTTAGTAAAAATAGTAATATTTTATGTTACGAAGCCACAAAAGAAATAACGTAGGTATATAAATACAATTGAATAAAATATTGTGACAACGAATGTTATCAATTGGCGTACTGCTAAGGTCTGCACAATAATTCTTTAAGCACTCACTTAGTCCAGCGTACATAAATATTGTAAAGTTCAATGTTTTACCTTTCCGTCTTTGTTTTCTTCCCCGTGTGTCTAAGTAGTCAATATTATTTTCAACAGTTTTTTTTTTTACGTGTAGACGCAAAGAAAGCGAATCGGAAACTGTAATCTTATGCCGTATTGGTTTAGCATTGACTTGCTGTATTATTATTTCATAAATAAAACTACGACACACAAATAAATTTCTTAGATGACAAAGTGTTTGGAGAGCCAAACACGTCGTCATTAGTTCCCACAGGTCAAAAGTTTGGTTCGTCTTATGTTAGCGACAACCCAAAAGACGAGATCATCATCTCGAACATACAGAATAAGACAAGAGAACGTATGTGACGAAAAAGCGTCGTACAACTTCACTTTTCTTTTATTTTTTTTTTTTAATAAACTCACAGCCATTTGACTTTTATGCCATTTTCAACTGATTGGTTTAGCTGTTGATATTTAAAAACATCCTCAAATGTCTGGCTAGGCAAGTCATTAAACAGTTTTTGATGTTGCTGAGCAACAGTCCTACAATACACAAACAACAATATAGTCAAATGAGAGAGTGTTCATTTAAAAATTATTGTATGACTGTTGTTCAGCAACAACAAAAATGTTTACTATTCCTTTACATCAATGTTTCTCTTGCAAACTCCAATGGTTCTAATGACTTTGTTACAGAAGATACAATTATTTTTCACCTATAAATAAGTATTTTTCTTTTACACTATTGCAGAATAATCATTTCCCTTCACAAAATTTTCACGATCTACTAGTAACACAAGAAGAGCAGAGCCTTGATGGAAGAGAACACGCGTTGTGAGTCTTCTGCAGACGCGGTCCCGCTTCACCAAGGAGACCAAGTTCTTGACAGTGTGCGCTGGAACTGGTGCGGCAACTGGACACGAACTCGAAAGTTTAACTACACAAACGGTACGATTCCAGAGTTAAACTCGTCTAAATTCCACACAGATTCACTGCGGAATTGTGGCGGTATATGGACCAAACGCAGTTCGCGACCAGCCGTAGCGAAACGGTGCTAACAATTTGAACAATGCCGCGCGGGCCTTTAAGATGCTCATCGGGAAGTCCAGACCTGCGGAGGGGGAGAGGGGTGGGAGGAGACATTTTCCAACGATTACGAAGCTCACACTGTCAGTCTCGAATGGTTCCATGATGAAGGAATGGATTTCTATCGTCGACGTATTGGATGACTGGCAGAACGTCCTGACCGTTTTACCGGGTGATCAAAAAGTCAGTATTAATTTGAAAACTTAATAAACCATGGAATAAGGAATAATCTAGATAGAGAGGTAAAAATTGACACACGTGCTTGGAATGACATGGGGTTTTATTAGAACCAAAAAAAAAAGTTCACAAAATGTCAGACAGATGGCGTTGGACAGCAAAACGTCAGTGACTGCGCATGACAATCGTGTATAAAAGGAGCTGTAATGAGAAAGAGAATCAGATGCGCCGGCAGTCGCAGCATGTTGATGTTACCTGAAAAGGCGCTTGTATTGAAGCTGTATTATCAGAATAGGGAATGTACTAGTTCAGCGTTACGATCCTATCGCCATAGGAAGGAGATTCGAGCGGGTAACGATCCGTTGACAAATGCAGCTGTAGCGATATTGATTTCGAAGCTCGAAGCGACGGGTTGTTTAGACGATAGACCCCGTAGTGACCGACCGAGCACAAGGCGTAATGCTGCTGAGATAGTTCAGGAAGAAATGGAGATTGTAGCGGGTTCGTCTATGCACGGGAAAGTCAGCGCTCGTGCATTCGCACGTCGCACCGGCATTCCATACACTACTGTTATGGTTGGCACTTAGGCGTACCCTCCGATGCTATCCATACAAAATCTATCGGCATCATGAACTGTTACCTGGTGATTTAGTGAAGCGGACGGCATTTGCGGTGTGCGTGTTTCAAGAGATGGCGGAAGATGACGATTGGTTGAGTAACATGTTGTGGACCGACGAAGCTCATTTCACGCTCCGACGGTCTGTAAAACGTCCACAACTGCAGAATCTGGGCTACCGAAAATCCTAGAACTGTCGTGGAAACTCCATTGCACGAAAGTCACGGTATGGGTTGGATTTACCACATCTACCGTTATCGGGCCTTTTTTCTTCAAGGAAATGCGTGATTCTGGTTTTGTAACTGCTACCGTGACGGGTGAGAGGTACGCCGATACGTTACAGAATCGCATCATCCCCAGCCTGGCTGATAAACACCTGCTGGAACGTAAGATGTTTATGCAGGATGGCGCTCCACCCCATATTGCTAGACGCGTGAAAGATCTCTTGCGCGCTTCGCTTGGTGATGATCGTGTGCTCAGCTGCCACTTTCGTTATGCTTGGCATCCCAGGTCCCCAGGCCGCAGTCCGTGCGGTGATTGGCTTTGGGGTTACCTGAAGTCGCAAGTGTATCGTGATCGGCTGACATCTCTAGGGATGCTGAAAGACAACATGCGACGCCAATGCCTCACCATAAGTCCGGAGATGTTTTACAGTGCTGTTCACAACATTATTCCTCGACTACAGCTATTGTTGAGGAATGATGGTGGACATATTGAGCATTTCCTATAAAGAACATCAGCTTTGCTTTGTCTTACTTTGTTATGCTAATTATTGCTATTCTGATCAGATGAAGCGCCATCTGCCGGACATTTTTTGAACCTTTTTATTTTTTTGGTTCTAATAAAACCTCATGTCATTCCACGCATGTGTGCCAATTTGTATCTCTCTATCTATATTATTCCGTGATTTATTCAGTTTCAAATTTATACTGACTTTTTGATTACCCGGTATATAGAGGCTTTGCGATGATGGTACAAAGTAGTGTCATGTGTCTGCGCCACTTCGACGTGCAATGCAGCATTCAATAGAAGTACTTGGCCTGCAACAATGACGTGTAACTTAAATTTAGAAGTCCAATTGTGTTGTTGGAAACAGTTTCTGTGGCAATTGATATCTAGTTAAACACAAGGAAGAAGGTATTGGAATAACAGTGTTGTGACTGTAGGCCTATTACGTTTCCTACAAGAATGATACTCCCCAGGCACGCATTCTGCTATTATCTTTATCTTTGGTTCCATTCAGTCCTCTCAACAGTCAACAATACCCGAGAGTTCCAGAAATACATTAATTGAAATTGTTGCAACTCATTTATATCTTATTCTGTTGCATCATCTTCATAGTACTCCCTTTGAGAACGCGTGCTCCTATACTAACGGATCCAGGAAGTCTTCTTGGTTAGTATCATTTAAAACATCTTTCAGGGCTGCGCTTAAGTCTCCTCCAGTGTAACAAATCATCGTCCCTTGTCTATCCCCCTCTAGAAGAAGAAGAAGGCAGATGGAGCTATTCCCTGTCATTACTCCAAGTGGTCAACAATAATCGTCATTGATTTGGTCAAAAATTACTGAATAACACGCGCCGTACGTGGTAGGGCGCTATTCATGGTGGAGTATCAGTTACTCGCACGTCATTTCTGTGGACGTTTACTTCTCATTTACTACCTATTGACTTCCTCACCATGTACGACGATCTGCTTACTAACCACCTAGTCAACACAAAAAAAGGACAGCTCCGCAAGAACTTAATGTTATTCTTGACATGTCCAGCTCTTTTGCTGAGCTGAAGTAGAAATCTTTCATTGTTGTTGTTGTGGTCTTCAGTCCTGAGACTGGTTTGATGCAGCTCTCCATGCTACTCTATCCTGTGCAAGCTTTTTCATCTCCCAGTACCTACTGCAACCTACATCCTTCTGAATCTGCTTAGTGTATTCATCTCTTGCTCTCCATCTACGATTTTTACCCTCCACGCTGCCCTCCAATACTAAATTGGTGATCCCTTGATGCCTCAGAACATGTCCTACCAACCGATCCCTTCTTCTGGTCAAGTTGTGCCACAAACTTCTCTTCTCCCCAATCCTATTCAATACTTCCTCATTAGTTATGTGATCTACCCATCTAATCTTCAGCATTCTTCTGGAGCACCACATTTCAAAAGCTTCTATTCTCTTCTTGTCCAAACTATTTACCGTCCATGTTTCACTTCCATACATGGCTACACTCAATACAAATACTTTCAGAAATGTCTTCCTTACATTTAAATCTATACTGGATGTTAACAAATTTCTCTTCTTCAGAAACGCTTTCCTTGCCATTGCCAGCCTACATTTTATATCCTCTCTACTTCGACCATCATGAGTTATTTTGCTCCCCAAATAGCAAAACTCCTTTACTACTTTAAGTGCCTCATTTCCTAATCTAATTCCCTCAGCATCACCCGACTTAATTAGACTACATTCCATTATCCTTGTTTTGCTTTTGTTGATGTTCATCTTATATCCTCCTTTCAAGACACTGTCCATTCCATTCAACTGCTCTTCCAAGTCCTTTGCTGTCTCTGACAGAATTACAATGTCATCGGCGAACCTCAAAGTTTTTATTTCTTCTCCATGAATTTTAATACCTACTCCGAATTTTTCTTTTGTTTCCTTTACTGCTTGCTCAATATACAGATTGAACAACATCGGGGAGAGGCTACAACCCTGTCTTACTCCCTTCCCAACCACTGCTTCCCTTTCATGTCCCTCGACTCTTATAACTGCCATCTGATTTCTGTACAAATTGTAAATAGCCTTTCGCTCCCTGTATTTTACCCCTGCCACCTTTAGAATTTGAAAGAGAGTATTCCAGTCAACATTGTCAAAAGCTTTCTCTAAGTCTTTCATTAGAACAACTGTTCTTTACGTTTAGAGCAATAGCCACAAATTTTCTCACTATTATACACCTTTGGACGGACGTTTGGTTTTATTTTGAAGCAGTTTTCTGAGTTCCCTGCAGACTTCCACGCGATGTAACTTCAGATCGCGCTGAAGCATGCGTGGCACTAACTTCTCCGCACTCTCTCTCATATTCAGTTCTCCTGATAGAATACGTTCATATCTACCAAATCTTACTCCCAAGGTGTTTCGGAGGTCTTGGATAGCTTGTCTACGATCTTGCAGAATTTGATGCCTTATTTTCTGAACATTTTACTGTTTGATGCCGTTCGACGTCTGAAGAGAACGGTCACCATAGTCAGTTGACTTGCACCAGTTTTTGAAATGCTTCCACCAGTCGTAAGCCTGTGACGGAAGTAAATTGTTATCTCTCAGTGCTTGCATCAATATTTGGTGTGTTTGTACAGCAGTTCTATTGCGTTTAAAACAAAATTTTGTACTGATACGATGCTCTTCTAAATCAACCGTGACTCGATTTAAGACTTCTTTGCAGATCGAACTCTACACGTCACTTTTAACGGAACAGAACTGGCAGATGTAAAGGTAACTTGAGGAGTACGCCAAGCAAGTGTGATAGAACGGTTACTGTTTGCAGTACGTACAAATGATCCAGGGTGTAACCTCGGAAGCCTCGTGGTGGTTTTTGCGGATGAAGTGATTGTCTATGAGAAAGAGGTAACGAGACAAGCTGCAGTAAGGCCTGCAGAGATTGATGGTTGATGCAGGGTCTGTTAAGTTCACCCTGCGCATAAATTGACGGGGATATCCTCTACTCTACTATTAGTGATGATGAAAAGTCATTGAAAACAGTGATCACCGTAAAAAATCTAGTAGTAACCATCTGTAGGTATCTACAGTGAAATGACTACGTAAACAAATAGTGGGAAAAGCAGATGTGAGGTAAATATTTTCAGTAATAATCCTAGATAGAAGTGGTTCAAAAAATGGTTCAAATGGCTCTGAGCACTATGGGACTTAACATCTGAGGTTATCAGTCCCCTAGAACTTAGAACTACTTAAACCTAACTAACCTAAGGACATCACACACATCCATGCACGAGGCAGGATTCGAGCCTGCGACCGTAGCAGCCGCGCGGTTCCGGACTGCGCGCCTAGAACCGCTAGACCACCGCGGCCGGCGATAGAAGTGGCTTGCAAAACATTTCGTCACCCGATTCTTAAGTATTACTCATCATTCTGGGAATCTTACCACACTGAATTAATAGAAAATACACACAGGATCCAACAAAGAGCTTCACGTTCCTTTACGGCAAACATCTAGTGGTGGACATTAATATGGGAAGTGCCCCCCCCCCCCCCCCCCCTTTATGTCCGCTCGAACTTTGCAGGGGACACGTTCAATTACGTGTCTGTATCTCTGTGGACGAATGACAGTCTATTATTCGTCAAGAGAGAGTCAAAAGTAGAGAAGGGAGTAATGTTTCACACTGGGGTTTAAATCATCACATAGGTGGTCCATCGGGCTCAGGTTGCGTCTCTGGGACGTCCAATTCATTTCAGGAACATTTTTCACCACAAATCATTTCCTCACAGATGCTTCGCTGCACTTTACGTCAGGATGCACCGTAGTTCCGATGCAACGGTCTCCAAAAGGTTCCTCTACTGTTAACAGTACACAATACTGTAAAACCTGTTCAGACCATTACAGATTGAGCGGTCCTAAAGGAAAGTAAAGGAAACAAAAGAAACATTTTTGGAGTAAGAATTAAAATTTATGGACAAGAAATAAAAACTTAGAGGTTAGCCGGTACATTGTAACTCTGTCACAGCCAGCAAAAGAGCTGGAAGGGCAGTTGAACAAGATGGACAGTGTCTTGAAAGAAGGATATAAGAAAATTTTGAAATGTGAGTGAAATCTTATGGGACTTAACTACTATGGTCATCAGTCCATAAGCTTACACACTATTTAACCTGTATTATCCTAAGGACAAACACACACACCCATGCCTGAGGGAAGACTCGAACCTCTGCCGGGACCAGCCGCAGAGTCCATGACTCCAGCGCCCCAGACCGCTCGGCAAAACTCGCGCGGCAAGAATATAAGATGAACATCAACAAAAGCAAAGCAAAGCGACGGTAATGGAAAGCAGTCGAATTAAATCAGGTGATTCTGAGGGAATTAGATTAGGAAATAAGACACTGAAAGTAGTACATGAGTTGTGCTATTTGAGGAGCGAAATAACTTATGATGTTCAAAGTAGAGAGGATATAAAATGTAGTCTGGCTATGGCACGGAAAGCGTTTCTGAAGAAGAGAAATTTGTTAACCTCGAGTATAGATTTAAGTATCAGCAAGTCTTTTCAAATGGTTCAAATGGCTCTGAGCACTATGGGACTTAACATCTGTGGTCATCAGTCCCGTAGAACTTAGAACTACTTAAACCTAACTAACCTAAGGACATCACACACATCCATGCCCGAGGCAGAATTAGAACCTGCGACTGTAGCAGTCGCGCAGTTCCGGACTGAGCGCCTAGAACCGCTCGGCCAGTGCGGCCGGTCAGGAAGTCTTTTCTGAAAGAATTTGTATGGAGTGTAGTCATGTATGGAATTGAAATATGGACCATAAATAGTTTAGAGAAGAAGAGACCAGAAGCTTTCGAAATCTCGTGCTACAGAAGAATGCTGAAGATTATATGGATAGGTCAAGTAACTAATGAAGAGGTACTGAAGATAACTGGGGAGAAGAGGAATTTGTGGCACAACCTGACCAGATGAAGTGATCGGATGGTACGACACGTTCTGAGGCATCAAGGGATCACCAATTTAGTATTGGAGGGAAGCGTGGAGGGTAAAAATTGCCGAGGGCGACCAAGAGATGGATACACTAAGCAAATACAGAAGGATGTGGTTGCACTAGTTACTCAGAGATGAAAAAATTTGCGCAGTATAGAGTAGCATGGAGAACTGTATCAAACCAGTCTCTGGACTGAAGACAACAACAACAGCAGCAGCAGTAACAACAACGAGCACAATAAGGCAACCTCATCCTATCCACAAAAACGCCCTCATACTGTAACACGACCTCATCCATACTTAACTTCTGGCACTACAAATCAGGTCATGTTCTCCTGACATTCACCAAACCTAATCGCTTCCATGGGATTAAAAAGTGCACCACTCCACACCATTCGTTTCCAACCATCCACTGTCGTCTCTCTTTATACTATCTTAACCGTCGCTTAGCACTGAAAACAGAAATGTCTGTCTTAGAACGAGGTGCTCGACTGTTTTGCATCTCTGGTATTAATTTCCTGCGCACAATCATCGTGACGACGTGACTGCTTGTAGCACTTTGGAACTCACGACTGATTCCTTCCGCTCATTTCGTACAGTTTTTACAACCACCATCCGCATTACTCGACGATACCTGCCGCCAATACGGCAGGTCTACCTGTCGTTTTGTCATACTGGTTCTTTCGCCGTTTTCAGTACACGATCACATCAACAACAGTCCAATGGGGCAGCTTTAGAAGGGCTGAAATTTCCATGTTGGATTTTTTACTCAGATCGAATCCAGTGACTAGTCCACATTCCTTGTCTGCGATTACTCCTGAGCCATCAGTACTGCTGTTGACTACTTCTCTGCTGACCACACAATACTCTACACTTCCCTTAATATTCTCGGCTCCGTCTCTAGAGACATTTATTGGTCGATTCAGTATTATATAGGGCTGCCCAGAGACTTTGATCAGTTGTTGTTTTTGTTGTTGTTGTTGTGGTCTTCAGTCCTAAGACTGGTTTGATGTAGCTCTCCATGCTGCTCTGTCCTGTGCAAGCTGCTTCATCTCCCAGTACCTACTGCAGCCTACATCCTTCTGAATCTGCTTAGTGTATTCATCTCTTGGTCTCCTCTACGATTTTTACCCTCCACGCTGCCCTCCAATACTACATTGGTGATCCCTTGATGCCTCAGAACATGTCCCACCAACCGATCCCTTCTTCTAGTCAAGTAGTGCCACAAACTCCTCTTCTCCCCAATTCCATTCAATACCTCCTCATTAGTTATGTGAGCTACCCATCTAATCTTCAGCATTCTTCGATAGCATCACATTTCGAAAGTTTCTATTCCCTTCTTGTCTACACTATTTATCGTCCATGTTTCAATTCCATAAATGGCTACACGCCATACAAATACTTTCAGAAAGGCCTACCTGACATTTAAATCTATACTCGAGGTTAACAAATTTCTCTTCTTCAGAAACTTTTTGCTCTCCATAGACAGACTACATTTTATATCCTCTCTACTTCGACCATCATCAGTTATTTTGCTCCTTAAATAGCAAAACTCCTTTACTACTTTAAGTGTCTCATTCCCTAATTTAATTCCCTGATTATCACCCGAGTCAACTCGACTACATTCCATTATTGATCAGATAGTGTAGAAATAGACATGGAGCCATTCGTTGGCGTAATGTCTGCGCCGATTGCGAACTGTGGTATTGAGTCAGAAGTTCCCCGCAAGGTGCTTGAGACAGGCGCCCACCTGGCGACTGCACAGCCGAACTGATAACGCAGCGCGGCCTGCAGTGGTGGTACAATGCCGCTACTGGAGTTGCTCCGGATAAGGGGGCGCTGCCGGCTGCAGCAGGCCTGGCCCATTGAACGAGTGGCCGGCCCGGCGGGAAGCCAGGGGCAGATCGAAGGCGGCGGCGGCGGAGGCGCACAGTGTTTTCTAACAATGCCAGCTGCCGGCACAAAGACGGCCCGCAGCTCGGGATCTGCCCGCTGCACCACCCAGCAGCCACTGCCATTGTGCGAATACCCTGCTGCATACTTGAAGGCTTCGGATCCACACATTTTGCCAGAGCCGATATCGAGCACTAATTAACTGGTAGGCACAGCACACTTCCTCGTTCTCGACTCAGGACACACAGTAGGACATTATGGCCATAGCGGGAAGCTTACTGCACAAAATGTTGGTCACCGCCTTGAAGAAGCACACTGTTTGTCCTAACTGAATTTGTAAGAGTAACATGGTGTTAAAGTGCCAGATACTCGTGTGTTACCAGCGCAGTAAGGTGGCTAGACATGTAGATGTGACAGAATGGCGTAAACTTTTGACACTCTTGGAACAGAGGTAGGTCTGCTTCCAGAAAAGGTAAAGAGTTTTCATGGTGCTGTATTATTTTTCTATGAAGCTGCTCTATCCTACTTAAAAAAGTGGACTGAAAAAAGTTTCCAGAACTTGGACTGCTACAATTGGGTTACCTTGAATCAAATACCTGTATGGGATGACATTGAAAGAACTTCTTCTCTAGTTAGCGAAACTGTGCCATATGTTCAGTTTGCAGAAAATGTAATGTATGATGAGTATGTCAGTGTCAAACAGTTTATAACCACTGAGAAAATCACTGAATGGACTGCTAACAACACTGTTCCAGGTCAATGATGGGTTGAGATGATTTCTGATTTCAGCCAGAATCATGTGCCGTTCTCAAATGTACTCAAGCTAGTGGAGTTTCTTTTCTGACTTCCTGGCACTAATGCTGCTACTGAAAGGGTATTTTCCCACATGAACAATATATGGATTAGTGACAAAACACTGTTGGTTGTAGAAACCATGAAAGCAATGTTAGTAAGTAGAATAAATTATGATGAAACTTGTGTCGAGTTTTTTCATATGTTGTTGAAAAATACAGACTTGATAAAGAAAATTCACAGCACTGATAAATACAGTTGCCCTGATGACACTCATTCATCTTAGAAGATATTAATAAAATGTAAATGTGCTTTTTTTGTAACAAATTTAATTGATGTTTTGTATTTATTACGTATAATTGAAGCCTTCTTCTCATATAATAAACAAATATAGCCTATTTTGCAAAATTTTAATTGTGTCCCGGATTTGGGCCTAGGAAATATGCTAATGTCCCGAATTTGAGTCTAGAAAATATGGTCACCTTACGAAAAGAAACTATCGTGCCCATGAATGAGGCTGCCCCATTTGACGTTTCAACGCGTAATGTCGAGCTTGTCGACAAATATCGGTGTGCCACTCGCAGCTACAATGTATTAAAAATAGTGATCGTAAAATTTGGCGTGCCTTTTCGTACAATCGGTTTCAAAACTGACAGTGAATGCAGATACATATCAAACAGCTTCGAGCGTATGTTGGGAAGGGAACTGCAAGCAGTGAGCACATGGACTCCAGTACTTTGGCAACGGCATTTCACATTGCAGCGTATGCAGCTACGGTTGAGTGGAACAAACAACACGGAACTTCGAACGTGCCTGTTGCAGATTCATTTCCACGTATTAGAAGTCATAGTGTACTAGAGTCCCAATGAAGGCTTCAAAAAATGGTTCAGATGGCTCTGAGCACTATGGGGCTTAACTTCCGAGGTCATCAGTCCCCTAGAATTTAGAACTACTTAAGCCTAACTAACTTAAGGACATCACACACATCCATGCCCGAGGCAGGATTCGAACCTGCGACCGTAGCGGTCGCGCGGTTCCAGACTGTAGCGCCTAGAATCGCCCGGTCACTCCAGCTGGCAATGAGGGCTTCAATCAAGTCCACTAGGAGGTAGTAGTATCTCAGGCTGGTTGTGGTTCTCTGATGTTTTGGGAATGTTTTTACTATTTGTGGAGCTTTTTCACAAAATTCAACAACCAGGAAGTTAGTAGAAATGACATGTATTCGAGCACTTCTAAATGAGAAGAATACAGTACACGGATTGTATCAAAACTTGCTCTTTGCCTTTTAAACCTAGCAATACCAAGGCATTTTCCGTAACTCCCATTAACAACAGGATGAGGTGGGAAAAGGGGGGGGGGGGGAGCAACACTGCCCACCTGAAATACTCAATAATGTGTACTATCAACTTAACGCTCATCGTAAAAAAAATTTCAAAATGCAGATTTCGTTCACTGTAGTTGACTTTTACTCTCAACATACTTTCTAATGAGATACTGATTTGCAAGTAAGGTCCTGAACCTGGTTGGTTGGTTGGTTGTGTGAGGTTAAAGGGACCAAACAGCAAGGTCATCAGTCCCTTGTTTCAAATAGACTCCATTCTGCTAACGGGACATCTCAGAAAAGTCATAACAATAAAACGGAAAAAGGGGAAACGTAAAAGGGCAGTCACGTTGTCAATAGTAAAAACAAACGAGGGAAGTTGGCAAGAGAACGAACCCAACACTATGCTGAAGCAGCATAGGCAAGACCACCTGTGACTTAAAAGGTACAACTGCTATAATGCAGAAAGTATGTATGGGAATAGAAAAACTAACCAAGCCTTAAAAAGAAGGGGTAAAAACAGAGTAAAAGGGAAAGAAAAGAGGATTCCGGTCAGGGAGGTGAATCGGGAATCTCTGAACACTGCCTACAGTGGGAGACACCCAAACACTCACCGCCCTGCCCCAACACCAGAGGGAGATTAAAAACTTTAAAACTGAGAATAAAAACCACTCTCCCGGAGGAAACCTAGAACCAGAGAGACCATCCGGGAATCGTCAGCCAACATCAAAGGTAAAGTGTGGGGGAGTCTGTACTTAGCATGCAGAGCCAAAAGAAGAGGGCATTCAACCAAAATGTGGGCCACTGACTGGAAGGCTCCACAACCACATAGCGGAGGTGGCTCATCACGCAAAAGGAAACCATGGGTCAGCCTGGTATGGCCAATGTGGAGACAACACAGTGTTGTCGAGTCCTTGCGGGAGAGGCAAAAGGAAGAACGCCATGGGCCTGGATTCACCTTAATGGCACGAAGTTTATTAGACAGTGGAGTAGCCTCCCAAGAATTGGCCCATGACTGTGCAAAGTGGGATTTGATGTGAAGCTGTAAATCCGCTGCAGGAGGGGTTACAGAAAACGGGGGGTAAGTAACTGCTCCCCCAGCCAAACGATCAGCGAGCTCATTACCCGGGATACCCACATGGCCCGGGACCCATAGGAAGTCAATGGAACAAGCAACACGGTGAAGATCAGCGAGATGGTCATGGATGGCAGAGACCAAGGGATGGCGCGAAAAACACCGGTCAATAGCAAGAAGGCCACTCATCGAGTCCGTACATAACAAAACGCGGTTGTGTTGGGATTGTTTAATAAAGGTAAGGGCCCGGGAAATTGCCATCAATTCCGCAGTAAACACCCCACATGAGGGTGGCAGTAGATGATTTTCCGTTCCAACAAAGGACGTGAAGGCATACCCAACATGATCAGCAGATTTAGAGCCATCAGTGTAAAAAAAACAACAGCATCCCGAAACTCCCATAAAATTTGGCGGAAAAAGGAACGGAACACCACGGGGGGGATGGAATCTTTCGGACCGCGGCGGAGATCCATCCGAATTCGAGGCCGAGGAACTAACCAAGGAGGGGTGGAGGGGAGGGAGCGAGGAAGACAGAACAAAGAAGGAAGCCGAAAATCACGGTTAAGAGACGCAAGGCGCAGTCCAACCGGTAAACCCGCCCGAGGGCGGGAGTCAGGCGGGCGACGTCCATGGTCTGGGAATAGGATAGAATAGGAAGGATAAGCGGGAGAAGAACGGATAGTAAGGGCATAAGACACCAGAAGCTGGGACCGCCGAACAGAAAGGGGGGGGATCCCAGCTTCAACCAGGAGACTATCAACAGGGCTAGTAGGGAAGGCACCGGTGGCCAAACGGATACCACGATGGTGGACCGGATCCAGCACGTGCAGCGTGGAAGGAGCAGCTGAACCATAAACTTGACAACCATAGTCCAAACGTGACAGAACTAGAGCACGATAAAGACGGAGGAGGAGGGAACGGTCCGCACCCCAAGAGGAGTGGGCAAGGAAGCGAAGGACATTGAGTTTACGGAAACATCCTACCTTCAGGAGTCTGATATGGGGCAGCCAAGTGAGCTTGTTGTCGAAAAGAAGACCTAGGAAACGAAACTGTGGAACCACAGGCAATCTTTGTGCAGCGAGATAGAGCTCCGGATCAGGGTGGACCGTAGTACGGCGACAGAAGTGGACCACCCGCGATTTTAAAGGAGAGAATTGAAACCCGTGTGTGAGGGTCCATGCAGAGGCACGCCGTATAGCCACCTGGAGCTGCCGTTCTGCAGATGGCGTCGAGGAGGAACTAACCCAAATGCAGAAATCATCCACATACAGGGCAGGGGCGACCAAGGGACCGACAGAGGCCACAAGTCCATCGATAGCAATGAGGAAAAGAAGGACACTCAAGACAGAACCCTGTGGGATGCCCGTCTCCTGGGTCCGTGGAGAACTAAAAGCAGTACCAACTCGAACTCTGAATGACCGATGGATCAGGAACTGGCGGATAAAAATCGGGAGTGGGCCCCGAAGACCCCACTGATGAAGGGTTAGCAACATGTGAGGGCGCCAGGCCGTGTCATAGGCCTTGCGAAGGTCAAAAAACACTGCAACCAAATGGCGGCGCTGGGAAAAAGCCTGCCGAACTGCGGATTCCAAGCGAAGTAAATGATCGATTGGAGATCGTCCCTCTCGAAAGCCACACTGGTAAGGGGACAATAGATCCCGAGATTCGATGACCCAAGTGAGCCGACGGACTACCAGCCGTTCAAGTAACTTACAACCAACATTGGTCAAACTAATTGGCCGATAGCTGTCAACAGATAGGGGGTTCTGACCAGGCTTAAGGACAGGAACCACAACGCTATCCCTCCACTGAGAAGGGAAGTCACCCTGGAGCCAGATACGGTTAAACACCCGAAGAAGATGGTGCCGTTGTGGAGCACTGAGATGTTGAAGCAGCTGGTTATGAATGGAATCTGGGCCAGGGGCCGTATCGTGAGAAGAAGATAGAGCAGAAAGAAATTCCCATTCAGTGAAAGGTTCGTTGTAAGATTCTGACTCACAAGTGGTGAAACATAAGGTAACAGCTTCAGCCTGCTGTTTTTGATGAAGGAAAGCAGCTGGATAGGAGGCCGACGCTGATGCCACTGCAAAATGGGTCGCAAGATGTTCTGCGAGAACTAATGGGTCCGTACAAATGCCATCTGGGAGGTGAAGGCCTGGGAGGGTGGACTGCCGATGGCAACCTTGAAGAGAGCGAAGTATAGCCCATACCCGTGACAGAGGGACAGGGGAACCAAGGGAAGAAACGAATCGTTCCCAACATATCCGCTTGCTCTGTTTGATTAAATAACGGGCTTTAGCGCGAAGGCGCTTAAAGGTAGAAAGGCTGGCTACAGATGGGTGCCTCTTAAAGTGTTGCAAAGCTCGACGGCGATCACGGATGGCAATGGCAATGGCCGTACTCCACCACGGGACTTGCCGACGACGAAATTGTCCAGATGAGCGCGGGACAGCAAGGTTAGCAGCGCGAACAATCGCGTCAGACACGTCACGTAGGACGTCATCAATACAACCCGACAAAGAGGGAGAAAACTCGACCTGTGCAGTATATAGAGGCCAATCGGCGCGGTGGAAAGACCAACGAGGTAACCTCTCCATCGGGGAGCGGGAAGGGAGCGTGATAATCAACGGGAAATGGTCACTATCACAAAGGTCGTCGTGTGGCGACCAGTGTAATGAAGGGAGGAGAGAGGGAGAAGAAAGAGAAAGATCAATGGCAGAAAAGGTACCATGACCAGCACTGAAATGAGTAGGGGAGCCATCATTAAGAAGGCACAGGTCGTGGTCTGCAATAAATTGGTCTATAAGAAGACCTCGTCTAGATGGAAAGGCACTGCCCCACAAAGGATGATGAGCATTAAAATCCCCAAGGAGGAGGAAGGGAGGAGGAAGTTGCTGAAGAAGGGTGGTTAAGGCAGCAGGTGTAAGAGTCCTGTCAGGAGGGAGATAAAGATTGCATACTGTGACTGCAGAGTCTAAGTGGACCCTAACAGCAACCGCTTCCAATGTAGTTTGGAGAGGAATCCACGTGCTAGCAATGTCTGTATGGACCAACGTACAAACGCCACCAGAAGCCCGCAAGGGTCCGACCCGATTTCGACAGAAAACACGGAACCCACGGAGGGTCGGTGAGTGAGCATCAGTAAAATGAGATTCCTGGAGAACCACACAAGCTGCTGAGTAGGACGAAAGAAGGGATTTCAATTCCGGAATGTGACGATAGTAGCCATTACAATTCCATTGGAGAACCACAGAACGATGGTTTAAATGAGGGCTGAACATGCTAAATCCAGTCCCCACCCGTCACCGACAAGGAGGGGGCGACATCCATAAACGACAGGTCAGAATCCGGTTGTGAAGTCGGGGAAGGGACCTCCGGTGACACCAGAGGCTCTTTGTCCAGGGACTTATGTTTCTTCTTCTTTTCAGGCTGAGATCGAGGAGGGCTGTGTGGTATAATGGAGCCAGCTGCAGCAAGATCAGGAACAGAAAGAGACCGGGCGACCTGGGGGCCGATAGACCGCGGCTCTCGCGGTCGCCGCGCTGCAGCAGACCTTTGACCTGGAAGGTGCCGGGAAGGGGCATCCCGGGAGAGGTGCCCTTGACCGGCAGACGCCGAAGGAGTGGGACACTTCTCCGGCTGGGGAGGGGGAGCAGCGCCCAGAGGAGAAGGTGTGGGAGCCGCAGGGGAGGCGGGAAGGAGAGGGGTCCGGGATGGGGGTATGGAAGGGGGAGGAAGGGATGAAGATGTAACCAAGGCATAACTAGATGTCATGGACACAGGGTGAAATCGTGCATATTTCTTACGGGCCTCTGTGTAGCTTAAACGATCAAGGGACTTATACTCCTGTATCTTTTTTTCTTTCTTATAGACTGGGCAATCTGCTGAACGTGGAGAATGACTACCATGACAATTTACACATACAGGAGGGGGAACACAGGGACTCCCCTCATGGAGTGGACGTCCACAGTCACCACAGAGAGGGTCCTGGGAACAGCGAGAAGACATGTGGCCAAAACGCAAGCACTTAAAACACCTCATAGGAGGAGGGATGTACGGCTTCACATCACAGCGATAGACCATAATCTTAACTTTCTCAGGAAGGGTATCCCCTTCAAAGGCCAGGATAAAGGCACCAGTATCAATACGATTATCTTTAGGACCCTTCTGAACACGCCGAACAAAGTGAACACCCCGCCGTCCGAGATTGTCCCGAAGTTCCTCATCAGTTTGAAGGATGAGGTCTCTGTGAAAAATCACACCTTGTACCATATTTAGAGACTGGTGAGGGGTAATGGACACGGGAATTGTGGCAAGATGGGTACAGGCACGTAGGGCCGCAGATTGGGCAGCCGAAGCAGTTTTTATCAGCAACGAACCCGACCGCATCTTGCTCAGGGAGTCCACTTCGCCGAACTTGTCTTCAATGTGTTCCACAAAGAATAAAGGTTTGACACTGGTGAAAGTATCTCCATCAGTCCTGGTGCAAACTAGATAACGGGGGAAAGGTTTTGCCCCTAGATGACGGGCCTGACCCTCCTCCCAGGGGGTAGCCACGGTAGGGAAGGCCGAAGGGGTAAGAGAAGCAGCACTTGAGGAATCAGTACCACGCAGAGAGACGGCCGCAGAAGAGCGGCCAGAGTTTTGGACCCGTATGCGTTTCATCTGCATAGCGTCCGCCCTGATACCACCCACTCCGATCAGGGGCTCTCCTCACGGGCGCCACCCAGCCACAGCAAGGGCCGTCTGTCACGGCCGCCATTGCCGGGAGTTCCGAAGCTCCAGGATGACGAGCAACCACTCCAAGGCATGCATGAGGAGGTCACAGCTCAGGTATCAGAAGTGTGATCCCTGTGTGTTCAGGGGGCTCAACCAAAAGGGTACATAGCGACCCCACCACACGGGCTGGCTACCGTGCTGGCTATGCACCCTAGCATCAGACAACGACGTAAAAGAAAAGGTGGAATGTACTAGGAGGGCACACGTCGGAGACACTAGGTAAGGTGCTCTTCCCCAAATGGCTCACACTACGGAAGAGAAATTTTGGAATGGAGGTCAAACCCCAGAGGGGGACCAAGGAATGCCAAAAGGAGGAGATGATTACGCAACAAAGCCGGAGTGTAAAACCAACAGAACCAGGAGGATAGCGGGGGCCAACATAAGCAAGGACACCAATAGAGGGAGAGGAGAGGGCGAGGGGAAAGGGGTATGGAGGGGAAAGGAGGGGAAGGGAAAGGAAATGCAGCCCGGGAGAGAAAGAAGGCTGCAATGGCTCGGGGCCCCGTGCTCGCCACGCACGTATCCACAAAAGAGTTGTGGACCCCTGGGGGGTCCTGAACCTGGGAATATTGCATACAACATTCATTGTGGAAAGTGACACCTACTATTGAGATTTAAATTTTTCGCTTACGTTTAACAGGAAAATTTAAAACATGTATGGAAACTGGTAGAATAATTCATCAAAAACAACTTTTTTTTCAAAATTTTAAAATGTTAAGTAACTGAATAGATGCCAAAGTAATCAGAGGCTGGTCATGAAGTATCCCCTTCCTTCCCTTTCTCGCTGATATTATGAGGTTCAAGCTGGCACACACAACTGAATTTTTTTTCTAAACACGATATCTACGAAAAACGAGTTTTGACTAATGTGATGGATGCTTGTGACGGACATGTATTGTTAGGCATGTACCAAGGCTTTACGTTTTTATTTAAGTTGTTTTTAACTTGACAGGTTGACTACAAAGCTTCAATTTCAGATTACCGGCTTACTGTTCAACACTGTGTTTGACTACAAAGCTTCGATTTCAGATTCCCAGCTTACTATTCAACACTGCGAGATCGTGTCAGCAAATAAAAGGTTTGGACCTGTCCTGATTGTTAGCTGTGCATACGCTGCTTTTAGTTATCGCTTTTAAATGTGTTAAATCTGACAATAAACTGAGATAAGTAATTATTTCTGTCAAATGATTGATTCTTTGTTAGTTTCTACACTGAAGAGCAAAACAAGCTGTTACACTTGCCTAATGTTGTGTAGCGCCCCTGCACGCACGCAGAAGTGCGTCAACACAACGTGGCATGGACTCGACTACTGTCTGAAGTAGTTCTGGACGGAATTGACACATTGAATCCTGTAGGACTGTCGATAATTCCGTAGGAGTACGAGGGGGTGGAGATCTCTTCTGAACAACACGTTGCAAGGCATTCCAGAGATGCTCAATAATCTTCATGTCTGGGGAGTTGGGTAGCCAATGGAAGTGTTTAAGCTCAGAAGAGTGTTCCTGGAGCCACTCTGTAGTAATTCTGGACACGTTGGGTGCCGCATTGTTCGGCTGTAATTGCCTAAGGTCGTCGGAATCCACAATGGACATGAATGGATGCAGGTGATCAGACAGGATGCTTACGTACGTGTCACCTGTCAGAGTCGTATCTAGACGTACCAGGGGTCCCATATCACTCCAACTGCATACGCCCCATACCATTACAGAGCCTCACCTGCTTGAGCAGTCCTCCACTGACATGCAGGATCCATGGATTCATGAGGTTTTCTCCATACCCGTACACGTACATCCGCTCGATACAATTTGAAACGAGACACGTTCGACCAGGCAACATTTTTCCAGTCATCAACAGTCCAATGTCGGTGTTGACGGGCCCAGGCGAGGCGTAAAGCTTTGTGTCGTGCAGTCAGCAAGGGTACAAGAGAGGCCTTTAGCTCCAGGAGCCCATATCGATGTTTTTTTGTTGAATGGTTCACATGCTGACACTTGTTAATATCCCAGCACTGAAATCTGCTTCAATTTGCGGAAGGGTTGCACTTCTGTCACGTTGAAAGATTCTCTTCAGTCGTCGTTGGTCTCCGGCCGCAGCGATGTCGCAAATTTGATGTTTTATCGGACTCTTGATATTTACGGTACACACGTGAAATGGTCGTACGGGAAAATTCTACTTCATCACTACATCGGAGATGCTGTGTCCCATCACTCGTGCGCCGACTATAACACCACGTTCAAACGAACTTAAATCATGATAACCTGCCATTGTAGGAGCAGTAACCCATCTCACAACTGCACCAGACACTTGTCTTACACGAAGCACCGTATTCTGCCTGTTTACATATCACTGTATTTGAATACGCATGCCTAAACCAGTTCCTTTGGCCCTTCCGTGTATAACATTCAGGCATTACTAAATCTGCATTTTAACGGACGATAAACGTTGTTGTATCTGTACAAAATTAGTGGCGAAATCGTTTGCTATGTGCTTTATATGAATAAACACACTTAATTAACATTAAAAAGGTTTTTCTTGGTTGCCAAAGAAGAAGCGATGAAGCATGACTGCATAAGAAGGAAACTATCAGACATTCTCAGCAGGCTGCAGAAGATCGAGATTCAGAATGTGCTAATTGTTTGGTAGGTGCTGACGTTGGTACTAAGACAAGTAAGTGTGACGCTGGATCACTTACTGAAAAGGCTATGCTTGATTTTCTAATAACCACACTGAAGTAAGGGAGAAAATGTTAATATTTTATAATTTATAAAAGCTAGTCAACCTAAATGACAGTCGGTACAGAACAGTGAAATGGTAAATAACAGAGGGCTGTCCCTTTCTTATTTTGTGCCTAAACACGGGGCAGATCTTCAAGTGTGTGCAGCTGCTTTCAGAAAAATAACTGGTATGTCAGGTGACTAGCTATGATGTATAACAGGGATGAACAACGAAAATGAGGTGCTGCAAGAAAGAAGAGGAGAAAACAGATTAAGTGAAGGATATGAAAAAATTACAGATGATATTAAGAGATACGTTATTAAATATCGTTATAAAGGAGACATTATTCTTGGAAACATTTTACCAATCCTATTTACGTCCAGAGTTAACCTTAAAGAAAATTTGTGAGACGTTTAGTAAGAAACTTACTTCAAAAGGACTTTTAATATACTCACTTTACAAATACGTACTTACAAATTTTTTTATGAGGCATTTTGCAATCCTAAAACTGATCAATGTTGAACTTGTGCTGAGACAGTTTTGAAACCCGGCCGCTGTGGCCGAGCGGTTCTAGGCGCTTCAGTTCGGAACCGCGCTGCTGTCACGGCAGCATGTTCGAATCCTGCCGCGGGCATGGATGTGTGTGTTGACCCTAGGTTAGTTAGGTTTAAGTAGTTCTAAGTCTAGGGCACTGATGACCTCAGTTGCTAAGTCCCCTAGTGCTCAGAGCCATTTGATTTTTTTTTTTTTTTACTTTTGAAAACAAACACTGCTCTTGAATTCAGTGAAAAAATATCTTAAGTACAGATTGAAGGTTGCATAAAGGAAGAACAAAAAAATTACTGAAATACTGAAATCGAAATAAAGTCTGACGTTATAATAGTATCTTTGGATTGCGGACAAAATCAGCTATTACCTAACTACCTACAGGAGAAATCTGTTACTCTAGGAGTATCTGGCGCTGCAGCTGTACAGCGATGGAGATAAATGCAAATGAACCGAATGGTACATACCACTGTACGTGGATATAAAGAGAAATGAGACGTGGAGCTAATGACACAGCACCCACTGTTAAACGCTTTTTGACAAAAATTAGAATAGAAACTTCTTGAAGAGGGAAAAAGAAATATCACACTGCACCTTTCCTGTTTTTCTTGTGAGTCTCATAATAAAAACAGTACCATTATGGCAGTGCTATTACAATTGTGTAAATCAATAAAACTTTTCGACAAAGTAACTCACTACTTCCCAGTCAGGGGTCGCAGCTACATGCCCCGTGGTAAAGTACTTGCTATCCTTGAAAAGCAATTGAGAACTTGACACCATTACCTTACCATTACACTATTATGAGTTGCGAAGCCACCAACGGTACCTGTATTTTTCTGGACAAGATCTACCATGTGTACCATTCCAAAATTATTGCTAACAGTTTAATGAAAAGGAAGGGACCATTCAAATTTTGAAGCCAGGGTTCTTGTTTCTAAGAAAACAAAAGTAGCGCCATCTGCAAAGTCAAACCAACAAACACTTCCTCTGCGACCACTAATGAAGTGATGAAAAGCAACGTAGTTAGTTGAAAGGACATTGATCGATCTGCTATAATAAAACTTAGTAACGTTGAGAGTGTCAAAAAAGTTAACGATATAAAGAAACTAATGATATTTTTGATACCTCATCAGATAAAGCCTGAGTATTTTATAGGAAGGTCCTAGAGTATTGCGATGAACATGACAATGAAGCTAATGAACTGCAATGCGTTAATGAACTGTTTTTTACATTATTATTGGTTCAATAGATTAAAATAATTTAGCACATTATTTCTAGAAAATAATCTGTAGACATCTACTTCTACAAAAAAATCTTTTTTTTTACATATTTTTTATCTGTAACTGAAAGCTGCTAGTAATATTTTTGCACCGTTGTATTATGTATCGTGAGTTTATTTGCGAAATACATAATTTCGTAAGACAACAGTAATGCATACTGGTCAAGTTATTCAATAAAATGTGTTTCCAGAATATTGTTTTCCGCAGTTGTTAACTTTTGTGAAAGAGCTCCGCATTTGGTGTGGTTCAAATCACATAGGTTACTCTGAACATAAACCAGAATGTCTGTTTCGAACTTCATAGTGATCAAGTGCAACCCTACTTCTACAACACTGTGGTGAGTATGCTGCAGTCACTCCAATTATGGAAGATCTTAACAGCCGTGTTCACAGTGGTGGACACATCCATTCCCCATGTGATGAAAATTCGGGCATCCTGTTCCGTGTCGACTAGTATGCTAAACAACCCGAACTTAATCCTACAGAAATATGTAGAAGCATTTGGAGGAGCTGGTGAAATGTTGCGAAAATCCTCATAATTTTGTAACCGTACATTATTTAGTTATCAATGATTGTGGCTTGTGCTAAATGTACGAAACTTCTGCACTAACTACCTAGGCAAATTGAGACTATTTTCGGTGATAGTTGCGGTTTTTCATGGCCTGCGCGAGTCCGTTTCGTTTTACAGTCTTCATACATTCATTATTTTTCTTCGCCAAATATCAAAGGCACTCTCATGAAGCCCATGTAAGTCTTCAGGCTTAGCTATTTGTAAAATCTACTTACAATACTACATAAAGACGAGTCGTAATTTGTAACCAAAGATCTGGGTAAGTTCTTGGGCGATTTACTTCAAACTTTTACACAGTAATCTAATAAACTATCGGACAGGGGTAACATAGTTCACCCCCCCCCCCCCCCCCACACACACACACACTTAGAAGTATTATACTTAATTTGTAAATAGTTTAATAAACGATTGGACGGGCGTTAGCTACATTTTATCAAACACCAGTACACTGATTTCCTGTTGAAACTGACTGCGGGAAAAAAAGGTGTGCCGTGAAAATGTGTGGCTTAATTTTGCTTCTAGCAGTCAGTTACGATATTAGGGAATTTAAACCATTAGACAAATCATTTCCGTATATTCTTTGTCCTTATATATAACTTTCAAAATAAATTGCCTATACAACAATGTGATGTTTCGTATTAGTATTCGCAGTCAGTTTTAACAGGAAAGTTCGAAGAAGTCACTCTCATACCCTGTATATCAATGATTTCAACATTAATTTTAAGTGGCTTTAAATTATAATCAAGGTTTCTTAGTAACATCAGCAAACAAAGCTCATTGTCAGAGAAAGTGAGGAAGACAAGGTGGACACACAGAGGAGGGAGGAGGAGGAGATCAACGGAGAGAGAGAGATGATGAAGATTAACAGAGAAAGGGGGAAGAGAAGGAGATGGACATAGAAGGGGTGCGCAGGAAGTGGCGCCGCTTCTTTCGCAAAGCTGGTCGCAGGTGATGTTGCAAAAACGAACAGTAATACTGTGCATTGACGGTCTGCCGTGGAGGAACGTAAGGCGTTAGGATAACATCAACACAGTTGTACACGTGAATCATCAAAACTAATGACCGCTCCATTCCCACCATCTACATCTACGTGATTACTCTGCTATTCACAATAAAGTGGCTGGCAGAGGGTTCAATGAACCACCTTCAAGCTATCTCTCCACCGTTCCACTCTCGAACGGCAAGCGGAAAAAATGAGCACTTAAATTTTTCCGTGCGAGCCCTGATTTATTTTGTCATGATGATCATTTCTCCCTATGTAGGTGGGTGCCAGCAGAATGTTTCCGCAATCTGAGGAGGAAACAGGTATTGAAATTTCATGAGAATATCCCGTCCCAACGAAAAACGCCACTCCAATTCACGTATCATGTCTGTGACACTATCTCCGCTATTTCGTGATAGTACAAAACGAGCTGCCATTCTTTGTACTTTTTCGATGTCATCCGTCAGTCCCACCTGATGTGGATCCCACACCGCACAGCAGTACTCCCGAATATGGCGGACAAGCGTGGTGTATGCAGTCTTCTTAGTAGACCTGTTGCACCTTCTAAGTGTTCCGCCAATGAATCGCAGTCTTTGGTTTGCTCTACCCACAATATTATCTATGTGATCTTTCCAAGTTAGGTTATTTGTAATTGTAACCCCTAAATATTTAGTTGAATTTACAACCTTCCTGTGACTTATCGCGTAATCGAAATTACGGTGATTTCTAATAGTACTCAAGTGAATCACTTCACACACTTCCTAATTCAGAGTCAATTGCCACTTTAGATATCTTATCTTAATCATTTTGCAAGTCGTTTTGATCATCTGATGACTTTACAAGACAGTAAATGACAGCATCATCTGTAAACAATCTAAGACGGCTACTCAAATTGTCTTCTATGTCGTTAATATAGATCACGAACAATAGAGGGCCTATAACACTTCCTTGGGGAACGTCGGATATTATTTCTGTTTTACTCGATGACTTTCCGTCTATTACAAACTACTGTGACCTTTCTGACAGGAAATCACGAATACAGTCGCACAACTGAGGCGATACTCCGTAGACACGCAATTTGGTTAGAAGACGCTCGTGAGAAACGGTGTCGAAGGCCTTCTGGAAATCTAAAAATATGGAATCAATTTGACATCCCCTGTCGATATCACTTATTACTACATGAGTATAAAGAGCTCCGCTCTGCTAACGGTATACTACGTCTTCTGCATCTCTGGCAGCGGGTCCTACAATACGCTGGTGACTACAGGTGCAAACATGTAACTGTGTTGTATCGGTTGTCAATAAATAGTTGCCCTCGTATTTAGCGATTGCGACGCGTTGCCGGGTTCACTAATATCTGTTTGATAGTTCGCTTTGTGCCATGATCATCACGGTTCAGTTAAGGTCCCAGAGTTAACTGAGGCTCTGAGCGCTATGGGACTTAACATCTGAGGTCATCAGTCCCCAGAGTTAACTCATCAACTGAATGTTTTCCCGCTGCCGGTGAGAAGGTGTTAAGACATCGAAGTGCCACAATTGGCACCGCGGGTACCTACGTCGTAGCGGCCAGAACGACCGAGTGTAGTTGTTCCGAGAGCAGCTGAGCTACCTGGACATCTGGGGAGAGAAAGGAGTACGGCTGGGGGCGGCGGCACGAGGAAGACGCTTTTGGGCCGTCGGCAAATCGTGCCGGCGGACGAGCGAGGGTGATGCCTGTAGGCTGTCGAGGTAGGAGGACAACACAGTAGAAAGTGCCGTCCACTTCACAAAGGAGGCCCGACGGCAATGTTACGGTCGGTTTTGTTCCTGGGCCCTTGGGCATTGTCCGTGCCTTTGTGCTGCGTATCCTGTGCACTAGATTCTCCAAGCGAAACGCTCCTGTTTAATTGACAGTCCTCTGCTTTACTGGGGGTTACACTGAGTTAGCAGAAGACTATCTGGCAAAAGCTAGTCGTTAAATGGTTTTCTATCCTACTTCACATATTTTGTTTTATAATACCTGGGTTTTGTTTTATAATACCTGGGTCAAAATTCTTTACAGACGAATGGAAAAATTGGTAGAAGCCGACCTCGGGGGAAGATCAGTTTGGATTCCGTAGAAATCTTGGAACACGTGAGGCAATACTGACCCTACTACTTATCTTAGAACAAATATTACGGAAACGCAAACCTACGTATCTAGCATTTGCAAATTCAGAGGAAACTTTTGACAATGTTTACTGGAATACTCTCTTTCAAATTCTGAGGGTGGCAGGGGTAAAATACAGGGAGCGAAAAGCTATTTACAATTTTTACAGAAACCAGATGGCAGTTATAATAGTCGAGGGGCATGAAAGGGAAGCAGTGATTGGGAAGGGAGTGAGACAGGGTTGTAGCCTCTCCCCGATGTTATTCAATCTGTATATTGAGCAAGCAGTGAAGGAAACAAAAGAAAAATTCGGAGTAGGTATTAAAATCCATGGAGAAGAAATAAAAACATTGAGGTTCGCCGATGACATTGTAATTCTGTCAGAGACAGCAAAGGACTTGGAAGAGCAGTTGAACGGAATAGACAGTGTCTTGAAAGGAGGATATAAGATGAACATCAACAAAATCAAAACGAGGGTAATGGAATGTAGTCGAATTAATTGGGGTGATGCTGAGGGAATTAGATGAGGAAATGAGACACTTAAAGTAGTAAAGGATTTTTGCTATTTGGGGAGAAAAGTAACTCATGATGGTCGAAGTAGAGAGGATATAAAATGTAGAGTGGCAATGGCAAGGAAAGCATTTCTGAAGAAGAGAAATTTGTTAACATCGAGTATAGGTTTAAGTGTCAGGAAGTCGTTTCTGAAAGTATTTGTATGGAGTGTAGCCATGTATGGAAGTGAAACATGGACGATAAATAGTTTGGACAAGAAGAGTATAGATGCTTTCGAAATGTGGTGCTACAGAAGAATGCTGAAGATTAGATGGGTAGATCACATAACTAATGAGGAAGTATTGAATAGAATTGGGGAGAAGAGAAGTTTGTGGCACTACTTGACTAGAAGAAGGGATCGGTTGGTAGGACATGTTCTGAGACATCAAGGGATCACCAGTTTAGTATTGGAGGGTAGCGTGGACGGTAAAAATCGTAGAAGGAGACCAAGAGATGAATACACTAAGCAGATTCAGAAGGATGTGGGTTGCAGTAGGTACTGGGAGATGAAGAAGTTTGCACAGGGTAGAGTAGTATGGAGAGCTGCATCAAACCAGTCTCAGGACTGAAGACCACAACAACAACAACAACCCCAATAACAACAACAATACCTTTGTGTCCGATTTGCTGTTGAAGTTAGTGTCATGAACATTTCTCCCTTTTTTAGAATTATTTTCTGGCTTCAATTTTTGTAACTATCCAGATTTTTATAATTACAGTATTTCAATATCAGGCCCATTTCCTATCTATAAATAACTCCGTGTATTATTCAATATTTTCTTTGTGATTAAATTTTATTACCAGTGAAACGATGGTTATATTACTTATCCCAGACTTTCCACTCCTCATTCCCAAAATGCAGCACACCTATGATTTTCATATTATCTCGTATCAAGAAAACTTCACATTTAAAGAATTTTGGTTAGCCGATACAGTAAAATTCTACATGAAAGGCCGATAGTTTCACTAATTTCTGATCGTTCTCTGCTCCATGAGAGCATAACCGTCACGTGTGCTCACCGGAGTAACATTGTGACATCCAGCGATTTAGAAGCCGGTTGTCGCAAGGCTACTTTTGTAAGGAAACTCTGCGGCAAACGTCTTTTCGATCAGAAGATACTCAGCACAGATCCATGTTGACACTTGCAGTTTATAATACTCTCAACAATATGGGGTTGTGGGTTCACTTCGATGCAAGACACTGACGATTCTATTTCTTTTATTCTCTTTCCCAAATTATTTTCAGCGACAACATTGCCACCGATAGTGGTTTTCTTATTTATTCTAAAACATACAAAAACAACATCGTTTCAAACATTATAGAACATTATTACATGTGTAAATATCTCTGTAAATAGTTTCATACAATACAATATTTGGAACCAAACAGTTCGCATGTAATGATGTTTTATGATGCTTACAAAGGCACAATTTTTGCACTTTTTAGAATAACGAAAAAGTACCGCTCATGATGGCGATATTGTCGCTGAAACAGTTTGGGAAAGAGAATAAAATAAATAAAACAAAAGTGTCATGCATCAAGATACATTCACGATAGTGTAATGGTTTTTTGTGACAATGGACCATTGGACGAGATTCAAGATAAAATGATTATAATGTTCTCACAATGACGTTCTTTGCAATATTCATTCATGTTTGCTTTGCAGTTTAAGTAACAAATAATTTAACTAGATTCAGCTAACATTAAGTGAAAATAAATGACAGTTATTTGTGGACTTGATCGAAAGCTTTACATTTAAAATTCATTTGTACTAACAAGGACACTATTTCGTACTGATGTCTTTGGCGGCTCGTACCCACACCGCCATACAACAAAACGATATCGACAAAATTAGAGTGGTTGTAAAGGAAGAAACTGAAGGCAGGTACCAATGTCCGCTACAGAGCGTCGAAGCTGCAGGAGTCAACGACACCTTCTAAGCCAGCAGCAAACATCAGTTCCTTCCTTGGCGGCCACCAAGCGTAACGTTTAGCATACTAGACGGCATCGAATGTGTCCATGTGTGTCAAAACGTCATAGCAGAGGCCGCTATGTGCAGCATGTATGTGGTCAGGCCACTTTTTAAGTAACAGAACGCAATACGTTGTCCTGGACGGCAAGTGTTAATCAGGGACAAGGATATCGTCTGGAGCATCCCAGGGCCGTGTGATAGGACCACGTTTGTTCCATATATACACAAATGATATGAGGGATAGACTGAGCAGCAGTCTGCGACTGAATTTGTTTGGGGACAGGTTCCGTCATTAGGAAACACAGCTTTCCCTTCTTTTTACGCAGAGATGTTTCGCTGAAATTACAGCATCATCAGTGGGGCTTTTATTTTCTTTCTATTAAGTAACAACAACATTGCACTTTACTATCTGTACATGTAAAAATATAGATTTTAACAAAGGTATTTACAAATCTTACGAGAAATATATCTATATATTGCTATCACATACTAACTTTTTCTTGTTTTCTGTATTTTTTCTTATATCACAGTTTGTCATCCGAAATAACATGGAATTTAATGTAAATAATTATTTACATTTACGACTGGGAAAAGTTTAAGGAAGAATGTCCATGAGTGAATGTTTCTGTTGTGGGTTTATAGATTTGGGCCATCTGACAGTTCTTTGAGGACAGAGGAAACACTTCCGTTTGTAGAGAGCTGTGTATTCATTTCTTTTCTTTCGACTATGGCTTTCTGCCTCAATTACTAGTTCTTGTGTGGCTAATACTGAAATTTGTTTGCCTACCCAAAATAAACGGATATGCACTCTTGATTATGTCGGCTGATAATAACATATGTATTGAGTTTGTTTTTGTTGGTACTGGTTGTTCTTAGTTTTCTCTGTACTGCGGTGTCTATTCTGTTCGTTATTTTTAGCCTTTTTATGATTATGTTGCGCATCCTGGGAGCTGCTTTGTTGTTGTTGCGGGTGGTTTTTTTTTTCACGAATGCTCGTATATATTCTGTGAGTTCCTGTTTTGTGTGTTTATGTTCTATGTTATATTAATATAGAATTCTTTGTGTTACGAATTTCCCTTATGCTGTGACAGGAAGATCCGACATGTCCAGTTTCAGACTAAACATGTCACGCAAATATAACTGGGCACATTGAGCTGCATCGACAGCAATTCGTTCAAGGGAATCACTAGTTCAGCTGCACAACATTCTGTTCAGAAAATGGTATCAACGATTGAAGTTTTGGGGCCATTCGTCTGCGTTGATTGAGAGAAAAGACATACATCATGATGCCCACTGGAGATTTAAACACGATTTTAATTCCAATAATTTTCCGTACCGTCAGCTAGTAATCTGAATATGTGCTTAACAAATATTGCAAAATTTTTATTGCTAGCTAACACAAACGATTTCCTCCTCCTTCAAGCGTAAATGTAGAGAGAAGCGAATTTAGAACCTGTGGGACTCACGCAGGTATTCCAGAAGCGTTCCTATTCTCAGTCCGCGGGGTGAATCGTGAATGAAGAAAAACATTCCTAGAACCGCTCGCAGTTATCAATAATATGTCATAATCTGTTGTTCTTTTCTTTCCGTATTCTCCTTTCATTATGAAAAATATTAACTAAAACGTTTACCATTTAACGATAGACGGATAAACTCAATATCTTGACATTTTTATCTTCCACAGCTGGATCACCTGATACAACTATGTCCGAATATGAGGATGGCAGCGCTAGGAAGATAAAGGAAAAACTCATCTCACCGCAGGGTATGAAAAGGGGCGATGCGCATGGAAGAATGCAGTTTACAACGGGAGGAAGCTGACAGCTTTGCTACTTTGTTTCCCTCGCTTATATAGGGCACAGGAACACGGGATCAAAAATATTATGTTTGTAGCCGAATATGTGACGCTATGCTAAAAATATTTTTCCCTTTGTATATGGCTGAACTCTAACTCTTACAAAATTTCGGAAATTGTTTAGCAATATTTTTTGAGTACTTCGGTATCAGGGAACCGTGTTCTCCGGTGACCTGTTAAAAAGTAATCATATAATTATGATTTTTTCAGTTTGTCTTTGGTTCAGCGAAAGAATCTTCACAAATGTGATAATGCCTGTTATTTGCAATCAGTAAGTCGTACAACATAAAACACACAGTAAAAAAATTACCCCCAAGTGTACAAGTACTGAAATATCGTTGCCGTTGTTGCGGCAACAGCTCAGTATGTCGTGTACATATCGCACAACTTTTCTTCGGTAAAAATGTCGAAGCTGCTGCCGGGAAAAGAGCAACAGAACTGGGAAACGCTGAATGCAAGCCTGATCGTACAAGTAGACTAAGCCTTAATCACTACGTTTACATGGAGCTTCCAAAACCGAATTTCGTAACTCGATTCCCCGATACCGTTTCTCGTTGGTCTTGTAAACACACTAATGTCGATTCTGGAAATGATGCTATAGCTACCGGAAATCCTCTATCAAATTCGATTTCGCACCCATGTAAATGTACAACAATTTTGAGATCGTTTTTTGGTTGTCAAGCTACGCCTAATATCTAAAAATTTTCTGATGACCTCGACGAAATTACTTTCTGTACAGTGAACCAGAAGTAGAAATATTACGTTTTGCGTGAAGTTCCCGACCTCCGATAGTTAACTGAAGAGGATCGAAAAACGGGACAGTTTATTTCCGGAGACCAGTTGCTTAGAAGAGAAGACAATCGGAAAGCTTATATTTGACCGATTCAGAAGGATCGCTTCAGGCCTTAACATGTCAACACGACAGCGAAAAACCATTGCCGAAATTCGGTTTTTGACATGCGGAGGTACTCTCACATGTAAACATAGCAGCTGTTGTCAACAATACGTGCCCTAAGCGATTGTAACAAGTTTTGAAAAAAACTAGAGACAGAATGCGTGCGTCAATATTTACATACTTGTGCAGATATTGTATGTACAATACCAATACATCGAAAATGGGGCAAGTAACCAAACGAATTACTATTACTCTGCAATGAGCGACCAGAAACCGAACGTTCCAGACATCAAAAAAGTCAACTAACATCTCTAAGCAACCCTGGAAATTTTGTCTGTGGTGTTCGAGTTTTCACGTGTAATGCTCCTGTAAATACGCGTGCAGCTCTCCAACGTTTAACGAAGAAATCGTGATTGCACATATAACGACAACATTCGTTGGCTATTATTAGTGAAACGAATGAATACTTTCTGAGTGCGAGGTTATGAGGCACAGGTCAACAGCGGACCATTAACGCTACAAAATGCAACGTACTAAACGTAAACGGGCAGAAAATTGTGAAAACATTGTGTAATCCATCAATGCAATCCACTTTGTGAAAATTTTGCGTATATGTCGATTGTGAAAGGTCAGCAGCAGACAAATACAAACACGAGCACTTTAAAGCAATTTAAAGCATCAAAGGAATGCGTGCTTCACATATTTATACCAGCTACCGCATGATCGCTAAACCTTTTCGCCAAGTGCTATGTCATTAGGGAACGCTAGATTCGTACTAAATGATTAAACTTGTTTATATCGTAAGTGGAATTTTTATCTGATTTCAATGAGTATTGTTGTAACTGAGTGAGTGATTAATTTAAATTCCATTGTGAAAATACATAAATTGAATGTTTATAATGCAAATTGCTAAAACAAAGATTTAAACGAGCTTCATGTCTTGTAAATTTGGCGTTTTCATCGGGAACTTCGTTTTCAGTACGTTTTTGTCCACCGGATAAACCTGGGTAATGGTGGACGGACTAGACCTACACTATGATTGCAGTTCAGCAGAGCACACTGTCTTCAGTAATGATCGGAATAACACGGTTTCAAACTGTCAACATGCCTCGAAGGGTATTTACAAGTTTAGATGATGTGCACTTAGCCACTTTGTGGTAAGGAAGGTTGTCAGCACCGGAATTTGGCACGTATAATGTTAGTGATATATAAGGATATCATTTCTCATTCATTCAGCCGTTATTACGAGATACAGAAGTTCAAGATCTGCCTCGTAGAGCTTTCTTGCAATTAACCACACTGTCTGACGAACAGTACTTCCCCTAAGGCTCTTAGGCATTTCAAGGGTAACACAAAGTAGTGGCGTGCGGCCTCTTTTGGAGCAACTGAGACATCAGTGTTGACCCCTGAAGAGTGTGAAGATACCACATGCACGGCACGTCTGAGGCACACATTCCTGTGGGCACAGAAGGCTTAGGTCCACGATCAAGTACTGATGCCATTTATCACTATCGAGGTTAGTTCAACGCAGTCTACCGTCAAGAGAACTCCAGCCTTTTTTCCGTCGTTGCAGGCAACATTTCAGGGATTAGTTCACCTTTTAAGAAGATAAGCACGAGCACACTAAGCTCAAACCATCAACAGTTTCTTCCAGGAGGTAAAAGTCAACCAAGTGGTTGAAGGACGACTGGTGTTCCCGATTAAACAAGCTTAGGGCCAGTTGGGTGGAACGTCCTCGCACTCTATGACCTCAAGAGGTACCATCTTCAAAAATGGCTCTGAGCACAATGGGACTTAACATCTGAGGTCATCAGTCGCCTAAAACTTAGAACTACTTAAACCTAACTAACCTAAGGACATCACACACATCCATGCCCGATGCAGGGTTCGAACCTGCGGCCGTAACGGTCGTGCAGTTCCAGACTGAAGCGCCTAGAACCGCTTGACCACTGCGGCCGGCTGGTCCGATCTTCGACAGTTAGGACAGACTCTGGTAGTAGCTTGTCGAACACAATGTTGGTAGCGTGGCAAGGAAGTTCCAAGGTTTGTCACAGAGCGGAGGGCGGAGCAACACGGTATAGTGCACTACATAGCGGCATATTTCGATTCAACATATGCGCGGTGGTGTGTTCTTTGGAAGACGCGATCATTATTTCGGTTACTTTTTAGATATATATCACAGTATTTGTTAAATTTTTTGCTCCAGATCTAGTAATGTGATTCTGCCTTTCCATTTTGCTTTGGATACAAGCCCACACACTCTTACAAATAGGCAGATGGTGCAGTATGTTTAGGTTCACTATGTGACTGTTCACTGGTCTAGAGTACAGGAGTGGTTGCATTACGTTTCCCTGCTTGCCCTAGATTCATTGTTGTTTTGTAGAGAGGGACGTTCTGTACTTAGAATGACAATACGAAGAATTATTTTTTCTGTAGTAGAAATTTATCGACTCAATTAACATTACGATTTCGTTGGTTTACATTATGACTTAGCACTCCAAAAATCTGAAAGTTAGGACACAGTCTAACTTTGCAGTCGGACACTTCGTCTAGTTTTTGTTACCAACAGTGATAGCAGCGCCCCAAGTGACCAGCAAGTAATACTTCAGAACACGATATCGGAAGAGTGCGAATAGTAACGTTCATATAGATTTTACAACAGGGAGTGAATGTAGTGCTATAAAAATCGACAATAACTAAAAAACGCATCATATTTGTCATTATTTGGTTTCCTA
Organism: Schistocerca serialis cubense; assembly: GCF_023864345.2. Taxonomy (NCBI): domain Eukaryota; kingdom Metazoa; phylum Arthropoda; class Insecta; order Orthoptera; family Acrididae; genus Schistocerca; species Schistocerca serialis. Next base: position 772,961,010 of record NC_064641.1, on the reverse strand, counting down.
AGGACCCTGGGAGGTATGAAACGGTACATCGGAAGACAGTCTATTTACGATTCTCTCGTGAAGTACAGACATTTACTGAATAATAATGTTCTCCTTCAGTAGCAAAAAGAATGGCTAATAAACACCGGAAGACCTGACCTTTTGCAGAACGACGTCGTCTATCTACCCAACAATGCAGACTTTTACTCGCTACGCTTTCAGCCAAATCAGTGAATGTGGAATGTAGGAAACCTATATTTATTGTAATATCCACATTATTTAAAGTACTAAAGAACCCACCACTATTGTAGCTTAAGGGAAATCCACACAGACGTGATTCTAAATCGTCATAAGCAATAATACTCGTTCTCATAATGAAAAAATCAATTCCAAAATTGTTGCACAATTTGAGCCATATGCGGCAAGAATCTTCAAAAAATGAGCTTTGGAAGCAGAAGTAATTACTTTTACTAAAGTATTCTTGTATTAGAAAGTCTAGCGAAATGTGAGAATGGGAGAATCATTAGATTCCACAGCAATTTTCTAAGTGTCAAGGAAACTGTCTATGATAACAGCAACAGAAATATATACTGATACTGCATGAAATACGTGTTTATATTCCCTCCCTTTTAGCGGAATAAGCCATAAATATACACATATTGGAAACATTTCTTCATTAACAAGTTTTAGCATGTCACTGAATCAGTATACATCGGCTGATTTCGAACGTATTTCACGATGATTGACGGCTCCTGGTAATTTACTGACGCACTGAACGCAAAAATATAACTATTTCATTTATTACGTAGAAAATTATTAAAAACAAACAATATCCTTACGACACACATGACTATCTGCTTTCTCACCGCTTGGAACGCTAGTGTCGCTCCGTCCGTCAAACGGTAACAACTTTCACACCAGAGAGTCATGACTGTGTGTATTAGACTGTGGTTACAATTCTACCACAAAAATCCCATGCAAATTATGCGTATCATGTCGCTGAGTAAACACAGTTTTTTCAGTAAATGCAGAGAAGTCATGTAGACATTAAATGGAGACAATAATATAATACAAGAGCACAAACATCTAAGAGTAAGAATTACACAAGATGGGAAAAGAGATGTGGAAATGAATTTAAGAATGAATCATGAAGAGTTCACTACCGGAATATTGACTCGTATTTAATAGGATCGACATGTCACGAACGAAATGAAAGAAATTCTTCAAAATAGCTTTTAGAATCACATATGTGATAGAAGTTGGAAGGTTAAATTGGAATTAAGAAAAGATTGATGACAATTTAGCTGACATTTAGAGACGGTTTTCAGGGATATCTAAGTGGGAAAGGATCATAACGAAGAAAATGCCACATGTTCGATTATTGATTTTGTGGGATATACGAAAATGATGTCGGAGGAGAAACTGACATGACGGATCGAGGAATGAGAACCACCAGGAAAAAGAATGAGAAGGAGACCACCGGACACATGGAGACAAGGAATTCAGTTATTAATTAGAAGAAGACATTAACAAAGGAATTAATGAACATACAGGCACACATGGAAAATCAAATCTGATGTGTAATCTTGGGTTACCGAAAATGTACATACATTGTAAAACCAATTTCCCACTACGAGGGTAGTCGTATGGTTGGTCAGTAGCGCCAGTTCTACAGGTTACAGACATTCTGATGCGAAAACTGAGATAACATTGTGTTAACACATATTAATGTCAGTGTAAAATGATGATAACTGCTATCATAAAACGCATGCGAAATAGTGTGTGCAGCTAATATGCAATGTTGGCGACGTTTCTAACGCGAATGATAACTATTGGAGATAGCCTGTTCATGTGTTTCGCAGAACATAGATTTCGCAGGGTTTCTGAAGTCCGTTGAAATTCTATACACTTAACAGGGAGCTGCAGCCGCATGAACTGCACGTTCTAACCCGCATCGACATTATATCATCACGCCCTAAGTCACATGAAGAGAAATCGCAGAAAAAATGTTTCTCATTCATAGGTTGATGAAGAGCGACATGGTTACCATGAAGGCCCCAATTTTTTGTTTTTTATACTATTCTATTGGCACAGGACCATATGGAGACGATACTACTAATCCAAAAAATAGTGGGCATGAATAAAAAAGCTGTCGTGATTAAAAACCTGAAAATTGTATAATTATTTTACCCCTGAATCTGAAACCTGAGAGAGGCTTTTCGACTGCTCAGTCGCACAATGTCTCAAATATTGACGCTCACCTGTTTCGACTAGCCACAGCAGACCAATTTGTTTCAGCTTAGTGTCTTTGATGACTTACGGCACTTCCAGATACGTCTCGCGATGCGCATGTGTACATACGCGTTTCTAATATGAGTCGCCTTCTGGGTGTCAAATCACCGAAGCTTTGATACAGAACTACTGTAACTCCCGTTAGACCTAAAACTTCCAAGACATTTCCTTGATTATCTAGTCTCAAGAGAGTCAAAAATCTATAGTTGAGAATTTTTCAGATATTGTAGTGTGATCCAACTATATCTGTATTCCGCAAGCCAGCTTACTGTTTGTGATTTTTTTTTTGGGGGGGGGGCAGGGTATTTTGTGTACCAGTGTGATTTCACCTTTGCCTGTTCCAGTCGAGAACGGTTTGCGAATAGAACGATTACTGGTACGCCACTGTGGCTCTGGCTCTAAGCACTATGGGACGTAACATCTGAGATCATCAGTCCTCTAGAACTTAGAACTACTTAAACCCAACTGACCCGAGGCAGGATTCGAACCTGCGACCGTAGTGGTCGCGCGGTTCTAGACTGTCGCGCCTAGAACCGCTCGGCCACCCCGGCCGGCATGCCAGTGTGCTCTTTTTCGAAATATACGTAGGAGACAGCAATATATTGGCGAACACTTCTAGGTATGTAGGCCCTCGGAAGTTTAACAGGAGATCACACCGTGGTGCAGAATGTCTCTCGTGCAGCGCCTGACACTGTAATGGGCTGTCCTCCGTGACGCTTACTAAATGAACCTGCAACGAAAGGTTCTGCGCTTCTTTGGATTTTCTCTATTTCCTCTATCAATGCTACCTCGTACAGATCCCAGAGTGACAAGTGTTGGTCGAACGAGTGTTTTGTAAAGCACTTCCTTCTTTTGTTGCACTACATTTCCTGAGTAATCTTCCAAGAATCTCGGTCTGGCATCTGTCTTACTCGCGATTTACTTTATGTGGCCGTTCCACTTCAGATCGCTCCATAGGCATGCTCTTAGATATTTTATGGGAGTAACTACTTCCAGTGATTGTTCTGAAATTCTGTAATCATACAACTCAATACAGCTTGTTTCTGTTTATGTATTCATATTACATTTGTTTATGTTGAGCGTCTAATGCTACTTCCTCTGCAGGTCTTCCTGCACTTCGCTACAATCTTCTAGCGTCGCCACGCCTCTGTATACAATAGCGTCATCGACACAAAGTCTTACGGAGCTGTCGACGTTATCTACTAGGTCATGTACAGAGGCGGATAAAAGCATTCAGAAACAGGTAACATGTGTATCTCACGGTCACTTGTGATTGATGCATACTGTGTGTGAGTATGTATCACAGTAGAGGGAATATTTCGAAAGACGTTGACCATGCGAATGTCAGCGTATCCTCTACCTGGAACACTCAGCTCTGTGTTACCATCACGGGCGTGTGTTTCATACGGGACCAAAGTAATCAGATACCACCCAGTTTGAGAAGGTAATTACAATCTGAAGGCACAATTCGGCGTCAGCAAGCAGTGAGTGTACGCACGGCAGCTGTCTCGTACTACAAGAAAACAAAGGTCTCCCCAAAAAAGACCAATGTAGCGCCATGCCCCGTAAAGGTGGGGAAACGAATGTGGAAGAACGAAGGCTCATTGTGCGGCTGCATAGTGAGGGAGAATCAAATGCAGAAACAGGCGAGGTTGTCAACCGAAGCCGAAAAACTATATTTAGTATCGTCCAGAAACAGAAAGAAGAAAAAACCCTCGTCAGTCGTCCACGACATTTAACTCCTTAGAAACTCACGGACAGACAAGAGAAAGATCGTTCTAATGGTGAAAAACGACCTGCGAACAACGCCTCCTGCTATAGCGGCAGAATGGCAGAAGGTTCAAATGGTTCAAATGGCTCTGAGCACTATGGGACTTAACATCTATGGTCATCAGTCCCCTAGAACTTAGAACTACTTAAACCTAACTAACCTAAGGACATCACACACATCCATGCTCGAGGCAGGATTCGAACCTGCGACCGTAGCAGTCGCGCGGCTCCGGACTGAGCGCCTAGAACCGCTAGACCACCGCGGCCGGCGAATGGCAGAAGGCGTTGGTATCGAACGTAGAACAGTGCGCATGTGCCTGAACAGTGCTGGGTACAGTGCCAGAGTGCGTAGGGGCAAATCGTTCGTCAGGAAGTGTAACGCAAAAAATCGGATGGTTCTTGGAGAAGAATTTGTCGACATGGATGTGACCTCTTGGGACAAGATTCTGTGGAGTGATGAAAGCAAATTTACTTTGAGCCACGTGGATGGCCGCAGTTTAGTGTGGCGTCAAACAAACACAGAGTGGGAGCCGAAAAACATGTAAGCGACCACCAAACTGGGAGGTGGCAGTGTGATGATGTGGGGATGGATGTCTTCCAGATGTGTTGGCGAGCTTGTCTTTATTGAAGGCACATGGGCATTTTGTCTACCTCTTCATACTCAAACAAAATCTGACGAAAAGTGCTGCGAAGTTGGATCTTGGAGGTGACTTGTTTCCAACAATACAATGATACTAAGCATATGGCGGAAACTGTAAAACTGTGGATCCTATACAATACGCCTCGTCGCCTCGTTACCCCACCGCAGTCCACAGACCTCAATCCCATCGGAAACATCTGGAATGAACTGAAAACGAGACTACACAAACTACATGTGAGCAGTTTGACATTTTCGTGCATTGATAGAAGAAGAATGGGTGAATATCGGATCGGATGTAACGGAAAAGATTGTTTACTCCATGCCACAAAGACTGAGGGCTGTAATGCAGAGAAAGGGACGCATTACCAAATACTGACAGCTGAGTGTCTGAATACTTTTGCCCATTGTATATTTCAATTATCTTTCGTTTTTTCTACATAAGGCGTGATTTGTTACTTCTTGTTCTGCGTGTGTTCTGATTGACATTTGTATTACACATTTGTAAAAAATACAATATATGTTCTGTGTTAAAAAATCATTTAAGGTTTCCTTCTCTGATTACTCCCAGTGTATGAATACTTTTGTCCACCTCTGTATTCATATCGTGTAAAGTAATGGTCCTATAACACTCCCTTGAGGGCATGCCCTACTTTTACGTCTGACGACTTCCCTCTTTGAGAATGACCTATGTTCTGTTCCATAGAATCGGTTCAGTACAATCCCATAGCTGGTCTGATATTCCGTACGCTCGAATTTTGTTCATGCCACAGTTCGAAACTGTACCCAATACCTTCCGGAAGTCAAGGAACACTGAATCTTCCTGGGCGAGAGTATCTACTGCTTTCTGGGTCTTTTGGATGGGCAAAGCGAACTGGGTTTCAAGCAGACTTTCGGTCTCCACAAATGTAATATGCGCGCAAAAACATGTACCAAAATTCTACAAAAGACTGACGTCAGAGATATAGGCCTGTAGTTTTCTGCTTAGGTTGGAAGACCCTGTCATTAAGCAGGGAAACTTTTAAGGAACTTATCTCGATGGAGATATTTAAGTCTTAGTGTAGTAAAGTTATCGTCCGTGGAACAGAAAGCCAGACTGAGAAACAAACTAGAGAAACCACAGGAGTACATTGCGCATTAGATTTTATTTCTACTGCCTCCATGACTGCAGGGCCAAGTCGATAATGGAATAAATTGATCATCATCATAGCTCATTCCATTAATATTTATGTACAGCAGACAATCTTGTAGGTAGGGCAACCACAGCTATGAGTAGCCAACTTGGGTATTAATGAATCGGTTCAGCTGTTTTTGGTCCTTTATTATTGGAGCAATACCGGTTTCGTGGCACTAAAAGCCACATCTTCAGGTGAACATCTGCATAAAAATAAATCCACAAAGAATAACAACCATGAGATGTACTCTCGTATAGTAAATTATTTTAAGATTTTTTTTAACTGTTGAAAACTTTTACATGAGAATATTAAAATGTTGGTATTCACATAGCTGAAACATTGGATCTGAAAACCTCGGGACTTGGTACACAGCATTCATTGCCTGTCAGAACAAAACACTGCTAAAAGTGGTATCTCATAGAATATAACAAGCGGATTCCAATATAGTGGATGGGTCCTAAACACATCATACCGTAGTGGTACATTGGTAACGTGAAAATAAACGAAAAGCTATGAAGAACTAATTTTAGGCTAGAATGACAAACCAGTAAGTGGTTGTCCTAAATGGAGGGATATTCTACCTAGACCAAACCCGTCAAGTGAGTAGCTGTTGACGGAAAAGCAGAACATGGAATCTGCACTTATCACTTCTCCGGTCAACACCCAATCCCGAACCAGGGGACGCGGCGAAGTGTTGTGTCAAACTGTAAACAGCTTGCCAGTTATACAGACGTTTACCTGAACACGTGGTTTTTAGTTCCATGAATCCGGTGGTGCTCCAATGATAAAGGACCAAATACATGTCAAGCTATTTACAAATACCCAAGATTTATTTACATGTCGAAGAGACAAGAAGTATAACGTAAATAGTGTTTATTAAATAATGTTTTATTTTGCAATATTTGTTCATGAGATTGTGAGAGATAATTCTTCATAATGTTTCTGATGTAGAATACATTCAGTTTTTTTTTATTACAATTACTATTGATATCTCGGTACTGAATGAGTGAACTAAGCATCCGTGTTACACGAACACATTTTTTGTTACTAGCTTCTATATTAGCCAATTATAATTTAAAAAATATTCTAATGAAAAAGGCATTCCATTGCAAGGGAAGTCCCGTCTGACGTATGGATTTGACTGTGTCAGATGTCCGGCAGAAAGAAATACTGTCAGCGTATCGGATGATGAATGCATGCTACGTCGTTAGCGGCTGTCAGTGGCTCCACCATAAAGGGAAGCTGTCATTCGCAGCATACGTACCTGCCTTCAGGGGGCCTCAATGCATTCGTCTAAACTGTCAGTCTAGGAATATATCATCGATACGGTCTGCCTGTTAGGAAGGCGTCTCGCAATCGCGCATCGGGCCGATGTTCCGGGATGAGGTTGCCTATCTGATCGCACCCAGAGCACATGCCCTGTTCAGTTACTGTACCTGATCTTCTTCACAAATTCTGCTCTACTTTATTAGTTATAATTTTCATTCGATATAGAGTAGAAATTATGGGTCATTTTATCTGCGCTCTGGAGACTGTTACGCCACACGAAGTCACCATCTAACGACAAGTGATTATGCACTTGAAACTAGTTACTATTTGTAGATGCAAATCAGCTGAATGGCTGCGTCTAACATAGATACACCAAATAATTAAAAACACTTTCTTATTATTCTTCGAAATGAATGTGAGTTCGGGTTAGCACATTCTGCCTTTCAAAGAAAGTACTTGGGTCTGAGTACAATTCTAGAGCACAAGTTGTGATTCTGAGAGCTGATGATTCTATGGGATGACTAAGAACCAAATGAGAAAAATAAAACCAAACCAATTAAAAAACGTATTAATATATTCTCGCAGCCCTTCATATGCAAAACAACACTACTACTTGTTCTGTTTGAAATTTCAGCTACGTTGTGGTGTCTTTAATAGATGTTCTTTATTTACAGATGCGAAATTTCGTTCGGGAATTTTCTGTGAGGTGTGCAAAGGCAAACAGAATAGTGAGTAGCTTCACGTACAGCCGCAGTAGGCGCTGTCATCCAAGTGTGACCATACTTATACAGTGAGATGCTATTTTATTTTAAACCGAAACAGAATCAGAAATAATCGTTCGGTTGAGATGGACATCTAGCAATGTGCTTTTAACAAAGAGCAAATTTGGGCAGGGAGCTACATACATGACTGACACTTAAAATTATACAATACCAATGAGCTACATATCAATACATAAATGACTTAAACCTTGTAAACAACTTAACAGTTTATATGTAATAGCAGATAAATGGTAATAAATGAAACAATCGCAATGGAAAGTTTTCAGACTGGAACTGCTGACGGAACTTTCGTCGCAAAATTCCCTACCAACCAAATTGGGACATATCAGCGACACGATCATAATTCTAATTGTAATTATTACTACTACTCCTTACACATTGTGTGTCACTATACAACAAAGTGAGATGAAAATTTTTCCCAAGGCAATAACCAAATTTTCAGTAACTCCACTTTCCGCTCTCGATGGTGAAACCTCCACCAAAATTGCATTCTACAGTAATAGGTTATCATCGGACCGTAAGCTGAAATGTAAGAATGTTGAAGAATAATTCTGCGAAATAGCTAGTTCCATAATCCATTTTCTTGGGAATATACCCCATTACATATTGATTTTCTTCTACTGTTAACACTGTCATGCTTTTTACGGTTTCTGTATTAGATTGTAGTGAACAACCGGATAAAATTGTAGGACTTATGGGTATATACAGATTATTTGCGAAGGAATAAGCTCAAATACTCGACACTAAAAAAGTATACTGATTTTTTATATCTTATTTCTTACTACGGTAATTAGTAGTGCAGTTTACTTTGAGCGTAAATCATTAATTTGGCCTAACGATTTTTAAGACTAGGCTGTCCCTACGCGAAATCAATGGAATTATGGTCTGATTTCTCTTACTGTCTGGATTTTTTCGTAAAGTTTCATGCATCTTTAAGATTATCTCCATCAGTAAAAGGGATTTTCAGTCTAGGGGACCCTCTGGGGCAACAGCCTACAGGGAAAGATGTTGTTGAAGTGACTTGGTACGAAAGGGAGTGCCTATAATGGAACAAATGTAAAATAACCCATATATTTTTAGTTATTCTCGTGACATGATCAATTTATGTAATCATTAAATTGGAATAAATGTGGAAAATACCCTTTTAATATACTAACTCTTGTAACTGTTTACTGTGAACCAACTAATTTTTAATAAACATAGCTTCATTTTATAGTTCTTTAATTTAAATCTGTTATAGGAGCCTTTAACACAGCATACCTAATAGCCACAGTAACAACGATAAAATGAAATGGGATTATAAATAGAAGAGCTCAATAATGTGGAAATTTATGTGGCTGTGGCTTTAAAAGTATCTGTATTCACGCGACTCCGACGATTACTTAATCTTAGTCCATATCACCACAATTCGAAAAATAAAAGTCGCGTCATCTAAATGGTTCAAATGGTTCAAATGGCTCTGAGCACTATGGGACCTAAGGTCATCAGTCCCCTAGAACTTAGAACTACTTAAACCTAACTAACCTAAAGACATCACACACATCCATGCCCGAGGCAGGATTCGAACCTGCGACCGCAGCGGTCGCGCGGTTCCAGACTGAGGCGCCTATAACCGCTCGGCCACACTGGCCGGCTCTAAATGATGATTAAAGCTTTCAGCTCTAAGGAACGCAGTACAACTGTTCGTCAAGTACATTATTAACGTTTCAACGGTAATGATAAGTATAGAGTCTAATGGTTCATGTGTTCTACATTGTCGTTTAGAATTCCTAGAAAGTGACAGTTTTTTGAAACACTGTTCCAGGAAACAAGCCTATCCTAGCTGACGTAAAGAACACTGCAGTGCCTATTATCACCAAGGAATGTAGATCTGATGATTATCTCTGTAGCAAATCGAACCCGGTCATCGAAATAAAAAGTAATAAGTCTTATGCGGCTACGGCTGAGTTTACTAATTAAACAAATAATGTTATTGAACCAATTCTGTTATTTTTTAGGATAGCATAACGTTCTTTTAAACAATAGAAAATGAAATAACAAAAACGCAACTTCTTAAAAAAATTCCATCAACCTTCTGTATGTTTCTATCTTGTCTTTCTTAGTGTTGTAGGATTCCACTGAGACTCCTATGCTGGGAAATCTTATTCGTCGCCCTGAGTAACCATTGAGCAACACACGAGAAAAAGTTGGAAATGTTATTGGCTTGACCATTTATTTTTCGGTATTTCAGGAGAAAAGTAAACAATAACAGTTAGGGAAAATCTGACTCAGAAAGCGCCCGTGTAAAATTTTTAACCATGAAGAAGGAAGGAAAATCTTTCTTCTCTCTTCTATTCGTTGTTGTTGAGTAGATCACAGCTCTCGCTCACTTGAACATCGATAGCGCATTTAATGCTGGCAACGAAATAGCTGAAAGCTCTGTTAAACGCCCTCCCGTGTGCTAACGCAACACTTTTTAAGCCCCTCTTCAAAATAAATCTAGGTTAATATGGCAGAAAACGGCAGTCTCTCAGCACAGTCGTGCTTAACATTTAGCACAGGTTCAAGCTTTTTATTGCGTAATTTTTCGCTGTAAAAGTTAACATAGACCGTATCCCAGTATTCCGCCTTTCACGAGCTATGACATATTAAAGAGATCCAGTATACTATAGTTTTTATACCTCGGTAAGCAAAAGCCTTTCAAATTTTGACGTTCTAGTTATTCAGCACGTGCAACATTTATTGTCTGCACAGTTCTGGAAATTTTAGTTTCACCACCTTGCATGTTGTGGAGACAGCTGCGTGTAGAAAATTGATATGGCGTGCTTAAAACGTCACGCAGTTTCTCGAACTCGTCACTGACTACGTGGCTGTATATTTAGCTATCAGAAATACATACATTGACACAGTGGAAACACTGGGCCTCTGTGCAACTGGAAAAAGACTGTTTTGTTGTTTCTTTAGTTCTACGACAACTATCACTTGTGAATACAGAGTTTATTTTTGCTTCTGTTTTCCTTCTGAAGCTGTTTACGATAAAATATATCGGGTTAGGTATTTGCCTCAGAAGCTCTGCACACACTTTCCTTTCAAATAACACACACACACACACACACACACAGACACACACACACACACACATATATATATATATATATATATATATATATATATATATATATATATATATATATATATTCTTACGAGACAGAAGACCGTGAAAATTACAATGACAAGTTCTATATGCATTTGAGTGCTTCAAACACAGTTGTGAATAACATTTGAGTGGTCCCGGCGGAGGTTCGAGTCCTCCCTCGGGCATAGGTGTAGGGGTTTGTCCTTAGAATAATTTAGGTTAAGTAGTGTGTAAGCTTAGGGACTGATGTCCTTAGCAGTTAAGTCCCATAAGATTTCACACACTTTTTTTTAACATTTGTGAAACATGGTTAGCAAGAGCAACAAAGTAAATATTAAAACCCTGATTATAGATTAATCTATAAGCTTTATAATATTTGGAGGAAGTCATATTTTGCCTTGGAGAGAGTGACTTACTTTCTGATTTTACACTTAATATTTTGTTTGTTACAATCACAGAAAATGTTTTATATAGCTACCGGAAATTGGACACCACTGGCCAACGATTAGAGTCAGCATCAAAGAGTGGGCGATTGCGACAAGGAAAGTGTTAAGTGTAGAATTATTAAACTGTCCTGTAGATGATCTTCCAGTGTGCATGTTGCCGCACACAAAGGGCAAAACTACAATCGCTGGATACGTTGTGGCTCACAAGCCCATATTCACGTCCTTTTATCAAATGTGTATATCTATCAAATGATCTATTTTAGGTTTTCCACAGTCCTTTTCAGTATTTCGTCGTTCGTTATCCACTGTACCCACACAAACTTCAAATTTATCCTACAGCACCGCATTTCAAAAGCTTGTACTGCCTTTTTATTTGTAGTATTTCTGGTACATTTATTACTTCCGTACAAGCTTACGTTCCAGGTAAATATCTTCAGAATGGGCTTACAATAACTTAAAAATATATTCATTGATAACAAACAGTTCTCATTCAGAAATGATTTTGTAGCTAATGCTAGTCTTCGTATTATACCTCCCAAATGCGGCCATAGATATTTTGACGTCGAAATAACGAAATTTAAGTCAGACGAAAATAAATACGGAGATCAGTGGACAATGCTGTCCATTATCCTAAAATCTGTGATCACTTGGAACGCTAGCAGCGTTTAATTGGTACATAAAACTGTAGTGAATAACAGGACCAGAACTTTCCCTAGGCAAGTGGGAACACAATCCTGGGTCTCAGTGAGAAAGTGAGAAAGTTCGGGAAGTCAAGATCATGGATGCTGGTCTGGTAAGTTGTCGCTAAGCGGTAAAGTTTGGATAGTGTTTTTGGTAGACGTTAGCCGGAGCGGAAGGGCTTCCTGTAGTCAATAATGCGAAACAATGGCTCTGACAGTTAAAGTGGGCTTGGAGCATCTGCCATAACCAATCACGTAACGCAATTTTGTGTAGGCCTCCAGTGCAACGCGTAACAGTCGCCAAGCCGTAATAGTCGACTTCGGTGCCGCCGCCAGCTGTTTGCCTTTCGCAACTGAAAGCTAGCATTATCGCTGCCAGCTCTCAGCAGTCTTTCGACTGTTATCGCCATGTGGAATACAGAATAGTGTAGCGAATCTGGTGTTAACGGCTTTGGGAAATTACTGACTCCGTGACCTTACTGCTTATGTCATACCATATTAGTGCGCAAAAGTGAACAAAGCAGATTAAAAAATGAAACTCAATGTAGAAGTCTTTTAACTAAATAACAATGACGTGGAACAAATTGACAAGAATGTACAGAGAGTAAAAATATGCGGCAATTTTATGCTAAGGACGGTCGTTCTGAACACGGTACATCGTAATTTAAGTAAAATATATCCTCATACAAATTAGAGGAATGTCTACATTTGTTTGCAAAGAAGCACCGCAATGCCAACACCTCTAGTTATAACGTTATTTTATCCATGATCAAGGTCGATGAACGCTGTGGTCGTCATTTAGGTGTGTTGTAGCTAAATTGTGGTCTGTTTGAACGTTACTTATTCGACAGTTTTACTTGTACTGTATGTGTGGCTAATGAGGAATATGTATGCCGAAATGATATGAAGATCACTTACAAAATAAATACGCAACGCTCGTTGGTAAAGACTTCTGCTGAGCTCTGTTACTAAACGGAGCCATACCATTTTGTAGCACATTATCCAAAAATTGGAGCTCTGTCAGTTACTATAAAAACAGCGGTGTGAGCAAATCCGTTTACGACATGTACGTGACAGTGTTCTTTTGTTTCAAGAACGTTAAATTTCAGCATTTAGCAGAACAGAAAACTGTGAGGATTTTTAATAAAATAAGGCGGAAGGTTTTTGACATAATATTGAGCAGGAATGACAGAGCACAAACAAATGAAAGAAATTAGCATAAGATAAGTTTATATCTTCTCCTGTCGAGTAGACAACATGTCGTTTATGACTGATTTAGATGAGTTGGTTTAACTACAAACTGAGTCAACTAAGGAAAGAACGACTTCCAGTACACAATACGCAGTTTTTGTGATGTCTCTTGTATTTATGTAACAGAAAATTATTTTGGTTTCTTATTACGGGCTTTGGGCTCCCGTCAATAATTCGTGTGTTTTAGTTTCCCGTCTCTATCCATTAGTAGAAGAAATACTTGAAACTTATTCCTCCTTTCCGCAGACGATCGTGCAGTGGATAAAAGAGCTAATGTCACAGAATGTAAAAGGCTGTTACTGAAATTATTTGTTCGGAACACAGAACACTATGTAACAGACGGGTGAACGAAAAGGGCCTCCGTGAAGGATGAAATATTAAAAATTCATTCGGATGTCCCCCTGGGAAACGGTAAGAACACTGTCATATTCTTGCAATGCAGAAGCATACATGGAATGAAAGATAAACTACCAGTTAAACTTCAGTCCCTCTCAAGACCAAATATGACAATGTCTGTCAAATTAGAAGGCGTATTTCCGTCTAAGATACATCTACTGCAGCACCTATACCTCGATCAGAAATATGATGTGATGGTCATCCACGAAATCCAAAGACACAGCTGATCAGCACTTCCCAGGATCTCTGGTATGTTACTCGTTGCTGAGAGACACAATCGAGACTATGGGAGTTCATTGTTTGGAAAATCTGATGTTGAGTTCATATTCACTGATTTTAGAGAAAGAAACAACTTTGAGATTATCAGCGTGACTTCGTTATTTCCACTATATACAAACCTCTGGAAACAAATTTGATTTCTATGGGTCTGAGAACTTTAATAAAGGAAAAATGAAGGTAGTAACTGAAGATTTCGACAGTCATAGTAACGTATGGGTTAATGATGACGATGAAAACGGTGAAAATATTCTCCAATTGGCAGATTCTTATCAGCTATCATTAATGCATGACATTAAACTATCTACATCGCCCAATAATGGCAGATGGGGATTAGTCTACCTTGTTTGTAGACGATAAGTTGCTGAACAATATTAAAGTCTGTATGCGTGACAATCCCAAACACCCAACATCGACGAATAATATGTCAAGTTATGTCAGCAATAACACCACATGTTGTACTATTCCGTCGGTTTAACTGCATAAACACCAACTGGGAGAAATTATTAGCCAAATTGAGTCAGAATATAATCGGGCTACCCCCTCTCCACGACAATCACAGACACAAGTTGACCACTCCTTGACGCTACAGAACTAACTACGTACAGGAACTTCCTCCCAGCATAAAGCAAAACTTATAGAAGTAGCTTCAGATTTTCGAGAAAGACCCATGGAGTGGGGAAGCAACTCTAGCTGGGCAAGAATTTAACAACTCTATCGCTGAAGCCAAAAGAGAGAAGTGAGCAAAACTCATGGATGAACTGAATATGTCCAGAACCAGTCAAAAAGCATGGAGTCTACAGAGGAAATTAAATAATGATCTAACCATGAGATCAGTAAATGCCAACGTTTCTGCTGACCAAATAGCTAGTCCCTTGCTGAAGAATGGTAAGCCGGACTGCCACAAATCATCGACTTAAATATGCATATCTCCGGAAGAGCAATCGAGGAATCTTTCTCAAATATTCATCATTTGGATTTGCAGCTTCTTGTGTTTACCGTGTTTTTAGTTGAAATTGTAGGATGCGAGGTCCACCAGTTATGCAAAGCACGGTTTTTTAAAGTATTCAAACATGTTTCAGCACCACTGTCCCATCATCAGTGGGTTTCCATTTTATTTAATCTTTACACTTGGTGTGCATGATTTTTCAGGACCAATTGTGTATTATTTATTACAGGTAGCTGCTCATGTTTTCGAGTGGCAAGCCCTTTTATTCTCAGCATCATAGTGAGGTGTCGCGATGCACACTTAAGTATAACACGCATTTTCACAAATAAGGTCGTAAAGGCACTTTGCACTTCACCAAAACACAGGACCACAATTACATATTTGTGAAAATACTTGCTATATTTACGTGGGCATCACGACACCTCACCATGATGCTGAGAATAAAAGGGCTTGCCAGACGAAAACATGAGCAGCTACCTGTTTTTCTTTAGCAAGTGTCTCAGTTACTGCCGGATACCAAAGTTATGGAGAAAGTCTCGTGTAGTCACCATTCAGAAACCGAGCAAGCAAATCTTTAAATGAATGATCCACGATAGAATCTTAGAAGAACCTGAACCGTTCTTAATCCCGCTGCAAGCTGGATTTAAGAGTAGACCGGGGAAGGACTGTCACAGTACAGACACTAAATCAAACCCAGCATACTTAAGACGGTTTAAGACAAGAAAGGTCACTGGCGTAACACTCACTGATCTAACACCAGCTTACGATACCAAGAATCGTCAAACGCTCCTGCGCAGAATATATGGAACAACTAAAGGTGACCATCTCGCTCAAACAATTCAAGATCTCATTCAAAATAGATTTTTCACAGAATATCATGGTCAGCGCCGTTGATGGAGGATGCAAAAAACGAGTTGACACAGGTCAGTGTTATGACTCCTCGTATATTTAATACTTTTACCAATGATCAGTCTCTGCCTGCTAACACACCAAGTTTCATCTGGTGCTCTCGCCCTCTGTTACTAGAGTGAGACCTTAGAACAGGTGGAATTAAATGTTTACGCTGCTTTGGAGGAATTATATATATACTACTACACGAACCAATTAAAACCAAATCCCAGCAGAAAACAAGTGTGCGCGTCCCATCCGAAGAATAAACAGGCACTCAAGAAACTTCTAGTGCATCAGAGAGAAAGGCAGCTGGAACACAGTTTCCAGATCAGGTATCTTGCGGTCACTTTTCACCGTGCGCTAACTTTCAAGGAGCACAGTCTGAATGCAAAATAAAAAGTAGCTGATAGAAACAACATATTGCGCAAAATTGTGGGAACATCCTGGGTTGCAGAAGGAAAAACAGTTAAGACTACAACTCTACCTTTGTGTTACGCTGCAGATGTATACGCTAGCCGTTCCCTTTGTGGCTGTGGAGTTCAACAAATTATGGAGCCCTTATAACAGTGTGAGTATGTCCTGCAAGATGTACCATTGACGCCGGCCGCGGTGGCTGAGTGGTTCTAGGTGCTTCAGTCCGGAGCCGCGCTGTTGCTGCTATGGTCGCAGGCTCGAATCCTGCCTCGGGCATGGATGTGTGTGATGTCCTTCGGTTAGTTAGGTTAAAGTAGTTCAAAGTCTAGGGAACTGATGTTAAGTCCCATAGTGCTTAGAGCCATTTGAACCATTGACGACCTGAAGTCCGGAAGCTCTGAACGCATCGTGATTGCAAAATACTAGGCTAAAGTGGCTTAGATTAATGTCTTTGCCTTATTTTCTTTGTTAATTATTCTTTTAATGTCTAGCAACGTACGCTATAATCTGTAAGATGCAGCATTGTCTTCAATTTTTTTTAAAATTAGCAGTAAATTTTTAACTGTATTGTCTATGTATACGTTTATATCTTGCATGATGAATTTTGGTGCTTTGACACGAATAAATAAATAAATAAATGTAAGAGACATATTTACCATGTTAAAATTAAAAAAGCATGATCTAGAAGTAGACTAAACATTGAAAGTTGCATATTAAAATATTCACTTTCCATTCCTCATAAGTCCGCCCCCGGTAGCTGAGTCGTCAGTGCGACAGAATGTCGAACCTAAGGGCCCGTGTTCGATTCCAGGCTGGGTCGGAGATTTTCTCCGCCCAGGGACTGGATGTTGTGTTGTCCGAATCATCATCATTTCATCCCCATCGACGCGCAAGTCGCCGAAGTGGCGTCAAATCGAAAGACTTGCACCCGGCGAACGGTCTACCCGACGGGAGGCCCTAGTCACACGACATTTACATTTTTGTTTCTCATATTTTAAGTGACTGAAATCGCGAGAAAGTTTTGCTATAATAATATGTGACCAGTCCGCTGTAGTGGTTTGTCTTAACGACTCTTTGGAGTGAGCGATGGCTCGGGCAATACGAATTTGACGCAGCGTTGGACGCAAACATGACCTGTGTTATAATAGGGAGAAAAGGTTCTAGAGTGTTCTATTCCGTTTGTATCTTTGCTGTGATGTAGTTGTAGGAAGGAAGCGTGGCTACTGGGACATACATCGAGAAAGCGAGTGTTGTTGATGTCGCTCTGGCTCTTTTTATGAAAACTGATAATGAGAACTGCGGCCCACAATCCCTTGAGGACGAGCGCCGGAAAATAAAGTAATATCTGCCACAAATTGGAAGCTTAGTCTACCATACCGATGCAAGTTATTCACGTCAGATTGGTGATGCAGTACCCTTAATCTCCGACAGGGAAGTCACGCTAATATCCTGGCTACCGAATTCGCTTGATTTAAACCCAGTGGAACATAGGTAGCACGCTACTGAGCACCAGCTTAGCGCACATATACCTTCGTATAGAGATTTACAAGAATGGCGTCACTTATGCGTAGATATCTTGTATTACATATCCCCAGAAAACGGCCAAGGACTAGTCGAATCCATGATACACAGAATCGCTGTTGATATAATCAGAAACATCATATTGATATCGCTGGTACCAGACACTAGTGAAATTCCTTAATAACAGCTCTCATGTTCACAAATCTTCCTTTCAGACAGTGGTGAAATTAAATCCAAACATTATCGGAGATAATGAAAAGAGACTTAAATGTCTCAGGGAAACATTTAATTATAATACCAAAAATAACTGTTTCTCATTGTCTTCATTGGTGGTTGCGGCGGTGTTTCTCAGATAGTAATACAACTGGCAAGTGAGGTCTTGGAAGGTACATTTGTCGGCAAGCTAACTACATAGAAACAGCGCCAGCAAATGAGATCGGTACTTGACCGTCAGCCGTCGAAGGCCAAGCCATCCGCTCTTCACGTGCGAACAAATATTCAGACAAAGCGTTGTGCAACGATCTAAAGTAGAATTAAAAGTTTAAAGAAAGTCATAATACTTTGTCGGGTGATGTAAAACCAGTGTAACGGTTCTTTGCGTTTCACAATAATCTGCTGATTACAAAGGCTGTTCAGAAAGTAAGTTCCGATCGGTCCCAAAATGGATACCACTGTGAAAATTCAATGAAACTCTGCACACATGCGTTGGGCAGTGTCTAGCACGCCCGTCGATAGCGTCAGGTCATTCTCTTCAATCAGAATGCACAGTGAGGAACGTAAAATGGCCTAGAAAATAGGGTCTCCCGCCAAGCAGAAGGGCCTGTTAAGAAATTTCTCCTGGAGGTATGCAGCCCAGATAACATAGCTGCCATGCGCTTCCTTCTTCAAGACAATTCTCAGCTGCATTCTGCAGGGACAGAGAAGATATTCCTGCAGCGTTTTCGATGGGAAGTGTCTGATCACTCACAATACGGCCCGTAAATGGCTACCTCCGAGTTTCATCTCTGCTCAGACAAACCACTGGCTATGAGGACAAAATTTTGACAGACAACAAGCTGCAGACCAGCGCAGAGAATTGAGAGTATCGGCGGCCGCCCTCTAAAACGAGGTTATTGGAAAGCTGGTGCAACGCTACAACAAACGTCTCACCCGGATCGGCGACTATGTGGATAAGCAACTGTAAGTTGTAGCTATGTTTCGCAAATAAAACATTTTTCATTTTCACAGCGTTTTTCGTTTCGCGGCCGATCGGACCCTACTTTCCGAATTCTCCTTGCAGCTTTATCAGAACTACACTTTTTACGAAATTTCAAAAGCGCGCATTATGAAAGGTAGGAAAATCTAATCTTGAATTTAGGTTCCAGTTTATGCAAAACCGTAGTGTAGAGGTTTTTACGAAGTTGCCTCTTATTTTTCAAGTTATTAGTTAAAAACTGGTTTTTGTAATAAAATTTCTAAACTCATGACAGATTAACTAACTTTTAGAAGTAAGTTACAATCATAAAATTGCAGCACTATATTCATTATCATGGAGCTGTACCAAAATGGAAGATATTCGGTAAAAGAGAGAGGTCGCAATCTACCCTCGGTCCCATTAGAAAACTTCCGAAAGTACTTCACTGATATTTTTATGGAACGTACACAGAGTACAGTATTGCTCATAGAAAAATTGCGGAAGTTGCTTGTCGGCAACTAACAGAAACGATGCCTTTGAGCATAGCTGCAGGTGCTTAAGACGCGCTAACCGCCGGCCGGAGTGGCCGAGCGGTTCTAGGCGCTACAGTCGGGACTCGCGCGACCGCTACGGTCGCAGGTTCGAATCCTGCCTCGGGCATGGATGTGTGTGATGTTCTTAGGTTAGTTAGGTTTAAGTAGTTCTAAGTTCTAGGGGACTGATGCCCTCAGAAGTCAAGTCCCATAGTGCTCAGTGCCATTTGAGCCAACGCTCTAACTACAAGTGTTCTGTGTCCTGTCAGTTGTGAAACGGCACTGGCATTATAAAAGGACCACCTCAGTGACACATGGAATTCATTCGACCACTGTCAGTCGCCTGCGATATATCTCGCTTCACTTCAGGATATTCAGTACTTTGTTCGAGATCGCCTCGAATGGCATTGAAGACAACTGTTACCTCGCACTTGTGCACATGTGTAGAGGTGAACATTCACGAACTGATAATTTACCGAAAGCCTGTGATTTAGTTTCGATGCTTTTATTTCGTGTGCTGCCCGTAGTGTTATAGAAAGCCCCGTGGCAAGTGGCGTAGTTTATTCACCACTTTTAAGATGGTTCAAATGGCTCTGAGCACTATGGGACTCAACTGCTGTGGTCATAAGTCCCCTAGAACTTAGAACTACTTAAGCCTAACTAACCTAAGGACAGCACACAACACCCAGCCATCACGAGGCAGAGAAAATCCCTGACCCCGCCGGGAATCGAACCCGGGAACCCGGGCGCCACTTTTAAGATAAGCAATTAACTGTACTTAAGTAACAGATGGATCGATAATTAGGAATACTTGGAATTCGACTAGCGGTCGTCTTTAAACTGCATCGAATGCTAATTACGGTAGGAAAACTTTTAAATAGTTTCAAAAATTTTCACTTGCTCTTGTGAAATTTTCTTGAATATACTATTTTGTCAAATCAGTAAATTTTCATATCGCCATAGTTCGATTCCTGTTGATTATAACATTTTATCCAGTTCGGCGAGCTGGATTGTGAACTTTTGCGCTGGAGACAATAATAAGCAGCAGGTTTCTTGATAACTTTCTCACTGTCAGCACAAATAATTTCCAGGCAGATGTTAACGGCAGCTGTATTTAATACCCCACAAATGCATACAAAATGCAAAAGAAACAAACTATATTGCATGAAGCAATAACGAACTTTTAATCTGCCACCCCACACATTTGAAAACCCAAACCTTTGAAATGGTTCAAATGGCTCTGAGCCATTTGACATCACACACATCCATGCCCGAGGCAGGATTCGAACCTGCGACCGTAGCGGTCGTGCGGTTCCAGACAGTAGCGCCTTTAACCGCTCGGCCACTCCGGCCGGCAAACCTTTGAAAACAGCCATGTGCAGCCACTGATCTACCAGACATGACCCAAGACACAATCTCCTTGTTGCAGTCTGTAAAAGGGACAGTTATTTAAATTCATTGATAACGTCGTCAAATGGAACCGATAAAATGTTTCATTATCAGTATACGTTATAAAAATAAGTGTACAATGCGCGTGCAGATAAAGCTCAGAAACGAGTCTCAATACGATCAAAGGAGTTACGTGGTGTGGCAACCATCTATTCCTCATCCATGAAGAAGGTTCCCGTATTTACCTGAAAGGCGTGCTTCTGAAGATATAAGTGCTGAGAAGTTCCGCCCTCTAGAAATTTATAGAACGTTCCAGAAGATTCGAGAATTCTACGACGTTCCTGCACATTCGAGAGCATTCGCGAGTGTTACAGAACAACCCAGAAAGTTCCACAATGGTCAGGGATGTTCGGGAATATCCATAAACAGTTTTTAACACTGGGGAAGATTCCAGAATGTTCTGGAATATTCCGGAACATCTCAGAAAATACTCAAATGGTTTGTAATTTTCTGGAACATAGTGGTCGACTCGAAGCCTTTTTGGTATGTTCTAAAATTTGTTAACGGTGGGGTTACCCATTGGTAGGGGTATATCAGGGGTTTATCAGTGACAAAGGGAGAAACCGAAAAAGTAGTGCAGTGAGTGAATAAAAACAAACAGCAAAGTTTGAGTTGTCAAAGTGATATAGTGACTGAATATAAATCGAAAATAAAATCTGAAAAGTGTGTAAAATGTAATTAGTGTATTTGTTATTTCTAAAGCAAAACGGAAAAAAACAAAAAGAAAAGCGAAAAAACAAAACAGGCGAAAAGCACGAAGCACGTTTCAGTTAACAGCACCGTGAGATGCAGACACACCGAAGAACAACGAAATGAACGGACTGAAGAATCAACAATTGCGACACAATCTTGTAATAAGAGTGGCAACTTAGGCCAGCCATGAAAACAAGTCCCTACAAGACGAGGACAAGTAATCAGCGCAACCTAACAAATAAAGCATTCCACTACGAGCCATAAAAGAATATAACAAACACAAACACGTCGTAATCGAAGAAACGGATAACATCTGCCAGTTTTGAAACGCAAAAAAGATTCGCTACAGAAACATCAGGATTCTGTTGAATGAATGGAAAAATTCGATTATCACCACAGGAAGCACATGCGCAGCATATTTTACATTGCATGACCGGGGAAACTCCAGAATCGAAACACTTTCTACAAAATAGAAAATTTTACAATGCCTGGTTTCCAATGACTTCTTTCGGTGTCACTTTGATCAACATTAACAGGGATGAAGTCGATCATGTTTTTTTCCATCCAACATGGCATGTGCGTATGCGAGCAAAGCAACGGGTAAGAGGCTCAGCCTAAAATACTGGAACGATTTCAGTTAAATTTGGTGCACATGTTAGTTAGAATATGGAAAGCATTACTGTAGGGGTAAAAACAGCCAGCCTCCTATTAGGGTGAATATGATAGCGTGGAGAGAGAAGGGAGAACGAGGAGATGGACAGATAGGAGGCGGGGAGGGGGGAGGGAGAGGGGGAGGGAGGGGGGGTGGGAGAGACACCGATAGGAGGAGATGGAGTAATAAAATTAGAATAAATAAATACCCGAGCAACGCCGGATTTCTCAGCTAGCTTATAATAATTACCTATAATTTTGTTCTCCGACAGAAATAAATGAGTAACAATTTTCACGTTCTAAGAATAAGCTGAGGCTGCAACGTTTTGGTAAGCTGAAACAAACTGAAGGTATTAACTTCATATGCACCATTAAGAACACCCTATTTACCACAAGAAGTGTACGACTCTCAAAAATGGAATCATAACCAGTTGTAGCGCTGAACCAAGAAAGAAATGAAATTCAGTAAGCTAGCATTATGCACAAACAGGGCCGGCCACCTATTTCGCTCTTACGGCTAATATCTAGAAGAGGAATAAAAAGGGATCGCACAAATCCTGAGAAGGCAAATTTAGTTTCCCGTGGACGATTAAGGGGAATGCTGAGACGGATGCATTAAAAGGACACGGCCAACTTCCTTCCCTACCCATGCTCACGGCGAATTTGTGCTCCGTCTCTAATGACGCCGACGTCGACGAAGCGTTAAACCCCAATTTTCTTTCCTCATTTCTGAGTCGCTCCACTACGTGAGAGGAAATGAAGCGATCAGCACAAATTAAGCATAGAGAGATGCTGCCATCAGCACAGTCAAAAAGGGAAATAAAGGAAGGTAATATTTGGAAGTAGGTTAATTATGAAAATTTAAGAGGGCGGTCTTTGAGAAGCTAATAGGAACTAAGTAATCCGTCGGCCGCCGTAAGACAAATGAAGATTTTGAGTTAATGATTAATACTGTGAATACGAGAAGGCTTGACTGTGTAGAGCATGATACACATTTTCTATTTGAGAACGTAGATACTATGAAAGTCATGTAGTTGACGAAACAGTTTTCCTTTTAAGTTGTTATAATAGACCATCTTATTTAATTTTTTATGTATAGAGACATTTTACATGCAAACATATTAAGTTGGTTTTTACTGTGACTTTTTCATATGAACTTAAACTAGAAGTTTGCTTTAAACAGTCCCAGTACCCATTTCGGAAGTTTTAACCTCCACCATCATATGGATTTCTGTCAATTAATATGACACATGGGGTAACCTCTGGTCCTGTATGCTATCAGTGTTTTGCTTTTCGACTTCTAGTATCAGGTAGTGCCTCAGGTTATTCATAAGCCATACACACAACACATACACGTCTGATTAATTGACAGAAGTCCGTCTGATAAAGGAGGTGCAACTTTATGAAATGTGTAGTGGAATTAAATGTAAACTGTCGCAAATGGGACAGTCCTATTACATCTCCGATCTATTTATTTCATTTCAGTGCATTTCATTCATGTCAAACATTTCGCTTTCGACGGGGTAAAGCACTGTGATGCGTAGACTCCACAGTGCTGAATAATTCAGACAATGTCAGAAAGGTAGAAAATTTTAGTGACTGAGGAAACAAAGAAAAAATAAATCACAAATGGATCCCACAGGGTTTAATTTTGGGTCCACTCATATTCCTTATATATGTGAATGACCTTCTGTTTAACATTCAACAAGCCAAACTGGAACTTTTTGCAGGTGATACTAGTGTTCTAATGAATCCGATCAGAGATAAAACAGCAGAAGGGTTTGTAAATGATGTTTCCAAAAATATTATTAAGTCTTTCACTAAAATGGACTCCCCCTATATCTTCGAAGAACACACTACATTCATTTCTGTACAACAAATAGAGTCATGCCAACAATTTATGTAGCACATAAGATTAGTCAGTAAACAGGGTAGACTGCTAGAACATTTGAGGTGTAAATACTTATGGAAGTTTGAACTGGAAGAAACATATTACTGAGCTTCTGAAACAATTACGTTCAGCTTCTTTTGCTCTTCGTGTAAGGGTTAATATTGGGAGCAATCATATCAACCCTTTGACATGATTTGCATATTTCACGTCAATAATGGCTTGCGGAATAATTTTCTGTGGTAACTCATCTCATAGAAAGTACTAATTGCATAAAAGCGAACAGTAATAATAATATGTGAGGTTCGCCCACAGACGTCATGCATTTTAATTCCGCCATCACAGCACACGTATTTGCTAATGAAACTTGTCTTAAATAATCCATCACAGTTTGAGAAGTATAATGATGTCCATAGCTACTACACAAGAGGCAGAAATGACCTTTAGTGCCCCTTGTTAAATCTGTCAGTGGCTCAGAAAGGAATTCAGTATGTAGCAACAAAAATTTTTGATCATTCGCCGAGTAGTATAAAATATCTGACAGCTATCGAAGCAAATTTTTACTCTAACTTAAAATCATTTCTCCTCGACAACTCATATTCCACTTACGAATTTCTATTTAAAATTGGTGGCAAGGAGAAAAAAAGATAATTGTGGTTGCATGAGTCGGACTAAAACTAATAATGAGTTCATTAATTTTAATACTAATCGTGTATACATATCCAGGAAATTGACTCGTTCCACATCATTTCGATAAAAGAATGGTTCGAATGATCTGTGGAACATGTAAGTAACAAACCTCCTGCATTGGTGCTCGTGCTCGGAAGTCATAGGTGGAAGCATGAGAAACCATGAAAGGAGTCAGTCCTGAAGACGTGTTCAGGTAGGCTCCTTGTTAGACTATCGCGCATAGTTCGAGTGACACAAAATTACAATTTCCAGTACATATTGATCACATTTTAGACACTTTGAGTCTCAACTATGTGCACTGATTACTCTTGACGGCATTACATCTTCATTGATCTCACTCCCATTGAAAACCTGCCATTTCGGAACGAACGCCTTTCATCCGTCGCTGAAGTGCACTAAGCTGTGTGTAAGACGCTTGTTGCTTTCACACAGCCAGTCACTAGCTGCCTCTGTTTGATAGAAACAAGGAAGTGCTGGCTTATCTTACCGTAAGGTTAAGCTGGAGCCAGCCAAAACGAATATTACGCGGCAGAATTCGTTTGGGCCCCATCATCATAAGATGCACAAGGATATCCTCGTTTCACCCTTCGCCCTGCCAGAACAATACAGCAAATAGTATTGCAGACAATTATTTTGTGGTAATATGGATGAGTTCGACCAACAACCTTCGGAGTACTGTTCTTCCGCAGTGGCTGCAGGATCAAAATGGTTTGAAATTACAGTGAAATCCAGACCATTAGCTTCTTACAGGAGGGGACAGTTGAAAATGTGTACCCCGACCGTGACTCGAACCCAGGATCTCCTGCTTACACGGCAGATGCTCTATCTGATTGAGCCATCGAGGACACAGAGGATAGTGCGACTCCAGAGACTTATCTCTGGCACGTTCCCTGTGAGACCCACATTTCCAGCTTACTGTTCACCCACCACATTTGCAGTGCCCCTGCCCAATATATTCATTACTCAAGGCAGTCAGTCCACCGATTCCTGTGAGAGTTTGAGCAATGTGAGTGCATCCACACTAAATAAGATCCACACTAAATAAGATCACTGGCCGGTAAGCTTTATCCATATGAAGGTGGTATCTGTTCTTTCGGACATGTCAGGGTTCGAGTCCCCGTTAGGGCACACATTTTCAACTGTTCCCGTGGATTTTTATCAATGCCTTTAAGCAGCTAATGGTCTGGATTTCATTGTAATGTCATTCTTCTAGAGCTGCAAGATCATCAATGGTATGTGTTCTTACGGACATGTCCGAAAGAACAGGTACCAACTTCATATAGATAAGGCTTCTGGCCAATAATCTTCTTCAGTGCGAATGCACTAACATTGCTCAAACTGTTACGGTAATCGGTAGGTTGACTGCCGCAAGTAATGAGTTCAGTGGGCAGGGGATCTATAAATGTAGTGCGTGGACAGTAAGTTGGAAATGTGGGTCCCTGCTGTCGCACTATCCTCTGTGTCCTTGATGGCTCAATCTGGTAGAGCGTCTGCTATGTAAGCAGGAGATCCCGGGTTCCCATCTCGGTCGTGGCACATGTTTTCAACTGTCCCTGTTGATATTTATGAACGCCTGTAAGCAGCTAATGGTCTGTATTGCTTTGAAATTTCATTCTTCTGTAGCTGCAAGATCACCAATGGTATCTGTTCTTTCGGACATATCCGAAGGAACAGCGACCACACATTTAACTGAGACCGTGACGGTCAATTATTTCTTCAGTTCAGATGCACACAATGCTCGAACTCTCAGGGGAATCACTGAGATGTCACCACTAATGAGGCTAACGTCAAGGCGCACTCTATCAGCAGTGTGTGGAGTAAGTTGAGAATTTGGGTCTGACAGGAGACCTGCTAGGGTAACCCGTGCGGTTACGACGCCCATTGTCTTCAGATGGCGCAGTGCTCACTGCATCTGCCTAGTAAATAGGAGACCCGGGTCCAAATCGCGGTCTAGCATAAATTTTCAACTTGCTCCACTGATAAAAATCAGTGCCCATTTACAGCTAACGTTTTTAATATATGTGGGTCATGCTTCGGAGTAATGGTACTTCGAATCAAGCCGCGGGCATTGCCACTGCTCCATACCACTGAGCTCCATGATATTACTCATGTTAGATAAAATAATACTTTTTCGGGTTGTCTTTTGCATCTAGGTCTCTGTAAACTGAAGTGATTTACAAGGAGCTTTTCCCACTCACGACAATGTTGTCAAGTGATTTGTATTGTTATTTATTTTATGATTTTAAGCTGTTCTTCGCGAGAAATGTTAGTTACTTCGATTCGGTGTTTATTCCTGGCCACGATGTCGAAACTGTACTGATTCTTTGATACATTTCAACCTAACGATTTCATTAACTCACTCCTTTGTGGAATTACCAATTTCCGCCACGTGTATTTGCCTCCATGTTGCAAAGCAATAGCGTGTTCCTTAGACTTTTGTTGGATTGGATAAGGCGTTAAAATGCATATTCGTCCCCACCAGTACTTTTTGCTTCGTAAAAAGTTTTCAGCAAACCATGTTATGTGATGCTATTGCGCTTTCTTCTAGATTTCCTGCGGCGCAGAGTATGAAATTTTAAACTCTATATTCGCCATATAAGCTGAATATTGTTAGGAAATGTAAGTAAAAGACGAAGAAACATTTTTCATAGAACCAATCGGACCTGCAAAGTTCTACTTAACACACTTTGAATTTGCGTAGCATGTGGCTTGCAGGTCAGGCAAACGTTCAATATTCCGAATAGTGTTGTTCCCTCTCGTCACTTTTTATTTGAGCGTGCCATCTCCTGTTTCTACTAAAGAGCGAGATCGCGTTATCATTGCATCTTATTCACTGTCTGTTGATGCCGTTCAGGCCATGAGTTGTGTCCATCACTGTAAACGACTACTCGCGTATAGTTTTGAAAGGAGTGGCCGTTTGTATCGTAGAGGGTGGCTATAATTACAGTGCACCTTCTCAGAAAGGTCTAGTGTGGGCAGCAATTTTAGTTACCGTATGGCAGCGACACATCGCAGAGATTCTGATGCATTAATGCCGAACCGAGTTATGCTGAAAAAAAAAATTGTTCCAGTTTTGGCCACCAGGTGCAAATCTGGCGGTGTCAGTGCAAGAAGGATGTATAGAAATGTTTCCATGCATAATGCATTGGGAACGGGACGTGGGCGGAAACGGTCAAGCAAATGTGAAAGGTATAATGTCGACTGTATTGTTAGCCGTCGCTTATACAGGCTGGTCGAAAATTTCCGTTACAAACTTCTAGGACCTGTAGAGGGGGGTGACTTATAGTATTTTGAACGGGAACACATGTCCGGTAACGTACCGTTTTCGTACTACAGCCGTTTGGAAACATGTTTGCTAGGTAGGTTTGCAACAGGATAGTCATAGTGATGGGTGTTTACGTCAGATTGGCTGATGTCATTTGACATCCTATCCTACCTCACTGACCTGATTGAGCCTCATTCACGCGTCTGTCAGTGTTGGAGCAACATGGCTGAGTACAAGTTTGCAGAAAACACCAACATGATCTTCCTGAACAATGAAGCTCACGACAATGGAAAAGCTGTTCGCTGCCTTTATCAAGATAGTTCTCCACAACTTCAGACTACATCGCGCACCATTTTCGCCACAATGACGCAGCGGTTTCGAGAAAGGGTATCTTCACCTGCAGCAGGCGTGACTGTGGCGCTCCAGGGGCGCCCCGCTCGCACGAACTGGAAGAGGGGTTAGTGCATCACGTTGATGAGAACCCGTCAACAAGTACGCAAGCAGTCTCATTGTCTATTAATGAATGGAACTGTAAAACAAGTGATTTATTGGATCACGCTCAGTGAACTACTTGTAAAAATGGTCGCATTAGCAGTACGTTTTCAAATGGTTGTAGCACGGAAATGGTACGTTTCTGAACATGGGTTCCTATTCTAAATATTATGTACTCACTCCACACTACAAGTCCTAGAAGTTTGTAACGGGAATTTCCGACCACCCTGTATTATTCGTTCAGTATGAGTACTAGAGACGCTGACGAGATGCTGCAACCGTGAAACGTCGTGATCAGCAGCTGCTCGCAGCAGTTTCAATGGACTCTCAGCAAAGTTCTAATGTATATTGAACTTCAGATCAGCTAGAGACCGAACGTGACCCTGGTAAACGCGTCCTTTTAGATATCCCCAGAGCCAAAAGTCTTGTGGGCTCTGATCAGGTGATCTTACAGACCATTCACCCAGAACACATCCAGAGAACAGTTCGTAGAGGCAGATTTTTCACTGGACGAGCGACGTGAGGTGTCACACCATCTTGCATGAAAATAGTGGTTTGTGGTTTCCAAACAGTAGCGTTCCTCCAAATCAGGAATCACATGCTGTACAAGGAAGTCTAGATAACGTGCAGACGTTACGGTACACCTGACAGGCCCTCTTGGTGCATTCTCACCAAAGAAGAATGGACCGTGGACAAATGTGCTTGTGAATCCACACCACACAGTCGCATACGGGGGTCTGTCCAGAACTCACGGTTTTACAGTATCCCACAGTTCTGTCTATTCACTGCACCCTGTAGTGTAAAATATGCCTCGTGATTCCACACAATATTGTCCAGCCACATGTCCTCAACATCGACCACGACAGAAATCGAAGAGAAAATTCATAAATTTGCTGTAGATCATGAGGTTTCAGTTGCTGCACCAGCTGGATTTTGTACCGGTACCAGTGTAAAACAGATCGCATCAATTTCCATACAGTTGACAATGGGATCGACAATTCTCGTGCCACTGTACGAGCACTACTAGCCGGGCACGTGTTGCACAGTCAGTTACAGCAGCAACCACTGCCTCGTCAGTAACTTCCATCGTGAGAGGACGCCTTCCTCTTCCATGTGACACACCAAGCTCACCTTTGTTTTCGAATTTCATTATCACGTTCCTTAAAACATTTAATGAGATTGTGCCTCTCCTCAGATCTTACAATCGACGACATTCTCTCAATGCTGCACTGTAATTGCTGCCGTTCAAGTACAACAGACTCACTAAAAACGCACGGTCTCTCTTCTCGATTGCTATACTGTTCACTCTCGTTACGGCTTGTCAAACGAAAGCGTGTATACGATATCGTCCTACAGTGTATAGCGCCAGATTTGCACCTGGTGACCACAGTCGGAACTAATTTGTTTTCCTGCGTAAATCAGTTCCGCACTAACACATTGACGCATCTACCGAGTTTCACTGCCATGTGGTAATTGCAGCCCACGTTGGACTGAGTAGCTTCACTTTAATTATGAACACCCGGTATATATATATATTTGTTTTATTTTTGACAGCTTAATCGTTTCCTACTCCCTTGTTTTCTTGCGCCAAACACAAACCAGTATCGCACGACTGTACTGTAGCCTCCGGCGTTCAGAGTCGCGACGGCAGCGCTACAAAAATGGCTCTATGGGACTTAACATCTATGGTCATAAGTCCCCTAGAACTTGGAACTACTTAAACCTAACTAACCTAAGGACATCACACAACACCCAGCCATCACGAGGCAGAGAAAATCCCTGACCCCACCGGGAATCGAACACGGGAACCCGGGCGTGGGAAGCGAGAACGCTACCGCACGACCACGAGCTGCGGGCAGCAGCGCTACAATTGCGAATCTAGGCACATCCGCTGCTAAAGTGAGTGCGTCGCACGCGGTAATGCGCCGGCAGCCGTTAGCACGCCCCCGCTAAGTGAACACCATTGAGCGTGACGCACGGCCTACCCTCCTCCTGTGCGCTGGCCGCGTTGTCCTCACCTCGTTCTGACAGTATATACATCCCTACTCAAGCTACGCCGGCCCACTCCAACACATCCGCATCCCCTATCCGCTTACCACGGGAGCCTCTGTAATGAGCGAGCGTTTAGTTTACGTAGGGCGGGAGCACAGCGGACGGTAGAATGTCAGAGTTATTTCTGACTTGACGTCCGTCGGTAACAGAGGCAGCGCTTTACAGAAATTTCGCAGTCGTACTCACTCTTCTTCCAGGAAAATACTAGTCTTGGGTAAAAAGTAGTGGCAACACTACTATAAGACGAAGGATATGCGCCAGATTGCATGCGTGTTGTCTGCAGCTGATACCAGATGGACGGTTGAAGTAGTGCGGTGAGTGGCGATGGCTGTCTTCGAGTCACTTGCAGTGTGTACTGTCTGAAAGGGCGGCAGATCAGTTTAGGCGAAATAATAGTATCTTTAGGAAACAGACAGAAAAGTGGCACGTGGTTGGAGCGCACAAAAATGTTTTCAGGGACCGCATGAGGTGTGTGGTGATGCAGCACTGGAACACCGTAAATGGTGAGGTGGGTGATGGTGTTTCGAGGTGGCAGCGATGTCAGTAAAGATGGGAACGCCATCCATGGCTCTCCACGACCAAAGAACGTGCGCTGTGAACCAACTGGTACCGAAGTGATGGTTCTTGCGGCTTATGATATCAATGGCTTAATCCTGCATCGCGTGACCCGCAGGGGCAGACGATCACTGCAGCCTCATACTGCAGTTTCTTGCTACATCACATCATACTTCATGACAATGCACGATGACAGACGGTGAACCCCGTGCTGTAAAAAATTTGGTTCAAAAAATGGTTCAAATTGCTCTGAGCACTATGGGACTTAACTTCTCAGGTCATCAGTCCCCTAGAACGTAGAACTGCTTAAACCTAACTAACCTAAGGACATCACACACATCCATGCGCGAGGCAGGATTCGAACCTGCGACCATAGCGGTCGCGCGGTTCCAGACTGAAAAAATTTGGAAATTTTGGTAAGTTCCGTGGGACCGAATTGCTGAGGGCATCGTTTCCTAAGCTTACCCACTACTTAATCTAACTTAAACTAATTTACGCTAACGATAACACAGATACCCATGCGCAAGGGAGCACTCGAACCTCCGACTGGGGGAGCCGCGCGAACCGTGGCAAGGCGCCCCTGACTGAGCAGCTACCACGAGCGGCCCTGTGCAGTACCTCTTGCATACGTGGAGGTGGGAGATACTGAAACATCCACCGTGTTCACCGGATGTGAGTCCGTGCGATTACGACCTGTTCAAAAAAATTAAAGCACTCCCTCGTGGCAAGCACTACAGCACAGGACAAGACGTCATCCATGCCATAGGGCGGTCCTTGGGAGACATCGACAGAGATGGACGCACCGATGATGTAAGCGCGTGGGAGAAGGTCATCGGGCTGCGCGGCGATTACATTGAGGGCATGAAATGCGGTGAATGTCTGGCAATAATATAACAAGCTAACTTTAGAAACGTGTACCTCACAATGGACCATCTATAGTCTGTCGACGCCGCTATAGATGTAAGCAACGAGTATGTATATATGAAGATGGTATGTGTTCTTTCGGACATGTCCGAAAGAACAGATATCATTGTTGACCATGCAGCTCTTTAGAATTAAATTACAATGAAATAAATACCGTTAGCTGCATACGGGAGTTGAGATACGTCAACGGGGATAGTTGAAAATGTGTGCCCCGACCAGGACTCAAACCCGGGGTCTCCTGCTTACATGGCAGACGGTCTATCCATCTGAGCCACCGACGACACAGAGGATCGTGGGACTGCAGGGATTTTTCTCTGACACCCCTCCCGTGACACCCACATTCCCAACTGCAGTTACGGGTCTTCATTTCATTGTAATTTCATTCTAACGAGCTGCTTGGTCACCGATGGTACCTGATCTTTCGGACATGTCTGAAAGAACAGATACCATCTTCATGTATAGTTAAGGCTCACCGGCCATTTGACCATCATCTTCCGTGCGGATGCACGAACAGTGCCAGAACTCTTACGAGAATCGGCAAAACGCTGCGAGTAATGAGTATAATGGGCAGGGGCACTATGAATATAGTGCGGGACATTAAGTTGGGAATGTGGGTCTCACGGGAGGCGTGCCAGAGATGAATCCCAGCAGTCGCACTATCCTCTGTGTCCTCGATGGCTCAGATGGATAGAGCATCTGCCATGTAAGCAGGAGGTCCCGGGTTCGACTCCCGGTCGGGGCGCACATTTTCAACTGTCCCCATTGACTTATGTCAACGCCTGTATGCAGGTAGGGGTGTTCATTTCATTGTAATTTCAACGAATATGTTATCACTGTGTATAAGTTTCACAGACCATCGGGAAGCGTTTGACTGGCGCTATAAAATCTATGCTGGCAGCAGTGAAGCATCAAGGAATAGGTCTACCTACAACAGATGCTGTATCGTCCAGAAGATTATGGACACAGCCTCCAAAGAAGAGCACAGAGCAGCCTACGCCTCAGCCGGACCTTAGCAATTTTAAGCCGGAAAAGACAGCGTACTCGATAATAACTGTGTTACACTTTCACCTTAACGTCACACGCTTAGTTCCCGAGTGGCCATTTACTCACCAATGTGACGACAAGCAGACATGCGGCTCTATCCATCTGTAGGTTAGCTAGAATAGTACCAAGAAATGGTTCAAATGGCTCTGAGCACTATGGGGCTTAACATCTGAGGTCATCAGTCCCCTAGAACTTAGAACTACTTAAACCTAACTAACCTAAGGATATCACACACATATATGCCCGAGGCAGGATTCGAACCTGCGACCGTAGCAGCCTCGCGGCTCCGGACTGAAGCGCGTAGAACCGCTCGGCCACCACGGACGGCTATATTACCAACAGTAGTGCCTCTACACAGGACAGTGTCTCAGCGCTTACGTCAGGACTCGTCTGCAGTAGGCGCCCGCAGGTGCGAAACAGACACTATATGGGTGATATCAGCCAGGGTTCGCTGGATTTAGAACTATACAACGTTTTAAATACAGTATGCTGCAAGTGAACGTTGATCCACAGAACCGCGCACAATCTTCATTTTCCAGTTAACTATTGTAAATTGTTACTAATCTGCGTTGCCAACCATTTCTGCTACAGCTGTTGACAACCGCATTCGATCCTAAGACAAAGCTGTATAGTTACTGTGTTGAAGCGAATCACTTAATAACAGAAACTACTCTGTGGTAGGTGGTTTTCTTCCTGCCGCATCTAAATGTTTGACGAGGTATAAAGCTAGTTCGCCTCCCCGTGGTGCACCCTGGGTAACGCTAAATGAACTAGCACAATTCGCGGTGCCCAAGAGAGAAAATCACGTGCACTTAATTAAAGGAGAAGCCTCAGACAAATTAAAGAATCCTTTTGAATACAACTTGACCAGAATGATCGGTCTAGCGTCAGAATTTATCAAATAAATACATAAGGCGTAAGTAGAGCTATATGCCAATATTTGCAAAGACCCTTAATGAGAAAGATATTTACTTTGTCGGAAATCAGGAAACGCTCGTTGGCAGAAAAGAACAGCTGAATCGTAGGGGAAAGGTACCAGGGTATGACCTGCTCCGTACCACTTCCACCCATCATATGGTACAGCCATATATCTACGACACAATATAGAAGGTGCAGTTCCAGTGAATACCCCTCAGTTTGTCGGCTGAGGGCGTATTTAAAGGTCCACAGATATAAACGCCGAACAACTGTTAAATTGGACAGATAGTCCTTTAAAAATAGTAAAGACGTCCAAAGTACCTCCGGACTGCAGCCAAACCACTCAGATTAAGCAAGATCTCAATGCACTGAAAGGAGCAGCAACAGCAATTCCACATTCAGAGCCCTTTACAGTAGATGATGTGAGTAGACACACAGACGACATAAGTCTAGTATAGGTCCCAATTGAAGACAGTATCTGTGACTGGCAGAATTTCTTAGCCACGTTTTACAATCTGGTACTATGCCACGTCGACTTAAGACAGAAAAAAATATTTTCTTTCTCGAACCTGGTAAACAGAACGAAAGACCTTAAAACTACCGCCCAATATCGGTACTTCGCACGATCTACAAACTGCTAGAAAGAATACTGTATAATAGAACTTCTCAGAAAATACCGAGCACTGTACCTCCGGAGCAAACTGGTTTCCGACAAGAAAGAAGACGCGCTGATCAGGTTTCGCCTCTTACAACATTAATTAAGGTGGGATACCAAGGAAAGCCTAAAAACCAAGTTCCATTTGTAGACTTTAAGGCAGTGTATGACACAGTTTGGAGGCAGGCATAATTTGCAAATTTATACGTTATCCCGTGTAAAAAAAACTGGCATGTCTGATAAGTGAAATGTTAGCCCATAGAATATTCATGTTACTATAAGACACACAATAAGCAAACGAAGGAAACTCAGTAATGGCCTTCCCCAAGGATCAGTCATGGCACCGCTGCTGTTTAGCATGTACATCGCTGATATGCCGGAAACAACATCATTAAAATTTGGATATGCTAACGTTATGGAACCGGTCACACAGCGTAAAGACATAGAGAGACAAAGTTTACTGACGTGACACCTCGCCATAACGAGTAACTTCCGGCAACGGAGACTACTGCTAACTCCAACAAAGACAAGTTACTTGCTTCCACTTGAATAATAAAACTGCAAAGAAGGAGCCAGTGGTTTATGTTAACAACCATTTACTCTCCCATAATGACACACCAAAGTATCTGCGGGTCCCCTGATTAGGATCCTCACTTGCAAACAGCACTTGACAAAAGCTGTAGCTTAACTCCGAACCAGGAACAATATAATTCAAAAGCTATTTGTCATAATTGGAACTCTAATGCATCCACTCTCCTTGCATCTGCTCTGCGACTGGTCTACTCGGTGGCAGAATACTGTACACCGGTAGGGCTAAACAGTGCTTACACGAAGAAAATCGACGTGGAATTGAATAGAACCGTGAGAATGACATTTGGTAATTTTTTCATAATGTGGGCCACAGTCGTATTTCTTTGAAGTCAGTACCGCCATTAGACTGTCGTTTATTTGCAGAGTTACATTTACACTTACACGATCATTATTTTGGCTTCAAAGTGCCATTATCAAGTGTTTTAAGTGTTGTACAGTAACTAAGATGGCATACTCTCTCTAATAGTGTATTTTAAATACGAGAGTATGATATCGTAAGCACTGTATAACAATTAAAACACTTGATAATGGCACTTTGAAGCCTAAATCATGATTGTGTAAGTGTACACGTAACACTGCAAGTAAACAGCAGTCTAATGGCGATACTGACTTTAAAGAAATGACATCTGGGTCAACAGAAGGTCCATCGGCTACCCATACTTAGTCGTATTCCACCTCCTCACTTGCGCAGACAGTATGCATTAGAGAGTACAGAATAATACAAAACAACGCCCAGTTTCCTATTCATTCTTTCCCTGAAAATGTAACGTCTTTAGACTTCGGTGTAGAAATCCTCTAATTGTTACTGCTGCAGACCTCCAACGAAATGACTTCGACAAGACAATTTTGGTGTAGAGAGTGGGACTGGCTTTATTGACACACTCCGCAGTGATCCAGTGGATGTCGTGAAAATGTCAGAGTTTGATATTCCCAGGAACGTGTAGTGGGCTAAATAGGATAAGAACGAATCACAGTAATGTGGTAATTACATGTATAAATGGTTCACGGTTACTTCTCCTGAGTGTGGCTGCGATGCTCAGAGACAAACAATTCGATACATCGTTGAGGAATGCCGTATCGGAAAGTACCATGGCCAGATTTCCTGACTGCGACCAAAGAGGCCATCGATCATATTAATAATTTAATAATCTGGATGTACGTTTGTGATCTGCATCTTATTTTGTTACACAACGACTTTTGTGTCTTTATATGGATGTTTCTATCTTTATTGATACTGATGTTTATAATTTCCTTTGCATATTTGTGATCTGTATGTAACTATTATTTGTATTTTTATTGCGCATTTACGGAATTATGTACCAGCAAACTGTGATTTCTGCCATGTCTTTGACACTATGTAATTTCTTTCTGCAGTATGAAATAATTTTAGTGGGTTAATGCCTTTAGGACAGTTGAGATAAATATAGCATCGTTTGTCGGAGTGTAACTGGGAAGTTAGCATTTCTCTCGACGCGAGTAGTCTGACGTCAGAGCGAGCACTCGGCAGAAGGACTGCCGTGTGAGGCACAGGACAGACATCGTGCTACCTGCTGGTACATTTGAAAATCGGGAGAAGCACAATAACATGACAAGCGTGGGCAGGTGCACGAGGTTTCAGGACAATCAGGATCATGCCCCTGCAACAGGGCACTGCTAATGAAAGTGTGATCGCTGTGTATCGAGCAAGAGGAGCGTTGTCGACGGCGGGAAGACAGAGTCTCAACATCATCGTCAAACATAAGCTCTTTTTATTTCTATTCACTTCGAAACACTGTGAGGCATTACCCACCAAACTTTACTTTAGTAAGAAGTTTTTTATGTGAAACTGCCTATTTACTATCCTATGCCATTTTCACTTACGTATGGCCCAAATTCTTCCTTGTTATTAACTATCCAACTGTCGTTTAAAACCAAAATAACACATCGAAGAACGCATAATGATACAAGTTTATTTTCTCATTGATGTCCGCCCCGATAGCTGACTGGTCTGCTTGACCGACTGCCGTCCGACTGGCCCGGGTTCGATTCCCGGCTGGGTCGGAGATTTTCTCGTCTCAGGGACTGGATGCTGTGTTGTCTTCGTCATGACTTCATCCCCATCCGGCGCGCAGGTCACCAAATGTGGCGTCGAATGTAATAAGACCTGCACCAAGGCGGCCGGCCAATGACGCCAAACTCTGATTTCCATTATTCTCATTGGTTTGAAACTACAACTCAAAGTAATGATTAACGATGACTCATTCATTTAACTGTAATTTCCTATTATATTAATCTGACAAAGTTGAACAATGAACTGTAGATTGAGAGAAAAGCAAATTTCAGTTGAATACTATTCTTATTTCAGACCAACATTCTGATTACAAATTTGAAATTTTTCGCATTTCATTATCTGTTAATTGGCAGAGTATATTCTCTGATGATTTTGTTCGCATACTGGCGTTGCAAATATGTTGCAGATCAATAGTTGTTTACTCAAACGAGTGATTTTCAAATTAGTATCAATATTTTAACGTGTATTTAGGTAAATGTTACTGCGATGTTATGTTATCACTATCACAACAAAACTTTCTTCCAGTTCATTGTTTTCAGTTAGAGAATTTATTTACTATTCCAAATTACTTCATTCTGATTTTATTAGCAACTAGCTGTATCCAACTAAACTTTTATGTGGCTCAGTCTGCTTTAATGGAAAAGAAAGAAACGAAAAGGCGTAAGTTTCTAATGTGTATGGCAATTACATATACGTCCTAATCTCGTTCTCTCCCCTGCCTCTGTCCGTCTACCCCTCCCTCTTTCCTTGTCCATGAACTACTCCTTCCCCCACTCTCTGCCTATCATATCCTCCTCCTCCTCTCTCTTTGTCTGTCCACCTTCTCCACCCCCCCCACCCCCCCTGCCTCTGCCTATCTCATCTCCTCTTCCCATTTTCTATGTTCATTTCCTACCTCCCCTCTGTCCATGTCCTCTTCCCTCCTTTCTCTGACGTTGAACCTTCTTTATTGTTATTAAAAATTCAGATTCTGTAGTAGTATTCTAGTCATAAACCAATAAGCCAACTTACTTTGTTGCTAACAACGTTTCACTAACATTACGTGTAACTCAAGTATGTAGAGCCGGCCGGTGTGGCCGAGCGGTTCTAGGCGCTACAGTCTGGAACCGCGCGACCACTACGGTCAAGGGTTCGAATCCTGCCTCGGACACGAATGTGTGTGATGTCCTATGGTTAGTTAGGTTTAAGTAGTTCTAAGTTCTAGGCGACTGATGACCTTAGTAGTTAAGTCCCATAGTGCTCAGAGCCATTTGAACCATCAAGTATGTAGACTAGATGTACCTATGCGTTTATTACAGTAATGTGTAAAAATTTGAAGTAAATCGAAAAGGTACATTATGATTAGACACAACAATATTTTCCTTATATATATGTATATATATATATATAATATTTATATATTCTATCTATTAAAAATATACATATATTAAAGAATTAGGTACCTGAAAACATGCCCGTATTAGAACTGCACGTAGTGCCAAAATTTGGAAGGAATCAGTCAAGAACTTTCGGATGAACGCGATTTTGAACAAACGAGCATTTGAAGTTTTATTTACGCAGATTCAGAGAAATTGCTACATTTTCCCTAATTACTTTCTGATGTGTTGTGTTGTTGGAAAATTGTGTGTGTAAGAACCTTCTGTTACCGCGCATGTACTTAATCAGATACATAATCAGTGCTGTTCTCATTATCGTTCAGGTAGTGAACAGCTAGTCCCTAATTGAGGTAGCAATTGTGGTAATTACCTCTAAAATGGTTCAAATGGCTCTGAGCACTATGAGACTCAACTGCTGTGGTCATAAGTCCCCTAGAACTTAGAACTACTTAAACCTAACTAACCTAAGGACAGCACACAACACCCAGCCATCACGAGGCAGAGAAAATCCCTGACCCCGCCGGGAATCGAACCCGGGAACCCGGGCGTGGGAAGCGAGAACGCTACCGCACGACCACGAGATGCGGGCAATTACCTCTAAATTATTCCATTCAAGTTTGTTGTGGGTTATTCGAGTACAGTGGTACCTTTTTTCGTTCTGTACTTTACGTGTGTGACTGCACTGTTTTACATTCATTATTCGAAATTCAGAGTAGCATAGGTAGTGGAAGTGGAATGCGAGTGGGTATGTTGTTCATTAGGATAACTTGTTGTAGCCTTCTCTTCAGTAATCGGTATATTTTTCTTCAGAAACTATTATTTCTTCAAAATTTAGGTGCTTAAATTCATGGTAAAAATTTCACATTAAACTGATTAGTAATGGAGCAGAGGGCTACACACAGTTTCGTCGTATGGTCGTTTAGCATCATCAATGCAAACAATTCAGAAAGTCATGCACATACAGCAAGCTATAGTCGATGCTTATTGAGCACAGCAGAAAGGATAAGAAACAAATAAATGGATAATTGAAAAGATGGAACTCGATGACGTTATAGCTATATAAAGATATAAAAAACCAAGTGACGGGAGATGAACTACATATATACGTTCTCCCCACGACACACAACGCTCTCTGGTGGTGAGTATGACTACAAATTTCGGAATTCTTTGCTTTATTCGAGAATGATGGTTGGGAGGAACGACTATCAACAAAGTTCTGTATCAGTTCTATTTCCTTCGATTTTCTCATAGTGGTCAGTTGCTGAATTCTTTGCATGTACGTGCAATTTTCACATAAGTACTTCACTTTCTCTTGGGCCTGTTTTTATAAACATGTAATTTCTCTTTTGTTTTCTGCTGTATTTAGTGTTGCAATAGAAATAATGGAGGAAAAAGAATATGCTCGGTGGAAGAAATTCTCACAAATGTCAAGAAAAGAACATACTGGACCCTATAGAAGAATCAAACCCTTTCCAATTGAGATGTATCTGTGGAAGAAATTCTCACATAAATGTCAAGAAGAGAACATACTGCACCGAACATAACATTCAAACCATTTTCTATTGTGATGTACACGTTATGAGGATCATAAGAAACAGTACATCGAAAGAAAAGGTGATAAAACATTAACTCCGCAATACAAAGTCGTTTTTAATACAAACATAGCGACAATCTATAATGTAGAAACATATTCAGTATTTTCGATAGGGATAGCCAGGACTTGAACCGTGGTCTCCCACTTGCTAAGCAAAGATCCTAAAGACTTTCTTTTTTAATCTCATTTTGTTCATTACAGCTCGACGCATTTGTTCAGGGCGGACATCCCATGGCATTGAAATTCATCATTGAACCGGTCACTCAGTTTTTTTTTTAAATTACAGAGGACATCTAAGTCTGTAACCGAACACGCTGAACTACCGTGCCGGCAACCACTACAGGGCCGTATCATTGTGGCTAACGCAATCCAGTGTCCTCCCTAACAATAACTTAAATTCTGAAGATGTGAACTAAAGTTTGTTTTAGGTAGAGCATTGGACTATGGTAATCAGTGCAGCTGTGATAGCCACCACGCTATGATGATTCCTTGGTTAGTACATCTGCCTAGAAAGCAGAAGACACCGGTTGGAGTCCCTGCTGTAACAAATTTTAATTCATTGCTACAGCTTCTATCCTTATCGAAGATAATGTTGAGACTCGTATGTCTCCACGAAACTGTAATTCCATCAGATATTGAGAACTGTTTCATCATATACCGAATAAATATAAAAATTATTTCACTCCATTCTGTCAGGATGCTACAGCAACCAGTTTCGAATTATTACAGAACAGAACGTCTTCGTTGCGAAAATTCTTTCGCAACCGAGACTATATTTATTCGGTAATTATGGAATCAAAAAATGTAATATGAAGACATCTGTATTATTGCCCACGGGATATACTTCGAAAACAAAGGAAGTGAAACACGCCTCTCAATTAAATAAATAACCTTTCATTTAATCGCAGAAATGGAATTTATATGTAACAAAGGCAATCATAATCTCTAAGTTTTCTTGGGGTGACTACGTAGTACAGTGGAAACATTTCGCCCTCTTTCAATATCGTCTGCGGATAGTGCATGGGTATATATATACCCCTTATATACCTGGCGACTACCCCTTGGACAACGCAAGTATCTTTAATTTTAGCGTCTTGTCATTCAGCACGAAGAATTTTTTTAGGTCACATCAATATGCAAGGCACTGGAGCTGTAACTGCATACACGGCATGAAGAAAATAAGAAAATATAATTTTTTGCGAACGCAATTACCCGGAAATCAACAACAAATTCAGATGTTTATAATCATTTCACACGAGATATCAATGGCACAATGTTAAAAATACGTAGAAAACCCGAGTCGGAATTCGCAGATTTCTCAACAGTGGACTGTTTCAATCATTACTCAGTATTAGAGTTCATACGAACTCCACCGACAAGTTGTCGAAGAATTTTTTTTCTCTTGGAGACGCATGGTCTCCAGTGGCCTGTTACTGAGTAACTGCATTTCGTTTGAGTCATTACTCCCCTCCATCCCCGCCCCCCATTTATCGCTGTATTTCTATTGAACTAAAATAATCTGTCCGAATTGGAAACGCTCTTTGCGTCTTTCTCGAAAGCAGACTTGCTCCATTAACAAACACAGTACTTATTGATGACGAAAATGATGCCCACTTTTCCGCTTCTCCTTCAACCTTACAATCACTGTACGGTTCATCTCCGGTTTATCCCTTCAACAACGTTAGTTGTATGATCTGTATGTTAACAGCAATATACAGCAGTACGGGCAGGTTTACTGACGAAAAGTTGGTTGATGCGCCTCTCGTGTATGGGTCCATTGAGTGCAATGGTAAAAGAGGAAGGAAGAAAGGAAGAATAGGATTTAACGTGCATGCTATGGAAGAGAGGCACTACGCCTCTATACTAAGCTGTTCACGCGGCGACGTTAGCGGCATCACTGTACCTTTCAAAAATGGTTCAAATGGCTCTGAGCACTATGGGACTCAATATCTTAGGTCATAAGTCCCCTAGAACTTAGAACTACTTAAACCTAACTAACCTAAGGACATCACACACATCCATGCCCGAGGCAGGATTCGAACCTGCGACCGTAGCAGTCCTGCGGTTCCGGACTGCAGCGCCAGAGCGGCTAGACCACCGCGGCCGGCCGCTGTACCTTTACATCAGTCAGTAGGCACCTGTGAGATACCTGATCATCCCGCGAATGAATGTTTGCACATTACAGCTTTCCCATGTTGTCAAGTACTTTCAAAAATATATACGCAAGAAAACAATATACCATCATTAGCTACATTTTTACTCAGTAACGAGCCACCGGAGACCACGAATCATTTATACCAAGATATTAAGAGAATATTCGTGGACAAAACCAAAATTATTTTCCGGCTGAAATACAAGTACAAGACATTCCTTAACTGAATGATTCCAATTTTTTCCTGCAGCGCCGGCCGCTGTGAAAGTTCTAGGTGCTTCAGTCCGGAACCGCGCACCTGCTACGGTCGCAGGTTCGAATCCTGCCTCGGGCATGGATGTGTGTGGCGCCATTAGGTTAGTTAGGTTTCAGTAGCTCTAAGTCTACGGGACTGAGTGCCTCACATATTAAGTGCCATTTGATCCATTTTTTGTCCTGCAGCGACAAGTAATGGTCAATTGAACGCTATGTCAGTAAGACAGGCTGGTGTAGCAGCTTTCAAAGTAAAAGTAGACATTTCTTCTCCCGTCAAGGAAGAAATTTCATTCTCTGTATTGAGCTTGCAACAGACGGAGAGGTGCTGACTATCCCTGTAGCTTACACTGATACATCACTTCCGGGAGTAGTTCGTGTACGCTCTATGTAAAGAAAAACACGAAGAATCACGAAGAAATTATCCGAAGGGAACGAAAATCCTTAGGACAGTTTTAGAATAATTGGATCATTTATTTAAAAGAAAAAGGTGTGCAAATTGAACAAGTCAACAACTCGTTCGTCGACCATTGGTCCTTCTGCAATCAGTTATTCGGCTTGGCTGTGATTGATAGACTTTTTGTGTTTTCGTGACGCATTGTGTTCAACTGGCACATTTGATCGTAAAAATTCTGTGGTAGTTGGAGGGACCCGCTCATAATGTTCCAAATGACCTCAGTTTGGGAGAGATCGGGCAACTTTGCTGGCCAAGGTAGGGTTTGGCAAGCTCGAAGAGAAGCAGTAGAAACTCTCGCCGTGTGTGGGTGGACATTATCTTGCTAGAACGTAAGGCAGTAAAATGGGCCGTAGAA
This sequence comes from Schistocerca serialis cubense, assembly GCF_023864345.2. Classification (NCBI taxonomy): domain Eukaryota; kingdom Metazoa; phylum Arthropoda; class Insecta; order Orthoptera; family Acrididae; genus Schistocerca; species Schistocerca serialis. The sequence continues at coordinate 772,917,357 of NC_064641.1, read as the reverse complement.
TATTGTCGACGTACCGCTGCGTTTTAAAGGTGCCGCGGGTAACAACCAAAGGAGTCCTGCTATAAAAAGGTATGACACCCCAGACCACCATTCCTGGCTCTCGGGTCTTCTGACGGACCACAGTCAGATCAGTATCCCGCTACTGTCCGGGGCATCTCTAGACACGTCTTCGGTCTCGAAAATCGTTGACTGGAGTATAAATGTCGTCAGTGATGAGTCCCGCTTCGAACTGAGCCCGTATGACAAGCGATGAAGCATTATCGGCATTATGGGCGCGGCCCTCTAACAAGACCGGTATTCTGACGATCTAACACGCCAATTGGAGAGAATATGGCACGATATCCCTCCTAACAAATTTATCAAATAATTACAAACCGAATAACTGCTTGCGTAAGGGCCAGAGGTGGATTAAAGCGTTATTTAATCGTACTTGCTCAATCTGTGATGCTCTTTCTGTTGAATACATCGTCAATTTTTTCTGAAATAATAATAATTTGTTTGTTTTCACGTCTACCATTTTCCATTCCATTAATATAAATCCTTCGAGGCATGTTTGTCTTAGTGTAATATTCTAGGAGATCGCGATTTGTATTTTATCTGAACGTGGGTGTATTATTTGGAGGTTTGTAGGACAAGGAATAGAATGAGCAGTGTCACAGTCCTACAGAATGGCGTGAGTGAAGATTTTCGGCTAGAGTAAAAGCTGTTTAGTAAATAAGGTACAGATTTAGCAGCTACACCGCTGGCCATTTAAAATGCTAAACTAAGAATGACATCAAATAACGAGATTATCTTTCTTATAATGTGATTCTTCAGTTTCTCCCGGCGTATTTGTTGCTCGAACAGTCCGCGGGTGTACTGCCGGTCCATAGTGTCCAACGGGCACAATATTTCGGCGATCAGACATGTCACCATCGTCAGGTGCGCTGACGAACTGAATTCCTGAGGGCGGGCTGCCGTATTAAATCCCGTCCCCTCGCGAGGAGTTCTCTCTGCGACAATAGGACGAATATTTAGGAAACTCCGAGTAGGAACTGTATTTTGCCCAACAAATAAAACACGAACATTACTGGGAAGTGTCAAAGACGATATCAGTTTGCGGAAGGCCAGCATATACCACATACCATGTTAATGTGGGAAGACTTATACTGGACAGACAGTGCACACCATCGAAGATCGTTGTCGAGAACATCAGAGGCACACTCGACTTGGGTACCCCAACAAGTCAGCGGTCGCAGAGCACTGTTTGGCCGCAAATCACGAAATGGACATCTAGATACTGGGACAGCATCGTTAGAGAGGCTATCGAAATTCGTACCAGGGACGAACTCATCAACCGAGATTGCGGCTACAACCTCAGCAGGGCATGCGAACCAGCATTGAGTATAAGTAAAAAGACTGTCAGCAAAGGAAACGACAGGCGACTAGGGCGGAGGAGGCAGTTACACCGACGCCACCACAGACACCAGCCTCTCAGCGACCGCTGACGTACTGGCGTGGACAGCGGAGAGAACTCTTCGTGAGGCGAGGGGATTTAAGACGGCCACCCGCCCTCAGGAGCTCAGTACGTCAGCGCACCTGACGATGGCGACATGTCTGATCGCCGAAATGTTGTGCCCGTTGGACACTATGGACCGGCAGTACATCCGTGGATTGTTCGACAGGGATCTTTCTTATACATTGTATACAGTGTAGTAGAAAAATACGCGACTAAATTTGTAGGCGATTTAAGGGAGTACACAGAGTAGTTACCTCTGCATAGAGTCGACCCGACAAGTACTGACAGACATGGGTGCGTCTTTCCATGCTGATTCCAATCTAGTCCATCGCTCTTCAGTCATAATGGCTGGCTAGTCGTGGCGTGACTATCATTCGGCAACCCACTACCAGATGTTTTTGAAGATCTGGAGAACAGAAGTGCGTACTGGGACGGACAGCAGTCAAAAACTTTCTATAAGGCGAGGACAACATCAACATGCGATTGTGCTTTGTCTTGTTGAAAGATAACGTCACGAAGTCGTCGAAGACGAGGCACAGTCATCATCTCTAACGTGTAATAAATGCAAGGTCTGCTGTCCAGATTGTGAACATGTAGATCAGAGGTTATCGTGTTGTCTAGTCAGTAGTATCCGGTACCATAGTGCTTGGTGCCAGACCGATATTATGAACATTAAAACAAATAAGCAGAAATCGTTCTCCACGGAGCATCCACACGCGGATACATCCATCTTGATGCTGTACGCAGGTGTGGGGTTCATCTCAAAGGGTGACACTTCACTCATGTGCGGAGTCGTGTCATTGCGATCACCGCTCTGAGCTAGTGTCAGTTAGGAAACCGCTACAGTTGACGCCGATCTGGCAGTCCGTGAAGCTCCACAAACCGCACTGTTCGTCTGGATACTTCTCGTGCTTTGAAACAAGCCCGCTGTCCTACTTAATGTACGACGCTCGACTGAACCATACTGTACGTCTGAGCAAAGTGTATGTCGCTCCTCTCGGGTGTTAATCACGTCCAGATTGCTGAGATCCTGCATGCCTTTGCGTTTGGCAATCCTGACCAAATCGATTTGTTTTAATTGCATTACAATTCCGGTATTTTCACTGTCAGGAGCAGCAATAGCGTGGAACGATAAAGCACAGTCCTGAAAGGCCATGTAAACTTGCGACGCGTGTTGACAGCGGTCTCTCCTTCTTTCATGAAATATAACACGACTTTCCCGCAAACAAATAACATCCATATGTGACTTCTGAACGATAAATTCTTCCTTACGTATAGACTGTATATGGCGATAATCCTTCATGCTTTGTGCGGTTTTGCTGATACGCTAATTATCTAGCATGTAGTATACTTCATCCCAGTTTTACATTTGTTACATACGGCTCTCAGATTGTGTGAATTTTAATGTCTAGTAGTGCACTTTTCCAATATCTTATTGTTTTCAGCTGATACGTTACACGAGTGAACACGGAATCGTTTCAACAGGTAGTGGACATATTCTCGAGTTTACGTAGAATTAGCTCGTTCTGTTGATAGTCTGTTGCCTCTCCTCAAATACGAGTGATACAGGAATCTACATATTTGTTCTCTAAGAGCACCAAGCATTTAATACGTTAACCTGTCGTTTCGAAATTGCGTAGAAACGGTCTGAGCAACACATCATGATGTGCTGCATTATGACGTTGTTCATTGCCATGCTCATGCAAACATCGTCTCCGAACTCTTACCCTACCGTGCACAGTGCACAATCCTGCGAAATGTATTCATATACTTGCTTACGTAAGCAGCATCACAGGCGTTGGCCATGTGACAGCAAAATTAATGGATCATTTGCGTGTAACTGTGGAGGAAATGTCTTTTCAGATACACTGATGAGCCAAAATCCTACGTCCACTGCACACCGCAGGACTCGACTCGCTAGCACGTGACGCGTTAACGAAAGTACCTAAACTGTCTGATCAAAAGTATTCAGACACTATTAATGGACATTTACGTGGTGTATGTTTACCCTTAACTCTGCTTTGGGCAGTTAAAGTGAGGTGTCTGAATACCTGCGGGGGAAGAGCCGTCATTAGAGAAGAAGTGACTTTGGATCCCGGGGTTCTGGTACAACTAAGAGTTCTACCTTTTCACCGACGTTGTCCATTGTTCAGGTCTCTTGCCCAATCAGTCCATTTCAGGGAAGTTACAGCCCACAGACCATTGCCTCACAGATGCTGCATTATGACGTTGTTCATTGCCATGCTCATGCAAACATCGTCTCCGAACTGTTACCCTACCGTGCACAGTGCACAATCCTGCGAAATGTATTCATATACTTCCACATTTAGTGTTTCCTTAAGCGAAATAACGGGATAACAAGCTAACTACGAGAAACACCACTGTTGCCACTACACATGGCAGCAGGTAATCTTCTCAAGAAAATCGTAAAACGCAGAGCCTTCAATTGGATTGCCACATGGTATAGTGTGATTCATCATTAAAAATAACTCGTTTCCCGTAATCTATTATCCAGTGGTGTCGTTCTTTACAGCATTTCAAACGTCACTTAGCAGTGTCTACATAAAAGTATGGCGTATGATGAGCTGCTTGACCAATGTCTCCCTTTCTTTTTAACTCCCTATGCACAGTCATTGGGCTTGCTGGACTTCTCGTAGCATTTTGTGTAGTATCCTCGTCGCCACTGAAGAGTCTTGTATCGCAAGGAACAGGATGTTGTTATTGGTGGCCAGAAACCACATTCTACAACACAAATGCACATGTGAATTAATACGGTTCCTTATTTACTTGTACTTGTACTCATCAGTAACAGTCCTCTTGCAGACTGATATAAAGTCACAACTCCATTCGCTATGTGTTGTCATAGCCTGTGATGTGAACTGAGCTCGCTCTGCGAATGTACTGACAGATGCCAGACTGGAAGAGTGAGGCAGTGAGGCCCTCCGGTCACTGGCGGCGACCTAAGTACTTGCTGTAGAGAGGGAGTTGGCGGCCTGTTGCTTGTGGGTGTGTCTCTGGTCTCTCACGTGACAGGCGCACTTGATCCAGTGCCTACTAATCGATCTTCGTCTCATCTTTGCGAACCAGTGTGCTGGCGACAGCTTACTCCAGCACACTTTGGAACCTAAGAGTGATTCTTTCCATTAATTTCGCACGATTATTACAACCACAATACGCATACAATCCCTGTCCAACAGTACACAGGTATGCCTTGTCTTTGTTTGTTGTGTTGTTCCTTCGAGTTTCTACTCCACAATGACATCACCAACATGACTGATTTGGTTCAAATGGTTCTGAGCACTATGGGACTTAACATCTGAGGTCATCAGTCCCATAGACGTAGAACTACTTAAACCTAACTAATCTAAGGACATCACACATCACTGCCCGAGGCAGGATTCGAACCTGCGACGGTAGACTGTAGCGCCTAGAATCGCTCGGCCACCCCGGCCGGCGATGGATTTGGTGCGCCAGTCACTGAACTCTTCTGACCGACCCATTCCGCTCTTACTTCTTCTCTACTTACAACACAATACTTCCAGACTCCTTTTGTACTTGCGTGACCGCCTTTGTGACATTTAACGGTAAATTTTGCAATCCTTATATGTGTAAGCAAAGTTTTGATTAGATAGTGTACATAATCAGAATAGATACGAATAGAGAACCAATATAGCAATAATATGGTTCGCAAATGTGGAAATTGACTTAGTTAAGGGTCTTTGACAAAAGGACAGATTGTTATGGTCCGGTGCGTGGTGTATTATTTTAGTAGGCAGCGGTGCATTTTTGGGTAAATATGGGTGCAACTGTAGACTGACGAAGTCATAGGAAGTGCTGGAAGATGTCTGAGTGAATATTTGTTGCAGCTCCACAACCTGAACCTCCTACTGGCTAGCTAGTAGCCTGGACCACTGTAGCGCCGCGTGCTGCAAGGTTTATCGCGTTAGTGAGGCGTGTCGCGTGGCGGGCCTGCCTATATCGACCGGGGTAGGGAGCGGCGCCCATACGGGAGGCGTGTACTGCACGTGGCGCGAGAGCGAGATAAGGTTCCGCTATCACGGCGCTCGATAGCGCCGACCGCATACCTCTGCTGGTCCTTAATTAAATATCGTATGCGCCCGGCCCCGGCCGGAACAACGTCGCACCTCACGCCGGCCGCGCTCGCAGGGAGAGTGCGTTCCCCACCACATTCCGACTCGAGTCCCCACTGTTATCACTTCCAGCTTAACACCCAATGTAATCGCAAGGCACCTAACAGGTCAGAGAGAATAGCTAACGTTCTCACACATGCAACACAATGACGCTCGTACTTACAAGAAAATGATATTTTTTATTGTTGTGTTCGGCGACTATCAGTTTATCTTTAGGAAAGGGAAAGAGAAAGTCACGAGAGAGAATTGTGACGCTGCGGTTGATACTGGAAGCAACACTAAAGAAAAATCGAGACACTATCATAGGATTTGTCCACATGGAAAAGAATTCAACAATGTAGAAGGACTGCTAGATGTTCGAAGTTCCGAGAAAAATAATGGTAAGATATGGGGAGAAATGGGCGATATACAGTATGTACAAGAACCAAGAGGGAAAATTAAGACTGGAACACCAAGATCGAAGTATTCCGATTAAAAGGGGTGTACGACAGGATTGAAATCTTCAGCCTCTACTGTTCACCTATACATCGAAGAAGCAATGACGGAAATAAAAGAAGGGTTCAAAAGTGGGGATAAAATTGAGGACATCAATGATAAGTTTTGCTCATGACATTGCTATCGTCATTAAAGGTGAAGAAGATTTACAGGTTGTACTGAACGGAATGAACAGTGTAATGATTATAGAATTTCGATTGACAGTAAATCGAAGAAAGTCGAAAGTTATGAGAATTAGCAGAAATGAGAATAGGGAGAAAGTTACCATAATTGATCATAAAGTGGATGAAATTAAGTAATTCTGCTACGTCAGCAAAACGGTGAACCTAGCAAGGAGGACTAAGAAATCTACCTAGCACAGGGCAATTCTGATAGTAAGATAATCCACGACAGAGGTAGCAAGGAGGACATAAAAAGCAGCCAAGAACTGGATATATGGGCATTCCTGGCCTTAATTTGAGAAACAAATTTCTGAGAATGTACCTTTGGAGCAAAGCATTGTACGATAACGAGACATGGATTTTTTAAAACCAAAACAGAAGACAACCGAAGTATCTGGCATGTGATGCTACATACGAATGTAGAAATTTAGAATTTAGATGGATTCGTAAGGTAAGGAATGAACAGGTTCTCGCAGAATGGGCGAGGAAAGGAATACGTAGAACACACTGACAAGGAGAAGGGACAGGATGATAGAACATCTGTTAAGACATTGGGGAATGACTTCCATGGTCCTAGAGGTACCTGTAGAGGACAAAAACTGCAGAGGAAGACAGAGAGTGGAAAAGGTTCGCCCAGTAGACGAATTCGTGGCGGGCCGCATCAAATCAGTAAGAAGACTGATTACGAATGAAAAAGTAATGGAAACTGATTTTGTGATAACGGAAAACGTTTGATACAGTAATATATTGAACTCACCGCTCTTCTCGTAAATCTGAGATCGATTTATTCTAAATCAGTTGCTTTCGATTAAAACTACTTTATGCTTCATAACCTAAACTATATGTAATAAAATTTAGCTTAGTTGCAACATAACAGACACTAAATGCTGCTAAATATAATATCTGAAATTACTCATTCCTCACGATATACATGTTATTACTTCTTTTATTTAATTGGGTTTCTTCACATGGCTAATATTTTGAGTTTGGTTTCTAGTTTGGAAGTAAACTCCAGCTTTACTGTGATGTCTTGTAGAGAAGAACCACGCCCTATACGCAGTCCGGTAATACGGTTTTTGAGGACCAGTACTGTCAACTAATCGTGCAAATCTTAATTTTGATAGTTTCTAGGTAAAACGTTCTGAAGCAATAGTAGTAGTTGAATTCGAAGCATCATTTCTGTATCGTGGAAATTTGACAATGTTACTTAAGAACCATGTTTTAATTATAACTAATTTAAAAAAAAGGCATTATATACTTCAATAACTCCAGTAGTATTTTGGATAGAAGAAATACAATTTCAATTTCGTTATCCTTTGATCAAACAGAATTATTTGATATACCGTAAGTCACGATAATTGTTTCATTTCTATTTTCACATGTTTTTAGTAATTTTTGTTTTCACATGTTTCAGCCATTCTACACCCTACTGAACTGGTTGAAAGAATATATTATAAGCATATTTCACATGTGATCAGAATCGGCAGTTTGTGACGGACTCCTAATGTCATTAGGATGCACTAGATTATCGGTATAACTGACCATCAACATAACTTACGTAATTTTGTTGATAAGACAAAGCAAAGTTTTGACGCAGCGTACGTGTGACGCTATAAGATGGACGTCTCTAGCCACTGCAATAAAAGCAGCATTCTCAGCTATAGGAGGTCGCTTGGGCAGTAGTAGCAACCATGGCACGTAAATGTCGACGGGTACTGATACGCTTTTATAGCTACACAGTTTCTGGATGACTATACAGTTTTTCATGGTTATGAGATATTTCAGTAGTGGTTTTACTTTGGAAGTCATACAAATGAACATTAAACCAAGTTAACCTTCGTTATGCATCCATGGAGTGGAAACATCCGTCATCACCTCGATTAACTTATGAAGCCGTAGACCTTGTAACTCACGACAACAAACGTCTACAAAATAATTATATTTGCGGAATTTGTGGATTTGAGAATACACTTTATTACAAGGGGGAGTTGGAAAATAAGTTTCCCCTGTCGACTGTGGGCAGAGTTGTGTGATATGGGCGAAAGACGACACGGCAGGTGAACGCGCACGTGCAAGACTCCGATACACCATTGGGTGGAGGTCGACCGCGATCAAGCAGTTCGCGCTGTCGCAGTGCCTGCGCAAGGCGGAGGCCAGCCGCTCAGTCTTTTCCCGCAGTTATGGCAAGAATGTGCGTTTTGGAGTCGTGGTCAAAGGCGGATGTGAGAGCTGTTATTCTCTGAGAAGGGGCACATAGACTATCAGGTAAAGAAATTCGCAACTGCTTTGTTGGGGTGTATGGGCCAGGTGTGATATCGAGGTAAGTGGTGCTGAGATGTTGCTAGATATTCAGTGATGGACGTCAGTAAGTGCAGGACACACCGAGACCTGGACGGACGCGCACGGCCACTACAGATGCAAATGTCAGGAAGGTGAACGACAAGATTAAAGATAACCGGCGTATCACCATCGATGGAGTAGCGGCAGAATTTGGATCGAACGTGAGCGAGCTCACAAGATCATCCACGACATTCTTCGATACAGGAAGATGTCAGCACGACGGGTGCCCCGCCAACTGACTCCGACACACATGAAACAACGCATGGCGTTCAACCTGGAACAGCGAGTGCGTTACCATGAATCTGGCAATGACCTTCTGTTTCGCATTGTGACGGGGGATGAAACGTGGGTCCACTATTACACGCCCGAATCGAAGGCAGCATCCATGGAGTGGAAACATCCGTCATCACTTGTCCGAAAGAAGTTCAAAGCAGGTGAAGTGCTACCCACTGTTTTCTGGGACACCAAAGGAGTTTTGTTGCTGGACTTTCTGGAGAATGCAACCATCAATGCTGAGTGGTACTGTGCCACTGTCAAAATTGAAAGAGGTGATTCGCAAAAAGCGGCCTGGCCTTCTCAGACCTGGCGTTCTGCTGTTAGATGACAATGCCAGATCACACACGGCGACGGCAACATAAAACCATACTGAAACTCTTAGTTGGGAGCGCCTACACCATCCGCCTTACAGTCCGGATCTCGTACCAAGTGACTTCCATTTATTTCCTGCTTCGAAGAAGAGTCTCGGCAGAAGGCGCTTTGACAGAAATGCTAACGTCAAACAAGCCGTTCAACGATTCTACCGTATGCTATGCCCTGATTTTTTTCTGGAAGGCTTTTTGACGCTAATAAAGCGGCATGACAAATGTCTCAATGTACTTGGAAATTATGTAGAAAAGTGAAGATATGTCTTGTCTTTAATGTCTTTTTCTCTTTTTTTTCCTTTCACACACAACTCTGACCACAGTCGACGGGGGAAACTTATTTTCCAACTCTCTCACGTAGTATGGGTTCTAACTGAAGCTATTTAAACAATTATAGGCAGATCATTACGTTGTTCCCAACACATTTAATTGTATGAATACGAGCTCCTGTTCAGCAGTTATGAGACTAACATTACGTTGAGGAAGCACCGTGGTGGAGGAATCTGGCAAGAAGCATCGAATGAGCTAAGAGCACCGGACTGATGGAGGAAGTTGCAAGGTTTCACACAAAGTGGACGTGGGAGGAACAGCTTAGGATGCCACAGCATTAAGCATGCTCACAGTGAAAGCTGCAACGTTATCAGTGTGAATATACACTACTGGCCATTAAAATTGCTACACCAAGAAGAAATGCAGCTAATAAACGGGTATTCGTTGGACAAATATATCATACTAGAACTAACATGTAATACCAGTTTCACGCAATTTGGGTGCATAGATCCTGAGAAATCAGTACCCAGAACAACCACCTCTGGCCGTAATAACGGCCTTGATACGCCTGGGCATTGTGTCAAACAGATCTTGGATGGCGTGTACAGGTACAGCTGCTCATGCAGCTTCAACATGATACCACAGTTCATCAGGAGTAGTGACTGGCTTATTGTGACGAGCCAGTTGCTCGGCCACCATTGATCAGAAGTTTTCAATTGGTGAGAGATCTGGAGAATGTGCTGTCCAGGGCAGCAGTCGAACATTTTCAGTATCCACAAAGGCCCGTACAGGACCTGTAACATGCGGTCGTACATTATCCTGCTGAAATGTAGGGTTTCGCAAGGTAGAGCCATGGGTCGTAACACATCTGAAATGTAACGTCCACTGTTCAAAGTGCAGCAAATGCGACAAGAGGTGACCGAGACGTGTAACCAGTGGCACCCCATACCATCACGCCGGGTGATATGCCAGTATGGCGATGACGGATACACGCTTCCAATGTGCGTTCACCGCGATGTCGCCAAACACTGATGCGACCATCATGATGCTGTAAACAGAACCTGGATTCACCCGAAAAAATGACTTTTTGCCATTCGTGCACCCAGCTTCGTCGTTGAGTACACCATCGCAGGCGCGCTCCTGTCTGTGATGCAGCGTCGAGGGTAACCGCAGCCATGGTCTCCGAGCTGATATTCCATGCTGCTGTAAGCGTCGTCGAACTGTTCGAGCAGATGCTTGTTGTCTTGCAAACGTCCCCATCTGTTGACTCAGGGATCGAGACGTGGCTGCACGATCCGTTACTGCCACGCTGATTAGATGCCTGGCATCTCGACTGCTAGTGATGCGAGGCCGTTGGGATCCACAACGACTTTCCGTATTACCCTCCTGAACCCACCGACTCCATATTCTGCTAACGGTCATTGGATCTCGACCAACGCGAGCAGCAATGTCGCGATACGATAAACCGCAATCGCGATAGGCTACAATCCAACCTTTATCAAAGTCGGAAACGTGATGGTACGCATTTCTCCTCCTTACACGAGGCATCACAACAACGTTTCATCAGGCAACGCCGATCAACTGCTGTTTGTGTATGAGAAATCGGTTGGAAACTTTCCTCCTGTCAGCACGCTGTAGGTGTCGCCAACGGCGCCAACCTAGTGTGAATGCTCTGAAAAGCTGATCATTTGCATACACAGCATCTTAATCTTGTCGGTCAAATTTCGTGTCTGTAGCACGTCATCTTCGTGTTGTAGCAATTTTAATGGACAGTAGTGTAATTGAAATGTAGTTGGCTCAAGGGGTATAGCAGTAATACTTTTCCGTCGAAAATGTTGAACCAAATACCATTACACGTGTGTACCGTACGGAATAACATGTATAAGACAATACCAGCGCCAGGTCACTAGTGCCTACAGCTCTTTTTAACAACGTAGTTAATGTGGTTCCATGAGAACGCGACTAGTGACAATATAAATTGTGTTAAATTGTGTTCAGCTTTGAATGCAGTAACGTCAAATTAACCCAGAAGCGTTATACCTTTATTAAGATCCTCCACCTTATCCACAGGTACCGATGCCGCAGCTTTGATTACACTAAGGTTCTGTATTACATTTATATTTCAGGAGCTCTTATTGGTACAACTAACACCGTATATCTTAATAATATCTTGTTGCCTTAATTTCCAGTTTCTCACCACTTGCTTTTCAATTGCCATATGACACCGTGTTTGGTAACAGGCCTGTGTGTACAAACACATGTTCTTTCCATTTACATGTCATTGTAATGGCGCTGTAACAGCGTCACTGTATGAGGAGGGATTTAATAACAGAGGAAGTGGGTTTGAGCAGTCCTAATCTGAATCTGTCGTACGGTAATACGAAGCAACAGAGTCCAAGACATCCTATCTAAATGACATATGATTAATTTCTGCTGTATTATACGAATTTAGTTGAAAATGTCCACTGAAAATGCCCAAGTTTTTAAGTACATTAATTTAACGATTAAATAGGATTATTACAGAGTGTTGTGCCCATGGCTTATTTTCTTCCAGGCCACTGTCGTTTCTTCGTAACAGAAAAAATTTACTCTGACATTGTAATAGTGTAGAACAGTGTGTTCCATTACGGACGGCGACCGTTTTTCGCCACGTAATTTAGAACTGTATAGACATAGTTTTACAGATATCTCACTTTGACGTACTGCTCACCGTCGCTGCGTATGTAAAGCATTAACAGAGCTTTATCCATTCCTTTATAAAAAACATGGCCATTTACAATTAAAACAGGTATGTTCATTATTAGATGCCAAAGCTAGACAATTGTTCTGTAAGGTGTCGGCTGGATGTCATTTGGTGCAGAAGAGCCAGTCAAATGTCCATGTAGGAGAAGCTGCAGGATGCGCGGCGGACAGTCTATATCGGCATCTACATCTCCATCTTCATCCATACTCCACATACCACTTTATTGTCAGACTTCCATGAAATATTAACACTGTGAGGCTAAAACGGTTGGCTGGCTGCAGATTCGTACCCATAACATTGTTTTTCGCCGGCAGTATTCTTACAAACTCAGCTACCCGGTCAAGAATCAGTAGCAATGCTCCCGCATTACCACAATATACGGGCCACAGGAGGTAGCCTGCAACTCCTCAGCGGCCTATAGCTGATATAGGTGCGTCTGTTCGCTCGCAAAAAGCCAGGGCTCTGCACCGACTGTAGAGGCTCTCCCCCCGCTGGTCGAGGAACACACCGCTTGGCGCAGCACCGCTGCCGCCGGTGCGAGTTTATGACACTGGCTGTGCGTGCTGTTTCAACCCCCAGCACGATCGGCGCCTCCATGAGGTGACCACACTACTGGCCGTTAAAACTGCTACACCACGAAGATGCCGTGCTACAGACGCGAAATTAAACCGACAGGAAGAAGATTCTGGGATATGCAAATCATTAGCTTTTCAGAGCATTCACACAAGATTGGCGCCGTTGGCAACACCTACAACGTGCTGACATGAGGAAAGTTTCCAACCGATTTCTCATACACAAACAGCAGTTGACCGGCGTTGCCTGGTGAAACGTTGTTGTGATGCCTCGTGTAAGGAGGAGACATGCGTACCAGCACGTTTCCGACTTTCATAAAGATCGGATTGTAGCCTATCGCGATTGCGGTTTACCGCATCGTGACATTGCTGCTCGCCGTGCAGGATCCCAACGGCCTCGTATCACTAGCAGTCGAGATGCCAGGCATCTTATCCGCATGGCTATAACGGATCGTGCAGCCACGTCTCGATCCCTGAGTCAACAGATGGGGACGTTTGCAAGACAACAACCATCTGCACGAGCAGTTCGACGACGTTTGCAGCAGCATGGACTATCAGCTCGGAGACCATGGCTACGGTTACCCTGACGCTGCATCACAGACAGGAGCGCCTGCGATAGTGTACTCAACGACGAACCTGGGTGCAAGAATGGCAAAACGTCACTTTTTCTGATAAATCCAGGATCTGTTTACAGCACCATGATGGTCGCATCCGTGTTTGGCGACACCACGGTGAACGCACATTGTAAGCGTGTATTAGTCATCGCCATACTAGCGTATTACCCGGCGTGATGGTATGGGGTCCCATTGGTTACACGTCTCTGTCACCTGTTGTTCGCACTGAGCAATGGGCGCTACATTTCAGATGTGTTACGACCCGTGGCTCTACCCTTCATTCGATCCCTGCGAAACCCTACATTTCAGCAGGATAATGCATGACCGCAAGTTGCAGGTCCTGTACGGGCCTTTGTGGATACAGAAAATGATCGTCTGCTGCCCTCGCCAGCACATTCTCCAGATCTCTCACCAACTGAAAGTGTCTGGTCAATGGTGGACTAGCAACTGGCTCGTCAGAATACGCCAGTCACTACTCGTGATTAACTGTGGTACCGTGTTGAAGCTGCATGGGCAGCTGTACCTGTACACGCCATCCAAGCTCTGTTTGACTCAATGCCCACGCGTATCAAGGTCTTTATTACAGCCAGAGGTGGTTGTTCTAGGTACTGATTTCTCAGGATCTATGTACCCAAATTGCGTGAAAAGTAATCACATGTCGGTTCTAATATATTATATCTGTATAATGAATACCCGTTTATTATCTACATTTCTTCTTGGTGTAGCAATTTTAATGGCCAGTAGTGTATATCTGCCGCCGCTCCTGCCTCCCCGAATCACGCTTCGCTCTACGCTCTGATGTGACTCATCACGGCACTCGTCGGATTACCTGAAACTCGCCATTTTACTCTGCTCTTCCATTACCACTATTCGTACTCAGAGTATATCACCTGTCTAAGTCTTGTGCTTCGCCGGAAAAAAAGTGTGTTAACTGTTGTGTGCCATGATGTTATTGTGTATAAATCACTATAGAATCATGATCCGTTCCCACAGCTGCAATTCTGCCAGTATCTCTCTCCTAGTGTCCAAATTTCACAAAAGCTGATTCTGCACTTGGACAGGAAATATTTCCGCGATACACAGTCCACTCTCTATAGTGTCAAATAGTGAAAGTGATAATCTTACTTGTTTCGGAGACGTTCAATCCGGATTTTAAGCTATTGCCAGCATGTATTATGGCGACACTGCAGTTGGAGTGACTGTTTTAAGGATTCACATGAAGCATGTCATTGTGTTGCCTATGGATGGTGTACATTAATAAAACCAAGAAAGTGTAAAGGCGGATTCTTGAATGAAATGGAGGAAAAAACGTCCCGTGAACATGTGTCCAAAAATGCGTCGTTGCCACAGCAGATGACCCTGCCGAATGACAGTCCCTCTGACCACCTGCTGTTTGTTCCTAGTGTGTTGCAAGCTGTGTGATTGATGGAGCGTACTTGAAGCAGCAGAATAGTCCGCTATTCATATTGGGCCGGCAGCGGTGGCCGAGCGGTTCTAGGTGCTTCAGTCCGGAACCACGCGACTGCTACAGTCGCAGGTTCGAATCCTGCCTCGGGCATGGATGTGTGTGATGCCCTTACGTTAGTTAGATGTAAGTAGTTCTACGTTTTAGGGTCTGACGACCTCAGATGTTAAGTCCCATAGTGCTCACAGCCATTTGGGCCATTCATATCGGGAACAAACTGAGATGGTGTCTGCATACGGCCAAGCAGGTGGAAACCATCGAGAGGCATCACGGCTATACCAAAACAAAAACCTTCACAGACACCAACCACATCACACAACATTTCAAGCCCCTTTTGGGTGATTGTGTTATCATCGGTGTTTTGAGACAGACGACGTTCAGGGAGGCGGCAGACTGTGCGTACACAGATTTGGTGGACCGGTTTCTACATGATATGCTGCTTCTCGATCGTTTGCATTTGCTTGGATGTACACAAACACCATCTCGGTTTTCCAGCATGAATACCGGCCCATTCTGCTGCTTACAGTACGCTGCGTCAATTATACAGCCTGCACCCCTCAAGGAGCACACGGCACGTGGTCAGAGGAACTTTCATTCGTCAGCGCCATCTACTGCGCCAATTATGCATTTCTGGACACATGTTCATACAGGGTGTTTCAAAAATGACCGGTATATTTGAAACGGCAATAAGAACTAAACGAGCAGCGATAGAAATACACCGTTTGTTGCAATATGCTTGGGACAACAGTACATTTTCAGGCAGACAAACTTTCGAAATTACAGTAGTGACAATTTTCAACAAAAGATGGCGCTGCGGTCTGGGAAACTCTACAGTACGATATTTTCCACATATCCACCACGCGTAGCAATAATATGGCGTAGTCTCTGAATGAAATTACCCGAAACCATTGACAACGTGTCTGGCGGAATGGCTTCACATGCAGATGAGATGTACTGCTTCAGCTGTTCAATTCATTCTGGATTCTGGCGGTACACCTGGTCTTTCAAGTGTCCCCACAGAAAGAAGTCACAGGGGTTCATGTCTGGCGAATAGGGAGGCCAATCCACGCCGCCTCCTGTGTGTTTCGGATAGCCCAAAGCAATCACACGATCATCGAAATATTCATTCAGGAAATTAAAGACGTCGGCCGTGCGATGTGGCCGGGCACCACCTTGCATAAACCACGAGGTGTTCGCAGTGTCGTCTAAGGCAGTTTGTACCGCCACAAATTCACGAAGAATGTCCAGATAGCGTGATGCAGTAATCGTTTCGGATCTGAAAAATGGGCCAATGATTCCTTTGGAAAAAATGGCGGCCCAGACCAGTACTTTTTGAGGATGCAGGGACGATGGGACTGCAACATGGGGCTTTTCGGTTCCCCATATGCGCCAGTTCTGTTTATTGACGAAGCCGTCCAGGTAAAAATAAGCTTCGTCAGTAAACCAAATGCTGCCCACATGCATATCGCCGTCATCAATCCTGTGCACTATATCGTTAGCGAATGTCTCTCGTGCAGCAATGGTAGCGGCGCTGAGGGGTTGCCGCGTTTGAATTTTGTATGGATAGAGGTGTAAACTCTGGCGCATGAGACGATACGTGGACGTTGGCGTCATTTGGACCGCAGCTGCAACACGGCGAACGGAAACCCGAGGCCGCTGTTGGATCACCTGCTGCACTAGCTGCGCGTTGCCCTCTGTGGTTGCTGTACGCGGTCGCCCTACCTTTCCAGCACGTTCATCCGTCACGTTCCCAGTCCGTCGAAATTTTTCAAACAGATCCTTTATTGTATCGCTTTTCGGTCCTTTGGTTACATTAAACCTCCGCTGAAAACTTCGTCTTGTTGCAACAACACTGTGTTCTAGGCGGTGGAATTCCAACACCAGAAAAATCCTCTGTTCTAAGGAATAAACCATGTTGTCTACAGCACACTTGCACGTTGTGAACAGCACACGCTTACAGCAGAAAGACGACGTACAGAATGGCGCACCCACAGACTGCGTTGTCTTCTATATCTTTCACATCACTTGCAGCGCCATCTGTTGTTGAAAATTGTAACTACTGTAATTTCGAAAGTTTGTCCGCCTGAAAATGTACTGTTGTCCCAAGCATATTGGAACAAACGGTGTATTTCTATCGCTGCTCGTTTAGTTTTTATTGCCGTTTCAAATATACCGGTCATTTTTGAAACACCCTGTGGGACCTTTTTTCTTCCATTTGCAGTCACGAATCCCTCACTGCACTTTGTTGCTTTTATTGACAATCATCCTGTATACATCATTGGCTCTCATTGTGGAGGTGGCCATGTATGGTTAGGTATGTTTCGGAAGAGGAGTACATCCTCGTAGCATTCACACAATGATAATGACTGAAAAACTCAAACGATGGCAAGTCACTGGAAACTGAGTGTGAAGGTAGTGTTTTTTTATGATGACAAGAAAAAGTGTGGCCAAGTTCTAGCTTCTCGAATGTGACGTAGCCTCAGAACGACTAATGAGTTTTGTGGAAAAACAAGCACAAGACTAGACAGTATTCAGAGATACAAAGTGAATCATCATCGTCGGTCATCCTACGTCAGTCCTCGTCGTCGTCATCATCGTCCGTCAGACGTAACTGACTCACGGTGACGATATATACACTCCTGGAAATTGAAATAAGAACACCGTGAATTCATTGTCCCAGGAAGGGGAAACTTTATTGACACATTCCTGGGGTCAGATACATCACATGATCACACTGACAGAACCACAGGCACATAGACACAGTCAACAGAGCATGCACAATGTCGGCACTAGTACAGTGTATATCCACCTTTCGCAGCAATGCAGGCTGCTATTCTCCCATGGAGACGATCGTACAGATGCTGGATGTAGTCCTGTGGAACGGCTTGCCATGCCATTTCCACCTGGCGCCTCAGTTGGACCAGCGTTCGTGCTGGACGTGCAGACCGCGTGAGACGACGCTTCATCCAGTCCCAAACATGCTCAATGGGGGACAGATCCGGAGATCTTGCTGGCCAGGGTAGTTGATTTACACCTTCTAGAGCACGTTGGGTGGCACGGGATACATGCGGACGTGCATTGTCCTGTTGGAACAGCAAGTTCCCTTGCCGGTCTAGGAATGGTAGAACGATGGGTTCGATGACGGTTTGGATGTACCGTGCACTATTCAGTGTCCCCTCGACGATCACCAGTGGTGTACGGCCAGTGTAGGAGATCGCTCACCACACCATGATGCCGGGTGTTGGCCCTGTGTGCCTCGGTCGTATGCAGTCCTGATTGTGGCGCTCACCTTCACGGCGCCAAACACGCATACGACCATCATTGGCACCAAGGCAGAAGCGACTCTCATCGCTGAAGACGACACGTCTCCATTCGTCCCTCCATTCACGCCTGTCGCGACACCACTGGAGGCGGGCTGCACGATGTTGGGGCGTGAGCGGAAGACGGCCTAACGGTGTGCGGGACCGTAGCCTAGCTTCATGGAGACGGTTGCGAATGGTCCTCGCCGATACCCCAGGAGCAACAGTGTCCCTAATTTGCTGGGAAGTGGCGGTGCGGTCCCCTACGGCACTGCGTAGGATCCTACGGTCTTGGCGTGCATCCGTGCGTCGCTGCGGTCCGGTCCCAGGTCGACGGGCACGTGCACCTTCCGCCGACCACTGGCGACAACATCGATGTACTGTGGAGACCTCACGCCCCACGTGTTGAGCAATTCGGCGGTACGTCCACCCGGCCTCCCGCATTCCCACTATACGCCCTCGCTCAAAGTCCGTCAACTGCACATACGGTTCACGTCCACGCTGTCGCGGCATGCTACCAGTGTTAAAGACTGCGATGGAGCTCCGTATGCCACGGCAAACTGGCTGACACTGACGGCGGCGGTGCACAAATGCTGCGCAGCTAGCACCATTCGACGGCCAACACCGCGGTTCCTGGTGTGTCCGCTGTGCCGTGAGTGTGATCATTGCTTGTACAACCCTCTCGCAGTGTCTGGAGCAAGTATGGTGGGTCTGACACACCGGTGTCAATGTGTTCTTTTTTCCATTTCCAGGAGTGTATATCGCCATGTACTATGAATCATTGAATATTTTACGCATGATAACGGGTGCACATAATGTTTAATGATCAAAGATACAAGACGATAATCACTCACTACAGATCGTCAGGATGCATCAATTGCGTCATACCAGCTGGTGATAATGCTATGGAAACAATTTAACAAATTAGAGTTACAGTGCTTCTTTATACTTAGCAAGCTTCCTTCTTCAAAAGTTGGAGCGAAATTATACTGTTTCTACTACGCTTACATTTTTATGTCATTAAAAATATATAAACGTTCGTTTCAGATCATTAGCTTCTTATCTCATTCATTTTAGGATTCTCTACCATTTATGTTGTTTTGACATCTGTGGCTATGGGCAGACAGAAAGAGTTCAGACCCAATATACGAAAAACCCTAAAAAAATAAGGGATAGTCCGAGGAACAGTTTACTAAGAATTTGAGTGGAAAGAGCTGCTTTATGAAATTGGTAAGTATTAGACTCAGCCATCCTATACGCAAACTAATGAAAAGAAAGAAACAAAGGAATGATAGCCTCGCAAACTGTGTGTCGAAATCAGCCTTATATTCTGTAAGTGCCAGTAACACCGTCAGGCTCCGATTATGATCACTTCATCGCTACCACACAGGCTTTATTTTAAGGATCTGCTCCTCAGAACTTTCAGTAATCTGAAATCTGAGATTATGGCGTTTAATGAGCAATGGTGTACCCATGAATCGCAAGACTTTCAATTTGCGTGTTAGACGTCCCTCTACCGCTACCGATTTTCAGGGCATCAGTGCGTACGAACATAGAGTTTAGTTTAACGAATTTCATGCCATATAAAGTCTTCTTGCGCACTAATACGTTGAAACAGGACACGTGCGCCTATGTAATGACTTTCCTATGACACGCACACAGTTCACTTCACATAGAGACCACACCCAAACAGTATACCATTAATAAAATAAATTGGTGGTCACTCAAAAGCAGGTTCATTTAATTTCTTTTGTATATAGTCTAGTGTAACATAACCGTCTACACAGTAGCAGATCTTTCCTGCATCATCCGTTACATCTCACTACGTAGTATACTTGAAAATCTATTTGAATAATATTAGTATGGAGAAAGGACGTTTAAAATTCATCGTCTCGTCGAAAGTTTTATCATTAGATAATCTGCAGTATCTTGAAAATAATAGGAGAAAGCGTAAGCCGTAGCTTCGACAGAAGGGCACAGCCCAGCGTTCGTCTGAGGGAATTTAGGAAAACCACATTGTTTGGAACCTAAGTTCCGTGTCGTAAAAACATGATGTACTCATTAAGACCAATGTCACTTTAAGGGATCTGTGACACTACCAAAGCCACGTCTGCATAAAATACATCTCACAAACAAGTCTTCAACAGTACGGAAGTAATGGCACAAACAAATTTTAGCTACAGTCTAAATATAAATATTTTATGTCCCTACGGTAGAGTGAAATTATGGAACGTTGTTATGACTCTATTAAAGTGAATAAGCCATTCAGGAGCAACTGCACAATACTTTTATTGTTTCCCTGTTCACTCCTCTTCTAGCTGCCTCACAGCCGCTATTGTTAAGCGGCAGTGACGTAAGGTGTGGAAGTTGAGCAACAGCGTCCGAGTAATAATAGCAGCAGGTAACTCCGAGATGCCGCTTGTACAACTCTGGGACTGGCGCCAGTATTTCGACTTCCCATCTAATTTCACAGTTCCTCTCCGCAGTAACATCGAACAGCTGCACTGTGTCAGATGACAAATGAGGTCCACTTTGAGCACACCTACCCGCCAACATGGCTGCTCGGCACTGCAATAAATCTGAAAGGGTCAATATTAAAACACTGGAAT
This sequence comes from Schistocerca serialis cubense, assembly GCF_023864345.2. Classification (NCBI taxonomy): domain Eukaryota; kingdom Metazoa; phylum Arthropoda; class Insecta; order Orthoptera; family Acrididae; genus Schistocerca; species Schistocerca serialis. Next base: position 772,896,499 of record NC_064641.1, on the reverse strand, counting down.
TTCATCCCACAGTAGTTTGATTCTTTGCTCGAAGTCGAATATATGTAGTTCCACTGAAATGTCGAAAGCCTTTATAGCATAACAGATTCATCTTGTCTTACGTTTGCGGAAGTTAATCAACGTCATTTACCCACTGGTTCCATCAACATATTGTTAATGTGATGGATTATCATTTGAAGATTTTAATATTGTGGTTTTACTGTTTCGTGGCTCTGTCTGCATAAACGGAACCCTTATAAGTTCGCTTTGTTGTCCGTCTGTCTATGCGTTGAAGAACCCTTTTTTTCAGGAACGGGTAGACTTATCACGTTCACATTTATGTTACGTGTTATGGTCTATGGTCTGGCTGATGGTATTGACAGCGGCATTAGTCTGTTTGCCGATGATGCTGTAGTCTACAGAAACGTTATATTACTTGAAAGTTGTAAACAAATCAATGAGGATTTGCAGAAAATAAATGCGTGGTGTAATGATTGGCAGTTATCTCTCAATATTAGTAAGTGTAACCTACTTCGTATATAAAGGCGAAAATCCCCATTAATTTACGAGTACAAAATAAATGCCCAGTCTTTGGAAGCGATAACATCCGTCCAGTATCTGACTGTGACTGTTCGAAATGATCTCAAATGGAATGATCAGATTACACAAGTAAAGAGCAAGGCGAACTCTAGATTGCGGTTTATTGGTAGGATCCTGAAGCGATGGAGTCCTTCAACAAAGGAAATTGCTTGCAATGCTTTAGTTCGTCCAGCCTTAGAGTATTGTTCGTTTGTAGTGGACCCTTACCAGTTTGGTATGATACAATATATTGAGAAGGTCCAAAGAAGAGCGGCAACATTCGTGACTGGTGATTTTAGCCATAGAGAGAGCGTTACAAATCTCATTGAAAGTTTGAAGTGGGACCCACATTCAGATAGACGACGCGCTACACGGAAGGGGCTGCTCACTAAATTCCGAGATCCGATCTTCGCCGAGGATGTAGAGCATATATTATTACCACCGACTTTCAAATCGCGCAATGATCACCACTCAAAGATAAGGGAAATTAGAGAACGTACTGAGGCGTTCAGACAGTCGTTTTACCCTCGCGTGATCCGCAAATGAACAGAGGGTGGGGAATAACTTTGTCGCAAATTGTGCCCTCCGACACACACCACTTCGTGTCTAGTGGAGTATATATGTAGATGTAGAGGTGTAAAGGTTGTAAGTTTCTAAGGCAGTGCAATCAAAAGAGACGGTCATGTACATATTCTGGTTTGTTATGCTTTGTAAGCACTGGTACTCTTGTTGAAGCTGCATGTTGCATTTTCTACGTTTTAAGGACTTTTATTATTACACTTCGTTTCCTGTAACGTCCGCTAGTGGTAAACCCTGACATGCACTATATGTATACACGTTTCTAACGTGATGGCATTAATGCGATGCCGAAACGTCTCGTGTAAATGAAATGACTACTGAAAATACACGTCTGTTTGGTGATTTTTCTTTGGTAAATATCTGACCGGCCACTGTCTCGTATCCACGATGGATCAACAGAAATGAAATGTAAATTATAGTCATGTTTTAGTAAGTAAACAAGATATGTTTTATTAAATCTTCTGTCTCTATAGATATAAAGTCCCCTGGTCGCTTCTTTTTATATGTCCAGGATAGTCTGAGAAACTACCGTAGAGATTTTGATACGGTCTTGAAATTCCCAGGACCAATATCTGGCTAGTATAGATATCGATAACAGGCAAAAATCGTAAGCCATTGTAATTCTAATATGACTACGAAGTCTTTCGCTACGGAGTCCTTGCATAAGAAGTTCTCGGTTTACTTGCCGCGTCAAATGTGGATAACATGCCAAGCTTTCGATGACTACCTCCGTCATCTTCGTCAGGGGTAAAACTGAGAGGCTTCCGCTTTTATAAGCAGTGGACTACTTTTTATGTATCGTAATTCTAGATTCGCAAGATGGATTATCTATACATTTCTACTTTCAGGCTGTACGACAGCCACTTAAAAGAACTGCTGAATCTGTTGATGAAATGTGGCAGCTGTTGTCGAATTGTTGTGATCGACGAACTATTTCAGATTGTGCAAGTACTTACTAGCTATGTTTTCTGTTAATGTAACGTATTTATTGAAATAACGCTGTAGAATACCAATGGAAAGAAAACCTTGTAATTTATTTTTGTGAAGAAAATACGTAAAGCGTAAATATCTGTATAAGAAAATATCGCAATAAATAAAAAACGTTCTTTGGCTCCAGTTGAAGATGAAGTTGACTTCGCAAAAGCGAGAACAATAGCAAACAATCTGAATAACTGTACAATAACGACTTTCAGATTTCTGCAACCACTGTTCAAGTCACCAGTTATGCAACAGGGTAATACGTGTGAACATTTGAAATCGTTCTGTCTGTACTCCTTCATAAATCACTCTTCTTGCATTTCGTTCGAATTGATGACTACAACACCACCGCACCGTTGTGTCTTCGTACTCGGCTAGGAGTTATTCTATTCGAAAACTGCTGCTAAAGAGACTTTGATAACCATAAACTCAGCAGCGGTTACAGGATTTAAGGAGTGTAACATTTATGATCGTCAAACTATACGACAAGGTCGTAAGTTGAACTGCAACTCCCTCCACACTGTCCTATGGACTGTGGCTACACAAAGTCGTTAATAATTATCTGTTCGTGAACTGGTGAAGTTTTTCTTGACGACTTCTGTTGAGCAAATGGAAAGTAGAGTGTTTACATCCGCTTCTCTTTCATGATAATCATCATCATTGAGATAATCAAAGTCAACACTACACTTCTCAAGGCAGGGTCTGGGAAGACGACTCGTAAAAGCTGCTTTCTGACAGCCAAGGAGATAAAAAGTTGGCAGCGTTCCGTTTTAAACATGTCTTAGTGTTGCTGAAAGGACTGATTTTCCTTGAGAGACCGGAAGTAAACACGCGTATCATCATTTATTCCGAAAAATGAAACAGGTGAAAATATACGAAATAGAAGGTAAGTCACTGCAGTACACATCAGTCCGAAAAGTAGCCATTTACGAGATAACTAGGAATGTGTGGTTAAGAATTAATGTCATTATTCGTACAAATTTATTTTAAATGTAAACTATTCAATCAATTTGTTATCTGATAGGGCTGCAAATTCAACGACGGTCTACATTAACTAAATACAGTGCGTAATATCTTACAATTTACTGTATATTGACGCATGTCAAAAGAACGTGTTTCTCTCATCCTAAAATTTACATGCGATACTGTACGCATCTCGGCAGCGAGCTAGGATTTTTTTTCTTTTTTTTTTTAACCACGATCATCTGGTAAATCGCGATAATGTACAATTCACAGTTCAAGTTCTTTAGTCATATCAACGTGAGTGAGGTATCCTCCATTTTGAGATGATCAAGACAGAAATATTCAGAGGATGATGGTCAACTGACACTTGATGCCACAGTCCTTGCCCAATCTATCCGTCTTAGACCATTTTAGTGGACCAGAGAGCTCAGCAGTGAAGTGTGCCGGTTCTACATAATGCATCTACATCATTACTCAGCCATGGGCCGTTGTAGAAATTTAAGCCCAATTCGATTGGAAGTTCATCTAAAAGCTTTCATCTGAATTACTTTTTTATCGACTAGAACAATATTACACACTGAAGAAAGTGGTAGCACATAACCATACATCCGCAACTATCTCGTAAATGACTCATTCGCGGGCCCATGTTTAGGAGCATGTTTTTGCGTCTGTTATCGTATACCACCTCTGACGTCAGTTTTCGCTATTAACTGTGATACGTCGTACCTGTCCAAGTGTACAATTTTTGAACGTTATGCAGAACCTTAACAATGTGTTAAAAATTGGAGTTTGAAAATGCCGGCGCTTACTGCATACCCTCAGAAAAAGCACGATGCATACACTCCAAGAAAAAGGAAATGACGTTCCACGACTGAATTATCCCAATGCGACGGAAATCGGTAGATGTGATGTGCAATTTCAGAAAAATTGATGATTTATTCAAGAAAAAGAGCTTCAGGAATTGAGCATTTGCCCACCGCTGGCCCTCATGCAGGCAATTATTGGCTGGCATTGAGTGAGTTGTTGGGATGTCCTCCTGAGAGATATCGTGCGAAATTCTGACCGATTGGCGCATTAGATCGTCAAAATCCCTAGCTGGTGGAAGTGCTTTGCCCATAATGCTCCAAACGTTCTCAGTTGCGGGGACACCTGGCGACCTTACTGGCCAAGATATAGTTCGGCAAGCACGCAGACAAGAGGGCGTCTCCAGACACATCTTCGGATGGAATCTCATTAAAAGGAGCATTGTTGTTTTCAGTGATGAGTCCCGCGTCGAAATGAACCCCGACGACCAGCGGAGGTGTGTCTGAAGACGCCCAGGGCAACAATGGGAAACCAACGACAGTCGCCCGCCAGTGACCTGACAACAACTAGTGATGGTGCGGGGTGCCATTTCTTTCCAGAGCAGGACCCCTTTGGTTGTCATCCGCGGCACGCTTATGTATTCTAATCCCAGTTTTGTTGTCATTCATGGTAAGCCATCCTGGGTTTACATTTCAGCAAGATAATGCCCGCCACACATGGTGAGAATTTCTACTGCTCGTCTTAGTGCTTGCCAAATACCGCTTTGAGAGCAAAGTCAGTAGATCTCTTCTCAATTGAGAACATTAAGTGCATTATTGGCTGGGCCCTCTAACCAGCTAGGGATTTTACGACATAACGCGCTGATTGGACAGAATTTGTTACGATATGCCTTTCGAGGACTTCCAACAAGAATGTCAATCAGTCCTCACATAAATCCCAAAGACGGATCAACACGTTTTTGACTTATTTAATTTTTGACGCTCTTTCTCTTGAATAAATCATCCAATTTTTTCTGAAATTACAATCATTTGTTTGTCTGTACATGTACATCTACGAATTTCTGCCTCATTCGGGTAATTTCTTCATTGGGTTCTTATTACTTAGAGTGTGTATATCTATGGCGGCCAACGGCCTTTTCGCAGTGGTAAAACTGGTTTCCGTCAGATCACCGAAGTTAAGCGCTGTCGGTCTGTGATAGCACTTGGATGGGTGACCATCCGGTCTGCCGAGCGCTGTTGACAACCGGGATGCACTTAGGCCTTTTGAGGCAAACTGAGGAGCTACTTGATTGATTGATAAGTAGCGGCTCCGGTGTCGGAAACTGACATGCGGCGGGGAGAGGAGTGTGCTGACCACATGCCCCTCCACGTCCGCATCCAGTGACGCCTGTGGGCTGAGGATGACCTGGCTCCCGGTCGGTACCGTTGGACATTCATGGCTTGTTCGGGAGGAGTATATCCATGGCGCCTGTAGCGCCCTTGTATCGCAGTCGTCGTCTCGATATGATTCAGAAATACTTTACATGATCAATGCTTATCCATTAGGAGCCGATGACGGTTTATGAAAGCCTATCACAGAAAACCGCTCCTCTGCTCTCGGGAATACCAGCCTCCGAGCCTCCAACAGACCGTACAAACCATCGCATTCACTTCTTGGAACACCAAAATATCTGGGACTACATTTCTAGCGTAAACTAAAGTAAAGAACCGCTTACAAAAAGCCCGCCGTAGATGACTGCAAGTGACAGGTTGAGCAGCGAAAATACGCACTTCCACCGTCATTCAGAGATAAAAACGCCTTACCCAACCGCACTTTATTTTTTGCTTCTTTCTTTCGACTTCTGCGATTCTAAATTTTACCATTCCCGAAAATTCCTAGGATGCCATGCTCTTCACATCGCATTTCACATCCCCCTGCCCTCCCCTAGACGAATCCCTTACTAACTTATTGAGATCTCACCCCGCTTCAAGTTGCTATGATATTTGTGGACACGCTACACATCGCATAAGCTTATTCGGGTAAGGGTCCTTACTCCTCATCGAACCTAAGCCTCAGACGGACCTTAATCAATTCGTCATTTTTATACAACACATGTTCCAAGGTAAATTCAACTTACTCCCGCTTCCTTAGCCAACAATTCTTACAGAAATCAATCCTTCTTACCACTAACAATCATCCAGTTTCTCTTCCGTCCCCAAATGAAGTAACTGCCGCGTATGCCTCAAACCACTGTTCCACACTTCCCATTATCACTAGCGATGTAACAACAGCCTACAATACCCTTTACAATGTTCGGACAGAATTTCACCAAGCTCCCGCACGCTATATTAATGTATTTCTCAAGAACTCACTCGTTTTACGATTTAAAAATGCCAAGAGAAGCTACTTATTTACCAGCGGTGCAGAGCCATCAAATATTAAACATATGTTTTATGTTTTAATGTAGTATTTTAACCTCTTTCCGGTATTGCAAATATAGATGTAAGGTTCAAAAATCATATAGGGTAAAGAACGCGGTAGTGGTACATGACAGCTCGCCACCACGACGAGGAAAAGGAAAGATCAATAAACAAAATTATAAAAACCGAAGTAAGAGTGTGATGCGATAGCTCATTCTAAGAATCCACGAGCGTCGACGACTCACGTATATGCTCAGGTTTCAAGAAGAAATACGATTGAGAAAACTTTATTAAAAGATTTTGTGGCGAGGTACTTCGTTTCCTTTATAGATCGACCCCCGAAAAGATACGGAAATACCTTACGCGTCACCCTTGGGTTCATACCCTACTATTCCTTGCTTTCACTTCCGAAACAGAACTATTTAAAGTGTACTGCACGATTACTTGTCACCTTTTTGCCTACGGAATGGAGATACTCACTAGCCACGATGGTAAGGCGTACACTCTACAGAAATCGCTGAAAATGAGTTACGCAGTCCCTTTTCGAACAACTGACTATTGATAGAATTATTCATATGAGAAGGAAAGGTATATATCACATGCGTATTGTGGAGACAATTTGAGTCGATGTGCTCATGGAATCCTTGTTGTAGCTGTTTACTCAGAGGATTATATAGTTATTATACATTTATAATATACTTGACAATTTATGTATTTGTTGATAACACTAATAATTTCCTAATTAATTACACACCCCTTAATAAGTACTGATTACTCAGTTCGTAGGAGAATAGACGCACTGTAAGTCACTGCATCACAGAGCTCATCCAAAAACGCTACCTTTCATTGTAAGAACACTGATCTCTTCACAGCTCCCTGTTTTAATATCCTCTTGCCATAAGATACACCACATCCCCACTGGTGAACTTCTGACAACTTGGGCGGAAAGAAAACGTATTCAAGTTTCTAAAGTAATATTGTCAGGGTTTACTTTATTTGAAATCTGTTGCACCGCTTTCCGATTCGATACACGGGTCTCGGCAGCGAGAAATATGAGGACAAACTGCACCCTGGTGACGCTAGAGACAGAGCGCCGCTTGTCGGAGGTCTGGCCCAGTCTGGGAAACGGATACCCGGGGACGGAATCCAAAGTTAAGTTCCGCGCGGACACAGGCGGCAACAGCCAAACTCCGGACGCAAACTTGTTTCTTCGCAGAAGTGGATTCGCAGATGCGTCTGCTTGTCTGCCGCTGCCGCCCGCGCACCGCCCGCGAGAAATCGCCTTATGAGCGCAACTTGACGTAACTGAACTAAACTTGCCCGCCGTCAGGGAAGCGCCGAAACTCACTGGCCCCTGACTCTGGTGTAGCCTCTCCGTTGCGTACACACATCCAGTTCGCGACGAACTACTTAAAGGCTCTCTGCAGTATTACTGCAGGGAGAGGGAAAGCCCCTACGTCGCTTTTCTAGTTAAGGTTTCCACAAACTATGCAAATCAGCCTATTATTAGTTTTTCCTTTTGTAGTGCTGACAGTCATTATTTCTTTTGTTTGCGTTACATGGGTTGCGCACTATGGAAACTAAAGCCTATAAATATATATAAAACTCAAATAAAGCTATGTGATTCCGGAGGCTTTTTTAAGTCTCTAACATCCGTGAAGTACCTATGGAGACTGAAGCGAAGAATAAAAACGTACGCCGAGGCTGGGTTTTGAACTCAAGACTCCTGCTCCCTAGGCAGATGCACCAACCACTATACCACTCTGGAGCAGTGTCTTTGCACAACTGCACGAAATTATCTACCACGCCTCCCTCCTCAATGGGAATTCTGACTAAGGCGGCAGTCTTGCTAGCATAGTCCACGCAGTTGGCAAAGCAGGTGTGACAGGGTGGCGTAGGGGTTAGCACCACCGCCTAGTGAGCAGGAGTCCTGGGTTCGAAACCTGGCCACGGTAAAAATTTTCATTCGTCGCTTCACTCTGCATATATAGCTCTAAAACTGACTATGAGTAAGTTATAAACAACGTCCGCTGCAAAACAGATGCAGTCGGTTCTTGGAAAAAATGGAGAGGGGGTAAGAAGCGAAAAGCCTTCCCAACCCAGTCCTTAATTTGTAGCGTGAAATAAATACTGATGTGAACATAGTGTGTAAATTATCACATTGTTAGTCTTACATTAATTTAGGAAATTTTTGTCATCTGTTTGTAAAAAAAATGGCTAACGGCGTGGAAAACGTGCTGGAAACGATTCTCAATATACACTCCTGGAAATTGAAATAAGAACACCGTGAATTCATTGTCCCAGGAAGGGGAAACTTTATTGACACATCCCTGGGGTCAGATACATCACATGATCACACTGACAGAACCACAGGCACATAGACACAGGCAACAGAGCATGCACAATATCGGCACTAGTACAATGTATATCCACCTTTCGCAGCAATGCAGGCTGCTATTCTCCCATGGAGACGATCGTAGAGATGCTGGATGTAGTCCTGTGGAACGGCTTGCCATGCCATTTCCACCTGGCGCCTCAGTTGAACCAGCGTTCGTGCTGGACGTGCAGACCGCGTGAGACGACGCTTCATCCAGTCCCAAACATGCTCAATGGGGGACAGATCCGGAGATCTTGCTGGCCAGGGTAGTTGACTTACACCTTCTAGAGCACGTTGGGTGGCACGGGATACATGCGGACGTGCATTGTCCTGTTGGAACAGCAAGTTCCCTTGCCGGTCTAGGAATGGTAGAACGATGGGTTCGATGACGGTTTGGATGTACCGTGCACTATTCAGTGTCCCCTCGACGATCACCAGTGGTGTACGGCCAGTGTAGGAGATCGCTCCCCACACCATGATGCCGGGTGTTGGCCCTGTGTGCCTCGGTCGTATGCAGTCCTGATTGTGGCGCTCACCTGCACGGCGCCAAACACGCATACGACCATCATTGGCACCAAGGCAGAAGCGACTCTCATCGCTGAAGACGACACGTCTCCATTCGTCCCTCCATTCACGCCTGTCGCGACACCACTGGAGGCGGGCTGCACGATGTTGGGGCGTGAGCGGAAGACGGCCTAACGGTGTGCGGGACCGTAGCCCAGCTTCATGGAGACGGTTGCGAATGGTCCTCGCCGATACCCCAGGAGCAACAGTGTCCCTAATTTGCTGGGAAGTAGCGGTGCGGTCCCCTACGGCACTGCGTAGGATCCTACGGTCTTGGTGTGCATCCTTGCGTCGCTGCGGTCCGGTCCCAGGTAGACGGGCACGTGCACCTTCCGCCGACCACTGGCGACAACATCGATGTACTGTGGAGACCTCACGCCCCACGTGTTGAGCAATTCGGCGGTACGTCCACCCGGCCTCCCGAATGCCCACTATACGCCCTCGCTCAAAGTCCGTCAACTGCACATACGGTTCACGTCCACGCTGTCGCGGCATGCTGCCAGTGTTAAAGACTGCGATGGAGCTCCGTATGCCACGGCAAACTGGCTGACACTGACGGCGGCGGTGCACAAATGCTGCGCAGCTAGCGCCATTCGACGGCCAACACCGCGGTTCCTGGTGTGTCCGCTGTGCCGTGCGTGTGATCATTGCTTGTACAGCCCTCTCGCAGTGTCCGGAGCAAGTATGGTGGGTCTGACACACCGGTGTCAATGTGTTCTTTTTTCCATTTCCAGGAGTGTATTACAGTAAAACAAATTAAATTATGTGACTGGTACCACCACCAATAACTCATACATGCCACATGACTCACGAAACCTACACGTAGCCACTGTGGTCGTAATTGAGTATCTCTGTTTATAAATACGTAATACGGCTTAGCAATCAGTCTTTTTTTTTTTTTTTTTTTTTTTTTTTTGCAGGCTTTATTACGCAAATCCATATTTCGGCTTGTGTCTAGCCATTATCAATGCACTATTTTTTAAACACGATGCATGTTAGTTCCCTGTTGTTTGGCTGTCAGTCACAGTTCTTTCGTCAGCTTAAAGAAAGTGTACCTATAGCAACAAATGCAGCCAATAGTAAGTGAAAAAAATGATGAAACTTAGCATGTAAAAAAATTATTTTGTTATGTTTTTGAACTTTCACTGCTATGAGTGTGAATCCTGAATCCTTCCCGGTCGCCGGCCAGAGTGGCCGAGTGGTTCTAGGCGCTACAGTCTGGAACCGCACGATCGCTACAGTCGTAGGTTCGAATCCTGCCTCGGACATGGAAGTGTGTGATGTCCTTAGATTAGTTAGGTTTAAGTAGTTCTACGTTCTAGGGGACTGATGACCTCAGATGTTAAGTCCCATAGTGCTCAGAGCCATTTGAACCATTTTTGAACCTTCCGGGTCATGCTGATAAAGTTTTATGAATTTATTTGTAAGAGAATAGACAGTGGAAATAAAAATTTCCTGTGATGCCTCTCCCGCTCCAAGTCGACCCGTTTGATGTCCTACCCCCCTTAAACCCCAACGTTAATGGCAGAATAACGGTACTTCACTTCGCCGTGTTACATTAAACGCCTCGCCCATTTTGAGCCGAATTAACGCATGTACACCTCGTTATTGATCAACAGCGTTTTTAATGCTGCAGCTTTGCTGACTGCAAGAGTAAACTGTTTCTTCTGCTCCGATCGAACACATTTTTATCCAATGTTATGCACACTGTTAATAATTGCAAGTTAATGTAGTGCAATGATTATTTAACCAAAACTGGACTGAATCATCTTAACGTGATAATCATTACAAAACATAATGCCTGAATTGAAACAATAACGAATGTATTACAGCATAGAGTATTAACCACAACTGGTGACACAAATAGTGATTAGTGGTGGTTGTTGTTAATTTATCGACTGTAAACTACTTCATGCAAACTGCTCGAGAGTGCGATGTCTTCATCTTGTAGCAACCAACACGCCCGAATATTTCGATTCAGTTAACGTGGAGAAGGCATAATATCAATAGCTACGGGCATTACGAAGAACACTACGGAAAATAATAAAAATGTTTTGTTTTCCTAGAATGAGAGAATACAAAATGCAGAGTATCTGAGGACAAAGACTTGGAGCAAAAATGAATAAAATTCAAAATAACTGCACATTACTTCTTAGAACAGCACGCGCCGAGCAAGATTGTGGGGCTTGGGAAACATCCGACATGAATGAATAGTGATGTTAGAAAGTTTCCTGCGAAGGAAAAGAGAGTTTCATCGCCTACTTAAGCAAAGTCAAACCCCTGTACACAAACAAAAGCCAAGTATAAAAAAAAATGAGTAAGGAGCGCAATGTGAAAATCATTTAATGAATTAGCAAGTAAAATTTTGGCAACTCACACGATTACATTTCCGAAAGAAATATGGTCTTATGTAATGTCAGCAAGCGAATCGAAAACGTATTAAATAATTCAGTGACCATAAAGGCACCGAAACAGAGTACGACAAGGAAAAAGCCGAATTACTTAATTCAGTCTTTGCTGCAAGCAACGTTCCGTCCTTCAATATCTCATTGCAGAGAAATAAACTGGGGAATATTCACGAACGCATGTGCAGCGTCTATGGAGCATCTCCTGTCAACAGACGTACTTGCGTACAGACGTCGCTGGTAACAGAGGGTGAGGTCATCAGAAGGCGGTTCGGCGGCACTCTACTATTTTCAGATGTCGTGGAGACCATCCACGGCTGTAAAACCTGACCATGTTGCAGAGAGGTGCTGATATCATTCGCGAGGACAGACACGATTCGTGGAAGACAGTTTGAGGACGATGAAGAGGTGATTCATACAGTTAAACACTGGCTGAAATGAAAAGTCTCTCTAGTTGACGCCACTTCGGCGATTTTCGTGTCGATGGGGATGAGATGATGAAGACAACACGACACCCAGTCCCTGAGCGGAGAAAATCTCCGACCCAGCCGGGAATCAAACCCAGGCCCCTTTGCATGGTATTACATCGCGCTGACCCCTCAGGTATCGAGGAGCACAAGCACTGGCTCCGTCTCCAGGACAAGTATTGGTACCCACGGAGCACATACGATGTTGTTTCGTGCTGGAGGAAGGCCACAGAACGAGATGGCGATTACGTGGAAAAAAAGGTTGTGTAGATAAAACATCACTACGAGGTGCATTCAAGTTCTAAGGCCTCCGATTTTTTTTCTCCGGGCTGGAAAGAGATAGAAACATGCGCATTGTTTTAAAATGAGGCCGCGTTCATTGTCAATACGTCACAGAGATGGCAGCACTGTACGGCAGATGGAATTTTACCGCCAGCGGCGAGAATGAGAACTGTTTTAAATACTTAAAATGGCGACATTTTCCTTACTTGAACAGCGTGCAATCATTCGTTTTCTGAATTTGCGTGGTGTGAAACCAATTGAAATTCATCGACAGTTAAAAGAGACATGTGGTGATGGAGTTATGGATGTGTCGAAAGTGCGTTCGTGGGTGCGACAGTTTAACGAAGGCAGAACATCGTGTGACAACAAACTGAAACAACCTCGGGCTCGCACAAGCCGGTCTGACGACATGATCGAGAAAGTGGAGAGAATTGTTTTGGGGGATTGCCGAATGACTGTTGAACAGATCGCCTCCAGAGTTGGCATTTCTGTGGTTTCTGTGCACACAATCCTGCATGACGACCTGAAAATGCGAAAACTGTCATCCAGGTGGGTGCCACGAATGCTGACGGACGACCACACGGCTGCCCGTGTGGCATGTCACCGAGCAATGTTGATGCGCAACGACAGCACGAATGGGACTTTCTTTTCGTCGGTTGTGACAATGGATGAGACGTGGATGCCATTTTTCAATCCAGAAACAAAGCGCCAGTCGGCTCAATGGAAGCACACAGATTCACCGCCACCAAAAAAATTTCGGGTAACCGCCAGTGCTGGAAAAATGATGGTGTCCATGTTCTGGGACAGCGAGAGCGTAATCCTTACCCATTGCGTTCCAAAGGGCACTACGGTAACAGGTGCATCCTATGAAAATATTTTGAAGAACAAGTTCCTTCCTGCACTGCAACAAAAACGTCCGGGAAGGGCTGCGCGTGTGCTGTTTCACCAAGACAACGCACCCGCACATCGAGCAAACGTTACGCAATAGTTTCTTCGTGATAACAACTTTGATGTGATTCCTCATGCTCCCTACTCACCTGACCTGGCTCCTAGTGACTTTTGGCTTTTTCCAACAATGAAAGACACTCTCCGTGGCCGCACATTCACCAGCCGTGCTGCTATTGCCTCAGCTATTTTCCAGTGGTCAAAACAGACTCCTAAAGAAGCCGTCGCCGCTGCCATGGAATTATGGCGTCAGCGTTGTGAAAAATGTGTACGTCTGCAGGGCGATTACGTCGAGAAGTAACGCCAGTTTCATCGATTTCGGGTGAGTAGTTAATTAGAAAAAAAAATCGGAGGCCTTAGAACGTGAATGCAACTCGTATTTCGTGCGAGTAAATCTCATTACGTTCAATGAATAATTCTTGAAGAAAAAAATGCGGTGCATTACTTTCTGGGCAACCCTCGTACGTAGGCCAGTATGGCTGACGTCCACCTCTTATGCAAATTATCATGTATGTTTCATGCTCATGCATTATGATGCAACTGGGAAACTAAAGTCAGCCGTGTGTAAACCAACAACGGTTCCGTATTCAGACATTGCGATACACAATCCGCTGTCTTCCTCCAGCTGATCCATACCGCCGTAGGCAACAGCTTCAAAATAGTTGATGGATGTGATTCGTCATTTAATGAAGGTATGCAACGATTTCCATGCTGTAACCAGATAGGAGCTAACTGAGTATAGGCCAGTTTTCATCATTGGAGTCAGGACTTCTTTGTAGACAGAACACAACGCGTCGTTCTTAACTGAATAAAATCGATAGGTGATTGGATCATTACTGTCTGCAGTGTATATTATCAACTTTTAGCGTCTGATGACTCCGAGTGAACACAAACTTTCTTGGCTATGTGGCTGAACCGGCTTATCTCCGACTTTATAGAGTTTTCATTCGTAACTTTAGCGGAGCTAGGACACCGTACCGAATATATTTCATCAAAATCGGATCCCGAAAAAAGGTATTCATACCTATGTATGTATTTATGACTGTTTGTACGTATCCCATCTCGTCGGAAATCACTTGACCGATTTCAACCAAACTTGGTAGGCATATCAGTTACTGTCTCGAAAGAATTACTGTGGGAGTAAGAACCACCTACGTATCAAAGTGTAGGCATCGAGGCCCAATGCCAGGGTTTAATTGATCTAGTATTTGGGAATGAGAGCACTTAGTGACTTTTAACAAACTTTGCAGAGAGTTTCAAACTTTTGATTTTCTCTTTGACAACCCCGCCCCCCCACTACGCCCCCATATAATGACGAAAGAAAAAAAATATTGCTTGCTCCACTGCCGCTGTTCATGCAGTAAAACTCTCGCATCTGGCCTAGCGTCACGGCGTTTGTACTTTTTCTTCTTTGTTACCAGTTCTCTGCAAAACATATTTAGCAGATAGCATCTACCTGTGATGCTGAATGTACCTACAAGATTATAGCATCTACACGTGCTGCTGAATGTACCTACAAAATTATATCATTCTACGACACACAAGTCACTAGATAAGAGGGACGGAGGAGATGGGCAAAGAGAGGGGGAAGGAGGAGATGGAAGGACTCTCATAATCCTCCACATGGCGTAGAATATCTTTAGGCATTACAATGATAGTAATTTCACGAAGTGTGTGTGGGAAGAGGAAATACGTAAAAAAAAGGTTTGCATCACCTCGGTTCCTAGAACTCCTCAAGATAGACGTTGACTGTGGTGGATACTGTATCACACACACAGTCCCTTCGACTTTTCACAGATGTTACTACACCCGCCCAAAGATGTAAACAACCATGCATGAGCAGCACCTATTACACGAAACTCAGTCATTCCGCCAGGAAGCAGGTACACGGCTCGTGTTGTCTGTAGTTCAACCATGCCTAGACGGTCAGTACCGCGGTTCGATCTCGTCCGTATTGTTACTTTGTGCCAGAAAGGGCTCTCAACAAAAGAAGTGTCCAGGCGTCTCTGAGTGAACTAAAGCGATGTTGTTCGGACACGGAGGAGACACAGAGAGACAGGAACTGTCGATGACATGCCTCTCTCAGGCCTCCCAAGGGCTACTACTGCAGTGGATGACCATTACCTACGGATTATGGCTCGGAGGAATACTGACAGCAACGCCACCATGATTTTCGTGCAGCTACGGACGTCGTGTTACGACTCAAACTGCGCGCAATAGGCTCCATGATGCGCAAATTCACTCCCAACATCGATGGCGAGGTCTATCTTTTTGCAACTACAGCACCATGCAGCGCGGTACAGATGAGCACAACAATATGCTGAATGGACCGCTCAGAATTGACATCACGTTGTCTTCACCGATGAGTGTTGTATATGCCTTCAACCAGACAGTCGTCGGAGACGTATTTGGAGGCACCCCAGTCAGGGTGAATGTCTTAGATACACTGTCTAGCGAGTGTAGCAAGGAAGAGGTTCCCTGCTGTTTTGGGGTGGCATTTTGTGGGGCCGACGTACACCGCTAGTGGTCATGGTAGGCCACGTAACGGCTGTACGATACGAGAATGCACTCCTCCGACCGACAGTGCAACCATATCGGCAGCATATTGGCGAGGCATTCGTTTTCATGGACGACAATTCGCGCCCCCATCATGCACATCTTTCAAGATAACGACATCGCTCGACTAGAGCGGCCAGCATGTTCTCCAGACATGAAGCCCGTCGAACATGCCTAGGACAGACTGAAAAGGGCTGTTTATGGACGACGTGACCTAGCAACCACTCTGAGGGATCTACGCCAAATCACCTTTGAGGAGTGGGACAATCTGGACCAACAGTGCCTGGATGAACTTCTGGATAGTACGCCACGACGACTAGATTCATGCATCAATGCAAGAGGACGTGCTACTGGGTATTAGAGGTATGGGTGTGTACTGCAATCTGGACCACCACCTCTGAAGGTCTTGCAGTGTGGTGGTGCGACATGCAATGTATAGTTTTCATGAGAAACAAAAAGGGCGGAAATGATGTTTATGTTGATCTCTATTCCAGTTTTACTGTACAGGTTCCGGAACTCTCGTTGATGCAAACCTTTTTTGTGGTGTGTATATTGCTAGGCTTTCCTTGGTGCAAGCGTTCTCTGAATTTTCATAGTAAGTGATTCTGTGTCGCACAGTATTTCACGTGTATTGTAAACCACTAAGCGAAGATATCCACTGTTGTTCGATTAAACTGTTGGCGACAAACTACTCAATACCATAACTTCCTCAAAAGACACAAAGTGATTAAAGACATTAGCCGCCAGTGGGCATTGGTTTATATCAATGTACCAAGTTGAAAATTTGTGCCTGATTGGGAGTCTAGCCTGGGTATCCTGCTTACTAGCCAGATGCGCTGACCACTGCACCATCGGGACACAGAGGTCACGACAACCGCACCAACTACCATGGGACGCCTCCCGTAACAACCAAATTCTCACCACGTACTAATAAAAAACATGCGAGTAACCGTTCGGGGTAATTTAATTGGAACGATCACAAAAAAAGAAAAATATTCTGCCAGTCTGGGATTCAACAGAAGAATCCTTAGGAAATTTAACTCACTCTCGAAAGGACTGGCTTATAGAAACGACAGCCTCTTGAGTACTGCTTATCACTCTGGGACCGTGACCAGAATGGTCTAACAATTAAGTCCGGAGAGACGCTACGAGGGCCGACACATTTCGTCTCGTTATCGTTCAGCGGTCAGGAGAGCATTATGGAGTCGTTCAGGTTGCAACGACATAACGCTTCGGGCGAGTAGTAGTGCGTCCAAGCAAACAGTCGCATTCCCACGACTAGAAAATCTGAAAAGTTACAGCACGATTGGAGGTTTCATATTCAAATGGCTCGAAGCACTATGGGACTTAACATCTGAGGTCATCAGTCCCGTAGACGTAGAACTACTTAAACCTAACTAACCTAAGGACATCACACACATCCGTGCCCGAGGCTGGATTCGAAACTGCGACAATAGCAGCAGAGCAGTTCCGGACTGAAGCGCCTAGAACCGTCCAGCCATAAGGCCAGCTGTGGAGGTTCACCCACAGTCATCTTTCCCGCTGAGTATTCGCGAACGTAACTTTACTCTGTAAAGTGGTTCTACAGCACACACGTAGGTATACGCATGGCTACATAATATATATCTTACACTGTGTAATTCTACAAATATATTTTACTGCTCGGGTGACACTTATATAACATAAATTTCTATTTGTTTAGGCAATGAAGCTTTTCCACTGCGATTGCATCCTAAGTAGGTATCTTATTTATTTCTAAACGTTTTTGAATATTAATCACCGTATAATTACTTCGTAAATTCTTCACAACAAAAAGATCACGTAAATTGTGAAAATATTTATTAAAATTCATATTTTTGTGGCATTTGATAAGATATCATGATATTCTAGTGTGATACTAAACTAGTACTCCTTGTACGCTGTAGTAGCCGCGCGGAGTGGCCTCGCAGTTTGGGGCGCCATGACACGGATTGCGCGACTCCTCCCGCCGGAGGTTCGAGTGCTCCCTCTTGTTCTTAGCATAAGTTAATTTAACCCTTTCGGTCACGAATTATTTTTTTTCCAGAAAAAAAATCATGGATTTGCTCTCCAGTTCTTCAGTTAAATTTTTGAGTTGCATAAATTATAACTAGGCGCCCAGAAAGTGGGTATACAACGCTTCCCCAAATGAGGATATTGTGTTAAAGTGGATGCAGTGTCACTTGAAAAGTCAAAATATTTTATTTGATTTTATTTCGAGAAA
Source organism: Schistocerca serialis cubense (assembly GCF_023864345.2). Classification (NCBI taxonomy): domain Eukaryota; kingdom Metazoa; phylum Arthropoda; class Insecta; order Orthoptera; family Acrididae; genus Schistocerca; species Schistocerca serialis. The sequence goes on along the minus strand of NC_064641.1, from coordinate 772,878,380 downwards.
ATACATAAATTAAACGAAGTTTACTTAGTGATTATATAAATAATCTATGGTATTACAGTTATGAAGAATGATAATCAAAGAAACAATTCTTTTTTTCCATCAAGACATAAGTGAAAGTTACGTTTTACACAATAAAATTTGGTTTTGCCTTTGCAACCCGGTTTCTTGCACCTGTCAAATAATGTTTCGTCAATGACCGCTGGAAGATGCCCAGCTTTGTGCAAACGAACTTCAGCTTTTGGACGAACTTCCGCATTGGCTCGTTTTGAAGTACTTGGACTCTCACTAGTGGGACGTCCTCTTTTCCTGGCAGCTGGATTATCTGTTTTTGCCAGTACTTTGACCACACATGTCCTAAAGTGAAGCAAATCAAGGGTTTCATTTTTAGGACCACCCAATTCTGATGGGTTTTTCTTGTACTCAGTCCATGCATTTACAAATGGAATATCAATTACATGGGCAAACATGCGAAGCGTCCACTGTCAGTATCTGATGAATGTGCGATAAATTGTGATCAGAAAATACATCTTGTCGACCCCTCCCATATCTACATCTGCATCTACATGATTACTCTGCAATTCACATTTAAGTGCTTGGCAGAGGGTTCGTCGAACCACAATCATACTGTCTATCTACCATTCCACTGCCGAACAGCGCGCGGGAAAAACGAACACCTAAACCTTTCTGTTCGAGCTCTGATTTCTCTTATTTTATTTTGATGATCATTTCTACCTATGTAGGTTGGGCTCAACAAAATATTTTCGCATTCGGAAGAGAATGTTGGTGACTGAAATTTCGTAAATAGATCTCGCCGCGACGAAAAACGTCTTTGCTGTAATGACTTCCATCCCAATTCGTATATCATACCTGCCACACTCTCTCCCCTACTACGCGATAGTACAAAACGAGCTGCCCTTTTTTGCACCCTTTCGATGTCCCCCGTCAATCCCACCTGGTAACGATCCCACACCACGCAGCAATATTCTAACAGAGGACGAACGAGTGTAGTGTAAGCTGTCTCTTTAGTGGACCTGTTGCATCTTCTAAGTGTCCTGCCAATAAAACGTAACCTTTGGCTCGCCTTCCCCACAATATTATCTATGTGGCCTTTCCAACTGAAGTTGTTCAAAAAAAATGCTTCAAATGGCTCTGAGCACTGTGGGACTTAACATCTGTGGTCGTCAGTCCCCTAGAACTTAGAACTACTTAAACCTAACTAACCTAAGGACATCACACACATCCATGCTCGAGGCAGGATTCGAACCTGCGACCGTAGCAGTCGCGCTGTTCCGGACTGAGAGCCTAGAACCGCTAGACCACCGCGGCCGGCTACTGAAGTTGTTCGTAATTTTAACACCCAGGTACTTAGTTGAATTGACAGCCTTGAGAATTGTACTATTTATCGAGTAATCGAATTCCAACGGATTTCTTTTGGAACTCATGTGGATCACCTCACACTTTTCGTTATTTAGCGTTAACTGCCACTTGACTGTAAACTTAAATAACCTCTGGCCGATCGAGTTCAACAAATTTCTCCAGAAAAAATACTATTACAAGAAGAAAAACCCATAAAAGATGTGTATCTGAGTAAAATGTAAAAAAGTCGCTAAACTCATTTTACGTCGATTCTGAGGTGGACACACGGTCGTATAGATTTGTTCAGCGCCTACGTAATGGAAAATGTTCCTGTTTGAAAAACTGGCTACAGTCCGTCGAAAATGGCTGTCGAAAATCTTGTCTGTTTCAAAAGCAGCTAACTGCTGTCTTCGAGTGCAAAGCCCGCGTGTCGCCCTGCCATGTCCTATTGCAAAGCACGTGAACAGACATCATACTTACCAATCTGGACATTCCAAGCTAGCTTTCAGTCTGTTACTATTAGAACGGATATTTTTCTTATTTATCTTTAGGTTGGCTGCGTGTAACAAATTCGTACGCGACGATAAATTGTCGAATCCAGTGCATTGTCGTTTGGATGGGAGGAGTGTTTCGTTATTATCTCAGTGTGACTTACCCTGCAGTTAGCGGGCTTTGGGCCTAGGCTACTCAGCTTACAGTATACCGTATGGTCTAAAAAGTCTAACATTGCCTTCATCATTGTCCTCTTGTTCAAAATTATCGCCAGGATCATCGGACAGAACATCAATTTCAGATGAATTAAGGAGCTCTATAGCTACTTCTTCTGTAAGAGGCCTTCGTTTATCTTGGACTCGGGGCATTGTGGAGTCACCGTGAGATGACTAAAAAGACAGCGAAACAATCTCCTAAATTTCTGTGCTATTACAACCTTTCAGTCACAATGTCCTCATTTGGAGATATATAAAGTTCTAAATATGTCACTTATCTTTCGTTCTGAAAGATACCTTAATTTTTAACATTCAAGAACGCACCTTTCAACGCGCAAATAATTTCTTTTAACCTAAACTCAGAAGGTATTAACCAGCTGATGGGTTTTACAAAAATTACTAGGAAGCATCCATGTTACTGTGCACATTCAGTTTTGTTTTGTGGTACCATAGATTGACAGGAAATGTCGACACTGTTCTCAAACTCTCTGCTTGTGACAATATGAGAACAACTATCAGAAATGGTAAAATGTAACGAATTTTTTTTTTATATTAAACATTTATTTAGTATGTACTTACATGAGGACGCAATGACCGAAACTGTTAAGTTAGTTTACGTAGTGGGTAAGTCTAGGGACCGATGACCTCAGCAGTGAACACCTGTACATGTTTTGAACGCTGTTGTACAATGTAATAGGGCGAACAACCTGTAAAACGAGCAAAAAAATGCCTTAGAAGAAAGTTTGATAAATGACAGGAACCTCTCCTTTCTGTTTTTTGCAAATAACTAAGTTACCTAGAAACGGTAAATTAAGAAAATGGAAAGCGAAGTGCACAGTAAATAGCAATTCACATGGAATGCAGAATAGCTACAAAAACGAAGTTTGGTTAAAGGTCAACGAGCCGTCAATGCTGATGTCATAGAGGGCGCGTGAGCTCGGTTTTAAAAAGACCGGCGACGTAAATCGGCCGTGTCTTTGTTAAGGGAACCACCCCGAGATTCACCTTGGTGGCTGACCTTAGATGGTTTAGGGAAGTATACGCGGGGTGTACCAGCTAAGCGCGCTTCCGCGTAGCGATAGCAGCCAACGCGTGCCAGAACAGTGGTGGTCGCTGCTGGAAAACCGCTATTTATGGTTTTTTTAAGACTCATCAATAAAACAATATGAAGGTAGACCAATTTGGGGCTATTCCATGTAATGGACAAATAAAATTTCAATTTAGATATCTTTTGTTTGTAACGAGAGAAAAAATACACTTTCCGTCGAGACAAGGCGTCGCATGAAAGAAGGGATGAGCAGTATTTATTTGGCCTGACTCCACAACACACTGGAGAAACGGAATTGCAAATATGTAATGAAGCAAGAGAGAAAAAGCGCCTGAAGGCTCTTGGGGGAGACACCATGTATAAGAGGATGGCGATTGTTCAAATAGGTTACACGCTTCTGTGTTAGCGTCGGGAAAACGTTTTTACCTCAGGAGTTTCCTAACTATTCATCCGACGGAACACTCTGAGAATCCTGGTATTATGATGGAAAATCGTGTTTATTTTGAGAGTTTGTCTATATTAAAAAGATGAGAAGAACTTGTTTTACTCCATGATTACTTCAATTTTAAATCACACCTAAAACGCATAAATCACAGTGAAATGTTAAAAAATAATTACTTACGTCAGAATATTAAAAGAAATTGTCATTTTACTAACAGTTTTTCGCGGAGCACTTATCACTTCCCGCGGAAGTACCACGGTTCCACAAGTCAAAGTTTGGGAATTCTTGGTTGCGCCAGTCATAATACTGACAGTGCATTATACGTACATTGAAGGTGGAGAGGGGAGAAAGGAAAAGAAAGGGAAGGGATTACTGATGTCAGCTGCATCCGGATATTACGCGGAATCAGCGGCGACGAGTGAAAATGTGTGTCGCACCGGTATTCGAACCCGGGATCTCCTGCTAACTAGGCACGTGTGTTAACCACTGCGCCAGCCGGAACAGAGTGTTATTGTAACTGCGCGGACTATCTCAGCACGCGTCATGGCCAATCAAAATTCCCACCGAGCGCCACCTATCTGCAGCCCCAATCCATTTCCTAAATACTCGCTACTCTTGCCAATTATATGAATGCGTGGTATCTGCTTTTTCAGACATGTTCCAAAAACAGACACCACACATTCTTATAACATGGAGTGTAATTGCAACTCTGGTTAATTCATGAAGTGGGTTCACATATTTTGAATACGAGGGTTGGAATTTAAATAGTGGTAACTATTTATTCATAACCGATGCAAAAGAGTTACATGTTTGCACTTGTTACTGTCCTTCAAAGTAGTCACCAGCGTTGTGTAGTTCCCGTTGCCAGCGACGTGGAAGGCGTAGTATACCGTTAGCAGAGCCTGTTCTGTTGATGGTGCGAATGGAGCGGTCTACTGCGTGGCGAATCTCTGGAACAGTTCTGAAGCGAATGCCACGAAGTGGTTCCTTTATCTTCGGAATCAAACCTAAGTCACAAGGACTTAAGTCCGGGTAGTATGGTGGATGGCACAGTACTTCCCAATTCCATCGACCGAACAGAGAGCCGGCCGGTGTGGCCGTGCGGTTCTAGGCGCTTCAGTCTGGAACCGCGTGACCACTACGGTCGCAGGTTCGAATCCTGCCTCGGGCATGGATGTGTGTGATGTCCTTAGGTTAGTTAGGTTTAAGTAGTTCTAAGTTCTAGGGGACTGATGACCACAGATGTTAAGTCCCATAGTGATCAGAGCCATTTGAACCATTTGGACCGAACAGAGAGCCGCAGCTTTCGCTGTATGTGTCCGCGCATTGTAGTGAAAAATGATGGGTACGTTGCTCAGAAAGTGTCGCCGCTTCTTTCACAAATCTGGTCGCTCCAAAAACGAACACCAATACTGTGCATTGACGGCACATTCAATCTTGATCCAACTCCGTTGTTCCTGTTTCGAAAACATATTGACACCGTTACGTTAGACCGCTGGCTCACAAGTGACTGTGTTTCCCTCGATTGTGCGCACGCCGGTGACGTGGGACGGGCGAGTCCATTTGCTCGGAGGTAAGGTAGGTATATAAACAACGTGTGCTATCAGCGACAACAGTAGATTCCACTGCACAGTGTCTCCACAGCAGTGTTGCCACTATTTAAATTCCAACGCTCGTACATATTAGCATTAGCTACTTGTGACAGATGAACTATTGTGCCGGACCGCGACTCGAACCCTGATTTTCCGCTTATCATATGAAGTCATAATAACCACTTCGGCTGTGCAAACATGCCCCAGTGCCAGTCCAAACTTCCATATGTCACGCAGTCACAAGCAAACGCCCGCACTTTGATGAAACTAAGCCTGGGAAGACTGTTACAATTTTAGTATTGCTACTTTAGCCCCGCAAGGCGCGATAATATTATTAATGGTGACAGTACGTGCATGAATGTCTCATGGACACTGTATTGAGATAAATGCGTTATTGCATAAACAAAGACACTGTCGCCATTAGTAATATTTTCGTAACTCCACTACCAGGATGCCAACGCTTTTATTCCAGTAAAAGTACGGTAATCAGTCGTACGATGGAGACTAACACTGCTCCAATAAAATTTATTGGTGGCATGTATGCTTTCTGCGTTTATGATTGTGATCTTACATACAGTTTTCAGCCCGAAATTTCATTTTCTGTTAAGTAATCCTGAGAGAAAGAATAAAAAGCTTTTCAAGTGTTTCCCACTTTCAATATTTGGTAAACAAAATTATTTGCTGGGTTTTATACCTGAAAATAACGACAATAGTCGAAACCCTGTTCATTTTTAGACAACGCCAACAATGGCGGGACAATATGCGAATGTTTTCCATGGCCACCAAGTCGAGTAAACGTATGTATGGGACTACATCCAGCTGTGAAAGCCAGATTTCATCTATTTCTACTGCTGTAGAAGATTAAACCTAATACGCCAATTTATGCCCGTGTTCCTGAATCCCAAAACAGAAAGTCATGTTTTATTCATTTGGGAAGTCGACTAAAAATTTAGGTCAATTCATTCACGCTGTTAACGAATTCTGATGAGCGTTACGAGGAGGCTACAACCTACTGCAAAGGAGGTAGTCAAACTGGTGAACATAGCAATATTGAAGTTAACGCGAAAGGAGACCAAATAGCAAATCGAACATATAACTACAAAAGCATGGTAAAATACCAACACTCAACTTCGTGTCATACTTAAAACACAAAGCTGAAAGAAAAGTCATGAGAAGATTGGTAAGAGCATGATCTGGATAAGAAAATGACACTATATACTCGTACAAGCTTTGAATCCGTTACAGAAATCCCACTCGGCCGCTAAATGTTTAACAATTTTTGTGCAGTTATTTTGAAAACGTAGTTTAACTGTGGACGTTTGTATAAGAAACAAGTCTTCCAAATACTCGTTCAGTAAACGACAAACTGCTCCAATGGCGAAGAACAAGAAATAAATTATGGCTTACTTCCGTCCGAAAAGAGGTCAATGGAACTCAGTAAATTCGCAGACGATGTCCTGAGTCTATGTTTCCAGTTACTAAGTTGGATGACTATACTGATTCACGTAACAATATTACTGCTCTCGTGACGTTTCTCCGAACCTAGCGCAAAATTATTCGTATATTCAAGTGCTGTGGACTCCATTAATCCCGAATACAAATGCCTTCGCGTTAGCTCTGCATCTTGTTACTGCATTCGAATGCCCTATTCACAATGGAATGGACATACAAAGTTTTGCATGAATTTCTAATTGTAGTCAGAACATGAAAAGACAGCTACCGTAAAAAGAACATCGTATGGACGGACATATCCGGAAATACGTAACCCCCACAGCACTAGGAAAAATTATGAATTCCAGAAACGCGCTGAGCTACGGTCGGAAAAGCTTAACTCACGAGTAATTTTTTTTTTAAATGACGTAGTCGCATGTCACTGTTAAAATTATTCATTCACGAAGTCTGCTATAGTAATTCTGGTGGTTTAGCCATTTGCAAGTGAAGTTCAGCAACAGTTCCGTGCTTCAGAGCAAATCAAATTTTGAAAATACATGAGATGTATATTTTTAAAATTTCAACGTGTGGCGAGGCACATACTTTTTTACTGTACTTCTTATTAAAATGCGGTACGACCGAGATTGCCGAAATGGATTTTACGAATAAATAGTGTTAACAGTCAAAGGCGACGGTGTCTTTCAAAAACTTAAAAGTATGACTCCAGTGACTGAAAATTAGATATTATGTTATTTCAATGAATAGTGCGACAATACGAACATAATTTATGATTTGTAAAATTAAATTTCCTCTCGTTACCCTTGACTTCCAGGGACCCCAAATTTGTAATAACAATATTATAATTATTTAAGAAACATTCTGTTTAGCGAATGATGTATAACATTTCTTTGCATATGCGTTTAAACTACGAAGTATTGCTATAATCTACAGTAAAACAATGTACGAAGTGATGTGTGTATGTGTGAAGCTTTTATACTATTAAAGATGGATTTTACTCTCATCGATCACTAACCCTCCCCCCTCCCCCACACCACACACATGATAAAGTAACGTCAGTGTGAGAAGAAGGATGTTGTGGAACACGGCCTTACAAGTGGACAAAGAACCGAACCATTAACAATGCGTTTGCCACGTAGACAGACCATTAATGTGGCGGAGATACAAGCTCTTAATTCCACGGAGAAGAAATAAAAACTTCGAGTTTTCCGATGAGATAGTAATCTGTAAGAGACAGCAAAGGACCTGGAACAGCAGGTAAACGGAATGGGCAATGTTTTGAAAGGAGGATATAAGATGAACATCAACAAAAGTAAACTGAGGATAACGGAATTTTGTCGAATTAAATCAGATGTTGCTGACAGAATTAGATTAGGAAACGAGACACTTAAAGTAGTACAAGAGTTTTGCTATTTGGAGAGCAAAATAACTGGTGATGGTCGAAGTGGAGAGGATATAAAATGTAGACTGGCTAATCATCATCATTTAAGACTAATTATGCCTTTCAGCTTTCAGATGTACTGGTTATGGCAAGGAAAGAGTTTCTGAAGAAGAGACATTTGTTAACATCGAGGACAGACTTCAGTGTCAGGAAGTGTTTTCTGAAAGTATTTGTATGAAGCGCAGCCATGTATGGAAGTGAAAAATGGACGATGAATAGTTCATAGATGAACAGAATATAAGTTTTTGAAATGTCGTGGTACAGAAGAATGCTGAAGATTGGATGGGTAGAGGAGGTATTGAATAGAATTGGGAAGAAGAGGAATTTGTGGCACAACTTGACTAGAAGAAGGGATCGGTTTGTAGGACACGTTCTGAGACATCAAGAGATCACGAATTTAATATTTGAGGAAAGCGTGGAGGGTAAAAGTCGCAGAGGCAGACCAAGGGATGAACACACTAAGCAGATTCAGAAGGATGTAGACTGCAGTAGTTATTCGGAGATAAAGAGGCTTTAAGAGAATTGAGTAGCACGGAGAGCTGCATCAAACCAGTCTCTGGACTGAAGACCACAATAACAACGAGCATGAAGAAACGACGAACAGTTGACATTCCAAACGCCAAGAAAACATTAACAGAAGAAAATCCGAGAAACTGGAACTACATAAAAAAAGACGGCTTTCTGTCTGCAACGTTCTTCAGACACGTTGAAAAGTTGAAAATATCAAGTGACAGAAAAAAATATGGGCTTTGATGAGGGACGTAGATATATGAAACGTGCAATGTACACAAAAAAAAAAAATTCTTGACCTGCTGACCTCCAAGTGTTACTTCCCAGGCTAACCTATATCTCAGGTAACAATATAGTGACGTCTGTCACAGCAACATCATGTAAAACAAATATTGTATATAAAAAATCTAAATCATCGTTCCCGTCCATGGATCGCTATCTCCAACATCCCAGAAAAGCACTAACATACACGATTTAAGCCACCTTCCACAATAGATGACGACATACTATGAACAAAACCTACAACCTACACCAACAACTTAAAGATACGAACAAGTGCATACCAGGCGATTTACAAACAACATCTGACGTCACACTTTAAATAACATACCGATGGCTCCTCTTGTTCACTAGGTTGGTCTAGATATACGTGTAGATAAACAATATTCAATGTGATGCCTAGCTGATAAGCAGTTAAGTCTGTTTTTATTCTTATTTCAAAATACGAGTACACTAAGAATTCTGCTACAACTGCCACCCCTGCTTCCCTTTCCCCGCGCAATCTCCTAATCTCCTCAATCTCCCGTTATCTCTCTCTCTCTCTCTCTCTCTCTCTCCCTCTCCATCCCCCCCAACCCCCCCCCCCCCCACCCCCCCACACACACACAGAAACGGAGAAAATACGTCTTGACAATGCTTGAAGCAGGCTGTTTTAGTGCACAACACAGTCTTACCAGCGGACCCAAAGATCTTACGCGGCATCACCAGATCCTTGCTACAGGGTTTTCATTGTTTGTATTCACCTTGAAATCTGGAAGCGTAAACAGTTCAAAAATGGCTCTGAGCACTATGGGACTCAACTTCTGAGGTCATCAGCCCCCTAGAACTTAGAACTACTTAAACCTACCTAACCTAAGGACATCACACACATCCATGCCCAAGGCAGGATTCGAACCTGCGACCGTAGCGGTCACGCGGTTCCAGACTGAAGCGCCTTTAACCGAACGGCCACACCGGCCGGCGCGTAAACAGTGGTAGCGCCTTTACGGCGAGTGCTGCACCGAACTGGGCGCCGGTCGTGGACGAACGTAAACATTACAGTGGCGCCCGGGAGGTATACCGGTCGCTTCCTCACCGCGGCTGCTACTGGTACCAAGACGAACTTGACCATCGTTGGTCTTCGCCGATTGACTCACACACACACACACACACACACACACACACACACACATGCACTTCCTGTGGTAATCTCTGTGACTGGCGACTGGCGAACAATTGTAGCAAACGCAAGTCTACGGCGCACACAACGAGAGACATTTGTATTAAGGACGGTGAAAATGACTCCTAACCGTTGACCTCTTAACTTTAATTTTACGTCGGTTTTCGAACTGAACAGAGACTCTAAATGTCGTAAGTAAGAATTAACTAAGAAGAAATTTCTTGTCTTTTGAACACTCAGTATGAGTGCTGCAAAACTGTTGTATTGGTCACTGAATAAGAAGCCATCAGCTGATAAAATAATAAATTTCCTTTACTTCACGTCTATGGCCACAGATTTTTGGTCTTTATACTGCTGGTTTCAGTCTATAATGACCATCTTCAGATCTGAAACTTCCTGACAGATTAAAACTGTGTGCTGGACCGAGACTCGAACTCGGGACCTTTTCCTTTCGCGGGCAAGTGCTCTACCATCTGAGCTACCCAAGCACGACTCACGCCCCGTCCTCACAGCTGTACTTCTGCAAACCTCCTGCTCGCAGGAGAGCTTCTGTAAAGTTTGGAAGGTAGGAGACGAGATACTGGCAGAAGTAAAGCTGTGAGTACCGGGCGTGAGTCGTGCTTGGGTAGCTGAGTTGGTAGAGCACTTTCCCGCGAAAGGCAAAGGTCCCGAGTTCGAGTCTCGGTCCGGCACACAGTTTTAATCTGCCAGGAAGTTTCATATCAACGCACACTCCGCTGCAGAGTGAAATCTTATTCTGGATCTTCAGATCTGTTTTATAAAAACATGTCCTAATGCACAGGAAGCTAGTGGCATTGTGAAATGATAAACATAAAATCAGTTTAGCATCTAACGATGCCAATATTGCTCCAGTATATTAGGACATGGTTTTATAAAACGGATGTGAAGATGGTTATTATAGACTGAAACCGGTAGTCCGATGACAAAAAAATTGTGACCATAGACGTGAAGCAAAGGAAATTTTTTCTATATTCGGGCACTGTTCAATTCGCGGCTACGTCGCAGCTTGTGATAAAATACTGACAGCTTGTCATGACAGCTTTGTCTGTTACACGCTGTCTTTATATATCTGATCACCAAGACGTCTGTGACAATATGATAATGGGTTCTACACGCAACGCGTCAGATAAAGTTATTAATTTATCGGGCGATGGGCCGCGCAGGGTAGCCGTGCGGCCTTGGGCAACTTTCCACGGTTCGCGCGGCTCCCAGAGTCGGAGGTTCGAGTCCTCCCTCGGTCATGGGTGTGTGGGTGTGTGTGTGTGTGTGTGTGTGTGTGTGTGTGTGTGTGTGTGTGTGTGTGTGTGTGTGTGTGTGTGTGTTGTCCGCAGCGTAAGTTGGTTTAAATTAGAGTAAGTGGTGTGCGTAAGCCTAGGGACCGATGAACTTAGCAGCTTGGTCCCATAGGAACGTACCACAAATTTCCAAATTCAGATGATGGCTTTTTACTCAATGACAAATACAGTAATTATGCATAACTCTTAATAATTTGCAATATGGTCGCATTCTTCCTGTATATCACCGTATTTTCATATGTCTATTTGGCGCAACGTCTCTAAATTTTTTCGTTCACCATAATTTTCAAAGAACTTTAGAATAGTCGATTCAAGCAAAAGACTTCTGCTTATTTTCGTGTTACTAATGTCAGTTACTCGTAGTTACGCAACATACTGTACTCTACATGAGTTCCCAGGCCCGTTTCAAAATTTTCTTGTCTGTACACAATATGGGGGATGCACTTAATGTTTTCATTGGTGCAACCACAGAATACTTTTTGTACTGTCAAAAGATATCGGCTACCACTGGTCACCATCGAAACAATTAAAAAGCACCAGGAGAAGGTCACCAAATAATGGTCTGTCAGGATCTTGAAAGCTGCCATTTTGATAAAGCACTGCTTGGTGACCATCTGGTGTTACATTCAATTGTTCTGATGATGAACAATGGCATCAGATAGCGTTTAACAGTGGAACACATTTTCTATGTTGGCATTAATGAAAATAAGTGTGCAAAAAAAATGCCAGTCTCTATTTCCCCCACAAACTGTAATCGTTTTTACAAGATGTTACATGCGACAGAATTTTCTTTCTACGAAATAATACGGTTGTTTTTTTAAACATAAACAGATCTGTTATATCTCAAAATAGCCAAGATCTGGTCATAAATAAATTTTAGTTGGCTGTCGGTTTCGGCTATATAATCAAATTCAAGAGCCATAAAAGTGTTTACAACTGCCAGGTTGGCAATGTTATTACTGCAATGCCAAATAAGAGGACATCGACATACAGACCGTTGAAAAATACTTTTATGATACTTGAAGGTGATCATATCATCGAAGCTGGTAGTTAATCGCGATTTATTTATCACCAACTCTTAGAATTTTTGAAATATGAATTTCTTCAAATATTTGTGGGTTGTACAATAATATCATTATTCTTTAACTTACGTTATTCGTGTAACTCCAAACCTGGAAATTTCTATGTCTTAACTCCCGGGGCATTTTCTGTACGAAGGTAGAGCGTTGTCACAGACCTTATAACGTGTTGGTTCATTCATTGGGCAGACGACTGTGTGTGTTCATTTTAGTCTATTCTCTATCTGGCAACAAAGTATACATGCTGAAGCAACTTTAGCCGTTGTTTTGTGGAATCTATATTAGTACAACATCAATAGTTCGAGATTTTATGTCATTTTTCAGTAGCTCCACATGTTACTAGACTAATGTAAATCACTATACACGTTAATAACCCTGTGTATCTCTATACTCACATAATTAATAAGAATACAGCCATTAGATAAATACTAAATGGAGAGAGATTTGTATGTTTAGATGATCTCCACCATTGGAAGCCGGAACGTTAAGCGGAGTAACGTTCCTTGGACCATTCTGTAATGAACGTCAGAAATAAATTACCAACGACATACAGTTACAAAGTTATTTGCCATATGGAAGAAAACTGAACTCGGTCAGCTGGAATTGTTTATCAAATCGATTCTTCATAAATGGGCGTTACAACCTTGTCGAACCGAAAATGACAACATTCTCTTATCCACCATCGTGTGATTTCCGTTTACAAAGAGAATAACTGTGACGCAACAAATATCAAGATAGGCAAAACTGGACGTACTGAAAGGACAGAAGAAACTGAAACGGCCCTATATTTATTGTTGTGCCCCTAGTATCATAGAGAACTAAGAAGAGGTAAGTTAATTTATGCTGTTAGCTGTTTTACACAAAACAACCATCATAATAATCATCATGAGGTATACCTCCGTTTATGAAGAGTTTCTATGAAGCTCACACATCGTTACGGGATTGCACTATTGAAGACAGTCAGCTGACGACGCGGTACTATCGTCAGGAAGTGTGTAAGTTTGAGGGCTACAAATTTCTTTGTTGCTATATATTGTCCTTACGAGGATTACTACATTACATCTTAATCTGTTGTGGTGGTGGTGGTGGTGGTGGTGGTGGTAAGTTCCTGTGGGACTGAACTGCAGAGGTCTTTGTTCCATAGGCTTACACACTACTTAGTCTAACTTAAACTAACTTTCGCTAAGAACAACACAAACACCCACGCCCGAGGGAGGACTCGAACCTCCGACGGGGGGAGTCGCGAAAACCGTGATAAGGCGCTTGAGAAAGCGCGGCTACCCAACGCGGCTTCATCTATTGTAACTAAAAATTACTGGAAGCGTAACTAACAAATAATATTCAATTGGTTTGTAGTTTATAATAATACACTCACGTAAGGAACGTCTGTAGGAAAGAGCGCAAAGAAAGCTCAAGTGAAGGCTGTAATGAGTCTAATGCTTTAGCTGACGAAGCCGAAAACGCTCTCTTTTGTTGTAAACCACTTCTGTGCTGGTCTAGGAAAGTCTCTTATAAAAATCTACTATTTCTATAAACTCCTTCAATACAGGCATCAGAAGGCCTACATATATCGACCGACAGCCGTGTCATACTTAGCCGATGGACGTCACCGGATGCGGATATGGTGGGGCATCTAGTAAGGATACTGCTACCCGCCAGGTTAGCCGAGCGCGCTAACGCGCTGTTTTCTGGACTCTGGTAGGCGCGCCGGCCCCGGATCGAATCCGCCCGGCGGATTAACAGCGAGGACCAGTGTGCTGGCCAGCCTGGATGTAGTTTTTAGGCTGTTTTCCACATCCCCCCTAGGTGAATACCGGGCTGGTCCCCACGTGCCGCCTCAGTTACACGGCTCGAAGACATCCGAACACTTTCGCACTATTCCGTGGATTACACTCGACGCAGACTGTTGGAGTACACTAATTCCGTCACGAAGGGTACAGGGTGGTGGCAGGAAGGGCATCCGGTCACCCCGTCAACTAACATTGCCACATCCGATTATCCATGCCGACCCTGCGTATCCGCGGGAAAAACGGCACGACAGAAAGCAGTAAGCACACTGCTCTCCCAGCCTTTGTCGATTTTCATGACCGGAGCTAATGCTTCTTAATCAGGCAGTTCCTCAACTGGCCTCACAGTGGCTGAGTGCACCCCGCTTGCCAACAGCGCTCGGCAGACCCCGTGGGCTATCCATCGTAATGCTAACCTAGCCTGACAGCTACTAACTTCGGTGATGCGACGGGTACCGGTGTTACGACTGAGCCAAGGCTGCTGCCACAGTTTATACAATGGGCAGTCAAATGAAAATGAGACAGATGTATAAAAAAGTAATTAAACAGTTTATTATTTCAAAAGTAATTCCATAGCTGTTATTACATTTATCCCACTGTGTCTTCAGGGGAAAACGTTTACTGTTGCTTTCGGAACGGTGACTGTATCCAGGCGAGTACCTCTTTGTCAGAAGCAAATGGACGACCACGAAAGTTTTGCTTCAGTGTATCAAAAATATGGAAATCGCAAGGGGAGAGATCGGGACTGTATGGAGTACGTGTAAGGGTTCCCAGCGAGACTTCTGGGTTGGCGCACATGTTGCCAACGTCGTTTGCACTGCGCTGAAAAAGTTTTGCTGGGAATCCATTACACATCCTTCATACAGACCATATTTTTTGAGGCCTGGAGAAAGACATTCGTAGGTGCCGATTTGCTTCAGACGAAGAGTTATACGCTTGGGTACAATCATGATTCAGCAGGCAACCGCAAACTTTTCTGTATACAGACATTGTCCGTCTTATCTCACAGCGGGTTAAATGTATTAACAGCTATGGTTCAAATGGCTCTGAGCACTATGGGACTCAACTGCTGAGGTCATTAGTCCCCTAGAACTTAGAACTAGTTAAACCTAACTAACCTAAGGGCATCACAAACATCCATGCCCCAGGCAGGTGGTTCAAATGGCTCTGAGCACTATGGGACTCAACTGCTGAGGTCATTAGTCCCCTAGAACTTAGAACTAGTTAAACCTAACTAACCTAAGGGCATCACAAACATCCATGCCCCAGGCAGGATTCGAACCTGCGACCATAGCGGTCTTGCGGTTCCAGCCTGCAGCGCCTTTAACCGCACGGCCACTTCGGCCGGTTATTAACAGCTATGGCGATTAGTTTTGAAACAATAAACAGTCTACTTACTTATTTAGTTACCGTTTTCGATCTGTCTCGTTAGTATTTGACTTTCCCTTGCACTTTTGCAGCACGTGCAGGAAAAGCGACTCTTCTACACAATCAGTGTAAGAGATTACATAATCCACTTTCTTCATAAAGGTAGACGACAGTACCTTCTTTAACATTGTTATTCAATTTCATTAATTGACATTGCTGTGTCAGCTGTGTGATATTCAATTTTGCTAATGAAGATCACTAACTCAGACCAGCTGCGCGCCGGCCACTGTGGCCGAGCGGTTCCAGGCGCTTCAGTCTAGAACCACGGAGCTGCTACTATCGCAGCTTCGAATCCTGCCTCACGCATGGATGTGTGTGATGTCCTTAGGTTAGTTAGGTTTAAGTAGTTCTAAGTTCTAGGGAACTGATGACCTCAAATGTTAAGTCCCACAGTGCTCAGAGCCATTTGAACCAGCTGTGCAAATGTTGGTTGCGAGGAGTACGGCCCACTTTGTGATGCTTATGAAACTATGTTTTCAGTTATTCAGCGAACACATTGACAGAATGTATGTTGTACTCCCACATTACTGGCAGCGTAACAATTTTTAATGGTTCATAAACCAGAAACAGTGGAAAACAAATGAATCTGCTCCGTTCCTTCGTTTTTCCTTCTATCCCCACGAACTGGCGGCAACCACCGTAAAAGCGCTCCAGTTAAATATCAGTGTTGGTGCGTTGGATTTTTATTTTTCGCTGAGAACGATTCCTTGTCAATGGCATTCGTTAATTGATAAGCCATTTCCATTTTCCATCCTCTATTTTTGTTTGCTTCTTTATCTGAACACCTTGGATGCATTATTTCCCCTCAGTATTTAAATTTATTGTCGCTGATTATTCTACCATACCCGGTGCTCTCGAGCATTTTTAATTTCATCAATCATTAATATTAGTGGTGGTATTTACTTTTCTTACTATGTTATGAGGATTGTCTTGTATATTTAAAGATTGCTAAAGGAAGCAGACATTTAATACATGAACTGGGAATAGTGATTAAGTCTGTCTAGGTTTTCTTGTAATCACCGGTTTCCCAACCGGCTAGCTTAACGCGCAAACGCACACTTTTGTGAGACAAGGATGCGAGCCAAACCTGATCTCCTCCGCGCGGTTGACTAACGACCGTTAGTGTGAGAAAGAGACCACACTCTCAGTGGCTTTTAGGCGGTTTATTTAAGTAAATGCTGGACTTCTTTCCTCAGCAAATACAATACACAAACATTTGAAGAACGTTAACACGCCGTAAGTTTACACGATAGACAGGCAGATGTCGAGAAACGAATTCCATCCTTCAGCTTAACTGAACGACTCTTGTGACAAGAAGACAAAACGACCACGAAGTTGAAATAAACATAAATTTTCTAAATCAAGAAAATAACGGACCCTGTGCTTGAGAATAAACACTAGGACAGAGAAAGACCCTGGCGTGTTAATTTCCCGTGAGCAACTAGGCTTTTATTCTGAAAGGGTGTGTTTTGCAACTTCCTGACAGATTATAACTGTGAGCTGAATCGGGTTTCGAGACCGAGTGAGTGAAAATGCTCCTAATGACTGAACTACCCCTTCATAAATCACGATCCGCCGTTCAGCCAGTACCTCCTTCCCTCAATGCAAACCTCCCACAAGCTCAGCTGCATTTCTCGCTAGACCAAAACTTCTGGAAGAAAGTAAGTCGATGAGCAGCGGCTTAGACGCAATCTCGGAGGTGTTTTCGAAATGATTCACTCTGCAGCACGACTCTGAACTGTTTTCGAACTCTCTTCAAGTTCGCAGATTCTATTCTCCGATCGGCACACGGTTGTGATCTGTTGGAGATTTTAATCTGGATGTTTCGCTAACACTGCCTGATAAATCGTATGAATAGGTCGAAAACACTATCAACGCTATCGCCTTCGTTTGAGCCAAGCCTAGAAAACCACCAGTAAAACGTTATTGTAGTCAGTCAAATATTTAGCGACATTCTCACAAGTCTTATCAGTCGGCTGTTTTGTACAGTGAACAACAACGATCAAAAATCTGCATTTGTACTTTTCTCTATATTGCGCTTCTTTGAAAAGTGTGTGTGTTTGTGAAGGGAGGTGTTGATGATGGGCGGTGAAGGGAGGGAGGATGGACGGCGGAAGAGATGACTTCCCGACGATGCTATTTTCTGAAACCGTACAGGCTGTTTCAATGAAGCTTCCTTCGCTCCGGAAAATTCTTATTTTTGGAGACTACAATAATTTCTTCGATCGCTCAACTACTTTCGATCATGAACACTCGATTAATTCTGCATATTCACTCATTCAACTCTATAATAAACTGGAGGAATCTGCACTCTTTTCGAGATAAATGAAACGTATTTCAGATGTTATTCGGAAGAAATTTGCATCACTGGCAAAACATCCGCCGTGGAGGGTCGTATTGGATCTGTAGAAAGCAAGACGCAAGAAAATGCCTAGACTTACGATCTCTACATATACATCTACACACAAACTCTGCAAACTGCTGTGACGTACGTGGCAGCGGGTGGTTAGCATTGTACACTATGTTAGGGTTTCTTCTCATTTCAGTATCATATGGAAGCATGAGAAGAATGACTGCTTAAATACCTCCCTGCACGTTTCAATTACTCTGGCGTATATTTTCAAGTGCTGCAAATTTTGGTTTCCAGTATTTTAGTGGCACTCTGCCTTAAACCAGACAATCCTGTGACCTTTCGTGCTGCCCTTCTGTATGTAAGTTCAACTTTCCCTCTCAGTCCTATGTGGTATAGACCTCACACACTTAAGTCTTATTCTAAGATAGTATGCACGATTGTTTTCTATGCTCTCTCCTTTGTAGACTGACTACATTTTCCCAGTATGCTGCCAACGAACGGAAATGTGTCATCTGCTTTAGCTATTGCTGGACCTATGTGATCATTCTATTTCATATCTATATAAATTGTGACACCGAGCTGTTTGTATGAGTTACCTGATTCCAACTCGAGCAACCTTGTTAGAGGCTCTATTGTGTTTTAACCTTCTCTCTGTACTGGTTTCTTGTTTAAAATTATTTATGTTTTGAATTTCAGTTTTCTATTAGGTAAGATTGTTTTATGAAATAGTCTACATGGAAACAATCTGGTGAAGCACCACAAAAACGTTGATATAAATATAAACTACTAATATTTAGTTCTCGCATTCACTTATTTCTACCCCCGAGATACTCTGCAGTAATGACTTGGAATTAAGGAGTCGCAATATACAATACGTTTAAATGCCAACAGCGTAGATATTAATTTCAAAGAAAATTCTTGATTGGAAACATACATTTTCCTTGATAGTTGAGAAAACACCAGGTGATGAGCCACGTTCTCTATGTTTTCTAAGTGAAAGATTCATACTGATTTGCTAAGACTCTGTTAATTCTTCCTCTCGTTAAAAACTAACTAATCACATGCTAAAACTGTCTGGTGCGAAGTTGAACAAGGAAAACAAAGTATTTACAAAGCTGATTCTTGTTCTGTACTCTGCAACTCTTCTTCCACTAATGGTTTTAATCTTGCATCTCTCCTAAAATAGTGATTATCTGTTCATCACACATGTAGTAATTACCAGAGTCGCAGTAAATTGCTGTCGCATTTTCATCAAAGTAGCATATTATCATATCAGATTATTTTTGTCTTCAGTATGGAAAATATCCTACCTCGACATCAATTTATCCTCAGAATATACCTCCTCTCAGTTCCTACTCAATATATACCCATTCGGTCTCCCAAATTGTATAATGTGGACTTACGGAAAACCTACTCGTGTGAATTACCATTAGAATTACATGTTTTATCCTAATGCAGCAAGTTACCTAATTCCGTAATTAACGTTTTCGATATACTTTAAATCACAGCTGTCAAAAACGTGCACAAAGCAATACCGAAAACAGTGACAGATGCTAAGATGAATCGCATTATTTTGCTATCAGTTTACTACCAAACGTATCAGTTGAAGATATGGAAACCGTCACTTTCGAAAACCTGTACGTAGACAGTCAGGGAACTGAAAATAACTACTCTGGATCAAATTAGTAACTTCAAGAAATTTTGTCCTTTGCCAGTTGCTTTTCTTACAAACTTTATTTTCTCTGATAACGTTCCTTAAAGCCTATTTTAACTTAGCTATATTTACTATGTCACTATCTTTTACATATATTAATTATACGGTGACAGTGGTGACGATGATCAGTTATATCCGAAATAAAAATCTGAGCAACTTTGTTTTCAGTATAAACTCTTGTAGTTACATGTGGTTGCAGTGCACCATCTGAAGGTTAAGTAAACTATATCTGCAAAATCTATTAGAGCAAACTTTTCTAAGCAAGTCCCCTGCCAAGAAGTGCGAAGACTGATTCGACGCTGAATACTCTGAGGTTTTCTCCAAGTACCATCGGATGTTTGTGCCAGGATTGGCCACTTGGGTCGTGGCATAAATGGCCGTCATTTACTACTAGACAGTTAATATAAGCTTTTCACAGCTGAATTTTTTCTAGAAGAGGGAAAATTTTTCTTTGTGTGGCAACGCGCTTAGAAACATTTTTAAGTGATTTTAGGTGCAATATTTATACAAAAATATGTACCCATTTTCAAAGCATACTTCCTACACTTGGCTTCACGTAAGACCTAAAATAACTAATTAAGACTTATTCTCTATTGTAAAAATAGTCAAATAATCATTCAATTATTACCATGCAAAATAAGAATAAAAATATTCAGTTAAACAGTGGATTATAGCGGACAAACTACGTCTGTGTATTCTGGTGGTGGAGAGCTGCTGAGTACTACTAAATTGAGTTGCTGATGTTTTCATAGTGATACCCAACAACTGAGGTCACCTTTCTATGATGAAAAGGTTGAACATTCACAAATGTGTACCTCGGGCTTCCAATGGGAAAAAATACTTATGTTGCAGCTAAACACAGTGAATATTAATGTACGCAATTGCAGGCAGAGGATCTGGAAGGGTTAAAACAACAAAATCGTCACGTCGGAGTGTCCAAATCCGAATTCAGTAAATTCATTACATAATCGATACATGAAAACATCTACGGAATCTGATTAATTCACCGAGAGGGCGTTTCCCAACTCCATTCTAAATGCAATGTTTTCTCTGCCGCGCGATGAGTAACTGGTTACCCATTGTGTTTTATGTAACTGCATTGCACGTTAGTTTACAGCAGGCATAACGGCTTCACATTCGGAAGTGGACGATTCGGATGTCAAAAATAATACCTGCATCAACTGAGAGAAACAAAATATGTGATAAAGGAAAAATATCCTTCGTATTTCATCATAAAGTTAACACGAAATGTCTCATGAATGACCGCCATATGTTTCATTTTTGCAATTTTTTAAAACCGAAAATGTGCAGGCGATGGTAAAATTTAGCCCGATACGTTTGGGTACAGTAAGTAGCAGTGTTCTGCATGAAATGAATTTACAAGCCCCCTGGAATCGCTAGCAATTATCGTCTTCCTTATGCCAGGACCAATAACACCCACATTGATGACCAAAATTCTCAGTACTTCACAGCACTTTTATTATTTAACTTCTTTCGGAAAAAGTATGCAAGAAAGCAGATCAACAATGAATTGAAAATAATGTGCGAAGAAATGATTTTATGTTTTCATTTTTGACTTCCTTTCAACATCAGACATGGCACAAATTTAGGTTTCTAAAAATTAATTTTCGAACGCCACTACCACCCTATGAGTGTACCTCAGACGTCATCATAGGGGAAGCAGATACACTTCTGCTAAATTCCATGAAACAGTCCGATTATTCTGACAAATTTTATCCAATGAATCTAAAGTGTATTTATAGTACTGTTACTTCCATAATGTATCCAACAAATTATAGAATGGTAGTCATTCAAACAAATCGTAAAAATAAATTCGTAGTGCGTTTTTCACCCTTTCAAAATCAAGGAATAGGTCAGAAGTATAAATTTAGAGCGTTTGCTTAAGCTGATTTATGACGCAAAGGCTATGACAATAGACCGATTTTTTTCTTTTTTCTTGGTTTCTCAGAGGTTCTTTTAGTAACGCAGTGCACGTTAATTGCGAAGGATGACCCTACGTGCTTCTTATCTCATTATGATAGAGAAACGTACATTTTCATAATTAGGCATCGTTTAATGGATGGTCAGGTGACACTAGAGTAAAATTCAAATTACAATTAATGACCCTCTGCTCAAATTATACACACACAAAGTCTAAACGGGAAAATGACCTCCAGTATGTAGAAAAACGTAGGAAAAGAAATTTCTAAACCGGGCTCTTTCATAACAAACGAAAGATTATTTCTAACGGCATGATTACATTAGAACATAGATCACAGCCGAATTGAATCGACAGATTCATTTATTGTTTTACATACTTACTCTATTGAAACGGTTCTTATCCTTGATGTGTGCAAATGATTTTGCTTTAGAGAAAACAAAATTTCTATAATTATATTCCCATTAGAGTCAGCCTATGTTAAATAACGTTTCTCCCAGCTCTGACGAATAAATGTGAGTTAGAGAAGCAAAATTACTGCAATCAAACCACCATTTTAGTAGTGTCGGTTTGTAACTAGAGTAACTTAATAAACAGTAACTTTTTATATCAGTAGCTGTAATTTTTGATACCACGATAGAAAGTATAAATAATTCCTGTAAGGTAAAATACTACAGGAATAAAAATTCGTACGTTGATTTTCTTCTTACAAAATATCCAAATTTTAATGGAGTCATCGTAACTAAATGATCTTACATTGACTATGGCAGTTAAAGTTATTCCTCTTATTATGCTGATAATGACATTGTTCAATGACAGGTGCCATAAATAACTGTAGCCTTCACCAAATTGGGCCAAATAATTGTCTGTTAAGGAAATAAATATTGACATTACTTAGCCCCCTTTCACTACACCCATGTGACAGTTATGTAAGGTGAAAACTGTCATTTTTATATCAGTATTCGTATTTTTGACCAGTATTTCCAGAAATAAAGACGAGCAGCAGTCAAGTAAAGAATGTGGAATAAGTGTCCTAGAGTAATGTCTGACTTTCAAAAACCACAAAAAGACATTTCAGCCTGCAATCACATAAGGTGATGAGGAACATCTAATTTTCCCAATACCTAAATTCTTTGTGTGGTGTGCTTGTGGCGCAAAGCTACCCTATCTCAATCTCTGACAATGAATTATATTCTATTGAGGCATCTTATGCCCAGGGTGACAGTGAAAATAATTTACAGAATTACAAAGTTCTGACAAGTAAATGTATGCAAGGGAAAAATGCTATAATTTAGTCCCTTTTCACAAACGCCAATGTGAGACTAGTGTAAGATATAAAATATTATAGTTCTTTTTATATCAGTAGTCATCTTTTCGAAATTTCATCTAGAAAAATAAAAAAAGGTATTGTCAAGTGGAGAAATTTGGGATTAAAAAAACCAAACGTAATTTGCCCCTTTCAAAATCACGAATCAGTCTGTGTAATCACATTAAGTAATAGCACATAATGACAAACAAATATTTCATTTAATAATCTACACAATCACATTAAGTGGTCGTATATAACGAAAAACAATGGTCCATTTTGCTTCCTGAATAGCTTAATTCCTACTGTAGTTCATGTCAGGCTTAAAGCTACTGGATATCAAATAATACTGGAAAAATAAAGTATGTCAAAGGAAAGCAAATCAACAGTAGTAAAAGACCAAAAATGTAATTTTTATATCAGAAGACATGCTTTTTCACTGTAAGACACTACGCAGAGCATTAGAAGACAGTATGCTGCTCGATATTTTATTTTAGTATATAAGCTTATTTTGGCTTTTATTACATTCATCAGTATATGTCCTGTTGTTGCAGATGGGCATATGTCTGAGTAAGCTGTCACTGCTGTCTATAGTTGTACGATGTAATATTTTTTCAGTAACATTTTAAAGCTGTTCGATAGTTTGATATTGTTCATATATTATAATCCACTATTTATTGTTCTGACCATCGTAGATAGCTGTCAAACCTGAATTTAAACGACTGTCAGTATAATAAAAAATTCGTTCTACTATTCATGCAACATCAAATTATCGGCAAGTTTAAAAACATTATTGAAGAAAGTATTGCATCGAACAACTACAGATAGCAATGATAGTTTACTCAAAGTCGACATATGTCGATGTACAATGTAAGGAAATTTACTGATCAAGGCAAAAAAGCTGATATAAGTTTATATACTAAAATAAAAATCAAGTGGCATAGTGTCAACTAATTCTCTGCATAATGTCCTACTGTGACATAATAGATACTGCAGGTTCCACATTTGAGAAACATATGGTCATACTTTTTCGACAATGCAACTAGAATGAGAAATGAAGCACAGTCTACTAGAGAAGTATATGAAGAACAACTGTTAGCGTAGTTTATCTAAGGTAAGTTATATCTACTTAATTACACCAAAAGATCATATATGGATAATGGAAATCAACCCTTATATCCCTTGTGTGGTGTATGTCTGCACTAAGGCTACAATAGTTACAATCAGTTAACTTCTGAGAAATAATGGTATGTCGAACGAAAACAATTCGTTGTCTTACATCTGTAAGACGCCGAATTGTTTTCGTTTGACATACCGTTATGAAGGTGAGGACTGAATTAAGAAACAAGATTTACTGTGCATCCAACTAAATAGGCTGCCTTCAAAAGCGAATGTTCTACACTAGGCGCTCGGCACGGGCAAGCTTGACGCCGCTGAAGGACGGCCCGGAGCGGGATCAAAATACGAGTGTCAGTCCTAAAGTGGACGGCGTGACGGGCGCAAACTTTAAAGAGAATGGTTTTAGGCGGCAGCGGTCGTTGCCGTTCGATAAGCGTGCCGCGGAGTGCGGCTAGGCGAACACGCGGCCAGCGGGTCACGCGGCGCGCAAACGCAGCGCAGCGCACCGCGTGCTCGCCCGTCCGCGTCGCAGCGCCAGGCGGGCGCAATGCCGGCCGCACCGCAACAGCACAGCGACAGCAACGCTACGTTACCGTTTCGGGGAACAGGCCCGGCGCAGCGACGCGGTCCCCTGCGGCGGAGCGGCTCTGCTGGGAAGAGGAGAGAGACAGAGTGTGTGTGACAGAAAGAGAGAGAGAAGACGGAGGAGGGTCTCGGCTCGGCGCTGGTCCGTGAGGCTCTGAGAGTCCGACGGCGACGTAGCCCACGGACGATGCGCTGGCGCCTCCACTGTGCGCGCGCGGCCGGCGGCTGCGACGCGCGCGACCTCTGTAGGCGCGCCGGCCCGCCGCGACGCCAGCGCACTCGGTCGGCCGAGAGGGTGAACCAGGCGCTATTGATTCTGGCGCCAGCGTGACGCCGAGGCACGGCCGTGTCCGTCGCCTGTGGCCGGCCGACTCGGCTGCCCGCCGGCCGTGCTCCCCGGCGTGCCTACGTGCCAGGCGCACTTTCGGCGGCCGATAGCGCTAACGAGCCCTCTTCCAGTAGCAACCTGTCTCATTTGCCCTCTCTGCCCTACACACGCAAGGGAAAGTATGTACATAGGTCAAGAATAACCTGGTGGTCGGTCACAGAAATACCAGGTGTAGCGTGCGTGTGTCAGTCTGACTGGGGTCAGGTATAGTGAGAGGTGCTACAGGGTTCTGTCCTTGGTTTGTTGCTTTTCTCCATACACAGTGCGCAAAAAAAGTGTTTTCATATTCAGAGAGGGGGTATTTTGGAGAAATACAATAAGTGGTTCAAGTGGCCCTGAGCACTAAGGGACTTAACTTCTGAGGTCATCAGTCCCCTAGAACTTAGAACTACTTAAACCTAACTAACCTAAGGATAGCACAGCAACAATGCCCGAGGCAGGATGCGAACCTGCGACCGTAGCAGTCGCGCGGTTCCAGTTTGTAGCGCCTAGAACCGCTCGGCCACCCGGCCGGCAAAAACAAAAAGAAAACTTCCAATAAATATGGGCTCTAAATGCATACCCTAACGCTGCAATAGTCACAGCACGTTTCGTAGCATTAGTAGTCGCTGCAGACTGTCAGTACACACGGAAACAGATACAGATTTACAACAAATATCGACGAAGGAATTGTGAACATATAGTTTCCTATGTCAAATTTTAATGGGAGATAGGACTCGGACATGTTCTGAAATGTATTGATGAGACAACAGGTACAGAAAATCGCTTTGCCGAGTGCAACTGTCTGGGTTGTTAGCAGCACGAATTATTAAGGAACTGATACCCACAACATTCAGTAGGGAATGAAGTATGACGATAAGCCATCAGCAAGTATGCCTTTGCAGTTTTAGGTAGCATACAACTTGTCACACATGTCTACACCTCCCTCCCTCTTGTTGTATGTAACTATCATTTTTACTTCGCTTATCGCTTTATCAACATTTCCATCATGGTGAAAACGGGATACAAGCAGAACACTTTTGCCTTTCTTAGAAATTTACGATACAAGAGTACAAAATCTTCTGAAGGCAAATATCTATCAACCACAGACCCTCTGACCACTTATTTGGCTTTGCAAATTCAAGTGACGATTACGTTCCACAAAAACGCATAAACGGAACGATTAGCTAACCTGAACCTGACAAAATAGTCTAATAAATACAAAGTAACACTGCACTAATAACGAACACCTTGAGGATAAACTATAATATGGCTGTAATTGCTTCCCTTTTACTATTTATCCTAAAGGCAACAATGAAAATTACATCGAATGCTGTTGCTCGCGTGCTATTGTCGGTTCGCAATTGTTATCCATTCCACCACAGCTATTATAGTTCAAATGAACAAAGGAATATTGTAAGACTGGTGATAGTAATGAGGTACTCAGCTGTTGTGATTTCTAGGTCCAAAGAGATTAAAACGACTGGAAAAAATACACTCGTTGGACTACCAGTTCATGCGTGACTACTCTGGGGCTGACAGCTATGAGCACTTGCTCATTTTCCCTAGTGTGAAACACACCTCTTCTGATGCAAGTGCTTTGCTATTACAAAAGATTTTCATAATGTAGTATACAAATGAGTAAACAAGTTAGAGCACATTGTTCTGATTCTGTGAAATAGCAGAGCTGCTAATGTAATCTGTTTGTAATCACATACGACTTGCATTGAGCTATCACTAAGAGATGTGCTCAATATGGTTCCTGTTGTGGACTGGCAAGACAGCCAATCCACTATGACAGGAAGCCGAAAGGCACGCGTTTAAGCTCACGCAGGCTGGCGTGAGGTCTGGAACAGGACAAGGAATTTATAGTAGCAAAGAACGTACGTAACTACTGGAATACTTAACTTTAATTCATAATTGGTGAACATAGCTCTTGACGGTACACGTTTTACAGCATCAATAGTAACTGGTAATGGCGCCTTGCTAGGTCGTAGCAAATGACGTAGCTGAAGGCTATGCTAACTATCGTCTCGGCAAATGAGAGCGTAATTTGTCAGTGAACCATCGCTAGTAAAGTCGGCTGTCTAACTGGGGCGAGTGCTAGGAAGTCTCTCTAGACCTGCCGTGTGGCGGCGCTCGGTCTGCAATCACTGATAGTGGCGACACGCGGGTCCGACGTATACTAACGGACCGCGGCCGAATTAAAGGCTACCACCTAGCAAGGGTGGTGTCTGGCGGTGACACCACAGTTCCCACTTGTAGTAAAGCACACTTGCGTCTCAAGTCCGAGGGAATCACGTAACCTCTGGAAGACTCTAAGCTGATCATAGATGCGCTGGCTTGTGTTGATGACCTGTTCAGCACTGTTTGTACATCATTACTGGGGCTTGCATATTCAAAGACTTCAAGTGTCACCACAAACAAAAATCGTAGGAATTAAGGTCGATCTAGTCATAGTACTGGACCTCCCTGGCCTGTCCATTACTTATTAAATGTCTCTACCAGATGTTCTTTAACATTTCTGAGGGAATGGGTCGGTGTTCCCTCATGCATGAACCACATATACAGACTTTGGTCGGATGAAGCCTCCTTTAGCAGGACAGGCTTGTAATTGCAAATGTGAAACTGAAATGTAAAACCACTTCGCATGCTGATTCATTAGATGTAATGTATACGCTGCATTTAGTCGGAATATTGAATAATGTTTACAGTAAAATATGTTTATTGTATCTTGTATCTATGGACAATAACAGAGGAAAGTGTCCTCATTTCCTTAGCGCATTTCGTAGGGTATTCGTAATAGCTAAGATCTTACAGCAACAGAGAAGCTTTTCACAATACCGAAGTTGAAGAAGTTCTCATAGATCTCAATGTGTGCATTTTGGTTTCCATATTTATGGCACATTTTTATCTTGTTTTGGTCCATTTTACTGCCTCTCAAAATATAGAATACCGTTTTTAACGCCCCATATATTAGTGATCTACCACAAAGTATGAAAGGTGAATAGAAGCATTCTCTTTACAGAAAATTTGTGTGTTATTGTAAAACACAGACACATTATACAGGGTGGCGCAGGGAAACGGGAAATTTTGAACGTTACAGTTGGCAGCACTGTAGCGCCGACAGATGTTCGAAACTTTGCACAATCGATGTGAACGCATTGCCATTTAGTAATCATGGAGAATTGGACTGGTGCGGAACGTGCAGTATCTGTGAGAGCGTGGCCGGCCGCGGTGGTCGTGCTGTTCTAGGCGCTCCAGTCCGGAGCCGCGCTGCTGCTACGGTCGCAGGTTCGAATCCTGCCTCGGGCATGGATGTGTGTGATGTCCTTAGGTTAGTTAGGTTTAATTAGTTCTAAGTTCTAGGGGACTGATAACCACAGCAGTTGAGTCCCATAGTGCTCAGAGCCATTTGAACCATTTTTTGTGAGAGGGTTTTACAAGTATGGTGATAGTGCGACTGCCGCGCAGAGAACATTTCGACACCATTACCAGCTTGGACGTCATGGACGTGTCCCAACTGCGCATGCGATTCCAACGTGGGTGCGAAATTTTTGGAAAAACATGATCTGCCTTGAAAAAGAAACCTCCCGGTGGCATTCCAACGGTACGTACCCCAGAGAACATTACAGCTGCTAGAGCTGCAATCGAGAGAAGTCCTCGCCGCTCCGTTCGACAGCATGCATCTTCGCTAGGGATTAAGCGACAAAGCTTACAAAGAATGCTGCACGAATTGGACTTCCATCCCTATAAGTTGCAGATTGTGCAACACTTACATGAACGAGACCCAGCGTCACGTATGGAGTTTAGTAGCCAGATATTCGCTAAAATCAACGAGGACGCGAATTACCTTGGTAACGTAAGGATTTCAGACGAAGCCCATTTCCAACTGAACGGATTCGTGAACAAACAGAATTTTCGTTATTGGGCACAGGACATTCCTTGTGAGTTTCACCAGCGACCACTACATAGCGCCAAGGTCACAGTATGGTGTGCTGTATCATGTCTACATCTACATCTACATCTACATTTATACTCCGCAAGCCACCCAAAGGTGTGTGGCGGAGGGCACTTTACGTGCCACTGTCATTACCTCCCTTTCCTGTTCCAGTCGCGTATGGTTCGCGGGAAGAACGACTGTCTGAAAGCCTCCGTGCGCGCTCTAATCTCTCTAATTTTACATTCGTGATCTCCTCGGGAGGTATAAGTAGGGGGAAGCAATATATTCGATACCTCATCCAGAAACGCACCCTCTCGAAACCTGGCGAGCAAGCTACACCGCGATGCAGAGCGCCTCTCTTGCAGAGTCTGCCACTTGAGTTTGTTAAACATCTCCGTAACGCTATCACGGTTACCAAATAACCCTGTGACGAAACGCGCCGCTCTTCTTTGGATCTTCTCTATCTCCTCTGTCAACCCGATCTGGTACG
Organism: Schistocerca serialis cubense; assembly: GCF_023864345.2. NCBI lineage: Eukaryota > Metazoa > Arthropoda > Insecta > Orthoptera > Acrididae > Schistocerca > Schistocerca serialis. Next base: position 772,848,971 of record NC_064641.1, on the reverse strand, counting down.
GATCCCACACTGATGAGCAATACTCAAGTATAGGTCGAACGAGTGTTTTGTAAGCCACCTCCTTTGTTGATGGACTACATTGTCTAAGGACTCTCCCAATGAATCTCAACCTGGTACCCGCCATACCAACAATTAATTTTATATGATCATTCCACTTCAAATCGTTCCGCACACATACTCCCAGATATTTTACAGAAGTAACTGCTACCAGTGTTTGTTCCGCTATCATATAATCATACAATAAAAGATCCTTCTTTCTATGTATTCGCAATACATTACATTTGTCTATGTTAAGGGTCAGTTGCCACTCCCTGCACCAAGTACCTATCCGCTGCAGATCTTACTGCGTTTCGCTGCAATTTTGTAATGCTGCAACTTCTCTGTATACTACAGCATCATCCGCGAAAAGCCGCATGGAACTTCCGACACTATCTACTAGGTCATTTATATATATTGTGAAAAGCAATGGTCCCATAACACTCCCCTGTGGTACGCCAGAGGTTACTTTAACGTCTGTAGACGTCTCTCCATTGATAACAACATGCTGTGTTCTGTTTGCTAAAAACTCTTCAATCCAGCCACACAGCTGGTCTGATATTCCGTAGGCTCTTACTTTATCAGGCGACAGTTCGGAACAGTATTGAACGCCTTCCGGAAATCAAGAAAAATAGCATCTACCTGGGAGCCTGTATCTAATATTTTCTGGGTCTCATGAACAAATAAAGCGAGTTGGGTCTCACACGATCGCTGTTTCCGGAATCCATGTTGATTCCTACATAGTAGATTCTGGGTTTCCAAAAACGACATGATACTCGAGCAAAAAACATGTTCTAAAATTCTACAACGGATCGACGTCAGAGATATAGGTCTATAGTTTTGCGCATCTGCTCGACGACCCTTCTTGAAGACTGGGACTACCTGTGCTCTTTTCCAATCATTTGGAACCTTCCGTTCCTCTAGAGACTTGCGGTACACGGTTGTTAGAAGGGGGGCAAGTTCTTTCGCGTACTCTGTGTAGAATCGAATTGGTATCCCGTCAGGTCCAGTGGACTTTCCTCTGTTGAGTGATTTCAGTTGCTTTTCTATTCCTTGGACACTTATTTCGATGTCAGCCATTTTGTCGTTTGTGCGAGGATTTAGAGAAGGAACTGCGGTCTTCCTCTGTGAAACAGCTTTGGAAAAAGGTGTTTAGTATTTCAGCGTTACGTGTGTCATCCTCTGTTTCAATGCCATCATCATCCCGGAGTGTCTGGATATGCTGTTTCGAGCCACTTACTGATTTAACGTAAGACCAGAACTTCCGAGGATTTTCTGTCAAGTCGGTACATAGAATTTTACTTACTGTCATGGTGTTATCGGCACCGAGACTGTACGAGCTTAATCTTAAGGTTGAAAACATGTGGTTTCAGCAGGACGGAGCCACGTCACACACTGCTCGAAAATCGGTGGCAGCAGTTCGTCAATTGTTTGGAAGACGCATTATTTCACGTAATGGTGACATTGCATGGCCTGCGAGATCCCCTGATCTTAGTGTGTGCAACTTCTCCCTGTGGGGATATCATAAAGGCAAGGTGTAGCGTACACGTCCTGCAACAATCCATGAACTGAAGGAGAACATTGAAAACGAAATCACTGCCATTCCCCAAGATTTGCTGCACCGCGCATTTCAGAGTTTTCATAACAGGCTGTTAGAGTGTGAACTCCGAATGGGAGCACATCTTTCCGATGTCATCTTTAAAAAGTAAAGAGACACTTTTGGACATTTTGATTGTAAAGACATACTGAATAATGGCATACTGAATACATTCACTTTCGTAAATAAATTACTAGTTTTATGAATTTATTCATGGAAATGACGTTATTTCGAAATTTCCCGTTTCCCTGAGCCACCCTGTATAAATAATATAGCTAACAGTTTAGTCAGGATCATCAGCATGTCGTTTTTAGAAAGCAGATTAATACTGTACTGAAAGAAAGAAAAAAAATCCACAACGCATACACTTTCTGACAAGGAACTAAAGCGCATTTGTAATCTGCCAAAGTGGTCAAACTGTCAGTGCAATTTACCATTTTAAATTATTGCCAGTGATGGCAAATGGATGGTTATCTTCAAACTACCACGTTCAAGATCTTGATCTTGTTTTCATTATAAGAATGATCTCGATTATCTGTGGCAATGTAATACGGAGGCTAGTTACCGTATTTGCTTATCATAGCTCTAGTACACACATCAAAAAATGTTTTTCATCACCTCGGTTCCGGGAGTTCAGGAACCTGTACACAAAACTGGAATAGAGAACAAACATCATTTCCACTTTCTCATGAAACCACACATTGCATGTCGTAACACCATACATCGAGACCTTTAGAGGTGGTGGTCCAGACTGCTATACACACCGGTACCTCTAATACCCAGCAGCACGTCCTCTTGCATTGATGCATGCCTGTATTCGTCGTGGCATACTGCTCACAAGTTCAACAAGGACTGTTGATCCAGATTGTCCCACTCCTTCGCGGTGATTCGACGTAGATCCTTCAGAGTGGTTGGTGGGTCACACCGTCCATAAGTAGCCCTTTTCAATCTGTCCCAGGCATGTACGATAGGGTTCATGTCTGGAGATCAAGCTGGCCAATCTAGTCGAGTGGTGTCGTTATGCTAAAGGAAGTCATTCACAAGATGTGCACGATGCGCGCGAGAATTGTCGTCCATGAAGACGAATGCCTCGCCAATATGCTGCCAATGTGGTTGCACTACAGGTGCCTACAGATTGTGGCAGGTCGAAGGATAGCATTCACGTATCGTACAGCCGTTACGGCGCCTTCCATGACAACCAGCGGCGTACGTCGGCCCCTAAACATCAGGGAACCTTCACCTTCCTGCACTCTTTGGACAGTGTGTCTAAGGCGTTCAGCCTGACCGAGCTGCCTCAAACACGTCCCCGACGATCGTCTGGCTGAAGGCACATGCGAAACTCATCAGTCAAGAGAACGTGATGCCGAACCTGAGTGGTTCATTCGGCATGTTGTAGGGCCCATCTGTACCACGCTGCATGCTGTCGTGGTTGCAAAGATGGACCTGGCCATGGACGTCGGGAGTGAAGTTGGCCATCATGCAGCCTACTGCGCACAATTTGTGTCGTAACACGACGCCTGTGTCTGCAACAAAGCATTACTGAACATGGTGGCGTCGCTGTCAGGGTTCCTCCGAGCCACAATTTGTAGGCAGCTGTCATCCACTGCAGTAGTAGCCTTTGGGCGTCCTGCGCGAGGCATGTCATCAATAGTTCCTGTCTGTCTGTATCTCCTCCATGCCCGAAAAACACTGATTTGGTTCACTCCGAGACGCCTGGACACTTCCCTTGTTGAGAGCCCTTCCTGGCACAAAATAAAAATGAGGACGCGGGGTTGACCGTCTAGGCATGGATGAACTACAGACAACACGAGCCGTTTACCTCCTTTCTGGTGGAATGACTGGAACTGATCGGCTGTCGGACCCCCTATGTCTAATAGGCGCTGCTCATGCATGATTTTTTCATCTCTGGGCTGGTTTAGTGACGTCTCTGACCAGTCATAGGGACTGTGTCTGTGATACAACATCAACAGTCAATGTGTATCTTCAGGAGTTCTGGGAACTGGGTGGATGCAAAACATTTTTGATGTGTGTGTATAGGATGATGTTACATTCTGTTGAACTCTGTGCACGCTTCAAGAACATTACAAGCTCAGAATATAGGCGTCTAACTGACCAACAGCGTCAGTGCAAATGCTTCGTATAGAACATTGTTCAGGCCTCTTAGAATTCTGACGCAGTCATCCCTGTGGACGTATTCCATAACAGAACTCCTTGTTGACAACGATGATCCATCCACAAGAACAGCGGACACTAGACGGAAAAATTATATGTGCTTGGATAACACTTGCGTGCACTATTTAGCGTGTTTCATTTTCTATAGGAAGCTAGCATACATAATAATATATAATGGTAAATCCCAAGTATTTGAATCAAAGTTGAAAATTTACTTATGGCACACTTCTTCTAATCTGTACAGGAGCACCCCACAGTTGTTGTGATGTTTTCTCTTCATTTGCTAATTCTTCAGAATTTTTGCTTGCGTTTTATTGGTTCCTTAATTCTTTTGTTACGAATTTAGTAATAAACATTCTGTAAACTATGTATTCCCTCACTTCACGGTCAAGCAGTACAGACTAGCATGCTCCCACGGAACCTGTTACATAAATAAATAAATAAATAAATAAATAAATAAATACAAGGACCAAGGACAGCAATCCAGATAGTATTGAACAAAACATGTTAATATTTAGTAATATATTTTTTCCTTTCTGTATCGAAAAGTATTTTAACAACTGGTTTCAATGCGTTATATACCATCTTCAGATATGTAATTCTCGGCTGTGAACAGCACATCAATATGGACTGCTGTATCATATGCCTTCATTTCTGATTATTGTATGTAAGGCACTGAAATCTGTCAAATGTTAATAGTATATACAACAAATAACTGAGGACGATAGGTGTCTTTGCTGCTTTGAGGTGAAGAGGTTAATACAGGACACATAATTGTGGTAGACCATATCGAATGTTAGAAGACTGACTGAGAAAAGAAGAAGAAAAAACATTTTCTGCATAATGTCAGAAATTATATGAGACTGTATTGCCACTCTAAAGTTTATAACATATTGTCTAACTCGGGTGCTATTACTTAACTAAATATTATGCATGAGCCTGTTACTAATGGTCTGCTAAGGAAACCGGATACAAAATTATTTATTCGCCTACGAAATACATCATAATCACTGTACAGAAAATTTCAGGTGCTGAACCGCTGTAGATCGGGCACACAAAGCATTTGTTACTAGTTGCAGCAAGGTGATAATAGAATCTCCAGTCCAAATAGGCTATTTAATTAGTAAAAACGAGAGCTGCAACCTTTGAAGTAGAAATTTCAGTGTGTGAATTAAATTTATTCACTATCCATACTAATTTTGCTGTTTGCTATACGATCTTAACAAGAAAATACTTCCCTCACGTTAAAGATTACGGGAAAAAAATTTGGTGGTTCTGAATAACTCAACTTGTTCATTTATCATGAAAGTTAAGTTGCAGTATTTATTTTCAGAGACAGGTCATCAGCACAAGTACACATGAACGAATGTGTTTTTAACTCATTTATAGACACGCAGTCGTGATCACATTTAAGTTACTTATTTTTAGTTTCAGGTGACTGGTTTCGATCTTCAAAGACATCATCTTCAGACCTTACATTCCTTGATGACCGTAAGAACCGTTGGTGTGGAGTAGGTCCATCTGTACAGGCAGTGTTCTGCACCCCCCCACATATAAAAAGTCTCTATTGCATTCTTGTTTCTCGTTATTTTGAGAAACACCGCAGGTTAAATTTATGTTAGTGTCCTTTATACGAAAATTATTACCTCCACACGTGTCTGGGCAATAAACGTATATATATACCCTCCTCCCATAATTTTCGTCAAATAATTTACATTTCTCTGATATATCTAGTTGATCAAAGAAGTTTAGTGAAAACTACAAGTCACAGAGTTTCCTCTCTTATCGAGAATGGAAACCGTTATCCTGAATTACTTACAAGGTGTTCACAGTTGGATGCGATATCCAAATACACTGGTGTCCAGAATTAAAGCAACAAACCGAAATTTTGCAAGGTTACGTTTATTTTGCCACAAAACAGTATAGTCAGGCTATTGTAAAGTACAAACAGTATAAAGTATACAGAACGTAAACAACTGCAACATGTGTAAAGGTAGACAAAACTGTTCTTCGTTTTTTCCAACTTAACGGATTTGCGCATACATTCCAACTACTGGTTGATGCGCACACTGTGGGATGTGACTACCTCTGGCAGCAATACAGCACTGACGAACTCCGGGGCATGCTGTCAATAATGCCATAAATCTCGTGTTAACAACGCCCATTATTCTTACAGCGTTGCTTGTAAGTCTTGGAGAGTGGGAGGGATGCAACCCGTGTCTCTAGTGCTCTATGCGATTCAAATCGTTAAAGCTAGCAGGTCATGCCATGCGTGCAATATTTTCTGTTTCCAGGAAAACAGAAGCCACCCGTGCCCTATGAGATCGATCATTATCATCCAGCAGTGCGAAAGCTGGGCCCACGCCACCTCACAACAACCGCACATAAGGTCCCAAAATCTCGTCACGATACCTGACAGCGGTTAAACCTTGCCGATTTGACCGTAAAATTTCATGGAGAGGTGTTCGAGTGGTCAACATAATTCCTGCCCTCACCATTAGGGATCATCCTTGATATCAGTCTCTCTCGAAAATGACTGGGTCCGGAAATCGTGTTCCACGTTCTCTCCAGATACGAATCCGTCGAGAATCACTCTCCAGACCAATTCGAGACCCATCTGTGAAAAGAACATTGGCCCATTGTCCGACCGTCGAGGTGACATGTTGACGGCTCCACTCTAGACGTTCTGTTCTGTTAAGACGCGTCAGAGGTACACATACAGCACATCACCAAAAATAAAGCTCACTCTGCCGAAGCCTTCTGTACTCCGCCTGCCTCGCTACAACACGTCCAGTGCATGCTGCCAGATCAGATGCAAGTTGCCGTGCAGTACTAAGGCTGTATCGTTGTGCTCTTACAGCCAAATAACGGTTCTCTCTTTCTGATATTACATGTGGACGGCCACGCCCTTGTCTCCGGGATACAGTTTCGATGTCTATAAATTGTCACCACATGCGAAAAACAACAGAACGATTCACATTGAGCCATCGAGTCACACAAGTTTGCGATTCTCCTGCTTCCATTCTTTCTGTGGCCCTCCACCGCAGAGAGTCTGCAAGCGTCTTCTCTGTCCCGTACTCCACCTTCTGTGACTGTGGACACAGCGATTGTGGATGTGGGACTACCAGCAAACACTATCCCGTTTGATAGGTACTCTGACGTCATCGTTGGCGGGGTTTTCGGTTGACCAGAATGCCATCTTCCGTGCAGGACACGATCGCACGGGCATCTGCTGACAGTTTGTATGATTGTATCGCGAATTAGGCACAGGACAGAGAAACAGTGGTTTGTCGCTTCAGTTTTAGACACCAATATCTCTTGCAATTATGTCTGAGACCGGAACATATCCTACTACACATCTAAATCTACGTCTACATCCATACTCCGCAAGCCACCTGACGTTGTGTGGCGGAGGGTACCTCGAGTACATCTATCGGTTCTCTCTTCTATTCCAGTCTCGTATTGTTCGTGGAAAGAAGGATTGTCGGTATGCCTCTGTGTGGGCTCTAATCTCTCTGATTTTATCAAATGGTCTCTTCGCGAGATATACATAGGAGGGAGCAATATACTGCTTGACTCCTCGGTGAAGGTATGTTCTCGAAACTTCAACAAAAGCCCGTACCTAGCTACTGAGCGTCTCACCTGCAGTCTTCCACTGGAGTTTATCTATGATCTCCGTAACGCTTTCGCGATTACTAAATGATACTGTAACGAAGCGCGCTGCTCTCCGTTGGATCTTCTCTCTCTCTTCTATCAACCCTATCTGGTACTGATCCCACACTGCTGAGCAGTATTCAAGCAGTGGGCGAACAAGCGTACTGTAACCTACTTCCTTTGTTTTCGGATTGCATTTCCTTAGGATTCTTCCAATGAATCTCAGTCTGGCATCTGCCTTACCAACGATGAACTTTATATGATCATTCCATTTTAAATCACTCCTAATGCGCACTCCCAGATAATTTATGGAATTAACTGCTTCCAGTTGCTGACCTGCTATATTGTAGCTAAATGATAAGGGACCTTTCTTTCTATGTATTCGCAGCACATTACACTTGTCTACATTGAGATTCAGTTGCGATTCCCTGCACCATACGTCAATTCGCTGCAGATCCTCCTGCATTTCAGTACAATTTTCGATTGTTACAACCTCTCGATATACCACAGCATCATCCGCAAAAAGCCTCAGTGAACTTCCGATGTCATCCACTACGTCATTTATGTATATTGTGAATAGCAACGGTCCTACGACACTCCCCTGCGGCACACCTGAAATCACTCTTACTTCGGAAGACGTCTCTCCATTGAGAATGACATGCTGCGTTCTGTTATCTAGGAACTCTTCAATCCAATCACACAATTGGTCTGATAGTCCATATGCTCTTACTTTGTTCATTAAACGACTGTGGTGAACCGTATCGAACGCCTTGCGGAAGTCAAGAAACATGACATCTACCTGGGAACCCGTGTCTATGGCCCTCTGAGTCTCGTGGACGAATAGCGCGAGCTCGGTTTCACACGATCGTCTTTTTCGAAACCCATGCTGATTCCTACAGAGTAGTTTTCTATTCTCCAGAAAAGTCATTATACTCGAACATAATACGTGTTCCAAAATTCTACAACTGATAGACGTTAGAGATATAGGTCTATAGTTATGCACATCTGTTCGACGTCCCTTCTTGAAAATGTGGATGACCTGGGCCCTTTTCCAATCCTTTGGAACGCTACGCTCTTCTAGAGACCTACGGTACACCGCTGCAAGAAGGGGTGCAAGTTCCTTCGCGTACTCTGTGTAAAATCAGGTTCAGCGGCCTTTCCTCTTTTGAGCGATTTTAATTGTTTCTCCATCCCTCTGTCGTCTATTTCGATATCTACCGTTTTGTCATCTGTGCGACAATCTAGAGAAGGAATTACACACGTGAACCCAGAATTTCTAAACGTAGTCTGCTCTGACCGCCTTCTCAGCATCATCAGTTTTCAAAAGCTAATTGAAGGTCGTCGAGTGTCTCATAATTATCTCAAGACATGAAACGCCATTTGGCAGCATCACCTCTGTAATATCCCACAACAAAGCCTGCGAATGTTTAAGTAGTGCAGATGAAAACTATTTTAGAGGTAAAACTGATATGAATCGCTTGCTGGATCAAATGGAGCAAAATTATGCAATTTTAATTCAGCTGTTTCTGTCATAACCACTTTAACCTGTGTAATTTCAATCAACCCTTGTTCCTTTTCTTCAGTTAACTATTAAGTTATCCGCTGTTTAGTTTTGGTCATAACACTGTCAACAGTGACTACATTACTCTCCAATAAGTACAGATTACTCTTTTTTATTCATATATAAATAAGTTCACATCATATAAATAAGTTTACATCATTAGCCCTTATCCCGCTGTATTCACCACTGTTTAGACCAGTTCATTTACCTGTTATTCTATGCGATTTAAACTTCTACACATACAAATTGCTATACATTGTTTTTCGTGTGCCGTCTCACAAGAGCCATTTTGCTCACAGATTTCTTCCTTGATTAAGCAAGTGGCTTCATCTTACTTCATTTTTATTTCACAAATGAATTAGTGTTAATACTAATCTACACATTTTCTTATGTACTACTGCTACGTCTGCTGATACTTCTTCCTTAAACTTAATAATATTTGTTTTAAAGCAGTTCAGTACCTACTTCAGTGCCTACTTTCTCAAAATCATTACTTAATTGACTAATATCAAACTTTAGTTAGGCAGTTACTTCTCTTTCCAATCTAATAATGATAGACTTCAGGCGAAGAGTTTGTTCCCTTCCTAAACCACAGCTTTTAGACTTTAGTTCTTATTCTAATCGATGAAAATCTATCATAGTACGACCTCACCTCACTAAACGTTCTTGGACGCAATGTGGAGCTTCGTCATTTCTTTAGCCGCTATAATCACACATAGTGGATTTCTTCTTTCGTTTTGCACCGATGTTTTGTCAGCTACAATTTCACCACTGTCCCCTTTCTTTCACTCTGATCATATTACAAAATAAATAGACATATTTACGTGTATCCATTCTACTTTGACTGCCGGCCGCGGTGGCCGAGCAGTTCTAGGCGCTTCAATCAGGAACCGCGCGACTGCTACGGTCGTAGGTTCGAATCCTAGGTCGGGAATGGATGTGTGTGATGTCCTTAGGTTAGTTAGGTATACGTAGTTCTAACTCTAGGGGACTGATGACCTCAGATGTTAAATCCCATAGCGTTCAGAGCGGTTTGAACCATTTTCTACTTTGTGCATGTTATCTGCTGGTTACTAATTAAACAAGTGACTCTCAGCTTATCTTAGTAGACACCAATACGCCACCGTGGAGCAGCCCCTCGTGGATAAGTTATGGACAGAGGCGTGAACTCCGCCTTCGAAAATTAGCAAAATTAAGGTACAGATGCTGTAGGTCTTCTTTTCAAAGCCACAGAGACGTCTTTTGAAATGTTGTGCAACTTACAAGGGAATGATGCAATCCGACATCTCTAAATCCGTAATGAAAACACTTGTTGTGGCTATTTTTTGATGTACATCACCTTTACTCCAATTTTTAGTACAAGAAGAATACACCGAAAGAAATTAACAATTTAGATTTTACCTGCTAAGGTCTCCTGCAAGTATTTTTTTTTTTTTAATATTAGTAAAGTTGCTCATTTTTCCGCAGAAAAGAACAGCTTATAGCAGCAGATTGTGCAGGTCTTCTTGTCTAGCGCTCTATCGCCGAACAAGCAGACGCTGCCGTGGCAAGACAAAGTAGCGCCGTATAGCGGGAAGTCCGATGTCAACACATGCAAATTTTAAGCACTGAAAGCATAGCAAAAAGTATCAAATCATTAATTTTTTGAATAACTAGCAGTTCATGGCGACAGCTAAACTGTTGCAAATGTGATTCTTACAAAAGTGGCTAGCAGAGGAAGGAAAATCGAGGCAGTGTATGATTTTACATTACAGACGACTTCCATCAGTCGAGACTATCATTTATTGACATTTAATATTTCATAAACGATCCTGTAGTACAGTTTTTATCGGAAGTTTTAAAAAATGTATATTTAGCTAACAATGAAACAGTTCCTTTTTATTTTTTAAGCTCTGTAATCGTCACAAAAATGCGAAGTGTCAATTGGGTGACCACAACAAACGTTTTCCTTACACCAATACACCCGATAAAAGAAAATTAACGTATTAAGGGACTTTACAGTAACTACTACTTTTATTTATACAGAACGGTAATGGAGTAAGAAATGGTCATGGCCGTTGTTCCACCTATTGTCCTGCATACTTGACCAAATTCATAAAATTTATTGATGAAAACTGACAGTGAAGAAATTACTGGAATTAATAACACTGTTCCGGGTACAAACCTGAAATGTGAAAGAGAAAGCGTAATTTATATTGTCCCACAATTTTCTGCAAAATACTTAACTCTGCGCAAAAACTGTTTTATCGAGAGCTGAAGCATATGAACAGTCTCTTCGTCGTCCTAGTAACAACTGTGGTTCCTCTATGTCCAGGCCAAATGTCCATCAAAAGCAACGAATTTTTTCAGCAAATGATAAGAAGACATTTTGGATGTAACACCAAAAATTATTGTCTCGCATTTACCCAGATTTTGCTACATACGTGGGTTGGAACTTAAACAGTAGCAACTATTTACTCACAACCGATACAAAAGAGCTACATGTTTGGACCTGTTACTGCCCTCCAAAGTAGTCACCAGCGTTGTGTAGAAGCCGTTGCCAGCGATGTGGAAGGCGTAGTGTACAGTTAGCAGAGCCTGTTCTCTTCATCGTTCGAATGGAGCGGTCTAAAGTTTTGGTGATTCTCGTGTAAAACTGTGATGGTGTTACCCTAACGCATTACGTTCCTCCACGGCAGACCGTCAATGCACAGTATTACTGTTCGTTTTTGGAACATCACCTGCGACCAGCTTTGCGAAAGAAGCGGCGACAGTTTCTGCGCAACCCACCCATCACTTTGCACGACATGCAGAGCAAGCTGTGGCTGCTCAGGTCGGTCGATGGGACTAGAAGTACTGTACCATCCACCATACTTCTCGGACGTAAGTCCTTGTGACTGATTTGATTCCGAAGATGAAGGAACTACTTTGTGGCATTCGCTTCAGAATTGTTTTAGACATTCGACAGGCAGTAGACCGGTCCATTCGCACCATCAACAGAACAGGCTCTTCTAACGGTATACTACGCCTTCCACATCGCTGGCAACGGGTTCTACACAACGCTGGTGACTACGTTGAAGGACAGTAACAGGTGCAAGCATATAACTCTTTTGTATCGGTTGTGAATAAACAGTTGCACTATTTAAGTTTCAACTCTCGTAGATTACAAGATGTTTGTAAGTAAACAGTTCTTGTATTAGTTCTTAGCCCTCATTTGCCATAATATTCCTCAGTACAGTTATAAAACTGCGGAAAATAGTAATCCACTGATACTTGTCACTGTAATTGCTGTAGACGAATGCGTCCAAAGTATTCATTAACTGCACAAGGACTCTGTCTTCTTTTCGCTCGAAATAGTGAAGTCCATTTCTTGTACGAAATCGTAGTGATTGGCTTTATGCGCAGTTTTAAGGGATAACAAGAAGCTTTGCTTTACGTCAGCTACGATTCTTCTATAGTATTACCTGTTCATGACATCTCCTCTGCAAATTTACTTGGGGTAATATTCGCAATTTTGTGACTTCTAATTTTATGACTTCCTTTTGCGTAAAATTTGCTGAATCTTTTTGACCAAGCCAGAAGATGCCTGAAAATCAATAATTTTCGCCTCACTTGCCATTCAGAGTGACTAGTCTCGCAGTTTTCCCTCGATAAAGGTGCACTAACCCTCACAGGCAGTTCTAAGTCTTTCGAATAATTTTTCGTTCAGACTTTTGAGAGTTCCATTTTGGGGAATATTCCATACCTATTGTACATCTTTCTTCCATTAACATAATTCATGTACAGATTTTACGAAACGAAACCGAATTTCCGCACTGCTGAAGTTCAAGTGTTCTTTCCCTCTTTCTCTTAACCTGGAAATTTACAACCTTCCTGTATCACCAAATGCTTTTACTGCGCGTGGTTTCTTTGGTCTTAGACGGTACTTTCTTTTTGTCCTGGACTTTAATTAGCACAACAATAATCGTTCGAACCAGAGTTCACGCAATTGTCCAATTTATCTCCTGTTTCTTTAACCGTTTCTAATAATTTCTAAGTCCGCAGCTCGTGGTCTCGCGGTAGCGTTCTCGCATCCCGAGCACGAGGTCCTGGGTTCGATTCCCGGCGGGATCAGGGATTTTCATCTGCCTTGAGATGACTGGGTCTGTTGTGTCGTCTTCATCATCATCATTCATCCTCATTACCGTCGGAGAAAGGCAATGGCAAACCACATCTACTAGGACCCTGTCTAGTACGGCGGTGCAGGCCTCGCGCATTGTTCCCCTACGCTCTGTCAAGGAGTATGGGACTACATTTTCATCAATAATTTCTAACGAAATGTCGATATCATTCGAATGATTGTCCAAGAAATAAAGTAATGAATAACGCACATTTAGGTCTTCAAGACAACTAGGTGATTTCGACTGCATATCACGTTATTCATATTTTATCTCCGGAGGCTGAAAACATTAATTGGATTCCACATTACTGTGAAACTGTGGACGCTGCAAAAAGACAGATGCTACTAACAACCACTGCAAACTATTATGTTTATTTTATGTGGTGTAAATTCGTGTGAATAGTAACTGTTAATAATAGTGCCACTGAAACTGTCAACGAAAACTGTAACTCGCTTTACAGTTTACGCTGTGTTATGTGCTTACCTATGTGCTATCAACCGAGACTACTTATGTGGCCGCCATGTTATGCACGCGCTGTCTGCTACAGCTATAGCAGAGATGTGCAATTCTCCAGACGCCTGCGAACTACGAATTTAGCAGTTTTCAACATTAAAAAAATTCTTTCATTGTGTCTATTTCGACATTGTATTTCTTTGGCTCTATTCTCTGTGTATAGAAAAATTTCGTGGCTCATTTCGACACGTCGGTCTGGGCAGTTCGCTTGGGTGAAAGTAGTCTGCCGACACTGACGACGAGTTGCCTTTTCCTTGTGCATTATAAACGGTGTAACAAAAATGTACGGTACAAATTCAGGACGCGTTCCTCACACATAGACGAAGAAATTAGGTCTGGAAACGCTTTGTTTCCGTGTTACAACTAATTTTCTCTGACTAATTAACAATGGGAAAGACAAACGAACAGAACGCACCAGCATACCACATGCAACTGTTTCTCACAGGAGATGTTCAATATTCCCTCCCTGGACATTGATACATGCATCAACCTGCAGTGAATCTCAAATGCGCTGATAGTTTCACAGGCTTCCATAATACATTCATGGAGTCTCTGGGCATCTTTTACTGTTGTTCCATACACAAGAGCTTTCAAATGCTCCCACATATAAAAGTCCAGTCAGACAGTCATGCGGTCAACATTGAGTGCTGCACCTACATCTCTTGTACTGGCACTAGGGTCGTCGTCAACTACATGAAAAATTGCCGCGTCTCATTGCAGTGCCTTCGTCCTTCTAGGCCGCCCCCGGTCGCGAGTATCATGTTTAAACGTCTCATGTTCCCTAAGTCGACGATAAATGTCTTCAAACGTTTTCCTGTCAGGGCAACTTAGTCCTGGAAATCTCTCCAGGTACAAATGTTGATTTCGAGCGACATTGCCATAAGTTAAGCCATACAGAACATTGGCATTTGTCATCTCTGAATTTCTGTACACTGTCATTGCAGAAGCCAAATCTGTTGTAGATGGTATGTTGGATGAGGATGGAAACTGTCAGGATGCGCTGTAGCCGGCCGGCGTGGCCAAACAGTTAAAGGCGCTACAGTCTGGAACCGCGTGACCGCTACGGTCGCAGGTTCGAATCCTGCCTCGGGCATGGATGTCTGTGATGTCCTTAGGTTAGTTCGGTTTAAGTAGTTCTAAGTTCTAGGGGACTGATGACCTTAGAAGTTAAGTCCCATAGTGCTCAGAGCCATTTGAACCATTTTTGATGCGCTGTATTAAAGCTCGTACGAGTATCCCAAGTGATTTATTATTTCCAGCTACAGTGCGCCCGTTCCTTTCGGTCTGTGTCACCGGGTCCTGCAATGCTGAGGACATCACTTCACTGTCTGTGAAACAGCTTGGCGCAGAATGGCTGCCTCAGCAACCCGTGCATCTCCCTGCTGTGTGTTGGCCTTGTATGGTCGCGGAGTTGTGACGGCTTCAGGCTGCTCCGGCAGCCGAATCAGAGGTCTCCGTCCCTGTTGTCTTAGCGTCGCTCATGGGAGCTGCAAGGCACCCGCAGCGTGCTTCCTCACCATCATAGCTAAGAACGCAGCGACCACGAGGGCCCACGAACCAGCGCCCGAATCTGTGGCCCTCGCCTCGGGATGCCTCCAGTGTGTGTTGGGAGCCAACAAGACTGCCTGCAGTAGCAAGCCGTGGCATGGCCTTCTGCTGGCTGGCTGCAGACCCCGCATTGGCGTAAGGGGGTCGAACCAGCGGCCTGCCGTGGATTGCCATGTTGGAATGCTGGCGCCCCATCTGCTGCTGCTTGTAGCCAGTGGTGTGAGAGGCCCCGCCATCCAGGAGAGCTGTCACACTTGAATGCCTTGTTAGTGAACCGGAGCCTATTAATAAGCGGCAGTGCGCCTCTGTTTTGCTAACCTGCCACTCCGAGTCATGCATGCATAAGATGTGGGCTGGGCAAGTACGCCCCTTCTGCCTGTAACTTGCGCCATGCAAAACATTGCGTTTAATCTTTTCAGCGGGTCTACGACCCTGTGGCCTTCGCTCTACTTCGCAACCTGCTAGTAGCGTAACTTACTGTCAACAGGCCCACGAGGCCACACTTGTGCACTCAGAAATATTTTATTTTATTTAACTTTTTCCTATCTTAAACGGGGGTGCCGCTACACTGTGATTAACTCGACGCAGTAGCCAGTGTGCTTGCAATCTGTTCGCTGAAACAGTTGATGTTACCTGTAAACAACCAATGAGATACGTTTCATGGCCACAGGGACGTGTAAAACAAAACACTGGAGGTCCACTACGTAACCAGACGTCAGCAAGTGTGTGTGTTTTCCTAGATTCTAACGTTCTGTTCTTGTGTGTTTCCCATGCTTACTGCGATTCAGTAAATGAGCTGTAACATGGAAACAAAGAGTTTCTAGACCCATGTTCGTATAATAATTTCTTCATCTACATGTGAGGAATGTGTCCTGCAATTTGTCCCATACGTTTTCATTAGACCCTGTAGGTCCACCGGAGCATGGTAAGCCCTCCTGACAACACAAAAACTCTTGTGTTGCGACGCCAATGTAAGCAACATAACAGCTGATTATCAGCTCCAAATACGTAACAGTTGTGGTGCCCGTGTCTATGTCCAAGTAATAGCTTTTGCTTGATCAAAATATTTTATATATTTCTACTCTTATCCCGGGTGAAATGCCACTATGGTGGCAGCTGTCCTTGCTAAAAATGAGACTTGAGTTTGTTGAACAATTAACTGATGCCCTCACATCCCGAGAGCTACGTTTCATATAACTGATTCCTCTTGGCAAATTAAGTTACTAATAACGGAAATGAGCGTTTGGCGTCCTGGCCGGAAGGCTCCTTATGGGGCAGGTCCGGCCGCCTTGGTGCAGGTCTTCTTACATTCGAGGACAACACAACACCCAGTCTCTGAGAGGAGATAAATCCACGAGCCAGCCGGGAACCGAACCCGGGCCCCTCAGGACGTCAGGCCATCACGCTGACCATTCAGCTATCGGGGCAGACAGTTACGAATATAAAAACCGTAACTGGGGCCGTACAATCCGTATCTGAGTGCAATATAAAGTTTTTTGTATGTCCATTCCTCTGATTGATGGTTTGAGGGACTTCGGCCGTTCGCTTATGTAATAAAATAGGACACCCAAGCCATCCCTTCGATGTTATTGATTACATGGCTACCAGTTTCGGTGCTTAAGTACACCATCTTCAAGTCTTAACTGAAGCTAAGTGTGTTAACTCCAGTTGTGTACACGATTCCATCAGTGATCAACATCTATGAACTAGTTTCCATATAAACCAGTTCATAGATGTTGACCACTGATGGAGTCGTGTACACTGTTGGAGTTAACTCCGACAACATAAGTTAAGGTCTGAAGAAGATGTACTGAAGATGTTGGCCACTGAAGGAGTCGTGTTTGGAGTTAACTCCCACAACATCAGTTAAGGCCTGAAGATGGTGTACTGAAGCACCGAAACTGGAAGCCATATGACAAATAACATCGAAAGGATGGTTGTGGTTTTTCATTTTATTGCAATAATAGCCACTGCAATGGGTGATGCTATCAGAAACAAGAAACACTAAATATTAAAATACAGAACAATTCTTGGTCTCAGTTACAGGCAGTGATTTTAAAAAGCTGCACATTGCTTGAAATTACTGTATATGTAATGAGAATTACTTGATTTCAGTGATCTATGTAAAATAAACAATTGTTCATTGAACTAAATCGCAATATAATTTTAAAATAACATTAGAGACACTGCGCTTCATTGAAAGGTCTTTCTAATAGTGCTTGACAGATATCAGTGCTAAATGTAATAGCTCTGGAGCAAAAAGAAAGAATACAACGAAATAAATGAGTACTAAATTGTTTCTTGAAAGACAAAGGTGGGTTGTGTATGAGACCATTGTTTTGCATCTCCCGTGCATTAGAGTTCGCAGAACTCGAGGATCGGTGCTAACTCGATCGATCTTTACAGATTTTTTAAAAAAATCCTAAGATATTAATAAAAAGGTGCTTTTTGCCACTTGTCGCCTTTCTAACATTATCAACAATAGTTTACTATTCATTTTCATAGGCTAATATTTGAAATTAATATTTTAATGGGGAGTAAAAAAAATATGTAACTGCACCACTACAATACGATGTATAAATAAATGGGGAGATCCATTGCTCTTGGATTGCACTGTTAGCAACAAATCAACAGAAATAGTAACAGCCGTAAAATACCTAGGTGCATACATGCAGAGAGACATAAAATAGATCCAGCACGTAAATGTGAATGTGGAGAACAGCTTTGTATAGAAGTAAATCATTCCCTTTATGAACCGTAAAATCAGGGTATTAAAGAATTTGAGGTTGGTGTTACACAAGGGTTCTGAAAACAAAATGGCCTGATAGGGTAAGAAATTGGGAGATGCCCCACAGCAGGGGGTAGGGAACGAATATTTGGAAAACATTAGCTAGAAGAAAATGCTACGTGATGGGTCATCTGTTAAGATACCGGGAAATAATTTCTGTCGTATTGAAAGGAACAGAAAGGGCAAAAATTATATGTGTAGATAAATACTGGAAAACAGACAATAAGTACGGCGTTGCGTGTAAGTGTCGCTCCGGTACGAACATGCTGAAACATGATAAAAAATCGTGGTGGGCCAAATATAATCAGTAAGATAACAAAAGAAGAAGTTCGGAGATTTTGCTACAGGGCCAACTCGTGTGGTATTTTACTAAACACCATACCTAAGAGTAATAGGGAACAGCTAGCTAGAGAACGAACTCGTTAGGGCAATGCCTTACGATTTTTTTTTTTTTTTTTTTTTTTTTTGTTCCGATCTCCAAGCAATATGGTCATACTCTCTTTTTCAGAAAACGTCCGACTTGACCTTATAGACTATGAAATTTCTACACGCTTTCCAGGTTGCGAGGCGATTTGGAACGAACAAGATATTGATCACGGTTGCCTCGTTAAGTGTACTATCAGTTATCGACGCTCCACTATTACCGATGAAGGATGGAAGAAGAACGACTAAGCTTGAACGTCCCATCGACGGCAAGGTCATCCGAGCGCGGTCTCAAGTTCAAGGATGAAATGTTTACAAATTGTTCCAATGCCATTTAGAAAAATTGTGGGAAATATAAACTTGGATGGTTGGACGGTGACAAAAATCACCATACGTGAATGTGAGCCCAATGCGCTAACCACTGTACCACCTCGCTCTTTATTCTGATTATTGTGTTGTTTCTGTATCATAGTGAAGCTACTTTTCTTTAGTTTCATAGGGATTATTCTTTCATTCATAGTTCCCATTGCGTCTATATCCACAGCCATGGACAAGTATCCAAATGGTACAAATTGTTTTTCGGTAGCTCTTTTAGGAAATTTTCTGTTGTTTTCGAAATTCATGCACTTCCATAATGTTCAGTTAATGTAGAAGGTGTATCAAGAAGAATCATCCGATTTATCACGTCTGTATTTCTGAAACCAGGAAACATACAATATAAAATGAATTTTGTTTTTTGATGAACGGGAAACTCAATTTTTTTTCACATCTTTTCATAGGCGTTCAATATGCCCCCCTTGAGGTGCACGTCATATGTCTATGCAGTATTCAAATTATTTCCATACTGTCATCATGTCTTGAATTACAGCTTCCACAGCTGCTGTTATGCGATGTTTCAGCTCATTCATTATTGTGGTACTGGAGGTACATAAACAGAGTCCTCTGTAAACGCCCACAAGAAATAGTCACATACAGTCAGATCCGGTGACTTTGCAGGCCAGTAATGTAATTCTGGATCACTTGTCCAGTGCGACCGATCCATCGTTTAGTAATACTTAGTTTTAAAAATTCCCCCATTTTCAGGTGCCAGCATGGCGGTGCCCTATCCTGTTGGTAAATGAGGCCGTTCGAATCAGTCTCTAACTGTGGAAAAAGAAAGTTCTCAGGCGTATCGAGAAATGTGCTTCCTGCAACAGAATTCTCAGAAAGAAAAATGGAACATGTCTTTTACTGTGAAACTGGACAAAACACATTAAATTTTGGAAAGTCACTCTAATGTTGTACAGCTTCGTGTAGTTGTTCCGTATCTCATAGTCTCAAATTATGACGGTTCTCCTTTCCATTTAAATGGAATGTTGCCTCTTCACTAAACACTAAGCGTGGAAGAAAATTCTCATCCTCCATCTTGCCAAGAACGAAATTATAGAACTCCACACGTTGTTGTTTCTCACCTTCACGAAGAGCTTGCAGCAGCTGAATTTTGAATGGTTTCGTGTGTAAACGTCGACGCAACACACGCCAGACGGACAGTGGAGGCATGCTGGGCTGTCCAGCTGCGCGGCGAACGGATTTCTGCGGACTCCTTGTGAAACTATGGCGGATGCGTTCGACGTCTGTGTCAGACACTCGGGGACGGCCCGGCGATTTGCCTTTACACAAAAATCCAGTTTCTCTGAATTGCTCATGGCATCACCTAATGCTCTGTGCTGTAGGAGGATCCACAATGTACCTAGCACGAAAGTCACACTGAACCCTTATTACTGACCCGCACTGCGCGAAACGTAGAATACAAAACGCTTTCTGTTGTCGCGACATCGTTTTTACTAGAGCTGAAGTGGGCGCACATTGCTGCTACCTAGCGGGAGCCATGCAGAACTCCAGGGTTTGCTTTTTCCAGCATTACGTTGTTTACGCACAGATCTCCAATAACATAATAGTTATGATTTTTCAATCGGTTGATACCTTTTTGTACACCCTATACTTTGAAGTGTTGTATGCCCAATTGTCTAAAGGGAATTCTGTGTAAGGTTCTGCAGTGGACACTACACATTATCCTCATTACTTGTTTCTGTACAACGAAACAATCTTGCTCATTGAAGAGGTGTCCTAGTATATGAGCATAACACATTCGCTGATGGTATTGCTATCCTCGGTAAAAGTGAGGAAGAACTGCATGAATTGCTGAATGGAATGAACAACGTCAGAGCACACATTACGGTCTGAGAGTAATATGAGGAAAGGTGAAAATAATGACGAGCAGCAGAGATGAAATCAACGCTAATCTTACGGTCAAAATTGGTGACCGCGAAGTAGACGAAATGAAGTAATTCTGCTGCCTGGGAAGCATTCCAATACATGGCGAACGACATAAGAAGATATAAAAAGCTGACTAATACGCCAAAAAATAACATTTCTGGCCAAAAGAGGTCTACAATAATCAAACATCGACATTACTTGGAGGAAGAAATTTTTGAGAAGCTACGCTTCGAGCACAGCACTGTACGGAAACTAATTATGGACCGGAAGAAAAGAGAATCGAAGTGTCTGAGATTTGATGCTATAGCAGTATGTTGAAACTTAGACGGGCGGATTAGCAATAAATGACAAGGTTAGCAGCTGAATCGGCGGGGAGAGGAACCTCTGAAAAAATTGACAAGAAGAAGGAAACAGATGATAGGCTATGTGTTAAGACATCAATGGGTGACACCCGCTGTGTGTCAGAGAGCGGTAGAGGGTAAATAATGTAGGGGAATGTTCCAAGACATCCAAATAATAATTGAGAACCTTAGGTGAAAGTGCTACTCTGATATAAAGAGGCTGGCACAATGCTGGAATTCGTGGTTGGCCTCCTCATACCAGTAAACCACTAAAAACACTGATTAAAAAGTGAATGAAAATTTCAAAAAAGAAAAATCATAGTAACAACATTTCAGGATAACAAAATAGTAAACATCAAGAAAGAAACTCTCTACTAAAATACTACAAAACTCTCACATGCTATGTGAAAAAGGAGAATTAGTTTTTATGGACATCAAGAAACTAAACGAAGCTTTGATTCCTTACGTAGCCTCATAGCGAAACCTAATTGGCCTAGGAAACTGAAACAGACCTAAGAGAATTAAAAGTTACAGAATAGTCACTACCCGATAGAACATCTCGGATAAGTACATCAAGAAACTAAACGAATCTTTGATTTCTTACGTAGCCTCATAGCGAAACCTAATTGGTTTAGAAAAGTGAAAAAGACCTAAAAGAATAAAAAATTACAGAATAGTCATTACTCCACAGAACATCTCGGAAAAGACTAAAATACAAGGTTCCAAGACAAATTTAAAATTAAGTCGGTACCTATCATCTCGCAAGAGCGGAGAAGAAGAATGTAAGAGAGAATAAAAAAATTCTGGGATTAAAGCATGGAACAACACGGAAGGAAATGATATTCATAGCACTGCAAAAACGATGGGACGAAAGATGATGAAGAAGAAGAAGAAGAAAAAGAAGAACAAGAAGAAAATACAAAAAGCACGTCAAAGGTTCAAATGTGTGTGAGATCTTATGGGACTTAAGTGCCAAGGTCATCAGTCCCTAAGCTTACACACTACTTAACCTAACTTACCCTAAGGACAAACACACACACCCATGCCCGAGGGAGGACTCGAACCTCCGCCGGGACCAGCCGTACAGTCCATGACTGCAACGCCTAAGAAAAGGCACGTCAACTTCTTGACATTTCCATCTCCAGTGTCCGTCATTATGCCCAACGCAAAGTGACCCTTAGAAGTTTGAAAAGATGTATGACAGCTGAACTGCAGTTCAGGTTCTTATGAATGTAAATACACAACAATTTAGATTTTTCTGTAACTTATTGCCAATCACTCAAGCCTTATTTCCAGTAGGGTGGTCAGGTGTTACGCGGTAAAGAATTTAATGAATTCTGTTTTATCTAATCTCGGTGAAAGTCCGTTTTCAGGTAACCTGTCAATGCTTACCTAGAAAGTTTTATTTACATTTTTAGGTTTTCAATTTAGGGCGTTACTATAATGCTTGCATCGTCAGCAAAGATAATTATTTCGACTTCTACGATACAGAGGGGATGCTCGAAAGGCAATGAACATGCATTTTGGAACGTCAGATAAAAAACTTATTTCATTACGAGAACCACTGGATTGTTTTTCGCATCCCTCCGACACTCTTTACATACCATCCACTGCTAGCACTGCCCCATGCCGTCTGTAGTAGGTTACTGCACGTTGACGTCGAACATGGCCGGCGATCACTTAACTGTGACTGGATCACATTTACACTCTATGATCAAAAGTATCCGGACATCTGGCTGAAAATGATTTGCAAGTCCGAAGATCGCATCATTTTCATATATCCACGTTCACGGAACGGTACGGAATGCGAGAGCCGCACAATCCATGTACCGAGAAAACTTTCCTAATCACCTTAGTCCATCGTATACCATTTTGTTCCGGCTACAACAATGGCTCCGTGGAATTTAGCCGTTAGTTTAGCCCAGAAACAAGTGAGATGAACTGTATTAGTTGCATTATGAGATGTTCAAGTCAGCAGTGATTTGTGAAATCAGGGCGGGAATAAAATTCACTTGTCAGATTGTACTATTTGTCCCCGTTTTAAAAGATTTTCTTTTGGTATTTTGCTTCTGTCTGCAGTCTCTTAAGCGATTTACGTGCTTCTCAGTTTTCTTAATGATTTTTAGACGTTGATCTCATTTTCGTTTTGATTTTGGTTCCAATACATAACGTTCTTGCTCGGGATACCACCCCAGTATAGGGGGTAGAGATAGCTCTCCGAAAGCATTCCTCTCCATGTAACATGGAGCCCTCTGGACACATAGCTGTTTCAAGAATTAACGCACAAATTTGGGATGTTGAGAAGTTATGCTTACATTTTGTGGATGATTTTGTTTGAAACTCGCCAGGCATTTTGGGAGTGTAGTCACCACAGACACATTGCCCTGGCCAACTACATCTCGTTTAACAACGTACATCGAGTTGTTATCATCATTCTGTTCTGGTTCACCATTGATAAAAATGCGCGAAACAGTAATCTCTGTTCCATTACCTCAAGAATTCGCATTTTCAGTTTCCGAATTGGGAGGCATTACTGGACATACGATTTGTTGATTTAGAGAATTCACTAATGATCTAACAGACAGCGTCGGAACCACTTAAGACTGTTTGAAGATGATTTTTGTATAAGAAAATAACAACGCCAGAAGACGGTATGTACTTGCAGAATGACCTGCAGAGGATTAATTAATGGAGCAGGCTCTGTCAGACTACCCTGAACGTAAATAAATACTGGGCATTCGTAGGAAAAGAAATCCACTACTGGACAAGTACACTATTAATGACAAATTACTAGAAACATTATCTACCGAAAAATATCTAGCAGGAACTGTCCAGAGCAACCTTAAGTGGAATGACCACATTAAAAAAAAAAATATATTAGGAAAACCAGACAGGCCAGACTGAGATTAATGGGAAGAATCGTAATGAAACGTCTCATTCACGATGAATTGTCTTACAATGTGCTTATTCGACAGATACTTGAGTACTGTTTATCGATCTGGGACCCTTACCCGCTAGGACTGATAGTAAAGTTGGAGAAGATCCAACGAAGAGCAACGCGATTCCTCACAAGATCGTTTAGTACGTGCAAGATCGTTACAGAGGTGCTCAACAAACTCCAGTGGCACATTCCAGTAGCATTACTGAGAGGCTTAGTATTGAAATTTTGAGAGAGCACTTTCCCGGAAGAGAAGAAGAATATATTAATTCCTCCCACACACATCTTTCAAAGTTACCACAAAGAATAAATACGAGAAATTAGAGTTAATACAGAGGCTTACAGACAATCATTCTTTTCTGTGCCCCCAGCGAGTAGAACAGGGAAGAGGGGCCGTGTGGTGTGGCCGCGCGGTTTGAGGCGCCATGTTACGGACTGCGCGGCCCCTCCCACCGGAGGTTCGAATCCTCCCTCGGGCATGGGTGTGTGTGTGTTGGTCTTAGCATAGGTTAATGTGTTTAACAAGTGCGTAAGTCTAGGCACCGATGACCTCAGCAGTTTGGTCCCTTAGGGATTCACACACATTTTTTTTTTTGGGGAAGGGAGCAACAGTTAGTGGTATCAGAAGTACCCTATGCCACGTACAGTTACCTGCCTTGCGGAATGTAATGTACATGTAGATAGAAAAGTACTAAATGTATCAGCGATCGTGTTCTGTGGAATACGTGCCGTTGATCGAACAATACTTCATCCGTTCCCTACGGTGTTGTTAATCGGTTGTGTTGGGAACCACTGATGAGAAATTCATTCTCTCTCTGCAGTTAATATTGGCAGTTATAATCAGAACCGGCCTTGCCCTCCAGTTGGCTCCTCAACTGGTTTCAACGTGACTGGATGGACACCATTCTTAGCAACAGTTAAGAAAATTCATTTACGTTATCAAATATAAAGCACAAGGCCGAAGGTGTCATCAGACACACTAATCGATCAGAAATCTTCGAGACTAAACAGTTGGCTGCCAATCAACGTCTATTACAGACACATCAGACAGAAAATTAGACATCCCCAAGGACGCATCGACCTAATACCGTGTAACACTGACTCTGGCATTGGAAACAGTCTCAATTCGCCGAGGAAGAGTCCACACGTTCTTGCAGGTATGTCATATTCAACTGGAGTCACTATCTGATGACTGTATCATGTACAGCTGCCGAGTCACGGACATGTGGCCTGCTGCCTTACGCCCCTTATTCCAAATACTTCTAGATATTTTGAAACGACCCCTTAAAAAAATTAAAGAATTACTGTGCTGGGAAACCCCTTACGTTATTTGATTTCAAACAGCTGAGCAAAACTGAACGTACTCAGACATTACTCTCTTTACTTATTCCGATCAACACTAAACTGACACACAATATTTTTAGCGCAACGCAATCTGACTTTCAATAATCCCTACAAAAGAATGGCCCTGACTAACAATAACCTACACCTTTCATGAATCACTTACCTCACAAAAATTTTCATTACTCGAACTACTGCAACACAGCGAGCGCCACTACTGCCAGCTAAGTAAAAGATTCTAACTACTGAAGGCACTAGCTACTGATAGGCATACTAAGCAAATGAAAGATTTTGATAGAGAACAAACAGTGTATTTACCTTAATAGTGTTCAAAAGTCATAATATATATATCAGTTCATGACATCCAGTCTTACAAATTTACTGTCTTTGATGGACACACGTCCAGATCATCCGCTCTCAAAACTCCGCCATCTCACTCCCCACATCCACCACTGCTGGCGGCTCACCTCCAACTGCGCAACGCTACTCGCTGTTAACATCCAACTGCCCAACACTACAATAGCAAATTCCAACAATGCAAACCAGCCACAGACTGCACACAACAGAGTCAGTGATTTTCATATAGAGCGTTACATGGCGTTACCAACATAAAAACCTAAACAGCTTACTTACAATTTTACATGAGATTAAGTCTGGTGTTTTTCCAAGCCAGTAGGGATGCGATTAAGTACCTCAGTGTTCGTCAAATGACGAAAGAATGTGTGTCGCCCTGTGAAGGGGAGTCATGTCATCTTGGAAGATGACAGGATCCACCACGTAAACATTATGAAGATTTGCGCGAAAAGGCAACAATGGATCACCGAAAAGTCCAAATTAGCACCATGGATCGCGTTCATGGTAACCCAAATAAGTGGATCTAAGTCAATGTCTGAATGAATAGATTGGATTAGATTAGGTTTAGTTTTCGTTCCATAGATCCAAAAAATGAGAAGATTCTCGTGGGAGTGAAGCATGTCTGAAAGTTTAACATGAAACATTTGAATATAATATTTACTACCCTGATCATTTGTCAGAAGATTGTCGAAATAGGTGAATACAATGCGGAAAACTGGCACAGTAGAACAGTTCAGTACGGGAAGTCCGAAAACTCCTAAGTTCACCAGCAGTGCATTGCATTCACAGTGGAGCCAATGTCCCAATGCCGCGGCGTGTGTCGTAAGCGAGTACACTTGGTAAGCAGGCAGGCAGAAACAGCACGCTGAGCAAGGCAGTGTGTGACAGCGAGGGATCCAGCAGGAAGCGAAACAGACGTAGGCAAGCCTTGGTGCACCTCCGTAACGATTCACTTTGCAGCTTTCCTCACTTTGTGTTTTTCAAGAGAACTAAAGTACCAAGACGAATTGTTACGAAAATTTAGCAGTGGGAGTGGCTACTGACGGCTAGGAATAAAAGAGGATAGTTGGGTCATTAGGAATGACATCTAAGAGCAAAACCCTTTCCCCAACCGTAACAAATACGCCATCCGACAGGCCGCGAGGGTCGAGGTGGTTCACCTCGGTCCTCGGTCCTCTGATAACTATCAGGTAACAGTTTGTGCAAGATTGTTCCAGTTCTCTGGCACACCTTTGTTACATTGTTGGGCGAGGATGACTGCAGCTTTGTGAGCTGCCTGGAGCCATCTTCGAGATCAGTCCGAAAACGATCCCTGATGAGCCACTCAAGAGCATTGTCGCCGCGACTACGAGCTACAGCACATGCTGCTCAAATGTCGCAGCCTCCGATCAACCACTGTGTCAGCACAAAAACCGATAATACGGCAATAAACAGTGCCTGGTTAGGAAACTGCGTAGGGCATCACGACATACGTCAACTCCACAAGACTGTGTGGAAAGGCCAGAGGAGTGTCCGAGCATTCCCACATGCACTCAGAGGTCCAGTCGGAGTAACACAGCAGCAGGCAGATGTGAAGATCTGCCTCCAGGACCTAGCAAAGAACAGAAGACGCCGTCTGGACTCTACTGAATAAACATGTCTTACGATCGATTCGTCTGTCATTGCATACATTGCGTCAGCCGACGCTTTCAGGAACCTACCACGGTGGGGGCATTAACCTGGCGTGAGGGCCCCTGCACTACGATAAAACACATCCAAAACGTCACAGAACCACCTCTGACCAGAACTACACCCTCCAGACGTGGTGGGTGAAACGCAGTGGACGGTATTATTATTACCAGAGCCAAAATAGCGTCTCCTTGGACCACATCCATCTTCAGTCAGTTAGTGTCCAGATTCTGTGTAATTTGGCCATCTGAAGACATTCATGTTGATATGCCGCTGTGGACAGTGACATATTTAGAGACACCAAAATCCAGATGCTCATGTATACTGTTCCACTGTTCGCTTGCGAACTTGTTGGGATGGCCCTGCGTCCACTGACAATACCAGCTCCATCAGTTACTGATACCGATTGTCATCCATAAGGTGTGACAGCCGCCTCTAGCTGCTGTTGTTTAAGATCCTTTTACGAACACTGTCGTTGCTCAGAGTTATAAGGATGTGAGTGATACAGCATTCCCTGTAGACATGTCAGACAGTCCTCGGTGATGCACCAGCAAATCGAACAACTTAATTCGCTGAGTGGTCACGTGAACATTCACACACGATAGCTTGTTTCTGCGAATCTGTCACATCTCGACGTCGACCCATTTTCCTACGCCGATTCCATCCAACAGAGTGTCACACAAACATTACTTCACTTCCATAACTCTTCAGCGGCGGAGGTTCACATGACCGTCTGGTTTCAGTCCAACATCATCTAAAGTGGTCCAAAGCAAATGTGTGCTCTGTCAATGGGGTGAATAATATTTTGTCCGTTGATCTCAGTGTCATAATTAGGTAAGACGAGAAGGTGCAAAATGAATTCTCAGAAAATTATGAAACCACACGAAAGTTAGACTGTGCTGTGGTTGTCAACGAAATAGTGGAGAACACGACACGTCAAGGGTGTATTCATAGCACTGTTTTGTTTGTGGTTTTGTGGCCGGCGGTCGCAGCTGACATTTTAGTTTGACAAGTGATCAATATGTATGCTGTTTAATTCCAGCACTCCGTAAGGCAGAATGCAGATATTCGTCACTCCATCCTGGACGCAGGCGCGCTAGGATGCCAGTAATAATGGACTGCACTTGCACAACCTGTTCCAGCGAGAAACTGCTGGTGATGAGTATTTTCACGCTCTAAATATCTCCTCTATGTAATGAGTTTTGACGGAATTACGTAAGAAATCAGAGCGCATTAAAATTCATGAGAGAGTAAGTGAGTAGTAAACCACACCATGTCCAATTTTCTACTGAATAGTACCAAAAGTTAATGGGAACAACTTGCTGGGAATTACACAGGGAAAGTGAGATTAGTCGGTTCACTAACAGAGAAATATGGCTCAGCAGGAATATTATCCCTCTTAAGTGAAAACTGAGCTCCAAACTTACTTCAGTGCAGCTGCATTATAATCCCGATGGAAAATGAGTAGGCCCTACATCATCAGGAAAATAATTCCCCCTTTCTTCGTCCTGTTTAATCGCTGATATCAGTGCTAATATTAGCTCAAATCAAAATTGAAAACATACTTCATTAGCACCCGTGCAAATTATTTGAACATATAGATTCATTAATAGAAAAGTTATGTTACCTACATGCCAAGTAGCAGTATTCGCTATAACGCTGCATGAAAAACAGCAAATCGGTTCCATATTTCTACATCTCCATCTACGTGATTACCCTGCTATTCACAATAAAATGCCTGGCAGAGATTTCAATGAACCACCTTCAAGCCGTCTCTCTACCGTTCCACTACCGAACATCTTGCGGGAAAAACGAGCACTTCAATTTTTCTGTTCGAGCCCTGATTTCTCTTATTTTATCGTGATGATCTTTTCTCCCTATGAAGGTGGGTGCTAACAGAATGTTTCTGCAATCGGAGGAGAAAACTGGTGATTGAAATTTCATGAGAAGATCCCGTCGCAACGAAAACGTCTTCGTTTTAATGATGCCCACTGCAATTCATGTGTCACATCTGTGCCACTATCTCCCTTACTCCACGATAGTACAAAACGTGCCGCCCTTCTTTGAACTTTTTCAATGTCATCCGTCAGTCCCACCTGATGCGGATCCCACATCCCACAGAAATACTCCAGAATAGGACGGACAGGTGTGGTCTAAGCAGTCTCTTTAGTAGACCTGTTGCACCTTCTAAGTGTTCTGACACTAATCGCAGTCTTTGGTTTGCTCTACCCACAACATTTTCTATGTTATCATTCCAATTTATGTTATTTGTAATTGTTATCCTTAAGTATTTAGTTGCATTTACAGCCTTCAGTATCTCACCGCGTAATCGAAATTTAGAGGATTTCTTTTAGTACTCATGTCAATAATTCACACTTTTCTTTATTCAGGGGCAATTGCCATTTTTCGCACCATACAGATATGTTATCTAAATCATTTTGCAATTCGATTTGGTCATCTGACTTTACAAGGCAGTAAATGACAGCAGCATCTGCAAACCGTCTAAGAAGGCCACTAAGATTGTCTCCTATGGCGTTAATACAGATCAGAAACAATAAAAGGCCTATAAGACTTCCTTGGAGAACGCCGGATATTACTTCTGTTTTACGCGATGAATTTCCGTCTGTTCCTACGCACTGTGACCTTTCTCACAGGAAATCACGAATCCAGTGGCACAACTGAGGCGATATTGAATAGGCACACTGTTTGGTTAGAAGACACTTGTGAGGAACGGTGTCAAAAGCCTAAAAATTCGGAATTCATTTGACATCCCCTGTCAATAGCACTCACTACTTAATAATATAAAGAGCTAGTTGTGTTTCACAAGAATGATGTTTTCTGAATCCGTGCTGACTAAATGTTAACAAATCGTTATCTTCGAGGTAATTCACACAGTTCGCCGGCCGCGGTGGTCTAGCGGTTCTAGGCGCGCAGTCCGGAATCGCGCGACTGCTGCGGTCGCAGGTTCGAATCCTGCCTCGGGCATGGGTGTGTGTGATGTCCTTAGGTTAGTTAGGTTTAAGTAGTTCTAAGTTCGAGGGGACTGATGACCTCAGAAGTTAAGTCCCATAGTGGTCAAAGCCATTTGAACCATTTGAATTCACACAGTTCGAACTCAGAATATGTTCCAAAACCCTATTGCAAATCGACGTTAGTGATATGGACACAGGATTTATAGGTATAAGTATCATTTGAATGAAGTACACCGCTTAGAGCACTACAAGTGCAGTCGTTTTATACCACGTCGTTAGCATTTACTGAGAAAACCTGGAAATTTATGTATCCGACGTTAGCAGTCCTGGCACACTCAGCTTCCGCCGAAAATATGCAACATGGTTGTAATTAAACTTTCTCTACTTGAAAGGGCTCCCTTGAAAGCGAGTGTCTTTAGGACAATGAAAATTTGTCGACACATTCGTAAGGAAATGTGGAAGGCAAATGACGAATAAACCACTGAAAGAATGACATTTTCATGTCCATCTGAGAGCTGGTTGGTTGGTTGATTTGTGGGAGGGGACCAAACAGCAAGGTCACCAGTCCCATCGGGTTAGGGAAGGAAGTCGACTGTGGCCTTTCGAAGGAACCATCCCGGTATTTGCCTAAAGCGACTTAGGGAAATCACGGAATTCGTAAATCAGGATGGCCGAACACAGGTTTGGAGCCACGTTCTCCCGAAAGCAAGTCCAGTGTGCGCCACCTCACTCGGTCCACGTGAGAGCGTAACATTTGTTAACTGCTCATTACGGTCACGTGACAGGTTACATCTATATTCACGATAGCCTGGAACCCCTCTGGAAGTACTGTTTTATATACGACCGCAGCACTTTTCGAACAGCGGACCACGGAATATTTAGCGGTCGTTGCACGCCTCGTGCACTGCTTGAAGGCCGCCATTGCGTCCAGTATCAGTCGAGACAACAGTAACTTCTTCAACAATTTGGGCGCAACTGACCGTCGACCAGTCGCAGTAACTATTCCCCAATCTCTAGTCAATTCGAACTTCCGAGTCATATTTTTGAACCGCAGTGCGAAATCAGGGCCGCTCCATATTTCTTTAATGCGTCGATAATCGCAAATAGCAGAGGTTGCTGTGGGTTTGGTGAAATAGCTGCTCGCCTGGTCCAGAGCCATGTAAACTGACTGCAACTGTAATGCAAACTGATGCTTATGTTTCAATTCAATCGTACAACTACCGGCTCCTAACGGCAAATCACAACACTAAAACTAATAAGAACGCAAATTTTGCAGCGCACAGTCTGAGCAAAATTTCTATGAAGTTGGGTACGCCTAAGGTAAAACGTTTTCCGTTTACACTGGTTCAAGCAGCAAAAGTTTAATTATAACCACCTTGCACGTCATTAACACGGGAAACACGACGCCTTTGCACGGATGTACAGTGTGACTGTTATTAACGTTTAAAAGCGCCAGAAGCAACGTAGATGACAATGAGACAAGTAATCTAATATAAGACACAGGGAGTCGCAAATGGTCGGAAAATACCCCAACAATGGGTGACAAATGTTGAACATTTGACGTCAACAGATGACGCACCTCACCACACGTGCTGCAGCTGGGCTTCTGGATCCTACCCACGCCGGTAAGGGGCGGTGCTGCATATTGATCCGCTAGGTTATTCTTCCTTCGAACACCTGTAGTAAATGTTGGGATTTAGGAAATTTGTGCTAAGTTTTTACGGGACCAAGCTGCACAGGTCATCGGTCCCTAAGCCTACACGCGACTTAACCTAACTTAAACTAACTTACGCTATTACGCTATGGACAACAAACACACACCCATGCCCGAGGGCGGACTCGAACCTCCTACGGGTGGAGGAGCACAAACCGCGACAAGAAGCTCTAGACCGCACGTCTACCCCGCGCGGCTTGTTAATGTTATCTGTTGTAAACTTAGAAGTCACAAAATTATTGTACTCGCTGTAACCAAGCAAAAACTGTTCTTATTTTGTGCTTCTTTCCTTTTGTCCCTTCTTCTTCTATTTACAGACTGTATCTACATCTACATCTACATACATACTCCGCAATCCACCATACGGTGCGTGGTGGAGGGTACCTCGTACCACGACTAGCATCTTCTATCCCTGTTCCACTCCCAAACAGAACGAGGGAAAAATAACTGTCTATATGCCTCTGTACGAGGCCTAATCTCTCTTATCTTTGTGGTCTTTCCGCGAAATGTAAGTTGGCGGCCGTAAAACTGTACTGCAGTCAGCCTCAAATGCTGGTTCTCTAAATTTCCTCAGTAGCGATTCACGAAAAGAACGCTTCATTTCCTCTAGAGACTCCCACCCGAGTTCCAGAAGCATTTCCGTAACACTCGCGTGATGATCAAACCTACCAGTAACAAATCTAGCAACCCGCCTCTGAATTGCTTCTATGTCCTCCCTCAATCCGACCTGATAGGGATCCCAAACGCTCGAGCAGTACTCAAGGATAGGTCGTATTAGTGTTTTATAAGCGGTCTCCTTTACAGATGGACCACATCTTCCCAAAATTCTACCAATGAACCGAAGACGATTATCCGCCTTCCCCACAACTGCCATTACATGCTTGTCCCACCTCATATCGCTCTGCAATTTTACGCCCAAATATTTAATCAACTGCTACATTACTAATGGAGTATTCAAACATAACAGGATTCTTTTTCTTATTCATCTGCATTAATTTACATTTATCTACATTTAGAGTTCAAAAATGGTTCAAATGGCTCTGAGCACTATGGAACTCAACTGCTGAGGTCATTAGTCCCCTAGAACTTAGAACTAGTTAAACCTAACTAACCTAAGGACATCACAAACATCCATGCCCGAGGCAGGATTCGAACCTGCGACCGTAGCGGTCTTGCGGTTCCAGACTGCAGCCCCTTTAACCGCACGGCTACATTTAGAGTTAGCTGCCATTCTTTACACCAGTCACAAAACCTGTCCAAGTCATCTTGCATCCTCCTACAGTCACTCAACGACGACACCTTCCCGTACACCACAGCATCATCAGCAAACAGCTGCACATTGCTATCCACCCTATCCTAAAGATCATTTATGTAGATAGAAAACAACAGCGGACCTACCACACTTCCCTGGGGCACTCCTAATGATACCCTCACCTCCGATGTACAATCACCAGCGAGGACAACGTACTGGGTTCTATTACTTAAGATGTCTTCGAGCCACTCACATACTTGGGAACCAATCCCATATGCTCGTACCTTAGTTAGGAGTCTGCAGTGGGGCACCGAGCCAAACGTATTCAGTAAAGAAAATTGTTTCAATTTCTGGTAGCGACGCAGTTCGGAAGCTTATACCGTTTATTTGTGACGCAATACGCTGGGTTCTTTTTGTACAGTACTTTGCAATAAACCTGTGGAGGACGGTAAATAAAATAGCAATTCTAACCTGAATGTAAACACGTAACTGTATAGCGCAAAACTGGAAGACTGAGCCCCACGCGCTGAAGTTGCTTACGTAACCCGGAGTCACACCGCCTTGACTTGGATTGGGATGATCAAGAGCTACAGGCCGACAGGAACAAAATGGCTCTGATCACAGTGGGACTTAACATCTGTGGTCATCAGTCCCCTAGAACTTA
Organism: Schistocerca serialis cubense; assembly: GCF_023864345.2. Lineage (NCBI taxonomy): Eukaryota > Metazoa > Arthropoda > Insecta > Orthoptera > Acrididae > Schistocerca > Schistocerca serialis. Next base: position 772,815,040 of record NC_064641.1, on the reverse strand, counting down.
GAACTACTTAAACCTAACTAACCTAAGGACATCACACACATCCATACCCGAGGCAGGATTCGAACCTGCGACCGTAGCAGTCGCGCGGTTCCGGACTGAGCGCCTAGAACCGCTAGACCACCGCGGCCGGCGACAGGAACAACCACCACACGTACGGCTAAGTACGTCATCGGGTGACGTTCAACATTTATCATATAATTTTGAAGAATTTCAAAAAATTTGCAGCCCTATGTGTCTCATATTAAATTACTCGTCCCCACGTCATCTACGTCGCTTTTGCGGTCTTTAATCGTTAATAAGAATCACTCTGCCACCAGCAGCTAAACGTTTAGCCAGTTCAAAGTTTGTGGAGTTCATTACCATACGACCTCCAATATGACTATGTACATTAGAGTTCTGTGATGTTCAAACCAACCTTCGCATTGATGACAGCTTTACCTTACTTACGACTACGTGCTGTTATCCAACTCGGCGTTTGACAATGAGCAAAACCTCGGAATTAAGTAATATTGATCAGTAATCTACTGGTAGCCTGACGCAAGTGATATCGTTCATGAAGTTCACGACCGAATCGGCACCCTTCCTTAGACAATAGTGTTCGTACCAGGCATAAAACAACATCTGTGCCAATAGGACACGAAACCTCCACCTCTTTTGCTCCATATTTAGGCAAATTATCCGGTTGACTGCTGACACACGCTTCTCCCCTGTTGGTTTAGCGGCCGCAGACCTTTACAAGTGGCGTCGGAGTTCTGGAAGGCGCGCCACGTCACGACGCGACGCCCGCTCGCGAATATCAATATCGCACTGGCGGCACGCCAGCCGACGCCAAATTAAGCACGGACAGCCCTGCGGTGACCTCCTTGCGCGGCGTTTTATAGCAGTGTCTGCGACCAGCTCAGCAGATTAAACCGGTCGCTGCACCGCATCTGGCTGTACCTTCGGAAACCCAAAAGATGTAGCGTGTAAGAATTAATAATAGTCCGCTACTCTCCGTCCGCTGTTACTGCTTAGCCACGGCTGACGACCTAGCTAGAATTCGAAACTGGAATCCTCTGATCAGATGAAGGACGAGGGTCTTTTTAAAGGATAGTGTTCTTGCGATTTCACACAGCTGCATTTTGTCGGTTAATGTTCCGTTTGCCCAAGAACAATAACTGAAACCCTACGGGAAACGACCCAGACAATTTAGCTAGCATAATCGATATAATATAGTTTTCCAGTCTGTGCACTAGATGAAAGACACTTACGTACTTGTGAAATGATATAGCCCAATTTTACTGCTTACATGCCCAACCCCGGTAGATGAGAGGTCAGCGCTACAGAATGTCAATCCTAAGGGCCCAGATTCGATTACCGGCTGAGTCGGTGATTTTCTCTGCTCAGGGACCGGGCATTGTGTTGTCCTACTCATCATTTCATCCCATCGACGCACAAGTCGCCGAAGTGGCGTCAAATCGAAAGACTTGCACCCGGTGAACAGTCTACCCGACGGGAGGCCCTAGTCACACGACACTACTACTACTGTTACTACTACTACTACTACTACTGTTTACTTGCTGACTGTGGCGCAGTTACACTGTGAAGTAACTCACATGCTGCCTGAGACACTATATGAAACACACAAGATATTATAAGGCCGAAAACGAAACAGGGCGAGTGTGATCTTGGCATCATAACTGTCTCTCTTGAGGAGAAAGTGATGCAGTCTGAATTTACAACTCTCCTTTAATCCCGTGTGATGGTCACAACAAGGAATTCAGGAATTTAAAGCACACGCTAGTTAAAAGGGTAGGCAAAGAGATACTAAAAAAAAAGAAAACGTTGAATTAAAAACATTCTGTTGAGAGAAAGGACCTCCCCGACCAGTGTGGATCACGCTATCGCTCCTAATTTTCTCTCTCCAGCTACTGTGATTTGCAAATAGGACACAAACAAATTACAGAGAGAAATTAACAACGCAGATTATTGGAATGTATAAACTCACAGGCTCCACGTGATGCTTCAAATAGACCATAAAGCAAGTTTCATCGTTTAACCATCAAGAAAAACGAATTATTAGTCTCCATATTGAGCAAGCAGTAAAGGAAACAAAATAAAAATTCGGAGTAGGTATTAAAATCCATGGAGAAGAAATAAAAACTTTGAGGTTTGCCGATGACATTGTAATTCTGTCAGAGACAGCAAAGGACTTGGAAGAGCAGTTGAATGGAATGGATGGTGTCTTGAGGGGAGGATATAAGATGAACATCAACAAAAGCAAAACGAGGATAATGGAATGTAGTCGAATTAAGTCGGGTGATGTTGAGTGTATTAGATTAGGAAATGAGACACTTAAAGTAGTAAAGGAGTTTTGCTATTTGGGGAGCAAAATAACTGATGATGGTCGAAGTAGAGAGGATATAAAATGTAGACTGGCAATGGCAAAGAAAGCGTTTCTGAGGAAGAGAAATTTGTTAACATCGAGTATAGATTTAAGTGTCAGGAAGTCATTTCTGAAAGTATTTGTATGGAGTGTAGCCATGTATGGAAGTGAAACATGGACGGTAAATAGTTTGGACAAGAAGAGAATAGAAGCTTTCGAAATGTGGTGCTACAGAAGAATGCTGAAGATTAGATGGGTAGATCACATAACTAATGAGGAGATACTGAATAGGATTGGGGAGAAGAGGAGTTTGTGGCACAACTTGACCAGAAGAAGGGATCGCTTGGTAGGACATGTTCTGAGGCATCAAGGGATCACCAATTTAGTATTGGAGGGCAGCATGGAGGGTAAAAATCGTAGGGGGAGACCAAGAGATGAATACACTAAGCAGATTCAGAAGGATGTAGGTTGCAGTAGGTACTTGGAGATGAAGAAGCTTGCACAGGATAGAGTAGCATGGAGAGCTGCATCAAACCAGTCTCAGGACTGAAGACCACAACAACAACAACAGTCTCCATTTCTGCTACACGGTATTTTCAGCTGAATACTGGTCCCGAAAAAAGGAGAGGCTGCCTATCCAAGAGATGCTACACGTAAACAAAACAAGTGGGGAGAAGAGGAATTTGTGGCACAACTTGACTAGAAGAAGAGATCGGTTGGAGGACTCGTTCTGAGGTCACAAATTTAGTATTCAGGGAAGCGTGGAAGGTAAAAGTCGTAGAGGGAGACCAAGGGATAAGCCCATTCAAAAATATTCAGGTTGCAGTAGTTACTCAATGATGAAGAGGCTTGCACAGGATAGAGTAGCATCGAGAGTGCATCAAACCAGTTTTTGGACTGAAGATCACAACAACAACAATAACATCTGCAATACACACTGTCGTCCTAATATAGGTGAATACCGCTGTAAATTTTGTTTGGGGAAGAGAATGGCACTTTCAGCTGAGAAAAAATACACACTATTTGCGAGCGACACATGCTGAAAAGACATAGTGCTCACCGTGTAAAAGAAAGCAATGCTAATCACAGTGCCAATGTAATCCAAGAAAGAAAAGGAAAGGTATTTATTCATATTTCGAAACTACACACATGCCAATCACAAATACTGTTGGCTAAGACCGGAGCTATTACATCCAAACGTGTCTCAAAGTAATCATTATTCATAGATACGTCTGCTTGCTACTATATCGTGGAAGAAACGAACTCTCCCTCAAGCTTGAGAGCATTCTCAATGTTCACTGGAAAAAGTGATGTCACACCACATGAGGCTTTCAGGTACAGCAAATCATTGTCATTTCACCAGGAATACCGACTTGGGACTCTCACGGAGATAATCCACAAACTCACCATAAGACTATACAGAAACTCCAGACATTCGCAGAACCCGTTTATTCTGAATCTGGGGAACTACGACCACAACCATAGATGGAAACATAAAAGACCAAAAGACATACTTGTAAGGACATAACATCTACGGCCAAGCATACGCAAACATAACGGCACAGGCGAGCCCCTGTTTATCAGACCCATTACTGGATATCCAGCTGGATTGGAGTACACTGCCGAATAACTGGCACCACACAGGGAAGCCGTACCGTACACTGCATGCAAACAAGCTCCACACATCCCCCACACAGTGAGATGATCTATGGCCGATCTCCCACTACTGTATAACGATCTTGATTGTTCCAGGAATGCAGCAGCAGCAACAACTGGGACACATCGCCATCGCTTGTCATGGTAATGATGCATGATACCTATACTAACAAATCCAACCTTGCATGAACTATCGCAGCTAGTAAGCCACTACTGCTCTTACTACCCATCCCACTGTCGCAGAGGTTTTTTTCCCACGGCACGAGCCATGGCACTTTTTTTCCTCTGCTCTTCAAATCGCTACCCTCACTCGCGTTTCGTCCACTATCTATCACCTGATGGACCGTGTTAATGCGTAGCCTTACCCAGACGCACGGACAACATCACAGCCCAGCATCCTGTGATCCACATACTAGACAACTAACATGTTTACGGAGGTGACAGTAGAACTTTTGGTTTGGTCACCACGTTGGTGCGGTCGTGGAGGGGCCCCATCTCTATTTTTTTTTGTCGATATGACACGCTAGGGATGTCAGTCAGAGACTTCTCTACCGACATACATTCCGGAGAGTGTTCTAAGATGCCCTTAGCACTACGTCAAATGGTTCAAATGGCTCTGAGCACTATGGGACTTAACTTCTGAGGTCATCAGTCCCCTAGAACTTAGAACTACTTACACCTAACTAACCCAGCGACATCACACACATCCACGCCCGAGGCAGGATTCAAACCTGTGACCGTAGCGGTCGCGCGTTTCCAGACTGCAGCGCCTAGAACCGCTCGGAGCACTACGTCGTAAGATGCTATAAAAGACAACATCCGGCAGAACACCAGAGATGACGGTTTTTATGAACATATTGTTTTCTGCACAAACAAGAGTATGAACTCATTAGAAACATCTGCTACGGTTTGGATTTTGATTCATAATGTTGGAAATATACTAATTGCTATTTACATTTTTTTATATGGCAACAGAACTGTCTTAATTCCAAAATAGAATACATTATTGAAATAAAATTGTTATAGTGTTCTCTGTGTGTATTCTTGCAGTTGGTGCACCAAGTCTATTTACATATATGTATATACACACGGATCACATTCCAGCTATGGAAACTGCAGCCTAGTTATCCATTGCATCTTCTTCTACCCATCATACAAATGTCACCCTTATTAAGTTTTCAACAGCCACAATTGATAATACATCCTTGTGTAAACCATATCCGCGTATCTCAGTGGTTCCAAATCTGTCTCGTCCCATTACCCATCAGTGCAATCAAATATCACCCAGTACAAATCTCGCCCCCTCCCAATGACCCCGTCTGTTCCACAACCGTCAACAACATTAGCGTCTAATTAACTTTAGAAATAAGAAAAAATTGTTTTGGACGCTTTTGATTTTAAAATGACTACATATAAATGACCTTTAGTTTCTGTAGGTGTTTTGTTAAACTAACAATTAATGAGACAATTGATACTGCTTATTTCTGGCAACTTTTTTTTTTTTTTTTTTTTATAGAATGATGAAGCAATTCTCTATGCATCGCGAGTGCTACCTACAGTTCCCTCTCAGAAAACGATCCACATTGAGGATAAACTCTTGATGCAAAACATGCTTTCTGCGCACCCGTTCCCTCTCTAGTAATACTTGCTTCAAAAACAAACCGTACCCCCACTCAAAATCAACGAACTTAAAATGTGTACACTATACTTAGGCCTACTGTTTTACATCACTCGATTCCTGGACCCCTTATTTCTGGACCGGAAAAAATTGGAAGACTTCAGGCAGCCAGCGTTTTGTGTCTGTCCACTGCCACTAAAAATAAAGATAATAATTTAGTAATACTAGTAACAATAACAATAATAGTGCATTTCAGACCATACAGTAATGTAGTAGCCATTACACAGTTACTGTTTTGTTGTGCTGTTAACTGGGTCGTTTACTTGTTGCCAAGAAAATAATGAAACAATTCCTGTTTCGTTGTGGGAACTACCTACAACTCGAAGAAGGCATTTTCGTGAGGCAGTGAAGTATGTTTCTTACATTTATCTCTCAATGTTACTTCAAAATGTCTCTGAGCACTATGGTACTTAACATCTATGGTCATCAGTCCCCTAGAACTTAGAACTACTTAAACCTAACTAACCTAAGGACAGCACACAATACCCACTCATCACGAGGCAGAGAAAATCCCTGACCCCGCCGGGAATCGAACCCAGGAACCCGGGTGTGGGAAGCAAGAACGCTACCGCACGACGACGAGCTGCGGACTCTCAGTGTTACTGTGATAGATTCAAGGTACAAAGTATATGTCTAGTGCGTAGACCGTAGACTATGTCAGGAATCCGGTATTCATACATTCATTTCACATTACGCAACCTCCACCACATTGCGTCAGGCGCTAATGCTAGAATTCGAAAAAAAATAATTATTACTAAGTTACTTAATGAGCGTTTAGACTCATTAAATGGCGATAATAATAATGATCTCTTAAAAATAATTTAGTTTCGTGGCCGAAACACAATCGAACCCTCTGTAGGTGCCCCGGTGATCCCGGTCGCCTACGGTGGACCGGAAGCTGAGCGGTGACCTCTGCAGTTATCAGGATGCTAGGAAATGACTGTGGACGCGTCAGAAACGCCAAAGAAACATTAATAATTCATGACACCTTTATTCCTGCCGAGTACAATGTGGCCCGCGTAACACAGGCTGGCTGATCTTGGTGATATCAACAACCTTCCCTGAGTCCTCGCTGACTCGGAGCGATGACACCAGCTCCATGCTGCACCAGTCTTGCTAGCGCAGCGCCATGTGCGGTGACGTAGCGGTGCAATGCCCTTACTTCGGCTGCACGTGGCTGGCGGCGCCCGGCCGGCCGGCCGGCTCGGCGGCGGACAGCAGTCCGCTGCGCATAGGAGGCTCCGGGTTGGAGTCCCGGCGCTGTTGGCATGAGAGGCGTTCTCGTAGTGCAGAGTGTACTCTATCCCACCCCGTCTTCTTCCCTGCTCCTCCTGGTGGCTCGTCCACGGTGGACGGGCGGAACGGGCTGCAGTCCCCCAGTGTCATCGGCTCACCCGGTTGTGACAGCGGATGCACAGGGCCTAGGCCCCGCACGATCTCGACGACGGCTCACTGATGTGGTCAGCATTGGCGGCGAGCGAGTCTGCCGCGATGTCTGCTAATCCTGGGTTGATGATTGACAGCAGCAGCAGAGAGGACCAGAGCTGGTACTGTCCCCTTACGTCTGCTGCTGAATGGGCCGCTGTTACTGCAACATGTCCTTAATAAAGGTTAACATGTCGGTCACCAAGCCGAGCGCTATGCAGCGTCCCAGTACACATTTAACTACAAGTCTAACTGTGAGTGCCTTGTTGCTATCAAAGCTGGCATATTTAAAGGAAGCACGAGCGACGTCCTGACATCATGCTCGTTTGTAATGAACACATTCGTTCCACTTATACTGCTGATCTGTCTGTCATACTCGCCCCTTAGGTGTTCTTGTGTCAGAGTTACGTGTTGTTGCGGCAGACTTACGCGAAGTTATGAAATACAGTACAGCTGACGCTATACCTCTGTCTTACACTCTACGAAAGTCTCCGTCTAACACAAACCCGCGTGCTAAGCAATTCTGTCTCGCCTCTTGTGTGTAACCAGGCCACTAGCTCTGCGTGACGACACATTCCGATACATGTGCAATCCTCTTACCTCTTGACTAACCTACTGTCTCTGGCTCTCAGCATAGGCAACGAAACTTTGGCAATATTCCACGTTTCCAAATCTTTACTATTCCGCGACACTACACCTCTTTTATTACTCATGCAGAAAAGTACATTTTAGTCCTTAGACAGTAATTACCTGCATGTTAGGAAGCACTGGCGTACCTAATTGAATAAACCTTTTACATGTACGCTGCCATTCAGATCGTTGTCCGCCTCTTGATAGTATATTATTTCATGTCTTCTCCCTATCTAGCTAAATGGACAGACATTTCTGTTTTCATGCACAAGAGGTTTCCTCATCGATAAGCTACCTTGCATGCTGACCATTCCCCGGTATTATCAGTTTTGCAAAGCTCTACAGGCTTCCAGAACAGGAACTGTACGTGGCATCATGCTCTTCACAGGAAGCATAATCCATGCCGGTACTTCCCCATATAGCGTCAGACAGCAACCGCTCTATGTATGTCTCTATAGACAGAAACGCCGTAATTTATTTATAATTTGTTTCACTTGCAACATCATGGCCTGCAGTCTCTCTCTTACATCTGTACATTGACCGGACACCCTTGATAAGTCAACACTATAGCACTTACAGCATATAAGGAATATATATATATATATATATATATATATATATATAAAATTGAATGACCCTCGTAGAAGTAAAATCTGATGTAATTTTGCTTTTTATTTTACTTATTTATTTATTATTATTATTTTCTTTTTTTTTTTTTTTTTTTTTTTTGCCGCAGCAGATTTGTTGCTCTTCCTCTTGCCAGGCAAGTTCTTCTCCACGTTGATTAGCTCTGCAGCCGCACATTTCTCCTACACATTGTTACATTAAAAAGAATGCAATGAGGAAATTGGAAAGATTCCTCACACACAAAGAAAGAAAATATGTTATGTGGACATGTGTCCGCAGGCGCTTACTTTCCATGTTAGAGCTCATTTTATTACTGCTCTTCAAATCACATTAATCATGGAATGGAAACACACAGCAACAGAACGTACCAGCGTGACTTCAAACACTTTGTTACAGGAAATGTTCAAAATGTCCTCCGTTATCGAGGATACATGCATCCACCCTCCGTCGCATGGAATCCCTGATGCGCTGATGCAGTACTGGAGAATGGCGTATTGTATCACAGCCGCCCACAATACGAGCACGAAAAGTCTCTACATTTGGTACCGGGGTTGCGTAGACAAGAGCTTTCAAATGCCCCCATAAATGAAAGTCAAGAGGGTTGAGGTCAGGAGAGCGTGGAGGCCATGGAATTGGCCCGCCTCTACCAATCCATCGATCACCGAATCTGTTGTTGAGAAGCGTACAAACACTTCGACTGAAATGTGCAGGAGCTCCACCGTGCATGAACCACATGTTGAGTCGTACTTGTGAAGGCACATGTTGTAGCAGCACAGGTAGAGTATCCCGTATGAAATCATGATAACGTGCTCCATTGAGCGTAGGTGGAAGAACGTGGGGCTCAATCAAGACATCAACAATGCCTGGCCAAACTTTCACACAAATTTGTGTTGATGACGTGACTGCACAACTGTATGCGGATTCTCGTCAGCCCACACATCTTGATTGTGAAAACCTACAATTTGATCACGTTGGAATGACGAAACTAAAATGTGGCCTAACATGGAAATTAAGCGTTTCCGGACACATGTCCACATAACATCTTTTCTTTATTTGCGTGTGAGGAATGTTTCCTGAAAGTTTGGCCGTACCTTTTTGTAACACCCTGTATATGTAATATATAACACATAATGGAAATTTAAGAAATGTCAGTCTTATTAACATTGTGATACGCGATTTCCTCATTGCGTTCTTTTTGTAGGAGAAATGTGCGGCTGCAGAGCTAATCAACATGGAGAACAACTTGCCTGGTAGGAGGAAGAGCAACAAATCAGAGTACGATTAGCGGATGAAATGTTAGGGAGAGAACAGGAATATACAGGGTGTTCGGAAATTCCCGTTATAAACTTCTAGTACTTGTAAAGCGGACTGAGAAGACAATACTTTGAATTGGAACCTATGTCCAGAAAGACCGTTTCTGTGATGCAGCCGTTTGAAAACAGGTCTGCTAGGTAAGCATGCAACAGAGTAGTCATGGCTGGGGTTTGCTTAGGTCTGATGTTATTTGAGGTCTATCGTTCCTATCTCACTTCTTCCGAGCCACATTCACGTGTCTGTAAGTGTTAAAGCAACATGGTTGCGTACACATTTGCAGACTACACCGATATGGTCCTTATGAATGGCGAAGCTCACGGTAATTGAAGAGCTGCTCGTCGCCTTTTTAAGATAGATATCCAGAACGTATGACTCCATCGCATACCTTTTTCCCCACAGTTACTCAACGACTTCGAGAAAGGGATAACTTCATTATCAGTAGGCGTGGCTGTGATGCGCCAAGGAGACGCTGAACGTCCGAGGTGGAAGATGCCGTACCGTATCACGTTCAAGAAAACCCGTCAACGGATACACGAGCAATGTCTTTGATTATTAATGAGTGGAATTGTAAAACAAGCGATGAACTGGGTCATGTATAATAAATAACTTGTAAAATTGGCTGCGTTACTAAAATGTTTTCAAATGGTCGTAACATGGAAACGTTACGCTTCCTGGCATGGGTTCCTATTCAAAATATAATGTACTCGCTCCCTCTTCAAGCCCTAGAAGTTTTTAACAGGAGTTTCCGAGTACCCTGTATCCCGGTGAGAAACGTATGCAAGAGAGAGATAGTCAGAGAGGCTGTTTCATTGTTGGACAGAAGGAAAACCTTCAAGATATGCTGAAAGTGAAGCGTCACAGTGTTTTACTATACGCATCTCTGCTGAAGGCGGCTCATCCTTGCTTCTCTCTTAACCAGTTATTCATCTGGCTACGAAAGTTCTTCGCAAGAAAAATGTTTCGAACTCTTGGATTCAGAATATTACAAGTGTCAGGGGTTCCAAAACAATTTTCCAAAGGAAACTAATGGTCACAAATAAATATTAACTTTTTATTTCCATAGACAACTTTCGGCTAATAGCGTCCACGCAATGATATCAGTGGTTGAAAGTTAAATTCGTCAGACCCATGCATGCATGCATTGCAACACAATCCATTGACAGAACTGAAACTTCCTGGCAGATTAAAACTGTGTGCCCGACCGAGACTCGAACTCGAGACCTTTGCCTTTCGCGGGAAAGTGCTCTACCATCTGAGCTCTCGAAGCACGACTCACGCCCGGTACTCAAAGCTTTACTTCTGCCAGTATCTCGTCTCCTACCTTCCAAACTTTACAGAAGCTCTACTGCGAAACTTGCAGAACTAGCACTCCTGAAAGAAAGGATATTGCGGAGACATGGCTTAGCCACAGCCTGGGGGATGTTTCCAGAACGAGATTTTCACACTGCAGCGGAGTGTGCGCTGATATGAAACTTCCTGGCAGGTTAAAGCTGTGTGCCCGACCGAGACTCGAACTCGGGACCTTTGCCTTTCGCGGGCAGGTGCTCTACCATCTGAGCTACCGAAGCACGACTCACGCCCGGTACTCACAGCTTTACTTCTGCCAGTATCTCGCCTCCTACCTTCCTTCTGCCAGGAAGTTTCATATCAGCGCACACTCCGCTGCAGAGTGAAAATCTCATTCTGGAAACATCCCCCAGGCTGTGGCTAAGCCATGTCTCCGCAATATCCTTTCTTTCAGGAGTGCTAGTTCTGCAAGGTTCGCAGGAGAGGTTCTGTAAAATTTGGAAGGTAGGAGACGAGATACTGGCAGAAGTACAGCTGTGAGTACCGGGCGTGAGTCGCGCTTCGGTAGCTCAGATGGTAGAGCACTTGCCCGCGAAAGGCAAAGGTCCCGAGTTCGAGTCTCGGTCGGGCACACAGTTTTAATCTGCCAGGAAGTTTCATATCAGCGCACACTCCGCTGCAGAGTGAAAATCTCATTCATTGACAGAACTGTTATCTGCATGCAGAATTATTAGACCCTATTGCTTGTCACTATGTTTATTTAACCTGAGCGGTGAGTGTCCTATCTAGAGGATAATGTACCAACAAACATTCTATGTTTCCTGGTCGGTACTTCTGTCTAGAAACTGACTCTAGATTCACGTGAAGGAATGCGCATTACTTATCGCCCTCAGCAGTTTCCGTCATTTTCTGCTGATTTTGTTACTGCTAGGCATTATATTGTGTTTTGCGCAGATAATATTTCGAGCTCCACACCTGTGAATCCTGTATAACACATAGAACCTATTTGGAATAAAATGTTAATTCCTCAGTTGCAAAATTTTATGGCAAGTAAAATTGTATTTAAGTACAGGGTGCCCATAATTAAAGTTCTAGTTTCAAAACACCGTGGAAAGGGAACCGCTGCTGACAATAACCTCATATAAATGACAAAGGGGAAACGTCAAAGTGCATAAGAAATTAAAAAACTAACAGAACGATAATATTTTGCGTAGATGGCGCTGTAAGGGTCCTAAAGTAAATGAGGTCGGCTACAAATGATAGATGAATCACAATACGACTGCTATGATTTCAGTTTGCACATTACACCATATGTACTGTTCCATGCGCACGAGTGCGCAACTTCGGCAGTCAGCAGTTGTGGCACTGTTAGGCAAGCTCATCCTCCACGACAAAGTCGTACCACATCGATCGGTTTTTAATTGTCCTGCGGCAAAAAAATACTTAAAAAGGTAAATGACATCAGTTTTTAATTGTAATCTAGCCAAAACTGCATAAAAAGCAAAAAGACATCGGTTTTTAACTGTCCTGGGGCCTAAAATCGGATAAAAACCAAAATGACAGCGCTCAATAACTGTTGTGGGAAGGGCGCAAGACATGTTCCATGAGCTGTCCACCGATTTCTGTAATAAAACTAAATCGAGGAACAGCGTGTTCCACAACAGATCCAAGTGTCTCGGAGATCGCATTCAGAATGCGCTGCACAGTGCGCGCCTTCAATTCATCTACATTCGTAACCACAGAACACATCTTTCAGATAACCCCAGATGCAGATCAGACGATCTTGAGGGTCAGTCTGTAGAGAAATGACGGCTGATAGTCCTAATGTCTATGCCTCTGCAGCAGCCACTTCACTTTCTTTGCAATTTGCAGAGGAGTGCCAGCTTTCTTAAAAACTATCCTACCCGCAATTCCACGCTGTTGAAGAGTTGGAATGACGTTGGTGCGCTAACGACTCTCATAGCGTTTATCAGTGATGGTACAGATAAAAGGACCTGCAGGACCCACGTACTCGACAAAATACTGCCATACGACAAATGATGCCGTCAACCTGTACCATACGGTCACCTTTGCGGAATGAAGTGGCAGTAGTTGATGGGCGTGAGGAATTTCCGTTCCGCATATTTTGCACTTATGGGTATTGACAAGTCCTTGGAGACAGATATGGGCTCCATCTGCCCACGGACTGTTCCATAGCCATTCACTGGTCCACTCCTATGCGAGCAAGAAATTTCAGAGCGAACGTTTGTTTTGCTTGCAGCTTAGTAGCGTGCAACTCCTAAACATGGGTGATTTTGTATGGATAGCAATGCAGGATGTTTCACAGGATTTTATGCATCGCCCTCGCAGGCACGTGCAGCGTTCGGCCAATCCCCCGTGCACGGCATGATGAGGTTGTGAACTGGAAACGTGAAGGAAGAACCGGAGTTAAACCAAGACCAAGCGGTGAAGTCAGACGGGGACGGTAGAGCATGAAATCAGCGGTACGGATCACTCCTGAGTTCTATACTTCTACCAGCAGTCCAGCTAGCACCTTGACTGTGAATGGAGAATTAAGAGGAATACGATGCAATGGTCGAGCAGCTCCTAATGAGGCACACATCCCTGTAGTTAGTTCAAAGTGATGCTCGAGGTGTCGCGAAGAGCGATGCTGCTCCACAATGGACGTCTGGAAAGGACTGGTTTGTAGTGATGAAACACTATGTCCTGTGGAAATCCGATGGAAGGGTTCGGGTGTGAGGAATAAAGAACATTACCCGACATCACGTGCGTTCTCAACAACGAAGTACGGAAGAGGTGGTACTACGGTATAGGAGTCTTTTTCGTGGTTAGGGTAATACCATTAATATGCTTAATAAAAGACTAAATTAACTCATTTTACAGCATTTTGTACTCTGCAGAATAGAGGACCAGTTGGGAGACGATGATTGTTTCTTTCACTATGACAATACAACCTCTCATAAAATATCGTCTGTGAAGTGACTGTTTGTCGACAGTAGCATTCTGAAATGGACTAACGAACCTAAACCCAATGCAACACGTTTGAGACGAGTTAGAACGTCGACTTCACTTCAGATCCCAGCTTCCAGCAGTATCTTCTCTGATTTCGGCTCTTGGGCTGCCATTCCTCAAACGACACTGAGATACCTCGTTGAAAGTATCCCCAGCAGAGGTCGAGATGTCATGAAGGCTAATGATGAGCACTCCGACCATTAATGTTCACAATAGATTTCTGGATACTTTTGATCAGATAGCATACCTCCTGCATTATAATACTTTAAATTAATGACTGCGACTCACTGTAATGAATAATGCCACACACTCTACAACCAATCATGAACCAATAATACCGTGGGCATATCACAGACGATTGTGAATTACTTTTCCAAGCTTACTATCAACTGTAGTTTGACAGGCAGTAGTCTGTTTTCAAACATGAGCAACTTATAAACGTATGGATCACACAAATTCATTTAAAAACTATTATCTCCTGAAATATTTACTTCAGAGCTTTTGTTCCTGATTTCGATATACCCACCGCTTACCGTGTTAATAACTTTTTCACTAAATTTTTAAGAGAAAAGAGAGGTGGAATCTGAACTTTAGAATTTTAGTGTGCCACTTATCCACAGTTACTAAGCCACGGGTCGGAAGAAAACCAAAGCTGATATGTACATTTTCCTTTTTCCCTTTAATCTTCCTGTTGTCTACCGGTCGATAAGGCTCAGAAAGTAGGTTCTTCCATTAAGTTTTTACATTTAAACGCTAGTGTTTGAAACGAATAAAGAAAAATACTTTTTCTCCCCTTTGATATATGTTGATTTCTTACACTTGTGCCCATGTGTCCATACAGTCTGGGTGTTTGCTATTCACAAATGTGCAAATATCGCTAATATAAAATTATGTCTACGTTTGAGATACAAACTTAATGGCTCTTATTTATAACACTTCATGTCTTTGTTTGTAAATGATTGGAAAGTGTTAAGTTACACAACAATGCTGCACAGCTTTACCGTTCAAATTATCTATGCGTAATCGCTACCAATAGTGTTTCTTCAGCTGTTTGCTGCGGACGCAGTTCATGTATTTAACGTACTAATTTCTGTGTGGCTATTATGATGAATCGATGTCTCTCTGACGATCAGTTAGAAGCATTAGTAAATGGATCTGACCAGTTATGGCAGCAGTCGTGACGCACTTGAATCCGAAGCCACTTCATTGATGCCTCACAAGACAGTTTGCACTAAGTGCATGTGGTTCAGCCAAAGGACAAAAGTATCATTTCGAGCTTAGAAGCCTTCGCACAAAATGGAAGATTGTCCAGTAGAAACGTCATAAAACTTACGCCTGGTCCGACAAGATTTGCTCTCTCCAATGTAACTGCGTAAAATTTTTTTCCAGCGTCTTACTAAATATAATATCCAGTGTATTGAGGTAAAAATGACTAGTATTGAGAGCTATAAAGTTGGTGGTGACAGGTAGAAGAACGGGATCTAATTACGCTTGAAACCTACATTGGTTTGCTTAGCCGACTGGTGTGTATACATGGTATGGTTCATAAACAAAGAGTGTACGGGGTCCAGAAACAGGCAAATCCATGTTTCCTATCTTAATGTGACACAAATAATTCTGTTGCACGTCATGTGTGTGACTCTTCAACGACAAACCTGTTCGAATAGCATGTAGTCCAAACGAAAAGCTAGTAACTTCTGTGGGAAAAGTGAACGGAAATATTTTCGAAAGTATATAATCCTAACATAAAAATAACCTTTAATGATTTATGACCAGTCAGATCACTATGACCATAAAGATCATGTGTGTACAGATTTTTTTTTTGGAAAGGTTCACATGGTTCAAATGGCTCTGAACACTATGAGACTCAACGTCTGAGGTCATCAGTCCCCTAAGAACTACTTAAACCTAACTAACCTAAGGACATCACACACATCCATGCCCGAGGCAGGACTCGAACCTGTGAACGTAGCGGTCACGCAGTTGCAGACTGAAGCGCCTAGAATCGCTCGGTCACAACGGCCGGCTTTTGAGGAAAGGAGCAGAGTTAATAACGTGTCTTCCATTACCTCCTATTCTGCGACAGCCCACTTACAAAGTATTAATTGAGCAATCTATGACTATAGTATGAGGACTATTTTCTTCAATCTGCAATCGGTCGCAAAATGGAAACCATAGTGATAACAAAAATAATATTTTATTTGCAACATTTAGCTACAACTTGAGCTACTTGTCTACATAATCTCCGCTCCACCTAAGGCATCTATCTTAGTGGGGTTCTAATTTTCCAATTTCCTTCGCTGATCTGCAGCTCGTTGTATATGCCAACGTGCTTTCCTCATAGGTAGCGGTTCATGTGTGCAAAGAGATGAAAATCAGAGGGATGTCTATAGCGATCAAACATTTCCCATAGAAAGGGCCGCAAGAGCGTCTTCGTTGCATCTGCAGTCTGCAGCCGAGTATTGCCATTACGAAGGAAACGCATGGCAGTTATGTTATGTGGACTGCATGAAATCAGGCGAAACCTGTCAGCAGGAGCTTCACACTTGGCGGGAGACTCTATTGATCTAGACATCTTTACCTGCTCACCTGGCATTCAGAACCGTAAAAAGCCACGTGACGCGATAGATAAGCACACCAGGGACACTGTGCAACATATCTGGACAAAGCGTTATCGATTTTTCACTGTGGTTTTAATATCAACACCGATCGGAAGGAGGAAATACATAGCCCTCGTAAAACACCCACGTATCGCTCTTGTGGAAACCACGGAGACAAGATCATGCTAGTTAAAGTACACACGGAGCTATATAAGCATTCATTTCTCTCTCCACAGGCGAATGTGAATGGAAATACACTACTGCCCCTTAACATTGCTACACCACGAAGATGACGTGCTACAGACGCGAAATTTAACCGACAGGAAGAAGATGCTGCGATATGCAAATGATTAGCTTTTCAGACCATTCATACACGTTTGGCGCCGGTGGCGACACCTACAACGTGCTGACATGACGAAAGTTTCCAACCGATTTCTCATACACAATCTGCAGTTGACCGGCGTTGCCTGGTTAAACGTTGTAGTGATGCCTCGGGTAAGGAGGAGAAATGCGTACCATCACGTTTCCAACTTTGATAAAGGTCGGATTGTAGCCTATCGCGATTGCGGTTTATCGTATCGCGACATTGCTGCTCGCGTTGGTTGAGATCCAATGACTGTTAGCAGAATATGGAATCGGCGGGTTCAGGAGGTTAATGCGGAACGCCGTGACGGATCACCGGCCTCGTATCACTAGCAGTCGAGATGACAGGCATCTTATCCGCATGGCTGTAACGGATCGTGCAGCCACGTCTCGATACCTGAGTCGACAGATGGGACGTTTGCAAGACAACAACCATCTGCACGAACAGTTCTACGACATTTGCAGCAGCATGGACTATCAGCTCGGAGACCATGGCTGCGGTTACCCTTGACGCTGCATCACAGGCAGGAGCGCCTGCGATGGTGTACTCAACGACGAACCTGGGTGCGCGAATTGCAGAACATCATTTTTTCGGATGAATCAAGTGTCTCTTTACAGCATCATGATGGTCGCATCCGTGTTTGGTGACACGGCGTGAACTCACATTGGAAGCGTGTATTCGTAATCGCCATACTGGCGTATTCAAATGGCCCTGAGCACTACGGAACTTAACATCTGAGGTCATCAGTCCCCTAGAACTTAGAACTACGTAAACCTAACTAACCTAAGGACATCACACATATCCATGCCCGAGGCAGGATTCGAACCTGCGACCGTAGTGGTCACGCGGTTCCAAACTGAAGCGCTTAGAACCGCACGGCCACACCGGCCGGCATACTGGCGTATTACCCGGCGAGATGGTATGGGGTGCAATTTGTTATACGTCTCGGTCACCTCTTGTTCGCATTGACGGCACTTTGAACAGTGGACGTTACATTTCAGATGTGTTACGACCCGTGGCTTTACCCTTCATTCGATCCCTGCGGCACCCTACATTTCAGCAGGATAATGCCCGACCGCATGTTGGAGGCCCTGTACGGGCCTTTCTGGATACAAAAAATGTTCGACTGCTGCCCTGGCCAGCACATTCTCCAGATCTCTCACCAATTGAAAACGTCTGGTCAATGGTGGCCAAGCAACTGTCTCGTCACAATACGCTAGTCACTACTCTTGATGAACTGTGGTATCGCGTTGAAGCTGCATGGGCAGCTGTACCTGTACACGCCATCCAAGCTCTGTTTGACTCAATGCCCAGGCGTATCAAGGCCGTTATTACGGCCATAGGTGGTTGTTCTGGGTACTGATTTCTCAGGATCTATGCACCCAAATTGTGTGAAAATGTAATGACATGTCAGTTCTAGTATATTTGTCCAATGAATGCCCGTTTATCATCTGCATTTCTTCTTGGTGTAGCAATTTTAATCGCCAGTAGTGTAGTTAAAGCCGGCCGAAGTGGCCGTGCGGTTCTAGGCGCTGCAGTCTGGAACCGCGAGACCGCTACGGTCGCAGGTTCGAATCCTGCCTCGGTCATGGATGTGTGTGATGTCCTTAGGTTAGTTAGGTTTAACTAGTTCTAAGTTCTAGGGGACTAATGACCTCATCAGTTGAGTCCCATAGTGCTCAGAGCCATTTTTTGTAGTTAAAGTACAGACGGAGCCATATACGCAATCGTTCCTCCCTCCACACGCGAATGTGATCGGAAATATCGTTGATATGTAGTACGATGGCATGTTCCCTACGGTAGGCTCCTCACAGAACGTGTGAATATCTGTTACTCTTAGACTAAGACACATGTCACAAATTTTCAGACAAGTCCGTGTTAAATTGTCTGTGGCGTCCTTTTACACGATAGGACGTTAAAAGCTATGCCTGCCACCGTGGACGGCCGTGTAAATCAGCGCTCTGTGTGGTGTAGCGCTGCAGCTGTTCGCCAAATGCAGCGGCGATTACGGCCAGTAACTGCGTCGTTGACGCGAAAATAGAGCGAGCGTTAATGGCTGACGTGCAACAAGCCCAAAAAAACCTGTCCAGCCGGGCATTACTCGTATTGGCACGGAGACTTGATGGGCTCACGGGACCGCGAAGAGCCACCAACTGTTTGCCAGCTCCGCGTCCTGTCCGGCAGACATCTCGGCTAACAGCGCTTCTTTTATAGCCTGGGCGCTACAGGTCATGTTTCATAGGTAACTGAGATACGACAGCTGGAATAGAGATCTTCTCTAACTGCGGTCTACAATATCCTTACACACTGTCAGTATAACTGATATCTATTCTTTGTCTCGGTAACCGTAGTTAAATGATACGATATTGCAGTGCCTGTGTTATTCTGAGTTACGCATAGTTCCTTCAGACATCCATGCAAGCGACTTTCATGTAAAATGTCTCACCTGTACAGATATATGCATAATTGATGTGCTCCGCGCGGGGTAGCCATGCGGTCTCAGGCGCCTTGAGTGGGTCGTGTGGCTCCCCCCGTCGGAGGATCGAGTCCTGCCTCGGGTATAGGTGTGTATGTTGAACTTACCGTAAGTTAGTTTAAGTTAGATTAGTTAGTGTGTAAGCCTAGGGACCGATGACCTCAGCAGTTTGGTCCCATAGAAACTTACCATAAATTTCTATATTTCCAAATAATTGATGTGCAAGTACAGGTTGTATACGACATATCATAGTCTGGGTCTGGTTAAGAGCCGGATAGCCAAATGGAAAGGTGAACGCTGACGATAAGCGGGAAATCTTCATTCCATTCTACAGCAGATGGTCGTCCATATACGCAATTCCAAATACATGAAATGAAGTTAATCGAGGTTCACGCAATCAAATACGATAAATTCTCTATTGAAAATAGTGACACGTACACAGTAGTGAATGGAGGAGGGTGAAGTGCATTTAAATGGGTAGGTCTTAAAAGATCGACTGATAATAGGTAAAACGTCGTGTAAAGTTCGTTATTATCAGATATTCTGAGAGTAAGAACTGTTTTGGTTCAGCGCAACTTGGGATAAGGTGACAAATGAAATAAATCTTCTAAGATTTTATTAGACTCAATTTTATGCTGCGAAAATGCGATACTCTTACAGTGCATCTGAACATATTTTGGCACTGATTCGAGCATCAACAAGGTGCGAACAAATATTTTTAATCGTTGTAATGTTAAATTCATATTCGAATTTTTTAAATTTATGGAAATGAAAAGTTCTTGAAGATATAGCATACAAATGGCTGATTCCATCGTAGTCCAGAGCCGCAAAGTAGCCATGGACTTGCATTGCTTTTAAAGTATCCGTATCAACTAAGACCAAAATAAACAGTCTTCACAGGTTTGCCGCCGGATCACTTTGTGCAGACCCGTCAAGACTATTTACAACACATCCGCTGCGAAAGCTTGAAGAGTCACAAGACGAAAATAGTTTGGAAAGGGGAAAAAAAATCATACAGTTGCAAATTCCTTACATTGGTAGGAGTGAGTGCAGTAGGGACCAAATACTGCATTTCGATGGAATGGTTTCCGGCAGATATCTGCAATTTCGTTTTTGTAGCTGGGGTCAACTCAAACAATTTCCATTCGTCACGCCTTTCACGGGACGCCTAGTGTCAACATAAATCGTTGGTATGTTTTCGACTACAAACAAAATGATTTTTAAATCGAAATACTATGCGAGCATTACTCTAGTGCGATATTCGTCTTATTGACATGTAGTAATAGGAGCAACTTCTGCCCCTTGCAGCTGAGTGGTCAGCGCGAACGAATGCCATACCTAACTGCGCGGGTTCGATTCCCGGCTGGGTCAGTGATTTTCTCCGCTCAGGGACTGAGTGTTGTGTTGCCCTTTTCATCATCATTTCATCCCATCGAAGCGCACCGCGCCGACGTGGCGTCAACTCGAAAGACTTGCACCAGGCGAACGGTCTACCCGACGGGAGGCCCTAGCCACATAGCATTTCCATTTCCAATAGGAGCAATAAAATACGAAGAGTAATCACTAATCCAGCAGCGACTCAGTAGCGCTGCATGTTTGACGGTAGCAGATAGCGCTGGCTACTTTGTTGCCGTCGCTGCTGGATTACTGTCCTTTTTTTTTTCAAGTTTCGCTGTCCCTGTTAATATACAGGGTGATTCAAAAAGAATACCACAACTTTAGGAATTTAAAACTCTGCAACGACAAAAGGCAGAGCTAAGCACTATCTGTCGGCGAATTAAGGGAGCTATAAAGTTTCATTTAGTTGTACATTTGTTCGCTTGAGGCGCTGTTGACTAGGCGTCAGCGTCAGTTGATGCTAAGATGGCGACCGCTCAACAGAAAGCTTTTTGTGCTATTGAGTACGGCAGAAGTGAATCGACGACAGTTGTTCAGCGTGCATTTCGAACGAAGTATGGTGTTAAACCTCCTGACAGGTGGTGTATTAAACGTTGGTATAAACAGTTTACAGAGAATGGGTGTTTGTGCAAAGGGAAAAGTTCTGGACGGCCGAGAACGAGTGATGAAAATGTAGCACGGATCCAGCAAGCATTTGTTCGCAGCCCAGGGAAATCGACTCGCAGAGCTAGCAGAGAGCTGCAAATTCCACAATCAACTGTATGGAGAGTCCTACGAAAAAGGTTAGTTATGAAACCTGAACGTCAACTACCCGAGGCGATGGATCGGCCGCCAGGCAGCCCGTGACAGAGCACTTCATCACTGGCCTCCAAGAAGCCCTGATCTTACCCCCTGCGATTTTTTCTTATGCGGGTATGTTAAGGATATGGTGTTTCGGCCACCTCTCCCAGCCACCATTGATGATTTGAAACGAGAAATAACAGCAGCTATCCAAACTGTTACGCCTGATATGCTACAGAGAGTGTGGAACGAGTTGGAGTATCGGGTTGATATTGCTCGAGTGTCTGGAGGGGGCCATATTGAACATCTCTGAACTTGTTTTTGAGTCAAAAAAAAACCTTTTTAAATACTCTTTGTAATGATGTATAACAGAAGGTTATATTATGTTTCTTTCATTAAATACACATTTTTAAAGTTGTGGTATTCTTTTTGAATCACCCTGTATATCGATAAAGCAAATGTTACACTAAACCAGTCTTAAACAGATCTATCGTGTGGTGGCGTAAAATTGCTCTTTAAAATCATCTTGTTTGTAACTAAAAACTAACTGACATTTTCCATCGAGACCGGCAATCGTATGTTAGACGTGAAGAGCATAATCAAGTATTTAAAAAAAATTGACAAAAGTCTCTAAGAAGTAAAAAAAATGTATTTCCCTTTTAACCTCAATATAAGCAGTAACATATTGATCCAAGCACCGTCGATTTGGGGGCTGACAAGTAAATTACAAAAGAATAAGAAGTTAACAGCAGCTATCCTTTCTAGAACAGCGTAATTTTATTATTGTTGGATAGAAGCCTGTCTTGTCTGGCGTCATCTCTTTCAGTTCTGCGCATGTCGCGTCCACATCTCAAAATAGATAGTGAAGTTACAATTATTTATTGTATAAAATATCAAAGAATTGACTTACCTATTTATTTTATCCCATACCTTTAAATAATTACGTACGAACTGAGCATCACGCATTAACCTACCTTCCGTCGTCAATGTCTTGAAGTGGTTTGATGATAGCGTACTAACTCTCCCATCATTAAAATTCGACCGCGAGTCCGTGCGGTGCACGGTAGGCGGCGAGTGAAGCATTACCGAGTACGGCGCCACCAATGGGACGTGACGTAAGGGCAGGCGTCGTTGGCGGTTGTGTCTATATTGCGGATTTTTTCGAGTAAATTAAATAAGACTTAGACTCAACGATGTGATATTGTTATTTTGGCATTTATCTACGTTGTCCCTTTAGGTAGCTGACTTGTATTTAAATTTAATACTATATCGTTTTTAGATGAATTCTGTTTTTATTTCATTTACGTAACAGTCCCACGACGCTATAACGCTTGAATGGAAATACACTACTGGCAATTAAAATTGCTACGCCACGAAGATGACGTGCTACAGACTCGAAATATAACCGACAGGAAGAAGATGCTGTGATAAGCAAATGATTAGGTTTTCAGAGCACTCACACAAGGTTGGCGCCGGTGGCGACACTTTCAACGTGCTGACTGGAGGAACGTTTCCAACCGACTTCTCATACACAAACAGCAGTTGACCGGCGTTGCCTGGTGAAACATTGTAGTGATGCTTCGGGTAAGGAGGAGAAAAGCGTACCATCACGTTTCCGACTTTGATAAAGGTCGGATTGTAGCCTATCGCGATTGCGGTTTATCGTATGGCGACATTGCTGCTCGCGTTGGTCGAGACCCAATGACTGTTAGCAGAATATGGAATCGGTGGGTTCAGGACGGTAATACGGAAAACCGCGCTGGATCCCAACGGCCTCGTATCACTAGCAGTCGAGATGACAGGCATCTCATCCGCATGGCTGTAACGGATCGTGCAGCCACGTCTCGATCCCTGAGTCAACAGATGGGGACGTTTGCAAGACAACAACCCTCTGCACCAACAGTTCAACAACGTTTGCAGCAGCATGGACTATCAGCTCAGAGGCCATAGCTGCTGTTACCCTTGACGCTGCATCACAGACAGGAGCGCCTGCGATGGTGTACTCAACGACGAACCTGGGTGCACGAATGGCAAAACGTCATTTTTTCGGATCCGTGTTTGCCGACATCGCGGTGAACACACATAGGAAGGGTGTATTCGACATCGCCATACTGGCGTATCACCTGGCGTGATGGTATGGGGTGCCATTGGTTACACGTCTCGCTCACCTCTTGTTCGCATTGACGGCACTTTGAACAGTGGATGTTACAGTTCAGATGTGTTACAACCCGTGGCTCTATACTCGATTCGATCCCTGCGAAACCCTACATTTCAGCAGGATAATGCACGACCGCATGTTGCAGGTTCTGTTCGGGCCTTTCTGGATATAGAACATGTTCGACTGCTAACCTGGCCAGCCCATTCTCTAGATCTCTCACCAATTGAAAGCGTCTGGTCAATGGTGGCCGAGCAACTGGCTCGTCACAATAAGCCAGTCACTACTCTTGGTGAACTGTGGTAGCGTGTTGAAGCTGCATGGGCAGCTGTACCTGTACACGCCATCCAAGCTCTATTGGACTCAATGCCCAGGAGTATCAAGGCCGTTATTATTGCCAGAGGTCTCAGGATCTATGCACTCAAATTGCGTGAAAATGTAATCACATGTCAGTTCTAGTATAATATATTTGTTCAATGAATACCCGTTTATCATCTGCATTTCTTCTTGGCGTATCAATTTTAATGGCCAGTAGTGAATTACTACTTACACTATGTGATGTAAAGTATCCGGGCACCTGACTGAAAATAACTTACAAGTTTGTGGCGCCTTCCATTGGTAATGCTGGCATTCAGTATGGTGTTGGCCCATCCTTAGCCTTGATGACAGCTTCAACTCTGGCAGGTACACGTTCAATCAGGTGCTGGAGAGTTTCCTGGGGAATGGCAGCGCGGAGTGCTGCACTGAGGAGAGGTATCGATGTCGGTCGGAGGCCTGGCACGAAGTCGGTGCTCCAAAACATCCCAAAGGTATTCTTTAGCATTCAGGTCAGGACTCTGTGCAGGCCACTCTATTACAAGGATGTTGTTGTCGTGCATCCATTCCGCTACAGGCTGCGCATTATGAACAGGTGCTCGATCGTGTTGAAATATGCAATCGCCATCACCGAATTGCTCTTCACTAGTGGGAAGCAAGAACGTGCTTAAAACATCAGTGTTGGCGTGTACTGTGATAGTGGCACGCAAAACAATAAGGGGTGCGATCCCTCCCCATGAAACACACGACACACCGTAACACCACCGCCACCGACTTTTACTGTTGGCACTACACACGCTGGCAGATGACGTTCACCGGGAATTCGCCATAACCACACCCTACTATCGGATCACCACATTGTGTAACCTGATTCGTCAACGTTTTTCCACTATTCTATCGTCCAATGTTTACGCTCCTTACACCAAGCGAGGCGTCGTTTGGCATTTACCGGTGTGATGTGTGGCTTATGAGCAGCCGCTCGACCTCGAAATCCAAGTTTTCTCGCCTCCCGCCTGTCATAGTACTTGCAGTGGATGCTGATGCAGTTTAGAATTCCTGTGTGATGGTTTCGATTGATGTCTGCCCATTTCACATTACGACCTTCTTCAAGAGCCGACGGTGTCTGTCAGCCAAGAGACGAGGTCGGCCTGTAGGCTTTTGGGCTGTACGTGTCCCTTCCCATTTCCACTTTACTATCACATCGGAAACAGTGCTAGCGATGTTTAGGAGTGTGGAAATTTCGCTTGGAGACGTATGACAAAAGTGAAACCCAATCGCCTTACCACATTCGAAATCCTTGAGTTCCGTGGAACGCCCAGTTCTGCTCTCCCACGATGTCGAATGACTACTGAGATCGGTGATATGGAGTACCTGGCAGTATGTGGCAGCACAATGCACGTAATATGAAAAATCAATGTTTCGAGGATGTCCGCGTACTTTTGTTCACATAGTATATATTAGACTTAAAGTAGCAAGTCATACTTTTTTGCTTTTTAGAGGTTTTTCTGTCAGTTTCCGTTTTTTATTTTTTATCTAGTTTATTTCACACTTTTTAAAATTTATATTTTGGTTTGGACACAACGACATTATCCCGACATTCACACTTGCGACTTTTTCACTTACGCTATTCATGTGTGTTTTTTTAATTCACATATACATTCCTGGAAATTGAAATAAGAACACCGTGAATTCATTGTCCCAGGAAGGGGAAACTTTATTGACACATTCCTGGGGTCAGATACATCACATGATCTCACTGACAGAACCACAGGCACATAGACACAGGCAACAGAGCATGCACAATGTCGGCACTAGTACAGTGTATATCCACCTTTCGCAGCAATGCAGGCTGCTATTCTCCCATGGAGACGATCGTAGAGATGCTGGATGTAGTCCTGTGGAACGGCTTGCCATGCCATTTCCACCTGGCGCCTCAGTTGGACCAGCGTTCGTGCTGGACGTGCAGACCGCGTGAGACGACGCTTCATCCAGTCCCAAACATGCTCAATGGGGGACAGATCCGGAGATCTTGCTGGCCAAGGTAGTTGACTTACACCTTCTAGAGCACGTTGGGTGGCACGGGATACATGCGGACGTGCATTGTCCTGTTGGAACAGCAAGTTCCCTTGCCGGTCTAGGAATGGTAGAACGATGGGTTCGATGACGGTTTGGATGTACCGTGCACTATTCAGTGTCCCCTCGACGATCACCAGTGGTGTACGGCCAGTGTAAGAGATCGCTCCCCACACCATGATGCCGGGTGTTGGCCCTGTGTGCCTCGGTCGTATGCAGTCCTGATTGTGGCGCTCACCTGGACGGCGCCAAACACGCATACGACCATCATTGGCACCAAGGCAGAAGCGACTCTCATCGCTGAAGACGACACGTCTCCATTCGTCCCTCCATTCACGCCTGTCGCGACACCACTGGAGGCGGACTGCACGATGTTGGGGCGTGAGCGGAAGACGGCCTAACGGTGTGCGGGACCGTAGCCCAGCTTCATGGAGACGGTTGCGAATGGTCCTCGCTGATACCCCAGGAGCAACAGTGTCCCTAATTTGCTGGGAAGTGGCGGTGCGGTCCCCTACGGCACTGCGTAGGATCCTACGGTCTTGGCGTGCATCCGTGCGTCGCTGCGGTCCTGTCCCAGGTCGACGGGCACGTGCACCTTCCGCCGACCACTGGCGACAACATCGATGTACTGTGGAGACCTCACGCCCCACGTGTTGAGCAATTCGGCGGTACGTCCACCCGGCCTCCCGCATGCCCACTATACGCCCTCGCTCAAAGTCCGTCAACTGCACATACGGTTCACGTCCACGCTGTCGCGGCATGCTACCAGTGTTAAAGACTGCGATGGAGCACCGTATGCCACGGCAAACTGGCTGACACTGACGGCGGCGGTGCACAAATGCTGCGCAGCTAGCGCCATTCGACGGCCAACACCGCTGTTCCTGTTGTGTCCGCTGTGCCGTGCGTGTGATCATTGCTTGTACAGCCCTCTCGCAGTGTCCGGAGCAAGTATGGTGGGTCTGACACACCGGTGTCAATGTGTTCTTTTTTCCATTTCCAGGAGTGTATATCCATTTACTATATTTTAGAATATATTTAGCTGTTTTAGGTGACATAAGTAATTAGCAGTGGTGATAATTCTGAATTAAATCAGAAGAAAGTAGACAGTCATTGTACTCTCTTTCAATATGCTGCCTAAACTGTTAGGACAAAATAATTTAATTTAGTAATGAATTGTACACCCAAAAAAGTACTACAAAAAAGTCTGCTAGGGTATAGTCTATACTTTGAGTCACAGTCACCCTATGTCTACTTTGTAGGTGCTGAAACGGGCGACTTCAAATGAGAAAAATCATAATTGTTGGTCAACCTAAAAGATAAACCTATGTTCTCACCGCCTTTTTTTTTTTTTTTTTTTTATTTTTTTTTTTTATTTTTAGAGATTTTTGAGCTTCACAATCTGGTACTACGTAACTTGATGCAGCAATTACGGATTAGGTAGCGTACGTCAAGAGATCGTGCTAGTTGAAAACATTTTTACTTACTTTAGCTAATGGAATCTAAACGTCCAAACGGCTGAGAAGAATTTCATGGAACATAGCTAAGGACCATCCTGATTTAACCAGTTTTCAAATAAAAATGTAACCAGCATGTAAATCAGACTTTTCCTCTGGGAGTTATGATGCAGCAGACAGATACACAAATCGGGGGTTAAAAAATCGCGGATATGTCTAAATATTTTGATTTAAATGCCTTTAAATTTGTCAGATCAGTCGAAAACCTAGTTCCCTCCTGTTGCATCCCTTACTCTGTCTATGACATATTCGCCTTTTTTGCTGCAGTAGGAGCATTTTTCATTCTGGTGTTTTCATTACTCGTACGATCTCTCGCTACTGCCTCGCTGAGAGACTGGTAGTTGTCAAATGTGATCTAGTCACACAAGGAAACCCAGAAATATACTCGTATGTCTATTTTTAATATAACTCTGGCACAACATGCACGCAGAATACACATTTCACTTTGAACTGGTGTGAGCGCTGTTTTGAATCTTCCTGACAGACTAAAACTATGTGTCGGATCAGGCAGTTAATAACCACGATAGCAGACACTAACACGATATGGGCAAATCCCAGAACTTTAGTTTTCTTGTGAGCGCTAGATTTTCTCTAAGTCTATTTAACTGCGTTTCCTTTTTCTAATATTAGTAAACCGCAGTGGCACTCTCTTTGCAGATCTCTCTGTTCGAGTTCGCATCGTCATTAGGCAGTCACCATGAATTGTACAGATATGGTTAAGAAGGAAAAAAGGCAAGACTCGTAAGTCAGGATGTGGAAATAATTGAGGCAGTTCAAGAGAAAATAACGGTAGTCTGATTCGATACGTTACGACACAGGTTGTTGAATTCACGCATGAAAACCACCTAGCACCGATGTTAGTGGACAATCGCTTATTCGTTGCGTAACGCGATAAGAACCAGCAGTATTTAGTGCACGATATTCACATTTCCGATAAGTAGTAATGCACGATTCGATAATACTTTTATAGGGCACGGAGAGTCACGGAAATGGTGATGGATAGTTAATACTATTCCACATTCTATTTTGAACGGGTATTGCACCAGGTCAGTTTTCCTACATATTCGGATAATTACTATGAAATCGACATACGTTTTTTTCGTCCTTTTCTACTGTGTCTAGAGAGTTATTAAAAGAGGAGATGCTGCTAGATCACAATGAACCATATGTTATAATGAACAACGATTTTATTACATTTGTCACGATGGTCAGTGTGAGTAAGACTGACATTTTTGTCTACTAAATGAGCAAATCGTTATAGTCTTCGCTATTCACTTTTCGCCACCCGTATCACAGGTCTACAAAGAAAAACTTGTTGAGAGATGCTTTACGCTTGAAAGATGATTTTTAATATCTCATTACCGTTGGTTTCAAAAATGACTTCCGTTTTTTCCATCACACCAGGTTTTTTGTATTGTATATGATGCTTTGTAGAAGAGCTGCAAATGAACTTTTGAGTTTTTTGCTACCTAACTTCATATGTCCGTTCTTATAAGCACCTCGTCAGTAAAATCTTGTTCGTTTAGTTATGAATTTTTGTCTCTTGGATTTTCTCTCTTGTTTCTCAGTAGAATCCCTACAAAGCTTGGAGGTGGTTCATCGAACCCTCTGCCAGGCACTTTATTGTGAATAGCAGAGTAATCACGTAGATGTAAATGTAGATGAAAAAATCCCAAATGTTGATGTTCTGTTATTCAGAGCATTTCATATTTGATCAGTGAAAGTATATACAGCAGTTTCTGTTGAAAAGCCTTTTTGAAAACCAAGCTGACATTTTGTTAGTACTTCATTTTTATAGATATGTGAAGCCACTCTTGAATACATTATCCTTTTAAAAAAATATTTTTTGTAAAGTGCCAGAAGTGAGACTGGACGGTAGTTGTTAGCATCAGACCTTCCCCCGTTTTTATGCAATGGTTTAATAATAGCATATTTCAGTCTATCAGGAAAAATGGCCTGTTTCAATGTGCTGCTACATATGTGGCTGATGATCTTACTTATCTGTTGGGAACAAGCTTTTAGTGCGGAAGTGCGTACAATTCCATATGGCCGTTTACTTTTGAGTGAATCTGTTATCTTAGTAATTTCAATAAGAGAGGTGTGTCGAATTTCAGTTTTATTAAACAGTATACGTATTGCCTCTTCCATGTACAGCCTTGCAGTTTGTAAGGAACAGGTGGATCCAATCTACAACAGTTTAAAAATGCTTATTAGACATATTTTCTACTTCTGACTTTTCGTTAACAAACTTTTCACTGATTTTGATAGAAATACAGACCTCCTGTGCTCTTGGTTACCCTGTTCCCCTTTTAACAATGTTCCATATTCTTTTAATTTTGCTATACGAAGTGCTAATCTCAGACGTAATACACATACTTCTGCATTTGTTAGTAATTTTCCTCAATTCAGTGCAATACTTTTATAATCTTTGAGTCTTTCTCGACCATTACTCCTTCTAGCTACAAGACAAACTCCCCTTTTCTATTTAGAAGATCATTTTATCCCCTTAGTAAGCCATGCCTTTCTATCTGGTTTCTTACAATTATGGTTCACTGTTTCCTTAGGGAAACTGTTTCCAAATATACTCACAGAGACATCATGAAATACATTAAATTTTAAATTAGTATCAGGTTTCCTGTACGCTTCACCCCAGTCTAACTGTTGCAGGCTTACCCTAAAAAAACAAAGACCATACACTATTGGTATCATAGTAGATAACAAATTTGGAAATGTAACTGTTTTTTTGTTTTTCGCATTAAGAGCCTTCATAATGCATACACAAAATTAAGACACTATTGTCATTTTGAGGTGCACGCCTTGGTATTGATACTGCAAAAGTTAGCGATTGTTTCTTCTTCTTTGTCCAATTTCGTAAGTCTTCAGCATAAACACTGCCCACACTATGACAAACTGAAGTCCTCGATTGGACTCTTAGGACTTTCTTTTCTGTTTCGCAACAAAACTACACCAAAAGTATCAAAGCGAATTTGGATTATTTACAAAACACCTCGTTTCCACTATTCTGTATTGAATTGTGTGTGCTAAAGATCGGAAAACGTTAGTATTCCTATGTTGATTTCTTACTTTGTTTGACAATTAATACTACATATACAGAAGAATTCACAATGCCAAATGGTATAAGCTGATTTATGGCAATAAATGGCAGTGTTGTACTACTGTAATGGTTCTTGCCCACACAAATTATAGTCAAATAAATAAAAATTGAAAACCTCAAAATCTAAAAGAGGAAAATCGCTTTTGGCCTGTGTATTCGTCGTCGCTGTAGGCAGTGTGGATGTCTATTTTTTTTACCAGGAGTGTGGACGCCTATTTGTTAACAGGAGATTTTCTGCTGTAGGCTGTTAGTCAATTTGTTCTAGTTTGTTTCTGAAAGACAGGATCAGTACTGACTCCTAAATAGTACGTTCTTCAGATACTGCAGTACGTGTGCTACCATTGCCCTGTCTGTTTGTCGTTTATTAGGTATTTCTTTGCTATTGATCGAAGGCCATTTCAGTTAATCTGACTTAATCGATGTGAATCTCCTAGCAGTTAGGAACATATAATAACTCGACTTAATTTATGTCTGGTTACAGAAGTGAAAAAAATATAGCCGGATTTAATTTCCTCCTCTCCAGGACGTAAAGTTTTGCACTCAATAATATACAGACTACGTCTGTTAGAATATATTCTCTCCGGCGTACTTTTTGATCTCGTTCAGAAAGTTTCTACTTTTGATCTGGCGTTTCATAGAGTTTTCGTTCCTTGTTATCGCATATGTGAGACTAATTTCCTGGAGAGACGAAATCTGAGACGTTATTCGGTGCGCTTCGGTGAATCACTTCCCTTACTCCAATATCCTCACTCTGCGCACACGTAACGCGATCCGTTTTCGTAATTCGTTTCCAGAGTGATGAATTTTTCTTTTTGGCATCACGGAGCTACGACTAAAAAACCTTCCCATATTGTCACAAGCAAAATGTACTTCTCCTGCTGGAATACGAATTTTTTCTGACAGAAGCTGATATGATGCATGTTCCAATTCTCAGTCATCGTTCTCATTTCATATTATCTATATTAGAAATTTATTAGGATGTGTCCTGTATCAACGAAAAGGAAAACACTAACATCACATTAATATAATTAATAGGCACACAATTTCTTATTCCTCAAAAGAATGTAGGTACAACTCACCCAAAAGAGACATTTCATAGCAATAAGTAAACCTTAAGTCCACATCTGAACAGGTACCCATGAACCATTTTCAAAAGTAGTCCATCATTATAGAGAAATTATTGAACAGAAGATGATGTTAGCCGGCCGCTCTGGCCGAGCGGTTCTAGGCGCTTCAGTCGGGAACCGCGTGACTGCTACGGTCGCAGGTTCGAATCCTGCCTCGGGCATGTATGTGTGTGATGTCCTTAGGTTAGTTAGGTTTAAGTAGCTCTAAGTTCTAGGGGACTGATGACCTCAGACGTTACGTCCCATAGTGCTCAGAGCCATTTGAACCATTTCTGATGATGTTATAAATAAATTTACGCCCAGAAGTTGAGAATATGAAAGCCATACTAGACCTCAGTATTGAATAATTATTCCAAATACAGTACTGATCCCCTAACAACGGGAAATCTAAAATTAAGCTGAGCCTTAAATGGTCATCAATGTTGATAACTTAAAAACATCCCGTAAATAACAACTGTTTTCTCAAAAGAAAATTCTCAGCATGAATCCCATTCGGAGCAATGGATTTATTTCTATATGCTTATAAGTTTTTTAACCCATCATAAAACAAATTTATTTCCAAATCTGCGTAAAACTCAGTATTATTGTTTCCGCATCTTAAGCTTACCGTAATTTAAGAGTACTTTTCACCAGACGAGTTTGAGGTTCACGTATGAAGAATCTCCAGCAGTCATTCCACCAATATTGTGTACATTAAACGTCTCTACATTGTGGTATTTATAGATTATAAACAGCTTTTATATGTAAATTTGCCGTACAGTTTACTTAGCAAATTATTGCCTCTTGCTTACATGCTCTTAAGCCCCCTTCCTTTTCCTTTATTGTTTGCGGACTTTGAACTCGAAAAAAATCTGGTTGCACAGTCAGATTTCGCCATTCCTCGACTTTTATGAAACCGCTTTTTCTTTCACACCACCTCAATTTGTGTGATTCACAAGACAAATAGTATTGTAGTCTCAAGTATTTCGCACCCAACGCAGTGTTTTTGTTCGAAGTGCTCACAAGCTACATGAGAAGATATAAATGAACAAAAACACAGTACTGTGTGTGAACACTCTTCACCTGCGATAAGCATAAGACGGTGAATACCGTAATAATTGGTATTTAAAAGCGGCTTCGGAGGATGGCAATTAAAACGTACACATTATGCGCAACACTCATTTACAATTAGGACAACATCGTAAAGTCACGAGCATTTTTTCTCTTCAAAACACAGACTTTTTTATGTGAAGGGACGAACAGTTTAGTTTGCAAAACTTGATTTTCTATTTTATTTATCCTCCAATGTGGTGTTTCACCTTACAAAAGGCATCTTCAGATTGGCCTACGAGAAGAAATGCAACCTTTCGTATAAGTGGTGTGACCCCGATTTAGCAAAATAGGACTAGCAACGAAAAATAAAACAACTTACTGGTAAAATACGGTGTTAAGCACAAAAGATGCCGCGCTTATAAATGTCCAAGCAGGAAACAGCCGCGGTAAGACTTTGAAAAAGCACTGTGCTGTGTCCTATAACAAGAGTAAAATATATCGTAAGATGACCAACAAAATGTTCATAAGCCAGTAAACAGTCTAATGAAATAAAAACACAAAAAATCTTAATCAAAACTTAAAAATTTAAAAGTATATAAGAAACAACTTATTAATATACAAGATGTTATATAGAAGGGAAACCACGCCTAAAACACATGAAACTCCCAGCAGGTAGTTGCCCCCTCCAACTTTTTTTTTTTTTTTTTTTTAAGGCCTCGTGCGGTGTCCTATAAGACACATCATCTCGAGAATGGCCAAGAGGTATGTACAAGCAAAAACCGGCTTAGTCTCGAGAGAAGTATGCATATCTATATAAACGGGCAGCGTATTACCTTGTCAGATATGCTATGCCGTCCACATCCACTAAAATAGGATAAGGCTACATAGATGCATCGTACTGTAAATACGCAGGGGCGGGGGGGGGGGGGGGGGGCAGTTGCACTTGTTTCCGGCTGTGCACATAGTGCTCGGCATAGAAACGTAGAACAAGTATACGGCTATTGTACACGGCTCACAGCTGATGGCACATGTAAGTGACGGGTTGCGATAGCCATTAGGTTTCCAGATATAACCACAAAGAGAAACATGACAGAAGTAAAGCTATATGAAAGATCTTTCTTAAAATTGCAGTTAAAATATATATACATTTGGGCAAGGGCAGCTACCTGCAAGTGATTTCCTGTGTTTTAGGCGCAGTTGTGATTAACATCTCCTATATCAGTAAATTGTTTTTTATGTACTTTTAAATATGGTTTGATTGTGTTTTGGTTTGTATTGCGTGATACTGTTTAGTAGGTTCTGATCACTTTATCGGCCATATTACGATATATTTTACTCTTATCATATAGGACACCGTACAACATTTTTTTTTTTTTTTTTTTCTTCCAAACTCTGACCACGGCGGTTCTCTGCTGGGACATTTGTAAGCGCTGTATCCTATTTGCTTAACTCCGTATTTTGCCAGTACGTTGCTATATCTTTTCTTCCTAGTCCAATTTGGCTAAATCAGTGTCACGCCATTTACATGAAAGGTTTTCTTTTTTCTCATAGGCCAACCTTAAGATGCATTGTATGAGGCGAAACGCGTCCTTCAAGGATAAACAAAATAAAAACCTAGTTTTGCAACCAAGATTGTTTCAACTTCCAAATTGTTATCACTGGTTGCTGCGTTACACCCATATGGACCGGAAAATAAAATTATGTTAAGAACTTGGTAAAAGCCACATGTATAGAAACTTGAGGTACCAGATGGAAAAGTACAACCTCGAAGCACGAATAGTACACTTGTGTTATGAAAACAGACAGTGTGTGTAAAGAGACATTTGATCCTGGAGCTTCTATTTCATTGTGGAAATGGTTCAATAACAATGGGTAACGAGAGGCAGTCATTTTTCTCTTTCCTAAACTGTCAACAATATGTTTCCCCAGAGAACTACCACTTCCCCATCCAGAAAAGGGTTCTCATTCATTTTGTGTACAATTACGTGTAATAATAAACAGTTATGACATGAGTTATTTTCTGTTGTGCGTTATCGTGCACATTATGCTCCAAATTTTCCTAATACAAGTTTCTAAAGTACTTGCGCGAGCGCTTCTCGTGCACAGTGATGAAACTCTGTCGCCGCTATATGTGCTGATCTTCATTTACGATATTTTGTAACTTATTATATGCGGTTGAGATTTTCACTCTGCAGCGGAGTGTGCGCTGATATGAAACTTCCTGGCAGATTAAAACTGTGTGCCCGACCGAGACTCGAACTCGGGACCTTTGCCTTTCGCGGGCAAGTGCTCTACCAACTGAGCTACTGAAGCACGACTCACGCCCGGTACTCACAGCTTTACTTCTGCCAGTACCTCGTCTCCTACCTTCCAAACTTTACAGAAGCTCTCCTGCGAACCATGCAGAACTAGCACTCCTGAAAGAAAGGATACTGCGGAGACATGGCTTAGCCACAGCCTGGGGGATGTTTCCAGAATGAGATTTTCACTCTGCAGCGGAGTGTGCGCTGATATGAAACTTCCTGGCAGATTAAAACTGTGTGCCAGACCGAGACTCGAACTCGGAGAGCTTCTGTAAAGTTTGGAAGGTAGGAGACGAGGTACTGGCAGAAGTAAAGCTGTGAGTACCGGGCGTGAGTCGTGCTTCGGTAGCTCAGTTGGTAGAGCACTTGCCGCGAAAGGCAAAGGTCCCGAGTTCGAGTCTCGGTCGGGCACACAGTTTTAATCTGCCAGGAAGTTTCATATCAGCGCACACTCCGCTGCAGAGTGAAAATCTCATTCTGGAAACATCCCCCAGGCTGTGGCTAAGCCATGTCTCCGCAGTATCCTTTCTTTCAGGAGTGCTAGTTCTGCATGGTTCGCAGGAGAGCTTCTGTAAAGTTTGGAAGGTAGGGGACGAGGTACTGGCAGAAGTAAAGCTGTGAGTACCGGGCGTGTGTCGTGCTTCGGTAGCTCAGTTGGTAGAGCACTTGCCCGCGAAAGGCAAAGGTCCCGAGTTCGAGTCTCGGTCGGGCACACAGCTTTAATCTGCCAGGAAGTTTCATATCAGCGCACACTCCGCTGCAGAGTGAAAATCTCATTCTGGAAACATCCCCCAGGCTGTGGCTAAGCCATGTCTCCGCAGTATCCTTTGTTTCAGGAGTGCTAGTTCTGCATGGTTCGCAGGAGATCTTCTGTAAAGTTTGGAAGGTAGGAGACGAGGTACTGGCAGAAGTAAAGCTGTGAGTACCGGGCGTGAGTCGTGCTTCGGTAGCTCAGTTGGTAGAGCACTTGCCCGCGAAAGGCAAAGGTCCCGAGTTCGAGTCTCGGTCGGGCACACAGTTTTAATCTGCCAGGAAGTTTCATATCAGCGCACACTCCGCTGCAGAGTGAAAATCTCATTCTGGAAACATCCCCCAGGCTGTGGCTGAGCCATGTCTCCGCAGTATCCGTTCTTTCAGGAGTGCTAGTTCTGCATGGTTCGCAGGAGAGCTTCTGTAAAGTTTGGAAGGTAGGAGACGAGGTACTGGCAGAAGTAAAGCTGTGAGTACCGGGCGTGAGTCGTGCTTCGGTAGCTCAGTTGGTAGAGCACTTGCCCGCGAAAGGCAAAGGTCCCGAGTTCGAGTCTCGGTCGGGCACACAGTTTTAATCTGCCAGGAAGTTTCATATCAGCGCACACTCCGCTGCAGAGTGAAAATCTCATTCTGGAAACATCCCCCAGGCTGTGGCTAAGCCATGTCTCCGCAGTATCCTTTCTTTCAGGAGTGCTAGTTCTGCATGGTTCGCAGGAGAGGTTCTGTAAAGTTTGGAAGGTAGGAGATGAGGTACTGGCAGAAGTAAAGCTGTGAGTACCGGGCGTGAGTCGTGCTTCGGTAGCTCAGTTGGTAGAGCACTTGCCCGCGAAAGGCAAAGGTCCCGAGTTCGAGTCTTGGTCGGGCACACAGTTTTAATCTGCCAGGAAGTTTCATATCAGCGCACACTCCACTGCAGAGTGAAAATCTCATTCTGGAAACATCCCCCAGGCTGTGGCTAAGCCATGTCTCCGCAGTATCCTTTCTTTCAGGAGTGCTAGTTCTGCATGGTTCGCAGGAGAGCTTCTGTAAAGTTTGGAAGGTAGGAGACGAGGTACTGGCAGAAGTAAAGCTGTGAGTACCGGTCGTGAGTCGTGCTTCGGTAGCTCAGTTGGTAGAGCACTTGCCCGCGAAAGGCAAAGGTCCCGAGTTCGAGTCTCGGTCGGGCACACAGTTTTAATCTGCCAGGAAGTTTCATATCAGCGCACACTCCGCTGCAGAGTGAAAATCTCATTCTGGAAACATCCCCCAGGCTGTGGCTAAGCCATGTCTCCGCAGTATCCTTTCTTTCAGGAGTGCTAGTTCTGCATGGTTCGCAGGAGAGCTTCTGTAAAATTTTGGAAGGTAGGAGACGAGGTACTGGCAGAAGTAAAGCTGTGAGTACCGGGCGTGAGTCGTGCTTCGGTAGCTCAGTTGGTAGAGCACTTGCACGCGAAAGGCAAAGGTCCCGAGTTCGAGTCTCGGTCGGGCACACAGTTTTAATCTGCCAGGAAGTTTCATATCAGCGCACACTCCGTTGCATAGTGAAAATCTCATTCTGGAAACATCCCCCAGGCTGTGGCTAAGCCATGTCTCCGCAGTATCCGTTCTTTCAGGAGTGCTAGTTCTGCATGGTTCGCAGGAGAGCTTCTGTAAAGTTTGGAAGGTAGGAGACGAGGTACTGGCAGAAGTAAAGCTGTGAGTACCGGGCGTGAGTCGTGCTTCGGTAGCTCAGTTGGTAGAGCACTTGCCCGCGAAAGGCAAATGTCCCGAGTTCGAGTCTCGGTCGGGCACACAGTTTTAATCTGCCAGGAAGTTTCATATCAGCGCACAATTCGCTGCAGAGTGAAAATCTCATTCTGGAAACATCCCCCAGGCTGTGGCTAAGCCATGTCTCCGCAGTATCCTTTCTTTCAGGAGTGCTAGTTCTGCATGGTTCGCTGGAGAGCTTCTGTAAAGTTTGGAAGGTAGGAGACGAGGTACTGGCAGAAGTAAAGCTGTGAGTACCGGGCGTGAGTCGTGCTTCGGTAGCTCAGTTAGTAGAGCACTTGCCCGCGAAAGGCAAAGGTCCCGAGTTCGAGTCTCGGTCGGGCACACAGTTTTAATCTGCCAGGAAGTTTCATATCAGCGCACACTCCGCTGCAGAGTGAAAATCTCATTCTGGAAACATCCCCCAGGCTGTGGCTGAGCCATGTCTCCGCAGTATCCTTTCTTTCAGGAGTGCTAGTTCTGCATGGTTCGCAGGAGAGCTTCTGTAAAGTTTGGAAGGTAGGAGACGAGGTACTGGCAGAAGTAAAGCCGTGAGCACCGGGCGTGAGTCGTGCTTCGGTAGCTCAGTTGGTAGAGCACTTGCCCGCGAAAGGCAAAGGTCCCGAGTTCGAGTCTCGGTCGGGCACACAGTTTTAATCTGCCAGGAAGTTTCATATCAGCGCACACTCCGCTGCAGAGTGAAAATCTCATTCTGGAAACATCCCCCCGGCTGTGGCTAAGCCATGTCTCCGTAGTATCCTTTCTTTCAGGAGTGCTAGTTCTGCATGGTTCGCAGGAGAGCTTCTGTAAAGTTTGGAAGGTAGGAGACGAGGTACTGGCAGAAGTAAAGCTGTGAGTACCGGGCGTGAGTCGTGCTTCGGTAGCTCAGTTGGTAGAGCACTTGCCCGCGAAAGGCAAAGGTCCCGAGTTCGAGTCTCGGTCGGGCACACAGTTTTAATCTGCCAGGAAGTTTTATTATATGAGGTGTGTATCATCTCAGCAGTCTCAGACGACTTAATGATAAGGCGTTTTCTTTCGAATACCTGCTATTATCAGCGTCTTTAGATCCCTGAACATATGAATGATATGTTATTCTTTGGATACCATAGTTTGTGGTTGGAGCACATAGGCTGCGGATAGAGAGTGTGTTGAGTCATCGGTGCCTGAGGATCTCTGATGGCCGACTTGCAGAACAGAAATGAAACCTTTTTAGATGTTCTCAGACGTGTCTGACGATAGAGAATGATTTTGAGATTAACGGAACGTAACGGAAAAACACGTGGACGACACGTTCGTCATCTGGCCACATGGTATGGATAAACTCCTTGACTTCCTAACACATCTAAACTCCATACACCCCAACATCAAATTCACTATGGAGACTGAATCGGAGGGTAAATTACCTTTCCTTGACGTCTTGGTCAAGAAAATGGCTGATGGCACCCTAGGTCATGGGGTGTATCGGAAGACAACGCACACTGATCTGTATTGGCACGCAGACAGCTGCTACCACCCTTCACTGAGGAATGGGGTACTTAAAACTCTAGTACATAGGGCGCGCACTATCTCTGACGCAGAGAGTCTACCCAAGGGATTGGAACATCTGAGAACTGTATTTCGAAAAAATGGGTACTCAGAGTGGCAGATTCAACGTGCTCTCCGCCCAGCCACGACAGCACAACCTGTGGAGATGGATGAAATCACGAGGGAGGAGGTAGGCACTGCGTTTATTCCATATACAGGCGCACTCTCGGGGAAAATCGCCCGCATTTTGAAGAAACACCGGGTCGGAACTGTGTTTTGTCCTCCGAATAAAACTCGTGCACTGGTGGGGAGCGCCAAGGATGACCTCGGTTTGAGGAAGGCCGGCGTGTACCAGATTCCGTGTCAATGTGGCAAGTCGTATATTGGTCAGACGATGCGTAACGTCGAGGATCGATGCCGTGAACACCAGAGGCACACTCGACTGATGTACGCGAGCAAGTCGGCTGTCGCT
Source organism: Schistocerca serialis cubense (assembly GCF_023864345.2). NCBI lineage: Eukaryota > Metazoa > Arthropoda > Insecta > Orthoptera > Acrididae > Schistocerca > Schistocerca serialis. The sequence continues at coordinate 772,775,323 of NC_064641.1, read as the reverse complement.
GAACATTGTTTGTCGGAAAATCACGTTATGGAGTATGAACGCACGAGGATTCTGGTACAGAAGTGGAGATACTGGGACAGCGTTGTTAGAGAGGCCATCGATATTCGCACCAATGACGACCTCATAAACCGGGACTGTGGCTATAATCTCAGCAAGGCTTGGGAACCAGCGATTGGGTTAATCAAGAGTAAATCGAGCAAACGTATAGTTGTGACAACCACGGCGGACCGAGCCATCACTCCGACGTCATCTCAGAGACCGTCGCAATCTGTTCCACCGCGCGACCGTGGCGCGGGGCGCGGACAGCGGAGGGAGCGCGCCGCGGGCGGAGGGTATTTAAATCGGCCGCCGCCGCGACCGAACCCAGTTTCCCCTGAGCAGCCATAGCGTACGGATCTCCGTGCCGGCACGTTCACAGGAGCTCAGTCCGTCAGTTCACCTGATGATGGCGACATGTAAGATTGCCGAAGTATTGTGCCCGTTGGACACTGTAGACCGGCAGTACACCCGTGGATATTTTGATTTTGAGATTATTTATAACGAGAGGAAACATTTGAAGGAAGTGTTATTTCCCCACTATCTGTTTCTGTATGATATTTAGCCCAAATTAACCCCCCCCCCCCCCCCACTCTACAAGTAGTGTACGTATTATGAAAACTATGTGACCAACAAACTGTTATCAAGCTCAAACTCGTATATTAACCTTTGACCAAACAGACCCTAATTTGAATTGAAATGTAACTTGTCTTTATATTAAATCCACAAATGATTTTAATAATATTTCGAAACAATACTCAAACTGTTGCGTACCATATAGTGCAATGTGGTAATGCATAATGATAAACCTTCTTTAAACAGTGCGATGGGGACAGTAATAACTCCTGTGAAATGATATTCCAAGACAATGATTTTAAAATAAAGTGTATATTCAGAAATATAGAGTAAAGCTTCTCCGTATCCTTAGATATAACACTGAACAATAGTATGCTTAACAAAGCCAACAATGATTTATAAAGGGTACAGTGTTAGCAGAGAATTTCTAAAAAAAAAAAAATCTTAATCAGTTGATATGTTAAAGTATGACTCAGGGAAGTGGGGTAGTCTTTCTCTCAGCTGTGAGCCAGTGAATGAAGTTAACTAGCTGACAATAATCTTTCTGACCAACTAGCTGCGCAGTGCTGTGGTCTTATCTCAAATTTCAAACTTCTCTCAAAAATATATATATATATATATATATATATATATATATATATATCAAAATTTATGTTCTTTTCGCCTTTCAATATTTACAGCATATTAATCCTTGCTGTCGTTTACAGTAAATCTTCATTTAACAGGTACACATATCACTACTGAATGCGTCCATCCCCTGCCACACTTCAACTAAGAATGTACCAGACTGTTCAGAGCCAAAGAATGTTCCACAACAAGACAAGACAAAAGATTATATAACAGTAACAAAACTTACACTCTCTCTCTCTCTGACGTGCATATCGATAACTTACAAAAATTAAATTAACATGCCCACCTTACAAAATGTAACATGAATAGAGATTTCATTTGCTGCAAGCACTAGTCGAGTAATTATTATAGTGGAAGGATAACATTTTTCAACAATATCATCGTTTTGAAATCCGGGTCCTGCGTTCAGAACTTTAATCACTATTCGTCACCCTTCACTTTTAGTTGAACAATCTTATAACAAAAGTAAAGAGTGAATTTGTAACTAAAATACTCTTTGTCTAAATCAGTTCTCATTGTATATGACAGTGCCGACAAAAGATCATACTTTCATGATAATCTGTGTCACTTCTTCGTTATTTAATTGATCCGAATACCTCTTCACCTTTTCATTCATTTGCAAACGTTTCACTAAGCTTATTCTTACTGTGTCAATTCACATCGTGATATTACTGCGCTGCCACATATAGCAGTACTGGGTGGACATTTGCTGCGCTTTTGGAAAGATAATAAAATTCTAATTAGGCAAAGCAGCCTAAGGGAAACGATAAGGCAATTAGTCGCAGAGTGTTCTATTTCAGCGTCATGCGGAGTTTCATTTCGTATTCTTACAACAGGACAGGGCAGAGCTGAGTTATCCGCAGCAAGTAATAAACCACTGTAGGACCTAAAAGAAATTTGTGAGATGAAATTAGGATATAGTATTCGTTGGCAATTTTTTATATAATTCAATAGGTGCATTTTCTAATAGTGAACAGTTTCAGTGCGTGACGGCCAGCCATTTTGATGGGATTCTTTGATGAGGAAGCCATTCTGTGTACTGTTGATCACCATTCTTTGTACTTAGGTTCGTTTACAGATAATCATATTCAGTTTGGAGTAGTTGTCATCATTCGCGGTGCACATAATTTACACAATAAATTTTCGTGTTAAAGAGTAGGTTAGCAAAGGCTATTCTAGGTAGAATACATGGGAGATACTGCAACCGGAATTTAAAAAGTCACACGGTTTTGAATTACAAGTTTTTCTTATATAATAAGTTTTCATCTGATTAATTTCAAACTGACTAACTTTTCAGATTAGTATTCAAATTCACTGAATTAAATTTTTACCAGTGCCATTCTAAAATGATGTAAAAAATTGGTGTAACATTAGACGATACTCTTCCTTATGCAGTCTACGAAACGAATATCAGCGATTGCTTGAAACGCCCTAAGTTTCATCTATTTGAAAGTTTTAGCAAAATCTTTATAGGACTTACCAACAGTAGTCTCATAGCGAAGTTTCTTACTATTTCAAGAAAATTTACTGGACTTATCACATATCCTGGTAGTAAGCTTTGCAATTTCGCAATCTCAGAAATCTGCCAGCTGCACCAATCTGGCTTCAATTTTCAGGTATCCTAAGCCTTCGGTAATGAATGAAGATGCTGTATGTCAAATAATTGACGAACCAGCTTCCCTGCTGAAGTGAACGGTGATCTACCGTGTTCGCAAATTCAGATCTGATTCGTCTCTTTGACAAAAGGATTGTAGAAAGCCTCATAGTCACCATATCGGAGCCTTCTATCATTTTCGCCAGATTAGTGGTATACTGCTGCACAAAGTGATCATCGAAATTTGGACTACTGTAAGTATAATGCAAGATGAGGGCGGGTGACAGAATCCACGATTACGGAATTTCAGAGCTCCTCAAACTACGACAAATGTCTCAGTGTACCTATAAGCAATGTGGAAAAATGAATTAGAGTATGTACCTTCACACTATTGTAAAACAAATTCTGTTACGTAATTCACTTACAAGAAACTTCAGAAGGCAAAAGTCGGTTGAGTTTCAGGCTTTTGTGACTTGAACTCGAGATGTATATGTCCACCTGTCAAAATGATATACGCATCCGTACGCACACTCCCGCGTAAGTACTGTCGAACGCGACAGTTCACTTTGATCTGTGGAAGTGCGTATTTTTTCGGTTATGACAATTCCGGGAGATGTCTTAGGGCCTCTGCTGAGCTCCATCGAGAGTAGTGACATTTTTGTATAGTAAATCATCAAATGAAAAGAAAGTAAAAATATTTTACGAACTCAGTATTTTCATCTGCTATAGTAATATTATTTAAAGGCACTAGGGAACGATAACACACACGGAGAGTGTCACAGCGCTTAATTAATACAGTGGAGCAAATGGCTTATTGTCCTATTTTCGTCTAATACAGAAAATTAATTTGTGATAAATTACTGGATGGTGTAATAAGAGAAAAGCAATGAAGTGTTCTAGCGTGTGTATTTCGTAATATTAATATTATTTGCCTGTTTGCGTAAGGTTAACACATGGAAGTATGCAATATAGCTCTGTGCTGCTAAACTGGCGTTTCGCTTTGTTGTGCGGTAGCAGATCAAAAAGCAGTGGCATATGAACTGATCAGCCAAATATTATGGCCACCGACCCACTATGGATATAAACCTGTCCAGGCGATAGCAACCTCACCTGGCGAGGAATGAGCGCTAGTCAGACACAAGCACGGTGCATGTGGTTTTAGTAGGCGTGCTTTCCGTGTGTAGAAAGTAGAAAGCACGCGGATTGTCTGAATCTGACCGAGTTAATATTCTGGGGCCAGAGGCTTTGCACGAGCATTTGGGAAACTTCACTTCTAGGGTTTTGAGGAGTGTTGTTGCGAGTGTCTTCAACACATATTGAAACTAAGGTGAAACCACGTCCAGACGTCGTGCGATGGGCGGCCACCCCTCATTACAGATGTCGGATGTCGTAGGCTGAGCAGACAGGCGGCGACTTGTGGTAGAACTAACGTCAGACTTTAATGCTGGGTACATTAAAAGTTTATCTGAACACACAGTGCACCAAACACTATTAACGACGGGCCTCCGCTGCCGACGACCAATGCGTGTGCCAATGTTAACACCACCAAATCGGCAAATACGCCTGAAATGGGCACGTGACCATCGCCAATAAACGTCGTAGCAGTGGCAGAGCGTTGTATGGTCTACTAAATCCTGATACCTTTTTCATCACGCCGATGGGAAGGCTCGAATTCATAGTCTTCCAGAGGGACATCTCATTGACACATGTAATGGGGGACGGAGACAAGCTGGCGGCGGCTCCATTACATTATGCTATGGGAAACCCTCACGTGGGCATCCATGCGCCCATTGGAGCTCGTGCAAGGCACCATGACGACCAATGGGTATCGCGCGCTGGTTGCAGACCAGGTACACCTCCTCTTGCCGATCATGATTCCCGATGACAGCGGCATTTTTCAGCAAGATAATGCGCCATGTCTCAGGGCAAGGATTGTGATGGAATGTTTCGAGGAACACAGTGGCGAGATCCAATTGACGTGCTCGTCCCTACCTCGGCCGATCTGAACTCGATAGAACACATCTGGGATGTAATGTCAGAGCTCATGACCTCCCTCTCCGGAATTTACAGGAATTAGGTGATTTGTATGCACAGCGACCTACCAAGTCTCATTGCTTCCATGCCACGACGCGTCTTCTCTGTTATCCGTGCCAAAGGGCGACACACCGCCTATTAGGTAGGTGGTCATAATGTTCAGGCTAATCCGCGCATAGGTAAGGCTAGAGTCTCGCGGTATGATTGTGCAACTGAAACAGCGACGAAAATATCACGAACTCCGTGTCGCTTATACCGCTCCCGACATACAGACACACACACAACCCCCCCCCCCCGCCCCCCCCCACACACACACACACAAAGGACTCGCATTCGGGAGGACGACGGTTCAATCCCGTCTCCGGCCATCCTGATTTAGGTTTTCCGTGATTTCCCTAAATCGCTCCAGGCAAATACCGGGATGGATCCTTTGAAAGGGCACGGCCGATTTCCTTCCCCATCCTTCCCTAACCCGAGCTTGCGCTCCGTCTCTAATGACCTCGTTGTCGACGGGACGTTAAATACTAAATCTCCTCCTCCTCCTCCCCCCCCCCCCCCACACACACACACAAAGATACATTCTTTGCTTATCCTTAAAATCTAATAAGGAGAATTAAGTCAGCCGAAATCTGTATATCAGCCTACTTGTAAAGCATTTTAACATCCGTTATTCAGCCATCGTTTCCATGGAGGACTTACTTCTCTTTATGCTGAATGATTTCAAAATAACTCTTACAAGATTCAAGCGTTTGTGAAGTCTACTAAGTACTCGTGATTTTCACTAGAGAGGCAACGTTCATTTCAATGTCGGAAATTAATGTATTGTTTAAGAGGAAAGAGCATTAGGACAGAAAAAATGAACATCGAAACCCACCATGAGAGACTGAATCATAACAAACCATTTTAGGTGAATAATATGGGCGAGAAGTACATAGTTCCTTATGTATGATGCATTATTCTAGAAACATTGGCAAGCAGATTTTCATTTCGTATAGAGTGAACAGTTACTTCAGCGACTTCAGATACTGCCAACTGTTTCGTCTCTACATTTCTATTCCAAGAGTCAACTTTCATCATTTTCTACAAATGCAATTTAAACAACGGTTGTTTCAGTGTGTCGAGAAAGGCAGTTTACCGAAGTGTCCTACTTCACCATTCAAGTTAACAGTTGTTTGGTGTCAACGTTTTGTCAGCCACTGTTTGTTGGCCCTTCACTTGTTTCCCCTACTGTCGTGGTCTTCAGATCGAGGAATTGCTTCACGCAGCTCTTCACGCTACTCTGTCCTGTGCAACACTCTCCACCTACGATTAACTACTGCGACCCACAGCCATTCGAACCTGCTTACTGTACTCGTCTCTTGGTCCGCATCTGTGGGTTTTACCGACTACACACACCTTCAGTACTAAATTGACGTTTCTCTATTTCTCAGAAAGCGGCATATTAACCGATTGCTTCTTTTAGTCAAGTTATGTCACAAATTTGTTTTTTCCCCTATTCTGTTCAGTACCTCCTCATTAGCTACTCAATCTACCCATCTAATCTTTAGCATTCTTCTGTAGCACAACATTTCAAAACCTCCTATTTTCTTTTTATCTGAATTGCTTATCGTCCACTTTCACTTCCAAAGAAATGCTTTCTGAAAATATTTCCAACATTTACATTAATATTCGCTGTTAACAAATCTCTCTTCTTCAAAAGCGCTGTACTTGCCATAGGAATTCTACAATTTATATCCTCTCTACTTCTATCGTCGTAAGTTCTTTTACTGTCCCAGTAGAAAAACTCACCTTCTACTTATAGTCCCTCATTTTATAATCATATCTCCCTGAAAAAGTGTGCTATAATTCGACTATATTCCATTATGCATGTTTTAATTTGTTAATGTTCATCTCATATCCTCCTTTCAAGACATCATGAGCTCCATTCATCTGCACTTCCAAGTCCTTAGCTACCTGTGGCAGAATTACAGTGTCATTGGCAAACCTCAAAGTTTCTACATCTTGTGCCTGAACTTAGTTCCCTTTCAAAATTTCTCCTTGTTTTCCTTCACAGCTAGCACAATATACAGATTGAAGAAAACTGTGAATAGGCTACAGCCACTGCTTCCGTTTCACCTCCTTTGAGTCTTATAACTGCATATATATATATATATATATATATATATATATATATATATATATATTGTAAATAACCTTTCACTCCCTGCATTATACTCCTGCTACCTTCAGAAATCTAAAAAGGGTATCCAAGCCAACATTGTCAAAAGGTTTCTCGAAATCTACAAATGCTATAAAGGTAGTTTCGCGTTCTCTTAACCCAGGTCAGTATACCGTCGTGTGTCCCAATAGTTCTCAGGTATCCAAACTAGCCTTCCCTGAGGTTGGATTCTACCAGTGTTTCCATTCTTCTGTAAATAATTCGTATCATTATTTTGTAACCGTGACGTATAAAACTTATACTTCGGTGATATTCACACCTATAAACACCTGCTTTCTTTGGAATTGGAATTATTAGTTACTTTTTTATGTCTGAGGGTAGTTTCCGTGTCTCATATGTCTTGTACAGCAGGTGAAATAGTTTTGCTATAGCTGGCTCTCCCAGCGATGTCATGAGTTTTTAGGAAATATGGTCCACTCCAAGGCCTTATTTCGCTTCAAGTCTTTCGGAATTATGTCAGGTTCGTCTCGTAGTATCGTGTTTCCCATCCCATCTTAATCTACTTCCTCTTTCTTTTTTATAATACTGATTTCAAGTTCATCTCCATTGTGTAGCCCCTGTGTACAGGGTGAGGGAACTAAGACGGGCCACCGTAAATATAGTCAGAATGAATAAACATATCGAGATGAGTTTTCACCAAATTATAGCTGGCAGTGTGGCTAATTTCCTGACGTTCGTAAGTAATTCTTATCGTTTATAGTCATCGAATTACGACACAAACATTGCGAAGACATTTTGAGAGCGCTTCGCACGATCTGATTACTTTTCATCGTACAACGGCACCGTTCCTTTAATAGTTTGGCGATATTCGCTAAAAACAATATTCACTTTTTCATCTCTCTTATACAATGTGATTGTCTCAATAGCTTTACACCCAAGTTAGCTGATTGCTACAGGAACAGAACGCTATCTCTTTAACTTCTAGCGCGCAGGTAATTACAAGAGGAGTAACGCCTTTTCCTATAGTTGGTATAATAGGACAGACGTTTGTGGACTGTCTTCTGGTGACGGCGGAACAGTGATCTGCGCCGCTGTTATCTTGATAGTCTTTTGATAAAGTTCCATACGTATTATGTAGCTGAAGTTCTCTTAGGAACTTCTTTCTAATGCTACAGTAGTTCCAGTAGAAAACAACAAAGTAGGTGTCGTGATTCGGCGACTATGAACGATAAAAATTACTTGCGAGCATCAGAAAACCGAATCTCGATATATTTATTCATTCTGGATATTCTTGAATCGCCTGTCTCAGCTGTCTCACACTATATATTCCTTCCGCCTTATAGCTTTCCCTTCTCTGCTTAGCACTGCCTTTCCGTCTGAACTCAGGATATTCAAGTAACTGCTCCTCTTTTCACCAAAAGGCCTCTCAATTGTTTTCTAGCTGATATCTGTTTTTCCACCAGTTAAACGTGCTTCTATAGACTTACATTTGTCCTCTAACCACTCCTGCTTAGGCGTTTTGCCCTTCCTGTCATTCTCATTTTTATACGTTTGTATTCCCTGTCACCTGCTTCATTTACTGCTTTTTTATATTTTCTCCTTTCATCAATTAAATTGAGTATCTTCTCTGACATCCGAGGATTACCACTATGACTTACCTTTTTGCCTATTTCATCCTCTGCTACCTTCACTATTTCATGTCTCAGAGCTACCTATTCTGCTTGTACAGTATTCCTTTCCCCTTTTTCAGTCAATCGCTGCTTATTGATCGCTTTGGAACTATCAACAACCTCTGGTTCTTTCAAGTTGGTTGGTTGGTTGAGGTTTAAGGGACCAAACAGCAAGGTCATCAGTCCCTTGTTTCAAATATTCGCCATTCCGCTAATGGGACAACTCAGTAAAGTCAGAACAATAAAACGGAAAAAGGGAAAAAACGTAAAAAGGCAGTTATGTTGTCATTGGTAAAAAACAAAATGAGGGAAGTCGGCAAGAGAACGAACCCAACACTATGCTGAAGCAGCATAGGCAAGACCACCTGTGACTTAATAGGTACAACTGCTATAATGTAGAAAGTACGTATGGGAATAGAAAGACGAACCAAGCCCTAAAAAAAAAAGGTAAAAACAGAGTAAAAGGAGAAGAAAAGAGGAATTCGGTCAGGGAGGTGAATCAGCAATCTCTGAACACTGCTTACAGTGGGAGACACCCAAACACTCACCGCCCTGCCCCAACACCAGAGAGAGATTAAAAACCTTAAAACCGAGAATAAAAACCACTTTCCCGGAGGAAACCGAGAACCAGAGAGACCATCCGGGAATCGTCAGCCAACATCAAAGGTAAAGTGTGGGGGAGCCTGTACTTAGCACGCAGAGCCAAAAGAAGGGGGCATTCAACCAAAATGTGGGCTACTGACTGGAAGGCTCCACAACCACATAGAGGGGGTGGCTCATCACGCAAAAGAAAACCATGGGTCAACCGAGTATGGCCAATGCGGAGACGACACAGTGTGGTCGAGTCCTTTCAGGAGATGCGAAAGCAAGAACGCCACGGGCCTGGTGTCACCTTAATTGCACGAAGTTTATTAGACAGGGGAGTAGCCTCCCAAGAATTGGCCCATGACTGTGCGAAGAGGGATTTGATGTGAAACCGTAAATCCGCTGCAGGAGGGGCTACAGAAAACGGGGGGTAAGTAACTGCTCCCCCAGCCAAACGATCAGCAAGCTCATTACCCGGGATACCCACATGGCCAGGGACCCAAAGGAAGTCAATAGAACAAGCAGCACGGTGAATATCAGCGAGATGGTCATGGATGGCAGAGACCAAGGGATGGCGCGAAAAACACCGGTCAATAGCAAGAAGGCCACTCATCGAGTCCGTGCATAACAAAACGCGGTTGTGTTGGGACTGTTTAATAAAGGTAAGGGCCTGGGAAATTGCCATCAATTCCGCAGTAAACACCCCACATGTAGGTGGCAGCAGATGACTTTCCGTTCCAACAGAAGACGTGAAGGCATACCCAACACGATCAGCAGATTTAGAGCCATCAGTGTAAAAAACAACAGCATCCCGAAACTCCCACAAAATTTGGCGGAAAAAGGAACGGAACACCACCGGGGGGATGGAATCTTTCGGACCGCGGCAGAGATCCATCCGAAGTCGAGGCCGAGGAACTAACCAAGGAGTGGTGGAGGGGAGGGAGCGAGGAAGACAGGACAAAGAAGGAAGCTGAAAATCACGGCAAAGAGACGCAAGGCGCAACCCAACCGGTAAACCCACCGGAGGGCGGGAGTCGGGTGGGCGACGTCCATGGTCTGGGAACAGGATAGAATAGGAAGGATGAGTGAGAGAGGAACGGATAGTGAGTGCATAAGACACCAGAAGCTGGGTCCGCCGAACAGAAAGGGGGGGGGGGGATCCCAGCTTCAACCAGGAGACTATCAACAGGGCTAGTAGGGAAAGCACCGGTGGCTAAACGGATACCACGATGGTGGACAGGATCCAGCACATGCAGTGTGGAAGGAGCAGCTGAACCATAAACCTGACAACCATAGTCCAAGCGAGACAGAACTAGAGCACGATAAAGACGGAGGAGGAGGGAACGGTCCGCACCCCAAGACGAGTGGGCAAGGAAGCGAAGGACATTGAGTTTACGGAAACATCCTACCTTCAGGAGTCTGATATGGGGCAGCCAAGTGAGCTTGTTGTCGAAAAGAAGACCCAGGAAACGAAACTGTGGGACCACAGGCAATCGTTGTGCAGCGAGATAGAGCTCTGGATCGGGGTGGATCGTAGTACGGCGACAGAAGTGGACCACTCGCGTATTTAAAGGAGAGAATTGAAACCCGTGTGAGAGGGTCCATGCAGAGGCACGCCGTATAGCTACCTGGAGCTGCCGCTCTGCAGATGCCATCGAGGAGGAACTGACCCAAATGCAGAAATCATCCACATACAGGGCAGGGGCGACCAAGGGACCGACAGAGGCCACAAGTCCATCGATAGCAATGAGCAAAAGAAGGACACTCACGACAGAACCCTGTGGGATGCCCGTCTCCTGGGTCTGTGGAGAACTAAAAGCAGTACCAACTCGAACTCTGAATGACCGATGGATCAGGAACTGGCGGATAAAAATCGGGAGTGGGCCCCGAAGACCCCACTGATGAAGGGTAAGATGTGATGGCGCCAGGCCGTGTCATAGCCTTGCGAAGGTCAAAAAACACTGCAACCAAATGGCGGCGCTGGGAAAAAGCCTGCCGAACTGCGGATTCCAAGCGAAGTAAATGATCGATTGAAGACCGTCCCTCTCGACAGCCACACTGGTAAGGCGACAATAGATCCCGAAATTCGAGGACCCAATTGAGCCGACGGGCTACCATCCGTTCAAGTAACTTACAAACAACATTGGTTAAACTAATTGGCCGATAGCTGTCAACAGACAGGGGGTTCTTACCAGGCTTAAGGACAGGAACCACAATGCTATCCCTCCACTGAGAAGGGAAGTCAACCTGGAGCCTGATACGGTTAAACACCCGAAGAAGATGTTGCCGTTGTGGAGCACTGAGATGTTGAAGCAGTTGGTTATGAATGGAATCTGGGCCAGGGGCCGTATCATGAGAAGAAGATAGAGCAGAAAGAAACTCCCATTCAGTAAAAGGTTTGTTGTAAGATTCTGACTCACAAGGGGTGAAACATAAGGTGGAAGCTTCAGCCAGCTGTTTTTGATGAAGGAAAGCAGCTGGATAGGAGGCTGACGCTGACGCCACTGCAAAATGGGTCGCAAGATGTTCTGCAAGAACTAATGCGTCCGTACAAATGCCATCTGGGAGGTGAAGGCCTGGGAGGGTGGACTGCCGATAGCAACCTTGGAGAGAACGAAGCGTAGCCCATACCCGTGACAGAGGGACAGTAGAACCATGGGAAGAAACGAATCGTTCCCAACATATCCGCTTACCCTGTTTGATTAAATAACGTGCTTTAGCACGGAGGCGTTTAAAGGTAGTAAGGCTGGCGACGGATGGGTGCCTCTTAAAGTGTTGCAAAGCTCGATGGCGATCACGGATGGCAATGGCAATGGCCGTACTCCACCACGGGACTTGCCGGCGACAAAATGGTCCAGATGAGCGTGGGACAGCAAGGCTAGCAGCGCGAACAATCGCGTCAGACACGTCACGTAGGACGTCATCAATACAACCCGACAAAGAGGGAGAAAACTCGACCTGTGCAGTGTATAGAGGCCAATCGGCCCGGTGGAAAGACCAACGAGGTAACCTGTCCATTGGGGAGCGGGAAGGGAGCGTGATAATCAACGGAAAATTGTCACTATCACAAAGGTCGTCGTGTGGCGACCAGTGTAATGAAGGGAGGAGAGAGGGAGAAGAAAGAGAAAGATCAATGGCAGAAAAGGTACCATGGCCGGCACTGAAATGAGTAGGAGAGCCATCATTAAAGGCACAGGTCGTGGTCAGCAATAAATTGGTCTATAAGAAGACCTCGTCTAGATGGAAAGGCACTGCCCCACAAAGGATGATGAGCATTAAAATCCCCAAGGAGGAGGAAGGGAGGAGGAAGTTGCTGGAGAAGGGTGGTTAAGGCAGCAGGTGTAAGAGTCCTGTCAGGAGGGAGATAAAGGTTGCAAACTGTGACTGCAGAGTCTAAGTGGACCCTAACAGCAACCGCTTCCAATGTAGTTTGGAGAGGAATCCACGTGCTAGCAATGTCTGTACGGACCAACGTACAAACGCCACCAGAAGCCCGCAAGGGTCCGACCCGATTTCGACAGAAAACACGGAACCCACGGAGGGTCGGTGAGTGAGCATCAGTAAAATGAGATTCCTGGAGAACCACACAAGCTGCAGAGTAGGACGAAAGAAGGGATTGCAATCCCGGAAGGTGACGATAGTATCCATTACAATTCCATTGGAGAACCACAGAACGATGGTTTAAATGAGGGCTGAACACGCTAAATCCAGTCATACCGCCGGGTCCCCACCCGTCACCGACAAGGAGGGGGCGACATCCATGAACGACAGGTCAGAATCCGGTTGTGAAGTCGGGGAAGGGACCTCTGGTGACACCAGAGGCTCTTTGTCCCGGGACTTATGTTTCTTCTTCTTTTCAGGCTGAGATCGAGGAGGGCTGTGTGGCATAAGGGAGCCAGCTGCAGCAAGATCAGGAACAGAAAGAGACCGGGCGACCTGGGGGCCGACAGACCGCGGCTCTCGCGGCCGCCGCGCGGCAGCAGACCTTTGACCTGGAAGGTGCCGGGAAGGGGCATCCCGGGAGAGGCGCCCTTGACCGGTAGACGCCGAAGGAGTGGGACACTTCTCCGGCTGGGGAGGGGGAGCAGCGCCCATAGGAGAAGGTGTGGGAGCCGCAGGGGAGGGGGGGAGGAGAGGGGTCCGGGATGGGGGTAAGGAAGGGGGAGGAAGGGGTGAAGATGTAACCAAGGCGTAACTAGATGTCATGGACACAGGGTGCAGTCGTGCATATTTCTTACGGGCCTCTGTGTAGCTTAAACGATCGAGCGACTTATACTCCTGTATCTTTTTTTCTTTCTTATATACTGGGCAATCTGGTGAATGTGGAGAATGACTACCATGACAATTTACACATACAGGAGGGGGAACACAGGGACTCCCCTCATGGAGTGGACGTCCACAGTCACCACAGAGAGGGTCCTGGGAACAGCGAGAAGACATGTGGCCAAAACGCAAGCACTTAAAACACCTCATAGGAGGGGGGATGTACGGCTTCACATCACAGCGATAGACCATAATCTTAACTTTCTCAGGAAGGGTATCCCCTTCAAAGGCCAGGATAAAGGCACCAGTATCAATACGATTATCTTTAGGACCCTTCTGAACACGCCTAACAAAGTGAACACCCCGCCGTCCGAGATTGTCCCGAAGTTCCACATCAGTTTGAAGGATGAGGTCCCTGTGAAAAATCACACCTTGTACCATATTTAGAGACTGGTGAGGGGTAATGGACACAGGAATTGTGCCAAGATGGGTACAGGCACGAAGGGCCGCAGATTGGGCAGCTGAAGCAGTTTTTATCAGCAACGAACCCGACCGCATCTTGCTCAGGGAGTCCACTTCACCAAACTTGTCTTCAATGTGTTCCACAAAGAATAAAGGTTTGACACTGGTGAAAGTATCTCCATCAGTCCTGGTGCAAACTAGATAACGGGGGAAAGGTTTTGCCCCTAGATGACGGGCCTGACCCTCTTCGCAGGGGGTAGCCATGGAAGGGAAGGCCGAAGGGGTAAGAGAAGCAGCACTTGAGGAATCAGTACCACGCAGAGAGACGACTGCAGAAGAACGGCCAGAGTTTTGGACCCGTATGCGTTTCATCTGCATAGCGTCCGCCCTGATACCACCCACTCCGATCAGGGGCTCTCCTCATGGGCGCCACCCAGCCACAGCAAGGGCCGTCTGGCACGGCGGCCATTGCTGGGTGTTCCGATGCTCCAGGATGACGAGCAACCACTCCAAGGCATGCATGAGGAGAGGTCACAGTTCAGGTATCAGAAGTGTGATCCCTGTGTGTTCAGGGGGCTCAACCAAAAGGGTACATAGCGACCCCACCACACAGGCTGGCTACCGTGCTGGCTATGCACCCTAGCATCAGACAATGACGTGAAAGAAAAGGTGGAATGTACTAGGAGGGCGCACGTCGGAGACACTAGGTAAGGTGCTCTTCCCCAAATGGCTCACACTACGGAAGAGAAATTTTGGAATGGAGGTCAAACCCCAGAGGGGGCCAAGGAATGCCAAAAGGAGGAGATGATTACGCAACAAAGCCGGAGTGTAAAACCAGCAGAACCAGGAGGATAGCGGGGGCCAACATAAGCAAGGACACCAATAGAGGGAGAGGAGAGGGCGAGGGGAAAGGAGCATGGAGGGGAAAGGAGGGGAAGGGAAAGGAAATGCAGCCCGGGAGAGAAAGAAGGCTGCAATGGCTCGGGGCCCCGTGCTCGCTACGCACGTATCCACAAAAGAGTTGTGGATCCCCTGGGGGGTGGTTCTTTCAAATTACCCTCCAATTACCCAAATCGCATCTTCTCATTGTCCTACTTTTTTTTTTACAGATTCCTCAGTCTTAATCAGTATTTCATAAATATAAATAAATCATAACAAGAGTCCACATCTGCCTCTGTAAGGGTCGTACAGTTAGAAATCCGGTTCTGTAATCTGAGTATTATCATTACATAATCGATCAGAAACCTTCCGGTGTCTCCTGACCACTTCCACGTATATAATCTAACACGTATTCACTCACTGACAACAGCCATGGCCTTGCATCGGTGCATCTACTAGTGTGCTGATCACAGCACGTGGCTGACACCTGCGCACTTCGCCGACCATTGTTACCTCTGTCATGGAGGCCGTTGGTTGCCTATCCAGCTCCGACGCAATCATTGTAATTGCTCAGGAATACAAAACTTACCTAATAAGAAATCTTTCCATGATGGGTCTCATCCGATACCTGCCACAACGCCACTGCAACCACTCCCTGAGGCGTGAGGTGCATTGCGTACTGACGTGTTGCAACCAGCTTCAACTGCCACCGTAGAGGTCGTACACCACGGCCTTTACCGGGGAACGATGGTAATTGGTTACCTTGCTCCTAAGTTATGAGAGCAGAATATCACATGTGAGAATTCTTTTGCGTCACACTGATTAAGGACATCTGCTCGGGAAAAAGAAGTTAACAATGTTGGGACCTACACGGAAAAATAAGCCAGAGATTCCACTAACTAGGAGGTTCGTAGTAAATCATTTTAATTCACTAATTCGTTCCTCAGAGAAATAACAATGTTGAACTAACCCTCTCCGCCATTATGATGGAATCACTGGCAGGGTTGATAAGAAGCCAAAAATGATTTTAGGTTGAAATTCAACTAAAGTAACTGTAGACACACTTGATCAGCTAACAGGTCCTTATACATGGTAATTAAGAACCAATAGGTGCCCCACGATAGTCTTCCACGATATTCATGATGTTTCTGCTTATAATGCATAGGTCTTGTGGACTTTTATTGAACCTAATTAGAAAGCAAGAAATTTGACTAGAAGGAAAGTATTCTTGGAGGAACTTGGAAAAGTCACTGGGAATACCAGACATTGCATCAAGGACGCATTTCCAAAGAACAAAGAATTCTCTGAGAATAGTCACAACATCCAAACTGTGAAGCCCTGGTAAATGTGTCATATGCAGTAACAACAAGAAAACGTACTAAATGCGCAATCTGCATGTTTTGTCCAGCAGACAATGTCAACAAAAAAAAACATATTGTGTTGAAAATGAAATATACATGTTGGCAAAAGAGATGTCACATACACGTAAATTGCTATGAGTAAGAGTAAACGTCAAATAACAAATTTTAATGGTTTCAAGAACAATTACTTTTGTTGAAACCTGCTTCGTATTTATGGTTTTGACGATATTTATACGAGAGACTTGCCTAATTGAAATCAATGAAGTAACAAAAATAGTAGAAAAAGGAGAATAATGGAATGCTTTCTCACGAAAATGCCTTACTAAAAACTGTCTGTGGTTTCAAATTTACCCCATGTGAATTATTTCTTAAATAAAGTTCATTGCATGATAAGAATTATTATTATTTTCGACAGCATATTGCAATATAATACTGTCAACAACTGTACGAGAAACGTGTGTTAGGGGAAATTTTTGGCAGTACTGTAATGTCTGATCATATTAAGCCAAACAACAAATTGGTATAGTGAAAGTTAACAGAGCAGCAGGGTTAATTGCTCGAAAATAATCCAGGTAATTAAGAAAAATGTAATTAATGTTTTGTGGGAAATTTTTGCTGAAATTTTCATAGCCAACCGCAGAGTGATAAATGAACAAACGAGAGATCAGATTCACCAGCATGCGGACTAGTTTTGTAAAAATGTTTTATTGCTTGAACATAATCACGGTAATTAAGAAAAAGTAATTAGTGGAATGACGGAAAATTGATACATTTAACGAAAATTTGCTACGACTCACGTAAATGAAGTGTCAACAAATATCACGTCACAGCATAAAGTGAAACGTCTCTTCTTTCTGTTGATTTACAAGCTCTTAATAATAATGGAATACTGATCGATATTAATATAATATTTTTCACGATGTCTCGCAAAACGGAAGAATAAAAAGAACTGAAAATAACGGACAAATATTTTTGAAATGATTTGTTTGAAACTAATAAAACTATACTTAGAGATTTTTTTTCAAACGTAGAAATCACGCAGCCAACCGGTCGCAAATAATTGTTTGGTATATTTACCTAGGTTTCGTCACCTCTAAGGATGTCTTCATCAGAACGTAACTGTATGAAACCCTATAAAATAATACACAGAAAATTAAGTTTGACATAAACGTTAACCACGATGACAACTGTCATGACATAGAAAGGTTACTTACTAATTCCTAAAGAGGTCACTTTAGCGCTAGTTTTAACTTTAAAGATCTTTTCAACCAACGAGGAATCAGTGCTCTATCTGACAGTAACGAGTATATAAAAGCTTTTTCGATTTCATTTTCAGGCCTCACTTCTTATAGAATTCGTCGTCTTGTAGTAAAAAGTACGGATGCAAAGTTACCTATTTAACTAACAATAACTTGCAAAAAAATCGTATTCACAATCTCAAGTCCACAGTAGCTCCTATGCACAGTTCATGGGTTTATACAATCACTTATGACTCGTGTTCCGTTTATTATGTACGAAAACTGGAAGATCTTTCAGTGCCAGGTACAAGGAACATTTATTGGTAAGAACAAGCAATAATTTACATAAATCCACATTTGCTGATCATCTGTTAATTTTCGGCCATAAACCGAAAAGTGTTGAAGAAATTTTCATTTTACATAGGGAAAAGAAAAATCATAGGCTCGACATACTTGAAGAAATGTAGATTTCCAAGCATATTTCTAAGAACAATGGCCTCATCCTCAATGAACAGTTAGAATTGCGGAACCAAAAAGTTTTCAATGGCTTTAATCCATTACTCGCAGAATGTTAATTCCGTTATTTTTTACTATTTTTTCCTGCCTTTACTTCCGAAACATCCTTTTCTTCGATTCTCGTAGATGTGAACCACTAATTTACCTTCATGTAAATGTTTTTTGGATTGTACAGCTGCTTGCGTAAATATTCAATAATATTCTGTGTTTCATGTAATGGGAATTTCTATAAAGCCTAATTGATGGCTTCTAGCTATACATCATTTGATTGACTACTTTGTATTTTCAAAAATACGTTAAGCCCTCTTCCTTTTAATTTGTTTTTATAATTAACTGTTGTTTAATTCTATTATTTCTGTTATAATTCCTCAAATGTGCACATTTTACTGTCCGTGCCCCATAGGCGGGCCAACTTGTGTTGTTTTCGTGGCAGCAATGTAAGCACTTGGTCGATCAGTCTGATGTCCCTAACAAGACATTCGTGCCAAAGGGTGGAATATGTTTAATTTCTGACTTCAGCGTATCTGCTATTAACTGTGACCATTGCATTCTCGAAATGTAACTTTACATGAGTAACCTTTGTACGTCATGACAATTGTCATCCTGGCTGATGTTTTTGTCAAACTTAATTTTCTATGTACTGTTTCATAGGGTTTCTTAAACCTTCATTCTGATAAAGATATACTTAGAGAATGAGACAGTTATTTTCAACCGGCTGGCTGTGTGATTCTTGTGTCTGAAACTTACATACGGCTGCTGTGATACAGCCATATTTAAAACTTATACTGAAAGCTTGAATGATGCTCGAAATTATATACAGCAGAGTACCGATTGCGAATTGAAAGTTTAACTTTTAACTTAGAATCTTAAAGAGTACTAGGAGATACTTGTGTCGTTAAATTTCCTTCAGTGGTCTCCTTGCTGCACTAACCTACGAGCACTGATATACGAGCATCTCAGTTGTTGTACACTCTCATTTAAAGGTACGTCAAATGTTTCTCTACTCTAATGTATTTCTTGCTATAACTTAAAAAAAAAACATAAAACACAGCCAGTCAAAAGAGGACCTATAGTTTTACGTGCATTCTGAACCATTATTTGACACGAAGATAATGTCCTCCTATTGTGGATGAGTGTTAACTGATACAATTCGTAGAGAGAAGGGAAGTAGTAAACATTTTCAAAATGATTTGCCTTATACAGTATACAGGGTGGTCCATTGATCGTGACCGGGCCAAATATCTCACGAAATAAGCGTCAAACGAAAAAACTGCAAAGAACGAAACTTCTCTAGCTAGAAGGGGGCAACCAGATGGCGCTATGGTTGGCCAGCTAGATGGCGCTGCCATAGGTCAAACGGATATCAACTGCGTTCTTTTTAAATAGCAACCCCCATTTTTTATTACATATTCGTGTAGTACGCAAAGACATATGAATGTTTTAGTTGGACCACTTTTTTTCGCTTTATGGTGGATGGCGCTGTAATAGTCACAAACACATGCCTCATAATTTTAGACGAACAGTTGGTAACAGGTAGGTTTTTTAAATTAAAATACAGAACGTAATTATGTTTGAACATTTTATTTCGGATGTTCCAATTTGATACATGTACCTTTGTGAACTTATAATTTCTGAGAACGTGTGCTGTTACAGCGTGATTACCTGCAAATACCACATTAATGCAATAAATGCTCAAAATGATGTCCGTCAACCTCAATGCATTTGGCAGTACGCGTAACGATATTCCTCTCAACAGCGAGTAGTTCGCCTTCCGTAATGTTCGCACACGCACTGACAATGCGCTGACGCATGTTGTCAGGCGTTGTCGGTGGATCACGATAGCAACTATCCTTCAACTTTCCCCATAGAAAGAAATCCGGGGACGTCAGATCCGGTGAACGTGCGGGTCATGGTATGGTAATTCGATACCGCTTCAACCGCACGCGAGCTATGTGCCGGACATCCATCATGTTAGAAGTACATCGCCATTCTGTTACGCAGTGAAACATCTTGTAGTAACATCGGTAGAACATTACGTAGGAAATCAGCATACATTGCGTCATTTAGATTGCCATCGATAAAATGGGGCCCAAGTATCCTTTCTCCCACGATGCCGCACCATATATTAACCCGCCAAGGTCGCTGATGTTCCACTTGTCACAGCCATCGAGGATTTTCCGTTGCCGAATAGTGCATGTTATGCCGGTTTACGTTACCGCTGTTGGTGAATGACTCCTCTTCGCTAAATAGAACGCGTGCAAAAAATCTGTCATCGTCCCGTAATTTCTCTTGTGACCAGTGGCAGAACTATAAACGACGTTCAAAGTCGTCGCCATGCAATTCCTGGTGCATAGAAATATGGTACGGGTGCAATCGATGTTGATGTAGCATTCTCAACACTGACTTTTTGAGATTCCCGATTCTCGCTCAGTTTGTCTGCTATTGAAGTGCAGATTAGCTGCGACAGCAGCTAAAACACCTACTTGGGCATCATCATTTGTTGCAGGTCGGGATTGACGCTCACATGTGGCTGAAAACTTCCTGTTTCCTTAAATAACGCCGGCCGAAGTGGCCGTGCGGTTAAAGGCGCTACAGTCTGGAACCGCAAGACCGCTACGGTCGCAGGTTCGAATCCTGCCTCGGGCATGGATGTTTGTGATGTCCTTAGGTTAGTTAGGTTTAACTAGTTCTAAGTTCTAGGGGACTAATGACCTCAGCAGTTGAGTCCCATAGTGCTCAGAGCCATTTTTGAACCTTAAATAACGTAACTATCGGGCGAATGGTCCGGACAGTTGGACGATGTTGTCCAGGATACCGAGCAGCATGCGTAGCAGACGCCCGTTGGGCATTTTGATCATAATAGCCATACAGCAACACGATATCGACCTTTCCCGCAATTGATATACGGTCCATTTTAACACGGGTAATGTATCACGAAGCAAATACCGTCCGCACTGGCGGAATGTTACCTGATACCACGTACTTATACGTTTGTGACTATTACAGCGCCATCTATCACTAACCGAAAAAAAGTGGTTCAATTAAAACATTCATATTTCTTTACGAACTACATGAATACGTAATAAAAATGGGGGTTCCTATTTTAAAAAATGCAGTTGATATCCGTTTGACCTATGGCAGCGCCATCTAGCGGGCCAACCATAGCGCCATCTGGTTTCCCCCCTCAGGCTAGACGAGTTTCGTTCTTTGTAATTTTTTCGTTTGATGCTTATTTCGTGAGATATTTGGCTCGGTGACTATCAATGGACCATCCTGTATATTGATAACAAAAGGCGTTTTCAAAACTCAAGTGATTTCTTCTGTAATTTTACTGTTACTGCTGTTACTAATGATTGGCTTAAGACCAGAAATTACGATAGCAAATAAATAAATTTAATAAGAGTTTGGGAAGGACCCCTCGTTTGTAAAATAATGGAGAACTCAGGCTGCGAGAATAGGAAGTAACTGTTTACTGATAACTTTCATTTTGATGCTGCCGTCGTTAATTTGTCACAAAAATACTTGACAGACTACCAGAAAATAATTTCACAGCTGTGTTAAATATAAAAATTGTAAAAGACAGATGAGATCAAAGTCGATTAAGACACTAATATTACCAGCAATAAGAATTTAGATCCAATACGTTACTGAAAGAAAAAAAAATTATTTGGTTTCCTGAACGGAGAAATTCACTTCCTTTGGCTGGAAAGCAAAAACAGTTTCATTTAAACAGACAATGTTTCATTGTTATATGCTAATACGTGAGCAGCTTCCTTCAAAGAAATGCATCGGAACAGGCGTATTTTCTTTTTTAGTTTAAAGAGAGCTGGTGCATCGAAATTGTTTTCTAGACAATTAATTGGATTCGCGCACGATTAAGCGACAACATTTGACGTACGGGTGGATGTGCACATGATTCGTTACCTCACAACACGGCGTTGCAGAGACTACATCCATTCATGCATTAAACGTGGGTATCTTATATAAGGCCTATATCCATAGAGTGGAATCAGCTGCAAACGACGGTTTTAGAAGCATCACGCGAGATCCAGCAATCAAGTTGAATTTTGTAGTTACCGTTAGCGCTCACAGTTAACGAGGGGACGTTCGTGTGGTATATGTATTCGTATACATTTTTTTTAAAAATCAGACGTACATGAAATAGCAATAAAATGTAGAAACAGCAACGCAAATCTCCATTTTAAGGAGGAAGTGGATACTTAGTAGCCTCAAAGCTCAGCAGCCCACACTACAACCGGATACAAGAGGATTCTACATCGACACATACATCCGTACCCTGCTAACCACTATGTACTTTCCATTACACCCCTTATTAATGCTTCTTCCATTCCATTCAGGAATGGAGCTAGGGGAGAATGATTGATTAAATGATTAACACTGTAATTAGTGAATCTGGTCTTAGCAATTCCCATTGGAGCGATACGTACCGGACTGTAGTATTTTCCTAATTTCAGTATTTACCACTGATTCTAGATACTGTCTACATCTACATCTAGATGAATACTCTGCAAATCACATTTAAGTGCCTGGCAGAGGGTTCATCGAACCACCTTCACAATTCCCTATTATTCCAATCTCGTATAGCGCGCGGAAAGAATGAACACCTATATCTTTCCGTTCGAGCTCTGATTTCCCTTATTATATCGTGGTCTATGCAAGCTTTTATGGGGCAGTGTGAGTCTGTCTTCATGCGTCTCCTGTTTTAGATTTTTCAGTGTCTCCGTAATGCTCTCCCATGAGTCCAACCCGTGATCGTTCAAGCCGCTCTTCTCTCGGTGGTTCAGTATCTCATGTTACACCACTAGAATGAAATTTTCACTCTACAGCGGAGTGTGCGCTGATATGAAACTTCCTGGCAGATTAAAACTGTGTAGCTCAGTTGGTACAGCACTTGCCCGGGAAAGGCAAAGGTCCCGAGTTCGAGTCTCGGTCCGGCACACGGTTTTAATCTGCCAGGAAGTTTCATGTTACACATATTTGATAAGGGTCGCACACACTTCAGCCATATACTATGACGTGTGCGGCGCGGGTTTTGAAAGCAATCTCCCTTGTGTACTGACTGCATTTCTCTAGTATTCTACCAGTGTTCGGCGGGAGAAGGATAGGACGAGCAGGCACGACCGTTTGCCGTGCCCGGATGTCGTATTTAACTTCACTGCAGTGTTCCTTGCGGGACCTCCTGCAGTGGCTAATTTACGATATCCCAACAGGGCCGGAGCGGCCAACTCTCACAGGAATTAAGACCGCTGCGGTGTTACTCATCGTGGTGGACGGGGCAGATTTAAAGTGTTTATCTTATTTTCCTCCACTTACGGCTCGTAAACCGTAATTTTCCACACACACACATTCCTGTTGGGAATGTTACTGATTTATGGTCCATTGTATACCGCTCTTCTTTGTAAGACGTATGCATTGCTTGCGATGGGCGAGGCATAGCAGTGTCTCTAACCAGAGAGTAGTATGTCGTTAGTCGTTGCTTGTCGCGTGTCGGCAGTAGTAGTCAGTCCGCAGTAGTCTTCAGTACGTGCTAGTGGGCGGTCGGCGCGTGCCTGCGCGTGTCGGCAGTCTGCTCTGGTCGGGACTTTGCAGGATGAGTATTGTTGTAGAAGGTAAAGAAGCAGCCTTGCGCATATCTAATAATGTATGTTAATTGTCATTTAATTTGTTCCAAAAAAATGCCGCAATAATAATTTTCATAATATAAAGTAATTTTTTTAAAGAAAAGCATTCATTTCAATTCAAAGAATATTTCCAATGCATGATCATTCCTTCCAAGAATCAGAAAAAAATATACGCCAGCACTGCACGAAGCTGTGCCAAAAATTTCTACATAAGAGCAGATATATTTGCAGTTTTTTATTGAGATAAGAATTTTTCCTTTTTTTATTCAGAATACAGGGCCGAAGAGCAGCGCTGCTGTCCTCATAAAATTTATCAGGTTACTAATTTGTTTTTTTATTATTATCTCCGCGTTTAGGAATTGAATTTTGTGGTTATATTAAATGTGAATGCATTTCTGTACAGAGATTATAAATGGGAGCCAATTTTGTTCAGAGAGTACATTAAAATCAATTTTGTTCAGAAGTTACAATATTAATAAATTCATTTAATTATTATTTTTGTGGGAGGCTACGCTTGGTTCATGATTCATGGCTCATGGCTTCATTTTAATTATTTAAATTTCTCGTGTGGGGAGGTTACACTTGGCGATATCCGGCCAGGATTGTATTTCTTTGGGAATCTTCTGAGAAGTAGTCATATATCTGCTCTTATTTACTATGTAGTTTGCATCTGGCGCAACGCATTTACTAATTAGTCACTCTTTCTTTCACAGATCATCGGCAATTTGTTGCTCTCTGTTGTGATTGTGTTTGTTGCATTTTGCACTGTCTTTGTTTCATTTGTGCTTAATTTTGATTTGTAAAAAATGCCGCGAAAAACTGTTAACAGTACATCGCGATGTGTAATGAGTGAAATAGCCGACTGAGATAATTTGACCGATAGTATTTGCGACACTCAGTGTAATGATGACAATCCTCCGTTTACAGACAATCAGTGCGTACCGACCACCAGTAATGATTTTGATCCTAATGATGAACAAACAAATTCAATTGTGTTCTCTGTTAATTTAACGACAATTGATGACGCCGGACGTTCTGTTACAATGAACGCTGCCCAGCTTGACACACCCGGTTTGCAAAGTTTACGTAATGAACAGGCAAATTTTTCTAACGAAAATGAACAATGTAATCAAAGTACGTCAGATTTATTTGATTGCGAGGTAGTGACTAACAGTACACATCCGTTTGGCAAACCTTTTCAAGAATTACAGAATAACCAAATGGTTACACAAAAAGTGACAAATGCAACCAAAAAGAGTTGCTAACGTTGACTTGGATCAAGTTGTAGCATTATTGCTACACTTCAATGAAAGGCAGGACAACAATTTTAAACAACTTAATGAAAGACAAGACAACAGTCACAAACAACTTAGTGAACAGAACAAACGACTTAATGAAAAATTAGACAACAATTCTAGACAGCTTAGTGAACAGATTACAGCCGTTGCCGCGCAATGTCATGACACTAAAGAACAATTACGTGAGGAAATTAAGGCTTGTGCTCAAGAATTAAGGAATACACATACAGCTGCAATAGAATCACTTAGAGACGAAATTAGTTCAGCCGGTAAACAATGCTCTGAAAAAGCAACACAGTTACGCGATGAGTTTAAATTAATGTCAGCAGAACTTTCACGCACACTGGATGCAAAAGTAGATGCGAAATTCGACCAACAGAACAGTCAAATTGACGGACGCTTTAATCACCACCTACAAAACAGTGAAACGCGTTACCGTAAATTCATACAGGAACAGAATAAAGTAAAGCGACAAGTCATGGAAACAATTACCGCACAGAGACAGGAAGATAAACGTAAATTGTTTACGAAAGCAAAAACATACGTAGACAACAATATTGCTACAGTATCAGATGGAATTAATACTATCAAACAGTTGAACACCGAATTGCGTGATGAAATTTCCGATCTTAAGTCAAAAACAGATACACACATAGTAGACTTTCAGACAGTGACCGACAGACTTGAACAATTAGAACTAATTCAGGATCCCGATGTCATCAAAGCTGACGTTAAAAAATTGAACGAAACCACACGTAAAATACAAAAACAAATTAATGCTTGTGACACTAGAAACGATGAACAGGTAAAAATACTGACTGAAAAATATGACGAATTGGCCAGTCGTATTGATGTCATCGAAAGTAATAATGACAACAAATCAGACGATACTTCACCGATTTCGTTTAATTAAACACCCGAATTCCAAAATTTACAGCAGACGATCAGTGAGATAGATTCGTCCAACAATACATTACGTAGAAAATTGTCAACTCTACAGCAAGAAGTGACAGAGTTGAAAAATGTTTCAGTCACTAACATGTCACAGCATACGCCACATTCCGAACATTTCTCACACTCACACAGCCTGTATAATTTAAGTAATTTACAGAGAGTACGTGAGGTAGATTCCGAACAGTCACAGACAAATAGATTCTCATACAATCCTGAACCTGTTCAAACATTCCGAGACAATAATTTTGATTACAAGCATTTTCTATCCGTGAGAAAATTTAAAGTATTTAAAAATGACAGAACACAGATTCACCCCTTGGATTGGATACAACAATTTAGCTTTGCTTTTCCACCGACTTAGCCTGTAACGCACAAACTTGAATTTATTTGCAGTTTTTTGGAAGGCGAACCGGCAACTCGTATGAAACCGATCGCGAGACAATGCTACTTGTTAGAAGAATTTCAGAATGCTTTTCTGTCAGCATATTGGTCGAAGACGACACAGCGCGGAATCAAGGATCAATTAACTAGTTTACCAAATTATGAGAACTCAAATTTTTCCACTGTCATGCAATTTTTTGAACACATGGTCCAACAAAACCAGTACTTAAGTGAACCATACAGTGAATCTGCACGTATTCAATTATGTATTTCTAAATTACCATGATCATTAAGTGTGTCACTTTTAACGGGTCAGCAGAAAGAAAATGTTTCGGCATTCAGAGATCTGTTGCAGCTTTTAGAAGTACAGCAATCGGATTATTCCTTTACAGACAAAAATTTTTCATATAATAACCAAGGTCAACAAACATACAGCAATTACGATCAGCTACGCAATTTCAATAGCAAATCTAATAGACGCATCAGGAACGACAACCACCAGAACTTTAATAACAGACCAAATTTTAATTGTCAGTATCGACAAAATTACCAGCAACAGGAACCACATTTTGGTAACAATAGACGTTTTTCAACGCAACAGCATGAAAACCAGCCGGTTAGCATACCTAACCAACAATGTAATGCACAAGGTCAACCAAGCTTTAATGTTTCGCCGCGTACGCATATAGCGTCGGCCCCAACAAATAGTAACGCACAGCAACAAGGAAACCGGTATGTACAGAAAACACACTATATCAATTCCTATCGCAGTGCACCGCATAGAAACGACTATCATGACAGACGTAAAAATAATGAGCACAATCTTCAGCGTACATTTAATAACAGTCGGTCTTATCAGCAGCAAGAACATCAGCAACAACATATTATCATGAATGAACCAGACAGTAGGTATCATCCCGAACGTAATACGTCAGGAAGAAATAATAGAACAGTACAAATAGTGGAAATGCCACAGCATCCTCCTGAAAATAATAACACGTCAGATAGAATTTGACTAGATACAGTACAGGTTGCATCTTCCAGCAACGTAAGCAATACTTGAAATACACAGAATCTTGTTCACGAAAATGTTATTACTTTTGACGACATCCGAGACACTCTTTTACAGGAAAGACCAGTTGTTCAAAAAACCATTTCACACCCTGTCATTGAAGTAAAAATTGGATCATCGAAATTTTCAGCAGTAATCCATTCTGGATCTCCTATGTCAGTCATAAATGAGGAAACTTTCAACGAATGTAACAAAGAGAATACCTATCCTACGTTACCTTTACGCAAAACTAAAGTAAAAGGAGAAGTATCTGGTAAAGGAGTAGATGTAAAGTTACAGACACACTTATTATTTTGTATTGCAGGTCATACATTTCTCTCAAATTTTTGGATTGTTCCCTTATTGACGACAGACGTTATTTTAGGTACAAATTTTCTGGTACAACACGACGCAATTATTGACTTTCAAAATTGCTATTTTATGTTAAAGGATGAAAATGTACAACTGGCTCTAGAATTTCAGCACTCTTTATCTGCAGAAGGACAAACAATCGTACAGAGGTCATTTCCGCATTACGTAACATAGGCTGTCATTCCACATCGTTCACAGATACGTACGTACACAACTATAATACTCCAGACGAAGCCGACTATGATGTTATACAGATGATTTCTGATAAAGTTAAACAGAGCAGTGCAAATACAGACGACGAACGCACGCAACTACGCAAAATTATTTTACAGCAAGCTCCAGTTTTTGACAACGTTCCTGGTACTATGTCCGGTTTTATGTATGAATTTCAAGTTAAACAGCACGACACATTTAAAGCCAAACATTATCCCATTCCGTATATTCACAGAGAACAAGTTAAGAAATAATTGCAAGCTATGCTTGACCAAGGAATTATTGAACTGGCAGTTAGTCAGTACATAAACCCGCTCCACATTGTTAAGAAAAAGGATGGTTCACATCGCCTCGTACTTGATTCGCGTCACATCAATGACATTATTATTAATGAAACAGATCGCCCACAGACACTAGAAGAACTTCTAAAGAAATTTCATGGTACTGCTATTTATTCCTCATTAGATTTGAAATCGGGATTTTGGCAAATTCAACTCCATCCGGACTGCAGAAAGTACACGGCTTTTCTCTGTTTTGGTGACTGTTATCAATTTTGTAAATTACCGTTCGGTTTAACTCTTTCTTCAGCAGCATTTATTCGCGGTTTGAATACAATACTTCCGACAGAACTTAAAGACAGAATCACGACGTATATAGACGACATTCTTATTGCAGAAGCTAACTGGTCTGAACATAATCTGATTCTTGAACAACTGTTACGAACTTTTCGTGCACAAGGACTCACAGTTAATCTCAGTAAATCGCACTTTGGTAAAACTTCTATAAAATTTCTTGGACATGTAATTTCAGCAGAAGGCATTGCGCCAGATCCGGAAAAACTTCAAGCTTTACGTGACATTACTGTTCCTACAACGAAGAAAAAACTACGCAGTTTTTTGGGTTTAATTAACTTTTCTCGTAAATTTATTCATTACTCTGCTTTAGACACCCCTAGATTATGTCTTGACAGGTAAAAACACTATTTGGTCCTGGGATAAGCAAGCACATTCTGAATTTATGAACCTGAAACATGCTTTGTTGAATGCACCATTTTTATCGCACCCAGATTTTACTAGAAATTTTTCCATTGCCACCGACAGTTCTAACACCGCTTTACGCGTACACATTTTTCAGGAAATTGAAGAAGATGGCACTATAGTAATTAAAAACATAGCCTTTGCGAGTCGCATTCTGTCACCTGCTGAACGCAATTATTCTGTTACAGAACTTGAAACATTATGTGTTGTTTGGGCATTTATGAGATTTCGGCATTTTCTTTATGGAAGACACACTACCGTTTACACAGATCATAGAGCGATACAGTTTTTACTTTCCGCTAAATTTACACACGACAGATTAAGTAGATGGAAACTTTATTTGCAGGAATTTAATTTTACAATTGTTCACATTCCCGGTACACAAAATATTGTAGCAGACGCACTATCCCGTCCTCCCAGCAACAATCAGCAAGACATCGGAACCAACTTCTGCAAAGCGAATTTCAGCGTCATGTACATTCAACAAGTTGCATTTGAAAATTTCATTTCGTCGTCATTACAAGACATAGCACAAGAGCAGAATAAAGACAACGTGTGGAAAGCCCTTTGCTACACCTTTGGCAAGATAGGAATAATGTTACCATTAGAAACCATTACACTGTCCGCAATGACATTCTGTTTCGCCGCTCTCACCCTGACAGCAACAATTGGTTATTATGCATTCCTGACGAACTGGTTAATAAATTAATCTGGTATACTTATTTAAGTTACGCACATTACGGAGTGAGAAAGTGTTTTCTTATACTGAGACAGAACTGTTATTTTACCAACACGGAGAAACGTATTCGACGAGTTTTAGCGTCATGTAAAATCTGCCAGAAAGCTAAATCAGACACGACTTCACATATTCCTCCATTACATCTCATTATGCCTGTTAAATTGAGACACATGGCCGCTGTAGACATTTTTTGGTCCGATTCCCATAATTAATAGAGGTTTTGCTACATCTTTGTCGCTGTTGAACTCACTTCAAAATTTGTTACCTTCACTCCGTTACGCAAAGCTACTGCTAAAACTGTTTAGAAAGCATTTGTAAAACATTTTTTATTTCATGTAGGGCATGTGTTGAAAGTAATTTCCTACAATGGATCACAGTTTCGATCTGCTATATGGACACGTATGTTACGAGCTAGAAACATTTCTCCGATCTATATATCCAGGTACCATGCTTCTTCGAACCCTTGTGAACGATTAATGAAAGAAATTGGCAAGCTGTGCAGAATATACTGCCATAAAAAACATATTGATTGGGACACACACATACTCTCATTCCAGGATGTAATTAATTCCATACCAAATGAATCTACTATGCTATCTCCGTTTGTTATACTGAAAAATGTTGAACCACCTAACAAAATTAAAGAATTAGTAACCTTTCCTACATCTCGTCGACTACAACACCATGAAATAATTGACATTGCGCTGAACAACATCAAACGTGCCGCAGAGCGCCGGAAAAGACAGCAAAAACAGGTTTGTACACGCCGTGACTTTCACATTGGACAGAAGATATTACTACGTACACACTATTTATCCAACAGAGGAAAGAGTAGATGTAGTAAATTTGAACTTCTATATGCAGGTCCATATCGGATTCGCAGCATTCCTCACCCCAATGTAGTACACGTCGAAACTTTGAGAACCAGAAAAACCAAAGGCAATCACCACGTCTCCAACGTCAAACCTTTTATTGAATGAACATACTTTATGATTTATCACACTGTAATGCCATTTCCTGATTTTTTTATGACCACTTATGCAATTATATTCACATGAACACTTACTGATGATTATCGTTTTTCTTCTTGGCAAGTGGGCGGCAAGATAAGGTTAGCAGGTCGCTCTTCTTGTCGTTACACGTCAGACTGTGCACATTTTCTATTCTTCATGTATGTATGATTGTTTTACTATTTTGTTTGTATGCACTATGAAATATTTAAGATATAACAAACACCAGTTGACTTTGACATTTTGCCTTATGATATTTCAACATCGTGAGTACTTTACTTTTTTTTTTTTTGCTGCTACATTGTGATACTCTGTGTACTTTGTTGCATCTGAACACTGTCTATGTTTTTGACATATTACGTTTTCTGTCATGCTATGTTGTATGCTCAATTATATCACTAGAAACCAGGTTTTATTTAATGGGTATATGATTTAAATGCAAGACATTAATCATTCTTTATCATTTTCAGAAAGAAATAACGTGTAAAAGAAATAAATTAAACAGAAATGGGAATTTCACCTTCGCAATGAACGAAAGAAGATACAATACGTCGTCACGAAGAGTAAATGGATCAGAATTAACAAGCATTAACAAGAACACGCTATACACATTGTAGAATAGCAGTATTAACTAATTTTTTCTTTCAGAATACGAGTCGATTGATGCAGGCTGTCAGACAGAACTACACATCTTAGTTTTAGTGATGAAATATGCTAGAAATAAGGAACTCTATACTATGAATAGTTGTATAATGGATAATGAAGTGACTTTTTTGCAGATGATAATGAACGGTGACGAATAATGATGAAGAATATAGTGATATGGATAATGAAATTTTTCTTTACAGGTGATGATAATAATGGAATTGTAGTGATATGAATAATGAAGTTTTTTTTTACAGATTATGATAATAATGGAGTTTTGATGATATGGATAATGAAGTTTTTCTTTGCAGATGAAAATAATGATGAAGTTTATATATTTACTGTTAATTAAGAAATGCTATGTAGTTATTTAGGTATTTATTGCAGTTCGTTTTGACAGTATGTCTTATGTCGCATGGTATGATGACTGAAGGTTTTGGAAAGGACGGCTAGAGAACATATATATTTTATACACATATCATTACCTGTTAATTCGAAGTTCACTACTTTTCAGCATAATATGCGTTTCCTCTTTCAGCTTAATAGTCCATTTTGTATTTTTTTTCCAGGAAAAGCTATTCGTGAAATTACTGTGCTATAAGCAGTTAATTATTAAACCTATTGTAGTACTTGCATTTTTTCTTACCCATTTGTGTGTGTCATTCATGAATGTGATCACATATACTGCCTTTGTTTCATAACCTTGCTACAGCTGACTCATGACGAACGACGTTACCTATCCTGATTTGCAGCAATAAGTCAAAAGCAAATATTGTTAAGCCCCAGTAATTAATTATCGATCCCAACGCAATGCACTGCTAGCACAAAAAAAATGTGTTAACAGTCCCATATAATGCTACCAGTTTAAGAGAGTTCTGAGTAATTCTGAATGATGTTTTTCTAATCACAGACCTTGAGTAATAGTTACAGTATGTTACTTTTCAATATGTCCTATGTCACTGGCATGATGAATTCTGAGTAATACTGAATAATGTTTTCTAGTCACAGGCCTTAAATAACAGTATCTTACATTTTCAGTACGTTCTATGTCACTTGAATGATGAGTTCTGAGTAATACTGAATTATGTTTTTCTAATCACAGACCTTGAGTAATAGTTACAGTGTGTTACATGTTAAATATGTCCTATGTCACTTGAATGATGAGTTCTGAGTAATACTGAATGATGTTTTTCTAATCACAGACCTTGAGTAATAGTTACAGTGTGTTACATGCTAAATATGTCATATGTCACTTGAATGACGATAAATGTTTTGTAATATTCAATACTTGCTACATGTTTAGTAACTGGCCAATGAGTGCCAATAATTATTTTTAAGTATGTCATATGTCACTTGAAGGATGAAAAATGTTTTGTAATAATTAATACTTGCTGACCAACGAATGCCACTGTTTCTTATACTTTAAATTTATATTATGTCACTTTCATGCTGTATATATGAATTAGCTCCTGTTTTGAATGATGACTTCTGATGATTTGTATCTGGCCAATGAGTTCCAATGTTCTCTGTAAACAGAAAACTTATGAACATTATTCTGTAATACTTCATACATGGTACAGAAATGTTCAGTAACTGGGCGATGAGTGCCACCAATTACTCAAATCAGTTAATCGACTAGTGTAATTATCAATGATGACTGGCATAAGATTTAATGTCCTTCACCTTCTGACCTAATTACCGCAAATTACTGCAATATCCGTTTGTTCTGTCTATCCTCATGCTCATGGAGCACTATATTTGGTTTTTGCAGTAATTCTACGTTGGTGTACCTTACAAGAACGTGGTGTTGACATGACATGCTGTACACCACCTTGAGCGATGGAGACATTATTATGGTCCCACTGTTTGGTGTACCTAACGTACTACCAAAATGATAACATGGAATATTACTACGACATTTCAGTGTCTTGGCTACACTGATTAATACTTCAGGGAAAAGAACTTCAGATTGTCTCACTTGGTGTTGTGCTTCTGTAGAAAGATATGGACTTTCAGTGCGGCTGCGTGCAACCTAATGTGCTCCAACCATGACGCAATCCTTCTCATTCCTTTCCTAGTTCTTGTAAAATGATAATGACATATATAGTGCGTGTGCACTTCATTTTCATTTGTTAACAAGATCAGTTGTCCTAAATATGCTAAAGACTTTTACAGTGCATGTGCACTTTATTTCAATCCATGATATGGTATGTAAAAATGCTAAAGACTTCTACAGTGCGTGTGCACTTCATTTCATTTGTTAACAAGATCAGTTGTCCTAAATAGGCTAAAGACTTCTACAGTGCGTGTGCACTTTATTTCACTCCATGATATGTTATGTAAAAATGCTAAAGTCTTCTACAGTGCGTGTGCCCTTTATTTCACTCTGATATGTTATGTAAAAATGCTAAAGACTTCTACAGTGCGTATGCACTTTATGTCATTTGTTAATATGATTTGTACTCATTCCGTATACTTTGTGATTTCCTCATATATTCTGAACTACAGTGCGTGTGCACTTTATGCCATTTGTTAATATGTTTTGTACTCATTGTGTACACATTTTGTCTTTGCCTGATATGTTCTGTACTCAGTGCATGTGCACTATATTTTATTTCATGGGTCTGCACTTATATATATATGTATATATTCTGTGATTGTAAGCTTAGTTAATTAGGAAAAATTTGTTGCTCATGGCAAGTCCAATTGACTCACCATCGCTGCCAAATTTCTGCCCCCCCCAGTGGAGGGTTATGTAAGACGTATGCATTGCCGGCGACGGGCGAGGCATGGCAGAGTCTCTGACCAGAGAGTAGTATGTCGTTAGTCGTTGCTTGTCGCGTGTCGGCAGTAGTAGTCAGTCCGCAGTAGTCTTCAGTACGTGCTAGTGGGCGGTCGGCGCGTGCCTGCGCGTGTCGGCAGTCTGCTCTGGTCGGGACTTTGCAGGATGAGTATTGTTGTAGAAGGTAAAGAAGCAGCCTTTCGCATATCTAATAATGTATGTTAATTGTCATTTAATTTGTTCCAAAAAAATGCCACAATAATAATTTTCATAATATAAAGTAATTTTTTTAAAGAAAAGCATTCATTTCAATTCAAAGAATATTTCCAATGCATGATCATTCCTTCCAAGAATCAGAAAAAAATATACGCCTGCACTGCACGAAGCTGTGCCAAAAATGTCTACATAAGAGCAGATATATTTGCAGCTTTTTATTGAGGTAAGAATTTTTCCTTTTTTTATTCAGAATATAGGGCCGAATGGCAGCGCTGCTGTCCTCATAAAATTTATCAGGTTACTAATTTGTTTTTTTTATTATTATTTCCGCGATTAGGAATTGAATTTTGTGGTTACATTAAATGTGAATGCATTTCTGTACAGAGATTATAAATGGGAGCCAATTTTGTTCAGAGGGTTCATTAAAATCAATTTTGTTCAGAAGTTACAATATTAAAAAATTCATTTAATTATTATTTTTGTGGGAGGTTACGTTTGGTTCATGGTTCATGGCTCATGGCTTCATTTTAATTATTTAAATTTCTCGTGTGGGGAGGTTACATCTTTTTACGCGTCTATACCGAGCGCTAGAAATTTTCCAACGTTTATCCGTTCCAAATTTATGTTGTAATCATTCGTCGGCATTTGGAAAGGCCCTTCTTTATCACCTGTACTTCAAAACGGTTCAAATGGCTCTGAGCACTATGGGACTTAACTTCTGAGGTCATCTGTCCCTTAGAACTTAGAACTACTCAAACCTAACTAACCTAAGGACATCACGCGCATCCATGAACGAGGCAGGATTCGAACGAACCTACGACCGTAGCGGTCGCGCGGGTCCAGACTGTAGCGCCTAGAACCGCTCGGCCACCCCGGCCGGCTCACGTTAATAACGCCCTATGTCCTCTAAATAAACAGTTGGTGTAGAAATTTCACTGTTTTATTTTAGGTAATAATTACAGTGAAATGGGAAAATGTATATCGATTAATACTATTTATTGTCAGAATGTCGAGTAATTGTTATTGATGGCGGGGTAGGTCCCAGCGGCTCCTGGTTAGCATTGTGTCCCATTCGTCATTAGTGCGATATATAGCAATGACATGACATGTGTCATGTTATTGAATATTTAACTAGGGACTGATGACCTTAACAGGTAAGTCCCATAAGATTTCACACACATTTGAACATTTTTTGAATATTTAACGTAGTTAGGGTTTAAATATGGCTTGATTATGCCCATTCAGAATTACTACGTGTAAAAGTACATATGTTCAGCTTAATAAATAGAGAAATTTTTCCATTTATTTTCATTGTGTAAGCTACTATATATTTTCGAACGAAGTGAAAGGAACCGATCAGAAGAAATGTTTTTAACGTACTGTCAAATTTAGCTTTGGCCACCGTCAGGCATTTTATGTCATTAGGTGATTGATCAAAAAGTTTGGTGACAGCATTATTCGCTCATTTCTCAGTTAAAACTGCTTTTAATGAAGAATAATGAAGGCGAGTTGTTTGTCTCTCTGTACATTTTTACCTGCCTTGACCCCTCTCCTATCTTAGGAGAACGTGACAGAAAGTCTATTAAAACCCCATAAACAAGTATAAGAAATGAAATAGTAAATCAGATTTTTCGGCCTCAAGAATTCCGTGAAGTTGAGCAGCTTTCTGCGCATTAAAGGTGGTTTTCAGGTGGAGGTTATTCCTTCATGCACGGCCCTTGCTTACGAGTATCAGAGACTACGTTTAACAGATACCACTTATCACCGAATGTACAGCACAGCCACAAACAAGTATGGCACCATTAACAGGTTAAATCTAGCGTTCAGTAATGACAGGTCACTGTGGTTACACTTTCGTTCATCACTACCATACGTGATATTAAGATTTACGCTTAGCTA
The DNA here is from genome assembly GCF_023864345.2 of Schistocerca serialis cubense. Lineage (NCBI taxonomy): Eukaryota > Metazoa > Arthropoda > Insecta > Orthoptera > Acrididae > Schistocerca > Schistocerca serialis. Next base: position 772,739,082 of record NC_064641.1, on the reverse strand, counting down.
TCAGTAATGTCTTATAGAGCATATGATAATTTTGGACCTGATACTGTTTTAATAAATACTCAACGCAATACTGGAAAACACATAGAAAGCTCGTATCTGTGATTTATATCTTACCTTGGCAACATTTCCAGAATAACGCTTCGCCAAAACCTTGTGGAATAACACATGACATCTATGGTAACACCAAGGGGAAGGCACTACCCAGACATGCAATCAAGGATTTCCCGCTCGAGGAGGACGTCGACTACCAACAATTTTGGTTCCCCACTGCGATACCACGCCACAAATGAGTTGATGCAGAGCTCGATACAACGCTTGGTGTGCCATGGACAACGTCTTTCTATCAGACAGACACACACACACACACACACACACACACACACACACACACACACACACACATACAAACGCGTGTGTGTGTGTGTGTGTGTGTATGTGTGTGTGTGTGTGTGTGTGTGTGTGTGTGTGTGTGTTTGTGTTTGTGTGTGCAAGTGTCACATTGTATACGTAGTGTGGCTTGCACGCCCTAGAACGTGGTAATGCAGAGACATCCACACACACACACACACACACACACACAAACGCGCGCGCGCGCGTGTGTGTGTGTGTGTGTGTGTGTGTGTGTGTGTGTGTGTTTGTGTGTGCAAGTGTCACATTGTATACGTAGTGTGGCTTGCACACCCTAGAATGTGGTAATGCAGAGACATCTGTGGGTCGGTTAGTTAGCACTTGTCAAACGCTCTTTACCAGTTAAACTGCGCCTTTTCCGAAAGTGGCATATTTAAGCTAGGTGGCTGACTATCGTCAACGCTGAATAACGCCGAAACGGCACAACATATCAAACTTTTCTCGTAAAAATTATTTCTCAGCACAACCTTCCCTGCAACACGCTCACAAGCTTTTCATTCTGTTTCTGATCATACTATATTTTCTGATAACGGCTATCGAGACGAATCCAACGATGTGTAAAAGTAAGGTCTTTGAAGGTCAACGAAGGTCACAAAGATGGCATTAACGTCCATTTACAGAAGGTGTTCGAAGTGATGACCATTGGTATCAGTGCAGTGTTGCAATCTTCTTATCATGGATTGAGCGGTATTCATTATCACATCAGCACTTATCGAAGCACATGCTCTGATAATTCTCTCTCGCATATCTTCAGATGTAGTTTGAATGTCTTTATAAAGAATGTCTTTTACGAATACCCACAAGAAAAAATCCAGAGGCGTCAAGTCTAGAGAACTAACCAGCCACGACACATCTCCTCGGCGTCCAAACCAACAATTTGGGAATTGTCTCTGCAACTCATTTCTATCCATCAGCGAAAAATGTCCCAGACACTCATCGTGTTGATGCCACATTCTGTTCCTCGTTCCTAAAGATATTTCTTCCAATAATAGACCTAATATTTCTTGGAAGAATGTGGTGCACTTCCTACCATTAAGATTTCCTTCGATGAAATAAGGGCCTATAATTCTATCCTCCAGAATGTCCACGATTTTTGGTATGCAACTTGCCGCAGCCAAAATGGATTTTCAGTTCCCTGATAATGCACGTTATCCAGATTGACCTTTTCATGGATTTTGAATGTACCCTCGTCAGAGGGTATCAGCAGAATTCAATGTGACGCATACAATCTGTACTAGTTAATTCTTGGTGGAGACTGATATGGTAAGGATGATGATGATGGCGATGCAGAACACGAACAACACTACTCTGCCTCATGGCAGATTCTACTGCGATTTGACGCGAACTAACACAAGGATCTCAAACCAAAGTGGCAAGAGTACCAATTTCCGTTTCCTTGTTAGTAACTTTCCTTTGCCGGATATGTTTCCAATGCGTTAAAGATCGGTTGTTCTCACATTATCATACGCATATTTAAACGCACGACGTTTAGGGTAAGTACTTGAGGATATCTTTCGTCGTATAAGTCTCTAGCTCTCACTGAATTTCGTTGGCATTCTCCGTAAATGAGAAGCATATCGACTTGTTCTTCGAAAAAATACATCATTCACATTCGCTTGATTCGACGATACTAGTCTTACTGCTCCCATTAGTGTTGTATTGCGAAACAGTCGAATAGTGTTGACATGTCAATGGTACGTTAGATGAATACGCCGTATTCCGTGAATATTTACTATTCGCACGATATACGAGAGAGAACTGTCAGAACATGTCCTTCGATAAGTGCCGAAGTGATGAGGAACAAATGGCTCAAATGGCTCTGAGCACTATGGGAGTTAACATCTGAGGTCATCAGTTCCCTAGAACGAAGAACTACTTAAACCTAACTAACATAAGGACATCACACACATCCACGCCCGACGTAGGATTCGAATCTGTGACCGTAGCAGTCGCGCGGTTCCAGACTGAAGCGCCTAGAACCGGTCGGCCATACAGGATAAAGAACACTACTCAATCCATGGTAAGAAGATTGCAGCACTATTTTGATACCAATGGTCGTCACTTCGAACACCTTCTGTAAATGGACGTTCACGTCTCCTTTGTGACCTTCGTTGACCATCAAAGACCTTACTGTTACACATCATTGGATTCGTCTCGATAGCCGCTATCAGAAAGTAAGTACCAAACTATAGCATCTATAGCATCCCATTTAGAAAAACAAAGTTGACCTTCATATCTCTGACGCGACCCCACCTAGCAACAAATAACCAACGTCATATTATGGCCGCCGTTGTCCCATGCAACATATCATACTTTCGGAGTTATTCTAGGTATCAATAATTAGTGACTCACCCTATATATATATATATATATATATATATATATATATATATATATATATAGTGAATATGATTTTGGAACAATAAGTGCTGATATTTTCACTTGTAACAGGAGACAGTATACTGAACAACAGTATTTACTTCATTTGCAGACTAATAATTATAGATCTTCGGAGTAGTACGTGTTTAGGTTATTTTAATAACCTCCCAGTACATGTGACAAAAGCAAGCCATTAATGCTGATTTTCCCCTGGGTACCACGTCAGGTGATGAAATGTTGATGCATGGATGCAAAACGGTAGTCTATAATGGTAGGCGCCGTGCACTTACTGGTGAAGTCACGACCATTCAGAAAACACTAAGTACGGAATTAGGTAACTGTTATACGCTGAGAGAGAATAACACACTGACGTGGCTACCCCACCAAAATACCAACGATCATAATATCTGAACTTACACCGCTAAAGCAACATGATTTATATATTATGAATACAACCAATATAATTCTTCCACTCGGGTTTTACACGTGTGTGCGTGTGCGTGTGCGTGTGCGCGTGTGCGTGTTCGAATGTGCCTTTTAATTTGTAACATATTCTGAATTCATGGCTGGATCATGTCCGAAGCCCACGAAAAATAAAATAAATAAAATTAAAATAAAACTTCTTGGTTATCTTAAATCTTGCTGTTTTTCAGCCTGCAATGGGTATGTAATGTGTATTCTCGTAACACTGATGATACAATACACTATCTACTGAGTTAAGATATCCGATATGATACATTATTTCGATGTAACGCCACAATAATTAATTTCTGGAATAAGATTAAAGCTCCATGCGTCTTTGAAGGACCCAAAACTTATCTTAATTGAATACTTCATATTCTTAATTAAATGAAGCAATCTTTTACTACTATACCGTATTTGAATTAAGGAAAACAAAAATAATCAGAATGGGAAATCATGTTAAGGATTCGAATTGGTGATGTCTTTTATGATCATAGTGTGTTTGGAATACGTTTAAGAGTGCGATTAAATAGGTGCGTAATTGTATTTTCTACTTTTCCCGTTGTTATAAGTTCTTTGACAGACTGTCTTATAATATTACTGCAGGAAAGGAGCTTGTAGTCCTGTACGTAACAGTATGAGTGTTATATTGACGCTCTTTCGCCAACGGAAGGCCCTACGAAAACCCTTATGTACAGAACAGTGTTGCGTTTCAGAAGGCGATTGCTGAGATACTAGATATTCCTCATAAGCATGCATTAGATCCCTAAAATATCCACGAATCTTTAAAATCAAGTGAATTATCACTTTAAATGTGCAGTCACTTGTTACATTGTTACCATGAATTGGTATCCTCAAAATAAAATGAAGCTTATCAAAAATTGTAATAGAAGGTATGGCAGATATACTACAATTAGACAAAATAATGCGACTAGTGGGACTATCAAGGAGATATTAGATAAGGCGAGCTAACACACAACTGTTTTCCACCTGTGGTCCTTAACACTTGCCACCAGAGAATATGTGTGAATCCCGTGCGCAGCATCACAGATGATGGTACTCAGAAGTATTTTCAACAGCGGTGAGGGCAGCATGGATTTACTTGTAAGGCTGCTGCCAGTGAATATACAGTTTATGACAAAGAATTGAAGCATTCAGAAGACATAATCAGCTGTCAGTGTAACTTCGCTCACGTTCACACCATTGGCAAGTCTGTAAATGAAAGAGTCGCAATTCTCTGTGACACGTAGAAGGGTCACCAGAGTAGATTAGCGTTGTTAGCGTCGGAAGTTGTTAGCGCACCTGGCATTTCGTCATTTGTAGTGACCCCTTAAGCAACCTACCAGCTCTCGACAAGTGATTTCCTAGGCATGGTACTGTTACACCACGAGTCTCTTCATGCCCTCTCCACCAGTGGACGCTCAGTGGCCTTCATTTGGACCGCAGGCCATGTCGGCATACCAGGTAATGAGCTTGATAACCACCTGGCAAAACAGGGCACCAGTAAACCATCTCTGGAGATTGATCTCCCGGAGACGGATTTGCGAGTCGTCTTCCGCCACAAAGTTCTCGCGATCTCGAATACTGAATGGCGCACTCTGAGTACACGAAATAAACTCCGTGCTATCAATGAAACGACGCATGTGTAGCCTTCATCGAAGGGAGCCACTCGCAGGGAATCTTATCCTTTGCCGGCTCCGCATTGGCCATATGTGGCTAACACATGGCTACCTTCTCCGTCGTGAAGACCCACCTCAGTGTCGCTGTGACTCCCTTCTGACTGTCGTGCACATCTTGCTTGACTGCCCACTTTTACCTCTCTGCGCCGGACTTTTAATCTTCCCAGCACCCTACCTTCCGTGTTGGGCGACAATGTCTCAACGGCAGATTTAGTTTTATATTTTATTCTTGAAGGGGTTTTTTATCGTACGATCTAAGGGTGGGCGTTTGGCCTTCTCTCTGGGGCCTCCACCCACCCTCCCTCCATTTTAACTCTGTCCCCATTTCTTTGCATTTGTTTGTCTTGGTGTTCGGTTTTTTCCTATATGCGGTCATCTCACCTTGTCTTTTTGGGGTGGACATTTTAATGTGCTGAAGAGTGGCTGGCTCATCCACTTTTATTCTTGTGATCAGCCAGCCTAGACCATCTGCTCTATGGTTTTAATACAATCTTCTACTTTTCCTTATGGTGTATGTTTTCCCCGGTTTTTGTTTGTCCCATTCATTTTCTTTTTCGGTGTGGTTCCCCATTCATTTCCCCCCCTTTTCCTTTACCAAACGTACTTTAGGAGTTTTTTCACCGTGAGTCGTGTTTGCGTTTGGAACAAGGGCCTGATGACCCTGTAGTTTGGTCCCTTTACCCCTCAAACCAACCAACCGCACCTGGCAAGGCACATACAGTAAGGGACGTGAACAGCGTTAGATGTTGACTGATCACTGACGGATATGCTGCGTACTCGTTTGGACAGAATTATCAGGACCTGATCGAGTTTGAAAGGTACTCATTGAGGCTCTCTATTTGGTCACGTGTTCGAATCGTGGAGTATGCTGATTTGCGACCCATTCGGATGTGATAGTGGCCCACTGTTGGACTACATGTAAACGTGAAGGAAGGTATTGTCTGTATTGTGTGTATTAAAACGGGTACCTAGAAACGACGGTGAGGATTTGTCCCGCCGTAGCCCTCAGTGGTTAACAACGCAACAACAGGCCACAGCAGTCCACCCACCCCACCGCCGCCGCCCCACACCGAAAGCAGGCTTATTCGAGGGAAGGCATACTCCCCATCAAGCTTCCGGCAGTCCACGTCTGACGACCACAAGAGAGGTTCGCCGCCTTGTGCACCAAGCAACGCGTAACCCATGCTCATCTGCACTTGCCACACGATAACACGAAATGAATTCACTTCAACGTTCTGTCTCATCCGGCACCATTGGTAGAAGATTAGTAGCAGGTGGACTATGGAAATGTCGTCACATGCTTAGGCTCCCGTTAACACTACAGCACTTACGGCTGCCTTTGGAATGGTGCCACGACCAGGAAGCACGGAACACTGGCGAACAGTGGCGTTTTGTACTCGGCGACGAATCGCAGTTCAGCATTACACCGGATGACCATCGTAGGGCAGCGACCTGGGCCGATGTCCCATTCTCATAATATTTTGGAGAGAAACAGCGGTGTTACTCCCGGAGTCACGATGTAGGAAGACGTCTGGTATGACTTCAGGTCACGTCTGGTAGTAATTGAAGCACCTCTGAAGGCTCATTAGTGCCTCTTTCGACGTGCTTAGTCCTCATGTGTTACTCCCATTCAACGGTACCGCGTTGTTATTTTCCAACAGGACTTGGCTCCCCCACATATGACACGTGTTTTTATCAATTGTCTGTGTGATGTTGAGGCACTCCCATGACCAGAAAGACACCCAGATTTGCCTGCGATAGAACATGCAACGGATCGTCTCGGACGCCAACTCCGTCCCATTGCCAGTATCGAGGATATAAAAGACTAGTTGAAAGATTTCTGGTCCATCTTACATCGGGAACGGAGACAACAGCTTTACGACACTCTTCCCATTCGAATCGGAGAATTTATCCAAGATACAGGGGATCCAACATCATACTGATAAACGGGCTTGTGCCGCCCAGTTTTTCGTCTGAATTTTGTAATCACTGGATTTTGTAATCACTCAACCCGATAAGTTTCATTCGTTTCCGCCCTGTCTTCTGGATGCTTCATTTTTTATGACTCACTGTATTACGTCTTACGTCTATCAGGTTCATTTCCTTTTGTATAACTTCCGCCGATGCTGATTCGCACATCTGCTCTAAACTGCTTGTAGACTGTCAACAAGCTGATCAATTGTCATTAAGCGTATGACAACGGTAGCAAACAATCCGGCACTAGTACTCTTGCATTAGCAATATTTATATTTATATCGTTTTTTTAAGTTGTTTTGTATGTTTTGTATGTTAACCGGGGGCCTAGAAACGACGGAGAGGCTCCGTCCCCGCCGCAGCCGTAGTGGTCCGCATGCTCACGACGACTACCGCTGTCCACTTCACCCCTCCGCCTCCCCACACCGAACCACTCTTTCAGGGTTATTGTGCGTGTAAACGCCCCCAAAGAACGTCTCACATTAGACGATTGTAACCCCTATGTTTGCGTGGTAGAGTAATGATGGTGTACGCGTGTGTGGAGAACTTGTTGGCGCAGTAATCGCCGACATAGTGTAGCTGTGGTAGAATAAGGGAAACCAGCCCGCATTCGCCGAGGCAGATGTAAAACCGCCTAAAAACCATCCACAAACTGGTCGTTTCACCGGACCTCGACACAAATCCGCCGGGCGGATTCTTGCTGGGTACCAGGCGCTCCTTCCCAATCCGGAAAAGCGTGCGTTAGAAAATGGTTCAAATGGCTCTGAGCACTATGGGACTTAACATCTGAGGTCATCAGTCACCTAGACTTAACTACTTAAACCTAACTAACCTAAGGGCATCACACACATCCATGCCCGAGGCAGGATTCCAACCTGCGACTGTAGCAGCAGCAAGGTTCCGGACTGAAGTACCTAGAACCATCGGCCCGTGCGTTAGAGCGCACGGCTAACCGTCCAGGCGTTTTTTGAGAGTTACTTTTGTTATTGATTTACCGCCGTCAACGAAATCATTAAAAAGATGAAAACAAGAACAGACTGGACAACGACAGTGAAGGACACTGGACGTGGTCGTTTCAAGAGAACCATCCCGGTATTCACCTCAAGCGATATAGGGAAAGTACAGAAAGCCTAACGTGGATGCCGGACAGTGATCTGGAGCTCACTCCTACCAAGGGCGAGTCCGTTTTCTTAAACATCGCTCCACCTCTATAGCTATTACACTGCACTGACGAAAAACAAAACGCAAGAAGGAGTTGTACGACATACACTGAAGTTGCTAGACGTGTTTCTACATCTCATATATGATGTGTATTCAAATTTCGCACCAGTCGCATAAGAGTGGCGCTAGTAGCGCCACTATGAGAATGCAAATCAGGTTTGCTTTAAATACACACTGCAACGGTCGTGAGCGTCAGTTACATTTCAGATTGAACGTGTTGAGTTGATGACGATCAACAATGCCTAAGGTGATAAAGAAGCAATTACCAACACCGCACTAAGTTTGGATAAGGTCGTGTAATAGGGCTACAAGAAGCCAGATGTTCCTTCTGTGATACTTCAGAAAGACTTGGCAGGAATGTGGCTAGGTAGAGGTGGTGACAAGAATATACTGTCGTGAGAAGCGTAGGCTCCGGATTGCCACGCGGCACTGTGGAAGGGGAACACCATCGTGTTCGACGTACAGCTGTGACGCATCGTACTGGATCTGCAACAGTAATATGAGCAGAAGTTAGCACTACTATGACACAACGAACGTTAACAAATCGGTCACTTCAAGGACAGCTCCGACTGACGCCCTGCAGAGTGCATTCCGAAGAGCTCAAACCACTGTCATTTGCGACTTACGTGGTATCAGCCTACAGCTCTTTGGAGGGTAGAGTGGAGACCTGTTGTGATTAATGATGACAGCTCGTTCTGCCTCGGTACCAGTTTTGGTTGTGTGTTGGGTAGCAGGAGGTCAGTTGAGAGTATGCAACCAATGTGTCGGCATGCCTGATCCACTGGATGCACATCTGGGGTTATGGTCTGGGGGACAATTTCGTATGAAATCAGGAGCATTCTCGTTGCTATCCCACGCATCCTGGCCGCAAATTTGTAGGTCAGTCTGGTGATTCGACCTCTTCTGTTGCCATTCATGAACAGCATTCCAGGCACCCAACATGTCCTACAGAGTGTCGATATGTAACCTTGACCTAGTCGATCACCAGATCTGTCGCCAATCGTGCACATAGGGGACCATATCCGACGACAAGTACAGTGTCATCCACAACGAACAATAACTGTCACTATACTGACCGACCAAGAGCAACTTTCGCGGAGCTCCATCCCACCAACTAGCATCCGTCACCAGTACAACACGACTCGTGAACATTTGCGTGGCTGCATTCAACTTTCTGGCTCCTACACCACGGACATTTGCCATGTCTTATGTCAGGCTTAGATTTACCTGTGATCTTTCTACCTTAATCAGTTAAATATCTCACCTTGACAAATGCTTTTCCGAAATTTCATTACTGTACATTTTTTTGGTGTTGCGTTTTTTTCGTCGTTCTGTATGTGTAAAACTACCACGTAAATCTCTTAACAGGCCCCGCGTGACCGCTACGGTCGCAGGTTTGAATTCTGTCTCGGGGATGGGTGTGTGTGATGTTCTTAGGTTAGTTAGGTTTAAGTAGTTCTAACAAGGGAACCTCCCCATCGCACCCCCCTCAGATTTAGTTATAAGTTGGTACAGTGGATAGGCCTTGAAAAACTGAACACAGATCAATCGAGAAAACAGGAAGAAGTTGTGTGGAACTATGAAAAAAATTAGTAAAATATACAAACTGAGTAGTCCATGCGAAGATAGGCAACATCAAGGACAAATATGAGCCAAGGTGCGCCGTGGTCCCGTGCTTAGCGAGAGCAGCTATGGAACGAGAGGTCCTAGATTCAAGTCTTCCCTCGAGTGAAAACTTTAATTTTTTGTTATCAGTTTATGTGACAAACTCTTATGTTTTCATCACTTTTTTGGGAGAGATTATCACATCCACAAGAAAACTCAAAATGTGGCAAGGTAGAAGAATCTTTTTACCCATTCGCTAAGTATACAAGTTAGGTGGGTCGACAACATATTCCTGTCATGTGACGCACATGCCGTCACCAGTGTCGTATACAATGTGTCAGATGTGTTTTCCTGTGGAGGAATCGGTTGACCTATGACCTTGCGATCAAATGTTTTCGGTCCCCATTGGAGAGGCACGTCCTTTCGTCTACTAATCGCACGTTTTTGCGGTGCGGTCGCAAAACACAGACACTAAACTTATTACAGTGAACAGAGACGTCAATGAACGAACGGACAGATCATAACTTTGCGAAAATAAAGAAAGTAAAATTTTCAGTTGAGGGAAGACTTGAACAAAGGACCACTCATTCCGCAGCTACTCACGCTAACCACGGTACCAGTCTCCTTGATGTTGCCTATCTTGCACATGGACTACTCAGTTTGTATATTTTACTAATTTTTCTCATAGTTCCACACAACTTCTTCCTGTTTTCTCGATTGATCTGTGTTCAGTTCTTCAAGACCTATCCACTGTGCCAACTTATAACTAAATCTGAGGGGAGTGCGATGGGGAGGTTCCCTTGTAAGTACTAGGGGACTGATGGCCTCCGATGTTAAGTCCTATGGTGCTCAGAGCCATTTTTTTTTTTCTTAACAAGCAACTAGTAAATGTACACTACTGGCCATTAAAATTGCTACACCAAGAAGAAATGCTGATAAAAGGGTATTCATTGGACAAATATATTATACTAGAACTGACATTTGATTACATTTTCTCGCAATTTGGGTGCATAGATCCTGAGAAATCACTACCCAGAACAACCACCTCTGGCCGTAATAACGGCCTTGATACGCCTGGGAATTGTGTCAAACAGAGCTTGGATGGCGTGTACAGGTACAGCTGCCCATGCAGCTTCAACACGATACCACAGTTCATCAAGAGTAGTGACTGGCGTATTATGGCGAGCCAGTTGTTCGGCCATCATTCACAAGACGTTTTCAATTGGTGAGAAATCTGGAGAATGTGCTGGCCAGGGCAGCAGTCGAACACTTTCTGTATCCAGAAAGACCCGTACAGGACCTGCAACACGCGGTCGCGCATTATCCTGTTGAAATGTAGGGTGTCGCAGGGATCGAATGTTGGGTATAGCCAGAGGTCATAACATATCTGAAATGTAACGTCCACTGTTCAAAGTGCCGTCAATGCGAACAAAAAGTGACCGAGACGTGTAACTATGGCACCCCTTACCATCACGCCGGGTTATATGTGATTATGGCGATGACGAATACACGCTTCCATTCTGCTTTCACCGCGATGTCACCAAGCGTGGATGCGACCATTATGACGCTGTAAACAGAATCTGGATTCATCCGAAAAAATGACGTTTTGCCGTTCGTGCACCCAGGTTCGTCGTTGAGTACACCATCGCAGGCGCTCCTGTCTGTGATGCAGCGTCAAGGGTAACCGCAGCCATGGTCTCCGAGCTGATAGTCCATGCTGCTGCAAACGTCGTCGAACTGTTCGTGCAGATGGTTGTTGTCTTGCAAACGTCCCCATCTGTTGACTCATGGATCGAGACGTGGCTGCACGACCTGTTACAGCCATGCAGATAAGATGCCCGTCATCTCGACTTCTAGTGATACGAGGCCGTTGGGTTCCAGTACGGCGTTCCGGAATACCCTCCTGAACCCACCGATTCCATATTCTGCTAACAGTCATTGGATCTCGACCAACGCGAGCAACAATGTCGCGATTAGATAAACCGCAATCGCGATAGGCTACAATGCGACCTTTATCAAAGTCGAAAACGTGATGGTACGCATTTCTCCTCCTTACACGAGGCATCACAACGTTTCTCCAGGCAACGCCGGTCAACTGCTGTTTGTGTATGAGAAATTGGTTGGAAACTTTCCTATGTCAGCACGTTGTAAGTGTCGCCACCGGCGCCAACCTTGTGTGAATGCTTTGAAAAGCTAATCATTTGCATATCACAGCATCTTCTTCCTGTCGATTAAATTTCGCGTCTGTAGCACGTCATCTTCTTGGTGTAGCAATTTTAATGGCCAGTAGTGTATCACATTCGGTTAGTAGCAAACGCCACTGCTCGTTTCCCTGCCAAATGCACATTTGTGATCTTGAACTATCTAAAGAGCTCTAACGGGAAGGCTCTGCATATTTTCTGAAAGGCGGGCCTCTCTAATAACTGGAGGAGACGAAAGACAAAAGGAGCCGGTTTCAAACGCCTTGGCACAGGAGAAAATTAAATTCCTGTTCCACTTTGAGAGAAAGTGACTCGGAGAGAACAATATGTTACAGAGAACGCCTCAAGACCAGCGCTTATGGCGCCTGCACGATATTACTCCGCCTGTATACCTGTAGTCTGCCGAAGGTTCATACATTCTCTTGCTCTTCATAAAACACGAACTTAGTAACGTCAAAAATCAGCTTCATGAGTTAAAATTATACTGTGTGATTTATACTAACAGTAGAAATAATCTTCCACATTTTTAACGAAAGGAAATATTGCTACTGAGCTTCACGAGGCTTTTTGGATTACCAAAATCTCCTGCGTATCGCACTGACATTTAGTGCACATGAAAATGACGGTACGTTCACGCTCCAGTCCGAACGTGTGCATAATCTCGAATGACAAGTTTTCGACGGGGCGTCAATCAACAACCTTATCTAAAACACTGTCAGTTTATCTTTGGCATGTATATCTGTCCTCGTATAAATTAAACACTGTGCGAGTTTATTACGCAAAATTAAATTCATTTGATTCATTAAATAGGTAAATAAAGGTTTCTTACAGAACACAAGAAATTCCAGCAGTCATTACTCTAATTAAATCCACTTTGATTACCATGAACTTAGTTTCCAGTTTATTAAATGTTTGTCGAAGTGATGCCGAGAACACGGACAGGAGACAATAGGTAACATACGTGCTGTAGTTTTTTTTTTTTGTTTGTTTTTTTTTTTCAAAATGATCTGTGGCGAAATCACTATGGGACTTAACATCTGTGGTCATCGGTCCCCTAGAACTTAGAACTACTTAAACCTAACTAACCTAAGGACATCACACACATCCATGCCCGAGGCAGGATTCGAACCTGCGACCGTAGTTGTCACGCGGTTCCAGACTGAAGCGCCTAGAACTGCACGGCCACACCGGCCGGCACGAGAGACATTCTCCAGTCCTTCCAATATACTTATCTAAGCGTAGACGAGAATTGGCTTAAATTCAAAGAAAAAGTAGAGATATATACCACATAAATTTATAATATGGGGTACTGGTCCTCCATGCTACACAAAACATGTTAGAACAGTGTTGCAAAAGCAGTGAGAAAACACGCCAAATTTAAAATAACGCAAAATCACGGACATTAGTGAAGTCCTACAAAACACGAAGTTTGGCACGAACTTCAATGCGAGATGCTTTTAGCAGTTTCTACAACAAAAGTTTGTCTAGAAATTTTTCAGTACACCAGCAGCAAAATGCAATCAGTACCTTCACTACAATATAGCAACGGTAATGTTACTGATGACAGTGACACGGATGGGTAGTTACCAAACACCTTTTTCGAAATACCTTCACAAAAGAAGACGAAGAAAATATTTCAGAATTAGAATGTATATCATAGATATCTTTGGTGTAGCGAGGTAGATTAAATCATCGAACGAAGGGAAGGCCTCAGGTCCAGTCTGTATACCAGTTAGGTCCCTTTCAGAGTATACGGATATAATAGCTCCATACTCAGCATGTACAATCGTTCGTACGTTCGTTGAAAGATTCGTACTGTAAGTCTGGACTGTTGCATAGGTCACACTAATGAAAGGAAACAGAAGTAATCCTCTGAATTTTACACCCATATCAGTAACGTCGATATGGTTCAAATGGCTCTGAGCACTATGGGACTTAACAAATGGTTCAAATGGCTCTGAGCACTATGGGACTTAACAGCTGTGGTCATCAGTCCCCCAGAACTACCACTGAAACCTAACTAACCTAAGGACATCACATACATCAATGCTCGAGGCAGGATTCGAACCTGCGACCGTAGCAGTCGCGCGGTTCCGGACTGCGCGCCTAGAAGCACGAGATCACCGCGGCCGGCTGGGACTTAACAGCTGAGGTCATGAGTCTCATAGTACTTAGACCTACTTAAACCTAACTAACCTAAGGACTTCACACACGTTTATGCCCGAGGTAGGTTTCGAACCTGCGACCGTAGCGGTCGCGCGGTTCCACACTGAAGCGCCTAGAACCGCTTGGCAACTGCGGTCGGCTAACGAACCTTATGAATTACTCCGAGCAAAACGATTTATTGACAAATAGCCGTCACAGATTTGGAAAACATCGTTGCTGCGAAACACAACTAGCCACTTATTCTCACGAAGTAACGGGTGCTGTCGATAGGGCATGTCAAATGGATCCCCATACTTTTAGATTTCCAAAAGCATTTTGACGCTATTCCTCATAAACGACTTCTGATCAAATTGTGAGCATATATTGTCTCAGTTGTGCGACTGGATTCGCGATTTCCTGCCAGATAGGCCGCAGTTCGTAGCAAATGACGGAAATTCATCGAGTAAAACAGAAGTAATATTTGGCGTTCACAAAGGACGTGTTATAGGCCCCCCGTTGTTCTTAATCTATGTAAACGATTTAGGAGACAAACTGAGCCGCCCCTTTAACTGTTCACAGATGATTAAAACCAATTGCAAAATGATTTAGGTAAGCTGTCTGTAGGGTGCGAAAAGTGATAATAAACTCTAACCTGAGTGCTAAAACGAACCATTAAATTTCGGTTACACGATAATTCACACAACTCACAAGCGGTGAATTCAACTAAACACCTACGGACAATAATTACGATTAATTTAAACTGGAACGATCACGCAGATAATGCTGTGATGGAACTCGAACCAAAGACAGCTCTTTATTGGCAGAATACTAAGAAAACGCAAAAGATCTACTAAACAGACTCTACGCTTGTCCGTACTGTTGGGCGGTGTGGGGTCCATATCAGATAGGATAGATGGAGAAAATTGACAACGTTCATAGAAGGGCAGGCCTTTTTGTACTATCGCGAAATAGGGAAAAGAGTGCAATGAATATGATGAGCGAATTGTGGTGACAATCATTAAAACAATGGCATTTTTCGTTGCTACAGCATCTTCCCACGAAATCTAAAGCACCAACTTTTTCCTCCAAATGCGAAAGTATTTTGTTGGCGTCCATCTATACAGGGTGTTTCAAAAAGGTACGGCCAAACTTCCAGGAAACGTTCCTCACACACAAATAAAGAGATGTTATGTGGACATGTGTCCGGAAACGCTTAATTTCCATGTTAGAGCTCATTTTAGTTTCGTCAGTATGTTGTTCCACCTACGTTCAATGGAGCACGTTATCATGATTTCATACGGGAGACTCTGCCTGTGCTGCTAGAACATGTGCCTTTATAAGTACGACACAGCATGTGGTTCATGCACGATGGAGCTCCTGCACATTTCAGTCGAAGTGTTCGTACGCTTCTCAACAACAGATTCGGTGACCGATGGATTGGTAGAGGCGGACCAATTCCATGGCCTCCAAGCTCTCCTGACCTCAACCCTCTTGACTTTCATTTATGGGGGCATTTGAAAGCTCCTGTCTACGCAACCCCGGTACCAAATGTAGAGACTTTTCGTGCTCGTATTGTGGACGGCTGTGATACAATACGCCGTTCTCCAGGGCTGCATCAGCGCATCAGGGATTCCATGCGACGGAAGGTGGATGCATGTATCCTCGCTATCGGAGGACATTTTGAACATTTCCTGTAGCAAAGTGTTTGAAGTGACGCTGGTACGTTCTGTTGCTGTGTGTTTCCATTCCATGATTAACGTGATTTGAAGAGAAGTAATAAAATGAGCTCTAACATGGAAAGTAAGTGTTTCCGGACACATGTCCACATAATATATTTTCTTTCTTTGTGTGTGAGGAATGTTTCCTGAAAGTTTGGCCGTACCTTTTTGTAACACCCTGTATAGGGAGAAATAATCTTCATACTAGAATAGTTGAAATCAGATCTTCCAAGGAAATATATAAGTGCTCATTTTCCCCGCACGCTCTTCGAGATTGAATGATAGAAAACTAGCTTGAAAGTTGTTCGATGAGAAGTCTGCCAGGCACTTAATTGTGAACTGCGGAGAATTAAGTGTATGTAGATGCAGACTTTTCAATTATGAAGTTTGTTTCTCTCTAACTTCTGCCGAGGAAAATCGTCACTAGGAGGCGGGGTGGGGGGGGGGGGGGGGGGTGGCGGGGGGGGGGGGGGGGGGGGGTAGGATTTCCAAAGCGACTGCAGAATGGACGAGCTACTAAATTACAAAAACCGTTCTCTCAGCCTCAGAATAACCTATATTAGTATAAGGTTACTACACATACAGGAATTCGTTAACAATTACAGATATCTAACCGGAGTTTCAGACATCAGATTTTCTTATGTATTGTTTTACTTCGTCTAAACAGATTAAGGATTTAATGATAGTATGCAGCGAATATTTCACAAAAATATCCATATAATATCGTTTCGTAGCCTCCCAAGGGCAGTGACAATTTGAATAAAACTATTTTGGATGTTAGATCGCTTCGTAATTGAAAAGAAAAATAACGGTACCACCCACGTTTCAGCCGTCTTTGCAGCGATGTCCACTCAACCCATAAATTATATTTTGATTGGTCGTGTTTTGCAGGGACTTTCATACATTGACAAAACCTTTTGGAGCTTCTTTTTAACAAAAAGGAGCAGAGTTTTTGCCTTCTTCATATACATACGCTTCCCCTCCCCCCAACACCACCACAAGTGCAGATAACACGCACCGTTTTTCACATTCTAGTGTAGGAATGAGGGAGCCATGCCGCCTACATTATCACTAGTGCAAAGAAACACTTCATGAAAAATTCTCTGCGAAACCTGTCAAACAATATATCACTGAATACATCTTTCTGAGCCGGCCGCGGTGGTCTAGCGGCTCTAGGCGCGCAGTCCGCAACCGCGCGACTCCTACGGTCGCAGGTTCGAATCCTGCCTCGGGCATGGATGTGTGTGATGTCCTTAGGTTAGTTAGGTTTAAGTAGTTCTAAGTTCTAGGGGACTGATGACCACAGTAGTTAAGTCCCATAGTGCTCAGAGCCATTTGAACCATTTTTGAACATCTTTCTGTTGAGTTTAGAAGCAAACATTTACATTAAAAATGCTATAATTGCTTCAACATCTTTGTACATAAAAAAATATTGGTTGTTGCCAATGCAACGAGTTGCTTGACCGTTTGTATACTAATATTTCTCAGGAACTTACTGTCGGTAATTGGAACAGTTTACAAAATACTGTAGTCGTCCAAGATACTTAGTTCATCCAGATCTGCTATAAAAATCGACGTAGTATCAAATGATATTTTACAATAAACTCGCCAAAGATTCAGTAATTTACCCTGAGTTCTCTTTCTCTAGACGGTTGTTGTAAAACTGAAATGCCGGCCGGAGTGCCCGTGCGGTTCTAGGCGCTACAGTCTGGAACCGCGAGACCGCTACGGTTGCAGGTTCGAATCCTGCCTCGGCCATGGATGTGTGTGATGTCCTTAGGTTTGTTAGGTTTAAGTAGTTCTAAGTTCTAGGGGACTGATGACCTCAGAAGTTAAGTCCCATAGTGCTCAGAGCCATTTGAACCATTTTGAACACTTAAATGTGCTCGGTATCATAAATGTATTATAAATGGCTTAGTGAGATATGACTACGAATCCTTTTTACCCGACTCTGGAGTCTGCTAAAAAGGAGTTCGGAGACGGAGGGGAGACGGAAATAGCGCCCTGTTGATATAAACACGCGTTTCTTTGCGAGTTTCCTTCTTCGCTTTAACTTGGCTGTGAATGTTTGTATAGCTCCTTTGGTGACAAAACATACTACGCGTCGAATGTGGCGATAACTGGAGGCCATACAATAGACTATCTGAAGCCGTGTTCCCTGTTTGCTTGTCGGCCGCCAAGAACGGAGGGGTGAATAGCTTGTGACGTTCTCCCCCTGTGAAAGTCGCACATCAGGTTGTAAATAAACTAGAGAACAAGAAGACCCATCTAACAGGAACCTCAAATTTCACCGAAGTGTTGGTTTCTCTCCTGGTGAAGTTGCATACCATCACTTGCGTTACAGTAGTTGTATTTTATGGAGTCCACAGAGAGCCGTTTCCAGGATGTGGAAAGAAGTCAAACATCTAATATTAATATAATTTAAATTGAGTACAACAACTGAGTTAACGTTAATTAAGAGTATTGTATTACAGAGCTAATTGTAATCACAAAATATCCTGAAACGTTAAACTTATGTATGTTTCTGTCAAGGTACCCTTCACTAGAGTAGATTGAGTTGTCAAAAAAGAAGTTCTTTAGTTCAGTCTTTAACTCCGCAATATAGTGTACATTACCGAATATCTGTGCACCCACCTATCTGATTCCTTTCTGTACGAATGTTGAACTCTTGAAGCCTTTGTAGAGAACAGGCTGTTTGTAGTCCCCGTGTTATATTCATTCTTTTAACTATTTTGTGAGAAATATTACGTAATGATGACGACAAAGGACTTTAATATACACTGTTCAATATAATTAGGGGAAGACGTGTATGAACGTCCAGTATTAAATTTATTTTGACATAGGCGGTACCTGTGGTCTCACATTCATGGCTTGAGATCTTCGCTTTCAGTGTAAGCAGCAACAGAAATCACTCGCTATCTATTGGCTGCGTTACGCATTACACTGTCAGGCGACCCCACCGAAAGAGATGAGCACCAGTGTCCAAGTGTTTTCTATCGAAGAGCACAGATGGCAGTTGCCATTCGCAGACGTTGCATTCAACCAGGCACATGCAATGCGACATATTTATGCAGAGCAAATTGAAAGCGCGATCTGTTTGATCCAAAAAGGATTGGCTTTCAGATTCAGATGCCAATGGCTCTCTTTGTGTCATATATAGGCTGTGGGCACGTTACAGTACACAAGGTGAGTTGGAGAAGGTCGCCGACGCTTTACAATCCCACATGAGGACCATTATCTAACAATCTCTGCGTTGCGGCACCGTGTAGATACGGCTAGAACACTGCAAGACACTCTCAGAAGGACCACTAGAGCCGCCATGTCCATTCAAACTGTAATGAACGACATACGAAGAAGAACCGTACAACTCATATTTCCTGTTCGAGTACCGTGTATGGCACGAGATCTCGCAGCTCGCGTTCAGTTCACCAGTTTCCATGCCAACTGCCAACTTCGTCACTGGCGAAATGGGTTAGCCACAGACGAATCCAGATGTCCTCTGACGCAAGGTGATGGTCATGTTCGTGTGCGAAGACCTGTATTGAACGTTACCTGCCAAATGTTGTCCAGGAAATTGACTGATTTCAAGGGTTCTGTGATGTTGTGGAGAGGTTTCAGTATTGACAGCCATACGGCTATTGTCGTTGTCCGTAGTCGCCTTACCGCCAGGCTCAAATGGCTCCAAGCACTATGGGACTAAACTTCTGAGGTCATCAGTCTCCTAGACTTAGAACTATTTAAACCTAACTAACCTAAGGACATCACACACATTCATGCCCGAGGCACGATTCGAACCTGCGACCGTAGCAGTAGCGCGGTTCCAGACTGAAGCGCCTAGAATTGCTCGGCCACAGCGACCGGCTACCGCGAGGCAGTACGTCCAACCTAAGGGCATCACACACATCTATGCCAGAGGCAGGATTCGAACCTGCGACCGTAGCAGCAGCGCGGTTCCGGACTGAAACTCCTAGAACGGCTAGGCCACAGTGGCCGGCTCGTATGAACTGGATAAAACATTTCTGCAACGCTATTAGGTGCCAGATACGAGCCCTCAAACCACCAGTCCATAATTTACAGGAATTTTGCCTCTTATCCGTATACATCTGGTGCTACATACATTCCGGAAACCTGCCAAGAGCTGGTCGAGTCAATGCCAAGCGTAGTTGCTACTGTATTGAATTCCAAAGGTGGACCAACACGCTACTAAGCATGTGGTTTAATCATCCTTATCGATGTTGCTATTCTACCTACCTATTATTATTACTGAACAAAATGGGATGAAGTGACTGGGTAAAACCATGTTCCACAAGAAAGCAGTACACGTCATCTCGTAGTCCAAGGACGGGAGGTGACCGAGGAATATATCTTTAGGGGCACCCGCGGTGGTTTGCTGTTCACGTCATTAAAGTTGCGGGTTAGCAGATCGAGAAGGAAGTGACTGTTTGGATGGAAAAGACGTGAAAACTTGCAAGCAAAATGCTGAAAGGTCGTAAGACGATGGCGAGCGGATTACAGCACAAGGGTTATTGTTGCTGTATTCTTGTGGTCTTCAGTCCAGAGACTGGTTTGATGCAGCTCCCCATGCTACTCTAACCTTTGCAAGCTTCTTCATCTCCCAGTACCTACTGCAACCTACATTCGTCTAAATCTGCTTAGTGCATACATTTCGTGGCCTCCCTCTACAATTTTTACCCTCCTAACTGCCCTCCAATACTAAATTGGTGATCCCTTGATGCCTCAGAACATGTCGTACCAACCGATCCCTTCTTCTAGTCAAGTTGTGTCGCACATTTCCATTCTCCCCGAATCTATTCAACACCTTATTAGTTATGTGATCTACCCATCTAATCTACAGCATTCTTCTGTAGCACCACATTTCTAAAGCTTCTATTCGCTTCTTGTCTAAACTATTTATCGCCCGTGTTTCACTTCCATACATGGCTACACTCCATACAAATACTTTCAGAAATGACTTCCTGACCCCTAAATCTATACTCGATGTTAAATTTCTCTCCTTCAGAAACGCTTTCCTTGCCTTTGCCGGTTTACATTTTATATCCTCTCTACTTCGACCATCATCAGCTATTTTTCTCCCCAAATAGCAAAACCCATCTACTACTTTAAGTGTCACATTTCCTAATCTAATTCCCTAAGCATCACCCGAGTTAATTCTACTAAATTCCATTATTCTCGTATTGCTTTTGTTAATGTTCATCTTATATCCTCCTTTCATGACACTGTCCATTCCTTTCAACTCCTCTTCCAAGTCCTTTGCTGTCTCTGGCATAATTACGATGTCATCGGCGAATCTCAAAGTTTTCATTTCTTCTCCGTCGATTTTAGTACCTACTCCGAATTTGTCTTTTGTTTCCTTTACTACTTGCTCAATATACAGATTGAATGACATCGGGGATTGGCTACAACCCTGTTTCACTCCCTTCCCAGCCACCGCTTCCCTTTCGTGCCTGTCGACTCTTATAAGTGCCATCAGGATTCTGTACAAATTGTGAATAGCCTTTCGCTCCCGTTTAGGGTACACGCTACTGGATCTGTCTCATCAACATGTCATTCCTGGTCTATGGGAAAGAGGTGTTTTGGACATTTTTCGTGAGATCTTTCGTTTACTCTGCAACACATTTCTAGAGTTCCGAATCACTGACCGATAGTTCCAAACTGCGTAACGACCAAGATCGTAAGATTCGAATCGTCTCATGAAGGACTTAATATGTGTTTCCTTGAATGGTTTCTTCTTTATTTGTCTCCGCATGCCCTTACAAATGTTTTCAGGACGTTTCATAGTCTTAAAAGCACTCGTTTTTCATGGAGGTCCCTTTCAAGTAGCGAAAGATTGATTATAACAGCCCTATACATTTGATAGCTACTATATTTATTATATAGTACAACATATATCCCCCATGAACCATGGACCTTGCCGTTGGTGGGGAGGCTTGCGTGCCTCAGCGATACAGATGGCCGTACTGTAGGTGCAACCACAACGGAGGGGTATCTGTTGAGAGGCCAGACAAACATGTGGTTCCTGAAGAGGGGCAGCAGCCTTTTCAGTAGTTGCAGGGGCAACAGTCTGGATGATTGACTGATCTGGCCTTGTAACATTAACCAAAACGGCCTTGCTGTGCTGGTACTGCGAACGGCTGAAAGCAAGGGGAAACTACAGCCGTAATTTTTCCCGAGGACATGCAGCTTTACTGTATGATTAAATGATGATGGCGTCCTCTTAGGTAAAATATTCCGAAGGTAAATTAGTCGCCAATTCGGATCTCCGGGCGGGGACTACTCAAGAGGACGTCGTTATCAGGAGAAAGAAAACTGGCATTCTACGGATCGGAGCGTGGAATGTCAGATGCCTTAATCGGGCAGGTAGGTTAGAAAATTTAAAAAGGGAAATGGATAGGTTAAAGTTAGATATAGTGGGAATTAGTGAAGTTCGGTGGCAGGAGGAGCAAGACTTTTGGTCAGGTGATTACAGGGTTATAAATACAAAATCAAATAGGGGTAATGCAGGAGTAGGTTTAATAATGAATAAAAAAATAGGAGTGCTGGTTAGCTACTACAAACAGCATAGTGAACGCATTATTGTGGCCAAGATAGACACAAAGCCCATGCCTACTACAGTAGTACAAGTTTATATGCCAACTACCTCTCCAGATGATGAAGAAATTGATGAAATGTATGACGAGATAAAAGAAATTATTCAGGTAGTGAAGGGAGACGAAAATTTAATAGTCATGGGTGACTGGAATTCGTCAGTAGGAAAAGGGAGAGAAGGAAACATAGTAGGTGAATATGGATTGGGGGGAAGAAATGATAGAGGAAGCCGCCTTGTAGAATTTTGCACAGAGCATAACTTAATCATAGCTAACACTTGGTTCAAGAATCATGAAAGAAGGTTGTATACCTGGAAGAATCCTGGAGATACTAATAGGTATCAGATAGATTATATAAAGGTAAGACAGAGATTTAGGAACCAGGTTTTAAATTGTACGACATTTCCAGGGGCAGATGTGGATTCTGACCACAGTCTATTGGTTCTGAACTGCAGATTGAAACTTAAGAAACCGCAAAAAGGTGGGAATTTAAGGAGATGGGACCT
Organism: Schistocerca serialis cubense; assembly: GCF_023864345.2. Taxonomy (NCBI): domain Eukaryota; kingdom Metazoa; phylum Arthropoda; class Insecta; order Orthoptera; family Acrididae; genus Schistocerca; species Schistocerca serialis. Next base: position 772,716,179 of record NC_064641.1, on the reverse strand, counting down.
GGATAAATTGAAAGAACCAGAGGTTGTAGAGAGTTTCAGGGAGAGCATAAGGGAACAATTGACAGCAATGGGGGAAAGAAATACAGTAGAAGAAGAATGGGTAGCTCTGAGGGATGAAGTAGTGAAGGCAGCAGAGGATCAAGTAGGTAAAAAGACGAGGGCTAATAGAAATCCTTGGGTAACAGAAGAAATATTGAATTTAATTGATGAAAGGAGAAAATATAAAAATGCAGTAAATGAAGCAGGCAAAAGGGAATACAAACGTCTCAAAAATGAGATCGACAGAAAGTGCAAAATGGCTAAGCAGGGATGGCTAGAGGACAAATGTAAGGATGTAGTGGCTTGTCTCACTAGGGGTAAGATAGATACTGCCTACAGGAAAATTAAAGAGACCTTTGGAGAGAAGAGAACCACTTGTATGAATATCAAGAGTTCAGATGGCATCCCAGTTCTAAGGAAAGAAGGGAAGGCAGAAAGGTGGAAGGAGTATATAGAGGGTTTATACAAGGGCGATGTTCTTGAGGACAATATTATGGAAATGGAAGAGGATGTAGATGAAGATGAAATGGGAGATAAGATACTGCGTGAAGAGTTTGACAGAGCACTGAAAGACCTGAGTCGAAACAACGCCCCGGGAGTAGACAACATTCCATTAGAACTACTGATGGCCTTGGGAGAGCCAGTCATGACAAAACTCTACCATCTGGTGAGCAAGATGTATGAGACAGGCGAAATACCCACAGACTTCAAGAAGAATATAATAATTCCAATACCAAAGAAAGCAGGTGTTGACAGATGTGAAAATTACCGAACTATCAGTTTAATAAGTCACAGCTGCAAAATACTAACGCGAATTCTTTACAGACGAATGGAAAAACTCGTAGAAGCGGACCTCGGGGAAGATCAGTTTGGATTCCGTAGAAATGTTGGAACACGTGAGGCAATACTAACCTTACGACTTATCTTAGAAGAAAGATTAAGAAAAGGCAAACTTACGTTTCTAGCATTTGTAGACTTAAAGAAAGCTTTTGACAACGTTAACTGGAATACTCTCTTTCAAATTCTGAAGGTGGCAGGGGTAAAATACAGGGAGCGAAAGGCTATTTACAATTTGTACGGAAACCAGATGGCAGTTATAAGAGTCGAGGGGCATGAAAGGGAAGCAGTGGTTGGGAAGGGAGTGAGGAAGGGTTGTAGCCTCTCCCCGATGTTATTCAATCTGTATATTGAGCAAGCAGTAAAGGAAACAAAAGAAAAAATCGGAGTAGGTATTAAAATTCATGGAGAAGAAGTAAAAACTTTGAGGTTCGCCGATGACATTGTAATTCTGTCAGAGACAGCAAAGGACTTGGAAGAGCAGTTGAACGGAATGGACAGTGTCTTGAAAGGAGGATATAAGATGAACATCAACAAAAGCAAAACGAGGATAATGGAATGTAGTCAAATTAAATCGGGTGATGCTGAGGGGATTAAATTAGGAAATGAGACACTTAAAGTGGTAAAGGAGTTTTGCTATTTAGGGAGTAAAATAACTGATGATGGTTGAAGTAGAGAGGATATAAAATGTAGACTGGCAATGGCAAGGAAATCGTTTCTGAAGAAGAGAAATTTGTTAACATCGAGTATAGATTTAAGTGTCAGGAAGTCGTTTCTGAAAGTATTTGTATGGCGTGTAGCCATGTATGGAAGTGAAACATGGACGATAACCAGTTTGGACAAGAAGAGAATAGAAGCTTTCGAAATGTGGTGCTACAGAAGAATGCTGAAGATAAGGTGGGTAGATCACGTAACTAATGAGGAGGTATTGAACAGGATAGAGGAGAAGAGAAGTTTGTGGCACAACTTGACTAGAAGAATGAATCGGTTGGTAGAACATGTTTTGAGGCATCAAGGGATCACAAATTTAGCATTGGAGGGCAGTGTGGAGGGTAAAAATCGTAGAGGGAGACCAAGAGATCAGTACACTAAGCAGATTCAGAAGGATGTAGGTTGCAGTAGGTACTGGGAGATGAAGAAGCTTGCACTGGATAGAGTAGCATGGAGAGCTGCATCAAACCAGTCTCAGGACTGAAGACCACAACAACAACAACACATATTATAGTATGCAGTATATAGTATACTATAGTACTAAAGTATATTATATAACCTAGTTAATCCATCAATGTAACGTATTCAGTGAGTTGGGAACCATCACTATGAAAAGCAGCTATGAGCTTTTCACGTGGCCGTAAGGGGCTTATGTCAAGCAATTACTCATTTCTGCCCGTTAAGTTTCTATCAGCAAGTACACAATTTACAATTCTTCAACATTATTTCCTCTTTAAATGTTTGGCACATGTAGTATAGGATGTATGGAGACGGTGACGAAAACAATGGACAGCTGGTCTATCTGCTGGCGCCAGTATGAAGCTTCGACTGCAGCAAACCTGAAAATGTCAACCAGGCCTACGGGGTGGCACCACTCAAACTGGACTTCGTGCCTAAGAACAGTGCGCTCCAGTCTGCATGGTTCTGATGAACCTTGTCTTAACGTCATATAAAGAGCTGTCGTCGTCATGTTGTTAAACTTTTAAAAATGGCCTTAGGCTTAAATATGGTCCACATATATTTTTAAATTCCATTAAAAATTTCAGCAGAATCAGTTCGGCAGCCTGTGAGTGACTGGCTAGCATACAGAAACACACACAGCCACCAATTTGTTGTGCTTATTTACAAATGTTGTGTAAGTATGTGGTTAAAAGCCGCTACAGGCTGCAGTATGAATTTTTGTTTTGTTTTGTTTGTCGTGTGATTAGGGCCTCCCGTCGAGTAGAGCATTAGCCGGGTGAAAGTCTTTCGATTTGACGCCACTTCAGCGACTTGCGTGTCGATGGGGATGAAATGATGATGATTAGGACTACACAACACACAGTCCCTGAGAGGAGAAAATCTCTGACTCAGCCTGGAATCGAACCCGGGCCCTTAGGAATGACATTCTGTCGCGCTGACCACTCAGCTACCGGGGGCGGACATGAAATATTGGTATAAGTAGTACAATTATACACTGACGGACACCAAGAAGAAGTTGTGCGATGTGAACGAAAGATGGTAGGCGTGTTTCTTCATCTGAAAGATGATGTCTATTCAGATTTTGCACCTGTCACATAAGAGTTGCGCTAGTAGCGCCACTATGAGAATGCAAATCAAGTTTGATCTAAATACACGATGTAAGAGTCGGGACCCTTAGATACATTAGAGACTGGACGTGCTGTGTCGATATTAGTCAGGAATGCCCCTAAGTCGACAAAGACTCCATAATCAACACCTAGCTGACTTTCAACGAGTCGTGTATAGCTACGAGTGCCGGCCGCGGTGGCCGAGCGGTTCTAGGCGCTTCAGTCCGGAACCGCGCTGGTGCTACAGTCGCAGGTTCGAATCCTGCCTCGGGCATGGATGTGTGTGATGTCCTTAGGTTAGTTAGGTTCAAGTAGTTCTAAGTTCTAGGGGACTGATGACCTGAGATGTTAAGTCCCACAGTGCTCAGAGCCTTTTTTTTTTTTTTTTTAGCTACGAGAGCTTTATATTCCTTTTGCAATACTGCAGAATGCAGCCACTGTACGTGACTGCTGGCAGTGGTTTTCACGACAGTGTACGGTAGCACGAAGACCTGGCTCTGGACAGCCACGTGGCTGCACTAAAAGAGAAGACCATCATGTTCAGCGTATGGGTGTTGGGCGTCGTGCTGCATCTACAGCAGTAATTTGGGTAGCAGTTGGTACCAGAGTAACACAACGAACTGTAAAAAATTGGTTACTTCAAGGACAGCTCCTAGCCAGAGGCCCTGTAGCACGCATTCCACTGATCGGAATCACCACCATTTGCGACATCACTGGTGTCAAGCGAGACCTCATTGGAGGGCAGATTGGAGCTCTGCTGTTTCTGATGAAAGCTCGTTCAACCTCAGTTCCAGGGATGGCTGTGTGTTGGTTAGAAGACGGCCAGTTGAGGGCCTGTAGCCAGCCCGTCCGCATGCTATACACACTGGATCCACACCTGGAGTTAAGGTGTGGGTTACGATTTTGCATGAAAGCAGGAGCGCTCTTGTGGTTATCCCACACACCCTGACCGCAAATTTGTACCCCAGTCTAGTGATTCGACCTGTGGCTACCATTCATGAACTGAATTCCAGGAGGTATTTTACAATAACATAACGCTCTCCCACACACCGCTGTTGTAACTAAACTTGCTCTACAGCGTATCGATATTTTGTCTTCGCCTACACGGTCACCGGATATGTCTCCAATCGAAATTTCATAGGACATCTCTAGCGTCATCCACAACCAGCATTAACCGTCCCTGTGTTGACCGATCAAGTACAGAAGATAAGGAATCCCGTCCGACAAACTGGCATCCGACTCTTGTACGACAGGTCTGCATGTTTGCATTCGGCATTCTGGAGGTTACGCGGGTATCTATGTATCTCCATTCCACATTTGCAATGGCTTTTATCGAACTTCCACTAACCTACGATCTTGTGACGTTAATCACTTGAAGACATTACCTAGACAAATTTTTCTCCGAAATTTCATTACTCGGCTTTTATTATGTCTTGGTGGTGCGAATTTTTTCCCTTCAGTGTACACTGACGAGATAAATCATGATGACCACCTGCTTAGTAGCTTTTTTCCGTCTTTGGAACAAAATACATCACTGATTCTGCGTATCAGCGCTCCGAGAGTTTGTTGATAGATTTGTGGAGGTGTGTGGCATTAGATGTCTACGCACAGGTCATGTAATTCGAGTAAATAACCGGTCACTGAATTACGTACATGGCGATGGCGCCTCATAGCAACCTACATGAGTTCCATAGGTTTACATCAGGCGGATTTGGTCGCAGAGGCATCAACGTGAGTTCACTATAATGCTCCTCAAACCACTGTAGCACGATTCTGTCTCCGAGACCGGATGACATCGCCGTCGGCGAAGACATCAAGCATGGAGGCACACAAGTGATTCGCAGCTGTCAGCGTGTCTTCGATTACTATCACAGGTCCCATGCCAGCGCAGTAGAATGTCTCCCATAGCATACGACTGCTCCCACCAGCTTGTGTTCATGGTGCGCGCACGTTGCCAGCCACCTTTCACCTCGACGACGGCGCTTGTGGAGGCGATGATCGATCTAGTGTAGCAAAAATGTGGTTCACCCGAAGAGCCGAGACGTTTCCACTAATCCACTGGCGAATCGCGATGGTCCTGTGCCCACTGCAATCCGTAATTGACGATGTCTTTTGGTTAACTTGTGAACATGTTTGGAGTATTCTGCTGCGGAGCTCCATGTTCAACAATGTACGACAAACGGTGTATTCCTAAAACACTTGTGTGTCCACCAGTATTATGCTCTTTTGGCAGAGATGTCACAGATTACGTCCATCATATTTCAAAGTGCAGACAAGTTTGCGAACCCTATTTTCTGCGAAGAGTCGTGGACGTCCAACCACTTAGCACCTAGTGGTAGCTTCACAGTCCTACCTCTTTCCGTAGTAGCTCACGACAGTAGCACGTGACCAGTCGACCAGGTTTACCGTTTTCGAGATACTCGTTCACAGGCTCTGCATAACAATAATCTGCCCTTCGTCAAAGTTGCTTATCTTAATATATTTCCACATCTACAACCCATTTCTTCGCTATGGTTATCCCTCGTCAGCGTTTGCTCCGCTTAGCGACCAGTCAGCATTCAGCGACGCAACGGACAACGATCGTAATGTTTTGGCTGTGCAGTGTATACAGGGTGTTTCAGAAGTGATGGTCTATATTCAGGGATATGACAGGAATGATTCGAAACAAAGAATTCAAGTTAACATGTGCTCTAAAACGCATACCTCAAGAGCTATTAGCAATTCTTGACCTTCGGTGCTGTGAACCAAGTCTCTTCTACTGTGCGCGCGCTGCTTTCCATATTTTGGTAAGTGGTAGCGTGGAAAAAAAATACGAAAAATATGTCCACTAAACATGTGTTCTTAAACGCATATCTTAAGAGCTATGAGCAATTGTTCATCTTCAGTATTTTGAAACACAACTCTTCTACTGAACAAATGCTCATATGTTTCAAGGTATGCATTTTAGGGCACATGTTTACTGGACATTTTTTTTCTCGTTTTGGTCCAAACGACTACTTCCGCAAATATGAAAAGTAAAGGGCTTGCACTAGAAGAGATTTCTTCAACATTATCGAAAATCAAGAACTGCTCATAGCTGTTAAGGGATGATTTTAGAGCACATGTTTACTTGAATTTTTTATTTCCAATGATCTTTTCTGTCATATCCCTGAATATTAACCTCGACTTCTGAAACATGTTGTATTTTTAACGTAAACATTTCGATTAATTCTCCTTCTAATTGGTCTCAAATTTAAAGTATGGCCCACGTTGGGGAATGTGGTAAATGCATGACAGGGCACCGTCAAATTTTCCTCTGATATAACACTACTTCTAACGTACCACTATGGTCGAAGATGTATAGGCCCGGGAGGATCTGTTCCTTGGCCTCCAAGATCAGCCGACCTCAGTCGTCTGGATCTTTCTGTCTGGGATCATCTCAAAAGTGAAGCTTACACGCATTCCGTCAGTACGGTTAAAGAATTGCATCAACGGTTTGTACATTGTCAACATTTACGCAGTGTTTAGGGAGTGATTTAAATAATTCTTATCTCACCGAAGGCAATTGTAGCATCCCTAGCACAAGTGAAGACGACACATAGACATCATCGTTTAATAGTTATGAGTGTGCAGTAAATCGTACCACGTAATATGCTGAAGCAGTATTGTATTACTCTACTGTATTGTAAAGGTACGCGACTGCTGAAATTTGAACCCAGTTAGATCGAAGAGTTTTCCTCCCCAGCACTTATTAACTAACCAAGACAATAAGTCGTATGGAAGTCAATGGCATGCCGTAACCACGTATTTACAATTATCTCGAAATCGGCGTGCTTACTGGAACATTTTTACGGCTATTGTCGTATTCTTCCCCCCTGCCATTTGTCGCTGTTTATCACAACACTTCGCGCATATCAGTAAGGACGTCGAATGGATAGGTAATTATGCACGAAAGAAGAAACTTTGAAACTTCCTGAAAGATTAAAAATATCTGCTTGGCAGGGTTTGGAAGACAGAACTTTGCCTCTATTTGGCATTTCTCTTACCGACTGAGGTATCCACGCACCGTTTCAGTTCTGGTAGTAACTCTCTTCTGCTTCACAGAAGATAGCTACACACCTTGCTGGACGACAGAGAAAGCTGTCCAGCTAACCGATGGATATGGATTCGTTGTTAACTCTAGTGATTTGTATTGGACGTGCGTCTGAGAACTGTCAGTTTCGTTTAGTAGCCCTGGCGTGAGTTGAGCTCTAATTGCGTAAGTTCCGGCTATGGACAGGTAATAAAATTTTACCAAAGCAACCTTGCAGCATACTAATGTAGATAAAGTGTTAGACGACTGTACGAAGAAAAGCAGTTCGCCGTAACTAGAAGCAAACTTTGCAAAATAAAAACAGAAAGCGATGAAATGCGGAGTTTTTGTGCGGTGACTATAGTCAACAGAGCACAGAGTTATTACTGTGAAGAGTATTCTGGTCAGTGACCTCCTCCACCCACTTCTCTCTTCCTCCCTCGTCGTAGTACAGCCGGGTAGAAGCTTTTCAGTTGGCTGTAATTACTGTTTGACAGGATTAAACAGCCAACCTCCCAGCGCAGTCACAGAACCGAGAACAGCCCACTGGGGCTGGCTGTCCAATACCGCCACAGTGAGGCCAAACTGGTGTGTCCACAATTCCCGTTACTGGCACGTGTATGCCCTCATCAACGTAAATCTGCAGCCTCCTACGTCAATATTTTGCGCGTCTATTGGAAGGAAACTTTTTAATAGAGTTCTAGCGACAAGCCCCGGCTTCGTAAGGGTAGCATTAAGTATCTGGGAAGGACGGATTATCTTTCATAGCCGTAATAAGTTAAATAGACAAAACTTTAAAAAGGATCAGTCTGTCTGTTAGTGAAAACCATATCAAACTCCGTCCGGTAATCCCTGTGATTAGCCTTCAGATGCAGACACAAAAACGCTGTGGAGGAATTTAATTCATCACAGTTCAGCCAATTTGCGCTAAACATTTATAAATTAAATACACGAACATTTCTCGTGAATTAGTTTATCCAATAGTGAAAACGGTATCAAAATTCGAGCAGTAGTTCATCAGCTTGGCCTTCGCATACAGACGAAAAATTTCTGATGGCGACTATAAATATGTATAGATTCTAGTCTATCTTCATTGTTCTGTGGAACTGCAGCAGTTGTTTACGTGTTAGCCTGCCAGATACCGCCTTCTCTGTAGTCGATCCGCTGGCACCTCCTATCATTGTCTAAAATCTCACAGCAAACGCCAATCAAATATGGAACAGATATAAGACACACATCATTACTGTAATTATAAATTATATACCCAAACCTTCATCGTGAATAAGTTTACCTATTTGTGAAAGTTGTGTCAAAATCTCTACAGTAGTTCCTGGGATTAGCTTCACACAGAGATAGAAAAAGCTGTGGGTTCTTTAATTTCTCAATAAGGGTAGATAGTGCAGGGAATGATTGATTTGGATCTCAGTTAATTAATTTACATAGGAACGCCGCGTGAGGAAACAGTGCAAAGCACTTTGCGGAGTTCAACAGTTGATCTATTATGTTACTCGCCCTGCTTTTATTTGAAAAATTAAACTCACGGCTTTGTGCATGTTGCTCTCGTATAAAGTGGATGAGGACGACATACAAGAGAACAGAGATCAGAATGATGTTAAAAACATGATTAACAATTTTTAAAAATATCATCACAAACTAACATTCTAGTAAAATAATTACGACAGAAACGGTAGTTTCCAGTTCCTGGGGTTCCAATCCTGCCTCGGGCATGGATGTGTGTGATGTCCTTAGGTTAGTTAGGGTTAAGTAGTTCTAAGTTCTAGGGAACTGATGACCTCAGATGTTAAGTCCCTTCATAGGAACGAGATCCGTGGAATTAAACCTCTCACAGCTTCTTGTCCGACCTCCTCTCGTCCTCTCGCTGCGAGTTTATTTTAGCTAGGTTGCGTATTGGGCACTTTAGCCGTCGCGAGTTCTTAACAAGTGATCTCTCACTACTTTGTACTTACTGTCATCAGTCTTTGACGGTTGCTGTTTCCTGACCGCATGCCCTTTTTTAACTACTTACGTTCTAATGTATGTTTGCCGTCTGAGTTTTCGACAGTTTTAGCGAACGACGTGCTGCCTGTCGACCGCGTTTTATTTTTAATCCGTCGTACCAATATGGCGAAGAATATTTAATCTTTAGTTCAGGACTTCCGTCGTCTCTATAGCGTATTTTGTGGACCTTTCTCCAAGGGGAAGTCCTTGATTTGAGCTGTTCTTTTCTTCCGTCGATTGAGCTTAACGTGTAGTCACTTTAAACTCTTTTCTCGTCTTAGTGATGGGACAAGTTTCTGACATGGGTGCGTATGACCTTAGTTGTTTTTGCGCCCTAAAAAAAGCAAAACAAACGAACCATCTAGACAGAACATGATAACATTATACATGAACAAGGTTAGGGTGTTACAGCCATATGCATAACACAATATCAGTCAAAAAAATATATGTAGGTGGTACATAGTGACATACATTTAAAGGCCGAACGTTCCATATCCTGCTGAGTAGCACAACGGAAGAAATGAATGGTGCTTTGGTCCTCCCGTGGCATTGTAATTACCAAGAGCATTAGATCAACAGCGCAGTGAGGTATATTTCCAGTGCGTCGGTATACTCGTAAATCAAAGCAGATGTAACACACGGAGTTAAAGATAGCTGAAATGTTGAACGGAATTGAATATGAAATGATTTAAATCTATCGGTTCATTCAGTTAAGATTCTCTTTGCGCACAATATTGAAAGCTAAGTTTGGTAGCGACTGGAAATAGCCGAATTTCATTCCAAAGTAATATTCATTATCACTCCAATTTCACGTCATTCCGAGACTCTTTTCGGAGTAAACGGCTACACTTGTTGTGACCGATAATTGGAGGTGCAATATGGTCATGTCTACATATTACTTGTCACCTGCACGATCATCCATTTGCTTTGGCCTTTCTCCCACTTCAACGCATGGTCGGCCCTGTTACTATGGTTTTGTCAATGTTAGTGACAGAGGATGGCGGGTTGCCCTTCCTGTCGCCAGTCACCTGCATGATACGCAGCGTTAAATAATAGTAGCTATAGATTGAGACCTATTGCGCAGCGTAGGCCTACCATCGAACGCAAGAGTTGGCAGCGAGAATCAACATACTAACAATCGAAATACCAGCACCCACTGCATATTTAGTGCTACGTGGAAGAATAGTAAGGTAATGTGGGCTTACTGCACTGGGTAATGACGATACAAACTTTACTGACAAGAAGACAAACTCTGACCCAGCTTACTGATTTATACGTAAGCAGAAACCACAATTTGAAATCGCAAAAAAACGGTTCAGATGGCTCTGAGCACTATGCGACCTAACTTCTGAGGTTATCAGTCGCCTAGAACTTAGAACCAATTAAACCTAACTAACCTAAGGACATCACACACATCCATTCCCGAGGCAGGATTCGAACTTGCAACCGTAGCGGTCGCTCGGCTCCAGACTGTAGCGCCTAGAACCGCACGGCCACTCCGGCCGGTTTGAAATCGCATTTCATTTCTTCTTTGCAATGGATAAAAGAGGTGACGCGTCGTGGCCTGAAAGCAATTCGGCCTTAGTAGGACGCTGGAGGCAGTTGACACCTCCTCTGCACACAGAGGTCACCTAATTCCAGTAAATTTCGATGAGGGGGAGATGGTCATCTGATGCCACGTTCAGTCACATCCTAGACATGTTCGATCTCGTTCAGATGTGACGGGTTGGGGGGACAGCACATTAACTAGAACTCTCCACTGTGCTCGTCTAACCAACCATTCCACCACACTCTTCACCCTGTGACATGGCGCATTACCTCGTCGAAAGATACCACTACCGTTGAGAAATATTATTGTCATGTTGTCATGTAGGGATGTACGCAGTCTGCAACCAGTACGATATTCATTGGCCATCATGGTGCCTTGTGCGAGCTCCATTGGGCCCATGGATGTCCTCATAAATGTTCCCCGCAGATAAATAGAGCCGCCACCAGCTTGTCTCCGTCCCGCAGAACAGGTGTCAAGGAGCTGTTCCCCTGGAAGACGACGGATTTGCGCCCTCCCATCGGCTCTGTGGAGGACATATCGTGATTTATCATACCATGTAACACCCTGCCACCGCGTCAACCTCCAGTGCCGCTGGTCACGTGCCCAATTCAGTCGTATTTGCCAATGTCATGGTGTTATTTTTGGCACGTGCATCAGTCGTCGGTTGCGGAGGCGCATCGTTAAGAGTATTAAGTCGAACTTATACACCACCCGGCATTAATGCCTAATGTTACGTCCGCCACTGTTCGCCACCTGGTCTGTTTTACAAGTCTGCCCAACCTACGAAGTCCGACGTTTGTACTGACGGGTGGCCTCTCAATCCCACGACATCTGGACGTGGTTTCACCACATGTTGAAGACATTCATTACAGCACTCCTCAAACACCCGACAAGTCTTGCGGTTTCCTAAATTTTCTGCCTTGTCGCCGTTAGTGTTCCGATTACCTGCCATGGCCACTAACGTAATTTCAGGCAGCGTCGTTTCCTCAGCTGTTGTCGCTGTCCAACATGGTGTGTAGGTTTGACAGCTAATACATCATTCATTGTGGATAATCACGTTCGTAACCTTTTGTGTTTGAGTTCTCTGGTGGCCCGTGCCTGTCCCCTGGTTGGGTTCCGACGGACCAGGTGTAGTTGGGCTCATCCCTGTCTCACCTAAGTGAACGAGATCAGACCGACCTCCATGGAGGCTTCTGAGTGCCGTTTTCTTTATTGTCCTTCTCACCGGTGTTTGATTGTCGGTTTATACTCTATCATGAGCCAATGATGTAAAGATTCTTGTTTTTAATGGACTTTGTGTATTTTTGAATTTTGAAAAATTAATTGTGGGCCTCAAGCCGCTTGAAACCTTATTCTTGAAATTACCCGTTAAGCAAAAACATTGTGGCCTTCCGTGGTAATATATTTTAAAATTTTAAAATTTAATTGTGGCCCTCAGCCGCTTGTATTGGACCTTGCATTGTTTGTTCTATCTACTTTTGCCTTGAGACTTTCAAGCCTAGCTGGGACACCATGTATATTTTGAATATTTTATTTGCTATTTTAACTGCATTTTTATTTTGTTGACTTTTTAGATTTCTTGTTTGCAGGTTTTCAGCCGCGAAATAATTGCCTTTATGAAACTCGTAGTTCTAAAGGTTCGGCTATGTGCCGTTTTGGTTTAAAGGTGTTATTAAATTACAATAAATTACAATTTTGAGTGAACCTGACCGACACATTATTTGTCCCTTTCCACAATCCTAATCACCTGTTGTGACCTGCGGGTTTAGCGGGCGTATCAATGCTGTTTGTGATTAACGTTGTTGCCAGGCCAGGTAAGGCATATGACAGCATGAACAGCAACAGATATTGAGTAACCATTGTGGAGGACACGGATTCCGCATTTGCGTTAGAGACAGCGTTTTCAGGATTTCAAAGGCTTCAGAGAGGCCACGTTGTGCATCACTATTTGACTAGATAGTCGGATCGTGCAGTATCCGTATTTATGGAGTATTCGGAAATGACATTGGCTCGGTGTTGGGTAGACATAGTCGTCGTTAAGATTCCGGTCGACCACGTCTGACCATCACAAGGGACGTCGCCGAACTGTGCACCAAACACATCGAACTACCTTCATATCGGCTCCTACCAACCGAGAACAAGTAACGGACTCTATACAACATGGATGAACATCGTCGGCGTGTTTCGCGGCAACTTGGGTGAAAGGCCTCATTCTTCCAATGTTTTGCAGACGCACAGCAGTCTTACTCCTGACGTCACATTGTAGGAAATCTTGGAGTATGATTTTAGCCCACGGCTGGTAATGACTAGGTGAATTCTGACGCCACAACGCTACGTCACGGATATACTGCATCCTCATGTGTCACCTCTCAGCCGACGGCATCATGGTGCCATCCTTCAACAGCACACCGCTCGTCCACACATGACATGTACCTCTATAAATTGTCTGTGTGATGCTGAGGCACCCTTGTGGTGAGCAAGATTCTAAGATCTGTCTCCGGCGGGACATGTGTGATATAAACTCGGACGCAAACTCCGTCACATTGTCAACATCCACGATGTCAAGGACCAGTTACAACTTTTGTAGACTGTTGTTGCACCAACTCGTTATTTGCATTAATTATCGACGTTGTGTTTCGAGCGAGGAGGAAATATCGCAACATCGTGATGGTATAACCGAGCGAGGTGGCGCAGTGGTTAGCACACTGGACTCGCATTCGGGAGGACGACGGTTCAAACCCGTCTCCGACCATCCTGATTCAGGTTTTCCGTGATTTCCCTAAATCCTTCCAGGCAAACGCCGGGATGGTTCCTTTGAAAGGGCACGGCCGGTTTCCTTCCCCATCCTTCCCTAATCCAAGCTTGTGCTCCGTCTCTAATGACCTCGTTGTCGACGGGACGTTAAACACTAATCTCCTCCTGCTCCTGATGGTATGAATCAAAGGCCACTATGGGATATCCATAAATTAACAATCAAATGTTCTAGGAAGGCACGAATCGCTACATGGTGCTACTAAATATGATAAACTTCCACTAACATGTATGACACCCATGCTCAAAAAGCGGTTGTCATCGATTTGACAAGGGGAATGGCCTAGGACATCAAAAATCAATGGCAGCCAGTAAGCACTAATTCATCAAATGTTCAAATGTGTGTGAATTTCTAACGGACTAAACTGCTTAGGTCATCGGTCTCTAGACTCACACACTACTTAAACGAACTTATGCTAAAAACAACACACACACACCCATGCCCGGGGGAGGACTCGAACCTCCGGCGGGAACTTAGCCATCCCACGACTCCAAGACTACCGTGGTATAATAAGGCAAAAACATCGAGGAACTTCACGACAGTTACAGTACGCCTGAAATTTAATAATTGGGAAGTTCAACAAACACATCTATCGGTTCAACCTAAGCGCCACATCTCCCTGTGTTAGAAAAGAGGAAGAAGACCCAAACCACATAATCGTACTGCGTCCTCGGAAAACGTGTCACATAAAGATGCCTGAAGTAATCGTCTGGCACTTGTTCATCAGCTCCCAAGCAGCCTCCAAGCCTAGCAAGCACCTCACAATACAGTAACATATGAAATACTGCACGAGGTTTCCAACAGTGTCATCATCCAGATATACCTCACTGCGCTGTGATCTAATGCTCTTGGTAATTATAATGCCACGGGAAGACCAAAGCACCATTCATTTCTTCCGATGTGCTACTCAGCAGGATATGGAACGTTCAGCCTTTAAATGTATGTCACTATGTACCACCTACATATATTTTTTTGACTGATATTGTGTTATATATATGGCTGTAATACCCTAACCTTGTTCATGTATAATGTTATCATGTTCTGTCTAGATGGTTCGTTTGTTTTGCTTTTTTTACTGCGAAAAAACAACTAAGGTCATACGCATCCATGTCAGAAACTTATCTCATCACTAAGACGAGAAAAGAGTTTAAAGTGACTACACGTTGAGCCCAATCGACGGAAGAAAAAAACAGCTCAAATCAAGGACTTCCCCTTGGAGAAAGGTCCACAAAATACGCTATAGAGACGACGGAGGTCCTGAACTAAAGATTAAATATTCTTCGCCATATTGGTACGACGGATTAAAAATAAAACGCGGTCGACAGGCAGCACGTCGTTCGCTAAAACTGTCGAAAACTCAGACGGCAAACATACATTAGAACGTATGTAGTTGAAAAAGGGCATGCGGTCAGGAAACGGCGAACCGTCAAAGACTGATGACAGTAAGTACAAAGTAGTGAGAGATCACCTCTTAAGAACTCGCGACGGCTAAAGTGCCCAATACGCAACCTAGCTAAAATAAACTCGCTGCGAGAGGGCGAGAGGAAGTCGGACAAGAAGCTGTGAGAGGTTTAATTCCACGGATCTTGTTCCTATGAAGGGAAGGCCAATAGTGATGCTAAAGTGACGTCAACTGCTAAGAGATGGCCACACGGAGATCATCGGAAGGAATGGAAGAGCTAGCGGGCCGAGGTAGGAGAACTGCAGCCTTGGCAGCAGCGTCAACAGCCTCGTTTCCCGTCAGATCGGCGTCACAAGGGACTCACATAAATGTCACTCACAATGGTTCCTTCTAGATAGACCTTGCTGTACAAATGTTAAATTTCCTGTCCGCAGATTTTGCAACAATTCTTACAGGACATCCAAAATAACATTTTCTTGTTAATTTAGATACAGAGACATTAATATGGGTGAACTGGTAACCGGTAATATCGCAGACATGTACCAACTGCCATTTATCACTTTTTACTGTGCTTCCCGTGGGATTCTTGTAGCATACTACCTCTGTGCATCCCATGTTAAATTTTCACCTTGTTTCATGTCGCTATCTGTCCTTTGTTGAGCGTATGAAACTTCGTACCAGGGTACAACTTAAACTAATGTATACTCTTAATTGTCAAAAACCAACTGTAGTATAATATTTCCAGCGTTGAGATGGCTGAATGGGAACGTTTCTAAAAGCACTAAATAAAATAATAAATTTTAAAAATATGCTGTGGACCATTTTGCCTCAGGAGAGGATATAACGGCTCTACGAGACTCTTCTCAATCGAATCAGTGCTTCTATAGCGTGAAAGGTATGTGCTAAGGTCTGATCAGAGTAGCTTCAGAATATTAAAATTTTAACAATATATATATTGTGATCAATGTCTTTCAATATAAGAGCCTCAATCAGAATCCAAATCCTTTGCTTAAATTGAATATGAAACGGAGTAGTAGAGTACTGTTACCCACCAATGAAAGAACCAAGTAAACATCAGGGCTAAAAGTTAATTTTCCAGTACCATCTTAATGCCATTGCACAAACGGCATTGTTCTCTTAGATTTTATTGCTAAGTCAAATACATGTTGCATTTCTGGCAAAATGGAGGAGTGCAAGAAACAAGTTCAGAGACGCAGTCAGATGCAGGTTTGCTGAATAATTAATTTAGAACAATCTTACCACTGATACTTTTACAGAATAAAAGGATACAGTTTTGGTTAGATACTTTCAAGCCGCAAGAGGGGGCAGAATGTCATAGAGACAAATCGGCTTATTCTGCCTGTTCGTTGTAAATTTGACACGATATTGTAACCGCTGCAGTAATATTACATACCCTCTGAGCCAGAGAGGTGTAATTTTGTTTCGTCCTCCCCTTCTGGGTACATCACATTTTTGTCATATGCTTCTGAAAATTTATATGTCCGCGGAAAGATGCAACATATTTGACATCTGTGGCACGGGTTAGCAGTACTCAAATGTTTGTTGACGCTTACCTTCAGACAGGTATCGTTGATTCGTTTTCTTACTGCTTTTCACGGTGACCGTATCGGGACGGACACATCCACGTTACTCGCCAAGCGCCTCGTCTCAAACTGTTGCCCAGCAATGACATGGGCCGCCTGCAGAGAACTCTGTATTGTTGAGAGCTGCGGTATGTTTTGTCTAGGAGGATATGCGGCAAATAATCACCGCACGATTAGGGAAAATATCCAGCGATAACAGCAGGCGTGGAACAACGGTGAGGACATTCGGCCAATGTCCCCAAGTATAAGGTGCCTCGTAAGGAAAAAAAAATGTATATATAATGGGAAGGAAAGTGGATAATTTAGTAAAACAGTTCGTCATGAGTAGTCTTTCGGTATTTTAAAATTAAGAAAGATATTTCTCACGTAAAAGTATGTCAATGAATTACCTCCTTCGCCCAGATTAATGATAAGTCATCATTAAGATACGGACATCAGTTAACTGCATACAAAAAAGAAGATGTGACCAAGTATTTCGCTCAATGCTGCGATGGGATTGCGTCATCAGTGCTGTATAAAAAAAGAATCATGTCATAATTTAAATTTAGTCCACTAAGATGCGGCAGACGCTAAAAGCCTAATCACCAAACAGCTCAATCAGACTTAATGCAACTCCTTGTTATCCAATGGTTGGCACCATTATCCGCAACTAATTATCTGGTTTGAAGGAACAGAGTATGTTTGAGACGCATACGTTGCAGTATAACATTTTTAATATCCACCGCCAATGAGGAAGATCTTGAGTATGAAGTACTTTAAGATTTTCAATACCATTTTCTCAGCACAATTCTTTTTCGTTTCCACCTCAGCTAATGTTGTACAAACTTC
Source organism: Schistocerca serialis cubense (assembly GCF_023864345.2). Taxonomy (NCBI): domain Eukaryota; kingdom Metazoa; phylum Arthropoda; class Insecta; order Orthoptera; family Acrididae; genus Schistocerca; species Schistocerca serialis. The sequence continues at coordinate 772,698,780 of NC_064641.1, read as the reverse complement.
ATTTAAAGCCGTCCTGAAGTGTCTTACAAAACCGGCGGCCGTTCCACAAGCTGAGTTCAATTTTTGCAAGACCACACTATTTAAAAATAAGTACCTCCGATGCACATTGAGTCAGGAATGGGTTATCCCATTTTGAAATAATATCAATACGAGGATGCTGCCTTTTTTGGAAATATCTATTCATTACTGTGTTGTCTTGTAGTACATATTGAGATATTATTTCTAGTTTATGACGTTATTGAGTTTTTACGCTAAGCAATTTTTTATGTTTTAATTCTGAACGTAAGATTGCCTTACAGTTTAAAGATGGGTTTTCATAAGCAACAGTTTAATTTTGCGTCTCATCCAAATTTATCTTGGGTGGTGTGCAATATTTCTTACGACTAATGCTTCATGTATTTTAAATCAGAGTGAAATTATTGAGAAAAAATACCCAGGTTTTTAATATTTTTCTTACTTATTTCACTTTTTGATTCACATTGGTGGAGAGTGGCCGGACTAACGGTGTGATGTAGTGTATGGCGTGGGGGAGTGCTTTGAGAGACGATGTGTGGCCGAGGTTTAGTTGAGTTGGAACTGTATTCAGTGTACTTGCCCATGGCCCTCCATGACTGTTGCATACTGTTCTCCTTGGCGGTTCAGCGTCCTGTCGGAATCAAAGGACGTTGGTGAAAAGTTAAATTTCTAATACTATACGGACTTCATCACGAAAATCGTGCGAAGAAAGTTTCAAATCGATTCAAGTAACGTGGGCCTAATGGAATTCTTCAACCTATGTAGATAATGTATAAGGTATGCCCAATTGAAAAGGAGACCTTGCCCGTAGTGACATTGTATGTAATCCCAGTGGCTGAATGTGCTTGCCGAGAGATGGCGTGCTGCTGTTCCCATTTGCACAACCAGAGTCAACGCTTTTACAAGAAGTTCCACATTTGCTGAGGAGCAGTTTCCGCAGTTACTTGCATGATGGATTTCCCCCCGATCAGCACAAAGATCGGTTATCCAGTTTCTTGACGCAGAAGGGGAACATGCTTCACAGCTTTATGGCCAGACTAAAGAAGTGTGTAGAGAGCAGTGTCTTGCACACTGCACAATATTCTGGCGGTTTCAGTGTTATTAGGTGGGAAGTGACAAGGTAAGGGACACCGCACCGCATCAAAAGACACACGTTTTCACCACCAGTGACAGGTTTTCATCTCGTACGGACGAATTGTCTTTTAAAAAGACGTGACATTGTTGTTGAACTGCCGATAAGCAAAGTGACTATGCAACACATGATACATGAGGAGTCCCTTTATGTCGAGTTTGTGTACATTATGAGTGCATCAAAGGGTCAGATGATTCCGATCAACCTGTTAGAATACGAGGAGCAAGGAACGGATTTCATAGCTCATACTGTGAAATGTTTTGAAGAAAAGAATGAGTACGGACAGGTGGCAACCAGATTCCCCTCGCCAAAAAATAAGTAAGTACATACATAAAAATAAAAATTAAAGAAGCCCATTCTGCTCCGGAGGTCGCAAAAGTGATGCTCAGGCATTTTGTTGTTGTTGTTGTTGTTGTTGTTTTTTCGACGAAGAAAGGTCTCTACTCAGCGACTGGCTACCACGGAGTGCCGCAGTTAACGCTGACCAGTACTGCAATACGTTGCTGAGGCTCAAACAGGCAGGAACAAGTGCAGGGGCAAACTCTGGAGCGGCCTAGTGTTTCTCCAGGATAACTCTAGGTCACATGAGGCCAAGAAAACCCTCGAGCACCTTCAAAAATATAGGTGAGAGGTCTGGAATATCCTCCTTACAGTCCCGGTATCTCCCCATGTGGCTCGCATATCTCCGGGCAGTAAAAAAAAAAAAAAAAATCTGAAAGGTGAGAGGTTTCCCAGTGACAAAGTAGTGCAGGACCCCGTGTAAAATCAGATCCGGCAACAGCCCAGCAATTTCTGTTCTGTAGCCATCCACTCCCTTCCTACGCGCTGAGGTCGGTGTATCAACGTCAATGGTGGTTATGTACAGTTGCACAAAGTTCCACGTGAACTATAATTATAACAATGCTATTAAAATTTCTTTACATATAACTGTTGTCTGCTTTTCTTTTGGGCACACCTAATACACTGTGCAATGTTTGAATTAACTGAATTCACTAACGTAACTTAATTGGCAGAAACTAATCAGTTTTATACCTTCCGATTGCAGCTCTATACGGTTTCGCGCGCGTTGAGACGGTGAAAATAGTTGCAAAAGAGCTCAACAATTTTTCCACGTCGACAGGAACGTGAATGTTAAACGGCAGACTGCGAGTTCGCTGATGTGATAAAAACTGACAAACTGCATTTTCCTATTCCGCTACTTGACGTGATTCTTGGCACTATAGATGCTGTGTATCTGGCAGCAGCAATTGTGTCAAGTGTGATACTGTGGTATAAGTACGAACGTTAATGATCCACCATCCTAGTTGCTTGCGACAAAACCCGTATCCAGCCGGAGTTGACGGAGGAGTATTACCGCCGCAAAATGGATTAGGCGCATGTCAAGAGGACGTAACGGCCTTACTTTAACATTAACGGACCTGCTACAACTTCGTCGCCACCGCTGTTGACGCCGTCGGACAGCGTCATCCATCACACACAGATGCGCTACACTATAGTTTCCATTCACCCTATGGCTCTAACTCCGCAAAGACACTGCGAACAGTTCAAATAAATTATAATGCAATTTTATTTTCATCGAATTCACCAAATACGAGTTTTTCTGATAAATGTCGTATCATAGTGACTAAATTCAAGTATCCATGATCTTACTGTTAACCATACAATTTCCACACCATCTGAGTCTGAAGGTTTCACTTCGAATCACTCTTAAGAAATTTTATTTCATAGCAGATCATTTTTCAGAAAGCTTCATTTTCCATCCACAGTGATCCGTCTGGTACAATACAATTTTTTCTTTAATTAGTCTCTACAGATGCTACATATTCACGTGTTGTTTACTTATATACATAACTTCCGACTTGGCCTTTTATTTCATTTTGTTTGCAACTACATGTGTCTTTTGTGGGATGTGATGCCTCACAAATGTGTTAGGGAAATTTTGTGTCGATATGTCGTATTTTATGCAATTCGTGAGAGATTGGTGTCCCCCACTATGGTTTTGTCTGTTCTTTTTCTTTTCTCCGGTGCAAGATCTGAATACAGCCGAAATCCTAAACCTGACAGGTATACCATAACAGGAACTTAGGTTAACGTTCTGAAACTCGTTATAGTGCAACATTCCCGAAGTCTTGAGTGACTTACTTTTTCAATTAACTTTGAGCAATATTACGATTTATTTGGATTGTTTTATAAAGTACTTATGTGATTTTAGTAATTTATATTTAATGGGCTTTTATTTAGTAATTAAGAACATGAATTCTACAGTAAATACTCTATCAAAACTGTTTTTCAGGGATTAAGGTGGTTAAGTGCTATTTAATTACGGTTCTGAGTTAAATCTTTAGGCGCATTCACTATCAAATTCGATAGTTAACTTGGCATACAAGGTTATGATGACAGAATCCTACTATGAGTTGAACTGTGTCGCCTGACTTGTCAAGCACGATATACAAGGTATCTCGTAAAATCCTTCGCGACCACGTACCTTAAGCACAAATAAGATGTTATACGTATAAGCGCTGTTTATCGTTATTGTAATGCATCTGACTTTCTGTGTTATTAGAAACGTTCCCTAGTTCTTAAGAAATACTCATACATATTCTTAAATTTCAACATAATGGTTAATGACAGACGAAGTACTCACAAATAGTTTGCATTTTACAAAATGCTGTAGTTGAACGCAATTATCCGCTTGCTAATATTGTCTCTAGCTTAATGGAATATATTGCATTGAGGTGTGAAACATAAATTACTTTAAAACGGATCGCAGCGCGCGAATTACCTATCGCATCTTAGTAGTAGTCGTAAACCATCTGTACAGACTGATCCTATTGAAAATTAATAAAGAAATCGATACTGAAAATAAAACCTTTAATTCTGTAATAGCACGTTAAATTCAGTAGCAAAACTGCATCCTTAAGCCTTTCACTTGTCGTATATTAAGTCCAGCGATAATTAGGCTCTTTTGTTCTCTCAGAGTGACATTATCAGAGATTAAGTTACAAGCCGGGTCAGGGATATAATGTGCTACCTGTATAGGCTTTCTTTTATTTTGTTTTTGTGAAAATAAATCTAGTTTTCTTTGTGTTTATGTTCGTTGTATGCGCAACGTTAGTAATACTAATATCTGAACAGAATATTTTAAACTGTGGCTTTTAGTTCATTTCTTTTAATAACAGCTGTCTTTCTCGTTCCAAGTACATAGGCGTAATATAATTACACCATTTGAGCCCATCCCATCGCAATTACGACCACATAACAGATATTCAATAGCTTTGCTATACTTGACACGACTGTTTCAAGTTATTATTTTCTTAACAATTATTAGTTTTTGTTTCAGGGTGACTTGTTTGAAAGTTTATCTTGGGAACCAATTCTTCCTTTTTAAATAACATCATTTTTTCTTTCATTTCAAAGTCAGTACATCTAGCTCACCGTAGGTGTACGTGTGTCAGTATTACTTACGTTCCCACTAACGGTGAGAAACGATAAAAAAGAGCCCTAGGCGACAACATTACCGTATTTTATAGAATGAAACATTTTAATCAAAGCTCACTGCCACTTCAGGTGTCGAGGTCACTCGTCCAACTACAGTTCCTACGTTAAAATGTCAACAGACACAATTAATGATAAGTGAGAGCTGTGCTATACATTTGCCTTTTTGTACCGTTCTCTTCAATGTCGTTGACCTCTCTCTAACCACACCAGAACGTAACTTTGCTAAAGCACTGGCAAATGGTCATTCTAGGAACAAGATGATCTTCCATTTGACTGGGCTCTGTCGCAGTAAATAAGACGCTCCTGAGTCACCTCGTTCAAGGCCCAAATCTACCAATCCACCATCAATAAACGTCCACATCTGTATCCGCTAAGAAAGCATCGCATAACAAACAGCCGCAACTCAGTCCCCTCTTACTGTGCTTACAGAAACACTAGATTCACACCATGGAGGTGTACGAATTCCAGTCCGCAACCATAAAACAGAACAACTCACAACCACACTCATTAGATTTTGTTCCTCACAACTCACTAAAATACTTCCTACCTAAATGACGAAAAAATTCTCAACACTAGGGAGGAGGATGCAAATCAGGTTTGCTTTAAATACGCGCTCCAACAGTAGTGAAAGTTAGTTACCTTTGAGATTGGACACGATGAGTTAATGTTAGTCAAGAATTCCTTTAAGGCGCCAAAAACGCCATTAACATCATTTCACCTGAGTCTGAACGAGGTCGTGTGACTGAGCTACGAGAAACTGGTTGTTCCTTTTGTGATACTGCATAAATGCTTAGCTGGAATGTAGACACTGTACATGATTGCCTGGGGTGCTCGCGAGAATGAACAGTCGCAAGTAGACCGGTATCCGGACGGCCATGTGGCACTCCCAAGTGTGTGCATCCTACTGCATCTACAGCAGCAGTTTTGAGCAGCAGTTGATACCACAGCGACACAGCTAACTGTCAGAAATCGATTACTTCCAGGATAGCAACGGCCAAGACCCCCTTGTAACGAGCTTTTCGTTGTCTCCTAACCGCCACCACTTTCGACCTCAGGGTTGTCAAGCGAGCGGCCACAGGAAGGCAGGACCGACGTCTGTTGTGTTTTCCGACGAAAGCAGGTTCTGCCTCAGTGCCAGTGGTCGCCTGCAACAACATATCTGCATGCTAGACACAATGGACATACACCTTTAGTTATAGTCTGGGGTCCGATTTTGCATGAGAGCGGGAGCACTCTCATGGTTATCCCACGCACCCTGACTGAAAATCTGTGCGTCATTGTGGTGATTCGAGCTGTTGTGCTACCGTTTATGAGCAGCATTCCAAGAGATGTTTTCCAACACGATAACGGTCACTCACATACCGCTCCTGTTACCCAACATGCTCTACGGAGTGTCGACAGTTTGCCTGGGGCTGTTCGATCAGCAGATCTGTTTCCAATCGTCAACATATGGGATACCATCGGACTATCACAAACAGGCTTAGTCCCTATATTCACCGGCCAAGTGCAACAGGCATGGAACTCAAACCCACAAACTTACATCCGTTACCTGTAAAACACAGTGCACGCTGGTGTAAATTCTTGCAGGCAACGTTCTGGCGGCTACACCTGTTACTAATATACCAAAATTAAACATTTGCTATGGCTTATATCGACCCTATATGAATCTGTGATATTACAAAGTTAATCACTTAAATATATTACCCTGACAAATGTAGTACTGAAATATCATCACTTCCCATTACATGTTTTGGCGTTGCCTTTTTTCTGGCACTATAATCGCAAATAATTCCAAGTCCATAAACAATGACTCCCAATCAAAAGTTTCCCACCATTACATCGACTATGAAGTAGATCCTAACTGATTAACTAGTGAGCCAGATCCAGCCGAAATTTATCGTGGCAGGAAACTCCAAAACACATATATTCGATGGTCTCGTATCCTTACAACCAGCCGGCCGCGGTGGCCGAGCGTTTCTAGGCGCTTCAGTCTGGAACCGTGCTACTGCTACGGTCGCAGATTGGAATCCTGCCTCGAGCATGGATGTGTGTGATGTGCTTAGGTTAGTTAAGTTTAAGTAGTTCTATGTTCTAGGGGAGTGATGCCCTCAGCGCTCAGAGCCATTTCAACCATTTGAACTTTACAACTCATCACGCACATTGGATTTTGATCCTCATAACTAGTGTATCCAAGACAATTACCTTCACGACATCAACCGACTTCTCATTCGGTTAAAATGGTACTGCCTGTTTGTTACGTACAAACGAATGTTAACTCTTAAATTTTAGCAAATGTACAGCGCCATTAACGCATTTAACAATCTGAAGATTGTTGGTTGACGACGTCGGCTGCACTGTTGACAGTAGGCTGGAACGTCTCTGGACTGCAGGGTTGCCAGATGGTAGCGCATCCACAGACGTGCGTTGCTAGACTGGCAACACCGTATCAGCATCATTGGTGTCACTGAAGCCAGCATTTTAGAGTCGCAATAGGCCGGTGAGAGCCTAGGATGAGTACACAGCTATTCGTTTACAAATAAAAACAGCGTAAGAATGAGATAAACTGATGCAGCTACGCTACCTTTACAGTTTCGGCATAATGGTCAACACATGCGTCGTGTTTGGCTGTAATTTTTCGTACAGTAGACGAAAGTCTCAAGGAAAGGATCATGTATAATTGCAAGTGTATCTCCAAACATCATACGTGTTTTTGCTTTCGTATGTATGTGAGAATAAATATTGACGTTACAAGGGCATTCCCAAAAAAAAAAAAAAAAAAAAAAATTATTTTTTAAATGCTATATATTTGGTAAACCCACAGGACAAGACAGATAGTTTAAACTGTGGAAAGGGGCCAAAATAAGTGGCTGTCAGCTACACTCGAGCATACAACTTTATTTATTTGACAAAAATGGTTCAAATGGCTCTGAGCACTATGGGACATAACTTCTGAGGCCATCAGTCACCTAGAACTTAGAACTACTAAAACCTAACTAACCTAAGGACATCACACACAGCCATGCCCGAGGCAGGATTCGAACCTGCGACAGTAGCGGTCGCGCGGTTCCATACTGTAGCGCCTAGAACCGCTCGGCCACTCTGGCGGGCATTTATTTTACCAAACATTACAAGAGCCAAGAAAATTTTAAAAATAACTCAGCATTAATTTTTGGAACTTAATTACCGGTTGAATGCGCTATACAATCTTATGCCTTAAGGGATAGACCACTTTAATTTAAAATCGACTGAAAGCCAATAACTTAAGGCTCAAACCAAATCAGAAATTTAAAAGGCAGAAGGCCTTACCTCAAACAGTTCTTTAATTAGGCTGAAGGCCCAAACAATCTTACTTACGCCTTAAGCGCAAAACAAACTTAATTTAAAAATCGGCTAGAGGCCATACAAATACAAACAATAAGAACAAATAAGAAAAGGCAGTACACCCAACGGCGCTCAGAAGTTTCCGAGGGTCGCTCGCTATGGTGAGACAGGCAGTCGGCCCAACCACTCTCGATGAGACGACAACCCAACCGACAGGCAGCCAACGGACCCACCGACAAGATAACTCCGCTCCACCCAACCAGCACGCAACAGGGAGTTCAATGGAACAACATAGAAGGTATTGGCGCCCAAAACCAATTATACATTGAGCTGTCAAGCTACACACCGTTCTGGACAGCCACAACACGGTGAGGAAAATACACTGCCTGAATTTACTTCAACAGCCAGAGCAGGTAACCGGAAAGTTAAAGGCCACAGAGGAGAAGATTCCGCTGGTGCCCTTCAATTCAAAATAACCAAGTACAGATAAACTCCATCAGAGGGTGGCTACACTTTGCCAACTTGAAAACACACGTTGTTGCTCGCGTGAATGTCCCAACAGCCGACAACGAAATCCAAACGACACAATGTGAACAGTCGTGACTTGCTGGTAGATTAAGTCAAAACTCACGTTTCGTGTCCAGGATCGGTGAGCCACGGACCTCGTAGCAATGGGAACAGCACCACACACTCCGACCACGCGTGGACGACGCCAGCGGCCTCGGCCAAACAACGCGCCGCGGAGATTTTTTCGCTGCTAGCCACCACAGCCGGAACTATAAGCGCCAGCCCAAAGATAGTATAAGGTGCAATATCGATACACACTTCTGCTGCCACTCGCGGAGAGAGGGGATAACAGCATAATCACGATAATCGCGGGAGACTAAACACAGAATAGCAACCACGGTATAATACAACGCATAACATGAGCCACCCACGGCTCAATAATTTCAAATTGTTTACAAAACAGACTTATCCCCTTCAAAATACTCTTCATTACAACTAACACACTTATTTGTCCCAACGGTGCTTCTAACGGTCGAAACATCTTTAGAAATGGCTGACGGCTTCTCCCTCGTTTTCTTCTTGACTGCTTCAGTGTTGTCAAATCGATATCTTTTTCATGCGTGGAAATAAGAGAAACCAGCACAGGGCCAGGTCAGACGATTAAGGCGCGTAGGGCAACGGAACCATGCTATTTTTAGCCGAAAACTATCTAACAGAGATGGCTGTGCATGCAGGTAAGTTGTCGTGGTGTAGGAACCAGTCTCGTGTCTGCCAAAAATCAGGTCTTTTTTGACAATCACCGTTGCGCAATCTTCTTAAAACCTCCACATTTTCTGTCGATCGTCTGCGAGCACTAGCTCTCGAATCTTCTCAATATTTTCGTTGATACGGGCAGTTTATGGACGTCCAGAACGAGGTCTCCCATCAGTCGACATATCGCCATTTTAAATCGAGCAGGCCACTCGTACGCTTGAGTTTTTCTCATAGCATCATCTTCGTAAGCTGTTTTCAACATTAAAACAGTTTCAGCAGCATTTTTACCGAGTAGAAAACAAAATTTCACAGCTGCACGATGTTCACATAAACTTGCCATCATAAATGCGAATCAAGAACAAAAGAGCGCTGGCAAAAACAGTCCTGCACATGAACAAGCTAGGATGATAACACAGGCGGCACTGAACTGGCAATGAGCTACACTATACACGCCTAGCGGCGGCTATACGTAATAAGGAAGCTCCGGAAAGTTATTCCGTTATTTTTAATTTCTTTTGGTTCCTTTTTTTTTTTGGGGGGGGGGGGGGTGGCATCCTTCGTATAATTCGTCTTATCTGAAAAACCGGCAGTGTTTAAATAATTTATGTATATTTTCAGGAATTTAATGAATGTAATACTTACAGACGTAGCTTAAGGATGTGCTTTTAATCAGTTCTGATCAACTTCGGCTTTTCTTCGAATAGTTTATTCGTTATAAAAATGCGATTTGTGGTTGACAACAAGCATCTTTATTCATTTGAGTGTTATTACGAAAACTACAGTCTGCTTGAAAATTGTGTAGATGTAAACTGATGTTCTCATAAAACGATTCTATGAGGGATATGTTAAAACTCAACTATATGGTACTCAAATATTTGTTCAGTTGCAGAAATTGTTTAGACCACCTCGTAAAATTTAAAACGTCATTTCATTTCAGGAAAACGTAGCACTACCATTCACAAACTTCCTGACGCCGCCATCTTATCTTGCCAAACCTTAGGCTTCAGTAAAAGAGGCGACCTATGTCTGTGAGCGCACCGCAGCAACTCACGGACATACACGTACTGCATCTCGACATTGTGAAGCCTACAACATAATTAAAAAATACATAATAGACATTATTACAAACATTCATTTTAACGTTTCCTGGATATTAACAGGTTTCCATATCCCAAGACTGACTGGTGAGTGAACAATGTCCAGAGATTTGGAGGTCAGTACGCCCATGCAACATTATGGCCTGCCTACACCACTACACCACAATCAAAACAATTATGTTCGACAATGCTAGACGCACTCTCATATGGAGATAGGTGGAAACACGTAATGTACTCTTTTACTTTGCGACTTGGTCTTTTCCTGCACTACGTTGAATGGACGAATCCTTGCGGTCCACTCCTTGGAACTTCAGCTGTCGACTACACACGCATTTTCGTTATCTGACGTTCACCTCACGACTCGGCGATGATGATGCTTCCTGCAACACAGCGGCCTCGTCTAGTCAACGAGCAACGAAGCCGGACCCCATCGGGGAACAGGTGCGAGCTGCCGACTGCTAAGCAGCCCCAACACGCCGCACCGGCCCCACGTCTGCCACACACATCACTGCGCAACAACTGACTACGAAAAATATTAGGATGGTTCATTCCCCCTCCAATCCCATAATAATTGAGTCGTGTCATGTCCAGTCAATTCAGCCTTTGGCTTGGGCTTTATAGAACAGATACTGCAATAAACTTTAACATTCCGCGTTTTAACCCTGTAATTAGTTTGATTTGCATATTAATCCCTTGAACTCCTGGAGTTTTGCCGAATATTTGTGCAATTACAACATTGTGGAGGGCACTGAAGGGAAGTAATACTAAAGTTCAGGCAGTAAATAGTTTTAGCACTTTAGGGCCTTTATTTTGTATGTAAATGAAGTGACAAAAAAGCAAACGAATGAATCAGAAAACAGACTCTACACTATTATAACAACAGTGGAATGAAGATGACCATCACATACAAACAGACGACGGAGGAAGTTTAGGTAACTAGGAATGTGGTAAAATGTCGTTCAAGGGCATTAGGAAATGTGCAATAAGAGCAATATTTCTATTAATAAAATTGCATACTTTTCTAAATGTAAATAAAAAACAACATAACAGCAGTTTCCACCGAATTGTCAATGATAAGGATTTGTCTCCCGCATTGGATTTCCAGATAACGTGCTCAGCCTTCTCTACCGTGGCTCAACATACTATTCTCCATTTATTTTATTTTATTTGCTATTCACTCGTTGTGCTGCAAAGCTTAAATAAGCAATAAACAGTTAAATACAGAGCAACAGCTTAACAGCGTATTCTAATACAGTTTGCAGGTACTATCTCCTTACTTTCTTGGATATATTATACACACTTTACTGGTTTTAACGTGAGTAACACTCCTATCTCTATTGTAGTACTGTAACTTCGAAAGTTTCATTACTTGGAGTAGCCTAGTAAAATACAGTACCAAGCAGTAAACTAGTGAAACTGTTCTTAACCTGTAGATCAGGGATACTAAGTCTATCCTGTTGAGTTTTTTTGAGTACATATTTCTGAGATGGCGGATTTTCACAACAGAAACGTAGAAATTAAACTGTATACTATTATAGCTCCAATTTTATCCACTCCATACAACTTGGAGTCCTCGACGCCGGTAGAATAAGTAGGACAATACCCAACTTCTGTAGGAGCACTTAATACCCTTCCTTTTTTTTCCTTTTTAAGCCAAAGATGAACGTACCTCTCTGTCTCCTCTATAATAGGTCAGTTCTGCAAATGAGTTTCTGAACTTTGCAGCATTCTTTATACGACTGTGCAAAGGGGTCATATAGAGATATCGACGAATGTTCGATCTCCGGCTTCTGCACATGAACATCATTTCCCCACCTGTTTATGATTTCCATATGTCTTACTTCACTTTGACAACTAAAGTTTACGTGTAATGACAAGCATTGTGGTAAAATATTAATTTCTAACGACGGTTACTATATGCTACATATTACACTGGGGAACAAAAGATATTTTCTGTGTTGCCTGAAATTTTTGAACTGATTCTGGAGAGTTGATGCTGCTGATTCTGAAAATGTCAGACACGTTAACGTACCTCCTCTAGCTTATTAGATCTGATGATACTATTAGATATTTCTCTTATGATTTCTTTGTTTTCACGCCATCATTTGTAAACTGACTGTTTGCGCAATACTAATTGATTTTATCCATGCTCTGTTCATGTTGTTGTTGCATATGTACTTTAACGATCCTAATATTTATTTCTGTATTTTATAGACACTGAAATGGCTATACAAAGACGAAAATGTATGAATAATTCTAATGTCTCTAGTTTCATCTTTGGAAAGTGTACATTAGCTCAGCAAAAAAAAAAAAAAAAAAAAAAAAAAAAAAAAAAAAAAAAAAAAAAGGAAAAACCTGAATTCAGAAAAAGAGGTTATTTTTGCAAATTTCAAAGTAAAAATGTGAGTACAACATAAGGCTTGGACACTTCATATTTTATGTAAAAAGTAAACAGAGCATCTGCAAAAGAAGTGATTAAAATTTGGGGTATCAGTGATATGGCGAGAAAAATAAACCATGGCGATGACCTGCTTTTGTTCAGTCAATAGGAAATCAATTGCAATAATCGGAAAAGACGGACATATGCCAACGTATCCTCCACAAGATGCACAGTTCCACATTCAGAGGAGATACATATTCCTACACTTACCGGTCTTCTAAAGTCATGGGAAGAAGAGGACGAATTAGTTTAAAGCTATGCTGAGCAAAATGAGAGTGTTTCTGCAGGACCTTCATCGATTGCAACCAGTTTTAAGCCGAATTAAACGATCTCATTATACATCTAAGTCTTCCATCAAATGTCGTCGGAAATGTTAGTTTTCAGGCTGGCAGATAATCACGGTCTGTTACTGCGGAAAAAAATGACATTCCATCGCAAAAGAGAAACAAATTTCAAGCTATTCTTCACAACAGAAAACCAATTTGTTTTCTGTTCCAGTTTGAAGAACTTTTAATGAAACTATGTATAAGAAATAACACACGAAGTAAATGGAATTTATTTATAGATGGCTACGAACGGAGCCATAAACGTGGTCTTTTGCATCATGGGAACAAATACAGGACAATCCCAATTGGTCAGTCGGTTCCTCTGAGTGAAAAGTAAGCTACGATAACCACAGTCCTGGAGATGATTTCATACCGTAATCACCAATGGGCTATTTGTGTCGATATCAAGATTGTGAATTTTCTTCTAGCACATCTAGCATCAAATACCCAAGCCTTATATGTCTATGGGACTCTATAGCTAAAGATCAACACTGAGTGAGAAGACAATAGCCTCTAAGTAAAAGCATAGCAACTGGAGAAAACAATATCATCACAGAAACTTTAGTTGGCAGATAGACATCCACTGTGTATCAACCTTCAATCAATGAAGCTGTTAATGACAGCTTTTACTAGAGATTATAATCCTACCACTATTACTGTGGTTTAGTATGCTTTGTCATAAATAACAGAAAAACCTGTCTCTATGTTGTCGCGTATACTACACCCCAACAGAACAAGTAGCCCTGTTACGAGAAAATCCACATATAACTCTCTCACTAAAACGCAGTTTAGTTTCCAACTAACGTACACTATGAGAGGATAGTCCTGTAATAGGAAAAACTAATGAACAGAGTTACCCTTTTAACGGCACTTGACTGTGTTTTATCTAATGAATAAGTAAATCAGACTATTCAGTTCATTTCCCTAGATATTTACCCAGACGTTAAATAGCACGCAGTATGGTTAGTAGTATACTGAAGCTAGGACAACTCATTTCCAAGTTCATTTAGTGGTTCAAAACATGTACTAATTTTCGGCAGCCTATCCACGCAATGAAACTGTGCGGTATTGAAAAAGCAGAATTACGAATTTTGCCTACTTCCTCCATACTGTTTACTTTGGTTCTTCAAATAAATATTACTCCACGTAAACAATGTTGGTGCAGACACTGGAACTTATTTTTGACTACTACACCCTTATTATTACTTTTTTAAAAGAGAAAAGGCCAGTAGATAAGGAAGCTAAAAAAAATTTGGCCAGGGGGGAGCTATAGAAAAACATTTTCTATATTAAACAACTTAAATACTAAAATACTTAGATACTGAAGCACACACTTTTTATACTGATCATTTCACTTCAAAAAAACCTCTTTCTCACTGGAATTTACTTTGAAAAGCTATTTTTCTTTGAACTATGTACAGTCATTTCCCAAATTCTAGTAATTTGGGTACACTCTGATTGAATTTTACATAAGCATACTTTTACTATAACACTTTCCAGTTGTTGAGAAAACACAAAAATAATTTAAATGGTGCTTCTTTATATTAACTTGTCACTTCAGAAGTCTGTGAAATAGGATACTAGGATTCATCAAACATCAGGAATTACCTCTATATAGGTGCACGATTAGGATGAAATAGCAGGGTGAACCACTTTGTTTAAAGTTCAAGAACAGTTACTGAAACACAGGTTAAATTAATGGTTCACACTGTAAAAAAGTAAATTTCCTATAAAAGCCTTATCTGGTAGCGTTAGGCTTGGGTGTGGCTAACAAGTATGTTGGCTACACTACCCAAAGCACGGCCTGCAAGTCTCTTGCTGTATGGGCTCACTTTCTCTTCTTCACGTCCGTCAGATCTACATGCAGTAGCCCTACAACTCGCAGCTATCTCGTTAGCCGTGTGCAGTCTCCATCCGAAGCATTTTGAGTGAATTTGCAGGCAAAGTTTCTCCTGCTCTACAACGGTGTTGCCTCAATCACTGTTGTATACAGATTGTGTCTCACTTCCCTCGCTTGCTCTGCGTAGAGCGCCAATTCGCCCTTGCCGCCTTTTCCACTCCCCAGAGCCACTTTGGTTTTACATTACATTTATTTCTTATATTATTGCTAAGCGTGACCATTTCTTAAATTGTCAGGTTTCCATTAACATGAACAATTTATACACACAAATATTTTTAAATACGAAAGGTCATCAGAAAATTATTCAACATACTAAACAATTTACGTAGTATTTTGCTTACATTACTCACAGAGAATACAAAGAACTTCAGCCTCCAGTATAAAACCCTTTACTTTACATATACAGAAAATTCAGCACCAATCTGTGAAAATTTTTAAAGCAAAAAATTTATAAAAAATTTAAGTGAACCATAAACAAATATTGTTATAAGATGGAACATGTTTTAGCTTTGTGTGTACAAAATTTCCTACACTGAGTATGGAGAAAATGAAAGCAGATATATTTGATGGACCACAAAACCGCTAACTCATAAATGGACAGAAATTTCAAGACTGAAAGAATACTACTGAGCCAGACGCGTGGTCGTTATTCTGTATGGTATTGGAAGAATTCCCTTGGAAACCACAAGGTTCCTAGATACTAAGACTTAGTGGAGAATATGGGCATTACATTTTGCGCACATGTTACTAACATGAGCGCAAAATTACACTAGCTGCACAGCCATTTGGACCAGTTTCCAGATAATCTGAATGATATAAGCATGTAACGGGTTGAGCGTTTTCACTACAAAATAAGATTCATGCAAGAACGGTACCTTGGACAATGGAATCTGCATACGACGGCGGATTACTGATGGAGCATTATGTGTGAAAGTCCAAGATCAATACATCAGAAGAAATCACAGAAAAAACGATTCATTGACCTAATGGAAGAAAATTAACGAACCAAATACAGGTTATTTATAAATAAATAATAGTGGTTAAATTGATACAACCGCTTACTAAAAGAGGAAGTCTTTATCCATCCAAATAGCTTCGGTATTTACTTGTATGCGACTGATGTAATTATACATGTGAACCGGTATGGTTAGATTGGCATATAATGTGAATAAACTGTATCTAACGAACTAGAGCTAATGGGGTGTAACTTAAAGCCTTTTTGGAATCTGTGACCCAAATATAACAATAAAAGTGACTATTCGCAATTATTATTAGCACTACTACAAAACCACCCGTCTACTGGAAAGGGAAGGCTGCTGTCGGTGGTCCACCAAAAGAAAATGTTCAGTAAAATCCTTAAATATTGTAATAAATATTTTTTTAGTCTAACTTGAAGCTTACCTTTTGAATTTCTTTATAGTAGAGTCAGACGTCAAAAATATTCGCTGTTAACGAAATATTGGAAAAATAAAAATATATATCATCGGCGCAATCAAGGGAACTGGTTTCCTACATTGGGCCAGGCAGTTTCCGTGGATTGCCTATGGTGTATTAGCTATTAAATACTACACACATCCAAATAATTGTCAACACTTCTCATATTTTTTATTTTATGAATTCTTTTAGCGTACGAAACTGAATTATATGTAATCGAAACAAAGATAGTTAATTGATGAAAAAAACTGATTAACAAAACACAGAGTATCAGAAACCGTATGATGAAATCCACTTCTTAAATTTTATTCACAACGGCCTACTTGGCCATCGACTAGAAGAAATTCGAGGTGGCTCATTTAAGGAAAATCGCACTACATCTCATAACACTTAGTCTCCGTCCACAGCACGTAACTTCATATTGTGAGTATGAGAAAATTGTATGGATTTTTCATGCTTACCAACGAGGGCCGCAAAAATTTAATTACTGTTTTCATATGACTACGACGTTTCAGTCTTTATAACTAGTTAATTACAAGAACATTATGCAAATCCTACCTTTTTCCACTGTTGCTTTGTGTCTTTGTTGAACAACTCACACCTAAGATGATGAATCTTTCGCGACACTTACTACACTTAATGACCTGTAGTCTGCCCTGTTATGAATATCCACAGAGAAATCGAGCCTGTCCATCGAAAGAGCTGGCCCATGGACAGCAACCTTCCCTTACAAAAGTCACAACTGTTATCATTAATGTCACTACTGTTCAAATCAATATCATTAAAAAAATTTTCCCCAACTAGTTAACGAATTAACTCAAACGTGTCCTTCGAGACTAATTCATTTAATATGATTCTCGATATAAGTCACCACACTACATAAATTTGTCCAGAACAATTCTTTTAACATTAATGCATATAGGTGGTGCACATAACATTGTTGCCTGAGAATCCCCTTCTAGGGAGCACGGCGCTTTTTACATGACACCACTTCGGTGACTTGTGCGTCGATGATGATGATGAATGATGATGAGGACAACTCACACATCCAAAGCCGAACGAAGAAATTACACAACGCAGCCCGTGGATCGGACTCGGACCCCAATAATCGAGAGTCAGCAACAGTAACCAAAAGCCCACGAGCTGCTGACATTTAGGCAGTTAAATGACATTGTCTGTTCCCTTGCTCCCTAAGATAAGTCCTGTAATACATTTTCCATTTTTGAATTACTAAGAAAATGTACGTTCTTTTCAGAAACAGACTTCTTCAGTCCCTCCCTCTTAATCGGCGATTGATGGTGGTGAGCTTAGGGAACTGTTTGTTCGTTGCTTGTAAAGCAAAGAAACAAATCTGGCTGCATGCTAACAACTAATCTGTAGTCGTAACATACATCTCTAGCTGCTTAAACGATGGTCTGATTTGTCATCAGGACGACATTAGTTATTAATAGAGTACTAGCAAACCCGCTAAATATGTATAGAAGTCGGATGTACGTCCTAATGCCCTCCTGTCCCCTATCTCTTTCCATGTCCTAGTCCCTGTTATCTCTGTACACCTCCTCTTTCACTCTACTCTCCCCACCTCTTCCACCCCCCCCCCCCCCGCAATTCTTTCTGCATAGCTTCTACTTCTCCCTCTCTATATCAGTTCCCCCTTCCACTCAATGTCCATTTCTTCATTCCTCCTCTCTCTGACGTTGTCTTGTCTATTGTTTTTGCCATCGAAGCTTTGTTTGGGAATTGAAATCACTTAAAATGAATGGAATCATTGGTGTATGTGTTGTGAGAGACTTCTCCTGCTGTTGGATGTATGAGGAAAGTACCTTCGATAGTAGTATTTCATACAGTTTTAATCCGCCAACGGCGTCGGTTACAAGATTTCTGAGAATTCAGATTATATTCAGTGAGTAAGAATATCGATTGGAGAAACCATTTGTCAAATGATTAAATGCCCTGCCGCACTAGATAAAGCTCCCCACGAGGAAGAACACATTACCTTTTTTTTTTTTTTTTTTTTCAAATCAGCATTTTCCTTGTGAAGGTCGGTTTTAACGTATACCCGGTACACTGTTGTTTAAAAGTTTCTGTCTGTCTGAATATCTATTAAACTATCGTGGGAATTGTGAAGTAAGTCCGCCCTGAGATTTCAAGATATTTTCTGTCAACTTTTCCCCATTACATATTATACATATATTAAAAAATATGTAGCCTGTTGTTTTTGTTGTGGTCTTCAGTCCAGAGAATGGTTTGATGCAGCTCTCCATGTTCCTCTAACCTGCGCAAGCTTCTTCAGCTCCGAGTAACTACTGCAATCTACATCCTCCTGAATATGCTTAGTTATTCATCTCTTGGTCTACCTCTACGATTTGTACCCTCTACGCTGCCCTCTAATACTAAATTGGTGAATCCTTGATGTCCAAGAATACGTCCTACGAACCAATCCCTTCCTCTAATCAAGTAAAGCCACAAATTCCTCTTCTCCCCAATTGTGTTCGGTACCTCCTCATTAGTTACGTGATACGCCCTTCGAACATTCAGAAGTCTTCTGCAGCACCACATTTCGAAAGCTTATATTCTCTTCTTCTCTAAAATAATTACTGTCCACGTTTCACTTCCATACATGATTACACTCCATAGAAATAATTTCAGAAACGACTTCCTGACACTTAAATCTATACACGATATTAACAAATTTCTCTTCTTCAAAAACTCTTTCCTTGCCATTGCCAGTCAACATTTTATATCCTCTCTACTTCGCCCATCATCAGTTATTTTGCTCCCCAAATAGCAAAACTCCTTTACTACTTTAAGTGTCTCATTTCCTAATCTAATACCCTCAGCATCGCCCGATTTAATTCGACTACATTCCATTATCCTCGTTTTGCTTTTGTAGATGTTCATCTTATATCCTCCTTTCAAGACAATAGATATATAGACTGAATATAGATATATACAGGGTGCGTCAAAAGAATGTATACACAATACGAAGCATCACAGAAAATTTATTTCCCGTTCTACAAAGTTAAATTTCTGGAAATGGAAAGCTGAAAGTCCAATTGGAAAAATAAATGTACTTTACAAATGTGATTAATGTTCAGACTGGTGGCCTTCAGCATCAATACATTTCTGAGTACGAGTCACCACTGATACCGCACATCGTACCAAAGTGTCCAATGAGATTTCTGCGCACACCGGCTGAATCTCATTCCAAAGTGTGTCCAGGTTATGTGGTTTACGTTTGTACACCTCATCTTTTACTGTGCCCCATAAGTAGAAATCCAGAGGCGTGAGGTCTGGAGAGCTTGCAGGAAACTCGATTGGTCCCCTGCGTCGTCCCTATGTTAGTGCGGCGGGGCGCCATCTTGTTGGAAATAAAACTCATCATTACCATATAATGCACAAATGGCAGGGAATATGAAGTCAACAAGCATTGTTAGGTACGTTTCTCCAGTAACAGTACCTTCAAAGAGGAAAGGCCCAATGAGTCCCCTTGCAGACAAACCACACCACACATTTACACCAGGCATATTCACAGCCTTTTCAACTGTAATGTGAGGATTATCTTCAGCCCAGTACACACAATTGTGCCTATTGACAGTTCCATTGAGTTTGAAGTGGGCTTCATCCGACCAAATTACGCTACCCATAAATCCCGGTTCACGTCTCACCATTTGAACCCATTCACAAAGTTCTAACCTTCGATCTGGATCGTCGTCACTTAGCTGTTGCACCAGCCTCGGAATGTACACACGAAACTTGCCTTTCTTCAGAATGCGTAGCACACTACTAGCACTTACATTACTCTCACGTGCTGCTTGCCTTGAAGATTTTTGAGGCGAACGCTGAAACAGTTCCAAGACCGCAGTTGTGGAATCATCACTTGTAGCTGTACGAGGTCGCCCTAATCGACCTTTATGCACATCACACACTGTTCCATGAATTTCGAATTTGTCTCGTAGACGTGTAATTGTTAACCTTGAAGGTGGTTCTGTACCATACTCACTTCTCCACTGTCTTCGAACCTCAGCTACATTCTCAAACTTCCAGTACCACTTAATTATCTGCTACCGCGCTTCAAAGCTCAAACGCACGTTCGCCATGTTGCAGTTACTTCCTTGCCACTGCTGCCACCTGTTGAAGAAACATAACATTACTTTCTCACAGATATTTAATCTTGTAGAACAGGAAATAAATTGTCTATGACAGTTCAAAGTGTGTATACATTTTTTTGACACATCCAGTAGATTGAATAACATTGGGGATGGCTACAATCCTGTCTCACTGCCATCCAACCACTGCTTTCCTTTTCTGGCCCTCGAGTCTTACAGTCTCCATCTGGTTTCTGTCAAAATAGTAAATAGCCTTTCGGTCCCTGTATTTTACCCCTGCCACCTTCAGAATTGGAAAGAGAGTATTCCAGTCAATATTTTCAAAAGCTTTCTCTAAGTCTATAAATGCCAGAAACGTAGTTTTGCCTTTCCTTAATATATCTTATAAGGTAAGTCATAGGGTCAGTATTGCTTTATATCTTCAATCATTTCCAAGGAATCCAAGCCGATCTTCCCCAAGGTCGGCTTCTACCAGTCTTTTCATTCGTCTGCAAGGAATTCGTATTTTGCAGCCACGACTTAGCACTACTTTCTTTTGGGATTGGATTTACATATTCTTCTTGAAGTCTGAGGGTATTTCGCGTGTCTCATACATCTTGCTCACCACCTGGTAGAGTTTTGTCATAGTTGGTTCTCCCAAGGCTATCAGTAGTTCTGCTGGTATATTGTCTACTCCCGGGTCCTTGTTTCGTCTTAGAACCTCCAGTGCTCTGTCAAATTCTTCACGCAGTACCGTATATCCCATCTCATCTTCATCTGCGTCTTCTTCCATTTCAATAATATTGCCATCAAATATGTCGCCCTTGTATAGACCCTCTATATCCTCCTCCCACCTTTCTGCCTTTCCTTGTTTCCTTAGAACTGGTTTTCCATGTGAGCTCTTGATATCCACACAAGTGGTTCTCTTTTATCCAAAGGTCTCTTCAATTTTCCTATAGACAGTGATATATGCCGCAACATCTTTTCATTTCTCTTGTAGCCATCCCTGCTCAGCCATTTTGCACTTCTTGTCGATCGCATTTTTGAGACGTTTGTATTCCTTTTTCGCTGCTTCATTTAGTGCATTTTATATTTTCTCCTTTCATCAATTAAATTCAGTATCTCTTCTGTTACCCAAGGATTTCTACTATCCCTCGTCTTTTTACCGACTTGATCCTCTGCTGCCTTCTCTGTTTCATCTCTCAAAGCTACCCGTTCTTCTTCTATTGCATTTCTTTTCCCCGTTCTTGTCAATCATTCCCTAGTGCTCTCTCTGAAACTCACTACAACCTCTGCTTCTTTCAGTTTATCTGGGTCACATCATCTTAAATTCTCGTCTTTTTGCAGTTTCTTCAGTTTTAATCTACAGCTCACAACCAATAGATTGTGGTCAGAGTCCACTTCTGACCCTGGAAATGTCTTACAATTTAAATCCTGATCCTAAATCCCTGTCTTTCCCTTATATAATCTATCTGAAACTTTCGAGTATCTCCAGGGCTCTTCCATGTATACAACCTTCTTTTATGATTCTTGAACCAAGTGTTAGCTACGATTAAGTTATGCTCTGTGCAACATTCTACCAGGCGGCTTCCTCTTTCATTCCTTACCCTCGTCCCATATTTACCTACTACGTTTCCTCCCCTTCCTTTTCCTACTATCGAATTTCAGTCCTCCGTGACTATTAAATTTTCGTCTCCCTTCACTACCTGAATAATTTCTTTTATCTCATCATACATTTCTTCAATCTCTTTGTCATCTGCGAAGGTAGTTAGCATATATACTTGCACTACTGTAGAAGACGTGGGCTTCGTGTCTATCTTGACTACAATTATGCGTTCACTATGCTGTTCGTACTAGCTTAACCGTGGATCCCATATTTTTTATTCGTTATTAAACCAATTCTTGCATTACCCCTATTTGATTTTGTATTTATAACCTTTATTCACCTGACCTGAAGTCCTGTCCTTCCCAATTAATGGATCTGATATTTCACGCTCAGGTCTGCAGAACGCCAATTTTGTTTCTCCTGATAACGAAGTCCAGCTGAGTAGTTTTACATCCGGAATATTTTACCCAAGAGGACTCCATCATCATTTAACCGTACAGTAAAGCTGCATGACCTCGGCAAAACTTACGGCTGTGGTTTGCTCTTGTTTTCAGCCGTTCGCAGTACCAGCACAGCAAGGCCGTTTTGGTTAATGTTACAAGGCCAGATCAGTGAATCATCCAGACTGTTGTCCCTGCAACTACAGAAAAAGCTGCTGCCTCTCTTCAGGAACCACAAGTTGGTCTGGCCTCTCAACAGATACCCCTCCGTTTTGGCTGCAGCTACGGTACGGCTATCTGTATCAGTGAATCACGCAAGCTTCCCCACCAACGGCAAGGTCCATGGTTCATGGATGGATGCGTGTGTCCACCAAAAGATTTGTTTGAGAATTGTGTAAAAATCTGAAACAAATCTATCAAGAAAATTTCGTTATTTTTGGTAACTAAGGCAACCAACAACTTGTCCTTGTATAGTAGTATTGCTTTTTATATCTATTTCTGTACTATATGTGTTACAAATATGTAGCTTATGTTCGTCCGAACATTTATTAGACTGTTGTATAAAAATGTGAAGCAAATCAGTGAAGGTCTTTTCGAGACTTTCGCTAACAAATTTTCCCTTTTGCATAGCATCTATAGATTTATCTACGATACACATATACAAAATTTGAGGACTAAGATGATACGTCACAATAGAATTCGTAAAACGAGATTAGTAAACAAATTGTACACTTGATTGCGGCACAGGTTTCAATATTTATTCTCTCCTTCACACACAAGAAATTGTAGATATTTCAGATTTGTGAAAGGAGTGTGCTTTACTTCTAAGAAGCCTTGTCACTGAGTGCAACATCACGTGATTTTTCTTGTTACGTTCCCTTACGAAGTACCAGCGAATAGAGAAAAATGGGTACCCAACGTTGAACTATATTAGCACAAGATAATTTATCAATGTTTATCCACTGTTGCAAATCAGTTATATCTCCTAGATATTAACGTTCAGTTAATAAAGGGGGCGGGGGAAAGGTTAAAAGAGAGGAAGATAGACTTATTTTTGCGTGATTTCTTGCCTGTTGGAATTTCATAAAAATTTTATCTGGGAAAGAGAAATTCTACCGCTACCTTTTTTTTTAATTCATTAATTTTCATCGTTTGCGAATAGTTTCGTGATCGCAGCTGCGACTCTCGTTCTTGTAATCAGCAAAGCTATCGACGTGTGCCCTGCATCACCACTGCAACGAAATAAAAACAGAGTTTAGCTGCGGAATACTTTCAAAAACAAGCACTTCATCAGCACATCGAAACGCCTATAGATTACAATATCCAACGTCTAGGAACCCAGTATACCTGAGAAATATAACCCAACTGAGGCTATACGTTCTAAAACAAATTGTGTCTTTCTTTCGAGTGAGTTTATTGCATAAAAGGGTGGTGTCTGACTCTGGAGTTGGTTATCATGTACTGATATTTGTGTATTGCTTCCTGTTCAGTGTATGGGAATAGTGCCATTTGGGGGTAATAAGGTGTGTATTTCGATTGTAATTACATACGGTCGTAAGTTTAGAATGTCTACCACAAAGTTGGGAATGAATGGAACAACTAGTTTGTGAATGGTCCAACGTTTATCATATATATATTTTTTGTCATCCAAAATCTTGTCCTATCGGATGGCTAGAGTATTGTATGGCACCTGTGATAAAAAATGACTCCAATGAAGGGTTGACGGGTGGATGATGATGTGAAATGAGTTGAAAAATTGGTTTGTTTTGCCTGATCATAGTACAGTTATTGTGGAGTTTCTTGTTTGAAAGTGCACCACTTACTATTAACAAGATTTCCTGTTTGAACAGCTAGATAAAAGTAGTCGTCAGTCCTTCCTTTCTTTTCATAGCCGGCAGGAAGAAGGAAGATAGCGTTTAACGTTCTGTCGACATCTGGGTCGTCAGAGAAGGAGCACTCTCTCAGGAAATCCCCCGTGCCCTTTCAAAGGATCCATCCTGCCATTCGCCTAGAGCGATTTAGGGAAATCACGGAAACCCTAAATCTGGATGACCTGACACGGATTTCAACTGTTGTCCTCCAGAATGCTCGTCCAGTGTATTAATCATCGTACAGCCCCCCTCGGCGTTTGCCAATGGCGAAGAAGTTTCCTCCTTGACTGAGATAAAATTTCTGTCATCAAGAATATCCCACAAAGACGTAAAAATTAATGACTATCACAGAAATGCACGCAACACATGTCTCAGAAGTAAAAATTACCTCTCTTTGAGTATAAGCTTTGTATTACGTTATTCGTTACGTGACGCTAAGCAAGCGTGGGAGAAACCCAGCCATTTGTCACAGATATCGATTAGATTTTACCCGAAACGCAGCCATGTGTCACGGGAATCGATTTCATTTTACCTGAAACGCGACCGGTGTTTCACGCTATGGGTTATTTGTAGAAGCAGCCCCTCAACAGCAGAGAGGAAATTTTGAAGTGTCATTATATTCAATTTTTCTTTATTTCAGACACTAACAGCGCTGAAGAGCTATTCAAGACGACCTAAAGCTGAAAAAGTTATCCTAAGAAGAGAATGTAGATGTCGCATCCTTTGTGACGTGCGTCAGGATGAAAATATCGTCAATTTCTTAGCAAACAATGTAACTTGGTAACAGTTCAGCTATCACCTAGACTGGTCCCAAACGGCAAGCAGAAAATAGTCAAAAATGGATAAAAGTCTTCACATTGTGTTTTCAAAGGAACAAAGGACATTAGGTTTTGACCGCCCATCGACATTGAGCAGCCATAGCTTTGAATGTTTCAGTTATGTAGATGAAAATCAGCCATGACATATCGTGGGAACCATCCCGTCATTTGCCTGAAGCTATATAAGAAAATGGCAGGAATCTAAGTCTGGATGGCAGGGCGTGTATTTGAACCATCCTCCGCGAGCGCGTTGTCGTAACCACTGGGCCCCCTAGCTCCGTGTGGTGTTCGCGAACAAAAGCAAGTGAATCACGTTGTCAGACAAGTATATATCGGGAAAATAATGTACTTGTGAAGATATATACTGGAAGTATGTTTTACCTCCTCACCAATTCCTGTCAGAAGTATTGTATTTTTATAACAGCTTAATACCTGGCAATGCCTGAGTACATATTTATTCCATTACTCTATTAGTCCAGTTTCTGTGTGTTACTCTCTCAGTCCATCTACTCCTTCCCACACCCTTCTCTGTCCGTCTTCACTACCCACTCTCTCTGTCCAATTCCTCCATCCCAGTCCCTGTCCATCTGCTCCTGCCCCTCTGTCTATCTGTTCCTGCGCCTACCGTCAATCGGCTCCTTCGCCCATTACCATCTCTTCCTCCCCTCCTATATGTTCATCTCCGCTCTCTATTTGTTCATCTCCTCCTCCTTCCTCTCTCTATCTTTTCCTCCACCTCTCCTCCCTCATCCTCCCCCCCAGACTCTGTCTGTATCCTCCTGCCCCTCTCTCCTACTCTTTCTCTCTCCATCTGCTCCATCCCCCCCCCCCCCTCACTCCCTGACTATCTCCTCCTGCCCTGTCACTGCCCATTTGCTCCTGCCCTTCTCTCTGTTGATCTTCTCCCCCATCCTCTCTCTGTCCATCTACACCTCCCCCTCTGTCCAAACGCTTTTTCCACTGTGTCCTTCTGCTCCTCAACCTCCTAAGTCCATCTCCTTCTTCCCTCTCTCTTTGATCCTCCCCCTCTATGTTTTCATCGCTTCCTCTCCCCTCTCCCAGTCCATTTACTCCTCCCCTTTCCCACAGTTCATCTCCTCCTTGCTCCTTTTTCTGTCCACCTCCTCCTCTTTCCTTTATCTACCTTCTCCACTCTCCTATCTTTGTCGATACCCTTCACTTCCATTTCTCTGTCCATTTCACCCTCTCCCTCCCTCTGTGCATTCCCTCCTGCCCCCATCTGTGTCCATCTCCTCTTTCCCCTCTTTGTCTGACCATCTCCTCCATGTTGTTACCGCTATCCCAATATGAAGTCCCTGGTTCTTGGTCCCACAGTACTTTTTTCCAAACAGTAAGTAATATGTGTACCAAATACGGTAGAAATCTAAGCAGGGGCTTAGGAGAAGCTTTTTATCCGTGGCTTTGCCTGCGTACACAAATGTCAAATAATTCACATAAATTTAAGATATGTCATACATTTCTCTACACATATTTCACCTATAACTCTATAGAAATTCGTCTTGGACTTTCGTTTTCATACAGGACAATTTTTATGACGTCATATCTCCTTATCTATATGTTACATAATAATATACTTCTGGTGATACCTTCAGACATGGATGTGTATATTGTCTGCGAAGTGTGCTGTGAATAGAATTAGTGGTAAGGAAGTAATAAATTAAGATGTCGTGCATGATGTGGCAGTTTTTCACACGTCTCTGCATTTACAATGTCATACCTCTTGAATTACGTGTTGTACAATGGTAGTTTTCTTGCTAGTACATTTAGTGCTATATGCGAAATTATTCTGGAAAACATTTTGCGAATATAGTTAGTGGTAAAAAAGCTATAGACGATGTGGCAGTTTTACTGTACGAACAGCTAAAATGTAGTGTGGGGGTTGTCAGCAAGAAGCAGTTCAGTAAAGGTTTGAAATTATGTATAAAGTTTTTTACAAGTCACAAAGTGCTCTCATTCTTAAATACTGGATGAATGCAGTCTGGCTATCTGCGCTACGTCAGCTACGCTTCTTTCTCGTCCTTTTGATAGATAGGTGGTTCTTGCCACCACAGCGATTTCTTGCAAACACTTAGCGATTTGTACGCCAAATTTAGTTGAAATCGGTCCTGTGATTCAGGAGGAAATATGGCACATAAATATATGCATACGTCCACTCTTATATTTTACATCGGTGTCTTGCATAAGTACTTATAAAACACGTCCTAATCGTGTCCACCACTCACATTTTACAAACTACCACATATCAAAATGACTCCTTCAGACAAAAAATCGAAATGTAAGTTTAGAGAAATCGAAAGCACAACTTGAAAACAGCGCAAACAAAAATGACGAAAGGCAAACATTTCGTCGACACTTACATTTACCAAACGGGTAGCTTTGGTATACTGAAGTTCGTAAAGTTCAGAATTATCTTACAGACTTACACAATTGCTGTCATACCGAATACAGACACGGCAGATTTAGAAAATCCTTAAAGACCAACGAGAGTTAACTGGCCCTGAAAGAAAACACGCTTGTTCATTTTATATTATGGAAATTCTTTGCTTTTTAAGCGCGGTGAGGAAATTCTAAATTAGGTTATTAAATATTACATTCGAAGAAATCTAGTTTGTTTTTCAGCAGTGCTAGGCGTCTGTCTCATACGGAAGATAATTATCTTCACATATCAGCTGTTGAAATGCCTGTCTTCGATGGAAAAGTTATAGAAACGTACTAAACATGATTTTCTGTGACGAAACGTTATGTGGTTCAACTGAGAGTCATATCGCCGTACAGTGCTCAGAACGTCGATCGTTGAACTGCTCCTTCCGCTTTTATCCTTTGCAGCTACCAACGTCCATTAGCTAGTTACACAGATAAATGGTTCGGGAATAGAATAGTGTTCACAGTTTCCAAGAACTGCATCGAACACATCGTACTTTTAGCACAGTAATTCTTACACGCAATTTTCGTGAATGTGGATTTCTAATACAGAAATTTCAATCGCAGTAATGCAGTTGACATTTCTAGACTTTCAATGGACATTCAGAAATTGTAGCATCAACAAAATAAAATTAGTAGACGTAACGCTTTATTATATTAAGCCGATCAGACACTTGTTACTACATATGAACGTCAACGCTACAGTCTATTGCTATACAAACAATTTTCTGTATCAAACGCACGCAAGTATCTAGATCAGACCGTTTTCCATGTCCAATAGTCACGAAAGATGCGTTGTAGTGATATGTTAAACAGATTAACATAACAACATGAGTTACTGCAGCTGGTGCTATGATATCATCAGGAAAACACAACTATAGACCGATTGCTACCAAAGAGGGATGACGTTTCAACCAAACATCTGATAAGCGAAAATAAGGCGTGAAGTGTCAAATAACATCTTCGCGCCTTATCTTCACTTACTAGATTTTTAGCTGATGCATTATCTCCTTGATAGCAAAGTTCACAAACTGTACGACACGTGATTTGCTGTGATGTAGGCTGATGTAGGTAGACCTAACACCACACGGGGTCGCCAGCTGAAAGAAGGTTGGGGGGCGGGACGGGGAAGGAGGAGTAAATGGGGCAGTGGAAGCACCACCCCATGGTGAGAGATCGTGTAGCTTACAAATACGAAAAAGTTGCTGTAACTGAAGATGCAGGATATCTGTGACCTGAAAACGTAAAAAATCATCATTAAAATGAATCTCAAAAATAGATAAAATGAGGTGAAATTATATAAAACATATGTACGAGTAATATGAGTTACAAAATGAACTACAACAATGAAAAACTTTATAGAAAAAGTATAATAAACTTTTTGCTTAAGAAATCGTATGACTTGAAGATTTCCGAAAACTGTTGTATGACAGCACGCAGAGATTACCTAGACTGAGGAAACGTCTGTTATCGGACAACATGTGGCTGTAGTAAGAAATTCTTTCAACATTTTCTGAAACAACTGAAACGTGCTCTTTCCTTCAGTTTAAGGAAAATCTTATCCAGATTTTAAAGGGAGGAAAACAGGTAACTGAGAGAATAGGACAGCTGAAGACTTTAGATGTAAGAAGCCACCGTCATTCTGTTAACGGCCTCGTAAAAGAGTGGGAGGAATGGACAGAGTTTCAGCGTTCGGAT
Source organism: Schistocerca serialis cubense (assembly GCF_023864345.2). NCBI lineage: Eukaryota > Metazoa > Arthropoda > Insecta > Orthoptera > Acrididae > Schistocerca > Schistocerca serialis. Next base: position 772,669,394 of record NC_064641.1, on the reverse strand, counting down.
CTCCAAGAGGGGTTGCCAAGCTGCAGGTGACCAGGAGGCGAACGTGGTGTAACCAACGACGGGATAACATTCTACGTCATGGAATGTCAGAAATTTGAACGTTGTAGGAAAGCTAAAAAAAAATTGGAAAGAGATATGCAAAGGCTCGATCTACCTACAGTAGGAGTCATTGAAGTGAAATTGAAAGAAGACAAGGATAGGATCGTATTAACAGAAGCAAAAATTAGTGCCGTAAAGCGGGGTAACTTTGAACGGCGAGGCGGCTTTGAACAGCAATTTAGCGTCTTTTTAAAATAAATGCTGCACTCTAGTGTGTAAATATGGAACTAAGGCCAGAGTCGTTAGATATTGCCAATAATCGATACTTTCAGATGATATGACAGCCGATGTGAAATAACACTGTATACCAACGCCAGAGAATAAAACCATTTTCTTGGAAGTGTAAGGTCCTTCACAACCGCAAAAACATTTGCCTATTATTTTAACACTTGAATGTACTTTCACAGAAAGCATAAAATGTTAAATTTATTCTTTGGTGGCGTAAAAAAATAAAATATAAAGGCTTGTCTTTTAAGGGGTGACTTTGAACAGCGCCTTCCCTACTCTTTGACATATCAGCTCCATAGAAAACATGTTTTAGTGAAGTTTCCCCCAAAGAAAAGTGTAAAATAGTGTTGGACATGTTATCACTGATGACGAAATTACACTTCTGAGGAAGTGGCATTCCAAGGTGGAATCAGATGAAGTTTTTTGTGTGGCCTAATGTTCCCAATGAGTCAGGTTTTGAGAAAGATGACATTTGTAGGATTCTACCTGATTCTAAGATAGATAGGCGGGGAAGGCTTCATTTTGAGTTTAAATTTGATGCCTATGACATCTGCTGAAGTGGACACACTTTCGTGGCAACTTCCTTTCCTGTAGAGAGCTTACAAATGTAATTCTTTAAAATGTGATAACTTTTTTCATTTCTTTTATTACAGTCATACAGACGTTTTTGAAAAGATCTGTTTTTAAATAATTTTCTTATTTCATAACTAGCTCAGTACTCATTTCCATTATTAGCTGAATTAAGCCATAATCATACGAACTGTTTCAGGTTTTTTCTAAATAAGTTACTTTCAAAACTATATTTATATACAAAATATCATGCTGTTTCATATGATAGGGGTGCCACTTAACAGTAATTGACATGACTCCCACAGAATAGGCAAATGTTTCCAAGTTCAATGTGACCCCGACCCATGGGGTGAAATTGAACAGTGAAATTTTTTTAAAAAATAGACTAGGCGTGGGGGATAAAAATCTATAACCTGCTTTATCATATTCAGCAACACCTCTTGCAACTTCCCAAAAAATTTCATGTCATCATCTTCAGAAGTTTCTGTTCAATTTACAAAAATGAATTTAAAATGTTCAAATTCACCCCGCTTTATGGTATTACAGTAGCAGTATTTGTTATGAACGGAAACGTAGGGCAAATAGTAATTTACTGCGAACAGTTCAATGATAGGACTGCAACAGGAAAGAAGGGCAGGCAGTGAGTTACTACGAGCAGTTCAATGACAGGGTTGTTCTCATCAGATTCGATAGTAAACCAACGTCGACAACTATAGTTCGGGTATACATGACAGTGTCGCAAGCATAAGGATATTGAACGGGTAATTCAGTTTGTAAAGGGAGATGAAAATCTAATAATCATGGGGCACTGGAATGCGATTGTAGGACAAGGAGTAGAATAACGGCCACGGGAGAATATGGGCTTCACAGTAGGAATGAGATGAGAAAGACTAATTGAATTCAGCAATACATTTCTGATGTTACTAGCGTATACTATGTTCGTGAATTACAAAAGGAGGAGGTATACTTGAAAAAGACAAGGACACGCGGGAAGATTCCAGCTGGCATACATCACTGTCAGAGAGAGATTTCGAAATCTGGTATTGAATTGTAAAGCGCACCCATATGCAGATATGGACTCGGATCACAATTCCTTAATGACGAAGAGTAGGCTGACGTTTGAGGGAAACGTTCGGAAGAATCAGGAAGTGGGACACCGAAATACTGAGGTATGATGAGACGTGTTTGAAGATGTGGATACTGCGATAAGCAATACCACAGTAAGCAGCTCACTTGAGAAGGTGTGAACATTTCTAAAAAGGGCAATCGCGGTTGTTGGAGAGATAAACGAATTATGAAGGAGGTTACTGCTGAGAAACCTTTGGTAACAGAAGAAACACGACAGATGAAAGAAGTAAGAACAAAAATGTACCGGGAAAGACGGAAATACAACGATATAAAACCCTTAGTGATAAAATGATAGGAAATGCAGGGTAGCCAAGGTGAAATGGCTGTGAAGAAATGATCGTCGTGTGCACTGACTCAGCAAATAAACGAGTCAAACAACCTTTGTTGAAGTTAAAAGGAAGCCAGCAGAGGAGAGAGTGGAAAGGTGCCAAGAGTGCATTGAATGGCTCAGTTAGGAGGAGGACTTCTCTGATGACGTGACAGAAGAAAAAATTGCAGTCGATGTAGAAGGCGTAGGGGATCCTGTATTAGACTTAGAATTTAAGAGAGCTCCGGAAGGTAGGAGATCAAATGAAGCAGAAAGTATAGAAAACATCAGAATTTCTAAAACCATTGACGGAAGTAGCAACCAAACAACTATTCAGGTTGGTGTGTAGAATCTGTGAGACTGGGGACGTAGTATCAAACTTTCAGAAAAAAATGTCATCCATAGAATTCCGCAGATAGCCAGGGCAGATATGTGCGAGAACTATCGCATTATCAGCGTAACAGTTCACGCATCCAAGCTGCTGACAAAAATAAGGTACACAAGAATTGAAAAATTTGAGCAACTACTACACGAATCTTAGTTTGACTTTAGGAAAGGTAAAAGCACCATGAAGTTCTGACGTTTCGCTTGATAATGGAAGCAAGACTGAAGAAACATCAAGCTCATACGATTTACGGCTGGTCCCGGCGGGGGTTCGAGTCCTACCTCGGCCATGGGTGTGTGTGTTTCTCCTTAGGTTAATTTAGATTAAGTAGTGTGTAACCTTAGGGACTGATGACATTAGCAGTCAAGTCCCATAAGATTTCACACACATTTGAATATTTTGAACATACGATTTATAGACCTAGAAAAAGTCTTCGACGATTTGAAACGGTGCAAGGTATTCGAAATTCAGACAAAAATAGGTTTAAGCCATAAGCAAACACGGGAGAAAAACAATATGTACAAGACCTAAGAGGGGAATTTAACCGTACAGTAACGGATTCATTCTCATTTATTTTGCGATGGTTCCTGGTCCAAACAACGAAAGGCATGGTAGATGTGGAATACGACTGACTGACCGAAATCCCGGTTGAACACCTTTTTCACTTTAAATGTGCGGTAAGCAATCACACCTCTGCTATTTAAACTCTCCATACCCGGAGTAGTACGAGGATACCCCTTAATTGCAGCAAAGGCCCAACCATTACCATGGTGAAGTATATCTTTCTGCTTAAGTGTAAAATTAAGAACACACCCGTAAAACACCGACAGCCAGTCGCTAGTAGAGTAGTAACGTCGGAGCGCAAGTGATTCAGCAAGGCCCGTCGGTGTTTTCGGGTGTGTCCTGAATTTTAGACTTACACAGAAAGATACGCCTCAAAACATAATCGTTTGGTCATTGCTGCAATTGTGCCGTGTCGTGGCTACAGTAAAAGCCGTTGCAGATGTGGAGAGTTTCAATGGTAGAGATCTGATTGCTTATCGCACATTTCAAGTTAACGAGGTGTTCAACCGGGACATCGGCCAGTCGTATTTCATGTCGACGATGCTGTTTATTGTTAGAACTAGGAATCATCGTAAAATAAATGAGGAGTCCTTTGCTGTATGTTGTAAAACCAAAAACGAAGTGCTCTGTAAAAAGGTTATAAATCAGTCAAGCAACCTTTGTCCCATGCCGTTCTATCTATTGAAGAAGCTGTGACGGAAATAAAAGAAATGTTCAAGAGCGAGATGAAAATTCAGAATGAAAGGATATCAGTGATAAATTTCGTTGACGACATTACTATCCTCAGAGAAAGGCAAGAATAATTAATTAATCTGTTAAATGGAATGAACAGCCTAATGAGTACGGAATATGGACTGTGGATGAATCCTCAAAAGACAAAGGTTATGAGAAGCAGCAGAAATCCGAATAACCAGAGAAATATCGTCAAAATTGGTTATTTCGAAGTAGAAAAAATTAAGGAATTCTGCTACCTTGATGACAAAATACTCCGTTATGGAAGAAGCAAGGAATATAACAAAAAACAGACTAATATAGATATAGAGGACTTTCCTGGCCAAGAGAAGTCTCCTAGTATCAAATGAAATAAAAATAGTTTCGGGAATAAATTACTTAGAATGTAAGTTTGGAGCAAAGTATAGAGTAGTAGTGAATTATGGACAGTGGGAAGCCGGGGCAGAAGAGAATCTAAGCGTTTGTGATGTGGTACTACAGAAGATCGTTGAAAATTAGGTGGACTGATAAGGTAAGGAGTGAGGAAGTTCTCCGCATAATCGGTGAAGAAAGGGATGTATGGAAAAAAATGATAAGAAGAAAGATATGTGTTAAGAGATCAGGGAATAAGCTTCATTGTACTGGAGGGAATTACAAAGGGTGTAAACGGTAGAGGTAGAAAAGATTGGCTTCCACACAACAAATAATTGAGGATGGAGCTTGCAAGTGCTACAGTGTGACGAAGAGATTAGCACAGGAGGGGATTTCGTGGCGGGCTACGCCAAACTAGTCAGAAAACTGATGACTACTAAAAGGATTTACGACGGGACCACAAGCAAGTAAAGCAAATGGCGGGAAAACGCAAAATCTGGAAATTAAAAAACAGCTTGCACTATAATTATACTTTTAGCCTCTTTATGTTTATAACACTGAAAAGGTAGTAACTGTTCAGTGCAAAAACAAACAGGAAAAAAGACAACAGATAATAATGTCATTAAAATTTTTAAATCACATGTATGGTGAAAACGTTTTGGCTCTACTAACATGAGTAGCTGCGCGTGTTCCTGACACCACAGAGTGCTTTGAACGTCTATCGTGGAAATGCGTCTTCCGCTTTTATCCTGTGTTACATCCAAAGTCCATTAGCTGGTCACACAGATAAATGACTTCCTCTAGCCAGAGCACTCGATGTAAACTACTAGCTGCCTACCGCTCTCACTGCGTCGTAACGAAGAGTCCATTCGTCTACAATGTCGAGTTGTACACTGTATATTATATGAGTGTTCCAGTACCAACAATGTTTATAGTAAATATCTGCTTTCTTTCTCCTTCTGCCGTTATTATCATGTTTCTTGAAATACGAAATATATCATCATTTTGGGTGCAATAGGTGGAAATACACTGAGAAAGATTGAAAAATGGTAGACCAATTTTACTAGTTTCCAGCAGCAGTGATTATCAGCAGAGCACTTGCTGTCATGAGCTCCAATGATATACAACGGACGATGCCATTTACGTGTTATTGTCCCATTGGCCAGTTAATGCCAGACAGCGTCACAATGTTTTCCGCTCCTTCCACTCATTACCATCACTCCAGAAAGCACAAAAGTCACAGTACTTCTGAAATGATTCGTGGCATCTGCATCGCCCACAACTGCACATAGGCTGACGGCCGATACGGCAACGGTGTAATATCTAATGACGAACATGAATTACCGTCAGATGGTACAGTTTTCCGAGGTCGGAGTCTGCGACAACTCGGCCAGGTTTCTGAACTCGATTATATATAGGCCACCAAGTTCCTGAAATAAACAACGGTTTCCATTGTACGCAAAGAACATTTAACAATGGTAGTTTTGTTCGTCTACATCACTGTCACGTGTTTACAAGTATTCAGACCTGTTTTTTCTTTCCCCTTGGAGGGCATGATTTTTTTGGTGGTTAACAGAACTTCTCTCCCTGGTAATTCATTCTCGTCTATTAGCATACAACTAGTCTGCATAATAGTCCTTCCACAAATTGCTGCAGATGTCAATGCTGGGCCATCAACAAGTGTCGGCGTGCGAACCATTCAATGAAACATAATAGATATGGGCTTTCGAAGCCGAAGGCACACTAGTGTACCCTTGATGAGTGCACGACTCAATGCTTTACGCCTCGCCTGGGCCCATCAACATCGACATCGGACTGTTGGTGACTGGAAGATGTTGTCTGATCGGACGAGTCTCGTTTCAAATTGTATCGAGTGGATGAACGTGTACCGGTATGGAGACAAGCTCATAAATCCGTGGACCCTGCAAGTTAGCAAGGGGCTGTTCAAGCTGGTTGATGCTCTGTAATGGTGTGGGGCGTATGCATTTGCGGTGATATGTGACCCCCGATAGTCCGTACCCCTGGTACGTCTAGATACGACTCTGACAGGTGACACGTATGTAAGAATCCTATCTGATCACCTGCATCCTTTATGTCCATTGTGTATTTCGGCGGACTTGGGCAAGTGCAGTAGGACAATGTGACACCCCACACGTTCAGAAATGCTACAGAGTGGCTCCAGGAACATTCTGAATGTAACAACTTCCTGTGGCCATCAAACTCCCCGAACATGAACATCATTGAGCGTATCTGGGATGCCTTGCAACATGCTGTTCAGACGACATCTCTACCCCATCGTACTCTTACGAATTTATGTACAGCCGTGCAGGATTCATGGTGTCAGGTCCCTCCAGCGCTGCTGCAGACATTAGTCGAGTCCATGCCGTGTCGTGCTGCGCCACTTCTGCTTGCTCGCGGGGACCGTGTACTATATTAGGCAGGGACCAGATTCCTTGGCTCTTCAGTGTAGACGTAAATATTAGGTTACATTTTGTTTCTGAAATGCATTTGCTATGTTAGACCAGGAAGCTTGGTGGAAATGCGACAGCTTAGGCAAAGCAGAATTTTTTAATTTTCTGTATTTCTTCTGCACTTGTTTACAGACCACACGTTTTTCATTTTGTTTCACATACGCAAATGCCAAGGCGTGTCAAGGCCTAGCAGGAAGTGGCGTGTATAAACACTGCAACAATATTACTCTGCAACTTGCTGTGTCTGCTGAGGGTAGTATGGAAATGAGCAGTGGAAAACCAGCTTAAAAGTGTGATGTTCCCCAGTTACAGCGCTCGCAAACACAATTAAGTGTCCTTCTTTTAAAGAGATAAGGACGCCGAACTGTAGTGAGCAACGAAGAGTAAGAAAAGAGCCCGAAGCAAAGGCTCGTCTCTTCTAGAGTGGCGGATAATTCGGATAATTCGAGGCTCTATTCCTCCGAGTGACTAACAGTGGGAAATATTGTATTACTTTCTGAACGTGCCTTATAAAGATTTACGCAATGATTGAGATCTGTATGTAACCGACCCTCTGTACAATGAAATCTGGAGAAAATTAGCCTTTTCATTTTTTTTAAGTTCGAAGTGTATAAATTTAAAGCTGCCTTTTTTAAAGAGTAGAATATTTATAGGTACGTGCCTTTTTCGATAAATAGATTTTATACTTCAGATAATCTTATCACTTGTATTTTTGGTGATTTCCACTTGTTATTAATATTATTTTTTGTAGAATGGGTTCATAGCTTCTATAATATTTTTAAATGATTATCGGCGAATTTTCCCGATACACCAGGCATAAGCATGCATAAGGGTGGAGTGACAGGAGGGGGCACTCACTCCAATCCTCCTGTAATCTGTTGTACAGCTTTTTCCTTGCAGAATACACACACATCTAGAAATGATTCTCCATGTAACCGTTACATCTCTCACTCAGTTAGTTATAGCATTTTGTGTCCAGTAACACTGAGTCCATGGCATGGTTTTACAATTCCTGAATGATTTACATAAAAATCGCAATTTTAAAGTCTTACATCCCAGCCTCAGCCTTGCTAACATTTTGCAAATATGTTTAATAACAACTAAACAGTATTAAAAATACTACTAAAATGAACCACACAAATAAAAACATTCCTCACAATGAACCGAATGTATGACACTAGTAAGTAAATTTGAAATTGTATAGATTTTCGAAAGAACTGAAAACGAAATGAAACCTAATCTAATTGTTCAAGTTAGCTACAGTAAATTAGTATTAAAATAATCTCTAATGAAGAATACCTTCAAAAACAGTGTAAGTGTAACTTATTACCTGATGTCCTCTCATCATAAGGTAGTCATTACAAACCAAATGTTCTTAATTACTCTGAGAATCTATGCAGAATAATGAAGAATGCCAGTGGGAAGCGTTTTGAATTCCATTCCATCAGTCATACTAGAAGATTATTAAAATACAAATCTGAAAATGGTGTGTATCTCCCATACAACGATTAACAAAGGTCTATACAAATAAAAATTAATTTAGTTTATAATAGACAAAACAGTTGCCTACGGCTGTTAAAATTTTTGTTTTGTTAACTAATGCAATTTCGACCGTTTAGGCATTTTCTAGCGGACCACGGAGATAATATTTTGCTTTAAAACAGACCAAAATTTTAAAAATATTGGACATGTATATGTGTCATAATAACATCCATGGATAAAGTATTTAGTGTTATAATTGGCAGAACGTTTTGCATCAACAATAACAAACAACTACAGATATCTGTTTGTTTGGCAACAAACCACGAGGATGCACAGTTGTTCGATATTATTTTGTTTTGACAGGAAAATGACCTTCTCTCAGAGGCATATTACACGGATGACAGAATACAAAGCTAATGTTTTATGAGTGCTAACGTTCATACTGCTACTTTATATTTCACCATGCACATGTCAGAGATTATTCTACATTGAATTAATGAGGGATTAAATAGAAACATCACTCGACTATTTTAAGAGATTTTCATTAATGTCTCAGAATTAGCTTGTGCATACCTAGTCTTAACAGTTAAACTTTCATTATGTTACAAAGTATTGCTATTAAGCACAACGCAAACAATTATGGACTATAGCTGGTTTAATTTTCTCACAGAAGACACACACCGGTAGCCGGTAAACTAGCAACCTAGCACCTTCTTTTTTCCTAAATTTTTCCTTCGAGATAACTTTTATCTAAGATGTAAGTTGAGGCAAAAACACAAATCATTTGTTTATCAAACTGCGACATTATCCTGCCTTCATTACCTTCATTGTACATGTATAAATGTTTTTATCGAAACTGCGTTGTACACAGAAATTGATAATGAAGTTAATATACTTGTTATTAAGTACCTGCGATGACAATTTCAACAAAATTATTTGTGAATATTAGATCGCTTCCTCAATAGTTAATGTCTTCTTTCATGTTTATACTTGTTCCGAGATCTGACATACCACTATAGCGTGTTCTACCAGACTGGCCCTCAACTATAGAAACATCTAGATTCTCCTCATAACTGTGTTATTTCTTCTGTGAAATGTAACTGGAAAGTATACTGATAACATCAGGTAAGATGACTCAAGTGGATCTGTTACCATAAATTTTCCCGAGAGGATTAGTCAAAATCAATATGGAAGTCCTAAATGAAAATTAAATCATTGTCGAGTCACGCTTATAGCAGTCTGCAGAGGAAAATCAATTAGATGAAATGTGGGGTATTTGCAGAGGTCTGTAATAATGAGTTTATAACTTGTAAATCCAAACAGACATACATACAACTCAAATATTGGTTTTGTGCAGTGTTTTAATACAGGGTGATTCAAAAAGAATATCACAACTTTAGGAATTTAAAACTCTGCAGCGACAAAAGGCAGAGCTAAGCACTATCTGTCGGCGAATTAAGGGAGCTATAAAGTTTCATTTAGTTGTACATTTGTTCGCTTGAGGCGCTGTTGACTAGGCGTCAGCGTCAGTTGATGCTAAGATGGCGACCGCTCAACAGAAGGCTTTTTGTGTTATTGAGTACGGCAGAAGTGAATCGACGACAGTTGCTCAGCGTGCATTTCGAACGAAGTATGGTGTTAAACCTCCTGATAGGTGGTGTATTAAACGTTGGTATAAACAGTTTACAGAGAATGGGTGTTTGTGCAAAGGGAAAAGTTCTGGACGGCCGAGAACGAGTGATGAAAATGTAGCACGCATCCAGCAAGCATTTGTTCGCAGCCCAGGAAAATCGACTCGCAGAGCTAGCAGAGAGCTGCAAATTCCACAATCAACTGTATACAGAGTCCTACGAAAAAGGTTAGTTATGAAACCTTATCGTCTGAAACTGGTTCAAGCACTGTCTGCAGCTGATAAGATTAAAAGAATCGATTTCTGTGATTTTATCCTTGCTGAAATGGAAACAGATGAATCTTTCGTTTCAAAGATTGTGTTTAGTGAAAAAGAAATACGCACTATTTATAGTCACCAAGATGAATGATACATTTAAACTATCTATACATCCACAGAAATATCGGTTATCGCCCATACCTGTTTTAGCCAAGATCAATTGTTGGCCTTGCTTGATGTCAGTTATTGTTTTGTTATACCGTTCAATTCTTATTTGCAGTTGAATTTAATGTAAGTGGTACCGTTTAGCGTTTTTAGATACATGGTGTAGTGGGTAGTTTGTAATCATGAATAATTTTAGCGCCGCGCGGGATTGGCCGAGCGGCCTAGGGCGCTACAGTCATGGACTGTGCTGCTGGTTCCGGCGGGGGTTCGAGTCCTCCCTCGGGCATGGGTGTGTGTGTTTGTACTTAGGATATTTTAGATTAAGTAGTGTGTAAGCTTATGGACTGATGACCGTAGCAGTTAAGTCCCATAAGATTTCACACACATTTGATTTGAATAATTTTGCGATCAGAAAGAAGAGCAAAACCGATTTTGATTCGTCAGGTAGCGTTATGGTACGTTAAAAATATGTATGCACTACTGTGACAGTGTAATTACCTATGTATAGCAGTTTATTGTTAGCACTGGATTCATTATTTGGAGGCTGACAGAAATTTTCAGTTGCAATATGGCAGTATTTCATAAGGCAGTAGAGCGGTAAATATCATTACAAATAGCATTAAAGTAAAATCAGTGCATTAATATAGACGTTGATTTGTCTGTGTCGCGTTGATAAAAAAAAGTATCGTCCGAACACCGAGGGATGCATTTTTTTCTTTAAATTTGCTCAGTATCATATCGTTAGTAGTCCAAATGGCGAAATAATGGCGCGTCTGGTCACCTGGGAGGCATTCAGTTATGAAAACCAACTCCGATACAGGACGATGGGAAGGGCTTTGTGGACAGGGGGACGGTAAGCGATTAAAGCACTAGGTTCTAAGGAATTTGACCAGGCTGCTTGAATTCGTCCGAGCCACTGAGCTTTGCATCTGACCCTTACCCTTTCGTCCAAAATCTGTTTACATTGTTGGACAACTATAATAACAAAAACAAGTCGTCTTGCGCACAATTAAATCTTAAAATATGCATGCATTCATTCACTATCAAGTGACTAAACATGCACAATTAAAATCAGAATTCAGTCTTCCGTTGTCATGCATTTTCTTTTGTTTTAAAACAATGTACAGCAACCAGCTATTCCAAATTCCCCACCAGCTTGGGATAGCTCTGCGTATTGCGCCGCTGTGCTATCAACCACTGGATTCGGGAAGCGAGATAATTTGAATCCAACAGCCGGCAGCCTTGAAATTGATTTTCAGTGGTTTCCCATTTTCAGTTTAGGCATATTCCGGGGTTGATCCCTTACTATAGGCCACAACCAATTCCTTCCAAATAGCTTTCTTTCCTCACAGATTTCGTTCCCCTTAATGATGCAGCCTTTCTGCTTAAATAAAAAGTCCAGGCTAGCATCTCTTCGGAGACTCCTCGTGCTGAACGCCATACGATAAACAAATAACAATCCAAATTCTCCTTATTTAGGCACATGTTTTTGTCTGCCAAGACATTCTTTAATGCAGGAAGTGATCTCTGTTACATTGAAAGAAGTGACCGTAAACTTGGGTAGGTGTAAAGACTAATAATTTCAAACCCTTTGCATTTTCGCCACCAAAAATTGTTCTAGATTCTCTGTCGAATACAGATCTCTTTATTCCAACAGCTTAGTCGATAGTACTCGTGGTGTCCCAAAAGATTTAGCGCTCGTCCATTCCTAATAACTTCCTCAGCTCAAATCCAGACTGAAAGAAGAAGAGCGTAGGATGACCTTGGTAGGAGAAGGGAGATTTCAGCGTGACAGCTTCTTACTTGTCACCCGGGAGGTGTTCAGTTATGAAAATCAATTCCGATATAGGACGATGGGATGGGGTTTGTGGAGAGGGGAAGGGTAAACGATGACAACATTCATTTCTAAGATTATATCTTCGCTTGTGAGAACTCCGAGATCATCGACGAATACAGTGGTATTTCGGTCTTTATGGAAATTTTCAGAGCAAATGAGAACTCTGAATCTTTTTGAAGTTCTCTTTAAGAAATCGGACCCATCCTTTGACAAAATCCTGGCTGCGTCCTTAGACCATGATCATGTGCCCTAACCAATATAGCCATGGCTAGAATCATTACTATTAGGATGTTCTGTAACTGACTCCGAATATATTGATTGATATTAGTTCGGCTGAAGTTTCGCGAACTTTTTAGAATTTATTATCAAATGTCAATCATTATGATTGCTAGATCATAACAAGCATAACGCTGAAATAATAATTCTACCTTTCATACATGTAAGCCTATTACCAGCTACCTTTTTTTTCCAGTTATATGAAAAGTTCTACGGAAAACACATTTCCGAGTAAATCGCACGTGATATCGCCTCTTCTGTTCCATTTCACTAATTGCGTTATATCCACTTTAATATTTTTAACCGGACCACATACTAATGGCCCCTGACTCGACAAACGCCAAATTCCAAACCCAAACAACGCTAATCAGCCCACTAGCTGTGCAGCAATTCAAAGAGAACCAACGGCGGAAGAAAGGCTGCACCGTCACATGCTAAGGTGGGCGATACACCTACGAGTTAAGTCCTCGGAGGTGCTCTGAGCAGGAACACCAAGGTGTGTTGTTCGTTAAATATGATTCAAGAATCAGGTATGCAGTTCATTAACATGGAAGAGAAACAGATACTCCACACTCATACTGGGTGATTCAGGTCGAGGCGTATTTATGCACTGGGACGAACTGCCACAGAGAAAATACACGAGCTTAGAATTTATGACTAGTACGCATATTTAAGAAAGATCATACTATTTAACCAAACACGCTAAATTTAGCAACTTTGGCAGAACTAAATACATACTAATTAACAAATTCGCGAAAAGAATACTCATTCATACAAAAGACAACAGAACAACTAACTCATACCCCCACTCCACTCCTCCTCCCTCTCTGTATGACTCAAGAATAATTCTGGCACCAGAATATTAGTTTTCAATAAATGAGAGAGATCTTACTTTTTATAGGGACAACAACGTATGTATCAGTCTGTCAGGAAGTTATGAAGCATTAATCATGTACTAAAACTATTGTAAAATCCTTTCTGTAAGTAGATAAGAGATATTCCATTACATGAATTGTTATACTCCCTTATTTCAGAAGTCGATGAGGAAGGAGTTTCCAGTGTATTTCATATGACTGTCTCTTTCTTACGCTTTTTTCTTGTAACCTGTTTAAATCTTCTTTCTCAGACATTTTATAAAACATTTTTGAATACATGTGTTATTGTCATTTTTTATGTTCAAATTCTTCTCAAATATTATCTTCTTTGGGTGTTTACATTATTCTTCTCTTAAGAACATACCACATTAATTTAATTTTATTGTTCATATTCTTAACTCTAAATATAGAGTATATATATTTCGATATCATATACGAACATTCCATATTAATTTAACTCTAAATACGGTGTATACATGTCTCAAAACTTTACGCCTTTCTTTAACATTTCTCAGCTTTCCTTCCAATAAGTTATTGTATTTGTTGTCTTACAAATTTTCTTTCTTCTTTCTGAAAAGACTTCACATGTCTTATGAAGAAAACTTTCTTACATTTTCTTATGGCTAATATTTAGATACTTTTTGAGATATTTCTTAAATAGATGCAAATATATGTTGTCTAGCACCAGAGTGTGTCTCAATAGCAATTTATCCACAGTCTGGATCTTTCACGTTTTGTGTGCATTATTCTGTTGTAATTCCTTTTCTCCTTGGTTCTGTGTAAACAGTAAAATCAAGATCTGTACATCTTTTTTATGTACATTCGCTGTCGAGCAATCACCGCGTTGACATAGTGGATTTGAGTACCTGTAAATGATATTTTGAAGCAACTAGTAGCAGTTACAGATCACTTTCTTGCCACAACGAATTATACATTTCACATTAAAGCGATCGCAAGTTAATTATTTTCACGTTAGTATTGTCTAGCAGAAAATACAATTTGGAGTTAAATATTTCATGAATGACGCGCAGTCGTTTGTGGCGATCTGTGTGCTTTGAAAATACGGATGTTCCTTTACCCGATTTTATGTAGTAATCTGTGCGGTCGTAGCTCGAATTTATCATCTTTATGGGAGACTATCAACTCAGTAATGATTATCTGTAAATGGCGTATCGGATATTTGCATTTCCCCCGAAATAATTCCTAACTAGTAACCAATAAAGACGGTACCTTCGGAACAGTTTCGATTAACGGAATTCCGTTCTGAATTCGCATAACATGCGAGCTTCGTTAGTGGTATCAGTACTGCCATCAGAATGCTTTGTAGTCTGCCACTACCAACAGATGCTCGCTTCACGTTCTAACAAAACACGCGATGCACTGGAACGCCTTTTCACGTAATTAACTGCACTCTGTGATGAGTCAACAGACATTTACACTGGACCACATTCTTCAGCATTTATCTGGCATCTGTTTACTCCCTCCGCTGCGGCAAAGGAACTCCTCCACAGGATATGTCAGGCGGCAGTATAGCATTAATCGTCTTTTTAATGAATATGCGACACTAACTAATTGTCATACATATTTCACGTTGTGCCGAAAGATAAAAGTATCCATAAAACACATCCTACAGGACATTGTGCCTCTAGATTCAAAATGATAGTTTGTCACTCATTAGGAAGTACTGTTTAACATTCTTTATCTGAAAGTTTTCTCCATAACTCATAACACTTTCATTCAGCTGACAGTCCAGGTGATTAAGCACTTTGTCGCAGGAAGTTTTTGGTCGGCTGTAAAACGAAACTGGGCAAATGGGAAAAGAAAGCTACGTCATTAGGACGAGTAAATTTTATCTGATTTGAAAGTCGTTGCTCATTATAGAACGACGTTCATGAGTGTTTATCTTATCTTCCTGTTTTCCTTGCATTTAATGAGGTATTAGGATGTATATCTGTTAGGAGCTTTTTATGTTGTTTTCTTTAGTTGGCAGTTCAGTCTGCCTTCTGTATGGCCAATCCTCGTTCTCCACCCATGGCTGATATGTATATATGTTGTTATGAACAAAAGTGTGGTACATTCTATCTAAGCGATTTATCCACTTTATTTTACAGTCTTTTTATGTCACCATGTTCTTAAATTAGTCTTTGTTGTTTCTGTACTCATATTGTCTCTTTTTGTATGCCGTGCGGTTCTCCTTATATTACATGTTATTGGTATCTGTAACCTCTCTCTCTCTCTCTCTCTCTCTCTCTCTCTCTCTCTATAATCCATTTTATAGTTCCATACAGTAGAATAGGAGTAGCTGAGCTTCTGAAAAATTAAATCCTAATCTCGCTTCTTCTCTTTTTTAAATGTCTGCGAAGTGGTCTATTGAAATGAATCATTCTTATTTCTTCCCACTTTCAGTCAACAGTATTCTTTCGAAAGCTAAGACGTATTGCAGGAAACCGATTGAATCTACCAAGCTGGCTGACTGTACTCTTTTTGAATGACGTTTCCAATTGCTATTTAATACAAAATAGATTATGGTTCTCTACATACAATGGATTATGTTTCATTGTTGCTTCGTAGGTATTGTACAGTTCATGAACGGCTCAGTGTCAAGGTTCCTCACTGTTCGCAAATGATTAGCGGTGTGTAGTTGTTAAGCGTCACAACTTACTGCCACAACAGTTAAATAGTAATGCTAAGGTGTACACTAGTACTGAATTTCTAAATCACTTTCTTATCAAAATCTGCTTTACCAGCATTAGCTGCTTCTGAATCTCTGTAAATGTGTGTGATGATTTCATCAAGAGACCAGAATGATCTAGAAATTTTTACCGGCAACCTCGTCGAAGGGTTTCGTAGGATTCACAGACAAACAGATACTCTCTGTTATTTCTGCGCTTTTTTTTCATCTCATTTGCCTTGGAGTAAAACTCTATTTCCTCATCATCGTCCTAATCCAAATGCTATCTGCTGTTCTTAACTTTTACCGATTTACTTAATATCTAGGTCACGTCACTCTGTTCTATTCATGAAGTGTATACGCAGACTGACGAGATGAATGAAAATGTATACCAACGCCTTGATACGAACCAAGATCTCCCACTCATTAGACAGATGCGCTAACCACTACGTCACCCTGTTACAGTGACTTTCCGCAACTACTCGGACTATCCGAGCACGCCTCTCTCCTCCATCCTAATTCCCAGCTGGCCGTGGTGGTCTTGCGGTTCTAGGCGCTACAGTCTGGAACCGCGTGACCGCTACGGTTGCAGGTTCGAATCCTGCCTCGGGCATGGATGTGTGTGATGTCCTTAGGTTAGTTAGGTTTAAGTAGTTCTAAGTTCTAGGGGACTGATGACCTCAGAAGTTAAGTCCCATAGTGCTCAGAGCTATTTGAACCATTTGAACCTAATTCACATTCACATCTCGGCACACATGATACTCCCCCTCACTTCGAACAGACTTTGGACAAATTTTCATTCATCGCTTCAGTCTTTATGTATACATCATAGACGTTTGAGATTTAGAAAGGTCTCGGGAAGCATTTAGCTTTATTCTATGATATTCACATGTGGTTTTGCGGGATCGTATAGTTGTTGCTGTGGTCTTCAGTTCGAAGAATGGTTTGATGTAGTTCGGCACCCTAGTCTTTCCTGTGTAAGTCTCTTCATCTCAGAATGCGAGGTCCGTTCAAAAATTCCGGAACAGTCGTAATCATGTCACAAAATCCTGACACAGCGTCTTGGAATGCATCGTGTTGCCGCCACGTTCGTCCTAGGCCTCATGAGTGAAGACCAGAAAGACCTTCGCCTCGCAATTTGTGAAGAGCTTTTGGATCGCACAAATGAGAATGAGATATTTCTAAAGGGAATTGTAAATGGTGACGAGAAGTGGGTCTACGGTTATGGTGTTGAGGCCAAGGTTCAGCTTTCACAATAGGTCGGCATAGGTTCTCCAAGACCGAGAAAAGGTCGTCAGATCAGATCAAATGTCAAAACCAGATGGTAGTTTTCTTAGACTTTGAAGGATTAGTTCATAATGAAGGATTAATTCATCATGATCTCCAGACCTGTCCCTGCGAACTTTCTTTTTATATCCAAAGTAGAAAAATCCGTTGAAAGTACGAAGACCTGCAACAATAGAAGAAATAGAAGAAAATTCACTGACGGCGCTCAGCGCAATCCAGCAAGATGCGAACCAAAACTGCTTCCGCAAGTAGAAACGGCTTTGGGATCGATGTATCAATTGTGGAGGAGAGTATTTCGAAAGATACCATGCACAATAAGTAAAAGGCAAGTGTTGAAAATTTTGTCGACAACGTTCCGGAATTTTTTGAACAGATCTCGTACTGCAAACTACATCCACTTGAACCTGCTCTAGGAATGACAAACTATCTGTACAGTTCTGGAAGCTCTCTCTCTCACTCTCTCTCACTTTCTCTCTCTATAGGTTATTGCCCCTTTCGTTCCACCTCTTTCAATCTCCTTTCAAAATACATTTGATCCTATCTAAGTGAGATGGGAGGTGTAGGATTTCTTAGTATATGATGTCGTAATAAGATTATTTTTTCCACATTTACCACCTCTACAGAAGAATGGAAAAACTGGTACAAGCCGACTTCGGGGAAGATCAGTTTGGATACCTGAGAAATGTAGGAACACGCGAGGCAACACTGACCCTACGATTTCTCAAATAAGATAGGTTAAGGAAAGGCGCAACCTACGTTTATAGCATTTGTAGGCTTAGAAAGCTTTTAACATTGTTGACTGTAATAGTCTCGGGGGTAAAATACAAGGAGCAAAAGTCTATTTACACTTTTTACAGAAAACAGAGGGCAGTTACAAGAGTCGATTGAAAAGAAAGGGAAGCTGTAGTTGAGATGGGAATGAGGTAGAGTTGTAGGCTATCCCAGATGCTATTCAATCTGTATACTGAGGCCGTTAGGCCTTCACAGCCTGTTCAGGTGGAGTTTTTTAGTTTTTATACTGAGCAAGCAGTAAACAAAACAAAAGAAAAATTTAGAGTGGGAATTAAAGTCCGGAGAGAAGAAATAAAAACTTTGATATTTGCCGATGGCATTGCAATTTTACCAGAGACAGCAAAGGACTTGGAAGAGCAGTTGAACGGAATGGACAGTATCTTGAAACAAGGATATTAGATGAACATCAACAAAAGCAAAACGAGGATAATGGAATGTATTCGAATTAGATCAGGTGATGCTGAGGGAATTAGATTAAGAAATGAGACACGTGAAGAAATAAATGAGATTTGCCATTTGCGAAGCAAAATAGCTGATGATAGTCGAAGTAGGGAGGATATAAAATGTAGACTGGCAATTGCATGAAATGCGTTCCTGAAGAAAAGAAATTTGTTGATGCCGAGTTTAGATTTAAGTGTCAGGAAGTCTTCTCTGAAATTATTTGTATGGGGTGTATCCATGTATGGAAGTGTAACATGGACGATAAATAGTTTAGACAAGAACAGAAGCTTTCAAAGTGTAGTGCTATAGAAGAATGCTGAAGATTAGATCGGTAGATCTCATAACTGATGAGAAGGTACTGAATTGAATTGGAGACAAGAGAAATTTGTGGTAAAACCTGACCGAAAGAATGGATAGGTTTGTAGGGCACATTCTGAGACATCAAGGGACCACCAACTAAGTACTGGAGAGAAGCATGTGGGGTAAAACTGGTACAGGGAGACCAAGAGATGAATACAGTAACCAGATTCAGAGGGATGAATGTTGCGTAGTTACTCGGAGATGAAGAGGCTGGTACAGGATAGAGTAGCATGAAGAGCTGCATCAAACCAGTCTACGGACGGAGGACAACAACAACAACACTTTCAAAGCGTTCTGTAATTTCGTACAATGTTTCGGGAAGTTTCATAGACTTCTACTTTAAATAGACGCTATCAGCACTCAGCCAGGCAATCCCGAAAATCATCGTTTCGAATATTTTTACATCTCAAACCGTCCCCAATCCTACCAGGACGTCTATGCCTTCGGATTATGCAGTAATTTTAGATCCGAACAGTAGTTTCGTTTCGACTTTGCAAGTAGTAAGACGTGTGTGGATAATATTTGGTTGGAATTTCTTAATGCGTTTCGACAGTGTATGGAATAAACGCACACACACACACACACACACACACACACACACACACACATTCATACACACACACCGAGCGAGGTGGCGCAGTAGCTAACACACTGGATTCACATTCCGAGGGACGACGGTTCAAACCCGCATCCGGCCACCCCGATTTAAGTTTTCAGTGAGTTCCCTAAATCGCTTCAGGAAAATACCGGGATGGTTCCTTTGAAAGGGCGCTGTCGACTTCCTTCCCTATCCTTCCCTCATCCGATGGGACCGATGACTTCACTGTCCCGCAGCTCGTGGTTGTGCGGTAGCGTTCTCGCTTTCCACGCCCGGGTTCCCGGGTTCGATTCCCGGCGGGGTCAGGGATTTTCTCTGCCTCGTGATGACTGGGTGTTGTGTGATGTCCATAGGTTAGTTTGGTTTAAGTAGTTCTAAGTTCTAGGGGACTGATGACCATAGATGTTAAGTCCCATAGTGCTCAGAGCCATTTTTTTTTAACTTCACTGTCTGGTCCGTTGCCCCCTCCCCCTCACGCCTCCTGAATCAACCTACTCACACACACACACACACACACACACAAACAAACACAAACACAGAGAGAGACTTTCTGTAGCCTAAATTGCAAGATGAATTACGATCTAAACTGCTGGAAAAACATAGTACACTTGGAAACACAGCGTCGATTTTTATCCGATGACGGCATGGTTTCAACGTCATCCGCCAACAGATAGCGTAGCTCGTTCACCTTTGATGTTGATGAAGGGTACACTAACCAGCACTCTGTACATGCAGAATATTGTTAGTTCCTTTCTTTTACCGTTATTTTGCAACAGGAAGGTGATGCGTCGTTCCAACACAGAAAACTCAATGTACTCTATAAGACGTGCAGTAACGTCCCTCGCGAACACAATGTCCGAAATTGTCTATAGTCTAGCACGCGTGAGGGGGAGGGGACGAGAAGTAACTCATGGGACTCATCAACCAACAAATCTTACAGTAACATATGAACAGTTCGAGCAGGCGTGGAGTAACGTATCCCAGGAGCCCGTCCGGTTAGCCGAGCGGTCTAACGTACGTCTTTCCGGATTGGGAGGGAGCGCTGGGTCTCCGGCACGAATCCGCCCGGAAGACTTGTGTCGAGTTCCGGTGAGCCAGCCAGTCTGTGGATGATTTTTAGGCGGTTTTCCATCTGCCTAGGGGAATGCGGGCTGGTTCCACTTATTCCGCCTCAGCTACACTATGTCGGCGACTGCTGGACAAACAAGTTCTCCACGTACGCGTACACCACCATTACTCTACCACTCTACCACGCAAACATAGGGGTTACATTAGCCTGGTGTGAGACGTTCCCGGGGGGGGAAGGGGGGGGGTCGAAACGTACAACAACCCTGAAAGAGTGGTTCGGTGTGGGGAGGCAGAGGTGTGAAATGGACTGTGGTAGTCGTCATGGGGTTGTGTACCACTTTGGCTGCGGCGGGGACGGAGCCTTTCCGTCGTTTCTAGGCCCCTGGTTAACATACAATACCATACAACTTATCCCAGGACAGTTCGACTGAGTGCCAGAGTGAACGCCGGCATTGCCGCCAGGGGAGACTACACCACGTACTGATATGTGTGTTTCAGCACCTGGTACCTCAGGACCTCTTGTGCTGCCGCGCGGAATGACCGCGCGGTTTAGGGCGCCATGTCACGGACTGCGCGGCCTCTCGTGCCGGAGATTCGAGTCCTCCCTCGGGCATGGGTATGTGTCTTGTTGTTAGCATAAGTTAGTTTAAGTAGCGTGTAAGTCTAGGGACAGATGACCTCAGCAGCTTGGTCCCTTAGGAATTCATAGACATGGGAACATCTGAACTTCTTGTGTTATAGATTTGTAGATGTAATCATTTCATGTGCTCTATAAGCACTGTTGAAACAATAAATCTTCAGCGAATTGGAAACCTCTAAAAGGGACAGATTTTTTTGTTTCGCCAGCCGGTGGGGCCGAGCGGTCCTAGGCGCTTCAGTCTGGAACCGCGCGACCGCTACGGTCGCAGGTTCGAATCCTGCCTCGGTCATGGATGTGTGTGATGTCCTTAGGTTAGTTAGGTTTAAGTACTTGTAAGTTCTAGGGGACTGATAACCTCAGATGTTAAGTCCCATAGTGCTCAGAGCCATTTGAACCATAATTTTTTTCCAGCAGTGTAGATTCAAATTAAAAGTCGCTTTGGTGACAATATTGTGAGATATTTCGACTCTGTAACCTTGTACGCTCTCCCACGTGTGGACCAGTAATTAATTACCGGCAGTGTATAAAGCTCTGTGAGAAGACTTCATGGCTACTGTGAAGTGTCCAGATACACTGATTAACTGCAGCATGAAAACATGTTCCTGTCCAGAACTTATCCTATTAGTGCCAAGAGCCTTGTAAACTGGGGAGGTAATTAGAAGCTTCTCTCCGGCAAAGTTTCTTCTCAACAGCGTCAGTTCGCCGCCACGAAATCGGCTGCCGCAAGCCCAGCAACACAATTATACTCTTGCTATGTTTGATGCTCTGCGGCTGTGAGGTCCCTACGCCTCCACTCTTCCAAACCTGGACGGAAAGAAACTAAGACAATATACTTACTGCCAATATCACTGTTCCATTTGACAGGTGTTGATGTTGTAGTCTTACCGTTCGCCGGGTTATTGTAAATTCCCTATCATCTAGCAAGCGGAGACCGGTGACAGATAAATAACAGTTTGAGTAGTAAACAATGTCAGAAGACACAGCGCTCCCATGGTGCAGGAAACGTAGATATCAAACTGTGCGGCACACCCTGTAAACAGTGTGGTGTGTTGTAAGAATGAGCTACTATCATGGATTGTTGGGTATAGTCCTGATCTGTCTAGCTATACTGTATTATCTGATGTTTATGCCTCTGCACACAGCTGAAAACGCGATGTGGTCACAGACGTTAACGAAATACTAACAGAATACACGCGTACTTAATACAAGCGCAGTAGTAATGAATTTGCATAGCCCTGTAATCTAACTTCAAATAGTAGGTAAACACTCACCAAGAGCCTATCAAAAATTTTTATAATGTGTACATTTACAGCTTGTAGCCAAAAGCGGTGCGATGAGAATCTTTCCTCGCGTCTGAAATTGACTTCAAGCTTCAAAAGAATGGTTTGTCATGTGCTTCATTGACCACAGAGATCATAACGTAATTTAAGATCAATATCTGCATACACTAGTGAAGGTATGGAGCCTTTCACGACAGTGTGTCTCACGAAATATCTCAGTATTATACAAAAAATTTCATTAGCGTACCAGAACAGCGTCCAGTGACCTACATTTCTGCACTTAAAATTTGTCTCACGCAAAGAATGTGGTGTTAAATCGAACAATATTGAGGATATTCATCCTAGTTGTCGATCGTGTGATTATTGTCACAACATGTTTCGGGACCACATTATCCCATTTTCAAGTGCTAAAAACAAGGTAACCAGATAAAACAACTTCCTTTTACCGACAGCCATATATGGATTACAGACATCCGCAGTTATAATTTACCTTAATTCCTTTTCTTTATTTGTGCCGTTAGACCTCGTCACAACATAAAACAATGCTGCACAACTGCATTGTCAACACAACCCATAAAACATAAACCATCGAATGCCGGTACTTCCACCGTTCACGAGGTACAGTTGCAAACTGAAATCCGCTGCCCTCATCAAGCAGCGATGATACTTACCTACAGTGTAATGCACAGCACCAATGACGCTACTGTCTGTCAAAAAATCTTTGAGAAATGCCTAACTGATCCTAGCCAATTGTAACTTAAAACTACCTCTACGCTGCAATCTGAATGAAAATAGCAGACGAAGATCCTATGTCACTAGGTAAAACTTGTTGGTGAATGCTTCTTAATGAGGATATCGCAAAAGTGTGCCCAAAAATGCCCTTTAGACATTTCCGTTATCTCATTTAGAACGCCGACGCACTCCTTCTTCAAGGCACAATAAATCGCTACCTCTTTTCAATTTGATAGCAATCACCCTTTTCTTCAACGTGCAACACCCGTAGGGTTCCCGTATTATCCCCGAACGAATGCCGCTCATTCTACAACTGACGAGCCACTCTCTCTATTATGCTCTTTAAATTTAACTTTAAAATTCCATCTCGTCTGCCCAACACATCTTGTTTCACGGTCCTGACATTTTACTTTATACACGCCCTATTTCCTCAAATGGTTCAAATGGCTCTGAGCACTATGGGACTTAACTGCTGAGGTCATCAGCCCCCTAGAATTTAGAATTACTTAAACCTAACTAACCTAAGGACATCACAAACACCCATGCCCGAGGCAGGATTCGAACCTGCGACCGTAGCGGTTCCAACCTGTAGCGCCTAGAACCGCTCGGCCACAACGGCCGGCCCCTAATTCCTCATCCACTTCTCATATGTATCGATATTATGCCTCAGTCTCTGTCCTAATTTGTTGTCTGTGTTGAAAGCAATTCTAACCTCTTTCTTGTTAAACCACCTTGCTAATTTATGTGAGATGGTCCACAAATACTGCACGACTCTGTATTTGTCTGGATTTTTATCTGTATTTTTATCATTTTGTAGGTTACCGTTTCTAACTGCTACATCCAACCGACCTATGAAACCGGGGTCAAAACAATTTTCTACTGCTATTTTTCTAAGGGTTTTCATTTCTTCATTCTTGTTTTCCGCACTTCGAGGTATGAAATTAGCCTTTGGATCGCATTTTCGAAAAATGCTTATTTATATTTCTAGGGGTGCCATGAAGAGTTATCAGTAACCGCCGCTGTGAACGTGGGTTTCCTAAAAATTACTACCATCAGTTTGTTATTCTTATTCTAGATCATGAGATTCAGATAATTTAATACGCCATGTGTCTCTTGCCCAATTGTACAAACTATATCGTTATGCATCTTACTGAAGTCTTTCCCCAACTCATTTATTTCTTCTTCGGGCCCCTGCTATACTACGAAAAGCCTGCCCTTGTGGCCGAGCGGTTCTAGGTGCTACAGTCTGGAACCGCGCGAGCGCTACGGTCGCAGGTTCGAATCCTGCCTCGGGCATGGATGTGTGTGATGTCCTTAGTTAGGTTTAAGTAGTTCTACGTTCTGGGGTACTGATGTCCTCAGAAGTTAAGTCCCATAGTGCTCAGAGCCATTTGAACCATAATATGAAAATATCATGAACATATCTTCTGTACATCTGTATTTTGTCATTACACTCAACATTTTCCTTTAAAAAAGCCGTTTGGTTCTTATTCAAGAAGATATCTGCCATCTGCCTACTAATGCACATCCCATTGCTAAATCTTTATCCTGTACATAAAATTTACTGTTATACTTAGAATAGTTGAACGATAATATAAACTTTAATAACCTCATAAATTCATCAATTTCCATATAAGATATTTTTCCACGTTCACGTAAGTTGTTTTCTGTAATGTCTATCGTTCTATCCACTGGCACAGATTTATGAAAATTACTTACATCTAATGAGGCCAACCTTGCACCTTCATATGAGTTGTTTTCTTGTATCAACTGCGCTACCTCCTTAGTCTATTTAACCCAAAAGCTCTCATTATAAGTATACCTTTTCCGAAGCATCTCACTTTAATCGCTTCATTAATCTTGCTCCAGGTCCTCTTCTCCCATTCACCACCGGTCGTACCGGTTCCCCATCTTCATTGGTCTTTATTCTACCATCAAAATATGGAGCCTGTGTATTCATTACTATAATGTTGTCTATTTATTCTTTGATAAAGTAAAGCTGTGTTTGTTTAAACGTTTTTCAAGTCCTTCTTAAGATCTACTAGTAAAGTAATATTTAGCTTTGACTGTTCCATTTTCTATGAAGAAAATATTTACTTTTACCACGTAATCATCTTTTTTCATAATTATGGCTGTGTTACTCTTGTCCCCTTTCAGCACCAATATATCGTTCTCTTCCAACATCCGATTTATCTGTTTTAATGCGTTAGATCCTTTGCTCTCCTTCCCAAATGACAATTCCTTTTGAATTCGTCTATTTTCCCGATATGTCCAATTACACTGTTCCTCTCTCGACATTTTCAAACCACCGCCAATAGTTTTGATTTCAGCCACTAATTTATGGATGTTTTTCGTCGTTGCTGTTGGCAGAACATTGTCTTTTAAACCATTATGTAGAATAGCCATTTCCTCATCGGAGAGCTCGATGTTAGAATAGTTTTTAACCCTAGGATAAAATGTTTTATTGTTCACTTCACACACATCTGCTCCATTTAGAACGCCACCTTTCTTTTTTACCAAATCTAGTAACTTTTTTTCATGTGTCTTAACTCTCGCCTCTTTCGTTTTGAACTAACTCACTGATATCATAACATAATTCGTCAAACTGTACCCCTTGAATAGTCGTCAATGTACCTTGTACAACTCCTCGCCTAATATGGATTTCTTCTGGTTCAATTATCTAATCTCTCTTTCTACCCATATTTTACAAAATCTTTTGTTTAAATTATTCGTAAAATTATTCTTTAAGTTAAAGCTGAAAATCTTCGCCACATATTTATTATTAATGGAATGCAATAGCAACGTAGGATTGACTAATTCAGACCTTGGCTGATCGCTGATATTACGTAGCCTGTAGCAAAAGATACGGACAAGATGATAGCTCAACAGCAGGAAACTATTTTACGTACGATAATAAATGAATGGCTTTGATTGAGTGAAATATTTCAGACACATTTTACGAACACCTTATAGTCGTATATATTACTCAAAAGAGTGCAGACAAAGCACAAAAATCGCATCGGCTCTCAGTGTGTGTAACATGAAGTTCAACTTGACAAAAAGGCATGACATTACATGTCTTCGAAAAACGTCTTTCAGCGACACAATAAACCATTTTTAACGCAGGAGAAGATGGTAAATTGAAATCTACACTATTGGAGATTAAAATTGCTACACCAAAAAGAAATGCAGATGATAAACGGGTATTCATTGGACAAATATATTATACTAGAACTGACATGTGATTATATTTTCACGCAATTTCGGTGCATAGATCCTGAGAAGTCAGTACCCAGAACAACCACCTCTGGCTGTAATAACGGCCTTGATACGCCTGGGAATTGAGTCAAACAGAGCTTCGATGGCGTGTACAGGTACAGCTGCCCATGCAGCTTCAACACGATACCACAGCTCATCAAGAGAGAGATTTTAAAATAACTGTGTGAATATTTAGAAAACACCACTTAATTAACCTACACATCGTCTATTCGTAACCACGGCAAGTAACTGTTATCATTTCAGCCAGAATCTCAAGCACTGCAAGACTCCGACTACAGCACACTGAAAACAGGAGCAGTAAACAGCAAGCCGAGAGCAGAAAAAACAGAACACAATGGCGAACACCTATTCGAATTAACACGGTTCGTTGCTAGACACACGTAAACGTTTCCCACTGGCTGAAAGCAATGTCGGTACACCAAAGATACAACATGCCTCTATGAAGCAACAAAGGGGTAGGTCAAAGTGCTAGGCTCGAGTAATTGAAGCTGATCGTAGGAAGATTGAATAGAACGTGACGAAGTCGCGATTTTGAAAAGTAAAAATACTGTGGACAAAATGAAAGCGCAAACTGAAGATGCAACATTCATATTTCATGCCTCCTGTCCGCAGTCCTAAAATATCGACTGCACACCGACCAGCGCGGCACCGCGAAACGGCATCAAGAAAGGGCTGATCCTCGCAGAAATCGAAAGAACGGGCAGCGCCACACCTCCACGAAGACAGATTTCAGCGCCCCCTTCCAACGCTAATTTAACCAAACGCCCATAGCTGGTCGGCCCAGTTCGGTTGCAGGTTTCGAGAGCATCAGTATTGAGTAATAATAGAGGTCAAGTACTTGTATGTATGAGGCACAGGAAGTACGGGAATGAAGTTATTTGTAGAAATAAAGTGTTGTATTAACCAGCGTATGATATGTACAGATCATTTTGAATTTCTGCTACCGACCATCACAATTTCGTTCCTTCCATGTTTGTGTCGGTGCTGACTCCAACAGTGGTCGAAACAGTTTTCTGAATGGATGAAGCGTGATAGGTTATTTTGATGCAGGTAATTATCACTTTTGAAACCAAGCAGCTAATGCACTACTAAAATGTGAAGGGTATCCCATTGGTAAAGGCATTTACTGACTGTACAACATGAACTCTAATTCAGTATCCCGGCTGGTTATAATTAAACTTTCCCTATTCAAGACGTTATAACAGGGAAACTAATTACCGTATGATTACCAGATTTGGTAGTATTAATGTCCAGAGTATGGGGTGCATGATTTCCATGCGTCACAGCATCACCGTCGAGTTTCAACTATGACCACCATGTGCCGTGGTCAGTGATCGTGATTCATAGTCTCACACACATGACCAGTCGCAGTGCATTTCTTGACGTGTCAATATGAGCTTGGGCAAAAGGAGCAGGGCATTATCGGTGAAGCTCTATTATCAAAACAACAGTAATGCGGCAGCTGCACTGCGACAATATCGCCGGTTGAAAGGATTACAGGAGCGTCCTCTTTCTGCACCTTCACCATCCTATGGACAGACGAAGCTCATTATTCTCTGACGTGTGAACTTACAGAATTGCCGAGTGCGAGGATCTTCACCTCCAG
Organism: Schistocerca serialis cubense; assembly: GCF_023864345.2. Classification (NCBI taxonomy): domain Eukaryota; kingdom Metazoa; phylum Arthropoda; class Insecta; order Orthoptera; family Acrididae; genus Schistocerca; species Schistocerca serialis. The sequence goes on along the minus strand of NC_064641.1, from coordinate 772,641,282 downwards.
TCACTGTGCATGAAGTTAGTTCGTATCACCTGTCTTGTCACGATATGGTGTGGCTTCACGGCTACGTTCATCATTGGCCCATTCTTTTTTGAACAGGTTGGCACTGAAGGACCAAAGACGTGTAGTGTGACTGGCCAGGGCTACTGCGATATGCTCCGCCAGCATATCCTATCTGCCTTACAGGAGAGAGATGCATTGAACTCAGCAGTTTTGACACAAGATAAGGCCCCACCGCACATCGCTCGTGAATTTCACCTGCTTCTCAGAAAAACATCTGGAAACAATCGAGTTGTGAACCGATCGTTTACAAACGCTTGGCCACCACCATCATCTGATTTCATTCTCTGTGATTTCTGGTTGTGGGGCTACCTGAAGGACAGGGTTTACCAGGGGAACATTCACACATGTGCTGATCTGAAGCGCAGCATATCAAGAGAGGTAGCCGGGATACCTATAGACATGTCTCGTTCTGCTGTGCAGAATCAATCCTGCGCTTTCAGATTCGTCTGGAAACTGGTCGGTGCAGTATTGACACATTTTTAGCAGTAATGGTACTGGTATGTAATGGTATGATATACCGTAGTAGCACATTAAAAGTGCTGCAATTGAATTGATTCTAAATTATTTCTCTTTCCCATGTCATTGAAATTAATCTTACCAACTTTGGTCCTGAAATGGTAATTAGTTTTCGCGTTATAAGGTGTTAAATAGAGAAGTGTATTCTTCAATATCGCCGATTTTTACTACAGTAGTTAGTGTATTATGAACATAAAACCCCAGAATACCATAAATTGCTGTCACAGATTCATCAAGAAGAAACATACCGATTTACAATTTATTAAAATTGCAGTATCATAATGCTGGTAAGCAATAACCGTCAACCTGACCTCAATTGCTTTAAATTTTTGGATATGTAAGAAATCAGCAGCTAAGTACAACTGCACAAATATTTTTGGTGTATGATGTAGATTATGTGGTGGGATTCTCATTCAAAAATCACGTTTGAATGTTCATAGCTTGTGAGAAGATCGTATTATGTCTCGTCTAAGAAAGAAAAACCTCTACCAGCAATTTGTTGGGATTCGATAACGTCAAGATCGTGGCCTATAGAGACTGTTCTCCCCTATAATTCTCCTCGTGCTGGTCACGATACCAAAACTGTCAAGCGTGCATGGAATCAATGGATTCAGGAGCGCCATAGTCAACGTCATATAGTATTACAGTCGCCCTTCACGACTAGCGCCCAAAAGAAGAGGATTATTCATCCACACGTGCAATATTCTTTAGGAACCTAACTTACCTTGAGTCTGCAGCAATAAGGGCTGTCCACATGGCTTCCAGTCAAGTGATAGCAGAAAGACGAGCGCTAATAACGATGCACCCAATGACAACATTGCACACACAGTAATCTTTTCAGACGAGTCCCAGTTCTGCTTACAGTTACCGTTGTATCCACCTGGTAGTCGGTTCCTCCACAGTTCAGTATAGCTGTGCTGCCGGCCACCCTACCAGGAGGACGTTTGTATACAGCTCTAATCAAAACAGAGATATTTTCCTTGTACGCCCTGGGCTGTTTACCACGGAGTTCCACGTCACTTCCAAAGCCTTTGCGTCAACCTCGCCAGCAGGCATCATGCCTGTCATAGCATAGAGCACTGTCGGAAGGATGCTACATAAGATAACATGCCGTCACAGCCCCACGAAGATGTCTATCGCGCCCGACTATTTTGCCCACCGCTAGACTGAAGTCAGTTACATCAAGCTGACAGTACCAGCAGCAGTTCTGCCCGGCCGCATCAACATTTCAGTCCCAGCGCTACATCTGACAGTATTAAAGGATTGGTCTCAGCGCTCTACAACGACAATCCTAGCCTAGTTTGATGTGGTCTTCACCAGCAGTGTGTCAACCGCCATATGCCCTGTAACGTCCCAGAACTTCACGCCCCGCGAACAGCGACTCTAGGACTTGTCTTGCAGGACATCACAGACAACATCACAGACGTATTTCCGTTGTACATAACTGTGTGGATATTCATCAAAGGATATTACAGTTGAATTTTGGATTTGTTAATAAACAGATATTCTCTGGAAGTGTCCTCAATCTCTTCCAAGTACGAGGGCACTTCAGTTACAGTGACAACAAATAGAACGAGCGTCGTGAGATTGCATCCATCACCGTCATGTGGAACCAGAATCTATCCCGGTGGATTAGGATGTCATTGAGCATATAGCACTATCACGCCTGTTGTGCATGTGCCAACAGCAGGTGTTATCTTTTTGATACTTTAAGGGCAGCAGAACTTTGTAGATGTCTCTTGTCTCTGTGGCATGCTCTTCAAGCTCTGTTGACGTACCTCGATGGAAAAGGCTTTCTGCTGTTTCCATAGCCAGCACGTTCTCCAAACCACTGACCCACTATAAACAGCTGCCCATACGTCCCGAGAGATTAACACCATACCAGCGCAAGACATATGCAGGGAGAGTCACTAACTATTGCCACCAAGAATAACTCCGAAAGTCTGACAGGAGCTGAAAAATTTGTGGGACGAAAGGTGCATGGAACAACCGGGGCCATAATATGACCTAAGTTTTTTGTCGCTGGATGGGATCGCGTCAGAGATATGAAGCTCAACTTTGTTTTTGTAAATGAGATACTGCAGTTTGGTACTTATTTTCTGATAGCGGCTATCTAGACGAATACCTAGACTTACACACTACTTAAACTAACTTATGCTAAGATCAACACACACATGCATGTCCGAGGGAGGACTCGAACCTCCCGCGGGAGGGCCCGCGCTGCCTGTGACATGGCGCCTCAAACCGTGCGGCCGCTCCGCCACATGCTCTGACAATTCTCTCTCGCATATCTTTAGGTGTAGTTGGAACGTCTTTATAAACACTGTCATTTACGAATCCCCACATGAAAAAATCCAGAGGCGTCAAGTCGGCGAACCAGCCGGCCACGACGCATCTCCTCCGCGTCCAATCCACCGATTTGGGATTTATCTCTGCAACTCATTTCTAGCCATCAGCGAAAATTGTGCCGGACACCCATCGTGTTGATACCACATTCTGTTCCTTGTTCCTAAAGGCATTTCTTCCCATAACAGACCAAATCTTTCTTGCGGGAATGTGGTGTACTACCTACCATTAAGATTTCCTTCGATGAAATAGTGGCCTATAATTCCGTCGTTCAGAATCCCACACCAAACATTCACCGACCACGGTTCTTTGTGTGCAACTTCCAGCAGCCAACATGGATTTCCAGTAGCCCAATAATGCATGTTATGCAAATTAACATTTCCATTGTTCGTGAATGTAGCCTCGTCAGTAAATAAAATCCCTCTGAATCTGTACTTGAGCCCGTCGCCAGAATTCAATGCGACGCATACAATCCGTACCAGTTAATTCTTGGTGGAGACTGATATCTCCTCTCGAACAGACCATGAAGGCCCTACCGATAGGCCGCCGTGTCATCCTCAGCCAACAGGCGTCACTGGATGCGGTATGGCGGGGCATGTAATCAGCACACCGCTCTCCCGGCCCTATGTCAGTTTCCGAGACCGGAGCCGCTACTTCTCAATCAAGTAGCTCCTCAGTTTGCCACACAAGGGCTGAGTGCACCCCGCTTGTCAACAGCGCTCGGCAGCCCGTGTGGTCACCCATTCAAGTGCTAGCACAGCCCAACAGCGCTTAATTTCGGTGACCTGACGGGAACCGGTGTTACCACTGCGACAAGGTCATTGGCGGAGACTGATATGGTAGGGATGATATTTATGACGATGCAGAGCACGAACAACACTACTCTGCCCCATGCCAGATTCCCTTGTATTTTCACGCGAACTAATACAAGGTTCTCGAACAACAGTGGCAAGAGTACCAATTTGCGTTTCCCCGACACTAACTTTCCTTTGCCGGATATGTTTCCGATGTGTTAAACATCCGTTGTTGACGATTTATCATACACATATTGAAATGTACGACGTGTACAGTGAGCACGCTGAGGATATCTTTCAGCTTATAATTCTGTAGCTCTCACTGAATTTCGTTGGCATTCTCCGTAAACGTGAAGCATATCTACTTTCATTCCATGTAGGCTTTCATGGCCGGCGTCTTTATCAGTAAACACTTCCGGGCTAAGTTGCCATGGTCGATCTGTAGAACTTCTTCTCCCTGACGTTTCGTTCTCAACTACGGAGAACATCTTCCGAGGTGAGTCGACGACTGGCTGCTAGGAGCTAGGGCCGCCGCTTATATAGAGATCGTAGGGGGCGCCACCACACGTCGCGTGGCGTCGATGTGCAGCTATCTGTGGCTATCGTCTGTTCTCTCGATTGCAGGCAATCGATTGTCACGTGATTGATGCAACGTCGATCGCCATATCTTATCCAATTTTAATCCTTCTTCTTTACGATTAAAATTGTATTGATGTTTGTGGATTTCAGTTGCCTCTCTATACATGCGTGTATAATAGTGCGACGTCCTCGCTAGCACGCTTGTTTCACCAAATTTTATTTCGCGATCTCCATCCTTAAAAACATGTTCCACTACTGCCGATTTGTCGATATGTCCCAAGCGACGGTTTCTTTTGTGCTCCATCAACCGTGTATTGATGCTTCTTTTTGTAGTTCCTATGTAAACCCTGCCACAACTACACGGAATTTTATATACCCCTGGGGTGGCTAGGGGGTGACGAGCATCTTTTGTTGATCTTAGGCATTCACTAATTGTCTTAGTAGGTCTAAAAATGGTCTCTACCTGAAACTTGGCTAGTACTTTTCCAATTCGATCCGTGATATTATGGATGAACGGAAGAAATACTTTTCCAGCTGATGGTACAAAAATCCCTAAAAATAGGAGACAGCAACAACCATCAGCTGGAAAAGTATTTCTTCCGTTCATCCATAATATCACGGATCGAATTGGAAAAGTACTAGCCAAGCTTCAGGTAGAGACCATTTTTAGACCTACTAAGAAAATTAGTGAATGCCTAAGATCAACAAAAGATGCTCGTCACCCCCTAGCCACCCCAGGGGTATATAAAATTCCCTGTAGTTGTGGCAGGGTTTACATAGGAACTACAAAAAGAACCCGGCCGAAGTGGCCGCGCGGTTCTGGTGCTGCAGTCTGGAACCGCGAGACCGCTACGGTCGCAGGTTCGAATCCTGCCTGGGGCATGGATGTGTGTGATGTCCTTAGGTTAGTTAGGTTTAACTAGTTCTAAGTTCTAGGGGACTAATGACCTCAGCAGTTGAGTCCCATAGTGCTCAGAGCCATTTGAACCATTTTTGAACAAAAAGAAGCATCAATACACGGTTGACGGAGCACAAAAGAAACTGTCGCTTGGGACATATCGACAAATCGGCAGTAGCGAAACATGTTTTTAAGGATGGAGATCACGAAATAAAATTTGGTGAAACAAGCGTGCTAGCGAGGATGTCCACTATTATACACGTATGCATAGAGAGGCAATTGAAATCCATAAACATCAATACAATTTTAATCGTAAAGAAGAAGGATTAAAATCGGATAAGATATGGCGGTCGACGTTGCATCAATCACGTGACAATCGATTGCCTGCAATCGAGAGAACAGACGATAGCCAGAGATAGCTGCACATCGACGCCATGTGACGTGTGGTGGCGCCCCCTACGATCTCTATATAAGCGGCGGCCCCAGCTCCTAGCAGCCAGTCGTCGACTCACCTCGGAAGATGTTCTTCGTAGTTGAGAACGAAACGTCAGGGAGAAGAAGTTCTACAGATCGACCACGGCAACTTAGCCCGGAAGTGTTTACTCATATCTACTTTCTTCGAAGGAGTACATCATTCACATTCGCTCTATTTGTCGATACTAATCTTACCGTTCCTATTAGTGTTGTATTGCGAAGTCGTCGAATGGTGTTTACATGTCAATGGCACGTTAGATGGATTCGCCGTATTAGGCGAATATTTACTACTTGCACGATGTGCGAGAAAGATTTGTCAGTGCATGTGCTTCGATAAGAGCCGAAGTGATAAGGAATACCACTCAATCCATGATAAGAAGATTGCAGAACTACATTGATACCAATGATCATCACTTCGAATCCTTTATATAAATGGACGTTCATGGCACCTTTGTGACCTTCAGAGACCTTATGTTATGTTATATTAACCAGGGAGCTAGAAACGACCGAGAGGCTCCGTCCCCGCCGCAGCCGCAGTGGTCCACAAACCCACGACGACTACCGCAGTCCACTTCACCCCTCCGCCGCCCCACACCGACCCCAGGGTTATTGTGCGGTTTGGCCCCCTGTGGAACCCCCAGGGAACGTAATGGTGGTGTACGTGTACGTGGAGAACTTGTTTGCGCAGCAATCACCGACTTAGTGTAGCTGAGGCGGAATGAGGGTAACCAGCCCGCATTTGCCGAGACAGACGGAAAACTGCCTAAAAACCGTCCACAGACTGGCCGGCTCACTGGACCTCGACACAAATCCGCCGGGCGGATTCGTGCCGGGGCCCAGGCGCTCCTTCCCGCCCGGAAAACCGTGCGTTAGACCTCACGGCCAACCGGGAGGGCTTCAAAGACCTTACCGTTACACATCATTGGATCCGTCTCGATAGCCGCTATCAGAAAATAAGTTATTCGAGGTGGCAATACCTAGCGACTCACCCTGTGTGTGAATGAACCATTGCATTGATTTCAAGGATCATGCAGTGACATTCGAGTATGTACCACCCAAGTTCAGTTACACGTATATTCAATTCCCAACTGCGCTTCAGCCATTATTGCCTCCAGAGATAGCAGCTAAAAGTACTAAACGTCGCACCATATCACACCACACAGCACAAAACACCTACAAATTCAGTTATGTATTCGTATTACTATACTACATACGCATAACAATTAAAATCACTGGCGAACTAACGCACAATATATGCATTTCCAAACTTTATGAGTCTATACTCGCTATTAAACGCACTGATGATGGATATGTTGTTCGTGAAATCGAAATACATCTGCAAGAAAACAAAGATTGATACGCGACTGTCCGCTGTGTTCCTCTACAATCACAATACTGAAGATGTTGTTGGACTAAATTTACTTCCTACAGTACCACGTGCCAAAAGTTTGCGTACGTCAAAAATGTAAAAGCACATATTGTCGCAATGAGGTAGCTTCTTGTTGATGTTGAACCACGGTATGTCTTGGATCTTGTGTGTTTTCCAGTATGTTCAAAATTGTTTCCACGTTCCCTTTTATTACTTTGATTGAATCGTAATGAAACAGCCAGCGAGTGTCAGACGTTTCCTGCTCTTTCTATAGATAATTACCATCTATATGCAGAAAACGGGGAGAATAAATGTAACTTCTCTAAAGTTCGAAAACAGGTGACTCTAGAGCGAACAAAGAATACACGATCTGCAAAAATATTTGAGGATTGACTAGCGCAGGGACTGAACGTAGCATTTGGATTGAAAAAAAAGGGTTTCCAATATCCAAAATATAGTCTTCTACATGGACGTTTCTAATTATTTAGCTTATTTGGTCAGTTATACTATCGCCGGTAGTGCCCTCAAAAATTATTCTGCAATATTTAATGTTTTTTATATCCGCGTCAACTTATATCCTTAATATGGTCATCCTAATACAAATACACTCCTGGAAATTGAAATAAGAACACCGTGAATTCATTGTCCAGGAAGGGGAAACTTTATTGACACATTCCTGGGGTCAGATACATCACATGATCACACTGACAGAACCACAGGCACATAGACACAGGCAACAGAGCATGCACAATGTCGGCACTAGTACAGTGTATATCCACCTTTCGCAGCAATGCAGGCTGCTATTCTCCCATGGAGACGATCGTAGAGATGCTGGATGTAGTCCTGTGGAACGGCTTGCCATGCCATTTCCACCTGGCGCCTCAGTTGGACCAGCGTTCGTGCTGGACGTGCAGACCGCGTGAGACGACGCTTCATCCAGTCCCAAACATGCTCAATGGGGGACAGATCCGGAGATCTTGCTGGCCAGGGTAGTTGACTTACACCTTCTAGAGCACGTTGGGTGGCACGGGATACATGCGGACGTGCATTGTCCTGTTGGAACAGCAAGTTCCCTTGCCGGTCTAGGAATGGTAGAACGATGGGTTCGATGACGGTTTGGATGTACCGTGCACTATTCAGTGTCCCCTCGACGATCACCAGTGGTGTACGGCCAGTGTAGGAGATCGCTCCCCACACCATGATGCCGGGTGTTGGCCCTGTGTGCCTCGGTCGTATGCAGTCCTGATTGTGGCGCTCACCTGCACGGCGCCAAACACGCATACGACCATCATTGGCACCAAGGCAGAAGCGACTCTCATCGCTGAAGACGACACGTCTCCATTCGTCCCTCCATTCACGCCTGTCGCGACACCACTGGAGGCGGGCTGCACGATGTTGGGGCGTGAGCGGAAGACGGCCTAACGGTGTGCGGGACCGTAGCCCAGCTTCATGGAGACGGTTGCGAATGGTCCTCGCCGATACCCCAGGAGCAACAGTGTCCCTAATTTGCTGGGAAGTGGCGGTGCTGTCCCCTACGGCACTGCGTAGGATCCTACGGTCTTGGCGTGCATCCGTGCGTCGCTGCGGTCTGGTCCCAGGTCGACTGGCACGTGCACCTTCCGCCGACCACTGGCGACAACATCGATGTACTGTGGAGACCTCACGCCCCACGTGTTGAGCAATTCGGCGGTACGTCCACCCGGCCTCCCGCATGCCCACTATACGCCCTCGCTCAAAGTCCGTCAACTGCACATACGGTTCACGTCCACGCTGTCGCGGCATGCTACCAGTGTTAAAGACTGCGATGGAGCTCCGTATGCCACGGCAAACTGGCTGACACTGACGGCGGCGGTGCACAAATGCTGTGCAGCTAGCGCCATTCGACGGCCAACACCGCGGTTCCTGGTGTGTCCGCTGTGCCGTGCGTGTGATCATTGCTTGTACAGCCCTCTCGCAGTGTCCGGAGCAAGTATGGTGGGTCTGACACACCGGTGTCAATGTGTTCTTTTTTCCATTTCCAGGAGTGTAAATTCATTTTGTATCCCTTTAGGGAAGTAAGAATGTTCTCCCTTTGACTCACCAGAAAGACGCTACAAGTTTTAAACAATGCCCCTTCAGTTCTAAAGAAATTTCCCCTGTTTTCTGATGAGTCGTCTTCACGATGTCAGCTGACAGCAAGGTTTTACTGGACTAAAAACTGTGTAATATCTAAAAGCCGATGTAAATTGCTTACCCATGTCTTGGTCTTCTTACGCATGTATCTGTAAATTGTGTTCATTGTAGACCTGTGTAGATGGCATGGATATTAAAAAACGTTTCCCGTAGAAGAACTGCTTCTACCAGACAACTGGTCATCATTCTATAGGCTTTAAAGTTTCATGCAACTACCAGACAACTGGTCATCATTTTATAGGCTTTAAAGTTTCATGCAACGTTTTCCAAAAAATTCTAAAAATCTGAAAACGCCCATTGACAACTGCCATGGCCTCATAATAGGTAATTAGGCACTTGCGATTGCGTTTTGAATACGTATGGTGCCTGCAGCTGCAAACTACCTCTAATTCACTGAATGTATTTTGACTTTGTTTGGAATTTGTTTAAGAACGTTCTGGTCCAGGGGGCCTCCAAATTTCGAGGCCCTCTACTGATGTTACTAGCGAATTCACTTCATCAGTTTAGCCAATAGAGTGCGTGGGAGGCAGGTCTGAGGATTCTGCAGAGCAGAACACAGTCGCTTCTCTGTCGTCATCTAGACTTAGAGTAGTACAGACATATTTCTTGGAGGCAGGGCCTATGTCCCTGCGCCCCGTAACAGGTCAATAGCAGAAATGAACGTGAACTACCTCCCCTCCAGTTGCTCACTTCCTTTAGTCTGTTCGACTTCCTAGACTGTTCTGCAGCTGGTAACTTCCGACCCTAGGTGCGTCTCTTGTACACCGTACAAGAAGTACTTTACCTAATTTCCTGTTCTATCATTTAACAGCAGCCCTCGACGCCCACTCAAAAGTCTTGATCACTCGACCTCCTGTACAGAGGAAATGGATAGAAAAAGGGAGAAGGGGACACAAAAGAGGCAGGAGGCCAGAGAGAGGGTAATGAGGACTAGTGGGAGACTGGAATAAATACGTACCGCCGGCCGTTGTGGCCGAGCGGTTCTAGGCGCTTCAGTCCTGAACCGCGTTGCTGCTACGGTCGCAGCTTCGAATCCTGCCTCGGGCATGGATGTGTGTGATGTCCTTAGGTTGGTTAGGTTTAAGTAGTTCTGAGTTCTAAGGCACTGATGACCTCAGATTTTAAGTCCCATAGAGCCATTTGAACCACAAATATGTACTCGGGCAACGGTGGGTACTCAGATTCACTATAAAAGTTTTCTCGGGCAACGAGTATTCTTTTAAGAAAGTGTTTGTATTTAAAGACCACAATGAACAAATAATCAAGAAGTGCCTTACAGTCTGTGACTGTAAAGCTGTATCTCCACGTTCATTTGCATCCTGTAGTCTTTGGGTTGGATCTTTCAGGTAGTCCTAAACTACGTCAGTCCTGGCTTTCGTGCTTTGTCACTTCTGTTGGACAGAAAGGATTAGTAAATGCGTTGTTTTCATTTACTGTGTTTCAACATCTTTCGTAACCGTCTTCTAGAGGCACTTCGAGAAGTTAGGCAAGAAAAGTCTAATGGAATTAAAACACATGAAAAGTGTCGTTAGGAAATGAGTGGTCAGGCCGGGAAAACCAGCCGGTATTGTAATTGGAATGAACATTGTCTACGGAAGGGACCAAAACGGGAAGAGATAAAGTAGAAAATAGGTTCATTCATCTTCCATAAGTTGGCCCAATATCCGGGACTAATCGATAGACTGTTGCGGAAATACTGCCTCCAATGTATTAAACCAAGGAAGTAGAAAGGCCTTTCAAGGACTTCTTTCCTCATTTATTTATTCAGTAGAACATTTCGTACTCTATCTGCATTTTTCAATGTTCTTCCAGTTTCTTCATCTCCAGATTTATGATGATCAATGTTACGTCAATACAATGATGTGGTCTGAATTTTCCGTATTTGCTCCTTATTTTCAAATCAATATCTCATACCAGCGTAGCTTCTTTGTTAGTAAAAGCTTTCTTTACCTGCATCTGTCTACTTCTCATACATTTTTTTTCTTCAGAAATCGTTGAGAGAAAACTTCTCATAAATGTGAGAAATATTCTGAAGAGCAAGATAACTGTGAATGCGTACAAAACCCAGAGAACAATCATATTCACGGTTCTCGGTTTTGTTCTTTCGGTGCTCTAGTTGTAGTAGTCAATATTTCATACCGTGACCGTTTCCGCACATCGCCATCCTCATCATATCGTAGCAGCGACAGTATCATACGTATATACTTTTACATGTCATATAAATGCCTGGTTGCGCAAATGTAATTCATCGGGAAACAGTCTAGTCCAGGACCACCAATTCACAAGTATGAATCATTATAAAGCAAAAGTTATCAGTTCGGACACTGGACTTTTTTAAACTGTAAACAATATAAACAAATGTTTGTTTTATCCGCAGAGAGCTCGCTACTTTATGGTGTATTGAAGTATCAATAAAGAAAAGAAATGAGAACAGTGCACCGCTACGCTGCGCTCCCGAGAGAAATGGCCGGATCTTTTCATGTACCCCGGGAAAATGGAGCGCTAAGTTCAATCTTCTACAACAGGTATTATTCTCTTTTCCGGAGAAAAAATATGAATGAATAAGGAACAAAGACGTCCTACGGACACAGGAGGCAACGAAGAAAATTATTTTCTTAGCAAATGGCAAGAAAGTAAGATGTAGAGAAATACAACAATAATATCAGTCGTTAGAAACTAGATAGGGTGCATTCATATAACGGGCAGTAACGTTACTTTCGAATACACTGCATTCCTCGAGAGAAATTATCTCCGTCATCAGGACTTTTAGAGCGCATTATACCTAGGAGTACTTCCTATATTATCCACAGTAGCACTCTTGTTGCAAGATTACCGAGGAATGTTGTAAAGTTGAGTTTCGTTTTCCTGTTGTTTTAAACCGAGCTGTGTGCATGTTTAACGTTTTAATAGCATAAAAAATGCATCTGTTGTTACTGATGTTACGAGCGTAGGAATGTTACCATAATGACATAGTCACGCTCCCATAACTGATATTTTACATGTTTAAAACGGTTAAACCAGCGAATTTCACAATACTTTCGTTTCTCGGGAAATCTGGTTGCCATAGAATGCAACAGTAGTTTTAGTGATTTTAAAGGTACTGAAGTTTTCTTTGTCACAGAACTCACACAATGACAATTCGCATTCACTGCCAGTGATTGTCTCGTCCAGTTGTAGATTTAGCGTTCAAACTAAAATTTTGATCACGCCTCTATATATGCTTACTGGCTTACTGGACAAAATTTTCTGTGTAACATATTGTAACGGTTGAGAGCGCGATCTACGTCACAAGATATTCAGGAAGTGTTGTCGAGTGCATAGATACGAAGTTCGCTTTCGTCTAGCTGAATACGTTTGGTACACTGAGGTCTTTAAATATCTTTAACAACATACACTGCTATAAACGCATTCTAGTTCTTGTGACTATAGGCATATATTAATGGAAAAGTAGCTGGGTTAAATGATGTAATATACATTCATTTTGACCACATCGGATCTCTACATAGCTTACTGTAATTTATTTCTATTAGCTCACACGTTTCGTATAAACTGAAGCTGTGGTAACGCTTAACATCTCTCTCGATGCACTGCCTGGTGTAAAACACCCAACCTAGATTTTTTTCCTTTTACATTTTGTATTTGCATTCATACCGTATAAAAAACTCTTAAGCCTATATATCATCAGGAATTTTCTGAATATAGTCGTATGCGCTCATTTGAGGATCAAAGGAAGCTTTCACTTATTGCGGCCAGACCTATCTCATTGGTACAGAGCATAAAACCCCATTATAACACGACCAATTGAAACCCTATGAAAAAGAGAGAAACGCAGATATATATATATATATATATATATATATATATATATATATATATAGAGAGAGAGAGAGAGAGAGAGAGAGAGAGAGAGAGAACGAGAAACATCATCTTCGAAGTGTGATGGGGTAGATAGAAGTGGCGGCGTACATTTTCTCATTAAAATTCCCAGGTGCTCTATTCTACTCTTTTCACACAGTCTTACGATTCTCCAACAATCCATAACAGCACAGACATCATACGATGTTGAACACTCACGTAGGATAATAGCTCAACGAGTGCGGACATTTAACTAAATGTATTAATTCATTTCCAAAACGATACATACTTCTGTGATACAAGTGCCTCTGAAATAAAGCAGGACTTTCGCTTTCTGTAACTCTGTTTGAGACCTCCCTCAGACCCTACTGTTCTTGGTAATTCACAGTTTTAGAGAAATCCTAATTAGATTCATTTTGCAGGAGCGTGGCAGATTCTGCGTCCATTATGAACAGGCACTTACCGTATGCGCATGGTTACAGAACTGTACGTCGCTACGCGAAAACAGTAGCGACTGAAAGAAAGCGGACGGCAGAATATCCGAGGGTGCAGGCCACAATTAGTCTTGGTTGTTGAGAAGAATATAACTCATTTGTAGTACTGAAGAACGTTCTAAGCCTTAAACAATAAACGTTTACAAACACTGTTGCTTTTGTGTAAACTTCATGTTGCACACGATACTCAAAGCGATAATACAATGTTGTTGTTGTTGTTGTGGGCTTCAGTCCGAAGACTCTATCCCGTGCAACACTCTTCATATCCTAATAACTACTGCATCCTACATCATTCTGAATCTTCTTACTGTGTTCGCCTCTAGGTCTCTCTCTACAATTTTCACCCTTTACACTTTCCTGCAATACTAAGTTGGTGATCCCTTGACGTCTCAAAATGTATGCTCTCAATCGACCCCTTCGTCAAGTCAGCCTGTGCCACAAATTTCTTTGCTCTTCATTTCTGTTCAGTAATCTCTCATTGGTTACATGATCTACCCATCTAATCCTCAGCATTGTTCTGTAACACCACATTTCAAAAGCTTATATTCTCTTATTATCTAAACCGTTTATCGTCCGTGTTTCACTTCCATATATTGCTACACTCTACACAAATATTTTTAGGAAAGACATTTGAATCTGTATTCTATGTTAGCAAATTTCTCTTCATCGGAAACGTTTATTTTGCCATTACCATTCTGCATTTTACATCCACTCTACTTCTGCCATTAACAGTTATTTTGCTGCCCAAATAGCGAAACTCATCTACTACTTTGTCTCGCTCTCTAATATAGTTCTCGCAGCATCACGTGATTTACTTCGACTACATTCTATTATCCTCGGTTTGCTTTTGTTGATGTACATTCCTTATTTTTCTTTCAAGACACTGTATGTTCCGTTAAGCTCCTCTTCCGGTTGCTTTGCTGTCTCTGACAGAATAATAGTGTCATCGCCAAACCTAAGTTTTTATACCATCGCCCTTGACTTTAATTCCTACTCCAAATTTTCCTTTGATTTCCTTTACTGCTTGCTCAGTGAACAGACTGAATAACACCGAGGGTAGCCTACAACCATGTCTCACTCCCTTCTCAGCAACCGATTTCCCTTTCATGCCCATTCAGTCTTATAACTGCTGTCTGTTTTCTGTTCAAACTGTAAGTAGCCTTTCCGTCCACGTATTTTAACCCTGTTACCTTCAGGATTCCGTAGAATTCCAATCAACGTTATCGAAAATGGTTCAAATGGCTCTGAGCACTATGGGACTTAACATCTATGGTCATCAGTCCCCTAGAACTTAGAACTACTTCAACCTAACTAACCTAAGGACATCACACAACACTCAGTCATCAGGAAGCAGAGAAAATCCCTGACCCCGCCGGGAATCGAACCCGGGAACCCGGGCGCGGGAAGCGAGAACGCTACCGCACTTAACGTTATCGAAAGATTTCTCTAAAGTCTATAAATGTTATAAACATAGATTTGCATTTGCTTAATATGTCTTCTAACGGAAGACTTGGGGTCATTACGGCGTCGCGTGTTCCTACATTAATCCGGAATCCAAACTGTCTTCCCCCAGGTCGGCAGTTTTTACATTCGTCTGAAAAGAATTTGTTTTAACATTTTGCAACCATGACTTATTAAAGTGATAGTTCGGAGAGACCCACCCCGTCAGCACCTGCTTTCTTTGGAACTGGCATTATTATATTCCTCTTGAAATCTGAGGGTACTACGTCTGTCTCATACATCTTGAACAACAGATGGAAGCGTTTTGTCATGACTGCCTCTTTCAAGGCTATCAGTAGATCAGACGGATTGTCGTCTGTTGCCGGGGACTTGCCTCGACTTAGGTCTCTCAGCGCTTTCTCAAATTCTTCTTGCAGTATCATACCTCTCATTTTATCTTCATCTAAGTTCTCTTCCATTTCTATAACACTGCGTTTAAGATCATCTGCCTTGTATAGACTATGTACTCCTTCCACCTTTCAGTTTTCCTTAGGAATTGTTTTCCAACAGAACTTTTGATATTCATATAGCTGCTTCTGTTTCCTCCGCAGGGCTCTTTAATTTTCCTGTAGACGGTATATATCTTTCCCCTAGTGATATGTGATTCGCAATCCTTAGACTTGTCCTCTCTCCATTCCTTCTCAGCTATTTTGCACTGCCTAGCAGTATTACTTTTTAGACGTATGTACTGCTTTCTGCCTGATCCATTTATTGCATTCTTATGTTTTCTCCTTTCATCAGTTAAATTCATTACCTCCTGTGCTATCCAAGGGCTTTTATTACACCGTGTCTTTTTCCATATTTGATCCTCTGGTGCCTTTACTATTTCATATCCCGGAACTGCTCATTCGTCTGCTACTTCATTCCTTTACCCTGTTCCCGTCAATCGTTGCTTAACACTCCCTCCGAAACTTTCCACAACCTCTGGTTGCTTCAACTTGTTCAGGTATCATCTCCTTAACTTCCTACCTTTGCAAAATTTCTTCAGTTTCAATATACAGTTCATAACCAATACATTGTAGTTATAATCGTCTTCTGCATGTGAGAATATCATGCAACTTAAAAACTAGTTCCGAGGTCTCTGTCTTACCATTATATAACCAATCTGAAAGCTTCCGGTGTGTGCAGATCTCTTCCACCTAAATCACCTACTCTCATGATTCTTAAACTGTGTATTAGCGATGAGTTAACTATGCTCTGTGCAATATTTTACAAGGCTCCATTTGATATTTACCTACAGCAATGCAGTTTATTATGTATAGATTCTCTGTGCGTACGCTGATGCTTAAAAAACAGTATAGCGAAGCAGCTATTTTAAACTGTTTTGCAGCTAAAATAATTATTTAAATAAAAATAAATTTTTAACGTAACACATTTTAAATCGGACTTAAAGTTACACAGAAATTTCTCCAAAACTCTATCTGATCCCCAATCCCTTACAGATGGTTGTGAAAATTTGTGATTGTGAACTGTTAATACCTATGACGTTACTTGTAAGCTTTAGAACGGAAAATGTGAGCACTTGCAATGCATAATTGATGCATGATTAGCTCACCTCGTAACTACAAACAAAAGCAAAAGTTTTGCATCACGTCATTTTTGAAATTCATGGCATAGAAAACAAAAATTTGCTGTGAGGCATACGTAATATATTCATTTGGAATGTACCCAGATCACCACAATAATAAATAAATAAACAGACAAATATTTTTAAAAATAGTGTGCAGCGACAGAATCGACGGCTCGTTTGCAGCACCCCTAACCCACGTCAGCAAGTGATGCAATGTCCCCCGGCTCTGATGCAGGCTTGAAGGCATCGTGGCATACAACCGATGAGATCACCCAGATTGTCGCACTGTTCAATGGTGATTCTGTGTAAGTCGCCCATAGTACATGGTGGTTGTCGGACATCCAACAACAGCTCGTTTCAGTCGCTCCCACATGTCCGGAGAAAAGGCTGGCCACTCCATTTAGGCAGTCCTAGCGTGCTGAAGGAGCGTGTTCATGAGAGCAGCATGATCAGCAGGCGAGTTATCATTCATAAAGTTGTAAATGTCACAAAAATGTTGGTGACACAGTCCCACTATTCGCTTCATAATTTCGCCTCTGTACCGTAGAGCAGTGAGGCTGCTCCCAGTAAACACTAGAGGTGTATGGTGGTCCCATGTCATGCCACACGAGAACTTCACTCCACCCCCACCTTGTAGCACACGTGGGACATGGTGTTCGAGACGGACGATATTGCCAGGTTGTCTCCAAGCACACTGTATGTGATTATCGGGATGTAAACACATCCGAGTTTCGTCCATAAACAACACCCGACGCCAATCTGGGACCTCCATTCTGCATGGTTTCTTCTCTACCTGTAACGGAATACGTGGTGTTGTTGTATTCGACGTGGTGCTCATCATAAACGTCGGGAATTGGTATTCGCATCATGCAGTCGTCTCCGAACAGTTTGATGTGATATATGACGTCTTGTATCCTCTTGGAACACCAAATTTCAGTTCTGGTGCACACAGCCATTAGTTCTTTTGAGTCAGAAATCGAAGATATCGATCGTCCTGTGCACCTGTCAAAGGTGGACGACCTCCCTCCAGGAAGAGAACGCGACAGCAGCGACCCCTAGGTGAAGACGACAAAAGCGCCGCGCCCAACTGGTGGCAGCCCACTTCGATAGCAGCTTCAACAATAGCCACTTCGTTAGCCGACGCATCGTAGCCACTTCATTACCAATGCCTACAAAGCACAGTTATAGATCAGCAGTCACTGCGGTTCAATTGACGGACTTTTGTTAGAAGCGGTCGCTAGAGCCAGAAGTGTTACTTGTGTTTGTCTATTCTGAAGAAGACCGATTATCTTGTATGTCGCCCGTTGCTTGCGACACATCTGTGTAGTTACTTTGTGGATGATCATGTATAAAGGACTACAAGAATTCTCAGATCAAAGTTGTGTATTTGTATTTGCATTATTATGATAAAATTCATTAATACGGGCTGTTTGTTTATCTAGCCAATCGAGTATGCAGGATTCCCAAACATAACTATTACTTTTCAAACGGAAACGATTCCATGATCGTACCACGTACTTTGACTCCGGTGCGCACTTCGAGCCACTTGCCCAATCGGCGATCCCTCCACAATAGCAACGCACACGCACGAGATGTCGGGTTGCAAACCTTTTTTGATGTGTGTATTATCAATTACATGCACCTCACGCATTTCGAAACAGGTTTTACAAATATTGTCATAACTACTCAAAATTGAGAGGAAAAAAATTTCAGGGCTATCTGTACGGAGCTATGAACCTGTATGGGTCTACGAGAAATTACTTTATATTTCCTAGTCCAAATTAAAAACGTGCTATATAAAAAATTAGTTTTTATTTCAATAATTATTTTCAGCTTTTTAGTCTTGTGTGTGTGTGAACTTTCTAAGTGGATTATAAACATTTTCACGAGATGGTGTTCTTAATTAATTATTAGCTTTCTACCTATAGATTTGCCAATGTAAATGTATGCCACATAACGGGTGAATAAACATTCGTGCACTCGGACTTCGCAACGCGATTCCTCACATACTAGCAATACAAAAATATCTCTCACAAAATTTCCTGCTGCACATGTTTCCAGCAGTTAATGGACTTCAATCTGGCAACACTGAATCACTTTTACGGTAACTACCTCCGTCAGCAAATAGGCCCAGTACTGTGCAGTTGCTGCAGTGGATGGCGTTTTGTGTTAGCATTCAGGAGGTCGAGGTTTCGATTCTGGGTGAGGCGTATTTGCACTCTGGCATATACTACTGTACTATACACCGTTTCGTAAGCTGCACGTATCCGACCTTCACACAGTACAGTGTTTTTTAGCGCTGAATATAACAAGAACGAGATCAGACAAGTCACAAATAGACACATTAAACAAATGACCTGTCGTAGGATAGAATGACTACAAAACAAATATCAATTTCGAAATGATAAAGATGATTTCACCGTTAAATAACTCAACGTCCACTAGTAATTTATACTACACGTAGTACGTCCGCTCAGAAGCAGCAACCAGGGACAGTAATAATTTGCATATTAATGACCACATCACGTTTAGAAAAGAATACGTCGTCCTCAGAGAAGATGCTCAAAGCGACCCCCCTGCACGCCCAAACACTGTGCGATCCGCTGTATCATACAGCTCTGGACTCTTCGCAATATGGCTGTATCCACAGGTACAAGGGCAGGATGAACACGCGCTATCAGTTCTTCCTCATGTGTCAGCGCAGTAGAATACATGTGCTCCTTCAAGTGTCCTCACAGGAAGAAATCCACGGGATTTAGGTGAGGGTTAATTCGAGGCCATACAACTGGACCTTCCTAACCCAGCCATTTCCCTGGAAATGTTCTGTCTAAATATTGCCGCACATTAATTCCAAAGTGTGCAGGTACGCCATGATGTTGAAACCATAAAGTCTGTCGAACATTAAGCGGAACATCTTAGATTGCATCAGGCAAATACGAGGGTTGGAACTAAAAAAGTGACAACTATTTGATCACTCAAATAGTTGTCACTTTTTTAGTTCCTACCCTCGTATTTGCCTGATGCAATCTAAGATGTTCCGCTTAATAATCGACAGACTTTATGGTTTCAACATCATGGCGTACCTGCACACTTTGGAATTAATGTGCGGCAATATTTAGACAGAACATTTCCAGGGAAATGGCTGGGATAGGAAGGTCCAGTTGTATGGCCTCGAATTAACCCTCACCTAAATCCCGTGGATTTCTTCCTGTGAGGACACTTGAAGGAGCGATACAAAAGAGTTACATGTTTGCACCTGTTACTGTCCTTCAAAGTAGTCACCAGTGTTGTGTAGAGCCCGTTGCCAGCGATGTGGAAGGCGTAGTATACCGTTAGCAGAGCCTGTTCTGTTCATGCGAATGGAGCGATCTACTACCTGTCGAATCTCTGGAACAGTTCTGAAGCGAATGCCACGAAATGGTTCCTTCATCTTCGCAATCAAATCAAAGCCACAAGGATTTAAGTTCGGGGAGTATGGTGGATGGTACAGTACTTCCAAGTCCCATCGAGCACAGAGCAGCCACAGCTTGCGCTGTATGCGCCCGCGCATTGTCGTGCAATTCGTGGGTTTCACAGAAAGTGTCGCCTCTTCTTTCGTAAAGCTGGTCGCAGGCGATGCTCCAAAAACGAACAGTAATACTGTGCACTGACGGCAGCATTCAGAACTGTTCCAAAGATTCGACAGGCAGCAGACCGCTCCATTCGCACCATCAACAGACAGACTCTGCTAACGGTATACTACGCCTTCCACATCGCTGGCAACGGGTTCTACACAACGCTGGCGACTACTTTGAAGGACAGTAACAGTTGAAAACATGTAACTCCCTTGTATAGGTTGTGAATAAATACACTCCTGGAAATTGAAATAAGAACACCGTGAATTCATTGTCCCATGAAGGGGAAACTTTATTGAAACATTCCTGGGGTCAGATACATCACATGATCACACTGACAGAACCACAGGCACATAGACACAGGCAACAGAGCATGCACAATGTCGGCACTAGTACAGTGTATATCCACCTTTCGCAGCAATGCAGGCTGCTATTCTCCCATGGAGACGATCGTAGAGGTGCTGGATGTTCCTGTGGAACGGCTTGCCATGCCATTTCCACCTGGCGCCTCAGTTGGACCAGCGTTCGTGCTTGACGTGCAGACCGCGTGAGACGACGCTTCATTCAGTCCCAAACATGCTCAATGGGGGACATATCCGGAGATCTTGCTGGCCAGGGTAGTTGACTTACACCTTCTAGAGCACGTTGGGTGGCACGGGATACATGCGGAAGTGCATTGTCCTGTTGGAACAGCAAGTTCCCTTTCCGGTCTAGGAATGGTAGAACGATGGGTTCGATGACGGTTTGGATGTACCGTGCACTATTCAGTATCCCCTCGACGATCACCAGTGGTGTACGGCCAGTGTAGGAGATCGCTCCCCACACCATGATGTCGGGTGTTGGCCCTGTGTGCCTCGGTCGTATGCAGTCCTGATTGTGGCGCTCACCTGCACGGCGCCAAACACGCATACGACCATCATTGGCACCAAGGCAGAAGCGACTCTCATCGCTGAAGACGACACGTCTCCATTCGTCCCTCCATTCACGCCTGTCGCGACACCACTGGAGGCGGGCTGCACGATGTTGGGGCGTGAGCGGAAGACGGCCTAACGGTGTGCGGGACCGCAGCCCAGCTTCATGGAGACGGTTGCGAATGGTCCTCGCCGATACCCCAGAAGCAACAGTGTCCCTAATTTGCTGGGAAGTGGCGGTGCGGTCCCCTACGGCACTGCGTAGGATCCTACGGTCTTGGCGTGCATCCGTGCGTCGCTGCGGTCCGGTCCCAGGTCGACGGGCACGTGCACCTTCCGCCGACCACTGGCGACAACATCGATGTACTGTGGAGACCTCACCCCCCACGTGTTGAGCAATTCGGCGGTACGTCCACCCGGCCTCCCGCATGCCCACTATACGCCCTCGCTCAAAGTCCGTCAACTGCACATACGGTTCACGTCCACGCTGTCGCGGCATGCTACCAGTGTTAAAGACTGCGATGTAGCTCCGTATGCCACGGCAAACTGGCTGACACTGACGGCGGCGGTGCACAAATGCTGCGCAGCTAGCGCCATTCGATGGCCAACACCGCGGTCCCTGGTGTGTCCGCTGTGCCGTGCGTGTGATCATTGCTTGTACAGCCCTCTCGCAGTGTCCGGAGCAAGTATGGTGGGTCGGACACACCGGTGTCAATGTGTTCTTTTTTCCATTTCCAGGAGTGTAGTTGCCACTATTTAAGTTCCAACCCTCGTAGGCTTAGAGAAATGCATGGTACCTTTATGCAGTCAACCGGTCGGGCAACAAGTAGGGACCCACACCCCTGCTTCCTAATATTCCGGCCCAGACGTTGATACCAACGAACTTGATATCCACGGTCGCGGGTGATCTGTGCGTTAACGTTACACCAGTGGTGGTCATCGTGCCTACTTAACTACTGAAGACACCCTCACGCGGCTTGGTCCAATCATAAAACAGTGTTATTATGTCTTCGTTGGCTTCCTGTTGTAGTTGGAACCATTCACAGACCTGCACTCGTAGACGGTGGTCTACAGGATCCAGGTGTTACGTTAAAGAACAATGATAGGGATGCAGCTCATCCTCGTGACGCACGTCAACGACCGTGCGTTGCGAGACACGCAGCTGCTTCGCTACGCTACGTGTACTTTGCTGGTGTCCGTGGTGTATGACCCCCAGAACAGCTTCCTCAGTAGCTGGAGTACATCGAGTCCGTGGACGATCTCTGTCACATGAGGATGGAAGGAGGGAACCTGTCTCCCGAAGGTGAAACTCAAAACGACGAAACACATTTTTTTCTGGATGATATCGGGCAGGATATATAGCAGAACATTCACGGGTGGCAGCACAAGCTCGGTTATCAGATCCACCAAGGACCAGAAACATATTCACTTACTCAGCGCTTCTGTAGCCTGCCATAGGCACGTTACTGTGCTAGCAACTAGTTCCTGTGTGATAAAGAGAGCATACAGTATAAACACATCATTAGTCGCAGGGGGCTATTCCACTTAACGCGCAACACCTCTCTTATATCTTTTCTTCTGCATGATTCATCCCGACACTGCTAACTGTGAAACTTTCGTTTTGAAATTACCCTGTTTCCCTAACGGTAATGGACGTGATGTTTCCACATTTCCATAGAGTATAACAGCAATAATAATAATAATAATAACAATACTAACGTACACTTACTCAACAGTACGAACTTAGCACATTCAGTGTTGAAAAGCACAATTAATGGTTCCAAGGTGATAATACAAGAAGTGGTAACCGAGTTTAGACATTGTTATAAAGCGCAATGCTACCGCTACTGGTGACGCGAGGCCCTAGAGAAATGTAATGGACGTGATAGTGTCAAGAATAATAGTTGGTACTGACTGATAGGACAATTGTGGGAGGACAAACTGAAACACTCATGTCAACGTGGTACATTGTAGTGAACCGGAAATACCCGGCGAAAGACAAAAAGTACGCAGTACATTTGGCGGATTCGCCCATCTGGCAGCAATGCGGGAGACCGCCGGCTGGTCTGCGGCGAAGCGTTGGTTGTCTGGACTCTGGCAAGGGCACATTATATATACAGCAATGTCCTCCGACATAGTATTTTTTTCCAGAGTGAATCTATTTTCCGCGTAATTAGACGAACGCAGTGGCGTAAATCACAGGTGTGACGGTCCATTACATATTTAGAGACACACGTCTGAATGTATTGAACGTACTGGATTACTGGCAATACTTGCAAGATGACCACACAAAACTGTTACGGCTACGAAAGTACAAGGACTAGTATGCTAATTTCCTAGGAACGGTTTTTGCGGACCGGCCATATACTTTATTTGGGGTGTGCGGGCTGCGCAAAGATGAGCGACTGTGCTGTCATTGTGGAACCGACCAAGTAAAGTGATCAGATGAGGAAAACCACGCAAGTTTGTGGCCCAGGAAGAACTAACACCTGCACAGTTAGCAATGGAATGTTTCTTTTAATTTTGTTTCAATATCTATTCTATCATAATTTTTAAAACTATTCAAGTTATTGCGTATGAGTCTGGCGACATACCCTCTGACTTCCGGAAGAAATATCATCCACACAGTTCTGAAGACTTCACGAGCAGACAAGTACGAGAGTTATCGCACAATCATCTTAACAGCTCATACATCCAAGTTGCTGACAAGAATAATATACAGAAGAATGGAAAAGAACAATTAGGATTTGTTAGATGACGATCAGCTTGACATGCGGTTGATCAAGACTAAAGAAGAACGAAGACACGCTCATAAGATTTATCGACCTGAAAAAAGCGTGTGACAATATAAAATAATGCAAGATGTTTGAAATTCTGATAAGAATAGCTGTAAGCTGTGGGGAGAGACGGGTAATATAATGCACAAGAGACAATAGGGAAAGATAAGAGCGGACGGCCAAGAACGAGGTGCTCGGATCAAACATATTACAAGACAGGGATGCAGTCTTTCGCCTCTTCTATTCAGTCTGTACATCGAAGAACCTATGATAGATACAAAAGGAAGGTTCAGGAGTGGGATTAAAATTCAAGGTGAAAGGATATCAGTGATACGATTCGCTGATGACATTGTTATCCTGAGTGAAAGTGAAGAAGAATTACATGATCTGCTGAATGGAATGAACAGTTTAATGAGCACAGAATACGGACTAAATCAAATAAAGATGATATTAATGAGAAGTAGCAGAAATGAGAACAGAGAGGAATTTAACATCGGGAGTGATCACCACGAAGTAGATAAAGTTACGGAATTCTGCTACATAGGCAGCAAAATAACCAATGACGGGCAGCGCAAGGAGGACATCAAAAGCAGACCAGCTATGGCAAAAAGGGCATTCATGGGCAAGAGACGACTACTAGTATCAAACATGGGCCTTAATTTGAGGAAGAAATTTCTGAGAATGTACGTTTGGAGCAGAGCATTGTATGCCAGTCAAACATGGACTGTGGAAAAACCGGAACACAAGAGAATCGCAGCATTTACAGTGCGATGCTACGGAAGAATGTTCAAAATTAGGTGGACTGATAAGGTGAGGAGTGAGGAGATTCTGCGCGGAATCAGAGAGGAAAGGAATATGTGGAAAACACTGTCAAGAAGAAGGGACAGGATCATAGGACATCAGGGACTGCCTTGGTACTAGAGGGAGCTGCAGAGGGCAAAAACTGTAGAGGAAGACAGAGATTGGAATACATCCAGTAAATAACTGAGGACGTAGGTTGCAAGTGCTATTCTGAGGTGAAGAGATTAGCACAGGAGAGGAATTCGTGGCGGGCTGCACCAAACCAGTCAGAAGACATACGACGAAAAAAAGGATGCAGTGGTACGAACAATTCGCATCCATGACGTGCAAAAGGCTTCTTTAGATGCTGACCAATGAAACCTTGATTACTTTCATTTCTGTGTTCGTATTACGTAAGTGCAACTGTTCTGTAGATGACTCACTGTAATAACTGTATGACGATTAAGAAGCAAGACACCGTACCGCGTAGACTAAGTTGAGAAAATAAAAGCAAATACCCCTAGAGCCAGAATCGAACCCTCGATCTTCTGCATGCTACCCCGAAAGGCTATCCACTGCATCAACTCAGCTATACGTTGGCCGCGGTAGTTACCGCACATATGATTACAGTGTTGCCAGACTGACAATGTTTAACTTCTACTATCGGAAACAACAGCAGAAATTTTGTGAAAGACATTTTTATATTGCTTGCAAGTGATGAATCGCGCTGCAAAGACTGAGCGTAATTTTTCCTTCACCCTACATATTGCACCTATCTCGTCCATCCTTTTTAACGTACATTTCAGCTTCCAGAATCGATTAAATTTTACTTATTATCTGAAGTAAGAAGGGAAGATCTTTATCCAGCTGTTAGTCACAATAAGATGCAGCCGATTTCTAGCGAAGAAACTAAATGTAGATCAGTAGTAAAAGATAGTCGGAAGGAATGAGTCTTGCTTCTAAGTAAAAGCCTTGGATATATGAGTATTGTGAAGCCAGGTGACCAGAGACATTGCGAATTCGTTCAAAGATTTTGACAAAGACGATTAGTTTATTAAACTAGGTGGACGAGGAGCAGCCTGTTCTAGAACATAATTTACTGCATTAGAGCTGACCTAGATAAAATAGGAGTAGAAACTACACACACAAATGTGAAATTTGTAAAGGTCTTACAGAGACGTGACCAACCTGTCTTAGCGCTATGTAAGACTCAGTAATACAGTGTGTCACTGACTGAAACGAAACCTCGTACGAATGCAGTGCGTGTTGTACAATTCGGAAATGTGGGTATACTAGACACAGCCTACACGTGAATGTGGGAGGGAACGATAGGTTCGCTGACCTTCTTGCGGAAAATGTACGGACGCGGGAGGGGGTGCGGGCGAGAGAGGGAGGGAGGGGGGGGGGCAATTGGGTGGTACTATCACACAATACAATATCCCTGTAGTTATTGGTACCAGATACGTTAGAATCAGGACAGGATTCAGGGACTCTGTTTTGAATGAAGTCAAAGTTTATATCTCCGAATATATTGAAGTTATTGATTTGAAATTATAGCAGTGTGGTTCTGTTATCCATAGAATGTGGTAAACAAAGTATGAAAAAGATCGATTAATATTTAATACTACTTCTTCAGGTTCACTGAGAGTATGTGTAACGTACTGCACGCAGAGTTAACGAAATACAACTGCTCGCTCGGTCCAGTATTCGGCGTCAACTCTGCGAGAGTGAGACAGGAAAATAAAGATCCCTACCACCTCTATCACTGCCCAAATGTGAACCGCAGCTAGACCACAACTGACTGCGCAACTGATAGTCTCCTTAATAATCAAGGCATGGTATTTTCCTTCAGCACTACTTTGCAAGAGCGTGCACCACAGGTAATATTCATTTGGTTACAGCTACACTGGAGCCAAGACGATAGGTACCATGCGCCCTGTCAGATTAGGAACCGATGTCTGCATATTGATAACAAGTCGACACCAATTCTAGCTCAGAGCCAGGCTACACGGGACGACCCCAGTGCTGACCAAATGTACTCCGTCTGCACTGCCCACACTGCAGTCTTTGTTGCTCCTTTGTCGAGGACATTCTTGATGGCTCTCCACAGACAGACTCCTACTAATCCCCATGAGAACAGCGGTCAACATGACCTACATACGTACGGGGCTGCTATCACAGATTGCAGCAGCCGACCACCACTTGCCTTTCAAAGCGCACACTGCCAGACTCTGAGGCTCCGTTGCTGCACGACCAACTGCCAGACCATCAGCTAACACTGGCTGCACCATGCTTCCTGCATAAGGGGCCCCTCGCTTGCGTTGTCAGCTTGCTGCCTTAGGCTGCGAGACCAGTCAATTCGCTGCTCGCCGGCCGACTCAAGGAAGCAGCCACGATAGGACGGCATGCCTTCAACGACATGATGTTGCTTTCGGAGTGCTCCCCTGCAACTGCTGTTCTTGCAACTGCTGTTTTTTCGGCTGTTACTCACAGCTGATCGTCACGTAATGGTGGTGCTGCTCTCAGCTACTTTTATGTTTCGCATACTCTCTACTATAGCAGGGGCACACGGGAGTTTAATTGTGACGTGTGCCCCTAAATCACGGCAACAGTAAGCAATACTTCACTTGATAGCTTATGTCTATTCTTAACTGTAGAGTCGTTGCAGTCGATATCACCGGAGGCGGCGTCTGGCAGTAGTTGGTAACACATTGCAAGAATCCCGTGGACGCCGCTAGCAGTCGCGCAAAAAAACGCTTAGCCAATGATGCGTCCCTACCATATCTGTCTTCCACCAGCTGCCGACAAGAACGATCTAAGGACAGCCCCGCGCCAGACCAAATTCAATTTAGTTGGTCGTGGGTGAAGATCTGACTACATCACGCCCTGCCTTGCAGACTGTGTGTTTCTGCGTTGATATATTTTGCTGTGAACCTTGGACTCCGATTCTGGACTGTACTTTGAGACTGACTCAAGTTAAGTAAACATGCACTACTGGTACGAATTAAATATTTGCCCTTGTGCAGTTCTCTGACGGCGTTTGCTGCTCTACTGCCCCTAGCAACCTGCCTTCCTATGTTGGTATTCTGCGGAGGGATACCACATTTACAACCTTTCACTTCAAAGATTTTCTGCATTTATGTGACGGTCTCCTGTGGGTCACAAAAGTGTGACCATTTGTGCTTCCATTCTTTGTAGATGCTCAGTATCCACTGATAGACGTAGTTGATGTAAGTCTCACACACTCTTACAGTATGCCAGGGTGTATTATACTAATGTTCCGACTGCAGTCTCCTTTTTTGATTGACAGCATTTTTCCAGTATCCTGCCAACGAAGCAAAGCCTGCAATTTGCTTTACCTACGGCTGTGTTTATGTGTTAATTCCATTCCACAACCACACAAATCGCTACATACAAATATTAGTACCATCTCACTGATTTCGGTAGTGTTTAACTGATATTCCAGTCATAGGATACCATATTATACAATTAGTGAAGTATGCAGTTTTAAGTTTCTGAACATTTAAAAATAATTTCCATACCTGTTCTCTCAGGAATGCCACAGAGGTCAGTCCTGGGCTCAATATTGTCTTCCTTGCATGTCAATGACATCTCATCGGTTCTATTCTCCAGCATATTTCATTGCCTGCAGTCTCCACTTTACCTAAAGGCGAGACTTGAAGGCGTTAACACTACACATTAATAATCTGTTTTCAGTGGTAAGCCTTTAACTGGACTCGCATTCGGAAGGACGACGGTTCAATCCCGCGTCCGGCCATCCTGATTTAGGTTTTCCGTGATTTTCCCTAAATCACTCCAGGCAAATGCCGGGATGGTTCCTTTCAAAGGGCACGGCCGACTTCCTTCCCCGTCCTTCCCCAATACGATGAGACCGATGACCTCGCTGTGTGGTCTCCATACCCAAAACAACTAACAACTAACAGTGGTAAGCTCTTTGTAATAGGGGAATTTGTTAGGTATGTCCGAGTGAGCTTGATTTTGTAAAGGGCTGCCAGAGGAGGCGTTGAATATTAAATTTATTAGTAATTTATTTTGTGGTAAGGAATCGTATTTCGTCTTCATTAAAGTTTATCTTTTTTGGAATTACCAAACTTCTCTCGTGTGGTAATCTGATTGGCTGACACTAGAAATACCGAGAGTTAGAAGTGCTCGAGATGATCTGACTGGTTGCTTGAGATACTAGCCAATAGGAATTCAGCGTTTCCTGCACGTTTGAGTGGGGTTTTGTGCCTTAGATCTATGAGTCGATATAGTTGCCCAGGAGCCGTCTTCCAGTAAACAGCTATGTCAAATCGCGCTGATAAAATTTGTACCAAAATGAAGAAATTTGCTCGTTTGATCAGTTATGGTGTAGTTCATGAAAACCGACTACAATTTTGAGTATTTTAAGAAATTTTGAGCTTTGTGAGTAATTTATTTTAGGAGATTTCGCGTGTGAACCTTTCAAGTCGTAAATAAACTCCGCTTGGCGGGTTTCGAGTAAATTACGAGACATTATATCGAGAACTTCTGTAGCAGAGGACTACTGAACGATTGACTGTGTTAACGCGCAAGTAGTAATGGGTCAGTGACTGTTTACGACGTTTAAAATATCGGGTCGGACTAAATAACTTCTGGCCGGCCGCGGTGGCCGAGCAGTTCTAGGCGCTTCAGTCAGGAACTGCGCGACTGCTACGGTCGCAGGTTCGAATCTTGCCTCGGGCATGGATGTGTGTGATATTCTCAGGTTAGTTAGGTTTAAGTAGTTCTAAGTTCCAGGGGACTGATGACCTCAAATATTAAGTCCCATAGTGCTCAGAGCCATTTGAACGATTTTAAATACCTTCTGGCTGCTTTTGGATGTGAACTTGTTCAGAGACAATCAGTAACATTACGTAATTAGTATCTGGATATTAAATAAGGGCTTGACAACCATTGTCTGTGTTTTAAAGACAGTAAACCAGCTTACAGGAAATTTTAGACATTTTTAAACCAGTCATCCAATAGTCCCGAACACCCGATGGTTGAACTGACTTTCAGATGCTGCCCATGGCCTGGAGTTATGTGGCCTTTACGTGGTAGGTACTTAGCTGACATTTGTCAACTCTACTTTTATCGGTTAAACCAGTATCTACCATCTCAGAGTGAAGGGGCAGACAACCTGGACTGATTGTTTAAAGATCAATGAGAGCACAACCCGCCCGGCCGCACAGTCTTATCTTTCCCCACATACTAGCATTGTACAGGTGTTTCTCTGTGCTGATTAAATTGACTATTTCTTGCTACTTTTAGTTTCGATTTGAATAAGATACTGTGTATGGGCCACTACTCCTGTGAACCAGTAATCCATAAACCCCTCTCACACCTGTGGAGTGGATGTAGCCTATCCGGCAGGGGTCACACCAGCAGAACAGGAATCAACGATTGTGCACGCTCACCAAGTCGACGGGCGGCAGCGTTAGCACAACCACAGGTCTCTAGTCCCACGGAACTGCTTGCTTTAGCGGGACATGCTGCCGTAAATGGTTCCTTCTGAATTCTGGCGTCGCCAGGCCCAGTACCACCTCAGGCAGACTTTTCCTCAGGTCCTCTGGACCAGACGCCGACTGCTCCCGCAGTACTTCCTTCAGATCTTTCGCAGCAAATTTGTGGAACGTTCGACACCATGCCATTCGCCAGTCGCTGCCGACCGTGGGAGCTGCCAGTGACTATCTCAGGCAGCATCGGGACGTTGGTCGTTGCCTCTACATCGGAGACTACAGAGGACCTGCACTGTTCTGCTTTTAAAAGTGAGTCTAAGACATTTTACTTTGTTCATCATTGGCCATCTGCCCACGCAAACAGTTTTATAATTGACTTTCATATAATTTATTATAAACGTGGTCTACATTGTTTACCTGGGCTGTGTTGTCAGTGCATCTCAACCGGCACAGGACATAACATAATCTTTTGCACATCTTCCGTCATCTTTCTCTTACAGCGTATTTCATTTGGGAAATAGTGCTTTGTACTTGGGGCTATCAATCTCGTTTCATTATTACGCTTTTGCAGCTTGTATAGTTAATTAGTTCTAGGCCTGATAATTAGCATTGCGCTCTGATTTTACTGTTAAAGCAACATTTATTTTATCTACCAAGATTTTTTTTCAAATTGCTGTTGAATATAAAATAAAATAGGTATGTTTGTACGTTGAAGTTGAGCGAAAGTAACGTTTTTTGTTTCATCTGTTGCGCTATGATTATCTGGGTTACATTATAAGTAAATAATATTTATGTTTACAAGTATTTGCTCCACCACAGCCCAAAACTGCCAGCCTCTTGCCGCTCTCCTCGTTGTATGCGCCAAATTACAGTGTTTTAAGATGCAGTATTAAGTGAAAAATGTAGTAATATACTTCCCATCGGTCCTACAGGGATCGCGAAGACAAGCTAAGACTAATTAACTACAGAATATTAGCCTTCATTGTTCCCGTGCTCCATGCGCTAATGGAACGAGAAAGATTCACAGTCTTCGATTCAATGGAAATTATCTTCTGCTACGCACTTCGCAATTTTTTGTAGGGAACAGATGCGGTTGATGATGCGGAAGTAGATATTGCATATTTCCGAGAGATTACACTATTCTGGAGTATAGCTGTGCGGTGTGGGGTCCGCATCAGATGGGACTGACGAATGACATCGAAAAAATTCAAAGAAGGGCAGTTCGTTTTGTAATATCGCGAAGTAGGAGAGATAGTACCACAGGCATGATACGTGAATTGGAATGACAGTCATTAAAACAAAGGCGTTTCTCGTTGCGACGGGATCTTCTCATGAAATTTCAATCACCAGGTTTCTCCTCCGATTGCGAAAACATTCTGTTGGTACTCAGTTAAAGAGGGAGAAATAATCTTCACGATAAAATAAGAGAAATTAGGGCCCGCACAGAAAAAATGTAGTGCTCGTTTTTCCCGCGCGCCGTTCCAGAGTGGAACTGTAGAGAGACAGCTTGAACCCTCTGTCAGGCACTTTATTGCGAATAGCGGAATAATCACGTAGATGTAGATGTAGATAGGATTACAAAAATGTCACAGAGATTTGTATAGGTAAATCACAGCAAGCAGTTTCGGCGTCTAAGTCACAGACATAACTCTACCCGTAAAGGTGTAGCCTTGAAGTATTTAATTATTTGATTTCAGTTTAATTATCAAATGTGACGCTCCGTAAGGGCACTTCCAATGACAAAATTACAAACTGGTGTTACGCCACCTAACAACAGAACGACATGAATATTATGTGTAGTTGTTGCCCCAACTAGGGCATGAAAACTATATATAATGAAGCATCTATATGAGCTGCCCTCGTTATAATTAACCTATCTCTGACGGACACAGTATTGATTCCCAATATCGGCACACTAATGAGGTTATTGTATAGCAGTTTATGACAAAAAAAAACCTGTCGTATTGCGTGGAGCCAGAGAACAACTAGCCCTGGGGTATTGGCGTACAAACTACCACGATAAAAAAGTATTCTAGTCGTAAAATAAATGAGCCAATTTGCAAACCTCTAGCGGCAGAATTTCGTGAAGTAACAAAAAAACGGAAATTTCACGAGCTACCTCTGACTCACCGTAACTGCAAGAACAATTTCATTTAGGTTTCTCTACGTTATATGCATCAGTTTGTATGTCCAGCCAGGATGTACAGTTAAAACCAGTTTTAAGGTACCAAATAATGTTTAATATTATACTTTATCGCAAATTTAATCAATTAACATACTAACGGTTCACCTATCAGTTGTAAACCAAAGATAATTTATTACGCTGCTTAGTACATCTGATTTCTAAAATCATCCTTTATGTATTGGTATTTTTATTCCGCGTAAGTTCCCCTCAAAAGTAAAATACTAACATCTATACTAAATCTAATGAAGAGTGTACGGGGTAGATTTTAGTGTACCATATATTAGGTTTCCTCCCTGTTCCACTCATGGATGTATTCTTTAATAAATGCTCGCTAGTATACCTCTGTGTAACCTATGATTAATCTAAATCTATCTTCGTGATCTCTAGGGCATAGATACACTGTCAGCTGAAAAAAATTGGTGTGTTCAGCCCTGAAAACTAGGTCCTTAAAATTTCGAAACGTGTTTCTAATATATATATATATATATATATATATATATATCAATCGGGCGGGTAGGGGAATGCCTCCTAGATGTATGTGGTGCCGAGGAAATGAAATACTCGGGGCTGACCAAAGTTATCAGTAGTGTCGGTTCCCACAATCGGCGGCTACAGAAGGCGTCTGTATCACATGTTACTGGCGGCCTCAACCAGCCTCCTGATCCGGAAAATCAGGTTCTACTCGGCAACAGGCTACAAATCCGACCACTAAGCATCATGATGGAACAACGAGGAAAATCTCATTACCCCGGGCCCCAGTCAATAGACTGGAACAGTCATGAGCATCGGATTCCGGGGGCTCACGGACGTCATGAGAAGAATCGGAGCTTCTCAAACTCCCTCAAGACAAAACAGAAACACTAGATCGCAACACTCAACGTGAACATACTACTCAAAGATGAAGCAGCTTACAGATACTTTTGGTCGGTTTAAGATCAAAATTTGCGCACTACAAGAAACAAGATTCCTAGATGAAAACCATTTCATTACACGGAACTACAGAATATACAAGGGAAAACCATCAGTACACAGGAAGAACCTCAGGCTCTGTGGCACACAATCCGCAGTACACAGGACGATCAGAGACGCAGTACTGGACTGCACATCACCTAACGAAAGAGTCAGTACACAAACAATTAAGTCGGCAAACAGGGCATACACGATCATAGACGCACACGCACCAACAAATGACCACAACAAGAAGGACCCAGACGCCATTGAGAACTTTTGGATGGTAATGGAGGAGACAATCAAGAAAATACCTACACACCGAACCAGAACTGTTCTAGGAGACTTCAACACAAAACTAGGAAGAGAACAAAAATACAGACACCACACCGTGACACAAACCTAAATGGGAGACACCTGATAGAATTCTGTGAGACCCATGACCTCAAAGTCATGTCAACGAACTTCAAGAAACCCATACAAAAATTAACAACATGGAAACTCCCAGATGGCAAGAGAGAATTACAAATCGACCACGTCATAATACTAAGAGAAGCGCACAGGGACATCCAGATCATCACTACACGAAAGGGCTTCTTTGACTCGATCACCACCTACTACAGATGAAGCCAAGCCTAACGCCTAAGAGGATACAACAGAAAAGTAACTTCACTAGACCAGACCCATAATATCTAACACTCAATCAAGAGAAAATACTGGACAAAATTGAGATAGGAGCAACGAAAAGCTGCGAACAGCTAACAGAAAAGGGCTTCAGGAAGCCATGAAATTAGCAGTAGCACCGAGAACCAGGAAACACCGCTGGTGGATCCACACATGTGACCTAGCAATCGAAGGACGAATCAGCACGTGGAAGAAGTTGAATAGCAACAAGATATCAGAAAACGGGAAAAAAATTCTCAAAACACAGAAACAGACAATTCAAGTTATCCGTATAGGAAAACAAAACTACAACAAACAGAAACTAGACGAGATAGAAGCAGACTTCACAAGGAACAACAAGAGGAATTTCTAGTGGGCGTTCAGAGAAAACATGATGAAATAGCAAGCACCGAACCTCTGCCATAGGAGACGACACGGCACACTAGAGACCAATACCGAGATACCAAGAATAACTGTAACCTCCTAGCGAAGTACTTCGAGAAAGCCCTTAAAAAAATTAATAAAAAAATAAAAAAACCAGAGGAACCCGCACCAAACCCAGATAGCGAATAGCCGTTGATAGAAGAAGAAAGAGAAATCATCAAGAACCTCAAGAACAACAGAGCACCAGGAGAGGATGGAGTCATCGTGGAATTCTGGAAGCTACAATATCCGGATCTCACAGGACACATACACAACATCATTAAACAGATATAGGAAACAGAACAGATACCGAAAGAATGGCGCACAGCACTGATACACCCTCTACAAAAGAAAGGGGCTAAGTCGGACCCAAATATGGGTATTTCACTGTTACCTGCCACATATAAGATACTTTCCAAAGCACTGCTGAATAGATTAGAGATGCAAACAGACCACCTGATTGGCGAATACCAGGCTGGGTTTCGTAAACACGTCGTACGCTGAACAGATATGGAACCTTAAGATGATACTACAACACAAACAGAACATAACAGTCACCTTCGCCGACTTCAAGAAGGCGTACGACTCAATAGACAGAGGAACCCTCTTTAAAATCCTGAAAGAATACAGAGTATATAAAAAGACAGTAACCATAATTCAGCAAACACTAACAAACACGACATATAAAGTGAAGTTCTGTGGAGAGCTCTACGAACAATTCGAAATCAGTCAGGCAGGACGACGGCCTCTCGTCATTGCTGTTCAACATAGTACTGGACAAAATAGTGAAGGAATCGTAAAAGACACAGAAAGCGTCCTGTTAGAAAAGTAACAGTCAACTGCCTAGAGTTCGCGGACGATTTAGCCATCCTAACGGCACAAGGAACAGAGACAATAAGAGCCATACTGAAACTACACGAAATCGTAGCCAAGACCGGACTACAGACATCATGCGAGATAACACAGTTCATGAGCACCGAAAAACACCCATCACTACGCACAAAACATGGGACAGAAAATTTCCAGTACCGAGGAGAAACAATACAGATTACAGGAAGAAATTAGGTGTCTAATGAAGACAGAAGAGCGAAACTAGGGAAGGGCTACAAGCTGATTTGGAATCACTAAAATAAGAAAACTATCTCACGAAAGGCCAAGCTACGACACTACGAGACGGTGGTGCTAACGGAAACACTATACGCAGCAGAAACCGCAGTAGTACAAGGACAGACGCGAATCAAACAGAGAAGACGGCACGAAAAATACTCAGGAAAATATTCGGGACGACACAAAAAGACGGGGTATGGATAAAGAGGCAACCTGAAGAACTGTACGAACACACAGAGAAAATAACAGACCAAACCAGGAAACGAAGACTAGTTTTACGGATACCTCAGCAGAATGACACCACATATGATAACGAGACGGATCTTGGACCGGGTTAGCACAAGCAACAACAACAAATGGATGCGCCTTCCTGTGAAATTGTTAGGTAAGGTAACAGTTTCTTCTGAAGAAGGCGCCCCTAGTTGGCGTCGAAAACTAGTTAAAGAATTTTAAATTCTATTTGCAACCCGCTGGCTGGAAATTTGTTACATTGTAATTAATTACGGTTGCTGATCGCAGCCAGGTGCCAAATTTTATAATACGACATTAAAAAATTGAGGAAAATGAATCAAGAGCCACTAACAATATCAGGTACTATGGCCATTCAGACATTATATTCTCTGTAATTTTTTTTGTTATATTTTTGTCTGAAAACCTTTCATACTCCTAACTTACTTCTTCTTGTATCACTTGTCTCTTGGCGCTACAACTGTCAGCATGAACAGCAGAAGGTGAAGCTATTGTACATTTCATTTCAATTCGATTTAACGAGGTGTGGTGTTATTAAAATTTCCTGTCCTAACCTTGTTATTGAATTTACTTTTCAGATACTTAATGAGGAGAGAAAACACCATTTCTGTTACTAATACAGTGATGCTACTGATCACTCGCCATTGGTACGGCCTTAAATGCATACTGCATGAGATTTTTCTCAAAATTTGGTTTCCGAAGTCCGATACACGTAAAGAAGTATTGCCCTTTTGCCCTTATACTAGCGCTGAAATACTTACATTACTTTCCATGGGCATGCATCGCTTTATTATCAGAACAACAATTAGATATCGTGATGATCCAAAAGAATTTAATTCCCGTTATAAATATAAGTCGATCTTCTCTCTTTTTAGCTAATCATAAGGAGCAAATAACAAAAATGGTTCAAATGGCTCTGAGCACTATGGGACTTAACATCTATGGTCATCAGTCCCCTAGAACTTAGAACTACTTAAACCTAACTAACCTAAGGACATCACACAACACCCAGTCATCACGAGGCAGAGAAAATCCCTGACCCCGCCGGGAATCGAACCCGGGAACCTGGGCGCGGGAAGCGAGAACGCTACCGCACGACCACGAGCTGCGGACAGCAAATAACATCTAACCATTTACCCGAGAGAGAGGAGGAATTGGAATACATCACTTTAAACCTTTTGATATTAGCAATGAAGAGAACAAGTCACATTTATTAATAAACTCATTCGTAAATAGTTAGATAACGTTTATAGAATAGTATAAAGGAAATAGCCTTAATCAAAATTTCTTCACCTGAACGCAAGTGGTTAACATCACCATGAGAGTACCCGTCAATGATCCCAGTAATTCTGATGTCTATTTGCCGATATGCCGACTTTTTAATATACGGTATATAAAGTTGTCGTTTTGACTATCATAGGCCTGCAACCCCACTGAAAATCATCTGACGCTCTTGGTAGGCAGTGCAATCGCAATTTTTGCTCTGGCGTACCGGGTGGAACCATTAGGGATCGTTCAAAATCATTCCACGAAATCTGAACGAGATCCAAAATAGCAAAAAGTGCTTAAGCTTGATCAGCCTTCCTGTTTTGCACCTTGCTATGGTGTTTTCACAGTGAGGTGCGACAATGTCACATGCGTGAATACAACGACAAAGGGACTCCCTGAGACCCCCAGTTCGGCAATACCCGCGGTGGTGCTCGCCCACGTTTACTGAGAATGGAAAATTGTACCTTTACGGAGAAAACGTGTGAGGTCTCTTTCCGACGCTAGCTGTATTTTTTCCACCTAAGACCATGTTTAAATCTGCAATTTACCGAGACATTCCACTGTTATTGTTCAATTATGGCTTTAGATGTTTACCTTCACCCCGGTTTTTGTATCATTGCACAATCCTAATTGTCTTCCCAGGTGTCACCACATTTCTAATGAATCGGTTTCTGTTTGCCACAAAAGCTAAGAGTTACGAGATAGTTCAAAATTCCGTGCAATAAGGAATTACGCTATATAATAGAGTCGGCATTAGTAATTAAGGCAACAGTAGACAGTAAAGTAAAACAGCTCACATACTGAGATTAATGTATCAACAGATGTAGATGGATAAATGACGAGCCGGCCGGTTCTAGGCACTTCAGTCTGGAACCGGGTGACCGCTACGTTCGCAGGTTCGAATCTTGCCTCGGGCATGGATGTGTGTGATGTCCTTAGGTAAGTTAGGTTTAAGTAGTTCTAAGTTCTAGGGGACTGATGACCTCAGATGTTAAGTCCCATAGTGCTCAAAGCCATTTTTTATAAATGATGATTTACTGTACTTCATCTTAAAGAATTTTAATTTTCGCACAATTTAAAAACAAATAATCTACAAACCGGCCGAGCATTCGAAACCAACGATTCATAGTGGACATATGGTAACAAAAAGACTGCTTTATGTGCACTATTACAATCAGAACGACGTACCATGTGCGTTGTCAATAAAGGCTTGACAATTCTACTCAAAGCTATAAAATACCAATATATGAATCTTTAAGAAGAACTTCACATTTATTCGGCACGCAGAAAGAGACCACGCAATTGATAACCGTAGAGAACGAATTCAGTGGAGACGAAGAGTTAAATATTTGTGTCTACGTAGTCTACTACGTAATAGGTGTCTTCTGAATCACTTAGCGACAGGTGGCAGTTTTCGACACAAGGGTAAGGAACTGCTTGTACTACGTCTGCTGTAGCATTCTCACACAACTGTCTAGGACGTAAACACGTCTTTACCAGACAGACGGAAATACTCTCTTGTGAAACAGAATCGTTCATTACCTACAGGCCTCTCAGTGTAATTCAAGTTAGTTACCTTTACTGTGAAACCAAGAGATCTAGATACTTTGTGTTTGTGTGTGTTTAAGTTAGTTAAATGCACATTATCACAATAATATTATCATGGATACGATGAGGCAGTGGAATTTGAGTATCCTTAAACATTATGATATTTTCGTTTGGTAAACATTTCCTTAATGGAATTCGGTTACATCCAGTAATACCACAACCATAGCATCTAGTTGCACATATTAGATAATAATGTTTATGTAGCACCTATATCTGATGGTGGGCCTTCACGAAAACTTGTTAATGGAACAGTAAATCGCACCACATTAAAAAAATACTGATTTCATATTACACCTACAGAAACCGCCATGTTAGTTATTATATAGGACGTAAAAAAGAACCACATGTACAAAGTTGAACTGTTTGGAGGAGGCAAAAGGAGACACATTTGTGTGTGACAAAAATTTCGTAGGTGTATCGTTTCCCCACAAAGGTTCCACGAAGGTTTGCCACTAGTGATGTTCAGAGACTGTGTTCAGACTGCTGTGTGATACAGTCGTAGAGATGTTGCCGAAAACGTAGTCCGTGTACATTAATGCAGTGTGCTAACGACTGCCTACCACGCAGATAGAAGAACTTGTCGACTGTTTGGCTGAATCTGCAGCCGTTATTCGTTAAACACCTGATTATTTTGAGCGCATCAGACAGCCACTAGCATGTAGATCCAGTTGTGTGTTAGAATAAATGGACAATATTTTCAGCAATATATCTAAAATGATATTCATCACACGGCATTTGAACATTGTCTCTGAACATCACAAGTGTGAAAACCTTCATGGACACCTAGTAAAAATGGGGCACCTGTGACATTTTTGTCACATTAATAGTGTTTCGTTTTACTCCCTCTAAACACTCTAAAATTGTATATACATAATTTTTAATACCCTGTATTTGCTTCTCATATACAGCAAGGTTAAAATGTTGTCTGTTATAAGAATGGTGAGACCACCATAGTGCCTTATCATGTATGGTCATTTCGGTGGAGATTAGCTTCCTCAAAACAGAATACGGAATGGTAATTGGAGCTAGAAGCATGGGACATTCCATTTCGGAAACGGTTAGGGAAGTCAGTAGTCCGAGGTTCAAATGGCTGTGAGTACAATGGGACTTAACTTCTCAGGTCATCAGTCCCCTAGAACTCAGAACTACTTAAACCTAACTAACCTAAGGACATTACACACATCCATGCCCGAGGCAGGATCCTAACCTGCGACCGTAGCGGTTGCACGTTTCCAGACTGTAGCGCCTAGACCCGCTCGGCCAGTAGTTCCGAGGTCCACATCGTAATGAGTTTGCAGAGAACACCACAAGCTTCAGGTATTACCTCTTACCACAGACAGCGCAGTCCCCGACGATCTTCACTTAACAGGCAAGCAACAATGCGTGAAATAACCACAGAAATCAATACGGGACGTACGAAGAGCGTATCCGTTAGGATATTGCGGCGAAATTTGGTATTTATGAGCTATGGCAGCAGAAGACGAATTGAGCACCTTGCTAAGAGAACGGCATCAGCCTGCAATCCCTGTCCTGGGATCGTGACCCACGTCGGTTCGACTTTAGACGACTGCAAAACCGTGTGCTGGCCAGACAAATCCCGATATCAGTTGGTAAGAGCTGATAAATCCTAACATCAGTGTGATGCAGACCCCACGAAGGTATGGACCGAAGTTGTCAACAAGACACTGCGCAAGCTGTGATGATTCCATAATTGTGTGGGCTGTGTTTATATGGAATGGAGTCGGTCCTCTGGTGCAACTGAACCGACCACTCACAGAAAATGGTTATGTCTGGCTACTTAGAGACCACTTTCAGTCAATCATCGGGTTTATATTTCCAAACAACGATGTAATTTTTATGGACGGTAATTCGCCATGTCAGCGACTCACTGTTGTTCGCCATTGGTTTAAGAACAGTGATAAATCCCATCATACACTTATGGGACATAATCTAGAGGTTAGTTCGCTCACAACCGCCTGAACCAGCAACACATTCGCAGTTATTGATAGCCGTAGAGGCAGCGTGGCTCAGTATTTCTGCACCGAACTTCCAACAATTTATTAAATCGATGCTGTACTACGACGGAGAAAAAGAGGCCCTACGCGATATTTGGAGGTATACAATGACTTACGTCACCTCAGTGTAGAGAGACATAGTTCAAAGGGGATTCTGATCCACGGAACAGCTTGGTAGTTTTCACACAGACTAATCATTGCCAGAGATTAAGTTGTGGCAGAAAAAAATCCTAGGGCAGACTGGGATTGATCTCCAGAATTATGGATTGGCGGACTAAGACTTACCCACCACGACCTTAAAGCACACTGCTACTAGGTAAGTATATAAAATTCAACTGCTCAAAATGTAGTTAAACATATAGCTAGTCCCTTTTTTAAGTCTCGCTGTTGTGAGCAGAGTTACTGCTTCTCTTTAGCGTATCTGCAGACAATATACGATCCTTGGAAACCATGTTGTGAGCATAGTCGTTGCTTCTCGTTAGCATCTCATCTCTGCAGACAATGTACTATCTTTGGAACCCATTCAGCATGCAAAGATTGCGACCGACATCTCTTCATCAGCAGGAGACGTACTTGTATTTCTTGCTCCTGGTCCTTCCCGCACTCTCAGTCGAGTTCGTTGCCAGTGACTGCGAACAAGTTGGACAGCACGTTTCCAATATATCGACCTGGAGCAGCTGAGTGTAGCAGAGCGTGGGGTACTGCAGGCAGCAGGCCGGCGGTCCGCGAGTAATGACGTCCTCCCGGGCTGCGCCCGCCGGCCACTAAACCAATCCCCCAGCTGCAGCGGACCGCCGCCCTCCTAGAGTCGTCTCCCCCAGCACGAGTTTCTCGACGGCCGCGTTATTAAATTGGTTCTGCGTAATCCGGTTCCCGCCAATTACGAATCAATCGCGTTAGCGAGTAGGAGGCGGCGCGGCGTAAGCCAGACCCCTGGTGCGGCTGCAACCCGCCTTGCGGACACCTGCTCCCCGCGTGCCACCGTGCCCCGCCAGACTCCCGGGCGGCGTCCTCGCTGTTGCGACTACGCCTACAGAAGTCGCATAAGAGTTGCTACGGAGGAAGCGCAAATCTTTATCTGTGCGTCATAATACAAGATATGGAAAATTAGGTACTGCATCAACGTTGTGATGCAATTGTACTGAATGCTCCGCTCTTCTCGTAAGTAAAAATCCGCTGGAAGCTCTCTAACTTTAGGGGAAATTGGGGCTAGTTGGCATAGACTTTCGGTTTTGATTATTCTATCTTATTGTGCCATACTTGTAGAGATTCTGGTGAAT
Organism: Schistocerca serialis cubense; assembly: GCF_023864345.2. Classification (NCBI taxonomy): domain Eukaryota; kingdom Metazoa; phylum Arthropoda; class Insecta; order Orthoptera; family Acrididae; genus Schistocerca; species Schistocerca serialis. The sequence continues at coordinate 772,599,346 of NC_064641.1, read as the reverse complement.
GGGGCAGCACGAGGGGCGTTCAATAAGTAATGCAGCACATTTTTTCCCGCCAATTTCAGCAATAGAATGAAAAATTTGTCGTGGAACATACCCGCTTCAGCTTCTATAGTTTCATGAATTTCCGATAGGTGACGGCGCCATGTGTAGCCTTCAAAATGGTACTTGTAATGGGGGTGACTTCAGAGCAGAGAGTTGTTACTGGGTTTCTTTTGGCGGAAAACCAGAGCATCTCAGACGTTAATAGGCGCTTGAAGACTGTCTACGGAGACCTGGCAGTGAATAAAAGCACGGTGAGTCTTTGGGGAAGCAGTCTGTCATCTTTGCAACGAGATCACACAAACATGTCCTATATCCCGCCTGCAGGTTGGCTGAACACAGTTTTGACTCCAGCAATGTAGGACTTGAGCGTATTCGTCACCACAATAATGGGAAGCAACTTCTCCTTCTCCGTGACAGTAAGACCTCACACAAGTCTGCGCACCTGAAGGGAGCCCACAAAATTTCATTAAAAAATTCAGAAAAATAAATCAAGAGCGTCTCAAAACATCAGATACTAAGGACATTCATACATTATATTTTCTGTAATCCACTCCCTAGCCCGGGTCTCGTACCTTCCCGACTTCCACTTGTTTGCTTCAATGACGGATGCACTCTATAGGAAGCAGTACCTATAGGTGATGGGTAGGTTATTGAAGCAGCAAGAGGTTGGCTCCAACGTCGATCATTAGAGTGGTAGCCTGTCAGAATATAGACCCTCTCAGCAAGGGAGCATAAGACCGTCGTACTGAACAGAAATTGTTGAAAAATAGGGATTTGTAGGCCAGATTAGTCCAGAATAATCTGGCATATTGGAATCCTGACTAAACATAAACTGATTTCACAAAGAAACTGTTGCTTTTCTTATTTAACATCCCTTATAGCTTAACTTTTTAGCTACAAAATCGTGTAGAACCGCTTAATTAAATACGTGTCTAGGTTACATTGAAACCACTTTCCCTATAAGCTGGCAACTATGACAACTAACCCCAAGTACTGATTTAGCTGGCAAACCTTGGGGCGATTTGGCATAAGTTCATAAGCGCAAGGATTCTTAGGCAAAACACATCAGTTTGGGAGGAAAAACCTTTTATCTTATCAAAACCTGTGTTAATTACCTCTTCAGATAATAAATTGTTGAAAAACAATTCCTCGTGAACAAACGATGAGCAAAAATTACTTCTGTTTGAAAGTTTATAAAACAGTATGAACTTAAATGGGTGAACAGACAGTGAATCTATATATGTGGATCTGTTCCTTCGAACACTGGTGTTCTTTCGGAAAGAACAGCCACATTTTGATCCTGCAGCGACTATGAATCAATATGCAAAAGAGTTAAGGATATTAGCTGCCAGTGGGCATTGATTTATATCAACGGGGCAAGTCGAACCAGGGTCTCCTGCTTACTAGACAGATGCGCCGACTACTGCACCATCCAGACACAGCGGTCACCTGGCAGGACCAAAATGGATTCTGCTCTTTCGGAGATGACCGAAGGGACAGACACCATAAATACGATTAAGGTTCAAACTCTTACGGGAATCAACGAAATGCGGCGAGTAATGAGGCTAATGAGATGGGGTACTACATTATTAGTGCCTGGTGTAAGCAGAGAATTTGTTTCTGACGGGAGGCGTACCCTAGGGTAATCCCTGCAGTTGCGGTGACAACTGCGCGTGTAGCCATCGGCGCATGTCGCTAATAAGCAAGAGACCCGGGTTCGAATCCCGGTCTGGCGTAAGTTTTCAACTTGTCCCGTTGATATAAACAATGTCCACTGGCAGCTAATGTATTTAATTGCCAGCCGGCCGGAGTGGCCGAGCGGTTAAACGCGCTACAGTCTGGAACCGCACGACCACTACGGTCGCAGGTCCGAATCCTGCCTCGGGCATGGATGTGTGTGATGTCCTTAGGTTAGTTAGGTTTAAGTAGTTCTAAGTTCTAGGGGACTTACGACCACAGTAGTTGAGTCCCATAGTGCTCAGAGCCATTTGAACCATTTAATTGCCTTGTGTCTTTAAGCAATCAATCTTTCAAGGAGAATAAACTGTTTACTGTTACAACTACCTATAGTTACTCAAAGACAATTATCTCAATGTTGCAGAAGTGGTTCAAATGGCTCTAAGCACTATGGGACTTAACATCAGAGGTCATCAGTCCCCTAGATTTATAACCACTTAAACCTAACTAACCTAAGGACACTACACACATCCAAGTCCGAGGCAGGATTAGAACCTGCGACCGTAGCAGCAGCGCGGTTCCAGACTGAAGCGCCTAGAACCGCTCGGCCACAGCGGCCGGCGTCTCAATATTTCAAATCAGTCACAATTGTAGAAGGTGGCAGCTCGATTAGTTCAGTAGGTCAGTTCACTTTCCGCATAATCTTACATTAGTAATATCAGACTGAATCATTTTCGTCTGGCCTCTAGTTTTCACCTTTTTGACAATGGTGGACATGCGAATCTCACTGCCAGGGTTCGATAATATTCCCAGGGTGCTGTTAGGGATGCTACCTCGCAAAAACCAAGTCATTTACATGGAATTCAGGGTTATCAGAAGGCCGTTGAGATTTGGGGGTCTTGTTGCTGGTGTTCTATGTGACGCATCTTTTTGAGGTTCTTCAATACTCGTGGGAACTATCGGACGAAAACCTTCACCGTCATCTAAGCAGGAGGCTGAGGTTGAAAGCTCTTCGCAATGGAGAAGTTCTTCAGCATCTGAACGATCACTAAGTAAGGCCAAGTGGTCGTCATCCCTGCGTAGATAATATCTGACTCCCTATCATAATAATCCGTAGGATAAAATTCAAATTGATGTTCGGTTTCTGAACCTTAGATATGCCGCCCTTTTTGACTATGTGTTGCTTTTTCTTCTTACTGGCCCTATTAGCTAGAATTCTGTCTCTGATGGAACTTGTTAAAATAACTGTAACGCTTCTTTTTGTCCATTATTGTATTGTTATTGCGGTCCGGCTGTAGGGAAAGACTGAATTTGTTCTGGGTTGATGTGCATTGATTCATGGTTTACAGAGATTCTTTCTTTTTAACGAACAGTAATGGAGGTTTTAGTTGGCAAAGGTGTGGGACAGTTGTCATACGCATAGCAACTGACCCTATGTGTAACCATGCCAGATAGGTCTCCCCGAGATATTAGATGCGAAATAAATATCTCACAATCCCAGATATCAGAAACAAAAGAGTATGATGCATGCTGGGAACCATAGATAACCACTCTTTCGAAAGCCGCCTTCAGTATCTCCTCAATTGGATCTACAAGTTCGTCAGAAAAAAAAAATCTTACGACAAAAAATGTACTCACCAGTCGGAAACAGGCGATGAAACAGAGGTTCTTCGCCCGTCACGCTTCCTAGCAGACTGAAATGAAGGTGGACGGTGCACTATCAGATACACTCCCCTCTAGCACAATGCTATAATTCCACGGTGGCAGAAAATAGAAGCTGTGTGCCTACTATCCCACAGCGCGCACTAACTCCAGTCTCTCCACCGAACCGGACCAACCTTTATTCATTGTAATCTAAATTATAGCGTAGCAGTTACATAACATAGTAAAATAACGGACATTGTCGACTACATCGTAAAACTGCGTGCAATTATCTGTTATTTTACTTATTCAGGGATCTCCAGATTATCCGGGTCCAGATTCTCCCGTTTGTTAATTATCCGCGCACGGTTAGACATTTTTGTAAAATCTAGAGTACCGAGCCTGAAGTATTCTGATAGAATTACAAGAAATACTCTCTTTCAGGATACAACTTTCTCACCTAATGGTCGGTAACATGCTACTTTTAATAAATTCATACCTCCACTGACCCAGAAAACTATTGCAGTGAGCTAACTTTCGTAGTTTTAAAAGAAGTCCTGCCCATACTGAGTAACTTTGAATTTCGTAGTTACCGCGTTACATAACTGCCTCATTGTCTTCTTCATGTATGAGTGTTGTTTCCAAATTTTCCTATACGAAGAAATCTTGAAACTTTCCAAAAACAGTTATATGGGTGATTTTACCAACGAAATAATGAAATTTCATCCACTTTAGATTCTGCATTCTTTAACATTCAGGCGATCAGTTTACAAACATCTTTCAGCTTCCACACCAGTACAATACCCTACTGCTCACATGAGCTACAAATCTCCAAATATTCCCTGTGACTCCCCAAACATATCTGCCGTTAGATCATCTCCTCACGCCAAATAAGGATGTATTACTGTTGACACAGAAAATAACAGTTTAAATTGCTAGTAACAGAAGTATTTATACTGAGTTTACACATATTTTACCTAAGTCTAATAAAACTCAGTTGAACTAAGGTTGTCAAATTTATAAGATTTACATACACATGTCGCATGTTAATTAACTTCACAAACTGCTCTATTCATACCAAATGGAAGCAGCATTTCATAGAGTTTTCCACTAATAAGTAAATCGATTTATTTTTTCTTCATAAATACCTCGTAAAATGATCGATAGCCACCACGATCGAAGGGGTCACAAAACTCATAAGGTCTGATTACATCACAGGATGTAGACGACGAAAACATCTGTTGGTCCCCAAATGGCGATTCCTATAAACTGGAATTTGAGCTGCTGAGTGGCAAGGATGTTACGTACAAATTGTATTCGGTAGAGAAATAGAGCGAAGACGAGGCGATTGAGGAGCCCTTTCTCAGGAGCACTGAGGCACTGAAATGCATTGATATTCCCGATTATGAACTTAAAAATTCATATGGCTATACTGATCTTTTGACTCTCCACAAAATGGGAACCAGCGTCAACAAAAACTGATTGAAATTCAACAAAATGAAAGTGTCAAAGACTATATCCAGAAGGTGACCTAAAAGTAAGTTATCTGAAGTACAGTATGTAATTTTACAAATGCGTAGTCAGTATCTAGCGATTATGGTGTAACTAAAGCAGTTAGTTTTCACATGTAGCACGTAAGACGTTTCGTAAATAGAGGAAAGAGCAGTTATCGGTGAAAATAAATGTAATTCGGATTATCCATCCACTCTCAGGTACACATTAAACTAGATACTCGGTAGCTTGCTGTATACAGTTCACTACCATCCTACATGTAATTAAAGATTGCTTATTTCGTTTAACTTTTAGAAATTATCCTGACTTTTTAACAGTTATTAAAAAGATTTTAGAACTACACAGACTTTGAACACAATGAAATACCTCAAAGCAAGCCCTGTATCAGTATGTAACTTACTCAGAAAATAAACACTCCTGGAAATTGAAATAAGAACACCGTGAATTCATTGTCCCAGGAAGGGGAAACTTTATTGACACATTCCTGGGGTCAGATACATCACATGATCACACTGACAGAACCACAGGCACATAGACACAGGCAACAGAGCATGCGCAATGTCGGCACTAGTACAGTGTATATCCACCTTTCGCAGCAATGCAGGCTGCTATTCTCCCATGGAGACGATCGTGGAGATGCTGGATGTAGTCCTGTGGAACGGCTTGCCATGCCATTTCCACCTGGCGCCTCAGTTGGACCAGCGTTCGTGCTGGACGTGCAGACCGCGTGAGACGACGCTTCATCCAGTCCCAAACATGCTCACTGGGGGACAGATCCGGAGATCTTGCTGGCCAGGGTAGTTGACTTACACCTTCTAGAGCACGTTGGGTGGCACGGGATACATGCGGACGTGCATTGTACTGTTGGAACAGCAAGTTCCCTTGCCGGTCTAGGAATGGTAGAACGATGGGTTCGATGACGGTTTGGATGTACCGTGCACTATTCAGTGTCCCCTCGACGATCACCAGTGGTGTACGGCCAGTGTAGGAGATCGCTCCCCACACCATGATGCCGGGTGTTGGCCCTGTGTGCCTCGGTCGTATGCAGTCCTGATTGTGGCGCTCACCTGCACGGCGCCAAACACGCATACGACCATCATTGGCACCTAGGCAGAAGCGACTCTCATCGCTGAAGACGTCTCCATTCGTCCCTCCATTCACGCCTGTCGCGACACCACTGGAGGCGGGCTGCACGATGTTGGGGCGTGAGCGGAAGACGGCCTAACGGTGTGCGGGACCGTAGCCCAGCTTCATGGAGACGGTTGCGAATGGTCCTCGCCGATACCCCAGGAGCAACAGTGTCCCTAATTAGCTGGGAAGTGGCGGTGCGGTCCCCTACCGCACTGCGTAGGATCCTACGGTCTTGGCGTGCATCCGTGCGTCGCTGCGGTCCGGTCCCAGGTCGACGGGCACGTGCACCTTCCGCCGACCACTGGCGACAACATCGATGTACTGTGGAGACCTCACGCCCCACCTGTTGAGCAATTCGGCGCTACGTCCACCCGGCCTCCTGCATGCCCACTATACGCCCTCGCTCAAAGTTTGTCAACTGCACATACGGTTCACGTCCACGCTGTCGCGGCATGCTACCAGTGTTAAAGACTGCGATGGAGCTCCGTATGCCACGGCAAACTGGCTGACACTGACGGCGGCGGTGCACAAATGTTGCGCAGCTAGCGCCATTCGACGGCCAACACCGCGGTTCCTGGTGTGTCCGCTGTGCCGTGCGTGTGATCATTGCTTGTACAGCCCTCTCGCAGTGTCCGGAGCAAGTATGGTGGGTCTGACACACCGGTGTCAATGTGTTCTTTTTTCCATTTCCGGGAGTGTAGATTCTTCAACCAGTCCCAGAGAAAAATGTAATTTAAAAGGGGGATACAAAGACAGACGGATAGAAGCTGACAAGAAAAAGAAAAAAAGTTGTGTGATGCAATTAAAAATTGTGGTGTCACCGCCAGACACCACACTTGCTAGGTGGTAGCTTTAAATCGGCCGCGGTCCATTAGTACATGTCGGACCCGCGTGTCGCCACTGTGTGATCGCAGACCGAGTGCCACCACAAGGCAGGTCTCGAGATACGGACTAGCACTCGCCCCAGTTGTACGGACGACTTTGCTAGCGACTACACGGACGAAGCATAGCTCATTAGCAGAGCAGATAGTTAGAATAGCCTTCAGCTAAGTCAATGGCTACGACCTAGCAAGGCGCCATTAGTAACATTGCATGTATCTATGGAGTCTCACTTATATCGTCAATAGCGATGTATCAAGGATGGAATAAAGTTAAGTATTCCAGAAGCTACGTACTTTTCTTTATAACATTCATTACGTATCCTGTTACAGACCTATAACTTGCCTGCTAAACGCGTGCCTTTCGGCTACTTCCGTGGCGTGGCTGTCTTGCTACGCCACAACAAAAATTACCAACTTTCAGACTTTTTTTTACTTGCGCTATGAAACCTTGCTTCTTTCCAAGTGTAATAATTCTAGGTCAACGGTAAGCAAACTGTAGGTTTCCGTGAGTGACTTTCTATCAAAACATGTGAGATAAATGGCCGTATCTTTTGATTGCTGTGACGTAGAAGCGTACAATTTTTACACCGAAAACTTACCATGGACCTTAGAAGGTAACGAAAATTTGAACCCAGTATGCCAAACTATTCCAGAGAAAAGGAGCCTTAACCAATGCGTAGACAAACATACTGACGGATAAAAAAGTGATGAAAAATATTTTTTCGTATTATATAATTACAGATCAATAATTTTAGACTTTTTTTCTTTACTTGTATTATGGAACTTCACTTCGTCCCAAATTTAATGATTCTATGTCAATGGGAGCATCCTATGGGCTTTTTATAGTATCAGAATATGTTACATAAATGGCTGTATCTTGTGACTGAAGTGACTTGGAAGCTTAAATTCTTGCACCTGCAAAGGATTATAGACTTTAATATGTGACGTAACTTCGAACTCTACACGTCTACCCGTTCCTGAGGAAAACGGTTCTATGTAATCACAAACAGAGAGACAAACAACCCGACGGACAGCAAAGGCATCCTCTAGGAGATCCGTTTTTGTTTTCATATACTGAGCCATGGAACCCTAATTAACAGAAAACAAAGGCATCTCAAACTCGCCTCACATTACAAAATGACACACTTTGAAGAGGTACAGAAAAAGAATGGTAGACTGTATGAAGATAGCCTGACGAGATCTGGTCATGGGGGCAGCTCGTGAATGTCAGTGATACTACAAGGTACCACAAATCATAGCCAAACTAAGCAACAGAAGGTGCATAGAAAAGTAACCAAGTAGTGAGCTACTGAGAATATGGACTGTGTGCTGCTACAGCGACACTTACATATGCCCAAAACAGTAAACCATCTATGCATTAGCACTAGTGTCGGCTGGGGGAAGAGTGTCCCTCATGTCACATAGTGACAGGAAAACAACTGTGTGAAGATCTCTCTCCGCCAGTGACTACTTGATATGGAGGGCACAACTCAATGATGTTGCAAAATGTAGTTGACGAAAATATTGCTTATTTCATGGAAAAAACGAAGGAACACTGCAGAAACTTCTGACTTCTCATACAAGAAACGCACCTTCAAAAATAAGATTTTCTTGATGCAATAATTTACCAACAGCCGTACGTATTGTAGAAATTTATTTTATTTTATGAACTTCTATATGCTACCAGTTTCGGCATTACATTGATGCCATCTTCAGGCCCCACTCGTCATAGTCGTAAAATCGCTATACACGGAAGGAGCCATATAACTGGATACGTGAATCAAATTGTCCTGCAACAGCTCTTGGCGGCCACGTGACACAGACTGAGTCATCCACTTAATACGATTCTCAACGGACGGGACTCCTTCCGCCCGGTAGTCAGAGTTGTCACGGGGATAATCTTGCGGTGTAGCGGTCCGTACATTAATGACTTGTCGTGGTTGCAACTGTCATTAGCTATAAACATACCACCATCAGTAAATGAGTGTGACACTGTGTTTTTTGCAACAAACCAGTGTCTGTCTGAATGTAAGAGTTCATTTCGTCCCGTTAAATATTATCATTGAAACATACTCAAATGGTCCAAATGGCTCTAAGCACTATGGGACTTAACATGTAAGGTCATCAGTCCCCTACACTTAGAAGTACTTAAACTTAACTAACCTAAGGACATCACACACATCCATGCTCGGGGCAGGCTTCGAACCTGCAACCGTAGCAGCAGCGCGGTTCCGGACTGAAGCGCCTAGAACCGCTCGGCCACTTGAAACATACTGTTCATTAAGTTATTTGTGTGTTCCATAGATCATTACAACGCTCTCTCACTGTCATGTGGAACGTGTTATTTAGATTGCAAATTTCATAGAATTTCCAAATGAATAATATGCATAAATGCTGCTCATTTACATGATAGTCATTTACAATAATTATAAGCTTTATCACGTGGTAATTAATTCTCTATGTGCAATGTCTGCTTCTCTCTCTCCCCCCTCCCACTCTCTCTCTCTCTCTCTCTCTCTCTCTCTCTCTCTCTCTCTCTCTCTATCTTTCTGTCTCTCTCAGACACACACGCACACACACACACGCACTAACACACACACACACACACACACACACACACACACACACACACACACACACACACACACACACACACACACACACGCGCGCGCGCGCGCGCGCGCGCACGCACGCACGCACGCACGCACAAACGCACACACACATTACAGATTTTCCGTTTCGTGTCCATGTGCCCACACTTCAGTACCTGACCTGTTGCCCAAGAAAAATTAATATTAATGGCTTGCTTGTGCACTCGCACTTGGAGGTAATAAACTATCTAAAAACAGGCTACTTGTAATGGCTACAACTACCTGCCTACAAATGCAGTAAATTCTGATGTGATGTTATTCAGAACACTGTCTTCAGTCACCGCAGGAAATAGCAGCACTTTTACCTATAACATCCTGTACATATACTGCGAACCGGAACAACACCGACAACCTTAAAGGGATTGTAGTATGGGCCAAAACAATGAAAAAATGTTTGGTATACATTGGCTCGAAATTAACTTAAAAGCTCTGAGCACTTTTTCAACTTTGACACTCTGAGAGCCAACTCCTCTACCGAAAGCTCTTTGCTTTCCATACTTTCATATGTGTTAATGTGGACCAATAGAAGAAAGAAGTCACATGACCCAAGAACTGTGAGCACTTGTTCAATTTCGTTCCTGTTAATTACATATCTGCCGGCCGCTGTGGCCGAGCGGTTCTAGGCGCTACAGTCTGGAACCGCGTGACCGCTACGGTCGCAGGTTCGAATCCTGCCACGGGCATGGATGCGTGCGATGTCCTTAGGTTAGTTAGGTTTAAGTAGTTCTAAGTTCTAGGGGACTGATGATCTCAGAATTTAAGTCCCATAGTGCTCAGAGCCATTTGAAAACACATATCTTCTGCTGCAAAAGCGCTCACAGTTCTGACGGTAGGCAAATTAGAGCACACGTCCAATACAAATTTTTATCTGTTTTGGTCCATACTACCATCTCTGAACGTTTCTCGATGGAATTCCGTTTCACAATATTCCTCGATGGAGCTGGAGTTGTGAAGCAAATATCTATTATTTGTGTTCAAAGTTAACTTTGCTACATGTCACATTCTTATCACTGACTAACTGAGCAAAATTCTTATTGTTGGGTTACTCACTTCTATAAGTCCAGACTGAGGCTCAACGATCTCTGTCTCCAGAGATATACGGAGTGATTGTAACTAAAGTTAAACTTTCAAAATGCTGTAGAAATAACACCACTGATCAGAATGACGTCAAATTGGAAAACTTATGGCAGCAGAAAGAAAACGGTGTGAAAATTGTTCAGTAGATGGCACTATATGCGTCAGAATGCTTAAATGGAAACACCTGTCATGTGCACGAACCATTGAAGCTGGTATAAACACGCCGGGTACACGGCTTTTCCTCCTTTAGCGCCTTCGGTGTCTGCCGTGGCTGTCTCAATGCAGTATCGCGGTCTGCTTGTAAAGCTATGTTACAGGAATGATGACTGTGCACACGTCGCTCTGCACTGAAGAGCTTTGAAAAAGGCGTTGGTCCGATAACTGCCGTGGGTCTGGAGAAAATGATGCGGAAATTCAAAAAGACGGGTGTGCAACCTGGTAGACGGAGGAAGTGAATTGATTGGACGTCAGTGGAAGCAGTGGCTACAGCAATGCAAGAGGAGACGAGTGGTGGTGTGCAAACGAGTAGTACACGAAGAATTGCCCGAACATAGGACATAACCGTGAGCATGGTGCGTAAAATCCTACGAAACATCCTTCTTTGCTATCCATTCAAAATTACTCATGCGCACGAGATGGTTCCTGTAGACCTGCCAGCAAGACAGACCTTTGTTTTAGAATTTCTTGGTCGCATGGAAGTGGACAATGATTGGCCGTGGAACTTATTGTTGACAGACGAAGCCCACTTCCATCTGACAGGATGGAAGTGGGCAATACACAGAATTGTCGAATATGGGCAACGGAAAATCCACACGCAAATCAATCAGTACCACTTCATCCTGAAACGGTCACAGTGTGATGCGGGTTTACGGCATCATTTATCATAGTGCCATATTTTTTCGAAGAGACAGGTGCTTCCGTTCCTGTTACCTGTACCGTCACTGGTAAGCGCCATGAGTGTCTTTTGCGCAACCACGTCATTGCAGCTTTCCAACAGAGTGGATGTGTGGATGGGATCACTTTTATGCAAGATGGCGCACCTCCGCACATTCCAAATCCAGTTAAGCAGCTGCTGAAGCGCCATTTCGGAAATACTAGAATTATCAGCCCCCATTTCCCTACAGCTTGGACGTCCCGATCACCTGATCTTAATCCGTGTGACTTCTGGCTGTGGGGCTTCTGAAAGATGATGTATTCTCTGTTTAGATTGCAGACTTAGCTGCATTGAAAGCACGCATTGCGCAACACACTCTGAACGTGACCCCAGGAACACTTAGATCAGTTGTAGAACATGCTGTTTCTTGATTTCAACTTATTTCAGAAAACGATGGACAGCATATTGAACATGTTTTGAGCCAGTCACACGAAAATTAATAATCTGATTTGATTTTGATTGATGCTATTTATCCAGTTTTTGGCCTTAGGACAATTAAAAACTGATTTTTCCCATCCGTTGTGATATGATCTTTCCAGGATGGATGGGCTTACGTAACTAATAGCATCTCACCTGTACACACATGCACGCTGAGTAGCACAGTTGTTTAACGTCAAACGTACAACTTAGGCACTGTTGCATGATTCATTTGTCAGTTGCAGTCGACCACTATTGTATTATGATGCTTATAGCGCCATCTATTGCTGTTTTTTATAACTATTTATTTTCCTTCTGCCGTACATTTCCCCCTTCTCCGATAATATTCCTTTGCAACATGACGTCATTCTGACCAATGGTGTTATTCGTACAGCGGTTTGAAAGTTTAGCTTTAATTCTAATCACCCTGTATTCGTGAGCTGTACTTTTATTTCAGAACTTTTCTTGATTGATGACGCAGAACTTCATATGCTGGTAAATGTTATATGAAGCTGTTGATCAGAAAAATTCTGCCCTCAATGTGCAGGAATAACGGCTGTTTGGCGAGCTATTTGCAAGTGGTTCCAGAGCGACACTAGCTATCATCCTGATTACACGGTCTCACACAAGTCATACTTTCGTTTTCGATTAAGAGTAACCCTAAAAATAAATGCACAAGCCATTAAGTAAAATTAGGGAAAGTACTTTTTTGGGGATTATCGTCTTCAAATTCTATTATTACCAGTACAGGAAAATTTGAAAATCTTTGACGTTTAAGAAGATGTATTTCATTTATTGAATTTATTGATTTTATCTCATGCTTCATTTATAAGGCGTGGTTAGACATTGTGTAGCGCAGACAGCAAGTATTGTGACTAAGATCAGAGTCTGTAGTGAATAAATTACAAAAATAATGTTTGGATTTGCAACTGCTAATACTTTCCCTTTAGGCTAAGTTGTGATACTTGAAACATCAGCGAAAATAATTGTTTTTCTTCTTGTTCATACACTCCTGGAATTTGAAATAAGAACACCGTGAATTCATTGTCCCAGGAAGGGGAAACTTTATTGACACATTCCTGGGGTCAGATACATCACATGATCACACTGACAGAACCACAGGCACATAGACACAGGCAACAGAGCATGCACAATGTCGGCACTAGTACAGTGTATATCCACCTTTCGCAGCAATGCAGGCTGCTATTCCCCCATGGAGACGATCGTAGAGATGCTGGATGTAGTCCTGTGGAACGGCTTGCCATGCCATCTCCACCTGGCGCCTCAGTTGGACCAGCGTTCGTGCTGGACGTGCAGACCGCGTGAGACGACGCTTCATCCAGTCCCAAACATGCTCAATGGGGGACAGATCCGGAGATCCTGCTGGCCAGGGTAGTTGACTTACACCTTCTAGAGCACGTTGGGTGGCACGGGATACATGCGGACGTGCATTGTCCTGTTGGAACAGCAAGTTCCCTTGCCGGTCTAGGAATGGTAGAACGATGGGTTCGATGACGGTTTGGATGTACCGTGCACTATTCAGTGTCCCCTCGACGACCACCAGTGGTGTACGGCCAGTGTAGGAGATCGCTCCCCACACCATGATGCCGGGTGTTGGCCCTGTGTGCCTCGGTCGTATGCAGTCCTGATTGTGGCGCTCACCTGCACGGCGCCAAACACGCATACGACCATCATTGGGACCAAGGCAGAAGCGACTCTCATCGCTGAAGACGACACGTCTCCATTCGTCCCTCCATTCACGCCTGTCGCGACACCACTGGAGGCGGGCTGCACGATGTTGGGGCGTGAGCGGAAGACGGCCTAACGGTGTGCGGGACCGTAGCCCAGCTTCATGGAGACGGTTGCGAATGGTCCTCGCCGATACCCCAGGAGCAACAGTGTCCCTAATTTGCTGGGAAGTGGCGATGCGGTCCCCTACGGCACTGCGTAGGATCCTATGGTCTTGGCGTGCATCCGTGCGTCGCTGCGGTCCGGTCCCAGGTCGACGGGCACGTGCACCTTCCGCCGACCACTGGGGACAACATCGATGTACTGTGGAGACCTCACGCCCCACGTGTTGAGCAATTCGGCGGTACGTCCACCCGGCCTCCCGCATGCCCACTATACGCCCTCGCTCAAAGTCCGTCAACTGCACATACGGTTCACGTCCACGCTGTCGCGGCATGCTACCAGTGTTAAAGACTGCGATGGAGCTCCGTATGCCACGGCAAACTGGCTGACACTGACGGCGGCGGTGCACAAATGCTGCGCAGCTAGCGCCGTTCGACGGCCAACACCGCGGTTCCTGGTGTGTCCGCTGTGCCGTGCGTGTGATCATTGCTTGTACAGCCCTCTCGCAGTGTCCGGAGCAAGTATGGTGGGTCTGACACACCGGTGTCAATGTGTTCTTTTTTCCATTTCCAGGAGTGTATAAAGAAGTACACACACACACACACACACACACTTTACTCCATTCTAGAAACTGCTGAATAGACACCCCTTGCTTTACACTCGGAATTCCCACCGCGATGCCTCACATACTAACGATCAAAAATATTTCTCACAAAATTTCATTCAGAGAATATTTCTGGCAATTAAACATTGGCAATTTGACATTAATATGGCAACAGAGTAATCGTATGTACAGTAATTACGTCTGTGAACAAATACGAGTATTGCTGCGCAGTTGATGCAGTGGACAGCATTTTATGTTAGCATGAAGGCGGTCGAGGGTTCGATTCTGGGTCGAAGTGTATTTGTTTTTATTTGCCAATTTCATACTTGTGTATAGTACTGTAGTATACACTGTTTCTTAGGTCGCATGTGTCCTACATTTACACAGTGCAGTGTTCTGTAACGGTGAAAGTAACGTGGTTAGACAAGTCAGAAACAGACATTTGAAAGAAATGGCCTGTCATATGACAGAATAACTACAAAAACAATGTCAGTTTCGAGATGCTAAACATGACTGCACAGTTAAATAACACAACAACTAAGAGTAAATTACACTACATGTAGTACATCTCATCAGTTTAACACACTAGCAACCAGTGACAATAATAATTTCCATATTAATGACCACATGACGTTTACAAAAGAATACGTTGTCCTTCGAGCAGATGCTCAAAGCAACTCCACTGCATCTCCATACATTGCGCGACCCGCTGCATCGTATAGCTCTGGACTCTTCGCAACATGGCTGCATCCACAGATACTAGAGCAGCCTGGGCACACGCTGTAAGTTCTTCCATGTGTGTCGTTGGAGTACAATACGTGTGCTCCTACAACTGTCCCCACAGGAAGAAATCCTGGGGATTTAGGTACAGGGAAAGTGGTGACAATGGAACTGGACCTCCCTATCCGACCATTTCATTGGAAACGTTATGTCTAAATATCGTCGCACATTTATTCCAAAGTGTGGAGATACACAATCATGTTGGAACATGAACCTCTGCCGAACATGAAGTGGAACATCTTCCACTGAGTCAGTAAAAACAGTTGAATGCATTATATCTTCGTGCAATCAGCCAGTCAGACAACAAGTAGGGTCCCAAACTCCTTCCTCCCACTATTCCGGCCCAGACGTTGATGTCAAATCTAACTTGATATCCATATTCGCGGGTGACATGTGGGTTAACGTCATCCAAATGGTGGGTACTGTGCATGTTGACGACATCCTCACGAGTGAACACTGCTTCATCCGATCATATTACAGTGTTTATGAAGTCGCCGTCGGCTTCGTGTTGTTTTTAAGCATTCACAGAATTGTATCCACAGACAGAAGTCTGCAGGATGCAGGTGTTGCGTTGAAGAATGATGATAGAGGTGCACTTCATGCTGGTGTAGCACTTGTGAGACACACAGCTGTCTTGCTACGATATGTGTACTTCACTAAGGTTCTTAGTGTATGATCTCCAGAATAGTTTCCTCACTACCTGGAGTATCACAAGTTCATGGAAGACCTATGCCAAGCAGTGGTGAAGGCGAGAACCTGTCTACCGAAGGTGAAGCTCCAGACAATGAATCACATATTTATTTGGATGACGTCGGCTAGGATATCTACCAGAATATTCAGGAGCAGCTACACCAGCCTGGTTATCAGATGCACCAAGGACCAGAAGCACAGTCACATATCACATATTCATCGTTTGTGTGTGTGTCATCCGTCTACCTCATTGTTTTAGTGTAACACAAAAAGAAAATCGTAATGTGTACGAATGTATATGGAGTCTGTCACGGGCACGGTATTCCGCTAGCAACTAGTTCCTGTTTGGTGAAGAGTGGATACAGTGTAAACACGTCATTAGTCACAGCGGGCTGTTCCACCTAACGCGCACTTGTTCAGAAGTCTAGAGTCTAAAAGAATGAACAACTGCATCACCAAAAGATTATTATTATTATCACTACTACTTCTTTGAATTTTGCCGTACCTTTTGCGACTCTTTCTTTCAACACGTAGTCTTCTTGCGATTTGTACATCAAACAGCTTTTTTAAAGAATGGTTCATGAATTCTCAATATTAGAACACGTTCAAAATTCTGCACAAATCGTAGTACATCAGTGGACACATTTACACAGTCTCATAATAAATATTTAAGCTCATGTTTTTCTTCAGCTTTCAGCCCTGCAGTTCAGAAACCTTCCCCTCATTTACATTCACTAGGCCTTCTCTTCAAATTCTAGTTCTAAACTATACTATACTACACAGCTCTTCTCTTTCACTAATGCCAACCTGTTCATGCTTTTATAATAATTTCCTATTTCCTCCAAGAATTTTGTTTCGATTGTATTCCCTTTACTGTCTCTCTTATATAATGTTTTCTCTCTCCGTTCGAGAACTGCAATAATGTTATGTAACCAGTCAGTACCGAAACAAATTCATCACATAATTCTCAAATTATTAAACAACCAATTTCTGCTTCTGCACCCACTGTCTCAAATGTTAGTAAACTTACATATCTCATCAATGTACTCTGTGTAACATAGCAATTTAAGCATCTACCACACTTAAAGTGCTAGTGTTTTCATTCTGTGAATTAGATTCTAGGGATAATGTGTTATTTTGTCGATAATGTGAAATGTATAGTGTCATGAGAATAGTATAAACATTAACTAAAATTCCTACATAAAGGAAATCCTCTGATTTCTGAATGCAAAAGGGAAGCCAAGTGCTCTGTGGTGTGCGACACTTCTCTTTGGATTTTGCTAACAATTACGAAAGGACACTCTGGTGCAAGTCTTTGATTGAATAGATGTGTAATGAGTTCTCACCTAAAGCTAATTTACTGCATTGTAGGAAGTCAGCCATTTTGTTAACCTTGCAACTAAGAGAATTTAATGATTTGCTAAATTCCAAATAAGTTTAATATGAAAGAGGTTTTTCGCTGTATGAGAGACATATAAAAAATATCACTTTTTTATGTGAAAGGTAACTGATCCAATTGCAAGTTACCCGGTATATATGAATCCTGACGTGTTCCTCGTCAAAACAGACATTCAGATGGATGGATTTTGGTAGCAATCTAAGAGCCTGCACAAGGTCATTTCCTTTCTCAGAGAATTTTTATTCATTCCAAATGTGTTTTTTTCCCTTTTCGAAATTTTCATAGGATGGAGAGTGCTCATCAGAATCCAGTCTGTAATAATGTAACCTAAAACGAACTTAGCAGCATGATGTCAGGCCGAATACGAGTATGACCATCTCCTAGAGCTGCAGAAGTACCAGGAAGAAGTGCCGCTTAATAAACGCGTACCACATCTAACAAACACTACTTACATACAGTTTTGTTTTCTTGATGTATAGTTAGCACATTATCTTTGAAATTGCAAGATTAACTGAACCCAAATTAAATCCAAGATGATTTTT
Source organism: Schistocerca serialis cubense (assembly GCF_023864345.2). Lineage (NCBI taxonomy): Eukaryota > Metazoa > Arthropoda > Insecta > Orthoptera > Acrididae > Schistocerca > Schistocerca serialis. The sequence continues at coordinate 772,581,520 of NC_064641.1, read as the reverse complement.
TTTCCCTTAGATAAGTTATGTGTCTACCAGTTGCTCCTCTAGTCATAATTCCTATCATTGGCATCTCAATATAATTATTATTGTGTCTAATTTCATTACTTAAAGCTTCTGATACTCCAGACATTCCGCTATCTGAATTCTACAACGCTTTTCCTTTCCAGTTTCCTATTTTAACATGAGTGTATGGGTTCCCTGTTTCATCACTTGTCTTTTTATCAATGTCTTCATCCAGTGGGTGCTTTTCAATTAGACTGAACTCTTTATCTTTACTGAACTTCTTACACTTGTTATTTTGAATGCTCCTGTTTCTCATTACATCACTTACATTCTTCATCCAATTGACATTTATGTCAGAGTCATCATTGCTATTTATATCATAGTGGTCGTTACACAAGTTCCCTAAAATCACAATTGAAACTCCACTTACACCTACATATCTTTTACATGATTCATAAATGCCTTAGCAATCAGGGTGGACTCCTTTGCACAAGATTTTTGACTTTTTATAAAGTGTGTGACACTCCCAAACATTTGCTATTATGTGTACAAAAACCTTCATTACTAACTTCACCATTTAGAATTAAAGATTGACTAGGCATCTCACAGATTTCTTTTGAATAATTTCAACTGAGTCACGAGCATCATTGATATTTACACATATAATAGATTTAGTCGCTTCATTAGCAACTCATTTTCATTTCAGTTTTATCCTGTCAAATTCATGAATAACATACACTCCTTTTCCTCCTCATCTAACAGAGCATCCTCATATCCAGCAAAATAATCCAATTTGCCATTAATCCCTTCCTAATTCACAATATCACAAACTTTTGTTCCATTTCCATGTAGGATATGCTTTCCACTACATTCATGTTCTACTTCTTCTTTAAAATCAGAAAAGTTCTTTCAGATTTTTTGTGTTTGTTGCATTTTGTTTTTCAACTCTGTCTTGCCAGATACTAAACCAAAGCTCCTGATGTACTCCTACAGTTTTATGAAATTATCTCTCAGCTGTGGCAACGGTTTTGTGTAGCCATTATGTTACCCTTGTTGATCCTTATAATCATTACCCCCACTCGAACAATGAAGACCTCCATTGGAACGACCTTTAGTTGTACTGTTCACTGATTTTCGCACCCTGATTGAAATGTTGAGGTGGATGTTGATTATGGTTCCAGTTTCTGTTACTTCGTTCATATTTCCTATTTGCTGCAGTGCCAAGCATTGAAGAGGATATTTAACAACTGCCTTGTTGATGCTCATTGCCAATCAAGCCGCAAGCCACTTTAAATGTAACTCCTATTGTTTCAAGTCAGTTTTCACGGTTTGAAGTAGGGCTGTTCGAACAGTTTACGTCACAGTTCCGTAAATCTTGAGTTCTGTTCGATCTTTTGATCAGGCAGTGATCCAGTGAGTTTTCTGGTACTCAACTCACAACCTGCCTTAGCGTTTTCATGGTGTTGTGGATTTTAACAATAAAAAGAACTGAAAAACAGAGACTAAAATATATTTTCTATGGTATATGTCAAATGTGAGAACAGCAATTAATCTATAAACAACAGTCTGCAATCACATTTCTCTCAAATTCTGTAATCTAGTGACATCTGATGATACTACATCCAAGATTGGTGTTGCTACTATAATTTATTTTCCAAAACGATTTACAGTAACTTTGACACTATTTCGTCAGTTTAGCATTTCACTTTCCATTAATTTTCTTCACTGTTTCGTCAGAATGTAGAAATTCGAAGTAAATCGGCCAAGAACTACGAAGTAAAACGGTCAAATACCTTTTGAGGTGTTTGGTAACAACGTTTCTCGTTTAGCTATTTTATACATATTTATATGTTATATGTGTTACAAAAACTATAACCTATGCGGCCAAAATATTCATTGGGGGATCATAAAGAAATCTGAAGTAAATCGGTCAAGTAATTTTAGAAAGTTTTGGTAACAAGCTGCCCCTATATTATATACATGTTTTTCTCAAATCAGATTACAGAATCTCATGCAGGCAGTGATCACCCCCTTGTCTTGAAGGTAAAGAGTGAAAAATTTCATCAAGGTTGGAATAAAAGAGTAGATTTGTCTGAAATATAAACAAGCAAAGGAATGGACACTCTTCTTTATATATATATATATATATATATATATATATATATATACAGATCGTAGTATCTCCCTCTGTGATCAATATCTCTTGGTTGTCCCCTTCTGGCATAACTACGATTAATATCGTCATTTCTCCTATCATAATTGTTGTTTTTATAATTTCCATTACAACCCCCTGTCTGAAATGATTTGAACCAAAACCATGACTATTATTTCTGTCAAGTGTTCTACCTAAGGTATCTGATTAATCATTTCAATATACTAATCCCTACTGCACATAATCAGGTGACCTCTGATTTAAAATATCAATTTGTGTCAGTTTGTCGATAGGTTTGTTTAAATGAACAAGTTTCATAATTGATTGTTCCCCAGTTGTGTCCTCTGTAATTTCATGCACTGAGAAATTAACTTTGTATTTACAGTGTTGTAATAAATCAAAGAATGCTAACAACCATCTGCACAAAAACTTATCGCTGGCATACAAAACAATCCATTGTAATATCTACGAAAAGTGTTTTTGTCGACATACCTTCCTGTAGTCAACGTGCCTGTTTTTGAACATTAATGAAATTAATGTCTAAACACATCACACTAATTTTGCATTTATTATCTTTTTCTGAAACGATCTTTCAGTACATTTTGTTTCATGAGTATTTTTAACAGACACAACTTCACTATAAAAATTACGTTCTACTTTTGAAATATTACCTCAAAATTTTTTTCCAGATCAGTTATTTTCTGATTAACAAACTGAGCACTGGAATCAGTGTTTACAACTATGTCATTTTATCTTGTGATTCTGGAATTCGAAGTTTCACTTTGTATTTTCAGTTCATCTATGTTTGCCAGAATCTGATTTCTTACCTCCAATTTAACAGCATAACAACTTTCAGGAATCTCACATCCTAACTTGATTATCAGAGCTTCGCTGTTATCGTAATTTTGTTTGTTCCTTCAGAAATTCGATTGCTCAAAGTTTCTCTGGTATCAGATATTTGCTGGAGTTTCACTGGTATGAGACGTTTATTTGCTTGTAGTGTTATTGTTTCTTGCTACAAAATTTGTAACTGAGTTCATTTATCTCAGAATCTGATTTAACTATGGTTTGTTTCCTGACTCTGATTCCGAATTCCTAATCCTGAGTTGTCTACCACAAAAATGTCGTCAGTTGAGAGATTTTACTCTTTTTTTAGTGCCATTCTGAAAATTTGACTACCAAACTTCATTAGCAAAATCCATTCACAAGAAATAAAGATAGTACTACAAGTAATAACTTTTCCATTTTTGTTATTTCTCTAACAAGATAATGACAGAAAAATCTGATATCAGGTACTTAACTTATGTTGCTGTGTGTCCATTACAGCTCCTTATTTTCCAGTCCTGTTGTTCACAGGTCTGCTTCCACATACTGCCTACGTTACTTTCAGTTTTGTTTTCGGTTTTTCAGGTGCCTTAAAACTTCAGTACTGCTAGCTCTTTTGCTGGGTCGTTCATCTAGCGCTTCCTTGGTCACCCTACAATATGTGATCAAACGTATCCGGACACCTGGCTGAAAATGACCTACAAGTTCGTGGTGCCCACCATCGGTAATGCTGGAATTCAATGTGATGTTGGCCCACCCTTAGCCTTGATGACAGCTTCCACTCTCGCAGGCATACGTTCAATCGGATGCTGGAAGGTTTCTTGTGGAATGGCAGCCTATTCTTCACGGAGTGCTGCACTGAGAAGAGGTATCGATATCGGTCGGTGAGGCCTGGCACGAAGTCGGCGTTACAAAACATCTCAAAGGTGTTATATAGAGTTCAGGTCAGGACTCTGTGCAGACCAGTCCATTGCAGGGATGTTACTGTTGTGTACCCACTCCACCACAGGCCGTGTATTATGAACAGGTGTTCGATAGTGTTGAAAGATGCAATTGCAATCCCCGAATTCCTCTTCAACAGTGGGAAGCAAGAAGGTGATTAAAACATGAATGTATACCTATGCTGTGATAGTGCCACGCAAAACAAACAAGGGGTGCGAGAGACACTATATACCACACTATAACACCACCGTCCCCGTGTTTTACTGTTGGCAATACATATGCTGGTAAAGCACGTTCACAAAGCATTCGCCATACCCACACCCTGGAATCGGATCACGACATTGTGTACCGTGATTCGTCACTCCACGCAACGTTTTTCCACTGTTCAATTGTCCAATGTTTACGCTCTTTATAGCACGTTAGGCGTCGTTTGGCTTTTACGGGCGTGATGTTTGGCTTATGAGCAGCCGCTCGACCATGAGATCCAAGTTTTCTCACCTCCCACCTAATTGTCATAGCATCTACAGTGAATCCTGATGCAGTTTGAAATTCCTGTTTGATGGTCTGGATAGAAGTCTGCCTATTACACATTACGGCCCTCTTCAACTGTCGGCGGTCTCTGTTAGTCAACAGACGAGTTCGGGCTGTACGCTTTTGTGCTGTACGTGTCCCTTCACATTTCCACTTCACTATCACACCGGAAATAGTGGACCTAGGGATATTTAGGAGCGTGGAAATCGCGCGTACAGACGTATGACCGAAGTGACACCCAATCACCTGACCACGCTCAAAGTCCGTAATCTCCGCGGAGCGGCCCATTCTGCTCTCTCACGATGTCTAGTGACTAATGAGGTCGCTGATATGGAGTACATGGCAGCAGGTGGCAGTAAAATGTGCCTAATATGAAAAACGTATCTTTTTGGGAGTGTCAGAAGACTTTTGAACACAAGAGTGAATGTGGCGTCTATATTTGGTTTCCCATCAAGTGCTTTCTGCGCCTATCTTTCTTCTGGTATTTGGGCTACGTGGCCTACTCACTGAATACTTCTGATCATCAGCTTCTGTAGTGGTGTTGTTTGTCCATTATAATTATCCGGGCTGTTATGCCGTGGTCGGTTGATGAATTCTGAGGTGATTCCCAACGTTTCGTCTCCGACTGCGGGAGACATCTTCAAGGGGGTCCGTAGCTTGATGGAAGGTCCAACACACACACTGGCTCGCTACTGACTGCCGCTAAATTCCGTGTCCGCGCGCCCCCGCGCCGCGGCGTGACGTCACGTGTTTTGAAAACGTCAGTGCCATTGGCCGCTGTCCGTCGCCGTCGATCGCCGTTGCCATCACCCAGTAGTGGACGAGTGGTACACATCTTCTTTAACACCGGCATCCATATACCGTTTAATTTGACGCCCTCCTCCTTTCGGTTGAAATTATTTGGGTGTTTAGCGATTTCGATTGCCTCCCTGTAGAGCCTTTCGTAGTATCCGCTCGTGGCCGCTAGTACTTGCGTCTCCTCGAAACGAATATTGTGGTTCCCTGGCTGGAAAGCATGCTCCGCAACAGCTGATCGTTCCGTTTCTCCTCTTCTACAATTTCCCTTGTGCTCTTCCAAACGTTTAGAAACAGTTCTTTTGGTGGTACCCACATAAACATCGCCACAGCTGCATGGGTTGTTTATTGCATTAGAAGAAAGTTTTCCTCATTTCCTCTATCTCCACTTTCCTTCATCGCCGGCCGGAGTAGCCGAGCGGTTAAAGGCGCTACAGTCTGGAACCGCACGACCGCTACGGTCGCAGGTTCGAATCCTGCCTCGGGCGTGGATGTGTGTGATTTCCTTAGGTTAGTTAGGTTTAAGTAGTTCTAAGTTCTAAGGGATTTATGACCACAGCAGTTGAGTCCCATAGTGCTCAGAGCCATTTGAACCATTTTGAAGCGCCTAGAACCGCTCGGCCACCGCGGCCGGCGCACACAAGATATAAAAGGCAGTGCGTTGGCGAACCTGTCATCTGTACTGAGGTAAATCATGTGAAAACGTTTCCGACATGATAATGGCTGCATGGCGGTCATTAACAGACTTAGAACGCGGAATAGTAGTTGGAGCTACACATACGGGACATTCAGTTTCAGAAATCATTAACGATTCAATATTCTGAGATCCACAGTGTCAACAGTGAGTTTAGAATTGCAAATTTCAGGCGTTGCCTTTCTACACCGACAACGCAATGGCCGAAAGCCTTTACTTCGCGGCCGAGAGCGGCGGCGTTTGTGTAGGGATGTCACTGCTAACAGACAAGCAATACTGCGGGAAATGACCTCAGAAAGCAGTGTGGGACGTACTACGAATGTATTAGTCAAGGCAGTGTGGCAAAATCTGCTGTTAGTGGACTATGGCAGAAGACGGACGGCGCGAGTGCCTTCGCTAACAGAACGGCATCGCCTGCAGCGCCTCTCCTGGGCTCGTGACCATATCGGTTGGACCCGAGCCGAGCGGAAAACCGTGGCCTGGTCTTACGAGTCTCGATTTCAGGTGGTAAGAGCTGATGGTAGGGTTCCAGTGTGGCGCAGAATCCACGAAGCCACGAACCGAATTGTCAACAAGGCATAATGGAAACTGCTAGTGGGTCTGTAATGGTGTGGGCCGTGTTTACATGGAATGGACTGGATCTTCTGGTCAAACTGAACCGATTATTGACTGGAAATGGTTTTGTTCGGATACCTGGAGGTCATTTGTAGCCATTCATGGACTCCTTTTTTATGGATGACAATACACCTCGTCACCGATCCACAGTTGTGCGACTTGCTTGAAGAACATTCTGTATATTTTGAGATGATGATTTGGCCAGCTAGATAGCACGACACGAATTCCATCGAAAATTTATGGGACGTAATTGAGTCAATTCGTGCACAAAATTTTGCAAGGGCAACACTTTGGGAATTATGGGTGGCTGCAGAGCCAGCATGGCTTCGTATTTTTGCGAGGGACCTCCAACGGCTTATTGAGTCCATGCGACGTCGAGATGCTGCACTACACCGGGCAAAAAGAGATCCTACAAGACATTAGAAGGTGACTTCTGCACCTCAGTGCATTGTTGTTACTTTTGCCTTCTCCCTAATTAGATGAGCTCCATTTTGTCTTCATTCATCCTTATCCCAGCCTTACGTACATATCAGCCCATTTTCTGATACATTTGTTTCAAAAATGGTTCAAAGGCTCTGAGCACTACGGAACTTAACATCTATGGTCATCTGTCCCCTTCAACTTAGAACTACTTAAACCTAACTAACCTAAGGACAACATTAGTTTCAACTGATGTTTTGATTCACTTAACAGTACCATATCCTCTGCATATGAAAGACTGTTGAAACTGCGAAGCCGGCCGGAGTGGCCGAGCAGTTGTAGACGCTACAGTCTGGAGCCGCGCGACCGCTACGGTCGCGGGTTCGAATCCTGCCTCGGGCATGGATGTGTGTGATGTATTTAGGTTAGTTAGGTTTAAGTAGTTCTAAGTTCTAGGGGACTGATGACCTCAGCAGTTAAGTCCCATAGTGCTCAGAGCCGTTTGAACCATTTTTTTGAAACTGCGAGCCATCTGTACTCCAGCCCATTCTTGCTATCTACATTCCCGCACTACTCTAAGATCACACTGAACAGAATACAGGCGAGAGCATCTCCTTGTATGAGACCTGTCGCAGTCTCAAATGTTTCTGACCTGAACCTCGGAAATGTACTGTTGACCTTGACTCATCCATACAAGTTTGCACCATTCTCACTAGCTTCTCAGGAATTCTGAAGTACGCTGTTCACTATATAGGACCTTCCTGTCGATTTTGTCGCATGGATGTTGAAAATCAAGTAACAGACTATACATATCTTTATCGTATTCCCAGTGTTTTTCGAACAATTGTCTTAACGTTAAAAATATGATCTATTGTTGATCGGTTTGATCGTAAACCTGCTTGGTGTTCCTGTAAGTTATTGTCTATGAATTTTTGCAATTTTCTGAAGATAATGAAGTCAGTACCTTGTAAGTTACATGCAGCAAGCTGATGCTTCTGTCGTTTCTACATTAAATTTTGATTTCTTTCTTGTGCATCAGGCATACTTGGACTAGGTTCAATTCTTCTGGCAAGGGCTCATTTTCCACATTCCATCTCCCATATCACTTGGATCACTTTATATACCTCTAAGTGAAATCTCTCACCTCATTCTTTGCCTAATTCTCCTGTTATTCTGACTTCCTCTGCGGCCTTGTTGTTTCTTAGTTTTTTGATTTCAGTCTCCACATCTTCTCCCGTCACTTCCCACTCTTCTTCATCTGAAATTTTCTCTGTGGTGTCTGCAGATGGCATCTCATCTGCGTCTGATCGATTCAAGAGTTCTGAGAATTATTCTCTCCATCCCTCTACAATACTTTCCTTGTCATTTATCAAGTTGCCGTTCTTATCTCTAACTGAAAAGGTTGGTCTCACCGTTTGTGATTTACGATAAATTACAAAAATTTTCGTTCTTGTTGTGGCTCTGTGGATCATTTTGTTCCAATAAACTTGTTGGACATATTCTATTCTATGTCCTCACAGTTCGTGTCGTCCTCCTCCTGATGTTGAGAAACGCTTGTCTTTTATGCTGATTCTTCTGTCAGCGAGTCACTCCTCTCTTATTTCCTACTCTTTTCTGCAGCCCCCTGGCAGGTCTCATTGAATAATTTTCTCTTCTTCATTCTCTTCTTTCTTCCGAATGTATCGTCCACTATTCTTATTACAGTGGCCTTTAATTCTCTACACTTCTGCTCCACTTTCTGTCTTGCTTCTAGGTTTTCTAGGACCTGAAAGCGGTTCCTGATTCTATAGCATACTGTTCTTTTATTGCACATTCTCAGTTTCCCAATATTGAAAGCAGATTCTAATGTCTCCTTCTTCTGCTTATGAATGTAAGTGAACATCATTTTAAGCCTACACACAACGAGAAAGTGGTCTGCTGCACTGCCGGCGCCTCTATACCACCTGATGGTCATGACTCTATGGCTATAACTCTAGTCCACTAAGATCTATCTGGTCGGTAATTCTTCCTTCCAGTGAGCATTAGGTTCAATTATTTATCCTCTTGTGCTATGTCGAACTTACTCTCAGGTTCTTTGAGATAGTTAAGTTGATCCTCTGACCACTCTCATTGGCCTCATCATGCAAGCTGCGCCTTCCTATAGTTGGTACATACAATTCTGCTTTTCTGTTAAAATCTCCTTGAACTATCTTGTTATTTATAGTTGGTGTGATCTCAGTTGTTTGTTCTAATTCCTCATAGAATTCCTCCTCTCCTCGTGTGTTTTATCTGCTGCCAGAGCACGAACATCGATAAATACTTGTCTGACAGTTTCTGGGGACCATGTAGGATATTCTTTTGTTAACAGCTTTGAATCATTTAATCAAATTTGCTGCTTTGTTATGTATCACAAAACTAGTGACGAATTCTTGTTTATCTATACATCCACCATAAAATAGTACGTGTACATCGTCTTTGCGAATACCCTTATCCAGATATTTTTTCTTGTATTGCCTACATAAGCTTTGAACATGGTGCCTCTAATCATTTTTCTATTGGTCCCTTGTATAGCCCTTACCGAGTTATAGAAAATGACATGTCCAATACGTTTGCGTGCTGAATACAGCGACAGTTCTGCATTAAGCCAATAAAGTTACTGGTAAGTAGAATAGGATTTAAAGTTGTAGGGGATTTTGTGCACTTCCCTTTTGAAGCTTTTAAGAAATTGTTTGAGATGAGACTTACTACTAATATTGGTTTTATGTGACAAAAGATACATCTTTATTTCCCATTATATTAAAATACAGGCCTTTCATATCCTTGTAGGAGCGGTGCCTATAGAGCCTGCAGAATTATTACACTTGTCAAAAATGAGTAGAAAATTTCTTCTAAACAATCTAGTCATAAATAATGTCATCATGAGCCTGTTCTGCAAAACTACTTTTCTGAAGATGTGTTCAACTATAATGGAATAGTTTCGCAGTTTTCGTGATATATTGATGGCATGCGTGGAAGGGGTGATTTCATACGGTTTTTCATTTGCTCACACATTGTTCTCCCAGACTCATATAGAAAATCTTGATGTACGTTTGTTAAAGCCTGCAGACGCCTTCATTCTACTTTCTTTCGCAGATAAGTCTTTCGAAAGCAATACCAGAGTTCGTTTGAAGCTGCATGAAGTTAATCGTTAAGGGCGAGTTTATCTGAAATATCAGCCTCCATATATTAATACAGCTGACAAGCAGTTCTTGTTCGTCCACTTTGTTGGTAGTTATGGAGATTTTCAAAGTTTTAATCCTTAAAATTCATTTCTTAACATTTAAAAATGGCTTTTAATTTAGGCTTATTTGTCTCCACTGATAATATCATTTTGATCCATTCCTCTTGTATGGAACTGTACCATTTCATTCTACTATCGTTTTCGAGTACACGAAGTCATCATCGTTAGGCGTGAACGAACACGAGATTCTAGGAACGTGAAATCTATAGGTCCTATTTCCAGGTTAGAAAACTGAACTTGTAATAGAGTAACGACCATTATGATGTTTACAATTCAGCCAGTGCACAAGTTTAAAAGTATAACAACATGTTTGAAGTTTCACGCATTATCTCTTGAAAGCTTGCTGAAAGAAAATGCTGATGACTTCCTTTTTTCTTCTTCCTCTCCATCAAGATATTAAAACACAAATACAAGTTTCTATTTCTAACTAGAAAACATTTAAACCAAAAAGATACACCATGAATATGTGTCATAAAACAAAACTATTGCAGGCTACGTATGTTATAACTCTGCAACCAGTGAACTAGACTACTGAGGAAGAGAGATCTAATGGATGAAATTTTGCCTGTGGACTAGGCTCAGTACTACAATGAAAAGTAACAGACATTTATGATGCAATGGTAGGCTGCATTGAAAATTAACCAAAATTTTTTTTGGTTCACTGTAATTGAATTCAGTACTCGTATGTATACTGTGGCTGCTATATTGCCAAATATATGGTTTCAGAACGAACACTACTACCAAAAACCTCTTAGTTCGTAGCGGAACTGTAACACCTATCACGTAGCCTTGGTGGCGACGTTCTGCAACTAGGCAAACTGATGTCGTCGGCATACACAATGCTGTAAGGTGATTTTATGCACTGAAAATTAAAGCAGTACGTAACTACACATGGGCTACAATGATGATTTGCAATATCACTTTCTATAATTCACAGTTCCTTCAGGAGTAGCGCTGTATACAGGATGTTCGGAAATACTCGTTACAAACTTTTAGGACTTGTAGAGGCGAGTGAGTACATAATACTTTGAGCAGGATCCTATGCTCGGAAACGTCATTCAATGACTCTGCAGAGGGTTAAAGTTACAGGCGCAGGTGCCTGAAAATGTATGTATGTTCAGGGTGATCCTATGATGTTCCAAACTTTCAGGGGTGATGGAGAAGGATAACTGTATCAATTTGAAGTCAGAGTCCCTGTACCGGAAACAAACGTGCCAAAAGTTACAAGCGAAAACCGATCTGATACTTCTGACAATGGAATACATGTACCGGTATTGTTGTTGTTACGACTGTAGGGTAGGCAAGTTTCAGAGGTGGTAGTATCGAGCAAACCAAGAAAAAATATCTAGTAAACGTGGGCTCTAAAATTCATGTCTTAAGAACTATTAGCCCTTGTCCACCTCCGCTATTGCGAAACACATCTACTCTATTGGACAAGTGCTCATAGACCTAAACTGGAGCTCATGTTTATCTGACATATTTTTCTTATTTTGGTCCGTGCTACCACATCTCAAAATTTCCCACCCTACATTCTTAACAACAACAGTACTGGCACACGTATTCCACTGCCAGAGGTATCGAAGCGGTTTTAGCACATCTTTCTACTCGTTCGTTTCCTGTACAGAGACCGTTACCTCAGACCGATACATTAATCCATCTCCACTATCGTAGAAAGTATGTAACATTGTCACGGAATCAGCCTGTATATACATACATTTACAGCCGCTGACGCCTATAACTTTGATGACCTATAGCGTCGTTGGATGACGCTTCCGGACATGCGTTTCTATTAAAAATATTAGAAGTGTATACTCACTCACCTCTGGAAGTCCTATAAGTTTGTAGCGGGAATTTCCGAACACCCTGTATGTCTGTAACGCTCAAATCATGGGAAAAAGATAACTCATTTTTCAGTGTTTTCTCATTCTCATGTCATTTTAAATGTTAATAGAGTAACAACCACTGAAATGAATAACAGATGTAGCTTCGTTACTATGGTCATTACGAAGAACAATCACGCGACGTAAAACGAGCTATCTTGGGTGGCGTTATCTGTAAGCTATCAGTCATACACGTAACTATTCCCAAGTGTCCGCAGAATAGCAGTGTATATTATTTCGTGTTATGTGATCAGCTATCGCATCCCCTGTCTGTCAAGCTGGACGACAACGACTGACAGAGAATGACAAGTACTTGCCTTGACAAGATAATTACATACAGCAAAAACAGAACATTATTCAAATCATTAGCGAGACAATTCGTTATTAACATCTCACCCACCGTAAGGCCAAATGGAAACTAAACTAACGATCAACATTTCAGATATGTGATCCGTTCTCAGCAGCCACAGTATTAGGAAGCACATGACACTAAAAACTACATTAGAATATCACCACTACAAACAAACTTGGATACGATATGTTCCCAGTGGGCAACACATCGTGAAAATAGCAGTTTGACAATTTCAACCAAACCATTGAGCACTAAAGATTTCTGACAGATAGGATGTCGAAGACGGTGTTTTGTATATAGGAAGGCAGAAACACACTCATGTGACACCTATTCTTCCGGGCTAGTAACTTCTCATGTTGATTAAAGCACCAAAGTGCAAAATATTTGCATAGATAATGAATTCGTGTAAATATTTACAGTCGAGTGTCGCTATAAACAATATTATCAAGCAAGTGTTAGAAGCTGCAAGGAATATAGTCGTAAGCTTGTAAATAAATTAGGATTATCTAACACTGTAAGTTGGAACTGTTAAGCGAACCAAAAATTGCTTTACTCTTCTTGTGTCGATGTAGCAGAAACACTTGGCTGACCAATACTGCAATATATAACACGAATGAAAGTTAAATAATGGTGTGCTGGTGTGATGGTCAGCATACGTTCCTAGTAAGAAAGAATATCCAAGTTCGAGTCCCGGACGCAGCGCAAATTTTAAGTCACTTCTTCAGCTTCCAGCGTTATCGTAGAAAATTAAATAGTCCAGTATTAGAGTTCCAATAAGATATATTTGATAAAAGGATTCGCAACCTATATGTTGAGTACTTACAGAAATTTTAGTAGCAAGTGTAAATTTAAAACATTTTTGCTTCTCGTAATTTTGTAGGTTGTGTTTTACTCAAATAGGTTAAGGCCATTCAGATATGTGAAATGCTGTGTCAGTAAGTAACTGAGAAGCAAACATGATAATTATCCAGGAAAATTATGTATTTCACTCAGAAAATACTTCAAATAATTATTGTATTAGTCACGAGATGGTAGACGTTATCCTTATACTTCTGAACTGGTTCAAATAGCTGTGAGTACTATGGGTCTTAACATCTGAGGTCATCCGTCCCCCAGAACTTAGAACTAATAAAACGTAACTAACCTAAGGACATCACACACATCCGTGCCCGAGGCAGGATTCGAACCTGCGACCGCAGAGGTCGCGCGGTTCTAGACTGAAGCGTCTAGAATCGCTCGGCCACGGCGGCCGGCATCTAAACTGACGAGTTATAACTCGGTATTCCGTATCTCTCCTTGACAGAGGTATTTGTGATGTTTTGTTGGCTTGAAAATGAGAAGTTCTGGTGTGTTTATTGATTTCGGTAGCGTGATGTTTAAGACAGCCGATTCTAATTCCGAAGGACTTAACATCAAAAATTTTACGTAGTCATCTTAAGCACATTTTACCAAATTTTCTTAATTTAACTAGGTGAAATGACATCATTTACTTTATGACAATACTGGAGTATCATTCGTACCCATGGTATTGGGGTAGCGTATTTGATTCGTAATGAAAAGGTCCTCGGTCTCGGTTTCGAATCCCTCCGAATCTTAAATTTTGATTAATAATCAAGAATTGTCGGCCGATGACTTCTGGCGTAAGAAGTCACCCTCATTCTGCCAACTGCCTTGTCAAAGAGGGCGGAGGAGCGGACAGATGTTTAGAGCACTCTCTTGTCACAGGGGTGGGAAACTGCCCCTGAAGGCCGAAAAATCAATAAAGATCAAAAGCATGAGGATGTAGAAGGCAATGGAAACCACTGCATTAAAGGTACATAACGTGTATCCACAGGACATGTGGCCTGTAAATGAAGAAGTATCATGATGATCCCTCGTTTAGCAAAAGATTCCGAAATAGTCCCCCATTCGGATCTCCGGGAGGGGACAGCCAAGTGAGTAATCAACGAAATAATAACTTTCTACTAGTCGGGGCGTGGAATGTAAGGAACTTGAACGTGGCAGGGAAACTAGAAAGTCTGAAAAGGAAATGCAAAGGCTCAATCTAGATATAGTAGGGGTCAGTGAAGTGAAGTGGACAGAAGACCATGTTTTCTGGTCAGATGAGTATAAGGGTAATATCAACAGCAACAGAAAATAGTAAAACGGGAGTAGGATTCGTTATGAATAGGAATGTAGGGCAGAGAGTGTGTTACTGTGAACAGCTCAGGGTTATTCTTATCAGAATCGAAAGCAAACCAACACCGACAACGATAGTTCAGGTATACATACCGACGTCGCAAGCTGCGGATGAAGAGGTAGAGAAAATGTATGAGGATATTGAAAGGGTAAAACAGCATGCAGAGGGAGATAAAAATCTCATAGTCATGGGGGACTGGAATGCAGTTGTAGGTGAAGGTTCAAATGGCTCTGAGCACTATGGGACTTAACATCTGAGGTCATCAGCCCCATAGAACTTAGAACTACTTAAACCTAACTAACCTAAGGACGATACACACATCCATGCCCGAGGCAGGATTCGAACCTGCGACCGTAGCGGTCACGCGGTTCCAGACTGAAGCGCCTAGAACCGCTCAGCCACACCGCGGGCGTAGGTGAAGGAGTAGAAGAAAAGGTTACAGGACAATATGGGCTTGGAATAAGGAATGAGAGAGAAGAAGGATTAATTGAGTTCTGTAATAAACTTCAGCTAGTAATAGCGAATACTCTGTTCAGGAATCAAAAGAGGAGGAGGTATACTTGGAAAAGGCCGGGTGATACGGGAAGATTTAAATTAGATACGGAAGTACTGAGGAATGATGAGATACGCTTGACGTTCTCTAAGGCTATAGATATAGCAATAAGGAATTGCTCAGTAGGCAGTACAGTTGAAGAGGAATGAACATCCCTAACAAGTGCAATAAGAGAAGTAGGAAAGGAAGACATGGATACAAAGAAAGTAACTGCGAAGAAACAATGGGTAACAGAAGAAATATTTCAATTGATCGATGAAAGGAAAAGGAGGAAGCACAAAAATGTTCCAGGAGACTCAAGAATACATAAATACAAGTCACTGAGGAATGAAATAAACAGGAAGTACAGGTATGGCAAGACGAAATGGCTGCATGAAAGATGTGAAGAAACAGAAAATGAAATGATTGTCGGTAGGACTGACTCAGCATACAGGAAAGTCAAAACAACCTTCAGTGACATTAAAAGCAAGGGTGATAACATTAAGAGTGTAACGGGAATTCCACTGTTAAATGCAGACGACAGAAAGGATAGGTAGAAAGAATACATTGAAAGCCTCTGTGAGAGGGAAGATTTGTCTGATGTCATAGAAGGAGAAACAGGAGTCGATTTAGAAGAGATAATGGACCCAGTATTAGAATCAGAATTTAAAAGAGCTTTGGAGCACTTGTCTATCCCTTCTGCCTCATTTGATCTTAACATTCCATCAGAATTTGTAAAATCGTTGGGGAAGTGGCAACAAAACGACTATTCACGTTGGTGTGTAGAATGTATGAGTCTGGCGACATACCATCTGACTTTCGGAAAAACATCATCCACACAATTCCGAATACGGGAAGAGCAGAACAAGTGCGAGTATTATCGCACAATCACCTCAACAGCTCATACATCCAGGTTGCTGACAAGAATAATATACAGACTAATGGAAAGGAAAATTCAGGATGCGCTAGGTGACGATTAGTTTGGCTTTAGGAAAGGTAAAGGCACGAGAGAGGCAATTCTGACATTGCGGTTAATAATGGAAACAAGATTAAAGAAAAATCAAGACACGTTTATAGGATTTATCGACCTGGAAAAAGCATTCGACAATGTAAAATTGTGCAAGATGATTGAACGTTTGAGAAAATGAAGGGTAAGCTATAGGTAGAGACAGTTGATATACAATATGTACAAGAGCCAAGAGAGAATAATAAGAGTGGACGACCAAGAACGAAGTGCTCGGATTAAGAAGGGTGTAAGACAGGGGTGTAGTCCTTCGCCACTACTGTTCAATCTGTGCAACGTGGAAGCAATGATGGAAATAAAAGAAAGGTTCAGGAGTGGAATTAAAACTTAAGGTGAAACGATATCAATGATACGATTCGCTGATGACATTGCTATCTTGAGTGAAACAGAAGAAGAATTACATGATCTGCAGAATGGAATGAACAGTCTAATGTGTACAGAGTATGGGTTCAGAGTAAATCGAAGAAAGACGAAGGTAATGAGAGTCAGTCGAAATGAGAACTGCGAGAAACTTAATATCAGGATTGATGGTCACGAAGTAGATGAAGTTAACGGATTCTGCTACCTAGGCAGTAAAATAACGAGTGACGGACGGAGGAAGGAGGACATCAAAAGCTGACTAGTAATGGCAGAAAGTGCATTACTGGGCAAGAGAATTCTACTAATATCAAATATCGGCCATAATTTGAGGAAGAAATTTCTGAAGATGTACGTCTGGAGTACAACATTTTATGGTAGTGAAACATGGTCTGTGCGAAAACCGGAACACAAGAGAATCGAAGCATTTGAGATGTGACTGATGAGGTAAGGAATGAGGAGGTTCTGTGCAGAATCGGAGAGGAAAGGAATATGTGGAAAACCCTCATAAGGAGATGGGACAGGATGACAGGACAGCTGTTAAGAAATGAGGGAATGACTTCCATGGTACTAGAAGGAGTTGTAGAGGGCAAAAACTGTGGAGGAAGACTGAGTTTGGAATACATCTAGCAAATAATAGAGGACGTAGGTTGCAATTGTTAGAGATGAAGAGGTTAGCACAGGAGAGGAATTCGTATCTGGCCGCATCAAACCAGTCAGAAGACTGATGATCCAAAAAGATATATATGGAGTTGCGCGTACCAAAACTACGGTTCAGTAGGTTTAGTACAGTACATAAATGACGTTGAAAGTGGTAGTTTTACCAGCAGTGTTGGTAGGGAAAGAAATATAAATGAATTTGTGTAAGAGGAACTGGGAGCCGACTTCTCTTTTTTTTTTTGTTTGGTTTTCTGTTTGTCTCTTTTGCTTGTTGGTTTTGGACATAATCAGAGCCACACATCTCCAGTTTTTGTCCATTGCGTACTTTCTATTGCTACAAAAAATAAATTGCATTTTAGAAATAAAAAATAGATAATGCTGTAACTTCTGCTCTTTTCTGTAACATGAACTATTACTTCAGATGCAAGTATAGTCTACATGCACAAATGCAAAAAAAACTATATGATTATTGTTATTTTGTACTCAATAGAACGTATTTCATGATGATCAAAGGTAAGAGTTTCATGTTACAATTGATAACTGCGAAAGTTGTTTAGGAATAACAGAAATATGTTTCATATACGTAGAACAAGAACGTTCCGTAAGATATGCAGTCCTTCGTATATCTAAATTCAGTTTCTAGACTGTTCACCGCTTACGGTTTCTAGTGGAATCTGGGAATACACTGACCTCATATTGAAAGAATGCAGTATAATTAAGTATGCAACATGCCTAACGTACAGGTGACGTGATTACGATCTTAACAGACCAACGCTGTTAGCGAAACGACCGTAATCTACGCGTACTTACAACAGTCTACCATAGTCTGCTGTAATTTTAAAATTATTGATTACTGAAGCCAGTGCCATGCTGTCTGCCGTACCTATCGACGTAATTCATGTATCCAACAATCTCCATGTTGACGAGTTGACTTCACTCTGTTTCTTTCCTTTTTCTTTCAGAGGAAAACCAAATAATGCAATAAAACGCGAAGTGAACCGGCAGAAGCTCACAAGAAGGTTTTGAAATGGCACACGACTGTCATGTGATCGTCATCCGCTGATGCACCTGATGACTTTGTGGCGTTCGGTTTTTAATGGAATCAAAGCAGTGGGACGGGTGCACATGTAAACGTGTCGGAATGTCAGGAACGGATATTATCGTGTTGGAACTTTCCCAAGACTACACTGCAAATGAAGTTGCCCGATTTGTTGCTGTATCAGTGTCGACTGTCCAACGTGTCTACAGGAAATGGCGTATCATTTGAAGCCATGCATTATGGAATACAGTAGTCGTAAAAAAACTAACCAATTAGAACCGGTTACGAGTGTCATGCCTTGTGAATGATGAGCCGTGGCGGGACTGGCGCCAGTAGTATCTCTGACGGGGGTACAATCGATTTCCTAGTGCAGAGGTTTGTCTTTGGGCTTGGGCCAGCTCGAGATACAAGGGAGTGCCGACCGCGAGCAGAGGAGAGGACACAACGCTTTGAGAACGGAACGCGGTGGTGCGTGAGTTGGCGATTGGCTGGTGGACAGAAGCGAAGACGGCGTGCCTGAGGCCGGGCGGCGGTTGTCACGTGGTTGTACTGGAGTCGGCGGGAGTTGGCCGGCGCTGTGCTTTCTCCGGCAACCTCGTGAGCTGACCGCTTACTTGGAGGGACACGCTGTTATGGTCTTGCGAAGCGATGGTTTGACATCTTCGCAAAATCTCCCAGCATCAAGACACCAAGTTAAGTACGCTATTTACTAAGAGCGCTTAGTTAACTGTCGTTGTGATAGCTTTTAGTACAGTAAGACGTTACAAGACGTCTAATGTTATGTTTGTCTGATTTCATTTAAGGCCTCTTACTAAAATGGTTCAAATGGCTCTGAGCACTATGAGACTTAACTTCTGAGGTCATCAGTCCCATAGAACTTAGAACTACTTAAACCTAACTAACCTAAGGACATCACACATATCCATGCCCGAGACAGGATTCGAACCTGCGACCGTAGCGGTCACGCGGTTCCAGGCTGCAGCGCCTAGAACCGCTCGACCACCCCGGCCGGCAAGGCCTCTTACTAAGAGTGTGCTCTGCTTCCGCATAATATCGATGTTTTTGCAGATGTGTGTCCTTAAATACTGATCAGTGTCGGTTCTCGTGGGCCAGTTTATTTCCCACTCTAAGTGTTTGTTTATGAAGTATTGTTTCACTTGGAGTTGCGAATGAAATTAGTTGTTATGTAGCTTTGATTTTATAGGGTTCATTTACTGGTCTATCTTAGATGTTAAAGTTAAGAAAAGTTTCCTGCCTCCTGTTGCCGGGTGTTTCAGTGGGCTGAG
The DNA here is from genome assembly GCF_023864345.2 of Schistocerca serialis cubense. Lineage (NCBI taxonomy): Eukaryota > Metazoa > Arthropoda > Insecta > Orthoptera > Acrididae > Schistocerca > Schistocerca serialis. Next base: position 772,561,981 of record NC_064641.1, on the reverse strand, counting down.
GCAGCGTGCAACCGAAGCGTCGAGCTTCCCTTTAGATTACAAGTTTGACTTACGGGTGGTGGACTTCGCCTGAGCTCGTGTGTTCCTCTTCGATAGCGTTTGCTTGGTTCACATTTTGGTGGTCTACTCAACTTGGGGTTGCAAACGGAGCCACGTCATGGTTCGAAGTTCAGTATTACTTCTCTCAGTCGGCTCCACCGTTCGTGGTTAAACTTCGGCCTTACAAGCTTGGGCCTTGCTTCGGTTAGTACATATTTTCTGTTGTGTCTTACCTATAATTGCTTTGTTAAAGTTATGGTCATATTTTGCCTGAGTGGCGATTCTTAAGGTTTTCCTAGTGATTTATTAACTTGCTTATGATTTTATGTAGTGTAAATATATTAAATAATATGGCGCGAGTGGCGCCTGTCAAATTTTATGTGATTGTTTTGGGTGGCTAATAAACCCATTGGAATTGAAATGATCGCTTTATTGGGTCAACCCTCCCTCCCCCCTAGATTTAAAGGTTAAAATTGCTGCGTTCAGTGAGTTTATATGCATATGAACCAGTTTCTGACGAAAACTGTGAACGGATATATGTAAAATGGACATTTGGTGCGACGTTCCTCGGTAAAATAATTGCCGGTCCATAGCTGTGCCCGGCTTCAATGAATCGAACTTGCGAAGTATACAGTAGTTGCCAGGAGACGTTTTTACGAATGATGCGTGGCACCGAAAACTTCTACTGCCGAATAAAGCGTTTAACGAGCAGTTTGTGGAGGCTGTACACTGAGGTAACGATAGTCATGGGATAGCAATATACAGATGGCCGTAGTATCGCGTACACAAGGCATAAAAGCGCAGTAAATTGGCGGAGATATCATTTGTACTCAGGTGATTCATGTAAAACGGTTATGGCCTCACGATGGGAATTAATATTCAAAGCGGAATGCAAGTTTAGGTAGACGCACGGGACATTCCATTTCGGATATCGTTTGGGAATTTAAAATTCCGAGATCTACAGTGTCAAGATTATGCCGAGAATACCAAATTTCAGGCATTGCCTTTCACCATGGCCAACGTACCGGCCAACGGCCTTAATTTAACGACCGAGATTAGCTGCGGTACGTAGAACCCGCGCTGCTTCCTGGACTCGGGTAGGCGCGCCGGACCCGGATCGAAAATACGCCCAGCGGATTAACGAGGGCCGGTGTGCCGGCCAGCCTGGATGTGGTTTTAGGCGGTTTTCCACATCCCGCTAGGTGAATACCGGCTGGTCCCCACGTTCCGCCTCAGTTACACGACTCACAGACATCTGAACACGCTCGCACTGTTCCATTAATTACACTCGACGCAGACAGCAGGGGTACACTAATTCCGTCCTGGGGGTACAGGGTGGCGGCAGGAAGGGCATCCGGGCACCCCTTTCCACTAACCTTGCCAAATCTGTTCCTAACAATGCCGACCCTGCGTCAGCGCGGGACATGGCACCAGTGAAAGAAAGAAAGAAATTAGCTGCAGTACGTAGAGTTGTCAGTGTTAACATATTAGTAACTCTTAAGTGAAATACTCAAAGCAATAGATGAGGGGCGTATGACGAACTTATCCGTTATGACAGTGCTGCGAAATCTGGCATTAAGTGGGCTATGTTAGGAGACGACAGACATGAGTGTCTTTTCTACCAGCACGACATGGCCTGCAGCCTCTCTTCTCTGCTTGTAACCATGTTAGTTGGACCCTAGACGACAGGAAAACCGTGGCCTGATCAGATGAGTTCTGATTTCACTTGGTAAGAGCTGATGGTAGGGTTAGGGTGTGGCACAGACCCCACGAAGCTATGGACCCAAGTTGTCAGTAGGGTACCATGCAAGCCGGAAGTGGCTCCATGATGGTGTGGATTGTGTTTAAGTGGAATGCAGTCGGTCCTTTGGTCCAACTGAAACGATCATTGACTGGAAATGTACGGTATATATTGGACCGTTTTGAGACCATCTGCAGCCATTCATAGACATCATGTTCCCAAACAGCCATGGAAATTTTATGGATGAAAATGCATCGTGTCACTGGATTACAGTCGTTCGTGATTTGTTTGAAAAGCAATCTGGGCAATTCGAGTGAATGGGTTGGTCACCCATATCGCCCAACACGAATCTCATCGAACTTTTATAGTACATGTCAGTAGGTCAGCTCGTGAGCAAAATCGCGCACCAACAACACTTTCGCAATTATGGATAGCTATAGAGGCAGCATTGCTCAGTATTTCTGTAGGGAACTTCCAACGGCTTTTTGAGTCCATGCCTCGACGGGCTGCAACATCACGCTGGGCAAAAGCAGGTTACTCAGGTCATTAGGAGGTATCCTATGACGCTTGTCACCTACAATAGTTCATGATGGAGATGGGCCTGTGATATTTTGGAGGTGTTTCTTACACCATTCTGTGGGCTCTGTCACTCAGGTTACGCTCAGTATGAAACTGCATCTTTATTTCTTCTCTGTAATCATGTAGAACCCTTTCTTCTAGATCTTTTTAGTCGTATACGCTTATGGTGTGTACACTCGCGTTCTACAAGATAACGGGCGTGTTCACAGGACTGCACGCATGCATTCTTTGTTTTACCGATAGTCACCCTATCGGACGTATCTGGAATCCCTAAAGCACCTAGCACTAATGAATGGCTTCAGATGGAAATGACATACGTGACGAGCCTTATGGAGTTTCATTTATTCCATTTAATAGGGTTATTAAGGCTTGGGAGGGTGTTACCTGCTGTTAGTGTGATGTTTCCTGTGGGGTGCCTATGTTTTTGTTCAGCGTTGTTAAACATAGCGTACAGCTTCATGTCCAGGAGCGTATGCAGGTTTCGGTATCAGGGAAGGTCACCGTTCTTTCACTTTCTAAATATGTTTTATCAACGAGCTCTCTCTTGCGGGAGTGGACTGACTGTAGCGGCTGTACCCATTCTAAATGACTTCATTCCTGTTCAGGATGTAGGTTGTTACGGTCTTATGCCCCTTACAAGCAAACATATATAAATTTGATATAGCTTCAGCTCAAAATAAATTTGACCCAGAGATTCACTTTTTATTAATGACACGACTAATAATAATAAAATATTTTCTAATAATACACTGACTGAAAAAAATCGCAACACCAAAACCTTATTAATGTAGAGAATTGAAATTTCAGGAGTACGATTGTCTACGTGACACATTTAAGTGATTAAAGCTGAAAAATCACAGTATAATTTAAGCGCAAGGTAAGTCAATGCAAATGTTAAACACTCGTATACTTACAACTGGCGTAGTCACCATAATGTTGAATGCAAGCATGCAAACGTATATTCATCGTGTTGTATGGACGACAGTTTGTGAGATGGAGTTCAATGCCTGTTGTTCTTAATCGGTCAATACAGGCATTGTTAATGTTGTTTGTGGGTGACGCTGGAGTAATCGTCCGTTGATGTCCCATATGTGCACAATTTGAGACAGATTTGGTGGCAAGCAGGCCAAAGCAACATGTCAGCACTCTGTAGAGTACATCTGTATGTGGACGAGCGTTATCCTGTTGGAAAACACCTCGTGGAATGCCGTTTATGAACGGCAGCACACCAGGTCGAAGCAACAGATTGACATACTGATTTCCAGTCAGAGTGAGTGGGATAACCACGACAGTATTTTTGCTTTCATACGCAGACCAAAGCATAACTCTAAGTACACTCCTGGAAATGGAAAAAAGAACACATTGACACCGGTGTGTCAGACCCACCATACTTGCTCCGCACACTGCGAGAGGGCTGTACAAGCAATGATCACACGCACGGCACAGCGGACACACCAGGAACCGCGGTGTTGGCCGTCGAATGGCGCTAGTTGCGCAGCATTTGTGCACCGCCGCCGTCAGTGTCAGCCAGTTTGCCGTGGCATACGGAGCTCCATCGCAGTCTTTAACACTGGTAGCATGCCGCGACAGCGTGGACGTGAACCGTATGTGCAGTTGACGGACTTTGAGCGAGGGCGTATAGTGGGCATGCGGGAGGCCGGGTGGACGTACCGCCGAATTGCTCAACACGTGGGGCGTGAGGTCTCCACAGTACATCGATGTTGTCGCCAGTGGTCGGCGGAAGGTGCACGTGCCCGTCGACCTGGGACCGGACCGCAGCGACGCACGGATGCACGCCAAGACCGTAGGATCCTACGCAGTGCCGTAGGGGACTGCACCGCCACTTCCCAGCAAATTAGGGACACTATTGCTCCTGGGGTATCGGCGAGGACCATTCGCAACCGTCTCCATGAAGCTGGGCTACGGTCCCGCACACCGTTAGGCCGTCTTCCGCTCACGCCCCAACATCGTGCAGCCCGCCTCCAGTGGTGTCGCGACAGGCGTGAATGGAGGGACGAATGGAGACGTGTCGTCTTCAGCGATGAGAGTCGCTTCTGCCTTGGTGCCAATGATGGTCGTATGCAAGTTTGGCGCCGTGCAGGTGAGCGCCACAATCAGGACTGCATACGACCGAGGCACACAGGGCCAACACCCGGCATCATGGTGTGGGGAGCGATCTCCTACACTGGCCGTACACCACTGGTGAACGTCGAGGGGACACAGAATAGTGCACGGTACATCCAAACCGTCATCGAACACATCGTTCTACCATTCCTAGACCGGCAAGGGAACTTGCTGTTCCAACAGGACAATGCACGTCCGCATGTATCCCGTGCCACCCAACGTGCTCTAGAAGGTGTAAGTCAACTACCCTGGCCAGCAAGATCTCCGGATTTGTCCCCCATTGAGCATGTTTGGGACTGGATGAAGCGTCGTCTCACGCGGTCTGCACGTCCAGCACGAACGCTGGTCCAACTGAGGTGCCAGGTGGAAATGGCATGGCAAGCCGTTCCACAGGACTACATCCAGCATCTCTACGATCGTCTCCATGGGAGAATAGCAGCCTGCATTGCTGCGAAAGGTGGATATACACTGTACTAGTGCCGACATTGTGCATGCTCTGTTGCCTGTGTCTATGTGCCTGTGGTTCTGTCAGTGTGATCATGTTATGTATCTGACCCCAGGAATGTGCCAATAAAGTTTCCCCTTCCTGGGACAATGAATTCACGGTGTTCTTATTTCAATTTCCAGCAGTGTATATGAACCGTGAATTTACTTTCAAAATCCTTTTTATTTTTTCATTTTTTTTAAACAGATTTAAAATTATAATCAGAAAGCGCCCTCTAAATATCAAGTTAAAATTTATTCAGAGGCAGAAAGAACAAATTTTTGACTGTATGAGCTTTCGGGCTGAGAACCTTGCCGCCCCCTTTTGACGTGGCCGTATTCACGACCGCTCACAACAATCTCTGAAAGACTACACTGGTGCAAATCTGCAACATACCAGATTACTTTAAACTAAGAATTTCAACAACTCACACAAGCACATAAACTATGCACCACGTAGGAGAGATGGAAATCGTACAAAACATTAATATTAAAAGATTAACTAGCCACCGAATGTGCAACTTGATTTTAAAAAAACTCTTACGGTGGAAGGGTGGCAACTTTATATACTAAAATGATCATTTAAATAAAAATCCATGAAATGCAGTGTTACATAAAATATACAAGGTTGGCTAAACATGCTCTACATTACACATATACCGGCTCCCAAGATGATACGCAAGATAAAAACAGATTTCAGAAATTCGGCCGTCACGCTTCAAGCAATAAATTCGTTAACACCGAATCCGACAAACATGACAGAGGCAGCTATTAACGTATGGCAGACCGACAGACAGACAGACAGACACTAACTGCCTAACAAATGCGGACGAGAGACAGACGAGCAAGCTGGGAACGATAGACAGACCAAGAAAACAAGTAGAATTTAACAAGTAAATGAAACAACATATCACGAATCACTTAAGTTCTAATAAACTGCGATGTCAGGCGAAGACCTGGCGCAGCACCCCCAAAACGCTCTCCCGAACCGTCCCCTGCCAGCCGCTTCAACGGACGCAGGAAGGCGCGCCGATTTCCCATCTCACGGCGTCGCAGCTCGCACCGGCCAGCCGATGTCGTGGGTTGACTCCTGTTGCTCTCGTGTCGGCCGCGAAGCCACTATTCCTCGCTATACGGCACGACCTACTGGACTGACGTGGCGACCTCACATGCGGCGACGATCGAGACGGACAATTCATCTTGTGTCCCAGTGCGCTACCGACCAGCCGATCGATCCAACCGCCAATGACCATTGCCTGTACAGACTCGAACATGCTGGCGGGCTAACACATACTAGCACTCCGGATGACAGACAGACACTGACTGCCCCACACTGACCCGGCTGACCAACTGACCAGACTAGCGAGCTCATAGCGCCCCTCAAATGAACGTGAGCCAGTCGGTGTGGTTCTAGGCGCTTCAGTCTGGAACCGCGTGACTGCTATGGTCGCAGGTTCGAATCCTGCCTCGGGCATGGATGTGTGTGATGTCCTTAGGTTAGTTAGGTTTAAGTAGTTCTAAGTTCTAGGAGATTAATGACCTCATATGTTAAGTCCCATATTGCTCAGGAGTACAAATGCCAGACCGCAGGAGGCGCTGGACAGCAACACAGTACAAAAAGAGCTGAAGGGATAGAGGGATTCAGATGCGCCAGCAACCGCGGCATATTGACTCTACCAGAAAAGACACTATTAGGGAATCTTTACTATCAGAATGGTGGATCCGTCACTGCAGCTCTACGATTCTATTTGCCACAATAATGGTATTCGAAGGGATAAACCTCCTGTGACAAGTGTCGCTGTGAAGAAAATGATTATCAAATACGAAGCCACGGGTTGTTTGGACGATCGGCCCCGTAATGGGCGACCAAACACAAGTGGTACTGCTGCTCGAACAGTTCACGGAGAATTGTAGATTTTAGTGGGTTCATATCTGCATGGTGAGCTCAGCGTTCGTCTCACCGGTATTCCAGGCACTACAGTTTTAAGGGAACTGAGAGGTACCCTCCAGTGGTATACGTAAAAAATCCAGAGTCGTCACAAATTTTTAGGGACTAGTTTTGTGACGCGAAGAGTATTTGAGCTGTGGGAACTCCAGAAACTTGGGGATGATGACGAGTGTTGTCTAATGTGTTGTTGACCGACGAAGCCCATTTCACATCCCGAAGATCTGTCAACACCCACAGCTGCAGAATATGGGCTACCTAAGATCGTAGAATACTCCTGGAGACCCCACTGCATGATGAGAAAGTCAGGGAGTGACGTGCATCTCTACATCACTCATGACTAAACTTTGAGGAAATGCAGGGTTCTGCTTTTGAGAACGTCAGAGTGACGACTGCGAACTTATATAATCACATCGTTGGTAGACACTGGCTGGAAGTACGACTCTTATGCAGGATGGCCATCCAATAAAATTGCTGCACCTTGTGCACCTTGCGAATATCGTTTGCTGAAGACCGCGTGCTAAGCTGCGACTTCTGTTACGCTTGGCTTATCGGGTCTCCAGACATCAATCCGTGTGATTATTTGTGGTGGTGTTACCTGAATTTGCAAGTCTACCATGATCGTCCGATCTCATGAGGGATGCTAAAAGACAACATCTGACGGCAATTTCTCATCTTACATACTGATATTCTGTACAGTGCTGTTCACAGCATGTTTCCTCGACTACAGGGGTTGTTCATGAATGACGGCCGACGTGTTCAGCATTTGTTATCAGGAACATCTTCTTTGCTAATTATTGCTTTTGTATCAAATTTTAAGCTTCGACTGTTGCCAATTTTGTGCACTTTTATTGCTTTTAATAAAACCCCACATTATTTCAAGCACGTATGACAATTTTTACCTCTCCACCTACGTTATTCCGTGAAGTATTGAATTTTCAAATGTTAACAGACTTTTTAGTGACCCTATACATCGTCTGAAAAACATTCGTCCGAAAATTTGAGAAGTACTTGTATAATACCACTGATTTAGTAACTATGACATCTATGAACTCTCTCAATTTTGACCTCATAATATGTCTGATACATAAAAATAAATGATTTTCCGTCTGGAATGCGCTCCCACACCGATCATTTGATCACGAAGAAACTTTACTGAGTTGTAGTACGCACGTCGGCTGTTTCTCTGCGAGTGACAAAACACCTACTACCCACAGCGGCAGGGGTGAAAATTGGGGTCACATAGGATCTCAAATGAGGGATGTTCGCAGCAGTTTAAATGAAATTTTGAATATACATGACTCATCACATGTACAAAAATATGTTGAGGGTAATAAACAGCAGAAATTTCGCTGGGAAGCCTTACGCACCCTCAATAAGATCTCAATCCTTCCTCGTGAGCCGGCCCACACGTTGTCAATATTTGTCGACTGCGCTGTAGAAATTTCAGTGGGAAGCTCTTACACATCCTCGACAGTCTCTATCCGCTCCCATACGATTTCCGTAGTTTTTGAGCCCCGAAGAAAGAAATTAGTGGACGTCGATTTTCTGCGGATGAAGAGGAGTACACCTGCATACAATCATGGTTCCTATAAAGGCAATGACCGCCTTATATCACAGTGAATAAATGTATTAACAGTTCTGACGATTACTTTTCAAATAATAAGTCTTATTCCCATTTGACAGCCCCTGACACTGAGTGTCTCTATTATGAGACGTCAGCCACTGCGACTGAGCACCGCATCGACATGGCGGTAGCAGTCAGCGGGGGCTAGGATGGTTCTATCGCTGGGTGTTCTTCGTGTTTTACTATCCCTATTAACACAGACCGCTGAAAGGAATATCGTACTATACTAATCTGACACCACTCTGTCGTTTGGACACGTAAAGTTCCTCTTTAACAATAATAGTATTTAGCCGGCGGGGACGACCGAGCGGTTCTAGGCGCTACAGTCCGGAACCGTGCGACCGCTACGGTCGCGGGTTCGAATCCTGCCTCGGGCATGGATGTGTGATGTCCTTAGATTAGTTAGGTTTAAGTAGTTCTAAGTTCTAGGGGACTGATGACCTCAGTAGTTAAGTCCCATAGTGCTCAGAGCCATTTTAACCATTTGACAAAAATCAGGGGTAGTATATGCAATTATACAGATACTGGTACTATCGTGTACACATGGCAAAAAAGGGCAGTGCGTTACTGCAGCCTTCATTTATACTCAAGAGGTTCATGTGAGAAGGTATGTGTAGTGGAAACGGCTGCACGACGGAAATTAACAGACTATGAACGCAGAATGGTAGTGGGAGTAGGCGCAAGAGACGTTCCATTGCGGAAATCATTAGGGTATTCAGTATTCCGAGACCCACATTGCCAAGATTGTGACGAGAGTAGCAAATATCAGGCATTACCTCTCATCACGGACAATGTAGAGACAGAAGGCCTTCACTTAAAGATCGATAGCAGCGGCGTTTCCGCAGAATTGTCAGTGCTGACAGACAAGTAACACTACGAGAAGTAATCGCAGAAATGGATGTGGTAGGTACGACGACGTAGCGTCAGTGCGCTATGTCAGCTGACGACGACTCGAATGCTTTTGTTGACAGCACAGCCTCTCCTGGGCTCGTGACCAAGTCGATTGGACCCTAGACAATTGAAAATTCGATTTGTGTTAGTAAGAGCTGATGGGAGGGTTCGACTGTGTCGCTGACCCCACGAAGTCAAGTTGTCAACACAGCACTATGCAACCTGGTGTTTGCTCCATAATGGTGTAGACTGTGTTTTCATGGAATGGACTGGGTCCTCTAGTCCAACTGAACAGCTCATTGATCGTAGATGGCTACGTTCGGCTACCTTGACCATTTGCAACCATTTATGGAATTCATGTTCCCAAATAACGATGGAGTTTTATGGATGACGATTCGATATGTCACCAGGCCAGAGTTGTTCGCCATTGGTTAGAAGAGCGTTCGGGACAACCTGAGCGAATGGTTTGGCCACTCAGATCGCCAGACATGAACACCATCGAACATATACGGGACATAATCGAGAGTTCAGTTCATGCACGAACTCCTGCACTGGCAACACTTTCGCAGTTATGGAGGGCTTTGGAGGTAGCACAGCTCAATATTTCTGGCAGGGGACTTCCAACTGCTTGTTGCGACCATCTCACATCTAGCTGGTACCTCTATGCCGGGAAAAAAGATGTCCCACACGGTATTAGGATGTACCTGTGGCTTTGTCACATCAGGGTTTCTGTGTGTCATATACGATTTTATGTGACAAAGAGGTACGTGGTGAATTATATGCAGCATTCTGACAAGGGGCATAGCCGGTTTATTTATTTTTGCAGAAACCGTAAGACCAAACACTGTACATCCCAAACCACTTGAATTAACTTTTTTATAATTTAATTTAGTTTACAAAATTGTTGTCTTTCATTTCTTCTGAATATTTGTCAGTGTATATTTCTTCATTTAGGAAAGTCAGTCTTTCTAAGTGTTTTCCTGAGTAGACTGTGTTTCACTTTCTGTGTTGCACTATTGAAATTCCTTATGTATCCGGTTTCTAGCTATGAACCGACAAACCGTGAAAAGCGTCCAATTTGTTGTTTCTTGCAGTAAAGCCAATCTTTGCATGGGTGCCTCTGTATGACTGTCTTTTCTTTCTGCATGCCATTAGGTCACAATCTATCTACGTGATCCAGTCCCCAGAAAATAAATATTTAGATGTAAAATTAAGCTGCAGAGGGGAAGACAGGAAAGGAAATGGAGGGGATCATTGGTGTCAGCTGCGTCGGGACGTGTCCTAAAGAACAGACACCACGCAGTCATATAAATATTTAGAATGTCTTGTATATTTCGAGCTACGTTATATCTAAAGGATTTTACATAACATCCCAACCCATGCCACCCTTATGTGTTTTCTTTTGTCCTCCTGTGCTTCCAGAATACACGTTACAGAGTTAGACGCTACTGTGGGATTGTAGTCAGCCATTATTCATTGCTGACAAACTACAAGTGTATGTGGTGCCACTGGATACAGTACGATATCACGGCTACTACATATAGTGGGACTCGGAGCACCAATTGAAGTTTTAGAACCCAAAATACTACCTCATCTTCAAGCAGCAATACCACCACATTTCTGGAGGACAAGTTACTTTTTTTTTTGTCATCATCTCTACTGACTGGATTGATGCAGCCCGCCACGAATTCCTTTCCTGTGCTAACCTCTTCATCTCAGAGTAGCACTTGCAACCTACGTCCTCAATTATTTGCTTGATGTATTCCAATCTCTGTCTTCCTCTACAGTTTTTGCCCTCTACAGCTCCCTCTAGTACCATGGAAGTCATTCCCTCATGTCTTAGCAGATGTCCTATCATCCTGTCCCTTCTCCTTATCAGTGTTTTCCACATATTCCTTTCCTCTCCGATTCTGCGTGGAACCTCCTCATTCCTTACCTTATCAGTCCACCTAATTTTCAACATTCGTCTATAGCACCACATCTCAAATGCTTCGATTCTCTTCTGTTCCGGTTTTCCCACAGTCCATGTATCACTACCATACAATGCTGTACTCCTGACGTACATCCTCAGAAATTTCTTCCTCAAATTAAGGCCGGTATTTGATATTAGTAGAGTTCTCTTGGCCAGAAATGCCTTTTTTGCCATAGCGAGTCTGCTTTTGATGTCCTCCTTGCTCCGTCCGTCATTGATTATTTTACTGCCTAGGTAGCAGAATTCCTTAACTTCATTGACTTCGTGACCATCAATCCTGATGTTAAGTTTCTCGCTGTTCTCATTTCTACTACTTCTCATTACCTTCGTCTTTCTCCGATTTACTCTCAAACCATACTGTGTACTCATTAGACTGTTCATTCCGTTCAGCAGATCATTTAATTCTTCTTCACTTTGACTCAGGATAGCAATGTCATCAGCGAATCGTATCATTGATATCCTTTCACCTTGTATTTTAATTCCACTCCTGAACCTTTCCTTTATTTCCATCATTGCTTCCTCGATGTACAGATTGAAGAGTAGGGGCGGAAGGTTTCTTAATACGAGCACTTCGTTCTTGATCGTCCACTCTTTATTATTCCCTCTTGGTTGTTGTACATGTTGTATATGACCCGTCTCTCCCTATAGCTTACCCCTACTTTTTTCAGGATCTCGAACAGCTTGCACCATTTTATATTGTCGAACGCTTTTTCCAGGTCAACAAATCCTATGAAAGTGTCTTGATTTTTCTTTAGCCTTGCTTCCATTTTTAGCCGTAACGTCAGAATTGCCTCTCTCGTCCCTCTACTTTTCCTAAAGCCAAACTGATCGTCACCTAGCGCTTTCTCAATTTTCTTTTCCATTCTTCTGTATAGGACAAGCACAGGCCACTTTTGCGGAGTATTACGAGACGTAACTGTAAAGTTCTGATAATCATTGGTGGAAGCCATGTTGTGACTGTGAAACTTAGTAATAGTGTTGGTCCTTCTCCTCATATTCCGCCTCACGTGACCAGTTCCCACAAATGCACCCTTTTATGTTTCTTACCTATCAGCTTTCTTTCTTTTTATTCCGTATTTTCTCGTGGACTGAACTCTTGATTTTGCGTCACGCAACACCACCAAAGGATGTGCATCATAACTGATGCGGCTGCCGTCACCCATGCGTCGATCCACGCTCTGCTTTTGTGGCTCAAGCTCTCGCTTCCCGCGAAGCATTGTGATCTTTGCTGGCCAGTATTTCAGTTGTCTCTGCTGCAGCTAGCTGTGCAGCTGGGTAGGTCTTGTTTACCTGTTGTGCGACTAGTCCTGCGGGGCAGCACGGAGCGTGTAGTCCGCTGACCTTTGTCCCACCTCTCCGCAAAATTTCGCCTTCAAGGCTCATGTCTGTGCTCTGACCATCTGTCACCATAAGCCCTAACTGGGCGATGCCACCGATGCACCCTCTCAGTACTTTCATCAGTTCTTCTTAAATGGGGTATATTTACTTACTCATGAACACATAAAACAGTCTTCATTGTGCTCTTTCTGATGAAAAGTATCCAGACACCCCTATATTATGCGTAATCAATCCCTAGAGTCACAGGAGGTGGATCCGCAGGTATAAAATCAGACCGGAAGTTTTATGGTTCAAAGTGGCTCTGAGCACTATGGGACATAACTGCTGTGGTCATGAGTCCCCTGGAACTTAGAACTGCTTAAACCTAACTAACCTAAGGACATCACACACATCCATACCCGAGGCAGGATTCGAACCTGCTACCGTAGCGGTCGCGCGGTTCCAGACTGTAGCGCCTAGAACCGCTCCGCCACTCCGGCCGGCGGAAGTTTTATGTTGTTAGTAAACAAGCAGTAATAGCAGAAGGGGCCTGTCATCTCGGTGACTTCTAATGTGAACTAGACGTCGCCCGAGTAACAGATCCGTGACGGACCTTTCTACCCTTCCAAAGCTGACCACGTCGACGGTGAGGCGGTTGGGAAGTAGAAACGGGAAACAACATGAACTGCTACACCAATAGCGAGCAGATTCCGTGTACTGTCGGACTGGGACCGTTGAGCATTGTGGAGGGTGGTTGCAAAAGTCGCAGTAAATCAGTAGAAAGGATTATCCGTGAGTTCCAAAGTAGTACCTGTGAGCCAGTTAGGACAATGACTGAGCGCATGGCGATAAAATTATTGGGATACAATGGTCGAGCAAATTTGTGTGGTCAGTGCGAGGCTACAGTTCACACAGTGTTGAAAGCCACGCCAGTGGACAGTGGATGACTTCAAACGAGTTACTTTGAGTGATGAAGCACTCTATACCCTGTCGCAGTCCGATGGAATGGTTTGGGTTTGACAGATGCCTAGAGAACGTTATCTGCCATCACGTGTAGTGCCAACCATGACGTAAACAGAATGTGGTATTCTGTTATTGGGGTGGTTAGGGAGTGGTCACTTATTACGTTTAAGGAAACAGTAAATTCAAATGGAAATGAACACATTTCACAGAATTGTGTGCTGGCTACAAAACAGCTCAGAAATGGCTATTGTTTGTATCAGAATAACAGTACAGCCCGTCATAAAGCAGCATATGTGAGGCAGTGGTCTATCGCTAATAGCACTCCTGAAATGGAGTGGTGTGCCTACAGTCCCTACCCGAACACTGTGGATCTACAATGGATCACCTTTGAGACGATTTGGAACGTAGACGTCGTCCCGGATTCCAGTCTCCAGCATCAATAACCTGTCGTTTCGGCGCTTGAAGAAGAATGGACTGGCATTCCTCCACACACACTCAGACGCTTGATTCAGAATGCCCCTAACAGAGTTCAAGCTGTCATTAAAGCGAAGAGTGGGCATACCTCGTATTAATGTGCACTGATAATCTTCCGGATGCTTTTGATCAGGTAGTGTATAAAGTTACCCACAGAATCTCCCAGAAAAAAAATTGCAAGTTTTATCCAGGGAAACACGCCTGTTTTAGAAGAAGGTATAGATTCTGAACCACCTATTGATTATCAAAAAGTTACAGAAACAATCAAAGATTATAAGCTTACGATTTTATAGGGCTTACATACGGCGTGAAAGTCGTTGTTCTTTGGACCGAAGTCTCTGCTAGCAGCACTTGGGGATGAAAGAATAAAATGTATCTACATCAGCTCGTTACAGAATATAAGCAAGGCTACAGCTTCCATACGATCACATCAAGTGATTGAAAAGTTCAGAATTCACAATGCAATTAGGCAAGGCGACCAAAACTATTTTCTGCCGCCCTCGAAGAAGCCCTGAAATAATTTAATTGAAACGAAGAAGGTTCAAATGGCTCTGAGCACTATGGGACAACTCCTGAGGTCATCAGTCCCCTAGAACTTAGAACTACTTAAACCTAACTAACCTAAGGCCATCACGCACATCCATACCCGAGGCAGGATTCGAACCTGCGACCGTAGCGGTCGCGTGATTCCAGACTGTAGCGCCTAGAACCGCTCGGCCACCCAGGCCGGCAAACGAAGAAGGAATAAGCTTGATTTTCGTTTTGCAGATTACATTATTTTATTTATTTTTGGAACCAGGAGAGCTTCAGGGAACTATGGAGGTGCTGAACAGAGCGTGTATGGCAGTAAACCTGAAGATTAGAGTAATGCAAAAATACTGTATAATCCGTACGCTGATGGTAAAGATAAATGATAAAATCATAGACACATTTGAGGAAGTTGTACACTTAGAGCAACTGTAAACGTCAATCAAACGTACACCTAAAGAAATAATCGCAGAAGTGAACACTAAATGATCCTCACACGGAAACTCTATAGCAAATGTACAAAGCCATTAAGAAGTTACCGATATTGAACTCGATATTAAATGCACAAACGTGCAACGAAGTGCTGTATGTAGGCCAGAAGAAGGACTGTCTGAGGAACAAACACGTGGATTACAGGAAATAGAACAAAAAGTGGCATTGATGCAATGAAATTGAAACGAGGATGAGTTGGGCTAACAGCGAAACAAAACGGTGGAAATGGGCTCGAGACATTCTGTATCCGAGTCTCCGTGATAAGAAAGGAGAAAAGACCAAGAAGACGGGCTAGCGAAAAAGGAACTGGTGGCACAAAAAAAAGAAAGGAAAAGAAGAAAACGCAAGACGAACTTGGATATGACAAGTTCAAGACCGTAATCTCTGGAGAAGCCTGGAAGAAACGTGCATTTCCTGAAAAGAAGTTCAAAAAATGGTTCAAATGGCTCTGAGCACTATGGGACTTAACATCTGTGGTCATCAGTCCCCTAGAACTTAGAACTACTTAAACCTAGCTAACCTAAGGACATCACACACATCCATGCCCGAGGCAGGATTCGAACCTGCGACCGTAGCAGTCCCGCGGTTCCGGACGGAGCGCCTAGAACCGCTAGACCACCGCGGCCGGCGAAAGCACCAAAAAGAGGAAGAGGAAACGAAATGAAATTTCACTGGTTGACGGGGTAAGTGATGTTTCAGTGATTACAAAATAGAGCCAAATTTACGAGAACTTGGAATTATGGACCCAATTATCAGTACGACGATGTACCCCCTCTGGCCTGCATGTGCTATTTCATTTGGGAACGGTGTCATAAACCTATAATATCTTTCCGCATTCTGCTGCCACAAGTCATTGATATCGTGTGTAGTGGCAATGGGACTGAGTGGACGTCCAAGCTGGTCCATGTACGTACCGTCGATGACAGATCTAGGTATCGTGTTGGCCACGGGAATACCATATAATCACCCAGACTGTTCATAGAGACAAGTTCCATGTATGGACGAGAATTGTCCAATAGAAAAACGGAGCCGTGTCAGTGTCACATGAGAGGTAAAGCAATAAGATGCACGATGTCTCTGACGTACCGTTTGGCCATCGAGAGTTTCTCAAACACTACCAGCTGTAACATGAAGCCATAGCCGACGTTTCCACACACCATCAGCCAGGAGAAACACCACTGTGCCTAACTGAAATAATTGGAAGAGTAAGACCTCTCTCCAGGTCATCACCACATTTGTTGATAAGGATAATGCGTGATAGTGCAGAATCACGATTCATTGCTGAACACAATGCGACGCCATTCGTCAGATGTCCGAGCTTCCTGGTTTCGCACCTTTCCAAACACAGCCGTTTCTGTTGAAGTGTTAACGGCAGGCTACGCATGTGATGGTAATTCCCAAGCCTGTCCGTTGCTAGTGTCCGACGAACGGTACAGGATGACACACTCTGTTACAGGGATCCACTACTTGTTCTTGGATGGCACGCGCCGATGTGAAGTTGTTACGACGAGCTTGGTGCACAATATGGGAGTAACTGTTGTGGTGGACAGACGTGGTCCACCAGAACATTGGCGACAGTGATGCCTGTCCTCATGTTGCCGTGCCAGCCAACATCGGTCCGCTGTCGCATTCAGTTGCTAACCGGATCTGGTTGCTGCAAGATTCATTCAGCCAGCCAAGTTGAGACCGACAACGAAGCCTCTTTCAAGCTGTTTTAGGTGCTGATAACGCTGTCTCATACGAGTAAGTGGCTAATCCGTGTGCTACACAGTGATCGCTCAACATCTGACTATGTTCACGCAGCTTATATAACTACCAGACGTGGTAACTATAGTAAACACGAGCAATTATCAGTCACTCTATTGCCGTTCTACCTATTATAGAGAACTGCAACTCTAATCATTTACATAACCATCCATGGTGTGTACGTGTACGAAGTTACATTGAGGTCTGAGCATACCTCCTGGTTGATTTACTTTTTTGTCACGCAGCATACATCCAGCACTATCTTTTAAACGATAATGATGAGCTCTAAAGCAGTTCACAGTGCTATATTTCGGGGGGCACCATAGTGATGTACTCATCAGCGATTTCGATGCCAGTGGAAAGGTTGAGCTATGCACGCTAAAGGAATACCTTCCAGAGAGTGCAGAAGTTGTTTCTCATTAACCTCAATAAAATGTTTCAAACCACACTAGCCGCTGTTTGTTATTTTGTGGACTCTTCCCACAGTTGTTATCACCAGATACTTTTCCACATCATGCTGATTCAACAAACTGGAGAAGATAAAAGTGTCACCCAATACCGAAATTGTCAGAAACTTAATCTAAGATGCTGCAGTTGCTATACGTATCGGAGGTCTAGGACTTATCTGCTATAAGTCAGCAGGATACCAAAATCTCCCTGGACCTCTGGGAAAGGCTAATACTTCGCCATATCGAGCCGGCCGCTGTAGCTGAGCGGTTCCAGGTGCTTCAGTGTGGAACTGCACTGCTGCTAAGGTAGCGGGTTCGAATCCAGCCTCGGGCATGGATGTGTGTGATGTTCTTAGGTTAGTTGGGTTGAAGTAGTTCTAAGTCTAGGGGACTGATGACCTCAGATGTTAAGTCCTATATTGTTTAGAGCCATTTGAGCCATATCAAGATACGCTTTGCACAAGCGGAAATGTTCCTTACCCTAGGAATCTCTTCAAATCAGTGGAGGAGTGTGACGTGTCTTCCAGTGTCGACTGGAGACTCAAAATCGGTGTAAATTCTAATAATGCGACACTTTATAATCACTTGTGTACTGAATACTGTTTTGCACACGAGAGGACGTTCGTAAAATAACCTATAAACAGCGCACACACCCAGCGAAAGCGGTAACGAAAAGGCACTGAATGACTGAAGCGAGTCATAAAGTAACTTGCGAAGTAACGCTGTTCGTATCACTAGTTAGTAATACTAGTCAGAAAACTACTTCTGCATGACAAAAACCAAAATTAAACACAAACCTATAAATAAGATATGAACAGATCTAGAACTAATTGTATTTGTGTCACAACAGGAGAACCTTCTCAGTCAGCTATGAAAATCTCTCTTTCTGATGCTGTAGTACTTTATAGAAAGTACTGCAGAATCTTTAAACGAGCAGATAAGAGTAAATGATAAATAGGTAACTGATTTATGACAAATGTCCTTAACAAAACCTTAAGTTTTTCATGTTTTTTTTTAATAATAGTGTTATCAGGAGAAAGAAACCTGACGTTCTACGGATCGGAGGGTGGAATGTCAGATCGCTTAATCGGGCAGGTGGGTTCGAAAATTTAGAAAGGGAAATGGATAGGTTAATGTTAGATATAGTGGGAATTAGTGAAGTTCGGTGGCAGGAGGAACAAGACTTTTGGTCAGGTGAATAGATGGTTACAAATACAAAATCAAATAGGGGTAATGCAGGAGTAGGTTTAATAATGAATAAAAAATAGGAATGCTGGTAAGTTACTACAAACAGCATAGTGAACACATTATTGTGGCCAAGATAGACACAAAGCCCACCGCTACTACAGTGGTACAAGTTTATATGCCAACTAGCTCCGCAGATGACGAAGAAATTGATGAAATGTGTGATGAGATAAAAGAAATCATTCAGATAGTGAAGGGAGACAAAAATTTAATAGTCATGGGTGACTCGAATTCGATAGTAGGAAAAGGGAGAGAAGGAAATGTAGTAGGTGAATATGGATTGGGGGGTAAAAAATGAAAGAGGAAGCCGCCTGGTAGAATTTTGCACAGAGCATAACTTATTTAGCTAACTCTTGGTTCAAGAATCATGAAAAAAGGTTGTATACCTGGAAGAAGCCTGGAGATACCAGAAGGTATATGTTAGATTATATAATGGTAAGACGGAGATTTGGGAACCAGGTTTTAAAGCTGAAGAAACTGCAAAAAGGTGGGAATTTAAGGAGATGGGACCTGGATAAACTGACTAAACCAGAGGTTGTACAGAGTTTCAGGGAGATTAAAAGGGAACAGTTGACAGGAATGGGGGAAAGAAATAATGCAGGAGGAGAATGGGTAGCTTTGAGGGATGAAGTAGTGAGGACATCAGAGGATCAAGTAGGTAAAAAGACGAGGGATAGTAGAAATCCTTGGGTAACAGAAGAAATACTGAATTTAATTGATGAAAGGAGGAAATATAAAAAATGTAGTAAATCAAGCAGGCAAAAAGGAATATAAACGTGTCAAAAATGAGATGGACAGGAAGTGAAAAATGGCTATGCAGGGATGGCTAGAGGACAAATGTAAGGATGTAGAGGCTTATCTCACTAGGGGTAAGATGGATACTGCCTACAGGAAAATTAGGGTGATCTTTGGAGAAAAGAGAACCACTTGTATGAATATCAAGAGCTCCGATGGAAATCCAGTTCTAAGCAAAGAAGAGAAAGCAGAAAGGTGGAAGGAGTATAAAGAGGGTCTATACAAGGACGATGTACGTGAGGACAATATTATTGAAATGGAAGAGGATGTAGATGAAGATGAAATAGGAGGTACGATACTGCGGGAAGAGTTTGACAGAGCACTGGAAGACCTGAGTCGAAACAAGGCCCAGGAGTAGACAACATTTCATTAGAATTACTGACAGCCTTGGGTGATCCATTCCTGACAAAACTCTACCATCTGGTGAGCCAGATGTATGAGAAAGGCGAAATACCCTCAGACTTCAATAAGAATATAATAATTCCAATACCAAAGAAGCAGGTGTTGACAGATGAGAAAATTACCGAACTATCAGTTTAATAAGTCACGGCTGCAAAATACTAACACAAATTCTTTAGAGACGAATAGAAAAACTGGTAGAAGCCGACCTCAGGGAAGATCAGTTTGGATTCTGTAGAAATGTTGGAACACGTGAGGCAATACTGACCCTACGACTTATCTTAGAGAATAGGTTAAGGAAAGGCAAACCTACGTTTCTACCATTTGTAGACTTAGAGAAAGTTTTTGACAATGTTGACCAGAATACTCCCTTTCAAATTCTGAAGATCTCAGGGGTAAAATACAGGGAGCGAAAGGCTATTTACAATTTGTACAGAAACCATATGGCAGTTATAAGAGTCGAGGGGCATGAAAGGGATGCAGTGATTGGGAAGGGAGTGAGACAGGGTTGTAGCCTCTCCCCGATGTTATTCAATCTGTATATTGAGCAAGCAGTAAAGGAAACAAAAAGAAAAATTCGGAGTAGGTATTAAAATCCATGGAGAAGAAATAAAAACTTTGAGGTTCGCCGATGACATTGTAATCCTGTCAGAGACGGCAAAGGACTTGGAAGAGCAGTTGAACAGAATGGACGGTATCTTGAAAGGAGGATATAAGATGAACATCAACAAAAGCAAAACGAGGATAATGTAATGTAGTCAAATTAAGGCGGGTGATGCTGAGGGAATTAGATTAGGAAATAAGACAATTAAAGTAGTAAATGAGTTTTGATATTTGGGGAAGCAAAGTAACTGATGATGGCCGAAGTAGAGAACAAATAAAATGTAGACTGGCAATGGCAAGGAAAGCGTTTTTGAAGAAGAGAAATTTGTTAACATGGAGTATAGGTCTACGTGTCAGGAAGTCGATTCTGAAAGTATTTGTGTGGAGTGTAGCCATGTATGGTTCAAAAATGGTTCAAATGGCTCTGAGCACTATGGGACTTAACTTCTGTGGTCATCAGTCCCCTAGTACTTAAACCTAACTAACCTAAGGACATCACACACATCCAAGCCCGAGGCAGGATTCGAACCTGCGACCGTAGCGGTCACGCGGTTCCAGACTGAAGCGCTTAGAACCACACGGCCACACCAGCCGGTGCCATGTATGGAAGTGAAACATGGACGATAAGTAGTTTCGACAAGAAGAGAATAGAAGCTTTCGAAATGTGCTGTACAGAAGAATGCTGAAGATTAGATGGGTGGATCACGTAACTTATGAGGAGGTATTGAATAGAATTGGGGTAGAGTAGTTTGTGGCACAACTTGACTAGAAGAAAGGATCGTTTAGTAGGAAATGTTCTGAGGCATCAAGGGATCACCAATTTAGTATTTGAGGGCAGCGTGGAGGGTAAAAATCGTAGAGGGAGACCAAGAGATGAGTACACAAGGCAGATTCAGAAGGATGTATGTTGCAGTAGGTGGGAGATGAAGAAAGTTGCTCAAAATAGAGTAGCATGCAGAGCTGCATCAAACCAGTCTCAGGACTGAAGACCACAACAACAACGGCGTCGAATGCCTGAGACCTCCGCTTAAAAATAAATTTAACTACGTAGTTATTACACTGACTTCAACACAAGCACTAACATTCATCATAAACTCATTTAAATCATAACATTTGCTGTTCATGACAAAATTTGCCGTTATATTTTCTATTCATTTAGCAGGGACACATTTTAGATTTCCTGAAACATACAGCACATAAAAGGCGTTAACGAAATTTCAAACTTCTATCCAACTTCACTTTCACTAACAGCCTGCAAAATGTTTGAAATGATTACGTATTAGCAGCTTCTTCGACATCTCTCTACATGTAATACACTATTTGAGTTACAGTATGAATTAAAGAAAATTAATATTGGCAACGCTGTTTACACATACAACAGTAATGTACGCTATTTATTACGTAATACAGTACAGGCTACTAGAATCCTACGTGATTTACCAAAGGTGTTTGGCTTTGTGAATCAAAACATTAGTTTACATTTTAGCCCAGGCAATGTTAAAATTGATTTAAGCCGCATACAATGGCTGTCAGTATCAAATGTATGTAATGTTAACGGCTGCCATCTGATGGGGATCTGATTTTATGTGATGTCTCTCAGGGCTTCTATCGCCAAGATGAGAGGTGGAAGACGAAAGTTAGCTGATGGGGAAGCTGCGGGGGTAATGGTTAGTCGTAGCTACTGAATGTCAGTTACCTAGTGTTATTATTAGAATGCTTAGCGATCTGGAGCGAACAGGTAAACATACGTTGAGCTTATTTGCCACAATGCACTAAGATTAACTCAGATGTTACACAGACTGTAATTACACACTTATGACTCCGATTCAAACTCTCCTGGTCAGAGTGAAGGATGATGCGTACAGGCGCTCAACGGCGAGGCTATCACAGGCTGCGCAAATTGAGCTACGGACCTTATGCGACTGTCCTAGTTCACGATCAGAAAGGGCAGTGAATGATAATTGCGTCAGAAATAAAATTACCAGTTCGCTGTTAGGTTGTTAGGTAGCAACAGAATTCTGGCTGACTCGTCTGTTCAAATAGAAATCTAAGATTATTAATATAATACCTGGCTAGGTGACGGCTACCGAACAATTATATTGCGTACATAGTATCGCTAGTAACTTACATTGCCAAGTTCATTTTGTTTGCATATGATCTAAATACTCTAATAAACTGAGAATCGAATTCATCTTAGTAGCCAGTTGACAATGGAAAGTCCATGAAAGATTCTTAGCCAACTCATTGTAGTTCAGTTTTGAAAGACACTTATTTATACTCGTAAATGTGAAGACCTGGGGACAAAGGTATTGAAAGCTTTAAATTCTTGTGACTTCAGCTGGACGGACTCAATTTGGAACGCACTTTTGTTGAACTATTTAAGTACCTAAATAATACTTTGTTTCAATGCAGACTTTGTTAGTCATTGTTAGCGTAAAAATAATGGCTGGCAACTCCTCAAACAAAATGGCCGAATTATATGTGGTATGAAGTCTACCCATTCTGCACAACCATTTTAAAAGAACTCCGTTTATTACACACATCAAACAAAGTTTTGCATCACCGCGGTTCCGGGAGCTCTGGAACCTGTACAGAATATGGCCCTTTTTATTGCGCATGAAAACCACACATTGCATGTTATACAGGTAGTACCATACAGCGAGACCTCTAATGCCCAGTAGCATGTCCTCTTGCATTGATGCATGCCGACCGAGCGAGGTGGCGCAGTGGTTAGCACACTGGACTTGCATTCGGGAGGACGACGGTTCAATCCCGTCTCCGGCCATCCTGATTTAGGTTTTCCGTGATTTCCCTAAATCGCTTCAGGCAAATGCCGGGATGGTTCCTGTGAAAGGGCACGGCCGATTTCCTTCCCCATCCTTCCCTCACCCGAGCCTTCGCTCCGTCTCTAATGACCTCGCTGTCGACGGGACGTTAAACACTAATCTCCTCCTAATCTCCTCCTCCCTTGATGCATGCCTGTATTCGTCGTGCATGCTATCCACAAGTTCATCAAGGCACTGTTGGTTCAGATTGTCCCACTCCTCAACGGCGATTCGGCGTAGATCCCTCAGAGTGGTTGGTGGGTCACGTCGTCCACGAACAGCACTTTTCAATCTATCCCAAGCATGTTTGGTAGAGGTCATGTCTGGAGAACATGCTGGTCACTCTAGTCGAGCGATGCCGTTGTCCCGAAGGAAGTCATTCACAAGATGTGCACGATGGGGACACGAATTGTCGTCCATGAAGACGAATCCCTCGCCAATATGCTGCCAACATGGTTGCACTATCTGTCGGAGGATGGTGTTCGCGTATCGTACAGCCGTTACGGCGCCTTCCATGACCACCGGCGGCGTACGTTGGCCCCACGTAATGCCACTGCAAAACAACAGAGAACCTTCACCTTGCGGCAGTCGCTGGACAGTGTGTGTGATGCGTTCAGCCTGACTGGGTTGCTTCCAAACACGTCTCCGATGATTGTCTGGTTTGAAGCATATGTGACTCTCATCGGTGAAGAGAACTTGATGCCAATCCTGAGAGGGCCATTCGGCATGTTTTTGGGCCGATCTGTACCGCGCTGCATAGCGACGTGGTTGCAAAGATGGACCTCGCCATGGACGTCGGGAGTGAAGTTGCGTATCACGCAGCCTATTGCGCACAGTTTGAGGCGTAACGCGACGTGGATTGAAAATTGCCCATCAGACCTCGGTTTTTTACACTCACAGGAGATAATCGACCAACAATAATTGGAGATAACGAATGCTACTGCTTGGGTACATTATCTGTGTAAAAGTGATTCATCGCGACATCCAAAGGAAATTAAGAATTATAACGAACTTTGGGATCATGTATTATCCAAAAGTACTGGAGATGCGTTTTTTGTTGTCAAGGAATACTGTTGCTTTTTCCCATCATCCCAAATCCGAAGGAAGAAAAGAAGATTAGGATTTTACATCACGTTCAGAAAGAGCTTAAGTTAGTATTAGGTAAGAACAGACTCTCTCGTCTCCATCGCGGAATTCGATGTAAGTCATTTAGTATAACCAAGCAAAACCGAAATATGAATAGTTGGACGGGGATGTGAACTATCATTTTTCCGTAAACAATAGTATTCACGATTAGATGTAACCTCTTTCGACGGACCCAAACGAACATCTTGAAATCTGAAAATAAAAATTGAAACTTCTGTGCACACTACCTAAAAAAAAAAATTAAACAAAACGGAACTTCATGGATTGAATAATTACACGATACTTCCGTAATTACAGTATCACGTCAAATTCGTAAAGAACTTAACAGTATGTGGCCACTTATCAGAATGATGTTGCACTACCTCTTGCCTGGATACGTGCACTGATTTGGCACTGGACGCGGCGCTGGGACAGAGTTGACGTCCAACCTGGCACCACGCATGTTCCATCTGGGACAGATGTGAGGACCTTTCTCGCCATGGGAGTGCTTCAGCATCACGTGTATAATTTATAGAGACACGTGCCATCAGTAGACGAGTATTTCCCCGCTGAAAAGGGACACCACGATACTATCTCTTGATAAGAAACGCACGAGAACTCAGGATATTCGTGACGTACCGTTGTGTCATTATGGTTCCCTCTATCGCTACCAGCTGTGACAAATGGTCATACCCACACCATGACGTTAGAAGTAACAACGCTTTGCTTCTCCGAAACATTCGAAGAATGGGACCTCTGCTCAGTTTGCGAGCATACTCTCCATTGGGAACCGATGCCCTCAGCAGTTTGGACCCATAGGAACTTACAACAAACCAAAACACCGTACTCTTGATTTGTGCTTATCAGGGTTACTGCAGAACCGCGATTCATCGATGAACACAATGTGACGACATTCATGACCAGTCCTTGCTTACCGGTGGTGGCGCCACTCCAAATGCAACCGTTTGTGTTGTGGCGTTAACGGCAGCCTACGCATGGGAAAGTCTTTCCGTAGTTGCTGTTGGTCTCTGATCAACTGTGCATGACGTCACAAAATGTTACAAGGAGTCCTTTACGTGTTAGAATTATAATTCAGCTGCTGACGGGCGTTGATATATATATATATATATATATATATATATATATATATATATATATACTCCTGGAAATGGAAAAAAGAACACATTGACACCGGTGTGTCAGACCCACCATACTTGCTCCGGACACTGCGAGAGGGCTGTACAAGCAATGATCACACGCACGGCACAGCGGACACACCAGGAACCGCGGTGTTGGCCGTCGAATGGCGCTAGCTGCGCAGCATTTGTGCACCGCCGCCGTCAGTGTCAGCCAGTTTGTCGTGGCATACGGAGCTCCATCGCAGTCTTTAACACTGGTAGCATGCCGCGACAGCGTGGACGTGAACCGTATGTGCAGTTGACGGACTTTGAGCGAGGGCGTATAGTGGGCATGCGGGAGGCCGGGTGGACGTACCGCCGAATTGCTCAACACGTGGGGCGTGAGGTCTCCACAGTACATCGATGTTGTCGCCAGTGGTCGGCGGAAGGTGCACGTGCCCGTCGACCTGGGACCGGACCGCAGCGACGCACGGATGCACGCCAAGACCGTAGGATCCTACGCAGTGCCGTAAGGGACCGCACCGCCACTTCCCAGCAAATTAGGGACACTGTTGCTCCTGGGGTATCGGCGAGGACCATTCGCAACCGTCTCCATGAAGCTGGGCTACGGTCCCGCACACCGTTAGGCCGTCTTCCGCTCACGCCCCAACATCGTGCAGCCCGCCTCCAGTGGTGTCGCGACAGACGTGAATGGAGGGACGAATGGAGACGTGTCGTCTTCAGCGATGAGAGTCGCTTCTGCCTTGGTGCCAATGATGGTCGTATGCGTGTTTGGCGCCGTGCAGGTGAGCGCCACAATCAGGACTGCATACGACCGAGGCACACAGGGCCAACACCCGGCATCATGGTGTGGGGAGCGATCTCCTACACTGGCTGTACACCACTGGTGATCGTCGAGGGGACACTGAATAGTGCACGGTACATCCAAACCGTCATCGAACCCATCGTTCTACCATTCCTAGACCGGCAAGGGAACTTGCTGTTCCAACAGGACAATGCACGTCCACATGTATCCCGTGCCACCCAACGTACTCTAGAAGGTGTAAGTCAACTACCCTGGCCAGCAAGATCTCCGGATCTGTCCCCCATTGAGCATGTTTGGGACTGGATGAAGCGTCGCCTCACGCGGTCTGCACGTCCAGCACGAACGCTGGTCCAACTGAGGCGCCAGGTGGAAATGGCATGGCAAGCTGTTCCACAGGACTACATCCAGCATCTCTACGATCGTCTCCATGGGAGAATAGCAGCCTGCATTGCTGCGAAAGGTGGATATACACTGTACTAGTGCCGACATTGTGCATGCTCTGTTGCCTGTGTCTATGTGCCTGTGGTTCTGGCAGTGTGATCATGTGATGTATCTGACCCCAGGAATGTGTCAATAAAGTTTCCCCTTCCTGGGACAATGAATTCACGGTGTTCTTATTTCAATTTCCAGGAGTATATATATATATATATATATATATATATATATATATATCAGCGGGGACAGGTGAAAATGTGTGCCCCGTCAGGGACTCGAACCAGGGATCTCCTGCTTACACGGCAGACGCTCTTTCCATTTTTTTTCCTGGTATTCTTCTTTCACAGAGGCACAGTTCCAAGTTTTGGTGAGTATGTGGCAGGCAGGTGGCGGCAGGGAGGGCCGGGGTCAAGAAAGTTGAGGCCTGGCCACCCTGTTGCCCCAAACCTGTCAAAAACTCACATTCTTTTGTTATATTTTTATGGTTTTCATTATTGGTTTTTATTAATATATCTGGTTCTGTTTGTTTCTTTTTTTCGATTACTACTGCGCTGATAATGATAAATAATTAAATAACCTGAAGTAGCGGTGAATTTTTATTCTGTGCCTCGGTTGGCAGAGTGGCTGCAGTTGCTGCTGAGTAACCTGATTGAACTATCCAATTCCCTTCTTTTCAAATAAAACATTTAACATATTGCAACGTACTTTTTTGTCTGTGGGAATCGACTCCTGTGCCAGAATGCTGTTGTCATGTATTCTTGAAATACAAGGGTATCACCATCTCCATTTAGGTTAATGACATAATTAACAAAATTTCCGAGCAGCCACATCACTGTATTGTTTTTCGTTGCGGGATAGAACGTATAGTCAGGCCAGAGTAATAGATCGGTGGTGAATGTTTGTTTCGAACTCCTGGCGAGAAGTGGCAGTTTTTGCCTGACCAACTTCCAGTTCATCAGATGGCCGGAACACGTGAACCTGTGCCTCAGGGTGACTAGTAAGCCACATTTTCCACAAATTTCGCGATCACTGGGTCCAATGCGGTGCAGCTTTTCATTGGTCGGAATTACATTGTTAACAACTTTATACCAGGTCGAAGCCAAGCTGATATTGTCCCACACTGTATTCCACGTTACGTTGTGTACCTCAGTTCGATGGAAGCTGGACTAGCAGTCCTCCGCCACGCACCAATCAAATGCTTTGTAGTTAAGGCAGATTTTTGTAAAATATCTGCACCTAAATTGCTCGTTTCAAGGTAGAATTCACGAACATACTTTAGTTGATAATGAAGTTTACCAATTTCAATTGGAGGCACCATACTTGCTGGGCGGAGAATGTGAAACAGCTTCGATGTCACGGTATGAGAGTAGGTGTTACATATCACGATGATTATACGTATGTAGAGAGATTTTGCCTTCTTACTAATGTCCGCCAGTGCCAAGCCCCCTGTTTGTCTAGACGTCGCGATGGTACTATACCCCACTTTGAATATGATGTGACCCTGCCACAAATATCTGCTACACAGTAGCATTTTTTTTTTTTTTTTTTGCTACCATTTTCGGGATAGGGGACACCTGCGCCACATAGTAGACTTCACACAGAATATAGGTGTCAAGAATTCTGATTTTCTCGATGAGATTCGTTACCCGCCATGTATTTTCAAGTACAGCTCTCTGTAGTTTCTCTGTTGTCCGCTTCCAGTTCTGAGCTGCCATTCGTAATGGACACTTGTGTTCAATGATGCCTAAAGATGTATGACGTTCTACAGCGGTGGCCCACGGAATAGTGACAGAGTCGAATCCCCTGATATTTAAAAGTTTGCATTTGTGGCTGGCTGGCTCTGAGCACTATGGGACTTAACATCGATGGTCATCAGTCCCCTTGCATTTGTGCTTCTGAGGCTTGTCCGTAGGTGTCAATCACTGATTTAAATGTGGTAACATCACTGTGGCGGCGTAAGAGAACCGAAACATTATCTGCATAGGCTCTGACAGTGAGATTCTGCCCTAAAACAGTCAATCCAGTGAGGGTTGCGCTCAGTCTCCTCAATAGCGGCTCAAGGGAGAGCACAAAAAGCGACGTGGAAGGGGGACTGCCTTGCGGGACACCCCGTTGGATGCTAATATCTTTTGCCAGTTGTCCGTAAACGGTGATTTTGGCACGTATCCCAGTGATCGTATTCCGTATGACAGTCACAACCCGGTCGTCGAGTCCTGTTTGCCGCAGTACCTGTACTAGATAATAGTGACTAACACGATCAAAAGCTTTCTTAAAATCGACAGACAGCAAGGCACATTGGACATCAGTCACCGCAGCGGTGGAAATGACATCGCGATATTCTGCAATTGTTGTCATAATTGACCTCCCCAGGATGCAAGATTGATGTGGTGGGACGAGTTTCTAAAGTATTGGCGTCTGTCTGGTGTTAACGGCTCGGCCTACTGTCTTGTAATCAAAATTCATGAGAGTGAGTGGACGGAAATCGTCTAGTGTATTGCGGCCTGGATTCTTGCGAACTAAACTCTTCCTGCTTTGAATTCGAAAGGAATAGGAGCTCCCCGCGCTATTTAATTGACAACCTCAGTATAGGCGCCACCTACGACATCCCAGAACTTAACATAAAATTTTTGAAGCAGGCCGTCTGGACCAGGGGATTTCTTGGACGGCGATTTTAAGATGAGTTCCAAAACCTCTGGTGCCGTAAACTCTAATAAAAATTATTCATTATCAGCAGGAGTGACATCGCTATCAATAACCCCTACCATATCTGCAACAGACGCTGCATTAGTGTCTTCGAGGGAGTACTGTTCAAAATGTCGGCGGAGTGTCTGAACAATATCGTTTTGATTTGATAGGAGGCCCCCACCTCCCCTCCTCAAACCATCAATAAACATGCGTCTGCCACGGGACTGGTGTTGAATCAAGTGTTACATGCTCGCTCGTTCTGCTTCGACGACAGATTTGGGTTTAGATTTAAGCAGAAGACCTTCCAATTGTTTCCGCTTCAAGCTCAAGAGTTTAGCCTTCACACTCTTAATTGCTGTTAGGTTGGCGTTGGTGAGACCGACGTTGTCGTACAATTCGCGAAGTATTGTATAGTAAAGCTTAAATGTCTTCTTCTTATCTTGTGCTACCCGGGCTCCATAATAAATTAAACCTTTTCTCAGTTTCGGTTTCGCTGCATGGATCCACTAGTCAGCTTTGGAGGGAAAACTGCCAATCGTGCGTAAACAGGCATTCCACGTGGTGCGGATTACATCTTCGATTTCGCTGTCATCCAGGTGAGCAATGTTTAATCTCCGTTGGGGGTCGGTAAAATTTTGCAGGCTGTCTATCTAAGTTAACAGTGGCGGCGAGGGCACAATGATCGGAAAAGCACGTCAGAATAACATCAACTGAAAGAAGCCTATAACTCATACTGTCAGATGTACATCCTATCCAGTCAGCTGCAGGAGGTAGAGGTGAAGAATGTGAACTTCACTAGGGTGGGATATCTAAGCTCGCAAACGTCTTTCAGGTTAATAGTCCGAACAAGATCGTGTAGCTCTTTACAGTAAATAAAACTAGGAACCTGGTCTTTGGTATGGAGCACGCAGTTAAAATAGGCCCCCCCCCCCCCCCCACCATTAAAATATTTTGAGGGCATCTCCTTAACAGATAAAGCACCTCCTCTATAAAAAAGCAGGATCGTTCTGACCTGTTGCTCGTGCCTGACGGTGCATATAAGTTCATGAGAGTGACACCATAGACTTGAGAGCCGATCCCTCGACCGGAATCTAAAAGTTCAATCGCGTGGATTGGAATGCCCTCCCGTATCAGGATAACAGTTCCTGTGTGTTCTTCAGGAGCCACGTTCTGGATAGTCTTAAAACCGGGGATGGACAAGCGTAAAATGCAAACTTCCTGCTAGAGGGCAATATCTGCTTCCGACTCAAAGGAATTGTTGGATTGTTGCTATTTTTAATGCTGATGTCATCTTATTGATGTTTAGAGAAAGTATTTTATAAGAACCTTCAACATCGCAGCGCGTCAGCAATCGTTGTTTAAAGTATTAAAAAACTAACAACTAGCCTCGATTGCGAAAAAAGCACCTAGTGTTAAGAACAACTGTCGTGGTTGGCAGGAGAGCCAACACCGGGTTACTAGAGGAGGCCGAAATGCACGCGTTTTAGCTCACGCAGGCTGGCGTGAGGTCTGCAACAGGACAAGGAAATTAGTATTAAAAAAAAAAAAAGGACGTAGCTGGTGGAATACTTAACTTTAATCCATTAATGATGAACGTCGCTCTTGATGGTACATGATTCACAATATCAATAGTAACTGAATATGGCGCCTTGCTAGGTCGTAGCAAGTGACGTAGCTGAAGGCTATGCTAAACTATCGTCTCGGCAAATGAGAGTGTATTTTGTCAGTGAACCATCGCTAGCAAAGTCGGCTGTACAACTGGGGCGAGTGCTAGGAAGTCTCTCTAGAGCTGCCGTGTGGCGGCGCTCGGTCTGCAATCACTGATAGTGGAGACACGCGGGTCCGACGTATACTACCGGACCGCGACCGATTTAAAGGCTACCACCTAGCAAGTGTGGTGTCTGGCGGTGACATCACAACAACAGTAAAACCCACAAGTGCCGGCCGAAGTGGCCGTGCGGTTAAAGGCGCTGCAGTCTGGAACCGCAAGACCGCTACGGTCGCAGGTTCGAATCCTGCCTCGGGCATGGATGTTTGTGTTGTCCTTAGGTTAGTTAGGTTTAACTAGTTCTAAGTTCTAGGGGACTAATGACCTCAGCAGTTGAGTCCCATAGTGCTCAGAGCCATTTTTTTAAAACCCACAAGTGTCTAAGAAAACCTTTGTCAATGATTAAACGAACACCATAGCTATACATTTATAAACGAAAAAGAAAAGGAACAAACAATACATACGTACAAAGTCAAAACCACTACTTAACTTAATGGTGTACGCTCCACCTCACACCGGCCTATGTTCGATGGTTCTGAAGAGGGTGTAGTTATCTACGCCGAAACCTGAGTTAACACTTAACACTAGGTGCTTTTTCGCAATCGAAGTATTTTATAAGCTTAAGCTATGGACACAGGTAGACTCGGCCGAACTGGTTAAAGAAAATTCGCCTTTAGTCTAAGTCCATTTTAGCTGGAGACGGAGGACCTACTTCGTTATCATCAATCCGAGGTTCATTAGCCGCAGACTGCGTATTTTTCTTCCTCACGGCATTTATATTCGGCTGGGCTTTCGTCCTACGGCGTCCTGTAGGAGGGAAGCTCGCTTCAGACGGAGACGTGGGAGGATCTAAGCCATCAGTGTTCAGCTGTGGTTGCACCGTGTCGGGAGTCTGCGTTGCAGACGGAGTTTCAGCCAGAGGTAATCCGTTATCACTGGGTTGCTGACCAACACCACGACCCTCGCCTTGTTGGTTGTGGGTTGGAACCGGGCACGCTTCAGCTTGTTTACGAGCACTACCTTCCTTGTTATTATTTGGAGGAAATCCCGCCGTTGCCATCGACACCGCGTCGTCACTAGGCAAGCTCGGCATAAACACATCAAGAGGCTGGTCGTGTCGTGGGTCGGCTCGTTGTGATTCCTCAACCGGGCCCGCCACGACCGACATCAATACAGCTGGAGACTGTTGTGATTCTGGGGCGGATTGCGTGTTATTCTCCGTGACGTCAGCGGCTGCTATCGCCTCTGCCGTGTCACCTACTGCTGCTACAACAACTGTTGCTGCTATCGGTTTTGAGACTTCGGTTTCAGGCACGTTCGGCAATGAGTCTTGACGCACGCCCTGTCCTGAGTATATATCTTCGTCATCCGTACTACTCCCCTCATGCGTCCGACGTCGTTTATGGGTAAAAGGGTGTATGTCCGGCTTATCCGATTCATGTTTAGCATGTAACGAGGGAAAATCCACACGCGGCAACGTATCAAAAATGGTTCAAATGGCTCTGAGCACTATGGGACTCAACTGCTGTGTTCATAAGTCCCCTAGAACTTAGAACTACTTAAACCTAACTAACCTAAGGACATCACACACATCCATGCCCGAGGCAGGATTCGAACCTGCGACCGCAGCGGTCGTGCGGTTCCAGACTGTAGCGCCTCTAACCGCTCGGCCACTCCGGCCGGCGGCAACGTATCACCCTGCGGTAAAACATCTGGGAAATACGGAAGCGTCCGATCTAACCCGTCGGCTTTGACCCATGACGTCACAAATATAGCGGAAACGACAATTCCAATATGGCGGATATAGAAACGTTGCATACGTATCACAAAGACGAAAACACATAGAAAAACAACACACACAAAGGTTTCACAAGAACAATCTGCTAACATTGATAGCAAACAAAGATAATAATAAACAAGTGGTACTCAAGGCCAGGCAGGGGGGGGGGGGCTGCGCCCCCCCCCCCCCCCGCCAAAAAAAAACTCCCAACCTAACCTCGTATTCAGGGCTACGCTACAGATCAATGTGTAGGTCAATCAAAAGATAAAAGAAAGAAACAAAAAAAGAAAAGAAAAAACAGTATTGATTCATTAGACATAACGAGTAGCGACAAAACTCCGCGCCGTAATGACGTCACACACCACAACACCCTTACGTCACGGGTCAAAGCCGACGCGTGAGATCGGATGTTTCTGTTGACCCAACATCTGCATTAGGTGGTCCTCTCGCAGCTGTTACTTGTGGCTCCTTTACGAGATCAGCTAAGATTAATTTCCTACGCTGCTCCAAGGTATTTTTTAAAACTAACACACGCTTAGGACAATTCGTGCAAACGTGACCACTCTCATTACAGATAAAACAAGTTGCCGTCTGAACAGTGCAAGTCACATGTGCGTGGTACCCATAGACACTGAGATATGAGGGGATATTCTGTTTAACATGCATTTGAGCCAACCGGACGCCGCTAAAACACTATAATCTATGCTGGCTTTACCGCCGATCGTTATGGACATACTTCACCTCTCCGTATTGACTCAGAACCTCTTTTAGATAACAGTTTTCGACTTCAGGCGCAGGTTAAAGACAGGTACATTGACATAATCAATATCTGCATTCGAAATGATAACTGTACTCACCGACGCGTCGCGGTGACGGAACTCGGCTTTTCCTCCATGTTGCAGCAACATTTTGTCCAGCAACACCTGGTTATACAACTTCACGAAAAAACGGTATAGCTCAGTATCATAGTAGGCGGTGTGCACTTGAGCCGAAGTGATGGCGATAAAATCGACGATCCACTCGTAAATCTCTAATGAGCTCGGTTGCACAGGTCTGGTAGATTTATCAAACGCAAAACACAGGGCACATTTTCGCGGAGGCACTCTAGACGCGATCATGGCGAGAAAGCGGTCGAAACGGCTCACAAAAAAAAACACCACAAAACACTAGAACGAGATACAAAGACACGACAGCAAACGACGGCACAAAACACAATATAAACTATCGCACTTAACAGCTTTCAAGCGCGAGGCGGAGCGGAAGTATACACGTCGGAACAGCTCGACGTCTGAAGCAGGAATGCCCATCTGAGCCACAGAGGGCACAGCGGATAGCGCGACTGCAGGGACTATCTCGCGCACGTCTCCCGCGAGACCCACATTCTCACCTTATATGTCCACACACTACATTCGTAGTGTCCATACCCAACACACTCATTACTCGTGGAAGACATTCTTACCAAGTCGCATAAAAGTTCGGGTAATACGTGTGCATCCGCACAGAACAGGAAGGTCAAGGCCGGTATTGCCAGAACTATATACTTATATTGTAATGGTGTCTGTGCGTGGTGCACAATTCGGTTATCCTCGCTTGCGCTGGCTAGACGTGTCTACTTTCCCTGGCCTTCTTTCCCCATGCGGCCCAACGTCGGGCTCCTGTCACCTCCTATGACCACAGATGTGGATACAGTATGATTGGAAGAGTCAATGAGGCACCTTTGAGTCTCTGTCAGGTGCTGATAACGCTGCCTAACTTGCGTACGCCGCATATCCGTGTCCTTCAAGGTTATCAGTCAACTTCTAACATCGCCCACGTCCTATATATACTCCACCAGGCCTGGTAACAACACTGAACACGTACAACACTAATGGATTTCAGTCGGCGTTCTACCTGTCACGAAGTACTGCAGATCTAACCATGTACGTACTAGCCGATGCTGTGTCCTCAACTGAAGTAACATTGACATCTGACTAACTCTTCTGGGTGTATAAATTTTTTGCCAGACAGTGTAATTACAGATGTCACACACGAAATACATTCTAGATTGTAAAATAATGAGATAGTGTAATGGCCATACCGGCGTAAAAATGTGCGCTATCATTAACTGAAGAGATGTTCTGCTCCATTTCAAACATTAAAACTGAAAAATTAAATAAGAAAAATGTTCAGTATCAATATCTTGCGGTGATCAGGAAATCGACGAAAGTACATTACAGGTGATAAACTGTTTGGTGAAAATGAACATGAACTTCCGATCTAAAGGTTCAGTTATTATACAGATGACTCTTGGCCGTTTGAGACAGGTGAAAGCCGTCATCTATACAGATAATCGTGAATCTCTCGAAAAATAAACGCTAACAGAAAACTATTTTAGCAATCATAGTCGTCTCCAAACGATAGACGAATACGAATAATGACCATCTCGTAAGTCTATTGTCTTACCATTTAGCGTCTTCCTCAGTACCGCCGAGACAGATGCTGCTCTATCGCTATCGCTATTAATGGTTCAAATGGCTCTGAGCACTATGGGACTTAACTACTGTGGTCATCAGTCCCCTAAACTTAGAACTACTTAAACCTGACTAACCTAAGGGCATCACACACATCCATGCCCGAGGCAGGATTCTAACCCGCGACCGGAGCGGTCGTGCGGTTCCAGACTGTAGCGACCAGAACCGCTCGGCCACCCCGACCGGCGCGCTATTAAAGTATCGCAGCCTGCATGCTGTTCTGCTGCTCAGCGACTGCAACACGTCCCTCTGTTTACAGTGCAAGATCGATGTAAGTAACAGAGCCTCGTCCAATATACTTACGGATGAGACATCGCAGATGTGGCTACGGTACGCAATAAGACACAAAGAACTAGAAAAGCAGCAGGAAAGTCTACATATTCCATAAAACGAGTAAAGAAAAGTGTACTTCATTTCTCAGACGGCAAATAGAATGATTTCATTCGGGCAATGTAGAGGAAATGTGGCTCGAGTTCAAACAAATAGATGACCAAGTCTCAGAAGAATAAAAGATGGTAGACTACCTCCTTAGCACATAGGCAATGTCATGACGCTTCTTAAGAAACACCACCAACTGCACGTTAGGTACAGATACAAACCAAAGCAAAAAGCTGGAGTTATGTTGACATTAGTTAAAAATCACTCCGCTACCAGAAAGGTAGTCTTACCTTCAATAGCTGTCGTAGCAAAATGTTATCATACACTATAAAATGCCTACGAACTTAGTTCATATATTAAAGCTGTCAGTGGCACTAAAATCAAGAGTCCAAACACCCAGAAAAAGACGCATTAACAGAGTAAATCCAGAACAGATAAAGAAGGATGGTGGGAATGTTCACAGGCTTCTTTGATCAACGAGTGAGTTTAACGGAAAAGTTGAAACATCTTACCCCGTAGACACTTAAAAAAATACGTTGTACGCTTCGTATACTTGGAGAGAACCTGCTCAGGAAATATCGAGAACCGAAATTTAGGGTATGAACTACAAATATTCTTGAACCCCTGCCCCGCAGTGATCGAGCGGATAAAATACAGCTAATACAATCTCACTTGCAGGTGACCAAGCAGTCATTATTACCACAGTCCATCTCTTCTGGGGGCGAGAAGAAAATCTTAGTAAGTGTTACAGTCAGAATTTTCTTCTACGATCTATACATTGGCTCCCCGTTTATCTGTAGACGCACATGCCCATTCTTATCCTTTGCCTAAATAAGCCACCTGCTGTTCGGTCATTTCGTCATGTGCTATAGTTCCAGCGGCATTGTAATCTTTGAAAGGTGGGCAAAATTCACACAAGTCAGATAACGCATTGATGCCTCATATACACTAATACCTACGGCAAATCTTATGTAATCGTTCAAAACATGTTCCAATAGTGTTGTAACTACATTTCATCACCAGTCCACGTAGCTATTATGATTCATGAACGTTGTTTGCCAATGATATATCAGTGTGAACTGGGACGGTACTCCACCAAACGGTATTAAGCACACATACACGTAAATATCACAGCTACTGAAATAAATTCAAATGTCTAAATGTAAAACAATGATTTATCCAGTAATAAAGATATTCAACTTTCATTTGGTCGTTGTGCAAATAGTCCTAGTCTGCACCAGTGTCCCCTCCAACGATTAACTCCTAATTGGTATATACGACGTTGCTCCATGGCGATGCACCGTATTGTCGCTAGGCTGCTGATTTCCTGTCGAACTAGCCATTGGCATACATGGCCGTTACTTCAGCTGACACGTTGATGCAGATGGGCTTTGATGGAACTGCAGAACGCAATGGAACTGGAACTCCCAGTCACGCCACGGAAAGCGGCTTATATCTTGATCTGTCTAGTGATATGAAACCGCGACCTACTTGTTCTACATGACTGCTAACGTAAAGCACAGTTCCTGCTATGCTGGCGACCTCTGTTGTAGGTCGCACTAATAGTTAATGTTCTCGCTCCGCTTGGCGTGTAGGCTGCCGCGTGCAACCTGGATTGCTACAGGGAAGCCTAGTCTGCAATGTCGCTGTGACCAAGCGACTAGCGGTCACTACAAGTACAAAAATATCTGTTACTTCCTGACCTCCTCCGGAGACAAAAAATACGTCTTAATCTTGAGAAATATCACAATTTATGATCCAAATATTCAAAATAACTCTTGCTAATGCCAAGTTGATGGCAATGATGATGATGATTACGATGATGATGATGATGGAAATGTCGTGTGGCTAGGGCCCCCGTCGGGTAGGCCGGTCGCCTGATGCACGTCTTTCGAGTTGACTTCACTTCGGCGACTTGCGTGTCGATGGGGATGAAATGATGATGATAAAGACAACACCCAGAGACTGTGCGGAGAAAATCTCCAACCCAGCCGGAAATCGAGCCCGGGCCGTTAGGTATGACATTCCGTCCCGCTGACCACTCAGCTACCAGGGGCGGACATGACGATGATGATCAGTGGCTTAGGGCGCTAAATGGGAGGGTCATCAGTGCCCTTGCTTTTACTAGATACTGACGAGTTTGGTGACAAATCTAATAAAAAAGTAACATCACATTTGAAAGCCAAGTTGCATCCTCACACTAGCATTGAAAATTCGACAGTAGCATTGTGAGATCCATCAAACCGTAAAAGTCGGACAAAGCAAGGCAAAATAACTGGATAAAATCATAGATAAAATACCATTTTAAACAATGGGTGACATAGTCACACTAAAATCTCACACCTAATATCTGGGGAACAAGGCCTGACATCACACAAAATCTTAAAATACGAACCACTGATTGTCAGTTAAAATACAGGACGCATTCTCTGGTAAACACAGAACTCCTCTCGGCCGTCATATCAAACACATTCAATTAAAGTACGTCATAACGACATCTGCGATACACTGGCAGCTCCTAGCAGATGAGAATCAAGAGTGTCAATGGGCGATGTCGCTCACTAAGCCTTGTTCAGATCCGTGGTCTGTGGATAGCTTCTTTGACTAAGAATCAAGAAAATGCCCTCGATCCCTGGTTCGAACGTAGCACTGTTTAAATTTTGAATAAAAACCGTCAGCAATGGCAGCCAAAGTCTTCATGCTTAATAAGACCCTCTTGTTCTGCCAGCGGTCTTGCGCAAGATGGTGGATGAACGGAAAGACGTTCAGTATACTCACTTGCCCAGGAAGAGGGAAACTGCCCCTAGAAAGCCGAAGAATCAGAAGTGATCAACGGCATGAGTATGCAGGTGACAGTGAGAAGCACTGAGTTAAACACACACACGTATATCCACTGGACATGTGGCGTGATATTGAAAAGAGTGTCATGAGGATCTCTTTTTCTGGATTAGTCCTCCACTCGAACAACTGGGAATGGACTGCTAATACAGAGGTGACCATGAGAAAACAGTGGAGTAACTAACATACAGGTATCACAATACTCGTCAGCGCGTCGGATGTTAAAGGCTGAAAGTTGTAGGGTAGTTAGAAAATCAGAAAAGAAAAATGCAATGGCTCAATCTAGATACATTGGTGTGAGTGAAGAGAAATGGAAAAGGGATAATGACTTCTGGTCAGACGAAACAGGGCAAAATCCACAGCACCAGAGAATGGTATACCTGGAGTAGTATTCGTTGTGAACAGTAATTTAGGGCAGTAACTTAGTTACTGTGAATAGCTCAGTGATAGGGATGTTCTCAATAGATTCAACAGCAAACCATCAACGACAGCAATAGCTCAGCTATACACACTGACAACACAAGCAGAAGATGAAGAGATGGCGAAAGTATATGAAGACATTGAACCATTTGCTCAATATGTAAATGGAGATGAAAATCATATAATCAAGGGGGACATCAATACTGATACGAGGGAAGGAGAAGAAAAACCTACGATGGTAGAATATGGGTTTGGCAGTTGGAATGGGAGAGGAGAAAGTTTAGTAAATTTCTGCAATACATTTTCTCTTGTAACAGGGAATACAGTGATCAGGAATCACAAGAGGAGGAGATACACATGGTAAAGGTTTGGAGACACAGGAAGATTCCAACTGGGTACATTATCGCCAGAGACTCAGAAATCAGATAATGGATTGTAAGGGGTACCCAGGAGGAAATACAGATTCAGATAACAATTCAGTAATGATAAACAGTAGACTAAAGATTAAGAACATCATCTGGAGGAAGTAGTGTGGAAGGAAATGAAATATAGAAGTACTGGGAACCTATGAGACGTGTTTGAAGTTAGCCAAAGATGTAGACACTGCGATATGGAGTACCACAATAGGCAGTTCACTAGAAAAAGAGTGGTGATCTCTAAAATGAGCAGATACACATGTTCGACAGGCTAACACATTTCCAAGGAAGGTAAATTAGGAAAAAATTTCGGTAGCAGGAAAGATAATTCAATTGATCGACGAAAGATAGGAGTTCAAAAATGTTTACAGAAATTCAAGGAGATACTGATACATCTCACTTACGGAAGAAATAAATAAGAAGTACAGAAAATGCAAGGCTAAGTGGCTACAGATAAAGTGTGTTGGAATTGTTAAAGAAGTGAAAGTCAGAAGCACTGACTTACCATATAGAAAAGTCAAAAAAACCTTCGGTGAATTTAAAAGCAACGGCAGCAACGTTAAGAGTGGAATGGGAATTCCACTATTGAACGCATAGGTGAGACCGGATGGGTGGAAAGAGTACATTCACGGCCTCAATGAGAGGAAGTAATTGTCTGATGACACGGCAGAAGAAGAAACTTGAGTCGATATGGAAGAGGATGGAGATCCAGTATTAGAGTCAAAATTTAAATTATCTTTGCAAGACTTGGAGACAAGTAAAGCTGAAGGGATAGATAACATTCCATCGGAATTTTCAAAAATATTTGGAGACGTGGAAACCAAACGACTATTCAAGTTGGTGGGTAGAATGTATGAGATTGGGTAAGTACCTCCATATTTTAGGGGAAATATCATCCCCACACTCGCAGTGATAGCAGGAGCATATACGTAAGAGAACTATCGCATACTCAGCTTAACAGCTCATTTGTTGAAGCTACAGAAAAATTAATATACGGAAGAACAGGAAGGAAGATGAAGAATATTTATGCGACTACTAGGTTGGCTTTAGGAAAGATAATGGCACAACAGAGGCAGGTCCGGCGTCGCGCTTGATAATGGAAGCAAGTGTGAAGGAAAACCAACACAGGTTCATAGTATATTTGGTCCTGGAAAAAGCATTCGACAGTGTGAAATGGTGCAAGAAGTCAAATGTTCTAAGGAAAAAGAAATACGAGCAAGCTGTAGGGAAAGAAGTGTAGTGTACATCATGTATAAGAACGAAGAAGGGACAACAAGATTAGAACACCAGTTGTGAAGTTCTCGGATTAAAAAGAATGTAAGATAGGAATGCAGTCTTTCACACGTACTGTTCAGTCTATACATCGAAGAAACTGTGACATAAATGAAGGAAAGGTTCAGGAGTGGGATTAAAAGTCAGGGTGAACGGATATTAATGATAATATTCTCTGAAAACATTGCTATCATCAGTGAAGGTGATAAAGCATTACAAAATCTGTTGAATGGAATGAACAGTCAAATGAGACAGAATATGGACTGAGAGTAAGCCGAAGAAAAGTGAAAGCAGCGAGAAACAGCTGAAATGGGAAAACTGTAACACCAAAAGTGGTGATCCTGAAGTAGACGAAATTTAGGAACTGTGATACCTTAGAAGCAAAATAATCGGTGACGGACAAAGCAAGGATGAGATAAAAAGCAGGCAGTCGCAGACAAAGAGTACACACCCGGCCACCCGGCCAAAAGATGTTACTGGTATCAAATGTAGGCCTTATATGAGGAAGAAATTTCCGAGAACGTGCGTTTCGAGCACAGCATTGCATGGTAGTCCAATTTGGGCAGTGGGAAAACCGTAACAGAAGAGAATCGAAGCTTTTGACATGTGGTGTCACACAAGAATGTTGAAAATTAAGTGGACAGAGGAGGTAAGGGTTGAGGAGGTTCTCCATGTAACTGGCAAAGAAAGGAATATTTGGAAAACTTTAAAAAGAAGAAAGAAGGGGATGATAGGACATGTGTTAGGACATCGGAGAATAACTTCCATGGTACTAGAGGGAGGTGTAGAGGGTAAAGACGTAGATAGAGATTGGAATCACCCAACAAATAATGGAGGTCGTTGCGAACAAGTGCTGCTCTGAGATGAAAAGGTTGACACAGGAGTGAATTTCGTGGTGGGTCGAATGGAACCAGTCGGCAGACTAATGACAAAAGAAAAATAAACCTTGTAAGGACTGCTACCGCAGCTCACAGTGGTCGGAAAGAGGTAGGCCAAGGTCGCATTGACAGTTTCACCGACGCAGCTTATTACTTCTCACTTCCAGCTATTGATCCTCTCACCAAAACATAGTCTTCTGGGTCACAAATGTGTTGACCGCCTGCAAGGGGACTGAACAGCGAGCAGCAGGTGGAAGGGAGTAAGCCTCCTTAGCAACCGCATCAGCGAATTCATTGCTCCGGATTGATATGTGCCCTGGAACCCAGCAGAAAATTGCTTCTTTGTCTCGCCTTTTCAAGAGAAGAGTGGTCTGGGCTTCTTCCACCATCCGATCTGCTATTATACATCTGAGCCGTAGCAAGGATGACACTTTGGGAACATGAACAGATGAGGAACTTCTTGTCGTCTCATTTGTATCAGTGCTCTTACAATAGTCAGGAACTCCTCATAATAAACTGGAAACTGCTCTAGGAGCCGTTTCCTAAGGACAATGTACGGGAAGACGTCGGAGCAGCAAATAATATCCTACAGCTTAGACACATCGGAGCAAACACTGATAAAATACAAGTTGAGATTTAAATTTCATTACATTTCATTTTAAAAATATTATCTGGGGGAAATTCTCCCTGTATCCAATCAATTCAAAATTTGAAGGGGGCCTCTTTAAAGCCCAGGGGGATTCCCTGTTCCAACCCTTGCTTTAGACCTTAACGTCATCAGGAGTTGATATAAAACAATGGGATTAGCGTGGCATTCCATTAAAAGTTTTCCTTACTGTGATATGTTTCCTTTAAACAATCTAGCATCTAAAATAAAGGAAAAATCGTTTGAAATTATTATAAAAAGTGGATATTTTTATATGTAAGAATTGATTTTTTGAGGGATAGGTATTGGTTCTTCTGCTTTGAAAGCTGTAGGGAAAGGTTTTTTTGTGTAAACACCGTTAATTTATCTGTGGCATTTACAAGAATAATTTTTATGCACGAGGACATGTCTAAACGTAATGGATCCGATTTTTTAAATGAAGAAACTCCTACAATATTTAAATAAAACGAATTTTATTAACATTCTACACCTTTATTCTTCATGTCTACATATTTGCTGCCCTCTGCCACTACAAAACTCAGAACTGTAACGTATAACATGGCGTTGGGTAACGTAGCTATGTCGGTGCGTAAGAAGCAGCGTGCAGAAATCGAGTTTCGAATTCCAAGAGTTCGTCCACACATGTAGCAACCACTCCTTCAGCATGACAATGTCAAACATTACACGAACGTTGCAACATCTGCAACTGTCAGACACCTTGTTTTCACTGTCATCGATCAGTCCTTTTTTGCCCCCATCCCATTTTCATCTGTTCCCAAAACTTATAGAACACCTTCGACGAGTTTACTTTGGTAGTGATGGAGTGGTGCAAGTAGAGGTGAGGTTGTGGCTCCGTTAACGAAGTCAAACATTCTAAAGTGCCTATTTGAGTAAACCGGTCCGTGGCTGGTAGAAATTTGTTAGTCGTTGAGCCGGAATGACTAGTCTGAGAAATGTAATTGTATGTATATATGAAGAGTTTTCACATAAAAAATACTGAGGCGTTACTTGTGAGCACGCCCTCATAAAATGTCAGAAAAGAGTATAAAATTAAGTTACGCTATAACTGATTTTGTTTACGACAGCATGCTGACAATTAACGCCTTCGCATTTATTATGTAAAAACCTCTAAAGATTTTTAAATGAAAAACGTTATTGATGTTCTCCATCTTTATTCATGCCTATGTATTTATTTCTCAAGATAGTCACTCTGGCGACTCTCCCAACGAGAGACTACACTCATGCTCATAAATTAAGGATAACTGCAGAATGTGGTGCCACACAACGTGGCACTACACACAATTGGCGCTAATAGCATAGGCACATAGGGAACACACACGACACAGATCTGTAAGTCCACGATATTGGTGATAAGTTAAGAAAACCATCCCGAAACACATGTGCTACAAGACGCCACTGTTTCCTGCCAATGTACCCCGACATCAATAGGGGATATGATCACCATGCACACGTACAGAGGCTGCACAACGGGTTGACCCACTCTGGATCAGGTGGGGTATAGCCACCCACTCTTGCACCAGTGCCTGTCGGAGCTTCTGAAGTGGCGCAGGGGTTTGAAGACGTGCAGCGATACGTCGACCGAGAGCATCCCAGACGTGCCCGATGGGATTTACGTCTGTAGAACAGACAGGTCACTCCATTCCCCTGATATCTTTTAAGGTACTCCTCCATGATGGCAGCTCGGTGGAGCCGTGCATTATCATCTATCAGGAGGAAGGTGGGACCCACTGAACCCCTGAAAAGGCGGACATACTGGTGAGTACTGGTGAAAAATGACGTCCCGATACGCCTGACCTGTTACAGTTCCTCTGTCAAAGACATGTAGGGGTGTACGTGCACCAATCATAATCCCACCCCACACCGTCAAACCACGACCTCCATACAGGTCCCTTTAAAGGACATTGATGGGTTGGTATCTGGTTCCTGGTTCACGCCAGACTACACCTGGACTCTACCGTGAACATAACCTGGGACCACTGTTCCAATGACCATGTACT
Source organism: Schistocerca serialis cubense (assembly GCF_023864345.2). Lineage (NCBI taxonomy): Eukaryota > Metazoa > Arthropoda > Insecta > Orthoptera > Acrididae > Schistocerca > Schistocerca serialis. Next base: position 772,517,631 of record NC_064641.1, on the reverse strand, counting down.
GTGTTCTTGACACTAGGCTTTACGGGCTCTCCTGTGACCAGGGGTCAGTGAAATGCACCTTGAAGGTCCTTGGGCGAATAAACCATGTCTGTTCAGTCGTCTGTAGACTGTGTGTCTGGAGACAACTGTCCCAGTGGTTGCGGTAAGGTCCCGAGCAAGGCTACCTGCAGTACTTTGGGCACTGATGGTGAGATATCGGTTTTCTTGTGGTTTTGTACACTGTGAACGACCCGTACTGTAGCGTCTGGGCACCTTTCCTCTCTGCTGGAATAGTTGCCATAATCTTGAGATCACACTATGTGGCACACGGAGGGCCCGTGCTACGACCTGCTGTGTTTGACCAGCCTCCAGTCGCCATAGTATTCTACCCCTCATAACGTCACCAACGTGTGTTCTTTGTGTCATTTTCAACACACAGTCACCATTAGCACGTCTGAAAACGTCTGCACACTTACTCGCTGCACCGTACTCTGACATGCACCAACATACCTCAGCATATGTGGACTGCTGCCAGCGTCACTATGCCACGACCGCGGGTCAAATGCACTGCATGGTCATACCCCGAGGTGATTTAAACCCGCAAACCGCCCACCAGAGCGTTGTTTCACCATGTATCAGCATTATCCTTAATTTATGAGCATGAGTGCAGTTTGCCGAGATAGTAGCTATAGAACACTGTTAACGAAGTCACAACCTCGCTCCTGCTTGCACCGCTTCATCAGAATCAAAACGAAGTACTCGAAGGTGTTCTTTAGGTTTTGGACGCAGATCAAAATCAGACTGCGCCAGGACGGGAGTGTATGGAGGATGATCGACGACAGTGAACTCAAGGCGTCAGATTGTTGCATACGCCGAAGCGCTCGTGTGTGGTCTGGTATTAACATGATGAAGAAGACGATTCTCCATGTGTGGACAAACTCTTCCAGTTCGAAACTCGATTACAGCACGCTGTTTCTCATTCGCCAACATAGTTACGTTACACACCACCATGTAGCACGCTACAGTTCGGAGCCCTCTAGCGGCAGACGGCTGCAAACATGTAAGTATGAATAATAAAGATGGAGAATGTTAATAATCTTTGCTTTATTTAAAAAATCTTAAAAGTTTTCACATATGAAAATACGGAGACATTGCTTTCAGTACGCTCTCGTACAGACTGCAAACAGTGTTCTCAGACTCATTACTTTGAGTACTGCGTCAGTGCATAATTTTTGATTAACGGCTCTGGCTATCGTAAATTATCTTCCAACCAATCCATCACTACATAAACAGTATCTCTAAAACCAATTTAACCACATATAACCTATAACTGCCATTGACAAAAAATTTGATTCGTCGCTGGTGGAAGAATGAGTGACATTCATTGTACATTTCATATTTCGCTTGCTATAAACAAGTATTGGCTGATGGTTCATATACAGGGTGAGTCACCTCACGTTACCGCTGGATATATTTCGTAAACCACATCAAATACTGACGAACTGATTCCACAGACCGAACGTGAGGAGAGGGGCTAGTGTAATTGTTTAATACAAACCATACAAAAATGCACGGAAGTATGTTTTTTAACACAAACCTAGGTTTTTTTAAATGGAACCCCGTTAGTTTTGTTAGCACATCTGAACATATAAACAAATACGTAATCAGTGCCGTTTGTTGCATTGTAAAATGTTAATATTGTAACCTAAAGTTGACGCTTGATTACCACTCCTCCGCTGTTCGATCGTGTGTATCGGAGAGCACTGCAACATACATCGCGTTTCTACAGTATGATCTGCCAACGTTGCTCGAAAATGTCCCACTGGAAACGCGTCGATGTGGTATCAGCATGATGGTGCACCTGCACATTGCGCAATTAACACTAGGCTGACCCTTGACAGGATGTTCGACGGGCGTTTCATAGGACGCGGAGGACGCATAAATTGGCCAGCCCGTTCTCCTGATCTTACACCTCTGGACTTCTTTCTGTGGGGTACGTTAAAGGAGAATGTGTACCGTGATGTGCCTACAACCCAGAGGATATGAAACAATGTATTGTGACAGCCTGCGGCGACATTACACCAGATGTACTGCGGCGTGTACGACATTCATTACGCCAGAGATTGCAATTGTGTGCAGCAAATGATGGCCACCACATTGAACATCTATTGGCCTGACATGTCGGGACACACTCTATTCCACTCCGTAATTGAAAACGGAAACCACGTGTGTACGTGTACCTCACCCCTCATGGTAATGTCCATGTGCGTCAGTGAAAAAGACCAATAAAAAGGTGTTAGCATGTGGACGTAATGTGCTGTTCCAGTCTCTTCTGTACCTAAGGTCCATCACCGTTCCCTTTGGATCCCTACGTAATTCGGTGCTCTCCGATACACGTGATCGAACAGCGGAGGAGTGGTACTCAAGCGTCAACTTTAGGTTACAATATCTCCTGATGTAATTAACATTTTACAATACAACAAACGGCACTGATTACGTATTTGTTTGTGTGTTCAGATGTGCTAACAAAACTAACGGGGTTCCCTTTAAAAAAACGTAGGTTTGTGGTAAAAAACATACTTCCGTGCATTTTTTTATGGTTTGTAGTAACCAATTACACTAGCCCCTCTCCTCACGTTCGGTCTGTGGAATCGATTTGTCATTATTTGATGTGGTTTACGAAATATACCCAGCGGTAATGTTAGGTGACCCACCCTGTATCTGAAAAATTTATGATGTTGTGGTACCGCTGGTTTCTCGGAAGACCATAGGCAGAAACACCTCTCGTGTTTCATACGTCGTTGTACAGGGGGTACAAGGTCTGTCCGACATAAAACGTTCCGCATCCACACTGTTTTTGTATACTTCTGCGTTCTGAAACTACATCACCTTTAACAGGCCTCATTAGCTGTCAAATTTTTTCTAGAGGCTTGAGGACTGAATCGATTTTGTGAATTGTTAACCTTTCCCTGCCTTCAGGCCTCCAGCAAAAATTCAACAAGTCATGACGCAAAATATTATGTATCTTGTCTCCTTATTCCTAAAAATTTTGATGGCTCTTATGCGAATTATATAGTGATTGGTTCCCTAGCTTGGCTTGACATGTACCTTGGAACATGAGACATAATAAACTTTACAGTGGAACAACGCATATCGCTGATTACCCAGATGTAAAATTATTTGGTTTTTGAATGAAGTATTGAATACATAATCGGAAAAAACATTTACTTGAGGTGCGTGGACATAGTTTTGAGCAAAAGGTTAACTATAAACAGAAATCATGTAACTGGACTTCGCAAAGATTCCTTTCCTTTAGTCAGAAAATAATTGTGATATTGTGGTGCGGAACAAATCTTACACACAATGTCCTGCGTTTTGGAGCCAGCAGTACGGTAGCCAAGATAATGTAACAATAGCTGCGGGCACTACAACCTCTAACCTTCCTCCGGTGTATTAATCTCTCTCGGACAACAACCACTGTCGGCTTGCGAGCTTCCCCGAGGAAATCAGTGAAAGAATACAGTCCCTTCCCCGCATGTCATTTAATCTAGAAACGGACGGAGCACTCTCACACTACTCCAAAAATACACAGACGTGACCAGGCAAATAAGGAACGAACTTGTTATAACAACGTCCTCGTCGTTAATTAACTGCAGTACAGTTATTCTCATACCGAGACGAGAAACGCCGCCTTATGACACCAGCTACTCACTATCACGAAGTGATGTGATGCTATTTGACTCTTGTGATTATGCTAATGGACGTTGAACAGTAGGAGACATGTGTTGTCTCGGTTTTCCCAGCGGTAGAATAAATCCCATCACTGTTTTTAAGTGCATGTGGGTAAACCTACGTGTTTCCACAATGCCTCAATTGTGCTCGTCTCATACACTGCTCGCTGAGTCAGCGACTGATTTCTGATTGTGAAAGCATGAGAATTTATTCTTCGAAAAGCACAAAACACCAACACTCGAAGATAAAACGCGACGTTTCAACAAACACACGTCACGCGTTTCACAATTCCAGCCTGAGCTAACTTTTAATTTCTGCTAATAATACCCATGGAGTGTCTCGTGCGATTGCCTCCGGTATGAAATGATATAACACTAGGAGTCAGAAAAAACGTACCTTCATATCGAAGTAAGGATGCTGTACATAAGAAAACACCAGACCCCAAAGACTACGTTCTTACTTCCATATGTGACAAACGTTGCTTGGAAAATTGACACAATTACGGCGAAGTATCATCTGACGGGAACGTTCCAGCTAAAAGATAGACCCCTAACGGCTGCTCACTTCCTTTCCAAAACCTGTTCTATTAATCATAAAAACCATCTAGTATCAATAACCGATCGAAATTTCGCAACGCAGGACTTAATGTCTCAAGGAACCAGAATGACTTTTAATATAATAAATAAAGGTAGACACCGCGTGGACCAACTTTTATGTTTACTCGTGTTACCGGTTTCAACCATCGTTACAGGTAACCTTCAGATCCATATTTAATTACTGCAATCCTCTTTTGTCTAAAGGGTGAAGATTTATTTCAAAATATATTTTTAAATTAATCATCGCTCTTTTGTGGGAGCACGATTCGCAGAAATCACACTGTGATAGAAAGTATCGAGACACCTGGCTGAAAATGACTTACAAGTTCATGGCGCTCTCCAACGGTAACGCTGGAATTCAGTATGGTGTTGGTCCACCCTTAGCCTTGACGACAGCTTCCACTCTCACAAGCCTACGTTCAGTCAGGTGCTGGAAGGTTTCTTGAGGAATGGCAGCCCATTCTTCACGGAGTGGTGCACTAAGGAGAGGTATCGACGTTTGTCGGTGAGATCTGGCACGATATCGGCGTTCCAAAACATCCCAAAGGCATTCTAGAGGATTCAGGTCAGGATTCTGTGCAGGCCAGTTCATTACAGGGATGTTATCGTCGTGTAACCACTCCGCCACAGGCCGTGCATTATGAACAGGTGCTCGATCGTGCTGAAAGATGCAGTCGCCATCCTCCAATTGCTATTCAACAGTGGTGCTTAAAACATTAATGTAGGCCTGTGCTGTGATAGTACCACGCAAAACAACAAAGGGTGCAAGCCCACTCCACGAAAAACACGACCACACCACAACACCACCGCCTCCGAAATTTACTGTTGGCACTACACTCTGGCAGATTACGTCCACCGGGCATTCGCCATACCCACAACCTGCCATCGGATCGCACATATGTACCGTGATTCGTCACTCCACACAACGTTTTTCCTTTGTTCAATCGTCCAAGGTTTACGCTCATTACACCAAGCGAAGTGTCGTTTGGCGTTTACCGGCGTGATGTGTGTCTTATAAGCAGCCGTTCAACCATTAAATCCAAGTTTTCTCACCTCCAGCCTAGCGATCATAGTACTTGAAATGGATCCCGATGCAGTTAGGAATTCCTGTGTGATGGTCTGGATAGATGTCGGTCTATTACACATTACGAATCTCTTCAAATGTCGGCGGTCTCTGTCAGTCAACAGGCGAGGTCGTCCTGTAAGCTTTTGTGCTGTACTTGTCCCTTCACGTTTCCACTTCAGTATCACATCGAAAACAGTGGACCTAAGGATGTTTAGGAGTGTGGAAATCTCACATACAAACCTATGACACAAGTGGCACCCAATCACCTCACCACGTTCGACGTCCGTGTGTTCTGCGGTTCGCCCCATTCTGCTCTCTTACGATGTCTAATGACTACTGAGATCGGTGATATGGAGTACTTGGCAGTTGTTGGCAGCACAGTGCACCTAATATGAAAAGCGTATGTTTTGGGGGATGCCCGGATACGTTTGATCACAAAGTGTAGACACGGATCTGAAGATTATCTGTAGCAGAACTTGAAACTGGTAATCTACACAGGTATAAAATGTAAACAGACGGTATCCTTCTATAACCTTTCGTAATATTGTGCTGAGAGGTCAATGGAAATGTAGCTGAAGAAAGTAATAAACCAGGACTAGGGCTTCCAGCAAGACGATTCGTATATCTCGCTTATAGTATGTAGATACTTCAAAACTCCCTACGGAAAACTAACAAATTGAAAATATTAGGAAAACAGATGCAGTTATAAAGCCGAATGGAAATGAATATTAAAATGTTACACCTTTGTCTTTCTACAGGCTATCATAGTAATCACTGTTGTTATTTTGTACTGTAAGATTAGAAGGAATTACATATGTCTGTTTGTAACTGGGGATATAAATAACTAATGATTGTGCAGTATTGTAATAAACATTTAAGAATAGTTAAGAATAGATTTAATCATATAAGAACGTCATCATTTAAACTTTGTTGGAATATTGAAGGCGTTTGGCGATTGAAAATAGCGAAACTCACGCTGATGCTGCAAGAGCTTGAAATACGGAAGAGACGCAATTTCGAGAATGTGAAGCCGTTGTCAACAATCTGGCAGACCAGAAGGAAGGCGCGAAGGAAAACCAAAGGTGACCATAACAGAACAAACCAGATTTCTGTGCCTGAGGGCCGCGAGGGCTGAATACCAACTGCTAGAATGTTAAGAAGCGCATTGTAGAATGTAAGTAACACAGTTGTTTCAACCGAAACCAACAGGAATAGACTGCACGAAAGAGGCCTTCATGCAGGTATACCTTTGAGGTTTTAAGCTGTTTGACATGGAAATCGTGTTTTGTGGTGCCAAAAACGTCAAAAACGGACAGCTGGCCATTAGGGACAAGTCCTCTTTACAGATGAATCATGCTTCGGATGGTACCCAGACTCGAGGCGAGTGCTGATATGGAGGCGAGCAAATGACACTGAAAGGTTTAGGAATGTTCAAGAGATCAACAAAAAATGGTTCAAATGGCTCTGAGCACTATGGGACTTAACATCTATGGTCATCAGTCCCCTAGAACTTAGAACTACTTAAACCGAACTAACCTAAGGACATCACACAACACCCAGCCATCACGAGGTAGAGAAAATCCCTGACCCCGCCGGGAATCGAACCCGGGAAGCGAGAACGCTACCACACGACCACGAGATGCGGGCGGAGATCAACAGATTTCGAAGGATTCGTGTCGTGGTTTGGGAAGAAATCAGTAGACAAAAGGACCTCGCTTTTGTAAGAGAAACACAGGGAGCAAATCTTAATATTCAAAATATTTCACGTTTCTTGCTTCCGATCACTGAACAATATATGCCAGAATTACTACATGAGCCGGCCTGAGTGGCCGAGCGGTTCTAGGCGCTACAGTCTGGAACCACGCGACCGCTACGGTCGCAAGTTCGAATCCTGCCTCGGGCATGGATGTGTGTGATGTCCTTAGGTTAGTTAGGTTTAAGTAATTCTAAGTTCTAGGGGACTGATGACCTCAGTAGTTGAGTCCCATAGTGCTCAGAGCCATTTGAACCAATTACTACATGCGCAATGTTTTGAAAGGTACAACACTCGAGTACTTGAAAGGCCTGCTCAGTTTCTTAATCTAAATACCATAGCGCACCTTTTGGAAAACGATCAAACAAGCGTTTCCCTGGAGTTACACGATAATAAATGTCTGCAACAGCTGAAGGCTCAGCTTAGACATCACTGGTAGAAGATTCCTCAAGATTAGATCATTTCTTAGTCCTCAGTATTCTGAGTGATTTCCTGTGGCCTCGCAAGATTTCCTTTCCTGTACCAATTTGTCATCTCAGCGTAACATTTGCACCCCACGTCCTTAGTAATTTGTGGGGTACATTTGGGTCTCTGTCATCTCCTACAGTTTCTACCTGTGGGGGTTGGATTTCTCTTGTTCATCATTCTCTGCTGTTTGGAAACATGTTGGTCTTGTAAGAATAATTACATGGAGCAAACATACGCATAACCTAATGATCGGCACTGTACTCTGTGTGTCTTAACCTAATGTTTGACCCTTTGTCGGCACATAACTTATTGTTCTGTTAAGTGGTTTTCCATGTCACAGTAATTTCCTTAAACTATTCTACCGCCTATGATACTAAATTACGTAATTTGTTTTGTCCTACCACCATTTTCTGGTACACTTTTCGAATTTCACATGCTTTAGAACGACATTTCTGGCGCATTCTTCTTTCTCACCCACCCTCTTAAACTATTGTACTGCATTTTACATAAAAATTATACAAATTAGCCTAGTGATCAGCATTTAACCTGCTGTTCCGCTCCATGCCACCCACTCACGCACACCATCCCCTTAACAGTTGTACCACTAACACCACGATCATATAAAAAATTATGCAAATTAATTATGTCGATATTTTTTACATGTATGGGAGAGCTTTTTTTTAATTCACAGCATCCTATTGGTCGGTGAAATCGATTGAATACAGTTTAAACAAAAGACCGCTAGTAAAAAGCGTATCCCACCACTTGACGCCTGACACCACCGCCGCCACCCCCCCCCCTTTTTTAGGTACTTGATACTGTGATATGACTAGGTACCAATCATGCTTGACGAGGGGGTCCTCGAAAAAATTTTGTTGGCAACCGCTGATCTAAGACATTCTGAATGTTATACTGGCGTCATATGCCTATGTAAAATAAGAGCCAAGTCGAACTCTCGGAAATTGTATAGTGTTCCTGAAATAGTTAATGGTCTCGTTTGTAGGAGCTTTTATGATGTCTCGGATTGTATGCACGGAAATTCATGCCCTAACAGAACCTGTTTACGAAAATAGCGCGGAATAACGTCGAATGCATTCTTCCTCGCGATCCGAACACGACCTTGTCCATCACGTGTTACCCTTCCTGCTTTCAACATACGCAAATGTTCACACTCCTATGTAGAGACTTATATGTCCACACACAAAGGATGTCTTGTGAATGAATTTTGCATTATGATTGGCTCTTATCGAATTTACCCGCCGAATTACTGATGCCACCAGTGTGGAAGCACCGTCAACCTTTACTTTTTCTTTCTGTAGACAAGGCATTTAGTGGCAAAAAACAATTTTACATGGATCGCCATATTGCACCAACAATTAAACCTTGCAAAGTGCCCCTACATATCGTGAAATACGTAAAGACTCTTACTCAATTACACTGCTGTCCCACTGAGCACAGGAGTTTGAATATTAGACTGAGAAACCGATCTTCAAACCATCAATATATCACCGTGTACCATGGCGTTGTAGTAAACATGCAATTCGTATCCTGAGCCGTACAAAATCACCTGTTTCACATCATTTGTAGATATACCGTGAATACAGATAGCACCACGTATACTCCTCGCAGCACTAGATATTTTCCCGCGGCCGACGTTCACAAGTCATCCACTCCCAACCCGCGACAAGAGCGCCCTCAGCGTACAAAAGTCACTCCCACAACTGTTCTATAAATTTGGTCTCGTTTCCCTTCGGCACAAACGCGATACTGTTTCTGGTCCGAACCTGCATCCTTGCTTGCTACACCCATCTCCAGACTCTGGGATTACAAGAACACATGTATTTTCACGTGTTCTGCTGGAATATCACACCGCTTTTGCGGTACTTCTCGATATCAAGCACACAGTGGTATCCTACCGATCGCTCGCGCAACGTAATTCCAAAAATATAGACCGGAAATTATTTCTCAAGAAACCCGAAACTTTAGCTAGGTCGAGATTGCTGTAGACCACTGAGTAACAAAAAATTTATCCTGTCTGCAAAGACCGTTACGTGAGAACTCAGAACAAATACACGAAATTTATATTTCCACTTGCTAATACCGATGTCTATAATGTAACAGATACCAAATCATTCATATGATCTACAAACTCAAGTAAAGTGTTTCTCATGTCTAGAGAGCCAGAAAACGTGTCTTCCACCTGCTAGATGCACACACCACAATCAATGTTCTCTCAACTAAATAAAGACCTGAAATGTGTACGAGCAGTCAACCGAACAACTTACATTGATGGGAATAATGTCCCAGCGCAAACACACGTCCATATTGAATCTTCTCAAATTTCCACACGATCACAAAAGCTATCCAACACATACTAAGTATTAGTTCGCTATTCAGCCGTCTAGAGGATAACATGGTTAAGTCAGCTACATTCCTAGACTCCAACAGGCCTTTCCATTTGGACAGCTCCTACCATTAACCAGAAACATGAATCATTCCCATCACTAGCGCTGCATACCCGTGCACACATAGGCAGTATCATCCTAGAAAACAGGTCACGTATATATTTTATGACTGTACTTAAAACTAAATGTTACGATCATGGTATCAACTGAATGACATTCGACAATGAGCTAAGTATCGGAAATACATCCTGCTTACAGCTCTGGAAATAGGTACATCTGAACCATTCTTATGAACTGACATACTCTTCCCTTTGCTGTCACAGTATTCCATGTCAAATCAATACCTTCCTCTGCACATGTCGGAACACAAAGACTTACTTTATAAGTCTGGTGCTCAAAGTGAATCTATTATGCACCCCCTACTACTAAGTATAATACTTTGCCAATAAGTGATCGCCGGCGACATGAAATAATACTGACCAAAAATCAAGGATGGGTGGACATGTCTCATAAGTTTTTCTTGCGAGTGCTACCACTCTGTCTCCGAGAGAGAGGTTTAATCGTCTTACAAACTGCCAGTTGTTAAAAAACCCGATCCCAACTACTGTATGTTACTGCCACAAGCGGTCTTGGTTCTACATGTGCACTCAAATATCCATGTTAAAAGCTACATCAGCTTTATAAATCCATGTATCGCATTACCTACGAATTACGTGGTTTTTCCATACAAATACCAAGGTGGTGATTGTAGGGGTGTGTGTATATTATCAGACCAGCAGTCCAGTTATACGTAGTCCACGATGCAACCTCGTCATAAAATCGCTCCATTTTGAAAGTGATTCGGCTAAGGAGCATAGTATGAAACCGGTATTTGCAACCCCCTCACGCCGCTGTCGCTAGATATTTCTCCAGTATTTGTAACGCATTCTATCTCGATGCAATGTCAGAGGATTGGTGATATACCAACTGGGCTATAGGTAATGGTTGATTGTGAAGGATCACAAACAGTAGATGCTGTGATGATTGAGGCTGTAAGAAAAGTACACTAGCTTTTCAGATCTGTAATGCAACACAGTTTGCTAGAAATGCTGTGTGGGATTTGGAATCAAGTCCCTCCATTCAAGCACATACCTGCATTGGATCCTATGGAGAAGTCTTTTAATGATTAGATCCACTACTGAATCATATTTCTGGCACTCTCATATCTCGAAACGAGTCACATTCCTCGAACATGTCTGTCACAGTAAAATTCCAGCCTCGTTGTAGGTAGTCCCTATGCATCCTGCAGCAGCCCTCTCAGACTCTGCACTACCATCCCTACAGCTTTGTGCATGTGATCATTCCAATGTAAGTCGGAATTGAGTAGAAGTCGGAGGAAACTATATCTACCACCATCTGCACACTGTGTAGAAACAAATTAAGCTGCGACAGGACTGTGTTTTGACCATTCGATGAAAACTGAGAGAAGACGAGGATGTTTGCTACTGCACTGTGGGGCACCCCCTATATGCTATCTTTGTTATTCTGTACCTACAATCAGAGAAAATTTACGAACTATTAAAGCTCAACTAACTTCATATGATAGAGAACATCTCCCTCTTCCCATATATCGAAAACAAAAACCGCATGCATGCAGGCATCGAGCACATGTGACGATCCTATTAAATATACAGGTATTGATCAACTGCACAGACCAGTTTAACGTTCCATCACCTATACTCTAGGAGGATGATCGTATCCTACAGACTTTACTGTAAGTAGCAAGAGAAGCCCGCTGTGGGGGCTGCTGTGACGTTAGCTCATGACACGATTGACGTCATTCATTAAGACATTCTGATACATGGACTCTCACAGACAACAAGAACATCGCCCCAAAGTTCAGTTATCCAAGACATCACACTGTGACGCGATTGACGTCATTCAAGATGGCTGCTGTGATGTCAGCTGATGACACGAGCACCATTACCCAAGGTGGCTGGAAAGTACCACACACCCTGCCAAGCCCCCCAGTTGGAAAGTTTGAATTATGGAGGGAAAATAGGTCAATTGGGCTACCTCTAGACATCGCACTGTGTAAATCACATTGTTACAGGTGTTACCACAATGCATCGCACACTCTGGTTGATTTTAAATAAAAGTTATTCATAACATAAGGAAATTGGAAGAGATTCATGGCGTTGGTGCGGGTTTCCAAACAACATTTAAACTCATCTGTCACACTGACTGAATAGCTGATGACTCTGTGTTCCGTTTCGACTGATTCCTCACATGTATGCGATCACTGTTTTGGTGCTAACCCCCCCCCCCCCCCCCCCCCCCCCCCCACAAAACTCCTTCTCCAACTCAAACAAGCGCTGCCAGTCAGTCATTATGTCATAACCAACAGCGTGCCAGTGGACGTATGGGATGGAAAAGACACCGCCAATGTACTGAAATAATAAGCATCACAGTTGATACTGTGAACAATTTTAGCAATTTTATACTAATTTCAACACCGACCAATGATGTGACAGCGTGTTTCCCAATTTGGGTATCATGGCTAAACCACCCCGTCTCCACTTTGCGAGTATCATTGCGAATGTGGATAGATAACTGTGCAGTACGTCCATGTATAGTTAATTCGCAAACATATACATCATCAGCATATATCAGACAGCGCTCTACATATTTCTAACACCTGCAGCTTCGTGCTTAATTTGTGATCTATCTCTATTCTACACTGAAAGAACCCCCCCATCCCCCCTCATACTGCCATTGCCAACCTGCCCTGCAGCGCTGGTACCAATTTAATCTGCAATCGATCAGAAGTAGGCTACTACATTCTTCCACGTCTCGTGAATGAGTGGAGCTTGCCGAGTCCTCGCCCATCCAAGGGCACAAGATTTCTCGAGATGCGACCATGTCGAGGAAGTTAGCACTCCCTATCGATGTATAGTAGCAAATTTGAAAGTGTGATGTAATAGCTGACGGTTAAGAAGAACAAAAACAGATGATTTTTATGTGTGATGGAACTCCAAGCGGATGGAGTTCGAAGCAAATTTACGTAAATCAACCAAGCTATCAATTTTAAAACATTATTCCAGAGTCTAGGATCAGTACCTGGAAGGTATTGGTAAGAAAGAACATAAACACACGCACTCCTACAACGTTCCGCACTTAAAACAGGCTATAGTGTTAGGTCGCTTGTGTTCCCGACCTATCAGTCATATGGAATGTAGCGCTGTTAATATTACGATGTAAGAAATATATTTCAAGTGCGTGGCATACATTCTTCTTCCCGGTTTCTCTAGGATAAACTATGTTATCGAACTGTAAAACGAGAAACCTACTTCGTTAAAACATTGGCTGTGTGTGATATGAGCACAATATACAATTCCGGAGATGTATAGAGTCCAATGTTCACATCCGATCACGCTTCAGAAATTATACTATGTCTGGATCAGCCCTATATAAAATTACGGTTAGTAACAGGGAATACCTCTTACAAGGAAACAGATAAACGCATAGCAGAAGCGCCTGAAATATGAAAATTACGAGTCATTCCGCCAATAGCTCTGTAAACAGCTCATCTTTCATGCAAATATATACATGGGGACTGTAGTGCCTCACAAGCACCTATCGCTAACTTAGTTATGAAGCTAAAGTCTTGATTTTATACTCAAGATGTGACAGGGGGATGGAGTACATCACATAAATCACAGTTCGTTTAGAGGAATGTATCGCATTTCATCACACATGAGATGGAAGTCCTCTGATGACCGATTGGTTTACCGTTAACGATCGCAAATAGACAGTGCTTTAAAACCACATACAGAACACGTGGCTGTATACGAGCAGAACGCAGGCTATGCCACACGACTAATGCATCCTGACAGAAGAGTGGAAAAATTGACCTACAGCGACTTCCCCTCTCTAGAATGCATCAGTCTACCATTAAATCGTACATCGTTACAGCTCTGTCTCAATCGATCATCCCACTCACTCTCTGTTATCATTTAATGAAGATGCAAGTACGTTTAGAGGCGGATGGTTCTCTGCCTTCCTGAAAAGCGTCAAATACAGTAGTAAAATCACGTGTATCACTGGTTCCTAAATAGATATACAGGATAATGCTGTCTCGACTGAAAAAATAATTTTCTGTGTCCCTGATTCCCTTCGCTTCCATGTCGACGTTTTCTCTCAGTTATCTTGGTGCCGCATACTTGTTCCCATGTAGAAATTGCTCTGCACCAAACACAAGATATGCAAGTACATCCTCAATTTCCCACATTTTGGTGTATAATCGGTCAATTTATTTATACCTATCCTCCTGTCTTTTTTCGCAATTATATCGATTTTATGTCAGTTCGATGTGGTCATGACCTAACCTGTCATTCTGTGTTCTAAAATTGCTTGTAAATGTACTATATCTTGCCAACACCTAGCCCAAATACACTGATCGAGAGGCGTTGTGTAGCACTGTACTCGATTGTATCCAGTCACTTCCACGTTTGGAGAGCGTTTGCTCTGTTTTCTGTATGTCTGTGCATATCCATGTGTTGCAGAAGGCTCCCAGGGTGCAGTCCCCACTCTGGTGGACCAAACCTCGAACATAGAGCATGTGTTCAGACGTAACGCGTGATTGGTCCATCTGCGAGCTCTATCCCATATGTGACGTGTGGTAGATCCACCTCTGAACATAGGTCCGGATATATATAGTGCCCCACAGCTCCACACTTAAATGTCGACTCGAATGTGGTATATTGTAGATCTGCATCCCAACACCACTCTGTACATTGTGTGTGGCAGATCCACATTCAAACCCTATCAGATGCACGGCATATTGTGGATCCACATCCCAAAACCGTTCCAGATATAATGCGTGGCGAATCCACACTCAAATGCTATCTCGGGTCTACTGCGGGCCCATGGTAGGTTCACCTTGAGCGTCAGGCTCATAAAGTATGTGTTTGTGTTCAGACATGTGCAAAGAAAGCTATAGGTTGGACACTGAATATGAATGGTACAGATATTTTTATTTCCAGAGCTGTAGGCAGAGTGTATTTCCGATACTTCGCTCATTGTCAAATTTTGTTCAATTGAGGCTGCGATCATAATATTAAATTGTAAGTACAGTCATAAAACATATGTGTGACCTGTTTTCTAGGATGAGTATGATTCTGTCTATGTGTGCTTGGCATGCAATGCCGGTGACGACAATGACTCACTTTTCCCATTAACGATAGGAGCTGTCCAAATGGAAAGGCCTGTTGGAATGTAGCAATGTGGCGAATGTAGCAATGTAGCTGACTCAACCATGTACTCCTCTAGACTGCTGAATAGCGAACTAATACTTAGTATGTGTTGGATAGCTTTCGTGATCACGTGGAAATTTGAGAAGATTCAATATGGACGTGTGTTTGCTCTGGGCCATTATTCACACCCATGTAACTTGTTCGGTTGTCTGCTTGTTCACATTTCATGTCTTTATTTAATTGAGAGAACATTGATTGTGGTGTCTGCATTTGGCAGGTGGAAGACACGTTTGCTGACTCTCTAGACATGAGAAACACTTTAGTCGACTTTGTAAATCATATGAATGATTTGGTATCTGTTACATCACAGACTTCGGTATTAGTAAGTGGGAATGTCAATTTCGTGTATTTGTTTCGAGTCCTCACGTAAAGGTCTTTGCAGACGGGATAAGTTTCTCGTTACTCAGTGGTCTACAGCACTCTCGACCTAGCTAAAGTTTCGGGGTTCTAGAGAAATAATTTCCAGTCTATGCTTTCAGAATTATGTTGCGCGAGTGATCGGTAGGATATTGCTATGTGTCGGCCGGAGTGGCCGAGCAGTTCTAGGCGCTACAGTCTGGAACCACGCGACCGCTACGGTCGCAGGTTCGAATCCTACCTCAGGCATGGATGTGTGTGATGTCCTTAGGTTAGTTAGGTTTAAATAGTTCTAAGTTCTAGGGGACTGATGACGTCAGAAGTTAAGTCTCATAGTAGTCTGAGCCATTTGAACCATTTTGATACTGCTGTGTGTTTGATATCGAGAAGTACCGCGAAAATGGTGTAATATTCTTGTAAACCATGCAAAAATACATGTGTTCTTGTAATCCCAGATTCTGGAGATGGCTGTAGAAAAGCGAGCAAGCAAGGAAGCATGTTCAGACCAGAAACAGTAACGCGTTTGTGCCGAAGGGAAACGAGTCTGAATTTATCGAAAAGTTGTGAGAGTGACTTTGGTCCATTGGTGGCGCTCTGGTTGTGTGTTGGGAGTGGATGACTTATGACCATCGGCCGCGGGAAAATATCTAGTGCTGCCAGGAGCATATGTGGTGCTCTCTGTCTTTGCGGTATATGTACAATAGATGTAAAACAGGCGATTTTGTATGGCGCACAATATGAATTGTATGTTTACTACATCGACATGTGACAAGATGATCTATTGATGGGTTGAAGATCGGTTTTGCACTCTAATATTAAAAGCTCCTGTCTTCAGTGGGAGAGCAGTGTAATTGAGTAACAGTCTTTCCGCATCTGACGATATGTAGGGTCACTTTTCAGGTTTAATTGTCGGTGCAATATGGCTATCTGTGTAAAATAGCTTTTTAGCCGTTTAAAGCCTTGTCTGCAGAAAGAAAGAGAAAAGGTGAAGGGTGCTTCCACACTGGCGGCATAATTCGGCAGGTAAATACGATAAGAGCCAAACATAATGCACAATTCATTCACAAGACATCCTTTGTGCTGAGTCTCTAAGTAGCAATGAGAACATTTGCGTACGTCGAAAGCAGGAAGGGTAGCATGTGATGGACGGAGTACCACATTAGGATCATGAGGAAGAATGCATTCGACGTTATTCCGCGCTATTTTCGTAAACAGGTTCTGTTAGGGCACGAATTTCCGAGCATACAAGCCGAGACATCATAAAAGCTCCTACAAATGAGACCATTAACTATTTCTGGGACACTATACAGTTTCCGAGAGATCGACTTGGCTCTTCTTTCACATAGCCATGTGACGTCAGTATATCATTGAGAATGTTTTAGATGGTGAATCGCCATGTAGATGTTTCGCAGCGAGGCGACAGTCACACTGGGGCAGGTAAGCACGACTGGACACAGGTCGTATGCCCCGTTAGGATCGATTGGGAGAAAGCAGCCTGTGCTATTCTGGAGCAGATTTCCATAGCGCGATCTGCGTCATCAGTATCCACAGGTGTAGCGTAAGCAACGGTTTCCACGACTTGGAGTTCTGGGCGAAGTGGACAGTGGTGTGTGCTGTACCTCTCATGATCAGCAAGGATGTGACGGCGGAGGAGGAGACGCTGCAGAAGCGGGCCGCTGTTGCCAGCCTGGTTGCTGCAGCCCTAACCTGCTAGCCTGAG
The DNA here is from genome assembly GCF_023864345.2 of Schistocerca serialis cubense. Taxonomy (NCBI): domain Eukaryota; kingdom Metazoa; phylum Arthropoda; class Insecta; order Orthoptera; family Acrididae; genus Schistocerca; species Schistocerca serialis. The sequence continues at coordinate 772,500,261 of NC_064641.1, read as the reverse complement.
GGAGGGCGGCCCAAGGACGCCAGGGCAATGCTGTGGCGGCCGCAGCCAGGGTAGGATCGAGGACATGGGAAGCGGCGGCGGCGGGGGTGGCGCCAGTGTTAGGGGTAGAGTGGTACAATGTATTTTTTACTAGCGATATTTCGTTTAAACTGTATTCAATCGATTTCACCGTCCAACAGGATGCTGTGAATTAAGAAAACTACCTCATATATATAAAAAATTATCGAGTTAATTAATTTGCATAAATTTTTTATATCATCATGGTGTTAGTGGTACAATAGTTAAGCGGAGGTTGTGTGTGAGTGGGTGACATGGAGCAGAACAGCAGGTTAAGTGCAGAACGCTAGGTTAATTTGCATAATTTTTATGTAAAATGCAGCACAGTAGTTTAAGGGGGTGGGTAACGAAGAAGAAGGCGCCAGATATGGAGTTCTAAAGCATGTGAAATTCGAAAACTGTACCAGGAAATGGAAGGAGAACAAAACTAATTACTTAATTTGGTATCAAAGGTGGTATAATAGTTTAATGAAATGAGTATGACATGGAAAACCACTTAACAGAACAGTAGGTTAAGTGCCGACAAAGGGTCAAACATTAGGTTAAGACAGCCTGAGTACAGTGCCGAACATTAGGTTATGCACATGTTTGCCCCATGTAATTACTTCTTACACTACCTACATGTTTCCAAACAGCAGAGAATGATGAACAAGAGAAATCCAACCCCCACAAGCTGATTTTTTTTATAAATAAACAATATACCCTTGAATTTTCTGTTACGAGACCCTTCCTTTCCACCACCAGACCGCTATCTTGGATTATGTCATGGAACAGATGACAGAGCCTTCTGGTTGCAGTATTCTGCACTAGGTCAGTTGGACTCCAGACCCCATGGCGACTACACTTGATGCTGGAACTGCCTGTAATTATTTAAATAAATAGTGCATGCAAAATAATAAAGACAAAGGTTTAGCACAGGTCGACTCCTCTTCCCGCCATTTCCTAGGATGAGGTGGCGGTCGGATGACTTGGGCTAGTGGTGGTAGTCCAAGTGCACTTTCTTTTCAGCTATTTTCTTAGGTCAGTAGAAATAACCCAATTGACCTTTCGTTACTGCCAAAATTCAAACCTCGCGCAAATTTCTAGGAAGAGGTGGCGTTCGGGTGACTTATGTTAGTGGAGGTAGCCCAGGTGAACTTTCTTTCCCGCCATTTTATTAGGTTAGTAGAGGTTGCATTGTCGTGATGGAATTTGAACTTCCCTCCCAGGTGGTGTGGCAGGGGTGGGGTGTGGCAAGGGGGGGGGGTGTGGTCGTGGCCATTCCCCGCCATCGTGGATACTGGTACTTGTGTCATCAGCTGATGTAATGGCCGCCATCATGGATGGCGTCATCAATTGCCATCACGGCCGCTATCTACGATGACGTCATCAGCTGAAGTCAGTTGATGGCGTCGTCGCCACCATCTTGGATAATGGTAGTTTGGGGTGGTGTCCCCCTTGCCCCAATTCTAATGCTCCTGCTCCTGCGCCCCATACGTAACACGTCGGCAACGATTAAACTACGTTGGCTTTTATTCGCATGTCCAATGTTTCAGTTTTGCTTTCTATTTACTTGTACACAGTTAACCGTGTCTACGATGTGTAGTGTGTAACGTGTTGTGCGCCACGCCGCCCGAAAAAAGAAATGTCGTTTCGTGGATAGCTGACCATCCTGGAACATTTACATATGACGGAATTGTTTTATTTGTTGAGTTTCCGAGAAACATTTTTCGTGCAAAACAAAATTTCAAGTATACCAGCGCGTCAAGACAACTCTTTATATCGCAGGAATACAGAAGGAAGAACAACGACAACAACTTCTGACAACAGCAAGTTGCAGTAGCAGGGATTTGGCCACAGGTAACCAAAAGAGTCGGTTTAACATGGATCTATGTGAAACATTCATTGTAAGCTATATTACTTTTCACAAACTTACAAACCCTATCCTCAAAGGGTTCCTACGCAAATATTGCTGAAATCAAAATATGCCAGATAAATCAACATTTAGTAATAATTACATACCCACAACTTACGTAAATGTTCTGGAAGAAATACGCAGTGAACTCAATGAGAGCTTTATTGGATTTCAGTTGACGAAACTACAGACGTTTTTGGCCATTACATTTCAAATTTAATTGTTGCTGCTTTAAAAAAGAAAAGCCTGCTTCTTCATATTTAGCGGCCTGCATAGAACTTGAAAAAGCAAAATATTCTACGATCGCTAGATTTGTGAATGATAGTATTAGAAAAATATTTCCAGAATCTTCTTCAGATGAAAGGGTGTTTGTGTTTATACCAGATACTGCTCCCTATATGATAAAAGCAAGAAAAGCCCTCCGTGTATTTTATCCCAATTTGATTCATGTGACGTTCTTTGCTCATGGAGTACATCGCTGAAGGAGTACGTTCCACGTTTGTGAATGCAAATAAACTAACTTCATTCACATAGAAAATGGTTCTAAAGGCTCCTGCTAACATCAAGACCTACAAAGAAAAACTACCAAATGTGCCTTTTCTTCCCGAACCAGTACTACAGTAACTAAATGGGGTACGTAAGTCGAAGCTATGTTGTTTTACAATGAACATTTCGAGGCCATTTTAGGTGTGGTAAACGACTTCGATACGGCAGAGCCTTTGGCAATTTGCCAGTGTAAGAAAGCTTTTAATGATTCCTGTATTAAAAATGACATAGCTGTGATTATCACTCATTTATCCCATATACCTGCAAGTATTAAAAAGCTTGAAACTCGAGGTTTGGCGTTGAATGAATCTATTCAGTTAATAAATAAAGTTATTATAGTGAAATCATCATTGCCGGAGGTAGTCGCAAGAAAACTTAAAACAGAAAGTCTGAAAACATTTTTCACAATAACCCAGGTTTTGTACCCTTTTGCCAAATTCGTTGTTTTATTAATGGGATGGGAGAACGTTTACCAGAAACAGTAAGTGCTAACAAAGCACCCAAACGCAAATACTGTCCAGTTACCTCAACTGATGAAGAACAGTCCTTTTCTGCTTATAAAAAGGTTTTGAGTGATCGAAGACACAATATCGGCCGGTGTGGCCGAGCGGTTCTAGGTGCTACAGTCCGAAACCGCATGACTGTTACAGTTGCAGGTTCGAATCCTGCCTCGGGCATTGATGTGTGTAATATCCTTAGGTTAGTTAGGTTTAAGTAGTTCTAAGCTCTAGGGGACTGACGACCTCAGATGTTAAGTCCCATAGTGCTCACAGCCAGTTGAACCATTTGAAGACACAAACTTACTACCGAACATTTGGAACAGTACTTGGTCGTTTACGTTTACAATAGCGGAAAAATGTTAAATATATTGTAAATGACGGTTTTGTTCAGTAGTATTAATTAAAAGTTAATTCTGTTCAAAACATTCATGATTGTGTGTTGTTTTTTAAATAAAATATTACGGAGTTTTTGAGCGTGCCCCTCTGCGTACTATATATCTCGAAGTTGGTCCTGTACATATCGATAGTTTTGCTGTGACTCACTCGCATCGCATCCGCTGTTTGCCGATAACAATACCAAAAAATGCACTGTTCTTGGAACACGGTATACGTCCTCATTTTCCAAATTCTTAGAAAATAATTCTAGAAAGCCCCCCTTCTTAATCTCTACCATAAAGTATTCAGAAAATATCAACGTTGTTAATGTACCGATTTTTTTCGTGACGGGCGCTATTCCTCGTAACTGATATGAACAGGTTCGACTTGGAGATATAATGCACACAGTAACTATCATTTTTTTTAGTTGATCTTTCATATTTCGACACTTTGCATGCATTTTTAAGCATTTTTCATGCATATTTGCATGCGTATTTTAAGGTTTTTATGATGCATATAATCCGGTCTCTAAGATGTTAAGTTTCTCGCCATTCTTATTTCTGCTACTTCTCATTACTTTCGCCTTTCTTTGGTTTACTCTCAATCCACAGTCAATATTCATTATTATGGTCATTCCATTCAACAAATCCTGAAAGCTACTTCACCTTAACTGAGGATAGGTCATAAACGAATGTTATCATTGATACACTTCGCCTAAATTTTTATCTCTCTACTGAACATATCTTTTTGTTTCGTCATTGTTTCTTCAATATATAGACTGCACAGTAGGGAGCGGAAGACTGCATCCCTGTCTTACACTATTTTTTATCCGAGCACTTCGTCCTTGGCCTTCAAGTCTCCTTGTCCCCTTTTGACTTTTGCGCATTACCCATCTTTTTTCCCTTTACCTTACTCTTCAGTTTCTCATAATATCAGACATCTTGCACCATTTTACACTGTCGAATGCTTCTTCCACGACGGTCACGCATGTGGACGTATCTTTACTTTCCTTCTGTGTCGCTTTCATGCTCAAGTGCAATGTTACGGTTGCCTCTCTTGTGCCTTTATCTTTCCTAAAGTCAAACTGGTGCTCATAGAATTGTTCCTTAAGCTTCTTTTTCATTCTTCTGTATATTATTTTTGTCATCAGTTTCGATGCATGACGTGTTTAACCTGAGTCTGCGATAGTAATTAACTGCTCCTGCTGTCCCCGGAATTGTGTGAATGGTATTTCTCCTGAAGTCTGGTGGTATATCGCCTGTCTCATAGATTCTACACATCAACTTTGGTCGCTTGGATTCCACTTCCCCATCGTTTTTAGAAATTCCTATGTAATGTTATCTATCCCTTCTTCCTTATTTGATTTCAAGTCTTTCAAAGCTCATTTAAATTCTAATACTGGTTTCCCTATATCTTCCATATCGACTCAATTTTCATCTTCTATCGCGTCATCAGACAAATCTTCCCTTTCAAAGAGGCCTTCAGTGTACTTTTTCCACCTACCCGCTCTATCCTTTAACAGTCGAAGTTCCATTGCAGTCTTTATTTTCCCGCATTTGCTTTCAATGTCACTGAAAGCTGTTTTGACTTTACCATATGTTGAGCCAATCCTTCCGGCGATAATTTCTTTTTCGATTTATACACATTGTTTCTGCAGCCATTTCGTCTTTACTTTTCCTATTTATTTCATTCCTAAGTGACTTACATTTGTACTTTCCTGAATATTCGTGAACATTTTTGTACTTCCTTCTTTCGTCAATCAGTCGAAGTATCTCTTCTGCTACCCAAGGTTTCTTCTTTCCACGTACGGTTGGCTGTCCGTGATTGACCCTCTCAGAGGTCTTCACTAGCCTTGTATCAAACTGCCTACTGTGACACCTCACATCACACTATCTACATCTTTAGCGAACTTCAAACTCTTCTTATCGTTGTTCACTACCTCTGTATCCCACTGTCTTCCACAATGGGTCTTCCAGATGCTTCTCTTAAACTTCACTTTACTCATCATCATTACTCAATTATGATCTGACACCGTGATGTAACCCATATGGTGTCCTCCCGTGTCTACCACGTCTTCCAAGTGATTCGTGTACAGAGTGTTTGCTATTACAAGCTGAAAATTATTACAGAACTCAGTTAGCCTTTTTCCCCATCATTCCTACAACAAGCTCCTTCTCCAACTCCTTCCCCTACAACCGCATTCTACTTCCCCATGATTATTAGATTTTCATCTCCATTCAGATTCTGAACTAACCATTTAATATCTTCATACATTTGCTTTTCTCCTCCTCTTTTGTTCGAGACGTCGACATGTATACCTGAAATATTGCTGCCGGCGTTGGTTTGCTGTCGAATTTGTTGATAACAACCGTATCACTAGACTGTTTGCAGGTACTCATTCTCTGCCCCACCTTCTTTCCATAACGAATCCTATCACCGTTACAACCTCTCTTCTTCTGTTGATATTACTCTATATTCATATGGCCAGAAGTCGTTATCTTCTTTCCATTTCACTTCGCCGACCCCATGTATCTAGACTGAGCATCTGCCTTTCTCTTTTCGGGTTTTCTACCGTCCCTAACACGTTCAAACTTTTGACATTCTCCACTTCAACTCCTAGGGTTTTGCTCTTTCGCTGGTTTCTGTTCCAAAATGTACTGACGATTGAGACTGATAGGATTTTGTGAGGTTCACAATTCTATGACAGTTTCTTTACAATTCTCATGCTGCGTTATTCATTCTGAAAAATAGTTGGGTGTTGATACAGAGTTATGAAACGGAATGTTCATCATTCAGGGATATGACAGGAACGATTACTCGAGGCAAATAAGTCTAGTAAACATGAGCTCTAAAATGGTTCAAATGGCTCTGAGCACTATGGGACTTAACATCTATGGTCATCAGTCCCCTAGAACCTAGAACTACTTAAACCTAACTAACCTAAGGACGGCACACAACACCCAGCCATCACGAGGCAGAGAAAATCCCTGACCCCGCCGGGAATCGAACCCGGGAACCCGGGCGTGGGAAGCGAGAACGCTATCGCACGACCACGAGATGCGGGCTAAACATGAGCTCTAAAACGCATAACTTAAGAACTGCAAGCACTTCATCTTCGATACTGCGAAGTAAATCCTGCTAGCTCTATGATGGCCATATTCTGGACGGTGTTTGTGTGGGCCAAAACAAGAAAAAATGATGGTAAACGTCGGTCCTAAAATGAATTCCTTAAGTGCTGTGAGTACATGTTGGGTAGAAGAAGTGTGTTTCTAAGGTGCAAAGATAAACAATTTCAGTGCCGATCCCTACTAGAGGTTTTTGTTTGGAATGATCGTTCCTGTGATATCCTTGAATGTTGACCATGCATCTTGGGACACCTTGTGCGTGTATGACACCCGTATACCAAAAACATCTTCTACGATTATGCATTACGAGAAATATACTTTGTTCCATAGACCGTTTTGATGTGTGTATTTGGTCGCACAGAAACTTCCATCATACTAGAAGAAGGCATTTACGACGAGGTGGATGTAGATCGATGTGCTGGTGCAATATCGTCCTTGACCAGAGGCAGAAAAGACAGAATATGTGAAGCCACAGCGTTTCGGACGCGAGATGATACATCTGGAAAGCATTACGAGGAGCAACTGGTAATCCACTAGCTGCATAAGTTATGTCACGAAACCCAACACTTGGTGATGTGACACATCAAAAGAACAAAACTCGGATACCGCTTTTCTACCATGTAGCCCCAGGATGACGGACAGAATTCGGAGGTATACTGCGCAGACAGGAGTGAATTCTAGTTACAAAACGACCAAAAGGATCAAAAAGTGCCAGATCGATAAAGGGCAAAATGGACCTAGTTTCAATGTCGAGAATATAGCGCCTACCTCGTGCGATCCACCATCACCAGCATCACCGAACACAAACGGTACTGCAAGTTGGGACAGGTGGATAAATTGGCTGTGGCGGAGTCACGCGTTGCGTGAGACCGACCAGACAACAAAATTCGCTGATGCAAAAGTTCTTGCTGTGGGGAAGAGGTACTATGCCCACTTGTTCATGGAAGCCATAGAAACCGACAAACATCAGTATAACTGCAACAAGAAGAGGGAAAATCCCAAGATGAACGAATCCTGGATTACAGCGTTGCAGCGAATGACAGTTGTGGGTATCAAGGGGGAACCACAGCGGTAAAGAGCAGGCAAAGTTAGTCTTGTGGCGCCCTGGTAGACATGGCTCCTTATGTTACGGGAACGACGTTTTGGCGAATTGTCATTTAGATAGTAATTTTTAATTTTTTAATTTTTGACGTCGCAACGCATCGCTCATTTCATGTTTATGTGCCTAGCTATTCAGTGGAAAGATTTTGTGTGTAGCTGGCATAAGATGTTTGTAATAATCTTTATGAAGATCTGAAGATGGTAACTTAGTTTTACCGAAACCTGTTATCTACAGTTACGTTTTTATAGCGACCTCGGCTAAGAAGTCTTTCTTTTTTCCTAAGCAAGCACCACAGATTGCCCCTTCGTGCTCAACATGAGTAAACTAATCGTAAGTTTTAAGTTTCAGTCATGTTTCAATAACCAAAGAAAAATATTTTATTAAATCTCCTGTCTGTATTCATGTAAAGTGAACTTTCCTGTACGCCTCTTTTTATACGTCTGGCCTACTCTCTCAAACTACTGCACAGATTTTGATAAGGTCTTGGAATTACTGGAACACATATCTTGTCGATATCGATAACAGGCAAAAATCGTCTACATTCTCGATTACCTGGATAGATGATCTCTCTATATACGCGAATTTTTTGTACGAAACCCTCAGTGCGCAAACCCTACTCGCAGCCAGCCAAATTTCTGCTGGCCAAACAACGTCCAGCATCCCCAGCCGAAGAGACCACAACGTTAATTGCAACGGTCTTGTATGTATTTTGTGACGCTTACAGATAGCGAAAAAAATTATATTGTACAGCGATGTATATAACATTTTAACACTCTTAATTCCCATATCAAAAGGTACACTACTGTCCATTAAAACTGCTACACCAAGAAGAATGCATATGATAAACAGGTACTCACTAGACAAACCAGAGTTCATCTAGAGTAGTCACTGGCGTATTGTGACGAGCCAGTTGCTCGCCCACCATTGACCAGATGTTTTCAGTTGGTGAGAGATCTGGAGAATGTGCTGACCATGGTAGCAGTCGAACATTTTCTGTATCCAGAAAGGCCCGTACAGAACCTGCAACATGCGAGCGTGCATTATCCTGCTGAAATGGGATTCCAAGGGATCGAATGAAGGGTAGAGCCACGGGTCGTAACACACCTGAAATGTAACGTCCACTGTTCAAAGTGTCGTCAATGCGAACAAGAGGTAACCGAGACGTGTAACCAATGGCACCCCATACCACACCGCAATGTCGCCAAACATGGATGCGACCATCATGATGCTGTAAACAGAACCTGGATTCATTCGAAAAAATGACGTTTTGCCATTCGTGCACCCAGGTTCGTCGTTGAGTACACCATCGCAGGCGCCCCTGTCTGTGAGGCAGCGTCAAGGGTAACCGCAGCCATGGTCTCCGAGCTGATAGTCCATGCTGCTGCAAACTTCGTCGAACTGTTCGTGCAGATGGTTGTTGTCTTACAAACGTCCCCATCTGTTGACTGAGGGATCGAGATATGGCTGCACGACCAGTTACAGCCACGTGGATAAGATGCCTGTCATCTCGACTGCTACTGATACGAGGCCGTTGGGATCGAGCACGGCGTTCCATATTACCATCCTGAACACACCGATTCCATATTCTGCTAACAGTCATTGGATCTCGACCAAGGCGAGCAGCAATGTAGCGATACGATAAACCGCAATCGCGATAGGCTACAATCCGACCTTTATCAAAGTCGGAAACGTGATGGTACGCATTTCTCCTCCATACACGAGGCGTCACAACAACGTTTCACCAGGCAACGCCGGTCAACTGCTGTTTGTGTATGAAAAATCGGTTGGAAACTTTCCCCATGTCAACACGTTGTAGGTGTCGCCATTGGCGCCAACCTTGTGTGAATGCTCTGAAAAGCTAATCATTTGCATATCACAGCATCTTCTTCCATTCGGTTAAATTTCGCATCTGTAGCACGTCATCTTCGTGGTGTAGCAATTTTAATGGCGAGTAGTGTATTTTGAAATTTAGTATAGCTTCATTAACGTAGTAAGATGTATTTTTTAACTAAAGCACTGGAAAAGAAGAGTAAAGTGAATAACGTTTCTTACTGTTGGTCTGAGCAATGTGTTTATGTTGCCAGACGAGTGGGCCGAAATATGTAATTGAAGTGAAAATACCGCCACCAAGCGCTCTTACACGAGACTCCGTCATTAAATACACTGAAGAGCCAAAAAAACCGGCACACCTGCCTAATATCGCGTAGGGCCCCCGCGAACGCGCAGAAGTGGCGCATCACGACGTGGAATGGACTCGACTATTTTCTGAAGTACTGCTGGATGGAACTGACGCCATGAATTCTGAAGGGCTGTCCACAAATCAATAAGAGAATGAGGGGGTGCGGAAGTCTCCTGAAAAGAACATTGCAAGGCATCCCAGATATGAACAAGAATGTCCGTATCTAGGGAGATTGGTAGCCGGAGGAAGTATTTAAACTCAGAAGCGCGTTCCTGGAGGCACTCTGTAGCAATTCTGGATCTGTGGGGTGCCGCATTGTCCTGCTGGAATTGCCCAAGTTCGTCAGAATGCACAATGGGAATTGATGGATGCAGGTGATCACACAGGATGCTTACGTACATGTTACCTGTCAGAGTTGCATCTAGACGAATCACTGGTCTTATATCACTCCAAGTGCACACGCCCCTCGCCAGCTTGAAGAGTCCCCTGCTGACATGCAGGGTCCATGGGTTGCGGTTGTCTCCATACATGTACACCGACATGAGCTCGATACAATTTTAAACGAGTCTCGTCCGTCCAGGCATCATGTTTCCAGTCGTCAACAGACCAGTGTCGGAGTTGATGGGCTCAGTCGAAGCGTAAAGCTTTGTCTCGTGCAGTCATCAGGAGTACATGTGTGGGCCTTCGTTGATGTTTCGTTGAATTGTTCGCACGCTGACACTTGTTCATAGCGCAGCACTGAAATCGGCAACAATTTGCAGAAGGGTTGCACTTCTGTCACGTTGCACGAATCTTTTCAGCTGTCGTTGGTGCCGTCCTTGCAAGATCTTTCCTCGGCAGTAGCGATGTCGGAGATTTGATGCTTTACCGCATTCCTGATATTGACTGTACACTCGTGAAATTGTCGTCCGCAAAAATTCCCACTTCATCGCTACTTCTGGGATGCTGTATTCCATCGCTCTTGCGCCGACTATAACATCACGTTCAAACTCACTTAAATCTTGATAACCTGCCATTGTAGCAGCAGTAACCGATCTAACAACTGCGCCAGACACTGTCTGTCTTATGAAGGCATTTCCGACTGCCGCACCGTATTCTGCTTGTTTACATGTCTCTGTATTTGAATACGTATGCCTGTACCAGTTTCTTTGACGCTTCAATGTAGATTGGTCCAATGACGAGCCATTTTCACCACGACATCGAATTCTAGTACTCATGAAGCGCTCTTCCCTGAGTGATTTATCTGCGTGCGTATCATCTGAGTCAGTGCAAGTATGTACACATCCCGTTATAAGTAACTTTCTATGTTTTTGTTAAGACGCTGCATCATTACTAGTAATGTAATGATGACCGGTTTTCTTTAAGTAAAATCTTCTCCCAGATTCGATTAAGTAGGTACTTTTTAGTTACGCTATCTCAATATTCTCCTGTTCCACATTTCAAAACCATCTATTCTCTTCTTGTATGTACTGTTAGTTGGCCACATTTTGTTTTCATACAAATTCGTATAATCAGGGTCCTTAATTCTGCGATAAGCTGATTTCAACTGTTCGACATTTTCAAGTGTATACTACTGTACTCGTAAATTTTCATCATGACCCATTGTGGATAGATACAAATGTAATTAAATCTGTCACTTTAATACGTAATCGCTGTCGCAGTAAACACTCGCAAAAACAACTTTCCATGTTTGCCAACACTCTCAAATAACAGTACTGCCGTAATGGCATACGTATGTCAACAAAAAATTCGTAATAGAAAGTTTCTCTATCCAGGTTGACTCGCCACTCCCCATTTTACAGTGAACAGCCTTTCAAAGATAAACAGGCAAATAATCAGCACTGCTCAGCTAAATGCGCAGTAGTGCTTCTCTGTCACATATATTTTCTCAGTATGTTTAAAATCATCATACATATTTTTCTACTCACACACACACACACACACACACACACAAATATATTAATGCTTGCGTCACGCCTTGAAAAGAAGCAAAAATTTTAGAAAAAACTTTACCAGGCAATGTCATTTAAAATTTTCATAAGCTTGGCGAAGTTGTAAGTTCCCATGGAATAACACACGTGTAGCAGCAGACATCCTGGGTAATTATTTGCAACATTTATACGGTTCGATTTCATCAGATATTCGCTTAAAAGTTTGCTAAAACTTTATGCTACGATATTATGCCGTTAGGGTGCGTTTCCTCGAGTGCTTCTGTAAACATTCGATTCTTGCTTGAATAAAGTATTTGTGGCGCTTTGGTGGCCTCTTAAATACTACGGGTGGTTTGTGGACGGTGTCCAGATGCGGTCTCGTTGTGAAATTCTTGTTCTCGGTCAACTTAGTGTGTTCTTTAAGTTTCCTTTTGAAATTAAGTCCCGTCTGAACCATGTAAAATTTCTGACCTCCGGCACAGTTAATTTTTAGATTCCAGATCGTGACATGAGGTCCTTTCTGTTGAATGATGCGAAGCAATGGTCAAAGTAAAATTTCAGGCTTTTATGGTAAAATAAAAAGTTTATTGGCGATAAAGTAGTCGAAAATAAATTGATGCTCTGGACGTGAACGTAAGGAAACATATACAAAAGAACTGTCATCACACATACATGATATAACCAGCAATAAATAACCAAAAATTGTATTTTCATCTCTGATTTACTCCAGAGGTAACCGATTTCGGCATTCCATGGTGCTATCATCAGGCCCTCTGTAGTTAGTTAGCGGCTAAGTTTTTATTGCCAAACAAAACATCACGCAAAAGCTAAACAATATCCGCAGCAGCGTATGTAACATGTCCGTACAATTGTAAACAGTCTGAGCTCAGCTCAGTTGATGATAGCATAACTGAATGCCAAAACCGATTGCCTCTGGAATAAATCGGAGATGAAAATTCAACTGTCGGTTTATTTATATCTGTATCTACTGTCGTGCTGTTGTCCCTCATACAGGGTGTTTCAAAAATGACCGGTATATTTGAAACGGCAATACAAACTAAACGAGCAGCGATAGAAATACACCGTGGCGGCCCAGACCAGTACTTTTTGAGGATGCAGGGACGATGGGACTGCAACATGGGGCTTTTCGGTTCCCCATATGCGCCAGTTCTGTTTATTGACGAAGCCGTCCAGGTAAAAATAAGCTTCGTCAGTAAACCAAATGCTGCTCACATGCATATCGCCGTCATCAATCCTGTGCACTATATCGTTAGCGAATGTCTTTCGTGCAGCAATGGTAGCGGCGCTGAGGGGTTGCCACGTTTGAATTTTGTATGGATAGAGGTGTAAACTCTGGCGCATGAGACGATACGTGGACGTTGGCGTCATTTGGACCGCAGCTGCAACACGGCAAACGGAAACCCGAGGCCGCTGTTGGATCACCTGCTGCACTACCTGTGCGTTGCCCTCTGTGGTTGCCGTACGCGGTCACCCTGCGTTTCCAGCACGTTCATCCGTCACGTTCCCAGTCCGTTGAAATTTTTCAAACAGATCCTTTATTGTATCGCTTTTCGGTCCTTTGGTTACATTAAACCTCCGTTGAAAGCTTCGTCTTGTTGCAACAACACTGTGTTCTAGGCGGTGGAATTCCAACACCAGAAAAATCCTCTGTTCTAAGGAATAAACCATGTTGTCCACAGCACACTTGCACGTTGTGAACAGCACACGCTTACAGCAGAAAGACGACGTACAGAATGGCGCACCCACAGACTGCATTGTCGTCTATATCTTTCACATCACTTGCAGCGGCATCTGTTAATGAAAATTGTAACTACTGTAATTTCGAAAGTTTGTCTGCCTGAAAATGTACTGTTGTCCCAAGCATATTGCAACAAACGGTGTATTTCTATCGCTGCTCGTTTAGTTTTTATTGCTGTTTCAAATATACCGGTCATTTTTGAAACACCCTGTAGTAACGATGGATGAGGTGATACGTAGATGATGCCACAGACATATAGGGGGTGTTCGGAAACTCCCGTTACAGACTTCTAAGACTTGTAGAGGGGAGTGAGTAGATAGTATTTTGCGCTGGAACCCATGTCCGGAAACGTACCGTTTCCGTGCTACAACGATTTGAAAACATGTTGGTAACGCGACCACTTTTACAAGTAATTGATTAGGCGTGAGTCAGTAGCCTCTATATCGTTTGGTTTACAAGCCCTCTCATAAACAGCCAAAGAAATTGCTCGTGTACTTGGTTCAAATGGTTCTGAGCACTATGGGACTCAACTGCTGAGGTCATTAGTCCCCTAGAACTTAGAACTAGTTAAACCTAACTAACCTAAGGACATCACAAACATCCATGCCCGAGGCAGGATTCGAACCTGCGACGTAGCGGTCTTGCGGTTCCAGACTGCAGCGCCTTTAACCGCACGGCCACTTCGGCCGGCTGCTCGTGTACTCGTTGACCGGTTCTCTTTGACATGATGCAGTACGGCCTATTCCATTTCGGGTGTACGGCGTCTGCTCGGAACACCACAGTCACTACTGCTGAGGTTGAAGGTACCCTGTCTCAAAACTGTTGCGTAATATTGGCGAAAAGGATATGCGATGGAGGCGGACGTTGTAGAGAACGGTTCTGACTAAGATCACGAGCACTTCTTCCATTACCGAGAACTTCACCCTTCAGAACGGTCACGTAGGTGTACTCTGCAAACCATGTTGCTGTAACTCTCACAGACACTGTAACGAGGCTCGAACCAGGTCAGCCGAGCAGCACACAACACTCGAATTCTCGAGAACGACGGCACACAGCCGCATCTGGTAATCCTGATTTAGGATTCCGTGATTGCCGGCCGGTGTGGCCGAGCGGTTCTAGGCGCTTCAGTCTGGAACAACGTTCGTAGGTTCGAATCCTGCCTCCGGCATAGATGTGTGTGGTGTCCATAGGCTAGTTAGGTTTAAGTAGTTCTAGGGGACTAATGACCTCAGAAGTTAAATCCCATAGTGCTCAGAGCCATTTGAACCATTTGATTCCGTGATTTCCTCACATCGCTTCAGGAAAATGCCAGAGTGGTTCCTTGGAAAGGCCATGGCCGATTTCCTTCTCCATCCTTACCAAAACCGAACTTGTAGTCCGTCGCGAATGGCATCGTCGTCGACGAGACGTTGATGCCCTTCTCCTTCTCGGACCAGGTCAAAAAATGGCTCTGAGCACTATGGGACTTACCTTCTGAGGTCATCAGTCCCTTAGAACTTAGAACTACTTAAACCTAACTAACCTAAGGACATCACACACGCCCATGCCTAAGGCAAGATTCGAACCTGCGACCGTACTGGTCACGCAGTTCCAGACTGTAGCGCCTAGAACCGCTCGGCCACTCCTGCCGGGTTGGACCAGGTCAGAGACGCAGGACTGACGTCAAATGACACCAGCCAATCCGACGTGACCACCCCCCACCATGACTACCCTGTTGCATACCTATCCAGTAAATATGTCTTCAAACGGCTGTAGCATGGAAACGGTTCATTTCCAGGCATGGGTTCCTAGTCCAAATATTACATACTCAGTCCCCTGTATAAGTCCTAGGACTTTCCAACAGGAATTTCCGAAGACCCTGTATATACATGATGAAATACGTACACCGAATTCAGTCTTATGACGGCATGACCACAACGCACAGAGAGACGCTGCGTAAGTAGTGTGCGACAATTGGGAAATAGGATTATACGGGAAGAGAGCACTGATAGTCCAAGATACGCCAGCACGGTAACTCAGTGTGTTCGGTCAGAAGGCTGGTTGCTCTCTGTAAGGAAAACACTGCGTAAAGGAATCAAAATGTTCAAATGTGTGTGAAATCTTATGGGACTTAACTCTAAGGTCATCAGTCCCTAAGCTTACACACTACTTAAACTAAATTATCCTAAAGACAAACACACACACACCCATGCCCGAGGGAGGACTCGAACCTCCGCCGGTAGTAATCAACTATCAACTTGAACGGATGTCATGTGGCGTCTGGCCAGACCAAACGCAACGACCAATACCGGAAAACGAAAAAATTTGTAAAAACTTTCAGTAGCATAAAGCGGGAAACCTTGGTTCGAGACCCGGTCGGCCAAAAATTTTTCAGTTTTTGGTATTGAATTATTTCAGTGCCCTCATATGGCCGAAGTCGGTATTTCTCTTTCATCACATCGTCTCTGTAATGCGTCGCAACGGTAATGTGATGGTTGACGAAGGGCGAAACACTCGTTCGGCGCATTACAGGGAACAAGCTATTATCCCCCTGTTGAATATTTCATATAAGTTTTCGACAACGCTTCTGTAAACCTGGGGATTGCTCACAATTATCCGCTGCATACCCGAATTCGTTTTTCTCCTCCACCTGTACACGAAAAAGATGCCTGCTCCAGCAGAGGCGCCCTCTGACACAAAGAACGTAACATTAGTAGGAGTACTCCCTGCAAACTCAGTGACGAGCAGACAAGAGAATGTAAACATAAGAGTGGTTGTGTGCAGAGCTGGTAGCAAACGCGAGAAAACAGACCGGCAAATACGAGCCATCCGTTTGCGGTGCTGGCGTGAGGGTGGGGGAGGTGGGATGGAGGGGGGGAGGGGGGAGGAAGGTCCAAAGAGCGTAGCGTCAGACGGCCCACTACCGTGCGGCGTAGCACGCCACCTCTTTGCAGAGACCGGCGGTAACGCGAGCTCTCGTTAAACGCGGCCTTTTATTCCGCCCTCTGGGCAGCGAGGGCCGTCCAACCCCTCCCCCACGCCCACGCCCCCCGGCGACCGACCTATCGGTTTTTATCCAGCCAGCCAGCCGGGCGCCGCGAAATACGTAGCGCACCGGGCGGATTAAAAATTACATCACGTTCAACTGGTCGCATCAGCGAAAAACTAAACACGACCCGCCGAGCAGTAAGAAGGGTAGAAATGTGTTTTTCTCCCTCAAATTAGCAGGCTTTAAAAACGTTTTTAGGCTTCTCTCAACCATCAATTGTACAGCGAACAAGCAGCGTCATAAATGATTTAATTATTTCTGTTATCTCAACCGGCAACGTTAATATTTCAATAAGTGTGCATACTACAAATACATCTACACCTATGCCTGTACAAACCTTTGTGATCTGCTTGGTAGGAGTAATTCCCGATGTACCTCTTACTATGGCTTCCTCGCATTCCAGTTACGTATGGAGTGCGGGAAGAATAAATGTTTACAGAAAGTAGGCATGAACGCTAACCCTAGGATACTAAAGGGGGAAATACAATATTGCTACCAAACCATCAAAAATATTGCTACTCGAAATATTAGTCACCGGATACAGATATGGAGGGGCATGGGATAAGCACACCGCTCTCACGGCCGTATACAGTCGACGAGATCGGAGCCGCTACTTCTCAGTCAAGTAGATCCTGCCAGGAAGTTTCATATCAGCGCACACTCCGCTGCAGAGTGAAAATTTAATTCTGGAAACTCCCTCAGGCTGTGGCTAAGCCATGTCTCCGCAGTATCCCTTCTTTCAGGAGTGCTAGTTCTGCAAGGTTCGCAGGAGAGCTTCTGCAAAGTTTGGAGGGTAGGAGACGAGATACTGGCAGAAGTAAAGCTGTGAGGACCGGGCGTGAGTCGCGCTTCGGTAGCTCAGATGGTAGAGCACTTGCCCGCTAAAGGCAAAGGTCCCGAGTTCGAGTCTCGGTCGGGCACACACTTTTAGTCTGCCAGGAAGTTTCAAGTACATCCTCAGTTTGCCTCACAAGGGCTGGGTGCACCCTGCTTGCCAACAGCGCTCGGCAGACTGGATGGTCACCCATCCAAGTGCTAGCCCAGCCCGACAGCACTGAACTTCGCTGATCTGACGGGAACCGGTGTTACAGCTGCAACAAGGCCGTTGGCAGTTTGTAGCTTACGCACTAGTTAATTACAATTATTGGACCTCCAATGGTATGTTACATACAAAATTAAGTACAAAATGTCTTGTTCTACACATCATAACGACAATTTGACTGCTCAAAATGTTATTGGGAAACAAGTCATAATTTTTATTATACACTAGTTATAAGTTACTATAATTACATTTAGGTGACAAAATTCATTGAATAGCAATATGTACATACACAAATGGCAGTAGTATCGCATACTCAAGGTGTAAAATGGCAGTGCATTGGCGAAGCAGTCACTTTTATCATGAGATTCTGGTCAAAAGGTTCCCTATGTTATTTACGGTCGCTCGACGGGATTTAACGGGCTTTCAGCGCGGAATAAAAGTTGATACTTGATGCATGGGACATTCCGGTTCGGAAAACGTTAGAGAATTTAGTATTCTGAGATCCACAGTGTCAAGAAAGCGTCGAGAATATCAAGTTTCACGCATTATCTCTCACCATGGACAACGCAGCGGCCGACAGCCTTCACCTAAACGACCGTGAGCAGTTAACAGACAAGCACTGCTAACCGACAAAACGACACTGCGTGAAATAGCCGCAGAAACGACTGTGGGACGTACGACGAACGTATCCGCTAGGAGAGTGTGGCGAAATTCGGCGTTAATGTGATACGGCAGCAGACTAACACGAGGGTGAGCTGTGGTAAAAACTGTTGTTTTGAAGAGCGTGCCGCAGCGCTTCGTGTGAAGCAGTTGCCCTCCGTTTCTGGCGGTGGCGCCGCTGTGGCAATCGCAGCTTTGGTGTCTCCCTCTGGTGAGAAAGAGGAAAGGTTGCCTGTTCACGTGCATTTAAGGAGCGCTATGACCTCGCCAGTCGGTCAGTCTGGGTGAGTCTGGATCAGTGTCTCGTCCGAACTTGTGGGGCAGCTAGTGTCTGTCTGTCGTTCGGAGTGCTGGTATGTCTTTCGTTCGGATCAACCTTTAAAAGCCGTCAAAATGAGAGTCTTTCCACTCCGCCAGTAAGAGAACTCAGCGAGTAGTCGCTCAGTCGGGGCTTAGTTTATGCATCTCACTCTGTGCATTAGGGCGCCAGTCTGCTCGAGTTTACTCAGGCAATGGTCAAGGCGGTTGGATCGATCGGTCGGCTGGTCGCGCACTGAGACACAAGATGACTTGTCCGGCTTGAGCATCGGCGCATGTGAGGTCGCCACGTGAGGCTAGTGGGCCGCGCCGTATAGCGAGGGGGTAGTGACTTCGCTGTCGACACGAGAGCAACAGGAGTCAACCCACGACATCGGTCAGGCCGGTGCGAGATGCGACGCCGTGAGACGGCGCGGTTCGGGTTGTTCGGTAATCTCCCTATCAATCTGCCGTACGTTAGTAGCTGCCCCTGTCATGTTTGTCGGATTCGGTGTGTTAACGAATTTATTGCTTGAAGTGTAACGGCCTAGTAGGCCGCGGTGGCCGTGCGGTTCTAGGCGCTGCAGTCCGGAACCGCGGGACTGCTACGGTCGCAGGTTCGAATCCTGCCTCGGGCATGGATGTGTGTGATGTCCTTAGGTTAGTTAGGCTTAAGTAGTTCTAAGTTCTAGAGGACTGATGACCTAAGATATTAAGTCCCATAGTGCTAAGAGCCAACTGAAGCCAACTATAACGGCCTAATTCCTGAAATATGTTTTGATCTTGCCTTGGTTGCCACCCTTCCACCGTAAGACTTTTGCTAGGAGTTAAAATGAAGTTGCACCTTCGGTGGCAAAGTTAATATTTTAATTTTAGTGTTTTGTACCATTTACATCCCTCTTACGTGGTGCAGAGTTTGTGTGCTTGTCTGAATTGTAAAAAATTTTAGTTTAAAGTAATCTGGTGTGTTGCAGATTTGCACCAGTGTAGTCTTTCAGAGATTGTTGTGAGCGGTCGTAACTACGGCCGTGTCAAAAGGGAGTGGCAAGATTCTCAGCCCGAAACCTCATACAGTCAAAAATTTGTTTCTTTCTGCCTCTGAATAAATTGTAACTTGATATTTAGAGGGTGCTTTCTGATAACAATTTTCAATCTGTTTCTTATTTTTAAAAAAAAAAGAAAAAGCTTTCAGGCACCATTAAAGTGAATGAAATTCCCATTTGTTAAAAGCAATTTGATTATGATTCCATCAGTTACTCCCTGGCAACTACTCCCACGCTTACATAGTGTTATTAAATGTGTTAATGTTCTTGATGAATCGCTAGTAAATAAAATAAATTCTTAAGAATATTCTTTGAAAATAAAACACGGTTCAGAGGGCCTTTGCTAGCAGCATGGCACTGCCTGCAGCCACTCTGCTGGGATCATGACCATATCCGTTGGATCCTAGATGGCAGGCAAACCGTGGGACAGGCCTCACGGAGTCATGGGCCCATGTTGCCAGCGAGGCACTGTGCAAGCTGGTGGTGGCTCCATTATGGTGTGGTCTGTGTTTACGTAGAATGGTCTGGATACCCTGGTCCAATTGAACCGATCATTGACTGGAAATGGCTATGTTCTGCGACTTGCAGACCATTTGCAGCCATTCATGGACTTCATTTCCCAAACAAAAGAAATGGTTGAAATGGCTCTGAGCACTATGGGACTTAACTTATGTGGTCATCAGTCCCCTAGAACCTAGAACTACTTAAACCTAACTAACCTAAGGACATCACACACATCCATCCCCGAGGCAGGATTCGAATCTGCGACCGTAGCAGTCCCGCGGTTCCGGACTTTCCCAAACAACGATAGAGTTTTTATGGATGACAATGCAGCATGTCACTGTGCCACAGTTGCTCGTAATTGTTCTGCAGAACATTCTGTACAATTCGGGCATATGCTTTGGCCACACAGATGGCTACACATGAAACCCATCGAACAGTCGTGGGACTTAATCGAGAGGTCAGTGCGTGGACAAAATCCTGCAGCGGCAACACTTTCGAAATTGTTATAGAGGTAGTATTACTCAGTATATCTGCTAGGAACTTCTAATGACTTGTTGAGTCCATGCCACGTCGAGTTGCTGCACTATGCTTGGCAAAAAATGATCCTACACGATATTATGAGGTTTCTGGACAACATGGTTGTGGAGAGAAGCAGTGATTAGTATGATTAATCAATAATTCAAGAACAGTCTTTATCGCATTTATTATTGTTATAATCCCGCCAACCATTTTCAACCCGACGTAGGGGTCATCTTCTGGGCGTTTACACCATTGGTCGACTGCTGGTGGTGTCACTCCTGCCTACATACACACCTGGAAATTGAAATAAGAACACCGTGAATTCATTGTCTCAGGAAGGGGAAACTTTATTGACACATTCCTGGGGTCAGATACATCACATGATCACACTGACAGAACCACAGGCACATAGACACAGGCAACAGAGCATGCACAATGTCGGCACTAGTACAGTGTATATCCACCTTTCGCAGCAATGCAGGCTGCTATTCTCCCATGGAGACGATCGTAGAGATGCTGGATGTAGTCCTGTGGAACGGCTTGCCATGCCATTTCCACCTGGCGCCTCAGTTGGACCAGCGTTCGTGCTGGACGTGCAGACCGCGTGAGACGACGCTTCATCCAGTCCCAAACATGCTCAATGGGGGACAGATCCGGAGATCTTGCTGGCCAGGGTAGTTGACTTACACCTTCTAGAGCACGTTAGGTGGCACGGGATACATGCGGACGTGCATTGTCCCGTTGGAACAGCAAGTTCCCTTGCCGGTCTAGGAATGGTGGAACGATGGGTTCGATGACGGTTTGGATGTACCGTGCACTATTCAGTGTCCCCTCGACGATCACCAGTGGTGTACGGCCAGTGTAGGAGATCGCTCCCCACACCATGATGCCGGGTTTTGGCCCTGTGTGCCTCGGTCGTATGCAGTCCTGATTGTGGCGCTCACCTGCACGGCGCCAAACACGCATACGACCATCATTGGCACCAAGGCAGAAGCGACTCTCATCGCTGAAGACAACACGTCTCCATTCGTCCCTCCATTCACGCCTGTCGCGACACCACTGGAGGCGGGCTGCACGATGTTGGGGCGTGAGCGGAAGACGGCCTAACGGTGTGCGGGACCGTAGCCCAGCTTCATGGAGACGGTTGCGAATGGTCCTCGCCGATACCCCAGGAGCAACAGTGTCCCTAATTTGCTGGGAAGTGGCGGTGCGATCCCCTACGGCACTGCGTAGGATCCTACGGTCTTGGCGTGCATCCGTGCGTCGCTGCGGTCCGGTCCCAGGTCGACGGGCACGTGCACCTTCCGCCGACCACTGGCGACAACATCGATGTACTGTGGAGACCTCACGCCCCACGTGTTGAGCAATGCGGCGGTACGTCCACCCGGCCTCCCGCATGCCCACTATACGCCCTCGCTCAAAGTCCGTCAACTGCACATACGGTTCACGTCCACGCTGTCGCGGCATGCTACCAGTGTTAAAGACTGCGATGGAGCTCCGTATGCCACGGCAAACTGGCTGACACTGACGGTGGCAGTGCACAAATGCTGCGCAGCTAGCGCCATTCGACGGCCAACACCGCGGTTCCTGGTGTGTCCGCTGTGCCGTGCGTGTGATCATTGCTTGTACAGCCCTCTCACAGTGTCCGGAGCAAGTATGGTGGGTCTGACACACCGGTGTCAATGTGTTCTTTTTTCCATTTCCAGGAGTGTTGTTTCCTGCCGTTATGTAGACAGGAGTGACACCACCAGCAGTCGACCAATGGTGTAAACGCCCAGAAGATGACACCTACTTCGGGTTGAAACCGGTTGGCGGTATTATAACGATAATAAATGCGATTAAGACTGTTCTTGAATTATTTATTATATATTATGAGGTATTTCAGGACTTTTCTCACAGCAGTATACAAGCTCGTCCACACCTCCACCTACACTCTGGGAATCTCCGTGATATGCATGGTGGAGGGTACCTGTCGATGTATATCTTATTATGGCTTCTTTGCATTCCTCTCACATACGAAGTTTGGAGGAATGATTGCTTATGTGAGTAAACATAAACTTTTGAACCTAGAATACGAATGGGGTGGGGATGGTATATTGCTACTCCACACTTTATTAAAAGGAGGTCATAATTTATAGCCTACTCACTAGTTAATTACAATTGTTAGACCTCTGATGGTATCTTACAAATAAGTACAAAAGTCTTATTTTATGCCCTACACAGAAATTTTTCCTGCTCAAAATATTACTGGAAAAGAAGTCATGATTTATGTGATATATCAGGTACCAACTACTGTAATTATCATAACTCCAAGAGTACAGTGTCCTACTCACAAAACGAGTACATTTTTCTGCTTTATTACAATTTATGCAAGTACTAGCTCTGCATTCTTCACAAATGGCTCTTGAGCTGGGGTTGCAAAATATCATCATTTTTCATTTTCGCGGTGATTGTACGTTCTGTTGATCCTGCTCATCTGAAGTTCCCAAGCAAATCACCTAGTATGTTAGTGTCATAATCGAAAAACTCAGCATCATCCACATTGTGCTAATTTCATTAGCAAAAGACAAGATTATCACTGAAGAGGACCAACGTGATATAAATTAACACTCTTCAAACTGTGACTGCTTGATAAGTCATCTAAGACGCCACAATAAGATAAATTTTCTATAAAATAAAACAAATGTGCCATGTCGGCCATACTTTGGATGGCTGTATGAGTGGTTGCTACATCTTATTGGAATACTGCAGACAGCTTCTCTGCATCTGTTAAATGTGCATAGAAAGAGTGTAGGGTCTATTAATATTTGGCAATGTTTAACGTGTAATTGACAGAAATGGGGCCCATAATGCATACGCTGGAAAATGCACACCAAACACCTACCTTCTCTGAGCGGAAAGCTTTTATTGCGACCATTATCTGTAGTTTGTGGAGTTTTACGTAAGCTGGCGAATGAAACCAAGCCCCACCTGACCTGAAGTAAAGCAACGGGTTCAACTGATGTTGACAGTCAGTTACAATAATGAAGTGTTTTTTTCCTGATCCTCAAATTTCAACTCTTTCACCACACTCACACGACAGGCTTTTAATTTCATATCTTTTAGTTCACGATGACACAATGTGCAAGATACACCAAGCTGCTAAGATAACCTCCCTACCGACATCCAGAGTCTTCTTGTGATGTCCATGTGAATTCTGCCTATAGTTTCAGGGATCCTCGCTGTTGATCTTATGTGTCTCTGTAGATTCTGAACGGATCCTACAGTCCTCCATTTTCCGCAAAGATCTTGAATAGTCTGGTCGTGGGGAGTTTCCTACCAGGACGAGGTACTGACAGAAGTAAAGCTGTGGGGGCGAGGCGTAAGTCGTGCTTGGGTATCTCAGATGGTAGAGCACTTGCCCGGGAAAGGCAAAGGTCCTGAGTTCGAGTCTCGTCCGGCACACAGTTTTAATCCGCCAGGATGTTTCCTACCAGGAGACTTGGTTTGAAACGCTTCTTTACATCCGTTGGTGGAGCGTGTCTTCATGTAACACTCCAAAATATAATTTGGCTGTTCTAATGTAAACTGGCCCATTTCTGTAAAAGCGGAACACCAGAAGCTTCTCACAACAACTGACGACACGCGTTGGTAGCCGTGCGGTCTCGGGCGCCATGCCACGGTTCTCGCGGCTCCCCCCGTCGGAGGTTCGAGTCCTCCCTTGGGCGTGGGTGTGTATTTTGTCTTTAGTATAAGGTAGTTTAAGTTAGAGTAAGTAGTGTGTACGCCTGGGGACAGATGACCTCAGCAGTTTCTTCCCATAGTACTTACTACAACTTTCCAATTTCCAAGAACTGACACAGGAAAACGTCGCTGCATTCACTCTTTCCGATAAAATGCAGTGTAACAAACTTCCGAGACAGTGTTTCCATTTCGTAAGCAATTCAACTAAAGTTGATTAAATAATATGTGAAGTGTACCGGTTTTATGTGGGACACCCGGTAGAAAATAGGAACGCGATTATTAAATATTCGTAGTATTTACGACAAAAGCAACAAACCGCTTGAGTCAGGCAATCAATAATTCAGCCATTGTTAACAGCAATATTTGCCGTCAAGATATGCAAGAGCATCTGTCGCTTATGGTCCAGATTGGCAGGAACCGCGAAGAGATAACAACTTCAATCGTTAGTTCTTTGTTGGTTTAGTAACCTAGGGTTAACTATCACCTAGACAAAAAACAAAGATATGCAATTAGATTTCTGTTTCTTAACAGCCACACATCTGAGGTCATTGTGCCACGTCACCGTACCAAGCCGCTAGGGGAGTCAAAACAAAATGGCGCCGCTCATTTCCATATTTTGAACGGACTACTATCTTGTTTGGGGCCCTCGGATGGTGTGCTTCGCTAATGGCGCATGGGGACTGCAGAATGTATCAGAAGTGCAAACGCACACTGAAATATATATCTGTAGACAAACAATTAGACAAACAAATAATTATGTTACTGTATAAAGCATTCTCGGTCTTGCTGCCGTGTCAATTCAGTGTAAAACCTCGAGTTTTCGGCGATTACCTCAAACGTCTTCGTCAGGAGCAACTGACTATCAGTTGTTGCTGTGCGGGCCTAATATAGCGCAAAGACGGTTCTTGATTGGTCGCTAATTACGTCATGCTGTCGTTTCGTTGATGATGTCAACGTCTGCGACGGTGACGCCGCTACCTCCACAGTAGCGTAAATATTGTGATGAATATCTCTGACTCTTCTTTGCATCAAGAGCTCGCTTCCGTGCACCGCTAAGATTATAGTGGACATAATCTTAGCTGTGCATGAAAGCGAGCTCTCGAAGCAGAAAAGCCGCGCAGGGTAGCCGTGCGGTCTGAGACATCTTGTCGCGGTTCGCGCAGCTCCTCCCGTCGGAGGTTCGAGTCCTACCTCGGGCCTGGGTTTGTGTGTTGTGCTTAGCATATGTTAGTTTTAGATCAAGTAGTGTGTAAGCTTAGGGACCGACGACCTCAGCAGTTTGGTCCCATAAGACCTAACCACAAATTTCCAAATTTACGAAGCAAAAATAAGCCAAAGATATTCGACGCAATGTTTACGCTATGGCTGGAGCGGTGATGCTATCAGTACAAAGGTTGACACCATCTGCGGTAGCATGCGTGATTACCGACCAATGAGAATCCGACTTAGAGCTATATTAGGCCAGCACAGCAGCAGTTTTCGCAGTCAGTTGTTCCTGACGAACTCGATGGAGGTAATCGCCGAAGGCTTGAGGTGAGCTGTCGTGACAAGAAATCCAAGAATGTTTTATACGACAGTGCCGTCGTTGTAGACTTGGTTCTCTACTAATTAGGTACCTCTCCATTTGCACAATAGTCTGCCACTGGACTTTTTGAGTATTTCCGTAACGCCGACTAAAAGATCGCGTGACGAAACGTACCGCTCTTCGTTGGACTCTATCTATCTCTTACAGTAACCCACCGGGCAAGGGTCATAGACAGTATATAAATACTGAAGAATTGGTCAAACAAGTATATTGTAGGACACTTCATTCGTGGAAGAGTTACATTTCCTTCAACTCTTGAACATGCTAGCAGTCAGCAGCTATAGAATTAGGTTCGAAAATGGTTCAAATGGCTCTGAGCACTATGGGACTCAACTGCTGAGGTCATTAGTCCCCTAGAACTTAGAACTAGTTAAACCTAACTAACCGAAGGACATCACAAACGTCCATGCCCGAGGCAGGATTCGAACCTGCGACCGTAGCGGTCTTGCGGTTCCAGACTGCAGCGCCTTTAACCGCACGGCCACTTCGGCCGGTTATAGAATTAGGGATAGAATGAAAATCGTACAGCCGACGTGTGGCACGTCAGATGTTTCTTCAGAGCGTTAACCAGGTCTCAACACATTTAAACATGTCTTCCTCAAAAGAAGTAACAAACCAGAAAATAGGATATATTACAACTAGTACAAGTCACAGGTGCAGTGAAAATATGATAAACTCACGTACTACATATTGTCACGTAGAGGAAGGTGTAAGCAGATCAATGACGAACACTAAATTCACTTAACGAAGGTTTATTCAGCACTTGCACATACAAGAGCGCGGAGAAAACTGCCTCCGGCTAGAACACATACGGTATATATACAGCTACAGAACATACCAGTATGATTCTTGCCATTTGTGGATACTTCTACAGTGTACTCGAACCGAATATAGAAATTAAAATTTTTCAGTTCAGGTGATTTTTGAACTTACGGCCCTCCATGCAACAATCTAGTATCATAACCACTACACGATTGCGTTACTCAGCTTCTGCTGCGACATTGCTTCCTCCTTAAGAGAACAGCGTCTCGGTGTTACGTCGTCCTAGTCCGGGAACGAGTCATCGGCCTGCATACTCCAACTCTCGATGACTGATGTTCGTCCTGTCGGTGATCTTCTTAGAACTTCCCTTGCCGCTACGTTCTTCGTTGCCTTGTTGCCTGTCACTGTGGCTTCGAATTTACCCTGGGTTGCAGGATCCTTATAGAGCTTCATTCGAAGGACGTGTCGGGGTCGAAACCTTCAACTTCATAAGTAACATCAGACAACTGCCTTACAACCTTATATGGTCCAAAGTAGCGCCTCAGGAGCTTCTCAGAGAGACCAATCTTCCGAACAGGAGTGAAGATCCAGACGAGGTCACCAGACTGGTAGACAATAGGGCGGTAGCTTGCGTCATACCTTCGGCTATCGTTTTGTGGAGCCTGCAGTGTGCCGAGTCGAGCTAACTGCCGAGCTTCCTCAGCTCTGGTTAACACCTGGCCGATGTAGTCGTCGTTTACTTCATCAGGATGTAACGGGCACACAGTGTCCATCGTCATAGTCGCCCCACGCCCATGCACCAGGAAAAATGGCGTAAATCCTGAGGTGTCTTGTTTGGCGGCGTTGTAGGCAAACGTCACGAAAGGTAGCACCTCATCCCAGCTTCTCTGCTCAACATTGACGAACATTGATAGCATGTCGACCAAGGTCTTATTAAGGAGTTCAGTAAGCCCGTTAGTTTGCGGATGTTAGGCAGTCGTCATGTGATGAGTAATATTGCAGCGACGGTTTATCTCTGTCACAAGATTCGATTGAAAAACTTTCCCTCGATCAGTAACTAACGACCTTGTGGTACTGTGTTTTAATAAAATGTCTTCCACCATGAATTTGGCTACCTAGAATTCTTCGGCTGTTTTCACAGCTTTTGTAATGGCATACTGTGTCAGATAATTAGTGCAAAGAGTAATATATCTATTGCCACTAGCAGAGGTTGGAAAACGTCGGAGGAGGTCAATTCCAACATGGTGGAAAGCCGTTTCCGCTGGTGGAATTGGTATGAATCGGCTAGGTGGTTTCTGAGGAACTTCCTTTCTCCTCTGGGACTCTCGACAGTGCGACACATAGTGACGGACACTCCTAAATAAACCTGGCCAGAAAAATCTCTTGCGGATTCTATCGTATGTCTGGCCTCAGGTGTGTTATGGAATTTATGTAGAACATCTAAGCGCATATGTTTAGGAATCACTGGTAGCCACCTCTTTCCAAACTGATGAGAGTTTTTCTTACAAAGTAATCCATTAACTACCTTAAATTGTCTTAGGGGCTTAGGGGCTTGTAGTATATTCCTAGAGTCATCATTTAAAGCCGGTCCTCGAAACGTTGTTAATAGATGTCCTTGGATGGTTTATATCTAAACTCCTGGAAATTGAAATAAGAACACCGTGAATTCATTGTCCCAGGAAGGGGAAACTTTATTGACACATTCCTGGGGTCAGATACATCACATGATCACACTGACAGAACCACAGGCACATAGACACAGGCAACAGAGCATGCACAATGTCGGCACTAGTACAGTGTATATCCAACTTTCGCAGCAATGCAGGCTGCTATTCTCCCATGGAGACGATCGTAGAGATGCTGGATGTAGTCCTGTGGAACGGCTTGCCATGCCATTTCCACCTGGCGCCTCAGTTGGACCAGCGTTCGTGCTGGACGTGCAGACCGCGTGAGACGCCGCTTCATCCAGTCCCAAACATGCTCAATGGGGGACAGATCCGGAGATCTTGCTGGCCAGGGTAGTTGACTTACACCTTCTAGAGCACGTTGGGTGGCACGGGATACATGCGGACGTGCATTGTCCTGTTGGAACAGCAAGTTCCCTTGCCGGTCTAGGAATGGTAGAACGATGGGTTCGATGACGGTTTGGATGTACCGTGCACTATTCAGTGTCCCCTCGACGATCACCAGTGGTGTACGGCCAGTGTAGGAGATCGCTCCCCACACCATGATGCCGGGTGTTGGCCCTGTGTGCCTCGGTCGTATGCAGTCCTGATTGTAGCGCTCACCTGCACGGCGCCAAACACGCATACGACCATCATTGGCACCAAGGCAGAAGCGACTCTCATCGCTGAAGACGACACGTCTCCATTCGTCCCTCCATTCACGCCTGTTGCGACACCACTGGAGGCGGGCTGCACGATGTTGGGGCGTGAGTGGAAGACGGCCTAACGGTATGCGGGACCGTAGCCCAGCTTCATGGAGACGGTTGCGAATGGTCCTCGCCGATACCCCAGGAGCAACAGTGTCCCTAATTTGCTGGGAAGTGGCGGTGCGGTCCCCTACGGCACTGCGTAGGATACTACGGTCTTGGCGTGCATCCGTGCGTCGCTGCGGTCCGGTCCCAGGTCGACGGGCACGTGCACCTTCCGCCGACCACTGGCGACAACATCGATGTACTGTGGAGACCTCACGCCCCACGTGTTGAGCAATTTGGCGGTACGTCCACCCGTCCTCCCGCATGCCCACTATACGCCCTCGCTCAAAGTCCGTCAACTGCACACACGGTTCACGTCCACGCTGTCGTGGCATGCTTCCAGTGTTAAAGACTGCGATGGAGCTCCGTATGCCACGGCAAACTGGCTGACACTGACGGCGGCGGTGCACAAATGCTGCGCATCTAGCGCCATTCGACGGCCAACACCGCGGTTCCTGGTGTGTCCGCTGTGCCGTGCGTGTGATCATTGCTTGTACAGCCCTCTCGCAGTGTCCGGAGCAAGTATCGTGGGTCTGACACACCGGTGTCAATGTGTTCTTTTTTCCATTTCCAGGAGTGTATATTCAAGAGCCTGCCAGTGCAATTCTTTCAGTATCTCTGTGACACTCTCCCACGGATCAAACAAACCTGTAACCATTAGTGTTGCCGTTCTCTGTTCATTATCCACTGTTAGCCCTATTTGGTATGGATCACACACACTTGAGCAATATTCTAGAATCGTTCGCACGACTGATTTCTAAGCCATCATTCCTCAGTATTCTACCGTCTAACCGAAGTCTACTACCTGTTTTACTCAGACTGAGTCTATGCGATCATTCCATTTCATATCCCTACAAAGTACTACACCAAGGTATTTGTATGCGTTGGCCAATTCCAACAATGACTCATTGATGATATAACCATAGGATATTTTGTTTCTTAGTTTTGTGAAGCGCACAATTTTACATTTCTGAACGTTTAAAGCAAGTTGCTAAATATTGTCTGCAAGGTGATATATGTACATCATGAACAGCAAGGGTCCCAACACACTTCCCTGGGGCACACGCGAAGTTACTTCTACATCTGGCGACAAGTTTCTGTCCAATATAAAACGTTGCGTCGTACAAACCAAAATGTCCTTAATCCAGTCACAAATTTCACTTTATACTATGTAAGACCGTGCTTTCGACAATAAGCGTAGTTGTGGTACTGAGTCAAATGCTTTCCAGAATTCAACAAATACTGCATCTACCTGACTGCCTTGGTCCAAAGATTTTAGTATGCAGTAGTATGTAGTGTGAGGAAGGTGCGAGTGGGGTTTCACATGAGTGAAATCTATACTGGATGACACTGGGAAGGTCACTGTGTTCAAGATACATCATTACGTTTGAGCTTAGAATACGTTCTAAGATTCTACCATCGATGTCTAGGATATTGGATGGTACTTTTATGGATCACAACTGCTACCCTTCCAATAGACAGGTGTACCTTGTGCATTTCTCCAAGAGTTGGGCAGGGTTTTCTGTTCGAGGGGTCTACGATAGATTATAGTTATTCAGCTCAAAATCAGTATAGAATCTGATTAGGATTCCATCGGATCCTGGAGTTTAATTTTAACCATTTCAGCTGTTTATCAACACTAGTGACACTAATAGTTATTTCATTAATCTTTCCGGTGGTATGAGGATTAAATTGGAGTAATTCTCCTGGGCTTTTCTTTGTAATGGAACATATGAAAACGGAGATAAGAATTTCATCATTTGCTTTGCTACCCTCTATTTCTCACTCACAAGTAACTGGACACTAACCGGTGTGCCGTTAAAAGCCTTTATATACGACCAGAATTTCTTTGGGGTTGTGAAAGATCGTTTGCCAATATTCTGCTACGACAGTCACTGAAGGCATCACGCATTCCTCTCTTGACAGCCAAACATGTTTCACTCATCATGTTCCTATCTATAGCCCTACACTTTGTTTTACACCTATCATACAGTAATCTCTGTTTCTTTAGAAGTTTCTTTACAGTGACTGTAGACCATGGAGAGTCCCTTCCACTAAGAACTGTTCTACTGAATACGTATATGTTCAGTGAATGATCAACTATTCTTTTAAACTTGAAATACAATCCCTGTACATGCTCCTACCCTGTGTTTGAAGTTTCAAGTTGCTCATTCAGATATGACAGTGCTGATTTTCTTACTAGTTTACTGAACACATATATCTTTCAACTTATTTTAGTTGTCCTTTGCACTTTGGTGTTCATTGTTGCCACAACGGCATCATGGTCACTGATACCAGTTTCGATGTGGAGACTCTCAAAAAGTTTTGTTGGCAGTCGATCCAATATATTTTGACCAGGAATAGGGTTCCATCTCTCTGGTCTAGGTAGTTTTCAGAAAAGGCATTTAGTAATGTTTCACAGGAAATCTTATGATGCCCACCTGTAACAATACTGTAACTTTCCCCATTCATTGTTGGATAATTGAAGCCGCCACCGATGACTTCAGTATGATTGGGGAACGAGAAATCTAATTATCGTTTTATGCCCATCCCTGATACTGACTCTTGCCAAAAGTCTCACCTGCAGCTCCAATTTCTATCTCTGTGGATTTGAGTTTCTTGTGTACCAGAACAAATGCACCACCTCCATTTCCCATTTGCTTATCATTTCGATATACACACAAATTTGCTCCAAAAATGTCACTGCTATCAATATCCGGTTTCAACCAGCTTTCTGTACCTAGTGTTCTGTGAGCTTCACTACTTTTCTGGAGCGTTTCAGACTCTGGTACTTTGTTGAGAATACGGCAGTAACCATTACGATTTTAATACTCTCAAATGTGGAAGGCATTTCTTTCGATCTTACACTGATACTTCTGGGTTTCCTATAGCTATCATTATGTAGACTGGATGGAGGGTCACCTAATCTAAAAAAACCTTGTGGGCACCACATACAGTCAGCTACCTGAGTAGCAGCCTCTTGCGTTTGGTGCACACCACGCACCCCTGACCTACTTAGGGGGACCGTACAGTTCTCACCCAACGGCACAAGTCCATAAATTCACAGCTATTCAGAGAACCTTCGAAATCTTTCGTTCAGTCCTTCCACTCGACTCAGAACCAAAGGGCCACAATCATCTGTGGGGACATAGCTGCAAATTTTGAGCTCCACCATCTCTACCATTCGCTGGAGTGTTCCAAGTATGACTTCGGAGCCCATAAGACAGGCATCACTTATTACAACGTGCGCCATTATCTGCAGCTGTGTGCACCCTGTTCCCTCAGTGGCCGCTGGAATAACCTCTTCAACGTGTTGAATGAGGCCCAATACATACACACTGAGTGCACCTGGCGTTCTTTCCTGTCCCTTGCTGCCGTTTCCCTAAGGGGAAGCATCATTCGCCGTACATTTCAACTGCTGAAGATTAACAGACCCCGCGTTTGCCTCCTCTTGACACCAGACAAAACAGGCTTCCCCGAAACAGGTGAAATGAATCCCTCTGGCTCAGTGAAAGACAGCACCTTAGAATTCTTGATCGGGGGGATAGGTACAATACATTGAGACCTCCATGGTTACTGTCCACTCTGTAGAGGATGCCTAGATCTACGACTGACACGCCACTCGCAAAAAAGTGGACGAGTAGTGATAGATCCTGTACTTTCGGCAGAGGAGACAGAATCCACAATAGAGGATGATACGGGAGGAACCTCTGGTACAGATATCACAGGTACACGTCTCTCCGGAGCTCTTCCAACACAACGATTCACTGCAGTTGTCATCCGTTTGACAGCAGTCACAGCATTTTGCAGCTACTTAAGAACGTCAACAAACTCATCCAGTGTTCGAGAACAGCATTCACAGTTGGGCAGCATTTTGGTTGGTGCAGTGAACAAGCAACTTTAAATTAAGCCTGCTGATTATATTCCAATCTGTTGAGTTAAAAAAGTTGATAATCGCGTATAAAAAAAATTGAAAATTCACCTAACGATATTTCTATTAAGGCATCATGAAGATCTGTGGTAAAAATTACTAATTTCCTAAAAAGTTTTGAGGTTAACTGCAGTTGTTCGCAAACTCGAAAACATTGTTATTTTTAGGATGAATGTAGATAATACATAGGGATACTCCTCCTTAAGAAAAAACTAGATGTAACACAATATGTTATTAAGAATGTCTGCTACAGTAACTAAACAGTAACTAAATCAAGCCGGGCTACTGCAAATTACTATTAGATATGCATAGGACAATGGTAGCTTCCGAAAATTCTCAACAATGCGAGTTTATTTGCATTGATATACAATGAAATTCAGGAGTGTTGTATTCTTTGGCAGTAACTGTGAACCACTAACGCTAATGGGCTACGAAATAAGTTACGAATCCAAAACACTCGTAGCGGTAACTTACGCAAATATAGTTAGTAAGCGTCCGGGAATTCTCGAAAATAACCTATTTGTCGCATAATTATAGAATAAAACTAGAGAACTACTTTTTGTACGAGTATTGATAGGTCTACAGTTCTCAAAAGTTTTAAAGAGGAGAAATAAGTTTAAACCTACAATTGACGTTAACTGTACGAGTTTATCGCGGTGCCCGCGAATGTTTGAAATTTCGTAGTACAAACGGGTATTAATACAACCAATGATAAATTACGCAGAAACGGCGCGAACAGTAAAATATGTGAATCTAGAACTTGAAATCGGCACACGAATCTTGTATACACGACCTCCCACGAAGTAAAATTCCGAAGTCGTCTTTTATATCTAAACGAACGTGCCTATTGCACAGATTTTTCACTTGGCTGTTCCTGTGCACACTTTTCTACTGGCATGCCGAAGAAGACCATTGCAGAGTGAATTTATCTCGGTCAAAATCACTAAAATGTGTAGCACCAACATATCACGTCTTCTGCCTGTTGCAACTAACAGTGAACATTAAAGTAGGATAATGACAGATTGCGTCTTTTAGGAAAATAATATCTCGGAAACAGCACGGAAAACCCGACGCAGCTGATATGCCAATTCAACCAAAAACATCGAAAAAGTTTCTGCTTGTAAGCTAGGATTAATTTTTTCATAATATAATCCCTACAATTGAAACTATGGTTAAGAATTTGAAATTTCTCCAGTGAGTCCAGTCTAGAACCCTTCTGTTTCCTAGTGAAAGTAACAGTGTCTTCAAATTTTATCGGGAAGTCTGCACATTGTACGAGATGCTCGGCGTAAGTATTGCCGTGAATGTTACTGCCTCTTAATCTAAAAATGTTCTTTGACTCTAACTTTGACGGCTCTTCTTTTCTGCCCCACAGAGAAACACGGCAATCATTACACCTCACTTTATAGACGCCAGAACGTGCAAATGGTTCGTCATCAAGCTTTAAGGCATGAACTAAATTTTTTTCCTAGACTGTTGTTAGTTTAAAACAGCCATATTTCTTAGTAGGAAGGTGGCTTGTCATATATGAAATCTTTCCTAGAAACGGTAGAGAGAAGAAATTCCCTTTCTCTTTGCCCTCTTTTTCTAATTTGTTATTTCCTAGATTGGAACATTTTAGCTGTTTTATTTCGAACATACGGTCTACTAATGACGATTCATAGCTGTTATTACAGGCTGCAGTTTTAATGAAATTAATCTCTTCTCAAGCACACAAACTGGCTTTTTTTCCATTGCTATATTCATCGTGCTCTGCTTACACCGTTATACCCGGACGTTTTTCGGGAAGAGATAAATTTGATTAAAACTATAGCCCGTAATAACTGCTACGAATCATCATTAGTGGACCGAATATTGGATACTAAAACCACTCAAAAATGTTCCACCACTCTAGAATATTATAAATTGCGCAGAGAGGATAAAGAGAGAGGGAATTTCTTTTTCATACCGCTTCTAAGAAATATTTCGTATAAGATAAGCCGCCTTCTTATTAAGAAATGTGGCTGTAAGGTTCAGTTTTCAACTACCAATTGTCTTATGAAAAATAATTCGTGCCTAAAGCGTAATGACGATCCAATTGCTCATTCTGGCGTCTATAAAGTGAGATGAAGTGATTGTCCCTGTTTCTGTGGAGGGCAGACAGGAATAGCAGTGAGATTTAAAGAACATTAATTTTACTGGGTAAAGAAGGCGGTAACGTTCATGGCTGTATTTACGCTGAGCATCTCGTACGTTGTGCAAACTCACACACTAAATTAGAAGATACGGCTATTTTACGTATGGGAGAGAAGGGTTTTGGACTGGACTTGCTGGAGGAATTTCAAATTTTTAAGCACATTGTCAATTATAGGGACTCTATTCTTAATGACCAATTACCACATGGAAACAGAAACATTCTCGTTGGTTCTCGGCCTGTTTTTAAATTAACCTAGCAGCTGTATCAGATTTTCCGCGCTGTTTCGAGATGATCCTTTTCTCAAAAATGCCATATTTTATTATCCTAATTTAATGTGCGTCATAGTTTTGTTCACCATTTTCTTAGGTTTATGTGCTCTTTTTATAACTTGTCAAGTTACTGTTTTTGTACTGTTATTTTAGTGTGATTTTATTAACATATTAGGTGGCTTATGTGGTTGGCACGGCTTCTTGGGTGAGCTG
This sequence comes from Schistocerca serialis cubense, assembly GCF_023864345.2. Taxonomy (NCBI): domain Eukaryota; kingdom Metazoa; phylum Arthropoda; class Insecta; order Orthoptera; family Acrididae; genus Schistocerca; species Schistocerca serialis. Next base: position 772,464,565 of record NC_064641.1, on the reverse strand, counting down.
CACCTACGCTAAGTTTCCTGTTGGATTGTCTCTTCTGTCCTGTTAGCTGTCTGTGTGAATGATGCACGTCTGTCATAGATTTTACATGGATAGTTTTTACTCTTGACTGTGCCTTATGGCTAAGCCGTAGCATTTATATGGATCATTTTACTGTTGATTAAGCCTTATTACTGCATTTCTCATTTCACACAACATGTAACACCTAAGTTTATTATATTTACACTTTATGTAATGATGATTTTTCTTTTAGCTTCGCCTATGACATCCATGTACTGGAAATAATATATCCTTTTTTGGGTGTTATTACTTCTGTCGAGGAACACAGTTGTATATCTGACGAAATAGAGGGAAAGATTTGAATAACTTTTGATGTGAAACTGGTGGGCTGTGTGATTCTCACTGAATCCACATTTCCTTAAGATTCTTCCTGTGAATCTCAGTCTGATACCTGCTTACGCTTTCACATCCCTACAAATTGTTACACCCAGGTATTAGTATGAGATGAGTAATTTGAACTTCGACACACAGCAATTTTAGTCACCGGATGCAAAGTATTTTTTTCGATTTGTGGTGTGCTCAATTTTACATTTCTGAACATTTAAAAGAAGTCGCCAGTTTTTATATTTTTTTAAACCATATTAAGATCCAAACAAACATTTATTCACATTCAGTATTTCACTGTAGGTAACTATATCATCTGCGAAAACTCTGACGTTACTGTCAATATAGAACAGAATGAAAAATTAGCCAACCAGCTCCAAATAAAGGTTTATTATCCCTTGACCATTGTTTCGATATTTGTAAAAATATCTTCTTCAGAAGCATTGGCCCTAAAAATGTATACACCAGTTACATATTAATTTCTATAAAATATTAGTGAATTAAACGTGCTTACCTATTACGTTACATTTAGGTTATGACATTTTCGATGTGCCTACCATCATTGGTGATGATGTGGTGCAGACGAATACCGAAATTCTGCATGACCCGCTGACGTGTCGGAACATCGATGCAGTGGATGACCACCTAAATGGCTGTTTTCAGATCAGCAATAGTTTTGGGATTATTGCTGTACACCTTGTCTCTAATATAGGCCCACAAAAACAAGTCGCATGTGTTCAGATCAGAGAATTTGGCAGCCAATCGAGACCCATACCAGTGGCCTCTGGATTTCCCAGAGCTAGAATGCGTTCTCCAAAGTGCTCCTAAAGGGCATCAAACACTCTCTTGCTTCGATGTGATCGAGCTCCGTCTTCAATGAAACACATCTTGTCGAAATCAGGGTCACTTTGTATAATGGGGATGAAATCATCTTCCAAAACCTTCACGTACCGTTCGGTAGTCACCGTGCCATCAAGGAATATCGCACTGATAATTCCATGACTGGACACTCCACGCCACACAGCCACCCATTGAGGGTGAAGAGACTTCTTCATCACAAAATGCGGATTTTCAGTTCCCCAACTGTGCCAATTTCGCTTATTGATGAACCCATCCAAATCAAAATGTGCTTTGTCGCTAAACCAAACCAATCATGCACATACTAATAACCATCATCCCCCGTGGCCAATCGTGGAGTCTGAACGTCCTAGCGCAAGCCGTTCAGACGTTATGACGATTTTATTTCATATAGTTCAGTAATTGTTACCCCGTATAATGAAATTCTCGCCGTGACCACAGTATTTTTTCTTTTTTTGTTAGCCTTGAACTTTTCGGCATTGCACTATTTTCAAAGCAACAAAATCCTGTTCATTCAAAACATTGATGACATTCCACAATTATGTTCTTTTCATTCTGTTACTCTCAAGCGTTTCGGCATTACATTATTTTCAACGCAACAAGGCAATGATGACATTCACAAATTATGCTGGACGCGATAATTTGAATTAATAGGATTTCGTTCCTTTGAAAATGGCGTAATGCCGAAACATGTAGGGGAGGAGCCAGGTAAAGTGGCTATGGTGTGGAAAGCAAAGACTGGGATCAAATGTTCAAATGTTCAAATGTGTGTGAAATCTTATGGGACTTAACTGCTAAAGTCATCAGTCCCTAAGCTTACACACTACTTAACCTAAATTATCCTGAGGACAAACACACACACATGCCCGAGGGAGGACTCGAACCCTCGAACCCTCGCCAGGACCAGCCGAAAGGTTGGGATCCTGGGGGCTATAAGGTCCTGACATGGTGCGGGCAATGTTTTAACTTATTCTCCCTGGAGGGTCCAGTCATTCCATGAAGCCTAACGTGCTCGCTGTTCTGCTCCTCAGAGTAATAATGATGTTTGTGCATTTTAGTTGTCCTGTTGTCAGGTAAGTGGTCAGTTTGTGTACTTATTGTGAGTTTTAGTTATCCTGTTGCAGGTGAGTGGTCAGTTTGTGTACTTATTGTGGAGAGAGAATGGAACTTATGTCTTTTTACAGAAATTGTGTTGAAAGGGTTACATATTTACTTCATAATTTTGCGTTAGTAATTAACAATTGGGTTATATTATTGGAGGGTATACAACTTTTATGCCAAGGCTTCAGTCCGGGTAACATGGGCACGTCGGCGTTAGCTCCCGGCCACTTTGTGTAGGGCGAACACGTAACACCAGCAGTCGCAACAAGGGCTCCGCGACGGTACGTCCATCAACCCCTTGCAAGTGACCTAGAAGCGGCAAGTAGAGAAAGAGAAAAAAGAAAATGAAATGACGAAAAAGGGAAAGCAACCGAGAAGAAGAAAGGAAGTAACAAGAAGAGTGCGAAGAGTAGGAAACCCGACGCCTTACGAGCTCTCTTTGACGACAACGATGAAGACACAGAATGCATGTACTGTGAAGAAAGAAGGTTCAGATTAAAGGCCAAAGGGGCTCCCTCTCGGCCCACAAACTTTGTACGGGAGTCGAGGAACATAGTTTGAATTTTATTCGTGAAAAATGTAAATAATTCGACTCATGTTTTAGAATAAAATATATTTTGTTCTTTATTAAAGCAGTTTCCTTTATTCTTTACTTTTTAGTTTAAAACTAAGTTGCCACTGTATGAAAACTGAGTTGCTTAAAGTACTCTGTTTTGTCCCAAGATAATCAAACTATTCGATATCATATTTCAGTAGCTATAGACTATAATCGCTTATTTCCATGCAGTTCCGTCCATTGGTACTCAACTTTAAAAAAAGGCGTAAGGTATTCCTTATGCCTTGAAACTTCCCCTTTGAATGTAAAGAATGACTGTGCTGGTAAACTACTACGTTATGTGATACTGAAACAGCTGAGCAAAACTCAACGTACTCAGACAGTTCTCTCTTTACTTATTCTGATCATCACTAAACTGACACACAATATTTATAGCGCAACGAAATCTGACTTTCAATTATCCCTACAAAATAATGGCGCTGACTAACAATAACCTATACCTTTCATAAATCACTTACCTCAAAAAATCTTCGTTACTCGAACTACTGCAATTCAGACAGCGCCAATACTGTCAGCTAAATAAAAGATTCTAACTGCTGAAGGCACTAACTACTGATAGGCATAATTAGCTAATGAAAGATTTTGATAGAGAACAAACAATGTATTTACCTTAATAGTGTTCAAAAGTCATTTTATATGGTTCAAATGGCTCTGAGCACTATGGTACTTAACTTCTAAGGTCATCAGTCCCCTAGGACTTAGAACTGCTTAAACCTAATTAACCTAAGGACATCAAACAGATCCATGCTCGAGGCACGATTCGAACTTGCGACCGTAGCGGTCGCACGTTTCCAGACTATAGCACCTAGAACCGCTCGGCCACCAGTCATAACCAATTCATGTCATCCAGTCTTACAAATTTCCTTTTTCTGACGGACACACGTTCAGATAGTCTGCGCATAGTAGCCACTCAAAATTCTGGCATCTCTCTCCCCACATCCACCACTGTTGGCGGCTCACCTCCAACTGCACAACGCTACGTGCTGTTCACATCCAACATCCCAACACTACACAAGCGAATATTCCAACAATGAGTCCAACCAACCACAGACTGCACACAGCACAGTCATCGGCTTTCATACAGAGAACTACGTGGCGTTACCAACGTAAAAACCTAAACAGCCTAGTTACAGCCTGTCACTTTCCCGCCTCTTCCCTACGGATAAATGAAATAAAACAGATATAGTGGTCAAGACGAGAGTTTTATTCTAAGTGCAGTGTATGACCGCGGCTCATAAAGATTTTATAAAATACACTAGCCGAAAAAAACACTATACCCTCTTAGAGAGTTTCAACACTGACATGGTGTACGTGAAATGATTACATTCACATATCGATAGTACTGGCAGTTGTGAGATACCAGGTATCGACCTATGCTGAAACACCCATATTAATACCTGGAGTAGCCACCACGAGCGGGAATGCAGAAGCTGACTCTGGCACGCAGCCAATAATACAGACTGAGAATACAGTCTTCGGATACGTTATGTCACGACTGCTCGTCCTGTTCACGTGTTTCTGTAAAAGTTGTTGGCTGACGAGTTGCACGAGTCCCTTCCCATCCATTGTATCCCACACGCGTTCGATCAGAGACAACTCTGGAAAGACAGGAAAGTTTCTGCACGTCTTGCAGATCACGTTGAGTTTCACTGGCAGCGTGTGTGCCAGGACTATTCTACTGGAACAACACTACGACAAAACAGCAGCTCTAACAACTTTCTGCGCGTACCGGGCTCTGGTTAGCTAAAGGTGATCGAGAGTTTTAGCTTATCGCGCCCCAGACTATGAGGCAGTGTGTCTTGGACGAATACACTGCATGAGACAGCGCTTGCCAGGTCTTCGTGGTACACGCAAATGACCATCACCTGTGTGCAGACAAAATCTGCTTTCATCGTGAAGGCAATGGCGCACCATACCATCTCCCCAGTGATCCTCTGACTGCACCAGTCGAGCCGTGGCAGTCAATGCTGTAGCGTGAGCTGAAGAAGGGCTACAGGTGTGTGTGTTCCACAACCACCTCTGGCCGTAATAACGGCCTTGATACGCCTGGGCATTGAGTCAAACAGAGCTTGGATGGCGTGTAGAGATACAGCTGCTCGTGCACTTCAACACAATACCACAGTTCACCAAGAGTAGTGACTGGCGTATTGTGACGAGCCAGTTGCTCGGCCACAATTCACCAGAAGTTTTCAGTTGGTGAGAGATCTGGAGAACGTACTGCGCAGGGTAGCAGTCGAACATTTTCTGTATCCAGAAAGGCCCGTACAGGTCCTGCATTATCCTGCTGAAATGTAGGGTTTCGGCCGGCCGAAGTGGCATGCGGGTAAAGGCGCTGCAGTCTGGAACCGCAAGACCGCTACGGTCGCAGGTTCGAATCCTGCCTCGGGCATGGATGTTTGTGATGTCCTTAGGTTAGTTAGGTTTAACTAGTTCTAAGTTCTAGGGGACTAATGATCTCAGCAGTTGAGTCCCATAGTGCTCAGAGCCATTTTGTAGGGTTTCGCAGGGATCCAGTGAAGGGTAGAGCCACGGGTCGTAACACATCTGAAATGTAATGTCCACTGTTCAAAGTGCCCTGAATGCGAACAAGAGGTGACCGAGGCGTGTAACCAGTGGCACACCATTCCGTCACGGTGGGCGATACGCCAGTATGGCGATGACGAATACACGCTTCCAATGTGCGTTCACCGCGATATCGTCAAACACTGATGCGACCATAATGATGCAGTAAACAGAACCTGGATTCATCCCAAAAAATGACGTTTTGCCATTCGGGCACCCAGGTTCGTCGTTGAGTACACCATCGCAAGCGCTCCTGTCTGTGATGCAGCGTCAAGGGTAACCGCAGCAATGGTCTCCGAGATGATAGTCCATGCTGCTGCAAATGTTGTCGACCTGTTCGTGCAGATGGTTGTTACCTTGCAAACGTCCCCATCTGTTTACTCAGGAATCAACACGTGGCTGCACGATCCGTTACAGCCATGCGGATAAGATGTCTGTCATCTCGACTGCTAGTGATACTAGGCCGTTGGGATCCAGCACGGCGTTCCGTATTACCCTCCTAAACCCACTGATTCCATATTCTGCTAACAGTCATTGGGTCTCGACCAATGCGAGCAGCAATGTCGCGATACGGTAAACCGCAATCGCTATAGGCTACAATGCGACCTTTATCTAAGTCGGAAACGTGATGGTACGCATTTCTCCTCCTTACACGAGGTATCACAACAACGTTTCACCAGGCAACTCCGGTTAACTGCTGTTTGTGTATGAGAAATCGGTTGTAAACTTTCCTCATGTCAGCACGTTGTAGGTGTCGCCACCGGCGCCAACCATGTGAGAATGCTCTGAAAAGATAATCATTTGCATATCACAGCATCGTCTTCCTGTCGGTTAAATTTCGGGTCTGTAGCACGTCATCTTCGTGGTCTAGCAGTTTCAATGGACAGTAGTGTAACATGTTCGCAACAACTCGTGTTGACAGGTCCAAAATGTCTTATCTGTGCTGTGGTAGATATGCGACCTCCCATTGCTGCCCTTACAATACGAGGATCCTGGTGGATGTCTGCGATCTGTGAACGTTCAGAACCTAGTCTACAGGTGTGAGAATGTTCACGGGACCACTGATACAAGCATTGTTGCACAACTGACGCAGCACATCAAACATATGTGGCAATTTTCTGAAAGGATCATAAAGACACTCAGAAGGTCACATTTTGACCATTCTCAAACTTGCTTCTTTGTTTGTAGGAAGCATGAGTGCATCCCCATGGCATGGTGACCTGCTTGCTTCACATCTTTGCAGCACACTGAGCCTTCTCGCTGTGAGTGTTTCCTATTAGACACCAGTCGCGCTCTGGTAGCTATGCCGCTACGCTGTGCTGTTGGCGGACAACGTTGTAACCATTATCAGTAAATCTACCACCCCCCCATGTGGCATACACCGTCTTTTGATCAAAATCGCCGTCATATTTCCAGGTGTACAATTTTTTTTCACGGTATTTTCTTTCACCACAGAATTTCAGTTGCAGCAAAAAGCGTTGGTGTGGTACTGCTGCTTTTAATATACCAATACAAGTTGGAAATTGTTTGCGGGCTTTCATGAGTATCGTAATATCGAAGGTACACCAAAAAGCAATATACGAGTGCAGTTCAATAAGTAATGCAACATTTTTTTCTGAAACAGGGGTTGTTTTATTCAGCATTGAAATACACCAGGTTATTCCCCAATCTTTTAGCTACACAACACTATTTTTCAACGTAATCTCCATTCAATGCTACGGCCTTACGCCACCTTGAAATGAGGGCCTGTATGCCTGCACGGTACCATTCCACAGGTCGATGTCGGAGCCAACGTCGTACTGCATCAATAACTTCTTCATCATCCGCGTAGTGCCTCCCACGGATTGCGTCCTTCATTGGGCCAAACATATGGAAATCCGACGGTGCGAGATCGGGGCTGTAGGGTGCATGAGGAAGAACAGTCCACTGAAGTTTTGTGAGCTCCTCTCGGGTGCGAAGACTTGTGTGAGGTCTTGCGTTGTCATGAAGAAGGAGAAGTCCGTTCAGATTTTTGTGCCTACGAACACGCTGAAATCGTTTCTTCAATTTATGAAGAGTAGCACAATACACTTCAGAGTTGATCGTTTGACCATGGGGTAGGACATCGAACAGAATAACCCCTTCAGCGTCCCAGAAGACTGTAACCATGACTTTACCAGCTGAGGGTATGGCTTTAAACTTTTTCTTGGTAGGGGAGTGGGTGTGGCGCCACTCCATTGATTGCCGTTTTGTTTCAGGTTCGAAGTGATGAACCCATGTTTCATTGCCTGTAACAATCTTTGACAAGAAATTGTCACCTTCAGCCACATGACGAGCAAGCAATTCCGCACAGATGGTTCTCCTTTGCTCTTTATGGTGTTCGGTTAGACAACGAGGGACCCAGCGGGAACAAACCTTTGAATATCCCAACTGGTGAACAATTGTGACAGCACTACCAACAGAGATGTCAAGTTGAGCACTGAGTTGTTTGATGGTGATCCGTCGATCATCTCGAACGAGTGTGTTCGCACGCTCCGCCATTGCAGGAGTCACAGCTGTGCACGGCCGGCCCGCACGCGGGAGATCAGACAGTCTTGCTTGACCTTGCGGCGATGATGACACACGCTTTGCCCAACGACTCACCGTGCTTTTGTCCACTGCCAGATCACCGTAGACATTCTGCAAGCGCCTATGAATATCTGAGATGCCCTTGTTTTCCGCCAAAAGAAACTCGATCACTGCCCGTTGTTTGCAACGCACTTCCGTTACAGACGCCATTTTAACAGCTCCGTACAGCGCTGCCACCTTTCGGAAGTCAATGAAACTATACGAGACGAAGCGGGAATGTTTGAAAATATTCCACAAGAAATTTCCGGTTTTTTCAACCAAAATTGGCCGAGGAAAAAAAATGTGTTGCCTTACTTATTGAACTGCCCTCGTACAAGGTGTAACAAAGGAATTACGACGAACTTTGAGGTGTTTCAGTGGTTATCTAGAGAAACGAACTAAGGATAGCAGGCTGTGCCCAGAAATGCCCCGAACGATATCGCAGAGCTCAAAATTATAGGGACCAGCGTCTGCCGACGGGCCATCCCCTCGAAAAAAAACCTGCTCTCAGCGTTTGTTGTGACAGGCGTAGAAACATTTGATGACATGTACTTCCTCAATACTCTAAGATACGAAGTGAGAATTTCCATGTCAACTCCTTTTTGCTATCGACGGTGTTACTTTGCAGCAGGTTTTGGACCACGTAGCATCTACGGTCATTAGAGTCGTTGAATGGTGTTTCCTCAAAACGCTTTCTACAGTTTAGTTTACCGGTATATTACAACCTGAATAGAATCTTCAAGTTATTTCCCAGAGTTTTTACAACAGACACTGAGGCCGCCTACTAGTATGAGCTAAGAGTTAATGCCTTGAAAATGTTCCCTTCTAGACAACATTTTGGCCAACGAATGAAGATTAACGCGATCTGATTTCTTATTCCTGAGATAGTCGGAGATAGGAAAGACTTTTATGGCCCAACGATAAATGTAGAGGATCTTGAACGTATGATTAGGAATACATGATTATGACCAATACACCCAAAGCTACAACTTCATATAAAAGCATTCATTCCAATAGTCATTCTCAACACACTCAAGATCAGCACTTGTCTCGAAGTTCCCAGCAGTTCAGACCCACTTGCTGTAATATGCATGACAAGAAATAAGTACACATTCTAAGACAAAAAAGAATGACCCATCTTGAAGGAATTACCCAACTGAAACAGAAACCAGTAGATGTGATTTAAATGTACAGACGAACAAATGATTACAGTTTCAGAAAAACTGGATCAGTTATTCGAGAGAGAGAGAGTTTCACGTTTCTGAGCAAAGCAATAACGCGTTAGTTCACCTCTGTCCCTTCTACAATCAGATATTCGGCTTGTCACTGATTGATAGAGTTATTCGATGTCCTTGTTAGGGATATCGTGCCAAATTCCGTCCAACTGGCGACTGAGATCGTCCAAGTCCCGAGCTAATTATCTAGCTTAATAATAGAAACGTCGTTTTTTTTGTCTTAGAGTGCATTTTCTGTCGGTCAGTTTCACTTGCAAAAGGGCGGATTATGTTGTGAGACATGGCGGAATATTCCTGCTTTAGCCCCTATAGTTTCTTGAAATGCTGATACACCATGTCATCAAAAGTATCCGGACACGTTTTTCATATCAGGTGTATTGTGCTGCCACCTACTGCCAGTACACCATATCAGCGACCTCAGTAGTCATTAGACATCGTGAGAGGACAGATTGGGGTGTTCCGCGGAACTCACAGAACTTCGAATGTGGTCAGGTGATTGGCTGTCCCTTGTGTCATACGTCTGTACGGGAGATTTCCACACTCCTAAACATCCCTAGGTCCACTGTTACCGATGTGATAATTAAGCGGAAACGTGAAGTGACACTTACAGCACTAAAGCGTATAGGTCGACCTCGACAGTTGACTGACAGAGACCGTCGACAGTTGAAGCAGTTCGTCATGTTTAATGGGCAGACATCTATCCAGACCATCACACAGGAATTCCAAAGTGCATCAGGATCCACTGCAAGTACTGTGACAGTTAGGCGAGAGATGCGAAAATTTGGATATCATGGTCGAGCGGCTGCTCATAAGCCACACATTTCGACTGAAAATGCCAAACGACGCCTCGCTTGCTGTACGGAACGTAAACACTGGACGACTTAACAGTGGAAAAACGTTTGGAGTGACGAATTACGGTACAGAAAGTGACGATCCGTTGTCAGGGTGTGGTATGGCGAATGCCCTGCGAACGTCATCTACCAACGTATGTAGTGCCAACAGTAAAATTCGGAAACGGTGGTGTTATGGTGTGGTCGTGTTTTCCATGGAGGAGGCTTGCAGCCCTTGTTGTTTTGCATGGCACTATCACAGCACAGGCCTACATTGATGTTTTAAGTCCCTTCTTGGTTACCACTGTTGAAGAGCAAGTCGGGGATGGAGATTGCATCTTTCAACACGGTCGAGCACCTGTTCATAATGCACAGCCTATAGCGGAGCGGTTACACGACAATAACATCCCTGTAATGGACTGGCCTGCACAGAGTGCTGACCTGAATCCTATAGAACACCTTTGTAATGTTTTGGAACGCCGGCTTCGTGCCAGGCGTCACCGATAGACATCGATTCCTCACCTTAGGGCAGCACACCGTGCTGAATGGGCTGCCTTTCCCCAAGAAACCTTCCATCACATGACTGAACGTATGCCTGCGAGAGTGGAAGCCTATAGCGGAGCGGTTACACGACAATAACATCCCTGTAATGGACTGGCCTGCACAGAGTGCTGACCTGAATCCTATAGAACACCTTTGTAATGTTTTGGAACGCCGGCTTCGTGCCAGGCGTCACCGATAGACATCGATTCCTCACCTTAGGGCAGCACACCGTGCTGAATGGGCTGCCTTTCCCCAAGAAACCTTCCATCACATGACTGAACGTATGCCTGCGAGAGTGGAAGCCTATAGCGGAGCGGTTACACGACAATAACATCCCTGTAATGGACTGGCCTGCACAGAGTGCTGACCTGAATCCTATAGAACACCTTTGTAATGTTTTGGAACGCCGGCTTCGTGCCAGGCGTCACCGATAGACATCGATTCCTCACCTTAGGGCAGCACACCGTGCTGAATGGGCTGCCTTTCCCCAAGAAACCTTCCATCACATGACTGAACGTATGCCTGCGAGAGTGGAAGCCTATAGCGGAGCGGTTACACGACAATAACATCCCTGTAATGGACTGGCCTGCACAGAGTGCTGACCTGAATCCTATAGAACACCTTTGTAATGTTTTGGAACGCCGGCTTCGTGCCAGGCGTCACCGATAGACATCGATTCCTCACCTTAGGGCAGCACACCGTGCTGAATGGGCTGCCTTTCCCCAAGAAACCTTCCATCACATGACTGAACGTATGCCTGCGAGAGTGGAAGCCTATAGCGGAGCGGTTACACGACAATAACATCCCTGTAATGGACTGGCCTGCACAGAGTGCTGACCTGAATCCTATAGAACACCTTTGTAATGTTTTGGAACGCCGGCTTCGTGCCAGGCGTCACCGATAGACATCGATTCCTCACCTTAGGGCAGCACACCGTGCTGAATGGGCTGCCTTTCCCCAAGAAACCTTCCATCACATGACTGAACGTATGCCTGCGAGAGTGGAAGCCTATAGCGGAGCGGTTACACGACAATAACATCCCTGTAATGGACTGGCCTGCACAGAGTGCTGACCTGAATCCTATAGAACACCTTTGTAATGTTTTGGAATGCCGGCTTCGTGCCAGGCCTCACCGATAGACATCGATTCCTCACCTTAGGGCAGCACACCGTGCTGAATGGGCTGCCTTTCCCCAAGAAACCTTCCATCACATGACTGAACGTATGCCTGCGAGAGTGGAAGCCTATAGCGGAGCGGTTACACGACAATAACATCCCTGTAATGGACTGGCCTGCACAGAGTGCTGACCTGAATCCTATAGAACACCTTTGTAATGTTTTGGAACGCCGGCTTCGTGCCAGGCGTCACCGATAGACATCGATTCCTCACCTTAGGGCAGCACACCGTGCTGAATGGGCTGCCTTTCCCCAAGAAACCTTCCATCACATGACTGAACGTATGCCTGCGAGAGTGGAAGCCTATAGCGGAGCGGTTACACGACAATAACATCCCTGTAATGGACTGGCCTGCACAGAGTGCTGACCTGAATCCTATAGAACACCTTTGTAATGTTTTGGAACGCCGGCTTCGTGCCAGGCGTCACCGATAGACATCGATTCCTCACCTTAGGGCAGCACACCGTGCTGAATGGGCTGCCTTTCCCCAAGAAACCTTCCATCACATGACTGAACGTATGCCTGCGAGAGTGGAAGCCTATAGCGGAGCGGTTACACGACAATAACATCCCTGTAATGGACTGGCCTGCACAGAGTGCTGACCTGAATCCTATAGAACACCTTTGTAATGTTTTGGAACGCCGGCTTCGTGCCAGGCGTCACCGATAGACATCGATTCCTCACCTTAGGGCAGCACACCGTGCTGAATGGGCTGCCTTTCCCCAAGAAACCTTCCATCACATGACTGAACGTATGCCTGCGAGAGTGGAAGCCTATAGCGGAGCGGTTACACGACAATAACATCCCTGTAATGGACTGGCCTGCACAGAGTGCTGACCTGAATCCTATAGAACACCTTTGTAATGTTTTGGAACGCCGGCTTCGTGCCAGGCGTCACCGATAGACATCGATTCCTCACCTTAGGGCAGCACACCGTGCTGAATGGGCTGCCTTTCCCCAAGAAACCTTCCATCACATGACTGAACGTATGCCTGCGAGAGTGGAAGCCTATAGCGGAGCGGTTACACGACAATAACATCCCTGTAATGGACTGGCCTGCACAGAGTGCTGACCTGAATCCTATAGAACACCTTTGTAATGTTTTGGAACGCCGGCTTCGTGCCAGGCGTCACCGATAGACATCGATTCCTCACCTTAGGGCAGCACACCGTGCTGAATGGGCTGCCTTTCCCCAAGAAACCTTCCATCACATGACTGAACGTATGCCTGCGAGAGTGGAAGCCTATAGCGGAGCGGTTACACGACAATAACATCCCTGTAATGGACTGGCCTGCACAGAGTGCTGACCTGAATCCTATAGAACACCTTTGTAATGTTTTGGAACGCCGGCTTCGTGCCAGGCGTCACCGATAGACATCGATTCCTCACCTTAGGGCAGCACACCGTGCTGAATGGGCTGCCTTTCCCCAAGAAACCTTCCATCACATGACTGAACGTATGCCTGCGAGAGTGGAAGCCTATAGCGGAGCGGTTACACGACAATAACATCCCTGTAATGGACTGGCCTGCACAGAGTGCTGACCTGAATCCTATAGAACACCTTTGTAATGTTTTGGAACGCCGGCTTCGTGCCAGGCGTCACCGATAGACATCGATTCCTCACCTTAGGGCAGCACACCGTGCTGAATGGGCTGCCTTTCCCCAAGAAACCTTCCATCACATGACTGAACGTATGCCTGCGAGAGTGGAAGCCTATAGCGGAGCGGTTACACGACAATAACATCCCTGTAATGGACTGGCCTGCACAGAGTGCTGACCTGAATCCTATAGAACACCTTTGTAATGTTTTGGAACGCCGGCTTCGTGCCAGGCGTCACCGATAGACATCGATTCCTCACCTTAGGGCAGCACACCGTGCTGAATGGGCTGCCTTTCCCCAAGAAACCTTCCATCACATGACTGAACGTATGCCTGCGAGAGTGGAAGCCTATAGCGGAGCGGTTACACGACAATAACATCCCTGTAATGGACTGGCCTGCACAGAGTGCTGACCTGAATCCTATAGAACACCTTTGTAATGTTTTGGAACGCCGGCTTCGTGCCAGGCGTCACCGATAGACATCGATTCCTCACCTTAGGGCAGCACACCGTGCTGAATGGGCTGCCTTTCCCCAAGAAACCTTCCATCACATGACTGAACGTATGCCTGCGAGAGTGGAAGCCTATAGCGGAGCGGTTACACGACAATAACATCCCTGTAATGGACTGGCCTGCACAGAGTGCTGACCTGAATCCTATAGAACACCTTTGTAATGTTTTGGAACGCCGGCTTCGTGCCAGGCGTCACCGATAGACATCGATTCCTCACCTTAGGGCAGCACACCGTGCTGAATGGGCTGCCTTTCCCCAAGAAACCTTCCATCACATGACTGAACGTATGCCTGCGAGAGTGGAAGCCTATAGCGGAGCGGTTACACGACAATAACATCCCTGTAATGGACTGGCCTGCACAGAGTGCTGACCTGAATCCTATAGAACACCTTTGTAATGTTTTGGAACGCCGGCTTCGTGCCAGGCGTCACCGATAGACATCGATTCCTCACCTTAGGGCAGCACACCGTGCTGAATGGGCTGCCTTTCCCCAAGAAACCTTCCATCACATGACTGAACGTATGCCTGCGAGAGTGGAAGCCTATAGCGGAGCGGTTACACGACAATAACATCCCTGTAATGGACTGGCCTGCACAGAGTGCTGACCTGAATCCTATAGAACACCTTTGTAATGTTTTGGAATGCCGGCTTCGTGCCAGGCCTCACCGATAGACATCGATTCCTCACCTTAGGGCAGCACACCGTGCTGAATGGGCTGCCTTTCCCCAAGAAACCTTCCATCACATGACTGAACGTATGCCTGCGAGAGTGGAAGCCTATAGCGGAGCGGTTACACGACAATAACATCCCTGTAATGGACTGGCCTGCACAGAGTGCTGACCTGAATCCTATAGAACACCTTTGTAATGTTTTGGAACGCCGGCTTCGTGCCAGGCGTCACCGATAGACATCGATTCCTCACCTTAGGGCAGCACACCGTGCTGAATGGGCTGCCTTTCCCCAAGAAACCTTCCATCACATGACTGAACGTATGCCTGCGAGAGTGGAAGCCTATAGCGGAGCGGTTACACGACAATAACATCCCTGTAATGGACTGGCCTGCACAGAGTGCTGACCTGAATCCTATAGAACACCTTTGTAATGTTTTGGAACGCCGGCTTCGTGCCAGGCGTCACCGATAGACATCGATTCCTCACCTTAGGGCAGCACACCGTGCTGAATGGGCTGCCTTTCCCCAAGAAACCTTCCATCACATGACTGAACGTATGCCTGCGAGAGTGGAAGCCTATAGCGGAGCGGTTACACGACAATAACATCCCTGTAATGGACTGGCCTGCACAGAGTGCTGACCTGAATCCTATAGAACACCTTTGTAATGTTTTGGAACGCCGGCTTCGTGCCAGGCGTCACCGATAGACATCGATTCCTCACCTTAGGGCAGCACACCGTGCTGAATGGGCTGCCTTTCCCCAAGAAACCTTCCATCACATGACTGAACGTATGCCTGCGAGAGTGGAAGCCTATAGCGGAGCGGTTACACGACAATAACATCCCTGTAATGGACTGGCCTGCACAGAGTGCTGACCTGAATCCTATAGAACACCTTTGTAATGTTTTGGAACGCCGGCTTCGTGCCAGGCGTCACCGATAGACATCGATTCCTCACCTTAGGGCAGCACACCGTGCTGAATGGGCTGCCTTTCCCCAAGAAACCTTCCATCACATGACTGAACGTATGCCTGCGAGAGTGGAAGCCTATAGCGGAGCGGTTACACGACAATAACATCCCTGTAATGGACTGGCCTGCACAGAGTGCTGACCTGAATCCTATAGAACACCTTTGTAATGTTTTGGAACGCCGGCTTCGTGCCAGGCGTCACCGATAGACATCGATTCCTCACCTTAGGGCAGCACACCGTGCTGAATGGGCTGCCTTTCCCCAAGAAACCTTCCATCACATGACTGAACGTATGCCTGCGAGAGTGGAAGCCTATAGCGGAGCGGTTACACGACAATAACATCCCTGTAATGGACTGGCCTGCACAGAGTGCTGACCTGAATCCTATAGAACACCTTTGTAATGTTTTGGAATGCCGGCTTCGTGCCAGGCCTCACCGATAGACATCGATTCCTCACCTTAGGGCAGCACACCGTGCTGAATGGGCTGCCTTTCCCCAAGAAACCTTCCATCACATGACTGAACGTATGCCTGCGAGAGTGGAAGCCTATAGCGGAGCGGTTACACGACAATAACATCCCTGTAATGGACTGGCCTGCACAGAGTGCTGACCTGAATCCTATAGAACACCTTTGTAATGTTTTGGAACGCCGGCTTCGTGCCAGGCGTCACCGATAGACATCGATTCCTCACCTTAGGGCAGCACACCGTGCTGAATGGGCTGCCTTTCCCCAAGAAACCTTCCATCACATGACTGAACGTATGCCTGCGAGAGTGGAAGCCTATAGCGGAGCGGTTACACGACAATAACATCCCTGTAATGGACTGGCCTGCACAGAGTGCTGACCTGAATCCTATAGAACACCTTTGTAATGTTTTGGAATGCCGGCTTCGTGCCAGGCCTCACCGATAGACATCGATTCCTCACCTTAGGGCAGCACACCGTGCTGAATGGGCTGCCTTTCCCCAAGAAACCTTCCATCACATGACTGAACGTATGCCTGCGAGAGTGGAAGCCTATAGCGGAGCGGTTACACGACAATAACATCCCTGTAATGGACTGGCCTGCACAGAGTGCTGACCTGAATCCTATAGAACACCTTTGTAATGTTTTGGAATGCCGGCTTCGTGCCAGGCCTCACCGATAGACATCGATTCCTCACCTTAGGGCAGCACACCGTGCTGAATGGGCTGCCTTTCCCCAAGAAACCTTCCATCACATGACTGAACGTATGCCTGCGAGAGTGGAAGCCTATAGCGGAGCGGTTACACGACAATAACATCCCTGTAATGGACTGGCCTGCACAGAGTGCTGACCTGAATCCTATAGAACACCTTTGTAATGTTTTGGAATGCCGGCTTCGTGCCAGGCCTCACCGATAGACATCGATTCCTCACCTTAGGGCAGCACACCGTGCTGAATGGGCTGCCTTTCCCCAAGAAACCTTCCATCACATGACTGAACGTATGCCTGCGAGAGTGGAAGCTGTCATCAAGGCTAAGGGTGAGCCAACACCATACTGAATTCCAGCATTACCGAAGAATGGCGCCACGAATTTGTAAGTCATTTTCAGCCAGATGTCAGGATACTTCTTATCACATAGTGTATGTGGCTGCGCTATATGCAGTCTTCAAAACGGCATCCGTAAACCGGGAGCGTTTCAAGCAGAGAATTGTCATTGAGTTTTGTTTTTTGCGGAAAACCAGAGTATCGCAGATGTTCATATGTGTGTGCAGAATGTCTACGGAGACCTGTCAGTGAACAAAAGCTCGGTGGGTCGTTGAGCGAGGAGTCTGTCATCATGGCAACAAAGTGGGGCAAACGTGTCCAATCTCATCCGTGCCGGCCAACCGCACACAGCTCTGACTCCTGCAACGTTGAGAGACGCGGACACTCGCATTCGAGGTGACAGGCGGATCACATTCAAACACTTCGCTGCACAACTGGACGTCCCTTTTGATAGTGATTACACACTCGTCAACCTGCGGCCGCCTAACAAAAGACTGTAAAAAGCAACAAAAGATCATCTTTTAGCCCGCATCTCGTGGTCGTGCGGTAGCGTTCTCGCTTCCCACGCCCGGGTTCCCGGGTTCGATTCCCGGCGGGGTCAGGCATTTTCTCTGCCTCGTGATGGCTGGGCGTTGTGTGATGTCCTTAGGTTAGTTAGGGGACTGATGACCATAGATGTTAAGTCCCATAGTGCTCAGAGCCATTTGAACCATTTTTTGATCATCTTGTCGGAACAGCTTCCGCGTTAAGACGCTGATCGTTCCAGTTTTTTTTTTTTTTTTTTTTTTTGGATCATAGTTAGAGGGGATGAAATATTGTTTCCTCACTTCGAACCTGAAACAAAACAGTATGTGTTGCACTCATTATTCAACGTAATCTGGGTATTTAGGTGATGTGGCCTCAGAGTTAGCGGCCTGAAAATATTCTCTTGGTACAGAATATTTTGATCTAGGAATAAATACTAATGGAATCTGATTTCTTTCTTAATGAGATATTTGGAGACAGGAAGCTCTTTCATAGCGTAACGATAAATATAGTGGATGTTGAACATGTGTTGAAGTAATATATGGTCAGTACACTCAAAGCTGTTAAAAAAACCTGAAAATATACTGCATATACAATGCAAAGTTCCACTGCGGTGACTGCAGCCGATATGAAATACATTAAATGTTTTCGCAGTTGCGAGTATGTCCAACTATCGGCTTATAATGGAATGATGACAGTGAAAATTTTTGCCGGTCTGGGACTCCAGCCCGATTTTACCACTTAACGCGAGCGTTCGTCTTACCATCATTTTCATTTTTTATTTTTATTAGAATGATTTGGTACTATCATGACTCTTCGATACACCATCGTCATATCATCATATAATACTACCTGAAAATGGGAGAAAAAATTAATTATGATAACACAATAATAAATAAAAGGAGAATGAAAAAAAAAACCGAGATCATAGACGACAAACTACCACCAAGCTCACATGATATATATCAACT
Organism: Schistocerca serialis cubense; assembly: GCF_023864345.2. Classification (NCBI taxonomy): domain Eukaryota; kingdom Metazoa; phylum Arthropoda; class Insecta; order Orthoptera; family Acrididae; genus Schistocerca; species Schistocerca serialis. Next base: position 772,445,921 of record NC_064641.1, on the reverse strand, counting down.
ATTATATTTATACAGTTTTTAGTAATTTTTTCATTTTTTCTTTATTTTGTGTCTCTTATATATTTTTATAGTTTGTAATAGAATCTAAAAGTTGAAAGAAAACGAAACCAGATTACATTCGACATACGAGGGTCACTCCTAAAGAAATGCACACTGTTTTTATTTTAAATCCATCTTTTATTCTACATGTTTGGAAGTTGTACACTGTGTAGATAGCTTCTTTAGGAACAATGTTTTCATTTCTCCACATACTTTCCATCCCTCTCAACTGCCTTACGCCATCTTGGAACCAGCGCCTGTATACCCGCACGGCAAAATTCTGGACCAACCTGTTGGAGCCACTGTTTGGCATCGTGCACAAGGGAGTCATCATCTTCAAACCTTGTTCCACGAAGAGAATCTTTCAGTTTCCAAAAGATATGATAGTCACATGGAGCCATGTCAGGACTGTAAGGCGGGTGTTTTAGTGTTGTTCATCCGAGTTTTGTGAGCCACTGTCAACATCCTGGTAACCCACCTAGCACAAACCTTTTTTAACGCCAACACTTTCAGTATTCTGCAAACACTTCCTTCCCTTATCCCAACGTAGCGTGACAATTCGTTCGCTGTGATGTGTCTTTCAGCAGTCACCAATTCGTTTCTGCACATTGTCTGGAGTGCGTGCAGCACGAGGCCTGCTGCTGCGAGGACAATCGTCAATATTGCCGTGCCCGCTTTCATCACGTAACGTGCTTTCCCACCGACTACTGCGATCGATAGCAGCATCTCCATACACCTTTTTCAACCTCTTGTGGATGTTTCCCATTGTCTCGATTTCACAGTACAGGAATTCTATGACAGCACGTTGTTTCTGACGAACGTCAAGTGTAGCAGCCATCTTGAAGACATGCTGTGACGGCGCCACTCACGGGAACAGGTTGCGCTAAGTTTGAAAACAAGTGGTAAGGATGTATCTACACACTGTAAAACTTTCACACATGCAGAATGAAAATTGTATTTTTACTAAAATAGTGTGCATTTCTTTTGGAGTGACCCTCGTAGCAAACTAAGAAAATTACAATTTCATTGCAAGGATTGTATACGATCATGTGTATCTATACTTAATCTATTCACATCGTACATTAGAACTGGAGCGATGCCGAGTCAAAACACAAAACAAAACGGAAACCAGGAGAGAAAAAGCTGAAAGAAATCAGATGGGAAAATACAGAACAAAGAAAAACATTTGTCAGCAGAAAAATTAAACAACACCTTGCCGACAGAAACAATATTCAACAAGTTGGTGAAGAGGTCTCGATATCGAGGCATTCGCAAGCATGTCCAACAGGTAGTGACCATGTACTGCATGAAGTTCACGTGATGTTCTCCCTCGCCTTCTACAACATAATGAACGAAATGTTCCAGCAACCATACAACGGTATGGGTTTTCGACCGTGGAAGGAAAGAAGAATCTGAGCGCAGTATGATGTCCGTAGTGTATGCTCAGAAGATCGAGTGAGGAAGGCCAATTATGTCCTGATCCAAGACCAGTTTGCCGTATAACCTCCACAAGTAAAGCAATGTCGTATCGTATCTGGAGACGTACGACGACTACATAAATCCGCGTCACTAATCCTAATACGCAAAAGTCGCTAGTTCGTTGTAATCAAGTTATTTACTACGTTGTACCACGAGGACGCTACGCTCATCGGCAAAATCGGAAGACTGCTACTGAACCAAACCGTCATCCAGGTTGTTTGCGGCGATTCTCTTTCAACGAGATTCGGGCAAGAAACTGCTTCCCAACAAATCTTTAGGAATTTCATGGTGAGGACAGGTCTCCATAAGATGTCAGCCCGTAAATAGCTCACTGTAAGATAGAAGTCACGAATGTGTTTTAACTTAGAGTAGCAGGACGGACACAGATAAATAAATAAACGTGAATGTGTGAATTTCTTGAGTCATCGTCAAAACAGTACGACGCACATATAGCATCTAGGTCTTCCTTCGTATATCAGTCTGGTCCGGCCCCCCGAAGGAACGAGGGTTCATGCTCACCTCATACCTTAAGCGAAATATATGTCTCTTCCATAACAAACGACCAGACAATTGTTGTAGTTTCTTCGCCATTATCGAGGGAAGCGGAAAAACTTGTGCCACCTGTTAAGCTTTCCATAAGACATGCTGTTGTTCTTGTTGTTGTTGTCTTCAGTCCTGAGACTGGTTTGATGCAGCTCTCCATGCTACTCTATCCTGTGCAAGCTTCTTCATCTCCCAGTACTTACTGCAACCTACATCCTTCTGAATCTGCTTAGTGTATTCATCTCTTGGTCTCCCTCTACGATTTTTACCCTCCACGCTGCCCTCCAATGCTAAGTTTGTGATCCCTTGATGCCTCAGAACATGTCCTACCAACCGGTCCCTTCTTCATGTCAAGTTGTGCCACAAACTCTTCTTCTCCCCGATTCTATTCAATACCTCCTCATTAGTTATGTGATCTACCCATCTAATCTTCAGCATTCTTCTGTAGCACCATATAAGACATATGTATCCAGTATTCGGACATTCTGCAGCAGAGTAAGAGAACTTTCATGCTCTAGTATCGCTCCCTGAATGTTTTCCGTAAAAGACATCCGCGATTTTGAGTGGACAACGATCAATGATGATACCGAGAGACGTATGCCGATCTACCGCAGTAGCCCATGGAACAACCGTATCATCAAAGCCTCGTAAGGAAAGAAGCTTTCATTTACCTTCATTAAGTTTTGCACCTGAACTCCGACAAAAATTATCGATTACAGCCTTTAGTCGAGGTATCTCAGCAGGATTGCGAAGTAGAATCATCACGTCATTAGCGTATGCACCCACAGCTATAGTCCAGCCGGAAGGCGTCCAACCTGTCAGCTGGAATCCTAGCATCCGAAATAGGGGCTCCAGAGACAACACAAACAAAGTCATTGACAGCGGCCTTCCTTGAGGCACTCACCCTCGGATATTTATTGGGGACGTCAGTTGGCGATTAACAACCACCGAAGCTGTAAACACCCGTAAACAGATTTGAGAACATTCGCTGTGTGTCAACAGTGAAACCAACTGCCTCCAGAATCCGAAGCAGGTGTAATTGTCTACCTAAGATGCTGACAAGAGGGTCGTAAAAGGTTTCATTGGACTCATTGACGCCGTAGATGTCTACATAGTACTGATGTAAGATACACATTATATCAGCTTGCGCCATTACGATACGTCCATCATTTGTTGTGAGAAAATGAATATAAGTGCGTCGGCGACGGGTCTGATGCCAAAGCAAATGATTTAAGGAAGTCAGTTCTTCCGTCACCAATGAACGCGGCTTCGATCGGATTTTCAAACCATTCATTTGTATTCTCTTCAAGGTCAACAATTTTGCATTTACACGCCTAACATCCGCAATTCGCAGAGGGCCGTGATCCGAAGCAGCATAAAGTTCACGCAGGGTGGAATAGTAATATTCACAAGGTCTCCGAAAGTCTCGGGCTTTGGCAGCACAGAAAAGTATGAAAGTTTGCCGGAGCCTCGGTTTTGCGAGATGTGTCCTCCAGTCAAGGGTGGAAAAGTGTTTCCCGGTGGACCGTAGAGTACGCTCCCACACGACTCGCATCACGTCATCGAGAGAAGGGTCAGCTAGGTGAGCGACGTTTAACATCCACGGAGGCGAAATAAATTGACTGGTAGCCGTTCAAGATTGAGAATTGTGGCAACAGCACAGTGGTCCGTAAAGGAAGCTGGGATGAGTTCAACATTAAGAAGACTATTGCTCAGGCAGTGTGATAAGTAAACCTTATCTAATCTGCTACTAGAAGTAGCAGTAAAGTGGGTAAGTTTAACTAAAGTCAGGTATTTACATATCTAGACGTCTTTTGGGTTTAAGGAGCGGACCAATTCATGTAAGTCACGAGAGAAATTAAAATTTGGAGATTGATCTGCAGGATGCAATACACAGTTAAAATCGCCACCTAACAGAATACCCGGCGGACTCTTACGCAACAGATTAACAATATCCACTTTATAGAAAGGCGAACGATACTCTGCGCGACCAGAGACAAAAGGAGCATGAAGTGGGCTGACAAGGCAGCCAGTCCACAGTGACGGGTGGCCGATAGAAAGGCACGCGTACACACTCACGCCGACGGGCGTCAATTCTGGAACAGGATAACTATTGAATGGTAGCAAGAAAAGTACGTAGCTGCTTTATACTTAACTTTATTATTTGATGACTACAGCATTCTTCTTGAGACATTTATACTATAACCCTCAAAGTAGGTAAGGCTAATGGCGCCTTGCTAGGTCGTAGCCATGGACTTAGCAGAAGGCTATTCTAACTGGCTCTCGGCAAATGAGAGGAAGGCTTCGTCCGTATGGTCGCTAGCAATCTCCTCGTACAACTGGGGCGAGTGCTATATCGTCTCTCGAGACCTGCCTTGTGGTGGCGCTAGGTCTGCGATCACACAGTGGCGACACGCGGGTCCGACATGTACTAAATGGACCGCGGCCGATTTAAGCTACCACCTAGCAAGTGTGGTGTCTGGCGGTGACACCACAGAGCATATAAAAGAACCAAGGTAAGATTAAAAAGTTGGCAACCTATGCCGTTGCCAAAATCCAACATTTCCACCTCAGCAATAGGAATGCCTTTGCGAAAGAATAAGGCGGTCCCCGTAGAATATTCGGATGCTACATTAAACATCATACGAAAACCAGGTAAGGAGAAATTACTAAATAACACCTCCTGTGAGAAGACTATGGCCGCAGATGAATCATAAATGAACTGACGCAGCGAAACCAATCGCAATTATGATTCCACTCGATTAACATTTAAGGAAAGGATCGTGTAGGCTTGGGTCATTGATCACAGCTATACAGGGATGTACGGAGCGTATTGAGCAGAATTAGGTAGCCAGCTGAGCGAAGTCCACAGATGAATCAGACGTCAGGGGACCAGAACCCCCATCATCACAACATTTTTTCTTAGATTTCTTACGTGCCACCGCACGGTCAGGTTGTATACGCTGTTTCTGTTAGCTACGTGGTGGCATGACGGCCTCTGCAGACGGAGGTGTGGGAGGTGTTACAGGGACAGCCTCCTGCATCTCAGGACAAGGTCCAGTTGCTAGGACGGAAGCATTCTGTGGAACTACCAACACAACAGGTGATACATGGTCGCTAATTTTATTCTCCTCAGGAGTTGTTGTAAGCGGCAAATTCGGGAAGCCGTCGGCGTCTAAAGACGAAGGAGCAGGTGGACATTGCGTTGTTTCAGACTGTAACGGAGGGGGGACTCCGCTTCCTCTGCACACGAAGGCAGCTCAGGAGGAGAGACTTCGCGAGCAGGAGGGATGCTGAAGACAACTTCTTCGCCACCCACCGTACCACGGATGGGAGGTACCGTAGCATCGAGAGGAGCCGGGTACACAATCGATGCGGAGGAGGTTGGGGCAGAAGGCACAGCCAGATGCTCACCACCATCTTCAGTGTGACGTCGCTTGCTTGTCACTGCTACGGGCTCTACCCTGGGGGCAATAGGAGTCTGAACCTGTCGCGGAGGTAAAGGCGGAAATTCAGTAATACCATTATCAGAAATGACTTTTTGTTCATTATGATCTGAAGCAGAAGTAGGTCCGGCGTTGTGAGTGGAAAGAACAAGATCAGCAACCGCCAATTTTCGACTCTGCATTAATGACGCCTTTAATACAAAAACCCCCTCGCGGGCAATTAGACCGAACGTGTCCACTTTCATTAAATAGAAAGCAGGTTCCCTCTTGAACGGTATACATGACACGAACGCGATAACCGCACACTAGTAAATGTGATGGAATATTGCCTTTGACATGCATTTCCACTGAACTAATTCCACTATAGCACTGTAATCTGTGTGGAGTAGACTGACGTCCACGACGGACGTCTTTCACGTTACCATAAAGAGTAGATATGTACTTTAGAAAGATGTCATCAATCCTCCGGCGGGAGGTTGAACACTCGAACATTGCTACAGCCGATTTCAGTATCTGCGAGTGACACCATACTAACGGAATTATCATGATGCTTGAACGGGACTTGAGAACCATATCGTGAAAACAATCTTTCATCGTGAAGGGGAACCATGAATTTCACGTTAAACACCTACTCGTCTGCGTCAAAACAAGCGGTGTGAACCTCATCAGAGTTCACATGAATTGCATTGACAAGCCAATCGTGGATTTCTAGAGACCCGGACAGCACTTGTCGCATTGTTTTCTCGAAAGTAAAGGTCACAGTACCTTTTCGTGGAATATACGTGGAAACCATGGTAGCCATAGCCGAGCGGCCGATGCCGCCGCAAGTAGACGAAACACAGACAAGACAGTAAGGCGGAGCGGAGGCGCTACGGCTCACTCGGCAGAGAGAACAACACTAACGAGGAAAACTTGGCTCAAGCGGCGCTGCGGCAAAAGAAATAAACAAGAACCTTCCCGCACGGCGCTCGAAGTGGAACTGTACCATCTGGCTACCCGTGCACGACTCGCGACCTTACCCAAATGTCGTTCATATATCGTCAACCATCTGTCTATAACCTGCACTTACACATCCATTTCGTAAATCCCTGTAAAGAAATTTGGAAATTTCTGGTAAGATGTTATGGGACCAAATTGCTGAGGTCATTGGTCCCTAAGCTTACGCACTACTTAATCTAACTTTAACTAACTTACGCTAAGGACAACACACACACCCATGCACGAGGGAGGACTCTAACCTCCGGGGGGGGGGGGGGGGGGGGGGGGGGGGAACCGTACGGACCGTGACAAGACGCCCATTGACCGTGGGCCACCCCGCGTGGACTCCCCATAAAGGGGAGAGCTTTTATTTGAAAGTCGCTTACCCAGTGTCGGCGGATAAATACGATATTGCAGTGCCTGTGTTAGAATTACGACCAGAGTTCCACCGGACATTACACCGGTCAGCTTCACGCTGGTGGAGACAGGAAGAGCAGTAGTCGAAACTCGAGGCCTGGCCCCAGTGTTTCCCACAACCCGTCCCTGAGCGCCTCCTCCGACTTTATTTTCATTTACTTTCTCTTTTTTCCTTTTTTTAAAATTTTATATTTATCTATTTACTTTGTACTTCAACTCCAAAATCTGGGATCTAAGAGAAATACAAATTTTTTCTGTTAGCAAGAAGACACTCAAGGAATTTAAATAACATAAATCATCTCAACATGAAATACATTTTTTATAAAAACCACATTTATGTAATGTATCCATGTTTCAGCACACGAGTGAACTCAAAAGTGCTGAGAAGAAATACTTATTATATTACTTAAACGACGACCGCTGGGTCAAAGGAAATTAAAATAATAATGGAAAACAAATCCTGCACTCCATTCCGAGAGCGCTTTCCGTTTGCAGACAATGTTCATTGGTAGGAAGTCAATAAGCGTTACGTCTCGTGTCAGGGCCCACTACGGGCGTCGTCTCCTGCCCGGTACACCCCAACTGTGAGGCGGGCTTATGAAGACGCTCCTCACGTAATTTGCGAATACTTGTTGGCAGCAAGGAGCGCTCAAGGGAGCTATGATTATCTTGGAGATATTGCCAATAGTCAAGAGCCATCTTCTCGACATGGCAGAGTAAGTAGTAAATGGACATTCCTTTAAACCAGGGCTTAACAACTGGCCGGTTTTGAGCGCGAGTACTCGCGACTGCTCAGGCACGTGCTCGCGAGCAGGTGCAAGGTCGCGGAATAGGGAGGGAGGGGAAATGCGGGAGCACGTTTGAATGTGATCTCGCGTTCTTAGCAGATTTAACTAGCCATCTGAATGCTTTGAACATTTTACTACAAGGTAAAGATCTGCTAATTACTCATTTCGTAAATCGAATACGAGCTTTTAAAATGAATTTGACACTTTGGGTGAGTCAGCTTGGAAACAGGAAACCTAGCTCCTTTTCCTAGATTATCATCCATGCAAGATGTTCACAAAGACTGTGAACGTTATTCACATAGTTTAGTTGATCAGCGCTTTCAAGATCTGACAGCACTAGACAGTGATTTTGATCTGTTCTCTCCATATTCAGCAAATATTTAAGAAATTCGTCCTGAGCTGCAGCAAGAAATTATTGACCTGCAGTGTGACAGAGAATACAGAGATAAATTTCAGAACAAGAAAAACATTTTGGAATTCTACAGACACTTCCCACAGGATAGATTTCCTCGTTTGCACAAACTGGCGGCTACAATAATATCAATGTTCGGTTCCACGTATGTTTCTGAACAACTGTTCTCTGCAATGAAATGTAACAAGACGCGCCTGAGAAACGCATTGTCTGATCGAAATTTAAACTGCACGCTGCGCCTAAAATGCACAAGAACAATTACTCCGAACATAGACGCAATTGTAAAGGGCAAAAAGTACAAGATAACCGAGAATCCCACACTTCAGTGAAACCTTTTATTGTGTAACAGTTCACAAATTAATGCGAATGTAGAGGCATACACAAAGCTAATAAAGTTATGTGGCATGTGTACATTCTCCTTTATTTGTTTCATTTGTCGCAGTAATAATTCGTGAGTGATATCCCTGCAGGTGGCCGCGGATTTACATTGACTGGCGGCAGCTGTTGTGTGCCCCACGTGACTTTCCCCAATCTCCGCTCTGGTCCGGTAGTGGGGGTAGCGTGCTCGCGCTGCTCTGTGCTCGCGCCTTGCTGCTCACAGCTTGCTCCGCGAGCACGTATGTTGTGAAGCCCTGCTTTAAACAGTGTGAGAGCGTGAGTCCTCGCAGTCGGGAAGTAAGTATCCTCTGGGTATAGGAGGAGCCGGAGGTAAATCGTGTGAGGTGGGGCACGAAGGTAATAGGCGAGGATCTTCAGTACCAGCGTTCATACGTCAAACGCTGTTGCACATGTTAAACGGTGTTGGTCAGTGTCCGGAAAGTGGCACTGTGGGCAGAGGAGACAATCCGCCAGCTCAATAGCGTGCAATCTGAGTCGCGTCAATTATTTCCTGTTGACTACAGGGTACCCCGTTGGTCGTACATCTGTAGGAAGGAAGGGCTGTTGGACTGCTCTATGCACAGCAGGCCATAGTGTCGCAGAGCTTTTACTCGCATTCACAATGCGAAAGATGGATCTCAGCGGCAAACAATAGCTGTCTCTCGCCTTCAGAACTCAAGTGGTGGGCGTATCGGAGTGCATATAACTACACTACTGCCCATTAAAATTGCTACACCAAGAAGAAATGCAGATGATAAACGGGTATTCATTGGACAAATATTTGTACTAGAACTGACACGTGATTACATTTTCACGCAATTTGGGTGCATAGATCCTGAGAAATCAGTAGCCAGAACAACCACCTCTGGCTGTAATAACGGCCTTGATACGCCTAGGCACTGAGTCAAACAGAGCGAGGATGGCGTGTACACGTACAGCTGCCCATGCAGTCTCAACACAGCACCACAGTTCATCAAGAGTAGTGACTGGCGTATTGTGACGAGCCAGTTGCTCGGCCACCATTGACCACACGTTCTCAATTGGTGAGAGATATGGAGAATGTGCTGGCCAGGGCAGCAGTCGAACATTTTCTGTATCCAGAAAGGCCCGTACAGGACCTGCAACATGCGGTCGTGCATTTTCCTGCTGAAATGTAGGATTTCGCAGGGATCGAATGAAGGGTAGAACCACGAGTCGTAACACATCTGAAATGCAACGTCCACTGTTCAAAGTGCCGTCAATGCGAACAAGAGGTGACCGAGACGTGTAACCAATGGCACCCCATACCGGCACGCCGAGTGATACGCCAGTATGGCGATGACGAATACACGCTTACAATGTGCGTTCCCCGCGATTTCGCCAAACACGGATGCGACGATCATGGTGCTGTAAACAGAACCTGGATTCATCCGAAGAAATGACGTTTCGCCATTCGTGCATCCAGGTTCGTCGTTGAGTACACCATCGCAGGCACTCCTGTCTGTGATGCAGCGTCAAGGGTAACCGCAGCCATGGTCTCAGAGCTGATAGTCCATGCTGCTGCAAACGTCGTCGAACTGTTCGTGCAGATGGTTATTGTCTTGCAAACGTCTCCATCTGTTGACTCAGGGATCGAGACATGGCTGCACGATCCTTTACAGCCATGCGGATAAGATGCCTGTCACCTCGACTACTAGTGATACGAGGCCATTGGGATCCAGCACTGCGTTCCGTATTACCCTCCTGAACCGACTGATTCCATATTCTGCTAACAGTCATTGGATCTCGATCAACGCGAGCAGTAATGTCGCGATACGATAAACCACAATCGCGATAGGCTACAATCCGACATTTATCAAAGTCGGAAACGTGTTGGTACGCATTTCTCCTCCTTACACGAGGCATCACAACAACGTTTCACCAGGCAACGCAGGTCAACTGCTGTTTGTGTATGAGAAATCGGTTGGAAACTTCCCTCGTGTCAGCACGTTGTACGTGATGCCACCGGCGCCAACCTGTGTGAATGCTCTGAAAAGCTAATCATTTGCATATCACAGCATCTTCTTCCTGTCGGTTAGATTTCGCTAGCACATAATCTTCGTAGTGTAGCAATTTTAATGGCCAGTAGTGTAAGTATCCTCTTGGCATAGGAGGAGCCGGAGGTCTATCGTGTGAGCTGGAGCACGAAGGCAACAGGCGAGGACCTTTAGTACGAGCGTCCATAGATCAAACGCTGTTGCAGATGTTAAACGGTGTTCGTCAGTGTCCTGGAGGTGGCACTGTGGGCAGAGGGGAGAATATGTCAGCCCAATAGCGTGCAACCTGAGTCGCGTCACGTAATTCCGGTTGACCACAAAGTACTACGTTGGTCGTACATGTTTAGGGAGGAAGGACAGCTGGACTGCTCTGTATACCGCAAGCCACAGTGTGGCAGAGCTTTTACCCTCATTCACAATGCGAAATATGGAGCTCAGCGGCAAACGATAGATGTCTCTCGCCTTCAGAACTCAAGTGGTGGGCATATCGGATTGCATATAACTATAGTCGAGTATGAATGCCGACATGTGGAAAAGAGAGGGAAAGGTGTGCACAATTCGTGACAGGTGAAGGGGTTGACGCCGAAGTCAGTTTCTCCAACAGAAGAATGTTGACGAGTCATCAGTTTCGCCATTGTTTGCAAATATATGGCTGCAGTCCGCGTTCATAAGTTTACAAGTCCCAGTCCACCTTCACGTCGAGGATGGTTGACGGTGTCGTAGCAGACTTTAAATAGGTTTCCTGCACTAAGGTAATATCCAAATGGTGCCTTAGTCTGTGTGCCGTCGCTGTCGGTAGTGGGAGAACTTGAGGGAGGGGTGGGAGAACCTGAGGGAGGGGAGCCCTCCTGGAGTCTCCTTCCAAAATGAGTCGCCACCAACTTGGCTACATCCATGTCGTTTCTCGCCGCCAGTCCATATCGCTTGATACATTCAAGCACGCAGCCTACCTCATCACTTGATCGGCCTAGCAGTAGAAGCTCTTCAGCATGCGCTCCGCAGTGGAAGGTGTGGCCCCTCAATGAATTTCCCGAATGTGTGCGTTTCAGACTGCCTATGAGCGGTTCCAGTGCGATCGCGCGAAAAATTATGGAGAGTCGGCATCCATGTCGAACCGAAAGCCGAATCGGCAAGGCACCTACCGTACGTCCATTTACCGATACATGGGATGATGTTCCACGTAACAGGTCCAAAAATACGTCGAGAAAGTAAGATGGATAGCCCATGCGGGCTAGAACTGACATAAGAAACTTGTGGTGCACACTGTCGAAAGCGTGATAGAAGTCAAGTGATCACAATAGCTCGAAGGAGGCAGGATGTGGCGAGAGCTGTCAAATACCGGCATTCGTCAGTGGCCGTTTGCATGTTGGTCTCTCCTCCTTGTGCCGTTTGCTCTATTGAAAGGATTAGAGTTAGTACCTTCTTTATGAGTACTGCCAGGACCCGGGCAAAGACCCTATAGCCCGAATTTAACATTGTAATGGGGCGGTTTTCTCAATCGACCGACCTCTTGAAGGCTTGTGTATCGGGATGAGTAGTCCATTGACGACGGCAGGTGGCACGCATAGGCCAGGGGACATGAGCTCTCGATACATGGTTATCCAACGTGGCATCATCGAGGTGCGGGAAGTCCGACAGAATTCGAACAAGAACCCGTCTGGCCCAGCCGACTTGTTAAGTGCACCCATATCTAGTGCATCCTCAAAGTTGTACTGCGTAATCTCCGCTAAAAACGACGAAGCTTCTGTGCCATCGAGAGTGCGGGACACGTGCTGCATGACGTCATTATAGTCCCTCTCCTCTATATACTATTACTGGTAAAAACTTCAATAGTGCACTGCAAAGACTTCCACAATGGGTGCCTGTGTGGTTAAGGATCCACCATCCGACAAACTGAGGTCAATGATTAACTGTCATCGTCGTCGACGGCTATCAAGCGCGACGTGGTGCATCGATGCGATTACCATGCTCGTACGATCTTGACTCCGCGTGGGCACAATTGCCCTTCACAATTCTCGCCATGTAAGAGACAATATTTTGGCATTAATTGGGCGGCTTGCCATCTGTCGGTCTAGTGACGACGGTTGGGATGCGAGTTCGTTAAACATCGTGTAGTAGAAGTCCAAAGTGTGACGTGCCACGCAGCGATATCCTTTGTAATATCAACCGCCGGAACGCTTCCCAGTCTATACCACGGCAACGTCGAATGCTATCTTGGAACATGTGTTTCGCAGTCCGCGAAGGCGGCTGCGATAATCTGATTGCATTTTGGGTCCTTGAGGTACGCCACATTCATCTTCCACATACCACGGCTGCGCCATACGCGTTTTTCTTCGAGGGTGAGTTTGCATATGAAGGCAATATGGTTTGAGAAACCAAGAGGCCACTGTTCGGCGTCCAACACTCCTGGCGCAAGATCATGTGAGATACAGACGCCACAAAGATGACTGGATGAGTGACTAGTAGGTATGTGTGTTCGGGATGTTAACCTTGCATTTTCTCCCAAGGAACGATGAGATTCAGGTCTCCCAGCCAATATCCGAAATTATTGGAAAGTGGGAAAGGGCGCGACCTGGTCTTTAGGAGGCGCACAGTTAAAATCGCCGCCCAAGATTTAGTTATCGTAGTGACCAAGAAAGAGGGGGATGATTTCCTCTGAGTAGACCTGCGACATCTCGTGATGCTTGTCGGTTCCCGATGCAACATATACGTTAATAATACGTGTGCCTAGCCTCTTGATCGCCAGCCCCCGGCTGAAGGGATGTAAGTCACACCTTCGATGGCAGTACCGTTGAACCGTGGTTTATTTTCAAAGAATATTCTTAAATTTATTTTATTTACTAGCGATTCATCAAGAACATTAACACATTCAATCACACTATGTCAGCGTGGAAGTAGTTGCCAGGGAGTAACTAATGAAATCAAAATCAAATTGCTTTTAACAAATGGGAATTTTATTCCTATAAGCCTTTTTTTTAAAAAAAAAAGAAACTGATTTAAAATTATGAGCAGATAGCACCCTCTAAATATCAAGTTACAAATTATTGAGAGGCAGAAAGAAACAAATTTTTGAGTGTTGAGCTTTCGGCTGAGAACATAGCCGCTCCCTTTTGACACGGCCGTAGTCACGACCGCTCACAACAATCTCTGAAAGACTACACTGGTGCAAATCTGTAACACACCAGATTACCTTAAAGTACAAGTTTTAACAATTCACCCAAGCACACAAACTATGCACCGCGTAGGAGGGATGAGAATGGTACAAAACACTAAAATTAAAAGATTAACTTGCCACCGAAGGTGCAACTTGATTTTAACTTCTAACAAGGGAACCTCCCCATCGCGCCCCCCTCAGATTTAGTTATAAGTTGGCACAGTGGATAGGTCTTGAAAAACTGAACACAGATCAATTGAGAAAACAGGAAGAAGTTGTGTGGAACTGTGAAAAAATAAGCAAAATATACAAACTGAGTAGTCCATGGGCCACATAAGCAACAAAATGGACGGTCTGAGGTTAGGAGCACCGTGGTCCCCTGGTAACGTGAGCAGCTGCAGGACGAGAGGTCCTAGGTTCAAGTCCTCCATCGACTGAAAATTTTACTTTCTTTATTTTTGCATAGTTATTATCTGTCCGTTCGTTCATTGACATCTCTGTTCACTGTAATAAGTTTAGTGTCAGTGTTTTGCGACCGCATCGCAAAACCGTGCGATTAGTAGACGAAAGGACGTGCCTCCAATGGGAACAGAAAACATTTGATCGCAAGGTCATAAGTCAACCGATTCCTCCACAGGAAAACACATCTGATATATTCTATACGACACTGGTGACGGCATGTGCGTCACATGACAGCAATATGTTGTCGACCCACCTAACTTGTACACTTGGCGAATGGGCAAAAAGATTCTTCTACCTTGCCCGATTTAGGTTTTCTTGTGGATGTGATAATCACTCCCAAAAAAGTGATGAAAACATAAGAGTTTACCGAGCGAGGTGGCGCAGTGGTTAGACATTGGACTCGCATTCGGGAGGACGACGGTTCAATCCCGCGTCCGGCCATCCTGATTGAGGTTTTCCGTGATTTCCCTAAATCACTCCAGGTAAATGCCGGGATGGTTCCTCTGAAAGGGCACGGCCGACTTCCTTCCCCATCCTTCCCTAATCCGATGAGACCGATGACCTCGCTGTCTGGTCTGCTTCCCCAAAAACAACCAACATAAGAGTTTGTCACATAAACTGAAAATAAGAAATTAAACTTTTCAGGCGATGGAAGATTTGAACCAAGGACCTTTCGTCGCGGAGCTGCTCACGTTACCACAAAACCACGGAGCTCCTGCTTTCCCATCCTCCTTAATATTGGATATCTTCCCTTGAACTACTCAGTTTGTATATTTTGCTTATTTTTTCACAGTTCCACACAACTTCTTCCTGTTTCCTCAGTTGATCTGTGTTCAGTTTTTCAAGGCCTATCCACTGTGCCAACTTATAACTAAATCTGAGGGGGTTGCGATGGGGAGGTTCCCTTGTAAGAAAAGTCTTACGGTGGAAGTGTGTCAACTTTATATACTATAATGACCATTTAAATAAAAGCCAATGAAATGCAATCTTATATAAAATTATACAAGGTTGGCCAAACGGGTTAACATGCTCCACAGTACACATATACCGCCTCTCAAGATGATAGGCAAGATAAAAACATATTTCAGGAATTAGGCCGTTACACTCCAATCAATAAATTCGTTAACACACCGAATCCGACAAACATGACAGAGGCAGCTATTAACGTACGGCAGATTGATAGGGAGATTACCAAACAATCCGAAACGCAGGTTGCTCTAACCCGCCCCTACTGCACAAGGAAAAAACGGACCACCCAATTTATAAATAACAACCTTCCCGCGGATGGGCAAACGGAGAAGAATGGTGGGACTACCCCAAAACAAAGCGGCTGGTGACCTCACCAAGAAAACAAGTAGAATTTAGCAAGTGAATGAAACAACATATCACCAATCACTTTACTTCCAATAAACTGCGATTTCTGGAGAAGACCTGGCGCAGCACCCCCAAATCGCTCTCCCGAACCGTCTGCTGCACCTGGTTCACAGAGCGCGCTGTGGCTTGCTCTTCGAAACAGCAATTTTTACCACGGCTCAACCGTCACCCACTAGTATCGCCGTACCGCTGCCAGACTAATCACCCTGTGTCATATATGTCGCATAACCATAACAGAAGAAATATTGAATTTAATTGATGAAAGGAGAAAATATAAAAGTGCAGTAAATGAAGTAGGCAAAAAGGAATACAAACGTCTCAAAAATGATATTGACAGGAAGTGCAAAATGGCTAAGCAGGGATGGCTAGAGGACAAATGTAAGGATGTAGAGGCTTGTCTCACTAGGGGTAAGATAGATACTGCCTACAGGAAAATTAAAGAGACCTTTGGAGAGAATAGAACCACTTTTATAAATATCAAGAGCTCAGATGGCAACCCAGTTCTAAGCAAAGAAGGGAAGGCAGAAAGGTGGAAGGAGTATATAGAGGGTTTATACAAGGGTGATGTACTTGAGGACAATATTATGGAAATGGAAGCCCGCATCTCGTGGTCGTGCGGTAGCGTTCTCGCTTCCCCCGCCCGAGTTCCAGGGTTCGATTCCCGGCGGAGTCAGGGATTTTCTCTGCCTCGTAAATGCTGGGTGTTGTGTGCTGTCCTTAGGTTAGTTAGGTTTAAGTAGTTCTAAGTTCTAGGGGACTGATGACCATAGATGCTAAGTCCCATAGTGATCAGCGCCATTTGAACCATTTTAAATGGAAGAGGATGTAGATGAAGACGAAATGGGAGATAAGATACTGCGCGAAGAGTTTGACAGAGCACTGAAAGAACTGAGTCGAAACAAGGCCCCGGGAGTAGACAACATTCCATTAGAACTACTGATGGCCTCGGGAGAGCCAGTCATGACAAAACTCTACCATCTGGTGAGCACGATGTATGAGACAGGCGAAATACCCTCAGACTTCAAAAAGAATATAATAATTCCAATCCCAAAGAAGGCAGGTGTTGACAGATGTGAAAATTATCGAACTATCAGTTTAATAAGTCACAGCTGCAAAATACTAACGCGAATTCTTTACAGACGAATGGAAAAACTGGTAGAAGCGGACCTCGGGGAAAATCAGTTTGGATCCCGTAGAAATGTTGGAACACGTGAGGCAATACTAACCTTACGACTTATCTTAGAAAAAAGATTAAGAAAAGGCAAACCTATGTTTCTAGCATTTGTAGACTTAGAGAAAGTTTTTGACAACGTTAACTGGAATACTCTCTTTCAAATTCTGAAGGTGGCAAGGGTAAAATACAGGGAGCGAAAGGCTATTTACAATTTGTACAGAAACCAGATGGCAGTTGTAAGAGTCGAGGGGCATGAAAGGGAAGCAGTGGTTGGGAAGGGAGTGAGACAGGGTTGTAGCCTCTCCCCGATGTTATTCAATCTGTATATTGAGCAAGCAGTAAAGGAAACAAAAGAAAAATTCGGAGTAGGTATTAAAATTCATGGAGAAGAAGTAAAAACTTTGGGGTTCGCCGATGACATTGTAATTCTGTCAGAGACAGCAAAGGACTTGGAAGAGCAGTTGAACGGAATGGACAGTGTCTTGAAAGGAGGATATAAGATGAACATCAACAAAAGCAAAACGAGGATAATGGAATGCAGTCGAATTAAATCGGGGGATGCTGAGTGAATTAGATTAGGAAATGAGACACTTAAAGTAGTAAAGGAGTTTTGCTATTTAGGGAGTAAAATAACTAATGATGGTCGAAGTAGTGAGGATATAAAATGTAGACTGGCAATGGCAAGGAAAGCGTTTCCGAAGAAGAGAAATTTGTTAACATCGAGTATAGATTTAAGTGTCAGGAAGTCGTTTCTGAAAGTATTTGTATGGACTGTAGCCATGTATGGAAGTGAAACATGGACGATAACTAGTTTGGACAAGAAGAGAATAGAAGCTTTCGAAATGTGGTGCTGCAGAAGAATGCTGAAGATAAGGTGGGTAGATCACGTAACTAATGAGGAGGTATTGAGTAGGATTTGGGAGAAGAGAAGTTTGTGGCACAACTTGACTAGAAGAAGGGATCGGTTGGTAGGACATGTTTTGAGGCATCAAGGGATCACAAATTTAGCATTGTAGGGCACCGTGAAGGGTAAAAATCGTAGAGGGAGACCAAGAGATGAATACACTAAGCAGATTCAGAATGATGTAGGTTGCAGTACGCACTGGGAGATGAAGAAGCTTGCACAGGATAGAGTAGCATGGAGAGCTGCATCAAACCAGTCTCAGGACTGAAGACCACAACAACAACAACCATAAAAGCCGGGGAGGAATGTGAGACGCACTTATTGGAGTAAAGCAAAGTGAACATCGGACACACGGAGCGTCTATCGCACCAGATGTGTTTTCATCGCCGTTCCAATCCTATTGAAGTTAATTGTTGCGATACGATAAGCCTGTCGTCGAATTGCTGGTGCCAAGTTATTCATTAGTTCGGAAATGTCTAATGTGTGTCAACCCGCAATGTCACCTCTAGCCACCCTCAACACCTCGGCCAGAACCGGCGCGGACTCTGTCGGTGTAACCTGAGTGGCTTCATCATCTTCCCCGACACTGTTGAACGAGGACCAGGAGCAGATTCCATCGTCTCCTCAAGGCACGAGATGGGTGTCCGCACTTCGGCATGTGGAGGGCAGCGCCCGCCTCGCGTATCCATGTCTGGTTGCTCAGCTGTAGGTATTTACGAAACTTCTTCAGTTCCATTCTGAATTCCCACCGTCCATCGGCAGCAGTTGCCTCGGGATGAGCATCCTCTTGGATGGTGGAGTCCTCGTCCCGTGGCGTCTAGACCTCAGCTTGTTCTGAAGTTCCTCTCCGCGTGCGCTTACGACGCTTTGGGGGTCGTTTCTCTCTGGCGTGTCCTTGTATGTCAGATGACGGCAGAGACTCAAGAGGCTCCGGCAAAAAGGCCTCAATCGGCACGATCGACGAGTCTACCAACATTTTATTGTCATGGACATCGTCATCTGGTCGATAGGGGCTGCGCTGTCGGAGTGGAGTCCGCGGCACGTAGGACGGGCATCTCATCGGCCCACAGCATCAAAGAATGCTGCGTTGGGTCGGACACCGTGGTGAAGTGGCAGCAATGGTGATAGTGGTAACGTAAGTCATGGGAAGCTCTGTCGGTTGCGACGGCTGTGCCATGTCCGCAGGCGGTAGTCGCGTGACGCTGGATGCATTCGTATCAGAGATGTCCCACCTTCCTCCCTCTGGAATAGGTCCTTGGTTGTCCGTCGTAGATGATGATGGCACGGCAGCCGCCGACATAGAGGTGTAAAGGGTTATGTCTTTAAGTTCAGTTCTGAACTGCGAGACTCTGTTCCGGACAAGGATGTGTTCGGAATTGTGTCCATCTTTCCGCGACGTGAGCGAATAGCCCACTCGATCTCTTCTGCTGGGATTTCAAATGGAATTTCAAATATCCTGATCGTGCAGAGCCCCAAATGTACATGACCGCCTTCCACAGTACCCACATTGCCTTCAGCGCAGCAGAAGCGGAGGCCCTGTTTTGTTTCCCGAAGAATCCGTTCACATGTGGCATCGTCGATGATCTTTACTTGGTCTGTACTGCTCACAATGGATAAATGTGTGCCTCCTAAAAATTGTTCTACTTAGAGTGCTTTTGGTCGAGCAAATTTGTTTTGGAACGTAGTTTCCGAGTCAGTTTCCTGTTTTCGTTCGCCATTCTGGTCTATGTGCTACAGCCAGCGTGCACGAAACGGCCGAGTACTGAGCAAACAAACACGAGCACTCACTCCGCGATGAGGACTAAAACAGCACGTCCGCACTGCTGCCCTGCTATAGGCAAAGTAGAGAGTGAGCTACCCAAGTGCGACTCACGACCCGTCCTCACAGTTTCTATACCAGAACACTCTCTGAAGCAGAGTGCAAATATCATTCTGGAAACATCCTCCAGGCTGTGGCTAAGTCATGTCTCCGTAACATAGTTTCTTCCAGGAGTACCAGCAAGGTCCACAAGAGAACTTCTGTGAAGTTAGGAAGATTGGAGAGGAGGTACTGGTGGACGTAGAGCTGTGAAGACAGTCCGACAGTCGTCTTTCCGTGGCTCAGTCGGTAGATCTCGTGGCTCCTCTAGGCAAAGATCTCGAGCTCGAGTCTCGGTCCGGCACGCAGTTTTAACCTGCCATGAAGTTTCAACCAATATGTTGTTGGCCATGTACTTCTGAAAAAGTATTTA
This sequence comes from Schistocerca serialis cubense, assembly GCF_023864345.2. Classification (NCBI taxonomy): domain Eukaryota; kingdom Metazoa; phylum Arthropoda; class Insecta; order Orthoptera; family Acrididae; genus Schistocerca; species Schistocerca serialis. The sequence continues at coordinate 772,426,127 of NC_064641.1, read as the reverse complement.
CTGACGGCGAACATATATTTCGGCGATAACTGCGAAGCGAAAAACGTCAGCTGTGAAAGCGAGTTCTCATATACCGTACTCTACAGAAAGCACACAAGTTGCGAGTCCAACTCTCTCTCACAACGTGCACGTATGGAAAATTTCGAACTGCCATGAGTAATACCCATGTGGTCATTGCAATTACGCAATCTGATTATTAATAATATCTGCTCGTTCTTGTCTAGGGGTGAAAAGTTGATACATTAAATTAAATACTAGTAAATAATGGTTAGACACATGGTACACCTATTAACGCAAATATAATTAAGATTATCTGTTCATTGGGAATATCGTCAGTTCAAATATCTTTGGATAGTGGTCAAACGAGCGATACAGGGTCTTTGGTTTCCAGAAGAAAAGGGCGGGCATTCTAGCAGATAACAATCGAGTCGAGTCGCAGCTTTGGACAATACTAGTTGTGGAGTCTGTAATGTCACTTGCTAGATGTTTCCAAAGAGGCCCTGCACCAGAGATGCTGTTAGATGAGTGAGATGTGACTGGAATTTCGTTTAAAAGAGAAAAGCCTGTGGTGTGTCGTGTGGAAGAGAGGACGCGAATATTTTTATCGGTTTTCATGTTGTAACAGTTTTGTTACTAAGATTGGATTTTGAGTTAACATAAAGAAAGTGAAATAAATTACAGTGCCTGCATAATTAGTTTAGAAACAGTTCAACTCACCGGATCAAAATATGACTTCTTTTCATTAAGCGACACGGTCAACAGGTAGCAACTTCCACGATGGGTGTATTCGAGACTACCATCGCTGCAGAAAGTGGGCTAAAATTTCCCACTGAGAAAAAGTAAGTAAGACCATTAACTATTAAATTTGCTATAAAGTTTATTTCAGGTATGTTTAATGGTGTCTGTTCGGCAACAGGCGCTAAAAGCATTTCATTACCTTCCAGTTATGACTTGACAGTCAAAAGTCATAAAACATTCCCAATTCAAATACTCTAATTCATTATCCAGCCAGTAAAAACAAGAAGTCGAATACAATACAAGTTGTGGAGAGAGGGATTGGATCGTGGTGGAATTAGCAGCAAGGACAACGTATGTGCCGCAAAGAAATTCCGGTTTGAGACTTTCCATGGTACTTAACCGAAGGATGAAGCATGATTTTCAACTCGACTAGATACAGAAACAGCATTTCAGAAAAAGTTAACTTATTATGAGTGTATTAGCGGTAAGCACGAGTTCAGTAATTGCTGCTGTGCAAAGATTATATTGTGTCCACCAACATTTACGTGTTGGCAGATAGGAAGAACTGCCGACCACGTGTTCAGTATTCTCATTAGCTCTGCTCCATTCTGATTAGTTAAATAATATTGTATTAGGAATTCAAGAAATACTTTGTGGGAGCAGGCATTATCGAGTATAACAATGCAGAGAGAGAGACTGCTGTTTGTTCATAATAGTTGGAAGTTTAGAAGTACTTCCTTTTGTCATTAACAGACATTCCACGAAGCATATCCCCACTGTTCAAAGAAACATGTTCGATAAAATTTGCATTGTCGCACCTGATTCTTTTGCATGAATAATTAATAATTTTGCCGGCTGCGGTGGCCGTGCGGTTCTAGGCGCTCCAGTCCGGAGCCGCGCTGCTGCTACGGTCGCAGGTTCGAATCCTGCCTCGGGCAGCGGTCACGCGCTTAGAACCGCACGGCCACACCGGCCGGCGGTTTGATGCAGCTCTCCATGCTACTCTATCGTGTGCAAGCTTCTTCATCTCCCAGTACCTACTGCAACCTACATCGTTCTGAATCTGCTTGGTGTATTGTCTCCCTCTACGATTCTTACCCTCCACGCTGCCCTCCAATACTAAATTGGTGATCCCTTGATGCCTCAGAACATGTCCCACCAACCGATCCCTTCTTCTAGTCAAGTTGTGCCACAAAAGTCTCTTCTCCCCAATCCTATTTAACACCTCCTCATTCGTTATGTGATCTACCCATCTAATCTTCAGCGTTCTTCTGTAGCACCACATTTCGAAAGCTTCTATTCTCTTCTTGACTAAACTATTTATCGTCCATGTTTCACTTCCATACATGGCTACACTCCATACAAATACTTGCAGAAACGACTTCCTGACTATTAAATCTATACTCGATGTTAACAAATTTCTCTTCTTCAGATACGCTTCCCTTCCCATTGCCAGTCTACATTTTATATCCTCTCTACTTCGACCATCATCAGTTATTTTGCTCCCCAAATAGCAAAACTCCTTTACTACTTTAAGTGTCTCATTTCCTAATCTAATACCCTCAGCATCACCCGACTTAATTGGACTACATTCCATTATCCTCGTTTTGCTTTTGTTGATGTTCATATTATATCCTCCTTTCAAGATACTATCCATTCCGTTCAACTGCTCTTCCAAGTCCTTTGCTGTCTCTGACAGAATTACAATGTCATCGGCGAACCTCAAAGTTTTTGTTTCTTCTCCATGGATTTTAATACCTACTCCGAAATTTTCTTTTGTTTCCTTCAATATTTGCTCAATATACAGATTGAATAACATCGGGAAGAGGCTGCAACCCTGTCTCCCTCCCTTCCAAACCACTGCTTCCCTTTCATGCCCCTCAACTCTTATAACTGCCATTTGATTTCTATACAAATTGTAAATAGCCTTTCGCTCCCTATTTTTTACCCCTGCCACCTTCAGAATTTGAAAGAGAGTATTCCAGTCAACATTGTCAAAAGCTTTCCCTAAGTCTACAAATGCTAGAAACGTAGGTTTGCCTTTCCTTAATGTAGCTTCTAAGAGAAGTCGTAGGGTCAGTATTGCCTCACGTGTTCCAATATTTCTACGGAATCCAAACTGATCTTCCCCAAGGTCGGCTTCTACTAGTTTTTCCATTCGTCTGTAAAGAATTCGCGTTAGTATTTTGCAGCCGTGACTTATTAAAATGATAGTTTGATAATTTTCACATCTGTCAACACCTGCTTTCTTTGAGATTTGAATTATTATATTCTTGAAGTCTGAGGGTATTTCGCCTGTCTCATACATCTTGCTCAGCAGATGGTAGAGTTTTGTCAGGACTGGCTCTCCCAAGGCCGTCAGTAGTTCTAGTGGAATGTTGTCTACTCCTGGGGCCTTGTTTCGACCCAGGTCTTTCAGTGCTCTGTCAAACTCTTCACACAGTATCGTATCTCCCATTTAATCTTCATCTACATCCTCTTCCATTTCCATAATATTGTACTGAGGAACATCGACCTTGTATAGACCCTCTATATACTCCTTCCACCTTTCTGCTTTCCCTTCATTGCTTAAAACTGGGTTTCCATCTGAGCTCTTGATATTCATGCAAGTGGTTCTCCTTTCTCCAAGGGTCTCTTTAATTCTCCTGTAGGCAGTATCTATCTTACCACTAGTGAGATAGGCCTCTACATCCTTACATTTGTCCTCTAGCCATCCCTGCTTAGCCATTTTGCACTTCCTGTCGATCTCATTTTTGAGACGTTTGTATTCCTTTTTGCCTACCTCATTTACTGCATTTTTATATTTTCTCCTTTCATCAATTAAATTCAGTATTTCTTCTGTTACCCAAGGATTTCTACTAGCCCTTTTTACCTATTTAATCCTCTGCTGCATTCACTATTTCATCCCTCAAAGCTACCCATTCTTCTTCTACTGTATTTCTACATCCATTCCTGTCACTTGCTCCCTCATGCTCTCCCTGAAATTCTGTACAACCTCTGGTTTTTTTCAGTTTATCCAGGTCCCATCTCCTTAAATTCCCACCATTTTGCAGTTTCTTCAGTTTTAATCTACAGTTCATAACCAATAGATAGTGGTCAGAGTCCACATCTGCCCCTGGAAATGTCTTACAATTTAAAACCTAAATCTCTGTCTTACCGTTATATAATCTATCTGAAATCTGTCAGTATCTCCAGGCTACTTCCATGTATACAACATTCTTTTATGTTTCTTGAACCAAGTGTTAGCTATGATTAAGTTATGCTCTGTGCAAAATACTACCAGGCGGCTTCCTCTTTCACTTTTTAGCCCCAATCCATATTCACCTACTACGTTTCCTTCTCTCCCTTTTCCTACTACCGAATTCCAGTCACCCATGACTATTAAATTTTCCTCTCCCTTCACTATCTGAATAATTTCTTTTATTTCATCATACATTTCTTCAATTTCTTCGTCATCTGCAGAGCTAGTTGGCATATAAACTTGTACTACTGTAGTAGGCATGGGCTTCGTGTCTATCTTGGCTACAATAATGCGTTCACTATGCTGTTTGTAGTAGCTTATCCGCATTCCTACATTTTTATTCATTATTAAACCTACTCCTGCATTACCCCTATTTGACTTTGTATTTATAACCCTGTATTCACCTGACCAGAAGTTTTGCTCCTCCTGCCACCGAACTTCACTAATTCCCACTTTATCTAACTTTAACCTATCCATTTCCCTTTTTAAATATTCTAACCTACCTGCCCGATTAAGGACTCTGACATTCCACTCTCCGATCCGTAGAACGCCTGTTTTCTTTCTCCTGATAACGACGTCCTCTTCAGTAGTCCCCGCCCGGAGATCCGAATGGGGGACTATTTTGCCTCTGGAATATTTTACCCAAGAGGACGCCTTCATCATTAACCATACAGTAAAGCTGCATGCCCTTGGGAAAAATTATGGCTGTAGTTTCCCCTTGCTTTCAACCGTTCGCAGTACCAGCACAGCAAGGCCGTTTTGGTTAGTGTTAAAAGGCCAGATCAGTCAATCATCCAGACTGCTGCCGCTGCAACTACTGAAAAGGCTGCTGCCGCTCTTCAGGCACCACGCGTTTGACTGGCCTCTCAACAGATACCCCTCCGTTGTGGTTGCACCTACGGTACGGCTATCTGTATCGCTGAGGCGCGCAAGCCTCCCCACCAATGGCAATGTCCATGGTTCATGGGGGGGAGCGTTTAATTATAGGACACATTAAAATTATATATATATATATATATATATATATATATATATATATATATATATATATATCCTTTTACTATAGGACACATTAAAATTATATAACACTTACGTTAGTCATTCTGAATATTCTTGTGTCTCCTTCTTCTACGTAACTAATGCACAGCTAGTTAAATGTCTTTCACATAAATTTTAATCATGTTGCGAACAAGTAATTTGCATAAAATTTTAATATTAAAAAGTAGGATAACTACGCCGATTCTAGATCTGCTGTAATCGGAATTTAGAAGTCAGATAGTTATCAGATTCTCAGCGAGAAATTCAGTTACACAGTTTTGATCATACAACTCCCACTTTATAGGTCATTTTCAGGGTCGCAATTGTCTGTCTCTCAATCACAGAAACAATTAAGTAAAAACCTATTCTTTCAGTCTGTATAGGAACTGTGATTTGAACACAAAAATAATGTGGCGACACGAAAACATTTACTTTACAGTTCCTTTATTTATTGGAATCGAAGATCTTACAATTAGTTCACATTTCTCGACAGGTCGTACTGTGCTGCAAACAGTATCTCAGTTCTTTTGAAACAAAGTTGCACTTCAAGACTTAAGAAAATTTGCCTTAAACAAATATTCACATTTAATTTTAGTTGAATTAACATTTAATGCCACGAGATAAGATATCACCGTTCATGCAAATACATATAATCCTATGAAACTTCCTGGCAGATTAAAATTCTGTGCCGGACCGAGACTCGAACTCGCGTCCTTTGCCTTTCGCGGGCAAATGCTCTACCAACTGAGCTACCCAAGCACGACTCACGCCCCCGTTCACACATAATCCTGTAAGCGTCTAAAAGTTCATTTCTCAAATCCACACCGTTCTAAAGCTCAAGATCTAAAACGACACGATTGTTAGTGCCGCGCATAAGACACGACTTTTAATCGACGAGCGCCACACACATTATAGCCACTACGTCTTCTAGGCACAAGCACGCTCGATGAAAAATCCGAGAGAGCTGCTCTCATCCCAACGTGCCGTACACGTTCTTGATTATTGCTTAACACAGGACATTTGCAACGTGTCAATTACATATCGTCTGACAATGTTCTTGCGATAGCTGGATGAATACTGCGATACCGCATAATTTTGTATTTAACGCTATACTTTTATATTTATCTTTATATTTACTATTAAGGACTATAATTCGTGATTCGTGATTTTTGTTAAAAAGTTCACAGTTCTTAGTAACTGAGGGAAGCAATAGAGTAAAACAAAAATAATTCTGGCGTTCCCCGAGAAAGTGTTATAGCTCTCTGCTCTTTCTGCCTTACTTAAGGGGCTCCGGAACGCCCTATACTTGCAATGTTAAAATAACGCTTATAAATTACATCTTTCCTCACAAAGTGTTTGAGGTAGGAAGTTGAACTTTTTACAGATTATTTATTGTAATATGGGCTACAACTTAACACAGGGATTTTACAAAATTTTAGTTCAGTTATTAAAGATGCTTTTTTTTCAATTGTAATGAAAATTCACAACATTTTTTGCAATTTTTTATTTATATATTCAAAAATATACAGTTTTTTGGAAAAAGGCTATGTTAAATTATGCAGAACGTACTGTGTAACATTTACTGAAAGTTTGAAACAAATATGTTTGGAAGATCCTTAGAAAACATGTAATTAGTATGAGAAAATAAAAGTTTTGGGAATCGAGCGACAAAGATTGGATCAACTTTTTAGTGCATTCCAGGTCCATACGATGATTTATCTTCATCCTCTGCAAACTCCTCCTCCAGCTTCCTCTTGTTCCTCCTCCTGTTTCCTCTTGCTTGTACTTCTAGACTCTTTACAGCCCTGTCTGCAGCCCGAAGGCGTTCCTTGTCTAAAGCAAGCATCGCTCGTTGTTGTGTTCGTAGATTTTGCTACCATTTTCTTCAGTTGCAGTTACTGCAACACTGTTGCAAAAGGTGGTCATGTATGAACACTTATCACATTTCAGTTGTATTTCACTAGCAAGTCCTACGTGCTTTATTATGGAGAGTTCCAGACCAACTTCACTACAGTGAATACATCTTACACAGTTTGAAAAAATTCCTTTGAGAACCGACATATCAAATATTTCATTCACATCCGATTCGCCCATAAAACATTCATAGTTTTCACTCATTGAACCAAGCTTCTTCTGTGAAGTATTTTCTTTCCCACTTTGACTGCTATGGGCAGGTGTACTTGAGAGGTTAGGTTCTCTCACTTGGTTATCGTCTTTATTGTTTACAGTAATAACACATACCTTTGGCTTTCCAACATTTCTCCTTTTCTTAAAAGCCTTCAGAGGATTTCTAATAACTTTACTTTTACTCATTATTATACTTCAACAAAACAGGGACTCAAGAAACAGAATCAATTACGAATATTTTCGAGATAACGACAGAGTAAATAAACATGAAACAATCGACAATCACACCAGCGATATATATTGAACCATCACAGGTTAGCCACAACACATACTTTATCTCACATCACTAAAAAGTACCCGATGAACACGGACGTTAATAATGACACCATTTGACAGCAGTTTAACAGCGCCACAGTGGGTCACGCCCATGTAGAACACATTTCAAAAAAAAAATTAAAAATAGTTGTAGTCTTCGGAATTGAATAAATTATATATCTATTAAAAGGTAATAGTCTGCAGATTCAGAAAACGCAAAAAAGTAGAAATTGAACTTTTCATGATTTTTGAGCCCTTTCGGAGCCCCTTAAGCGATTTAGGAAACAATATGAGTAAAGTTAATTTTTAGATACGCCATTTACAACAGTTGCAGACGATTCGTTGTTCCTACCACCCTCCTTATTCAATGTAGATGATTCTGCCATTTACCGTTTTCTAATGCCATCATACTACCTCTGTGGGGAGAGAAGAGTGGCAACGGATTATGAATAATGTAAAGTGTGAAGTTATCCACATGAGTACTGAAAGGAATCAGCTAAATTTCGGTTACGTGTTAAATCACACAAATATGAAAGCTGTAAATTAAATTAATTGCTTGTCGCTCACACAGGTGATGTTGTTGCGAAAGCAATCCAAACGATCTATTGACAGAACACTTAGAAAATGCAACAGGTTCACTAGTGAGACGGTCTACACTATGCTTGTCCTCCGAAGAGTTACTAGACTAGTTCCCTTTTCTGATAAGTTGTTGCGTAAAGTTCATAGAGCGGTATACTAAACAAAAGCTACCTCACTGAGGTAGAAATTAATACAAGACTATTTTGTTTCAAAGTGGTGTAGTGTAATGTGAAATTGGTTCGCACTCTATTCTTTGCAAATACTGTATTCTGAAACTTAACGCGATTAATTAAGTTTAATTTATTATACACGTAGTTATCTTAATTATGACATTGTAATTAATTTTTGTTTGTGTTCAACTGTAAGACATTTAATTTCGGGTTATCCCTAGAATTCGATTATCCTCGGTTTTCATGTCCCCAATTACCGCGGATAATCGAGAGTGCACAGTCAGTATCTGAACACCTAACTCCGCAAGCCACTTTCTGGCGTGTGTCCGAGGGTACTTTGTGTAACATTTTTTCATTTCTCCTCTTACCTTCTCCAGTTGCGAGTACTGTAAGGGATGAACGATTGTTCGGTAAGCCTCAGTGTGAACTGTGATCCCTCTGATTTTACCTTCATATTCAGTTCACGAGATATACTCCACGTTTACAGTCCTAGAGATGAATGTTTAATGTTGACTGGGCAGGTAATCTGAAAAGTGCTTCGTGTCGCGCTTATTAAGCAGATATTTTTATCACCTTTCCATTCACTACTATTTAAAGCTGTAGTCACAGATTGAACAATGGAGCTACATCAGAGATACCGTGTTGGAAGTTAACTCTGCCGAAAAGTGATGGCCTATTTGTAACCGGGAGATCATTGGTGTTACCCTCACGAGTCCGTCTCTGATTAATTGGTAAAGTTAATTTTTAGATACGCCATTTACAACAGTTTCAGACGATTCGTTGTTCCTACCACCCTCCTTATTCAATTACTAATGAATATGAAATATTCAATGTTGCTACGACTCCGGAACGTCTATTACATTGCATTTCTATGTTACTTTTCATGGCATAGTCAAAGTTACTAGCAAACAAATATTCTGCCAGTAATTATCAACGTACATAGTCATAATAACCTATAGTTTGCATACAGTTAACAAAAACAGATACTGACTTGCTGCTAACGAAACAATTAGTGTATTCAGCCTTCACTGTAATCAGTGAAATGGTGATTTCTCCTCTGGGTTTAGTATCTAAGACATCATTTATAAAAACATGGCATATTTGGGCCAGTTTTTCTAAATATTGTTTCAGTCAACGTGAGTTACTGACCCATGGCAAAACAACACACCAGTAATGCCGATATTCTGTTGTTCGTACACTGCCTGTCTTGGAATATACACTCACCAGAACCAGCATCGAAGCCGTACATACAAACTTAAAACGATACGAGCGATTGCCGAGAGGCGAAGTAAACGTGAAGAAAACAATACTAGCTCCTGTGGATATCAACATACATTTCATTGATTTGCCTTTTTGTATCGAATATAGGTAAACTTCCTTGTTCTAGACCGGGACGGGCCAACAGAGTCCAACCGACTGCCATGTCTTCCTCTGCCAAGGGCGTCATCGCATAAATAAAAACGTAAAAGTCCGTTTGTTAAAAATCGTATATCTCTGGAAGTTCTCCAACGATTGCTTTGAAATTTTTACACGATGTTACATTCGGATACGCACTGTACTGCCGCATATAAAATATAAACATACATGTAAAAATTATAGGGAAAATCATAAAAATTTTAACGTTCATTTGGTCAAAAGCTCACATCTTCGAAGGTCCTTCGGTGATTACTTTCAGATTTTGACACAACGTCGTATTGGAATACATGTGTGTTTTTACACACCTATTTTTTGAAATACTAAGTAATTAAATATTTGATACAAAAGGGGAAAAGTTACTACAAAAATCTGAAGAAGTTCTTGACTGATTTACTTAAAATCTTTATAGAATACTCGGAAATGAACACTCGGACGGACATAGGCTACACATTTCAATATACTGTATATCATATATAAATATAAGTGTAGTATACAATGGGGAAACATTCTTAAAAAGAACCTACTCTTCCGGATGACGTTTGGACACACACACACACACACACACACACACACACACAAACACACACACACAAGCACCTACTTGTGAACATGAAGGAATCCGGGAAACCGACACTCTCCAGGGACTGATTACTGGCTGGAAATGGAGGCAAACAGGTCTTACGAACATGCGTCCGGAAATGCATCGTTGCCACGCTACATAGCGCTGACGGATGAAAGTTCCTCTAACCATGGGCCGTGTGCTCCTTGTGTGTTGCAGGCTGTGAGATTGACGCAACGGACTGTAAGCAGCAACGAATGTTCCGGTATTCACGTCGGGAACATGCCGAGATGGTGTTTCTGTACGGCCAACCACATGGAAAAAGTCGAGAGGCAACACGGTTGTACCAAAGCAAATACTCTCACAGGCACCAACCACATCACACAACATTTCAAGTCCTTCTTGGACGTTTGTGTGATCACAGGTCCTTTCAGACAGACGAACGTACAGGGAAGCGGAGTACTGTCCGTACACAAGATTTGGAGGACCGGAACGGGTTCTGCGTCTCGACCGTATCTGTGTCCTTGGCCGTACAAAATCACCATCTCGGCTTGTTTCTGACATGAATACCAGACCATTCTACTGCTTACAGTGAGCTGCGTCAATCATCTAGCCTGCAAATTCATGGAATACACGGCACGTGGTCAGAAGAACTTTCTTTCGTCAGCGCCATCTACCGTGGCAATGGTGCATTACCCCACACTTTTTATAGGACAATTTTTCCTCCATTTCCACTCAGAAATCCGTCTCTACAGTTTATTAATGTTCACCCTGTATGTATATAAAACTTCGTTATCAAGCAGGACAGATTTATTTATGGGTTATTGGCTTATGATTAGAATACTACTACAGAATCTGAATTTGCAATAAGAGTAAACAAGGTCAGAGAGCGGGGTAATAGTAGCTTGACAAAAGTGTGGGAGGGACTGGATATAAAAAGGAGTATAAGAAGGAGATGGAAAGACAGAAGGGTAGGAGGAGATGGAGAGAGAGGGGGAGAGTTGAAGATAGACACAGAAATGGGGAAACATGATGGTCAGAAAGAGGGCGAAAGACATGAAGCAGGAGGAGATGGAGAGAGTGAAGGGAGGAAGAGATGGATTTGGACTGGGCGAGGAGGTAATGGAAGGAAAGAGGGGGAAGGAGGAGGAGATGAACCAAGAGAGTGCTAGGAAGAGATGGACAGATACCTGGGAGGGGGGGGGGGGGGGGGAGAATGAGATCAGGACCTATTCCCATACGTATTAGAAACGTATGCTTCCACTTTTCTTTCCTTTTACATTTAACCGGCCTGTGACAGCAAGGCGTCTTCGGGAATAGCTAGTATTTTATAACAAAATAGAAACGTTCTTGCATAGTGTGTCCCAGTTCCTCTTCTTGAAACTTCAAGGATCGTAACGCCTCAACTCACCACGATATAGCATTGCAGTTTGGAATTTCATACAAAGAGTCGTAACGGAACAGGGACACGCTGTATACAGTAAGGCGTATAATGCACTACTGAAACCATATAACTGCCCTACATATGAAAAACCTGCTGAAAGCATCCACTTTTCATGTAGTCACTATGGATTTCTAACCTAACATTTCAGTTGCACGTGATGACTGGGTGTTGAGTGCTGTCCTTAGGTTAGTTAGGTTTAAGTAGTTCTAAGTTCTAGGGGACTGATGACCATAGATGTTAAGTCCCATAGTGCTCAGAGCCATTTGAACCATTTCAGTTGCCTTTTTTGGTGTCTAGTATCATTTGTTTTTGTAAGTGTTGCCATCTTCCCAGTTTCACTCGTTTTTATATGACTGTATTAGCATTGATGTCTGTATGTGTGTGTGTGTGTGTGTGTGTGTGTGTGTGTGTGTGTACTTTTTTTTTAATGCTTAGAAGAGGAATGACATTTGTTATCGTCTATTGGGCCGTTTGTCTGTTATATAATTAGCTAATATCAACACTGACTTGTTACTCATATTCACTTGGTAATTTATTAGTACCAGAGGTTGAAAATACCGCTACAGGTGTAAGATTCTCTTATTTAGAACCTGACAGGTTTCGGGCTCTTATACCCCTATCTTCAGGTGTTATACTGATAATAGCAAGAGACAGGGGATGATAATAGTTTTTACACGCAGAAATACACATAAAAAACAAAACAGGTCCATAGAACAATTTAGAAAGCACTGGTCGGACTAGGTGCTGCAAAACCTAAGTGCAATGTGACACCAGCCAGTACTACGAACGACTGCCTGGGTAATGAAATCTGCAATGAATACCAGAGCACTTGCACTTTGTGCTGTGACCTCGAACGCAGCGGTGGACAATTACAGGATGCGGTGTGATACCAGCGAGCGCAGAGCATGGAGTGGCGTACGCGAAGGGGAAAGCAAGCTGGTAAACCAGAGGGACAAAAGTACTGTCATCTGTTGACGGGAAGAAGAACGGGGGCCACTAGCCCGGCCGTTCACAATTCAAATTAGTGATTTACATTTAAAACAAAAAAAGTCATCACATAGAAAGTTACATGAATAACGTTAAGACTGCATTATGAGCGGTAAATGAGCATACTGAACAGGCCAGTACATAATTGTAGTAAAAGTGAGTGGAAGTCGGTGACATACAATTTATGTACAAACCGTTAAAGGCAATGAAACGTTTCCCTTTCCACCAGTGTCATGTAAATTTTCAGTTTAGGGAGGCTATATAGGGTAATTCCCCATGAACCATGGACCGTTGGTGGGGAGGCTTGCGTGTCTCAGCGATACATATAGCCGTGCCGTAGGTGCAACCACAACGGAGGGGTATCTGTTAAGAGGCCAGACAAACGTGTTGTTCCTGAAGAGGGGCAACAGCCTTTCCAGTAAATGCAGGGGCAACAGTCTGGGTGATTGACTGATCTGGCCTAGTAACACTAACCAAAACGGCCTTGCTGTGCTGGTACTGCGAACGGCTAAAAGCAAGGGGAAACTACAGCCGTAATTTTTCCCGAGGGCATGCAGCTTTACTGTATGGTTAAATTATGATGGCGTCCTGTTGGGTAAAATATTCCAGAGGCAAAATAGTCCACCATTCGGATCTCCGGGCGCGGACTACTCAGGAGGACATCGTTATCAGGAGAAAGAAAACTGGCGTTCTACGGATCGGAGCGTGGAAAGCCAGATCCCTTAATCGGGCAGGTAGGTTAGAAAATTTAAAAAGGGAAATAGATAGGTTAAAGTTCGATATAGTGGGAATCAGTGAAGTTCGGTGGCAGGAGAAGCAAGACTTCTGGTCAGGTGAATACAGGGTTGTAAATACAAAATCAAATAGGGGTAATGGAGGAGTAGGTATAATAATGAATAAAAAATATGAGTGCGGGTAAGCTACTATAAGCAGCATAGTGATCGTATTATTGTGGCCAAGATAGACCCGAAGCCCATGCCTACCACAGTAGCGCAAGATTATATGCCAACTAGCTCCGCAGATGACGAAGAGATTGATGAAATGTCTGATGAGGTAACAGAAATTATTCAGATAGTGAAGGGAGACGAAAGTTTAATAGTCATGGGTGACTGGAATTCGATAGTAGGAAAAGGAAGAGAAAGAAACGTAGTAGGTGAATATGGAATGGGGGTAAGAAGTGAAAGAGGAAGCCGTCTGGTAGAATTTTGCACAGAGCGTAACTTAATCATAGCTAACACTTGGTTCAAGAATCATAAAAGAAGGTTGTATACGGGGAACAGCCCTGGAGATACTCGAAGGTTTCACATAGATTATAGAATGGTAAGACAGAGATTTAGGAACCAGGTTTTAAATTGTAAGACATTTCCAGGGGCATATGTGGACATTGACCACAATCTATTGGTTATGAACTGTAGATTAAAACTGAAGAATCTGCAAAAAGGTGGGAATTTAAGAAGATGGTATCTGGATAAACTGACAGAACCAGACGTTGTAGAGAGTTTCAGGAAGAACATTAGGAAACGATTGACAGGAATGAGGGAAAGAAATATAGTAGAAGAAGAATGGATGGCTTTGAGGGATGAAATAGTGAAGGCGGCTGGGAATCAATTAAGTAAAAAGACGAGGGCTAGTAGAAATCCTTGGGTAACGGAATACAAATTGAATTTAATTCATGAAAGGAGAAAATATAAAAATGCAGTAAATCAAGCGGGCAGAAAGGAATACAAACGTCTCAAAAATGAGATTGACAGGAAGTGCAAAATGGCTAAGCAGGGATGGCTAGAGGATAAATGTAAGGATGTAGAGGCATATCTCACTAGGGGTAAAATAGATACTGCCTACAGGAAAATTAAAGACTTTTGGAGAAAAGAAAACCACTTGCATGAATATAAAAAGCTCAGATGGAAACACAGTTATAAGCAAGGAAGAGAAAGCAAAACGAGGAAGGAGTATACAGAGGGTCTCTACAATGCTGATGTACTTGAGGACTATATTATGAAAATGGAAGAGGATGTAGATGAAGATGAAATGGGAGATATGATACTGCGTGAAGAGTTTGACAAAGCACTGAAAGACCTAAGCCGACACAAGGCACCGGGAGTAGACAACATTTCATCAGAAATACTGATAGCCCTGGGAGAGCCAGCCCTGGCAAAACTCTACCATCTGGTGAGCAAGATGTATGAGACAGGCGAAATACAATCAGACTTCAAGAAGAATATAATAACTCCAGTCCCAAAGAAAGCGGGTGTTGACAGATGTGATAATTACCGAACTATCAGTTTCATAAGCCACGGCAGCAAAATACTTACACGAATTTTTTACAGACGAATGGAAAAACTGGTATAAGCCGACCTTGGGGAAGATCAGTTTGGATTACGTCGAAATGTTGGAACACGTGAGGCAATACTGACCCTACGACTTATCTTAGAAAATAGATTAAGGAAAGGCAAACCTACGTTTCTAGCATTTGTAGACTTAGAGAACGCTTTTGACAATATTGACTGGAATACTCTCTTTCAAATTCTGAAGGTGGCCGGGTAAAATACAGGAAGGAAAGGCTATTTACAATTTGTACAGAAACCAGATGGCAGTTGTAAGAGTCGAGGGGCATGAAAGGGAAGCAGTGGTTGGGAAGGGAGGGAGACAGGGTTGTAGCCTATCCCCGATGGTATTCAATCTGTATATTGAGCAAGCAGTAAAGGAAACAAAAGAGAAATTCGGAGCAGGAATTGAAATCCATGGAGAAGAAACAAAAACTTTGAGGTTCGCCGATGACATTGTAATTCTGTCAGAGACAGCAAAGGACCTTAAAGAGCAGCTGAACGCAATGGACAGTGTCTTGAAAGGAGAGTATAAGACGAACATCAACAAAAACAAATAGATGATAATGGAATGTAGTCGAATTAAGTCGGGTGATGCTGAGGGAATTAGATTAGAAAATGAGACGATTGAAGTAGTAAATGAGTTTTTCTATTTGAGGAGCAGAATACGTGATGATAGTCGAAGTAGAGAGGGTATAAAACGTAGACTGGCAATGGCAAGGAAAGCGTTTCTGATGAAGAGATATTTGTTAACATCGAGTATAGATTTAAGTGTCAGGAAGTCGTTTCTGAAAGTATTTGTATGGTGTGTAGCCATGTATGGAAGTGAAACGTGGGCGATAAGCAGTTTGGACAAGAATAGAATAGAAGCTTTCGAAATGTGGTGCTACAGAAGAATGCTGAAGATTAGATGGGTAGATCACATAAGTAATGAGGAGGTATTGAATAGAATTAGAGAGAAGAGAAATTTGTGGCATACCTTGACCAGAAGAAGGGATCTGTTGGTAGGACATGTTCTGAGGCATCGAGGGATCACCAATTTAGTATTGGAGGGCAGCGTGGAGGGTAAAAACCGCAGAGAGATCACAAGAGATGAATACACTAAGCAGATTCAGAAGGATGTAGGTAGCAGTAGGTACTTGGAGATGAAGAAGCTTGCACAGGACAGAGTAGAATGGAGAGCTGCATCAATCCAGTCTCTGGACTGAAGACTGCAACAACAATAACAACATATAGGGTAACGTGGAATAACGTGTCACAGTCATCTGTTAAAAGAACATACACATGTGCCACTACTATTGAAAAGAATCTCGCTTCTGAACAAGATGGAAAGTAGCTAAACCCTCAGTCCACCCTATCAAAAACTGTTATGCCAGTTAAT
The DNA here is from genome assembly GCF_023864345.2 of Schistocerca serialis cubense. NCBI lineage: Eukaryota > Metazoa > Arthropoda > Insecta > Orthoptera > Acrididae > Schistocerca > Schistocerca serialis. The sequence continues at coordinate 772,409,808 of NC_064641.1, read as the reverse complement.
AGCTAGCAGCAATAGCATGAAAGGGACACATTAAAAGTGGGGTCAATTTAAAGCCTGCTAACTCCCATCTCTTGCTATTTCCAGTATAACACTTGAAGGTTGGCGTATAAGAACCTGAAACCAGTCGTGTTCTAAATAAAAGAGTGGATGTAGATGTAGATGTAGACCTTAAAACTGTAACGGTAATTTCGATCACTGGTATAATTCTGTCGCGCATGCTCCTCCGACAGGATTGTTTGCATTTATCAGTAGTTTCTTTTTTGCTTCTTTTTGTTCATGCGATAATTTTCTTACAAAATTAGAAAATCTATGTCATTTTTTGTAAGTCTTTTCATGTCTTTTTCTCTTGGAGTTGGCCTGAGAGTCATTTCTATTAAATATTCTGCAAAAGTAGTGGGTCTTTTACCGTATTTCCAGGCTCTTATATGTTCTTTTCATTGTATGCGATGTCCCCACATAAGCTCCTCCAGCTGCGACATAACCCTTTACTTTAAGTTTCGCAGTTTTATGTAGCGTGAACGTAGTTATTTTTCTCATCATGACCACTTGAGTTGCTCTATCACAGCGTCGCCCCATTTTCTGTTACCTTAAGAATAAATGAAAAAGGAAGATGAAGATCTAATTTGTCTTCTCCTGGTGTATGCTTAACTGAGCAGATGCAAAGAAAGACGCGCCCACTTTTACGTAACAAATTTGTGCAATAGACGGTGAGTTTGTAAATAATTTGGTGTGTACTAAGTTAATCAAAAACCATTCAAAGACTTTGTCTTTATGTTGTTAGAAAAAGCATGCAGAATGAGAGTTGCTCTGAATGGAAAGAAAAGATTTCTTCTGTCAGTCGCTGTTTGTTGCACGAGATGGGGCGATGTGCTCCAGGACAGACAATCTCCGCATTCAGTGTTTGACTTAGGATTAATTCGATGGAATAATAACGGTAATTTACCTATTTGAAAAGCATTCCATGCATAATCACAAATAAACGAAGAGAGTAATTAAAAACAAGCGAGACGGAAGGAAACTTCGACAAAGGAAATGGACGAGGTGGGAGACTAAACACTTAATTTCTAGAAGTTTTAATGCGTGTATTGTTGTACACTATTCATTTAGTATATATTTCTTGGTGACTGACAGTGCGTAGTTAGCTATGTATTTCAGAAACTGACGGAAGCGTATCTCAATAAGAATACATTGTTATAAGCGAACATATACGCAATTTAAATCATTATTAAAATCAGATTGATGCCAGTTTGGAGCGATAATAACAATTAACTATTCTGTGTGCTTAAAATAATATGTACTAGTGAAATTTGTTTCTTTTCTCAATGAATTGGAAAATAAAATGAACAAGATGGAAACATTTAAGACAATATCGAGGATAATTAAGCAGTTAAATTATTAGACACTGCGAATTACAACAATGATAGGATCCTAAGAGATACTGATTGTGACAGTAGATTAGATGACTGAGTTATAGAGGAATTTAGCCCCAAAAGTCAATGACATTAATAACTCACGAAAGGAAAAAACCACTTCTGTAAATGCTTTGTAAGAGAAAAACATTCAAAGTGAGCTATAGAAGAAGGTATGAATAATAAATTCCACAATCAAGAACAAAATTTAGCAAAAAAAAAAAAAATCCAAAGTTGCTTAATCGCTTGGAAAAGTAATTTGACATGGGGGTTCAACAAAAAGCGAACAACTTGTAAAAACATTTGATAACGAATTGAAAGGGTAACACAAAGTACAAGATAAAAAATTGTCAGGCTGGATAGAAGCATACACCAAGTAGTTCTGGATGTTTTCAGTGAGTAGAAGCTACAGAAAAACGTACATGTAACTGGAGTAATCTGAAAGCAAATCGTTGGTCTAAAGAGGAACTGCAAATAATTCAAAAATTAAAGTTTTCAGATAACAGACAAGGTGCATGAAGCTGTTAATCAGGAAATAAACAAGGAATAGAAGTCACTTTCGACATGGAAAATGATGAACAATGAGATTAAAGTTCAAACTAAAAATTGTAGTTAAAATTAATGAGATTTGTGAGCAAAGTTAAATGTGTTGAGATCACCATGAATGAATCACGTTTTGTAAGAACAGCTGATGGCCTGGAGGCAGAAGCGCTGACTGACATGAGGAAGGGTGGTATAATGCAATAAAGGCAATTTTCTAGATTTATACTCTGAAAACACGGCATTATCCGGTGGTACCTGCAGAGTCTTTCAGTGATGCACTTGTGTAACTTGAACCAAAAGCAGAAGACGAGATTTGTCAGAGTCCGTATGCAAGACAATGTTCTATAATGACTGACAGAAGTTGATTACACATGTCAGACTTACCAATAGTTTCAGACCGTAATTCTGTTCAAAGATTGGTCACGTGCAGTTGACAGATGTCCTAGTCAGTTTTTAACCAGGATTCAAACAACGTAACAAGTGGGATACTATGTAGCTATTCTACATCTTTGTCCACATCTATACTCCATAAAGTATTATACACTGCATGGCAGAGGGTATGTTTCATTGAGAGTTACTAGAGATTTTTCTTGTTCCATTCATATATGGAGCATGGGAAGAATGATTATTGAAGTACCTCTGTGCATGATAATCTAATTTTGTACTCATCGTAGCTGTGGGAGCGATATTTAAGGGTTATAGAGTATTCCTGGAGTCATCGCTTAAAGCTAGTTCTCGAAACTTTGTTAGTAGATTATTCCGAAAGGTATCATAAGGAAGTGAAGTATAGGGATCAATACATGCCACCAGTAGACATTTTGAGATTTCTTATGGGAAAAATGCCACACCACATCGGAGAAAAACCATTAATGGCACCTGATTCCGACTTAATGAAATTTTTGGCGGCACTTCATAGCATCGGCATTTTAGACATATATGAGGATCCTTAATATCCACAACTTTAGAATGACCAGATATTGTGGAAGCATTCACAAAAACAAAAAAGTACGACTTCTGCAAGGTTCAATGGGAGAGGTGCACAATATGAGAATTGTGGAGGAGAGAGAAGAGAATCGACTGCATGCACTCATGTCATGAGTAACAATAGAAGGCATTATCAGTCGCACCACAACTTCAGATAGCAACCTACCTAATAAGACAATGAACAATGACAATGTTGGGACAATAACAGCATAAATGACAAACTTGAACAGACTAATGTAGATTCAAATCACAACGAATGTGGTCTGACACACCATTATCACAAAAACTAATGACTGACAGTCGCAGCCCTAAATCGCTGGTCGAATGTATTGTTGGAAAAACAGAGGAATCTAAAGGTTTCATTGTTTGCAGATAAGCTGTGGACTGCCTTGTGTACACAAAACTGTCAATATACGTAAGTCAAGGAATCATGTGAGATGTGTGAACAACTATATATTTATATATAATTTCGAAATTGGTGTCCTAGGCCTAATTCTCAGTATAAAAAAGCCTTCACTATCAGTGCCTCAGTTCTGTGAGTTGTGTCTTTAGATGTGCATTGTTGTAACTGCGACCAGGACGGTCGCGGGGTAGCACTGACGGAAGGCGCGGTGGGACCCGCGGAGAGGCCCGCGAACAACAACACATCGGAAAAGGACGGACATGACCAACGTAGGACAGAACGAATACGACAAGACCGAAAAACAGAGTCACAAGGAAACAAACACGTCCACTCGAACAGGAACCAGGAAGTAAGCAGTCTAGCGCAAGCGAGGTGTAAACCGACGTAAGCGAGATTAGACTGACTGGCTGAGTTTTTTTTTTTTTTTCTTTATTGTGATTTTGATCACCTTACACAAGGCGGGCTGTCAGCAGCAGAGTACGCCACTCTTCAGCCTTGAGTTTTACAATAAGTAATACATATAGGTGGCACAGAGAATACAATCAAAACGGCGGGCAAAAAAATGTAGGCACTAAGAAAACACGGAGCCGTTCACGCTGGACGAGAAACATCACTAACACTAGTTGACACGGCGCACGTAACATGGATGATGGCGACGGTACACGTGCACAGTGGTGGCGTGACGGCGAACAAACACTAAACACAAACGAAGGCACACACACGAGACACTGATGGCGATGATCTCTGGCGCGCGAATGTTCACTGGGCGTGTGCGAGTCTGGGAACCTGCCAAGAGAGGAGGAGGAAGAAGGGGAGTGGGAGATGGAGAGGGGAGAGCAGAGAAGCCATGGGCAGGGGAGATAGGGGGAGGGGAAGCCCAGGGGAAGAGGAATGGAGGGAGGGGACGGGGGAAAAGGAAAGAGAAGGGAAGGGAAGAGAAGGGAGGTAGGGTGCCTAAAGGAAGGACACCAGAATTGGGGGGGGGGCAGGATCAAAGTTGATAGGAGGGGTATATGGAGGGGAGGAGGACATCATCAGGGAGAGGGAGCTGGCAGAAGCCACCTTGGGAGAGGGTAAGGAGGGTGGAGAGATGGAGACCGGGTGGGACATGGGAATACAGGTGCGGCAGCAGGCGGAGGTGGGAGACGATGGGTGAGACAAGCGGGTGAGGAGGATCGAGTTTGCGGGAGGTGTACAGGATTTGTATCCTTTCAAGGAAAAGGAGGAGGTGGGGGAACGGAATGAGATCGTACAGGATCCGCGTGGAGGAAGGGAGACGGATGCATTGGCGAGGTGGAGAGCATGGCGTTCAAGGATTTGGAGGGATTTATAAAGGGTAGGGGGGTCGGAGATCCAGGCCAGATGGGCGTAACAAAGGATAGGGCGGATGAGGGATTTATAGGTGTGGAAGATGGTGGAGGGGTCCAGACCCCACGTACAGCCGGAAAGGAGCTTGAGGAGACGGATTCGGGAGCGTGCCTTGGCTTGGATTGTCCGGAGATGTGGAACCCAGGAGAGGCGACGGTCGAGGGTGACGCCAAGGTACTTAAGGGTGGGAGTGAGGGCGACAGGACGGCCATAGATGGTGAGATAGAAATCAAGGAGGCGGAAGGAAGGAGTGGTTTTGCCTACAATGATCGCCTGGGATTTGGAGCGATTGACATTGAGCAACCACTGGTTGCACCAAGTGGTGAACCAGTCAAGATGGGATTGGAGAAGGTGTTGGGAGCGCTGCAGGGTGGGGGCAAGGGCAAGGAAGGCGGTGTCATTGGCAAACTGCAGAAGGTGGACGGGGGATGATGGCGGCGGCATGTCCGCCGTGTACAAAAGGTACAGAAGGGGGGAGAGGACGGAGCCTTGGGGCACACCGGTGGAGGGGAAAAAGGTGTAGGAATCCGCGTTATGGATGGTGACGTAGGAAAGACGGTGGGAGGGAAAGGAGCCGATCAGGCGGACGTAGTTAATGGGAAGGGCGAAGGTTTGGAGCTTGAAGAGGAGACCAGAATGCCATACGTGGTCATAAGCACGTTCGAGGTCCAGGGAGAGGAAGATTGCGGAGCGACGGGAATTAAGCTGGTCGGAAAGGAGATGAGTGAGGTGAAGATCGTCGGACGAGAAGGACGGCCGAAAGCCACACTGGGTAACGGGAAGGAGGCGGTGCTGGCGGAGATGCTGGTGGATGCGTCGGGTGAGGATAGATTCCAGGACCTTGCTGAAGACCGAGGTAAGGCTGATCTGGCTGAGCGAGTGGCCGGCGCTTAAGTACGCTCTCGGGGGCGCCGCTATTGGCCGCTGGGACCACGTGTTCCACTGTGGCGCCCCCACACTAAAAGCGGGCCAGGTGGCACGCACCGCCACAGATTACGGTGCAGCAAACTCTATGGGTCTTCGACGTCCATGGCGTCTGGCGCGGATTCGAATACCGCGGCGCGCGGTACCAGATACATGTAAATCAACGTAAAACCTAACGCCTTATAAGCACTGTTTGGTGACTGTGAATAGTTTTAAGCCTCTGGTCACATACGTTTCAGAAGGTGTTGTTGTTGTTGTGGTCTTGAGTCCTGAGACTGGTTTAATGCAGCTCTCCATGCTACCCTATCCTGTGCAAGGTTCTTCATCTCCCAGTACCTACTGCAACCTACATCCTTCTGAATCTGCTTAGTGTATTCAGCTCTTGGTCTCCCTCTACGATTTTTACCCTCCACGCTGCCCTCCAATGTTAAATTTGTGATCCCTTGACGCCTCAGAACATGTCCTACCAACCGGTCCCTTCTTCTTGTCAAGTTGTGCCACAAACGCCTGTTGTCCCCAATTCTATTCAATACCTCCTCATTAGTTATGTGATCTACCCATCGAATCTTCAGCATTCTTCTGTAGCACCACATTTCGAAAGCTTCTTCTCTTCTTGTCCAAACCATTTATCGTCCATATTTCACTACCATACATGGCCACGATCCATAGAAATACTTTCAGAAAAGACTTCCTGATACTTAAATCTATACTCGATGTTAACAAATTTCTCTTCTTCAGAAACGCTTTCCTTGCCATTGCCAGTCTACATTTTATATCCTCTCTACTTCGACCATCATCAGTTGTTTTTCTCCCCAAATAGCGCAACTCATTTACTACTTTAAGTGTTTCATTTCCTAATCTAATGCCCTCAATATCACCCAACTTAATTCGGCTCATTCCATTACCCTCATTTTGCTTTTGTTTATGTTCATCTTATATTCAATTATATCCTCCTTTCAAGACACTGTCCATTCCGTTCAACTACTCTTCCAGGTCCTTTGCTGTCTCTGAGAGAATTACAATGTCATCGGCGAACCTCAAAGTTTTTATTTCTTCTCCATGGCTTTTAATTCCTGCTCCGAATTTTTCTTTTGTTTCCTTTACTGCTTGCTCAATATACAGATTGAATACCGTAGGGGATAGGCTACAACCCTGTCTCACTCCCTTCCCAGCCACTGCTTCCCTTTCATGCCCCTCGACTCTTACAACTGCCATCTGGTTTCTGTACAAATTGTAAATAGCCTTTCGCTCCGTGTATTTTACCCATGCCACCTTTAGACTTTGAAAGAGAGTATTCCAATCAACATTGTCATAAGCTTTCTCTAAGTCTACAAATGCTAGAAACGTAGGTTTGCCTTTCCTTAATCTTTCTTCTAAGATAAGTCGTTGGGTTAGTATTGTCTCACGTGTTCCTATATTTCTACGGAATCCAAACTGATCTTCCCCGAGGTCGGCTTTTACCAGTTTTTCCATTCGTCTGTAAAGAATTCGTGTTAATATTTTGCAGCTGTGACTTATTAAACTGATAGTTTGGTAATTTTCACATCTGTCAACACCTGTTTTCTTTGGGACTGGAATTATTATATTCTTCTTGAAGTCTGATTTCAGAAGGCATTAACATGTAACATTAATTTACAGAATGAAAATGAAGAAATCCATATGGAAACAGCACAGAAAATGCTGAAATATATTTCGATAATACAGAAAAAAACTGTATCTTGCATATGATAGAATTTCTCTGTACTTTTTCTTAGCAAGCACGGGGAATAAGAAAGGTAACAACATCCAAATTATGATCAAAGACTTACGTTAGTAACAGCTCAGATTTTATTTACCGGTTTAACAGTCGTACCACATACGAATAGCATGTGCACATACTCTTCGTTATTGTAAGCTTCCAGCGTTACTAAACTGTCCCTACCGACACAAGCGACGTACGAGCTGTTAGTGCGCACCCTGTCGAGATTGTACATCTTGTACATATGGTGCGATCACATACCCATCTGGCAATTTTCAGTTCTATAAACAATACTACATCGGGGGCATTGTTGAACGTATTGAGTAAAGCACAATGTTGTTTTGACAGAATGAATTAATGACAGCTTGTAACTACGCACTGGCAATTATCTTGTAAACTGCTCGCTTAGTAGAATGTTGTCGATTCTGTCATTTCACCGGAGACGGTTTTCGTTGTTAATAACAATAGGCCTATACTATTGACATTTAATATTTAACATTCTAATTTCTAGCAAACACCCAGAAAACTAATATTCGGCGGAGATTTATGGATTTGAAAGTAACACTGCTTAAGTACGTTGAGACTGTACTTTGTTTACCGAAAAGTTGGAAATTTCGCAACGAAGCTCTTAGGGCTATTTATCTCTCTGATTACAACGGGACATCACAAATATCCCTCAATGCTCACAGTCATGAAGGCTGTACTCCCAGAGTTAGTAAGAGTTAATCATTTCAGCAACATACGTATGTGTAATTCATTCATACGTGTAATTCCGTAATTCAGCAGTATTAACGACTTGTAACGCACAAACTATAGAGACCCTTTATCGCCATGTTACGAAATTTAGTTTTCTATAGTGTTGTAACCTGCTTTTATGATGTCTGTTGCCCGTGGTTTTATTTATCCGTTTTGTTCAGTGTTTCCTGCCTTTCGTTTGATTTGGCGGTTCTAATTGTTTAGGTATATGTGATTGTTTATCAGATGTTTACTCTCCGTAATGGCCTTTTACATTTGCTATCAACTGTAAGTGTTAGCCAGAAACATAAAGAAATCAGAGCTCTCTGTACTTACGCTACAGAAGCTAAATACGTACAGTGAATTACTGCCATCAGTTCTGTTTGAGCAATATTGTATTCGGTTACACAGGAGGGCTACACGATTGGACGAAAACGTAATCCATTCCGATCTCTGAAACCAATGGAAATCGGCTACCAACCCGGCAGGAAACGGATTATCAGTTTCTGCGCTGTTTATAAAGGCTTGAACAACGTATACAAAGGGAGCTTTAATCACAGGGACGTTTCCAACAAAGCAGGAGATACATTACCAGCTGCTATTGTTTCCGTTTAAACGCTGCATTGGAGCTGCTGCCTTTCATACCTCGACGAACAAAATGGTAATCAAGGAAAAGAGTAATACTAGAGAATGTGTTACAGCTAAACAAAAATGCGTTATAACTGGCATGGACGGTGTATAGGACACAAGCATGTCAACTGCTGTGTAAATAAATAAATAAATAAATAAAAGTAAAAACAAGAAAAATTCAAGCCCATAATGATGAATACTAAAGTTATTTACTTGCAATAAAATTGAAGTTTGCACTTAGTTTCTTCTTAAAGATATTTATAATGGAGGTGACAGAGAGGGAATTATAACTAAAATTTGTGTCGATCAGAAAATTCGTGCGCAAAGGGTAGAGGGAGGGAGCGAGAGAGAGAGAGAGAGAGAGAGAGAGAGACAGACAGACAGACAGACAGAAACAGAGACAGAGACAGGGACAGAGAGAGGATAGTACGATATGTAACTTGAAAATTAAATTCAAGTCACTGCGTCACATCAGGAAGGGGGAAAATAATAAAACTGAAGAGGAATTTCTGAGGCTTTAATTAAGATTCTGACTTAACATTCCAACATCACTGATGTATCGTGGGCTCACTTGTACACGTTGGTGGTTACTCATAGGTCCCATCCTTCCGAGTAGGTCTTTTCCTACACAGATACAGAGTTAATAATGAGCTCTCTTTGGTACTAAGAAATATATACTAAATTATCAAAAGTATCCTTCCACGTATTAATGGATACTAATATGGGGCATGTCCACCCTTCACCTTCGGCTTGGTCTCTGCAGTACATGTTTTCAAAAAGGTGTCTGAATACATGTGGAGAAATGGCAGCCCATTCTTTCTCAAGAGCTGTAACCAGAGATGGTAGTGCCTTTGAACGTTGGGATTTGCAGCGGCGTCCCAACAGTGTTCCAGAGTTCAGGCTGGGACTCTAAACACGCCATTCCAATTCACGAATGTTATTTCCACAGACCATTGCATCTCAGATGATGCTTTATAAAAAGGTACATTGTCACACTGGTACAGATGATATCCCTGAATACAGGGCAGGATGGGAAAACAAGACATGGAAGAGCAGACCCTCAGTTGTCATCATTTGTCATTTAAAAATTGATATTTGTTTTTAATGAACATAATACTTTAACAAAGTGCATGGACAACATGCATCAATTTAAATATTCTGTAGCTATCACTGCCAAACGTAGATGTTGGCGTGCGGTGGAGGAATGTAGGATGTGGATGGAAACTGTCAGGATGCGCCGTATTAAAACTCGGCTGCGATCTTCAAGTGTTTTATTGTTCCCAGTTACAGTGCTGCATTCCTCGCTGTCTATGTCACAGGATCCCGTGATGCCGACGGCGCCACTTCGCTGTCTACCGAACAGCTTGGTACGGAATAATTCATAATTGATGCAATGTCAGGAACCCTGATCTTGTTCGTTGTTACGAATGGACAAACGCTGTTTCGATAACTGGTTTCAGTCTTCTCACCAGGTCTTCTTCAGATCTTACCTGATAAAAGGAAAAAAAGAGACGTAGAGACGTCAGTATAAAACTTATACGATTGTAACATTAGAAACAGTACCACCAAATGTATAGCAAGTAACACCAAAACAGCATAAACTAACGCATACCAGGCGCAACGAAGTACGTTCTGTCAACACTTCCGGGTATCGAACAAAAACTAACATTAAAATTCAAAGAATGTAGTGAGGAAAAAATTGTACAGCCAATCACGTGACATGTACACAAGTAATTCGCCAGTACAGTGATACCTTGTACAGGTATTACTTCCACATCAAAATGAAAATAATCAAAAAATTAAAAATACGTCAAACTGATACAGATCAATAAGTATGTCGTATAATAAAGAGAAAGGTATACAAATATATAAAACTACCTCGTAGTTAACTGTGTATTACGTATTTTCGTTCCTTCTTGTATACTTCGTAGGACAGTGTAAATTATCAAATGCATCTAATTTGCAGTATTTGAGTCCTCCATTTGTTATGGCGATTTTATGAACTTGAGTTCATTAATAAATATGATTCTTACTTTAAATGAAACTGGAAAAAGCTGAACTTGGTAACAAAAACTATTGTAACTAACAACGTACTGAATATTTAAAAAAGCACGTTATAACAGGATTGGGAAATAACTTCAATAATTATTTTTTATTTTATGATGAAAGAATCTCATTTACGCTCTATCACTGTACTGGCTAATAACTTGTGCATGCTTTTTTCCATTACATCCTTTATATTGTCACCTTAGCATTCATACCACTGTTGACAACTGTACCATGGGGCTGCAGATATGCGTGGCTACAGGATGTTTTAGATTTATGTTTGGTTCTTTTGATGATATTGACTGTGTAATGTTACACTTACATAACTTGTTTTCTGGAGCCTCTCTTTTCCTTTTTCCCACATTAACTCTGAAGGTGATTTGATAGGAAGGTCGAAACCAATAATCGTCAATAAAAGAAATAGAGCCAGACAGAGCTTGTTCATTCGTTACAATAGGTGAAATCATGGTTCCTGGACAAGATGCCAATTATGAATTATTGATAAAATAATAATATTACTAAATAAAACGCTGATTTGAAATTACTAATAGCGATAATGGCCTACTGCTCAAACTATCCTGAGATACAGCTTGAAATATCTGGAGAAACGACAGAAAACGCAAATCTGCTGCAATGAGTAGCATTTATGACTTGAGTTACATAGTGTTTGTGTATGATTAGGTAATTTTTTCCAGCAAAATTTCACATGTGTGGAATATAGGTCGCACAGCAAAACTGTAACTTTTCATCAGGTTTCGAACAAAATGTTCCTTCCTGGCAGATTAAAGCTGTGTACTGCACCAGTGGCTGAATCATGACGGTGGTCAGTCGCTTCACAACATGCAGAGACTTATTAATCTGTAGGAATGGCTCAAGCCCATATGGTGTTCTTACATTGACTCTATGATCGACGATTCGTTGTTACTATGCAAGAGTGTTACAGTTTTACAATGTCAGAATACAGGTATGGAGAGTGTGTACACGATTATCAATGTTTGAAGTGTACTGTAATTAAATTACCAGTAGATCGATATCTTCCAGATGCAGCAATGAACTAAGGTGGTTGGCATTTGTGATACCACAGAAATCAGATTACCTGACTACTTAAGGATTAGTGTAATTTTCAATGGAGCTTATTACGATATTCATGCTTTCCCACCTGATCTTAAGAGTTACGTGTGCATCAATACCTGCACCCGGCAGCTACCGTGAACAAAAGCGAATTAGGTGGAAAGCCAATAAACAGCAAGAATCCACATATCTATACAAGATTAATTCACTTCTGAACTATTCACTCTACACATCGAATCTAAAAAAAAAAAATAGAAATTCTTTTCAATTGTTTAAATAATAATAATAATGTCCTAATACTTGCTGCATACCTAAAGTGGAGCGAAACGCTGTGTATATGCCGAAAGGTAATGCTCCGTTTAAAATCTTACTCGAACACAAACCGCTTTTCTCCAGAGGTATCGAAAGAGAAATTGTAGAATGTCAACAATTACCTGCCCTCATCCACTGTGATGATATAAACAAGAATAAGCTCTTTGAAGTCGTTCTAAATTCGTATGTAAGAAACATTGCCGACACAGCAATCTATGATCAAGACTTCTTCCTTCAGAGAAATACCGCCGTTACTTACGAACTGAATACACTATCGCCTAATGCTGCGTTTCCTCCGTTGTCGTCATAGCAGCTGCAAATGGAGATTTCAATGCAATGTTATAGTAATAAGAGCTAAGAAATACGCGATCGCTTCAGCCTAAATTACGTTTAGTTCCGCATCTTATGGTAGTTCTCTGTTTCTCCGTGTTGCGAAAATCTGTAGATATCTATCTCTGTAACACTAGGCAAACACACAAAACATTTCAACAATAAAATATTGTGTTTTATCTCATGGAACTTTGATAGTTGAGAGGCACCAATCACTAGACCTCTGCACTCTACAATGTACAATATCTGAAGAAAAGTGTGCAATATCTTACGGGTTTACGGGTTTGAAACAATTCCAACACCTTGTTTCTTCTTCTTGTCGTAAGTTTTTATTTTCTATTACAGTTATTTGACTGCTACCTTTATTTAAGGTATTTTGGATAAATGGAGCTATTCCAGAAATATACTTACTTAATAAAGGATACCACAACAATTGCGAAAATTATAGAGGAAACAGTGTGATGAACATCGCACACAAAGCATAGTATACAGAAGGTTAAAGATTGGGCGAAGAACAAATGGCATTTCTTAGAGGCTGATCGAAATAGATATAATGCTTATAATTAAAAAGACAATCCGAAAACAGGAATAATACAGTAAGGAAACCCACTTAGTATTCATTGATTTTATTAAGGCGTTCGATAATATTAATACAAAGATACTTTGGAAAATTATGAGTAAAAGAGAATCTACAGAACGCCTACTAAACGTTTTTAAAAAAAATTTCAGACACAGAACTGTAATTTTACGTAAAAATAGCACTCTAATACAGCATGAAGCCATAAACAAAGGAGTAGAACATGGGTGTATCATTTCACCCACACTTTTGAAGATGTATTTAGATGGTGCAATCCGGAAATGTAAGGACATTTTTAACGGAGGACTTAAGATCAATAGGGATTCCCAATTGAATTGCCACATTTCTGGCAGTGAATAAACATGACCTACAAATGGGAATATATTTATTAGGTAAGTTTTGTGAAGATTACTATTCAGCGATTTCAGAAAAGAAGATAAAAGAAGTGGGTTTTATAGGAAAACATCATGTACGGACAAAGACTGTGATTTACAACAGAACAATGGAACATTTAAACGTTTTAACAATTTGGTTTGCAACGTAAAATGTGAGTATGACAAAGACATAGAAAAGAAATTAGCAAAGACTGGGAATATATGTGGAAGAATAAATGATGTCTTGGAAAACGACGAAGGAAACAAGATTGAAATTATATAAGACAATGGCAGTTGCTTATTGCGGAACTGATTCAAATGGGTCAAATGGCTCTAAGCACTGAGGTCATCAGTCTCCTGAACTTAGAACGACTAACCCTAGGACATCACACAGATCCATGCCTGAAGCAGGATTTGAAGCTGCGACCGTAGTGGCCGCGTGGTTCCGGACTTAAGGGCCTAGAACCGCTCGGTCACAACGGCCGGCTGCGGGCTTGAATCGTGGTTTACAGGTAAATTTCAAGAAAGTTGAATGCATGTAACGGGGATGAGATTTGTAATAGCACTATAAGGATGCACAAGAGCCGACAGATTTCAAAATCCGGTAATTAAGGAAGAGCTGAATATTTTCAGTATTCTCAATAAAATAAGAGAAAATACGAGAAACAGGAACGGTCATTTCGAAAGAACGAGTGGAGAAAGATTATTGCTCCAGAAATAAGCTTTAACACAGTTGAGGGAAGAAGTCAAGGAAGACCGAGGAAGCAATCGGTGCCATAACAGACGAAATAAGAATGGAGATAATGTCTATAGTGAAGATGATGATGACTACAGTTATTTCAATAAAAATTGGTAACTTACATCCATAGTAAGACATCTACATCTGTCACATACAAAACATTGTTAAATAAGCATGAAATAAATGATTCCTTTTAATTTTACTTTGCAAAAATTATTTATATTATTAATAAAAATATACTGCAGATGCTTATGTTCACAGTAATTGTACATATATGGGAAAAACTATATAAAATTATAAGAATCGTAATTTTATAAATAAAATATTTATGGATTATATTGTCCCTGGTTTCTGTACAAGGTAAATGTACATATCGTCAAACGCGTAGCGTCACTTCGAACACAAATATGAATTTAACAAACGATAGTAAGGAATCACTAAGAGCAAACAGGAAGTACTATTGCGGACAGGATGTTACTGCAGCTAGTAATTTCGAAGTGCCAGAAGCGTTACAGGGCGCAACGTAAGCAGTCGTAGAATTAAATCACAGCGGATGCAATCGCAGGCAGCGCTAGAAGAAGATAACTGTCAGAGGTTAACGTGCACATAATCTAAGAGAATACGAGCTCAGCAATCGTGAAAGGCGTACTGCTGATATGTCACGTACATCACAGAGTATGCAGTACGTCGGTACGAACGGAAGTGAAGACGACACTATGTGTAACAAACTGGGCATGTAACAGAGGCAATGCTACTACTAAACATCGAAACTAAATTATATATCATCCATGACGTTTTTCTAGACGAGGGGAGCAATATAATATATTTCAGCAGTGCTGTTGGGTTTTCGACTCTATTCGTTTGGACATTACTCCTGCTATGAATGTAGCCATTACTGCCCCGCGCTACGAGCAATTGACCTAGATGTGCAAGTAAATAAAACAGTGTACGATGCTGAAATATTGGATACATGGCAAGAGGAACATCATAATTCCTCACAGACTCCAGTTTATTTGTGAACATTAAACTGGACTGTGTGGTTTATTCCAAGGAAAAGAACATGAACGACAGAAATGGCAGCAAATGAAAGTGAAGTGAACCGAAGCATTTTTGGGTGGGAGAGTAAGATAGTGAAGACATAACCTCAGCACGACTCATCATTTAGCTATCACAGTCGCACTGGTCATTTGTAAAAGAATTGTCCGGTAGTAACACACATATACGAGAGCTTTCAACAGAAAGTAGGCTGTAGCGGTTTTGAAAAGTGTGTGTGAGTGTTTGATCCTTTCTTATTTTATCTTTTTCACTTCAATAAGCTTTGTATGAATTCATGGTTTCGCGACGATATGATTTAATAATAAGCTTTATTCAGTAGACAGTGTATTGCCAAAGGAGTCATACGAGGGATGTTCAGCAAGTAAGGTAACACTGTTCTTTCTGAAAGCAGGTTAATTTTATTCGAGACTCCGCTATGCAATGTTATTCCTCATCCTTTTCGCTAAAAACCTAATTTTTCAACATAGGCTAATCTCCGTTAAATGCTTCAACCATACACCACCTTACTAGGAGGGCCTGCAGTATATGCCCGCACGGTACCTCTCAGTTGGTCTACGGTGGAACCAATATCTTTCAGCATCAGTAACCTCCAAATTATCCTCATACTGTTTCCCGTGGTGTGCATCGTTCATTGGGCCAAACAGATGGAAATCGGAAGATGATAGGTTCGGGCTGTAGGGTGGATGAAGACCAGTCCAATGAAATTTTGTGAGCTCCTTTCTGGTGTGTAGACTTGTGTAAGGTCTTGCTTTGTCATGGAGAAGGAGAAGACACTTCGAATGAGAGTGTCCACCATTGCAGGAGTCACAGCTGTGTGCGGCCAGCTGACACGTGGGAGATCGAACAGGTTTGTGCGACCTTGTTGCGGACAGGTGTTCAAAATCAAATGTTCAAATGTGTGTGAAATCTTATCGGACGTAACTGCTAAGGTCATCAGTCCCTATGCTTACACACTACTTAACCGAAATTATCCTAAGGACAAACACACATACCCATGCCCAAGGGAGGATTCGAACCTCCGTCGGGACCAGCCTTACAGTCAATGACTGCAGCTCCCAAGACCGCTCGGCTAACCCCGCGCGGCGCGGACAGGTGTCTCGCCAAACTACTCACCGTATATTTGTTCACTGACAGATCTCTGTAGACATTTTGCAAGCGTCTATGATAACATGCAATGCTTTGGTTTCCCGCGAAAGGAAACCCAATGACAGCAGTACGCTTGGAACGCACCTCCGTACAAACGCCGTTTTTGAACGCTACGTATACCTTCGCCATCTATTGCAATTCCATAAAAGTACAGGGGCTAAACGGGAATACTCTATGAAGTCCCACAAAATATTTCGCATTTTTTCAGCCGAAAATGGTCGAGAAAAATATACTTATTGAACGCACCCCGTACTTTATACACAGTAAGATCCTTGCAATGTGCAAATTCTTATTACTGTTTAATAAGCGTATCAACACCTATCTCACAAAAAAAGTGAAGCACCAAGAAGACATCGTTGGATATCAGTGTAATGTCGTACACGTACACACCATCGGCAGGTATGTAAACGATCACAGTTGCAATTCTCTGTGACGAGTAGAACGGCTCCAGAGTGGACGAGCGTTGGTTGTGTTTAGTGTTGTTGTAAAGCCCAGCAGGGTACACAAGGGTCATGAACAACGTTTAAGGACACGGAGGTGCCACGTACACATTTGAGTCAGTGTTATCAGCATCTGACAGAGATTGACAGGGTTCCGATTATGGGGCTCCATTTCCTGGCTGGTCGTGTCGTGGAATATTCAGGTTTGAAGGACATCCAGAAGTTGCAGTCGCCCGATGTTGGACTGTAGGGGACGTAGGAGCAGCCACACTCGATGTCAGGATTCCGGTCGAACAAGTCTCACTAGTACAAGGGGCACCGCCGTGTTGTGCACCAAACACATCGTAGCTCCCCGACATCTGCGTCTGACTTCCGAAAACAAATAATGGACTCCGTGCAATATTCTGGGCAGTCCCTCACAGTTGGGCATTTGATATACTGTCCGTAACATGGCGAGGAAGGTTACTTCCATCTAAATTCTGCGTAAAGTTGTGGGTGTATGTTTACACAATTTTCAAGTATCTGATTTTTTTTTCCCAGTTTTATTGCATTTAATTTTTTTATTTGGGTCTGCTTTAATTAAGCTCTGTTTAAACATTGTATTGGAGTCTGTTTTACTATTGAAAGGTGGCTACACTGAGCCACAGCGCCAGAGATTGCGCCAAAGAGTATTATTCCGCCGCCTCCACTGGCAGTGCTTGTCGAGAACTCGTAGTAGGGAGTGCTTGCTGAGATGTCGTAGTGAAAGTTTCTTGTCGAGAAGTCGTAGTGGAGAGTGCTTGTTCCATGTTTTATGCAGTTGTTTGATGGGATAGACAGCAGATGTTGTTCGAATGGAGATATTGTAATGATCAGAGTGCCTTTCGTCAATATATATGAGGGTAAAAAAAAATTCCCTTTTTTTTCATTATTTCAGTGTCTTAAATAATGCGTCATTACAGGTTCAGTCAACAAAGCATCTGGCTCGTGTTCTTGTATTAGAGTGTAATTCTGATTTTCTTGCGCAATTATAGTATTTCTATTTTTTTAATTACTTCAGTATAAATGGTATTTAAAATTTCTTGTCCTATTGAAGAAGAAACGTGCCAGATGTGTACGTTGAATCACACTTCCACACACAGAACAATTACACTTGTGTTTTGGTTTCGTAGCTTTTATAGTTGCTGGGGACTTAATTATTTAATTGTGTTAACGAAAATTTTCTTTCATTCTTTGTTGTTGTTCTATGCAGTCAGATTGCGTACTAAAACTAGGGCCAACCGTTTACGAGACTACGTAATCGGACTTACAACTAAAAAAAATTAAAAGTATTTGCATTTCATATCTATATAATTAAGCCCCCATGCACTATTCAGATTACTGAGTCTTCCTGCAAGGTGATGTTTAACTAATCGTTTCAAGTTTAATTTTGCTTTAACTGAACCTCTATCTACACTTTACACATGAGTCTGTTTTCCTATTCAAATTGCTGAACCTGTCCATAAGATAAAGCTTATCTAATTGTTTCAAGCTAAATACTGCTTTAATTAAGTCTCTGTATAAACACTGGATTTGATTCTGTTATTATTTATATTGGGGAGCCTGCTTATAAAAGAAAATTTTGTTTAATGGTTTCAAGTAAATTTTGGTTTAATGAACGTCTGTCTAAAGTTTTGTTCCCATTGTTCAAATTGCTGAGCTTGTCCGTAAAATCACAAACTGCTTAATTGTTCTATCCACTATACCATTGTAAATTCTCCCAAGTGTCTCAAAAATGGTTCAATGGCTCTGAGCACTATGGGACTTAACTTCTGAGGTCATCAGTCCCCTAGAACTTAGAACTACTTCAACCTAAGTAGCCTAAGGTTACACAACCTACGACCAGCTTAGAGACAGAAGTGATGACACTTTCTACAGAACCTGGCCATCATTTTGCAGGACAATGCTCAAGCATGTACAGTGGAAGCTGTTACTGATTTGTTTGACTGATAGGGCTGCTAAGTGCTATACCACCTTTTGCACTCCCCTGACTTAAGCCCTCGTGAGTTCAACTCGATTTCTAAACTGAAGGAAACACTTCATGGCATTCGCTTCAGAACTGCGACCAATTCGTCGGGCAACAGACCGTGCCGCTCAAACTATCAACACAACTGGCATTGCTAAGAGTATCCTACGACTTCCACATCGCTGAAACGGGTTATACACAATACCGGTGACTACTTTGTAGGCCAGTACAACTTTGAAACACGTATATGTTTTGTACGAGCTGTAAACACATAGTTGCCACTATTAAAGTTCCAACCCTCGTCCCTTGAATGCAAAGTGACGCGGACATGGCACAACGCGTACGTCACAGGCAAGGTGGAAAACACTGTGAGTATAGTACTTGTGCTTGTTAGAGTTCGGAGGGGAGCGAAATCGACAGTCCTCTTAACTTTGTATGAGGTCTTGATCCGCTCTGTCTTCCACTATCGCAGCATCGTCTCTGGTAACGAGACGAAATTGACTTCGCAAATAACTCGTATCTCCCATTATCGGGTGCATTGTCTTGTTCTTGGGGTCATGAAATCAACATCCACCAACGAATTGATAATGGGAGCGTTTGCAATGCAACTCACCAATACGTCGGCAGATGTCCTATAATTTTCTCTGTAGCAAGTCTTCCATATTTGATTGTGTCTCCTTCAAGACGGTGGTTCAGTTATGGAGGTTCACAGAAGAAAGACGAACCGAAATGCCTTACTAATTAGTAGCTATGATAAATTATGACATCTTTTAGCGCTAGTCTTCCAACAGTTGAAACTCCTTCGCTTTCGCTCTCCGTTTGGTACTTTCTTCACTTGCCATCCTACTCCAGAAAAATGACAAACATTTATCACGACCTGGAGCACTTCCTTACCCGACATTGGCTACGATATGCTTGTATTTGAACGGATGGTTATAAAAGTGAGGTACAGGATACGCCTTCTTCAGCCACTCTAGCGACACATACCAAATGTTTGCACTGCCACCTAAATCATCTGTCTACATGACGGAGCTACTGGTCATCAGGGAGGCTATTTATTATGGCACACAGACTCTCCGGATCGTACTGATCCTCACCAACTCCTGAAGTGTGTTGCAGGAACTAAAACATCCAGCGTTTAATAAACTGACTAACAGATACATCTTGGATTTCTTGGAGGCCATAATCAACACGCAGACGTTGGGCACTGACATCTGCGACAACAGTTCCTTATATTAATTTCAACCCGATGATCAAGAGGGTTCTTTATCACGACAACAGTTGTGAATGGCACGTGCCAGACACCCAAAGGTGGCCACCTGGCGACCGTATAATCGAACGTCTCTTCTCGTCCATGGTTCACCTCAGTGAAGCTTAGTAGACGTCATGTGAGGTCTCCCGCCCACATCTGGCACGGACAGGGGTGTTACCCCGCCCACCTATGCCGGCTGTAAATCATCGCCTCCGGACACTGTGATCAGGACACAACTGTGGTTGCGGATGTAAACCACGTCATATTGGCGTGCACCAAGTAGTGGGCCACAGAAATATTCTTGTGCACAAAATTAGTTGTGTGGGGCTATTCCCTCCCTCCAAGTGTTACTGCTTTACTTCAGCTGTTCAGTATATACAGGTAGTATATTCTCTTGAACTATTTAGATGATCCATAAATTCTGTAGATTTTATTCTCCCAGGGACTCAGCCAGGTTCGAAAATTGCGACGTCTGCGTATGTTTTTATCTTGAGTTAAGAATTCACTTTTGTAAACGAAGCAGTTGCCCAGCTTTCAGTTATAAGCAGCTGTGGGTACCATTCTCCTCTGTAAACGCCACGGCTCGACGCATGTGCTGTAATCTTGTTATTGACTGAAGACCCAAAGAAACTGGTACACTTTCCTAATATCGTGTAGCGATTCCGTGAGCACGCAGTAGTGCCGCAGCATGACGTGGCATGGAGTCGGATTATGTCTGAAGTAGTGCTGGATGGAACTGACACCATGAATCCTGCAGGGCTCTCCATAAATCCATAGGAGTACAGCATATTGCAAGACATCCCAGCTATACTCAGTATTGCTTATGTCTGTGGAGTTTGGTGGCCAGCGAAAGTGTTCAAACGCAGAAGAGTATTCCTGGGGTGACTCTGTAACACTTCTGAACGTGAGGTGTATCGCATTGTCCTGCTGGAATTGCCCAAGTCCACGGGAATGCGCAGTGGATATGAAATGGATGCAGGTGATGAAAGAGGAAGCTTACGTACGTGTCATTTGTCAGAGTCGTATCTAGACGTATGAGTGGTCCCGTGGCATTCCAACTGCAACAGCCCCACGCCATTACGGAACCTTCACCAGCTCCAACAGTACCCTGCTGACATGCAGGGTCCATGGATTAATGAGGTTGTCTCCATACCCGTACACTTCCATCCACTCGATACAATTTGAAATGAGACTCCTGACAACATGTTTCCAGTCATCGCCAGTCCAATGTCGGTGATGATGGGCCCAGGCGATCCATAAAGTCTTGTGTCGCACAGACCTCTGGCTCCGAAAGCCCATATCGATGATATTTCGTTGAATGTTTCACATGTTGACACTTGTTGATGGCCCACCATTGAAATGGCTCTGACCACTATAGGACTTAACTTCTGAAGTCATAAGTCCCCTAGAACTTAGAACTACTGAAAGGTGGCTACACTGAGTCACAGCGCCAGAGATTGCGCCAAAGAGTATTATTCATCCGCCTCCACTGGCAGCGCTTGTTCAGAAGTAGCTGTGGGCAGTAGTAGTTCTGAGGTTGCCGTGGTCAGTGCTTGTTGAGAGGATGTCGATAGCAGTACTAGTTGTGAGCATGTCGTGTGCAGTTGTTCTGATGGGCTAGACAGCCGATGCTGTTCGATTGGGGATGTTGTAATGACCAGAGTGTATTTTTCGTCAATATATATGAGTTAACAAAAAATTTTTGGTATTTTAAATTTCTTAAATAACAATGCCTCTTGGTCACAGGTTCAGTCAACAAAGCATCTGGCTTGTGTTCATGTATTAGAGTGTAATTCTGGTTTCTATGTGCCATCATAGTATTTCTGGTTTTTTTTTAAATTACTTCATTGTAAATGGCGTTTAAAGCATCTTGTCGTATTGAGGAAGAACCGTGCCAGATGTGTACGTTGAATCACACTTCCACACACAGAACAGTTACACTTGCGCTTTGTTGTTTCGTAGCTTTTATAGTTGCTGGGGACTTAATTAATTGTGTTAACGGAAATTTCCTTTCATTCTTTGTTGTTATTCTATGCAGTCAGATTGCGGACTAATACTAGTCAGAGCCAACCGGTTACGAGACTTTGTAACGGAACACACAGCTACTAAAATTATTTTTATTATATAATTAAGCCCCCATGCACGTGGCGACCCCAGAATCGTCCCTTGGAAATCTTTTGATAGTAAAAATAGCAGACAGTAGGATTGTTGTAGTGATTTGTAGTTTGGTAATTGTACTTTATACTGCATGTATAGATTTTGTGATTGAACATTAGTAGTTGTCTTGTCATTCTTCTGACGGTATTTTTGTGGAGTTTAATTTTTGATGAGTCGTATACAGATTTGACAATTTTGTGCATTTGTGAAGGTTTTAACTGTTCGTTAGGCGTGTTTGTCGGGAAGCATTTCGTGTGAATGGTATTTTGGTGATAAAGTGTTATATTGTGTGTAATTCTCGTATAGTGACGAGTTTTGTATGTTTTGTAAATGATTACGCGATCGATGAAAAAGGCAAAAATGATGGATAGTCAGAATGACGAAATTGTTAACATGGCGAACTCGCCAACACAGGAGAACAGTATGATGAATAATGAAGTTGAAAACAATTTAATAAGTCGGGAAAATAGTCCGGAACCAATTCAAAATTTTCACAATCAAAACATTTTCAGAATACGAGATTAACGACAGCAGACTCTGGAATAGTATCGAACACAGATAGCTTTACAGCTTTGACGGAAGAAGTTGGTTTTGCGGGAAATGTTAGGGGTGAAAAGAATTTCGAACCAGTTAATATGGAGCAGTTGATGAGTGCAATATTTAATTTGGGATCTGAATTAAAAACAGTGGGATCACAGCTACGATCTGAATTTAA
Source organism: Schistocerca serialis cubense (assembly GCF_023864345.2). Taxonomy (NCBI): domain Eukaryota; kingdom Metazoa; phylum Arthropoda; class Insecta; order Orthoptera; family Acrididae; genus Schistocerca; species Schistocerca serialis. The sequence continues at coordinate 772,386,875 of NC_064641.1, read as the reverse complement.
AACAGAGATGGGAACTTTGGCAACACGTTTAGAAACTGATATGGGAGCAATGGAAACACGGTTAGACTCACGAATAGGGACATGTTTCAAAAAGATGAAAGATGAATTAAAGAAAGAAATTAGAGAAGAAGTACAACCGATTTTGAATGCTCACAATAAAAGATTAATTTCAATAGAAATAAGACACAAGGAACAGGATAGAGAACAGCAAGAAAGAGATCGCGTTATAGTACAAAAATTTTCAGAGTTAAATTTACAATGTGCGCACGATAAGGAAGAAATATTTAAAAGAATCGAGGAATCCGTACCAAATGACAGAATAAATAACCTAACACAACAATATGAACAGTTAACTACTAAATGTGTCAATACTGAAACCCGAGTCACGATACTTACGGAAGACGTAAATAAACAGAAAGAACAAATAGGTGACTTATCGGAGAGAGTTGAGGAGATTTCAGATAAATTGACAAGTCTTAGTTTAAATGGAGACAGAGATTCAGATGATACAGCGCCATTGCCATTTGCAGAAACCGAAGAGTACCAGAACATAAATAAACATGTTGAAAATCAGGGAAAATTTAATGAACGCGTTAAAAGGGAATTTGAGACGTTACGGAAGCAAGTCAAACAAATTGAAAGCGAAATCGTAGGAAAGGACAGTAGAAGAAAATTAGAATCACAGATAGCAGAGGGCTTTGAAGAAAATAATTTATTTCATTTACGAGAAGTAACAAGAGAGCGCCGGGCGCGCGAACTTGACAGTAATCGACTTTCGGACTGGGATAGACGCGGTAGGTCTTTGTCGCCACAAGGATAAAACTTTGCCTATAAACACTTTTTAACTGTTCGGAAATTTAAGATCTTTCGCAATTCTAAGAATGACATACATCCATGTTCATGGTTAGATCAATTTATGTACGCACTTCCACCAAATTGGCCACTAAGTCACAAATTGGAATTTATGTGTGGATATTTAGAAAACGAACCGGCGACGTGGATGCGCGCACTTATTAGAGATTTTAATAATTTAAATCATTTTTATCATGCATTTCTATCGGCATATTGGTCCGAAAACATGCAAGACGGAGTCAAACATAGTCTTATTATGCAGCGTAATTTTAAACAGTCTGAGTTCCGCACGCCAGCAGAATACTTTGAAGACATGATTCGAAAGAATCAGTTCCTTTCTAACCCTTATAGCCCGACTGAATTAATTCGCATTTGCTTAACTAAACTGCCACAATCGATAAGACAAATTGCGTAAAGACGACATTGAGACTTTTAAGACTTTGCTACAAGAACTTGAGTATGACAACGACGACGGGACTTCTTGTAATTTTTTCAGTAACAGTAATAACAATAGATTTTCAGAGAAAAGGGATAGTGATCGGAACGGACGTTATAGCGGTAATTTTGAAAATGACAGACGAAACAGACAGGACAATAGATACCAGCCTTATGACAATAACAGACGTTCTAACAGAAATTATACAGACAGTTATAATAACGGAAACTTCTACCGGAATGATCAATCATACGGAAACGGTAATCGGTATCATCAAGACAGAAATTATTCATACAATAATAGGAATTCTTACTACAGAAATAACAAGGGTAGTAGATGTAACAATAATTTCAGAAGTGACTGTCGAAATTACACAAGAAGTAGTCATGCAGATAGACAGGAAAACTGAAATTTTAATAACAGACACATCCAAGAATTTATATGTAACAGACAGGAGGGACATAATTGGCATCCTCCACGTGACCTGTGTTACCTGTTTCTAAATCTACAATTCGAGGAGCTATTTCTGGAAAAAGTGTGGAAGTCAAACAACAGACCAACTTAAATTTCATTCGTCAAGGATTTGAATTTTCTGCTAATCTTATTATTGTTCCATTACTCAGTACACAAATTATATTAGGTATGGAGTTTCTTAACACACATAAGGCAATTTTAAACTTTAAGGAAGGAAGTGTGAACTTGACCGTTGCCGGAATGCCGAGATATTTGAAATTTTTCGATTGTTTAACGAAATCTGAATCAGACACAAAATGTTTAAGGTTTCTTACTTCTGATGTTTTCGCTGAGCATTATGACGACAATGTGTTTATTCATGACAACGATAATAGATACAGAGACGCGATGGATGATATAATTAACAGTGAAGAATTAATTAATGAAAAGGTTAACAAAGCTGAAGTGCCAGATGACGTTGCAAGAGAGGAATTGCACCAAATTTTGACTTCACATGCTACAGTATTTAGTCATCACACAGGAACTATACAAGGCTTACAATATTTATTTAAAGTAAAAGAACACACACCATTTCGAGGAAAAACGTACGCTATTCCTTTGACTTACAGAGACAAGGTTAACAATGAACTTCAATACATGTTAGATCAAGACATTATTGAGCCAGCAGTCAGCCCTTATACCAGCCCATTACACGTCGTTCTTAAAAAGAATGGGTCAATTCGTTTGGTTCTGGATTCGAGACAGATAAATAATATCATCATTCCTGAAACTGACTGTCCACAAAATCTAGATGAACTTCTTCAACATTTCCATGGAATTAAAGTTTTATCCACGATTGATATGCGCGCAAGTTTTTGGCAAATAGAACTCCACCCTGATTGTAGAAAATACACTGCCTTTTTAGCCTTTCGTAACTGTTATCAATTTCGGAAATTACCGTTTGGACTTACTTTCTCTTCTGCAGCAATCATTCGTAGTTTAAACGAAATTTTACCTGTTTATCTTCGTGACAATATTACTTCATATGTTGACGATATTCTTATTGCTAAACGTTCTTGGAGTGAGCATATCAAAATTTTGGATTCATTATTACGTATTTTTGCAAGAGTTGGCATTACAGTGAACTTGGAAAAATCTGAATTTGGTCGTACTCAGGTGAAATTTCTTGGTCATATTATTTCTACAGAAGGTATTCTTCCTGATCCAGAGAAACTAGACGCTATTAGTAATTACGCTGTTCCTACTACAAAACGTGATTTTCGTAGTTTCCTTGGTGTCTGTAATTTTCTTAGACGCTTTGTTAGATTGGACGATTTGGCCACACCTCGTTTATGTGAACTATCTGGAAAGAATTCTAATTGGTGTTGGGATGAGGAAGCTCAATCAGAATTTGACCAACTTCGTGAGGCTTTAGTTGCTGCTCCACTTCTTTCACATCCGGATTTATCTAAAGATTTTTGTTTGGCGACGGACTCATCATACAAAGGCCTAGGTGCACACTTATTTCAAGAGATAGAAGAAAACGGCGTTGTAGTACAGAAAACTATTGCGTTTGGAAGTCGTGTTCTCTCTAAAGCAGAAAAGAATTATTCGATTACGGAACTTGAAGCCTTGGTTGTTGTTTGGGCTTTCACAAAATTTCGGACATTTTTGTATGAGAGACATACTAAGGTTTACACCGATCATCGAGCTCTGGAATTTCTTATGTCAACAAAATTAACTCATGGAAGATTGTCACGATGGGCGCTGTATCTACAGGAATTTGACTTTAGTATTGTTTACATACAGGGCTCTTCAAATATTATTGCTGACGCTTTATCACGTGCACCTATAGGTTTGAAACAAAGTGCTGAGGAGGACTGCGTTTGAAAACTTTATTTCTTCTTCGCTCCAGGACATCGCTAAGGAGCAAAATAAGGATCCAATCTGGAAGGACATTAAGGAGAAGTGGAGGAGAAAAGAAAGCGTAGCGATTAGACAGTATTATTTAGTTCGCAATGATATTCTTTTTGAACGAAAATCGGTTGACAACTCTGTTTGGTTAGTTTGCATTCCTGATAAGTGGGTTAATAAACTGATTTGGTATACACATTTCAGTTACGCACACTTTGGTCCCAGAGAATGCTTTCATAAATTACGAGAAAATTGCTACTTCTGTAAAATGGAAAAACGTATTCGATCTGTTCTTGCCAAATGCAAATTATGTCAAAAGGCTAAGCCGCCAACTATTTCTCACAAAGCACCGTTGTTTCCTATCAGTCCAGCGAAATTAAAGGAGATGGCTGCAGTCGATTTGTTCGGTCGAGTGGTTCGTTCTACTAATGGTTTTGCGTACATTTTGGTAGCAGTGGAATTGACATCAAAATATGTGTGTTTTACACCTTTACGCAAAGCAACAGCTCGTTCAGTATCTAACGCTTTCATCAAACGTTTTCTTAAAGAAGTGGGTCATGTTGATAAGGTTATATCAGATAATGGATCACAGTTTCGCTCTGAAATTTGGCTTCATACTCTATGGCGTCGTAACATTTTATCAATTTTCATTTCACTTTTTCACCCTCAATCTAACGCTTCAGAGAGATGGATGAAGGAAATCAATAAATTGTGTCGACTTTATTGTCATCAGAATCACAGATCGTGGGATCAGTATCTTCATATTTTTCAAAACATTATGAATGAACTCCCTAATGATTCAACTTCTTTACCGCCTATATTGATATTAAAAAATAAAGCACCGACAAATCGCATTTCTGAAATCGTTCCTTTTCCGCCTTCACGGAAACTGCGGCATTCTGAAGTTGTCAACCTGGCTCTACAAAAAATTGCATCAGCGGCTGCTAGAAGAGAGAAATCAGCTAAACGTCCTGGTCGTTTAAAAAACCTTGTCAGTTGGTGAAAAGGCGTTAATTAAGTCTCATCGTTTGTCTCACAAAGGAAAAGGCTTGTGTCGCAAATTTTTTTCTGCTTTATAACGGTCCATATAGGGTTCGCAAAATTATTCATGATAACACTGTCGAAGTAGAAACTCTTAAATCTCGGCGCCCTAAGGGAATACATCATATATCGAACGTTAAAATTTTTGTGGAATGACATACTTTTGAGAAACTAACAGTTGTACGTAAACACACGGAGAGTACAAGGATACCGCGCCGTGTTCCGGCGGCGGCACACACTCAAAGCAACAGTCAAGTCTGCGCGCCGCACAAGGCAGTCGTTGACCGCAAACAATTACTTCTTACGTCACGCTTACCTACAGCTGATCGAACGCTCAGTGCGAATGCACTGACAGCCGTAAACAAATACACAGTCTAATTTCTCTGATTCAATTCACTATAAAGCTACAGTGACTTGATAAATTATGTTATTAACGTTCAGTATTTTTCAGGATACGGTTGTATAAAATATTTAAGAACTTCAGGTAAATTCTGTCTGTGTCCGACGTTAAGAGGACTTGCTATCGAGAAAATTTCAGGAAGAATGTAATTAACTGAAAAGGTGACTATTAATTGAATTTATTTTTCAGGTAACATTTTTCTACTGAGGTATGTACTTTATACACAATTTGCTGCTCGCGATTACGTGATTTATACTTTGTGCTAAATTTTATGTTCTATGAATTTACTTGTGAAGCGAGGTGCTTGTGTACATTTGCTGATTTTGACAATGTTTTATTAATGAACAGGTTTGTTACTTGTCTATATTATGCATCGCTTGGCAGCTATGCTTTCTCAATGATGTCACATTTTTTTTACTATGTGCCTGCTGTGCTTATTTATTTAAATTATAATTGTAACCCGATTAGTTGTGCTGATATGGTTATGTATGTAGGTTATACTTTGTGATGTATCTGCTTGCGCCTTCATGTTTACTTATTAAGATTACATATGAACATTTATTTGCTTATGCTGATATGATGCTAATGACCTGTTTATTATGTAATATATATATTTGCTGCTTTGCGTATGGATTGCATATTTACACATTTCTGTTTTGTTGTCATAACTACTCTTTAATTTGATATATACAAATGCTGATATACGGTGTACGAACATGGAGTTTAGGTCACACTATGGTATTAATTATAGATTGTTTGCTTGGCAGAGCCTCGTTGTAGGGATTGTGCTGCATCCACTTGTTGACATTCTGTTCTCTACTGGTATATTTACTCGCTATTGCATGTTTTGCTTACGCTCAGTGCCTTATATTTTAAGATAAGAAAATGAACTGCTATAATTCTACGAACGACATTGGTACAAAAAACTTCATTGAAGTCACATGAGCTAAATGTTTTATGGAAGCTGTATAAATTTATGCTAACAGAAAGGAAGCTAACGACATGAAATACAAACACTAGGTTTAGACCATTGACAGTTATTACACTGCATTCTCCGTAAGCAATTGAAATAGCAAGTGACACTTGACACAAGAAATATCCACATGTTTGCTTCTGTTTTGCTATGATTCTTGAAGTGGTGTACACATTGTGAAATATTACGATCATTCACACTCTGTACTCGTACTTACTTACTGAAAGTTATTCAAACTGAAGGCTGTTAGAGGTTATGTATGCATTTCTTTTATTTAGTGATGGACAAGATAACCAAAATGTATTTTATAATTCATAATGAGTAGAAGGTTTGGGTCAGGTGGATTCCACAGAGGTTGTGTGTGGACACTGTGTCTTCGGATTGTATGGGGTGATGAAGTTTGCACTAGAATTTTATCTGTACTTGTTCGAGGAGACTGACTAGAGGAAAGGGTTATTATGGAAGTGAAATGATATTGGCGATAAGGTCTATATGTGTCGACGTATTGAAGAGGTATTATTGAGGTATTGAGATTGTGTGAAGTTGATGATTATTGGAGTTTTGGTGGACAAGAGGTAAGGTAAATGATATTGATGATAAGATTTATATGTATCGATGTAAGAGGTATTATTGAAGTATTAAGACTATGTGTTGCTGATGATTATTGGAGTTTTGGTGGATAAGAGGTAAAGTAAGTGAGGAGCATTTTTTCTTTTTCTTGGTTTATATGGAACAAGGAGGATGAAGATGGCAGACTAGAACACTCAAGTAGAAGGAAGATTGTCTACACACACACTTTGTTAAATCAATGAGCAGTATATACTTTTTTTTGGAGAGAGGAAGTGTTTGCATATCTTGGCACACTGACAGTTGTTCAGCAACCGTACATTTGATTTGGCTTGGCAAACATTGGTCTTGACATGATGACTATGACGTTGACTAGCTATTTTTGACTGTTATACACTGCTGCCACTACTACTTGATACACATGTTGAACATCAAGTTAATGACAGAATTGCATTTACACAGTTAACACTATTCAATTAGAAGATGAGTGAGTGTGTTTTGTGTGTTTTTCTTTCCTAATCCCAAATAATTGGTACCGACCTATCTCCTAAATATTATCTTACTTGTTTGTTGTGGCTTGCACTGACACCCATAAATATTGTAGGTTTACTGCTATTTGTGTATTGTAATAGTTCATATAACAATTATCTGATATCATTTGTGTGTTTGTTATAATTTGTATGTTTAGTGTAAGAGCATTAATAATAGCCCGCATCTCGTGGTCGTGCGGTAGCGTTCTCGCTTCCCACGCCCGGGTTCCCGGGTTCGATTCCCGGCAGGGTCAGGGATTTTCTCTGCCTCGTGATGGCTGGGTGTTGTGTGCTGTCCTTAGGTTAGTTCGGTTTAAGTAGTTCTAAGTTCTAGGGGACTTATGACCACAGCAGTTGAGTCCCATAGTACTCAGAGCCATTTGAGCCATTAATAATAATTTTGTAAAAGCAATTGTGTGTGCCTTCAAACTGTTGTTCGTGCTTGCACCTGTTCAACATTGCAGGGTGCCACTTCGAAATGTTTAATTTCTGCTGATGAACTCTGATAAACTGTCTAATTAGTGATAGTGAATATCATGGACTGTTACCTGCACCTTCTCAACATTGCTGGGTGCCATTGATGGAACTGCTACTACTGATAAGGTCGCTTGTTGCTGTCTGCACCTGTTCAACATTGCTGGGTGCCACGGATGGAACTGATTCTACTGAAATAATGTCACTTGTTGCTGTCTGCACCTGTCAACATTACTGGGTGCCACTGATGGAACTGCTGCTACTGATGAGGTCACTTGTTGCTGTCTGCAGCTGTTCAACATTGCTGGGTGCCACGGATGGAACTGATTCTACTGAAATAATGTCACTTGTTGCTGTCTGCACCTGTCAACATTACTGGGTGCTACTGATGGAACTGCGACTACTGATGAGGTCACTTGTTGCTGTCTGCAGCTGTTCAACATTGCTGGGTGCCACGGATGGGACTGATTCTACTGAAATAATGTCACTTGTTGCTGCCTGCACCTGCTCAACATTACTGAGTGCCACTGATGGAACTGCTTCTACTGAAAAGATGTCACTTGTTGCTGTCTGCAGCTGTTCAACATTGCTGGGTGCCACGGATGGAACTGATTCTACTGAAATAATGTCACTTGTTGCTGTCTGCACCTGTTCAACATTGCTGGGTGCTACTGATGGAACTGCTTCTACTAAAATGATGTCACTTATTGGTGTCTGCACCTGTTCAACATTCCTGGGTTCCACTGTTGGAGCTGTTTAAATACTGCTGATGAAATGTTATGAGACTGCTATTTGCACCTGTTGACCATTGCTGGGTGCTACTGTTGAAACTGTCAACTACTCTGAGGAGTGCTACTTGTTTATTGAACTACTGACGAGATTTTATGTAAATATTTGTATAAACTGATTTTTTGTGTATTTACTGTTTATGAAATGTTATGAGACTCTTACCTGCACCTATTTGTCATTGCTGGTGCCATTGACTGAATGATACTTGTGTAAACTATTATGTAAAATCACATATATGCAAGCATTTGTATTCCTTACTGTATTTTATATATTAGGTAATTGAAGGGTCAGTGCAAAGCCAAAATTTATTTAGTTATGTGGCATTTACTTACAAATATTATATTTTATTTTTGTCTGTATTCTTTGGACAAATTTGGTGGTATTTTCACCACCAGTGCTGGCAAAAATACCATCAAAATCTAGCCCGTGGAGGAGTGGCATATGAAAGGTGGCTACACTGAGTCACAGCGCCAGAGATTGCGCCAAAGAGTATTATTCATCCGCCTCCACTGGCAGCGCTTGTTCAGAAGTAGCTGTGGGCAGTAGTAGTTCTGAGGTTGCCGTGGTCAGTGCTTGTTGAGAGGATGTCGATAGCAGTACTAGTTGTGAGCATGTCGTGTGCAGTTGTTCTGATGGGCTAGACAGCCGATGCTGTTCGATTGGGGATGTTGTAATGACCAGAGTGTATTTTTCGTCAATATATATGAGTTAACAAAAAATTTTTGGCTTGTGGCCATGTGTTCATGTATTAGAGTGTAATTCTGGATTCTGTGTGCCATCATAGTATTTCTGGTTTTTTTAAAATTACTTCATTGTAAATGGCGTTTAAAGCATCTTGTCGTATTGAGGAAGAACCGTGCCAGATGTGTACGTTGAATCACACTTCCACACACAGAACAGTTACACTTGTGCTTTGTTGTTTCGTAGCTTTTATAGTTGCTGGGGACTTAATTAATTGTGTTAATGGAAATTTCCTTTCATTCATTGTTGTTATTCTATGCAGTCAGATTGCGGACTAATACTAGTCAGGGCCAACCGGTTACGAGATTCCGTAATCGGTCAAACAGCGACGAAACTTAAAATTATTTGCATTTTATTTAATTAAGCCCCCATGCACTACTTAAACCTAACTAACCTAAGGACATCATACACATACATGCCCGAAGCAGGTTTCGAACCTGCGACCGCGGCGGTCATGCGGTTCCAGACTGTAGCGCCTAGAACCGCTCGACCACTCCGGCCGGCCACCATTGAAATCTGCAGCAATTTGCGAAAGGGTTGTACTTCTGTCACGCTGAATGATTCTCTTCAGCCGTCGTTGGTCTCGTTCTTGCAGGATCTTTTCACAGCCGCGGCGATGTCGGAGATCTGTTGTTTTACCGGATCCCTTATATTCACAGTACACTCTTGAAATGGTCGTACGGGAGAATCCCCACTTCATCGCTACCGCGAAGATTCTGTGCCCCATCGCTCGTGCACCGACTCTAACGCCACGTTCAAACTCAGTCAAATCTAAATAATCTGCCATTGGTGCAGCAGTAATTGATCTAACAATTGCGCCACACACTTGTTGGACTATATAGGTGTTGCCTACCGCAGCGCCGTATTCTGCTTGTTTACATACAGTATCTCTGTATTTGAATACGCATGCCTATACCAGTTTCTTTGGCGCTTCAGTGTATGGTATTTTATATTGAGCACTAGTATTTGTACATAGAGCTATTTTATTGTTCTTCTGTGGACATTGCAGTTATGTTAATGTGGCCCTTTTGCAAGTACTGGTGGGTTTATGGTCTTTGCTGCCTAAACCCAAAACTAAATTAATAAAGGAATAAAATTTTACATCATGTGAAACAGCCACTTGGAACAGTTTCGCAAGTAAGCGTTGTCCTCAAGCAAAGCGTGTTGCGAGAGACTTCTTGTGCCCTGACAGACTTGCTGTACATCGGTAACTAATGACAGAAAATGTACTATTACGTCTAACATGAAACTGCTTCTCAGGCACACAATTTTTTGTACTATTAAGGAATGATACGCCTGCTAGCATACCTACTTCTACTATTGTCCTATAGTTTGTTTCCTTTTTATCTGTCATTACTATCGATAACAACTAATCGAAATAGATTTCAGACAACGTCAGTAATTATCATTAATAATATTACTGCCAGAAAAACGTAAGGAATTGTCTAGTAAAACTTTCAAAACTAAATCAACGAGCAGTCTTTTTGAAATAAGATAACGTCTAACTAATCATTACTTCTAACAAAAACTACGAATTATTATATTACATTAGGAAGCTCCTCAGTTGTGAGGAGCGAATGGTAGCTTTTGACAAAGTAGAAACTGATAATATTTTACCAAATATGTAACAATCAGATAAAATTGAAATTCAGAATATAATTAAAGAAGTCAACAATAACAAGTATTTTGGAGAGGTTTCTACTGTCGCCAAAATTTGGAGAACTACCAGTGATAAGGTGATTTGAGAACTTTAGAAACTTTTGGAGGAAACTTTTGAAACTGAGAAGTCCAAAAAAAAAAATCCGTGTTGACATTTCAGAACGATTTGGCATAAAAACTGGAGAAAAGCATTGTTAATCAAGTGCTTTTTGAAAGTGGTAGTAAGTGAATGGATTTTTAGACTTCAGGAAAAAAGAATACGGGAAACCAAATTGGGTTATGAAAACTAGAACATCAAACTCAACTGTTTATCCTTTGCAGATGATTTAGCAATAATGTTCTAAAACATTGATGCAGCAACTGAGCAAATCAACCTGTTGAAGGAGACGGCGGAAAAGGTGGCATTACAAATTTCTTTCGAGAAGACAAAATTCATAATAAACCTTAAAAACGCTTGAAAATTCATAATCACAATATATACTAGACTCGACAGAGAGAATAAACGAATAAATTAAACAACTTTTTCCAGTTCATAGCAGTATGATGCAGTAACCAGTGATAAGTTTCGAAGAGATAAACCGTCTTAGCTGCATCTTAAGTACTTCGGGGAAGTAATACAACCAAATGGTCTACATAAAGAAGCAAATATAAATATGCCCAAAAAAAGGAGTTGGCTTATCAGTTAACGAAGGACGTCTGCAATAAGAAATCACCATTAACGCAACAAAGTGTTCAGTCCTCAACAGAAAAGAAGGAATTTAAGAGCTGGAGGAAAAGGAAAGAAAGGTACTACCGAAAACACTTCGTTCAAGAAAAGTTGGGAGTATGTGCACGAGAAAAAGTAATGAAGAAATCGACGTCGAAAAATGAAAAACTATCTGATGCTCAAAGGGAAAGGAGAATTTCGTTTTATGGTCTCTTGGTTCGAATGAACCTGGAAAGACAGGCTGATAGGATATTTGACCATTTCGCAAAAAATCCCAAAACGCAAATCATTTGGTTCAGGGAAGTTAATCCTAAGCAGATCAACTTTCTAAACAGGTTTTTGAAGTTCGCGAGTTTTCAGAAAAAGATCACGAAGTGCATAGCTATATGGAAAGATGAAAGAAAAAAAGAACACACTGAAAAAATGAATAAATACTGGAAAGACCAAAAATAGCGAAGGAAGACACCGCACTAAGAGAATAATTTCACTCGGTTCGTAGATGGTAGAAATCGAAGAAGGAGAAGAGTATCATCGCTTCCCAATCCGCAGGCGCACACTGTCGGTTCATTCTGCGCTGCAGAGGGCGTTGTGGTGGACTAAGCATCTTCCTTTGTCTGCCGGCTAGAGATGGGTAGTTCGCGAACGAACGGGTCCAAAGGAACGGTTCACCAAGATGAACGAAAGGACCAAGGAACGAATTCCAAGAAACGATCGGTTCATAGCTCACTTCGGTCGCGGCGGTCTACTTACAGTCCCCGGGAACGAGGAACGATCAGTTCATAGTTCACTTCTGTCGCAGCGGTCTACTTATAGTTCCCGGGAACGAGGAACGATCGGTTCATAGTTCACTTCGGTTGCGGCGGTCTACTTATAGTTCCTGGGAACGAGGAACGATCGGTTCATAGTTCACTAGTTCACTTCGGTCGCGGCGGTCACTTCGGCAGTTCTCGTTCTAGCCCGGGTCGCGCGCTCGTCTCAGTCTCGGTCTCCCTCGGCCGCACTCGTCGTTCTTCGCATGACCACCTGTCTCACTTCCACTACCGACTGCTCCTACTTAGTTCAGTATTCAGTTGATCGTTTCGTTCACTGCACTCGCCCATTTTACATGTGTTCCAAACTGTTCTTTAACTTGGTTCTGGCTATTCAGCGTCCACGATCGGTAATCAAAAAGTATTTTATAGTTACGTGAATTACATAAAAATTACGTTGTATGTAATAGGTACTTCTTTTCAGGTACCAAAAGGGCGTATCAGCTCACTTCATTATATCGATGAACAGCAGAAGATATACTTATAACAAGGCAAGTTTTTTTGTTATTCATATATTTTTTGGTTTCATCGACTTGATTTAGCAGCTAACTTTCAATAATTTGCTTAATTTTTAGTGTAAGAAAATTCATATCAAACGACTTTCGTGTATCTTTCATATACAAAACGTTACATTTAGGAGGGCTCCAATTATTTTTAAATTTGATTGTTTGCATTACCTGCTAGTTTGGTTTCTTTGAAAAAAAAAGTGGGTTGTGGGTCATTTTGTCTCAGTAGGAAAAGCGGTGCCTCTCCATTTGAAAAGACATAGATTGCCATAAAATCGTATTTACTTATTATCTCAAAAACATTTGTTCAGAAGGAGCTTTCAAACCAAAAACTTTATTACTGCGAACTTAATTATTATTATTATTATTATTATTGCTGCATCAACTTTAATAATGCAACACAAAAACCTAATTTTTACTAAGCGTTTGACGCAAGTATGAGAAAACCACACTTTATTTTATGCTTCCATAAAGTCTCTACTTAGCCTACGAACTCAGAGACAACGTGAAGTATATATAGGGTGTAAACGATTATTGTTTACAACGTAGCATAGCTATGTAGTAGAAGTCGAAACGAAGAATTTTATACAAGACACTAGTGGTCTATTAAGTTGGGAAACAGTCACCAACAGGTTTATAGGACTACATGAGCTATAGCCCATGAGCGTCGCGTGAGATTTTCATGTTCTCTTCTCCAGCTCTCTACACATCGTCATCGATTGATACGTAATTGTTGCTTGCATTAGCTTGTTATTTCTTCACTGCCTAATCATTACATGTTTGTCTGTTTGTTGTATCTGCTCGTAACGGGCAACACATCGTCCGTAATTGACGAGCAGTCTGTACTCGGGGCCGATTTTCCGTGCGCCACCCTATACGATTTCCCTGCAATCAGCCACACAAGGCTACGGTTGGCTAAACGAGAGGTTCTGCAGAATCACAGAAATTACTTCTAAAAGTGTGTAAGAAATCTGTAGTGAATAAAAACTCTACAGTAGGGAGGCAAGTGCCCCCTCTTGGTGCCTTCCATCCTTCAGTCACCTACACTACTAGTTTTCAGTTTTTCTTAAGAACCATGTACCAAGCACAAATGAACGGTGAACGAGTAAAAATGAACGGTTCCCAAAAAAGAACGATCAGCAGCGAACTAGTTCCCAAGGATGAACGAGTTTGCCCATCTCTACTGCCGGCTCCACGCCTGGAAGTGACGACTCCCCTGTTCCAAGGGCGAATCGTTGTTACCAGTGAAGAGCGCAGCCGCTTTCCAGCCATCATCACTCCGGGTTTAACCTGTAATCCATATAAACGTCAAAACTGAACTAGACTCTGTCGGCTATTGGCAGTGCACTTTTTGATTTTTCGGGAATTGAAATGCTTGAAAAGTTAGCTTATGCTGAAAACGGCGTACAAGTTACCCACACTATATTTCTCCTATGTTTTGTAATGTGGGCACTTAGCGACCTCCGAGCTATTAGCATAATTTCAAATCTTTCTTAAACTTCTTCTCGTTTGCGCACTTAAAGTCAAATATTTAAGAAACTGACTAATTTGTTAAATAGTCGGGCTTTAGCACCAGTTTAACACATGGGAGTTCCATAGTTTAAAGCAACTGGGCTCCACTGTTATTACCGATTCTATCGGCTGCTGTACCTTCAGGCGTTCCCGCTCTCGTAACAGCAGGACTGGATCCCGGAGAACGTCTACTGCTTATCAACAGAGGATTCACTCATATAATGACACCTGACACTGGCGTCATAACACTGATTAAAATGCCAACATCTGGTGCGAGATGTCATGTCCACAGGCAAAGTGACCTACGCATTGATTCGGATGCTCTGATCTGGGTTTTCATTTTTTATTTCCATTTATTTATTTTTGTTATTAACGTGTCACGCGTCTATCAAAGTGAAATAAAATTTTTGCTTTGTTATTTATGCTACCATTAATTACCTGTCTATGTCTTTTATTTCTCACGTTTATTTCGGTGCTTTAAATGGCGGACTACTCCATGGTAAACTGTGTACCGTTCAGAGCAGCTAAAGAACGAATCAATTAAAGACCTAATGGTCAATTAATATTCCTCACACTTTTAGGAAAAATTACATTTTTAATGCCCAAGATATCAGAGACTAATTAATCGTTGTCACTTTTAACTATCTCTGTCACTATTATTAGCCACAGTTTTGAAATGAATAGCCAAACAGTACCACAGCTCAGTAATTATTTTATAAATTTAATTATTATATATAAAAGTTTTAAAGTATATTACAGTAATATAAATGGTATACTGAAACCAGCTCTCATTACTTACACCTCAACGATAGTTGGCATTAACTACACTACAGGCCATTGAAATTGCTACATCACGAAGATGACGTGCTACAGACGCGAAATTTAACCGACAGGAAGAACATGCTGTGATATGCAAATGATTAGCTTTTCAGATCATTCACACAAGGTTGGCGCCGATGGCGACACCCACAACGTGCTGACATGAGGAAAGTTTCCAACCGATTTCTCATACACAAACAGCAGTTGACCGGCGTTGCCTGGCGAAACGTTGTTGTGATGCCTCGTGTAAGGAGGAGAAATGCATAACATCACGTTTCCGACTTTGATAAAGGTCGGATTGTGGCCTATCGCAATTTCGGTTTATCGTATCGCGACATTGCTGCTCGCGTTGGTCGAGATGCAATGACTGTTAGCAGAATATGGAATCGGTGGGTTCAGGATGGTTGGACGGAACGCCGTGCTGGATCCCACGGCCAGGTATCACCAGCAGTCGAGATGACAGGCATCTTATCCGCATGGCTGTAACGGATCGTGCAGCCTCGTCTCGATCCCTGAGTCACCAGATGGGGGCGTTTTCAAGACAACAACCATCTGCACGAACAGTTCGACGACGTTTGCAGCAGCATGGACTATCAGCTCGGAGACCATGGCTGCGGTTACTCTTGACGCTGCATCACAGACGGGAGCGCCTGCGATGGTGCGCACAACGACGAACCTGGGTGCACGAATGGCAAAACGTCATTTTTTTCAGATGAATCCAGCTTCTATTTACAGCATCATGATGCGCGCATCCGTGTTTAGCGACATCGTGATGAACGCACATTGGAAGCGTGTATTCGTCATCGCCATACTAGCGTATCACCCGGCGTGATGGTATGGGGTGCCATTGGTTACACGTCTTGGTCACCTCTTGTTCGAATTGACGGCACTTTGAACAGTGGACATTACATTTCAGATGTGTTACGACCCGTGGCTCTACCCTTCATTCGATCCCTGCGAAACCCTGCATTTCAGCAGGATAATGCACGACCGCATGTTGCAGGTCCTGTACGGGTCTTTCTGGATACAGAAAATGTTCGACTGATCCCCTTGCCAGCACGTTCTCCAGATCTCTCACCAATTGAAAACGTGTTGCCAATGGTGGCCGAGCAACTGGCTCGTCACAATACGCCAGTCACTACTCTTGATGAACTGTGGTATCGTGTTGAAGCCGCATTGGTAGCTGTACCTGTACACGCCATCCAAGCTGTGTTTGACTCAATGCCCAGGCGTATGAAGGCCGTTATTACGGCCAGAGGTGGTTGTTCTCGGTACTGATTTCTTAGGATCTATGCACCCAAATTGCGTGAAAATGTAATCATATGTCAGATCTAGTATAATATATTTGTCCAATGAATACCCGTATATCATCTGCATTTCTTCTTGGTGTAGCAAATTTTAATGGCCAGTGGTGTATACGCCCATTAATTTTTTTTATCTGTGACGGTTATTCCTTTATGTTTCTTTCGCTTAGATATCTTCTGACATATCGATTTATGCAATTCTGGGATCATACCGTCAACAAAATTGCATATTATTGAAATCTGTTATTTTGTGTAGGACCTGGCCCATTTCTCTAGTTGTATTTGCGTACAATGAAATGTATTCTAATAAAATCCTTACATTCAGCTCTTGGCCACAACTCAGAGTACATGGATATATTCTTTTCGATGGATGTTACGTACGGTGGTCTGCAAATTTCAGATATTGCAGATGTGTCGTATTAAAGTATTTCTACTGACTTAAAAAGCTTGTCAACAGACTGCACTATATATTTTTTTCAGATTTTATTGCTTACCTGCATCTCAGCACACGCTCATCTTCATCAGCATGATGAATTACACGAATGTAATTAGCACATAAGTTTCTTTGAAGAATGAAATTGGTAAAGGTAATGTTCTCTACTGACACAGATTTTGAGTGATTTGTTAAATATGTGACTGCTAAGTGTATTTGGGAATTCGACAAACACCCCGAAGGCCCTCTGACCATTTCCTCCATCTCTGTCTCTGAGCATTATCTCCTTCCACCTCTCTCTGTCCATCCCCTCCTCCCCATTTTCTGTGTCCATTTCCTCCCCACTCTGTTGCGTCTTACCACTTTCTCTGCACTTGAGCCTTGTTTATTTTTATTACAATCGAGACATTGATGGGGCATTAAAATCGAATAAAATGAAACAGTAAATCGGTTGGGAACACTGGCAGACGGTGTGTGTTAGATATCTCTCCAGCTGCTAGTCGCTTTAGTATTTTAATCTGGCAATGTAGAGAACTACAAAGTATAGGACAAATCGGATTCCGTAGTAGTATTGTAATTGTAAGCCGATGAACCACAAATACAACTTTCCTGTTTTCTATAAAACCAAGATCGAGGAAGAGCACAGTATAGCACTTTGTTGCGTGTACCATTTTTGATTCAAAATATAACATCAAAAAACGTTTTGCATCACCTCGGTTCCGAGAGTTCTGAAACCTGTACAGAAAATTGGAATGGATATCAATATAAACATCCTTTCCGCTCTTTTTATTGCCCATGAAAACCACAAATTGTATGTTGTACCACCTTACAGCGAGACCTTCAGAGGTCGTGGTCCAGATTACTGTATACACCGGTACCTCCAATACCCAGTAGCACGTTCTCTCGCAATGATGCATGCCTGTATTCGTCGTGGCACACTATCCATAAGTTCGCCAAGGCACTGTTGGTTCAGATTGTCCCACTCCTCAACGGGTATTCGGCGTAGATCCCTCAGACTAGTTGGTGGGTCACGTCGTCCATCAACAGCCCCTTTCAATCTATCCTAGGTATGTTTTTGATAGGGTTCATGTCTGGAAAACATGCAGCCACTCTAGTCGAGCGATGTCGCTATTCAGAAGGAAGTCATTCAGAAGATGTGCAATATGGCGGCGCGAATTGTCGTCCACACAGACGAATGCCTCGCCAATATGCTGCCGATATGGATGCACTATCGGTCAGAGGATTGTATTCACATATCGTACAGGGGATACGGCGCCTTCCATGACCACCAGCGGCGTACGTCGGCTCCACGTAATGCCACCTCAAAACAGCAGCGAACCTCCACCTTGCTGCACTCGCTGGACAGTGTGTCCAAGGCGTTCAGCCTGACCGGGTTGCCTCCAAACACGTCTCCGGCGATTGTCTCTTTGAAGGCATATGCGACACTCGTCGGTGCAGAGAACATGACGCCAATCCTGAGTGGTCCATTCGGCATGTTGTTGGGCCCATCTGTACCGCGCTTCATGGTGACGTGGTTGCAAGATGGACCTCGCCATGAACGTCGGGAGTGAAGTTGCGTATCACGCAGCCTATAGCGCACAGTACGAGTCGTAACACAATATCCTGTCACTGCACGAAAAGCGTTATTCAACATTATGGCGTTGCTGGCAGGGTTCCTCCGAGCCATAATCCGAAACGTAGCGGTCGTCCACTGCAGTAGTAGTCCTGAGCGAGGCTTGTCATCGACAGTTCCTGTCTCTCTGTATCTCCTCCAAGTCCGAACAACATTGCTTTGGTTCACTCCGAGACGCCTGGACACTTCCTTTGTTGAGGGCCCTTCCTGGCACAAAGTATCAATGTGAACGCAATCGAACCGCGGTATGGACCGTCTAGGCATGTCTGAACTACAGACAACACGAGTCGTGTACCTCCTTCCTGGTGGAATGACTGGATCTGATCGGCTGTCGGACCTCCTCCGCTTCTCATGCATGGTTGTTTACATCTTCGAGCAGGTTCAGTGACATATCTGAACAGTTAAAATGGACTGTGTCTGTGATACAATATCCACAGTCAACGTCTATCTTCAGGAGTCCAACGAACTGGGGTGATGCAAAACTTTTTTTGATGAGGGTATAACAAGAAATAATTATAAGGGATAAAAAATCTGTGTAATGGTTTACATGTTATCCTATCATCGCTCAATCGGACTGAAAGGAATAAATCGAAACCACATATTTCCTTAGCCCTGGTTTACCGTTTTCTTTCTCGCAGTCGGTTTTAACAAAAAAAATCTATATATTTTTCTGGACAACCGAACTCCGGTATTATTTTTCATGAAAATCAAGGAAAATCTCTCAGAGATCCTAAGCAACGTTAATAATCAATGACTTGCGTTTGTATAACAATTTAGCAATACATGTACATGGAACACAGCAATGTGAAGAATAAACGCTACTAAATATCAGATAGAGACCGTATTAATAATATCAAATTCACTCCTAGCCACACACGCAGCGGTGGATGAACTTTGCGACTTCTCATAAAGGGACGGAATGTAACATTTTTTCCACCGTGTGAGGCATGTCAGGTTTATGATGGTAATCACATGACTTCTTCATTTCCAACCTCATACACCGGGAATAAATTTGAAGTTCATTCATTGTTCCTCTGTTTCTTTACAATTCACCATATTAATTTACCTAATGCCGCGCTTTAGGCGTCGTCCTTCAGGAATTTCGTTCTTCACGTCAGTATTTGCTGCAAGTAGAGTGGCATTATTGTTAAAAGAAAAGCACTTCTCTCGTTTGAGCCATTTTGTTTTAATTCCTCTATAGTCCTGTATAATTCACTATTGTGTTAATCTGATCTCTACTCCACTAGTTCTCTTTCCGTTAGTACATTCCACTAAATAGCCACACAGTTTCATTTCACAGTTCGTCTCCGGGCAAGTAAGCACTAGGCCAACGAACGACAGCCAACGGCTTCGTTGACTGAGATTGGCTTAGTGTGTACGAGAGACAAACGAAGCGGTTGGCTTTGCTTGCGCTCCGGTCTGCTAGCGGCGACATTAAAGCGCTGGCGTTTGCTCGATCTTGGGACCCCTCTCCTGGTGTGGAGGCCGGGTTGAAGGTTCGTTGGTATAGTAACGATTTGCTGTATTTAAATTTATCAGGATTTGCTGTATTTACATTTATCAGGATTTGCTGTATTTAAATTTATCAGGAGAGCCCCAAGTTGCACTTAGAATGTTTTAGCGACGGTCTGCGCTCATTAATTTAACAAGAGCATCATCAGAATCTCGGGGATTTACAGCTTAAAGTACATTAGTTATCTCTTAAATTAAAGTGTGAAACCACTCAATAAAACACACTTAGTGCGGCATGTGGTTGTCCTGAAAAACTTAATGTCAACAGTCGCTATTTTCCCTGCAGGCAATGACTGCTCCCGCTAAAGATGTGTATTTATTGTGTTTAAAAAACTGCTGTTTGGGTTGAAATATGGAAAGAGCATTAGAGCTGATAGAATTTCGTTATGAACGGGAACTTTGTGAGCTGCGAGTGTAAAAACAAATTGAAAAGATAAGACACTTGGAGGGAAATAGCTCTGCTGTTAGAAACCGAAGCACGATGTGAAAAGAGAATGGAGTCTTTACTGACAAGTTTTCATCGTGAACGACAAAAAGAAACAAACAAAATTGGGGGTGACTATTAACTTTCTGCTGCAGGTACAGCTCTCATAAAAGAAGTGTCACCTTCGTAAATTTTAGGGTCGACACAATTCAATAACAACTCGAAATATGTTTCTTTCACTAGGGAAAAAATTATGAAATACCTCACATTCCAATTCAGTTATAAGATCGGACGGTCCGCAGCTCGTGGTCGTGCTGTAGCGTTCTCGCTTCCCGCGCCCGGGTTCCCGGGTTCGATTCCCGGCGGGGTCAGGGATTTTCTCTGCCTCGTGATGACTGGGTGTTGTGTGATGTCCTTAGGTTAGTTAGGTTTAAGTAGTTCTAAGTTCTATGGGAAGTTAAGTCCCATAGTGCTCAGAGCCATTTTAAGATCGGACAATAATTTTGTCCCACCGTACAGCTCCCTTCTTTTTAAATGAGAGATTGTCCACCAGCGTCGTTTCTTCTTCTACTTCTTTTTCTGGTGAGCTTCAGTAAAATAAATGCTGCACATGCGACGACTGCTAAACTCTTTTCTTCCCTCATAACACTGAAGTGCCAAAGAAACTTTTATAGGCATGA
This sequence comes from Schistocerca serialis cubense, assembly GCF_023864345.2. Lineage (NCBI taxonomy): Eukaryota > Metazoa > Arthropoda > Insecta > Orthoptera > Acrididae > Schistocerca > Schistocerca serialis. The sequence continues at coordinate 772,365,708 of NC_064641.1, read as the reverse complement.
GCATTCAAATACCGGGATATGTAAACAGGCAGAGTACGACGCAGCGGTCGGCGACGCCCATATAAGACAACAAGAATGTAGCGCAGCTGTTAGATCGGTTACTACTGCTACAATGGCAGGTTATCAAGATTTGAGTGAGTTTGAACGTAGTGTTACAGTCGGCGCACGAACGATGGGACTCAGCACCTCCGACGTAGCGATGAAGTGGGGATTTTCCAGTTCGACAATATCAGGAGTGTACCGTAAATTTCAGGAATCCGGTAAAAAAACAAATCTCCAACATCGCTACGGCCGGAAAAAAGATCCTGCAAGAACGGGGCCGACGATGACTGAAGAGAATTGTTCAGCGAGCGATGGGACACACCAAATTGGTGCAAAATGGACCCCTGATGACTGCACGACACAAAACTTTACGCCTCGCCAGGATCCGTCAACACCGACATTGAATTGGTAATGACTGGAAACATGTTGCTTGGCCGGACGAGTCTTGTTTCAAATTGTGTCGAGCGGGTGGACATGTACAGCTATGGAGACAACCTCATGAACCTATGGACCGTGCATGTCACCACGGGACTTTTCAAGCAGATGGAGGCTCTGTAATGGTATGGAATGTGCGCAGTTGCAGTGATATGGCACCCTTGATACGTCTAGACACGACTCTGGCAGGTGATACGTACATAACCATCCTGTCTGATGAATTGCATCCATCCATGTCCATTGCGTATTCCGGAGGACTTGGGAAATTCCAGCTGGACAATGCGGTATCTTACACATCCAGAATTGCAGAATTGCTACAGAGTGGCTACAGGAACAATCTTCTGAGTTTAAACACCAAACTCCTCAGACATGAACATTATTGAGTATATTTGGGACACCTTGCAACGTCCTGTTCATAAGATATCTCCACCGCCTCGTGCTCTTACGGATTTGGGGACAACCCTGCAGGATTTGTGGTGTCAGTTCCCTCCAGCGTTACTTCAGACATTAGTCGAGACCGTGCCACGTTGTGTTGTGTCACTCCTGCGTGCTCGCGGCGGCCGTACACGATATTAAGCAGGTGTACCAGTTTCTTTGGGTCTTGTGTGTGATATTGTAATTAAAACGCTACTTCGTAATAATGGTAAAGCTATCAAAGCCAACTGTGATTCCCCATGGCCGAATCCCCGGCCCCCTTGATTTGGCGTGAATGAAAAGAGGCGCGCAAATGAACTGGCGAACAACAATCACCCGAATCCAATCCCTGCCGTTCGTCGGCCTTCTCTGGCCCAGTGTGAACGCGCCTTTAGTCTTCCCTACTTTCGACGAGTACATAAATGTTGTCAGCGGAGTACGACGTCAGTCCTTTCCTGTTCTGGAACGCCCAGCACTTTCTGCTCTGTGTCTCTGATTTACGTATTAAATAACAGTACCCATAACCTAGAATGGATCTTCAGGCAGATAAAAACTGAGGCCGGCCAGTGTGGTCGAGTGGTTCTAAACGCTTCAGTCTGGAACCGCGCTACCACTACGGTCGCAGGTTCGAATCCTGCCTCGGCCAGGGATGTGTGTGATGGGTTAGTTAGGTTTAAGTAGTTCTAAGTTCTAGGGGACTGATGACCTCAGATGTTAAGTCCCATAGTGCTCGGAGCCATTTGAACCATTTAATAACTGAGGGCCGGACAGAGAGCCGATCCTGGAACCTTCGTCTTTCTCGGATAATTGCTCTAGCGACTGGGATAGGCAAACAAGTCTCAGACTCCACCCTCACAGCTGTACTTCCAACATCACCTCCTCCCCTATCTACCAAACATCTCACATGTTCTTGCGCATACCTCGTGCGACAAGTAGCACTGCTGGCGCAGTGATACTGGAGAAAATCACACGGCTTTAACCAGCTAGGAAGTTTCAGGTGAACAACTGCAGCGCTGCAAAGTGAAAGGTCGATCCGGAGATAACCTCAGATTTTGCCCTATACCTTTTCATAGGTGTCACAGAGTATATGCACGTCATCGATTTTTGTTTCACACTCTTCTACGATTTAGTACCCCTCTCTGTCGAACGGCCGATATTGCATTATGCCTAAGCAGCTTGCAAAGGGACGCATTTCGCTTCGTTCCTGGTCCCTCTGCCTCCTGGGCTTGTCACCAAGTCTCGCAATGAGGGCACTCACAACTGCGCCAGAAGTTTGCTGCTGCAGTGAGCAGCGATAAACAGCGGACTGGAATCAATACAGCCTCGCAGGCAATGGCTGGCAAACGCATTACACTGCTCTCCCTATTCTGGTGCCTTGACATGAAGAAGGTGTTATTGCTGCTCTAGACTGTTCGACAGCCATTTCATGGTAGCAATGTAGTTACGGCAGAAGGTAAAAGTTGTCTGTCCAACACACAGATGACACCGACGTCAATGAAAAAAAGTTTTTGTAATACATGTTCATGGTGCTCTGTGACGTCAACTTCATCTGCGGAATCATTTTTCTAGCGTTTCCTAATGCATTTATGTTGCACTGTTACGTATGGTGTATTCAAATATGTGAACTGAAGCACTATATATTCAGGAATCTATTCGTTTCACTCCTTTTTATTCTAACGGAAATTCTTCTGTATTTTGCAAAAACAGACATAATGTCTTATGGGACAACCGCAATCAGTGATTTTATAATGTTACTTAAAATCCGTCTTGATTGCAACTTTTTTTTATTTTTTTTTTATTTTTTTATTTTTTTTTATTCATATGACCGGTTTCGGTTCATTCAGAACCATCTTCAGATCTGATATTTAAGTTACAGGAGTAACCCGTCCAATTCAGCAACTTTCACATGGTACGTCATTTTATGTGACGTAGCATGTGAAAGTTGCTGAATTGGACGGGTTACTCCTGTAACTTAAATATCAGATCTGAAGATGGTTCTGAATGAACCGAAACCGGTCATATGAATAATAAAAAAAATTTGCAATCAAGACGGATTTTAAGTAACATTATTCTTCTGTATTTGATGCTTTGTGAGGAGTCTGCTTCTTTGTTTTTAACAAGAAAACCTTGCCATACGTTTCTTTATGACCATTCATGTGAAGATTCCCCAAAAACGTCAGCATGAATCAAAATCTCTGGTGTACAGTCTGGTCCATTGAGAGTGACCGGGCCAAATATCTCACGAAACAAGCATCAAACGAAAAAACTACAAAGAACGAAACTCGTCTAGCTTGAAGGGGGAAACCAGATGGCGCTATGGTTGGCCCGCTAGATGGCGCTGCCATACGTCAAATGGATATCAACTGCGTTTTTTTTTTTAAATAGGAACCCCCATTTTATTGCATATTCGTATAGTACGTAAAGAAATATGGATGTTTTAGTTGGAACATTTTTTTCGCTTTGTGATACACGGCGCTGTAATAGTCACGTGGTCACGTGGTATCATGTAATATTCCGCCAGTGCGGACGGTATTTCCTTCTTGATACATTACTCGTGTTAAAATGGACTGTTTACCAATTGCGGAAAAGGTCGATATCGTGGTGATGTATGGCTATTGTGATCAAAATGCCCAACGGGCGTGTGCTATGTATGCTGCTCGGTGTCCGGACGGTTCGCCGGATAGTTATGATATTTAAGGAAACAGGAAGTTTTCAGCCACATGTGGAACGTCAACCACGATCTGCAACAAATGATGCCCAAGTAGGCTTTTAGCTGCTGTCGCGGCTAATCCACACATCAGTAGCAGACGAACTGCGCGAGAATCGGGAATCTCAAAAACGTCGGTGTTGAGAATGCTACATCAACATCGATTGCACCCTACTATATTTCTATGCACCGGGAATTGCATGGCGACGACTTTGAACGTCGTGTACAGTTCTGCCACTGGGCACAAGAGAAATCACGGACGATGACAGATTTTTTGCACGCGTTCTATTTAGCGACGAAGCGTCATTCACCAAAAGCGGTAACATAAACCTGCATAATATGTACTATTGGGCAACGGAAAATCCACGATGGCGGCGACCTTGGCGGGTTAATGTGTGGTACGGCATTATGGGAAGAAGGATAACTGGCCCCCATTTTATCCATGACAATCTAAATGATGCAATGTATGCTGATTTCCTACGTAGTGTTCTATCGATGTTACTATAAGATGTTTCACTACATGACCGAATGGCGATGTACTTCCAAGATGATGGATGTCCGGCGCATAGCTCTCGTGCATTGCAGCGGTATTGAATAGTATATGTCCGACAGGTGGATTGGTCGTCGAAGCACAATACCATGGCCCGCACGTTCACCGGATCTGACGTACCCGGATTTCTTTCTGTGGGGAAAGTTGAAGGATATTTGCTATCGTGATCCACCGACAACGCCTGACAACATGCGTCAGCGCATTGTCAATGCATGTGCGAACGTTACGGAAGGCGAACTACTCGCTGTTGAGAGGAATGTCGCTACACGTATTATCAAATGCATTGAGGTTGACGGACATCATTTTGAGCATTTAGTGCATTAATGTGGTATTTACAGGTAATCACGCTGTAACAGCATGCGTTCTCAGAAATGATAAGTTCAGAAAGGCACACGTATCACATTGGAACAACCGAAATAAAATGTTCAAACGTACCTAAGTTCTGTATTTTAATTTAAAAAACCTACCTGTTTCCAACTATTCGTCTAAAATTGTAAGCCATATGTTTATGATTATTACAGCGCCATCTATCACAAAGCCAAAAAAGTGGTCCAACTAAAACATCCGTATTTATTTACGTACTACAGGAATATGTAATAAAAATGGCGGTTCCTATTTAAAAAAAAAAACGCAGTTGATATCCGTTTGACCTATGGCAGCACCATGTAGCGGGGCAACCATAGCGCTATCTGGTTTCCCCCTTCAAGCTAGACAAGTTTCGTTCTTTGTAGTTTTTTTCGTTTGACGCTTATTTCTTGAGATATTTGGCCCGGGGACGATCAATGGACCACCCTGTATAAACAATTTGGTATTGATAGCTATGCGATTAAAAGTGAACGCAACCATTTGCGTAATAGAGATATCAGAAGTGAATGTATGGTAGATTGTAGAAAAATAGTGACCGTATTTTTCGCCACGCATTTCAAAGGTTTTACTAATTTCGACATTGTGTGCGGCAATTTGCTGTCTGGATCTAGGTCCGCCGGCCGCTGGTGGCCGAGCGGTTCTAGGCACTTCAGTCTGGAACCGCGCGACCGCTACGGTCGCAGGTTCGAATCCTGCCTCGGGCATGGATGTGTGTGATGTCCTTAGGTTAATTAGGTTTAAGTAGTTCTAAGTTCTAGGTGACTGATGACCTCAGATGTTAAGTCCCATAGTTCTCAGAGCCATTTGATCTAGGTCTACCAGCTGACATGGTGCACGAAACAACGCTTTCGTCTTCCTGGAAAAATACTGACGCACAGAGGATATCAGTATCTCTTGTTTGTTAACATTAAGGTTTTCTCGGCGAAGGGAATGCAGACAACTTTGGAGAAGAAGCGTGGATCTATTCTGCTTCTAGTTTCAGTGTCTTCTTATTTCGTCCTAATACGATATGTATACAAATTTATTCTCTGAGGAAACGGTTTAACCGAATAAGTTATCGCTATCGTATATGCTTATTTCGTATACCTTCTAAAATCACGAATTAGGGAATAAATACAACAACACGAACAGATAGTGACGCGTGTTAAAACGCCGCTCCTGGGACGGCGAGGTGGGCGGCCTCTGGACCGAATCTGCCCAGCGCATTAACCACAAGAATCAGTGTGCCGGCCAGCCTAGATATGGTTTTTAGGAGGTTTCCCACACACCACTAGGCAAATACCAGGCTAGCATCGAAGTCCCACTTCAGTTACATGATCCGCAAACATTCTGAAAACTTTCGCTCAGTTTCACATGAAAAACCGTAAGTTAACCATGCCAAATTCATTCATAACCATGTTGACAGTGCGCCGATGCGGGACAAAGATACAAGAAAAAGAAGAAGGAGGGAAGAAATATAACCGTCAAACAGTTGATAAAGTGCACTGACCTTAAAGATACTACATCGAAACGTAATTGCCTTTCTGACAAGAAAATTATTGCAGCGCTAGCCAAACTACATTCAGATTATCCTCCGTAGCTACATGAATATGAAAATTTGATTGTGAACACCTTCATGATCAATCTAGTACGCATTAATCATTTTTAGTTCTCGATTATCCGTTCTGATAATGTGATAACGCTATTTTCTGTTCTGCTATGTACGACAGGAATTAACAGAGAATGCTGTATGGGAGCTGTATCATAATCCTGCGCTTCAAGGTAATCAAATTCGAGATTCGCTCCAGAGGCGCTAAGCGCTAAATTCATCAATACTCGAAGAAGAGAGAAGGCGCTGACGACGACTGAATGAGACGGACTAAATTGCGCATTAATTATTTACGTGACTGCGCTTCCGTAATTACTTTTGACGCAACGCTTCGTTTAGTATTCCGTACAATCAGCAGCGTCTTCTAATCTGCAGTCCGCGGGGAGATGATGGAGCGTTGGTGTCGTAATTCACAGCACATATTTCATATACCGCTGGTGACAGAATTCAGCGTGGCATATACTCTTCATTTTCCCTTGAACAGTTTAGGGTGTTCTCAGTCGCAGCTCAAGTAGGTGTACGGTTTTCCATTGTAATATGGAACTAAATGTATCGTTGCTTAGAATAAACATTTATTCCATTTATTCTGAAATTAATTCCAAACAGCTACATTTGATGATATTCATTCATTAGAATCGATTTCGAAGCTTTTATGGCTTCATTATCAGTTACGTTGGAGCTACATATGTACAGCACCCTCCATATGTTTCGAAACGCCAAGTGATTATCGACAACGAAGAGGAAATACAATATAAAATTGCGTTTCATTGTTTTTTAAATGTTTATTAAACTCAACCAACACCCCGGTAAACGCAGTTATTAAATTTTAAGTTCCTCAAAATAGCCAACATTTGCTTCAATCACTGCCTTGCATACTCTCGACCTGCGATATGTCAATTTTGCCAGGGTTTCAGTTGGAATTAGTCTCCATTCTTGTTGAATGTCGCCCCACAAGTGTTTCCCCACTCGTGATTCCCCTTTTTCAGATTCTCCTGTTCAACTCATCCAGTAGCAGTTCGAAGAGGTTACAATGAATGGACTGGCAAGGCCATTGCCCTTTTTTTCAAAATTTTCTGTATCTCTAAGAGATTTCACTCAGTTGTGACACAAGCGTGATATATGTTTTAGGTCGTTGTATTGCTGCAAGACAAACCCTTTCCCAGTCAGATGTAAACCATATCTCTTGGTATGTCGCTGAAGAATGGCATGATAACCCTTTTGTTCATTTTTACAAATGCTTTCACCAAATCACCAAATTTATTCCCTCAAAATGATTCCCATACCATCACAGACCCCTTCCATGCTTGACAGTTGGAATTACATACAGAGGATTAAAGCGGTGTACGAAATGACGACGTTTACTTCCGGATATTTCGAAGTTGGATTCATCAGTGTATCTTACCCGATCTCTTGGTGTCTAATGTTGGTGTGTCGTATCCCACTGAAACCCTGTTTCCTTATTAACAGGGCGCAACAATAGAATCCTTCTTGCTACATAACGCTGGCAGGAGCCGTTTCACTGTTGACCCACTCACTGGTATATCCATAGTTTTATTTAGTTCAGCAGTCAATTTACGGACACTTTCGAATCTACTACGTCTACTGGTCGCTACCAGATAGCGTTCCTGGCTTCTGATATTTTCCTGAGCGAGGACGATCTTTATAAGTGTATGAAGATGGTACCTTCATATACACAGGGTGTTACAAAAAGGTACGGCCAAACTTTCAGGAAACATTCCTCACACACAAAGAAAGAAAATATGTTATGTGTACATGTGTCCGGAAACGCTTACTTTCCATGTTAGAGCTCATTTCATTACTTCTCTTCAAATCACATTAATCATGGAATGGAAACACACAGCAACAGAACGTACCAGCGTGACTTCAAACACTTTGTTACAGGAAATGTTCAAAATGTCCTCCGTTAGCGAGGATACATGCATCCACCCTCCGTCGCATGGAATCCCTGATGCGCTGATGCAGCCCTGCAGAATGGCGTATTGCATCACAGTCGTCCACAATACGAGCACGAAGAGTCTGTACATTTGGTACCGGGGTTGCGTAGACAAGAGCTTTCAAATGCCCCTACAAATGAAAGTCAAGAGGGTTGAGGTCAGGAGAGCGCGGAGGCCATGGAATTGGTCCGCCTCTACCAATCCATCGGTCACCGAGTCTGTTGTTGAGAAGCGTACGAACACTTCGACTGAAATGTGCAGGAGCTCCAACGTGCATGAACCACATGTTGTGTCGTACTTGTAAAGAGACATGTTCTACCAGCACAGGTAGAGTATCCCGTATGAAATCATGATAACGTGCTCCATTGAGCGTAGGTGGAAGATCGAAACTAAAATGAGCTCTAACATGGAAATTAAGCGTTTCCGGACACATGTCCACATAACATCTTTTCTTTATTTGTGTGTGAGGAATGTTTCCTGCAAGTTTGGCCGTACCATAACAGAAAAAATGGTTCAAATGGCTCTGAGCACTATGGGACTCAACTGCTGTGGTCATAAGTCCCCTAGAACTTAGAACTACTTAAACCTAACTAACCTAAGGACATCACACATATCCATGCCCGAGACAGGATTCGAACCTGCAACCGTAGTGGTCGTGCGGTTCCAGACTGTAGCGCCTTTATACACTCCTGGAAATTGAAATAAGAACACCGTGAATTCATTGTCCCAGGAAGGGGAAACTTTATTGACACATTCCTGGGGTCAGATACATCACATGATCACACTGACAGAACCACAGGCACATAGACACAGGCAACAGAGCACGCACAATGTCGGCGCTAGTACAGTGTATATCCACCTTTCGCAGCAATGCAGGCTGCTATTCTCCCATGGAGACGATCGTAGAGATGCTGGATGTAGTCCTGTGGAACGGCTTGCCATGCCATTTCCACCTGGCGCCTCAGTTGGACCAGCGTTCGTGCTGGAGGTGCAGACCGCGTGAGACGACGCTTCATCCAGTCCCAAACATGCTCAATGGGGGACAGATCCGGAGATCTTGCTGGCCAGGGTACTTGACTTACACCTTCTAGAGCACGTTGGGTGGCACGGGATACATGCGGACGTGCATTGTCCTGTTGGAACAGCAAGTTCCCTTGCCGGTCTAGGAAGGGTAGAACGATGGGTTCGATGACGGTTTGGATGTACCGTGCCCTATTCAGTGTCCCCTCGACGATCACCAGTGGTGTACGGCCAGTGTAGGAGATCGCTCCCCACACCATGATGCCGGGTGTTGGCCCTGTGTGCCTCGGTCGTATGCAGTCCTGATTGTGGCGCTCACCTGCACGGCGCCAAACACGCATACGACCATCATTGGCACCAAGGCAGAAGCGACTCTCATCGCTGAAGACGACACGTCTCCATTCGTCCCTCCATTCACGCCTGTCGCGACACCACTGGAGGCGGGCTGCACGATGTTGGGGCGTGAGCGGAAGACGGCCTAACGGTGTGCGGGACCGTAGCCCAGCTTCATGGAGACGGTTGCGAATGGTCCTCGCCGATACCCCAGGAGCAATAGTGTCCCTAATTTGCTGGGAAGTGGCGGTGCGGTCCCCTACGGCACTGCGTAGGATCCTACGGTCTTGGCGTGCATCCGTGCGTCGCTGCGGTCCGGTCCCAGGTCGACGGCCACGTGCACCTTCCGCCGACCACTGGCGACAACATCGATGTACTGTGGAGACCTCACGCCCCACGTGTTGAGCAATTCGGCGGTACGTCCACCCGGCCTCCCGCATGCCCACTATACGCCCTCGCTCAAAGTCCGTCAACTGTTTAGGAGTGTATATATATATATATATATATATATATATATATATATATATATATATACCGCCACTTCCCAGCAAATTAGGGACACTGTTGCTCCTGGGGTATCGGCGAGGACCATTCGCAACCGTCTCCATGAAGCTGGGCTACGGTCCCGCACAACGTTAGGCCGTCTTCCGCTCACGCCCCAACATCGTGCAGCCCGCCTCCAGTGGTGTCGCGACAGGCGTGAATGGAGGGACGAATGGAGACGTGTCGTCTTCAGCGATGAGAGTCGCTTCTGCCTTGGTGCCAATGATGGTCGTATGCGTGTTTGGCGCCGTGCAGGTGAGCGCCACAATCAGGACTGCATACGACCGAGGCACACAGGGCCAACACCCGGCATCATGGTGTGGGGAGCGATCTCCTACACTGGCCGTACACCACTGGTGATCGTCGAGGGGACACTGAATAGTGCACGGTACATCTAAACCGTCATCGAACCCATCGTTCTACCATTCCTAGACCGGCAAGGGAACTTGCTGTTCCAACAGGACAATGCACGTCCGCATGTATCCCGTGCCACCCAACGTGCTCTAGAAGGTGTAAGTCAAGTACCCTGGCCAGCAAGATCTCCGGATCTGTCCCCCATTGAGCATGTTTGGGACTGGATGAAGCGTCGTCTCACGCGGTCTGCACCTCCAGCACGAACGCTGGTCCAACTGAGGCGCCAGGTGGAAATGGCATGGCAAGCCGTTCCACAGGACTACATCCAGCATCTCTACGATCGTCTCCATGGGAGAATAGCAGCCTGCATTGCTGCGAAAGGTGGATATACACTGTACTAGTGCCGACATTGTGCGTGCTCTGTTGCCTGTGTCTATGTGCCTGTGGTTCTGTCAGTGTGATCATGTGATGTATCTGACCCCAGGAATGTGTCAATAAAGTTTCCCCTTCCTGGGACAATGAATTCACGGTGTTCTTATTTCAATTTACAGGAGTGTATTTATAGTTAAGGCTCACCGGCCATTTGACCATCGTCTTCTGCGCGTACGCACAAACAGTGCCCGAACTCTTACAGGAATCGGCAAAAAAGCTGCAATTAATGAGTATAATGGGCAGGGGACAATAAGTTGGGAATGTGGGTCTCAGATGGACAGAGAGCTGGTCACCCTCTGTAATAAAAAAAACTGAGTAAGTGAATCAACTTTCAACTTGAACGGATGTCTTGTGACGTCTGCTCAGACCAAACGCAACGAACAATACCGAACCAAAAAAAAAAAAGAAAGATGGATAGAGCGCGTGCCATGTAAGCAGGAAATCCCCGGTTCGAGCCCCAGTCGGGGCACACATTTTCAATTGTCCCCGTTGAGTTTTATCAACTCTTGTATGCAGCTAGGGGTATTCATTTCATTGTAAGATCATTACAAGAGCCTGTATCTCGATGCTGTTGTATGGTCTTCACAGCTCCACTAAAGGAAATCTTCAGTTTCTTTGATATTTGTCTGATACTTTTGCCTTCTTGGTTATTATCTTTACCCGTGATTCATAAGGAATCTGGTACTTTGGGGCCATTTTCAGTTACGTTCGAGGCGTGTACTACCCTCTTTCACGGCGTGTCCCATTGTCATACAAACGCAACTACAATTGAACAGAACTGTAAACGACGTATCTCTACACAGTCGTGCCGTCTTCTAGCGCCACCTGGCATTTTGGTAGGTATGTTTGGACAGGTAAAATTAGCTTATATAAAACTGAGATATATCGATATGTATGTTTACGTACAATAATTATCTTTACAATACTGTCATTCTTAGCCGTTATTTGAGCAATCTGTTCTGTATAGTAACCAATAACTCTCATAGATCACACCCTTCTTACTCTGTTGTAATGTCCAGCATGGCGTTTGCAAACTTATGAAGAGTAGTGTATTCGTGGTTACCTTGAACATTACTATTGCTGAGTGTCAGTGGTCCACTTAGCATTTGGGTTGTTGTTGGGAGTTCCATGATTATGTACATTTGTACGTACTTCGTGCGTCCTCAACAATTTGATTTTCAAGACATTTGCCTGATGATAAGGCCGTAAAGTGCTTCTAATTTGTAATAAATGAATATTATCAATGCAGCCTGTCTCAGACAAACGGGGGAACGCTGTTGCAAACATTGACTACTGTGGTTGTTGTCGGCAGGGATAGGTCTCCTGATACAACTTTGCTGCCCACCGCCCGTTGCCATATGTCTTTCCATACGTAAACACCATGTCTGCAAGCTCAAGAGTCGAATACAGATACAGAAACATTGTGTACAACGCTCTATCATATCCACTGCAAGGTTAGTCAGCAAGAGAAGTGAATCGGACACATTACCAATTACTATGGCTGCAGAGGGCGCTGGGGCATGACATTTGAGGAACAGTACCACTCTCTAAGACAGGGGAGGGCAAACGTTGCACGCGGCTCAAGAGCGCAGAGCGCTGCACGTGTGCTGCTCGCGTGCAATCGTCCACTGGGGCAGTGGCGACAGCCGGCAGATTGCGGCAGTGTAGTGCCAGGCTAAGCTGCGGACGTTGATGCGAAGCGACCACTACGTAGTGAACGTTGTACACTCCTGGAAATGGAAAAAAGAACACATTGACACCGGTGTGTCAGACCCACCATACTTGCTCCGGACACTGCGAGAGGGCTGTACAAGCAATGATCACACGCACGGCACAGCGGACACACCAGGAACCGCGGTGTTGGCCGTCGAATGGCGCTAGCTGCGCAGCATTTGTGCACCGCCGCCGTCAGTGTCAGCCAGTTTGCCGTGGCATGCGGAGCTCCATCGCTGTCTTTAACACTGGTAGCATGCCGCGACAGCGTGGACGTGAACCGTATGTGCAGTTGACGGACTTTGAGCCAGGGCGTATAGTGGGCATGCGGGAGGCCGGGTGGACGTACCGCCGAATTGCTCAACACGTGGGGCGTGAGGTCTCCACAGTACATCGATGTTGTCGCCAGTGGTCGGCGGAAGGTGCACGTGCCCGTCGACCTGGGACCGGACCGCAGCGACGCACGGATGCACGCCAAGACCGTAGGATCCTACGCAGTGCCGTAGGGGACCGCACCGCCACTTCCCAGCAAATTAGGGACACTGTTGCTCCTGGGGTATCGGCGAGGACCATTCGCAACCGTCTCCATGAAGCTGGGCTACGGTCCCGCACAACGTTAGGCCGTCTTCCGCTCACGCCCCAACATCGTGCAGCCCGCCTCCAGTGGTGTCGCGACAGGCGTGAATGGAGGGACGAATGGAGACGTGTCGTCTTCAGCGATGAGAGTCGCTTCTGCCTTGGTACCAATGATGGTCGTATGCGTGTTTGGCGCCGTGCAGGTGAGCGCCACAATCAGGACTGCATACGACCGAGGCACACAGGGCCAACACTCGGCATTGTGGTGTGGGGAGCGATCTCCTACACTGGCCGTACACCACTGGTGATCGTCGAGGGGACACTGAATAGTGCACGGTACATCCAAACCGTCATCGAATCCATCGTTCTACCATTCCTAGACTGGCAAGGGAACTTGCTGTTCCAACAGGACAATGCACGTCCGCATGTATCCCGTGCCACCCAACGTGCTCTAGAAGGTGTAAGTCAACTACCCTGGCCAGCAAGATCTCCGGATCTGTCCCCCATTGAGCATGTTTGGGACTGGATGAAGCGTCGTCTCACGCGGTCTGCACGTCCAGCACGAACGCTGGTCCAACTGAGGCGCCAGGTGGAAATGGCATGGCAAGCCGTTCCACAGGACTACATCCAGCATCTCTACGATCGTCTCCATGGGAGAATAGCAGCCTGCATTGCTGCGAAAGGTGGATATACACTGTACTAGTGCCGACATTGTGCATGCTCTGTTGCCTGTGTCTATGTGCCTGTGGTTCTGTCAGTGTGATCATGTGATGTATCTGACCCCAGGAATGTGTCAATAAAGTTTCCCCTTCCTGGGACAATGAATTCACGGTGTTCTTATTTCAATTTCCTGGAGTGTATTTCAAGAACCGGAAAATGCTGAGTGAAAGAACGAAACGGAGAAGTGGAGATTTACTATCTTTTAAAAAGTAATGGGAGAATAATTTTTTCTTTGTGCAAAAACGTGAAAATTCGAAATGTTTAGTATGTGGCAGTATTCTCGCTGGTCAGTGGAAGTTTAGTATTGAAGGCTATTATAACAAATTTCACAAGGACGAGTACAGTTTATTGTCGGATTCTGAGCGGATGGGGAAATTGACTGAGCTTAAGAAGAGCGATCTGACGATACTTCAAATGGCTCTGAGCACTATGGGACTCAACTGCTGTGGTCACAAGTCCCCTAGAACTTAGAACTACTTAAACCTAACTAACCTAAGGACAGCACACAACACCCAGCCATCACGAGGTAGAGAAAATCCCTGATCCCGCCGGGAATCGAACCCGGGAACCCGGGCGTGGGAATCGAGAACGCTACCGCACGACCACGAGATGCGGTCTGATCTGACGATACTAAATGAATCTGTCGTAGTTGCTGTGGTCACGAGAGATCTGCAACTTTCTTTCGTCATGTCTCTCTTCTAACTGATTTAACATTTTATGGAGCACTGTTTTCAATTTTTCAGGACGACAACAATAATAGCCGAGCAGTACGTGCAAGTTACAAGATTGCGCTTAATATAGCAAGAGCTGGAAAACCATTTGCTGAATTAGTAAGTCTCGGTTAAGAGTAGATATCAGTGAGGAAATTCAAGTAACTGTTTGCGTTTGTCTGTATGTAGAAATTTTGTCCCACTCCACCTACGATAATTAAATAAAACGTATCGTAGGTAATAGGTACTCTTTCAAACCACGATATCTTTCAAGCACTCCTACTAACCTTATTCCTTCTTTCAATAATGCAAGCTAGAAAAACAAAACGCATTGCAGAGTGTAGTGTTGGCAGACTTGCAGTAACTGTTTGCGTTTGTCTGTATGTAGAAATTTTGTCCCACTCCACCTACGATAATTAAATAAGGCCAAGATGCACGCGCTAACTCACGCAGGCGGGCGTTAGGTCTGAAACAGGATACGTAATGAATGCTATGAAGAAAAGTACGTAGCTGCTGGAATACTTAACTTTAATCCATCATTTGTATACATCGTTCTTGATGAGACGTGCTTCATACGATAACTATCAATTGCCATGGCGCCTTGCTAGGTCGTAGCCATTGACTTAGCTGAAGGCTATTCTAACTATCTTCTCTGCAAATAAGCGAGGCTTCGTCAGTGTTGCATCGCTAGCTAAGTCGTCCGTACAACTGGGGCGAGTGCTAGTCCGTCCCTCGAGACCTGCCGTGTGGTGGCGCTCGGTCTGCGATCACTGACAGTGGCGACACGCGGGTCCGACATGTACTAACGGACCGCGGCCGATTTAAAGCTACCACCTAGCAAGTGTGGTGGCTTGCGGTGACACCACAGCAGAGGAAAGAGCGGACAGAAGTTATGGTGGGGAGGGGAGATAAGCGGGTGGCCAGCTTGCCCCTGTGTGCACACAGAACACCTGTTAACTGCACGCGTGCAAGTGCACAGCACACTTGCAGGATTCCTGCCCGCCCCTGCTCTAAGAGGAAACCACGCATACTGTAACTGTGGCTGCATGGTACGGAGCATATTATACCGCAGTCTCCGTAGCAAAGTATCATTGAATAAATGGTCTCTGCCATGGAAACCATGCATTTCCGGACATGTGCATCAGACTTTTTTGTTCCGTACCTCCTCAGCGATAAATCCCTAGCGTTTGTATACGGTGGAAAAATTCACCCTGTACGGATCAGCATTAGTTAAAAACCTATCCAGCCACAGCCCATCGGTTACTTGTTCCTTTGAATAAAGGCTTTATTTCATTGCCTCACTGTCTCCGACCTACTATTTTATGCTCTACTTTATAAGATTA
Organism: Schistocerca serialis cubense; assembly: GCF_023864345.2. Lineage (NCBI taxonomy): Eukaryota > Metazoa > Arthropoda > Insecta > Orthoptera > Acrididae > Schistocerca > Schistocerca serialis. Next base: position 772,349,907 of record NC_064641.1, on the reverse strand, counting down.
CACTTATTTGGTTACACTATCAGTATTGTCAGCTACAGTGATGTTGTAGTCGTCTTCTTTTCTAAGATAGGTTCGGTTCAGCTCGCTGGCCTATCTTGTGTAAACCTCTTCAGCCCTGAATAGTTACTGAAAACTACATCCATCTGATTCCGTTTACTGTAGTCAAGCTTTATTCACTCTCTGACACTATTAACACACAATAATTCACTCAATTAGCAAAGACGTGGTTTCTTGATGACTCAGGGTATGTCCTGTCAACCGACAATTCCTTTTATTGCATCTCACTTCGACATACGATGGTGGTGGCAAGACTGTCGCACAGACCATTAAAAATTCTCTTAGTGTGCTCAACAGCATTTCGCCAGAGGTACTCCACCATTTTTCCAAGGATTCCCATTTAAGTACTCTCAGAATTTCTGTTCCACTTTCTTATGTGTTACATCGAGCATAGGCGATCCTAGCAACAAGTCTCTGAATTCGTGGATGTGCAGCCTATTGCATGGCGATGGGACTTCAGCCGATTCTATATATGGGAAAAGGTATCACCACAACTGTATCTTGAGAATGACTTCACAGTCCCACACGACTAGATTCGCTGGAGACAACACAGTGTCGAGTAGGGACTCCTGAGGAGAGCTATCCCACGTGAACTAGTAACAAGAACTCCACAGTAAATGGGCCAAGGAAATATAATACTCTTTTGGCAGTGACGGGGCCTGAGGATGGCGGTAATGTGCCGCCGTAACTAGTCGTGTGAGACAATAAAGTCATTCTCAAGATACTGCTGTGGGGGTACCATTTCTCTGAATACTTTCGATGTCAATTGTCCTTTCCTCCTTATGACTCCGACGCTGGAACAATATAACTGATCACGTTTCTGTCTTGTATGCGACTTCCTTTGTATCTGCAAACCACTACTTCAGAGACTTTCTAACAAATCTAGGTCTTCCATTCTCCTCCCAAAATAATGGTAAGGTAATATACAGAAAGCAGCAAAAAATGAGAGTAGAATTCGCTATGAGTAGGAAGGTGGGGCAAAGAATGGTTTACTGTGAACTGATCTGGGACATAATTGTTCTCATCATAACTGACAGAAAACCATCGCCGACAACAATAGCTTAGGTATACACGCCGACGTTGGAGAAGATGAAGGGTACAGAAAAAGTATGTGATGATGTTGAACGAGTGGTTCAGTATGTAAAGGGAGATGAAATTCTAATAATCATGTGGGATTCAAATGCGTTTGTAAGGGAAGGAGCAAAAGAAAGGGTCTGGAGAGAATATGGACTATTACTAGAGTTGTAAAACTACCGTACCCTACCGTGGACAATCATAAATAAGCTTAGACTATGGTAGTTTCTTTGCAGCTTTGGTCAGTTAAGATCCTACCTGCATTATCTGTACGTTAGGAATGTTGCATACCTATCGGAAGTTACCTGGTAAAGGATGGCTTCTCGTACGTATTCTTTACGTATGGGCGATCAGTTTCGTACTAGATGCCTCAAAGAAATGGATATGGTGAAATGTCTAGAAACTGAATAAATACACTCCTGGAAATGGAAAAAAGAACACATTGACACCGGTGTGTCAGACCCACCATACTTGCTCCGGACACTGCGAGAGGGCTGTACAAGCAATGATCACACGCACGGCACAGCGGACACACCAGGAACCGCGGTGTTGGCCGTCGAATGGCGCTAGCTGCGCAGCATTTGTGCACCGCCGCCGTCAGTGTCAGCCAGTTTGCCGTGGCATACGGAGCTCCATCGCAGCCTTTAACACCGGTAGCACGCCGCGACAGCGTGGACGTGAACCGTATGTGCAGTTGACGGACTTTGAGCGAGGGCGTATAGTGGGCATGCGGGAGGCCGGGTGGACGTACCGCCGAATTGCTCAACACGTGGGGCGTGAGGTCTCCACAGTACATCGATGTTGTCGCCAGTGGTCGGCGGAAGGTGCACGTGCCCGTCGACCTGGGACCGGACCGCAGCGACGCACGGATGCACGCCAAGACCGTAGGATCCTACGCAGTGCCGTAGGGGACCGCACCGCCACTTCCCAGCAAATTAGGGACACTGCTGCTCCTGGGGTATCGGCGAGGACCATTCGCAACCGTCTCCATGAAGCTGGGCTACGGTCCCGCACACCGTTAGGCCGTCTTCCGCTCACGCCCCAACATCGTGCAGCCCGCCTCCAGTGGTGTCGCGACAGGCGTGAATGGAGGGACGAATGGAGACGTGTCGTCTTCAGCGATGAGAGTCGCTTCTGCCTTGGTTCCAATGATGGTCGTATGCGTGTTTGGCGCCGTGCAGGTGAGCGCCGCAGTCAGGACTGCATACGACCGAGGCACACAGGGCCAACACCCGGCATCATGGTGTGGGGAGCGATCTCCTACACTGGCCGTACACCACTGGTGATCGTCAAGGGGACACTGAATAGTGCACGGTACATCCAAACCGTCATCGAACCCATCGTTCTACCATTCCTAGACCGGCAAGGGAACTTGCTGTTCCAACAGGACAATGCACGTCCGCATGTATCCCGTGCCACCCAACGTGCTCTAGAAGGTGTAAGTCAACTACCCTGGCAAGCAAGATCTCCTGATCTGTCCCCCATTGAGCATGTTTGGGACTGGATGAAGCGTCGTCTCACGCGGTCTGCACGTCCAGCACGAACGCTGGTCCAACTGAGGCGCCAGGTGGAAATGGCATGGCAAGCCGTTCCACAAGACTACATCCAGCATCTCTACGATCGTCTCCATGGGAGAATAGCAGCCTGCATTGCTGCGAAAGGTGGATATACACTGTACTAGTGCCGACATTGTGCATGCTCTGTTGCCTGTGTCTATGTGCCTGTGGTTCTGTCAGTGTGATCATGTGATGTATCTGACCCCAGGAATGTGTCAATAAAGTTTCCCCTTCCTGGGACAATGAATTCACGGTGTTCTTATTTCAATTTCCAGGAGTGTATATTGAAAGGGCCACATAACCTACAGATATTTTTTTTCTATATATAATTATCCTCCCGCCTGTTACGTAAATAAACTGAAATTGTCAATGTCTAGTTCAGGATTTATTCACCAATTTTTGGTTTGTGACGTGAAAGAGAGGGATGTCGTAGTAAAAATGAAGGAAACAATACAGATTTATCACATAGCTACATAAAACGAAATTTTCTCAATAAAATAGGTAAAATAAATAAACGTAAAACGAAGATACACACATCAAAAAAGTTTTGCATCACTCCTGAAGACAGACGTTGCCTGTGGATATTGTATCACAGATACAGTCCCTCTGAGTGCTCAGAGGTGTCGCTAAACCTGCCCAAAGATGTAAACAACCACGCATGAACGCATGAACGGAGGGAGTCCGACAGCCGATCAGTTCCAATCATTCCACCAGGAAGCAAGTACACGGCTCGTGTTATCTATAGTTCAACCATGCCTAGACGGTTAGTACCGCGGTTCGATTGCGTCCGCATTGTTTCTTCGTGCCAGGAAGGGCTCTCAAGGCGGCTCGAAGTGTACCAAAGCGATGTTGTTCGGACATGTAGGAGATACAGAGAGACAGGAACTGTCGATGACATGCCTCGCTCAGGCCGCCAAAGAGCTACTGCTGCAGTCTATGACCTCTACCTACGGATTATGGCTCGGAGGAACCCCGACAGCAACGCCACCATGTTGAATAATAAATACTTGTTGTGACGCCACTGGACGTCCTGTTACGGCTCAAACTGTACGCAGTAGGCTGCATGATGCGCAACTTCGCTCCCGACATCCATGACGAGGTCCATCTTTGCATCTTTGCAACCAAGACACCATGCAGCGCGGAACTGATGGGCCCAACAACATGCAGTATGGACCGCTCAGGATTGGCATCACGTCCTCTTCGCCGATGAGAGTCGCATATTTCTTCAGCCAGAAAATAGTTGGAGACGTGTTTGGAGGCAACCCGGTCCGGCTGAATGCATTAGACACACTGTCCAGCGAGTGCAGCAAGGTGGAGGTTCCATGCTGTCTTTGGGTAGCGTTATATGGGGCCAACGTACGCCGCTGGTGGTCATGGAAGGCGCCGAAACGGCTGTTCGATACGTGAATGCCATCCTCCGACCGATAGTTCAACCGTATCGGCAGCATATTGGCGAGGAATTCGTTTTCATGGACGACAATTGGCGCTTCCACCGTGCACATCTTGTGAATGTCTTCCTTATGGGTAGCGACATCGCTCGACTAGAGTGGCCAGCATGTTCTCCAGACCTGAACCCTATCGAACATGCCTGGGATAAATTGAAAAGGGGTGTTTATGAATGACGTGACCTACCAACCACTTTGAGGGATCTATGCCCAATCGCCGTTGAGGAGTGGGACAAGCTGGACCAGTAGTGTCTTAATGAACTTGTGGATAGTATGCCACGACGAATTCAGGCATGCATCTTTGCAGGAGGACATGCTACTGGGTATTAGAGGTACCGATGTGTACTGTACTAAAACTACTAAATCGTAGTTTTGGTAGAGAGTAAATGTAGCTATCACACAGTTTCTTCGCCGTTACTTTTCTTGTACCTATGTTTCTCTTTTCAACATCTGTTACTGCACTTTTTAGAGATTTCCACTCCTCTTCAACTGAACAGCTTTCTGTTGCTTTCCTTATCGCAGTATCAACATTCTTAGCAAACTTCAAACGTGTTTCATTGTTCCTCACTACTTCAGTATCCCACTTCCTTCCGTACTGATTCATCATTATGATTGTCTTCATCATTACTTTATTTCGATTTGAGTATATATCTGCTTCTGATCACGCCTTACAATCCAGTATTTGATTTCGGAATCTCTCCCTGACCTCGATGTAATTTAACTGAATTATACCCCTGTCTCCTGGTCTTTCACAAGTATACCTCCTCCTCTTGTGATTCCTGGACAGAGTATTCTCTGTTACTAACAATAAGTGAAATTTGTTGCAGGACTCAATTAGTCTTTCTGCTCTCTCATTTCTACTACGAAGCCCATGTTTTGCCCAAACCCTTTCTTCGGCTTCTCGTACAACCGCATTCCAATCCCCAATGATTATTAGAATTTCATCTGACTTTACATGCCGAATTACCCGTTCAACACCCTCATATACTTTTTCTATACCTTCATCTTCTGCTTGCTACGTCGGCATATATACCTGAACTGTTGTTGTCGGAACTGGTTTTCTATGAATTCTGATGAGAACAATCCTGTCACTGAACTGTTCACAGTAGCTCGCTGACTCTACTTTTTCTACTCATAATGAATCCTGCTCCAGTTATATCATTTTCTGCTGCTGTTGATTTTACTCTACATTCTACCGATCAGAAATCCTTGTCGTCTTTCCATTTCATTTCACTGATCCCCACTAAATCTAGACAGAGCCTTTATATTTCCCTTCCCAGATTTTCTAACTTTCCTATCACATTCAGACTTCTAACATTCCACGCTCCGACCCGTAAAACATTACCCTTTCGTTGGTTATGCATACGACAGGACATAAGTTAAAGCATCAGCAAATAACTTCCGTGGTACTAGAGGGAGGTGTAGAGGATAAAAACTGTAGAGGAAGGGAGAGACTGGAGTGTATACGAGTATAACAAATAATTGAGGAAGTAGCATGCAAGTGTTGTTCTGAGACGAAGAGATTACTACAACAGAGAAATTCGTGTCGTGTCGTATCAGACTGGTTATAGGACTAGTTTCATATCACTTTTAGGTTCGTAGCGAAATACAATGTGACGTGCTAAAACTTTCACCACTACTCTTGTAATCGGATGCTACCGTTTTCTTTCTCTTTGTTATGGGCATTTTCCTGCATTCCACATTACAAGAAATCTGTCATTCTTTACTCCGAGTGGAAATTTTGTCCGTCTTTCTGCATTTCGAACAATCATACTTCCCTGTACACATTAGCGTAACCAGTAAACGCTACTGATACTGAATGATGAGGTGCTTTGTTGTGTATCGTGTATACCGCGTTGCCATGTGAAATCGCTAAATGTTGACGTTAGATTCGTTTAAAATGATTCGATTTAGAACCTGAATTTGTTTAATTAATGAGCCCTTCTGTACAACAGCTTACCAAAAACGCGCGTTCAGCCACCAGGACAAAAACAGAAGGAACATATACTCAGAATTTTCCTGCTTTTTAAAACGTTTTTTATTAGGTCACCTTCTTGTCTTTCTGTTTGGTACAATTTTTTCAATCGATTTTAAACTAATTTCCTGATGAGATAGAGAATTGAAATGTTAAACATCGGTTGGGGTGTGAAGAACTTTGGCAACGCTTGATATCTACCCTTCCGTGCATGTCCAGCATTGATATGCAGGGAGTATCGGAATGGGTTTCAAAGCATATATGCACATATGGTATGGCTAAGTAGAGATGGCTTGAAGGAGATGTGTGGTGTGTGTACGGTAAGACCTTCGGTACACACACCCTCAGATTATTTGACTTGTCGCTCTAATGAAGTAGATGAGTGTCAGCAATATGTCTCGTGGTCTTATCATGGCATGTTTATCTTCTGCCGTTAAGTCAGACGATAGAAATGCCACCTGCATGGTTAGACTAGCAGATTGACGGTGACCAACTTTAAACAAAACTTCATTAATTTTCACACACATTTATTAAATTAATAAAAAGCGTAGATATTACATAACTTGATTCTGGATGCTCTTTACAATTGACAGTCTGAAGTTCCTTTGGCCTTAGTACGTTAATCTTTTTCTCACATATCTCTGATACTTGACAAAGTGTCTATTCATTTATCTTCATGGCTATGTACAGGAATATGGTAATCTTATTAGGCGCAGACTGAAACTTGACTACAGAGTAATGCAGAATAATTCAGACTGGTACAGACTGCTGCAGACAAATGCAGACTGACTAACCAGAGGTCTGTACACCCGTTATAATACCTCGAGCGTTCAGGTATCACTGCACGAGTGTGATCCGCGAGGAGAAAAGGTTCTACGTTAGCAGCAATCTCATTGGCTGCCGTACATATTAATACACGGATCGGCGGAAGCAGAATTTGGTCCGTCTCTAAGACAGCGCCATCTCGTAGTGCGGAGACGGACGAGCGCTGCGCCTGCGCTGTTGTGCTTAGCGGAGCGCGGTCTATTGGGAAAGTTGTGTACGCGCTGACTACGCGGAACTATGTACACAACAAGATGGATAGTGAAAGAGGGCAGGATGAAATGGAATGAGATAGTGCGGAGGACGAGACAGAGAGAATGGGGAGGTGGAGGTTGTCAGAGACAGAGAAGAGGAGTAGGAGGTAGACAGACAAAGAGGAGTGAGGAGGAAATGGACAGGAAGAAGGAGCAGGGCAAAGGAGGAGAGGGACAGAGAGGGGGCGTGGGAAGCATGGACAGGGAGAGGGGGAGGAGCACATATCTATAGAGGGGGAGGGAGGGAGGAGGTGGTCAGAGAGCCCCTGGACGTTTGCAACGACTTCGTAACACCCTGAATGTGACCGTCTGAGTAACTTCCTTTGTAGTACTCATTTTACAAACCACTATACTTTTACGCTATACTTATTCACCTGTAGCCATAAAGTTTCTATGACAAGGTGAATTATTGTATGTGGTTAATATTTTACTTTATATTATAACAGACAAAGATTAAAAAGATTGTACCAATAACTCAAAACGGAAGAAGATGATACCTAAAAATATTTCAAACTAAATATGTCGGTAATTTACTGCAAGAAATTTCTTCAAATTCCAAGTTTTCCTTGTTACTTTGTTGTAGTGGGAAATTAACTCGGAACAGAACAAAGTAAAATCTGTTAAAGAAGAGAGTCGGAAATACGATAAAGATCAGTAGAAAACTTAACTATTGGCTATTCCATCTTATCGGTTAAAAAAAGGAGGGAGTTTGTGACATTGCTAGACAATTAATTGTTTCTTCTGGGTGTACTAGTACAATGAGACGTCTGCTTATCCTGTGGCTGTCTCAGCATTAACAAAAATGGAACCAAGTAAACACCAATAATTAAAATTATACAAAAATAAATCTGAACACTGCCACTCCTCAAAACTTCAGTTCTCAATGCTTCCTGTAGGTGGCGGAAACAAAATTACTGTAGGTGCTTCCTGTAGGCAAAAAGAAAACAGGGCATTATGACATGTGAGTTCTCGAATCCACTTCAAAGCTTTGTCAGCTTCATGCTAGATCTCAAATGCAAGTTGTTAAAGTACCTATGAAATGTGTTCGTCACCCACTGGACATTTGAACAGGACCTACTGAGCAAGTGATATAATGACAGTCACAACCTGTAGAGCGTTTAGGGACAAAGCTTACGTCGCATGATATGTGCTTATGGATTCACTGTGCTTTGGTAGCGATAATTCTGTTCAGTGCATCCAAATATACACTGAAGAGCCAAAGAAACTGGTTCAGATGCCTAATATCGTGTAGGGCCCCCGCGAGCACGCAGAAGTGCCGCAACACGAAGTGGCATGGATTTGACTAATGTCTGATGTTCTGCTGGAGGGAAACGATACCATGAATCTTGCAGGGCTGTCCATAAATCAGTAAGAGTACGAGGGGGTGGAGATCTCTTCTGAAAGATTGTTCCTGAAGTCAAAATGTTCAAATGGCTCTGAGCACTATGGGACTTAACATCTGTGGTCATCAGTCCCCTAGAACTTAGAACTACTTAAACCTATCTAACCTAAGGTCATCACACACATCCATGCCCGAGGCAGGATTCGAACCTGCGACCGTAGCGGTCACGCGGTTCCAGACTGTAGGGCCTAGAACCGCACAGCCACTCCGGCCGGCCACCTTAAGTCACTCTGTAGCAATTCTCGACGGGTGGGGTGTCGCAATGTTCTGCTGGAGTTGCCCAAGTCTGTCGCAATGCATAATGGACATGAACTGATGCAGGTAATCAGACAGGATGATTACGTACGTGTCACCTGTCAGAGTCGTATCTAGGCATACCACGGGTCCCATATCACTCCAACTGCACGCGCCCCACACCATGGACGTCGGGAGTGAAGTTGCGCACTATGCAGCCTGTTGCGCACAATTGGAGTCGTAAAACGACGTCCTGTGGCTACTCGAAAAGCATTATTCAACATGGTAGCGTTGCTGTCAGGTTTCCTCCAAGCCATAATCGATAGGTAGCGCTCATCCACTGCAGTAGCAGCCCTTGGGCGTCCTGAGCTAGGCATGTCGTCGACAGTTTCTGTCTCTCTGTATCCTCTCCATGTCCGAATAACATCGCTTTGGTTCACACCGAGACGACAGCACACTTTCCTTTCTGAGAGCCCTTCCTAGCACAAAGTAACAATGCGGACGCGATCGAACCGCGGTACTGACCGTCTAGGCATGATTGAAGTACAGACAACACGAGCCGTGTATCTCCTTCCTGGTGGAATTACTGGAACTGATCAGCTATTGGACTCTCTCCGTCTAATAGGCGCTGCTCATGCATGGTTGTTTACATTTTTGGGTTGGTTTAGTGATATCTCTGAACAGTCAGAGGGACTGTGATGCAAGATCCATAGTCAACGTCTATCCTCAGGAGTTCTGGGAACCAGGGTGATGCAAAACTTTTTTTATGTGTCTATTTTAACAGCAAAGCAACCGAAGTACAGAGAATATTAAAATCACTGCTAGACAACCGTCTTAAAACACATGTTTCTACTGACTAGTTATTTTACGTATTTGAATTTATGTGTACTCGAAAGAGGAGATTGCCAAATTGCACTGGTGGATGCTATGCACAGCTGGATGCTTCAAACTGAAGCCTAACTCATGTTTAAAGTAACCAGTTTTATTCATATGCTGCTCACAAATATTAGATATCCAAGCTGCCATTTCTTTCCGTTACGCTAAATGTTGTGTGACTTTTTTCTAATGAATTTATAAGTCAGATCGTTCTACTAAGTTCGTTCGGTCAGATATTAAAGTATCAGGGCGTGTACATAACTAGTTATCTAGCTAACTATTTTCATAAAAATACTGCGTGTGTAATGTCTCCCAGCCACCTCCAGGGGTGGACATGAGAAGAAATGAAATGTAAAAGAATTCGTAACGACTAATTGTACTATCAACTCCAAAGTTTCCAGTGTCGACTGACTTTTAAATCACAGTCACGACGATTTTTCATTCCTAGTATGAGTATGAAAACTGCAGCGAGTCAATGACTGGCACCGTGTTTAGGGACCAAAGATCATGCCACATCGCTCAACACTGAAAATAGCTTTAACTTCGTCTCTAGCGTCGCATGGTATGAAACAGAAGAGAATCAGACAGGTGCCAGCGCAGGTATTTTTGTCGAGACGACAATCAGTAACTGGCAGAATTACAAGTCTTTCCGGAATTCAGACGAAGCTGCAGGGAAAAATTCGCTAGAAATACGGATGAAATACTGTATGTCTACAAATACGTGTGGAGTATGTTGAATGTATATGAAAATATGTATGGAGGATGGGACACGTTAAGACGTAACACACCTTTTATTTCGTGAACGATTACACATATCGAAAAGCGGTTTTCAGCAAATGTTAGAGCGTCTAGGGACACCTTTGTTTTTATTTGGTTAATGTTTCTAGTGCTGGTATCAACTGAGAGGTTGAAACAAGTACGTTTTTTAAAATGGAACCGTGTACTTTTTATGATTGTATTCGATAGCTCTTGAGAAGGCAATTACAGTGATGTAGTGTTTGTTAACGTTGACGTTGAAACCTGTCGTGAAAAATTCAAGAAATGTCGTAGAATGTGAAAGGACGGCGGTCGGAAACGGCATTTGCAGTGCTAACACTTCCAAGCAGGCGTCTCGCACCAGACTGCATAGCTGTATACCTTAAGACAGACCTGCGCTACGAGAATAAAGCTCAGTTCCCCTTGAAGCAACTTACGACCTAGATGCGGGTTCACCTACGAGTGCTAATTCTGTATGGTAAACGTAGACGAAGGGCCAATTACTACTTTTTGCGCTGAGCCTATGCCACATTTTCATGGAGCAATAGTGGACTATGATTCATTACTGCTGCACTAACAGCAGTTCCCTGAACCACCTCAAGCGTTCACTACGCGCAGTCACTCCCAGCGCGATGCGACGATGTTGCCTTGTGTAGTAGTTGCTATCGCAGTGTTCGCGTCGCTCGGCATTGATTCACATCGTGGAATCGCGTAGTGCAGCTGCAGTGTGTTGGTTGGGTGATAGTTGTTGAAGTTACAATGATGGATCAAAACACACAACTTAAAATTATAGAGGAACAATTACAAGGTATGTTATTATTGTTTGTGTGTGCTATCTTACTCTGTAGTGGTAATACGAAAATATTGATTCCCGTACGTTTGACATTGAACTTCACAGGTATGTTTCAATCGGAGGAGGAAGGTGATGATCGAGTACGTAATACAGAGCGACTCCATGTAAACGACGGACTGGAAATGTCCTCAATACTAGCACCATCGGCATTCTCATCATCCCCTGATAATGTGAACAGTTGTTGTTGTTGTTGTGGTCTTCAGTCCTGAGACTGGTTTGATGCAGCTCTCCATGCTACTCTATCCTGTGCAAGCTTCTTCATCTCCCAGTACCTACTGCAACCTACATCCTTCTGAATCTGCTTAGTGTATTCATCTCTTGGTCTCCCTCTACGATTTTTACCCTCTACGCTGCCCTCCAATGCTAAATTTGTGATCCCTTGATGCCTCAAAACATGTCCTACCAACAGATCCCTTGTTCTAGTCAAGTTGTGACACAAACTTCTCTTCTCCCCAATCCTATTCAATACCTCCTCATTAGTTACGTGATCTACCCACCTTATCTTCAGCATTCTTCTGTAGCACCACATTTCGAAAGCTTCTATTCTCTTCTTTTCCATTCTAGTTGTCGTCCATGTTTCACTTCCTTACATGGCTACACTCCATACAAATACTTTCAGAAATGACTTCCTGACACTTAAATCTATACTCGATGTTAACAAATTTTTCTTCTTCAGAAACGACTTCCTTGCCATTGCTAGTCTACATTTTATATCCTCTCTACTTCGACCATCACCAGTTATTTTACTCCCTAAATAGCAAAACTCCTTTACTACTTTAAGTGTCTCATTTCCTAATCTAATTCCCTCAGCATCACCCGATTTAATTTGACTACATTCCATTATCCTCGTTTTGCTTTTGTTGATGTTCATCTTATATCCTCCTTTCAAAACGCTGAGGAATGAGAAGGATTGTAAACGAATGTAAGAAAGCAGAGACGAACCTAAAGAGAAGTATATGTAAATGGCAAGGGCAAGATTACACCTAAAAAAGAATGCCGAATGGGACCATGTTCTTGTATGAAGCGGAGCCACCTAAAGATATGTGCACACAGGCAGTGTAAAATATTTAATGATTATTATAGATTGGCGAACTTCGATTTGCAATCAGCCTTTCTATTTAACAGTATCCGTGATTGTAAAACATCACGTACGTATACCATGTTCCTTTATCGACGTGAAAATACCAGGCAATACTTTCTGCTTGATATTCACAGTAATGATGTGCAATTATGCAAACCATTTTTTCAGAACACATTGGCAGTATCTGCAGAACGAACAGACATAATATTGAAGCAGAAATGTGTTAGCGCAACTGATCCATTTGACCGGCGAGGATGATATGAATCTGCCAACAAATCACCGTCAGATAAACTAGCTTAAGTGAAGTGTTTTGTTGACAAATTTCCAGCGTATGGAAGTCACTATGCCATACACAAATCGAGTAGAAAGTATTTGGCACCTGATTTAACTATCAGTATTGTGTATGCATTATATTGCAAAGAAACAGTGAACCCAGTATCTGATCATATACTTCGCAAAACCTTCAGTGAACAGTTTAATTTATCTTTCTATCCATCTATTTCGGATTCATGTAAGACATGTGATTCTTTCCTGATCAAAATAATGGCCTTACCAAACGACAATTCGTTCATCTCGCAGAAAGACGAACATTTGAGGAAAGCTGAGTGCGCACGTAAAGGCTTGCAGAACGACACTTTGCTTGCTGAATCAAATGAAAATGTTACAGTTATAACATTTGACCTAATGAAAACTCTGCGTGCACCTGTATTGTCAACAGCGGTATGCTGTTACAAAAGGCAGATGTGGACATATTGCCTCTATATTCATAACGTAGGGAATGATGATGTTCACATGTTTCTTTGGAACGAGTCGATAGCATCTAGAGGTCCTCAGAAGATTGGCTCATGTTTGTTGTACTATGCGAACCATTTTGTCAAATCTTCCCGGTTAATTATGTACACGGATCATTGCGGATGTCAAAATAGGAATATTGAACTCTCACTTATGTGCCAGTAAATAATTTCCAATTCTATTTACATGGTAAATGAAATTTATCACAAATTTTTAGTCAGTGGTCATTCGTATTTACCTTGTGATCAAGATTTTGGCTTGATTGAAAAACAAAAGAAATGTTTTAAAACTATTTACATTCCAGAACACTGGAATAATGTTATTGAGTCTGATAGGAAGAAAAAGCTTTCAAATTATTTCACATGGGTAAAGATGACTTTTTTTCAAGATGACTTTTTTTGAAAGGAATATTACGATCCGCAAAATATGGGTTGATCAAACCAAAGTAGTGTGGTTCAGGATTTGTGGAAAAGCTGCCTTTTGATATACTTTTTAAATATTCCAATGAAACGGGTGACGTATTTAATAAAGTCGATGTGTCCAAGAGGAGTTAGAACGGCTATGTTCAGAAGGTAATGCAATGAGTCTACTGGACTTCATTCCATCAGTTCACCATGATTTTTGTAAGACAGCTGTTCCAAAGCGTGCAAATATGTTGCCAGTACCGTATCTTGATAGTGAAGATTATAATGTGCAATAACAGTCTGTGCAAACCTTTATGGTTGTTGTAATTGGTTTATTTCATGACAACGTTTCTTAAAGCTGTTCAATGATGTAAACAATAGTTTATAAAGAACAATAACTATTTGTAGTCTCACTATTGTGTAGCTATTTGAATGAGTACGTTGTATTTCAATGAGGACGTAGTATTTCATTCCTCATCGTATTTAATTATTCATGTGTTTCTTTGTATAATACTTTACTTTCTTTTCCAATGTCGATGTTTTCATACTCGGATTGCAAAGTACACAATCTGAGATACGGTTGAATCCTAAAGTAAGTGTCCTTTTGTGAAAGAGGTTGTACACCTAATGCAACAGTGACTACTGCTGAAAGTCACGTTACGTGTAATGGGAAAGTAGACTAACCCACATAAAAATCGGGCATTTTAAAGGTCAAGATGTAATGTGGTTGTATAATCCACTTACGAGACTTGCAATACTGCCACAAGTTAAAAGTTGTAACATAGAATGACAGGGTAAAGAACAGAAAAATGTTTGCTAAATCCAGTATCTTTCTACCTTGATTATCTCTGTTGGAGGAAGGTTGGGGTTAGTCCCTTATTGCTCTCAGGTCATCATATGGTATAGGTTCACATGCACGATAAGTGGCTAACAAGACTTGGTCTTTTTCCGAGAGGGCCATGGGACCTCGTACGTGGGTAGACTGCATGTAAAGTAGTCGAACGTAAAGGTAGCTGTCGAGGCTGAGGGAGTAGCGCGAAAGCACGTGCTTGGAACTCGAAAGCTCGCAGGTTAGAATCCCGGTCGTCCACGGTATATTTCAGTCTGGCTTCAACGTACGCTTCACTTCTCAATGAGCTTACGATACACCAACATATGTGATTCGAATTTCATGTTAAACTGTAAGTCTCCTTCTCGCGTTAAAAGTAATGAGGTATGTTATGGACACGCAATTCCAATTTAAAGACTTACGCCAGGCTGCTTAGCCACTCGGTATTCCGATTATTATCATAGATGAGGCTCACTTTTCTTTTTTAAGATGATCGTGAGTTTATAAGAATTTCATTTTATCGTACTCACTATGTTATGTTATATTTAACTTCCAGTTTGGAATTTGGGCAATAATAAATTATAATATTTTCATAAAGTGCTACTTAAACAAAAATAAACATCAAGAATGCAGCTATCGATTAAATTTGAATAAATAAATAAATGAATGAATGAACACTGCAATCAAAGATTATAAGAGATCTACACTTGCATTTTGAGAATATTTGGAAAACAGAAAAGTCTCCAGACGAATGGAAAACAGATCTAATCCATCCACTTCGTAAGGGCCGGCCGGAGTGGCCGTGCGGTTCTAGGCGTTACAGTCTGGAACCGAGCGAACGCTACGGTCGCAGGTTCGAATCCTGCCTCGGGCATGGATGTATGTGATGTCCTTAGGTTAGTTAGGTTTAATTAGTTCTAAGTCCTAGGCGACTGACGACCTCAGAAGTTAAGTCGCATAGTGCTCAGAGCCATTTGAACCAACCATCCACTTCATAAAATGGGAGATAGTCGAAATGTCAAAAGTTACAGAAGTATATCAGTTTTATCATTGGTGAAGAAAAGTTATCAAAAATTCTCCTCGACACAGCCGAAATACTTTAGAGAAACAACTGACAAAAGTATGAGGTTGGTTTTCGAAACGGAAGGTTCTGTGCATTTAAAATCAATAATTCTCAACAGAATGTTAACCTGCAAACCTATAATAGTTTTATTCACTGATTTCAAAAATAATTTCTTTCTATAGATGGAGAAACACCATATGAAACCATTCAAGAATCAGAAATTAATGCAATACCATCAAACGTAATTTGTGGAACTCAAACAAATACGACATTTATAATGAAATTCTTGGAGAAATATCTCAACAATTTGAAATAATAATTGGTGTTTGTGAAGGGGATGGTGTATCCCATTTATTGTTTAACTGTGTTTTAGAAAAAAATGTAAGAATCCGGAGTTTGGAGCAAACAGAACATAACGAAGTTGTGCTGGGAAGGCAGTGGAATGGAATTAAGTTAGATTGTTTGGCTTCCGCGGGTCGTTTTTCAATCCTGACAGACGCTGTTGCAAAAGTGAACCTTCTGTAAAGAATATCAAACACACCTGTCTCAAAATTTCAGATGAAAAAACTGATGTCATGACTTATATAAACATTTAGCAAAATATATAGCAACACGAAAAGGTAAAAAATAGAGTGATTTAATAATTGTATACATCTACGAGAAACCATACTGCAAAAAGGATTAGAAGAATTTACAGTGTATTTCAGCGTCAGTCAAATGGTAAGAGCATGTAGTTAAACCAAAAATAACTACAAGGCAGGCATATCCAGAAGCACAAAACTAAACACAGTAACCCACTGGTAAGATAAGATGTTCATATGCATCTGAATTATTAAGAATGAACGTAGTACAGATACCTAAAATATGACGTATTACAAAAATAGTGGATGCAATACAAAAGTACACATGGTTGTATTTCAGGAAAAAAGCAACCAGTAATAGCATGGACTGCAGAAACGAGAAAAGGACTAGAAGGAAAGAACGTCAAAGTATAGGAAATAACTAAAACAAACATTTTCTAGGAAAGAATTATAGCTTTAGAAGGCTTTCAAGGCGAAGTATATCAGGAGTCAGGAAGAACATACACATAAGGAAGGAAACGACAACATGGGGAGAAAATGAGACAGCACTGGAAAAACAGAAAAGAGTAAAGAAAGAAAAAGATCTGAAGCCTTTACATGACATCAGTTGATCAGTACGAAGATTTGTAAAGAGATGTTATTCAGACACACATGCTGACGTGCCCATCCCCTGCCTTTCATCAGATGACTGCCTACTTCGTCTCCTTATCGCCTCCTATGATGGGGCGCACCAATGGAAATCTTTGACTTACTTCTAAGTTACCGCATCTGCTGATTAACTGTACTCGGGTGAAATCCACAGTCCCCCCGGATCCTTCGGCAGGCCTCGAACTTGTTTGTCGCCTCCTGTGGCAGTACTAGATATTACCGTAGGGTTCCCACTAGTGGGAAACCTTGACCTACCTGTCAGCCATCGCGCTCTCTTGGCCACTCATTGCGACAACCGTTACAGACCCAGCCCCAACGTCGGCGCCGTCGCAAGTACTATGACAGTTAGAGGCGAGGTGAGAAAACTTGGGTTTCATGGTCGAGCAGCTGCTCATAAGCAATACATCACACAGGTAAATGCCAAACGGCGCCTTGCTTGGTGTAACGAGGGTAAAAATTGGACAATAGAATAGTGACAAAACGTTGTGTGGAGTGACGAATCACGGTACACAATGTGGCGATCCGACGGCAGGGTGTTGGTATGGCGAATGCCCGGTGACCGTCATCTGCCAGCGTGTGTAATGCAAAAAGTAACATTCGGAGGCGGTGGTGTTATGATGTGGTCGTGTTTTTCATGGAGGGGCTTGCACGCTTTAATATTTTGCGTGGCACTATCACAGCACAGGCCTACAATGATGTTCTAAACACCTTCTTGCTTCCCGCTGTTGGAGAGCAATTCGGGGATGGCGATTGCCCCTTTCAATACGATCGAGCACCTGTTCATAATGCACGGCCTGTGGCAGAATGATTACACGATAATAACGTCTCTGTAATGGACTGGTCTGCACAAAGTCCTGACCTGAGTCCTACATGTTTTGGACTTCGTGCCAAGCCTCACCGACCGACATGGATACCTCTCCTCGGCGCAGCATTCCGTGAAGAACGGGCTGCCTTTCCCCAAGAAACCTTCCAGCACCTAATTGAACGTTTGCCTGAGAGAGTGGAAAGTGTCATCAAAGCTAAGGGTGGGCCAACACTATACTGAATTCCAGCATTACCGATGGAGCGCTCCACGAACTTGTAAATCGTTTTCAGCCTGGTATCCGGATACCTTTGATCACGTAGTGTACGTTAGCATGTTGTGAATGAAAAACTTGTTTATTCTTCCTCTTCACCTGATGAAAGACGTGCTTAATTGTAGCCCAAACGTTTGAAGCTGAAAAGCTTTTACTTGTTGAACGGAAACCGTGTGCGTCAAAACACAAAAGAACGTTGATTTCTAGTTTGAGCTAAAAATATGAATGGCCGTGAAATCTTTGTGCAATTTGTAGAAGATTTATATGTCAAAGTAATGCCCACTTTCATTAATGATAAAAAAGATGTGCTCCCCAAATACTGATCATTATAATAGAATATTATCACTATAATCTTAACCAAGTGTCACTAATGGACAATTGTTAAAAACCCTGTCATTCGCTTTGAGCCGTACGGGAAAACGACAGAATGGCTGTATCCAGTGACTTTCCTGCCTCTCCATTTCAAGCCAATATTTCCTAAACTCCATTTGCTTCTCCACAGTGCAAAAATAGCGCTCACATTCGAATAGATCTTCGGTTTTTCTGCAAAACACCAAAGAACGTTGCCTTCTAACTTGGGCTAAAAATATGCATGGTCGTGAAACCTTTGTGCAATTTGTAGAAGATTTATATGTCAAAGTATTGCCCACTTTCATTAATGATAAAAAAGACCTGCTCCCCAATTACTGATCATTATAATAGTATATTATCACTATAGTCTTAACTAAGTGGATGCAGGAGTTCCTTTTTTTAAGTATGTTATGAAGAACATAGCTCACGAAGTAAATGTACCACGCTTTCAGTGGGAGAACCTCCAACTTAATAAAAATTCCACTACACGAATTTCGTGAATTAACACTATACACAAAATGAAAAGCTCGTTTTTGGACTAAAAGCACTTTCCGTGTCTTGTAAATTGACCGAATACGACATTGAAGAATACAGAAAGCGGACGTTAAACCACCGTAGATTATTAGGAAACACAAATCATATTGCAAGTTCTTGTTGAAAAATTGACGATTTCTTTGTCTATAACAGCGAAATCTAACGGTAACGAGTAAATCCTATGTAAACGCTATATTTTAAAAAAATCTCCTATTACAACTTCACTTAATGCGACTTATGGTGTAAAACTACGTATTTTTTATTTTCGGAGAAATATATCTGCAATAACCTCCAATGTTCATTTTTGTTTGTTAGCTATTTGTGAATTACTGACAACAATGTAAAGCTTATTTTGAAAATCTTGTTTACTGCAGATTGTTGGTTTCAAATCAGGCGTTAAAACAAATGCATCGTGAAATGTAAAATGCTGATGCACGTCTTAAATGCAGAAAGCGAACGAAGATAACTGATTGCGTTAAGTAGGACAGTGTACTCTAGCATAAGTTACTGTGTTAACTTTCAAAGTTCCAGTAACTGGTTGAAAAAGTAAGCAACACTACCTTTGTCGCGAGGGTAGAAAACTAGAAAATTAAATTCTAATGTTTGATTTTTCAACGTTCTGAAGTGGAATAATACTATAATCGTCTCTGATGTTTTTTGGTTACGCATGTCAGATATTTTCAATGTGTTAGGTACAGTACATCATATTTGTGCAACGTCTGAAAGAGAAACATATGAGAAAGTGTAGATCTTCATGTAAACGATGTATAGAATAATTTGTTTTCATTTTGCTGCTGTTGATTCATGTACAGTAACTGGAACGAAATTATCATTCGTAACTCTTATACTCTGGAGCAATTACAGTACGTTTTAAACGGGCTCAACAATGTATCTCATACATAATCCGAAACCGTGTTCGACATTATTGAAGAATTCATAATGTTGCTACTTCTTTCTTTACTCATTAAAGGTTTTACATTTTTTGCCGGCATTTTACTATACGTACTGCGCAAACAAAAGAAGAATTTCTGTTTAGTCCCTCTGCGCAAATACTGTATTGTAAATACAGCAGGTGTACTGTTTTCTGCTACTTTTTGAAGTGTTAACTTTATGGCAGCCTAAGATTTACAAATAAATTTGTATGAAAAAGCAAAAATCCGATTTGTGCGACTGTCGGCTTTAACGACTGCAATCTGGGGGTTCCTTCGATGTAGTTTTGATTGGTTTGACTGTGTATTCACTGGTGAACCGTGATTTATTTTCATAGAATATTCTTAAGATTTTTTTTTATTTACTAGCGATTCATCAAGAACACTAACACAGTTAACCTCACTATGTAAGCATGGAAGTAGTTGCCAGGGAGCAACTGATGAAATCATAACCAAATTCCTTTTAACAAAAGGGAATTTTACTCTCTTTAACAGTGCCTAAATGCATTTTTTGAAAGAAACAGATTTAAAATTATAATTAGAAAGGACCCTCTAAATATCAAAGTTACAATTTATTCAGAAGCAGAAAGAAACATGTTTTGACTGTATGGGCTTTCAGGCAGAGAACCTTGCCGCTCCCTTTTGACACGGCCGTAGTTACGACCGCTCACAACACTCTCTGAAAGACTACACCGGTGCAAATCTGCAACACACCAGACAGCTTTAAACTAAGAGTTTTAACAATTTACAGAAGCACACAATCTATGCACCTCCCGTAGCAGGGATGGAAATGGTACAAAGCACTAACAATTAAAATATTAACCTTGCCACCGAAGGTGCAACTTGATTTTAACTTCTGAGAAAAGTCTTACGGTGAAAGGGTGGTAACTTTATATACTAAAATGATCATTTAAATGAAGGCCCATGAAATGCTATCTTACATAAAATTCTACAAGGTTTGCCAAACAATAGTTAAGATGCTCTACAGTACACAGATAGCACCTCTCAAGATCATAGGCAATAATATCAAAGTTTCCAAAGATCAAAACATATTTCAGGTATTAGGCCGTTACACTCCAAGCAATAAACTCACTAACACACCAAATCCGACAAACATGACAGAGGCAGCTACTAAAGTATGGTAGATTGATAGGAAGATTACCGAACAACCCGAACTGCAGGTTGCTCTAACCCGCCCCTACTCCACAAGGGAAAAGCGGACCACCCAATTTACAAACAACCACCTTCCCGTGGGTGGGCAAACGGAGAAGAATGGTGGGACGACCACAAAGCAAAACGGCTGGTGACCTCACGAAGAAAACAAGTAGAATTTAAGAAGAGTAAATCAACAACATATCACCAATCACTTAACTTCCAATAAACTGCGATTTCTCGAGAAGACCTGGCTCAGCACCCCCCCCCCCCCCCCCCCCCAAATCTCTCTCCCGAACCGTCCGCTGCCAGCCGCATCAACGGACGCAGGACGCAGGAAGGCGCGCCGATGTCCCGTCTCACGGAGTCGCACCTCACACCGGCCAGACTGATGTCGTGTGTTGGCTCCTGTTGCTCTCGGGTCGACCGCGAAATCAGTACCCTTCGCTAGCCGCCCACTAGACTCACGTGGCGATCTCACATGCGCCGACGCTCAAGACGGACAAGCCATCTTGTGTCTCAGTGCGCGACCGACCAACCGATCGATCCAACTGCCAATGACCATTGCCTGAGAAACTCGAGCAGACTGGCGGCCCAACGCGCACACTCAGATGCGAGAACTAAGCCCCGACCGGGCGACCTCTCGCTGAGTTCTCTTACTGGCGGAGTGGAAAAACTCCCATTTTGTCGGCTTTAAAGGTTGATCCGAACGACAGACATACGAGCACTCCGAACGACAGACAGACACTAACTGCCTAACAAATGCAGACGAGAGACAGACTAGCAAGCTGGTGACGAGAGACTGACCCAGACTGACTGATTGGCGAGCTCATAGCGCCCCTTAAATATACGTGAACAGGCAACCTTTCCGCTTTCCCACCAGAGGGAGACACCAAAGCTGCGATTGCCACATCGGCGCCACCGCCAGAAACGGAGGGCGACTGCTTCACACTACGCGCTGCGGCGCGCTCTTCAAAACAGCAATTTTTACCACGGCTCAACTGGGTCATAATATTAGAGGCCACGAATGTGACACAACCAACTAACCATCATATCTGGAGACAGGTACAGTCAAAGCAATGTGTTTCATTATTAGAGATAGCTAGCGTACGTTAGTATTCTCTGCCTGGAGATAGCCAGTTCGAATTCTGGCGGCAGATAAACTTTTCGGCACCAGTTTATTTGCACCAGATGCAGAACAGAGGTTGGTGTACAGTTTGTTATCATCAGGCTTCTACATCTACATCTACATCCATACTCCACAAGCCACCTGACGTTGTGTGGTGGAGGGTACACTGAGTACCTCTATCGGTTCTCCCTTCTATTCCAGTCTCGTATTGTTCGTGGAAAGAAGGATTGTCGGTATGCTTCTGTGTGGGCTGTGATCTCTCTGATTTTATCCTCATGGTCTCTTCGCGAGATATACGTAGGAGGGAGCAATATACTGCTTGACTCTTCGGTGAAAGTATGTTCTCGAACCTTTAACAAAAGCCCGTACCGAGCTACTGAGCGTCTCTGCTGCAGAGTCTTCCACTGGAGTTTATCTATCATCTCCGTAACGCTTTCGCGATTACTAAATGATCCTGTAACGAAGCGCGCTGCTCTCCGTTGGATCTTCTCTATCAACCCTACACTGCTGAGCAGTATTCAAGCAGTGGCCGAACAAGCGTACTGTAACCTACTTCCTTTGTTTTCGGATTGCATTTCCTTAGGATTCTTCCAATGAATCTCAGTCTGGCATCTGCTTTACCGACGATCAACTTTATATGATCATTCCATTTTAAAACGCTCCTAATGCGTACTCCCAGATAATTCATGAAATTAACTGCTTCCAGTTGCTGACCTGCTATATTATAGCTAAATGATAAGGGATCTTTCTTTTTATGTATTCGCAGCACATTACACTTGTCTACATTGAGATTCAGTTGACATTCCCTGCACCATGCGTCAATTCGCTGCAGATCCTCCTGCATTTCAGTACAATTTTCCATTGTTACAACCTCTCGATACACCACAGCAACATCTGCAAAAAGCCTCAGTGAACTTCCGATGTCATCCACCAGGTCATTTATGTATATTGTGAATAGCAACGGTCCTATGACACTCCCCTGCGGCACACCTGAAATCACTCTTACTTCGGAAGATTTCTCTCCATTGAGAATGACATGCTGCGATCTGTTATCTAGGAACTCCTCAATCCAATCACACAATTGGTCTGATAGTCCATATGCTCTTACTTTGATCATTAAACGACTGTGGGAAACTGTATCGAACGCCTTGCGGAAGAAACACGGCATCTAACTGTGAACCCGTGTCTATGGCCCTGTGAGTCTCGTGGACGAATAGCGCGAGCTGGGTTTCACATGACCGTCTTTTTCGAAACCCATGCTGATTCCTACAGACTAGATTTCTAGTCTCCAGAAAAGTCATTATACTCGGACATAATACGCGTTCCAAAATTCTACAACTGATCGACGGTAGAGATATGGGTCTATAGTTCTGCACATCTGTTCGACGTCCCTTCTTGAAAACGGGGATGACCTGTGCCCTTTTCCAATCCTTTGGAACGCTACGCTCTTCTAGAGAGCTACGGTACACCCCTGCAAGAATGAGGGCAAGTTCCTTCGCGTACTCTGTGTAAAATCGAACTGGTATCCCATCAGGTTCAGCGGCCTTTCCTCTTTTGAGCGATTTTAATTGTTTCTCTATCCCTCTGTCGTCTATTTCGATATCTACCACTTTGTCATCTGTGCGACAATCTAGAGAAGTAACTACAGTGCAGTCTTCCTCTGTGAAACAACTTTGGAAAAAGACATTTAGTATTTCGCCCTTTAGTCTGTCATCCTCTGTTTCAGTACAATTTTGGTCACAGAGTGTCTGGACATTTTGTTTTGATCCACCTACCGCTTTGACATAAAACCAAAATTTCTTAGGATTTTCTGCCAAGTCAGTACATAGAACTTTATTTTCGAATTCATTGAACGCCTCTCGCATAGCCCTCCTCACACTACATTTCGCTTCACGTAATTTTTGTTTGTCTGCAGCGCTTTGGCTATGTTTATGTTTGCTGTGAAGTTCCCTTTGCTTCCGCAGCAGTTTTCTAACTCGGTTGTTGTACCACGGTGGCTCTTTTCTATCTCTTACGATCTTGCTTGGCACATACTCATCTAACAGATATTGTACGATGGTTTTGAACTTTGTCCACTGATCCTCAACACTATCTGTTCTTGAGACAAAACTTTTGTGTTGAGCCGTCAGGTACTCTGAAATCTGCTTTTTGTCACTTATGCTAAACAGAAAAATCCTCCTACCCTTTTTAATATTTCTACTTACGGCTGAAATCATCGATGCCGTAATCGCTTTATGATCGCTGATTCCCTGTTCTGCATTAACTGTTTCAAATAGTTCGGGTCTGTTTGTCACCAGAAGGTCTAATATGTTATCGCCACGAGTCGGTTCTCTGTTTAACTGCTCAAGGTAGTTTTCAGATAAAGCACTTAAAAAAATTTCACTGGATTCTTTGTCCCTGCCACCCGTTATGAACGTTTGAGTGTCCCAGTCTATATCCGGCAAATTAAAATCTCCACCCAGAACTATAACATGGTGGGGAAATCTACTCGAAATATTTTCCAAATTATCCTTCAGGTGCTCAGCCACAACAGCTGCTGAGCCAGGGGGCCTATAGAGACATCCAATTACCATGTCTGGGCCTGCTTTAACCGTGACCTTCACCCAAATCATTTCACATTTCGGATCTCTGTCAATTTCCTTCGATACTATTGCACTTCTTATCGTATAAACACGCCTCCCCCTTCACTGTCCAGCCTGTCTCTGCGGTATACATTCCAATCTGAGTTTAGGATTTCATTACTGTTTACGTCTGGTTTCAGCCATCTTTCTGTCCCTAGTACTATATGGGCTTTGTGACCGTTTATTAATGAGAGCAGTTCTGGGACCTTTCTATAGACGCTCCTGCAGTTTACTGTTAGCACATTAATATTGTTATTCCCTGTTGCAATTTGCCTACTCCTACCTTGCCGCGTCTCAGGAGACGTCTTGTCGGGCCTAGGGAGGAAATTCTCTAACCTATTCAGGGGGACCCTACATTTCTCCACCCGATAGCGGTCTAGAAATTTGCACCCCAGATCTCCGCAGAATCGTCTGAGCCTCTGGTTTAAGCCTTCCACTCGGCTCCAAACCAGAGGACCGCGATCGGTTCTGGGAACGATACTACAAATAGTTAGCTCTGATTCCACCCCGCGAGCGAGGCTTTCCGCCTTCACCAATTCCGCCAACCGCCTGTACGAACTGAGGATGACCTCTGAACCCAGACGGCAGGAGTCGTTGGTGCCGACATGAGCAACAATTTGCAGTCGGGTGCACCCAGTGCTCTCTATCGCCGCCTGTAGGGCCTCCTCCACATCTCGGATGAGACCCCCCTGCAAGCAGACAGAGTGAACACTGGCCTTCTTCCCCGACCTTTCCGCTATTTCCCTAAGGGGCTCCATCACCCGCCTAACGTTGGAGCTCCCAATAACTAATAAACCCCTCCCCCCGTGTGCCTGCTCGGACCTTGCTGAAGGAGCAGCCACATGTCCACTCACAGGCAGAGCGGGCGATGCCACACGGCCAGCCTCCACATTTACCCTCCGCCTCGTGCGCCGCGAACGCCGCTGAACCCGCCACTCCCCTTGGGGAGAGGGTGGCCCAACCGCGCCCGGTACCCACGAAGATGTCTCGACAGCAGGGACAGTGGGTGAAGCATGTAACACCTGGGGTGTACCTTGCGACGCACCAGACTCCCCACTGCCGCTACACTCCGAGGCAGCAGCCTGAAGACGGCTGACCGCGGCCATCAACACGCTCAGCTGTTCGCGAACAGTGGCCAGCTCCTCCTGCGTCCGTACACAGCAGTCACACATCCTATCCATCCTAAGGAGTCAATTTACTGAAGAGAGTTAATCAACATTTAACTAAACTCACTAAAGGCGGCTGTTTATTGACTAAACTGTGGTTGCTAGCGACTTCTTGTAGAAAACAATGAAAAGAGCACTACCTGTCTCTGGACTGTATTGAAAACAAACACTAGCACTACTGTCACTATGGTTGACTAAAGGGACTCTCTCTGACTGTATTCAAAACAAACACAAAATCTATGGAACACTATTAATAGCACTCGACAATCAAAGTTTACTAAAAGCAAAAACACACGGAAGATGAAGTGACAAGTAAGAAAAATACAGTTAAACTTAAATTACGGTAGCTCGCTGCACAGCAGACGTGAAGCAGACGGCGGTTAGGACGACACTGACACTACTTTATGCCAACACTCAGAATTTAATGTCTAATCCACAGACAGTGCCTCACGGTCTAAGGGTGCTTATCGTCTGTCAGATGGAGCTGTCATAATGGTGTGCTCGTAAGGAATCGCTCGCTGAGCGACACTCCAACCAGAAGCATCATTCTGATGCGTATGACTGTGGAGCGGACTTCGGGCTGTGCATACAAAATTTTAGCGTTTGTTTCCCTGTTAGTTTGCACTACAGAAACGGTATTTAGCCACTACATTGATTTTGAGTCTTATGAAGCAAACACTACAAGTATTACAGTAAGAACTGACAGCATTAGTTCTTCGGGCATATCAGTTCATCTAGGGGGGAGACAAGCATTGGTATAACGTGCCGCTTACCGTAGGGTAGCTAGATACAACGGTAGGCAACGACTGGAGTGTACAGTGCGGGACAGAGAAACAGAATACCTATCATGACGCCGCAAATAATGCTACGTTCCTGTCAGCGCAAAATGCATCACACATCCTCCTTGTTACTTTGACATCATTATACTGAAGGATCCTCTGCCGCTGCTCGAAAGACTGTTCATTGTTTGGGCCTAACAGTGCACCGCCTACACACACACACACACACACACACACACAAACACACACACACACAAGCATAATGCACATACTCCTACGCAGAGTGCAGAAGAGTGACCAGTTTCGGTACTTCAGTATGTCTAACCAAAGCCCACTGAAACCGATTACAAAATACAAGTTAGAGCTAATGACTATACACTTCCGAAGTCATAAGTAATAAAACAAAGTATCGAATACTGAACCAACAAAAAATATAAGTGCCTGTATAAAGAGCTAAGTCAAGATTAAGTGCCATCTGGAATTCTCACTATTGTTCTGTGCGTTTTATTCCAAGTAGACTCATGAAACATGAATTGACATAATCATGACAAACTGCACAAATACTAGCATCCGAGGGATTAGGTATTGTTTGCCAGGCATATTCCGGGTGGCAGTTATTGAACTATATGAAAAAAAACTTAAATTAATTATACATTACAGCGTGCACACACTTTATTCAATATGTAAACGTCACTACAGATACTCTTTCAGCACGCTATACTAGATTGGAATAATAGAGAATTGTGAAGGTGGTTCGATGAACCCTCTGCCAGGCGCTTAAATGTAATTTGCAGAGTATCCATGTAGCTGTAGATTAGGATTTAGATTACGGCATGTTCGATATGCCTGCCATCATAGGCGATGAAGTGGCGCAAATGAATAGCGAAATTATGCATGACCCGCTGAAGTGTCGGAACATCGATGCTGTCGGTGACCTCCTCAATGACTGTTTTTACAGGTCAACAGTGGTTTCGGGGTTATTGCCATACACCTTGCCTTCAATACAGCCCCACTAAAAGCAGTCGCATGTGTTCAGATCCGGAGAATATGGTGGTCAATCGGGGGACATGCTAGTGACCTATGGGTACCCCAGAACCAGAGCGCGGTCGACGAAGTGCTCCTCCAGGACATCAGGCACTCTCTTGCTTCTATGTGGTCGAGCTCCGTCTTGCATGAACCACGTCTTGTCGAAATCAGCGTCACTTTGGATAATGGTGGTGAAATCATCTTCCAAAACCTTCACGTACCGTTCGGTAGTCACCGTGCCATCAAGGAATGTCGCACCGATTATTGTGCGACTGGACATTGCACACCACACAGTCAACCGTTGAAGGTGAAGAGACTTCTCGATCGCGAAATGCGGATTCAAAATGGTTCAAATGGCTCTGAGCACTATGGGACTTAACTACTGTGGTCATCAGTCCCCTAGAACTTAGAACTACGTAAACCTAACTAACCTAAGGACATCACACACATCCACGCCCGAGGCAGGATTCGAACCTGCAACCGTAGCAGTCGCGCGGTTCCGGACTGCGCGCCTAGAACCGCTAGACCACCGCGGCCGGCGCGAAATGCGGATTCTCAGTCCCGAAATGCACCAATTTTCCTTATTGACGAACCCATCCAAATGGAAGTGGGCTTCGTCCCTAAACCCAATAATACTAATTCCCATCATGTCCCAACTTTAACCATGCAGTTTGAACGTCCTAGCGCAAACTGTTCATAAGTTATGTCGATTTTATTTCATATAGTTGATTGTCACACTGTAAATGTTGTGTGGCACGCCTAAAGTTGCAGAGGAATATATCAATTAATGACAGCATGTGTTGATTCTTTCGTAGCTCACGTACTACTCGTAATCTGTTTGGTGATTTTTTTTTTCTCTAGCAGTACTTGTTCTCGTAAAATTAAAGCAGCTATTTCCGAATATAGCTGGTATTAATTATTTCTCGTAACACAGCAATTTTCATCTGTAGCAGAGCTAGGGGCACGATAAACGTTCATATTTCAACGTGAAACATCTAACTGATAAATCTTCGATCATAGCTTCCTCATTTTACCCATTCATCTTATCAGCTACTCACCTATAAAGATTTATTCGTAGAGTTTGTTTTCATCATATCCTGACGCTTGTTATAGGAATGAAGATGGTGTTTTATGTTACATTACATTTATTTCTTCAGGACGGGATGCGTTAGAAATAATAAACAATTTTATCAACTACGCAGGACAACTAAAATTTTCGCTTAGCTTTTGTTCTAAAGCGGTCGCAACGAAGCCAGAACCAGTTGAATGGCATCATGAAGTCAATCACTTTTCTCATTTTGCTAATATGCTATAATGGACGTAGTATTGATTATATGAGTGATAAAAGCTTAATTGGATTTTATTGTTTCTGGATCAGAATACAAGAGACACTTGACTACTTCAAACAGTCACATCAAATGGAATTACGCAATAATTTGCGTTCAAATAGGAAAGAGATCCCGAACTTTGTGACACTTCGTAACCCTGTGGCAGGTGCATTTTGATTCGAATTAAGCACTACATATGGAGTAATATGTAATTAAATCTTATGTGTGATAGGAAGTCTGTTTGTATTTCTTTACAAGCTTGTGAAGAATATGAGTGCCTGAAGAACATATCCTTGTGAGTAAGCATGTTTTACATTTTTTTTTTTTTTGGGAAATGTGCTGTGCTCTGTATGGCGAAAGAAGAGCCCTGCTAAATGACAGCATTATTGTCAGCTTTCAGGTGCGAAATGCGAAAGGCCGCCGTCGCTACCACTGTCGCAACACTGAGGCATAGCTGTGGAAATGTAAACAACATTGCATTACGCGATTGCTTGTAGTAGTACGCGAGGCAGCCTCACCTAACTCATTGTGAGGTTCAAGGCTCTTCTCTCGCACTTCGTACAATCGGAATTATCCTTTGCCTCTATTTATTTGATAGAGATGATCGGTTTATCAGGTAACGAAGATCCTTCTGATATACCATAAACTGTACCACTGTCTAATTAAGAACTGAGGGAAATAAGAGTATAAGCAACGGTTGATTTTCTGCTGTATAATTAATACCAATAACACCCGCCAGGCTCGCCGAGAGCGCTAATGCGTTGCTTCTCGGACTAGGGTAGGCGCGCCGGCCCCAGATCGGATTACTGACGTCGGCTGGTGTGCCAGCCAGCCTGGATGTGGTTTTTAGGCTGTTTTCCACATCCCACTAGGTGAATACCGGGCTGATCCCCACGTTCCGCCACAGTTACACGACTCGCAGACATCTGAACACGTTCGCACTATTCCATGGATTACACTAGACGCATTCAGCTGGGGTACACAAATTCCTTCCCAGGGGTAATGGGGTGGCGGCAGGAAGGGCATCCGTCCATCCCTTAACACTAACCTTTCCATATCCGTTTCCAACAATGCGGACCCTGCGAAACTGTGGGACAAGGCACCAGAGAAAAAAAGAAAGAAATTAATAACATTTTTATGGGCTTGGATATTGAAGCAATTATTAGGTTTTACACAAAACCATGCACAAACTATTTCCGCATGACAGTTCTTGGGTAAATGAAAGGTTCAGCAATACAGAAGAAGGCAACTATGGCAGTAAACTCAGATAATATGGCAGAGAAAAAAAATCAAATGAAACTTTTATCAATGTGCGATGTACATTGTTTGAATGGGGTGATATTAACAATACATCGTTTTGTAAGGGTTGTCGAAACTATCATTTCTAAGAATATTTCAAACCTCCCTGTGCTTACGACTACCGTAATATAAACAATGGCACACATGTGGGTACCACATGATTTCCATTTGAAAGAAGTCAGCTCCACCTTGTTGGTTCCCAATTACTTCTTCTGATTCGTGAATCCTGTTCTCAGTTGGTTGAATTCAATTTTGAAGAAGTTTTACTCGCAAATGAGAATAATGTATGTAAAGTTATACTCAGTTATGTTTGATATTAATATTCAGTTTCAGTCAGCTATATAAGGAGCTCCAATACCAGCTTATAATTCTGGATTGTTATATAAGCTAACTGGATCATTATGGAGTAAAATTAAACACTTCTTTATTTCTAGTTTTCCTTAACGGTAATCGCTATGTGAAAGACATCCTTCCTTAATTCGATTTCTGCTCAAACCGCGCAATTTCTTCAACTGCTGTCCAATTTCTTATTCCGAGCTCAGCCTGTCCAGTCAGCCGGATGACGTACTTACTCTGCCGTTGATAAACCCTCGGAAGCAAAATAAAGAGCTGTCAGTTGCTACAGACAAAGAATTCATGTCCCACTTGTTTCATTGCCATAGAAACGAGACATTGAGGGGGTCCGCACTTCGTTAGAATCGTGCAGCCGTGTTCCATTTTGTTGGAAATGTCTGCGGGTTTTTGAGCCTTGCTATCGCTCTGTGTCCGCCCCAGTAGCTGAGTGGTCAGCGTGACGGATTGCCGTCCTCTGGGCCCGGGTTCGATTCCCGGCTGGGTCGGAGATTTTCTCCGCTCAGGGACTGGGTGTTGTGTTGTGTTCATCATCATTTCATCCCCATCCGGCGTGCAGGTCGCCCAATGTGGCGCCGAATGTAATAAGACCTGCGATATGGCGGCCGGACCTGCCCCGCGAGGGGCCTCCCGGCCAATGACGCCAAACGCTCATTTCCATCGCTCTGTGCAGCTAACTTTCCCCTAGCAATACAAGGTACATCTGTCCGATGAAACGTCCTGAAGTACTTTTTGAAGCACGTATATTATTTTGAGATTGGTTCGAACTTCATTAAAATAGCGTACCAGTAGTAAAAAATCCAACGAAATGATTGGTGAGGAGTTTCTCTGGCGATAGGCAGCAACAAGAAGAACTATGGCATGGTGATGAAAATTCTAAAACACCATGGAAGAGTGGTAGATTACGACAAAGTCCACGTCCCACAGTCAGTGTGTATGACGACATGTACTGAAGTAAGAATTTGTAACTTTGCAGATCCCCTGCCGTGCAAAAAGAACTGGTACAACTGCAATCTGGTGTACGACAGAATATCATGCCAGCTGAGACTTTGTCCATGGTCCCACGAGCTATTATTGCCGGCATCTGGGAAGGGTAAGTTCTGGATTCTTTAGCGAGACTCGTCTGTAGGTCTCAACACTGCATTTAAGGACAAGAATGTTTTCTTTTACTTTTTTGAAATTATGTGTTACTTTTACATTTCCTTGCAGTCAGCGATTGGTACGGCTGTACAAAACGTGGGAACCAGATTGACTGTTAGCTTAGCAGTCTTGGTGGTAAGTCTACGAACAAATTACTCGAAACTTTCTAATCACAGGAATATCTTTCTTCTAATTAGTTTGTTTTTGAAAGTAGACAAATGAGAAACATCATTGATGTTAAAAGGCGCATATTCCAAAGTGCTTGCGATACAGTTGACCTGTCATGGCCGTTGTTAAATGATGGTTAACTGAATAATTTGAAATGGAATTATACAAAACTTCCTGGCAGATTAAAACTGTGTGCCCGACCGAGACTCGAACTCGGGACCTTTGCCTTTCGCGGGCAAGTGCTCTACCAACTGAGCTACCGAAGCACGACTCACGCCCGGTACCCACAGCTTTACTTCTGCCAGTACCTCGTCTCCTACCTTCCAAACTTTACAGAAGCTCTCCTTTCTTTCAGGAGTGCTAGTTCTGCTTGGTTCGCAGGAGAGCTTCTGTAAAGTTTGGAAGGTAGGAGACGAGGTACTGGCAGAAGTAAAGCTGTGGGTACCGGGCGTGAGTCGTGCTTCGGTAGCTCAGTTGGTAGAGCACTTGCCCGCGAAAGGCAAAGGTCCCGAGTTCGAGTCTCGGTCGGGCACACAGTTTTAATCTGCCAGGAAGTTTCATATCAGCGCACACTCCGCTGCAGAGTGATAATCTCATTCTGGAAACATCCCCCAGGCTGTGGCTAAGCCATGTCTCCGCAATATCCTTTCTTTCAGGAGTGCTAGTTCTGCATGGTTCGCAGGAGAGCTTCTGTAAAGTTTGGAAGGTAGGAGACGAGGTACTGGCAGAAGTAAAGCTGTGGGTACCGGGCGTGAGTCGTGCTTCGGTAGCTCAGTTGGTAGAGCACTTGCCCGCGAAAGGCAAAGGTCCCGAGTTCGAGTCTCGGTCGGGCACACAGTTTTAATCTGCCAGGAAGTTTCATATCAGCGCACACTCCGCTGCAGAGTGATAATCTCATTCTGGAATTATACAGATTGTTGTTTTTAAAGTAATGCCATGTTTAGGGATATGAGTTGTAATTATAGAGGAGAACGAGAATTGTGTATTAATGCACAGTGTCCATGTGACCAAGGTCGCTCTTTGAAAAACATTGTTAGCAATACAATGTGTTACTTCCTGTCTAGCAGAATTAACTGTAAAACCCGCGTCGTGTACAAAAATAGTGCCAATCTTGCGAATGTATGTTTAGTAGGAGACCAGTCACATGCATAAGTATGACAGTGACCCGAAAATTGAACCATGTCGAAAATACTTTGGGGTATATCCCCAGTCATTTATTTTCCCTTTGAGCACTGATTGAATTATTCGATAACATTTTAAGCTTTTTCTTGATATACGATTCAAACAGACTGTTTATAAGCCCATGAGGACGAGAAAACAAGCTTTTGTAAGTGAGGTTCATGTGCAATGGTGTAGGGGAGAATGGAGTGGGAGTATGGTTTACAGGAGGTGAGAGGGGATGTAGACGATGATGTCAACCGTAAACAGACATAATGCAATGCACCTGATGTAGCCAGACAACAGACAACGAATCCTGGAGCCAGACATGCTAGTGGGACTGCTCCATAGCAAAGAAGCAGCCCAACAACGAGTGGTCTTGGCTAATCCTGAGTCAGTATGGTGTGACAGCATCACTCGTCGGCTGGCCAGAGTGTAGCAGCCTGGTGAACAACCTGGCTAGCGATGACTATGGCGTTCGGAAGACTAATACTGGATAGATGGCTGGAACGCCATGTCTGGCGATGTCGGATCAGAACACCACAGATCTTGGAGGACCTACATTCGTACCTTGGATATAAGGCTGGACCAAGATCTCCAGCTGGTAGTCTTGTGAAGTTGGCGGCTGAGTGAAAACGACCTGATTCTAGGGTGACTGGGAGTGGTCGTTGGCTTACAGCCCAGTTGCTTTGATGATAGGTCGCATCAGAAGAGTGTCAGTGGTACAAAGGCAGAGAGTGAAACGCGACTGCCGTTGACGCATAGGCAGGCAGTGCCGATGACCTGTTCGGTTCGTTCAGCGCTACATATTCGGCAAGAGAGGGCTCATTAATGTGGAAGACAAACATTGCAGCATACTTCAGTGCCGAAAGAGTTCCTGGTGGCTGGCGATTGGCTCGAGAATTGAGTCGCTGTTGAAATGGCGAAATGTTATATTGGCTGGTTGCAAACCGCATCTTGAATAGGGCATGGACTTCTAAAAATGGTTCAAATGGCTCTGAGCACTATGGGACTTAACATCTGAGCTCATCAGTCCCCTAGAACTTAGAACTACTTAAACCTAACTAACCTAAGGACATCACACACATCCATGCCCAAGGCAGGATTCGAACCTGCGACCGTAGCGGTCGCGCGGTTCCAGACTGAAGCGCCTAGAACCGCTCGGCCACTTCGGCCGGCTCATGGACTTCTGTCTGGGCCCATACTAGATGATTTCCTCCCTCCAAGGAGTAATTTGGTCAACAGAATTCCTACTTGAGTAACTGTCTGTAACAGAACACTGACGGGAAAAAAACGCAACACCGGGGAGTTGTGCGACAGAAACGAAACTTGGTAAGCGTGTTTCTACACCTCAAAGATGATGTATAAGAGTGATGCTAGTAGCATCACAATGAAGATGAAAATCAAATTCTCTTTAAATACACACTGTAACGGTCGCGAGCTTTAGTTAACATTGGACGTTGGGAGTTGATGTTAGTCAAGAATGCCTTCAAGACGACAAAGAGCCTATTATGAACAGCTCACTGAGTTTGAACGTGGTCGTGTAACAGGACTGGATGTTCCTTTCACGGTGTTGCAGAAAGACTTGGTAGGAATGTAGCCAATGTACATGATTACTGGCGTGGTGGTTACGAGAATGTACGGTAACAAGAAGACTGGGTTTCAGACGCCACGTGTCACTACCGATAGGGAAGGCCATAGTGTGCGGCGTATGGCTCTGACGCATCATACTGCATCTGCAGCAACAATTTGAGCAGCAGTTGGCATCACAGTGACACAACAAACTGTTACAGAACGGTTATTTCAAGGACAGCTCCGACGTAGGGGCCCTGTAGCATGCGCTCCTATGACGCCAAACCACCGCCATTTGCGACTTCCGTGGCTGAATGGGGTTCTGTTGTGTTTTCTTCCTCGGTCGGCCGTGTTGTGGTAACAAGTAGGCCAGTTGAAGGCCTGCAACCAACCAACCTGCGTGCTAGACACACTGGACATACACATGGATTTATAGTCTGGTTGCGATTTCGTATAACAGGAGGAGTACTTTCGTGGCTATCCCACGTATCCTGACTGTATGTTTGTACATCAGTCTGGGGTTCGACCTGTTGTTCTGCCATTCATGAAGAGCATTTCAAAATGGTTCAAATGGCTCTAAGCACTATGGGTCATAACATCTGAGGTCATCAGTCCCCTAGGCTTAGAACTACTTAAACCTAACTAACCTAAAGACATCACACACATCCATGCCCGAGGCAGGATTCGAACCTGCGACCGTAGCAGCATGGCGCTTCCAGACTGAAGCGCCTAGAACCGCTCGGTCACAGCGACCGGCGACAGCATTTCAGGGGGTGTTTTCGAATAGGATACCGCCCGCTTAGATACCGCTGTTGTAGCCCAACATGCTCTACGGAGTGTTGACATGTTGCGTTGCTCTACTCGATCACGAGATCTGTCTCCAATCGAGCACATATGGGACGTCTTCGGACGACAACTCTAGCGTCGTCCACAGACAACATTAATCGCCCCTGTAATGATCGACCCATTGAAACAGGCATCTCACAAACTAACATCTAGCACCTGTCCGACACAATGCATACACGTTTGTATACTTGCATTCAACCTTCTGACTGTCACACCGGTTATGAATGTACTAGTATTTCACATTTATAATGGCTTATATCACCTAACTTGTAATCTTACAATGGTAATCTCTTACATATGTTACCTAGACAAATGTATTCCCAAAATTTCACTACTTTACAGTAGTTATTTTTTGGTGTTGCGATTTTTTTCTGACAGTGTATTTATAATTTTCTATGCTCTGCATCCTCCTACTCAACTATGACGTAACCTGTAGTCTTTAGACTCTGGTTTGCACTACTTTTTTGTCTGGTAAGCTGCTGTGTCATTTCACATTATAGGAAGGGGGTGGGATCAGGAAGGTGTCCTATCACTGCAACACCACTAACCTCATCCCTGTTTGTAGTATCTTCCTCGAAATCACTAATTCTGAATAACTACTAAAAAGACATGACCAACATGTCGAACAGAAGGATGATTAGAGTTTAATGTCCCATCGACATCGAGATTATTGGAGGCAGAGCACAAGCACAGAATGTTTCAAGGATGGGGAAGGAAACTGGCCATGCCCTTTCAAAGAAACCATCCCGCCATTTGCCCGGAACGAATTAGGGATGTCATGAAACATTCATCCTCCAGGATTCAAGTCCATTGTTCTAACCACTGCATCACCTCATTTGGTATGTCTCACAGGACCATGCCCTGTATTATCTTCAGTAAACAATATTGGGCGCTCTTCCAGTGGTCAAGACCAAACCAGCACAGGAGCTTTCCCTAGTTTCAAACTATGTCTCTTAATACTACTCAACGATTTTCTCCGTCATAACTCCAGAATACCTGAGATGTTTTCCAATAACGTCATTTCCATTGCTTGGCCAGATATCTAAGGTGGATTTTGTGCTGTCATGCACATTGTATCTCGAGGGACATGGAGCTGTTTAATGTGATGACATCACAGCCAGTGACTCATCTTGAATCAGTGGTATCTCAGCCCCTTGTTACTTTGCGTCAGTGTCAAATGATGTAAAGACAGAAAATCCTAACTGGCAATAGTTGGCTCGTGTTCTTCGTTGTCAGTGCTGCACCATTGTATACATCTACCTTTTTAGAAGTAGAAAGAATTCACTAGCTCCTATCCTAGCTGTCATCATAGCACCACACTACATGTTCTTTGTCATCTAGTGATATCCCATTTAGCATCGCATTTCGTAGTATACAATTTAACTATTTACAGCACTGACTGTGCTTGATATAGACATATTATACACTCATGTTCAGAAAAAACTGAACACCTTAGAACAATAAGGGGCAGTACATTCATATTCACAGGACATGAACATTAATTACTATGTTCTGCAGAAATGATTAGTATTTGACTGAATTCGTTGCATTATTTGTCCTGTTTCCTAGTAGGCACAGGGGAGACCATGGGCCATGATAACTTGGTCCATGTGCGATAGCATCGACGCGTATAAGGCGCGAATGGCGTCCTGTGATATAGCCACCCATGCCACTTTCATCTGGTTCCAAAGTTCATCAGTAGAGGCTGGTATAGGGCCACAGATTTGCATCCCTTGTTTCGCCATATCCCATACATTTTCAATTGGTGACAAGTCTGGTGATCCGGCTGGCGAGGGTAAAACGCGTACAATCTGTGATACCAGGAAGGCACGTATTCGTGCAGCAACATGCGACCGGGTGTTTTCATGCTGAAATATGGCGTACGGCGTGTTGTGCAGAAAGGTTATGGCTACGGGTCCCAGAAGGTCATTCATGTAGCTCACACTGGTCACAGTGCCCTGGACGTCCACCAACTGTGATTTGTAGATGTAACCAACAGCTCTGCACAACATATGGCGTTGAGTTGGCACTGTATGTCTTGTGCCAATGCAGTCACTGTGATCCGTCTGCCCGTGTCTACGGCGAACCAAAATGCGGCCATCATTTTCAAACAGACAGAACCTGAGGTCGTCCAAAAACACTATCTGATGCCATTACTGCACCAGTGATGACGTCCCATTCACCACTGTAGTCTAGCATCTTTCTGCACATTCATCAAAGGTAGGCGGAGAAGTGGACTTCGCGCAGGTAACCCATAACTTAATAAACAGTCCTGATAGTGTACAATGTTTTACACTGTTCCATTGTTGCACCCACTGTTGCGCCAGAACCGAGGAAGGTGCAGATCTGTTCTACAATGCCATTCGAATGAGGTGTTGATAGTCTCGTTGTGTGGACTAGGTACTGCGACATGACCCATCTCGTCGTGTTCTACGGCCTTCCGTGAATCATTCTGCGCACACCTGTTCCACTGCCAATAATACGCCGCCTTTCAGACTCACTGATTTGACAGTAAGGTTCTCGCAAACGTTTGCGAGGCATCCTGCGCGTCTGGTCAAGTCACACTGATCCTGTTTATAGTGGCAACGAGTGCCGCAGGCACATTTATCGGTAGGTGGTGTTGCGCCGCGATATCGATGTTAACCTTGAACCCGCGGGCTGACGTGGTTCAAATACTAAGCATTTCTGCAGAACATACTAATGATGTCCTGTGAATATGATCGTCCTATCGCTAGTCGTTCAAGGTGTTTTGTGTTTTCTGATCATGAGTGTATATATTAAATTACTCCTTCTCTATTTACTACAAACCTCTTTTGTATTTGCCTATTATTTGCATTGACTTAAATCGCCTTGGTATCCATAGCCTTCCTTACTTTGCCAAAAATTTTCCGTACACTGCCTGGCGTAATACCCATGTCATACCCAAGTGATACCCCTCGGTCCCCTTCCAGGTACCACAACAGAGTCTAAATCTCGGTATACTAGGAACAAGGTGAAGGGAAGAGAACAAACGATCCATGGATCCAACAGGTTTTATAAGCGATGTGCTTGCTACTGCTTATAGTCGCTCCTATCACACATGTTCGACAACAATTACGGCCCTTTGTTGGTCAACCATATCATCCTCGAACAGATACCACTCAGGAGAGCAAAAGTAATGGTGCCAACACTGTGGGCGAATGGATCTCAGTTGGAGGTGGGTGTAGGCATTGACGATGGAGGCAGTCAAATGTTGTGTGATTATTTATTGTCAACCATAAACAGATGTAGTGGGATGCGTCTGCAGTAAGCAGACAGGCAATGGATGTTGAACTCTGTAACCAGGAACACTCGTCAACTCGTCAGGCTGCACTGCTCCAAGTACCTCCTGAAGAGGCAGCCCAATAGCAAATGACCTCGGCTTTTTCTGAGACGAGATGCTTAACAGCATTCCGACTTGGGTGGCTACAGTGCAGTAGGCCATTAATTGGACTGGTGGGAGATGGTGGTGATGTCGAGATGCTGAACACTGTACCGATAGTTGGAACACTGTGTTTGGTAGCACTGATCCCAAGCAGCACAGGGTTGGAGGGACCACAGTACATATAGGGGTCACGAGACAGTGGCAGGATCCCCAACTAACAGTCTAGTGAAGATGGTGGCTGAGTGATGACAACCTGATGGATAGGCTGACGAGCAGCGGCCGTCGGCTTGCAGCCCAGCTGCGGCGATGATAGAAGAGGGCTGGCGATTCAGTGTCGGAGACACATGCTGGCCGTCGATACATAGGCCAGTCATGCCGATGACCAGCCTGGCTGGCACGGGGTATGTATGTGTATCCAAAGGAGCTTGTTAATGTGGAAGATAAGTACTGCCACATACTTCAGTGCCGTCGAAACTTCCTGAAGGTTGGTCATTATCCAGAAATGGGGTAATGCTGCGTTGTCAGGTTGTAGCTCATAGCCTGAATACGGCACTGGGCTCCAGTCTGGGCCTGTGCTATTCCACATCATGTATATATAGTCACGATAGTGATATTTTGTTCTAAACAGGTGATACTTTGTGAGAAAATAAATATGTCACACTCTCAACAGATATACGCTTCTAACTGTGACACTATTTCTTATCAATTGAAGACATAAAGTCTCAAAATGAATCCGTGATCATATTTTGTTTTACAGGTCCGTCTTGATCACACAAATTTTTGCACTTTACTATTACCGGTTTCGGCTACTGTCATCTTTAGAACTGTTACAAATAAAATTAATGTGTAACCAACTAATTTCAAGTTGCTGACGCTCAGTCTATACAAGACCTGGTGCTACATAAGGAAGATAAAAAGTGTTTACATGATTAACAGCCATGTATACCAGCCATACAAACCATAAAATATTCTGATGTAGTGTCAACTTCAAGCTAAACATGTAAGTACATAGTACGTGCTGGTGATGATCAGAATGCGTCTGGTATTTATACAAGGAAACCCAGGCCATTAGAGGGCATTATAGCTAGGGTAAACGTTTAACCAGTATCAAAAATGTAATCGCATGTCAGTACATGTTTTATTGTCAGACGCTCGTTTTGCCATAGGAAGTGATTTTAATTAATGATTTCGCAAACCGCATTTTAACCATTACATTTGCGGTACTGGTTAATCATGTATCCTAGCGATAGTGCCCTATGATGACTTTTGTTCCTTGTATAAATACCAGACGCATTCCGATCATCACCAGCACTTATTATGTACGTATATGTTTAGTTTGACGCTGGTACTACATCAGAATATTTTATGGTATCTATGGCTGGTATACATGGCTGTTAATCATGTAAACACTTTTTATCTTTCTTATGTAGCACCAGGACTTGTATAGACATAGTGTCAGCAAATTGAACTTAGTTGGTTACACACTGGTTTTGTTTTTAATAGATCTGAAAATGGCAGTATCCGTAACCGGTAATAATGAAATGTAAAAATTTGTGTGATTAAGACGGACCTGTAAAATAAAGTGAAATAAAAAGACATTATTTCTGTTTAAGTGTGACACCACTCTTCCTTACTACTTCAAATATTCTGCAAAAATTCTGTAGGCGTCATTAAGGAAATATGGACATGCTGGTCCCCTTTCTTACAAAGAAATTTAATAATGACATGTTTCAGCTGTCTGCAACAATTCCCTGTGCTAGTGAGACCTTAGACATATCATTAATGAAGTGAGCTACTTCATAACTCTATTTGAAATTTCATTAATTTCCATAATTTTAAAGTTTTCTTTTTCTGATGTGACGATATTCTATTTTCAATGTCTTTATCATTTCAGAGCGTAAGAGTCACCCTCACACCTGGACGCACGAGCTACACCCCGAGTTCCACCATGATTTCTTGACTCCCAACCATCACCTTGGCCCCATGCTGAAACCGATACACCAGTTTTCTCGTCCAGTGCTGGAACCGATTCACCAGTTTCTGGAAGCACTGAAAGCGTAGTGGCTTCGCTTCTTCCCGTACTCTGAAGCCGAAATCGCTACCTCCGGAAAGCCAACAGAGATCTCGCAATCAAATATTCAGTAACGCTTGATTTCAGTTATTATTGGTAACATCAGAAATAAATATCATAAGATTAACATCAAACCTTCCCCCCATGAACCATGGACCTTGCCGTTGGTGGGGAGGCTTGCGTGCCTCAGCGATACAGATAGCCGTACCGTAGGTGCAACCACAACGGAGGGGTATCTGTTGAGAGGCCAGACAAACGTGTGGTTCCTGAAGAGGGGCAGCAGCCTTTTCAGTAGTTGCAAGGACGACAGTCTGGATGATTGACTGATCTGGCCTTGTAACAATAACCAAAACGGCCTTGCTGTGCTGGTACTGCGAACGGCTGAAAGCAAGGGGAAACTACAGCCGTAATTTTTCCCGAGGGCATGCAGCTTTACTGTATGATTGCATGATGATGGCGTCCTCTTGGGTAAAATATTCCGGAGGTAAAATAGTCCCCCATTCGGATCTCCGGGCGGGGACTACTCAAGAGGATGTCGTTATCAGGAGAAAGAAAACTGGCGTTCTACGGATCGGAGCGTGGGATGTCAGATCCCTTAATCGGGCAGGTAGGTTAGAAAATTTAAAAAGGGAAATGGATAGGCTGAAGTTAGATATAGTGGGAATTAGTGAAGTTCGGTGGCAGGAGGAACAAGACTTCTGGTCAGGTGACTACAGGGTTATAAACACAAAATCAAATAGGGGTAATGCAGGAGTAGGTTTAATAATGAATAGGAAAATAGAAATGCGGGTAAGCTACTACAAACAGCATAGTGAACGCATTATTGTGGCCAAGATAGACACGAAGCCCACACCTACTACAGTAGTACAAGTTTATATGCCAACTAGCTCTGCAGATGACGAAGAAATTGAAGAAATGTATGATGAAATAAAAGAAATTATTCAGATTGTGAAGGGAGACGAAAATTTAATAGTCATGGGTGACTGGAATTCGAGTGTAGGAAAAGGGAGAGAGGGAAACATAGTAGGTGAATATGGATTGGGGGACAGAAATGAAAGAGGAAGCCGCCTGGTAGAATTTTGCACAGAGCACAACATAATCATAACTAACACTTGGTTTAAGAATCATGAAAGAAGGTTGTATACATGGAAGAACCCTGGAGATACTAAAAGGTATCAGATAGATTATATAATGGTAAGACAGAGATTTAGGAACCAGGTTTTAAATTGTAAGACATTTCCAGGGGCAGATGTGGACTCTGACCACAATCTATTGGTTATGACCTGTAGATTAAAACTGAAGAAACTGCAAAAAGGTGGGAATTTAAGGAGATGGGACCTGGATAAACTAAAAGAACCAGAGGTTGTACAGAGATTCAGGGAGAGCATAAGGGAGCAATTGACAGGAATGGGGGAAATAAATACAGTAGAAGAAGAATGGGTAGCTTTGAGGGATGAAGTAGTGAAGGCAGCAGAGGATCAAGTAGGTAAAAAGACGAGGGCTAGTAGAAATCCTTGGGTAACAGAAGAAATATTGAATTTAATTGATGAAAGGAGAAAATATAAAAATGCAGTAAGTGAAACAGGCAAAAAGGAATACAAACGTCTCAAAAATGAGATCGACAGGAAGTGCAAAATGGCTAAGCAGGGATGGCTAGAGGACAAATGTAAGGATGTAGAGGCCTATCTCACTAGGGGTAAGATAGATACCGCCTACAGGAAAATTAAAGAGACCTTTGGAGATAAGAGAACGACTTGTATGAATATCAAGAGCTCAGATGGAAACCCAGTTCTAAGCAAAGAAGGGAAAGCAGAAAGGTGGAAGGAGTATATAGAGGGTCTATACAAGGGCGATGTACTTGAGGACAATATTATGGAAATGGAAGAGGATGTAGATGAAGATGAAATGGGAGATACGATACTGCGTGAAGAGTTTGACAGAGCACTGAAAGACCTGAGTCGAAACAAGGCCCCCGGAGTAGACAATATTCCATTGGAACTACTGACGGCCGTGGGAGAGCCAGTCATGACAAAACTCTACCATCTGGTGAGCAAGATGTATGAAACAGGCGAAATACCCTCAGACTTCAAGAAGAATATAATAATTCCAATCCCAAAGAAAGCAGGTGTTGACAGATGTGAAAATTACCGAACTATCAGCTTAATAAGTCACAGCTGCAAAATACTAACACGAATTCTTTACAGACGAATGGAAAAACTAGTGGAAGCCAACCTCGGGGAAGATCAGTTTGGATTCTGTAGAAACACTGGAACACGTGAGGCAATACTGACCTTACGAC
The DNA here is from genome assembly GCF_023864345.2 of Schistocerca serialis cubense. Lineage (NCBI taxonomy): Eukaryota > Metazoa > Arthropoda > Insecta > Orthoptera > Acrididae > Schistocerca > Schistocerca serialis. Next base: position 772,306,807 of record NC_064641.1, on the reverse strand, counting down.
TTATCTTAGAAGAAAGATTAAGGAAAGGCAAACCTACGTTTCTAGCATTTGTAGACTTAGAGAAAGCTTTTGACAATGTTGACTGGAATACTCTCTTTCAAATTCTAAAGGTGGCAGGGGTAAAATACAGGGAGCGAAAGGCTATTTACAATTTGAACAGAAACCAAATGGCAGTTATAAGAGTCGAGGGACATGAAAGGGAAGCAGTGGTTGGGAAGGGAGTAAGACAGGGTTGTAGCCTCTCCCCAATGTTGTTCAATCTGTATATTGAGCAAGCAGTAAAGGAAACAAAAGAAAAATTCGGGGTAGGTATTAAAATTCATGGAGAAGAAATAAAAACTTTGAGGTTCGCCGATGACATTGTAATTCAGTCAGAGACAGCAAAGGACTTGGAAGAGCAGTTGAATGGAATGGACAGTGTCTTGAAAGGAGGATATAAGATGAACATCAACAAAAGCAAAACAAGGATAATGAAATGTAGTCTAATTAAGTCGGGTGATGCTGAGGGAATTAGATTAGGAAATGAGGCACTTAAAGTAGTAAAGGAGTTTTGCTATTTGGGGAGCAAAATAACTGATGATGGTCGAAGTAGAGAGGACATAAAATGTAGGCTGGCAATGGCAAGGAAAGCGTTTCTGAAGAAGAGAAATTTGTTAACATCCAGTATTGATTTAAGTGTCAGGAAGTCATTTCTGAAAGTATTCGTATGGAGTGTAGCCATGTATGGAAGTGAAACATGGACGATAAATAGTTTGGACAAGAAGAGAATAGAAGCTTTCGAAATGTGGTGCTACAGAAGGATGCTGAAGATTAGATGGGTAGATCACATAACTAATGAGGAGGTATTGAATAGGATTGGGGAGGAGAGAAGTTTGTGGCACAACTTGACCAGAAGAAGGGATCGGTTGGTAGGACATGTTCTGAGGCATCAAGGGATCACCAATTTAGTATTGGAGGGCAGCGTGGAGGGTAAAAATCGTAGAGGGAGACCAAGAGATGAATATTCTAAGCAGATTCAGAAGGATGTAGGTTGCAGTAGGTACTGGGAGATGAAAAAGCTTGCACAGGATAGAGTAGCATGGAGAGCTGCATCAAACCAGTCTCAGGACTGAAGACCACAACAACAACAACAACAACATCAAACCATCGTTTTTCTTCCTCTGATAATGTTACTTGCCCATACACACTCGTCAGCTGCTGAACTAGTTTTAACATGACTAAGATCAAGCCATATTACTATAACAGGTAAAACGCCTCGGGTAAGGTACATTGTGGAAGCTACCTTGCCGGACAGTTACGTACAGGGTGGTCAGAAACAGCCTGAAAAGCATGTAAGAGTGTTACAGGGTAGGTTGTGCTGAGAAGTAATTATTGAGAAAAGAAATTCAATCCGTTTGGCCGCTTCCGAGTTAATTAGCATTTAAGGTAGCTAATCAGGCCGTTGTGTTCGTTAATTCAAACGGTCCCCAAAATACAATTTCTATCACTTCTCATAGCACACGAGACTGCTCAGTGTTTCATTTGGATTCGAGCGTTACCACCGTTCCGGTACAATTTCTGTCTCGCTCTATTTTCGATTTTAGAAATCCAAACGAATAATACGTTTGGCGACACTATCTGTGGCGGGCCGCTTGAATTTGCGCTCGTAATGTCCTGACTGGCTAATTTCAGCACTAACTATCTCGCAAATGGCTCGAAATATCCATTTTTTTTCTTAAAATTTATTTCTCAATAGACACTACCCTGCAAAACCCTCACAAGCTTTTCAGACTATCTCTTATCACCCTGTATAGCATCTGTATCAGGTTCGTTTGAGATGCTTACACTAAAAAGAGATTTTACTTATAATACCTTTAAAATATTTTTGTATTCTGGTATACGTCTCTTAAGTTTACTTGTTACAGTAACTCAAATATCTGTAGCAATAATGTGACTGTAATAGAATATTTAACTTTTTCGTTGCGATATTCGAAAATACGTGGGTTGTCCAGAAAGTAAATTCTGGTCGGTCGCGAAATAGAAACCACAGTGAAAACTAGAAACGTTTCTTTTGCATCAGTTAGGTACACCTTCCATCTACTTCTCTACACAGTCGCCGCTCCAACTTCGACCGCTACGGTCGCAGGTTCGAATCCTGCCTCGGGCATGGTTGTGTGTGATGTCCTTAGGTTAGTTGGGTTTAAGTAGTTCTAAGTTCTAGGGGACTGGGCGGCCGCGGTGGCCGAGCGGTTCTAGGCTCTACAGTCTGGAACCGCGCGACCGCTACGGTCGCAGGTTCGAATCCTGCCTCGGGCATGGATGTGTGTGATGTCCTTAGGTTACTTAGGTTTAATTAGTTCTAAGTTCTAGGGGACTGATGACCTTAGAAGTTAAGTCGCATAGTGCTCAGAGCCATTTGAACCATCTAGGGGACTGATGACCTTAGAAGTTAATTCCCATAGTGCTCAGAGCAATTTGAACCATTTTTGAACAAAAATAAAACAAATATCATAAATGCCACCGCCTCTTTGTCTGTGACAATTAACAATAAAAGCAAAGCCTATTTGAAAATAGGCCACTCCACACTTTTCACTTTGCATGTCTCAGTTCAGTTGCGTGCGGTTCGTTAATGGCTCCACTTTTCTACTTTGCACACTAAACATCGTCGCCTAAGGGTAGGATCTGTTTAACTGTTTGTGAGCAGATTCAGACTAACGAGCCACCTGATGTCTGCCGTTTATGTTAGGCCCCAAAATACCACCAAAACGTAGTCGTGTCGTTACCTCGCTCGATACACTTCTGACAAACTAATCCACCGACAAACCAGCAAACAACCCAATTACTTCTGGGCGAGCTGTAATACGTCTCGGACCAAGAAGTCGGAACCTCCGATATCACCACAAAATTCACACTTTCCTCCAGCTGCGCCTTTCACAGCCTGAGTTTGCCACAGTTCACTATAATCTCCCACACCACTAAAAATCTAGGAAAATATCACCCTTGCCAGTTCATCTATATGGCTCAAATACTTCCATGAAAACTTGTGATAACCTAAATACTCCACGATTGGGCTTGGGGTGTGATTTGCCACCCGCATAACCCTTGCATACAGGCCATCTGGTTACACAAGACAATTAGTCCGCCACCGACCAAGCCTTTCTAACCCCGATCACCTTGCGACAATCCATCTCGCATGGTGTATGTAAATAGACTAAGATCTATAGCTAAACAGTCTGAGCCTTACACGTGAACTGTATCTCTCCCACGCAAATCATGTGGAAACCATTAAAAGCAAAGAAACACACAACTTTCGGCAGTTAGTTCATCATTGGCAAGGGCCTTTGGTAAACTCGAGCGGGGGCCAATTATTTCGTGGCGCTATTGCAGTATCGCTGACTTCTGAAATGGCCAGCAGTCGCTTCGCAGCTACAACATGCGTCAGCCTTGTGTCATCTTGGCGTGTACCATGCATCGAGAACATTGTTTTTTCCGCATCGTCTAAGGTATCATACACGTCAAAGATACATTTTCACTTGGTTTTTGTAGAGTTGGCAGAAGAGCCAACACTGTGTTTCTAGAGGAGGCCGAAATGCACGCGTTTAATTACACGCTGACTGGCGTGAGGTCTGGAACAGGACAATATCTTGAGAATTGCAAATAAAGTAAGTAGATGATATAATACTTAACTTTAATCCACAATTGTAGAACATCTCTCGTTACGGTACATGCTTCATAATATTAATTATCAATTGAATACGGCGCCTTGCTAGGTCGTAGCAAATGTGGCTGAAGGCTATGCTAACTATCGTCTCGGCAAATGAGAGCGTCTTTGTCAGTGAACCATTGCTATGAACGTCGGCTGTACAACTGGGGCGAGTGCCAGGACGTCTCTGTAGACCTGCCGTGTGGTGGCGCTCGGTCTGCTATCACTGATAGTGGCGACACGCGGGTCCGGCGTATACTAATGGACCGCGGCCGATTTAAAGGCGACCACCTAGCAAGTGTGGTGTCTGGCGGTGACACCACAGTTTTAATATGCGTATGACTTCGGTTGCCGAGCCATAGAAGAGGCGAATATACATGATGCGTCTGACACAGCACAGCCAGAGTCCCAAGATCTCACATAGCCAATACTTTGTTAGGTTAAATAGTGAGAGAGATATTTTCAGTCCACGTGGAGTGACATCCAGATGAGACCAAACTTCCCCCACAGTAGAAGAAGAAAGAAGAACTTTAACAATTACTTCTGCATAGATGTACACGTAAAAGCAACGAGATGAGTAGCTTTCAATCACTCGAACTTCTACATCTACATCTACATCTACATCCATACTCCGCAAGCCACCTGACGGTGTGTGGCGGAGGGTACTTTCAGTACCTCTATCGGTTCTCCCTTCTATTCCAGTCTCGTATTGTTCGTGGAAAGAAGGATTGTCGGTATGCCTCTGTGTGGGCTCTAATCTCTCTGATTTTATCCTCATGGTCTCTTCGCGAGATATACGTAGGAGGGAGCAATATACTGCTTGACTCTTCGGTGAAGGTATGTTCTCGAAACTTCAACAAAAGCCCGTACCGAGCTACTGAGTGTCTCTCCTGCAGAGTCTTCCACTGCAGTTCATCTATCATCTCCATAACGCTTTCGCGATTACTAAATGATCCTGTAACGAAGCGCGCTGCTCTCCGTTGGATCTTCTCTATCTCTTCTATCAACCCTATCTGGTACCGATCCCACACTGCTGAGCAGTATTCAAGCAGTGAGCGAACAAGCGTACTGTAACCTACTTCCTTTGTTTTCGGATTGCATTTCCTTAGAATTCTTCCAATGAATCTTAGTCTGGCATCTGCTTTACCGACGATCAACTTTATATGATCATTCCACTTTAAATCACTCCTAATGCGTACTCCCAGATAATTTATGGAATTAACTGCTTCCAGTTGCTGACCTGCTACACTGTAGTAAAATGATAAGGGATCTTTCTTTCTATGTATTCGCAGCACATTACACTTGTCTACATTGAGATTCAATTGCCATTCCCTGCAACTTGCGTCAATTCGCTGCAGATCCTCCTGCATTTCAGTACAATTTTCCATTGTTACAACGTCTCAATATACTACAGCACCATCCGCAAAGAGCCTCAGTGAACTTCCGACGTTATCCACAAGATCATTTATGTATATTGTGAATAGCAACGGTCCTATGACACTCCCCTGCGGCACATCTGAAATCACTCTAACTTCGAAAGACTTCTCTCCATTGAGAATGACATGCTGCGTTCTGCTACTAGGAACTCTTCAATCCAACCACACGATTGGTCTGATAGTCCATATACTCTAACTTTGTTCATTAAACGACTGTGGGGAACTGTATCGAGCGCCTAGCGGAAGTCAAGAAACACGGCATCTACCTGTGAACCCGTGTCTATGGCCCTCTGAGTCTTGTGGACGAATAGCGCGAGCTGGGTTTCACACGATCGTCTTTTACGAAACCCATGCTGATTCCTACAGAGTAGATTTCTAGTCTCCAGAAAAGTCACTGTACTCGAACATAATACGTGTTCCAAAATTCTACAACTGATCGACGTTAGAAATATAGGTCTATAGTTCTGCACATCTGTTCGACGTGCTTTCTTGAAAACGGGGATGACCTGTGCCCTTTTCCAATCCTTTGGAACGCTACGCTTCCCACAGTTTGCTCGGAAGGCCGATTGTCGAAATACATGGCATAAGGATGTCCTTTGAGCAGATATTCTGACGTTAAAATAACTTATTTTGGATTAGCCTGGACGTGTGTCATTGTCACGCCAAAAGATCTTTTCAGAAGGAGTCCTCGACAGCACACCACGGGGGCTGCAGTTTTAAAGAACTGTGCTCGCGTGTGTCTGATTGACTATGAAGAGGGTCGCGCGTAGTTTACCTGTTGCCAAGTCATCAGGCTAGTGGCGCCTGTTGCTAACGGCCCATCTCTTGGACACATATCTTTTGGAAGCCCATCTCTTGTGCAGTGTGTGAGATAATTATGTGTTATTTATGGTTATTCAAAGCAGAACAATACGTAAAGACATATTATAGGGTAAGTGAACATTTTAGAGACTTTGACACGTTAAGCTACAATGTTAGGGAACGGCAGCAATCGAACAAGGAAGGCCGGCACGTGTGTGACATTGGTCACGTTTCTGCCCAACGTGAGAAGGCCGATGACCAGAGGAGTTTGAGCAGCAGCTGTCAGCACTCTGACCTGACAGACGGGCAATGCTTCTAAGGAGAACAACGACCGGCGCTGTTTGGTCAGTGCTCCACGAACTGTCAGCATACAGGACATACCTGCTTGATGTATCTGGCGATGCGGACGAAGATGAGAGGACAATGCCCGACCACGCCAGCATAGAGGCAAAAAAACGGAAAGCTGGCACGTGTGTCGACATTGGTCATGTTTATGCCCAACCTGAGAAGCATAGATCAACGACCGAAGAGTCAGTCGCCGCCCTATAAACTTAGCGACATTGGCAAAAACACCGAATAAATACCTCCAACAAACGGGCTTGAGGTAGTCCTTTGAGGTGACCCTTTGACTTGGTCCTTTCGAGGGGAGAAAGAAGACCGATAATTAGTCAGCGAACGACATACTTCACTACAACGACTTAGCCGCTACACTGCTCGACAGAAGAACCGAGCCAATAGGACAACGCAGAAGGTGTCATCCCAGATGTTACTAGAAATAAGCCTGAGTGGTACTTAGCCAGGTGGCTGCTGAGGACGAAGGGACTGCGGCCTCACCAAATGTGTCAACTGTGAACTTAGAGGCTGATGAACTCCACCAGAATACGCCGAGCCGGCAGCGGTGGTCTCGCGGTTCTAGGCGCGCAGTCCGGAACCGTGCGACTGCTACGGTCGCAGGTTTGAATCCTGCCTCGGGCATGGATGTGTGTGATGTCCTTAGGTTAGTTAGGTTTAAGTAGTTCTAAGTTCTAGGTGACTGATGACCACAGCAGTTGAGTCCCATAGTGCTCAAAGCCATTTCAACCATTTGAATACGCCGAACCTGAGGGTCGCTGCTTCGATTCCGGGACGGAGCATTCCGAGCAGCCCCGTAGCCCTTGGTATTATGTGTCGTACCACTGCGCGGATTCACCAGCGTTGTAGCCACACAGCTTCTTCGTGTTCTCTATCAGTTGCAGTCTTCTTTCTTATCCTTTTTTTGACGTTCAAGCAGCCAGTCCGCACTAGCGTGTTAAAAATTTTTGCAGTTGTCTGGGGGTCAACATTGCCGATCCGGATAGACAGCTCTATACCGTTGTTCGGCTATTACGGCATTTCATTTACATTCACCATACAAAAGTAGTACATCCGACTACTCCGTGTTGGTTTACATGTCTGCATCCAACGAATGTTGAAGGAGAAGTGAGCGGTATTCAGTGCAGGCAATTTAACAGCCAAATTTGTTGACATTTTGACACAGTGTAGCACAAGAGCTCTGGCTGGCAGTGTTTACATCCATAATACCGTTTCCAGCCAGCGTGCTCTTAGATTGTAGGAGATTTCTCCAATTCTTTTCCGACAGGTTTCACCGTCAACATTAACAAACGCTATTTCACTGTAATTGTCTTCTCAAGAGCTATCGAATACAGTTATAAAATGTATACGGTTCCATTTTAAAAAACGTATTTGCTTCAATATCTCCGATGATACCAGCGCTAAAATCCTTAAAAGAAATACGTAGACTTTCTAAACTTTTCCAAACATTTCTAAAATTAATTCAACGCAAAAAAATCATTTTTTGTCATTTATTTTGACGTGTAAATATGTGTGGCTCTTACATGGGCACCAACTTTGAAGAAAAGAGGCACCGCAAAAGACAAAAAACGATACACACGAAGGAATTATGTGAATGGAGCGGAAACATGTGTATCTGGTGTACATATATGGACAAAGAAATGATTGCAATTTCAGAAACAATTAAGGGGTTATTTAAGAGAAAGAGCTTCACAAATTAAGCAAATCAAGAACACATTGGTCCAACTGCGGTCCTCATGTAAGCCGTTATTCGGCTTGGCATTAATTGATGGAATTGTTGGATGTCCTCTTGAGGGAGATCGTGCCAATTTCCGTGCAACTAGCGCGTTATATCGTCAAAATACCGAGATGATTGGAAGGCTCTGTCCCTAATGCTCCAAACGTTCTCATTTTGGGAGTGATCCACGTACTTTACTGGCCAAGGCAGAGTTTGGCATGCACGAAGACAAGCAGCAGAAACACTCGACGTGTGCGGGAGGGCATTATCTTGCTGATATCTAAGTTTGGAATGGCTTGCCCCAAGGACAACAAAACTGGTCGTAGAATATAGTAGACGTATCGCTGTGGTGCAAGGGCTCCTGGATGACAACCAAAGGTCTCCTGTTATGAAAATAAATGGCACCCGCAGATCATTCAGTCCTAGCTGTCGGGCCCTATGGCGGACGACAACCACGTCGGTATCCCACCACTGTCCGGGGCGTCTCGACAAATGTCTTCGGCGTGGAATTTCATTATCTGGAGTAGAACTGTCTTCAGTGGTGAGTCCTGCTTCGAACTGAGCCCCGATGACCACTGTAGACGTGTCTGAGGACATCCAGCAGCTGTCAATCAATATGAAGCCGAACAACTGTTTGCATAAGGGCCGGAGTTGGACTAACACGTTGTAGAATTGCTCAGTTCGTGAAGTTGTTTCTCTTGAACAAATCATTTAATTGGTCTGATACTGAAATCATTTAATTATCTGTACATGTTCATCACATCTAGCGACTTCTGTCCCGTCAGGATAATTCCTTCGTTGGGCCGTTGTGCGTGGTTCTTTTCCCCCCTTTTTTTTAAGTGTACTTTACGATCATGATAAAGGTTTTGTATATTACGAACTGTGGAAGAAAATTAAACTGTGTAACGCAACTGCCACTGATTTTGAGCCGTGGCGGCTCGGGTTTGATCTATCGACGTATTATATTACCGCTGTATCGCGGAGGAAAGAGAGAAGTGGCGCCCCCTCGTGGAGGAAGTCGGCGAGGCACCTGTGAGAGTCGAGTGGTTGGATTTTGGAGAGCGATGAGAAACAGTGAGATAGGCAGTAGTGCGCGGAGCGTGAAGCCGTGTCTGCCGACGCCGTGTGTGGTGGCAAGAGGAAAGTTTGCCACGTTACCTGATTGTGTTTGGGCGTTTGCAGCTGACTTGGTGGGTAGAGGCGCCGATGCTGTCGGACACATGCTGCTTGCTTGTTTATGATGGATCTGCCGTTTGCTTCTCGTGACTACATTCTCGTCTCTATGGCTCTGTGACTGACGTGATGTCACTGCGAGCACAGTTAGTTTGGATATAAGCATTTTGTTCCCAGTGTACATCGTTCTGGCGATTACTGAGTGTGCTTGCCGTTGTGGTGTATTTATTGAGCAGTGTGCTTTGGACGCTTGACCTTACTATTAGGAGTCCATTGCGTAAGGCCGCGTTTATCCTGTGAGGACTTGTGTTCTGCATTTAAAAACTTAGTTGTTGTCAGTCACTGAATTGCTCAGATGCATTCATACTTCTCTGCTTAAGTGTTATTGTTTTACGCCCCTCTGAATGGAAAAATGATAAAGGGCCTTACTATTATTGACCTTCTTGTGTGCCACTGACTTGGTTGTGTTTTTCAGCCGCGTAATTTGTGCGTTTATTGTAACAAACCGATGTCTGTTTCTGATTAATGTTTCCCTGTGACATTGAGTGTTAATCTTGTAGCGAACACTGTTTTAGATACTTTAATCAGTGTGTTGCAGGACATACCTTATTTGTGCCTCGAAAGTGGAGAGCGGAGGCGGTTTATTGGCCATGATGATGTGTTGGTAGAGCCATTTCACGAGTCCAGGCCAGTCACCCGGAGATTTAGAAGTTGTATGATGTGTTTATTAACTTAACATTATTTTAAGCGCAGTGCGCTCATGCAGGAAGTTTGTGGTTTTGCGCAGATTGCACGGTATGTTTAGATGACTCTGAATTCAATGTGTTAAGTTAGTACTCCTTATCTTAAGCGTAGTGTGCTCAGGCACAGGAAGTTTATGTGGTTTTGCGTAGATTGCGCGGTATGTTTAGATGACTCTGAATTCACTGTGTTAAGTGGTGTCCTCTGAGGTGCTGGAAGTAGTGGATAGACAGCTGTTTTGGACCCGTTGTATATGCAAATAATTTATGTCCTTATTATGTTGGTGAGTTGCTTGCCCTTTGTGTTACAGGTGGTGCTAATTTCGTTAATTTTGCGACCGGTCTTCGCAGAGGCTGCAGGAGGAACCGACCCACTGTGGCAAGCAGTTACGTAGTCGCGCCCGCCCGCCGTAGCGGGCGTTGTTTATAGCCCGACGCCTTCCTGTACTTGGTGGCGGGAGCGTGTTGGCTGGTTTCTTACGGCTTGCAGTCTGGGAAACCGTGCCTTTGGTGTACACGTGGAAGACTTATGTTTTGCTTCCAGTACCTCGGAGTGGCTGTATGTGGGTAATGAGAACGACTTATGTTGTTGGTGGCTCAGGCCGAAAGTGGTCCATTTGCTAAACACCAGGTGTATATGGATTTCTTTCCCATAATTCTGTAAACATGTTTAGGTGGCTGTGTTTTTTTTTAGTCAATTGAATTGTTGTTCAGAGGTTTCTATGTATGGCCATTAACTTATGCAGGCATTTAATAGCAAGGAAGTACATTGAATGCTGGTTTCAAGTTGTGCTGATTATGTGGGGAAATTGCCTTGAACAGACATTTAATTAATTAGTAAACAACTGAATGATATTTGTGAATTGAAGTTTATTGTGTTCCTAAACATATTAACGATTATTTATAGTAGTTAACTTATGCAGTTAGGCGATTTACAAGGCCTGTTGTTTCTTTTTAAAAGTATTATCAATGTTATGAGTAAAGAAGTGTGTTGTAAAAAAAATAAACAGTGACTGAAGTGCCTCAAATCCCTTTGGTCCACACCTTCCGTCATTCACCCTTGGGAGGTATTAACAAACCGTGAAAGCCCATTTCAGATTTCGCGATTCAATGTAACAGCTGAGTACTGAGTTCCTTTCAATTTAACGACCTGGCTGTGTGACTCACGATACGTCTGGTAGGACGATGGCGAACTCGGTGCACGTGGGGCAGTGGAACCGCCGAGGTCGTAAACACAGCAGACAGGGCTTAGCTAGGGTGAGCCCAGCGCCGCCCAGGAGTGCCGCTGGGCGTCACCAAGCCAGGCGCTGACATTGTAGTGTTACGGAGCGAGTGTGAAAGGATCGTGTCTCACGCACGGACAAAAAAAAGAAAGAGAGAATCAAGCCAGCAGTGCAAGAAAATGCAATTAAGGTTAGGGCTTTATGTTCAACGGTTGGGTTGGAAGCAGTTTTTTACTCTCACTCGCTCTCGATAGCTAAATTTGAAGTTTAAATTGTACCGACTTGAGTTTCTAGGCCGACACCGTTTGTCTTTGTATGTTCAGTTAGATTAGTATCGAAAACAGGTTATTAACTGAAGAGTGTAAGTTGTAGGTAACAGTGGAAAATGCCCACCAGCATACTGATTTCACAATCAGGAAGACTAAACAATGTTCACAATTGCGATGATTTAATAAAATCCTTGAACAAAACGTAAACAGTAATGAAATCCTAAATTCAGATTGGAATGTATACCGCAGAGACAGGCTGGACAGTGAAGGGGGAGGCGTGTTTATAGCGATAAGAAGTGCAATAGTATCGAAGGAAATTGACGGAGATCCGAAATGTGAAATGATTTGGGTGAAGGTCACGGTTAAAGCAGGCTCAGACATAGTAATTGGATGTCTCTACAGGCCCCCGGGCTCAGCAGCTGTTGTGGCTGAGCACCTGAAGGATAGTTTGGAAAATATTTCGAGTAGATTTCCCCACCATGTTATAGTTCTGGGTGGAGATTTTAATTTGCCGGATATAGACTGGGACACTCAAACGTTCATAACGGGTGGCAGGGACAAAGAATCCAGTGAAATTTTTTTAAGTGCTTTATCTGAAAACTACCTTGAGCAGTTAAACAGAGAACCGACTCGTGGCGATAACATATTAGACCTTCTGGTGACAAACAGACCCGAACTATTTGAAACAGTTAACGCAGAACAGGGAATCATCGATCATAAAGCGGTTACTGCATCGATGATTTCAGCCGTAAATAGAAATATTAAGAAAGGTAGGAAGATTTTTCTGTTTAGCAAAAGTGACAAAAAGCAGATTACAGAGTACCTGACGGCTCAACGCAAAAGTTTTGTCTCAAATACAGATAGTGTTGAGGATCAGTGGACAAAGTTCAAAACCATCGTACAATATGCGTTAGATGAGTATGTGCCAAGCAAGATCGTAAGAGATGGAAAAAAGCCACCGTGGTACAACAAGCGAGTTAGGAAACTGCTGCGGAAGCAAAGGGAACTTCATAGCAAACATAAACATAGCCAAAGCCTTGCAGACAAACAAAAATTACGCGAAGCGAAATGTAGTGTGAGGAGGGCTATGTGAGAGGCGTTCAATGAATTCGAAAAGTTCTATGCACTGACTTGGCAGAAAATCCTAAGAAATTTTGGTTTTATGTCAAAGCGGTAGGTGGATCAAAACAAAATGTCCAGACACTCTGTAACCAAAATGGTACTGAGACAGAGGATGACAGACTAAAGGCCGAAATACTAAATGTTTTTTTCCAAAGCTGTTTCACAAAGGAAGACTGCACTGTAGTTCCTTCTCTAGATTGTCGCATAGATGACAAAATGGTAGATATCGAAATAGACGACAGAGGGATAGAGAAACAATTAAAATCGCTCAAAAGAGGAAAGGCCGCTGGACCTGATGGGATACCAGTTCGATTTTACACAGAGTAAGCGAAGGAACTTGCCCCCATTCTTGCAGCGGTGTACCGTAGGTCTCTAGAAGAGCGTAGCGTTCCAAAGGATTGGTAAAGGGCACAGGTCATCCCCGTTTTAAAGAAGGGACGTCGAACAGATGTGCAGAACTATAGACCTATATCTCTAACGTATTCCAGTTGTAGAATTTTGGAACACGTATTATGTTCGAGTATAATGACTTTTCTGGAGACAAGAAATCTACTCTGTAGGAATCAGCATGGGTTTCGTAAAAGACGATCGTGTGAAACCCAGCTCGGGCTATTCGTCCACGAGACTCAGAGGGCCGTTGACACGGGTTCACAGGTAGGTGCCGTGTTTCTTGACTTCCGCAAGGCGTTCGATACAGTTCCCCACAGTCGTTTAATGAACAAAGTAAGAGCATATGGACTATCAGACCAATTGCGTGACTCCAGTGGAAGACTCTGCAGGAGAGACGCTCAGTAGCTCGGTACGGGCTTTTGTTAGAGTTTCGAGAACATACCTTCACCGAAGAGTCAAGCCGTATATTGCTCCCTCCTACGTATATCTCGCGAAGAGAGCATGAGGATAAAATCAGAGAGATAGAGCCCGCACAGAAGAATACCGACAATCCTTCTTTCCACGAACAATACGAGACTGGAATAGAGGGGAGAACCGATAGAGGTACTCAGGGTACCCTCCGCCACACACCGTCAGGTGGCTTGCGGAGTATGGATGTAGTTGTAGATATAGATTGGGGGAAGAAGTGTTCAATCATCGATGGAGAATGTTGCATGTTTATCGGAATTTGATAATAAAGGTTGAGAGAGCTCCTGGGCACCAACGGAATTTTGTAAGGACTTGAGAGTTCAGAAAAATTTGGTTTAATGTTGGGTTACTTACGCTGTTATCTTCGCCTTGGTCGATGTCGACATATAAGCATCGCCGAGGGCTTCCTTCCAAGGTAGCTGGACAGGGCTGCTGCCTGCAGGCTGCGTGGTTGCATTGGAGTGACGGGCTCTAACTGATACTAGTCTGCAGAGTTCCACGGGTCAATCATGCAGCAATAGAATGTTATTGGGTGCCTCTCATTCCAGTTACATGTGCACTGCCTGACAAACAAGTGAAGTCCAGGGAAGGGACGGAGGAAACGAAAAGAAACTCCATCGGTTGACAGTTATCAAGATGTTATTATCAGTATGACGTCACATCTTCTCCAGTATGGTTGATTGATCTGTGTTATGTTGGCAGAAGAGCCAACACCCTGTTACGATTGGAGGCCGAAATGCACGCGTTTTAGCTCACGCAGGCTGGCATGAGGAGTGAAGAACAATACTGACATAAGGTCTGGAACATGACAAGGAATTAGAATTCAGAAAGCGGACGTAATTAGTTTGATACTTAACTTTAATCCATTAATGATGAACGTTGCTCTTGACGGTACATGATTCACAATATTATCTGTTCAGAAGACATAGTAACTGAATATGGCGCCTCGTTAGGTCTTAGCAAATGACGTAGCTGAAGGCTATGCTAAACTGTCGTCTCTGCAAATGAGAGCGTATGTAGGCAGTGAACCATCGCTAGCAAAGTCGACTGCTAGGGAGTCTCTCTAGACTAGACCTGCCGCGTGGCGGCACTCGGTCTGCAATGACTGATAGTGACGACACGCGGGTCCGACGTATACTAACGGACCGCGGCCGATTTAAAGGCTACCACCTAGCAAGTGTGGTGTCTGGCGGTGACACCACAATCTGATTCGGTCGGGAAGCGTGTCTTCAAGTTCTTGTATCCTTTCCTGACGGAAGCTGCCGCACAACTTTTGTAACTGATCTTGATAATCTGTAGTGTTAGTGACCGAGGGGAACAACACATTACCATTGATGTATTCGGGAAGCAAGGAACAAGTGTGTATTTATTAAGTCTAAGGAACAGAATACAATAACACAGACCCCTTTGGACAGTAGTCTCTGCTACTTGATTCAGGCTGAAAGTCAGTCACTGATGACGTTCTGGAATATCCTTACACAACAAATTGTCTGAGGCCGTGGTTGACGGAAAGCAATAGGCTGCTCGAGAATAATTAGAGTCCAGCGAGGCGGTGATTCGAGGACAGTGAAGACAAGGTTCAGCAGCTCGAAGACAGTTGAAGTGGGCTCAGCGATACGAACTCGGATTGATATGCTGTTAGGCATAATCATCATAAGCCTTGAATGTCGACTGGCTGTAGGTTGGCGGCTTGGCGACCTAAAGCCCCCCTCCCCCCCCCCCCCTCAACTCCAACTGAAAGAATAATGCCTCAGCATTGCGTGGGCGTGTGGCTTGCGAAAGTCAGGTAATGCCTTTACGGCGGCACTGTTTTATAGTTATGCTTAAGCATCTACTGAGGAGGCTGGTGCGCCACCTGTTACTGTGAAAGCTGCTAGGGGTTTGGTTGAAAACAACCCAGAGTGTATATGTTGATGTCTGTTTTCGTTTGATCTCCAGAGATAATGTCATTAGTGGGCTGGAGCTTAATGGACCCATGGTACATGACTGTATGACTGGTGGCTATATAGCAGGCAGTAGTCTGATATATCTTCACCCCCCCCCTATTCCCCACTAAGGGAGAAATCGCGGAGCCAAGTCTACTTGGCATCTGAAGGGAGGAGGTCTACATCCAGAGATAACTGTCTGAAGGCACCCAGATGACATGTGGCTGCGACCTGTGGCTCTGGTTCAGACAAAACTAGTGGGAGAAAACCTGAAACAGAGAGACATGTACTGTCGTCATCTGGAAAGGTTGAACTGATCGCTGTAGGTGGAGACTTGGATGTAAACTCACGTCTACGAATATCGATAGGGCCGCTGAAGGGAGCGATGGATTTGTTGTGAGGCCAGGGCTTAAATCGAAATTTCGAGGAACGCACAACTCAAGGTGCAGAGAGGTTCTGCTGATGGCTCTATTATGATGCCCAGGTGAGGAACAGCTGCATTCATGCACGATGTACGAGGACCCTGTCATCGCACGTGGTGCCACTGGGTTGAGCAGGAGACCAAGCAGAGGCAGTGCAGGGCGTGAATTATCAGAAGGCCTGTTTCGTCCTGCGATGTTGCTCATCTAATGCCTGCGAGAGCATAAAGGAGGTGGACCTTCTGGGGGATGAAGGACAGTGGGATTATCAGATTTTTGGTGTGTCGAGGAGACAGTTGGAGCCGAGGAGCCTGGTGGAACCAAGAAGGTGGTGCCAACGGTCCTGGTGCACAAGATGTTTGTGCCAGCGGCGGTAGGGTTGATGATGGAAGGGACAGCGGTGAAAGGGTCAATGGTGAATGTACCATTGTTGGATGCACTGGTGGCAGAACCAGCGATGGTGGGTGCAGTGGTGACAAATGGACCAGTAGCAGATATTCTGGTGTTAGATGCGTCAGGGGTCGGTGAGCCACAAGTCCACATCACAGTGGTGGAAGTGCCAGTTTCCTTGAAACAGCAGTTCACACTACTCGGTTTAGATCAATCACTAACGTTGCACTGGAATTTTTTTACAAAAACAACGTTCGTGAGGTCGTGGCCTACGAAAAGTGGTGGGCTGCTCCAGGGAAGACTGAAGATAGATTAGGGTGAGCCTGTGATTTTGAAGACGTTTACGATGAAGCAGTAGCTAGAGGACGGTTGAAATTCGAGGATGCTTCAGTGAGAATATCCTTGCTGGAGCAGCGATCTGAACTCTTGACTCATGAGATTCGAAGCACTGCTAGCTTAAGCCTGGCGAGTGAACTGGCTGCAGAGTGGGCGGGTGGTGATCTAAATACCTGGCCTGTGGTATGGCATTAATTTAGTGTTTCAGGGGCACGTGATTCGTGGAAGTGAGGTAGAGCCATTATGGCAGTGCTATTTGTGTCGATGCTTACGCCTCTGATGGTGAAGTTGGCGCCACACTGCAACGTGGCAGCTGATAGAGATTGAGTTGGAAATAACATGGCATGTTTTTCTTGATGTCGGATTGTTTTAGTTCGACATCCAAAAGTAGTGTCGTTTTTAGGTCAGAGCTGTTGTACACGATTGTATGGCTCGTGTCCGTGTCGCAAGTGGCAGCCTGGGGACACAGTAATTTCCTGAATACTGTCACTTGTATGAAGTTGACATCTGAGTTGTTCGAACACGTTATATCGTGAACAAATCTATATGTCTTGACGACCATGGACGTACATCAACATCATGCAGACATTCCAGAGAGACGTATTGTGGGTTATTCAGTTGAAAAATGGTCCACGATACTGTTGCGTGAGAGGTAACAGGTAAGGACGTAGGATACCTGTGACGTAGTATTATGCTTCCAGAGCTTAGTCAATCACTACTAACCATGACCTGAAGTCTTACCCGAAAGCTCTCACACTATGACGCCAGAAGTAACACCGATGCGCCTCTCCAAAACATTGGAAGAATGTGATCTGTCCCCAAGTAGCCTCCATACTCGCTGACTATGGTCATCCAGCGTATAAAGAACCGTGATTCGTTACTGAACGCAATGAGGCGCCACCTACCATTAGTCCATGCTTCCCAGTCACGGCACCAATTCAAACGCAGTGCTTTGTAGTATGCTTGGGGCGGTAATTCCAACGTCTGGCTGCTGCTAGTTAGCAGCCAATATCGTACGATGACGCAGAATATAGCAGGGAGTCAATTACTTCTTCTCGAATCCTAGGCGCTTATGCGTAAGATATAGGTTGTGATTGGAGAAAATTGCAGCGATCCTCCAATATGGTGGTTAGACATGATCGACTGGAAACTTGACGATGAGTGTGGTGTCCAGCCCACTCGTCTTGTGTAGGGTGCCTAAAAGATGCTGCGTTTTCAGAATGCTATACAACAATTCAAGCAACTCACATCAATAGTTTTTATTACAAATAAGAAAATACTTAACTGTGAATTTACAACGGTGTCACAAGCGATGGGTGACATGCAAACAATCTAAGTTCTTTGCTGTATACAAGGTCCATGTAAGCAATTGATACGTAAGGGCGTGTCTACTACTGTGCCTAATACTGTGCTGGTCTGCAAGTCCCTGTCTGGTACTGTCCAGCCGAAGCTGGTAGGACCGGCGCTTGTATTCTCTCCAGATGGAGGACACTCCTGTCGTGGTGCGGTCCTTGTCAGCGGGCTACTGGCCGACGTTGCCTCGCAGCCTTCTCAGCTCTTGCAATCTTCATCTTTGTTTCGGCGCTTGTGGTTACGCCAGAACAGTGAGTATGGCTGCCCTCACGGTCCCATACAGTCTATTATCAGGCCACTGTCACAGCCAAATATCCCAGAAATCTGGATGTAGCACGATTCAACCAGCCGCCAAAATGGAGACACACCATGAGACGGCTTTCAGAGCCTGTCGGTCACTGATAACGCATTCTCTCACCGTACCCGGCATTTACGTGTCTTTCACTCTGATCACTCAAATGTCACCGTTCTCGCCATATACTCTACCAGGCCCGGCAGCAACACCAAACACGAGCAACACTAATGTACTCTATTGGCAGTTCTAAAGGTCAGAGAAAAATGCAACTGTAATCATTTACATACTCGCCGATGGTGTGTATATGCATGAAGTTATGTTAACGTAGACTACGTTCTCTGTGTGCCTTCCGCTTTTTGTCAGGTAGTTTATTTTGGGTCGATTCCTAATATATTGCTGATTGAGAATTTCCGTTATGTCACCACAGTCACCAGTTAAAATGCAACCTTAAGTAACGGTTGTTTGCCTTTACTATTTTTTTGATAGAATGTTGTTCAAGTATTTGTCAGTTTCTATAATAGGGCAGAAGGGCTAAAGACACAAGGGAGCAGGAGTACGCACATAGTTTTCAGGTCCATAAATTTGAAGTTAATCCTCTCACCAGGCAGTGAATACATCATCATCTCCTATTTTGGAACTTCGTGGCAGTCAGACGCTTACAGCTGGAGAAAAGTGCAGCACTGGTAAGTCAATTTTGTGCATTTTCGATATAAAATTTCTATGGTTTTGATTGTTCAGCTATAAGCTTCCAGTGTCCTCCTTGATCTACATGACTTTAGATGCGTGTGTTATCCGGAGACTATCGGAAAAGAAAATAGCCGAATGGGCTAAAAGTAGATAGATCTAATGGGGTACAAGTTGGCAGTGCGTACTTTTACCCCATCAAGAAACTGTTAGCGAACATTTAGTCACTAATATGACTTGTGTAGTCCCTTTTAGCGAATTCAAGCATTTTTATTAGTATTTCCAGAATGAGATTTTCACTCTGCAGCGGAGTGTGTGCTGATATTAAACTTCCTGGCAGATTAAAACTGTGTGCCCGACCGAGACTCGAACTCGGAACCTTTGCCTTTCGCGGGCAAATGCTCTACCGACTGAGCTACCCAAGCACGACTCACGCCCCATCCTCACAGCTTTACTTCTGCCAGTACCTCGTCTCCTACCTCCCAAAGTTTACAGAAGCTCTTTACAAGAGCTGTTGCAATTTGTTTTAAAACAATGAGTTCTCTACCTATTGTACAGTCTGTTGTGAACACTAGCGCTGTTAAGAAGATGACTCCGTCGATACTGTGGGCTAGTACTCGTATGTACCAAATTTTTAATATATGCGACGATGATAGGTTGATTTTTTGTTTATATTTTGACGATATAGCTCCATTGTATTAGGACATGTTGTAAAACAGGTTTGCTTCGTCAAATTTAAAGCACATAATTTCCGCGCGTATGTTAGTAATACTTTCTGTTATGGCCTATTTTATTCTTTTAAGATGTAGACAATCAATCAATTTTATTTGTATTATTTCCCACGTTTTTCTGCAGTTCTGAAGATGGTCATTACTGACTGAAACCTATAGCCTTAAGACCTAACAATTTTGTGATCGTAGAAGGCAATAAGGAAATTTATTCTACACTTCCTGGATCACTATTCTATTCGCGACCATGTCGAAGCTTGTGAGTGGCAAAAGTATTGATTTACGAAACAACATTATGACGTGGCAAATGTTTATGTTTCTTTCAACTATGTGTATGAATTGCATAGTCGTGAGCCAATTAATTTTGCTGTTTGTAATAACGGCATTATGAACCGGACTAATTGTAGTCACGTCTTCGGTGAAAGCCAGTACATATACCTAACTTTCTATAGCGGTTCTGAGAGTGCAAAACGACACACGAACCATGCCTATCAGGAAAGCAAACATCCACCAGATTTCACATGGCATGGAATACACTGTCAGTCCTATTAGCGTGACTACGTCTCAAAAGCCTGAATAACCACCTATTGCAGCGCGGACTGCTGAGTGACACGCAGGTAGTGTTAATGAGATTTTGGAAGGTAACAAAGGAGATGTTGACTCCAGCGCCATGGCCCTCTGTGTAAAAGATAGATGGGGATGAGAAGATAAACTGGCATATGTCGCAATAGGATCCACGGCACAAACAGCCCGATTGAGGTTGTCCCACAGATTTACGATTGGGCTGGATTGGGGACCGAGTGAGCACAGAAAACTCATCGTGGTGCTCTCTGAGCCTCGTAAGTACATTGCGAGCCGTGTGAAACGCAACATTGTACTACTGGTATATGCCATTGTTCCCAGCAAAAACAAACTCCATGTAGCGGTGGACATGGTCCTCAGGGATAGATGGATTTATCGAGCCTTCCAGAACGACGAGCGGGGAATCCCACGACAACACTGTCCAGATCACAACTTTCCCTCTTCCCGCCGGGACACTTCCGACGAGTGTTGCAGCGTCGCACACACCAGTGGCCATCTGTCAGATGGAGCATGATTGTGGACACTGTTCGTAGCCCGTTGGTTCATGTGGGAGGTCAGTTGATCAACAGTTGCACGTCTGTTTGCCTGTAGACATCTTCGCAGCCTTCGTTGAGCCCTCACGCCTTGGCACCAGGTTTCGACAGCACCATTTTCCATGCACGGCTTACTTTAGCCACGGTCGCACGTGATCAATTTACAAACTTAACTCTTTCGGTAATATTCCCACACTTGGCCCGAAAGAAAATGATCATGGTCTTTTGGATGTTAGATACAGTAAATCACTCTGTTTTCACATTTAGATGGCGACTGCACTGTTTTCTGTGACCCCCGGACGCGCTTTATTTGCCATCCACTGCTAATGCTGCCAAACGTCGTCTTTGAGTGGTTAATGCCGGTTGATTTGGTCACGTTAACGTGACTGGACGGTGTATTCATTCATTATGCCCCTCAAAACCTAATCACCGTGCCTCGAAAACATGCATCTAATTCCACAAGACTAGATCTTCCACATTATATAGGTAGAACGTTTTAACCTGCGTGTGAAGGAAAACAAAGTTTGACTTGGTGCCAGTTGTAAGTTGCCAGTTCATGTGAAGAAGTGAAGCCACTCCACGCTCTTACTTGCATGATGATCATCACAATGATTTCTTCCGTCATCTCTCCAAAAGGATTAGTTGTTGGCTACCAGAAAATTACAGGACGCTGGTCTGTGAGGTTTTCGAGACATCTGGATGCGAACAACCATTAATACGGACCATCTGCGATATAGTACACAGAAACTTTAAAAGGGCACCGTTTTAAAGCGGAGGAAAAACATTGCCGCTGCAAGCGGTAGGAGAAATAAAAGCCTGCGATAGTCTTGTAGGGAAGCAGCCTACTCACGCCGTATAAAATTCGCATCAGTCTTTCCATTGTGTACCAGCCTAGTCCGCTGTAACTAGCTCTGACGACATAAATGTGGCGCAATACTTTAAAAATCAAGTAAATAACCTGAAACGTTTCTAGCATCTCAGGAGTAATAGTAAATCAATATGTGTTGAATATCAGTTCAATAACTTTAACCATTTTCGAAATTTGGACGTTTTTCTGTAAAAATCATTGGCGCAACAGAAAAGAGCTAGAAACTTAAAAATTTATATTTAGATATCTTTTTCATAATAATTTAGTAGAAACAGTATTCTGGATCTCACAAATTAAAATTTTAGTTGAAATCCATGATTTTCTGGTTTTTGTCTTAGAAATTAAGGAAGCAAGATAGATTAAGTAGGCGAATAAATAAAGCTAGGACGTTTAAATTTAAGTAGAAGGGAGATCCGCTATAAACATAGAGATGTGAGAAGTTTCAACTGAATAACTATAAAACTATAGCGATAGCGTATCTCCAAAGGGCAAGTTCAGAGCTCGTCTACTGCGTGTAGTGTAATTAAACTACTTCTCTCGCCCAAAATATTTGACTTAGCCTCGTCAGACTTTTATTATGATTACTTACCTGTGTGCTGATTGCACATTTAAATTGAGAGCTTCATCGGCCATCAGCAAAGGAAACAATGATTTACTCGATAACTTAAAGTGGTGCATTACTAGCCCAGTGGCTAGTCGGGAGAGCAGATTTGATCAGGCGTTCCCTTAGCCGTCCGCAGCGCGGCTTTATAAGAACGCTGTGCGAGAGGGGAAGGCCCCAGTTCTCTCCAGACACTGATTAGCGCACCACCTGTGCCGGGAGTCGCGTCGAGTCGGTATCATTGCTATAAACAGCCTCGGATGCCGTAATAAGTTACTCGGGATACGCGTAACCATGAAATCGTTTTCGAGTGAAGTGTTAATTCTGTGATGACTTTAATGATCTATCTTCAGTTTGCGTATGTCGTATTTTCACGTGCCGCCACGGGACAGACATTCTACCATTATTTAGCGTGGCGTTTGATGAACATTATCATCAAATTATGGCGAGCATTCACTTAAACATTTAATTTGAACAGTTATAGTTGCATCAGCGCATTAGACTCTGAACTGCTCTGATAGTTGGATTGTGTGGATTCTTTTTGATCTGTGACTTTCAGAATATAGTGAACATTTTAGAGAGAATGGTCTTTGATTATGAATCCCAGACAATCTCCTAATTCCTCAGAGCTATAAGCTGTAGCTATAAATGTATTTCTCAGATGAAGTGGGCACTAGGAATTCTAATTACAGGCTTCACGTTTTGCTAATCACTTTCTGGCTGCCAATATTGTAGTTAGAGAGCCAGTGTTGAGAATGGCAAACAACAGCATTAAATAAATAATAGGAACATTTTATAACAATTATTCCACCCGCCACCCCACATATGGTGCATCGGCCGGGGAATGCATCTTTTCTACATTACATTCTACATTTTATTAATAAACAATTAATTCCACCCGCCGCCCCACAGTCTGCGCGGATGATTGAGCTGTTGGTGGAGGAATTACACTGCCAACAGCAACGTTTCTGCTGGGCTGCAAGGATTGTTCGTAGTACGGAAGTCACAGGTGCTGCTGGGTACCGGTGGTAATTCGTCCGCCAACCGCAGTGCCTTAGAGTCTGTTAACAGGCCAAGATCGTCATTAGAGTAGACAGTTTGAACAGTACCTCAGTGTAAATTATCGTGTCGGGCTTGTTTGTGATTTATATGTTGTCAGCTTCCCTGTTATAGCCAATTGTTACGTGTTTAGTTGTAATCAGCAGAGTCGGCCAGACGGTCAGACTTTCTGTGTTACACGATTTCACCAAATTTTCTGTTGTACTAGCAAACGTGATGCTACAAAAGTCTCTCTCTCTCTATCATTTCTTCTTCTTCTTCTTCATCTCTCCCCCTCCTTTTTTTTCTCGACTTCCAGTACAGTCGTGTAGTGAGTCTCTTCAAGACCTCCAGGACGGTCTCTAGGCAGGGTTCGTAGCTCAAGTCCACGGTATGTGTCAATCATGGAACATTGCTTATGGTTCCCAAAACATTGTTCCGTATCAGCCTAGGCAGATAAGATGTGTTGAAGTACCAGACCTCCAAACTGGAGCAGCGTATGCCATCAACGGTCAAGCAAGAGTCATGAACATGGATCTCGATAGCCTTCTATTTAAAGACTTCCTCTGTTAATATCGGATACAGTTGCTTGAGTCTCTTGTCCCCCCCCCCTATACACACACACACAGTCACACACACACACACACACACACACACACACACTCCGCCAAGTCGTTTTCCGATCTGGTCAGACAACACCGAGGTACCTGTCTGTCTTCACGAAAATGTGTTGGCCGTGTATGTAGCTTTATTTGTCTGTAGTGTTGACGTTTGTGCACATTTTAAACGTCGGCCTGGTGCACCTAGTTCGCTTTGTCGAGTACAGGCTGCCTGTTTTGAAGATATGAGGTTTTCCGCGATTGTGAGAACATGCTGGAAACTTTATTTTACAACAGAAAGAGCACCAACGCACTGGCACCAGTATGTAAGAGTAGCTCTTAACAATGACTTGCTTCAGTGATGGGTCGTTCATAATGAGTGTAGGAATCGGGCGTTATGCCATGGGCCTCCAAGATCGCCTGGTCTTACAATATGATTTTATTGTGGTTGTTTGTGAAAGATTCCGTCTATGTATCTTCTCTTGCAACAGCTTTGGGTGACCTGTGATGGATGCAGGAAAAAATATGGCACGATTTTGACTATCCTCTGGATGTGTGAGTGGAGAATGGGTTGAACATCTGTGTAAGTTAAATTAAAATTTCTATTTATTTTTACCGTCTTTAACTATCACAAGTACTTGTAAAATCGTTACACTTGTAGTGGAACGAGATGTTTGTTTATTGATAGAGTTGCAAAACAGCGATATGTTTCTGGAAACTGTCGTAAGTAAGCGTACGCTGCGGTAACTTTCCTAGTATCCTCGGTCAGTTAGGATCGTACAGACGTTACCTGTACGTTGCGTGTTTTGCATGACTACCATATATCAATCACTTTGACAATAGTTGCATTAATAGCTCATGTCAGCCATTTTGTTTACGTATGAGTTCAGTGACTTATTAGATTCCCCTACAAACGCAAAATGGTGAACCATCGAGGAACTGAGGATATACATATAAAGAACCGCGTAACCTACGAAAAAATTTTGTTCTGCATAGTTATCATCATGTTTGTCACTTAAAAATAATCAGCATTTATAGCAAAATCGAAATTGTCAATGTTTAATTCAGATTCTATTAAGATACTGTAAATTTGTAACATGAAACAGAGACATATCATAGTAAAAAAAAATTTAAAAAAAGTACAGGTTTATCATAAGGGGCTAGAAAACGCAATTTCGTCAAAAAAAGACAAAGTTAAGGAAAGAACGCAAAAATATGAAACATCGGCTCAATACTTCTTCGAGCTTGTATAAAACACGTTGAGGCGTCGCGCCTCATATCGCTCTTGTCTGGAGCCTGTGTATCGGGAGAATGACTCATGCGTGCACAGTGACAGATGGACTGACGCGGGTTCAGTCGAGTACGTAGTTCTAATTTTCATCTACTAGAGGACACTAGCAAACAGAGACATTCAAGAAACAGGTCAAGAGAATGTTTTGTTCTGTTTATTTCTTGAAGGCTTTTTGGTTTTTTTATGTTTGTACAGTTTTGTATATTTTTTTAGTAGTGTGAATGATGCGTGAATATGGTCTACAGTAAACATGTAGATCATTGTTATACTGACAAACGCTGTACGCACAAGCGTAAGAAATTTGTAAGGCAGTGTGAATGCAGACGACGGGGAATTTTGTATCATACTACGTTACGTAAGTTTACGGTAAAAGAAAAGCCAATTCGAGTGTACATGGAAGTAGCTAATAACGTGAAGTATAAACAAAACATCAGAATGTTAACTATTTATTTCGGGAAAAACTGAAGTTCGAAAGTGTGTATTTTGTTGATTGGTTCGTCATGATAAGCGCGGACCAGCGCGGGAGAATAATGTTTTTCTATTGGTGTTAAAGAAGACTGACCATTCAGAACGGAGTGTTCTTCGCGCTTCTTCTCTCCTGGAGATAGAAAATGCTTACAGCAGTCTAACTAGTCGGAGCTCAGTCAGTCAATGGTACGGTCATGTGTAGTATGAGCTCCGAAGGAAGTTATAATTTGGCGGTTTTAGTTATGCTACATCCCTCAAAAGTGCTTTAAAGTGAAGGCACATTTATTCCGCTGTGTTTTGTTAGAAATTCGGATTTTTTAAAGTAATTTTGCGTATGAGAAAAGACAGTAATTCTGTGTGGCATATTGAGCAGGTCGGTGACTAAAAACTTGAGTGCATTACACACCGATAAACTTAGTAGTATGGCGAGCATTTTCATTTAAGAACAATCCGTGCTTCGTAGCTGTTTAGAATTCGGGAAATACGTTAGCATAAACTTGCTAACGTGAATGAAAGGGTTTGTGGATGATTGTGTTAGGATTAGCACGTGCTTGGCAGTGAACTTGTAACTCTTGACTTCAGAATACAATGAAGTTTTGCCAGTATTTCTACCTTTCATTCAAAATTAAGACCTCTTCCCGATTCTTAGAATAGTTATGTTGTATGCACCCTGGTGCAGGTTACATTGCTCGGCTTTCCTACCGGCGATCTGCTACAAGAAGTTTACAGGTAGGTGCAGCTAAATGGACAAAAGGGAACCGCACAATCGCAATGTTTATTCATAGACAGCTTTTCCAACTATCAATAAGGACAGAAAAGTCTTACCTTTGATCACCATGAAGGAAGTTTGTTTAGCACAAAATAATAATAATTATGATATAGATATTTTTTTGTTCGTGCATGTAAACTGTATGTAGATCAAAAGTAGTTGTTTTCGTTACATAAAAGCAGAAGTAACGTGATTCAAATTTTTTTATTACCTATAGAATGAAGTTTATATTCTGTCAGGACATAAAATACACAATGGACTTCCACTGAAGGATGTGCGATTTTAACTATGTGCAAAACAGACAACCAAACAACAAAAAGAGAAGTCTTCGACTGAAAGTGCCCGTCTTACAGTTTCGTTTATATTTCTTTCCCTACCAATACTACTAATAGAACCTGTAATCCTACAATTTACTAAGTAATTTATAAACTGCATCAAAACTACCGAACCGTAGATTTTGTAGAGAGAAAATCTATTGCTGAAGAACAACTGCGAGAGACAGTAAACACAAGGAAATCGTATGAGTAAAGGTACCACATTTTCTTGTTTGTAGGCAGCCATCAGTGTGAATGCGTGTAGCGGGTTGCCGTTGTAGAGGGCAGTATCTTCATGAAAGAGGAGATCAGTGTTTAAGGTCCCGTCGACATCGAGGTCATTAGAGACGAAGCACAAGCTCGGATTAGGGAAGGATGGGGAAGGAAATCGGCCGTGCGCATTCGAAGGAACCATCCTGGCATTTTAAGTGATTTAGGGAAATAACGGAAAACCTAAACCAGCATGGCCGGACTCGGGTTTGAACCATCGTCCGCCCGAATGCTAGTCCCACTCTCTTCGTCGTAGGTTAGGTTGGTCAATGGTTACGTGAAGATATGCTCTCTGTGAATAAGTAACAGTTATCGGAAGTTGGAAGCGAAATCTACACTCCTGGAAATGGAAAAAAGAACACATTGACACCGGTGTGTCAGACCCACCATACTTGCTCCGGACACTGCGAGAGGGCTGTACAAGCAACGATCACACGCACGGCACAGCGGACACACCAGGAACCGCGGTGTTGGCCGTCGAATGGCGCTAGCTGCGCAGCATTTGTGCACCGCCGCCGTCAGTGTCAGCCAGTTTGCCGTGGCATACGGAGCTCCGTCGCAGTCTTTAACACTGGTAGCATGCCGCGACAGCGTGGACGTGAACCGTATGTGCAGTTGACGGACTTTGAGCGAGGGCGTATAGTGGGCATGCGGGAGGCCGGGTGGACGTACCGCCGAATTGCTCAACACGTGGGGCGTGAGGTCTCCACAGAACATCGATGTTGTCGCCAGTGGTCGGCGGAAGGTCCACGTGCCCGTCGACCTGGGACCGGACCGCAGCGACGCACGGATGCACGCCAAGACCGTAGGATCCTACGCAGTGCCGTAGGGGACCGCACCGCCACTTCCCAGCAAATTAGGGACACTGTTGCTCCTAGGGTATCGGCGAGGACCATTCGCAACCGTCTCCATGAAGCTGGGCTACGGTCCCGCACACCGTTAGGCCGTCTTCCGCTCACGCCCCAACATCGTGCAGCACGCCTCCAGTGGTGTCGCGACAGGCGTGAATGGAGGGACGAATGGAGACGTGTTGTCTTCAGCGATGAGAGTCGCTTCTGCCTTGGTGCCAATGATGGTCGTATGCGTGTTTGGCGCCGTGCAGGTGAGCGCCACAATCAGGACTGCATACGACCGAGGCACACAGGGCCAACACCCGGCATCATGGTGTGGGGAGCGATCTCCTACACTGGCCGTACACCACTGGTGATCGTCGAGGGGACACTGAATAGTGCACGGTACATCCAAACCGTCATCGAACCCATCGTTCTACCATTCCTAGACCGGCAAGGGAACTTGCTGTTCCAACAGGACAATGCACGTCCGCATGTATCCCGTGCCACCCAACGTGCTCTAGAAGGTGTAAGTCAACTACCCTGGCCAGCAAGATCTCCGGATCTGTCCCCCATTGAGCATGTTTGGGACTGGATGAAGCGTCGTCTCACGCGGTCTGCACGTCCAGCACGAACGCTGGTCCAACTGAGGCGCCAGGTGGAAATGGCATGGCAAGCCGTTCCACAGGACTACATCCAGCATCTCTACGATCTTCTCCATGCTGCGAAAGGTGGATATACACTGTACTAGTGCCGACATTGTGCATGCTCTGTTGCCTGTGTCTATGTGCCTGTAGTTCTGTCAGTGTGATCAGGTGGTGTATCTGACCCCAGGAATTTGTCAATAAAGTTTCCCCTTCCTGGGACAATGAATTCACGGTGTTCTTATTTCAATTTCCAGGAGTGTAGATATGCAGGGTGTAAATTTTGAGTTGACAAACCAGAATAAATCGAAAAATAAGCTTCACACGAAAAAATGTGTAGAATCCAAAGTTGATTATTTTCGAGGGGGACATCTGCTAGTGCTAAGATTAGCCCGCCACCCGAGCCCCCTGGGGGTAGGGTGGGAATCAACTTTAAAATTTCAAATGGGAACACCCATTTTTATTGCAGAATCAGTTTCTACATAAAAAAACAACAAATATTTTGTCTCAAACATTTGTTTTGATTCTTCGTAGTTGGCGCTGTAATTCAAGAAAATCTATGTTCTCATTTTTGAGTGAAAAATAGTAACGGATAAATAAAAAATATTTATTTACTTAGTAAAT
Organism: Schistocerca serialis cubense; assembly: GCF_023864345.2. NCBI lineage: Eukaryota > Metazoa > Arthropoda > Insecta > Orthoptera > Acrididae > Schistocerca > Schistocerca serialis. The sequence goes on along the minus strand of NC_064641.1, from coordinate 772,277,874 downwards.
TTTGATTCGCGAAAACTAAAACTCTCCCTCTCTCCCCATAGGGTGGGGTTTGAGAGAGAGGAATTAGAGTTTTACAAATGTTGACGCAAACTCTAATTCCTCTCTCTCAAATCCCAACCTATGGGGAGAGAGGGAGAGTTTTAGTTTTAGCGAATCAAAATTTACTAAGTAAATAAATATTTTTTATTTATCTGTAAACATTTTCCACGCAAAAAATGAGAACACGGATTTATTTGAATTACAGCGCCAACTACCAAGAATCAAAACAAATGTTTAAGACAAAATGTACGAATTTTTTTATGTAGAATATGATTCTGGAATAAAAAATGGATGTTCCCATCCGAAATCTTATAGTTGCCTCCCACCCCACCCCCAGGGGGCTGGGATGGCGGGCTAATTTTAGCACCACCAGATGTCCCCCTCAAAAATAATCAACTTCGTATTCAACACATTTTTTCGTGTGAAGCTTATATTTCGAGTTATTCTGGTTTGTCAAATTAAAATTTACACCCTGTATATTGTACGAGATCATTATGACCGGTATTCACTGACTGTGCGTCAGTTCCAAGGAAGTAAGAAGCTCAGTTAAATACTGTCATTTTCAAATGTACAAATATCGTTATATTATGACTTTCCGCGCTGTAACTAGTAGTCTGAAAAGGTAGCGCAGAATTGCGGTTTGGCGTTGTTCTTGGTGCTGGGTTCTTATTTGAGCTAGGAACGTAGGATGAAAAGTTTTTGGCTTAGCCCAGACCAACGGCCATTTGTATAGCCATTCGAACACCTATCTTACTGTAGCTAATTACAGTAAATTAAGCAACATTCGAGCGGCGAACCGTAGCTGACGCCCAGGAAAACTGTGCGAATAGATTACTTGATTTTGCAAAAGATTTTAATTGGGTTGAAATTAATGTTCCGCTAATGGTACCATCTGCATGTGCACCTTTCTGATTTTCTGTGGAAAACCATGCAAAAAAAACACTTTATGCTGCCAAAAATCATGATACATACATACTTAAATGTGTACGAATCGTTTAGAACTTTACACGAAGGTAGATCAATAGATAAAGTCAAAGCGATTTTGGTTTATGTAATAATCTTTATCCGTAGTCGAGATATTATAGTTTAAAGTCGAGATAAATGTAGCGCGTAAAATTCGTTCTTTCGTTAATTGAATGCGCGGAATCGGTTTGCAGTGAAAGAAATTAAAAAAAAAATAAATTGAATGGTCCACTATAGCCTGCAAAATGACTGAATGCGAAGCAAATGTTTCAATAAATGATATTCAGATGAATCTCGTGAATTCATAAAACCTCATTCCTCTACTCCCAGCCACCAGAACTTCGGTCCACCAGTTACAAACTGTGTATCTGTCTTCAGTCAGTGTAAGTCATGGCGCACTGATTACCCGGCCTGTATTCATCCACTATTTCAGAACGAGAGCACTTACCGACTTATAACAAATTTTAAAAATAACTTTAAACCTTCAAGGATGCTTCATCGCTGACATCTCCCGCAGAACGCTGAAAGGAAAAAAAAATTTTCGCTTACTACATTTTCGATGTTCACGCACTAAAACTTTAGCGTCAGACATCATGTTTTAATTACTCATTTCCTTAGTACTTGTGCTATCCGCACGACATTTTGGAGACAGAATCCACATATTCCACTGAATGTATGTGAAAAATGTAATCGTCATACGATACACAGTTCTAAGATAATTGTGTCGTGTAAAACACTAGCTTTCTCTTGAAACGGAGCTCAAATTACCCAGACTACACTCATCAGCGTTTTATAATGAATGCAGTTAGTGACTTGAAACCCGAACTGTGAACATGAAACTTCCTGGCAGATTAAAACTGTGTGCCGGACCGAGACTCGAACTCGGGACCTTTGCTTTTCGCGGGCAAGTGCTCTACCAACTGAGCTACCCAAGCACGACTCACGCCCCGTCCTCACTGCTTTACTTCTGCCAGTACCTCGTTTCCTACCTTCCGAACTTTACAGAACCTCTCCTGCGAACCATGCAGGACTAACATTCCTGAAAGAAAGGATATTGCTGAGACAGGCTTAGCCACAGCCTGGGTGATGTTTCCAGAATGAGATTTTGGTGACGGATCTCATTCTGGAAACTGTGAAATAATTTAAAGCTTTATCTACTCTTCTTCTAGTTTACGTGTTCAACGTCAATTATTTAACAGTTACATGAATGTGTGGTGTCTGTTCTTTCTGAGTGAAAATGTATACCAAACCGGAACTCGAACCCGGGATATCCTGCTTATTAGACAGGAGTGGTAACCACTACGCCAGCCGGGACTCAGCGTTGTCGCAACTGCACGGACTATCTCGGTACACCCCACGGCCGATCAACACTCCCACCGAGCGTCACCTATCGGCAGTCTCTGTCCTTTATAATTCCCACAGATTCCCACAGGAGGTCGGACGCATTCATGCATTCGCACCGAAGAAAGGATCCATTGCCCAGCGAGGCTTATCAATTATACGAATCTGTGGAGTCCGTCCGAAAGAACACACCACACAATTTCACAGCTGAGGATTCTGCATGATGACGGACACCTGCATTCATATAATTGATAAGCTTCGCTGGTCAATGGATACCTTCTTCAGTGCGAATGCACGAATGTGTCCCCCCTCTTCTGGGAATCTCTGAGAAGCGAGCAGGAGTGTAGTGGACAAACACTGCGGGTAGGCAGCGCTTGGTGGGAGTGTAGATCGGCCGTGAGGCGTGACGATATAGTGTGTGCAGTTGTGCCAACAATGTGTCCTCGCTGGCGCAGTGGTTACTGCAACTGCATAGTATGCAGGAGGTCCCGGGTTCGAATCCTCGTCCGGTACACATTTTCGCTCCTCGCCGTTGATTCCACTTAATGTCCCAGTGCAGCTGACAACGGTGATCCCCCTTCAATTTGCATGTAATTATTTAACATATTAACTCAATTGTACAGTAATCAAACGTTTGATACCGTTTTGCACACGGGGGAACCATTCTTCGGGCTTGGAGGATTTAAAGATCCAAAAGTAGATGAATTGTGGTCTTTTAAACTTGTTTTACGTGTTGTGCAATTATTACACTACTGGCCATTAAAATTGCTACACCACGAAGATGACGTGCAATGACGCGAAATTTAACCGACAGGAAGAATATGTTGTGACAAGCAAATGATCAGCTTTTCAGAGCATTCACACAAGGTTGGCGCCCGTGGCGACATCTACAACGTGCTGACATGAGGAATGTTTCCAACCGATGGCTCATACATACAACCAATTGCTGATACATTTCCTGGTGAAACGTTGTTGTGGTACCTCGTGTAAGGAGGGGAAATGCGTACCATCACGTCTCCGACTTTGATAAAGGTCGGATTGTAGCCTATCGCGATTGCGGTTTATCGCATCGCGACACTGCTGCTCGCGTTGGTCGAAATCCAATGACTGTTAGCAGAATATGGAATCGTTGGGTTCAGGAGGGTAATACGGAACGTCGTGCTGGATCCCAACGGCCTCGTATCACAAGCAGTCGAGATGACAGGCATCTTATTCGCATGGCTGTAACGGATTGTGCAGCCACGTCTCGATCCCTGAGTCAACAGATGGGGACGTTTGCAAGACAACAACCATCTGCACGAACAGTTCGCCGACGTTTGCGGCAACATGGACTATCTGCTCGGAGAGCATGGCTGCGGTTACCCTTTACGCTGCATCACAGACAGGAGCGCCTGCGATGGTGTGCTCAACGACGAACCTGAGTGCACGAATGGCAAAACGCCATTTTGTCGGATGAATCCAGGTTTTGTTTACAGTATCATGATGGTCGCATCCGTGTTTGGCGATATCGCGGCAAACGCATACTGGAAGCGTGTATTCGTCATCGCCATACTGGCGTATCACCCGGCGTGATGGTATTGAGTGCCATTGGTTACACGTCTCGTTACCTCTTGTTCGCAGTGACGGCACTTTGAACAGTGGACGTTACATTTCAGATGTGTTACGACCTGTGGCTCTACCGGTCATTCGATCCCTGAGAAACCCTACATTTCAGCAGGACAATGCACGACCGCATGTTTCAGGTCCTGTATGGGCCTTTCTGGATACAGAAAATGTTCGACTGCTGCCCTGGCCAGCACATTTTCCAGATCTCTCAGCAATTGAAAACGTCTGGTCAATGTTGGCCGAGCAACTGGCTCGTCACAATACACCAGTCACTACTCTTGATGAACTGTGGTATCGTGTTGCAGCTGCATGGGCAGCTGTACCTGTACATGCCATCCAACCTCTATTTGACTCAATGCCTAGGCTTATCAAGGCCATTATTACGGCCAGAGGTGATTGTTCTGGGTACAGATTTCTCATGATCTATGCACCCAAATTGTGTGAAAATGTAATCACATATCAGTTTTAGTATAATATATTTGTCCAATGAATACCCGTTTATCATCTGCATTTCTTCTTGGTGTATCAATTTTAATGGCCAGTAGTGTACATTTTCGCTCATCGCCGTTGATTCCGCTTAATATCCCACTTCAGCTGATTGCAGTGATCCCCCTTCAATTTACATATAATTATTTAACATATTAACTCATTTGTAATGTAATCAGACGTTTGATACCGTTTCGCACACTGGGGAACCATTCCTCGGGCTTGGAGGATTTAAAGGTCCAAAACTAGATGAACTGTGCTCTTTTAAACCTGTTTTACGTGTTCCGCGATCATTAAATATTGAACTGTAAATCAGATGTCATTGTATCAAAGGTAAAGCACGCCGCGGCGATAGAGATGGGTGTTAAAATAACAAGGAGTGAGTGAAGGAAACTGAGCATTATCCATTGTTAATCGTGCCACTCGAAACCTGGCGTCCTTGTCAGTCCCAAATTTCGCTGGCACTTCCCACGGAGCCTCTGGAACCATTAAGTGCCGCTCCTATTAGAACCCAACGTCAGCGCGCGGCGAGTGGCACATTTCGTCAACTGCTCGCAACTTGGTCTCCCCGGCGCCAGTGTTCACAGAATATTGCAGTCGGCGCAGTGCCGCCCATCCGACGAACACACGGCGCAACGGAACGCGCTCCCGGTGATAAGGGAGCGGATGTTTGCAGGAAATTTATGGAGCGGAGCATTATTCGCCAAGTTATGGAACGAGGTATTACGCACGAATTTACGACCTCTCGTATTACGCTGTAATTTATGACCCGAGGTTGAGTGATTCTACCCTTTCTCAGGAGCAGACGAACAGAAGGAAGCGCGGGCCGCAGATTTATGCTTCTGTAGCTGCGTTGTTAATGCATTTCAACAAGCGGACTTTGTGTAAGCTGGGGGCTGCATCACTTGCCTGCCCCATCCGAGGCTATAGTGTCGTAACCGTGACAAAGAGGAAAGAGCGCTCTCTGAAGCAGTTGCTCTGATTTAATTAACGGAGAAACGTCAGTGTGGCTTTAGCCACTCTCGTCTCGTATCGCACGTGCAAGGTTAATGAAAAATCTAGTCCAGAATGCAAAGTGCTTCTGTTAACACTGTAACGCCCGTAAAACTAACACTGTTAAAAAAGTATTGGCGCCCGGGGTAACTTTTTTACGCTCTGGGCGCTCTCCAAAAAATGCGAGACACGCTGGGAAGAAGCTTAGAGGAAGAGCAGAGTGCAGAGAAGACGAGAAAAAAAATCCCACCAAATATTTCAATGAATTCCACCACAGAATGTATCTTACATTTCACAGTGGAATGAAAGCAACAGAAACCAAAAATTAAGAAAATATTTAGATTTTCAGAAAGGGACCGAACCCGAAATTTTTTGGACAAAGAGCAAGTCCATCGACTTCTTAACTATGAATCTCAGATTCAGAACTACTCCTTATCATTTACCCCATTCATTGTTACAGATCACCAGCCGCAGTACCTGTATCATCATTTTCTACCGTTTGAATTTTTATTTATTTATACCTCAAGTTCCGTAGGACCAAATTGAGAAGCAGATCTCCAAGGTCATGGAACGTGTCAGTACATGAAATTACAACTTAAAAGTAATAACTAATAAAATGAAATGTTTATGAACCCGAAAAAAGTCAGTCCATAAGCTTAAGTAAACGCGATCAACAATATAACAAGAATCAGCTAACTTTTTCAAGGAACTCCTTGAAAGAATAGAAGAGTGACCCATGAGGGTACTCTTCAGTTTCGATTTTAAAGCGCATGGACTACTGCTAAGATTTTTGAATTCGAGTGGTAGCTTATTGAAAATGGATGCGGCAGTATACTGCACACCTTTCTCCACAAGATTTAAGTAAGTTCGATCCAAATGCAGGTTTGATTTCTGCCGAGTATTAACTGAGTGAAAGCTGCTATTGTTAACATGAAAGGACATTAAGGAATATATATATCGAGAGGCCAATGTCAAAAAACGCAGACCTGTGAACAGGGGTCCACAAGAGGTTCGTGAAATTATACCAATTATTGCCCGAACCGTGAAACGCGTATGTATTCAGTACCAGCGATGGCGAGTCATGACAGAATCTCTGACCAGAGAGTTGTTTATCGTGGCTAGCCTGCGCTTCACCGCGCGAGAGTTCTGTTGCGAGTTGGACTCAGTCGCAAGTTGTGTGTGAGGAGTCGGCAGGCGTCGACATGGGTCTCTGGTCAAGGTTCGGGACGAGGTATATTGTTAAATAAGGTAATGAAGCAGCATTGCGCACATCTGATAATCTAATGTATGTTAATTGTAATTAATTTGTTCAAGAAATGCCCCAATAATAATTTTGTTTTCAAAGCAATCGTTTTTAAGAAAAGAATCATTCCAATTGAAACAATATTTCCTATGCTTTTCCTCCCAGAATCAATTTATCAGATTAATTATTGCACAGGGCCTAAGGTCAGCAATGCTGCCCTATTATTGTGGGTTTAATGATTTATGTTCATTTCTCAATTTTTGTGTCGAGTTTACATTGAGTCATTATTATTCTATAATTTTTGTGGGGACCAAACATTTGGCTCGTTTTCATTATCATAGACATTTCTTTTATTTTTGCTGGGAAGTCACACTTGGGCTCTATTCACATTAACATTTATATTGTCTTGTAAAAATCTGCTGGGAGGTTACGTTTAGCAAGATGTCCATAAACATTTAAAAATATAAATCTCTTTTATTTCTGTGGGGAGGTTACAACCGCCCGTTTCTGAGGCAAAAATATCCTTTCGGAATGGGAAGAGTTACCCCAGAATATAATACAGACGACATAAGCAAATGAAAATAGGCAAAGTAGACTAGATTTCGTGTGGAACGATCACTCACCTTAAATAGTAAAATAGTTCGAATAGTAAAAATGGCAGCATTAAGTCTTTGAGCAAGATCCTGAACGTGGGATTTCCATGACAGTTAACTATCTATCTGAACATGTAAGCATATGCCCATTCTGTGAAATTAAAACGCCAGGTTTTGTTGAATTGTGTGTTAGAAACTGTAAAAACTGATTCTTACTGTGATTCAGCGTTAGTTTGTTTTCTACAAGCCATGAACTTAGGTCATGAACTGCACTATTTGAAACCGAGCCAATGCTCCACACAACTTCCTTTCCTACCAAGCAAGTTTCATCAGCAAACATAAATATTTTAGAGTTACCGTTAATACTAGAGGGCATATCATTTAATAAATAAGGAACAGAAGTGGCCCCAACACTGATCCCTGGGGCACGCCCCCTCCGCCCCCCTCCCCCCCCCCCCCCACCCCCACTCACCCACTTGATTGTACCCCACTCTGACGCCACATCTCAGTCATTCTCAATATTGTGAATAATGACCTTTTGCTGTCTGCTGAAGTAAAAAGTGAACCCATTGTGAGCTACTCCCTGTATTCCATAATGGTCCAGCTTCTGGAGCAATATCTTGTGATCAACACGATCAAACGCCTTAGTTAAATAAAAGAAAATATGCCTAGAGTTCGAAACCTTTTGTTTAACCCATCTAGTACATCACAAAGAAAAGAGAATATATCATTTTCTGTTGTGAAGCAACTTCTAAAGGTTACGGAATGTTCATTTTGTCAGAATAATACTTCTGTTGGCAGACTTCCTGGCGGTTTAATACTGCGGCGGGAAATCTAAAACAAAACAATTCCTTTCACAGACACAACAGAGTTCCGGCAAATGTCTTCCCCACTTAACCTCCTTTAGAACATTTAAATGAGATATTTGTGCCTTGAACAAGAATCCGGTAGTTACTCGCAGAGGTCCAGAGTGGGACGTAATTATCGTATGGCAGCGGAACTTGGTAAATATTCTATTGCGTTAATGAGTAAACGATTTACACTGGAATAAAGTAGTTCCAGTTTTGGCTACCAGGTGCAAATCTGGTGCTTTAAATGCAAGAAAGATGCGTAGATATGTTTCCAGATGTAATGGATTATGAACCAGACATTGGCAGAAAAGGTCAAACAAGTGAAAAAGGCATAATGTTGATTTTATTATTAACCACCGCTCACATAATTGTTCAATATGAGCACCGAGGACGTCGACGAGATACAGTGCAGTACCAGTTTTGCACCTTTCGGCCAAAACTGGAACTTTATTTTTAACGTAAATCGGATCCGCGTTAGCTTATCTTCCAAGCTTCGATTAGAGATGGGTCGTTTGCGAACTAACGGGTCGAAAAGAACGGTTCACCAAGATGAACTGAAGGAGCGAGGAACCAGATCTAAAGATCTGTATTTCATAGTTCACTTCGGTCGCCGCTTTCTGCTTATAGTTCCCGTGGAAGGGAAACGGTTGGTCTCGTTCCCCCAACGGCACGTCGGCCGGCCTCGTTCCAGCCTCGGTCCCGTTCCCGTCTGTCTCGGTCGCGGTCTCGGTCTCGGTCTCGGTTTTCTTCGGCCGGACTCGTCCTTCTTCGCGTCGTCACTCGTCTCTGTTCCACTGCCGACTGTTCCTAGTTAGTTCAGTATCCAGTTGTTCGTTTCGTTCGGTGCGCACACCCATTCTACATCAGTTTCAAACCTTTTTGAACTCTGGACTTTGGTTCTATTTATATCCTCTTCAGCGTCCACGACCGGTAATTAAAATGTATTTTATAATTAAATTACATCAAAAGTACGTGGTATATAATACATACCGGTACATATTTTCAGGTAACAAAAGGGCGTATCAGCTTGCTTCAGCCCGCATCTCGTGGTCGTGCGGTAGCGTTCTCGCTTCCCACGCCCGGGTTCCCGGGTTCGATTCCCGGCGGGGTCGGGGATTTTCTCTGCCTCGTGATGGCTGGGTGTTGTGTGATGTCCTTAGGTTAGTTAGGTTTAAGTAGTTCTAAGTTCTAGGGGACTGATGACCATAGATGTTAAATCCCATAGTGCTCAGAGCCATTTGAACCATTTTTGAGCTTGCTTCACTATTTCGATAAACGTCAGAAGACATACTTAAGGCAAGTGTTTTTGTTATTACATATACAAAGGAAGTCGGCACGCCGCACAGGAGTGGCAATTTTCCGCCTTATTTTGATCCAAGGTAAAACAGCATGTCCATTGTTATGGAAGACAGACCGACTTACAACCGAACGAAGCCCGCGCTCCACAATCTATTGTCTGGTGTCACATTTTGTAAAGAGAATACGATAACTTCAACAGTATTAAATACAGTGGTACAAGGTGGCGCACGGAAAATCGGCCCCGAGTACTAGACTGCTCATTGTCGCCCACCAGTCGTCATCTATTGTTTCGAAGTTGTTGTTTGCATCAGCTTATTTGTTGTTTCTTTAGTGTCTAATTATTACATGTTTATCTATTTTATTCGTAGCGTCAACAAATCGTGCGTAATTGGCGAGCAGTCTGTACTCGGGGCAAGGATTTGGAGGGCCACCTTATATTGTTTCACTACGATCAGCCGCGTAACGCAACAGTTGGCTAAACGAGAGGTTTTGCAGAATCACGAAAATTACAAGTGTGAGATTTCTGCTATGAATAAAAACTCTGTACTCCAGAAAGAAGGCAAGTGCCCCCTCTAGTCGACTTTCACCTTCAGTCACCTATGCCTCTTACATCAAGTTTTTCATAAGAACCACATATAACATGTACAAATGAACGGTGAACGAGTAAAAATGAACAGTTCCCAAAAAGAGCGATCACCAGTGAACTATTTCCCAAGGATGAACAAGTCAGCGCATCTCTAGTTTCGACGCCACACGAAAATTATATATACCTCCGTGAGTAGCTCCTCTTTAATTATAACCACATGGTATTAAGATCTTTGAGTGAGAGTGAACGGGAAGGAGAAGCATTCTTCATTCCGGGCGACAGTGAATGCGGGTGCATAACGTGGGTAGTAAGCTGAAAACCTAAATTATTTTTTGGACTCAGACGAACGTAAGGAGCATACAGGTACTGTTAACAGTAGGGAGGGTTAGCTGAGGATGCTATTTTCAAACCTTTTCTTAAATGTATATACACCGAGAATGATGGTAGTGAAAGTGTGTTTAATGAGCTGCTAATGAAACAACTTTGACAAGTACCAACTGAACTGTGGACAGGAGAGCTAACCAGACATTATTCTTATCGAAATATTGCGAAGAATCAATTAAGCTTCATAGTGAATAATAAATTTGAACGAACGGTTGTTAATATTATGTATGTGGAGGTTTATAGTTATAAAATGGTCGTACGTGAATAAAACTGAACAATGTTTAACTGCCACACGCGTTTGGCTTCATTACGGAAATTATTATCATTGTGAACCTTGTGATATTGTCGGCGGTAGACATCGGAACGCATGATTTCATGCTCTGTAGAGTCGTTCGTTGATATTTCCGGTTACTAATTCCTATCCCGAATTTATTCCTCAAGATACTCTGGCAACTACTTCATGTTGAAATCTTCTGTTATACACGCTTTTCATATTATGTATCACTATACGACTCGTAAATATCTCACGTGACTCAAAGACTTTACAGTCCATGTTTTTGTCTGCTAGAGAGGTCTTGAGTAGTTCGGTGAGTAGGGAAAAGTCAATCTATAGTTTCAATGTAGAGTCTTTCCAGCCAATCACGTTGCTTCGGGCGGTTTCTATTTCGCCAGGGCCATGTGGACAGAGGTACACACTTCTCTTAGTCGTCCCGAAGCTGTCAACATAGCAAGCCTGCTGGTGACTTTTAGAGTTCAGACTTTTGTCTGGCTAGTTATTGAGATGGGCATTTCTAATCTGCGGCATCCAGGATTATTGATGAACTTGTATCTTTCTTGCGTTACATTTGCGTTAATTGAATATTATCTGATTTTTAGGTTTCTCTGCAGGACTTGCTTTTGCGGTTACGTATCCATGACAGCAAAGTAGGTATTTGTTCGGATCGCGTCTATGATTGTTGTTTAAATGTTACACTGTCATCCGATAATAGTGGTCCTTTTTCACGTTGCTTTGTCACTCTCTAAAAGGTATTGCGGGGATTGTAAAAACATGGGGTTATTTTTCTGCTTTTTGTGAATTTGTGCTATTGTGCAGCCATGTGGTCCGTTAAAGAACATCTATCTGTATATATTGTTCATGTATTCTCACGTATGCTGTTTAAAAAATAATTGACGTTAATTTAAAATACACTCCTGGAAATGGAAAAAAGAACACATTGACAGTGGTGTGTCAGACCCACCATACTTGCTCCGGACACTGCGAGAGGGCTGTACAAGCAATGATCACACGCACGGCACAGCGGTCACACCAGGAACCGCGGTGTTGGCCGTCGAATGGCGCTAGCTGCGCAGCATTTGTGCACCGCCGCCGTCAGTGTCAGCCAGTTTGCCGTGGCATACGGAGCTCCATCGCAGTCTTTAACACTGGTAGCATGCCGCGACAGCGTGGACGTGAACCGTATGTGCAGTTGACGGACTTTGAGCGAGGGCGTATAGTGGGCATGCGGGAGGCCGGGTGGACGTACAGCCGAATTGCTCAACACGTGGGGCGTGAGGTCTCCACAGTACATCGATGTTGTCGCCAGTGGTCGGCGGAAGGTGCACGTGCCCGTCGACCTGGGACCGGACCGCAGCGACGTACGGATGCACGCCAAGACCGTAGGATCCTACGCAGTGCCGTAGGGGACCGCACCGCCACTTCCCAGCAAATTAGGGACACTGTTGCTCCTGGGGTATCGGCGAGGACTATTCGCAACCGTCTCCATGAAGCTGGGCTACGGTCCCGCACACCGTTAGGCCGTCTTCCGCTCACGCCCCAACATCGTGCAGCCCGCCTCCAGTGGTGTCGCGACAGGCGTGAATGGAGGGACGAATGGAGACGTGTCGTCTTCAGCGATGAGAGTCGCTTCTACCTTGGTGCCAATGATGGTCGTATGCGTGTTTGGCGCCGTGCAGGTGAGCGCCACAATCAGGACTGCATACGACCGATGCACACAGGGCCAACACCCGGCATCATGGTGTGGGGAGCGATCTCCTACACTGGCCGTACACCACTGGTGATCGTCGAGGGGACACTGAATAGTGCACGGTACATCCAAACCGTCATCGAACCCATCGTTCTACCATTCCTAGACCGGCAAGGGAACTTGCTGTTCCAACAGGACAATGCACGTCCGCATGTATCCCGTGCCACCCAACGTGCCCTAGAAGGTGTAAGTCAACTACCCTGGCCAGCAAGACCTCCGGATCTGTCCCCCATTGAGCATGTTTGGGACTGGATGAAGCGTCGTCTCACGCGGTCTGCACGTCCAGCACGAACGCTGGTCCAACTGAGGCACCAGGTGGAAATGTTATGGCAAGCCGTTCCACAGGACTACATCCAGCATCTCTACGATCGTCTCCATGGGAGAATAGCAGCCTGCATTGCTGCGAAAGGTGGATATACACTGTACTAGTGCCGATATTGTGCATGCTCTGTTGCCTGTGTCTATGTGCCTGTGGTTCTGTCAGTGTGATCATGTGATGTATCTGACCCCAAGAATGTGTCAATAAAGTTTCCCCTTCCTGGGACAATGAATTCACAGTGTTCTTATTTCAATTTCCAGGAGTGTATCTCAGGAATTATTTTTCTCCCAAAGTCATATTTATGTCTTACAAACTTTCATCCTCATTTGCATATGTGCCCATTTATCTTTTGTTCGCACTTGTAGTCAGAAAGTGCACAAAACATTTCAAATGAATTCCCTTTACTGAATTAATGTTCCGAAAAACTGCCTTCAGCAGACACTATATTCTCTTGGATGTGCAATTTTCATCTAAATAAGAGACGTGCAGCACCAAACAATCCTTCGCGACTTAATGTTTTCTTGTCATTATGTACTAGAATATGCAGTGTGCAGTTACATCTTAGTAGCATACATTTTTACTACAAGGAGAGATGCATCTGCACTGATAAACGGAATGAAGGTTCAGGAGTTTGGATGCAATTCATCTTCCTTTAATTTGTGTTAATTGCACTTTTATATGTTCCGTTGCGCTATGAAAGTTTGCACACTACCTCATACTTCATTAACAGCAGTCAGATCCTGTTATTGTTCAGTAATGAGTTAAATATTCTGCAAAGGGAAGCGCATAAATACCTTGCTCTACTCTCTTCAGTAAAAACAAATAAGACAGCAAATAGTTCCCAACGTTTGGGTGTGTCGTCATTGTCCATCCTGTCTTCCTCTGCAGTTTCTGCGCTCTACGGAAGGATCTAATGTCATGGGAAGTAAATCCTCGATGCTTTAAGACAAGTTCTACGAGCCTACTCTTTCTTATAGTTAGCGTTTTCGATACATTCTTTCCTCTCCAGTTCTGCGCAGAATCTATTCATTTGTTATCATTACACTTAATCTTCAGATCTCTAGATCTCAAATGCTTCGAATCCATTTTTTTTCGGGTTTCTCACAATCCTTGATTCTCTTCAATGTGATGCTACGCTCCAGACGTACGTTCTGAGGAACGTCCTCCTCAAATCAAGAACTGCATTTTGCTAGTGGACTTCTTTTGGCGGGCAGTGCCCTCTAAACCTACGCCGCTCTGCTTATTGTGCTGTCCTTGCTTCGTCATCCGTGCTTCATTTTGCTTTCAGCGTCTACTACTCAAATGTGATTTTAAGTTTATCTCTAATTTAATTCGTGCTTCTCATCACTACTTCAGTCATTCTTTTGTATACTTTCCGTTAATTTTCTCTGCTCAGTAAACCGTAAATCCCATCCAACATATCCTGTAACATGTATGGATCCATACCTTTGACGTAATTTATGAGTGCTAAAACCATTTCAGATATCCGCCGTAGGCTGTGTCACATTTAAAAATGCATTTTAATTATGATGCACATTTCGCCGACGTAATTGCATTTCAAAATGGCATGAGGTCGAAGCTGGCCAGTTGCGTATTCAAGTCCATCTGTACGAAAAATTTGACAGCTTCTGGCCGACATTTAAAATGGTTTCAACATTCAGAAAAGAAGCTTTTGTCGGGCATTTAATATGCTTTCGACATTCAGAGTGAGTGTTGCAAGTCTTCCTCGTTTTCACCGAGGATAAGAATATCGTCAGTGAATTTTGTGAGTCAGTCCTTTCACCCTGAACTTTGATACTTCTTCTGAATCTTCCTTTTATTGCCTTTATTGCTTCTTCGATAGACTATTAAATGTTGCTTAATAAAACAACTGAACTGACAATACAATGGGCTGCAAATCATCCTAAGAACGTCATGTGCCGTGATGATCATGTGGGCGGCAATGTAAGGCAGGAAAGATTTGCATACCAATTTATTTTGGAACTATCTAAAGATCTAATCACAAATGAAAACAGGAGAGAAACCTTGTAATAATGCCGGCCGGAGTGGCCGTGCGGTTCTAGGCGCTACAGTCTGGAGCCGAGCGACCACTACGGTCGCAGGTTCGAATTCTACCTCGGGCATGGATGTGTGTGATGTCCTTAGGTTAGTTCGGTTTAATTAGTTCTAAGTTCTAGGCGACTGATGACCTCAGAAGTTAAGTCACATAGTACTCAGAGCCATTTTTTTGAGCCTTGTAATAATGATTCTCTGTATACACAGAAACATCTGTAAATAGAGTGAGCATCCAGCAAGCTGGCATCAGAACTATAGTTTCCAGCCGTAGGCACACCAGTATGAGGTGCAGGCCAGCTGACAAAACCACTGAGCACCGTTGCTTCCAGACATCCCCCAACGTCTTCTTAAAAAGACCACCAGCTATCGTTTACCCAAGGCCGCCTATTGTCTAGAGGCACACTCTGTCATGCAGCGGTAAAGTTCAACGGTTCTTTACTCCAGGCTCAGTCTTGTAATAATGTTCGAATTCGATCGCCGTTTCGTGATCACGAGTATTTCGCCACATTACGGGAGAGCAGTGCCAGCCATGCGCTAACTTTCGCGAAGTCTGCCATCCCCATATTATGGCCTAAGGTAACTTTTCATGGTTCAGTATTATCTCTCTGAACTGTTCTCGTATTAAACTTGTGTATTTACAGGTGAATGATCTTTCTATATGTCGTTCTTCGAATGCTTCTGTCAGTGGAGACGGTCCTCGGTTAAGAGTACCTTGTTCTGCACTGGTTTCAGAATTCATATCCCTGTTTATTTTCTAAATATTTTACTTATTAGTGTTACGATTACTACCATCTTCCCCCAGTGTCCGTTTAAATCAGTGGCTCTCAGCAAGTAACGTCGTAGTCCATATCTTCCCCAGGGCCTGATACTGTGTAGAATGTTAATATTAGTTCCCAACGGCCTATCAATATTTACCTCGTCCGTTAGCTAGTTCAAGCTCTTTTCATTTACTCCATCTGGAATACCAGAAGTGTCATTGAGTCTAGGTGTGACAGTGGAAACGGTTAACTTGAGTGGACCACATAGATCCGTTTTGATTCTGCAGCTGTCAACAGCAAACGGGTTGCGTATCCTTGAGGAAAACTAGTAATCTGTCATAGGACTATTTGTTTCGAAGGTTTATTAGCAATGGAAATTCATGCGAATTTGCTGAATGTTTTTGGGAATGCTGACTTTCCTTTCAACAGCTCTGAAAAGTATGACTGAATTCAGACATGTCCGTACTCCTTTAAAAACTCGTTCACGTGAAAGTCGTCCTAAAAATGCAACCGATGGTATAAAAATCTACAAAGAGCACAATGTAGTATCACATATCGATACCAATCCACTGGCATAGCAGAGTTCGTAACACAACTGCAAGTTACCGTTAGACGCCAATAGCGCTCGTGTGGGATCTGGTGGAGCCACGTCTCCAGCTGCTCTGTGCTTTGAGCGCCCTCTTCTGCCGAAATATAGGATGGCTGGCGGCAGCCACTCAGCCCAGTAGCATTTAAAGCCTCATGGCTACGACAACATCGTTTGCGTTTAATACAGCGAGTATCATCGTAGTTGTTATTGTATGAGCTGGACTCTAATTCTTGATGCATCATTTGTAGCGAGTCTTCGTACACTTGGACAAACTCAAGTTAAGTAAATCTACTGTTACTTTTGTTATCTTGTTCTCTAATCATTTCTGCTCCTGTCCAGCTTTTCTATGACGACAGTTGCCACAGCATTCTGCAGCCCACCTCTCCTTACTGTTGTGTATGAAGTCATACTCAAAAATAGTTCAAATGGCTCTGAGCACTATGGGAGTTAACATCTGAGGTCATCAGTGTTGTATAGCTAGAGAAGGCCGAAATGCACGCTATAAGCTCACGCAGGATGGCTTGAGGTCTGAAACAGGATACGTAATGAATGCTATAAAGAAAAGTACGTAGCTGCTGGAATACTTAACTTTAATCCACAGTTGGTGAACATTGGTCTTGTTACTGTACATGCTTCATTAGATACATAGCAAAGAAGGCCGAAATGCACGCTATAAGCTCACGCAGGATGGCTTGAGGTCTGAAACAGGATACGTAATGAATGCTATAAAGAAAAGTACGTAGCTGCTGGAATACTTAACTTTAATCCACAATTGGTGAACATTGGTCTTGTTACTGTACATGCTTCATTAGATACATAGCAAAGGATAAATGGCGCCTTGATAGGTCGTAGCAATTGACTTAGCTGAAGGCTATGCTAACTATCGTCTCGGCAAATGAGAGCGTAATTCTCAGTGAACCATGGCTAGCAACGTCGGCTGTACAACTGGGGCGAGTGCTAGTAAGTCTCTCGAGACCTGCCGTGTGGCGGCGCTCGGTCTGCAATCACTGACAGTGGCGACACGCGGGTCCGACATGTACTAATGGACCGCGGCCGATTTAAAGCTACCACCTAGCAAGTGTGGTGTCTGGCGGTGACACCACAAAAATGGTTCAAATGGCTCTGAGCACTATGGGACTCAACTGCTGAGGTCATTAGTCCCCTAGAACTTAGAACTAGTTAAGCCTAACTAACCTAAGGACATCACAAACATCCATGCCCGAGGCAGGATTCGAACCTGCGACCGTAGCGGCCCTGCGGTTCCAGACTGCAGCGCCTTTAACCGCACGGCCACTTCGGCCGGCAGGTGACACCACAGTCAGTCCCCTAGAACTTAGAACTACTTAAACCTAACTAACCCAAGGACATCACACACATCCATGCCCGAGGCAGGATTCGAACCTACGACCGTAGCAGTCGCGCGGTTCCAGACTGAAGCACCTAGAACCGCTCGGTCACCGCGGCCAGCAGTCATACTCAACACACAATATACCAGTGATTACACGAGTGTGAAACAGCTGATGCCATCGTAAATTCGTAAGAAAGAATGTAGTGCTGCGAAGTGCCGATTTAAAAGCTCCTTTTCGCGCTCAACGAGAGTCAGTGGAGTTGCGCAGACTGACTAATTTCGCTACCTGCACCCAGCTGCTGTTGGACAGTACCGAAGGCAAGTCCATTTCTGTGCGTGAAACATCATCCGATTATACACGAGTGCTGCCGATGGATACCGAAGCGTTTTCTCAGACAGATGTTTTCAAGGGACGATGATGAATGAAGCTGCTCTCTGAAAAAGTTCATATGGTTCATATGGCTCTGAGCACTATTGGCTTAACATCTGAGATCATCAGTCCCCTAGAACTTTGAACTACTTAAACCTAACTAACCTAAGGACATCACACACATGCATGCCCGAGGCAGGATTCGAACCTGCGGCTGTAGCAGTCGCGCGGTTCCGGACTGAAGCGCCTAGAACCGCTCGGCCACATCGGCTGGCTCTGAAAAAGTGATGTAGAAAAGAAGGAAGTTAGAATATGATAACTTCATGCAAAGAGCACGTGAGTCTTTTAGCTGACAACATCAACTGTAGCAGTGCTTTTTCACATCCGAAGTAAAGATAATCACAACAGACACAAACCTGATACAGCATTAAACGAAATATGCTGTAACTTAAAGGAGTGTACACAGTAGAAAATAGTGGATAAAATAAGAAAAGAATTAAATGTGTTGACACTGTTGCCGAGGGAAGTCATGTAATTCAGAACTCGAGGAGAGGTGGCGATAACATTGAAGTTGTTTACGCGCCAGAATTAAAGTTTTTTGACAAATTTCGATTCACCAGTGGCATGGAATCTTAGAGTACCTGGTAAATTCTCGTAACAATAATTGTCTTTCTCATTAAGTCATGCTTTTCGCTAATTTCGTTGCACAAGGAATAACACGAATGGCTAATTTGCTCGTCAACTCTCTCACACCTGGGCCCCGCAGTCCGTGCCTTTTTCAGCCACTAGCTGTCGTAAGACAGCTGATCCGTAGATTTCGAGAAAGGAGGCTCCCAAAATGGATACTGTCACCAGGAGATGTCGATGATGGACGTTTCTTCTCCAGACAGGTGCGGGGATTCGAAGTCCCTGAAGCTGCAGTAACCTCAAGACGGGATGTCCTATCGCCCTCATTGTCAAATCAACTTGCGTGACTGCCCGATGTCGACGTCGGAGAGTAAATTCGCGAGGTACTGTTGACGATCTGGCCACAGTAGCGTCAGAAGTAGGTATCATGGACACAGGATATGAAAGATCGTACGTTTTCCCAGCTTCAAAAATGGTCGATGATCGGTAAGCTTCAGTTCCTCGATTTTGTGTTCCTTAATCAGGATCGTACGTATCTGGATTGGTACGATTTATGGTTTCTGAAATTGACACACAGGTGGCAGGTCGAATGGTACATTCTCAAGAAATGGCCAACAGCAACCACGAACTGGATAGTGGTGTACACCCAGAAGATATATATGCCAAAGAGTTGTCATTTAAAGCAACACATAGGGGGAGGGTGGGGTGAAAAGGGCTTCATATCATC
Source organism: Schistocerca serialis cubense (assembly GCF_023864345.2). NCBI lineage: Eukaryota > Metazoa > Arthropoda > Insecta > Orthoptera > Acrididae > Schistocerca > Schistocerca serialis. The sequence goes on along the minus strand of NC_064641.1, from coordinate 772,258,674 downwards.
ACTCTAGAAGTGAATCCCCCCTCAAAATCGAGACTGAATGCTCCATTGTTTACCTTGTCGCCTGACGATGCTGGACATTTATTACGAATAAAACGAATCACTCGCTTCTATAAATGATCGCTTCGTTTTTCATCGATTTGCAGCGTTTAGTTCCGATGAAAAATTAGATCCTTGCCATGTTTTAGCTCTGATGGGGTGATACAGTAACAGTTACATCGCCAAGATTTTTTTGTAAGATAGTAACGCTTGGTGTTGGTTTCGACATTTCAGTTAAAAGGGAACCACTTCGTAATTTACTAATAGACGAGATTTCCCAAATTTTTTTCCAAAACTCTTGAGGAAGATGATTGGTTTAGTAATGAGAAAGGACCGTCTATCTGTCTAGTTGCAAATCATTAATTGCGAGGAGTATGTTTCTGCAAATCGATTGGTTTTGCTTTCCTTCTACAACATTGTCACAGAGAAAAAGTTCTTTGGGTCGTAACGATACGCACAGAAGAATTCTGGTTTGTCTGAAGAGACTGCTGGAGCCTCGCGGCCTCTGAATAGCGACTTATGTCTTCTCAGTGTGCCAAATATCCACTGTGATGTCGCCTTCTGCTATTGAGGGCTCTGCCACCGGGGTGACACCCGTTCAGAACAATGGCCACCTGGCTTGACGACCATTGCTCGAAGTCCTGCCCCCAAACAGAAAGGTACCTACTCTTTGGCACGGGGAGATAAAAACCTTGGTAGCTATAGTGTGTATCCTGTGTAGACATATATGGCTGCCTGGTAATCTCCAAACTACCGTGCTGGGTACTGGGCGACCATCTCACACCGCCACTTATGTAAAAATGTTTGGAGATCAAATCCAAATGTGGGGATCATATATAAATTAACCGAAACAGGTCGTTCAAAACAATGTTCACAGTCAAGAAGTTAGGTTGTAACCAGCGAATCTGTCCTAGAGCAAGTCATACAAAACTTCAGTCAGAGAGTAATACTACAGCACAAGAAACGAAAATGGAAATGAGCGTTTGGCATCATTGGCCGGGAGGCCTCTTCCCGGACAGGTCCGGCCGCATTGGTGCAGGTCTTATTACACTTGACGCCACATCGGGCGACCTGCGCGTCAGATGGGGATGAGATGATGACGAAGGCAACACAACACCCAGTCCCTGAGCAGAGAAAATCTCCGACTCCGCCGGGAATCGAACCCGGGCCCGTAGGACGCCAATCTGCCACGCTGACTACTCAGCTATCGGCGTGGACGCAGGAAACGAAGAAATATTATAAAGGCTTGGGGCTCCATGCTCTCTAAGCACGTATTCACGAAAGAGTAGTGAGCCGCTTGTGTGACATTGTTGATTTCCTTTTCGCACTCTACGCCATGATAGGTTACTACCCTTCGGAACATCTAACCACAAGCGAATGTATCCCTCTCGCCTTAGTGCGCGCTTTGCCACAGGCTTTATGATACCTGAACATGGGCACTAAAGCGATTAAAACTGACTTTGAGATTGTCCTAATGATCCTATAATCTCTCCCCTTTTCGTCTTGCATACGTCTGTGAGTGCCACATTGCAGCATAATTTTTTTTAATATTTGGCGTTTGGAAATAGGTGCAGAAATTTTCAGCTCAGTCGTAAAAAATATGGCTTTTATTCTGTATAACTTCATAAACGTCAATTACACAAATGAATGAGAAATCCCAGTGCTCAGAGGATCCCTTGAACAAGGCTGAAAGTAGGTCAGTGCATGAAAACGGGTTTCTTCAGGACAAAATATTTTCCTATGCACTCACCCTCCCCGCCCGACCACTACCCTTACATGCAAGTTAACGTTTCCACAAGCTGAAGCTCAAAACGTTACTTACTATACTTACAAGATGGTGAAAAGTGAAGTTATTCGTGCTGGTGTTAATGCGGCTGTGCAGATTTTAGCTGAAGAGCTTGTAGAGGTGATGATGAAGAAATATCTGATTCACAAATGTTGAGCAGTTCATAGGAGCCGTTTGAGAACACCTATACACTAATAAGGGAGCTAGCCACTGAGGTGTAAATTTCGTTCTAAAATTATTTCCGAATGGGTGAAATCAATTTTTAATCCCTTTTCAGTCACATTTCTAGCTCTATACAAAAGTGTAACTTACGCCCGAGAGATGTCATACCAGCTAATATTAAATTAATAGTGATATCGGACAACTGTGGACTATCGTTACTGTAAACACACGTATCGCATTCGGAAGAACACTATTTTTAAATATTTGCGTAAAGAGCTGGATCCTATGTAAAATACACTGAAGGAACATGTAAAAAGTCTTATACACATTTTCTGCTTTGTAGTTATTCTACGATCTAAAAGGACACAGAAAGAGTAAATATAACTGCTCCAGCTGTGAATGAATATGTAACAAGGCGTTACTCCAATAAACACACTATATTGTTTGTGTGTACAACAAATTTTGATTTCTGGTCAACAGTAGTGTATCTGATGTCACAAATAAATTCTATATCGGCAATTAATTGTAAACTTAATAGCCATTATGAAGGAGTCTCAATACTTTTTAATTATTTGCACTTTTTCAGACGTGAGGTCCTTAAAAACACCACGTCCAAAGATCAAAATAAGGTGGGCTCCTACAAGTCAAATATGTTAATATTGAGAAGTGGTTAAAAGAAATTGCTGGTATAATAATATTACTATCGCTTACAAATTTAAGTAAATTACGACACTTTTCAAAATATTTATTTACACTTCATCACTGGATAACGATATTATAGATTCAGTTCCTACTCATTGAATAATCTGTAATCAGCCACAATACTGGAAAGATTCTGCAGTAACGTTTAAACTGGCCTCATACTTGAGCTTTCGTTTCCTTAATGAGAACTACAGGTTTACTTCTTCTGCAGTTTCAAATGTTACTTTAAACTCAGTGTGAACCATAGATGTCAAAGATACTCGTCTCAACCACAGTACAATGCTACATAATACTTTGCACTTGTATCAGTAATAAAATGGATAGTTGGTAGTTGTGAACAGTTTTTTTCACAGTGGCGTGTCTTACAAATGCAAAAACCAAAGTTTTTGCTGACGCTAAGCGTTTCAGAAAACATTCGCTTTGTAGGTAGCCAAACAAGTTTATTTTTGCAATGGCTACAACAGAAACAAACTGACACACTAATATTATTGACAAATTCAGTAACACAAAGAGTTATCAGTCTTCCTTTATATCTCTAGCACGTATTAAGTAATGGTAACAAACTCACACAAAGGAAAAAATAACAGACTTTTATGGGAATTATTTTAGTTTCAAAAAATCAAAGTTGTTCAGGATGTGTTCCATGTTAATATTTAAGTGTCACATTCATACGATTACACGATGGGCCGGGATGCCTCTGAATCAAAGCAAGTGTTAATATTTACGTCCTTAGAAACATATTCCTTTGCTGCCCTTTGATATAATCAAATACGTCTGAATGACAATCTAAAGGGAACAGTCTTCTTAAATGCCATACAACTATTATTCTGAAGGCATGCATTTCATCACCTTGTGATACTGTCTCTGTTTTCTTCACAATTTCCTGGAAAGCTGTAATTGCTCATGTTTCAACATTGTAGTCTCTTACCTCTTTGCCAGGGCTACTTTTAGTTTTTCGTATGAAGACCTCACTAGCATAAGTCCACGTGATGAGGGTGACTGGTCGAAATAATAGTGCATACCTCCTCTGTCTTGCAGCAAAACAATATCGCCAGGCTCTGCTTTGTCAAGATTTTGGTCTTCAATTTCCGTGATGTCCTGAAACGGGAAGAGAAAAACTGGAACTTCGTAAGCTGAAGATTCATTACAAAAGACACCTGTTATTAAAGAGTGACAATTACTGAACTATATTTAAAAAAAGTGAATTAGCTACAAACTACGACACGCACACACTTTATTCAACATGTAAACATCACTACAGACATTTGGATTTAGGTTATGTCAACATCACAAGCTGCGACATCGTCGCGAAAAAACACAGTGACCAGTATATGTAATAAGTTTGCTTCAATATATGTCTATGGTCACAATCATTTCTGTTCAACAGATTACCGGTTTCGGTCTTTAATGACCGTCATCAGATCTGTCTCATAAAAACAAAGTCCTAATGCACTGCAGCCATAGTGGCGTAGTCAACTGTTAAAATGTAAAACTTCTAGTTTTACTGACAACATGACTCGTGCATGTAATTTGATTTATATGTATTTGACGATGCTGGTGCTGATTCCGCATTTAACATTTGACGATGCCACTATGGCTGCAGTGCATTAGGACTTTGTTTTTATGAGACAGATCTGGTGATGGTCATTAAAGATCGAAACCGGTAACCTGTTAAACAGAAAAGATTGTGACCATAGACATAAATTAAAGGAAACTTATTACGTCAATATGCCTGCCATCATTGGCGATGATGTGGCGCAGAAGAATAGCGAAATTCTGCATGAACCACTGAAGTGTCGGAACATCGATGCTGTCGGTGACCTCTTGAATAATTGTTTTTACAGCTCACCATTGGTTTCGAGGTAGTTGCCGTACACCTTGTCTTTAATACAGCCCCACAAAAAGGAGTCGCATGTGTTCAAATCCGGAGAATATGGTGGCCAATCGAGGCCCATGTCAGTGGCCTCTGCATATCCCAGAGTGCTCCTCCAGGACATCAAACGCTCTCCAGTTTCGACTGGGTCGAGCTCCGTCTTACATGAACCACATCTTGTCAAAATCAGAGTTACTCTGGATAATGAGGATTAAATCATCTTCCAAAATCCTCACGTACCGATCGGTGTTCACCGTGCCATCAAGGAATATCGCTCCCATTATTCCGCGACTGGACATTGCATACCACACAGTCACCCATTGAGGATGAAGAGACTTCTCGATCGTGAAATGCGGATTCTCAGTCTCCAAAATGTGCCAATTTTGGTTACTGACAAACGCATCCAAATGAAAGTGGGCTTCGTCGCTAAACGAAGCCATATAGTGCATACTAATTCCCATAATGCCCCGCGGCCAACCGTGCAGTTTGAACGTCCTAACGCAAGCAAGTTATGACGATTTTATTTCATATAGTTCAATAATTGTCCCCGTGTATATTGCAACAACCGCACAAATCTGATTACATTAACTCTGAAACAACATGACGTAAGTGTGTGTGTGTGTGTGTGTGTGTGTGTGTGTGTGTGCGTGTTCCCACACAGACCAAAACAAAAAATGAAGCAAATATTTCATTAACTGCCAAAGCACAATATTATTTTCGAAATGTAAAATGTAAATGCCGTGTGCCTAGGGCCTCCCGTCGGGTAGACGCTTGGTGCAAGTCTTTCGAGTTGACGCCACTTCGCTGACTTGCGGTTCGATGGGGATGAAATGATGATGATAAGGACAACACAACACCCAACCAGGGATCGAACCGGGGCCGTGAGGTATGACATTCCGTCGCGCAGACCACTGTGTTCCCGGGGACGGACATTTTAGTTCATCGATGCAACAGTGAAGAATATTAAATAAGTGGCGTGAAACGTGTGTACCATTAATACTTTTTCTCTAGCTGTGTTACATTCAAATCTGTGTCTGATGAGAAAATGAATGTAGAGACCGCTTATCTTTCCGGCCTCCGTAGACAGAGAGCGAATGGTTGTAAGCAAGGAAACTATTTCCTGCATGATGGTTACGTAGGATCCATCGATGTGAAACTCGTAATTACACGTAGTACAAAAATTCAGCTACTAAAAGCCTTTCAGCATAACACTGTTGACTTGCTTAACAGCAGCTATTGTTTCACTTATATAGTTGTAGATACACCAGGAAGAGGGTGAGACGGTGGTGTGTTTTCACGATCTGAGTTGAAGGGAGTGGGGTATGACGCATTGCATGAAAAACTTTCCTCACGAAAACTTATCCACGCTCAGTAGACTTTGAATTATCGGCTGTGCAGTGCTCGACGCATAGCAGAAAATGCCTTTGCTATTTCAGCAACTAAATTTCGTACATTTGTCTTGCCTGTTGTGCGCTCCATAACTTGTCACGTCGTGTAAAAACAACATACTAAAGCAGCATTTTATCAGACAATGAAAACACTGAAGCTGCTAGCGCACGACAGGCTTATGGAGACAAACAGCCACACACCGACTGAGAACAATACAAAGTGTTGGGTGTCGTACTAATACAAGAGAGACAGCACACGTGTAAAATCACAAGTCAATATTTTGTAACGACAATTAGTGCGCCTTGGGAAGACAGCATTATTTAACTTAGCCATAGTTTCAAATCTGTACGAATTTTCAGTAATTATAAATATTTGCAGAGAACTTTTTGTGTCTCAGTCCCACAAAAACTGAGTACTACACCAATGTAGGTTTGTGAAAATAATCTACTGAAGCTCCACTGTCACATGGTCGCAATATCTAGGTGTGCTTGGCGATAAACACATCTTGATACTGTGAATTTCTGCTTTTACGATTTTCATCTCGATACTTCACTCCTTGTAACCTCTGTTACTTGAATTGAACCTTCCCTCTGATTCCTATCTTTGTAGTAATTGCTATTCTGGTTACAGAGACAAGTGATCTATACAACGTGTTAATTCAGAAAGTCTAAGTCATTCAGGAGGACGTTATGCATGGATGTGATAGGTGCTCCACCCCTAACTCGGCCGCAAGATACACAGCGTGACTGAATACGCCTGGTAACAGTTTACTTGCAGGGCTACTTGGCAGAAGAATCCCGTCTGACCAACGCTAGTAATTTCCAGTATGTGCCTTAGGACTTTTTAAGGGCAAATTCATCCGAAAGACAGAGTAGCACAATAAATATAGTGACAGTTGAAGCACTCCTTAGCAGTACAAAAGACTGCAGTTTGCAAAAATCATGAATGTTACAGAAAAATCATGTAGTATCATCCTTCAAAACATTAGAAGCCTCATTAGTATAAAGAATGATCTAAAACACACACAGAAAATACAAAGAAGAGATAGAATATTTGCAGTAGTTTTGTGCTTATCAGAATATCACATGGAATTGCTGAAATCGAATAGATACATCTGGTTCGATATAAGCTAATACGGTAAAAACTAATACAGTAAAACCAATAAGAGGAAAGGAGTGGTTGTATATGCAACAGAGTTAAATGCTAGGTGTTTCAGGTTAAAGAATCTTGTGTCGAACAGTTCTCTGCGTGCCGTGCTGCAATAATGACCGCCTATCCTGAACTATGAATTAACTAACAGATCGTAACCAAAAAAAATTACGCTAGATGAGCTCGTAAGAACACTGCTTACAAACCACACTGACACAGCCAGAGAGTAGTCTTCCAGCTTTTTAGAAATCTAAGTTAGCCGCCTTGCGAGCAGCACATCTTTACAGAGTTGGGGCGCGACCAGTCGGAAAAACGCTCAGATGGCACCAGAAGCCTATCCAATCGGACAGGAGATAGCAAACCGCCAAAAAAATTTCGTTTCTTGATCCCAGTGAAGTTTAACATACAATGTTGAAACAGAGAAAGCAACGGAAGTTTCCACAGGCTCCCACGTTTGTTTTTACTTGACTAAAGACAAGGTTTACTTTTGAGAAGAGCGGAAACACGCTGTCCCTGGCCACCTCAGGCATGAAGCCCGGTTTCGAAACAAAATTCAGCTGAAAGCTACTCAGCATTTACAAACAAAAATAAGACAGTTCTACTGCCGTGATTCTTTAGTTACAAGTGTTTTTGTTCAATTACTCACCCGTCCACACATTATAGAGCTTATCCGTAGTGGGGACTATGGAGACACGACAACAAAAGTTGCTAATGTAAAATACAGAAAAATAAAACCGGTATGCGATGGTTCCCTACATAATTCTTCAGCTAAAGAGTAATCTGCTAGACCTGTGGGTAGTTACCCCACGAGTGGTAAAAAGAAATTTTATGCTTGTTACAAATAAAAGGTTTCGATTGTATTTCGCTCACAAAACTCAATAATGTTTAAAAGATCATTGGTATTATCACTTTTTCATAAGATAGTGATATTGAATACATTAGTTACGAATAATTTGATTTTTTTCAACTACTAGCATTAATGCCTGACATAGTGTGATGGAGATTACAGATTGGGATAATTATACATGAACAACCACTACAAACATAGTTTGTACTTTTACCATGCGTCTTAGGCTGTAAAATTGAGATATGTACGTCACATATGTTTAAATATTTCGTGAAAATGCCTTCTCGGAGCTACAGGTAGTTCCTGTAAAGGACCAGAAGTAGCTTCTTTTTCTACTTCGCGGCGAATAAACGAATGTACTGGCAGGACAACAGTAGCTTCTTAATTCCTACTACACAGTTGTAGGGCCTACACAGTTATTATTATTACTGTTGTTGTTATTATTCTTATTCTTATTATTATTAGTAGTAGTAGAAGAAGAAGAAGAACTAGCAATGGTCAGACACAAAGCTTTAGTAGCCTGAAGACTTCCAATTTATGTCAATTCAATAGCAAGAGTCCTGAAATCAAGTGATTTGCACACAGTAAATATAGTGCACGCAATTTAACAAGGTTGATTTTAAAGACGGGTGCAGGGTGTGAGTGAAACAAGTGTTGCTAGGGATAGAAGTTGTCCAAAGGAAGCATATTTTGTAACGAGTGTCTGCCTTCAATGTGTACAGTTACTTTTTCTTTCTGAGGAGTCGTAGGTACCACCCATGATGCACCCACAAATGTTTCAATATTCTTTAAACAAATATTGTTAGAAATAATCATTACCAATTGCTTTGTTAATTTGTGCTTCAGTAAAGTACCTACAAAAGCTAAAGATCATTTACCTGTCCTTTTAAAAGTAGAAGTATTCAAAGGAAATTATTTTTCATTTCCAAGTTAAGAGCTAATGTTTATCATAGTAGTATATTTGGGAAGGGGGGGGGGGATGTACCAGCAAATATCTGATTGCACTGGGGCGTAATGGTCTAGACAGGCTGAGAACCGGGCTACCAGTAGAACTGAACGCGAATTTAGTATTCCATGTAAGAATTACCTGAAAATTGCTGCGATAGGAACCTTTTGCGGATAATATAAATAGGTATCAATGAGCACAAAAGAAATAAAAGTCCACGTATAAAATTCTTAGGCATCCAGATGGACAAGTTAACCATAAACCGCACTTCCGCATGTTTGCAGTTATAGATGTGTTTTATACAGCAATTTACGAATTAGTCCCATATTTATCAATGTATTAGTTTAGCACTGGGTTTACTTAATTGCTAGTAGTTCATAGAGGTTGCCTTAACTGGTAGCCTCTGTCACTTAATGTATTTGACCTGTGCCACGTCACTGAAGGCCCTTGTTCATGGTGAAGCTTACAGAACTTGATGAATGAAAGAACAAAAGAATGAATGTCTGCTCCTGTTCATAACCCACATAAACGTTATCCGAATGAATTTACGTGATAGTTACACATGGTAATGTTGGCTGATTCGTCAAGTTTGTAACCAGGCTTATCCCAATAAACACACTGCTTTGTGTTTCCGCGGAATTTTGCTTTCAGGTCAATAACAGTATATCTTACAGCGCAAATAAATCTTCTGTTGCTACTTAAAGGGAAATTTACAGTTAGCGACCAGAATAAAAGTTTATGAACAGTATGCTGGAGTCTCAAATCCTTGAAATTGCGGACACATATGCAGTAAGGTGATCCTTAGTAAGTACATACTGTAAGCTACAAAATATGTTGTGTTTCTGGAATTTAACTACGTTATGTTAATAATAAATAAGATTAAAATGAATTGCTTAAGCTCAGAATGATATTGCTATAGCTTGCAAAGTTGAAGTATGTTATCACATTTTGCCAAGTTTTTGTTTACACTTCAACCAGGTGAAACTTGGATGACAATAATATTTTACACTGAGTTCCCACTATTGAAACACAATACTGGAAAGTTTCGGCAGCGATGTTTGAAACAAAAATGTCAAGAAGCTGTCTTTGCTGTTCCAATTTCACTCACTAATGTCTTGTGGCCTCATATTCTGGGATAAATAGTCTTGGAAGAAGGAAGTATTGCATGGGAGACTAAAAGCTGTTAAGAGTAAGTTTTTGTATTTATAAAAAAGTAATACGACGCTGCTGAGCGCCCAGATAGTCGCACCATTTAACGCGCTGCTTTCCAGGCGGGAAGGTGTGTCGGTCCGCGGTGCGGATCCGCCTGGCGAATTAGTGTCGAGATCCGGTGTGACGGTCAGTCTGTGAATGGTTTTTGAGGTGGTTTCACATCTGCCTCGGCGAATGTGGGTTGGTTACCCCTACTCCTCCTTGTTTACACTATGTCGGCGATTGCTGCGCAAACACTGTCTCCACGTATGCGTACACTATAATTACTCTAGCACGCTAACATTTGATTTTGGGTTACACTCGTCTGGTATGAGACGTTCCCAGAAGGGGGCAAGGGGGGGGGGGGACACTGGGGGCCGAACCGCACAATAACCTTGGGTTTGTCGCGGGGCGGCGGTGACGTGGGTGGATTGCTGTCGCCCGTTGTGGGGTCGTGAACCACTGAGGGTTCCGGAGGGACGAAGCCTCTGCGTCGTTTCTAGGTCCTTGGTTTAATACACAATACGATACTCATGCAAATGGTAATACTACCATAATTTTCACTGCGACAGTGACTCATTCCAAACTATAACGAATGATCGAAATCACAGTCTATGCATCATGCGTATAACTATTTAGGTGTAATGTTACTTAAAGGGAACTAAAGGTTTGCTGCCACTGTAACTTTCAAAAGCTAGACTTTACTTTCGAATTCGTCAAACGTACTTAGCTCTGCCATAATGTAGTAACGGCTGGACAGAGTCTGATTTGGGATCCTACCGCCTTGAAATTTTTTCTCAGACTTTTAACCAATGACACAACATAGAACGCTTATCAGACCGAGATATGCAGTTTTCATTTTACAACAATTCCATCCGACCACATTTTTAGTTGCTCTGCTCCCAGCAGTACAATGACAACGTGCGTTTTTAAACTGATTCGGAATTCAGTTAGTGAGTGGATGTGGAAATCAGTTCACAGAACCCAATAAAACCACTGCATTTCATAAAGGTACGGTACTCCAGCAGGTCGCTGACAGAGCTCCATCCATTACTAAAAACAATGAGGCTAACTGTTTTAGCGGCAGTTCAAACTGAGGAATTAGACATAGCGCCTTCAAGTTCCATTCGCGGCCAACAGGTGGCAGGAGTACTCTTAGCAGCGCCTTGCCGCTGTAAACTACTCACTAGATGGCAGGACTGAGCAGCCGCTGAGATTGTAGCAGTTGAGGGACCGGCTCGAAAGTAAATTGGCGCTCTTTCCTGATTACTTTCCCTCTTGAACAGGGAACATCAGCTCGTGAGGACATAAGAGGAGCGGCATAGCATAATCGAGAGCAGTTTAGAGTCCGGTACGCAAATCTGCTCCTTTTTACCAGTCGATAGTCCTCGTTCGTTATTTAAACAAAATTGTTGGTCGTATATGTGTGTACAGTTGCGGCAGTCTGAGAGGTTGTAACATCTCTAACACAAGGTCATAATAGGAAGAAATGAAGAAAAAAATATGAGAAATTTCGCGTCAAAAGCGTTAGTATAAAATGCTAATTGGGTTTTCTTCTACGTATTTCAGTTCATGCTCTCATCATTAGTAACGGAATTAAGAGTCTTAAAATGCTTTTTGTGTTGCTTAGCTTTCAATTTACCGTACAGGTAAAAATCTTAAATACATAAAATGTGTAATTAATTGACAGCTACGACTTTTGTATGTGAAACTTCCTTCTTTCGGTCTTTTGAGAAGGATTTTCACCTTTTAGAGCATTAGGACGAAATTCTAGACAAGAATGTTCACGTTTCGGTCGTTTTAAAATGGTATATGGTTTCATTTACCTGAGAAGGTACTCTTTCGGCTGAGGTACTGTCCCCCTCTGCTCTACTATGACGTACGTAGACGCTCAGCGATCGAAAGCAAGATTTGATTTCAGCACCGAACTGTGAGAGTGTGGATATGCAAAAGCTTTTTTTGATGTATTTTGTTTTGTATTGTGGTTTCTAATACTCATAAGTAGCGCTCATAAGGCAGACGAATAGTCTGCTGCACACATGGCTACGTAGGAAGCTACCTTTTTGTATATGTTAAGAGGTTTGTTACAATGGAAACCAATGACCCGAGAGTGAAAAAGTGTTTCTGTGCTGCTTGAGTCATAAACGAAAGCGTAAGGCTGAAAATGACAATGCCACAGAAAGGGACAGCATTGTTATCTTGGTGCCATTCACTAAGTCAGCTGTGGCGGGGGAGTCAGAAGGACGTGCAAATGACATTGAGGCTTCCTTTAATCGATAGTAATCAGCATCATGATTCTCGGACACAATGTACATCGTCAGTTACATAGTTCCAGTTATCACAGATTGAGATTGTTGTGTTGTAGATACTTAACGACGACCCTCTCACGTAAAAATTAGTGACATTTTTCAAATTTTTCCAGGCGTTGATATACAAAAAAGACGTTAAGAAGCATTTGTAGCATTGGCGGTGCAAAGTTCGGATTAACTCTTTCAAGAGAGAGATGACAGTGAGGGTGCAATTTGCGTTGAGGATGAACGGATAGCCCGCATCTCGTGGTCGTGCGGTAGCGTTCTCGCTTCCCACGCACGGGTTCCCGGGTTCGATTCCCGGCGGGGTCAGGGATTTTCTCTGCCTCGTGATGGCTGGGTGTTGTGTGCTGTCCTTAGGTTAGTTAGGTTTAAGTAGTTCTAAGTTCTAGGGGACTTATGACCACAGCAGTTGAGTCCCATAGTGCTCAGAGCCATTTGAACCATTTTTTTTTTTTTTTTTTTTTTTTGATGAACGGATACAAATAAAGTAATACTATTAGAGCAAGTGGCAGTGACAGCGACGAAACAGTTCCAGAGACTGAAGACGTTTTGACGGTTTGATCGACAGGGAATGAGAACCTTTGAGGTTTCGATATTGGTCTGTGGAGAGAAAAAAATGCTTCAGGAATTCAGAGATAAATGAAGCTGTTAGGAGAGGCCCTGTGCGATCACCGTAAAGACTGCCGCAGGACCGAAAATGTAATCAGAATTTCCCTTCAAATTGGTAGAGCGCATCTTAAAAAATGGTGAAATTTCAAAAAAGGACTGGCTTCTTTGGAGCAAAGGGAAGCAATAATTGTACTAATTTGATTGTATTGTTTTCGCGATGCACGGCTGTCTCCAAGTCTGACCTGCCGGAGGCTATGGCTTGGAATTATCAAGCGTCGGGAAAACGCAAAACACAATGTGAATTAACATGAAAGCGGCGCTGATCACAAAATGTCAAACTCAGAATGGTAAAAATTTAAAAATGCGCTTAATAGTATTTCAGTCAAAGAAAATCTTTTAGAGCCAAACATTGTAATTAGAGCAGTATTGGACGAAAGTTGTACATCACCTAATCGAAGCGCTTCGCTTCTCGCGGAAAGAGATTGATTTCTAGAGGTGATTGTGGCACTAGCAGTGATTTCGTTGAGTATATGGGACCTGAGTTTCAGACCGAAAGATTATTTATGGAGGATTGGTGCCTTGTACTTTGATAGTATGCGTGTGACATTATCTACCAGTCTTTTGGTAAAGTTAACAACAGTATCAAACTCAGTAGGAAGTGCTGTTGTGAACAAAAGCAAGTAACAAAATAAACAATAGCAGGACTATGGGCATTGTGTATTTATTTTGTGCTATTAAACAATAAAAGTGAAGTTTTGCTTTGAATTCTAAGGGAGAAGTGTTGACATCAAATTTGTCTTGTGATGTATTTAGTAATAAAGTCAAAACATGGCTACTGTACTGAATATTAACAAACTTGTGAAGTTCGTGATGCAGCAACTGGCCGAAAACGAAAATAAAGAATAGTAACGTCTTGCTGAACAGGGCCATAAACAACGTGAACGAGTAGCAGAGAAAAAACGTAAAAGACAGGAAAAGACACGAGGGTGAAGAGGCTTTTAATGCAGCTCCCTGCAAGAAATGAAATGACTTCATTAATGGAAAAGGAGAACAAAGTGAAGCTCATGTTGAGGTTGTACAACATGCTTTACAGAAAGTTACTGTGATCGTGAGTGAAGAAGTGTAGGGAACAGTGAAACTTCAAAGACTTGTTGACGAAGCTAAAAAGAGAACAATATATATCTAAAAGAATACTAGCAGTTGATAAAAAGTGTAAAAGCCTGACCCATGCTGTCTCGAGTAGTAGCCACCATACAAAGGCTACAGGTTAAAATAAAAGGTCAGTTGCCCAAAGGCTTAATCTTAAAGGTGAATGTGTTAACCACGCACAGGTAGAGGTAGCGAAGGGAACTAATTTCAGTAACGTACCGTTAATTAGTACAATGACCAATATTAAAGTTAGAGACAATTCTGAGAAAATTTATGCTGTGTCATGAAAATTCCTTAGATTTGAATCTCAAAGCAAAACTTATCAAGCGAAATGTTTCGAGAACGCCATTCCTAGTTATTGGGACGAAGAAATAAAAATCAGATTTGCAGTAAACCGTAGGAATAACTCTGCACTTCAGTGGGGATCCAAAACATGAGACACTGTTAGTGACTTGCCATTTTAAACAATGCTTCAAAGCTAAATTTCAGTCTCAATTAACACAAAAAGTACTTAGATTCAAGTAGGTGAGGTAGCATCTCGAATTTCACTGAATAGCATTTTGACAAATCCAAATTTCTGGATGAGCCAATACTTAAAGAAACGCCTTGTTCAACTTTTGACACACGAGAGCTAACGTCAGTATAGCAAAGTATGACACAAGAGTCATTTGGAGACGCTTAAACTTTGCTTGATCTTTTGAACAGCGTAGATTATTTGTACATCCCTCAAGATGAACTACAGAGAAGATGGGAGCATGGGTATTAGCCATTCTGTCTGTCACGGAGAGGGAATGACACATAAGCAAAAGTTTAGTGTTCACTACAGATGTAAATTTTATTATCAATAATTGTTATTATTATTGGCCTGGTGAAAGCTTTATGTCAAAACGTATTATTATGCCAACAAACGTACGAAAAATGTGTGGATCTCTGTCTGTGACAATCAGTATTCTGATGGAAATTAATTACTCTTCCTATAAATCATAAACTATCAGTTCTCTTGTATCTGACAGCGATTTGTACAATATTCTCTAATATCCATCAGTAAACACTTCCGGGCTAAGTTGCCGTGGTCTATCTGTAGAACTTCTTCTCCCTGACGTTTCGTTCTCAACTACGGAGAACATCTTCCGAGCTGAGTCGACGACTGGCTGCTAGGAGTTTTTTTTTTCTTTATTGTTATTTTGAAATCTGTTTACAGGCAGGCCTACAGCAGCATACTACGCCGCTCTTTGGCCTCAGAGAAACACAAAGATACAAATGAAGACAATTAGAGAAAAAAAGATGGTGGACATATAAACGGAGACAAACACTTTTTAAAATACAAGGTGCCGTTCACGGGCGTAGAGTCCAAGATAAAATTGTTCAGACGCTTGGACACACACAGAGACGAAAATTGTCACACGTGAACGTAGGTGCACAAAACGAATAACACTGAACCACTTAAGCACAAAACGACGGCACACACAGAACACGCGCAAATGTTCACTAACCGTGTACGAGTCTGGGGACCTGCCAAGAGAGGAGGAGGGGGGGTGGGAGAGAGAGAGCAGATGCCATGGGCAGGGGAGACAGGGGGAAGGGAGGAAGGGGGAGGGGAAGCCTGGCGGAAGAGGGGTGGAGGGAGGGGATGGGGGAAAAGGAAAGAGAAGGGAGGGAGGGTGCCTAAAGGAAAGGACACAGGAAGCAGGGGGGGGAGGGTTAAAGTTGATAGGAGGGGTAGATGGAGGGGAGGAGAACATCATCAGGCATCAGGGAGGGGGAGCTAGCGGAAGCCACCTTGGGAGAGGGTAAGGAGGGTGGAGAGATGGAGACCGGGTGGGACGTGGCAATACAGGCACAGCAGCGGGCGGGGGTGGGAGAGGATGGGTGAGACAAGCGGGTGAGGAGGATCGAGTTTGTGGGAGGAGTACAGGATCCGTATCCTTTCAAGGAACAGGAGCAGATGGGGGAAGGGGATGAGATCGTACAGGATCCGCGTGGGGGAGGGGAGACGGATGTGATAGGCGAGGCAGAGAGCATGGCATTCAAGGATTTGGAGGGATTTATAAAAGGTAGGGGGGGGGGCGGAGATCCAGGCTGGATGGGCATAACAAAGGATAGGACGGATGAGGGATTTATAGGTGTGGAGGATGGTGGAGGGGTCCAGACCCCACGTATGGCCGGAAAGGAGCTTGAGGAGATGGGAGTGTGCCTTGGCTTGGATTGTCCGGAGATGGGGAGTCCAGGAGAGGCGACGGTCGAGGGTGACGCCAAGGTACTTAAGGGTGGGAGTGAGGGCGATAGGACGGCCATAGATAGTGAGATAGAAATCAAGGAGGCAGAAGGAACGGGTGGTTTTGCCTACAATGATCGCCTGGGTTTTGGAGGGATTGACCTTGAGCAACCACTGGTTGCACCAAGCGGTGAACCGGTCAAGATGGGATTGGAGAAGGTGTTGGGAGCACTGCAGGGTGGGGGCAAGGGCAAGGAAGGTGGTGTTGTCGGTAAACTGGAGAAGGTGGACGGGGGGTGACGGCGGCGGCATGTCCACCATATACAAAAGGTACAGAAAGGGGGAGAGGACGGAGCCTTGGGGCACACCAGCGGAGGGCAAAAGGTGCAGGAATCTGTGTTATGGATGGTGACGTAGGGAGGACGGCGGGAGAGGAAGGAGCCGATGAGACGGACGTAGTTAATGGGAAGGGCGAAGGTTTGGAGCTTGAAGAGGAGACTGGAATGCCATACGTGGTCATAAGCTCGTTCGAGGTCCAGAGAGAGAGGAAGATTGCGGAGCGACGGGAATTAAGCTGGTCGGAAAGGAGATGAGTGAGGTGAAGGAGAAGGTCGTCGGAAGAGAAGGACGGCCGAAAGCCACACTGGGTAACAGGAAGGAGGTGCTGCTGGCGGAGATGCTGGTGGATGCTGCGGGTGAGGATAGATTCCAGGACCTTGCTGAAGACCGAGGTAAGGCTGATGGGATGGTAGGAGGAGACGGCGGACGGCGGTTTGCCAGGTTTAAGGAACATCAGGATATAGGAGGTTTTCCACAGATCGGGGTAGTAACCGGTGGACAGGACGACATTGTAGGGCCTCGCCAGGGTGGAGAGGAAAGGGACAGGAGCTTCACGAAGGTGACGGTAGGTGACACGATCATGACCAGGAGCGGTGTTGCGTTTTGTGCGGAGTGTAGCAATGAGATCCTATGTAGTGATAGGGGCATTGAGTTCCGTGTATGCAATGTTGTGCAAGTACTGGAAACCAGGTGCGAGGGGAGGGACAGAGGTGTCAGTTCGATCGCGGACATCCGGGAAGAGGGAGTAATCGAACTGGGGATCATCGGGGATGGAAAATACATTGGAGAGGTAGGAGGCAAAGTGATTGGCCTTACTAAGGGTGTCAGGGAACAGGTGATCATCATGGAGAAGAGGATAGTAGGGGGAGGGTTTAGTTCCAGTAAGGTGACGGAAGGCTGACCAGAACTTGGACGAGTTGATAGGTAGGGTAGCATTTAAACGGGTGCATGTCTGTCGCCAGTCCCGGCGTTTCTTAGCCACGAGCAAATTACGAATGTGTCGCTGGAGTTGCCGGTGGCGTTGTAGTGTGTCCGGGTCATGTGTGCGGAGGAAGGCACAGTAGAGACGGCGGGATTCATGGAGGAGGAGGACGGCCTGTGGGGGTAAGGTAGGACAGTGGGGGTGGATGGCGACAGTAGGGACGTGGGCCTCCATGGCCTCAGACAAGGTCTGCAGGAGAAAGGAGGTGGCATGGGTGACATCGTCAGGGTGGTGGTAGGTGAAGGGGTGGCTATCGACCTGGGTGGAGAGGGTATCCCGGTAGGCATTCCAGTTGGCACGGGAATAGTCATGGACGTACTTAGGGGGAGGGTCATTATGAGGGTCAGGGTGGGGGCGACGACCATCTGAAACGGTGAGGAGGACAGGGAGATGGTCGCTACCAATAGGCTCCAGGACATCCACCGTTATGCGGCCAAGGAGGTTGAGGGAGAAGAGGATGACATCGGGAGTGGAGTTGGATTTGGAATGGGTGGGCTGGGGGATAGGGATGAGGTCGCCTTGAAGGGAGGAGAGGAACTGATGCCACCGCTGTAACTGGGCGGCGGAACGACTGTGGATGTTGAGGTCGGCGGTGATCACGTAGCAGGAGAAGGTACGGTCAATGTGGGAGAGGAAGTCGAAGGGAATAGGGGCGTTAGGGTGTACATAGATGTTGGCGCAGGTAACGGTAAGGCCGGGGAAGAAGAGACTGTGGATCAGGTGTTCGGTGGGGTCGGGAAGGAGAGGTTGGAGCAGAACGGAAATCTGGCAGTGGTGACCAATGGCAACTCCGCCATGCACAATCGGGAGGGGATTATCGGAGCGGTGAAGGAGGTAGGGCGAAGTGTGGATGGTGTGGTGGGGTTGGAGGAAGGTTTCATTGAGGAGGAAGGCATTCACACGGTGGGTGGCAAGGGTGTGCAGGAAGAGGTTCTTGTTGGCGGGAAGGGAGCGGATGTTGTTGAAAAGGATACGGTGCTGTTGGGCCATGACAGGGATTTAAACGAGGGTGTCAAGACGGGAGAAGGTGAAATGGGCCTGGTTGTTGGAGTAGGTGGCGTACATTTTTAGGTGGAAAACGGAACGGGCAGCGAGGGAGATCTGTTGGAGGGTGTGGCGGCGCTGAAAAGGATGAACATTCTGAAAGACTATGGTGAGGAATCTGATGATGTCCTCAGTGGTAGGGGGTGGGTGAAGGGAATTTCCGGAGGGGTGGGGGCGTCCAGAGGGCGGACAGGAACAGTGAGTTCAGGAGTGATAGGAGGGGGTTGAGCCTCACATTTCTGGGAGTAAGTTGGATGAGGGAGGTTACAGGTATTGCAGGAGGGGGGGTGATTGGAGATTGGGGCACTGCCATAAGAAGTGGGCTTGTCTACTGTGCGGGCAGATGGGGGGCCTCGCGGCACTCAGATGTCGTGTGTGCATTATACCGCAAGCACCTCTGGCAGCGGAGGGATTGAGGAGGGGAATGGGAGCGGTCAACTTTATAACGTTGGTTGAAAAGGAGGGCACCCTCCTTCAGGAGATGGTCTATGGAGGGGGCGTGCTCGGAAAAGATCTGCATAAGGCAGGTGGGGCCAGCAGAGATGTGGACGCGACAAACTGCACGCACCTCCAGATGTGGATGTGCCTGAAGCTCTGGCAACACCTCCTCATCCATGATCGTCGGACTAAGCTCAGTGATCACGGCGGTGAGGGTTGGTGGGCGACGCAGGGGTTGGGGTTGGCGTGAGGGAGGTGGGGAAGGAACAGGGGTGAGGGAGGCATTAGGGACAAAGCGGGTGACAGGGATGCGGGAAAGGAGGTCTGTGTGGAGGGTAGGGGTGGGGGAAGAGATGAGCACCGAATCACCGCGAGGAGTGAGGAGGGCGATGGGGGCACCAGGAAAATTCTGGCGAAGGAAGAGGGTGAGGTTCCAGGCTTCAAGAAGGGAGGGATCAGGACGGGAGAGAATGTAGCAGTAGGAGGAGGGGGTAGAGGAGGAGGAGGAGGGGGCAGTTACAGGCAGGGAGATATCCATGGCATCTTGGGTGGGGGAAGGGGGACGAGGCGGAGCCTTTTTGTGGGTAGAGGAGGCAAGGGGGCCATTGGGGCGCTTGACGGCGGCGGAGGAGGTGTGGGGGATGGGAGCAACTGGAATGTGGCGGGGAGGGGCATGTCCCGGTGCTGGAATTGGCGCCAGAGATGGTGAGGGCGATGGCGAAGGCGACAGTGAAGACGGTGACGATGACGATGAAGGTGAAAGGGAGAGTTGAGCGTGGGCCGTAGCCCTCCGGGTGACCACCCTAGCACGGGCCGCAGAAACAGAAGGAGCAGAGGGAGGGAGTGGAGGGAAGGGATCAGAGGAGGTGCGGGAGGGAGGAGCCAGGGATGGGGCGACAAATAGGGAGGGAGATGGGAGAGTGAGGAGTGGGGGGATGGACTGAGGAGGGAGTGATGCGGCACACCACGTGATAGTGGTGGCAGCGTGGAGGGGGAGGTGTATATGATGGCAGTGGTGGTGGCTGTGGAAGAGGTTGTGGGGGTTGACATTATGATAAGGGGGAAAAAACTCAGGACAAGACTAAGAAGCAAACGAGAGATGGGCAGGGCAATGAGAGAGACAGAGTAGAAAGCGATGGAGAATGACGAAGGACGAAGGAGACTGGGGCCGAAACCCCACTCTGCTGTTGCTGGCGGGGGGGCGACCCAGCTAGCTGGCCAGTGGGGACGCCTCCACTGCTACCGCTGCTGCTGCTAGTGGTGGTGGTGGCAGCGGTGGTGGCGGTGGCAGTGGCGGTGGTGGTGGCAGCTAGGACCACTGCTGGCTGCTGGCTGCGACCGCTGGTGGCTGTGACCGCTGGTGGCTGTGACCGCTGGTGGCTGCTGGCGGGGACTGCTGCTGGCCACTGGCTGCTGGCTGTTGGCGGGGACCGGTGCTGGCGGGGACCACTGCTCGCTGCTGGCGGGGACCGCTGCTGGCTGCTGGCGGAGACCACTGCTGGCTGCTGGCGGCGACCGCTGCTGGCTGCTGGTGGGAACCACTGCTGGCTGGACTGCTGCGCGTCGACGGGCTGGCTGGCTGGCTGGAACCTGCAACACCTGTCGCTTCGACTGGTACCATAATAGCACAATCGAAGGACGGTATTCAAACGAATTACCGCCGGAGATGGCTGCTAGGAGCTGGGGCCTCCGCTTATATGGAGATCGTAGAGGGCGCCACCGCACGTCACTTGGCGTCAATGTGTAGCTATCTCTGGCTATCGTCTGTTCTCTCGATTCCAGGCAATCTATTGTTACGTGATTGATGCAACGTCGACCGCCATATCTTCTCCAATTTTAATCCTTCTTCTTTACGATTAAAATTGTATTGATGTTTGTGGATTTCAATTGCCTCTATATACATGCGTGTATATTAATGCGACGTCCTCGCTAGCACGATTGTCTCACCAAATTTTATTTCGTGATCTCCATCCTTAAAAACATGCTCCGCTACTGCCGATTTGTCGATACGTCCCAAGCGACAGTTTCTTTTGTGGTCCGTCAACCGTGTATTGATGCTTCTTTTTGTAGTTCCTATGTAATCCCTGCCACAACTACACAAAATTTTATATACCCCTGGGGTGGCTGGGGGTTGACGAAGATCTTTTGTTGATCTTAGACATTCACTAATTTTCTTAGTAGGTCTGAAAATAGTCTCCACCTGAAACTTGGCTAGTACTTTCCCAATGCGATCCGTGATTTTATGGATGAACGGAAGAAATACTTTTCCAGCTGATGGTTGTTGCTGTCTCCTATTTTTAGGCATTTTTCTACTTGGGTGAAGTCCTCCTCGTTTTTCGTATAACCATTTTTCGCAAAAGCCATTCGTAAATGATTTAGTTCTTCTTGTAAGGTCTACAGGAAAGGTACACATACTGATCGCTACCTCCATAAGAACTCAAACCACCACCCTAGGCAAAAGAGGGGGGTCATAAAAACACTAGTGGATAGGGCCAATGATATTTGTGAACCAGGCTACTTACAAAACTTTACTGATAAAGACGCCGGCCGTGAAAGCCTACATGGGATGATTCGACGCCTCTATGGGGAGAAATGTCAACTAGGGTACGACGACTGGAGAACCTACGCAAGAAGAAAGGTCAACAACTTTGCTCACTCACTTTTCTGCTACGCTGCCGTGATACCGGTATAGTCCCAAGTTTTTAAAAGTGAGAAGAATGTTTCATTCGGCACAAGCTAACCGTATTTATTCTCGTATGGAACTGGCATTACTACGTGAGCGGATACATCAGACACGGCGAGGACTGGCCGTATGTGATAGTCAACTGCTAAATCTTCATTTACTTATTAGCAATACTTTGCAGTTTTGTCATTGGAACAAAGTGGACAGTTTAACATTTAGATCTATGGAGATTAGTGCAGAAGTGTCTTCCAATAGACAGAAGGAGAAGTTTGATCGTCTACAAGAGGGTCGACAGGAAACACCGATTCCAAACAATTCCCAAACGGTTATTAATTTATCGAAAAAAGAATTGTCTAAGGAAGAACTTTCTGTTCTGTCTAAAGGAGGGAATTTTGCAATCACTCCATCCAAGGTTCCTATGGAGGGCATTATTGCTAATTTAGAGGCAGGAACTCGTCAGTTACCATCATATTCTGCTGATGAAATTAGGATGGAAACCTCCAGGATATTACGTAAAGCTAAGCCACCCAGCAGCAATCTGTCTCAAGGGGAAAGGAAGGCATTGTGGGAGATCAATGCAGACAAAAATGTTATTATAGTTGCCGCTGACAAGGGAAATGTTAATGTTTTAATGGATACTGAGGATTATCACAAGAAGATCAGTGATCTCCTGGAACCCAGCACATACAAGAAGTTGAAAAAGGATCCCACAAAGAATGTGCTAAATGCCACCAATCGTCTGATAAAACAGTCTTCCATTCCTACAGAAGTTAAAAAGTACCTTTGTAAAACGGAGGCTTATCCTCCGAGATTATATGGATTACCAAAGATACATATGCCTGATGTTCCTTTGAGACCGATAGTCAGCGCAATTGGAGCTCCTAACCAAGAACTAGCCAGACACCTTGCCTCTTTGTTACAACCTTACATAGGCAAAACTGAGAGTCATATTAAAAACTCTCTACACTTCATTGAGAAATTAAGGGAAATTACTGTCGGTCCTAATGACATCCTTGTCAGTTTTGATATAGTGTCTTTGTTCACTATGGTTCCAGTTGATGAAGCTCTCTCTCATATAGCCGATATGTTCCCTACTGATATAGTGGTCTTGTTCCAACACTGTCTATCCTCGACCTATTTTCAGTACAATGGTGAATTTTATGAACAGATTGATGGGGTAGCCATGGGAAGCCCCCTAAGCCCCGCAATTGCGAATTTATTCATGGAATATTTTGAACATCAAGCACTGCAGTCGGCCAAAAAAAGCCCCTCGAAGTGGTATCGGTATATGGATGATACCTTTGTAATATGGAATCATGAGGAAGAAGACTTGAATGATTTCCTGAAGCACTTAAATAGCATCAACCCAAAGATCAAATTTACTATGGAGAAAGAGAAGAATGGACAACTTAACTTTTTGGATGTATCAGTTATCAAACGGGCGGATGGGATCTTAGGCCATAAGGTCTACAGGAAAGGTACACATACTGATCGCTACCTCCATAAGAACTCAAACCACCACCCTAGGCAAAAGAGGGGGGTCATAAAAACTCTAGTGGAAAGGGCCAATAATATTTGTGAACCTGGCTACTTACAAGAAGAACTAAATCATTTACGAATGGCTTTTGCGAAAAATGGTTATACGAAAAACGAGATTAACCGAGCACTTCACCCAAGTAGAAAAATGCCTAAAAATAGGAGACAGCAACAACCATCAGCTGGAAAAGTATTTCTTCCGTTCATCCATAACATCACGGATCGCATTGGGAAAGTACTAGCCAAGTTTCAGGTGGAGACTATTTTCAGATCTACTAAGAAAATTAGTGAATGGCTAAGATCAACAAAAGATCCTCGTCACTCCCTAGCCACCCCAGGGGTATATAAAATTTTGTGTAATTGTGGCAGGGTTTACATGTGAACTACAAAAAAGAAGCATCAATACACGGTTGACGGAGCACAAAGAAACTGTCACTTGGGACATATCGACAAATCGGCAGTAGCGGAAAATGTTTTTAAGGATGGAGATCACGAAATAAAATTTGGTGAGACAAGCGTGCTAGCGAGGACGTCGCATTATTATACACGTAAGTATAGAGAGGCAATTGAAATCCACAAACATCAATACAATTTTAATCGTAAAGAAGAAGGATTAAAATTGGACAAGATATGGCGGTCGACGTTGCATCAATTACGTGACAATCGATTGCCTGCAATCGAGAGAACAGACGATAGCCAGAGATAGCTACACATCGACGCCACGTGACGTGCGGTGGCGCCCTCTACGATCTCCATATAAGCGACGGTTCCAGCTCCTAGCAGCCAGTCGTCGACTCACCTCGGAAGATGTTCTCCGTAGTTGTGAACGAAACGTCAGGGAGAAGAAGTTCTACAGATCGACCACGGCAACTTAGCCCGGAAGCGTTTACTGATGAAGACGCCGGCCGTGAAAGCCTACATGGGAATATTCTCTAATATATTCTTACAATTAATACTCCTGCCGCAACAGACAACTTACTTCCTCTCGCCGCATCAACTGTGTGATTATTCTGTATACAGCAAAGTGCTAAAATAATTCAAAAGAACCATTGATGTAACTACTGCTTTTTATAGAAACTGAATGATCAGGAGGTGTTTGCTCAACAAGTACAAAATCAAATGAGCCAATAAAAACTTTTGTTTTACTATATTCTGAAAATTGACGATACAAACACTGACAAACTTTACTCAGACCTTTCTTTTTCTTCGACTGTTTGATTAGCGAAAAATTTAATTATTCTACAATGTCTATAATCAATAATCAGGTATCTGGTTACAACAAAAATATGAATATTAATTACTTTCAATGTATGCATTGAAACGTCCCCTTTGAACAATTGTACAAGACTGTGCTTAAACTGACACACAATATTTTTAGCGCAACGCAATCTGACTTTCAGAAATCCCTACAAAAGAATGGCCCTGACTAACATTAACCTATACCTTTCACAAATCACTTACCTCACAAAAATCTTCGTTACTCAAGCTACTGCAATACAGCGAGCGCCACTACTGCCAGCTAAATAAAAGATTCAAACTACGGAAGGCACTAACTACTGATAGGCATAGTTAGCAATTGAAAGATGTTAATAGAGAACGAACAATGTATTTACCTTAACAGTCATAATATATATAGTAGTTCATGACATTCAGTGTTACAAATTTCAAAACTCCGCCATCTCTCTCCCCACATCCACCACTGCTGGCGGCTCACCTCCAACTGCGCAACGCTACGCGCTGTTCGCATCCAACTGCCCAACACTACAATGGCAGACGACAATGCAAACTAGCCACAGACTGCACACAGCACAGCCAGTGATTTTCATACAGAGAGCGCTATGTGGCGGCGGCGTTACCAATATAAGAACCTAAACAGCCTACTTACAGCATAAACAAGTCTGACAAAATCCCTCAGTGAACAAACAAAGCCGGCCGGAGTGGCCGAGCGGTTCTAGGCGCTACAGTCTGGAACCGCGCGACCGCTACAGTCGCAGGTTCGAATCCTGCCTCGGGCATGGGTGTGTGTGATGTCCTTAGGTTTCTTTTTTTTTTTTTTTTTTGGTCTACTGACTGTTTTGATGCGGTCCGCCATGAATTCCTTTCCTGTGCTAACCTCTTCATCTCAGAGTAGCACTTGCAACCTACGTCCTAAATTATTTGCTTGACGCATTCCAATCTCTGTCTTCCTCTACAGTTTTTGCCCTCTACAGCTCCCTCTAGTACCATGGAAGTCATTCCCTCATGTCCTAGCAGATGTCCTATCATCCTGTCCCTTCTCCTTATCAGTGTTTTCCACATGTCCCTTCCTCTCCGATTCTGCGTAGAACCTCCTCATTCCTTACCTTATCAGTCCACCTAATTTTCAACATTCGTCTATAGTACCACATCTCAAATGCTTCGATTCTCTTCTGTTCCCGTTTTCCCACAGTCCATGTTTCACTACCATACAATGCTGTACTCCAGACGTACATCCTCAGAAATTTCTTCCTCAAATTAAGGCCGGTATTTGATATTAGTAGATTTCTCTTGGCCAGAAATGCCTTTTTTGCCATAGCGAGTCTGCTTTTGATGTCCTCCTTGCTCCGTCCGTCATTGGTTGTTTTACTGCCTTTTTTTTTTGTCATCAGTCTACTGACTGGTTTGATGCGGCCCGCCACGAATTCCTTTCCTGTGCTAACCTCTTCATCTCAGAGTAGCACTTGCAACCTGCCTAGGTAGCAGAATTCTTTAACTTCATTGACTTCGTGACCATCAATCCTGATGTTAAGTTTCTCACTGTTCTCATTTCTACTACTTCTCATTACCTTCGTCTTTCTCCGATTTACTCTCAAACCATACTGTGAACACATTAGACTGTTCATTCCGTTCAGCAGATCATTTAATTCTTCTTCACTTTCACTCAGGATAGCAATGTCATCACCGAATCGTATCATTGATATTCTTTCACCTTGTATTTTAATTCCACTCCTGAACTTTTCTTTTATTTCCATCCTTAGATTAGTTAGGTTTAATTAGTTCTAAGTTCTAGGGGACTGATGACCTGAGAAGTTAAGTCCCATAGTGCTCAGAGCCATTTGAACCATTTTTGTTTTGAGCAAACAAGCAACAACAACGCGCATCAAAAAGGCAAATTACCAAAAAATTCTCGATTAATAGCAAAATCTCCCCTGGCAGTACTAGCACGGTCAGAGCAGGCTGTGGCCTCTCCTGATGCGCGGATTCTCTCCACGCCAGGCTATGTCCGACAACGTTCGACAACCGCTCGCTCGCTACCACTCGCGATAATAACATCTCAGACTCAGAGTTTGTGTATGCACGCAACAGCCTTCGACCATAGATACTAGTAGACTGGCCTTGCTGTGCAGAAGCTATAGGGCTGGTGTGGCTCCAACATAAACCACGTGACTGTTGGCAAAACGTGGCAGGATTTGAAATCAACGGTCTGCCATCCTATGTTTGTATCGTATTTTACCCACGTTTCTCAATTGACTGCCAAACGCTTCCAATAAAAATTACTTTTTTATTTGCGAAAAATTATGTGAGAACTACATTTGACCTGGATTTGTTCACAGTACCATTTATAAAATCTATCAAATACATCGAACGCCCCTCTGGTGGGCAGCGGGACGAAATTACTATAAACTATCAATTAAAGTAAAATGTCGTTAAAAGTCTTTTAAACAGTAAGAGTGGGCTCGTGTTAAAATTTTAAATATCGGATTCGGCGCGTTTTGAGCTCTAGTCACTTGTAAAAGAAAATGGGATATGGGAATTATGTCAACTATAGGTGCCAAAATTGTCGACTTTAGGAGCAGGTACATTTTAGAGTATCAATTTTAGGTGCACTTCAAAGGTTCAGTTTGTACTATTTTTACAAAAGTTTAAACTATCAGTTTTTAAAAAAATGGTATTTTAGATGAAAGGTGAGGCTTTGAAGTTTCAGAAAATAATTTTGGAGCCTACATTTATTTAATAGTATTAGAAGGTAGAAAAAAATTCTCTTCATGTGTCGACTATAAGTGCTCTTACCTTATTATAATCTCACTTGTATATACAAAAAGGCGCGTATGTGCAGATGGCTTAGTTTTTCCGTTTCAGGGCCTGTATCCAAAGCTGCCTTCGGTTTTCATCCTTAGTGAACCTATGAGTAGGAACGAGAAACAGTTATACTTACTTCTGTAACCGAATTATCACAGATACTTTCCAAAATGTAATATGAGTCTGACTTTACAGGCATCACTTTCAACACTTTAATTTACGTGATACTCTATTTCAAGTGTAAAAAACATATAAAAGTCACTTCAGCAGATTTCAAAAAAACGCATCTGCACTATCATAGAAACACACGTGAAATGTAATGCCATTAACCCCGACAAAACGCTGAGTACAGCCATAAGCGCAACACGAAACAACCATGTTTTGCCAACATTCACGTGACTTTAGCCCAGAGATGTTGGAGCCACGAAAATGACGTCAGGGGCCCGCATCTCGTGGTCGTGCGGTAGCGTTCTCGCTTCCCACGCCCGGGTTCGATTCCCGGCGGGGTCAGGGATTTTCTCTACCTCGTGATGGCTGGGTGTTGTGTGCTGTCCTTAGGTTAGTTAGGTTTAAGTAGTTCTAAGTTCTAGGGGACTTATGACCACAGCAGTTGAGTCCCATAGTGCTCAGAGCCATTTGAGCCATTTGACGTCAGGGCCAGTCTATTATATTTATGGTCGAAGGCAACAGCAGAATCAGTACTCAACTTTGCAACAAAAGATATGAACGCTCAACTTTCAGAGCTAATTGTATCGAAACAGGATCGATCAAGCCAGTCTAATGAGAGTAATACTTCATCATTCAAGTACAGTCCCCATCGCAATAAAAATCAGTAACGTGACGGAAAGAAATCTTATTGCAAAACTAAATACGGTAATCGTAACTCTAAATGGCAGCGCATGAGCGTAGACGAAATTACAAAAGTTGTTCCGAAGGAAAATCAGAGGAGACATATTTGTGAATGGGAACATTTGATGACTTCCAAAAAACTGTTTACGCAGTTTCAAACCTTTACGAAACGCTTTCTCTATAACACCTTCCATTATATAAAGAAAAGAAAATTGTTTATTGTTTGCTATATTTGCGCTGTTCACGTAAAAATATTTCAACATTAGGCATGATGATTTTATTTATTGCTTTTTACTATTTAATCTATTAGCAACAGACTTTTCAGACAGTACCCACACATAGCGCTTAACGTACACGCAAAATTATAACATTGTAAAACCGTAGTTCTACATCTACATCTACATTTATACTCCGCAAGCCACCCAACGGTGTGTGGCGGAGGGCACTTAACGTGCCACTGTCATTACCTCCCTTTTCTGTTCCAGTCGCGTATGGTTCGCGGGAAGAACGACTGCCGGAAAGCCTCCGTGCGCGCTCGAATCTCTCTAATTTTACATTCGTGATCTCCTCGGGAGGTATAAGTCGGGGGAAGCAATATATTCGTTACCTAATCCAGAAAAGCAGCCTCTCGAAACCTGGCGAGCAAGCTACACCGCGATGCAGAGCGCCTCTCTTGCAGAGTCTGCTACTTGAGTATACTAAACATCTCCGTAACGCTATCACGGTTACCAATAACCCTGTGACGAAACGCGCCGCTCTTCTTTGGATCTTCTCTATCTCCTCCGTCAACCCGATCTGGTACGGATCCCACACTGATGAGAGGAGGTATAACATAGCACGTGAAACCTTTGTGACTGGAGACGCAAAATAATAATTATGTTGTTGGTTTTTACTTTTTCATTAGTCTGTGAGAGAATAATCGGAAACTAATAATACCAAAATAATTAATTTGCGTCTTCATCCATAAAGTTTTACATGTTTAACATCAAATATTTAACTCGTTAATTTGTTTATAAAGTAATAAGAAGTTTGAAGTTGTTTTACGTAAGGAGCGAAGTTTCCGTTTCACGGTGGTGCTGCAACGTATATGCGGCGTAGCGCCATTCCGATGCGGGTATATAAGCACAGACGTGTAGGGATATTAGTATGGTATTCGTGTCTTACAGACGTGCGTGTCGTAAATGCGGAAACGTGAAATATGACTACGATATTACCAAATGCGTCTAAACAGGATCAATGTGATGTTATTCTCTCCTTGGCTGCCGAACGACAAACAACGGTAGTCTCCAGCAGAGAATGAAGAATGTGTTGATGCTGGATGTCTGTCGTAAAATGCCGTTGTGGAATGAAAACTGCTACAAGGACTGCTGCTGCATGATAGCGCACGTCCATATGTCGCAAATGTTGTAACGCAAAAGTTACACCAACTGAAGTGGGATACATTCGATCTCCCGCCATACAGTCCTGATCCCCCCCACGCGATTATCACGCCTTCTGCCCCTTAAAAAAGGGCTTAAGGAGTCAACGATTCCTGTCGGACTAGGATCTCGACGGGCAGTTATGGCGTATTTCACGCGGCAAGGCACGGTGTCATACCAAAATCTGTTGTCTCAATGTTCACGGCGATTTTGCCTCATTGGCTTACCAATTCTGGATTGTACGGCCTTCGAACGGAAATTTTTGATCGCCTCTTACACACGAGACTTCTAGTCTTCAAAGAATTTGGGATTGAAAGAAGGGAGGGTGTTGCGGTCAACAACTAAACAGATAAGCACAGTGAACAAACACCGGACGATAAAAAGTGTTGCAACTGGAAGGGCTTCTGTAGTGATATAATGTAATACACATAGTTCAAGCCGCGTAATGGACGGATTGAGTGCACCTCACCCATGTCACTATGAGCTACCAGCATCGCAAGACACGACACAATTGAAGGGTCTAGGGAGAAACGTGCTAACGCAGATTTTGTAGCGAGTAGTCTTCCCACGTAATCAACTGTGTTGTTGTATGCACTATATTTTGAAAACAAGTAGCTCACCTACGTATCGCTGGAGAATACAGTCTTCTACATTCATTGCTTTGTCTTAATGTATTTATGTTCTTGTCTCTGAATTTAATCAAACTTTTAACTTGCAGTAACTCAAAACACATTCTTGTGCGTTAGCACCTTTTTCCACCAATCAATTCAATTAACGTATTGCGAAACGGGATTGATAAAAAAGTTATCCATCCACATACTTAGAAATGATACAGATCTTTGGAACGATTGTAACTGTTGGAACTATAATTCTTATTGTTGTGGTCTTCAGTCTGTTAAGACTGATTTGATGCTTCTCTCCACGTTAGTCTATCTTGTAACAGCCACTGCATGCTACAAGCATTTGAACCTGTAATTGTGGTCAAAACGTGGCCCACCTATCCCATTTTTACCCCTCACACTTCCCTTCATTAACTACTCGTATTTAACTACTCCTTGACCTCTCAAGAATTGTTCTATGAACTATCCCTTCTTTTCACCAAACTGACTCAAAATATGTTTCTCTCTAACTCGCTTTAGTACCTCTTCTTTCCATATCATGTCTACCCATCTCATCTGACGACACAAGTAATCTGTAACACCTTATTTCAAAATCTGTCTGTACTGTTGCAAGAGGTCCGAGTAGATGTAATTTCGATGTATTGCTCACGCGCTGCCTGCGATATGTAAGGTATAAGAGAATCTCAGACCAGAGAGCAGTGTTGACTGCAGTTGGAACTGTGTAGCTGTAGCAGTAAGTTGTAGCTAGCGAGCAGTCTGGTCTGGTGTATCGTGTTGGCTGGGCCGGTCGCGGTGCAGCGATGCCGGAGCCTGAGCATTATTGTATAAGGTAAAAAGCAGCCTCGCGCATATGTAGTAATGTTATCTCAAGTCCCATGTAAATGTTTTAAAAATCTCCTAATAATAATCTTTATCATAAAAGTTAACTTTTAACAACCATTCATTTCAATTTAAAGAATTTACTAATTTCTCCAATCCATGATCATCCCGATTATTGCAAAAGAAAAATCAGTTGTTTCCTTTCATAAATGACAAATCTATCGGCCAGCATTGCACAGGGCTGTGCCAGAAAAATTTATTGTAAGAGCAGATATGTGTGCGTTATCCGGCGACTTCATTGAGGTAAGAATTTTTCTTTTTTTTATTCAGCATGATCTTTCAGAGCCATGACGCAGCACTGCTGACGTCCAAAATTTACCAGGTTAAATTCACTGTCAATTATTGAAAAGTTATAAGTGAGCGACAATTTAATTGAGAGGTTAGTTACATTGTATTATTACCAGGTTACTGAATTTATTTTTTGTTGGGACGTTACACTGAATGTGAACGACATAATTATAATTTTTACTGTTGAGAAGTTTAGGAATTTTTCTGTTTTGAGGTTACACTAAATGAGAATGAATTTTGTGGGGAAGTTACACTGTTTATGGTCCACGTCTGACATCCATGTACGTGTATGAGAGGCGCTCAGTAAGTAACACTTTTCTTTGTGAAAGCAGGTTGGTTTTATTCAGGATTCAAATACACCACACTATTTTCCACTCTTTTGACTACAAAACCCTATTTTTCAACATAATCGACTTCAGTGCGATACCCTTACGCCACCTTGCTGTTAGGACCCGTGTGGCATTAATAACCTCCCCATCATCCGCCTACTGCTTCCGCGGAGTACATCCTTCACTAGGCCGAACAGAAGGTACGAGATCCGGGCAGATACCTTTGAGTAGCCCAATTTGCGGACGAGTGTGTGAGCACTACCAACAAAGACGTCTAGTTGAGCAGCGAGGTGTCTGATTGTGATCCGTCGAACTCCATGAATGAGAGTGTCCGCACGTTCCAACTCTTCAGGAGTCACAGCTGTGTACGGTCAGCCGTCACGCGGGAGATCGGACTGGTTTGCGCGACCTTGATGCCATGAAAGACGCCTAGCTCAATGAGTCACATTGCTTTTGTTCACTGCCGGGTTTCCATAGACGTTCTGCAAGCGCCTATGAGTCTCTAACATGCTCTGATTTTCCATAGAAAGAAACACAATGCCAGTTCTGAGCTTGGAACGCACCTCCATTATATACGCCATTTTGAAGGCCAAGTATAGTGCCGCCGCCTATCGGAATTTTATGAAACTACAGTGGCTGAGGCAGGAATATTCAACGATATCCCAGAACAAATTCCGCATTTTTTCAACCGAAATTTGTCGACATAAAAAAAGTGTTGCAATACTTATTGACACCCCTCGTAGCTACGCTCCAGACAAATAATTTCACGAAAGTCTTCCTAACACTTATGTATTCATCTGTTAAATGTTTGTCTTTCTGCAAAACCATTTTCTAGGTATTGCCAGTCTGCATTTTCTGTGTTCCTTACTACAGCTATCCAAACAGCACAACTCATCTACCACGAGTTCCCTTAGCACCTCATTTACAATCTAAATCCCCTCAACACCATCCGATTTAACTCTGCTATACTTCATCTCCCTTATTTTGCTTTTGTTGATATTAACTTAACAACTTCTTTTCAAGGCTCTATCTAATCCCTTCAAACCGTCGTTCAAGTGCTTTGCCGTCTCTTCCAGCATTAAAATGGATCCTTCGGTAGGAATTTGTCGTCAGAACCACTTCGCTACTCATTAACGCTTAATTCGGAATATTACGTCTGACGAAGTAAAAAGATTTGACGTAAGATATTAAACTGAATAAAAACACACATTTTTTGTCTTTTTAGGTGCTATTAGTTATCAATCGAAATAAAAGAAATATTCACTGAAAACAAAAATAAAATCTTTTATCTCAATTCACATCTTTCACGCAACAGACTAATAACAGTGTCAATAAATGCAACACGTGGAACAGTTCCACAGTACTAAAGTCCCTGACAACAGATCCGCCTTCCAGGTGAAAGATCCGTGTCACGCTAAGAAACTGGCAGACGGCCATGGGAGCCAGTTTCGTGGAAATGATCAGTGTGCCGTGCTTGCGACAGCTGTTACATGATTTGAAAGCGTCGACTAAAAAATAAAAAATAAAAACCACCTACGGTACAATGTTATTGACGTCTGCATACACATTTGTAGATATGCCCTCAAGACACTACTGACACCAGTACAATAATTTTACTGGCACGAAACGAATGGAATGAAGAGGGATGAAATTATTGAAATACTATGATACATGAAATCATATCAGTAAAATCAATTCAGAGGTGCTGTGCCTGCAGTGCGATGAAGACGCAGTAGCAAAAAAGTGTTCAAATGTGTGTGAAATGTTATGGGACTTAACTGCTAAGGTCATCAGTCCCTAAGCTTACACACTACTTAACCTAAATTATCCTAAGTACAAACACACACACCCATGCCCGAGGGAGGGCTCGAACCTCCGCCGGGACACGCAGTAGCAAATGAAAATTTGATCCAGAGTAGCATTTGAACCAGTATGTTCTGTTTATCGGGAGGAATACTCTCGATCGCTTATTCCATCGGAAAAAGCCTCTAGGACTGAGGTAAACTTTCCTGACACCCGTATTAATTAACAGGACTAATTTCAGTAGGGTTAGTGTTTCCGGAAATATGATCACCCCTGGGTCAATGACACTGCCATCTCTTCTTACAAATCCGTTTCCCGAGGATATTATTCACACGCTTTTCATGAATAATAAACCACGTCCCTGATGCCGTAAGGTGGTCTAGCGGTTCTAGGCGCTCAGTCCGGAACCGCGGGACTGCTGCGGTCGCAGGTTCGAATCTGCCTCGGGCATGGATGTGTGTGATGTCCTTAGGTTAGTTAGGTTTAAGTAGTTCTAAGTTCTAGGGGACTGATGACCACAGATGTTAAGTCCCATAGTGCTCAGAGCCATTTGAACCATTTTTGAACCTGATGCCGTAAGAAAGAAACCGGTATATAAAATGGGAAATAATGTGGTAAATATTTAATGTTATACTGATGATTCGG
Organism: Schistocerca serialis cubense; assembly: GCF_023864345.2. NCBI lineage: Eukaryota > Metazoa > Arthropoda > Insecta > Orthoptera > Acrididae > Schistocerca > Schistocerca serialis. The sequence goes on along the minus strand of NC_064641.1, from coordinate 772,224,417 downwards.
TACTGATAGCAAATAATGAGAATAATTTGCAAAGGTTATTTCATCAATCTAATAAAATAGCTACCCCATGTAACATGGAAAACTTATCTAAAAAAAATACCCTGAGAATATGGTAATATCAAGAACACCTGCACATTTAGATGGTGTGTCAATTGAACAGGTGATGAGCTTTAGTGTTAATCATTTAGGGGCTGTTATCACCATCTATAAAGACTTGGCCGTGGAAGTGAAAAATCAAATTACAAAGAGAGTAAGGCTAGCCGGATGCCGGCAGAATACTATATGGAGTAACAAATTTGTGACAAATAAGGGGAAAATAAAACGATAGTTAATAATGGCGCGTCCTGTAATGAGATATACAACAGAAACTACAGCAGGTACGTAAAAGGTAAAACAAAAGATAACGGCACAGAAAATGTACTAAGACAGATCCAAGGAGTGACCATGTGGCACAAAAAAACAAATGCATCGGTAAGGAAACAGTGTGGAATACAAGTTATAAATAATTGGTTGAAGACAAAAAAAAGAAATTGTAAAGATCATGTGGAAAGGATGCCCCCACAAGATGAGCTAAAATTTACAAACACGGACGACTGCAAAGGAAACGACTACCCATACGACCATCCAAGAGATGGGACAGCAGTTTCTCCACGAAATGAGGCAGACAACAAGGGGAAACCCCAGTCAGCAGAGCAAGAAGAAGTAGAAGAAGGTAGGGGAGGGTCTCTGACTAGAGTGTAACGGAGAAATGCAGGAGAAACATCAGTGCCAGTCAATCTTTGACCTGTTCTGCAGGATATTCGAATGGCCTAATTGATTAAGGTGTATCCTAGTGATAAACAGAACACCTGAATTTGAATATTATATAGTTGAATATTGATTTATTACCACATATGCAAATCAAAACTATTATCGGTTGATGAAGTATTGACAAAAAGGGGAGCCCCAGAATGATACCTGACACTATTGTGATAGTAAGTTTGATTTGCAGATAATATTTCCGTGTCTTATGAATTAAGATGAGGTTCATAACCGGATACGGTCAGAAAGCGTGTTTCGTGGCAGAGATCCGAATGTTGTGTTGGTGACGTCATCTGCTGCTTGAACTGAATGAGTCGTGAGAAAGGTAAAAACACCTAAACACAAAGTTATTTGTTGTATATACAAAAAATGGTTCAAATGGCTCTGAGCACTATGGGACTTAACTTCTGAGGTCATCAGTCCCCTAGAACTTAGAACTAGTTAAACCTAACTAACCTAAGGACATCACACACATCCATGCCCGAGGCAGGATTCAAACCTGCGACCGTAGTGGTCGCGCGGTTCCAGACTGTAGCGCCTAGAACCGCTCGGCCACCCTGGCCGGCCTGTTGTATATACATATCTCTACAGATACGCATCTACCTCTGTACCCGAACTTTTTGCAGGACTACTACAGATAATTATTTGGCAAAACACAAATTCAGTTTTTAATATAACCTCCACCACTTCAGTGTATGTGTTTCAACCATATTCCGTTCCTCAACTTTATACCTTTAAAGAGAACCTTTCCATAGATCTACGTGTCGCTCACTCACAACACCCACTATATTCGATGACGTTTTTTCCCCTCCAAACTAATTTTTGAGGACTATTTTTTTTGGCTATTTTGCGTTTGGAAGCTATGTATGCAGGTTCACATTTTTTACAACTGCTGTTACTATTGCTTTTAATAGCTTCACAAACACACACTCACACACACACACACACACACACACACACACACACACACGCGCGCGCGCGTGCTCTCACACACACACCGGGGCGGGGGGGGGGGGGGGGGGGGGAGGGGGAGAACAACATACACACAGAGGCTTGCTACGTTCGGTTGCCTTTTGCTTTATTGTATGTATTTTTTTTTCGGGTCATCTGTCTTCTGAGTGGTTCTATGTGGCCTACCACGAGTTCCTTACCTGCGCTAACATCTTCATCCGAGAACAGCGCTTGCACCCTACGTCCTTAATTATTTCTTGGATATATTCCAAAGTCTGTTTCCCCTACAGTTTGTGGCCTCTACAGCTCCCTTTAGCACCATGGAATTTATTCTCTGAAGTTTTACCAGATGCCCCATCATACTGTCCCTTCTTATCAATATTTTCCATATCTTTCTTTCCTCTCAGATTCTGCGGAGAACCTATTCATCCCTTATCATCCAACCTAATTTTCAGTACCCTTCTATAGCATCACATCCCCAATGATTCGATTATAATCTTTTCCAGTTTGGTCACAGTCCATCATTCACTACCATAAAATGCGGCACACGAACGTACGTTCTCAGAAATTTCTTCCTCAAAACTAAGGCCGATGTTTCATACCAATAGACTTCCACTGACCGGGAATGCTCTGTTTACCTTTTTTAATATGCTTTTTATGTGCTCCTCACTTCGTTCGTCATACGTTATTTACTTCCAAGGTAATGTTGTTGTTGTTGTGGTCTTCAGTCCTGAGACTGGTTTGGTGCAGCTCTCCATGCTACTCTATCCTGTGCAAGCTTCTTCATCTCCCAGTAACTACTGCAACCTACATCCTTCTGAATCTGCTTAGTGTATTCATCTCTTGGTCTCCCTCTACGATTTTTACCCTCCACGCTGCCCTCCAATACTAAATTGGTGATCCCTTGATGCCTCAGAACATGTCCTACCAACCGATCCCTTCTTCTGGTCAAGTTGTGCTATTGCTCCAAGGTAATAAACTTACTTAATTTCGTATACTTCGCGGCCCCAAACCTGATTCCAAGTTTATCGCTAATTTCATTTCTGCTTCTTCTCATTACTGCCGTCTCTCTTCGTTTACTCCCAACACATATTCTGTACTTATTCGATTGTTCATTACATTTACCACCTCCTGTATTCTTCTTGACTTTCACTGACGATAGTTACCATCAGCAAGGTTCATCATTGATATCAAACCCACTGAATTTTAATCCCACTCTCTAACTTTTCTTTAATTTCCGCTATTGCTCCTTCGGCCTGTATATTCAGCAGAAGGAGTGAAAGAGTTCATCTGCTCCTGTTTTTAAAGTTATCAGTCTTGTGACTGGTTTGATGCGGCCCGCCAAGAGTTCCTCTCCTGCGCTGACTGCATAATCTCAGAGTAGCACTTGTATCTTACCCCCACAATTATTTGTTGGATATATTAATATCTCTGTCTTCCCCTACAATTTTTGCCATTTACAGCCCTCTCTAGTACTATGGAAGTTAATCATTGATGTCGTAACACATGTCCTGTCATTCCGTCCCTTCATCTTGTCAGTGTTTTCCGTTCGTTCCTATTTTTGCCGATTCTGTGGATATCCTCATCATTCTTATTTTATTAGTCCACCTAACTCTCAACAGTCTTCATAACGTCATATTGGAAAAACTTCGATTATCTTTCTTTCCGATTTTCGCAGTATCCATGATTCACTTCCATGTAATGCTGTACTCTAAACGTACATCCTCGGACGTTTCTTCCTCAAATTAAGACCTATGTTTGATAACAGTAGATTTCTTTTGGATAGGAATCCTCTCTTTTCCAGTACTATTCTGCTTTTTATATCCTGAGAATAGCAATGTCGTCAGCGAATCTTAAGACTGATGTCCTTTCATTCTCAATTTTAATTCCGCTCTTGACCCTTTCCTTTATGTCTGTCATTGCTTCTTCGATGTATACATTGAACAGTGGGAACGAAAGACTGCATTTTCTTCTTACACCTTTTTTAATCCAAGCACTTCGATCTTGGTCTACCATTCTTGTTCTTTCCTCTTGGTTCTTGTCCATATTATATTTTACCAGCTTACTCTTACTTGTCTCAGAATTTCGAACACTTTTCACCATTTTACACTGTCGAACGCTGTATCTAGGTCCTCCCCTTATGGGGGCCTTCAATGTACTCTATCCACCTATTGGCTCTGTCCTCTGCGTTTAACAATGTAATTCCAGTTGCGCGCTTAAAGTGACCATTCTTGCTTTTAATTTCACCGAAGGCTGTTTCGAATTTTCTATATGGCGAGTAAGTCTTCGCCACGATCATTTCTTTTTCGATTCCTTTTCATCTTTCTTGGAACCATTTCACCTTGGCTGCTCTGCAGTTCCTATTTATTTATTTCCTAAATGGTTTATATTACTCTATTCCTGTCTTTCCCATGACATTTTTGTAGTTCCTTCTTTCATCGAACAGGCGCAATATTTCATCTGTTACCCAAAGTTTCTTCGCAATTACCATCTTTGTACCAATGTTCGTCGGTCCAGCATCTGCAAATTCCGTTTTTAGATACGTCATCTCCTCTTCAACTGAGCTGTCGACTCTGGTGTTCAAAAATGGTTCAAATGGCTCTGAGTACTATGGGTTCTAATGGCTCTGAGCACTATGCGACTTAACTTCTGAGGTCATCAGTCGCCTAGAACTTAGAACTAATTAAACCTAACTAACCTAAGGACATCACACACATCCATGCCCGAGGCAGGATTCGAACCTGCGACCGTAGCGGTCGCTCGGCTCCAGACTGTAGCGCCTAGAACCGCACGGCCACTCCGGCCGGCAGTACTATGGGACTTAACTTCTAAGGTCATCTGTCGCCTTGAACTTAGAACTACTTGAACCTAACTAGCCTAAGGACATCACACATATTCATGCCCGAGGCAGGATTCGATACTGTGACCGTAGCGGTGACTCTGGTGTTCCTAATGCCAATATCGACATCCTTAGCGAACTTCATACGCTTCCCGACATTCCTTAAGACTTCAGTATACTACTTTCTTCATCAATGGTTCTTTCAGGCGATTCTGTTAAGCTTCAGTCTACTCTTCATCTTTAGCAAACTGATTTCAGTATATCCATTGTGAATGACGAACTGCGACTATGATTTAAACTGGCGTTTATTTGGTAATAAATATGCAACCAGTCGCTTTTTTACGATTTATTCAACCATGAACATGTTTTCGAACCGCTGCAGGCTCATCTTCAGATGGAGGCGTTACAGAAACATTAACGTGTTCACCAAGTGAAGCTAGATGCAGTGCTGGTGCTGCTGGCGGAAATTACGGAAATTCAGTAATCGTGACGAAATATTTACGAATCTGAAAGTTTTTTATGTTTTAGGTACTTACAGTGCACTGCCTTGTGGTATTCACATCAGATCGCTTCTTATAGCGTGCATTCTTACGCTATGTACACAAATGAACACAGTATGTAGCTACACTTGGATTTTCACTGGTTCCCAGGATGCAAACATTCGATGTTTTTACAAACAATGCGAATATGACAGATACTGCAATTTTACCACATAATAGTCTTTAGCAACAGATGCAATGTATTATGATACAAATATTTCTAGTACAGGTATTACATTTCAGTAAATGTTGCTTGCTGCATACAAAAGGTAAACAGCTAGAGGTGAATATTTAATACATAATTAAAAACTTTTTTTAAGTTACAGATTCTGTAACTTACAAAAAGTTTTTAATTGTGTATTAAATATTCACCTCTAGCTGTCATACCCGCGTTCTTTGCAAAAACATCGAATGTTTGCATCCTGTGAGCCAGTGTAAAACCAAGTGTAGCTACATATTGTGTTTATTTGTGTATATAGCGTAATAATGCACGTTATAAGAAGCAATCTAATGTGAATATCACAAGGCAGTGCACTGTAAGTACCAAAAATATACAAAAATTTCAGACTCGTAAATGTTTCGTCACGATTACTAAATTTCCGCAATTTCCGCCACCAACACCAGCACTGCATCTAACTACACCTGGTCCACAAGGTGATGTTTCTGTAACACCTCCATCTGAAGATGAGCCCGAAGTGGCTCGAAAACATGTTCATGGTTGAATGAATAGTAAAAAAGCGACTGGTTACACATTTATTACCAAATAAACGCTAATTACTAAACTGTAATCTCAGTCTACACTTTCGAGCCAAAAGAATATGTCCATCCCCTGAAAAACTTATTGGTCCATCTTCGGAAAGCAATACGTCGCCTAATCTGCGTATCGTGGATTCGACAGTTTATTGTTAAGGTCCGCGGAGGTATATCATGCCACAAGTCTACGCACAAGTCATGTAATTTAGTTAAACAGCGGGCCGCTGATTTGTGTACTCGGTGATGGCGCCTGACAGCAACAAACATGGGTTCCATTGTATTCACATCAAGCGAGTTTCGTGGCCATGATATCAACGAGAGTACATTATCGGCTCCTCAAACCAATTATCATGCTGAAAGACGACATCGCCGAGGAGGACATCAAGCGTGAAGGGGAGCGGGTGGTCCACAGCTGTGAGCATGTCTTCGAATACTACCACACGCCCCATGCCCCTTGGCGTGGCAGCAGAATGTCTCCAATAGCACGATACCGCTCCCACAAGCCTGCGTCCCTGGCGTGGTGCACATTTCGGACTGCCTTCGCGTGGATCACCGCATTTGTGGAGACGACCAACGACATGGTGCAGCAGGAACGTATACTACTGGCCATTAAGATTGCTACACCACGAAGATGACGTGCTACAGACGCGAAATTTAACAGACAGGAAGAAGATGCTGTGATATGCAAATGATTAGCTTTTCAGAGCATTCCCACAAGGTTGGCGCCGGTGGCGACACCTACAACGTGCTGCCATCAGGAACGTTTCCAACCGATATCTCATACACGATCAGCAGTTGACCGGCGTTGCCTGGTGAAACGTTGTTGTGATGCCTCGTGTAAGGAGGAGAAATGCGTACCAACACGTTTCCGACTTTGATAAAGATCGGATTGTAGCGTATCGCGATTGCGGTTTATCGTATCGCGACATTGCTGTTCGCGTCGGTCGAGATCCAATGACTGTTAGCAGAATATGGAATCGGCAGGTTCAGGAGGGTAATACGGAACGCCGTGCTTGATCCCGACGGCCTCGTATCACAGGCATCTTATCCGCATGGCTGTAACGGATCGTGCAGCCACGTCTCGATCCCTGAGTCAACAGATGGGGACGTTTGCAAGACAACAACCATCCCCACGAACAGTTCGACGATGTTTGCAGCAGCATGGACTATCAGCTCCGAGACCATGGCTGCGGTCACCCTTGACGTTGCATCACAGACAAGAGTGCCTGCGATGGTGTACTCAACGACGAACCTGGGTGCACGAATGGCAAAACGTCATTTTTTCGGATGAATCCAGGTTCTGTTTACAGCATCATGATGGTCGCATCCGTGTTTGGCGACATCGCGGTGAACGCACGTTGGAAGCGTGTATTCCTCATCGCCATACTGGCGTATCACCCATTTCCCTACAGGCTGGCCGTTCCGATCATCTGATCGTGGTGCGCGTGACTTCTGGCTGTGGGGCTATCTGAAAGATGTTGTGCTCAGTGTTAATTAGATACATTGAAGGCACGCATTGCGCAACACATTCTGAACGTGACCCCGGAAACACTTCGATCTGCTGTGAAGCGCGCTGTTTCTCGATTTCAAATCGTTGCAGGAAACGGTGGACACTATACTGAACATGTCTTGCGCCAGTCAAATGGAAATCAAGAATCAGATTTGATTTGGATTTATGCTTTTTATGCGGTTTTTGGCCTTGGGACAGTTAAACACCGATTTGAATGATGCTTTTTATGCCGTTTTTGGCCTCAGGACAATAAAAAACCGATGTGAGTGATGCTTTTTATGTGGCTCTTGGCCTCAGGACAATTAAAAACCGGTTTTTGCGTAACGAGCTGTATCACACCTGTACACCCATGCTCACTGAGTAGTACAGTATGTTTAACGTCAAACGTACACCTTAGGCATTGTTCTACGACTCATTTGTCATTTGGAGTCGGCCACTATTAAATTATGATGCTTACAGCGCCATCTATTGCTACATTTTGTAACTATTTATTTTTGTTTTGCCATACGTTTTCCCCCTTCTCCGATAATATTCCGTTGCAATTCGACGTCATTCTGACCACTGGTGTTATTTCTACAGCGATTTGAAAGTTTAGATTTAATTATAATCATTCTGTATTTTCGCATTTAATATTGCGAAACTTAGTCGCAGTCATCAAGCCGCAGTACCAACTACAGCCATGTCGCTTCCTTTCGCGACATACTTGCAAATGTTTGTGTCACGGACATGGCACAGGATTTGGGTTAGACACCATTAAATCTTCTCACGGATTTTCAATCACCAACTTTCTCCTTCGAATGGGAAAATATTTTGCTGTCGCGAACCTACATAGGGAGAAACGATCATCATAATGAAATAAGGGAAATCAGAGCTCGAACGGAAAGATGTAGTTGTTCGTTTTTGCTCTCAATGTTCGAAAGTGGAGTAATAGAGAAGTACTGTGCAGGTTGTTCGATAAACCCTCTGCCAGGCACTTCACTGTGATTCGCAGAGTATCCATGTACATGTAGATGTAGATGTAGAAGACGTACCTGGAGACGAAAGTTCCTGGCAGGTTAAAACTGTATGCTGGACCGAGACTCGAACTCGGGACCTTTGCCTTTCGCGAGCAAGTGCTCTACCATCTGAGCAACCCAAGCACGACTCACGCCCCGTCCGCACAGGTTTACTTCTGCCAGTATCTCGTCTCCTTCCTTACAAACTTTTCAGAAACTCTCCTGCGGACCTTGCAGAACTAGCACTCCTGAAAGAAAGGATACTGCGGAGACATGGCTTAGCCACAGCCTGGGGGATGTTTCCAGAATGATAGTTTTCGCGCTGCAGCGGAATGTGCGCTGATATGAAATTTCATGGCAGATTAAAACTGTGTGCCGGACCGAGACTCGAACTCGGGACCTTTGCTTCTCGCGGGCAAGCGCTCTACCATCTGAGCTACCCACGCACGACTCCCGCCTCGACCTCACAGCTTTACTTCTGCCAGTACCTCGACTCCTACCGTACAAACTTTACAGAAGAAGGTATTGGCAGAAGTAAAGCTGTGAGGACGGCGCGTGAGTCGTGATTTGATAGCTCAGATGGTAGAGCACTTACCTGCGAAAGCCAAAGGTCCCGAGTTCGAGTCTCGGTCCGGCGCACAGTTTTAATCTGCCAGGAAGTTTCATATCAGCGCACCCTCCGCTGCAGAGTGATAATCTCATTCTGGTATCTGGAGACGGTCCGGACAGGGGTGGGATCCTAACCTGGCAGTCGCTCGCCATACGGCCCCCCTATCAGGAGTGACGGCCTGGCGTGTCATTTCTTCTCATAGCAGGACCGCTTTGGTTGTCGTCCGCGACACCCTTATAGCACAGTGGTACGTCGACGATATTCTACGCTCCATTTTGTTGCCCTAGGTGGCAAACCATCCAAGCCTTACATTTCAGCAAGATAATACCCGACCGCACGCGGTGAGAGTTTCTACTCCTTATCTTCGTCCTTGCAAAGCCTCTACCTACGCCAGCAGGGACACCGGGTCTCTCCCCAACAGAGAACGTTTGCAGCATTATGCGCAGTGCCCTTCAACCACCTGGGGATTTAGTCGATCTAAAGCGCAATCGGACAGAATTTGGCACGATATCCGTTGGGAGGATATCCAACAATTTTATCAGTCAGTGCCAAGCCGAATAACTGTTTGCACAAGGGCCGGAGGTGGACGAAAGATCTATTGACAATCTCAATTTCTGAAGCTGTTTCTCTTGAATAAATCATTTAATATTTCTGGAATTGTAATCGTTTCTTTTTTTTTAATTAGCACTACCGGCCACAAACTTTGTCAACTGTTGTATCATTATTATTGATTTAGCGACATATTTCGAGGGAATACCTCATCTTCAGGCTAAATGGCATTACAAAAACAGCTTTACAGTAAGGTGATTCTGGTGTTACGTAGTCTTTTCGTAAATGCTGTGGTCATCCTGTGGAAGAAGAGAAAACTTATTAAGAGGCGATGTCACTTTGGAAGCTGGACTGATCTTCGCACGAAAATACCTTGTAACGGCCATTCACTTTGTTCTTCTGGAGTGGCAAAAAAACTGAGTGCAAACATCAGTCCATCTTCCAAAGTGACATCGCCTCTTACTGAGTTTTCTTCCACAGGATGACCACAACATTTACGATAATACTATATAACACCAATATGACCTTATTGCGAAGGTTTTGTAACGCCATTTAGCCTGAAGATTAAGTATTCCCTCGAACCATGTCGCTAAATAAATAAGTGATACAGTAGTTGACAAAGTTTGTGACTGGTATCGGTAATTTTTAAAAAAACCTTTACATATTTCTTGAGACAGTCACGGTCGAAAAATAGTCAAAATGGTTTCAAATTCCTAAATCATGTCTACCGATTTCCATCTCATCTGGATAATTCCTTCGTGGTGGTTTCTTTATTTTTTATTTTATTTATTAATTTTTTTATTTTTAAGAGTGCGTATATCGAAATTTGACACCTGCTGGTAGGCGTCTCTCCTTCTTACGCAAAGCGTAACACTGTGATCTCATAAGCAGTCAACATTAATATACTATTTCTGAGTGAGAAACACGCTGATATGCAGGATGCAGATGGCGTTAGTCCTATTGTGCGTGGCTGCACAGTAATGTTTATCATATGTTTTGTGGACTGGCAAGACAGCCAATCCACAAGGACGGGAGGCCGAAGGGCACGCGTTTAAGCTCACGCAGGCTGGCGTGAGGTCTGGAACAGGTCAAGGTCTTATAGTAGCAAAAATAGTACGTAGCTTCTGGAATACTTAACTTTAATCCATAATTGGTGAACATCGGTCTGACGGTACAGGCATCACAAGATAAATAGCAATTGATAATGGCGCCTTGCTAGGTCGTAGCAAATGACGTAGCTGAAAGCTATGCTAACTATAGTCTCGGCAAATGAGAGCGTATTCTGTCAGTGAACCATCGTTAGCAAAGTCGGCTGTACAACTGGGGCGAGTGCTAGGACGTCTCTCTAGACCTGCCGTGTGGCGGCGCTCGGTCTGCAATCACTGACAGTGGCGACACGCTGGTCCGACGTAAACTACCGGACCACGGCCGATTTAAAGGCTACCACCTAGCAAGTGTGGTGTCTGGCGGTGACACCACAATATGTATATCCAAACATGCGGTGTACTTCATGCCACTCTGAAGTTTCTTACTAGCCGATTTCGTAATGCCGTAGTTTTAATGCCCAGATGTGTAGCCGGTCGCTGTGGCTGAGCGGTTCTAGGCGCTTCAGTCCGGAACCGCGCTGCTGCTACGGTCGCAGGTTCGAATCCTGCCTCGGGCATGGATGTGTGTGATGTCCTTAGGTTAGTTAGGTTTACGTAGTTCTAAGTCTAGGGGACTGCTGACGTCAGATGTTAAGTCCCATAGTGGTTAGAGCCATTTGAACCATTTGAACCAGAATAGTACCTTCTGCAAGGCTCCACACGTAAGTATGCAGCTGTCAACTAGGATCTGTCTTCGTGTTTATACGCAGGCAAGAAGCGGAGTGAAGTTCTTACTGTTCCCTTGTGGGCTGGGATGGCGCCTTGGTGCGGTCAGAACGCCGCTAGTAGGGCGTGGGGGGTGGCAGGTGGCTCTCTGGCTGGCTGTTCCCGCAGCTGGAGATCTTATCCGGCAGTCCACAACTTGGCACGGCTCCCGCCATGAGTTTCCGCAAGCATCTGTACTGCTGCAGCAGGTGACCGCTAAGTTCTCACGCGGCATATGGGCGTCCTTTTATGTAAACATCAGCGAATGGGAACTCTTATACAGTTGAAAAAAGACGTTATTCCACCGGGATCTAATTAAAAATAATTTATTCAACACTTCAGTTTTGGATATGAGGAATAAGGTATTTTTAAGTACAGCCCTGTGGATTTCAGATTCATTGAGGCTACTGTGCCCGTTCAGAAGAAAATGACTCTTGTACACTGAGGACACAAAGTTCATAGGATACCTCCTAAAATAGTGTCGGACCTCCTTTTGGCAGGCGTAGTGTAGCAATTCGACGTGGTATGGACGCAATAAGCTGTTGGAAGTACCCTTCAGAAATACTGAGCAATGCTTCCTCTACAGCCGTCTATAAGTGCGAAAGTGTTGCCGGTGCAAGATTTTGTGCACGAACTGGCCTCTCTATTATGTCCCATAAATGTTCTGCTGTCCAAATCATTCGCTCGGATTGTCCAGAATGTTCTTCAAACCAATCACGAACAATTGTGGCCCAGTGATATGACAAATTTTCATCCATAACAATTCCATCATTGTTTGATCCATCAATGCCTGCAAATAGTCTCCATTTACCCAAACGTAATCGTTTCCTGTCAATGATCGGCTCAGCTGGACCAGAGCTGCGTCGAGTGCGTGCCATGCAAAAACAGCCCTCACCATTATGGAGCCATCATCAGCTTACGCATTGTCGCAATGACAGTGTGGGACCATGACTTCGACAGATCTGCGCCACACTCGCACTCTTCCATCTACATCTACAACTACATGGATACTCTGCAAATCACATTTAAGTGCCTGGCAGAGGATTCATCCAACCACTTTCACAATTCTCTGTTATTCCAATCTCGTATAGCGCGCGGCAAGAATGAACACCTATCTCTTTCAGTACGGGTTTCCCTTATTTTATCGTGGTGATCGTTCCGTCCAATGTAGGTCGGTGTCAACAAAATATTTTCGCATTCGAAGTTGAAAGTTGGTGATTGGAAATTAGTGAGAATATTCCGTAGCAACGAAAAACGCCTTTCTTTAAATGATGTCCAGGCCAAATCCTATATCACTTCTGTGACACTCCCTCCCATATTTCGCGATAATACAAAACGTGCTGCCTTTCTTTGAACTTTTTCGATGTACTCCGTTAGTCCTACCTGGTAAGGATCCCACACCGCACAGCAGTATTCTAAACGAGGTATGTTACATTTTCTAAGTGTCCTGCCAATAAAACGTAGTCTTTGGTTAGCCTTTCCCACAACATTTTCTATGTGTTCTTTCCAATTTAAGTTCTTCGTAATTGTAATATGTGGGTATTTAGTTGAATTTACGACTTTTAGATTAGACTGATTTATCGTGTAACCCAAGTTTAACGAGTTCCTTTTCGCGCTCATGTGGATGACCTCACACTTTTCGTTGTTTAGGGTCAACTGCCACTTTTCGCACCATTCAGATATTGTTTCTAATTCGTTTTGCAGTTTGCTTTGATGTTCTGATGACTTTATTAGTCGATAAACGACAGCGTCACCTGCAGACAACCGAAGGCGGCTGCTCAGATTGTCTCCCAAATCGTTTATATAGATAAGGAACAGCAAAGGGCCTATAACACTACCTCGAGGAATGCCTGAAATCACTTCTGTTTTACTCGATGACTTTCCGTCAATTACTGCGAACTGTGACCTCTCTGACAGGAAATCGCAAATCCAGTTACATAACTGAGACGATATTCCACAAGCACGTAGTTTTACTACGAGCCGCTTGTGTGGTACAGTGTCAAAAGCCTTCCGGAAATCCAGGAATACGGAATCCATCTGAAATCCCTTGTCAATAGTACACAGCACTTCATGTGAATAAAGAGCTAGTCGTGTTTCCATCCGCTCTTACCAAGCAACAGCTTCCCAGTCGAGCAGGGTAAAACCGATATGGTCACGAGCCCAGGAGATGAGCTGAAGGCGATGTCCTCTTGGTAGCAAAGTCACCGGCGTCGCCCGTCTGCTGCCATCGTACGCCTCACACTGATTTGCGTGGTTATTTCGCACAGTGTTGCTTGTCTGTTAGCACTGACCATTCTAGGCAAACGACGCTGCTCTCGGCCGTTAAGTGAAGGTCGTCGGCCCCTGCTTTGTTCGTGGTGAGAAGTAATGCCTGACATTTGGTATTCTCAGCACACCCTTGACACTGTGAGTCTCGTAGTACTGAATTGCCTAACGATATTCGAACTGTAATGTTCCATGCATCTAGCTCCAACTACCATTCCTCGGTTAAAGTCTATTAATTCCTTTCGTGCAGCCTTAATCACGTCGGAAACCGTCTGACTTTAATTACCTCAGTACAGATCACAGCTCCACCAGTGCATTGACGTTTTATACCACATATACGTTATACTGCCGCCATCTGTGTAAGTGCATTTCGCTATCCCATGAGTTCTGTCACGTCAGTGAACACGTCTTCAGGTCCAGATTGTATACCGATTAGGTTCCTTTCAGATTACGCTGATACAATCATACTTCGCAATCATATACAACCGCTCGCTCACCGATAGAGCTGTACCTACAGATTGGAAAATTGCGAAGGTCGCATCAGTGTTTAAGAAGGGTAGTAGGATTAATCCATCGAACTACAGACCTATATCATTGACGTCGGTTTGCAGTAGGGTTTTGGAGCATATACTGTATTCAAACATTATGAATCACCTCGAAGGGAACGATCTATTGATACGTAATCAGCATGGTTTCAGAAAACATCGTTCTTGTGCAACGCAGCTAGCTCTTCATTCGCACGAAGTAATGGCCGCTATCGACAGGGGATCTCAAGTTGATTCCGTATTTCTAGATTTCCGGAAAGCTTTTGACACCGTTCCTCACAAGCGACTTCTTATCAAGCTGCGGGCCTATGGGGTACCGTCTCAGTTGTGCGACTGGATTCGTGATTTCCTGTCAGGAAGGTCGCAGTTCGTAGTAATAGACGGCAAATCATCGAGTAAAACTGAAGTGATATCAGGTGTTCCCCAGTGAAGCGTCCTGGGACCTCTGCTGTTCCTGATCTATATAAATGACCTGGTTGACGATCTGAGCAGTTCTCTTAGGTTGTTCGCAGATGATGCTGTAATTTACCGTCTAGTAAGGTCATCCGAAGACCAGTATCAGTTGCAAAGCGATTTAGAAAAGATTGCTGTATGGTGTGGCAGGTGGCAGTTGACGCTAAATAACGAAAAGTGTGAGGTGATCCACATGAGTTCCAAAAGAAATCCGTTGGAATTCGATTACTCGATAAATAGTACAATTCTCAAGGCTGTCAATTCAACTAAGTACCTGGGTGTCAAAATTACGAACAACTTCAGTTGGAAAGACCACATAGATAATATTGTGGGGAAGGCGAGCCAAAGGTTGCGTTTCATTGGCAGGACACTTAGAAGATGCAACAAGTCCACTAAAGAGACAGCTTACACTACACTCGTTCGTCCTCTGTTAGAATATTGCTGCGCGGTGTGGGATCCTTACCAGGTGGGATTGACGGAGGACATCGAAAGGGTGCAAAAAAGGGCAGCTCGTTTTGTATTATCACGTAATAGGGGAGAGAGTGTGGCAGATGTGATACGCGAATTGGGATGGAAGTCATTAAAGCAAAGATGTTTTTCGTCGCGGCGAGATCTACACTCCTGGAAATGGAAAAAAGAACACATTGACACCGGTGTGTCAGACCCACCATACTTGCTCCGGACACTGCGAGAGGGCTGTACAAGCAATGATCACACGCACGGCACAGCGGACACACCAGGAACCGCGGTGTTGGCCGTCGAATGGCGCTAGCTGCGCAGCATTTGTGCACCGCCGCCGTCAGTGTCAGCCAGTTTACCGTGGCATACGGAGCTCCATCGCAGTCTTTAACACTGGTAGCATGCCGCGACAGCGTGGACGTGAACCGTATGTGCAGTTGACGGACTTTGAGCGAGGGCGTATAGTGGGCATGCGGGAGGCCGGGTGGACGTACCGCCGAATTACTCAACACGTGGGGCGTGAGGTCTCCACAGTACATCGATGTTGTCGCCAGTGGTCGGCGGAAGGTGCACGTGCCCGTCGACCTGGGACCGGACCGCAGCGACGCACGGATGCACGCCAAGACCGTAGGATCCTACGCAGTGCCGTAGGGGACCGCACCGCCACTTCCCAGCAAATTAGGGACACTGTTGGTCCTGGGGTATCGGCGAGGACCATTCGCAACCGTCTCCATGAAGCTGGGCTACGGTCCCGCACACCGTTAGGCCGTCTTCCGCTCACGTCCCAACATCGTGCAGCCCGCCTCCAGTGGTGTCGCGACAGGCGTGAATGGAGGGACGAATGGAGTGTCGTCTTCAGCGATGAGAGTCGCTTCTGCCTTGGTGCCAATGATGGTCGTATGCGTGTTTGGCGCCGTGCAGGTGAGCGCCACAATCAGGACTGCATACGACCGAGGCACACAGGGCCAACACCCGGCATCATGGTGTGGGGAGCGATCTCCTACACTGACCGTACACCACTGGTGATCGTCGAGGGGACACTGAATAGTGCACGGTACATCCAAACCGTCATCGAACCCATCGTTCTACCATTCCTAGACCGGCAAGGGAACGTGCTGTTCCAACAGGACAATGCACGTCCGCATGTATCCCGTGCCACCCAACGTGCTCTAGAAGGTGTAAGTCAACTACCCTGGCCAGCAAGATCTCCGGATCTGTCCCCCATTGAGCATGTTTGGGACTGGATGAAGCGTCGTCTCACGCGGTCTGCACGTCCAGCACGAACGCTGGTCCAACTGAGGCGCCAGGTGGAAATGGCATGGCAAGCCGTTCCACAGGACTACGATCGTCTCCATGGGAGAATAACAGCCTGCATTGCTGTGAAAGGTGGATATACACTGTACTAGTGCCGACATTGTGCATGCTCTGTTGCCTGTGTCTATGTGCCTGTGGTTCTGTCAGTGTGATCATGTGATGTATCTGACCCCAGGAATGTGTCAATAAAGTTTCCCCTTCCTGGGACAATGAATTCACGGTGTTCTTATTTCAATTTCCAGGAGTGTATTTATGAAATTTCAGTCACCAACTTTCTTTTCCGAATGCGAAAATATTTTGTTGAGCCCAACCTTCATAGGTAGGAATGATCATCAAAATAAAATAAGAGAAATCAGAGCTCGAACAGAAATGTTTAGGTGTTCGTTTTTCCCGCGCGCTGTTCGGGAGTGGAATGGTAGAGAGAGATAGTATGATTGTGGTTCGATGAACCCTCTGCCAATCACTTAAATGTGAATTGCCGAGTAGTGATGTAGATGTAGATGTAGATGCAGATGTAGATGTAGATGTAGATGCAGAGAAGTAAAGTCCGCCTCTCTGGTTGATTGGTCAGGGCGGCTTGCTACTATGCGCAGGACCTGTCTTCTCTTCCTGGTGCTGCAAGGGATTTTCTTCGGTGGGAGGGCTGGAATGGGTGCGCTCTGCGTCGTGGTGTCAATTGAGGAGCTACTTGACCGAGTAGTAACGCCTCCCGGCCACTATATCCGACAACAGCAGTGATCCCACTCCGTATCCCATCCGATGACGCTGTCGGCGGAGGATGACACGGTGGTCGGTCAGTACCGTTGGGCCTGCCTAGGCCGGCTGATGCAGAAGACAAGTAAAGTAAGTCAGCACGGTTTTACTGGTTGGGAGACCTCAAGAAGTGGGTTCACGTGCCTGGTTGGAAAGTGTTTCCTTTCGCCGCGTACGACTCCCACTTTCTCGTGTTTGTTTGTGGAGTGTGTCTGAATAATGGACACGTCTATTGCGAATCCTGTTGCTGACACTAAGCGTACTTCTACCGAAGACCACCAAGTGGCCGCTGCTTATAACGTCCCCATCCGGACGGACGGATTGCCATCAGCAGTGTCACATGCTATCACTTGACGAGGAACTGCGGGCAGGTTTCGGAATTTAATCTAGGGTGTTTGAGAAAAGTCTGGAAGTCAGGATTTTTACGCCACCCCGTTTCCTCACTCTTCTAGCCAAATAATAGCAGTGAAAATTTCGTTCCCAACCAGTGTTCGTTCCTACTTACCTTCGAGTCGGGCGCCATCCTACAGATGCGTGTTATAGACCTCAGCTACGGATACGGGTGTTCAACAGATGTGATCGGACAGACACAATTAATAACTGACCGACAACAAACAAAACGACCAATATACGTTTGATATTACCCTTGCCACAAGAAGTCTTACCGGTGTCTTTCGTAACTGAGTTCTGTTTGAGGGGGGAAACAGGCCGTATCCCATTAAAGAAGAAACCATTGTGGTACTCACCTCCAGCGTTTAGGTAAGCGACGAAAGATAAAATCTGGATGGGCAACATATTGTGGAATGTAATTCAACATTTTGCTTTTGAGAAAATACTTATGCCTCACTTATTAAGAAACCCTGAATAAAACTTCGCTGTTTTCGGAGATACCAGTGAGTAGAGAAAATGCTACCAGCCACACTATTATTGAAACAGTAACTAACTTTTATGGAACTGTTTCGGAGACTATGACCAACATTTGAACAAGAAAGCCTCGCTGCCGTCTCATGATGTGCCTAGGGCCGAAACTAATTGTAGGAAAATAAATTATTGCTTGAAAATAGTATGCATCGCTGCAGCTTTCTTCCTGGATGATATAGCCACAGACAAATTACTAAGTTATATGTTATACCTCCGAATCAGAAAATGCCTTCAGTCGATAAAGTTATAATTCATTTTTCTATGTGTGTAATGAGCTTAAGCAATATATGACACTCCACTTGCACAATGAGGCACTTCTTGTCTGGACAGCAAGAGTAGCAACGAATGCGCTAAAATACGTTGAAAGCATGTCCGTAATTTCGGCACAATAGGAGAAACGCACGCTTACCGCGTATTTCTGTATTAAATATGTTATTTACATGACATTTTATGGGCAAAGAATGAGCTCCTTGAGTCCTATAAGCGCGCGTTGTAGTTACCAAGACTGATAATTTAGTATGGATGTTCGAAACCCTTAGTTCATTAAACATACTTGGTATTTTGAAGCAGAATATGGGTGTTAAAACTTTCATGAAGCATTAGTCACTGTTTGCCAGACACATGACGTCACGTGTAGCCCTTAGGCTGTGTGCCATCGAGAAAAATTCCCCGAGTGATCCTTTCCTCCGGACCCCAAATGAGGATGCCCAGGGATCCTTCGGCTTCTAATTAGCTCCCGCGGGAAATTACACAGCACTGCCGAAGCCGACTGATAAGGCGTTCTCCCTGTGCCGAGAAAAATTATTGACTAGCTCCTAACCGTAGATGTCGTTGCGATACAGACATTGTCATTAAGCTTCTTCCTTACATTCCTGTGGGATCAACATACAGCCCAATTTGTCCACACAATAAGTTCATAAGCAGCATGTAGAATATGGTTCGGTAATTGCCATTCGGGAGGACGACGGTTCAATCCCGTCTCCAGCCATCCTGATTTAGGTTTTCCGTGATTTCCCTAAATCGTTTCAGGCAAATGCCGGGATGGTTCCTTTGAAAGGGCACGGCCGATTTCCTTCCCCATCCTTCACTAACCCGAGCTTGCGCTCCGTCTCTAATGACCTCGTTGTCGACGGGACGTTAAAACAACACTAACCTAACCTAACCTCGGTAATTGCAATTCATCAATGCCATACCATAATTTTAAAAAATCCGGATAAGTGCGACTAATACTCGCGCACCGATAGTTTGGTAAATTATGTAAATAGATAGTTCATCCTTCCCGTGAAAATAGAATTTCGACGATTCTTGATTTTTATCGATATCGATACTGGCAAAATATCAAAATATGTTACATAAACGGCCGTTTATTTTGTTTACATTTCTACGCCTAGAAGTTTTCTACACCTCCATTCTTAAGAAAAAGGGGTCTTAACAGATGAACAGACGGGAGTTGGATAACATGCCAAAACAATAGTTTTTTCGTGTGATATAATTAGAAAGTGACAATTTTCGTATTTTTTCCTCTTACTTGTACTGTCAAACCTTGCTTCTTATCAGATTTCATGATTATGTCAATGGAAGCTGTCTCACATATCATGACGAGTGAGTTTGCGGATATCAAAATTTGTGACGTCAGTAGCAATATCTTTTGATTTCTTTCATTTAGAAGTTTTCATACATTTCCCGTTCCTGCGAAAAAAGGTCCTAACAGATGGACAGGCAGGCAGATAAAAAGTGAAAAAAAAGTTTTGTGTGGTGTGATTTCAAATTAACAATTTTCGAATTTTCTCCCTTACATGTACTATAAAAACTTGCTTCTTCCCAGATTCCACGATTCTAGGTCAACTGGAACTACCTTATAGGTAACAAGGAGTGAGTATCAAACTGTGTGACATTAATGTAGTCGTTATTTTATAGCATTGACATAGAAGCTTAAATTTTTTACATCGTCATGGGCCTATAGACCTTAGTATTCAACGTAAATGTCAACATGATAAGTGTATCCTTTCCTGAGGCAAAGGGTTTTCAACAGTTGGACGGACAGGCAGAGAGACGAACAGACGGGCAAGGAAGTGATCCCATAAGGGTTCTGTTTTTACCAACTGAAGTACTCAACTCTGAAAGATAATGTACACACTGATAAAATTAATATCTCCTTCTGAGTCAGCTATATTCATTTGAGTTATAGTCTGACCATCTCTCTGTAGCATATAACTTGATCCATACCTTGCAACCATGTATTATTCTAAATGAAGATCAATAAATATTTCATCTGTGACAGAAAACACATACACAGACAGTTAGTTAGATAGAGGGGCGGGAGGGGGAGGGGAGGGGAGGGAAGCGAGGGGGGGAGAGGAGCGCGATGGGGAAG
The DNA here is from genome assembly GCF_023864345.2 of Schistocerca serialis cubense. Lineage (NCBI taxonomy): Eukaryota > Metazoa > Arthropoda > Insecta > Orthoptera > Acrididae > Schistocerca > Schistocerca serialis. Next base: position 772,203,936 of record NC_064641.1, on the reverse strand, counting down.
AAGGAGATGACATATAGAGATAGATAGGGAGAGGAGAGAGAGAGAGATATGGTATACCATATCTTCCCAGTAATATGATATCCGTATTGCACTATCAGATACGTTATTAGGATGGTTGAAAGTATAATCGGTTAATCCAAGAAAGTGGGATACATAAATTGAGATCATTTAGAATACAGCGGAGACAGTGCATGGATTTTGTTGTGGCCTAAAATGTTGCTTAATCTAAGGTGCACAGTATGTAACAAGAGAAAAGAGTAAGCCGTGTTTTATGTGTTTTTACATGACCGGAGTTTTCGGAATATGTACCGTATTACGTATGATTCCAGAATAGGTATAAAGATTCTACAATGTATAAATTCATTGGCATTAGACGTTAGTTTTGTAAGTCATTTCTGTTTCGTTTCTTGTAGATGGGAGACACAGTCCTTTGTGCCAACCAATGCAAGCAATCCTTTGTTTGAAGAATGTATGGTATGCATAGACACTGACGGGGATTCCATCGGGTGTTGAGACCTTGTTCAGTTATAGCGAACACAATTATGCCATCCTTTTAGCAGGAACTTCTAATGTTTAGTGACCCTCTCAGCATGGAGGCACTAAAGTTCTCGATGCTGTGACACAAATCTAACTTGTGACAGAACTTAGAACCTTCTAGCTCAAGCTTCCTGCTTAACATATAAACAGGGATCCAAGACGTGGGAACAATGTTCCATGTATGACCAAAGCTGGCCTGAATATTTTCTGTCATTCGGCGGAGCGATCTAAGTATGGATCCAGAACCCGGATTACAATACTGTTCGTTCCTGTCGTTTCAATGACACAAGTTGTCCGACACCCCGCAGGCATAGAGACTTGAGTGGCCTAAGTGAACCTTCATATAGCTTGCTGCCAATCCCCTGTGAGCACTATTACTCGCCATATGTTTGAACTGTTGATGTTCAAAGGGCAGAACACAACCACTCCGATGTTGCGGTGCATGTAAGGCTACCCAACAGGTGACCTTTGTAGCCCTGGGTCAATCTCAATGTCAGTCAGGTACAGCACCTTAAGCTTGTTGGTGAATACGCTGTAGCGTTGCGTTACCTGTAGTCTTCGCCTAATCTGCAGAGAACCCGCTCACAGTCTGGTCGACATATAATTACAGGATCTTGATTTTTTAGAGTGGAGCCGGTACTTATGAGAGAGGATAACATGTACGTGAGACGCCTTTAGTATATGTCTCGGTATCCCTGCCAACACTCTCACTCGCAGCAGCTTGGAATCACTATGCAACGGTTAGGACGACTTGCAGCGGTTTACAAATAGCAATTTATTCGACCTGTGCTTCGAAAGAAACTTCACAATGACGCAACATTGCGTTAGTTCTTGGTAAACATTGAACAAATAATTTTAAATTAACCTCACTGATTCTCTTCTAATGTTGGGAACGTTAAGCTACAATGGTCGCAAATTCCCTCTAAGAAATTTTAAGAATCAAAGCTACAACGTTACAACAAGCAAAAACCCTGGAATTTGTTTGGAAACCTCGGCTGTAGACAATGATATGGGAAAAGTTGGTTGTCCTGAGAAATTGTGCAGTAAAATTTCAAGAAAATCTCATAACTAAGATATTTCAGTTACACGCAAACAGATTTTTTTTTAAATTTCGATAAGTCATTCTTTTCAAATATATCCACAGTAACGACATATTTTTAAAATGGTAGATGACAAAGAAAAATGTTTCTTACTGCCGACTTTCTGGGCGAATTAAAGAAACGTGGCTGCGAATTTCCTCAAAACCACAAATGTAGAAGGTTGCAATTGTTTCTGTTGCTCGTACTAAGGTTTTCAAGAACAAGTTTTTGCAATACTAAAGACTAACAATCTCAGTAATTAGTCATGAATCCACACAATACAATATTAATTTTGGAAAGCACCATACTGCATCACTTAAACATTGTTAATGATGATCCTTAATATTTCCACCGCTACCCTTTCACGTAAATTCACGTATCTATGGTAAGGGACGCAATTATGTAGTCTATTGTTTACATGGTTAAATGTATATTAATATTTATCCGATTAGCAACAACTTATGAAGCGCATTTGCATTCAGGAACCTATTTAGCATCTTTGTCGGTGCCGTCATTATCCACATCATTCTCAGATTCGTACAACTCATTCCTGAGAAGTATTTTTCTGGTACAAACACCACACGCTTTACTATTACTGCCAGCCACGTTTTTGACACTTCCCAATGTTTACATGTACAAATCCTGAAAAGTTGCTATTAGCGAGAATTAGAAATTAGAGATACTGCTTCTGTCACTCGGCTTGCAGTGGAACTGACAAAAACACATCACTTACCATGTTCTACTTTCCATAACTTTGCTTCTTATCGACTGTCCCCTACCACTATTTACACCCGAGGTGTTCGAAGTATTGATTCCGTGAAACTGTTCGGAAATTTGTGCCTCCCACATCTGTGTTTTCCAGTTTACGACGAGCAACAGATTCGCGTGACAAGCTCGAAAATCACTGGAATTTTCGACAAACACAGACACTACGCACTGTTATTGAAGGGATAATATCTCTTCGACACGATGTATCTATTGTAATACGCGCAAAATTTAATATCGCGCCTTGGCTGTCGACTTCGAAATAGATAAGATTGCATAGTTATCGTACACTAACCAGTGCTTCCTGAAACCAAACTAGTTATGGAGACGAAACAAGTGTACAAAATGCACTAATAACGTCAGTATAAAAGCTGTAATTGGGATAAAGCGACCTTCCGGAAAACATAATAGTGACAAAATTTGTAGAATTTCGAACTGCAGCTTCCGACGATCGTCTTAATAGAGACGTATACGCAAGACACTCGCATGGTTCCAAAAAAATTGAGAAATATAATTGTAATCATGTAGATATACTCTGGAATTAGGGTAATAGTTTTGCGAAAGAAGATACTACGGCAAACAGTTGCAGGAAGTTCAAATATTGTTTACAACTGACGTGGCAGTCGAAAGCGTTGGGATAATAAAAATAATAATAATAATAGCAATACGACGCACACATACATACACTAGTTTTGATACAGTCATTGGAAGACAATGAGACAGTACATAAACAACATCTTGATTTTAGTGCATAAAGTGTTATATTCTAGAACTGCAAACGAATTTCTCTAAAACAGGTGATCTCGCCAATTCGTAAAGGAAATACAGGCAGTCGGCTTATAGTTACTTATACTGGCAATCAAAACTGCATCTTCACGAACACTGGATGCAACAAACGTGAAACTGACCTGAAGATCTGGATATGAAAATGATGACCATCCCAGCAGAACCACACAACTTACGTAGGGGTGATACCACTTACACTCTGTATGTAAGGGAGCATTACGCAGCAGGTTTCTGATTCAGAAACTGCTTGTGAGAAGGTCGTGGTGCACCGTGTGTGCGGAGGAGAGATGTCTACTAGCACGTGTTAGAGTTCAGCACGGTAGGATGGTGGCCTATCGAGACAGCAGTTCATCGTCCTGCAATATCACTGCTCTCGTAGACCGAGATCCCACTACTGCTATGCGGGTATGGAATCGATGGGTTAAGGAAGGCTAGGCATGATCTCAGGTGCCCTCTGTGAAAATCGCTCGAGAGGACGGGCATATCGTTCAATCCGCCACGCAGGTTCGTACAGCCACGTCGCGTACGTTGTCAGGGAATGGGTATGTCTGCAGAAAGACTTTCCAGACGTGCATCCACGTGTGAAGAGTCACTGAATCTCAGTGTGGCGACTACTACTACGACTTCCTTTGATGTGTCATCAATGAGAGGCGCGCCAAGATTGGTGGGCGCAGGAATGGCACCATATACTTCATGACGACGTAATTATTCGTGTGTGAAGGCTGCGTGGAGAACGAACTTTGCCAGATTGCATTCATAATCATCATAGAGACCCAGCATGTGGTATGGTGGTGCAGAGTGCCACTGGGTACGCTACAGAAGGACCACCTATTCGCTTAGCCGGTAATTTGGACAGCAGGCGGTACATTTACGATGTATTCAAGCCAGTGGCTGAATGCGTCATAGTCTCCTTGATATTATCTTTCAACATGACAGTGCAAGACCGCATGTTACCCGTGCTGTTATGATGTACCTCAAGACGCAGGGTGTACGACTGTTGACCTGTCCAGCACGTTTCCCAGATCTCTCACCCACTGGAAAATTCTGCTCATCTGTTGCTAAGACGTTGGTACGGCATCGCTCGCCAGCCGCTAATACTGATAACTGTTGGCATAGACTTGAAGCAGCACTAAGTGACGTTCCAGGTTATTCATGCTCAGTTACGCTGTAGCCGGTGTCGTAGCCAGATATCGCAGGTCTGTGTCTTGAAATTTGCACCCTGTTCACCCGGAAGTCATCTAGAAATATAAGCATGTATACCTACTACTGTACTGCCCATTGATCAGCCAGAACATTTTGACCTACTACTGGGTTAAAACCCTTCTGCCGATATCAGCGTCACCTGGCGAGGAATCTGCAAGTCAGATACACGCCCTGAGCAGGTAATAGCACTGAGCGTGCTGTCCGTGTGTAGAATGGGGAAGGCGCGTGATATGTGTGAGTTGCACCGATGTCAGATTGTGATTGCCCGGAGGCTCGGCACAAGTATTTCGGAAACTGCACGACCTGTCGGGTGTTCGAGGAGTGCTGTGGAGGGTGTCTTCAACACGTGGCGAAACCAAGGTGAAACCACGTCCAGACGTCGTGGGTTTGGGCGGCCACCCGTCATTACATATGTCGGACTTCGTAGGCTGGACAGACTGATAAAACAGGACAGGCGCAGAGCTGTGACGGAACTAACATCAATGATCACAAAAAGAGATTATTGGCCATTACAGTTTAAGGGCCTGCTTCATAGGCCTGTAAAAGTCTTGTATACGTCTACTGTTACGTATTAGAGTTATTTGTTCTGACTCCAGTCAACAGACAACAGATCCTGGGCCCGCATGTTCAATGTTGAGCCAGTATTACAATCATTACTCCAGACAAAGTTCTGATGAAGTACAGCTATTATTTTGATATATTACGTGTTTTTGAAATATTAATTTGCTATAATTTGTTGGGACCACAATACACAAATTAAAAACAGTTTTGCATCACTTCGGTTCCGGAACCTGTACAGAGAAATGGAATAGAGAAGAACATAAACATCATTTCCGCGCCGCGCGGAATTAGCCGAGCGGTCTCAGGTGCTGTAGTCATGGACTGTGCGGCTGATCCCGGCGGAGGTTCGAGTCCTCCCTCGGACATGGGTGTGTGTTTGACCTTACGATAATTTAGGTTAAGTAGCGTGTAAGGTCTTAGGGACTGATGACCTTAGTAGTTAAGTCCCATAAGATTTCACACACATTTTTGAACCTCGCCGCGCGGGATTAGCCGAGCGGTCTGGGACGCTGCAGTCATGGACTGTGCGGCTGGTCCCGGCGGAGGTTCGATTCCTCCCTCGGGCATGGGTGTGTTTGTTTGTCCTTAGGTTAATTTAGGTTAAGTAGTGTGTAAGCTTAGGGACAGATGACCTTAGCATTTAAGTCCCATAAGATTTCACACACATTTTTGAACATTATTTCTGCCCTTGTTATTGCTCATGAAAACCACACATTGCATGTTAAACCACAGTACAGTGAGACCTTCAGAGGTGGTGGTCCAGATTGCTGTACATAACGGTACCTCTATTACCCAGTAGCACGCCTTCATAAAAGCACTGTGTGTCCAGATTGTCCCCCACCTCAACGGCGATTCGGCGTAGATCCCTCAGAGTGGTTGGTGGGTCACGTCGTCCATAAACAGCCCTTTTCAATCTACCCCAGGCATGTTCGATTGGGTTCATGCCTGGAGAACATGGTGGCCACTCTTATCCAGCGTCGTCATTCACAAGATGAAAACGATGGGGACACGAATTGTCGTCCATGAAGACGAATACTTCCCCAAAATGCTGCCGATATGGCAGCACTATCGCTCAGAAGATGGCATTCACATATCGTACAGCCGCTACGGCATGTTCCATGACCACTAGCGGCGTACGTCGGGCCCCCATAATGCCACCCCAAAACAGCAGGGAACCCCCACCTTGCTGCACTCGCTGGACAGTGTGTCTCAAGCGTTCAGCCTGACCGGGTTGCCTCCACACACGTCTCCGACGATTGTCTAGTTGAAGGCATATGTGACACTCTTCGGTGAAGAGAACGTGATGCCAATCCTGACCGGTCCATTCCGCATATTGTTGGGCCCATCTGTACCGCGCTGCATAGTGTCGTGGTTGCAAAAATGGAACTCGCCATGGACGCTGAGAGTTAAGTTGCGCACCATGCAGCCTACTGCGCATAGTTTGAGTCGTAACACGACGTCTAGTGGCTACACGAACAGCATTATTCAACATGGTGGCGTTGCTGGCAGGGTTCCTCCGAGCCATAATCCGTAGGTAGCGGTCATCCACTGCAGTAGTAGCGCTTGGGCGGCCTGAGTGAGGCATGCCATCGACAGTTCATGTCTCTCTGTACCTCCTTGCTTTGGTTCAGTCCTAGACGCCTGCGCACTTCCCTTGTTGAGAGCCCTTCCTGTCACAATGCGGACGCGATCGAACAGCGGCATTGACCGTCTAGGCATGGCTGAACTACAGGCAACACGAGCCGTGTACCTCCTTCTTGGTGGAATGACTGGAACTGATCGGCTGTCAGACCCCCGCCGTCTAACAGGCGCTGCTCGTGCTTGGTTGTTTACATCTTTGGGCGGGTTTGGCTCTGAGCACTATGGGACTTAACTTCTGAGGTCATCAGTCCCCTAGAACTTAGAACTACTTAAACCTAACTAACCTAAGGACATCACACACATCCATGACCGTGGCAGGATTCGAACCTGCGACCGTAGCGGTCGCACGGTTCCAGACTGTAGCGCCTAGAACCGCTCGGCCACTCCGGCCGGCTAGGCGGGTTTAGTGACATCTCTGAACAGGCAGAAGGACTGTGTCTGTGATACAATATCCACAGTCAACGTCCATCTTCTGGAGTTGTGGGAACCAGGGTGTCGCAAAATTATTTTTGATGTAAAACTTTGAACATAGCTGCTAAGGTTCAGTGACCGTGTCAGAATTATAACAAATAAGCCCTCAGTCAGATTCAGGCCCCCCATCATTCACTTACACTCTACTTAATGCTCTCTTTGAAAACATAAAGCAGTCAAATCAGTCAATACAGTAATTTAAAGATTATTTCTATGTTAGTGTTTTTCATCATCAAAGTGGTAAATGTCCAATTTAGTTGTGCATCCCACATAAGTGGCATACTATGTAATGAACATTGGCTTTCTTGCTTTGAATATAGACAGCGTATGTTAGTGGAGATAGCTTGTTGCCAGAGCGTTTTAAGTTTATATCAGGACTGCTCACGTCAAACTACTTTTCCAGTACATGCTAGATTGTGCTAATGTTCATGTCTTATTTTCGAGATAGATTTTAGTACCAAGTAAAGTCATCTGCAGCAGTACAGGGCGGGGTAAGTAAAAGTGGCCCAGACGAGTGGATACCATTGGACATGAATATTTGCAAATAAACGCATCCCAACGGGATGGAACAACTGTCCATACAGTTGACCAAACCTTGGAGCATATTTACACAATCTTCAGGCCTGACAGAGCTGTAGCAGAGATAAATCTGGTCGCGGCCCTCGCTGGCAACATAGGTCACCTTATTTGTCAGTGCGATTATTTTGTGTGGGAGACCCTCAAGTCTAAGGTATATCACAACAATCCTAATAGCTCCAGCTGTCCAGCTTCGATACGCCCTCAGCAGCTTACTGACCAGGGCCCAAAAGTGCCAAGAGATGAGAGGTAGTCACTTTCAACATCTGATATAGTCACGTGAGTACGGTGTTTCGTTTCCTCTGCTGTGTTTCTTTGTATCCTGGAACTATGTTCTCCAGGCAAGTTTTATTTCACTCGCCATGTATAATTACTTGGTACCACTTTGCCTAATTAGGCTGACTACCATTCTTTTTAATTACGTAACTGCAGTATGCCTCAAACCGACCATAACCTTGGTTCGATTCCCGTTAGTTCAACTACTACTCCACATCAAAAGTAATTATTCGAATAATGGAACTTAATTCAGTTCCTTAAACATTAGCACACATTCACGGTCATTTTAAATTCCTTTCCTAGGAGTAACATTATCGGAGATTTACTCACGCAGTAATAACCGTAGTGTTACAAGCTTATCGTCATCTTGCAGACCACAACAAAAATGGAATCAATGGGATGCCGTCATACTGACGGGTCACACAGATAACTAACTGGTTGTAGTACAATGTCTGTGGACAAGTGGGGACGAGACAGACTCAGGATAACAGTGCAGGTATGTTGGACTAGCTCCGAGGGATAGACGGATGACAAGAACAGATTACTGGAAGCTGGGTTGAGATCTTGAGCTACCATACGTGATATACCATTCACACCATATCACAGGCAACTCACTGCTGCATGGTGTAGAGCCATAGTTACCTTCGCCATTGAATGACTTTCTGTGGTGTTCAACATCTTGATATGGCTGTTAGATCAACGCCAACCTGTCTGTGGACTCCTGGTGAATGTTCACAGGATGAAGCGGACCTCAGGGTCCATACTTCTCAAACTCCTGGAATCATGTCATGAGAAGCTGTTCGATATGACAACCTGACTGATTTGGTAACTACATGGCAAGAACTGTTAACGCTAGTGTCAAACCATTCATGACCACGATAGAAAGTGGTATATTCCAGCAGGATAATCCGAGACCTCACATTACCTCTCGGAATATAGAGACCCCTGAGTGCCTGTCCATTCTCGGTCCACTCATTTTTCCCTCAGTATATCTGTAACGCGTTGGAGAGACGTATATGCTCATAACAGCCTCCAGGTAGCAAACTTCATGAAATGATGCAGATTGTGTTTGAGACATGTCATGAATCTCCTTAAGATGATTCTTGGAGACTGCTTGCAAGTACACCACAATGAACACTAGAGTGTATTCGTACCTGCCAGGATCACATTTCATGCTGATGGTGGACATCAGTTACGAATGGGATTGAAGTTCAATAGTTTAGTACCCTTATGTGATGACCCTCTCCACTGATTTTGATAAATGTCGTAATAGTGCTTCACTGTTTAACACTTTGTATTTCCGTCATTGTAACTGCGACAAGTAGCCTGCCGCGGTGGTCTAGCGGTTCTAGGCGCTCAGTCCGGAACTGCGCGACTGCTACGGTCGCAGGTTCGAATCCTGCCTCGGGCATGGATGTGTGTGATGTCCTTAGGTTAGTAAGGTTTAAGTAGTTCTAAGTTCTAGGGGACTGATGACCACAGATGTTAAGTCTCATAGTGGTCGGAGCCATTTTTGAACTGCGACAAGTGAAACTCCTATTCTGGCACATGGCCAGCTCCTCAGCCGGAGAACCGTATATTTGCCATGACTGAGTTTCATCTTTTCACCTTGCCATTTTCCCTCTGTAATCTGAAAAGAGGCTCCAGCTAGAGGCAAAGCTTTTACCTCAAAAAATAAGACGAAGTCTGCGTGAGAAATTTTAAAATAACCTCTATTTTCCGCTCATCAAATGAAAGTCCTCGGTAGCCCAGCAGATCTAAATGGCACACTGATGAAGTCACTGGATACAAGGTTCCTTAGTCCACAGCCAGTTTCATTCAGGGGTTCTTTATTCTCCATAAACCATCTTCAACGCATTCCTCTTGCTCCCTTACACCCCGTTGCTAATGATATCGTCGTCGAAGATATGTCGATAACAGTTCAAAAAAGCGAGAGGTGAAACATTTATTGAAATACTTTCACAGAATCAAGCCGTTTTATTTTCATAATAACTAACACCATTAAAAACGTTTCTTCAACCAGTACCTCCTCCGCCTCACTATTATCGTCATAATCCAACACAAACCAACTGCCGAATCATAATATACACGTGGACTGAACAACATTCACCTCTTGAAACATACACAGCCTATAAAAGTCAGTCCCTGCAAGAGGAAACGTAACTACAATTTGAAGACAACTCCTGCACTTGAAACTGAGTAAGACGATGGCTAAAATCTACAACTCTTCCCCAATTTGTAAAATTCCAAACTCTTTCGCCTGTGCGACACCGAAAACCTTCCACAGTTCAGACTCAATGACTTAAACTTTGGGTGTTCCAGCCAGTCGACACAGCGGTTACAATTGAGTTGACACCAACCTTACTCAAGGGGCATTCACAATCACTTTACCTCCTTTACTGACAGCAGTAGTCTTGGCAGAAACTGTACTACACTGTACTGTTCCAACTAATGTTGATATGTTGTCTGACTGCGTCATCGAAAAATGTTTGATTACGTAAGCCAGCCTATAGTCTTCTAATAAGGACTACTCCGTGAACACTGGCAACCTCCCAGAAGAGAACTCCTCTCAGATTATGAAAGTGTGCTGTTTCATAAATCAAATAATTTACGAATGAAATGGAAGTTTAATCATTTAGTACCCCTTATGTGATGAACCTGACCACAGATTTTGATAAATGTTTGACTAATGCTTCACGGTTTAACACTTTGTATTTGCCGCTCTCCAAACAACATTATCGTTGTCAAGCGTTTTCAGTTCCACGAATAATCACACTGTTGAAGTTACCATTCTCTAACACCCTTTTAAGCACGAAATTTTCTTTCGTCGCCTTGGTAGATACTGTACTTTCTTTAATCTCAGTAGTTCATCTATGTCCTTCTTACAGACAACATCTTATGTATTCGTAGGTACTTTCGGACTGGCATTTAAGCTTTCGTTGATCAAGACAGATACGCTAACAGTTCAACATTTTTTCTATCCGAACACGCTTTGAACACTACTGTTGTACGCCGACAGTAAGAAAGTCACAACACCAAGAGGGAGAAGTAGCGTAACAGTGGTGCTATACCGCCACAATGAGGATGCAGGTCAGGTTTGCTTTAAGTACTCTGTAACCGTCGTGAGCGTTAGTTACCTTTTAGATTTTATGCCGTGGCTTTATGTTAGTCAAGAATGCCTCTAAGGTGACAAAGACGCCATTACCAACACCTCACTGAGTTTGAACGAGGTCGCGTAACAGGGCTACAAGAAGCTGGATGTTTCTTCTGCGATACTGCAGAAAGGCTTGACAGGAATGTAGCCACTGTACATGATTTCTGTGATGAGGAGAATGTACGGTCGCAAGGAGATCAGGCTCTAGACGGCCACATGGCATTACCGAGAGGGAGGAACATCGTGTTCGGAGTATGGCGCAATGTACCGTATCTGCAGCAGCAATCTGATCTGCACTTGGTGCCACGGTGACACAACGAACTGTTATTTCAATGTCAGCTCCGAGCTGGACGCACTGTAACGTACAGTCCACTGACCCAAAACCACCACTATTTGCGATTTCAGTGGTGTCAAACAAGAGACCACTGGAGGGCAGCATGGAGGCCTGTTATGTTTTCCGATGAGCTGGTTCTGCCTCGGTGCCAGTGGTAGCCGTGTACTGGTTAGAAGTAGGGCTGCAATCAACCATCCTGTGTGTTGGACCCATTGTACCTACATCCGGAGTTATGGTCTGGGGTGCGATTTTGTATGGCAGTACAAGATATCTAGCCGGCCGTAGTGGCCGTGCGGTTCTAGGCGCTACAGTCTGGAACCGCGTGACCGCTACGGTCGCAGGTTCGAATCCTGCCTCGGGCATGGATGTGTGTGATGTCCTTAGGTTAGTTAGGTTTAAGTAGTTCTAAGTTCTAGGGGACTGATGACCACAGCTGTTAAGTCCCACAGTGCTCAGAGCCGTTTGAATCATTTTGAACAAGATATCTCGTGGTTGTCCCAGCCACCCTGACTGCAAATCTATACGTCATCCTGATGATTCTGCCTGATGTGCTGCTGTTCATGACCAGCGCTCCTGGACTGTTTTCCAACATGATATCGCTCGCCCACATACCGCTGTTGTAGGCCAACATCTTCAACTGAGAGTCGACATCCGGCCTTGGCCTGCTCGATCACAGAATCTGTCTCCAATTGAGCATCGGACGACAACTCCAGCGTCATCCACAAACAGCATAACTTACCCTGTATTGACCGGCGAAGTGCAACAGGCATGGAACTCCATCCCAAAAAGTAACATCCGGCACCTTTACAACACAATGTATGTACGGTTTCATGTTAGAATTGAACATTCTGGTAGCTACATCAGTTGTTAATGTACCAGCATTTCTCATTTGCAATGACTTATTTCCTGCTTACATTAACTGTGATCTTGTAATGTTAATCATGATCGCGATTTGGGCGATTGTTCCATTCGCGATGGTAAATAAGTAACTTTAGTAGCAGCCCAGATACGGCATGTTGGTTCCAAAACACTGCAGGACTGAGGATGAAGCCCAGGTAGAGCATGTTAGTTCCAAAATACTGGAGGAGTGAGGATTCAAGTTCACATAAAATGACAATTTTAAGCCCTTCGGTCCGTCTCACTTTGTCCATTCTAAGTGCCTATCAGTTACTCCCGTGAAGCAAAACACTCCAGGTAAAGAACTAAATTAGTTATTTTAAGATATACAGCAACCAGCCACATTTATGTATTTTTATTTATGCCAATATCCCTTTCGGGGTTTCCCCCCTTATATACTTTCAGTTGGTACTTCTTTAAAAACATCAGCTTTCAGTTAGTACATCGCTAAAAACATCAACCGCAATTTGGATGCTGCATCTGCTCTGTGCGGAATGACAATTTTATTTTGCTGTACTTTACAAGTTGTGTATGTACAATATAATGTTCTTTAGGTGTACCTAGTTTCTATGTTGCTTGTTGTTGCACTGATTCTCGCATTATTTGTCGTGTAGATTCCAGAAAGACAGTATAGTACCCGCCACGTTGCCGACTGACATGTTCTTTTACACAGTAAAATTGTGTTTGTGGTCAAATAAGAATGTTTTGTAATTTACTTATACAATCAGACACTAAGTACAGTTATGAAATAACATATTACTAACAATAAATAAACGACCATGTATTTCCGTTTTCATATTCAATGTGAGCCCACCAAATGTAAATCTAGCTCTGCATCACATAAGCCAATTCTTCTGCCTTTATTCATTATAAATGTCTCTCCAATACGGTAAATTGATCAACTGTGAATAGAATATGTAATATTAATTGCTTTGTATAAAATTCACGGCATTATTTTTCTAATATTCAGTAGAGTTTGGAAAAAATCCCTACTGCTTATAGTAAATAGCATAAATAGCACCCCCCACTAAGTACATTCATGCTAATAAGTTCCTTTTTTTTTTTAGTCATTCAGAAGCTTAAATTAAAAATGTATGATGTATAAACGAAAATGACTTCAGCAGTATTTTCAGAATGTGTAAGAAAAGCGTACATTTTATTACGTAAACAAACACATCACTTGGCAAAGTGACAGATAATGTTATTTTTCTGCAACAAAGATTTTTTGTACCACGATTATAAATGCGAGAGCTGGAGTAACAAAAATCGGAATACAAAGTTAGTACATAAAACGGTTATTACATTGTGAGTATATAAGCTGAGAAGTGCAGCTGTTAAACAAACTTATTTCGCACTGGGCAGCTGCAGTGCCCAAATAGCGGTGGATATTTTAAACGATATGCTAACTGGAGTTAGCATACGTATTACGGCAGTTGAAGATGGGACAAAGCGTGAAACGCCTATTGGCATAAAAATCACATAGAACAGTAAATGCTGTATTTCTCATAACAGTATAATCCACAGCGACGGACCTCTCTAACCATTAAGATGGGCAAATTAATCTGGATTTCTGGGGCATGTTAAGTCTGTTTCTTGTAGAAACTCATTTTCTATTATCGACTGATGCCTTAGCCTAATTTATTCAGCACGGGAGACCCCATACATGCACCAGTAGAGGTTTAAATATGGTTTAGAGATTTTCGCCACGTTTAAACTTAAAGGTCGTGTGAACACACTGGAATAATAAAGTGTGGCAGTAATTAATGGAAATCCGGTAGGTATGTCAAAATTTTATAGATTCGTCCTTCATAGTGTTGCAACATATTGCGTAATCTTGATAATGAAAAAGGACTGTTGATGTGTCTCCGGTGGACACACGAAGGGGAAAGCGAGCTGAATTGACAGTTAATCGAGCCCTCGTTACAGTGTGGCAGCCACACGTGTCGCACCTACAAGGCTTTGTGAACTGCTAACAACGACAGCGATAGCTCCGTTACATTCTGTTCCGGCCAGCGAACGCGCTGTGTTCACCGTGGAATAGTTTGTCCTGCTAAGGCGTGGACACGGGTACGCACGCCGGGAGAACAGGTTTCGCACCTGAAATGGTCAAGGAATTAAGTCCGCTGCTGCACCGGAAATTCCCGGCCCCATGTCCGCCACTGCGACGTAACACCGGGAGCCAGACAGGTGAAAGTTGAGAGTTTTAAGTGAGCCGCAGAAACATGTTTACCTGTAGTCTCTAATAGTAAGACCTCAATTCTTTAAAGCACGTATAAACAGCTACAAACCTGTAATTACTTTACAAATGAGTTAGTTTATTAAATATTTGCCTTTAAGAATGTTATCAAGAAATGTTGTAGGAGAGTTTGAAATTATGCTTAAAGTTTGTTGCGAGTCGCTAAATGCTCTCATTGTGAAAGACTGGATGAATATAAACTGGGTAATTTGCGTTCTATTTTAATCAAAAACAAGTTTTCCACTTAGCTAAATGTTTATAACGTCATATCTGCTGAACTGTTTGCCGTACAATAATACAATGCTGCAGGTACATTCAGTGATGCCCATAGATACTGCCTAAAAATCAATAGCGTGAGTAACAAATAAAACGTGATGCGGTATGTTTTAATACGCGCCATTTCATATCTCTACAGCTATGTGTCATGCAATAATACAATTTTCTACGTTCATTCAGTGAAATACATAGATACAATCTGCAAACTGTGTTACGAATGGCGCTAGTAGTAAAAAAAATTAATTAATTAAAGCGTCATGCGTGATGCATTCGTTTTACTGTACGAACAGCTTTTCTCCTTTCATCATTTTGTGAGGAGGTGTCAGCGAGAAAAAGTTTCGAAAGTATTTGCAGTTATGTGTAACGTGTGTTGGAAGTTGCGAAGTGCTCTCAATCACAACTACTTGATGCATGAAGTCCGGACATTTACATGCTGTCACTTACGTTCATCGAGAAAAACACATAGTTTCTAACAGAAGTACTTTTCTTGTAAAATTTTAATATAAGATTGTAATTCTTAATGAGCAGATTATGAGAACGTTCTAAATTTCGTTGAATAATTATACGAATTATTGAAACTCGAAATTTGTTGCTCGTGGAAGCCGTTAGACAGGAAACCTGCAAATGGACCTTTGCACCGTGCCTCGGGTTCACGTTTAGAGATACAGATGTCTCAACTTTTCATAAAACCAATCTGCACTAAATTCGTAGCACTCTAACGACAGATACACTTAGGCTGTAACCAGACGTGCTACAGCTAGTGATTTTTTGCTCTCTCTGGAACGTATAACGGGATATGGAAAAGACAACATTAACTGATAAACTGGTTACTGGAACATCAAAACTATGTTCTGATACGTGAAAGTACAAAACATATGTGAAGTTAAATGTTGATTCTGCTAAACAGAGATCATCATTGTTTTATACGAAAAAATGTCGACATCAGACCTTACCTTTTTTTGTCGTTGCACTTCATAGTCAAAACACTGAATGAAGTTGTCACGGAGTTATGATACCTATTCAACGTACGCAGATACACATCCCATATCTCACGTACTTCTCTTATAGAAACGTTTCTCAGCGTAGTACGCCGTGTTCTTTATCCAGCTTGCAGTCACTCAGAAAGGTCCGATGTTTCTAAACTTTTAGTATTCTGTAAAGAGGTGGTCTGTAGTGTAGAATCCTAGTTTTAGAACTCGGGAATCTTATGGTAATTTGTTTTGTTCGACAAAAACCGCTTGCATCTTTCTCGTATGGCGCTAATTTCCTACTGGTTAAGTGTATGTTTACAATATACACGTCCCTAAATACAGTGCTTCGAATGAATAATAATTTTCTGAAATCATCAAAACAACTAGTAAATCGGAGAGTTCTTAGCACTACATCTTAAATTTACACCACTTTTAAAGGCATAATGGTAGGTGCCTCTAACGGTGAAAGTTTACCCCGTCGTCTTATTCCCCCAGAGTATCCTCCACATTTCTTGAGATGCAGTTCGGATACATCCTCGCTCTCTCACCTCTTTGGAGCGGCAGATGCATGTGCAGATTTTAGAGCAGTTACAGCTATCCTACAATATTAACAATGAACTTAACCACTACGCATCCAACTTCAAATAACAATAGTACGATACCTAATACAGCAAAGAGAAAAAAAATACTGCACTCTTGTAATAAACACTGAATATCCGCTATATGCAGCATAGACTAAACAGATTTGAGTACGGGTAATGTACGCTGAAACCACGGACCAAACATTACCCTGGTAAGTACTATTGTAGTAGACGTGAACTATAGCATATTTAGCTGTAGCGCTGGTAGGGAAGTAATGCAGGCAATGAATTTACGATGACTAAAGGAAGGGAAGCGTGGAAGAGGACCCACAAACACCATAAATAGATAAAATAAAAACGAAATATGAATTGTGAGGGCGTAGCAGTGGGCGAGAATCTCCATGAAATAACTCGAATCAATAAAACGAGTACACACTGAGGTGACAAAACTCTTGGGATAGTGATATGCACATATACAGGTGTCGGTAGTATCGCGCATTGACGCTGCTGTCATTTTTACTCAGGTGATGTATGTGAAATGGTTTCGACGTGATTTGATACCGTACGACGGGAATTAAGAGACTTCTAATGCGGAATGGTAGCTGGAGCGAGATGCATGGACATTCAGTTTCGGAAATCTTTAGGGGATTCAATATTCCGAGATCCTCAGTGTCAAGAGTGTAACGAGAATACCAAATTTCAGACCTCTCACCACGGACAACGCAGTGGCCGACAGCCTTCTCTTAACGACCGAGAGCAGCGACAATTGCGTAGAGTTGTCAGTGCTAACACACAAGCAACACTACGTGAAATAATTTCAGAAATCAACAGCGATGAATGTATCGGCTAGATCATTACGGCGAAATGTGGTGTCAGTGGGTTATGGCAGCAGACGACCGACGTATGTGCGTTTGCTAACAGCACGACATCGTTTGCATCGCTTGTCCTGGGCTCGTGACCATATCGGTTTGACTGGAAAACCGTGGACTGGTCAGATGAGTCCCTATTTCACTTGGTAAGAACTGATGGTAGGGTTCGAGTGTGACGCAGATACCGCGAAGCCATGGACTTAAGTTGTCAACAAGGCACGGTGCAAGCTTGCGGTAGCTCCATTATTGTGTGGGCTGTGGTTACATGCATTGGACTGGATACTCTTGCCCCAACTGACCGATCATTGACTGTAAATGGTTATTTTCGACTACTTGTTCTCAAACAACGATGAAATCTTTATGGATGACAATGCGCCTTGTCACCGGCCAACAATTGTTCGTGATGGGTTTGAAGAACGTTCTCGACAATTCGAGCGAATTGTTGTTTGAGGCTGTAGGGTGAAAGAATGAACTAAGCTAGATGTGAGACATTTGCTGTCAGTTGTGAGGGAATTGTGCGTCCATCCAACGTAACCATTGATTACTGCTGTGGTAAAATTATAATCAGTCATAGTAATCCCGAAGACAATTATTGCTTTATGTAATGATGATAGTACAATAGTAGTAAATGATAACAAAACAAAATTTATTGAAATCTTGACGTTTCTAAAACAAATAATAAAAGAAACCATAAAGTTAAATGACAGAGAGAAGTCCGAAGTACCGAATTCAATATTCCAAAATCATTTCATCGGCGAAGATCGTAATACGCTTCCTCCTTTGTCCTGTCGCACCGGCACCGAAATGGTGTATACTAGGATAAGTTACCCGGAATATAAAATAGACACCGTTCAGTAGTGGGAGGCATTTAGACAGGAAAGATACCAATCAGATTCTATGTACTTCTACAGAGGTTGTATGAAAGTCTCTCCCTCTAGCAGTAGCGTGCTGTAGGTCTTTAGAGCAACGAAGAGTATCAAGCGAATGGAAAAAAGCACAGGTCATTCCTGTATTCAAGAAGGATGTCGAACTCATACACATATTTATAGGCTTATGTCGCTAACATAATTTAGTTGTAGAGTCATGGAACATATTTAATGTTTTATGCTGCAGCATTGTGAAGTTTATGGAAAGCAAAAATTTTCTCACAAAAAACAGCTAGGAGTTCGTGAATAGAGATCCTGAAAAATATAGCTCGCTCTAAACGCTCATGGAATCCTGAGCGCCGCAAATAAAGCCGCCCAAGTTGATACCCTGTTCCCCGACTTCCGGAAGCCATTCGATATAGTTTTTCACAGACGATCAGTGGACGAAATAAGGGGTTAGCGAATATCGGACCAGATATAAACTTGGATTGACGGCTTTCGAAGAGATAAAACTCAGAATTTTATTTTAACGGAATGAATTCGGCAGACGTGAAGCTAATTTATGCGAAGTACAGCAATGGAGTGTTATAGGGCCATTTGCTATTTACAGTATACATAAATCACATAATGGATGACGTTGAAAGTTCTATGAGATTTTTCGAATATTGTGCTGCTGTGAATGGGAAGGCTGCAACGCCAGAAAATCGTAGCGAACTTCTTTATCAGTAATTCTTGCAGTGACTGGTTATTGGCGCTGACTGTAAATAAATTTATCAAATTGCACATAAATAGGAGAACAGATTCACCACTCTTCCAGTACAGCATTAGTGAAAAATCATTGGATACAGAAGCAACCACCGAGCGAGGTGACGCAGTGATTAGCACACTGGACACGCATTCGTTAGGACGACGGTTCAAACCCACGTCCGGCCATCGTGATTTAGGTTTCCTGTGATATCCCTAAATCTCTTCAGATAAATGCCGGGACAGTTCCTTTGAAAGGTCATGGCCGACTTTCTTCCCAATCCTTCCCTAATCCAATGGGACCGATGACCTCGTTGTTTGGTCTCCTCTCCAAAATCAACCAACAGACCAGAAGCAACCATAAAATACAGTGCATGACAAATAAAGTGAAGCACCCAGAACAGCTGATCGGATGCCAACGTAACGTCGTATATGCAGGGTGGTCCATTGATCGTGACCAGGTCAAATATCTCGAGAAATAAGCGTCAAACGAAAAGACTGCAAAGAACGAAACTCGTCTAGCTTGAAGGGGGAAACCAGATGGCGCTATGATTGGCCCGCTAGATGGCGCTGCCATAGGTCAAACGGATATCAACCACGTTTTTTAAAAAATAGGAACTCCCATTTTTATTACATATTCGTGTAGTACGTAAAGAAATATCAATGTTTTAGTTGGACCACATTTTTCGCTTTGTGACAGATGGCCCTGTAATAGTCACAAGCATATGGCTCACAATTTTAGACGAACGTTTGGTAACAGGTAGGTTTCTTTAAATTAAAATACAGAATGTCGGTACGTTTGAACATTTTATTTCGGTTGTTCCAATGTGATACATGTATCTTTGTAAACTTACCATTTCTGAGAACGCATGCTGTTACAGCGTGATTACCTGTAAATACCACATTAATGCACTAAATGCTCAAAATGATGTCCGTCAACCTCAGTGCATTTGACAATACGTGTCGCACATGCACATGCAACGACAATGCGCTGACGCATGTTGTCAGGCGTTGTCGGTGGATCACGATGGCAAATATCCTTCAACTTTCCCTACAGAAAGAAATCCGGGGACGTCAGATCCGGTGAACGTGCGGCCCGTGGTTGTAAGTAGGCTGTTTAGGTTTTTATGTTGATAACGCCACTTAGCGCTCTGTATGAAAATCACTGACTGTGCTGTGTGCAGTCTTTGGCTGGTTGGCATTGTTGGAATATTGCTATTGTAGTATTGGGCAGTTAGACGTCAACAGCGCGTAGCGTAGCGCAGTTGGAGGTAGAGATGGGTCGAACTCGTTCATTCCCGTGAACTACTTCATTCATTTCACTCTTTGCCGTGAAGCGTTCAAATGAAGTAGTTCATTCATGAAGTACGGAAGCCTGACGAAGTTGCCCAGTTCGCCGCTCAGCCGCGGCTACGCTCGCTTCGTCTCGCTCGTACAATAAAGCTTCGTAATACTTCATAATTTTACCAACAGATGGCCGAACTATGCAGTAACGTGCACGCAACGTTTTACGCTCTTACAGCGTCTGAGTTAAGTAGAGCATGGTCGAAGGGGACAAAGGAAAGATAAACAGAGAAGCCTGTCACATATAAAGAGGGTATTACATTTAATCTAGCTCGACATTTTCTCATCAAGCGCTCAAAAAAGTCTTTATCTACCAAATTAAACATTATTTGTTGTATTCATGGACTGAGGGCTACCAACGAAATGCAGTCCAATTTTATGTTCCTTTTAAAATTTAATCCAAAATAGAATGAGTATGTTTACCACCGTCACAAAGTCTATATACCTACGTTAAGTAATTATTCAGAAGTTTTCCTGTAGATTTTATTTTTGTTGAAAATAATAACCCTCCTTCAAAACGTAAGCTGTCACCTGTAGTCATTGGTACAATTTCAGGTAAAATCCCTCTTTCAATGTTATTAACAAACCTTTTATTTTCATGTTGGCCGCCGATGTAGTGGGAGAGGAAGAGGGGAAGCGAGCGAGTGAACTAGAAAAAAGTGAGGAGTGTGCTATCTGTGAAGAGTTTGAAGTACCAGTTCATTGAAATTGAGTGGTTAGTTCACACTTCACTGGAGTGAAGCATTCATCTGAACGACTCATTCACGAGCTCCCCATCACTAGTTGGAGGTGAGCCGCCAGCAGTGGTGGATGTGGGGAGAGAGATCGCAGAATTTTAAGAGCGGACGATATGGACGTGTGTCCGCCAGAAAGAGTAAATTTGAAATACTGGATATCATTTTTTATATATATATATATATATATATATATATATATATATATATGTGTGTGTGTGTGTGTGTGTGTGTGTGTGTTCTCTATCAAAATCTTTCATTTGCTTATTATGCCTATCAGTAGTTAGTGCCTTCAGTAGATAGACTCTTTTATTTAGCTGGCAGTATTGGCGCTCGCTGTATTGCAGTAGTTCGAGTAACGAATATTTTTGTGAGGTAAGTGATTCATGAAAGGTGTAGGTTATTGTTAGACAGGATCATTCTTTTGTAGGGATTTTTGGAAGTGAGATTGCGTTGCGCTAAAAATATTGTGTGTCAGTTTAAGCACAGTCATTTATAATTTTTCTAAGGGAACGTTTCATGGCATGGTGTTTCGACGACCAATCCACCTGTCATGAAATATGCAATTCAATACCGCTTCAACCGCACGCGAGCTATGTGCCGGACATCCATCATGTTGGAAGTGCATCGCCATTCTGTCATGCAGTGAAACATCTTGTAGTAACATCGGTAGAACATTACGTAGGAAATCAGCATACATTGCACTATTTAGATTGCCATCGATAAAATGGGGTCCAATTATCCTTCCTCCCATAATGCCGCACCATACATTAACCCGCCAAGGTCACTGACGTTCCACTTGTCGCAACCATCGTGGATTTTCCGTTGCCCAATGTGCATATTATGCCGGTTTACGTTACCGCTGTTGGTGAATGACGCTTCGTCGCTAAATAGAACGCGTGCAAAACTTCTGTCATCGTCTAGTAATTTCTCTTGTGCCCAGTGGCAGAACTGTACACGACGTTCAAAGTCGCCGCCATGCATTTCCTGGTGCATATAAATATGGTACGGGGGCAATAGATGTTGATGTAGCATTCTCAGCACCGACGTTTTTGAGATTCCCGATTCTCGCGCAGTTTGTCTGCTACTGATGTGCGGATTAGCCGCAGCAGCAGCTAAAACACCTACTTGGTCATCATTTGTTGCAGGTCGTGGTTGACGTTTCACATGTGGCTGAACACTTCCTGTTTCCTTAAATAACGTAACTATCCGGCGAACGGTCTGGACAACTTGGATGATGTCGTCCAGGATACCGAGCAACATACATAGCACACGCCCGTTGGGCATTTTGATCACAATAGCCATACATCAACACGATATCGACCTTTTCCGCAATTGGTAAACGGTCCATTTTAACACGGATAATGTATCACGAAGCAAATACCGGCCGTACTGGCGGAATGTTAAGTGATACCACGTACTTATACGTTTGTGACTATTACAGCGCCATCTATCACAAAGGGAAGAAAGTGATCCAACTAAAACATTCATATTTCTTTACGTACTACACGAATATGTAATAAAAATAGGGTTTCCTATTTTTAAAAACGCAGTTGATATCCGTTTGACCTATGGCAGGCAGAGCCATCTAGCATGCCAACCACACCGCCATCTGATTTCCCCCTTCAAGCTAAGACAGGTTTCGTTGTTTGTAGTTTTTTCGTTTGACGCTTATTTCGTGAGGTATTTAGCCCGGTCACGATCAATGGACCACCCTGTATACACACCATTGGCGGATTAGAATAACAATCCTCTGTGACATGTAGAACGGCCACCGCTGTGCATTAGGGTTTTTTTGTGTTTAGCATTGTTACCAGGCCTAAACGGTCGTGAACAGAGTCAGATGTTCAGTGATCATTGTGAAGGACAGGGAGATGCCGCGTACTCGTGTGAGACAGCGTTATTAGCACCTGACAGAATGCGAAAGAAGCCTCATCATGGTTTTGTCTCGGTGGACGGCTGGTCGAATCGTGAAATATGCAGATTTATGGGGAATCCGCATTCGACAGTGTCCTGATTGGATTGCACGTGTATATGAGACAGGTACGCTCGTCGTCAAGGTTCTGGTCGACTAGTACAAAGTAGGATCGCCGTTTCCGTAACCCTTTCGCATCTGCACCTGGCATACGACAATAAATAATGGACTGAAAACAACAGTCTGTGTCGTCCCGTACCATTCGTTGGAGAATAGCACAAGCTGAACTGGGGAATTACCGTCTATGTGTAGGTAGCTGTTAACACCAAAACACAAACGGCTGCGTTCCTGGCGGTGTTCAAAAAATGGCTCTGAGCACTATGGGACTTAACATCTATGGTCATCAGTCCCCTAGAACTTAGAACTACTTAAACCTAACTAACCTAAGGACATCACACACATCCATGCCCGAGGCAGGATTCGAACCTGCGACCGTAGCAGTCGCGCGGTTCCGGACTGAGCGCCTAGAACCGCTAGGCCACCGCGGCCGGCTCCTGGCGGTGTCGCGACTGGAAAACATGGACTGCTGATGAGTGGCATCATGCTGTGTTCAATGATGCATCGCAATCCTGCACTACCCTGGATGACCATCAGCGACGAGCATGTCGTCAACCTGGGCTGAGGTCCCTTCATTCCAGTGTTCTGGAGAGGCACAGCGGTGTAACTCCTGGTGTAATGGTGTGTGGAGCCATCAAGTATGACTTCAGTTCGTAACACTTACATCGATTAGAAGTAGGTTTATTTTATGTAAGTGTGTATCTTCAATTTATTAATTGTGTATTCTGTTTTGTTTAAACTCCTTGATCTATCGCTAGAAAATTAGACTTTTGATTAATATTCTCAATAAATATTGCATTCCACAATACAAAAATGCTGTTTTTTTAAATTTCAGTCAACACGTAGTTGCTATTAATTTTAATATTTGCCCCTAAAAATTTTTAATGGAAACTAGTTCTGTGTAGTTTAGTTAGAACGCGTTCTTACTAGTTGAAACTAGCTGATACTGATAGCCTTAGTTAGAACTAGAATTTACTGCTGGTCAAAAGGGAAAGTCAGTTAAAACCAGTTTTAAGTAGGAAAAACGCGTTTTGACGAAGTGGTCCAGTATAAACTAGTTTTAACTAGTAAGAAAGCGTTCTAACTAAAAACGGGTTTTGACTTTAATATATATATATATAAAAGAAAGCAAAAGAATATGTTTAAATGACAAATTATTATAATACGAGTATGTGAATGTAGACTTTCCCGGTGTATACTGCTGATGAAGTCTTCTCGGGCTTCCATCCGGGTAGCTGCGTCGAAAATCCGCGACGTTCGATGAGTGCCATTCTCATCATCTTCTGCCGAAGATTTTATACAGCATTCGTACATCAAAAGCCGTGAGTACTGTTCGCCGCCATGTCGCCTGCCACCAATCTTCGCCACTGCTTCACAAATTCCATACGTTCAGTTATGTAATGGATATGGGCATGGACCAGTTAATTTGTGTGTTGTTTCAATAATAATCATATAAAACCTAAATGGTAATAACCATATTTTCAATCCTGATCACGAACCTACGCAGAGTTATCACCTAAGTATTACTAAAACCGAGTATCCTGATTTCATTGAACAATTCTTGCACTCATGTGTTTAAAATTGTTTTTTGTCTAAAGTAAAAGGTGTAGTAAAAGTTAAAGCTAAAACCACAAAAGTGAAGTCGGATCGGATAGGCTTTTGCTAAAGTATCCGTAGTTTATTACAAAATATAGTTTTGTAGGATTACAGTGCAATATTGCGTAAACATTATTGAAAAGAATACCTGCTTCACAGGTAATTAAAGGCAAATACATACAAATCTTTAACGAACAGATTTACAATAGTAATGATAGAAGTGAAGTTATGTTCATTTTCAAAGTTAGTGTGGTTTTGGTTTCTATAATGAATGGTTCCTTTTTTGAACTTAATTAAACCCTGTGTCGTATTTTATTGTTTGGCAAAGTAATTTATGAACTACTCGAAGCGAATGATTAGCTTTCACAGTTAGTCTTCACTATTGGAATAACCAAAGAGTTTTGACTACTGAAACTGCATTAGTTTATGGGTCCCATCATGTCCGCCTATTAAGAAAAAATTGTTACGAAGGTAAACTGCTATACGTGGAGGATCTTCAACAATGTATTTATTATGTTATTCATTTTTATTTGTGTTTTTCATGTCAGTCAGGATAGAAGCCCCTCATGTCCAAACTTAGTTCTGCACTTCATGCAGTGTCATTTCAGTAATTGATTAAGTAATGCTCTTGAGTGTGCTCTCCCAACGTTAAAGTCCGTTTGATTTTTCTGTTAATTTCTCCAAATTCGAATAGTCCGAAACCTCCATTAGAAACGCGCGCGGTCAATCTTCGAAAACCTCTCAAAGGGTAACATTAGCGTGTTTCACGGCACGTTAGAATGAAATAAGTTAGTGTTATAGTGCCTTTCCCGTGACAGGACTAAAGGTTCGGTTATTAGGGAAATAGGTTAGTGTCATAAGTTCACGTGTGGTAGTGATTGTGGGACCTCTGTCGCCACAACGGTATCTATGTCCTTATGCGTTCCCTCTCACGCGTTATTATAACGCTGTCGTTTTTCTACAGGACAGAGCTTTTCCACACCTAGTACTTGCCCCTGTGAATTGTCCCTATGAATTGTCCGCGTGATGTTAAGGTTCTGCCATAGACGAGAAGATCCTCAGATCTTTCCCCAGTAGAACATGTGTGGGGCAGTTCGGACGTTAGCTCCATTCCTGTGCCAGTATCAAGGATATCACTGGACCAGCTGGAGCAGTTGCATGTAAGCTTATCACGAGACAGGAAACAATGACTGACACTATTTACAGCCAAATCAGTGGTTTCATCTAAGCTAGAAGGGGTGCGACGTCATACTAAAAAAATTCTCATACTGCGAAGTTATTTGTAAATCTGACTCACTTTTGCAATTGCTGAAATAACATCCTACACGCTCTCAGCCAGTGAAACACTTCGTTTCCTCCTCCAATTCTGGGTTCATTACGTTTCCTATCAGACAGCGTACCTAGGAGTCATCATCCAGAACGACCTGAAGTGGAGTGAGTACATGAAACAAATTATACGAAGAGCAAATATCAGGCTGAGATTCATTGGAAGGATCCTAAGGAGAAGTAATTCACCCGCTTATGAAGTGGTAAACAAAACACTTGTTCGGCGGATTGTTGAGAATTGTTCATCAATCTGGAGCCCTTATCAATTAAACAGAGAAGATAGAGGAAATCCAATGAAGAGCGGTGCCGTCTGTCACATGATCGTTTAGTAAGCACGGGAGCGTTACAGAGATGCCCAGTTATCTCCAGTGATAGTTGATACAAACCGCATGTTCGAAGAAGACTCGAGGGACGTACTACTGCTTCCCATATGTCTCGCGAAATGACCACAACGAAACGATCTGAGATTAGAGAACGTAATGATATTTATCGGCAGTCGTTCTTGCTATACACTATTCTCGAATGGGATAGAGAAGGAGGAAAATGATAATGGTACTATAAGTATATTCCACCACATACATCTACAGCTACATCATTCCTCTGCAATCCACAATTAATTGCCTGGCAGAGGGTTCATCGAACTACCTTCTTCTCTAGCGTTCCGCTCTCGAGCAGCAAGCAGGAACAATGAACACTTAAATCTTTCCGCGCGAGCCCTGATTTCTCTTATTTTATTATGATGATCATTTCTCCCTCCATTTGTAGGCGCTAACAAAATATTTTCGCACTCTGAGGTGAAAGTTGGTAGTTAAAATTTCATCAGAAGGTCCGGCTGTAGCAAAAAACGCCATTGTTTTAGCGACTGCGATCCCAATTCTTGTATCATATCCGTGCACTCTCCCCCATATTCGGTGATAATACAGAACGAGCTGCCCTTTCCGAACACTTTCGATATCCTCCGTCGATCTAATTTGATGCCGATCCCACACCGCACAGCAAAACTCCAGAAGAGAGTGGACAAGCGTAGCGTAAGCAGTCTCTCTAGTAGGCCTGTTACATTTTCTAAGAGCTCTGCCAACAAATCGTAGTCTTTGGTTTGGTTTGGTTTCCCCAGAACATTTTCTCTGTGATCGTTCTAGTTTAAGTTATTCGTAATTGTAATCCCTAAGTATTTAATTCAGTTTACAACCTTTAGATCTGTGTGATTTATCGTGAAATGAAAATTTAGAGAATTCTTTTTTGAGCTCATGTGGATAACTTCACACTTTTCGTGGTTTAGAGTCAATTGTCACCTTTTGCATCATACAGATTCCTTGTCTAAACATTGTTTATGTAGAGGTTCCACAACACTTCCTTGGGGAACGCCAGATATCACCTACTTTTTTGTCGATGACTTTTCGTCAATTACTACGAACTCTAATCTTACTGACGGGAAACACGAATCCAGTCACATAACTTAGACGATACTTCACTGGCACACAATTTAATTATAGAGTAAGATGGTTTCCGCGGTATAGAAGTAGATGGTAGTTTTCTGTCTTTTGAATAATTGCTTAGCCATCGGCAACAGTGTAAGCAGGCTGTTTAGGTTTTTTTACTGGTAACGCCACCTCTGTATGAAAATCACTGGCTGTGCTGTGTGCAGTCTGTGGCTGCTTTGCATTGTTGTAATACTCGCCATTGTAGTGTTAGGCAGCTGGCTGTGAACAGCGCGTAGCGTTGCGCAGTTGGAGGTGAGCCGCCAGCAGTGGTGGATGTGGAGAGAGAGATGGCGGAGTTTTGAAATTTGTCATGCTATATTTATATATGATGATATCATGGTAAATACATTGTTTGTTCTCTATTAATATCTTTCATTTGCTAACTATCCCTATCAGTAGTTAGTGCCTTCCATAGTTTGAATCTTTTATTTAGCTGGCAGTAGTGGCGCTCGCTGTATTGCAGTAGCTTGAGCAGCGTAGATTTTTGTGAGGTAAGTGATTTGTGAAAGGTATAGTTTAATGTTAGTCAGGGCCATTCTTTTGTAGGGAATTTTGAAAGTCAGATTGCGTTGCGCTAACAAAATACTGTGTGTCAGTTT
This sequence comes from Schistocerca serialis cubense, assembly GCF_023864345.2. Lineage (NCBI taxonomy): Eukaryota > Metazoa > Arthropoda > Insecta > Orthoptera > Acrididae > Schistocerca > Schistocerca serialis. The sequence continues at coordinate 772,176,001 of NC_064641.1, read as the reverse complement.
AAGCACAGTCATGTATAATTGTTCAAAGGGGACGTTTCATATGTCGACCCTGAGCCGAGGATACCTCACTGGAATCTTCTGATTTTTTTTCCTTGTAGTTTGTGTAATCAGTGTAGATTTTGTTTATTGATAGCGCGTAATCATAGAGAGAATTTCCTTTGTAGTTGTAGTTTTTCATTGTTGTACAGTAAAACAGTTGTGGCATGCATGTAGATTTGCACCAAGTATTTCGCAGCTGCGCTGGCAATTAAGTAGACATTATTTCCATTGCTATGTTATTTTATTTTGCTCTTCAAATTGTGCTTTTCTGTGTTATCGTGTGAAATATTGTGACAATTATGGCGTGTGAAAAACGTAATACTAGGCTCCAAAGTAAACTGAGAAATGACAGTGAAGACGAAAGCAGTGTGTTAGCGCCACAGAGTAATGAATTAACTAATGTTCAAAGTAGTAATTTGGTAATTGCGCATAGGGAAATGGAGCGGGCGGCAAACAATGGTGTAGACAGTGAAACAGGTAGTGAACAGGGAAGCGTTATCGATCGATTGGTCGGCAACAGCTCGCCTCAGGAATCGGGAATGACAGAACACAATATTGCAAATACTGCAGACTCAGGTTTTGGGTTCTCACCGTTTTCTCAAATGAGTCAAGACACATTTTCCGCTTGTCAAAATGTGAATGTTGCCGGTGCAACTTCATTGCCGAAAAGCACTGAGGAACATGTTTCAGACACCAGTGCATTGTTATTACAATTAATGCAACAAATGGGACAAAAGCTTGAAAAGTTAGACACAATGGAACAACACCAGAGATAAACACAGCAACAGTTAGACACAGTGGAACAAAATCTCAAAAAGTTAGACACAGTGGAACAAAATCTTAAAAAGTTAGACACAATGGAACAAAATCAGAGACAAACACAGCAACAGTTAGACACACTGGAACAAAATCAGAGACAAACACAGCAACAGCTTCAAAAGTTAGACTCATTGGAACAAACTCTTGAACAAACGCGTGAAGATTTAACTACTGAGTTACATAACATTGAATCGAAATGTCAAAAAGTCTGTAATGACGTAAAAACTCAAATTTGTGAGCATTTTCAACCTATTTTTTCGCGGCATGAAAAGGCATTACAGAATCACGAAGCAGCCATAAAAGAACTGCAAATTATTGTTCATGAAAATCATGAGACCTTGCAAGCTAAATTTGACTCAGTTGCATCTACCGATTCGGTTACGCAACTTGCAAAAACTCAGGAAAACTTAAAGAACACAGTAGATTCGATTTCAACACAAATGGACACTCTGAAACTTGGTTCAGAAAAACACATTGAGGAAATGTGTTCACTATCGGAGAAAGTAGCCGAACTTTCGGACCAGTTCACTAACTTATCTACGAAGGTAAATGATAATCTGAACGACACAAAACCGGTAGTCTTTAATGACACAGAAGAGTGCAAACAAATTAGGAAATTCAAACAAAATCAGAATCAAATTAATACGCAACACCAAAGAGAAATCCGGGAAGTACAAGATCAGCTGACTCAGGTAATACAAGAATTACGTATTTCAGAGGCCACTCGCGCTCCAATACGGGAAGAGGGACTTAGAAATACGGAACAACCACAAAATAATAACACAGGACACTTCGGTAGTTATGAAAGAAATTGGCAAGGTGCACCGAATTTTGAAATGGAACCGCCGAAACGACGTAACAATGACCGATATGCGACTCTCCGACATGATGACTTTGACTATAAGCTGTTCATTACTACACGTAAATTCAAAACATTTAAGAATTCTGCCAACGACATTCATCCACAAGCGTGGCTCCATCAATTCTCTCATTGTTTTCCTCCCAACTGGTCATTAGAACACAGATTAGAATTTATGTGTGGCTACTTGGAGAATGAACCAGCTGTAAGAATGCGATCGGTAATTCACGATTGCCACAGTGAAGGAGAGTTTTACCATGCCTTCCTCTCAGCATATTGGTCTCAAGCCACACAAGACCGTGTAAAACATAGCATCATGATGATGAAACACTTTGAACAATCTGAATTTTCCAGTCTTGTCAAATATTTTGAAGACATGTTGCATAAGAATCAGTATCTTTCAAACCCATACAGCCCCTCAGAACTCATCCGCATTTGCTTAATCAAACTGCCTGAACATTTACGACATATTATTTTGGCAGGACGTTGCAAAGACGACATTGAAGCATTTCAGGGACTTTTACAAGAATTAGAAATTGACACTGACAATCGCGGAACGCGAAACCGGGAAAACAATCACTACAGGTCACATCCGTCACAATTCCGTGACGACGGAAGTAATAACTGGACACGACAAGGCTATTCTCACAACACAAATCGTGACCAAAACAGACACCACCCTTATGACAACCGCTGGCAGAATAATAGTTACAGAGAAAGATCACATTTTCGTAGAAATGAATATGACAGAGATAACCATAGAAACAGACAATATGGTAACCAGAACTGTTATTATCAAGGGAGACAGAATAATTTCAGACGCAACGGTCGAGCGCGCAGTTACGATTCAGGGAGAAATTCTCCACCACGTGACGGACAAGGAAGAAACTACGGAATCTACCGACATGACGACAGACGATATATTCGTAACGACAGACCTGAATTGCATCAGAACTGGCGGGATTCAAACAGGGCAGGGCCTTCTCGTCAGAATGAATTTGTAGAAGTTAGGTCTCCTAATCCCAATAACGGCGCGCGCCAACAAAGAGACAGACAATGACTCGCACAGCAGGCAGCCGCGTGCGCCCGCTGGCTCCAAGAAAAATAACATAAGACGCTAGCCTTGAGAAAAATTTTAGCATTCTTTACCGATGTATACAACATGATAATTGCTTTGAAGTTGAAACTCTGCGTACTAGGAAGAGTAAAGGTTTACACCACATTTCACATGTAAAACCATTTATTGAAAGATAATCTGCTTTTTAACTTAGTCTTTGCCATAAAATTTTTCGCTTCACATTACTAATATGCATTGTCAGACTTAGAATCTGTTAACATACAACAATGTTTGAAGTTAAATATCCAATCAAGAACCAAGAGAACTTATTTCAACAGAAATTATGAATGCATTGTTATAGTGAACAGACGACACAATGTTGTTATTTGTACATTCTTGCCTGTTAGTTGCACGATTACGTAACGTCTATAAGGCTCACATACTTAGAACATATACTGGTACTGCTAATGAGATTCTAATGCAACATTTCGGTTTACTTGAAAATATATTCTGGATTTAAAGTACTTTCTGTGAGATGCCAGATGACACGGTGGTTGGTTTATGTGACAGCTGCACGATTTTATCACGACGCTACTAATGAGTGACAATATACAATGTTGCTTTTGCGGTGTTTCTGTTTTATATCTGCACAGTTTTTCTGTTTTATTCTGCAAAGTAAAACTTGTTTTAGTAGTAACTTTTGTGGTATAGCTATAATGAGATTGCCTTTTCCGTAGCACAACAATACGTTACAGCACAGTACTTTCTTCATCATGGCAATAAGCGTAATAACTAAGATATCTATACATAAAGCATTTCACTTTTGTTTATCATGAGGTAAGTACATTGACTTCTGCAGAACTTAGCTTTCGGAGGACGATAAGTACGACACTTCCACAGAATTATCTTACAGCGAGACGCACATTTAGCGCTACAGGACACGCATTTGAGTGATTAATTTTGTACTTAAAACATTTATTTTTTAAAGATATTTGAAGTACAATGATACAAAGGTTTTCACTGATACATTTCATTCCATTGTTCTAATCTGTAACACCTGAGGGTATAATTACATTAATCCTCAGGGGGGTATACGCCTACTTTGTGTACCATGTGTGTGGCAACCACAAGGAACCCTAGCTAATATGGTATTTGCTTATACAACTTTACACATCGGTACCATATTTCTCTAACACAGAATTACACAGCTATCTGATCATTTAACTGAGAGATAAACTTTTTTTATTACATCAGTGACAGATGTTTACGCAATTACACAGTTGGATAACTTCACACTTATGAAATTGTATTTTGTCTGTACTTTGTGAAATGCTCATATTTTTTCGGAACCATTGTGATACTATGAGAGCTTTGAATGATGTATTTGGTATGGATTCATGATTTTTAAAGTACGTTTGAGGCAGATGACACTTTTGACATGAGCAAAGAATTTTTTTAATTATTGGAGGAAGCTACGACGATTTTGAGATTTGACTGAGGTTTTATGATGTTATTTTTACGACGACGATGTGTATTTTGCTGCTGAGGTATGTTTACGATTAATAGGCTGAGGCTATATGAGTTATTTGATTATGCTTCATATTTATAATGACGAAATATTGACGAGTGTCGATGGATACGTATATGTGTAATAAGGTAAGGAGTAATGAATAGTGCGTAGGGACTCTTGACTTGTGAAAAAGGATGTTGGAAACCAAGAATCGTACTTTAAGAGTTATGAAATATGTGTAAATGCGTGAATGTATCACAATGCCGGCGAAAATTTTTTGGACAACGTTATATTCATAGGATTTTCTTTCTACAGATTTGCAACGCTAATTCTTGACCTGTGAAATATTTTTATGTGAGACTGTCACTGTAGCGGAAACTGGTGTCGTAAATATTTCCGTAAGAAAGTTAAGTGACCACCTGCACGTAATGCGTCGTGGGCACGCAGCTGTGTCAAACACCTGGAGAACAAGCCATTAGGGTGTGCCTTTCCGGAAGCACAGGTAGAAAAAAAAAGAAAAAAGGCAGGCCTTTATCCTCGCCATTGGCATTCCTTTAGAGAAAATATTGCAAATGCGACACCCTCATTACTTCCATTAACCTTGCTATTGACATTCCTTTGTAGAAAGCATCGCAAATATTACACGCTCATCACCTGAAAACGTATGATTACTCGTACTTTGTGCTAATTACTGCAATGCTTATGAATTGATGGGAAATATTCGTACATCTGCGCACCTGATTATGACAAGTGTCTTTCTATGAGAGTTGAGAGCTACTGACTTACGAAATGCCACATGACTATTGAATGATATTTTTATGCTTTGCTTTTCGTAGTTGCTTATTTCACTTGATATCTGGTTTCCAGCTGTGTTGCAGCATTGCTTTTATAAAATAAAATGCATTTGCTAATGTGAACACTTTCTGTCAACAGATCTATTAAATAATTATTTTATGATCCACATTCTTTAAAAAAGGAGCACTTGGAAAGGAAAGAACAATAAGAAGGAACTAGTAACAGTAACACATAATTTTCTTTTCAAGTACATGGTAATATTTCTTTTTACAATCAGTTGTTGTGGTGCACCACTTTAATTACATAGATATTAAGATGTGAATATACATTTCCCTTATCTGCATTGTTGTTTTTACTGTAATATTTTTTCTGCTTGAGCTTTGTCATGTATAGATATAAGTTTTATATTTTTTATATTTTTTTATATTTGCTGCTGCTGTTTGCCAGCCATAGTGCTACTGAATTTTAAATTGTGTTACTCTGTTAAGCTAATTTTACTACTGACTTATTTTTCTTGCTACTGTACATTGGCTCATATTAGTTGTAATGTTGCATTGCTTGGTAATTTATATTTACTGTAGCTTGCTTTGCAATTTTCCATTTTTTTTGCATTGCTGTTTGTGTTAATTTGTGATGTGCTGCTGCATTGCCTCGTCCCTTAGTTTAGTATCTGAGCTCAGTAGATTTAAGTTAGCTTAAGAGGAGACTATATAAGAAACTAACTATTATAAATTTATAAGAAATGCATTGAGAAGCTATCAGATAATGGTCTGGCAAAATAAAAAGGATACTGTACAGTGGAGAAAAACTATTATTGACAGAGGATGTGAACAGAATACAGAAAGCAGAGAGAAAAACTATTTTTGACAGAGGATGTGAACGAAATACAGAAGGCAGGCTTAGATAGGACTTTTGGGAATAATGATGAATGAAGGGAGATCTCCAAGAAGCAAAGAAAGTTTTGTTTGCAAAATACTGCAATGAAACAAACCCTGTCCTTTCCTTTTGTGTTATCCCACTATGTGTTTGGGTACCCTTGTGTATATATGTTCTTCCTGTCTTTATATGTTTACCTCATCAGACTTTTGTTGTAGAATTTTTCTCATACTCAGCTACATGAACTATGATGAGGAATACTGTTATCCTCAAATATAATTTGCGTTAATAATAAGTTATTTACTTTGTAAAGATGTTAGACATTATTAATTCTGTTTTGTTTTAATGCTCATGTGTAAAGTTGATGTTTCAAAAGTTATTCTGATCTTTTATGTATTTACTTATGTCATAATTCCTGTAACACTGATGTATATGTTTATTTCTATTCTTTTGTAAAGCCCCTATTACTACAAACGTTATCTGTATTATTATGTTTTTAATGATGTGTTTTGTACCTTTGTTATTGTATTCTTATGTTATAAAATTGTAATTGTCACCAGTTCATGATATTATTAACTTGTTAGTTAAATTTCACTGCACACGTTTCTGTTGGTCATAGTATATGGACAATATGTGAGAAGCAGGGACTGATAGTGTTTGCACGTGTGTTAATGATTCAGCAAGGGACTGGATAACAGCATTGCTGGTTCTAAGGACAATTTCAAAAACTTTGTGAGTACACAAGTGGTGGTTTATGGACTTGCTATATTATCCGCAAGACTCTTCAACGGTGATTGTGCACCTGCACAGTCACAACAGATGGCTGCTGGCTATCTCTCCAAGGACTACAGTGGGTCTGCATCTTTGATGACCCACCAGTACCATTATCTCTACAAGGACTACAGTGGGTCTGCATCTATGATGACCCACCATGCCATTATTTCTACAAGGACTGCAGTGGGTCTGCACCTCTGGTGGCCCACCAATACCGTAATCTCTACCAGGACTACAGTGGGTCTGCTCTGTGATGACCTACCTACCAATACTCTTCAAAATTTCGACTGACTCTGCTGTGGGTTTGCTCTGTTGTGGCCCATTACCTGTCTGCATGTGGAGAGTCAGCACTGTCTTTCCATTGGAAGGACAACACTACTTCTTCAAGACTGCATGGAAATCCACTACTTCCGTGTGCATTTTCTTTTACTGCTCAGACTTTGAGAAAAACACTGCTATTCTCCTGTTATGTACGATTAGGACTGTCTTTATGGACTGTGAGACAATTTTAGCTTTTGACCAACATTGTATCAATAAGTGTGTGCATTTGATTTCTTTGTTATTGTAATTATGAAAAAAAATTTTCAAATCTGTATTGGCCATTGCCCAATCCAATTTGTAAAATTTTTTGTAGGGAGCATGGGGGCTATGTAAGTAGGCTGTTTAGGTTTTTTATTGGTAACGCCACCTCTGTATGAAAATCACTGGCTGTGCTGTGTGCAGTCTGTGGCTGCTTTGCATTGTTGTAATACTCGCCATTATAGTGTTAGGCAGCTGGCTGTGAACAGCGTGTAGCGTTGCGCAGTTGGAGGTGAGCCGCCAGCAGTGGTGGATGTGGAGAGAGAGATGGCGGAGTTTTGAAATTTGTCATGCTATATTTATATATGATGATATCAAGGTAAATACATTGTTTGTTCTCTATTAATATCTTTCATTTGCTAACTATCCCTATCAGTAGTTAGTGCCTTACATAGTTTGAATCTTTTATTTAGCTGGCAGTAGTGGCGCTTGCTGTATTGCAGTAGCTTGAGCAGCGTAGATTTTTGTGAGGTAAGTGATTTGTGAAAGGTATAGTTTAATGTTAGTCAGGGCCATTCCTTTGTAGGGAATTTTGAAAGTCAGATTGCGTTGCGCTAACAAAATATTGTGTGTCAGTTTAAGCACAGTCATATATAATTGTTCAAAGGGGACGTTTCAACAGGCAAGATAAGGTCAATTTTCGCGTTCTGGTCCTAGAGGGGTCAACTGCGCCGGACCGACCGCCGCGTCATCCTCCGCCAATGGCGTCATTGAATATGGTGTGAAGCGTCATGTCGTCAGCACAGCGCCTCTAGCAGTACAGCCAGGATTCTTGACCATCGAAATGGTACTAATCGCTAATCGGTCAATTAGATCTCTTCAAATGGCTTCAGGAGTCCGAATGCACACTACATCAGACCTACCAAGAAAAATTCCGTGGCAGTATCGCGAATCCAACACTGCGCATGAAAGTCAGCCGCGCTGACCTCTCAGCTGAGGTGGAGTGCAGTCGGCAAAGAGTACAGTGCATGTTATTGATTCGACACCTTGGTCAACTTCACGAGTCCCCTGTCTACCAGCGCCGTCCATGTACACAGAGTGATTCACCTAAGCTGTTCATTTCGGACATTCCCTGAACCGTTTGTGATATCCTAATTCTGGCCTCAGGCAAATGAATTGTGAAATTTTATCCTATTCTGTTCTATCGGTTGCGCCTTTTTCCCTCATTGTTCGCAGGGTTGGCGTGGTTAAATCGGATTTGGCATTTTAATTTGAAGGTGTGGCCAGATGCCCTTCCTGCTACCACCCCGTACCCCCTGGGATGGAATCGGAGTACCCCATCTGTCTGTATCAAGTGTAAATCATGGAAAAGTGCGGATGTGTGTCAAATGTCTGTGAGTCGTGTAACGGAGGCGGGACGTGGGGATCAGCCCGGTATTCACCTAGAGAGATGTGAAAAACCGCCTAAAAACCACATCCAGGCTGACCGGAACACCGGCCCTCGTCGTTAATCCAGCGAGCGGATTCGACCCGGGGCCGGCGCTCCTACCCGAGTCCAGGAAGCAGCGCATTAGCGCTCTCTGCTAACCTGGCGGGTCACGCAAATGAATTGTGAAATATCCCTTATGAAATGACGTACAGCATCTTTTCCTAGCTGTGTTGAGAACAGATTATCGGATCAACTTGGCTTTTCGATTTTAATTGTAGCGAGAAACAGATTAAAACTGTGTGCCGGACCGCGAATAGACCTCTGGAAATTTCGCCTTTCGCTGGCGAGTACTCTGGGCTACACAAGCACGACTCACGACGCGTCCTCATAGCTTTACTTCCGCCGGTACCTCATCTCCTACTTTCCAAATTCCACAGAATTTCTCCTGCAAAACTTGCAAGACTAGCACTACTGGAAGAAGGGATATTGCGTAGACATGGCTTAGCTACAGCCTGGCGGATGTTCCCAGAGTGAAATTTTCACTCTGCTGCGGAGTGTACGCTGATCTTAAGGTCCCGAGTGCGAGTCTCGGCCCATCACACTGTTTTAATCTGTCAGGAGGTTTTGGGCTAATTACAGTACTTATAACTTAGGATATATCTGTCTCGAATCTGAACCCGACAACTGTCTTATGCGGAAGTTCGTGATTTCATACCGAATCAAGGACACCTGGTTGAAGATGACTTACAAGTTCGTGGCACCCTACATCGGTAATTCTGGAATTCCTTAGCGTTAATGACAGATTCCACTCCCGCAGGCATACGTTCAATCAGGTGCTGGAAGGTTTCTTGGGGAATGGCAGCCCATTCTTCGCGGAGTGCTACACTGAGGAGAGGTATCGATGTCGGTCGGTGAGGCCTGGCACGAAGTCGGCGTTCCAAAACATCCCAAAGGTGTTCTTTAGGATTCAGGTCAGGAGTCTGTGCAGATCAGTCCATTACAAGGATGTTATTGTCGTGTAACCACTCCGCCACAGGCCGCGCATTATGAACAGTTGCTCGATCGCGTTGAATGATGCAATCGACGTCCCCGAATTGCTCTTCAACAGTGGGAAGCAAGATGGTGCTTAAAGCATCAATGTAGGCCTGTGATGTGATAGTCCCATGCAAAACAACAAGGGATGCAAGCCCCTCCACGAAAAAACACGACCACACCATAGCCCCACCGCCTCCAAATTTTACTGTTGGCACTACACGTGCTCGCAGATGACGTTCACGGGCATTCGCCATACCCACACCCTGCCACAGGATCTCTATATTGTGTACCTTGATTCGTCACTCCACGCAATGTTTTTCCACTGTTCAATCGTGCAATGTTTACGCTCCTTACACCAAGCGAGGCGTCTTTTGTCATTTACCGGCGTGATGTATTGCTTAAGAGTAGCCGCCCGGGCATGAAATCCAAGTTTCCTCACCTCCCGCCTTTCATAGTACTTGCAGAGGTCCTGATGCGGTTTGGAATTCCTGTGTGATGGTCTCGACAGATGTCTGCCTATTACACATTACAACCCTGTTCAACTGTCGGTGGTCCCTGTCAGTCAACAGATGAGGTCGACCTGTACGCTTTTGTGCTGTGCGTCTCCCTTCACGTCTCACTTCACTGTCACATCGGAAACAGTGGGGCTAGGGATCTTTAGGACTGTGAAAATTTCGCGTACAGACGTATGACCCAAGTAACACCCAGTCACATGACCACGTTCGAAGCCCGTGAGTTCCGAGGAGTGCCTCATTCTGCTCTCTCACGATGTCTAATGACTACTGAGGTCGCTGACATGGAGCACCTTGCAGTAGGTGGCAGCTCAATGCATCTAATATGAAAAACGTATGTTTTTGGGGGTGTCCCGATACTTTTGATCACATAGTGTGTGTCAAGTGAGATTAGGAGAAACAGAGACTTTTGCACCACTGTGATACCGTTATAAAAGGGGCGTAGAGGAAATGCAAATTTCGTTCTATCAGTGTCTTTCACTTCCTGAGTTCTGACTGGTTTGAAAGAATAAATCTTTCACAAATGAAGAGGTACTAGACATACAACTTTTTTAGGGAGAATGCAGAAGGAACGTGTAGAGAACAGTTGAGTTTTACGAAAAACGCTATCCCGACAGACGATATCCACATTCAGCGAATGTGCAAAAAATGTGTTATTGGAAGGCCACTGGAATGCTAGGCGGAGGGTAAAGAGCAAACCTGCACCTAGTGGAATCAACGAAGTACTTGTTTTGGCACCTATTGTTTGTAATCCCCAAGTTAGTTGTAGAGAAATTACAAGTGCCTCTTGAATAATTCAGCCAAACGTTGTCCGCATTTTGAGCGCAAGCAGCTCCCATCCGTATCATGTGACATTTCACCAGCACATTAACCAGCAGGACTGTAGAAGACGCATGGAATTCCGTCTCTCAGTTCTGAAACGACATCAGGACAATAGATTCTTCCTTCAAAGAACTGTATATACCGATGAAGCTATTTTTACATATCATGGAAAGCAAAAAAATGGTTCAAATGACTCTGAGCACTATGCGACTTAATTTCTGAGGTCATCAGTAACCTAACCTAAGGACATCACACACATGCATGCCCGAGGCAGGATTCGAACCTGCGACCGTAGCGGTCGCTCGGTTCCAGACTGCAGCGCCTATAACCGCACGGCCACTCTGGCCGCCATGGAAATCAGAACGTAAGAAATACGCATTACTTGGCCCTGAGCTTCTATACTGGCTGAGTCAGTTTGATTATTAGAGGAAGTGGTATGTGAACATTTGCTTCTGGATTGTTGTAGACCACGTCATTGGTTTTCAGTTTATTGACCTTTAGAATTATGATACTATTGTCATTGAAAAGGCGTATTTGAAGCCGAAGTTCTGTAATTAATGCAGCCATGAGAAGAAACGGAAAGAACATACAATTCATCTCGGTATAAACAGAATTACGAGATCTTCAACGGTTCCGGAAATATCTACGATCAGCAGCTCAGCTGAATACGTTGAATACTGTACGTGATGGACTGTACATCAGTCGCACGCCTTTATAAATTTTTTTGGTTCAGTTCTCTCTTCGCCTGTGCTTTCTGTAATATATATGTGGTGGTATAAACTCCCTATCGCTTCTACTAAGCATTCGCGATACCATTTTCTTTTCATGCTTCTGTTCACTTCAGTGAAAGTATTTTCGTAGCCTATGACTGCGATGTCAGTAACCACGATGTATTCCTTCCGTTCTTCAAGTCACTGTCGTACTAGTGCACACCGAGACGTAGTTGCTAAAAGACTGTTCCTTCCCAAAAAAAATTTTTCTTTCATTAGCAGTTTGTCAAATACTTTCCTCGTTCTTTTATTAATTATTCTTGGACATATCTATTAAGAAACCTTACAAGTCATATTCGTATATAACTCTCGCATCCACAGATTCCTCCATTCTATAGGGCAAATAGAATTCCACTCTCGTGGCACTATTTTAGCCCTGGCACTATCACCTTCATGCTGCATTCATGTTATAGATTAACAGTTTCGGCTGTAACATGTATACTTCATACTTCAGAAATTCTACTTTGATGCATTCACTCGCCGTTGCTTTCCTGTTTTTTTAATTGTTTCATATCCGTTTATACCTCAGCTCATTGATACACGTTGGACTCTTATATTCACTGAAGGCATCGTTTCTTCCTCTTCGTCTTCTGGTTGAGTCAGTTATTTCTGGTAGCGTTTTATCCACGTTTGTTTGTGATAATTATTCTGCAGCATTTCTTTCTTGCTTGATGGGTTGTTTCACATGTTCGTTGGCGATCCCGCATTTACTATGCGCATTGTTTCCTTTACCTGATATTAATTTATCATACTATTCTTGATGAGCATTCTTTGCTCGATTCTGAAGAAGTTAATTTGATCTAGATACATCACGCATGTTCTTTTCATTACATGTAAATTTACATGTTAAGATTCTTGTAATTCTTTAATTACTTTTTTCGGTTTGATCATTCCATATTTTAACATCATTCTTCCTCCTGCAGTTCTGCTTTTTTCGTACAGTTTCTATTACTTCTCCGTTAAAACATGGTTTGATACTTTCAAAATCTGTGATTATGTTGTTCAGTGTAGTTTTTTATAAATACAGTCAGAGTCATTGTATAAATTTCTTTTGAAAGATAAATGTTTTTTCCTTTGTGTATGTACATTATTCATATATTTCTCCCCTCTAGATGATAGATTTATGTTTAGTGTAACGACCAAGTGGTCTGAGTCCATGACACTTCGTCTATAAAATATAAAATATGGGCGTAAGAATTGTTAAGGTTTCATTTACGTAAATTGTACACACAGCCTTAACCGCTACTGTGACCGAACAGCAGCCAAATTAAGCAGACTTTACGTGAGTGTAAAATCGCTATATTATACGTCCAAATGATTCCATTGTCATGAAAAAATCAGTTCATTTTCTCAGTAGAACTCTGGAATATAGTTCGACCATTTCTGCGTAAACATTGTTCATTCTCAGAGAACGAACCGCTGAAACTTCTTCAGCTCGCCACAGCCTTTCATATTGAAATGGCGTGTTCGTTTGCCGTGTTCCACTCTCGACGCCTTAGCGTGTCCCGCTGACAGGACTACTATATCATAGAAAGATGTGCGACCACACGACAAGGCTTTCCCCCTCACTTTCGTTTATTACATGCTCTGTCACCCTCAGATGTTATCCTCTTCAGACACAATATCTAAGAGCATAGGTCTAACATTTTCTTGATGTATTACTTTCCTCGGTAAACACAAGGCTCCACCTCCGGTGTTATCCATCACTACCGCTGTCTCTGCCACGTGCGTTCCATTTACGAATGCGACATCAAAAACCTGCAAAGAAAACATCTCCCAAGATCTCACATGTGCCTTTTATGTTAACTACGAGTACCTAAATGGTGCTGCATTAGTAGGTGAACTGTATCTTTCTAACCATAACATAGTTACTGGCAAGTGAGTTTATATCTGTACAGGTAAATGATAATTTGTGCAAACAATAAGAAACTTACTGAAGGTAATGCCGGCCGGAGTGGCCGAGCGGTTCTAGGCGCTACAGTCTGGAACCAACGACCGCTACGGTCGCAGGTTCGAATCCTGCCTCGGGCATGGATGTGTGTGGTGTCCTTAGTTTAGTTAGGTTTAATTAGTTCTAAGTTCTAGGGGGCTGATGACCTCAGAAGTTAAGTCGCATAGTGCTCAGAGCCATTTGAACCATTTGAACTGAAGGTAATATTGCAAACCGTCATTAAAGCGATAGCAGACAAAAATAAAAAATAAAAGTAGAATATCGGAAAAAAACAAGTTCGAGGCGTGAAGAGTATACAGGAAAGTGCTGCAGTTTATTACTATTATTATTTAACTTGGCTAACGAATAAAGAATGAACGATGCGCTGTAAGGATAGAAACGCGAAGGGAACAATTACGTACGTCTTCGTTTGCCGACATCTGTATCCTGAGTGAAAGTAAGTGAGCCGTGCATGGCTCGTGTTCCCGCCATAATGTATTTTACAGCCTGTTTTTAATGTACTTCCACCTCACTACGCTAATTTAAATTACTACTGTCACTGAGTTGCTGCTTTGCCTGAGCGTGAGCGGTGCTAGTAGCACGTATCGATATATCCCTCTCGTAGTATCTTACTTCCCGATCATTGTCTGTCGTAGGACAGTTCGGGTTGCGAGTTCGGCCCGTCAGTTGGAACGCGTCTGGAGCGAAGTCTGGACCTGCCAAGCGGGGAGTTGCAATGCGGCCCTAGTGCGGTCGGGTTGGATCAGCAGTGAGGTCGGCGTCGACATGGCTCGCCCACATCACTTGAGCCAGGCCACGGTCTTGGTGGATCGTCGGTCGGTCTTCCTACCTGACGACGTGTTTTGGCTCGCCGATCGTTCATGAGTCGGCTGTGTGCGTGTGTGTGTGTGTGTGTGTGTGTGTGTGTGTGTGTGTGAGTCTGCATCGACTCCCGATTTGTCTTCGTGCGTGCTTAGTTACTGTTGGGTATCGTTCAGGTCTTCGCGCAAGTGTTTGTCAAGTTGTGTGTGTAGTGGCCGTTATTTCCACTGACGACTATTTTAGATATTGTCGGCATTCTGAGAGGACGGTTGGTTGCTGCGGACCAGGGAAGTTAACTCGAAGCGGTGCAATCGGCTCCGTCCGCTGGCGGTCCCTGCGCATTGTCGGGGCGTGTGTGGAGCTGTCCGATCGCTACGAGCTTCGTGATAAACAGACCCAGTTGAGTAGTGGTTTCAACTTCCGAAGCCACGTCCATTCATGCTGTGTCGTTCCTTTCGGTGGTTCACTGTTGGGGAGGTTCTCCTGTTGTGAGCAACACCGAGTGCTTCTATTGCTGAAATTTAGCCACCGTGCGGTGCAATTAACTGTATTGGTTGACTATAATTCAAGTGCACCAGCGGAATTTTCTGCCTTGTGGCCGTTAGTGTTCCGGTTACCTGACCTGGCCACTAATGTGATTTCAGGCAGCGTCCTTTCCTCACCTGTTGTCGCTGCCCAACACGGTATGTAGTTTTGACAGCTTTATACGTGTTTCATTGTGGATAATCACGTTCGTAACTTTTCGTGTTTGAGTTCTCATGTACCGATTCGTGGCAAGCAAGTAATTTTGTCGGTCGGTTCGTGACTGTCCTCTGGTTGGGTTCCGACGGATCAGTGTAGTTGGGCTCACCACCTGTCTAACCTAAGTGAGGGCAGACCGACCTCCGTAGTGGCTTCTGAGTGCCATTTTGTCCTTCTCACCGGTGTTTAATTGTCTGTTTATAATCTATCATAGCCAATGTTTTAAAAAATTCTTGCTTTACTGGATTTTATGTATTTAGAAATTTGGAAAATTAACTGTGGGTCTTCAGCAGCCACTTAAATCCTTATTCTAAAGACAAAAACGAAAAACCACTGCGGCCTTCTGCCTTTGAAAGGTTAGGCTAATTTGTATTGTATCTTGTTTATTTTTGTTTATACACCCCTGCCTTGAGGCTCTCATCCTCGATGTTAATTATTTTATTGCAATTTTAACTGCATGTTTTTACCACTTGAAATTTAACTTATTGCTTTAAGATTTCTGGTATGGAGGCCTTCGGCGGTGAAATAATTGCCTTTTTGAAACTCGTAATTCTAAAGGTTCGGCTATGTGACGTTTTGCTTTTAAAAGTGTTATTAAAGTACAATAAATTACAATTTTGAGTGCACGTGACCTACTCCTTATTTGGCCCTTTCCAAAGCCCTAATAACCTGTTCTGCCCAGAGGGTATAGCGGGTGTTTCAGTAAGGAATAGTTAAAATCTGGTAGAACTCACTAGACGGCGCACATGAGTGTTTTTTGATTCATTTGTTGATTCATGGATTTCACCTGGCAAGGGAGGGCCTCCACGACCTCTCGCACACCTAACCAGACACCCGTAGTTAGTAATGTAGGACCAATATAACTATAACTATAACAATAATTGAAGAGCAGCTACACACGGAGGTCCAGCGTGATTCAAATAAGAGCAGCTCGCTTTGTACTGTAGTGAAATCAGGGAAAGAGCGCCACGAATATGATACGTGAATTGGGGTGGCAGTCATTAAAACAAAGGCATTTTTCCGTTGCGGAGAGATCTCGTCATGAAATTCAGATCAGCAACTTTCTCCTCATAATGTGAAA
This sequence comes from Schistocerca serialis cubense, assembly GCF_023864345.2. Taxonomy (NCBI): domain Eukaryota; kingdom Metazoa; phylum Arthropoda; class Insecta; order Orthoptera; family Acrididae; genus Schistocerca; species Schistocerca serialis. The sequence goes on along the minus strand of NC_064641.1, from coordinate 772,159,611 downwards.
ATATTTCCTTGGCGCCCATCTACATAGGGTGAATACTCATCATAATAAAATAACGCAAGTGACAGCTCGCACAGAGGGATTTATGTGTTTGTTTCTCCAGCACGCTGAGAGGGGAACAGTAAGGAAACAGCTTGAAGGTGGTTCGATGAACCCTCTGCTAGGCACTTAATTGTGAATTACGGAGTAACCATGTAGATCTAGATAGATGCGTCTTTCTTACATTCACAGCATTGGAATTAACTTTTTTCCAGAGAAAATCGATCCCACATTATCGCAATAGAAGATCTAGCAAGTCTCGCTGTCATACGATAATTTCATCCCATACTGGGACTCTGTGTGCAACTGCACTTTAATTATAACAGTCTGGTACACACGCAGTTTCTAACGTTCGTACTTGTCTCATTATGTCAAACCTGTAACGTAAGATTATACCTCTTAATGATAGATCATGATAGCATCTTAAATTTTTAAATTTGGTTAATACTTATATGAATTACTGAAAATTAAATTTATGTTGCACCTGAAAGGGTACTTGCAAATAGAATGGGGAGACCGAGCGACCGATTAAGTAACGCAGATATTCGTCGGCCACTTAATGTGGACATAACGTTTGCCAAGAAACTTTTAAAATTTGTTTGGTAACGAGATTTACATTAATAACCCTGCGTGTTCATCAGCATTTTAGGTTTTCTTATGTCATCCCTAAATCGATTCCTCTGGAAAATACGAGGGTCGGTCAAAAAGTAATGCCTCCCATTTTTTTTCTACTTAAAGAAATTAAGTTAAGTGAAAAATTTGAATTTGGCGCCATTCCTCAAACCTTCTTCTGCAATCCACTGCAGTAGTAACTTTCTGTGTCAACAGGTGGCAGCACAGCAGAAGTTTGTAAGATGGCCGACATCGATGTTCGTTTGAGACAACGTTGTGTGATTGAATTCTTGAATGCAGAAGGTGAAACGCCCATACGCATTCATGAAAGACTGAAGAAGGTGTATGGTGTTGTGACAGTGGATGTCAGCACTGTTAGACGATGGGTTCGTCGTTGTAAGGAAGCTGAAGGGCAAACACCGTTGACTGACGAAAAGCGGAGCGGCAGGCCGGTGAGTGCAGTGACTCCACACAACATTCAGCAAGTTGATGACATCATTCGTGGTGACTGTCGGGTGACTGCAGATGAAGTGTGTCGCATTATTTCTCTTAGTAAAGGCAGTGTGATCACGATTATTAAACAATTGGGGTACTCAAAAGTTTGTGCACGGTGGGTTCCAAGAATGTTAACCGATCAGAATAAAGAGGCAAGGAAAACAATAGCCTCCCAACACTTGCAGCGCTTCCGTTTGGAGGGAGATGAGTTTCTGAAAAAAATTGTGACCGGGGACGAAACATGGGTGCATTTTTTTGAACCCGAATCAAAGAGGCAGTCAATGGAGTGGCGTCACACAAGCTCGCCGAGGAAGAAAAAATTCAAAACTGTGCGATCGGCAGGGAAAGTTATGGCAACAGTTTTCTGGGATACAGAGGGTGTGATTCTGGTTGATTTTTTGGAGCAGGGATGCACAATAAATTCTATTCAATACGTCACAACCCTCAACAAACTTAAAGCACGTCTTCAGCGAGTTCGCCCAACAAAATCAATGGCAGATGTTCTTCTTTTGCATGACAATGCAAGACCACACACCAGTCGTCACACCTCTGACGAGATTGTCAAAATTGGATGGGAAGTTTTGCCTCATCCCCCATACAGCCCTGACCTGGCACCATCAGACTTCCATCTGTTCGGGCCACTAAAAGAAGCTCATCGTGGGATTCATTTTGAAGATGAGGAGGCCGTCAAAACATCCGTGCGTCAATGGCTTAGGAAGCAGAGCTGTGATTTTTACCGTGCTGGGATACATGCCCTTGTTCAAAGATGGACCAAAACTGTAGAGATGGGCGGAGATTACATTGAAAAATGACAAAATGATCCTCAATGTTGTGGTTTTCAACCTATGTAATTGCATTTAAATTTCCTGACAATTAAACGTAGAAAAAAAAATAGGAGGCATTACTTTTTGACTGACCCTCGTACATGATCGATTACACTCGCCACACCGGTCCTATCGTAGTTACGTATGAAGTATCGTCAACGACGCTTTAAGGCCTTCCTTCCTTCGATACCCAGTAGTTTTATGTTGATGATGGTTAGACATGTAATTTTTCTCGATACATAACATAGAAGCAGAGTTTTATGTTTTTACCACAGTAACATCGGAGGCAAAATAACAGATGGTTGGAAAGAAAAAACATGTTACACAAATACGGCAACAACTCTCAGGAAAATTACAAACATACTTTTAAGATGATGTTCAACATCTGTCCTGTTACTTGCCATAAGTGAATAATCTGTGCTGTTGTTCGGAACGTTGACAACGATAATCAATATACACATATCAAAAAAAGTTTTGCATCACCCTGGTTCCCAGAACTCCTGAAGATAGACGTTGACTGTGGATGTTGTGTGACAGACACAGTCCCTTTGACTGTTCAGATATGTCACTAAAGCCGTACAAACATGTAGAGTAGCAGATGCACGAGCAGCGCCTATTAGACGGAGGGGGCCCCACAGCCGAACAGTTCGTCATTCCATGCCTCGTGTTGTTTGTAGTTCATTGAGGAGTGGGACAATCTAGATAAACAGTGCCTTGATGAACTTGCGATTGCATGCCACGACGAAAGTTTGGACGGTCAATACCGTGGTTCGATCGCGTCCGCATTGTTACTTTGTGCCAGGAAGGGCTCACAACAGGGGAAGTGTCCAGGCGTCTCGAGTTGACCAAAGCGATGTTGTTCGGCCATGGAGGAGATACAGAGAGACAAGAACTGTCGATGACATTCCACGCTCAGGCCACCCAAGGGCTACTACTGCTGGGGATGACCGCTACCTACGGATTATGGCACAGAGGAATCCTGACAGCAACGCCACCATGTTGAATATTGATTTTGGTGCAGCCACAGGACGTCCCGTTACTACTCAAACTGTGCGCAATAGGCTGCATGATGCACAACTTCACTCCCGACGTCCATGGCGAGGTCCATCTTGCAACCACGACATAATGCAGCGCGGTACAGATGGGCCCAACAACATGCCGAATGGACCGCTCAGGAGTGGCATCACATTCCATTCACCGATGAGTGTCGCATATGCCTTCAACCAGAAAATTGTCGGAGACGTGTTTGGAAGCAACCCGGGCAGGCTGAACGCCTTAGACACACTGTCCAGCGAGTGCAGCAAGGTGGAGTTTCCTTGCTATTTGGGGTGGCATTATGTGGAGCCGATGGTCGCCGCTGGTGGTAATGGAAGGCGCCGTAATGGCTTTACGATACGATCGTCAGCATATTCAAGAGGCATTCATGTTCACGGACGACAGTTCGCTCCCCCATCGTGCACATCTTGTGAATGACTTTCTTGAGGATAACGGCATCGCTCGGCTAGAGTGGCCATCATGTTCTCCAGATATGATCCCTATCGAACATGCCTGGGATAGATTCAAAAGGGCTGTTTATGGACGTCGTGACCCACCAACTACTTTGAGGGTTCTACGCCGGATTGCCATTCAGGAGTGGGACAATCTGGACCAACAGTGCCTTGATGAATTTGTGGATAGTATGCCACGACGAATACAGGCATACATCAATGCAAGAGGACGTGCTACTGGGTATTAGAGGTACCTGTGTGTACAGCAATCTGGACCTCTACCTCTGAAGGTTCGTGGTACAACATGCAATGTGTGGTTTTCATGACCAATAAAAAGGGCGGAAATAATGTTTAATTGATCTCTGTCCCAGTTTTCTGTACATGTTCCGGAATTCTCGGAACCGAGATGATGCAAAACTCTTTTTGATTTTTGTATATAGATACAAGAGTGCACTGTCCTGGACCACTCCTGACGATACCATTTACTCTGATTGAAGACTCGCCGTCAATGGCAATGTGTTGGATTCTATAACAAAAAATCTTCGAGTCACCCACACTTCTGGGAACCTATTCCTTATGCTTGTAGCTTAGATAACAGTCTGTGGTGGGGTACTGCGTGGAACGATTTCCAGAAACTTAGGAATATGGAATATGTTGCCCTTCATCCAAGGTTCCCAAGATATCGTAGGAGAAAAATGTGTCGCGCGAGCGGTAATTAAAAAAACCGGAGCAGGTTTGCAGACGAAAGATTTTTTTCTTTTCAAGGAAATTTATTATAATTCGGGCACCGAATATACACAAGAATTCTGCAGAAAACCAATGGTAATGATATTGCTCTCTAATTTTCTTTCGTTATTCTTATACACAAGAGTCACCACCGTTTTCTTCCAGTCGCCTGGGTCTTTGCGCTGGACGAGAGACTCGCGACAAATTCAAGCTAAGGAGGCGGTCACTGCTAAAGAAATTGGGATTCCATCCGGACCTGGTGATTTATTTCTTTTGAACTCTTTCAGTTGCCTCTCAATGTTTGATATGCATATTGCAGCCTCCATCGGCAGTCTGTGGAAAGGTCAAACGATGAGTTGTCTGTATGATCCTCCTGTGTTAAAGATTTTTAAATCCTAAGTTTGAAACTTGATCTTTCGTTCTGCTGCCTTCTATTGCCACAAAAGACTAGTCGACGAGTGCCTGGCTAGAAGCCTTCGACCTACTTACCGATTTTACGAAGTCCAGCATTTCCTGAAGTAGTCGGCAAAATCTTTCACTAATGTAGATCTTCTTGTAGACGCCAAGTTCCTACTGAGTTTTGACTGTCGACATTTCTCCTCTCTTTTTTGAACTGTGAGTGCAACAATCTCTACTTCTTTTGAATTTTCCGAAGTTAGCTGTCGAACAACGGCGTTTCTTTTCGGCTCTCAACAGAGTTAATCAGGACATACAATGAGATGGCAAAAGTCAACGGATACCACCTAACATCGTGTCGTAACTTCTTTTGCCGTGCACAGCGCAGCAACTCAACGTGACATGGATTCAACGAGTCGCTGGAAGTCCCCTGCAGTAATATTGAGTCCTGCTGGCTCTATAGCCGTCCATAACTACGACAATGTCGCCGGTGCAGCATTTTGTATACGATCTGACGTGTCGATTACGTCCTACTAATGGTCGACAGGATTCATGGCGGGGGATCTAGGTGGCCAAATAATTGGCTGGAACTGTAGAGAATGTTCATCAAGCCTATCGCAAACAATTGTGGCCCGATGACATTGCCAATTGTAATCTATTGAAATTACATTGTTGTTTGGATCCAAGTAGTCGAACATAACTACATCCAGTGAATGATAGGTTCAGTTGGACTAAAGGACACAGACCACTGCACGTAAACACAGCCCACAGCATTATGAAGTAAGCACCAGCTTACACAATGAATTGTTGACACTTGGATCTATGGCTGCATGGGGTCTGCACCACACTCGACCACTACCATTATCTCTAACCAACTGAAATCGGGACCCATATGGACAGGCCTCGGTATCCCAGTCGTCTAGGGACCAAGCGCAGGAGAGGTACTGAAGATGATGTGATGTTAGCAAAGGCACTCGTGTCGGTCGTCTGCTGTCATAGAAAATTAACTCTAAATTTCGTCTCAGCGTCTTAACGAATACGTTCGTCGTACGTCTCACATGGATTTCTGCGGTTACTTCAGTCAGTGTAGCTATTCTATTAGCTGATAATTGGCAATCAATGCTGTACAATCGCAGTAAAGTCATAAGAGGTTCAATTGACTCTTTTATTAGAACATGTTACGCGTTTCGGGATTACATCCATCTTCAGACATAACAAACTTCAACTCATCCCTAACCAACCAGGCGTGCAGCCTTGACAAATCAAAAAAGTGTGCAATAACATACGTTTGGTCATATGTTATTGGACACTTTCTTTGAGCTGTCAAGGCTACACGCCTGGTTGGTTGGGAAGGAGTTGAAGTGTGTGATGTCTGAAGATGGGTGTAATACCGAATCACGTAACATGTTCTAATAAAAGAGTCAATTGAACATCTCATAACTTTATTGCGATTGTACAGCGTTGGTTGCCAATTATCAGCTAATAGAATTCAGATGGATATAAGCACTATGGCACTTAACATCTGAGGTCATCAGTCCCCTTGACTAATTAAACCTAACTATCCTAAGGACATCACACACATCCATGCCTGAGGCAGGATTCGAACCTGCGACGGTAGCAGTAGCGCGGTTCCAGACTGAAGCGCCTAGAGACGTTCGGCCACAGCGGCCGGGTTGCCAATTATTAACATAAAAATGATCGTAGGCCTCAGACGGAATGTTATGTCCTGTATATCATCTTTTCCATTAGCACTGACAACTCTTCGTAAACGTCGTTACTCTTGGTCGTTATTGAAGGCCGTCGGCCACAGCATTGTCCGTGGTGGAGGTGATGCCTGAAATTTGGTAATTCCGGCAGTCCCAATACTGTGGATAGCGGAATGCTGGATTTTACTGGATTTACGAAATGGATGTCCAATGCTTCTAGCTGCAACTACCATTCGGCGTTCAAAGCCCGTTAGTTCCTGTCTTCTGGCCGTAATCACGTCGGAAGCAGGGAAAGCTAGCAGATGGGTGCGACCTGTCCGAATGTGCTGCGAGGCTAGTTGCCTCTCCGTCCAGCAGGAGGCTCCGCCGTCGCTGTTCGGCGTACACAGACGACGGCGCGCTGTCGCGGAGATTCCCCTCTGTGTCGCCCCAGCAGCGACATGCCTCGCTGCCAGCCAGCCATCCACCCCTGCTCCACAAAAGGACACCGACGGCGGAGGCGGCGGGGGCGGCGTTCGCTTGCACGGCGGTGGCGGCTGCTGCTGCTGCTGCCACTGTCGCAGTACATTTAGCGGGCTCGCCTCGCCTCACAAAACCCCGCCGCGTCTGCTCGGCTCGACCTAAATTCGTTTAAGCCGGGGACTGCTGTCCGCGTGGCCGGCGCCGAGCGCGACCGTCTGCATCTTGGCCCTTCTTCTGCCCGATGACTGAGCGCGTTTAATTCAGCGAAAAACAGGCGACTGCAGCTGGTCGTCAGTCGGCAGTCAAAACAGCTGTTCATGGCTCAGTTTCTAGTCTGAAACGTGTACAATTTCCTAAAAGTCATAAGCGTAGCTTACAGCTACTTTCCTGAATTACCATTTATTTCTGTGATCTGCATGCATGTTGCATAGCGAACTCGTCATTTTGGATGCGCTATGCGATACATATCTCAAATTCCGTTGACTTTTAGTATTACACCGAGGTGACAAAAGTCAGGAGATGGCGATATTAGCATATAAAATGACTGTTGTATCACACTGACGCTGACGCTGGAATGACGAGCCTGTCCTTGGCTCGTGGTGGTGCAGTTTAGACAAAATTTGTCATTCCTGCGGTTCCTGTAAGAGAGAGAAAGATATATTACCACTCTTGTTGAAATGGTTCAAATGGCTCTGAGCACTATGGGACTTAACATCTATGGTCATTAGTCCCCTAGAACTTAGAACTACTTAAAACCTAACTAACCTAAGGACATCACACAACACCCAGTCATCACGAGGCTGAGAAAATCCCTGACTCCGCCGGGAATCGAACCCGGGAACCCGTGCGCGGGAAGCGAGAACGCTACCGCACGACCACGAGCTGCGGACACCACTCTTGTTGATTGGTCTTAGCTGGTGTAACCTGAAAAAGAGAAAGACACACTCTGTTGAGGGATTAGTAAAACGTAATCCCTCAGCAGCTCAGGCCAACGCGTGGTTAGCCTGTGATGAGGTTGTAGGCCCAGTCCACGGATGAGCCGGTTGCGGGACCGTGCCGTCTTCTCGTAGGACTTCCTGGCGATGGCGTGAAACCTGTCTCGGAGAGGTAGGATCCTGGTGTCCTCGTAGGATCCCGGTGTCCTAGTGGAGTTGGAGCGTCGAGAAGCGCCTCGGAAGATGCATAGCGGTCTTCAGGGCGCGGTTCTGTATCCGCTGCAGAGTCACAATGTGAGCATCTGCGGCTTTCCCCCAGACCACGGCCGCATACTCCAACAGTGGGCGAACCAATGTTGGTAAAGCGTGATGCCGTGTTGCGGTGGCAATGACGACTGCGGGTTTAGCAGCGGATACAGGGCGCGAAGGCGTCCTATTACTCTCCCTTTCACATCACGGATGTGATGCTTCCAGGTGAGCCTGCGGTCTAGGGTAACACCTAGGTATTTCGCCATCCCACTCCATGTGATAGTTTCTGCTAGGATTTCGACCGGCGTAAACCCTGACGGCGGAAGTCTTCGGCTGAAGACTACTGCCTGGCTCTTTGTGGCGTTGAATTTCAGCCGCCACTTTGTTGCCCATGAGCCCAAGGCGTCGCACCCGCGTTGGAGGCGGTTTCTCGGCACTTGGGCGTTCATGCTGCGTGTATCACAGTCGTAAGATACGAGGGTGAGTCAAATGAAAATTTTAAATAATTTTTTAAGTATTATTTATTGTGCAGAAGTGATACAAAGCTGTATCACTTTTCAACATACTCTAACCCACGCTCAATGCAAGTCCCCCAGCGCTTACAAAGTGCATAAATTCCTTTAGAAAAAAATCTTTTGGTAGTCCGAACAACCACTCATGCACCGCGTGGCGTACTTCTTCATCAGAACGGAACTTCTTTCCTTCCATTGCGTCTCTGAGCGGTCCAGACATATGGAAATGGCTTGGGGCAAGTTCTGGTGAGTATGATGGATGAGGAAGACGCTCAAAATGCAGGTCTGTGATTGTTGCAACTGTTGTACGGGCAGTGCGGGGCCTTGCATTGTCATGTTGGAAAAGGACACCTACTGACAGCAATCCACGTCGCTTTAATTTGATTGCAGGCCGCAGATGATTTTTTAGGAGATCTGTGTATGATGCACTGGTGACAGTGGTCCCTCTAGGCATCTTATGCTCCAAAATGACACCTTTTTCGTCCCAGAAGAGAGTGAGCATAACCTTCCCTGTTGATAGTTCTGTTCGAAACTTCTTTGGACTTGCTGATCAGGAATGGCACCATTCCTTGCTCGCTCTCTTCGTTTCCGGTTGGTGGAACTGAACCCACGATTCGTCCCCAGTAAAGTTTTTTGCAAGGAAGCCATCACCTTCTCGTTCAAATCGCCGAAGAAGTTCTTCATAAGCATCAACAAATCGCTCTCTCATTTCAGGAGTCAGCTGCCGTGGCACCCATCTTGCAGACACTTCGTGAAGCTGGAACACATCATGCACAATGTGGTATGCTGACCCACGGCTAATCTGTAAACATGCTGCAATGTCATTCAGTGTCACTCGGTGGTTTTCCTTCAACTGCTGCAATGTTCCTTGGAGTCACAACTCGTTGTGCCTGACCTGGACGAGAAGCATCTTCCACTGAAGTTACACCATTTGCGAACTTCCAACTCCATTCGTAGACTTGCTGCTGTGACAAACATGCATCACCGTACTGAGCCTTCATTCATCGATGAATTTCAATAGGTTTCACACCATCACTACACAAAAACCGAATAACAGAACGCTGTTCTTACCTGGTGCAAGTAGCAAGTGGGGCGGCCATCTTTATACTGATACTACCACGGTATGTGTGCATCTGCACTATGCTGCCACCTACAGGCCATTCTGCACGCCGTTTGTAGCACGCTTACCAACTTACAGGATAAAGGCGCGAAATTTCGATTCGTTATTAAAAATTTAAGGTTTTTCATTTTGCTCACTTTCGCATAAAATGACAGAGAACTGGCGGAGCTGTCATTTGCACTCAGGTAATTCATGTGAAAAGGTTTCCGACACGATCATGGCCGCACGACGGGAATTAAAAATCTCTGAACGTAGGTTGGCAGGAGTCAGACGCACAGGACATTCCATTTCGGAAATCGATATGGAATTCAATATTCCGAGATCCACAGTGTCAAGACTGTGCCGAACATTTCACATTTCAGGCTTTACCTCTTGCCACCGACAACGTAATGGCTAACAGCCTTCACTTAGCGTCCGAGAGCAGAGGCGCTTGCGTAGAGTTGTCAGTGCTAACAGAGAAACAATACTACGTCAAAAAACCGCAGAAATCAATTTGGGACGTAGGACGAATGTATCCGTTAGGATGGTGCCACGAAATGTGGCGTTAATGGGCTATGACAGCAGACTACCGACGTGGGTACCCTTGTTGACAGAATGCCTCTCCTCGAAATGTAACGTTATCAGTTGTATCTTAGACAACAGGAAAGCCGTGGTCTGGTCAGATAAGTCCCGATTTCAGTTGTTAAGAGCTGATGGTAGTGCTAGAGTGTGGCGCAGACTCCACGAAACCATGCACCCAAGTTGTCAACAAGGTACTGTGAGAGCTGGTGGTGACTCCGAATAGTGTTGGGTGTCCGAATAGCGTTGGGTGTGTTTACACGGAGTAAACTTGGTCCTCTTGTCCAACTAAACCAACCATTGACTAAAAATGGCCACTTGGAGTCCATTGACAGCCTTTCGTGGACCTCTTGTTCCCAAACGGTGATGTCATGTCGCCGGACAGCAATTGTTCGTGATTGAGTTTAAGAACGTTCTGGACAATTCTGGACCTAGGTCGCCCGACAGGAGTCCCGTCGAACATTTATGGGACACAATCGAGAGGTCAATTAGTCCACAACTTTCTGCACAAGCAACACTTTCGCTATTAAGGATGGATACATAGGCAGCATTACTCAGTATTTCAGGTTGGGACTTGCAACGACTTTTGAGTGCATTCCACGTTGAACTGCTGCACTACGCTTCGCAAAAGGAGGTATCCTTTGACTTCTGGCACCTCAGTGCATGTCGTCAGCTTGAACTGCGTTAATCATTGTTTTATTTGTCACTGCAGAAAGTTGTTCGTTATGGTAATTGGTAATTTCTTATTACAGTCTGAGACGCCTTCCCCCCCCCCCCCCCCCCCCCCCCTGCGATTACACCTGTGGAGTGACGTTATGCCAGCGTATTAAGAATGGTTTTCAGTTGTTTTGCGTTGCATGTTGGTTGTCTTGGCTAATTACTTCTTGTGATATCTCAGTTTTTAATTTTGCAGGATTCACATAATTTTAGTTTGTATTTTGGCTGTATCTCATGATTACTTAATCGTTATCACTGTTTTACGGTTAGTTTACGTTTCTCGATTTTATGTATGACACGATATGCATGTTATTTTATGGGACAATGATCTTACTGACTATACGTGGCCTCGATACACAATAGTCCCTGTTCTGTGCACTGGCTCCAGCACAGGATCATATATACGTATTTTGTCATAGCTTGTTTGTAAGTTGTTAATATGTTCTCAGTTTATTGTCCATCACTTTATGTTTTCACGTCTGATACGTCACACGCTTTTATGATGTTCATATATTTGTTTTCCTTTTTACTATTGTACGTTCTTGGGGGAAAAATACGTTTTACGTTTTCAGTGCCTGTAGTGTAATTGCTTATATAACACTGTCATACTCCATTTCCTATAATTCAAACATTTATAAACCTGTGTCATGATGTTCCTGTATTTTTATCTTATACTATATTTTTATTTACGTTTCATTTAATATTTATTTATGCTTCACAATTTTAACCGCTGACATTCTGCATAAAGTCTGTCTAACTTGTTACACTCATTTATTTTTCAGCTTTTGCGTTACACAGTTCGCGGTTTAAGTTTTACGCCTGCATGGTTCCTCCATGGCTTTTAAGTTCATACAGTACCAAATCATCAAATTCACTGTATGCTTTCTTAGAGGTTACGTTCTTTGATATCCAACTAGTGTCTGCATGGTTACTAAAGAAGTCTTCTGTGTGGTATCGATAGCTACGATGTCACAGCGTAGGTGCAAGCTAGTAGGTTGGCACCACGATAGCGGACGATCTACACCGACGACAGCGCCCTCTAATCAAGTGCTGACAGCCGAGAAACTTCGCTTTAGCTTAGTTTGCTATTGAGACAGTGTACCAGTTACTATGGGTCTACGACGTCGCACCTACGTGCTCATCACCTAAGTTATATTTCAGGAGCAGACCCACGCGCCGCCTTGCAGGCCGGGTACAAAATTCTGATTACAGCTGTTTTCATCATCACTAAGTTTCCCGATGTACCTGGCTGTGGCCAAGTTGGTAAGCACGAAGACTAGCAGTAGAAACTCTCCCCCTGTGCTGTCCGCAGCTCGTGGTCGTGCGGTGGCGTTCTCGCTTCCCGCGCCCGGGTTCCCGGGTTCGATTCCCGGCGGGGTTAGGGATTTTCTCTGCCTCGTGATGACTGGGTGTTGTGTGTTGTCCTTAGGTTGGTTAGGTTTAAGTAGTTCTAAGTTCTAGGGGACTGATGACCATAGATGTTAAGCCCCACAGTGCACAGAGCCAGCCCCCTGTGCTGCCGGGCGTTACCCCGTCGAAATGTAAGCCCAAGATGGATCGTCATAAAGGGCAAATAAACCGGACACAGAATATCGTAGACGTACCACTGTGCTGTAAGTGTGCTATGACAACCAAAAGGGTCCTGCTATGAAAAGAAATGGCACCCCATACAATCACTTCTGGTTCTTGGGCCGTATGGTGGGCAACAGTCAGGTTACGAAGTGCTATTCAAAATTTTCGGGACTGGTGCTGCCAACTGTTGAAAACCTTGCCTTCGGACTAAAGGTCACCATCACCCTCGAAGTAGTTCCCATCCGCACGTACACACCGGTCCCAGTGCTTCTGCCAGTGGTCAGACGTTTTCTGGAAGTCCTGTTGTTTGAGTGTGTTTATCACTGCCAGCGATGCTTCTTGAATCCTCTCTAGAGTGGCGAAACAACGGCCTTTCAACTTGAGTTTCACTTTTGGGAATATCACGAAGTCGCGAGGTGCCAAATCTGGCGAGTACGGTGGGTGGGGTACAACCGCCACGTTGTTTTTTGCCAAAAAGTAGAACGCGGAATTCGCTGTTTAGTTGGGTGGGACGAATTCTTTGTGCGCAATTCCCTCGGTATCAAAGAAAACGATGATCATGCTCTTCACTTTGCTCTTTTCCTGTCTCGCTTTTCTGGGTCTTGGAGAGCCCGGGCTCTTCCATTGGGACGACTGTAGCTTTGTCTCTGGGTCATAACCGTAAATCCAGCTCTCGTCGCCGGTGATAACATGTCACAAAAAGACAGAATTTGATACATACGCGCTGTTCTGTTTGCGGATCCATCGTAAAATTGCCACACACCAAACACAGAGTATTACGGAAGTCACTTTGGACACGCAACACGTCCTCCCAGCCGCATGTCACTCCGCACACCAACTAATCAGATATGCAGCTCTCGCCACCTAGCGGTGCAAAGATATACTACTCCTACTTTCCATATGGCAGCACCAGTCCCGAAAAGTTTGGATTCCACCACGTATTATCTCACTAGACTCGTCACTGATGAGAATTCTACTCCAGTCAATGAGATTGCAAGCCGAATGTGCCCAACAAACGGCCTTGTTGATGTACAGAGGTCAACGGTAGTCGGCGCAAGGGGACCCGTGAGCTCAGTCCCATTTCCGTGAGGCGCCTATTAAAGGTCCTTGTGCTCACTGAAGAAACAGTTGCACGTCAGATAAGTGATAATGGTGAACCCGCGGCTCTGAGTGCCTCTCTAAAGACTGCTCGGTCCTCACGTTCTGTCTTCTCTCTAGATCGACCGCTTCGTTCTTGCCGCTATGTTCGGCCGTGGTTAACTCATTTCTGGCAACATCGTCGAACAATGGCATCGCTCCTGTTCAAATTTCGGGCGATTAACCCATTACTCCAACCTGCTTCCTACGAGACCAACTACACATATCTCTCGAGTGCTGACAATGGCTCTGAGCACTATGGGACTCAACTGCTGAGGTCATTAGTCCCCTAGATCTTAGAACTAGTTAAACCTAACTAACCTAAGGACATCACACACATCCATGCCCGAGGCAGGATTCGAACCTGCGACCGTAGCGGTCTCGCGGTTCCAGACTGCAGCGCCAGAACCGCGCAGCCACTTCGGCCGGCGAGTGCTGACATCTGCGTCTGTTGTTCACGCCCCTGTTGCGAGACATTTTTACTGTCCAGTTGAGTCCCGGAATGAAGTTCTCAAAGACTTTATGCTCTATTACGGACATGTCCCTTGTTTACTGTCCTTGCCAGCTGCGCGTTGAAATTGCGCTGCAGAGTCACACATTCGTCTACCGGCCGACAAAACTTATAGTTTCACATTTCCCCCATATCTGCATGAATATTTGTTTGTGACTTTTTCTCCTTAGAGTGTATATGGAATCAGCTGTCACACAAATGAAAATTTTTGGTAGGACATCGGAGAAGCCGGCAGGTGTGTCCGAGCGGTTCTAGGCGTTTCAGTCTGCAACTGCGCGACCGCTACGGTCGCAGGTGCGAATCCTGCCACGGGCATGGATGTGTGTGATGTCCTTAGGTTAGTTAGGTTTAAGTAGTTCTAAGTTCTAGAGGACTGATGACATCAGATGTTAAGTCCCATAGTGCTCAGAGCCATTTGAACCACTTTTGAACATAGGAGAATGTAGGCTCACAAATCTCGGCATCACAAAAAGAATACACGACAAACATCGCAGCTGCCTACAAATAGTTGAAAGAATAGTTGGAAAAATTAAGAGTTCAAAAATTTAAATGTTTCTGGCAAATCTTGCAAATCGATGGACTGATGAAAGAGAACTCAAATCCCTGAAAATGAAGATGATGTACCAACTCTCCAAACACACACAAAATTAGAAACCAACATTTATTAATGAGATAACAGGCAATCTGAAACAGCCACAAAACCACAAGAGTTCTATACAGCAAAGAGCGATGTCGCACTTGATGTAGAAGAAATAGAAAAAGTGGAGCAATAAGAAAGTCCAATCCTGGGATCTACCAAAGACGAATAGAACAGCTAGAAATTAAGCAATAAATATTATTGTAAAAATTCCCAAACCCTGAGGTACAACCCGGAGTAGGCGGATCATTTGCATTGGACTTGTGGAAAGAATGGAGGAAAACAGATTAAATATAAGACCCTTCCAATATTTCGCTAACAAAAGGAACAAACATCAATGAGTGAATGTTATTCAAAAAGCCTGAAAAGATCGAGGAAGACATTCAAAGCAGAAAGGTGGTTCGATGAACCCTCTGCCAGGCACTTCAATATGATTTGCAGAGTAACCATATAGATGTAGATGTAGAAAAAATACAGAATCAACATTAAAACCATAACGACGTTACTGGCAGAGGAGATAGCACTCCGTCTTCAGGCCACGAGTGGCCTACCGGGACCATCCGACCGCCGGGTCATCCTCAGTGGAGGATGCGGATAGGAAGGGCTTGGGGTCAGCACACTGCTCTCCTTGTCGTTATGATGGTATTGTTGACCGATTCCACTACTACTCGGTCGAGTAGTGCGGCATCACGAGGCTAAGTGTAACCCGAAAAATGGCAACGGCGCATGGCGGCCTGGATGGTCACCCACCCAAGTGCCGACCAGGCCCGACTGCTACTGGCAGAGGAATACGTGGAATAATCTTCACCTAGGAACAAAAACAAGAGTAAAGAGAGAAAACGAAAAAGTAGGAAGAGCCTTACCGAATGAACAACTCCTCTGAGTAATAGTTTTACGTGTTCCATACTTGGTGGCATTCGACGCTAGAAGAAACTAACATGGGATAGCGATTTACAGAGGCATTCAAATCATAAACATAGCTGACAAGACAAATACTGGTAAGCACGTCAGCCTTAGGACATTGTTTGAAATGTGTAAACGATTTTCACAATATAAAGTATAGAACCACTGAAGACGATACAACAAAAGCGAAGAAGACGGATCTTGTAAGATCATGGTCTCCCACGTTTCAGGAGCTACGCTTCAACGGGAACAGAACTTCCTTCACTTTCCATACAGCATATTTATTTCTGTACTACGCAATACTAGCGAAACTGAAACATATGCCAATGCAATAACCTGCATTTTCTTCTGGATCTCCTTTGATCCTATGTCAACGTAATTAAGTTATGTGCCAATTCTTAAAATTTTTAGGGTTGAAAAAAGTTATGAATACAGGTCTTACAGCACAGTAAATACGTTAATGTAAACACAACTTAGTGCTCAACAATTAACACGTGAATAATATGTGATCGTTCCAAACTAGAAAGTGAAAGACGATGCTCTCTGAGGTTCTTAGTGCTGCCTTCTAGAGTGAAATGCGTACATCAGAGATAGTTGATGGATCTGCTGCTGCTAGAAAGGTGACACGATGCAGAAAAGAAATACATCAAGAAAATGTTTGATCGTTGCTGTCTGAAAAATTACTGTATCTGAAGGCAACAGAGCACGTAATAAAAGGGACGGAGACGAGAAAACATTGTCCTGGCATCGTTTATTCTTCTGTGATATATTACTCTTGTAGGCGGACCATGCGTATGACGTGTGAAGAACTGACTCCAGGAAGCAAAAGTTTTTTTCCAGAACAGTCACGGGAAGATGGATGTAATGTGAGAGCTAAGTCGCCGAAAGCATGCATCGAAACAAAGTCGTATCCATTGTATGAATCTATCTATACATAAAGAATTACAAATTGAAGGCCCTGGCGTGTTTTTGTGTATGTATGTGAGGGATAGCCTCTGAAAGTACTGCAGTGATTTTGATACTGTTTCTACCAACAAATAGATTTATTGACGACGAATATTTGTGCAAATAATTTATACTTATGGTACTGATAGGTGTCTAAAGTATATGCAGGGTGAATCAGGAGGAATGGTACATCCTTTTAGGCGTGATAGTATTAGTGATTGTGAAGAAAAAGCTTCATATGGACATATGAACTATTTTGAATGGTTTCCGAGATAGAACACATTTAATGTAGACCCTTATTTATTTTATGTATTATTTAAACACTGTTATTGTTTACAATGTACCAAAGCAGCGCAGAAGAAATTGTGATGAACAATGCCTAACGCTTGTGATCTATCAAGTCGGGAAACTACCTTAACTTTGCCTACAAAAACTATCATAGCTAACCATATGCATGTCGCGCAACATTTTCGGTATTCTCGCGCTCTCTTCTATTAAACTAATACCCTGGAGAACAAAAGAATAGCTCCTTCTTTTCTATGAAATTTAATTTAGTTTAATTCTGTGCTGCGACATGTATTCTTTGGAGGGTGTGGCTTTTGAAATTTTGAAGAAAAATGAACAGAAGTAAGATAAAACGTGTTCTATCTCTGAAACCATTCGGGATAGGGCGCATGTTCATATCAAGTTTTTTGTTCAGAATCACTAACACTATCACCACTCAAAGCACGAACATTTTCTCCTGACTAGCCTTGCATACTGTTGCCTGTTCCACATTTAATTGGCGTTTGAAGTGGCTTCATTGCAACGCTGCTCATCTACAGAAGAGACAGTTCCTGTAATTCTTCTTCACATTCAATGGAGACAGCAATATCATCAGCGAATCTTATCATTGATATACTTGCACTCTGAATTTTAATCCCACTTTTGAACCTTTCTCTTATTTCCGTAATTGCTTCTTGGATGTCTGTATTGAACTGTAGGAGCGGAAGCCTGCAACCCCGTCTCACCCACTTTTTAAATCGAGCACTTTCTTTATGCTTTTCCAGTGTTAGTGTTCCGTTTTCGTTCATGTACATATTATATATTACCAGTCTTTCTCTATAGTCTGCTCATATTTTTCTCAGAACCTCGAATAATTTGCACCATTTTACATTGTCGAGTGCTTCTTCTAGGTCGATAAATCGTATGAGTGTGTCTTGATTTTTCTTCAGTCTTGCTTCCGTTATCAGTGGCATCGTCAGAACGGCCACTCAGGTGCCTTTACCTTTCGTAAAGGAAAATTGATCGTCATCAAACACAGCCTCACTTTTCTTTACCCTTCTTCCGTACATTATTCTTATCAGTAGCTTCGATACATGTTCTGCTGAATTGACTGCGAGACAGCTCTCGTACGTATCTACCATTGTTATCTTCTGCATTGTGAGGAGACATTTTTCCGAAAGTTTGATGGTACGTCACAAGTCTCACAGACACACCAACATCTTCAATAATTTTAAAAATGTCGATGGAGTGTTATCTGTTCCTTCTGTCTTATCTGGTCTGAAGTTTACCAGAGCTTTTAAATTCCTACTCAAACACTGGATCCCCTATGTATGCCACATCGACTCCAATTTCTTGTCCCATCACGTCATCAAATAAATCCTCCCCCTCATAGTCTTCAGCGTAGAGGACACAGGGTAAGGTTTACGCCCGGAGCATATTTACGCAGAGCACTTATCTCGGGAACCATTCTTGCTAGAGCGCTACGGCAATAGAACATTAATTAGTGCTGCCATCTGCAGAGGGCTCTCACAAGCTTCACAGCACCAGTTAAGTGAAAGTCATAGCGAGAAGAACATATTCGAGTTTTCGAGCAAAATGAGTAAATTGAGTAAATTTTGTTATTCAAACTGTAGTGACTTGGCAACACAGCCAAGCTACTCGGAGGTAGCCGAAAGGCACGCGTTTAAGCTCACGCAGACTGGCGTGAGGTCTGGAACAGGACAATGTCTTGAGAATTGCAAATAATGTACGTAGATGATGTAATACTTAACTTTAATCCATAATTGGACAACATCGCTCTTGTTGGTACATTAATAACAGTCTCAATATAAACTGGTAATGGCGCCTTGCTAGGTCGTAGCAAATGACGTAGCTGAAGGCTATGCTAACTATCGTCTCGGCAAATGAGAGCGTATTTGTCAGTGATCCATTCCTAGCAACGTCGGCTGTACAACTGGGGCGAGTGCTAGGACGTCTCTCTAGACCTGCCGTGTGGTGGCGCTCGGTCTGCAATCACTGTCAGTGGCGACACGCGGGTCCGACGTATACTAATGGACCGCGGCCGATTTAAAGGCTACCACCTAGCAACTGTGGTGTCTGGCGATGACACCACACAAATGTCGAAGCTGCTAGGGAGCATACCTTTTAGAATTGAAAACAGTTGAATATACAGGGTGATTACAATTAAAATTAAACTTTCAAAACGGTGTAGAAACAACATCACTAGTCAGACTGAGGTCAAATTGCAACGGAATATTATCAGAGCAGGGGCAAAACGAATGGCAGAAGAAAAAACCTAGTGTGAAAATTGATCAATAGATGGTGCTGTATGAATCAGAATACCTAAATGAAAAGACGTGTCATGCGCACGAACGATTGAAGTTGGTATAAACACACCGAGTACACGGCTTTTCCTGCTTTCGCGTCTGCGACGTTCGCCATGACTGTCTCAATGCAGGATCGCGCTCTGCTTGTAAAGCCGTGTAACAAGAATTATGACTGTGCACGCGTCGCTCTGCAGAAGTTAGGAACACTGAAGGGCTTGAAAAAAGCCATTTGCTGGTCAGTGTGGCCGAGCGGTTCTAGGCACTTCAGTCTGGAACCGCGGGACCGCAGGTTCGAATCCTGCCTCGGGCATGGATGTGTGTGATGTCCTTAGGTTAGTTAGGTTTAAGTAGTTCTAGGTTCTAGGGAACCGACGACCTCAGATGTTAAGTCACATAGTGCTCAGAGCCGTTTTTGAAAAAAAGGCATTTGTCTGATGACTGCCGTGGGTGTGGACAAAATGATTCGGAAATTCTAAAAGACGGGTTCTTTTGGTTAGCAACCTGGTGGACGGAGGAAACGAATTGATTCGACGTCAGTGGAAGCAGTGGCCACAGCAATGCAGGAGGAGACGGGTAGTGGTGAACAAACGTGTAGTGCACGGAGAATTGCCCGAACATTGGTCCGAGGCAGGATTCGAACCCGCGACCGTAGCGGTCGCGCGGTTCCATACTGTAGCGCCTAGAACCGCTCGCCCACACCGGCCGGCTGCGTTAACACATTAACTGATTAAGCTGTTTGGTTTTTATAGAAATTCTTTGTTAACAGTGTTCTCGTTTTGAATCATTGTTCACTTTATTGCGCATATTATTGTTCAGACCAATGTTATGTGTGAAGATGACAGAAACACGTAGTGGGGATGCTACATATGTCGACCTTTTCTGAAAGGATAGTTAGTTGATTCTTTCCTAACATGTAGTCACGTAGTGTTTGATTTCTCGAAAGCAAAAAGTACCACTGTGCTAGTTTTACTAAAGCTGTACTTCTTTTCAGGCAATTCATTTAAAATTTTGTTTTCAACTTGTGAAATTTTCTGTCGTGGGACGATTATCAAGCACTTTATTACGTGTACATTTGGCATAATATTACCGGTTCTCTGTGGATTTCATTCATTGTTGAGTACTTGCGTGTATGATAGTACTTTTCTTGGTTGATTGGTAACTGTAGAACAGAAAACAATGAAAATCCTTCTTACAGAAGACAACAGAGTGTTACAAAATAACGAGTCGGTACAGCGTGTCATAAGGCACTTTCAATTAGCTGTCACCAACAGTTTTCATGAGACTGCCGGAAGTTGCTCGGGTCCGCAATTATTAACCAATTTAGCGAACGATAATGAAACAGAACAAACGATGAATAATGTACATGTAAATCCTGAAGCTGAATAGGTCGGCGATAAGTCGCCACTGTCTAGCGAAAGATCACAAAAGTCGCTACAGTTGTGCGAAATTTTACAACTGGTAACAGACTTATCAGAACCAGATTTTGTGTCAATCTCTTTTGAAATAACGCAGCCCACATCCTTCAGTAAACAATAACATAGAACCACGCTGCACGAGAGTGACAAATTTTCAAGAATCATTTCGAAAGGAGCTTAAAGAAACGTAAGATGAAATGAGTAATAAAATCGACAAATAGCTGGAAGAGAGAAGAAAATCACAGGAAGAGAACAGAAAATCTCAGGAACAAATGAAAGTGAAAATACGAGCGTGAGTCAAATAAAAACCTTAAATATTTTTTTAAATATTCTTTATTGTGCAGAAATGGTACAAAGCTGTGTCACTTTTCAACATAATCTCCCCCATGCTCAGTGCAAGTTCTCCAGCGCTCACAAAGTGCATAAATTCCTTTAGGAAAAATTCTTTTAGTAGTCCACGCAACTACTCATTCACCGCATGGCGAACCCCTTCACCAGAACGGAACTTACTGCCTTCCATCGCGTCTTTGAGTGGTCCAAACATATGGAAATCACTCGGGGCAAGGTCTGGTGAGTATGGTGAATGAGGAAGACACTCAACATGCAAATCTGTGATTGTTGCAACTGTTGTACGGGCAGTGCGGGGCCTTGCATTGTCATGTTGCAAAAGGACACCTGCTGACAGCAATCCACGTCGCTTAGATTTGATTGCAGGCTGCAAATGATTTTTTAGATCTGTGGATGATGCACTGGTGACAGTGGTCCCTCTAGGTATGTAATGCTCCAAAATGACGCCTTTTTCGTCCCGAAAGAGAGTCAGCATAACCTTCCCTGCTGATGGTTCTGTTCGAAACTTGTTTGGTTTTGGTGATGAGGAATGGCGCCATTACTTGCTCTATCTCTTCGTTTCCGGTTGATGGAAGTGAACCCAGGTTTCATCCCCAGTAACGATTCTTCCAAGGAAGCCATCACCTTCTCGTTAAAAGCGCTGAAGAAGTTCTTCACCAGCGACAACACGTCGTTCTCTCATTTCAGGAGTCAGCTGCCGTGGCACCCATCTTGCAGACATTTTGTTAAACTGGAGCATATCATGCACAATGTCGTGTGCTGACCCATGACTAATCTGTAAACGTGCTGCAATGTCCTTCAATGTCACTCGGCGGTTTTCCTTCTGGAATGTTCTGTGGAGTCACAACTCGTTGTGCCAGACCTGAACGAGGAGCATCTTCCACTCAAGTCACACCATTTGCGAACTTCCTACTCCATTCGTAGACTTGCTGCTGTGACAAACATGCATCATCGTACTGAACCGTCATTCGTCGATGAATTTCAATAGGTTCCACACCTTCACTACGCAAAAACCGAATAACAGAACGCTGTTCTTCCCTGGCGCAAGTCGCAAGTGGGGCAGCCATCTGTATACTGATACTGCAACGGCATGTGTGGCTCTGCACTATGCTGCCACATAGAGGCCATTCTGCACGTTGTTTGTAGCGCGCTTACCAACTCACAGGATAACAGCGAGAAATTTCGACTTGTTATTACAAATTTAAGGTTTTCGTTTGACTAACACTCGTACAAAATTTATCAGTTGAGATTATGGAAGAAATTAAGAATGACCTACAACCAATAATCATCAATTTTGCAACTAGAATACGCAGCCTTTAAACAGAACACGAAAACATGAAAAAAACCAGCCTAATGACAGGGACGAATTGTTAGCTAAAATCAATACCGTATTTCCAACTGCGATAGTTACACAGATAAAAGTGCAGAACGGTTTAACACAATGGTAAAAGAAATTAGGGAACAAGTGAAAACTTTGACATTAAGCACTGAAAAACAAAAAGAACAGTTAAGCATAAAGAATGACAATAGAATTTTCAGACACACCAGAATAGCCGTCATTACAAAATTTTAAATACAACCAGGGGAAATCAGTCGGGAAAATGAGCGTTATAGGAACACTATGAATGAAAAGTCTAGTGAATTGAAAGAAAGCTTAACCGCGAAGACGAAATGGAGGAATTTGACCGTTTACATTCATATGCAGAGAACTTTGTTGACCATACAGATTCACGGCGCTTAGGTGATTTCCACGAGAACAGTATCTCACCTCCAGCGACGTGGAGCAATAGAGAACAATCAGTATCACACAAAAATCGTAACTTCGAATACAAACACTTTTTGACAGTGCGTAAATTGAGTTTTCAGGAATTACAGTAACGCAATTCACCCCCAAGCTTCGATTGATCAATTCCTATATTCTTTACCATCCAAGTGGGCACTTGAACACAAATTAGAATTTCTCTGCGGTTATTTAGAAAATGTACCTGTAGCAAGAATTGGCTCGATAGTGAGAGATTGCCTAACCGTAAATGGTTTCTACAGAGAGTTTTTATCACCGTATTGGTCTCAGGCTACACAATATCAGGTAGAACATAGTTGTATAATGTTACGCAACGTTGAGCAGTCTGACTTCACTAACTCAGCAAAATAATTTTAAGACATGCTACGCAGATATCAGTACCTATCAAACCCATACAGTCCGTCATAGCTAATTCGCATTTGTTTAACAAAGTTAACTAACAATCACAGCGGAAATTATAACACGCAAGATTCTTTTGTATCACGTGAAATCAAAAACTGTGGTAATTAACATAACAAACACAGCCACAGAAACAGTTACAGACGGTATAACCGACATTGTTCGTATGACGCACAATTCTCGCAGTTGAATAATGATAATTGTGAGACAAGTGATTTCCGGAGCTACAATAGACCGGTGATGCTGTATTGTAACATATCACCCCGGACTACAAGTCCATTAAAAAAAAAAAAAAAAAAAAAAAAATCTTAATGGACATTACAACAAACATCGCCAAAATTATAGTAATGAAAGTAGGTGTAATCACGATTATCGTAACAATGAAATTAATGACAGACAATATTCTAACTCAGAAGTTAAATATGCAAATTTTCATGGGCACAAAATCAGAACCACAACGTACATGGCCCAACAACAATTACGCAAACAGCAACCAATACAGTCACAGTAATCAACATCATAATTCACATTAGCAAAATTCTCCAATGGCAAGCCCAGCGTGACAAATAGATATAATTGAATCCAGATCACCACCAGATAATCAACGACCAGGAAGCATTTCAGGACGAAACTGAATCTATTCAGACACATAAGAGCAAGGGACTTCATCGTATTCCACATTTCAAACCATATATAGAATAATCCCATGTACTAACTTTGTAGCCAGGTAATAGAAATACATGTCACCTGGTTCTAAAATATTTCTTACAATACAACGCACAGCAACAAATAGTGCTATTACACCGCATGCCAGAGCGATTCCCGTCGTGCGAAGGCAACTTTTACAAGAAAAGGGAAACTTCCGCTGCGCAACAAACTTCATTCATTACACAACAAATCAAGAGATTTCTTATGTGTCTCTTTCTACTTTATCCTCTATACTTTTGTGTATTTCACTTATGTATCCCAACACAAACACATTTTTGAATAGATTTAGAATTTTCTGTAGATCATTTTGTACATATAATTATTATTTCTTATCATGCCTATTATTGCACTCGGTTTCACACAATTCCTTGTCTGATGTTTACTATTTTTATAGACATAGAAATTTGTTGTTACCATTAAAATACATGTGCATTCCATACATGCAACTATGTAAACTCTTATTAGTCCCATCTTAATATGGGGAATTGTGTATTGTAAATGCAACAGATTGAAAGTGACTGACCATTTGCCACAAGTGATTGACACCAGCCTGGACAGAAGAAATATGTCTACTGATTATATATTGAAATATTCTCTGCCACACGTTGCCATACTTCAATGATACATGCTCCAACTGACTTTTATAAGCAGCTCATCGATAGATGGATCTACAGTCTGCTTCAAGCAGATACGGTCATGTATTTTCTGTTCGTGCGTGTGTGAGTTTGTCAGCTGAGAACTGTACTTAGTATCAGTGAGTCTGATTCCGTATAACTTTCTGCAACAGTGACATAACTGAAAAGAGCTAGAAAAGTTTGGTAGGCTGTAGCAAGGACACTTTTCTACCTTCTTCCGTGGTGCAAATTACTACTACCACATGTGACTGTGCTTCAGAAATGTAGGCTTTATGTGATATACACACTCTGATCTACTGCCTGTCTGCTACAGTGAAGATCACCAATACTACTTTCTAAAATATAAAGTGTCACATACAAACTTTCAAAATAGCCTTGTCCAGAACGTTCTCGTACATTATATTGATTACTTCATTTATAAGTTCTTGAATTTTGTAAATAATTTTTACTTATATTTCTTTAACTTATATTCTTGTAAAGCTATTTTTCTCGTTGTATTTGTAACGTGTTTTGTATACACCTATCGATAATGTTTAGAATTTTTTTCTCGACCCATTCCTATCTGAAATTACCCTCGTACAAAATTCTACTCGGAGAAGGTGGAGGACTTGTAGGGTGGGCATGTCATTTTAATTTTTGTAAGTTATCGACGTGAAATTCACAGAAATAGCAAGTTACGTTACCGTTAAACAATCTTTGGTCTTGCTGTGGCACACTATTTGCCTCAGCGCAGTCTGAAACATTCTTAGTTGAAGTGTGGTAGGTTGATGGACGTTCTTAGCAGTGCTGTTATGGTATCTGTCAGATGAAGGAAGTTTTATTGTGAAGGACAGCAAGGATGAATATGTTCTGCGTACTGAAAGGCGAAAGGAATACAAATTTTGAATGACGCTATTTTTTTTAGAGAAGAAGTTTGAGGTAAGACTGAAGCACTATGCACCTAATTTGTAGAAATGATTATTGGCAGCTAAACTTTGTTCCCTTTCTCAGAGCTGAGAAAAAGACCACTCCATTTCCCTGTGTCGTGCATTAACATAGTAACTGGTTAAACTCTTTGGTTTTTATAGAAATTCTCTGTCAATATTGTTTCCTTTTTGAATCATTGTTTACTTTGTTAAACATAGTAGTGTTCAGACCAATGTAATGTGAATATCACGCGAAGTTTTACTCCGTCTTTATGAATACAGGCTTTATTCTAAAATCATTGTGTGGAATATCATTTCATAGCCATAGTTACTCACCCCATCCCACTGTGCAACGTTTATCATTGTGTGTTACCACATTCCACCATATGCTATGCAACAGTCGAATATTGCTTGGAAATTTTATTTAAAAATAGAAATCTAGCTTAGCCGCTGCCTGCTTGCTTTTAGCTGTTGTGTTTTCGAAAAATCTGCAACAGTATTGTCAAGATACGAGGTAAGTGGAGATTTTGATTAGGGCTAGATGATGGTTTCACTTTAGTTACGCTTTTAATAGAAAGACAAGTTGAATTCAGACCAGGACAGTTCTATTCAAATTACGTCCTCTTTAGTCATAAAATGGCATACGAGTTTAAGTTGGATAACAGTTTGTGGATACATAGTTTTGGTAATATGTGGACTTTTTGTAGAGCAGGAGGTAAATTTGGGCTATATATATCCCAAATATATAAATATATATATGACTAAAGATAACGTAATGTGAATTGAACTGTACTGGTCTGAATTCAACTTATCTTTCTACTAAAAGCGTACCTGAAGTGAATCCCATATATATATATAGAGTGAGTCACCTAACGTTACCGCTGGATATATTTCGTAAACCACATCTAATACTGACGAACCGATTCCACAGACCGAACGTGAGGAGAGGGGCTAGTGTAATTGTTAATTGTTTAATACAAACCATACAAAAATGCACGGAAGTATGTTTTTTAACACAAACCTACATTTTTTAAATGGAACCTCGTTAGTTTTGTTAGCACATCTGAACATACAAACAAATACGTAATCAGTGCCGTTTGTTGCATTGTAAAATGTTAATTACATCCGGATATATTGTAACCTAAAGTTGACGCTTGAAACCTCCGACGTTCAGTTGCGTGTTGTAACAAACACGGGCCACGGTCGGCGAGCAGCATCTGCAGGGCCATGTTTACGAAGACGACCGTGTTTACGAGTGTGGCTGTAGTGCACTGTTCTGGTTTGGTCTAACTGTCGCAGCGTCCGCATGTAGCGCTTGCTGCTATTGTTATTCTGCATTCGTCTCCGCACGCAGACCAACTGTAGTACACCGAGTTACCAGACGTCTGTGATAGTGTAGTGTTGTAGGAACTGTGACCATGGTGTATTCGAACTCTGAAAAGGCGGAGATGATACTCATCTATGGCGATTGTCGACGAAATGCAGCTGAAGCCTGCAGGGTGTATGCAGAACGGTACCCGGACAGAGAGCATCCAATGTGCCGCACATTCCAAAACATCTACCGCCAACTGTATACAACAGGTATGGTCGTAGCACGCAAACGGGTCCGTAACAGGCCCGTCACAGGAGAAGCGGGTGCAGTTGGTGTGTTAGCTGCTGTTGCCATGAACCCATACATGCGTACACGGGGCATTGCGAGAGCCGGTGGACTGAGTCAAAGTAGTGTCATGTGCATACTGCATCGTCACCGCTTTCACCAGTTTCATGTGTCGCTACATCAGCAATTACGTGGTGATGACTTTAATCATCGAGTGCAATTCTGCCAATGGGCATTAACAGAGAATGCGTTGCAGTTCTACCTGTTTACCGATGAAGCGGGTTTCACAAACCACGGGACAGTGAATCTATGGAACATGCATTACTGGTCCGTGGACAATCCTCGCTGGCTCAGACAGGTAGAGCGACAGCGACCGTGGACTGTAAATGTATGGTGCGGAATCATTGGCGACCACCTCATTGGTCCTCACTTCATTGCAGGGGCCCAAACAGCTGCAACATACATCGAGTTTCTACAGAATGATCTTCCAACGTTGCTCGAAAATGTCCCACTGGAAACGCGTCGACGTATGTGGTATCAGCATGATGGTGCACCTGCACATTCCGCAATTAACACTAGGCTGACCGTTGACAGGATGGTCGACTGGGGTTTCGTAGAATGTGGAGGACGCATAAATTGGCCAGCCCGTTCTCCTGATCTTACACCTCTGGACTTCTTTCTGTGGGGTACGTTAAAGGAGAATGTGTACCGTGATGTGCCTACAACCCCAGAGGATATGAAACAACGTATTGTGGCAGCCTGCGGCGACATTACACCAGATGTACTGCGGCGTCTACGACATTCATTACGCCAGAGATTGCAATTGTGTGCAGCAAATGATGGCCACCACATTGGACATTTATTGGCCTGACATGTCGGGACACACTCTATTCCACTCCGTAATTGAAAACGGAAACCACGTGTGTACGAGTACCTCACCCCGCATGGTAATGTACACGTGCGTCAGTGAAAAAGACCAATAAAAAGGTGTTAGCATGTGGACGTAATGTGCTGTTCCAGTCTCTTCTGTACCTAAGGTCCATCACCGTTCCCTTTGGATCCCTACGTAATTCGGTGCTCCCCGATACACAAGATCAAAGAGCGGAGGAGTGGTACTCAAGCGTCAACTTTAGGTTACAATATCTCCGGATGTAATTAACATTTGACAATGCAACAAACGGCACTGATTACGTATTTGTTTATATGTTCATATGTGGTAACAAAACTAACGGGTTTCCATTTAAAAAACGTAGGTTTGTGTTAAAAAACATACTTCCGTGCATTTTTTTATGGTTTGTATTAACCAATTACATTAGCCGCTCTCCTCACGTTCGGTCTGTGGAATCCATTCGTCGGTATTTGATGTGGTGTACGAAATACATCCAGCGGTAATGTTATGTGACTCACCCTATATATATATATATATATATATATGTGTGTGTGTGTGTGTGTGTGTGTGAGAGAGAGAGAGAGAGAGAGAGAGAGAGAGAGCTATATATATACAGCTCGATATCATAGATGAGACACAGTTTCATACCACAGCTTCTTCTTCTCGACATAATTCAGACTACCTAACAGATAAAAACGAAAATTTCTGTTCCGACACTGACAATGTTGAGTGTTTATGGAAAGAGTTCAAGGCAATCGTAAAATGCGTTTTAGACAGGTACGTGCCGAGTAAAACTGTGAGGGACGGGAAAAACCCAACGCGGTACAATAACAAAGTTAGGAAACTACTGCGAAAGCAGAGAGAGCTTCACTCTAAGTTTAAACGCAGCCAAAACCTCTCAGACAAACAGAAGCTAAACGATGTCAAAGTTAGCGTAAGGAGGGCTATGCGTGAAGCATTCAGTGAATTCGAAAGTAAAATTCTATGTACCGACTTGACAGAAAATCCTAGGAAGTTCTGGTCTTACGTTAAATCAGTAAGTGGCTCGAAACAGCATATCCAGACACTCCGGGATGATGATGGCATTGAAACAGAGGATGACACGCGTAAAGCTGAAATACTAAACACCTTTTTCCAACGCTGTTTCACAGAGGAAGACCGCACTGCAGTTCCTTCTCTAAATCCTCGCACAAACGAAAAAATGGCTGACATCGAAGTAAGTGTCCAAGGAATAGAAAAGCAACTGGAATCACTCAACAGAGGAAAGTCCACTGGACCTGACGGGATACCAGTTCGATTCTACACAGAGTACGCGAAAGAACTTGCCCCCCTTCTAACAGCCGTGTACCGCAAGTCTCTAGAGGATCGGAAGGTTCCAAATGATTGGAAAAGAGCACAGGTAGTCCCAGTCTTCAAGAAGGGTCGTCGAGCAGATGCGCAAAACTATAGACCTATATCTCTGACGTCGATCTGTTGTAGAATTTTAGAACATGTTTTTTGCTCGAGTATCATGTCGTTTTTGGAAACCCAGAATCTACTATGTAGGAATCAACATGGATTCCCGAAACAGCGATCGTATGAGACCCAACTCGCTTTATTTGTTCATGAGACCCAGAAAATATTAGATACAGGCTCCCAGGTAGATGCTATTTTTATTGACTTCCGGAAGGCGTTCGATACAGTTCCGCACTGTCGCCTGATAAACAAAGTAAGAGCCTACGGAATATCAGACCAGCTGTGTGGCTGGATTGAAGAGTTTTTAGCAAACAGAACACAGCATGTTGTTATCAATGGAGAGACGTCTACAGACGTTAAAGTAACCTCTGGCGTGCCACAGGGGAGTGTTATGGGACCATTGCTTTTCACAATATATGTAAATGACCTAGTAGATAGTGTCGGAAGTCCCATGCGGCTTTTCGCGGATGATGCTGTAGTGTACAGAGAAGTTGCAGCATTAGAAAATTGTAGTGAAATGCAGGAAGATCTGCAGCGGATAGGCACTTGGTGCAGGGAGTGGCAACTGACCCTTAACATAGACAAATGTAATGTATTGCGAATACATAGAAAGAAGGATCCTTTATTGTATGATTAGATGATAGCGGAACAAACACTGGTAGCAGTTACTTCTGTAAAATATCTGGGAGTATGCGTGCGGAACGATTTGAAGTGGAATTATCATGTAAAATTAATTGTTTGTAAGGCGGGTACCAGGTATGAGATTCATTGGGAGAGTCCTTAGACAATGTAGTCCATCAACAAAGGAGGTGGCTTACAAAACACTCGTTCGACCTATACTTGAGTATTGCTCATCAGTGTGGGATCCGTACCTGATTGGGTTGACGGAGGAGATAGAGAAGATCCAAAGAAGAGCGGCGTGTTTCGTCACAGGGTTATTTGGTAACCGTGATAGCGTTACGGAGATGTTT
Source organism: Schistocerca serialis cubense (assembly GCF_023864345.2). Classification (NCBI taxonomy): domain Eukaryota; kingdom Metazoa; phylum Arthropoda; class Insecta; order Orthoptera; family Acrididae; genus Schistocerca; species Schistocerca serialis. The sequence continues at coordinate 772,129,357 of NC_064641.1, read as the reverse complement.
AACAAACTCAAGTGGCAGACTCTGCAAGAGAGGCGCTCTGCATCGCGGTGTAGCTAGCTCGTCAGGTTTCGAGAGGGTGCGTTTCTGGATGAGGTATCGAATATATTGCTTCCCCCTACTTATACCTCCCGAGGAGATCACGAATGTAAAATTAGAGAGATTAGAGCGCGCACGGAGGCTTTCAGACAGTCGTTCTTCCCGCGAACCATACGCGACTGGAACAGGAAAGGGAGGTAATGACAGTGGTACGTAAAGTGCCCTCCGCCACACACCGTTGGGTGGCTTGCAGAGTATAAATGTAGATGTAGATGTAGATGTAGAACATTCATCACATTGGGAAACACTTTTAATTTTTTGTATTCTCTAGTTTTCGTTCTACCTATAGGTTTTAGTATTGAAATCTTGCTGTACATTATCTTTTAACAGGATAGAGACACATTATGAACACGGTTTTTATTCCGTCAATGTTGATGCGGATGGTACAGTGCTAAAACGCTTTCTTGGAAACAGATAGACCGCGAGATTGAATTCGGGTCAAGCTACGAAAATTTTCAGTTTACCTTTGATCTATCCTTCCCTTCATAACGATGTGAGGAGTTGCCGGAACGAGACCTAGTTAGGATTTCCCGGTAAACTGTAGGTCCCCTTTCCACGCTTGGGTAATTGGGGTACATTACGGACACGCAAGGACCGACCAATTGACAGAATTGCTTCCGGCCATAGACCCACACGAAATTATTAGTCCGTCAGTCTTTTATCACATGTATCCTGAACATAGTAACTCATCGCAAAACCGCGGTGGTAAAAGGACTTGACACGTTCTAATGGTTTAACAGGTTGCTGCGATTTCACTTGCAGTGGAAAATACTGTGCCCGTGTCATTGCAGCCACAGGCACAATTATACGCAGAATGTTCGGAAAGTAGCTACCTTCGTGGAAAAAAACTCATATCACCTTTTATTCGTTTCATTTTATTTTTACATTAAAGCTCGCGTTTTAAACTATCTTTATATCTGCCACCATTGTTCAAATTTTCTATGCTCTCTGCATAGAAAGATGCCGACGGTGAAGCCAGACACTGCTTATTACCTGTTTCTCCGTCGTCATCGCTGTCAGAGGGCCGTCCTCCAGTCACACTTCTGGTTCAAGACAGGTGCTGGTTAGACGATGAGAGGTTGAGGCTGTACGGCGGGGAAACGAAATGCTCCCAACCGAATTGCGGAAGAAGGTTTCGAGTGACCAGCAGAACGGGGACGAGTGTTGTCAGGGAGTAACGCAATGCTTTGACTAAGCATTCCAGGTCTTTTGTTTTGAATTGTGCGTCTTCTGACTAGTACGTGTTCTTGAACTTGAAGCGTGATTCTGGAGAAAGGCGCTTTGACAGCGATGACGACACAGAAAACAGTGTCAACAGTGGCTGTCTTCATTGGCGGCATCTTTCTATGATATGGGCATAGAAAAGTTGTTTTTCCGCTATGACAAATGTCTGGACAATGGTGGAAACTATGTAGAAAAATAAGTTAACGTAAGATCTTTCTTGTAAAAATAATTTTTGGTTTGAGAAGAAAAGTTTGTATGAACGTTGTTTCCAAAACGGTACTGACGTTTCCTATACGCCTCGTATTTGTTGCCGAGCACCATACTTAATAAACTGCAATTATTTCTCTGCGTGATGTGCTGGAGACAGTAGAATGTACTTCGAAGACTTCCTACATAAATGTTGACAAACTGCAATGGTTAACTGCTTCTGGACGATACTTGCGTGTGTGTGTAGAATTAGTGGACGTCAACTGCACTTATTTCAGCTGCGAGGCGTATTTGAAAAGTAGGAACTGTATAGTTAGAAGAAAATACATTAGTTAGATATGCATTTATTGGTGGTATTAGAGTAGCAAAGACTTTTCCACATTATCGTCTTTCACTTCTCAGCGCAATTCGTGAGCTAGTTTCGTCAGTTCCTCTCCATAGGAGTTGTCTGAGTCGTGACTGTACGAGTTAAGATCGGTGATCGGTAGTTCCCAAAAAACATCATGGTCGCATCACCATCATCTGTTAATAAAACAGCTCTTTATTACAACCACTTTCAGTCATCAGTCTATTACCAACCACATGACGATGAAAAGATATGTGTTTACCAGTATCTTTTAGCGCTGAAACTTTCTTAACTGTGGGCTGTGGAGCACAAAATACACTAAAACAATAAACTGGTAGCCAAGATCGCTGGAATTCTTTTTACTCCATGATTACCGGTTTCGGCGAAACTAAAGCCACCATCATCGGATCTTAGGACACATACAGGTTACATCATAAATCTGTATGTGTCCTAAGATCCGACGATAGCGGCTTTAGTTTCGCCGAAACCGGTAATCATAGAATAAAACGAATTTCTACGATCTTGGCTACCAGTTTATTGTTTTACAACCATATAGATCGCTCCCACATTAGCACAATGCGCTCCCTACACAAAATACACTGACGGAAAAAAAAATCGGAATACCAAGAAGAAGTTGTTAAACATAAACGAAAGTTGGCAGGCGTGTTCCTACATCTGAAAGATGTCGCATAAGAGTGGCGCTAGTAGCGTCGCTGTGAGGATGCTATAACGAAATTTTGGAAATTTGTAGTAGGGTCTTATGGGACCAAACTGCTGAGATCATCGGTCCCTAAGCTTACACAGTACTTAATCTAACTTAAACTAACTTATGCCAAGGAAGACACACCCATGCCCGAGGGAGGATTTGAACCCCCGACGGAGGGAGCCTCGCGGCCCGTGACAACACGCCCAAGACGCTATAACACTCGTGAGCGTAGTCACCTTTGAGATCGAACGTGTTAAGTTGATGTTAGTCAAGAACTGCTTTAAGGCGACAAATAAGCCATTATCAAAGCGTCATTGAGTTTCAACGTGGTCGTGAAATAGGGCTGCGCGAAGCTGGATATTCCTTCTGCGATACTGCAGAAAGACTTGGCAGAAATGTATCCACTGTACATGACTGCTGGCAGTGGTGGTCATGGCAACGTATGAAGATCAGGCTCAGGACTCCCAGGTGGCACTACCGAGAGGTAAGACCATCGTGTTCGGCGTATGGTTGTGACGCATCGTACTGCATCTGCAGCAGCAATTTGAACATCAGTTGGCACCACAGTGACACAACGAACTGTTACAAATCGGCTACTTCAAGGACAGTTCCACGCCTGTTGCCCTGTAGCATGCATTCCACTGACCCCAAACCACTGCCATTTGCAACTTCAGTGGCGTCAGGCGAGAGTTCATTGGAAGGCAGCGTGGAGGTCCGTTGTGTTCTCTGATGAAAACTGGTACTGCCTCGGAGCTAGTTACGGCGGTGTGTTGGTCAGAAAGTGCCTGGCAGTGTTGTGTCTAGACAAGACAGCCTAGACACAATGAGAGGAAGCCGAAAGGCACGCGCTAAGCTCACGCAGATGGGCGTGAGGTCTGAAACAGAATACGTAATGAATGCTATAAAGAAAAGTACGTAGCTTCTGGAATACTTAACTTTAATCCATACTTGTGGTACATCGCTCTTGACGATACAAGTGAGACTGTAGATACATGCAATGTTACTAATGGCGCCTTGCTAGGTCGTAGCCATTGACTTAGCTGAAGGCTATTCTAACTATCTGCTCTGCAAATGAGCGAGGCTTCGTCAGTGTGCATCGCTAGCTACGTCGTCCGTACAACTGGGGCGAGTGCTATCCCGTATCTCGAGACCTGCCTTGTGGTGGCGCTCGGTCTGCGATCACACAGTGGCGACACGCGGGTCCGACATGTACTAATGGACCGCGGCCGATTTAAAACTACCACCTAGCAAGTGTGGTGTCTGGCGGTGACACCACAGGCAGAGACAGCAAGAACATGCTCGTTGTTATCCCACGCATTCACCGTGATGCATTGGAGGTAGTAGAGTGTACTTCGAAGTCTTCCTACATAAATGTTGACACACAACAGTGGTAGACTGCTCCTGAACGATATTTGCGTGTGTGTGTAGACGTAGTGGACGTGATCCGCACTTATTTCAGCTACGAGTCGTATTTGAAAAGTACAGGTTGTATATTCAGAAGAAGATAGATTAGTTAGAAATGCATTTATTGGTTCAAATGGCTCTGAGCACTATGGGACTGCAAATTCGTAAGTGAATTCGGTTATCCGCTTGTTGTGCTACCATAAATGAACATAATTGCAAGGGCTGTTTTCCAACAGGGTAACGCTCGCCCAGATATCACTGTTGTAAACCAACATGCACTACAGAGGATCGAAATATAGACTTGGCCTGCTCGATAACCAAATTTGTCTCCAATCTAGCACACATTGGAAGTCGGCGGACGACCACATACTCCAACGTCATCCACAAACAGCGTTATCGTCCCTGTATTGACCGACTAGGTGCAATAGGCATGGATCTCCATGCCACAAACTGCCATTCTGTACAAGTAAGACACAAGAGCATGCACGTTTGCACGCTTTTATTCAACATTATGGATTTACAACGGTTATTAATATACTAGTATTTCACATTTGAAATGGATTATCTCATGTTTACATTACCCTATGATCTTGGGATCTTGCAACGTTAATCAATATGTTACCTAGAGAAATGCATTCGCGATGTTTGGTTACTCTGCATTGCGAGGTCAGGACTGTAGAATAGGTGGACGAAAAGATAGCAGTGGAAATGTAGAATACTCTCCTCGATAAGGGAACCGGTGCGTGGACGAGCGTTATCATAGTGAAGATTACTGAAGACAACAGTACCTAGGGACATTGGTTTTAGATGGGACAACTCATTTTGTGAGCGTATCGTATATCATATTAGCTATAACTGTTGAAATCAACGAAACAAATATACTTGCCATCCGAGAATGTGGTAGCCATAATTTTCATGTATGACTAAGAAGGTTGCTTGTAGATCAGTTAGAGAAGCCAAAGGTCTTGGAAGAGCAGCTGAACTCGAATAGATGTTCTATGATTAACACCAACAAAATAAAACATGGGTCAAGGAATACATTCGAATTAACAAAGGGATGCTGAACGAATCAAGTTAGAAATTGATACACTTAAAGTAGTAGCTAAGTCTTGGTGAGGGGAAAAAAATAACTAACGCTGTCTGAAGAAGAAAGGACATAGAAAGAGAGAAATTTGTTGACACTGCATATATATATATATATATATATATATATATATATATATATATATATGTGTGTGTGTGTGTGTGTGTGTGTGTGTGTGTGTGTGTGCGTGTGTGTGTGTGTGTGTTTTAGTAAGACTACTGTAGGGTGTTTGATTATTGTGTAACCTTGTTCGAAGTGAAACATGAACAGTAAACAGGTCAGACAAGGTTTTGCTTCAGATGAATGCTGAAGATTATATGGGATATTTGTCGTCTGTGTTGATCGGTAATCATTTACAGTGGCAACTTTTCAGACAGAGTTTTTTTTTTGTTTTAATCGTGCAAATCCATTAATCGCCAATCTTCGACAGATAGTTGTTTCTGGTCCAGTTCTTGCACGATTTCAATGGCCTGGATACTGCATCTGCCTTTCCGCTCCTCATCATACACAATTTGACTCATACACTGTTTCGATATGAAATCGATAGTGCAATTTATATCGACAGCTTAATTGAACAACCGCCATTTCCACGTTCCAGGACAGAGCCGGTGTTCCCTCTCTGCCGTTCCGACTTAACGGCCATCCACATATGCATCTACGTGATTACTCTGCTCTTCACAATTAAGTGCCTGGCAGAGGATTCAATGAACCACCTTCAAGCTGTCTCTCTACCGTTCCACTCTCGAACGGCGCGCGAGAAAAACGAGCACTTAAATTTTCCTGTGCGAGCCCTCATTTCTCTCATTTTATCGCGATGATCGTTTCTCCCTATGTAGGTGAGTGCCAACAGAATGTTTTCGGACTCGGAGGAGAAAACTGGTGATTGAAATTTCATGATGAGATCCCGTCGCAACGAAAAATTAATAATTGCCACTCCAATTCAGCTATCATGTCTGAAACACTATCTCCCCTGTTTCGCGATAATACAAAACGAGCTGCCCTTCTTTGTACTTTTTCGATGTCATCCCTCAGTCCCACCTGATGCAGAGCCCACACCGCACAGCAATACTCCAGAATAGGGCGGACAAGTGTGTTGTAATCAGTCTCTTTAGTAGACCTGTTGCACCTTCTAAGTGTTCTGCCAATGAATCGCAATCTTAGGTTTGCTCTACCCACAACATTATCTATGTAATCGTTCCAGTTTAGGATATTGGTAATCCCTAAGCATTTAGTTGAATTTACAGCTTTAAGATCTGTGTCGCTTATCGCGTTATCGAAATTTAGCGGATTTATTTTAATACTCATGTGAACAACTTCACACTTTTCTTTATTCAGGGTCAATTGCCACTTTTCGCACCATACAGATATCTTATCTGAATCATTTTGCAATTCCTTTTGGTCTTCTGATGACTTTACAAGACGGTTAATGACAGCATGATCTTCAAACAATCTAATAGGGCTACTCAGATTGCCTCCTGTGTCGTTAATATCGATCAGGAAAAATAGAGGAGGGCCTATAACACTTCATTTGGAAACGCCGTATATTACTTCTGTTTTACGCGATGACTTTCCGTCTATTACTCTGAACTTTCTGACAGGAAATCAAGAAAATCACGAATCCAGTTGCACAACTGAGGCGATATTCCATAGGCACGCAGTTCCGTTAGAACAGGCTTGTGAGGAACGGTGTCGAAAGCCTTCTGGAATCAATTTGGCATCCCTTGTCGATAGCACTCATTACTTCATGAGTATGAAGAGCTACTTGTGTTTCACAGGAACGATGTTTTCTGAATCCGTGCTATGTGTAAATAAATCGTTCCGCCGTTGACCACCTGTAACTGGAGGATGATCATATAAGGACAAGTGCTAGGAGTCATGTGGGACATGGACGACACGAGCAACGGCGAAAACTCAATCTTATGTTGAGCCAGCGTGTGTATTGCTGTTCTGTCAACTTACATGCCTGAGACGTATTTCGGTCGGATTTGGTGGAAGGTGGCCAAGCTACTTCGTCTACGATTTGGTATCTACTGAAATCACAGACAAAGGGGAGCTGCTGGACTTTTGATGCACTTGTTTGTTGAATGCCTTAGCGTGATGACCCTACGAGCTACTACTTGGAGTGAGCCCTAGGTTTTTTATACTACGTTGTTTAGGCTTTAGTTAGCCCCAATGTTATTTGAAGAGCGTACTGATTGGACTAACCTACACTGTTAAATTTCTTTATGTCACAGTTATTTCTCTTAGTTAGCTTTGCGCCGCATTGATAATGTATGAATATTATTTCGTCCTGCAATTTATTGCTTACATAGATTAATGTAAGTTCACTGTCTACTGTTGTGGTTAAAGCCATGTGGGCTTCCATGTTCAAATTTTATTTATACCGTCTTTCATGGAACTAACCCGAGTAACCTCAATTTAAAGTCAAGCTATATACACTCCTGGAAAGTGAAATAAGAACACCGTGAATTCATTGTCCCACGAAGGGGAAACTTTATTGACACATTCCTGGGGTCAGATACATCACATGATCACACTGACAGAACCACAGGCACATAGACACAGGCAACAGAGCATGCACAATGTCGGCACTAGTACAGTGTATATCCACCTTTCGCAGCAATGCAGGCTGCTATTCTCCCATGGAGACGATCGTAGAGATGCTGGATGTAGTCCTGTGGAACGGCTTGCCATGCCATTTCCACCTGGCGCCTCAGTTGGACCAGCGTTCGTGCTGGACGTGCAGACCGCGTGAGACGACGCTTCATCCAGTCCCAAATATGCTCAATGGGGGACAGATCCGGACATCTTGATGGCCAGGGTAGTTGATTTACACCTTCTAGAGCACGTTGGGTGGCACGCGATGCATGCGGACGTGCATTGTCCTGTTGGAACAGCAAGTTCCCTTGCCGGTCTAGGAATGGTAGAACGATGGGTTCGATGACGGTTTGGATGTACCGTGCACTATTCAGTGTCCCCTCGACGATCACCAGTGGTGTACGGCCAGTGTAGGAGATCGCTCCCCACACCATGATGCCGGGTGTTGGCCCTGTGTGCCTCGGTCGTATGCAGTCCTGATTGTGGCGCTCACCTGCACGGCGCCAAACACGCATACGACCATCATTGGCACCAAGGCAGAAGCGACTCTGATCGCTGAAGACGACACGTCTCCATTCGTCCCTCCATTCACGCCTGTCGCGACACCACTGGAGGCGGGCTGCACGATGTTGGGGCGTGAGCGGAAGACGGCCTAACGGTGTGCGGGACCGTAGCCCAGCTTCATGGAGACGGTTGCGAATGGTCCTCGCCGATACCCCAGGAGCAACAGTGTCCCTAATTTGCTGGGAAGTGGCGGTGCGGTCCCCTACGGCACTGCGTAGGATCCTACGGTCTTGGCGTGCATCCGTGCGTCGCTGCGGTCCGGTCCCAGGTCGACGGGCACGTGCACCTTCCGCCGACCACTGGCGACAACATCGATGTACTGTGGAGACCTCACGCCCCACGTGTTGAGCAATTCGGCGGTACGTCCACCCGGCCTCCCGCATGCCCACTATACGCCCTCGCTCAAAGTCCGTCAACTGCACATACGGTTCACGTCCACGCTGTCGCGGCATGCTACCAGTGTTAAAGACTGCGATGGAGCTCCGTATGCCACGGCAAACTGGCTGACACTGACGGCGGCGGTGCACAAATGCTGCGCAGCTAGCGCCATTCGACGGCCAACACCGCGGTTCCTAGTGTGTCCGCTGTGCCGTGCGTGTGATCATTGCTTGTACAGCCCTCTCGCAGTGTCCGGAGCAAGTATGGTGGGTCTGACACACCGGTGTCAATGTGTTCTTTTTTCCATTTCCAGGAGTGTACATTGTTAACAGTTTCTGTTGCTTAAATTTTATCTATTCACTCTTTTACAGAACTAGACTCAGTCATTATCATTGTATATAAAGGGTTCAAGTAATATTTTTCTGATTTAGATAAGGCCGATTTTTCACTTTACAGAGGGGCCCAGAAAAATGTAGACACTATGTCATAGTTAATAAAAAAAATGGCTCTGAGCACTACGGGACTTAACTTCTGAGGTCATCAGGCACCTAGAACTTAGAACTACTTAAACCTAACTAACCTAAGGACAGCACACACATCCATGCCCGAGGCAGGATTCGAACCTGCGACCGCAGCGGTCACGCGGTTCCAGACAGACCTAGAACCGCACGGCCACTCCAGCCGGCCCATCGAAGAGTTCTGCGAGGTTATCACACCTGCAACACTGACAGTCGTAGTTCTATCAACAGCTCAGCAGCATCGACGTTGTTTCGTTGCTAATCGGGGTCACTTTTAAAACAACCCTCCCACAGTCAAGAATTATAAGGGAATTTCATTTTGTTCCTTTAATATTGACTACCAGAGAATGTTCACATTTTTCTGGCGTCCTCTGCATTTTATAATTGCTCACTGGTTGTTCAGAATTGCTGGGCCTACAAGTGCCAATTTACATTCTGATTAAATTTTTAATGGCTTGTGCTTCTTTGGAGCAAGATTTAACTGAAATTGATCATTTTGTCTTGTCTATTAATGGCTGAATTTCACATCGCCTTTAATTGAGACAACTGAAATCTTGTTTTTTTTCTGGCAGTTTTAGTAAAGGAAGTATTTCACAGTGTGCTTTATTGAGACTATTTCGATAGAAGCTCTTCGCAAACTCAGCTTCACTGAAAGTTTTCATATTTCAAATATTAAATATTTTGTTTTATGCTTGCAATGATTTGACTTAGTTAAATGAAAAAATAGTTTTACAACTTGTTAAGGAAAGTCTTTTTCGGCCGACATATTGTACTTTTTGCTTTGCTACCTTACAACTCCTACCTCCTCTCTTGCTAAAGATTTTTGTATTTTATGTCCACTTTGTGAGTCTTGTTACCATTGTTCGACTTATAAATTAAACAACTCCTGATGTGTATAGGTAGTTGAACCTCCTTTTGCACACAAATTCGCGTTACTGAACGCTGTTCGCAAATGGTAGGAGCAACGCTTTTTCAAGCAATTGTTGTTTGCATTCACCTAGAGTCAAACGACCAACAACTTCGGAAAGAATCAATGGCTGGCCCTGTATTTGTGAAACTATCAGCTATCATTATTGAAATAACTTATTGACGATTGAATTGGCTACACAGTAGCGGCGGAATTCAATAAAAGTCTAATTAACATGCATGAACATGCAAATGATTAGCATTTCAGCATAATCACACGGAGGATGTAGCAGAAAAGCCGTCGAAATTCTGCGTATAAGGGAAAGTTACAATGAAAGTTTTTCATTCAGTAATCGCGTTTGGATATTCAGTGTTTAAAAGATCGTGTTACGACTCGTGTTAAGAAGGAGCAATATCTACTAACCCATGTCAGAATTTCATACTGGCAGGATGGTGAACTATCGAGACTAAATAATCGTTCTCTGATACTACTACTGGCGTTCCACGACTTTCATGCGGATGTTGAATCTAAGGGGTAAGAAATATTTCAAGGGCCCCACAACACCAGACCGGAGAAGACTGCTCGGCCACCCAGCATTGTACGGACACGTATGTCGTTTGTACAGTCGACAAATAACCACATGAACAGTAGGGTGCCTTCTGGACCACCACAGACTGTCGACATGACGACCAATGTTGCGACTTCCCTTGGCGCAGCAACAGAGAGGTGCACCAACGACAAGACAATATAAAGGACTGGCGTCACATCTTTTCAGACGAGTCCCGGTTTCGCACTCGGTATCGCAATGGAAAGATCCAGGTTTGGAAGCTCAGAAAAGAACAAACATTGCCTGACTGTATTTGTGATCGTCATATGGGTCCAGCAGTTGCCGTGATGGGGTGCCATCGCATACACAACACGACAACCTTAAGTTGGCACTGTCGATAATTTGGACAGCTATTGTTACATTTATGAAATGTCAAGGCTCGTGACGCGGTTCACCTGTCACTCTAGCCAGTGTGTTCTCACCCACCGAAAACATTTGGTCATGACTTGACAGGAGGTTGGTACGTCAGCCCTCGCCGGCTACTGGGACCGATGAATTGAAATAGGAAGAAAAACATCATCCAGGCTCAGTCGACCGACAAGTGGACCTTACGGTCTCGGGAATTCAGTTCGGAATGAGACTTCGTACGTTAGTGGTGGACCTTAGAGGTGTCGATCTACAAAAGTTGTATAGCGCAGTTTCAACAAGATAACGCGACACCTCACGTTGACCGTTTCGGACAGAGTTCGACTGTTATCTCGGCCAGTGTGTTCTCATCTACTGAAAACGTTTGATAATGACTTGCACAAGTGTCTGGTAGGTTACCTCTCGCCAGTTATTAGGATTGTTGAATTGAAACAGGAAGAAAGACGTCATCCAAGTTCGGCCGACAAGCATACCATACGGTTTCGGAGGTTCAATTCGGAATGAGGTTTCTTAGATTACTAATTTACCTCAAAGGGGTCTACTTACAAAAGTTGTAGAGCTCAGCAGCCAGAAGATTCAGAGAGAAAGGGAGCTGAAATTTTAGACGCAGCTCTTATGCAGTTCAGTTTATGAACTCTGGCAGCTCAGCGAAATGTCTGTTAAATCATAAATAATTTTATTTTATTTACGAAACGACTCTGTCTATTCTCATTAAAATTTTATCTCAAATTTGACGATATTATAAACTGTGGAGAGCTTAAAATATTTGTCGTAAATTTAAGGTACCAATTTCCACGTGGAATAATACAGCTGTCGCCTATTGTAGAAACAAATAGGCAAACAGTGAGGCAATGTCAAGACCTCCACGGAACTAGTCGATCAACGATTGTTACCTGCTACAGTTCGATATATTCAGTTGTACTCACCCGTATTCCTCTAGAAACTCGAACCAACGTGCCAGTTCATTCTTGACTTTCGCAGAGACTGAGGTGGACAAGCGAAGCCTTGTTCAAGCTACTGCGTCTGTTTATGTAGACACGTAAAAAAACTAACAAGCGTATACAAAACTGTGCTCATTTGAAGAAAGTTATAGAGAAATAAATTCCCGTGAAGAGTGTATAAAAATACATTCAACAGCTCGCCATCAGCTGTCATCGGCAATTTTCAATGAAATGACCCGGTATACCTGATACTACAGGCTAGAGAACAAATGTAAGGATGTAGAAGCATATTTCTCTAGTGGTAAGATAGATGCCACCTAGAGGAAGATTAAAGAGATCTTGGAGAAAAGAGAACCGCCTGTATGAATATCAAGAGCTCAGATGGAAAACCAGCCCCAAGCAACGAAGGGAAAGCCAAAAGGTGGAAGGAGTACACTGAGGGTCTGTACAAGGGCGATGTACTTGCGGTTAATATTATGTATATGGAGAGGAGGTAGATGAAAATGCGATGGGAGATATGATACTGCGTGAAGAATTGACAGAGCACTGAAAGACCTAAGTCGAAACAAGGTCCCTGGAGTAGACAACATTCCATTAGAAGTCCTGACAGCTTCGGGAGAACTAGCCATGACAAAACTCTTCCATCTGGTGAGCAAGATGTATGAGACATATGAAGTACCCTCAGACTTCAAGAAGATTATAATAAATCCAACCTCAAAAAAAGAAGGTGTGAAAATTACCGAACTTTATTTTAATAAGTCACAGTGCAAAATACTAACCGAATTCCTTACAGACAAATGGAAAAACTGGTTGAAGACGACACCGGGGAAGAGCAGTTTGGATTCCGTAGGAATGTAGGAACACGCGAGGCAATACTGACCCTACGACTTACCTTAGAAGAAAGGTTAAGGAAAGGCCAACCTACGTTTTTAACATTTGTAGACTTAAAAAAGCTTTTGACGGTGTTGACTGGAGTACTTTCTTTCAAATTCTGAAGGCGGCAGGGATCAAACACAGGGAGCGAAATGCTATTTACAATTTGTACAGAAACCAGATGGATGTTACAAGAGTCGAGGGGCACGAAAGGGAAGCAGTGGTTGAGAAGGGAGTGAGACAAAGACTGTAGCCTATCCCCGATGTTATGCAATCTGTATATTGAGCAAGCAGTAAAGGGAACAAAAAAATTGAAATCGGAATTAATATCCAGTGAGAAGAAGTAAAAACCTTGAGGTTTGCCGATTACACTGTAATTCTGTCAGAGACAGCAAAGGACTTGGAAGAACAGCTGAACGGAAGGAAAGTGTCTTGAAAGGAGAATATAAGATGAAGATCAACAAAAGCAAAACGAGGATAATGGAACGTAGTCAAATAAAATTAGTCGATGTTGAGGGAATTAGATTAGGAATGAGGCACTTAAAGTAGTATATGAGTTTTGCTATTTAGCAAGCAAAATAACTGAGGATGGTCGACGTAGAGATGATATGAAATGTACACTGGCGATGGCAAGGAAAGAGTTTCTGAAAAAGAGAAATTTGTTAACATCGAGTATTGATTTAAGTGCCAGGAAGTCGTTTCTGAAAGTATTTGTATGGAGTGTAGCCATGTATGGAAGTGAAACATGGACGATAAACAGTTTAGACAAGAAGAGAATAGAATCTTTTGAAATGTGGTGCTAGAGAAGAATGCTGAACATCAAATGAGTAGCTTACGTAACTAATGATGAGGTACTAAACAGAATTGGGGAGAAGAGGAATCTGTGGCACAACTGGACTAGAAGAAGGGATCTGAGGCATCAAGGGATCACTAATTTAGTATTGGAAGGAATCGTGGAGAGTTATATTCGTAGAGGGAGGCCAAGAGGTGAATACGCTAAGCAGATTCAGAAGGATGTAGGTTGTAGTAGTTACTCGGACATGAAGACACTTGCACGGGATAGAGCAGCATGCCCGGCTGCACCAACCCAGTCTTTGGACTGAAGACCACAACACCATATCTGCCACGCTTTCAGGCTTTCTGACGAAAGAGACGTTTTCCTGAATGTTAACGCAGTATGTTTTCTAACTGATCTTTTTAAAAATGTTTGTTCATGAAAACAATCGTCTTTCATAAACAATGCAAGGTGTCAAAGTAATTTTTGTTTTCAGTGTTTTAATGATACTGGTGCTTGAATGTAAAAGCGAAACTAACAAATAAAGACTATATTGCAATAAATTTGACATAAATGCAACCCTACTCGAAATTTTGTTACACTGGTAATTAAAATTTAAATTTATCTCCATTGAAATGCATTTGAATTTATTCAACTCTTTAAAGAGAAAATATTAATTGTAAAGTACATTTTATTTTAATTACCTGTAACAGTCATTTCATGAATAAAATAAAAATCTGTACGATTTGATTGCTAATATTTTAGGCCATTAACTTTATTTAAAAGTGTTATAATTTTTAAAACAATTAAAAAACAAAATAAAATTACCCGGAGGTAGGATTGAATCTGGGTTGCCCGCGTGGCAAACGAATCCACTACAGGCGCAAGCCATTTCGCTGTGCTGCCGTAGCACATAAACAGACCGATATATGATCTGTGCGTAAAACTTTAGAACTCTTTTTCTCAGAATTTTAGAGCCCTTTCTGTGTGCTTTACAACTTTTGTAGGTAGACACCCGTGACCTACACTACTAACCCGCGAAGCCTCATCCTGAACTGAATTTCCGCTACCTTACGGTCCCCTTGTAAGCTGAACCGTTGTTCCTGTTGGACGTGGCAACACGTTGTACTGAATTTCGCACCCTGCAATCTCTCAAATCACGTAGAAATTTGATCATGTGTTATTTCTGTGTATGAGCACAATAAGAGAGAACTTCATTATTTGCTTTCCTCCCGGGTGTTGCAATTGTAATGACCACCAGTGTATTAGAAAGCAATCGTCACCTCTCGAATAGGTCTCCGTGTATTTATGACCTGTTCTATGCACAGTAACAGCCATTCCTCTGGTTATAGAAGCTTTCTTCATCCATTAGGTTAGAGACTTTGGCTCTCCCATATCATCTGCAAATGCGACAACACGTCGACGTATCACAAGCCGACAAGTAGGCTACCAGCAATATAAGAATTCATAAACTGCATTTGAGAATTCCTTCTCAGTCGATTACAACTGCACAGAACAAAACTACATCACAAATTATGCTTTCGACAGTCTACCGGTGCCGAGACGCACCTAGTTTGTATTACAGTACAGATTTTCTCTGCAATGAGATCCCAGATGGCGCAGTAGTGTGTGCCACTAGCACAGACTTCCTGCCAGCTCTCCAACTAGCAGTTACACTCAGATAGCGGAGAGGGAATGACGGAAATAGAAGAGACATTCTAGAGTGGGATTAATATTGAACATTAAAGGATGTAAATGATGAGAAGCGCCGTTGGCATTACTTTCCTCGGTGAATGTGGTAGCATTGCAGGACCTACTGACTGGAAATAACAGTCTAATGTGTACAAACTATGTATTAAGAGTAAACCGAAGAAAGACGAATGTATTGAAGAGTAGCGGCAGTGAGGTTAGTGATAATTTTAACTTAAAAATTGGGAAGTGCAAATTAAACGAAAGGAAGGAATTCTGATTCCTTGGTTCCTTGGAAGCAAAACAACGCTCCATGGACCAAACAAGGAGGACATAAAAAGCAGACTGTCACGGGCAAAGACAGCATTCCTGCCCAAACGTGTCTACTGGTGTTAGACGTCAGCCTTTCTTTGACGAAGAATTTCTGATAATATACGTTTTGAACAAAGCATTGTATGTAAGTGAATGAAGGACTGTGGGAACACCGGAAAAGAAGAGATTTCAAGCGTTTGAAATGTGATGCTATAGAAGAATGTCGAATATTAGGTGGACTCATAAGAAACGGGGAAGTTCTCCGCGAAATCGACAAGGACAGAATCTAGTGAAAAAAGTCAACAAGAAGAAGCGACAGGATGGTAGCACATGTGATATGACATCAACGACAGTAGCTCCAACAGTACTACAGGGAGAAGTACGAAGTAAAAACTACAGGGGAGAAAAGAGACTAGAATATATAACCAACAAGTAATTGACGATGTTGGGTGCAAGTGTAATTCTCAGATAAGGAGATTGTTGCAAGAGAGAATTACTGGTGGTCTGCATCAAACCATTGACAATAAAAAAAGTCCTGAAACAATTCTAAGGTTTCTAGATTATTTTTTGTATTCAAGAAAAGTGATGAAAGTCCTACTTTCTTTCGATGTCACATATTTTGAAGATTTATATTGAATTTTTCAAACAGAGTTTTGTTCTGAATACAAGCAGTGTGCTCTTTGGTTGCTAGAAGTATTGTCGCTGCGGAAGCATTGCAAGAAAAGCTAGTGAGAGAGTCGGATGCTGACTATGCTACTGAGGAGATGAAAATTGCTTGCAGAGCACAGAGAGAAATTTAATTGTAAAATATGGTGTGTTAAAGATTAATTGGACCAATTGAAGATTATGAGGCAAAGCTTTTGTTGCAGTGTTTAACTGTAAGTAATTATGATGCGTTTGAGTAACGGATGGTTTTATTCATTGCTTTGGGTTAGTCTGTTTCATTCTTCAGACGTGAGTAAATAAAGTTTTATATTCACATAATTGCACTCAAAGGCTGTAGATTCATCGTTGCTTTGCTATATCAATAATTAATTTCATGGCAGGGTAATAATTCTTAAAAATATAATTTTTGTGGGTATGATTGTAATAATTAGACAATGAGTTTCAGTTTTGTGCAATATAGTCTTCAACCGTTAGATTCCATTTCATTATTTTGCAAGTTCACATTCCATCATCGTCCTCTCACGAAAGAATTTCATATTTTCTGGTTATTTGTGTCCCTGCATTTCCTTTGTAGAACACAATGACTGAAGCATGAAGTGCTTAGAATATCTGCACGTCCTTGCATTGCACTGCGCAAGGCTTTTTCGTTCCTATTTAACTTGCTTGATGGTGCGCTGCGTATTTTATTTTCATCACTTCGGATAGTACTAAGTTTCCATTGACACATATAAGCCGTATGGAATTTGTTAGGGCCAGTTTTACAGTAAAGTCAGAGTACAGTTGCATCATTCATAGTCATGTATGTTTTCCATAATTCATTATCCAGTCAGTGTAAACCATATGGAATTTGTTACGGCCATTTTTACAGTACAGTCAGATTACAGTTATATCGTTCACAGTCATGCATGTATGTTTTTCATATTCATTATCGGGTCAGTATAAGTAAAGTTTAGATCAGATTTAATTTCTTAAGCATACAGTTTTATTTTCACACTGCATTGTTACATCTGCGAGTGCATTAGTCTGTATTTGGAATCTTGCTCTGTCGCATTGTGTATGTAAATTCACAGGGGTTTTTTACAGTTTTACAGTTTTACATTTTGGTGATTTACTCGTTTGGTAAATTTATGCAGCATTTTTATCCTGCTAGCTTATGTGACGAAATTACGAGTCGTAGTGTGACGTCACGCATTGTAGCACTTCACTGTATTGCAGAATAGAACTTCACATAATAGCTTATTTAAGTTTTCTAATCACTTTAGTAAAGTTAATTAAAAACACAGAGAGTTTCAGTCAGTTTTGGTGACTCATTTATCAGACAGCGTTCTCGTAATCACACCATTCGCGTTGTTCTGGATTACAATACACATACACGAGTCATAATGAATAATACTCCAGTCTAGTCGAGATTCAGTTCAAAAAGTAATTTAAACATAGAAAAGTTACACATCGCCCAGTTCCATCGGAACAATATTGTCACGAAGCTACGAATGAAGTTATAACAGGAGGTAACTGTTTCTCTCAGAGTTCAAAGTAGAGACAAGAACCGAGACTTTCACCATTTGGGACCCTGACTGGTAGATGCAGGAAAAAGGTGGGCGACTAATACGACGTCCGGGCCTCGAGATTATGAAACCCAGGCCGAAAGGCTTTCACCTGCGACTGCCACTCCCACAGGCTTTAGCAGTGCGTGCGCTACATAGCACGTGGGCACGAGTGATGGTATGGAGTAACTGATGAACGGGTTCGCATGGGCAAAAGCTAGACGCACGTTTAATAAGTTGCGCGATCGTAGTACAGATTTCATTAATAGAAGATTATTAACATTTTATTGCTGCAAGAGGGAACTGTAACTCAATATCCGGCTTCACACCTAGAATAACCCATGCTTTCGTCAAGTATCCAATGACGAATAATCTAATTGGGTATAATGGATATTTATTGGAAAACAGTTTCTCAGGAACATGAACTCCATGTCTAACATTTACTTAAACTATTATTTGTTCATTTACATTATCATTTGTTGTCAGGAAATCCAGCTCTCTTACATCTCTATAGCAACTCATACGAGGGGCGTTCAGAAAGTAAGCTCCGATCGGTCGCGAAATGGATACAACTATGAAAATCCGATAAAGCTTTGCACAGATGTGTTGGGTAGTGTCTCTAGTATAACCCCAGTTAGCATCACGTCGCTCTTCTCATTTCTGAGCTCGCAGTGAGTGCGTAAAGATGTCTAGAAAATAGTGTCTGCCGCCAAGTACGAGGGCCTGGTGAGAAATTTCGCCTGAAGCTATGCAGCTAACATTACATAACTCTCGTGCTGTTTCTTCTTCAAGACAATTCTCAGCCGCATTCTGCAGGGGCAATGAAGATGCTCCTGCATCGTTTTCAAATGGAAATGTGAGATTACCCACAATACAGTCCGCAATTGTCTCCCCCTGAGTTTCATCTCTGGTCACATGAACCGCTGTCTTTGAAGACAACATTTTGACACAGGCAACGAGGTGTAGGCCAGCGTGGAGAATTGGCGGAAAGCACTGGCGGCTGCCTTCTATGATGAGGCTATTGAAAAGTTGGTACAACGCTATGACAAAAGTCTAAGTCAGAACGGCGACTACGTAGAGAAGTAGCTGAAAGGTGTAGCTAATTGTTACAAGTAAAACATTTCTGATGTTCACTGTGGTTTCAATTTGGCAATCAATCGGAGCTTACTTTCTGAACAGGCCTCGTACAATACATTCATAATACTGTAGCTTCTCTCCATAATAGTATTTGTTTTTAATTCTCAATTAGAGTAATTTAGTAATAATCCTAGGTTAAACAATATAACTTAACAGTAAGTATATTCAAACATAATAATTAGAAAGTACGTGAAGTGAAAATAAGTACTATAACAAAAAATTTAATGCTGTTAGTCGCAACAAAGGTGGCATATAAGGAGGGAGGTGACTATAGTGAATAATTTATGTAGTCTGCAGTTTGCTGAGTTGGTCTAACAAGACCTCCTATCTCCTCTCCCCAGCCCCTCAGTCCGCAGCTCGTGGTCGTGCGGTAGCGTTCTCGCTTCCCACGCCCGGGTTCCGGGGTTCGATTCCCGGCGGGGTCAGGGATTTTCTCTGCCTCGTGATGACTGGGTGTTGTGTGCTGTCCTTAGGTTAGTTAGGTTTAAGTAGTTCTAAGTTCTAGGGGACTGATGAACATACGTGTTAACTCCCATAGTGTTCAAAGCCATTTTGAACCCCCCCTCATTTGAAGCATACACCCATCCCCCTGTCCCTCCATCTCCCTCCCCCCTTTATCCTCCTCCCCTAACCCTCCCCTTGGGGCATTTCAAAAAAATTACAATAAAATTCAAAATAGGTGACCAGTGCACTCACGTGTGTTTTAAAGTTATATTGTTACCTCCAACTTCGATGTTATTTTATTTACGTCTTCAGAGATTTCATTATTGTTTTAATACTACTATCCATTTTTATTTCAAATGGCATTATTAGTTATTACGTATGATTGTGTATCATGAACCCATATTTTTCGTAATATGCCTTCTATTATACTTATCCCGTCTCTCACTTTATACTGATTATTGTTATCATAATGTGACAACTGCCATTTCTGTAGCCACTCACTGTATATATACCATGTAGTAATAAGAAAGTTCCTTTGTACAAATGTTTTATATGTTGGCCAGCTATGTACCATATGTCAAAACAATTTAGCTTTTCAGCCTTTACACTAGTTCTATTTTATCTATACAGATCCTCCAGTCTAGTTGACGACTTATTTTATGGCTATAATTAGTTAATTGTGTTGCTCTTGTTCTTCTTGGGTGTTCCTGGTTGTGAGTACGAATGTAA
Organism: Schistocerca serialis cubense; assembly: GCF_023864345.2. Taxonomy (NCBI): domain Eukaryota; kingdom Metazoa; phylum Arthropoda; class Insecta; order Orthoptera; family Acrididae; genus Schistocerca; species Schistocerca serialis. The sequence continues at coordinate 772,109,242 of NC_064641.1, read as the reverse complement.
TGTGGCACCAGCTAGAGATCATCCCTTGATACTTCCTCGTTATGAATCTGTATTCTGTCTGTCTCGTCATGTTCGTTGCAAGTCAACCATGTAACTATGTAATCATATGGTATTTATTTGAACCTGGGTAGGTACCTTATGCAAAATTTGGATGTTTCTAGTCTTCGCATAGAGTATGGTTCCATTTTGCAACATGTGTCTTACCTGTAATCGTTTGACGTATCTTCTTTTTGCCATATGCTAGCCCTAAGTGATTTCTTCTTGCTATAGGCTAGACCTAAGTGACTCCATACATTTGTATTAAACATGTATCGATTTTTATATACAGATTCTAATAATGGCTAACACCGAAATGTGTAAAAATGGATTAATAAATGAAGGAATATTGGTTTATAATTTTCTCTGGATTACAATTTCTTCATCTGCGACCAATTCAGAAAATTGCAGACCACATAAATTAGTCATAAGTCCACCTAATGTGGATTTCTGTTGCTGCCCTTTGCTTTGCATCAGCTTTTTCGAGTTTTGGCTGCATCGAGTGAGAAAATATCTTATGCTTACAATCATCTATGCATTTGCTGCAAAGATTATCCTTATATAGACTATTCGTATTCTACAGCACGAGTGGCCCTTCGGTTAGCGTGTGCCTCGACAAGGCTCAATACAACTCCGTAGGGGGTACTGAAATTAATGAAATTCTATATACTGTAACTTCCTGCCTAGTTGTGAAAACGGATTACACACGGAAGCAAATGGAAATACGCCCTGAATTTAAAAACCCTCTCATACAAAACTTTTAGATCCGTGACTTTATGTAAATACGCGATGTGACTGCAATGTTAAGAAAATATAACATAGAGCAGGAGAGACTTACTTTAGGCAAAGTAGTTTAAATGGGGATAGCAAATAATTAATTGATCTACTGTAACCTATAGCTCCGTTGCATTTAAAGGACATGCTGTGCCCAGTCAAAAGCATAACGCACAAAAGCAAGGCGTACCTCAGTCACACTTTATATAAAATCATGAACTGCAATTGCGTCAGTTCCGTGAGTGCCTGACTTATCTCCTCTTCTGAAAAGCATGCATAGAAAAACACCTGTGTTCAGTGTGTTTGCTGAGTAATTTGATATGTTGATCGTAGAAACAATTCAAGAAAATACGTATCTTTGCTGATGGCAAAATACATACAGTGCTTTAGTACTGTGCGCGAACTGTAACTCGGCGTAAATTTGATGGAATAGGCAAAATGATGCCAAGCATATCTAATGGCTTTGTAAAGCTTATAGTTACAATTCATGCACCATTAGTCCACAAAATACGTGTTCTAAAAGCTACAACAAATGAAATTTAAAAACAAAATAAAATCCTTACATATCGAAAAATAAAGAACTAAGCTCATTGGATTGAGATGTGATGAGTGTTAAGTGCCCTACCGCTGGGATGGATTAATAGGTTTCCCATTCTGTCGCTGGCCGGAGTGGCCGAGCGGTTCTAGGCGCTACAGTCTGGAACCGCGCGACCGCTACTGTCGCAGGTTCGAATCCTGCCTCGGGCATGGATGTGTGTGATGTCCTTAGATTAGTTAGGTTTAAGTAGTTCTAAGTTCTAGGGGAGTGATGACCTCAGAAGTTAAGTCCCATAGTGCTCTGAGCCGTTCGAACCATTTTTGAACCCATTCTGTCCCGAGCTTATAAGATCACACTCTTGATATAACTATAAAAGCAGCGTCCTGACGTGGAAACACGGACTGAAGTCCTGAATGATTTCGTCAAAGTTTCCACTTGAAGCCTTGCAGTACGTACCAGGAGAGAGGGACGCATTAACTGTGTCATATGTGAGAGTCACCAATATACTCTGGTTACCAATGTGCTCAAACTTTACTCAACCATATTGCATCGTACCATACCCGTTTGTTCCTTTTCAAACACACCGTCCACCGCTCGCCACGAGGCGCGCTCAAATCTGGTTGTCCGGCGGAACCACAAATTTGTCTTCCAATTATCGTAATGAACATGTCAAGGACAGTAACGCTTGAAGAAGTCAATAACCCGGTATAGAAAATGTTAACAACACGCGAAACAATTCAGTAGTGGAAGTTGCCAGTGTAACAACAACTTTCAGTACCTATCTACCATTAAACATTTTATATTGTAATTATAACTAATTACACGTTTGACCCTGCTGTAATTACACTAACTTCTTTAAAAATATGTAGACAAAATACCTTCTGTATCGTAATGATTTCTTTCGCCAGTCAGACCATCTTCCGATATAAATACACGGGACGATGTTAGCTATCACTGTTTTTTAATATTATCGAAATTTTGTCGAGTCATAACTATGGACATAGAAGTACTGACCCAAAAACCAATAAGAACTGAAATCTGGCAGGTTTCTTGCGGCATAAGATCGTATTGTGAGCGCGACGTGTGCCTTCCGAATTTTGCGCTCACACCAAAGATTTCATGCCACCGAAACCTTTTTCACCGTTAACAAACAGCCCCTTAATTATTAATTAGGGTATCAATATCTTCTTTGTGTAGCATTTTAAAATATTTCACACTCAGTATGCACTTTCTTACAGACTTATCTCTTATTAATATGAAAGTACCTTCAGAATGCCTAGATTGAAGATTAAGTAAACGTTTCGATGGAAGAAAGAAGGAAGAATAGGGTTCAAAATTTCGTCCACGATGAGTTAATTTAAGATGGAAAATGTGCTCTTACTGGCAAAAGGCTGGAGAAAAGAATCGAATATGTCATTTCCAACAGAACTAACCCAGCATATACCTTAAGTGATTTAGTGAAAACACGGAAAGCCGTACGTATCGATCTGAAATTGTGGTGAATCCAGCTTCTGCGTGAAAGGTAACCAGCGCCACTGGAAAACGTTACCCTTCCAGAGATGATGATTATGATGGAAGGGGGGGCTCTCAACAGGACGGTCATCAGCGTCCTTACTAGGTGTCATCTGGTCAGTCTCGTGTAACAGGGGGGGGGGGGGGGGCGGAGGAAGATGGCTGTCTCCAAAGGAAGCTTACCTATAATGGGTTAAAATCCACCTACTAATTGTAAAAAAACGCCGTCATGAACTTATAATCGATTAATAAAAATGCTAAACTGCCTTGGCGAGCTATCCATTTACAGCACGCTAACTTCCCCTCATCAAAATTTTAGGCACGAGACCCAAAAATTCACGGAATCTCAAAACAGGCGTCGGCGAAGATACTGGGCAGATCTCCAGCCAAACTGAGAGTTGCTCTGCACCAGTAGAGGAGAAGGTCAAAATATAAGCTACCCAAGGTTTTTACACAGAAATATTTTTTTGTAAATGATTAAATTACTGAAGAAACCCTGCGATGGTACAATAACATGTGCCCTTCAGATTTATGGGGGATTAAACAATTAAAAATGTTTTTTTTATTCTAACTAATTTATTGGAAAACCAATGCAAAAACGTCGATTTTTTTTCTTGGATCCAGATATGGGCTACCTTTAACATGAAGGGAAAAATTTAAAAACACGTTTTAAGTACTAGTTTATTTGCAATAATCAGAAATACAAACTCTGTTCTCCATTCCTGCACGTTCAGTATGCGCCCACATACGGCACTGTATACAATGAATCCAAATTTCTCCGTTGGCGTCACAGAGACACCTGTGGCATGCGATCTTCAGAAAGCTCGAAATCACTCTTCTCGTCGTCTAGGGTAGGCTAGTCCTCATTAGATAATTCATCAGACGAAGATAGGTCAACTTTCTTTTCCTTCCGCAGATTTCTTTTGCTTCACTTGCCTGCTATATTTGATTTTTGAATCTGCTTCAATTTTTTCTCAGGAAAAGTTAGCTAGGTCATCCTCTTCTATGACCTGTCCATGGAGCTTGTGACGCTCTTCCTTGTACTGTGATCCCGTAATCAAGCAAGCTTTTGTAGATTTCCGACCTCTGTTGCTTGTTTTCTATGCAATTGTAGGTGGTGGGGAAATGTCAAACGAACTAACAAGAGTCGATGTTCTTGATTGTGCATTTGGTGAGGAAGGAATGATCAGAGGAAATTCTGAAAACGTTCCTGGCTGAGGAGAGGATAACCGTAAATTTGGCCGTAGGTCTACAGTTGGAGGTTCTGTGTTATCCATTCGCGACCATCCTGGCTGAGGGCTAGACGACGTGAGAGACCCTTGTGCTGGTGCGGTCATGTGAGCAGCACTTCAGTAGAGGCAATCGTTGACAGAGAGTTACAAAATTTTTGAGTTTCCTGTTGAGCATCTAGATAATCGGCGTCAGTGAAAAGACGCTTGTTCAAAGGATAAATCCTTGTCACTTTAAAAACACTTAGTGCAATCTCACCATTTTGAACTTGCAAATAATATTTCCCAAACAGATGCTGTAGTAGTTTTCTGAGCTTATAACATATACTGTCTTGCCAGCTCACTGAAATAGGTCCCATGAAAGTTTCATCGAGGGGCTGAAGCTAGTGTGTTGAATGGGGTGACAATGAAATGATGCAAATGCGGTTCATCCGTATCCAACCAGAAGGGTGGGCTCAGCCGATACTTCCTGGAGGAGCACATTTCATCAATTAGTCTGACATTTTAGCTCTGGGAAAAATAACATAAGGAGGAACAATATGTCCTGATGCACTCATTCAAGCTATGAATGTTACAGTCGAACCTCTGTCAGTAGAAGTAAGTGCTGCAATTTGGTGCTTTCCCTTTCTGCCAACAGCTTGTGGTATTTTATTCTGCATAATACTCAAACCTGTCTTATCAACGTTATGTTTGCGATCCGGTGGGTAGTGGCGTTTATTGTAAGCCTCTTCTAACAGCTGGTAAAAAGACAGCTCTTGAGAAAGGAGTGACGCAGGGCTTTCGAATAGATAGGTGAGATGAATGGCGGTTCAGGAAAAGATCTACCCAACTCCTTCCAGCGGCGGTAGTGGTGAAAGGCGCGTTAATGTCATTCCTCTCTGTTAAAACAAACGTTATTCGTTTCAGATGGGATAAAGTATAGCCAAAATATCCATTGCTCATTGTCAAAGAAGTACGAAACAAGCTCTTCGTCGAGGTGGCGCAGTGGTTAGCACACTGGACTCGCATTCCGGAGGACGACGGTTCAATCCCGCGTCCGGCCGTCCTGATTTAGGTTTTCCGTAATTTCCCTAGATCGCTTCAGGCAAATGCCGGGATGGTTCCTTCGAAACGGCACGGCTGACTTCCTTTCCCATCCTTCCCTAATTCGATGAGGCCGATGGCCTCGCTGTTTGGTCTCCTCCCCCAAAACAACCCAACCCCAAGCTCTTCTTCCAGTCGTGGCACTGTCAGCAGCAACTGGAGTCAGATCTGTCTTCTTACTTAAAGTCTGCAAGGTAGGGCGAGGTACATCATATAATTTTGCAGCCTTTAGAGTTCCCATTTTCTTCCCCCCCCCCCCCCCCCCCCTCCACCCACTTGACAGAAAATCCTAGGAAGTTCTGGTCTTACGTTAAATCAGTAAGTGGTTCGAAACAGCATATCCAGACACTCCGGGATGACGATGGCATTAAAACAGAGGATGACACGCGTAAAGCTGAAATACTAAACACCTTTTTCCAAAGCTGTTTCACAGAGGAAGACCGCACTGCAGTTCCTTCTCTAAATCCTTGCACAAACGAAAAAATGGCTGACATAGAAATAAGTGTCCAAGGAATAGAAAAGCAACTGGAATCACTCAACAGAGGAAAGTCCACTGGACCTGACGGGATACCAATTCGATTCTACACAGAGGACGCGAAAGAACTTGCCCCCCTTCTAACAGCCGTGTACCGCAAGTCTCTAGAGGGACGGAAGGTTCCAAATGATTGGAAAAGAGCACAGGTAGTCCCAGTCTTCAAGAAGCGTCGTCGAGCAGATGCGCAAAACTATAGACCTATATCTCTGACGTCGATCTGTTGTAGAATTTTAGAACATGTTTTTTGCTCGAGTATCATGTCGTTTTTGGAAACCCAGAATCTACTATGTAGGAATCAACATGGATTCCGGAAACAGCGATCATGTGAGCCCCAACTCGCTTTATTTGTTCATGAGACCCAGAAAATATTAGATACAGGCTCCCAGGTAGATGCTATTTTTATTGACTTCCGGAAGGCGTTCGATACAGTTCCGCACTGTTGCCTGATAAACAAAGTAAGAGCCTACGGAATATCAGACCAGCTGTGTGGCTGGATTGAAGAGTTTTTAGCAAACAGAACACAGCATGTTGTTATCAATGGAGAGACGTCTACAGACGTTAAAGTAACCTCTGGCGTGCCACAGGGCAGTGTTATGGGACCATTGCTTTTCACAATATATATAAATGACCTAGTAGATAGTGTCGGAAGTTTCATGCGGCTTTTAGCGGATGATGCTTTAGTATACAGAGAAGTTGCAGCATTAGAAAATTGTAGCGAAGTGCAGGAAGATCTGCAGCGGATAGGCACTTGGTGCAGGGAGTGGCAACTGACCCTTAACATAGTCAAATGTAATGTATTGCGAATACATAGAAAGAAGGATCCTTTATTGTATGATTATATGATAGCGGAACAAACACTGGTAGCAGTTACTTCTGTAAAATATCTGGGAGTATGCGTGCGGAACGATTTGAAGTGGAATGATCATATAAAATTAATTGTTGGTAAGGCGGGTACCAGGTATGAGATTCATTGGGAGAGTCCTTAGAAAATGTAGTCCATCAATAAAGGAGGTGGCTTACAAAACACTCGTTCGACCTATACTTGAATATTGCTCATCAGTGTGGGATCCGTACCAGATCGGGTTGACGGAGGAGATAGAGAAGATCCAAAGAAGAGCGGCGCGTTTCGTCACAGGGTTATTTGGTAACCGTGATAGCGTTACGGAGATGTTTAACAAACTCAAGTGGCAGACTCTGCAAGAGAGGCGCTCTGCATCGCGGTGTAGCTTGCTCGCCAGGTTTCGAGAGGGTGCGTTTCTGGATGAGGTATCGAATATATTGCTTCCCCCTACTTACTTATACCTCCCGAGGAGATCACGAATGTAAAATTAGAGAGATTAGAGCGCGCACGGAGGCTTTCAGACAGTCGTTCTTCCCGCGAACCATACGCGACTGGAACAGGAAAGGGAGGTAATGACAGTGGCACGTAAAGTGCCCTCCGCCACACACCGTTGGTTGGCTTGCGGAGTATAAATGTAGATGTAGATGTAGATAAGCAAAAGAACACCAACCTTGACTAGGTGTCCGATCTGCTGTAATGTGACGTGGAAGCCGGCCGCGGTGGTCTAGCGGTTCTAGGCGCTCAGTCCGGAACCGCGCGACTGCTACGGTCGCAGGTTCGAATCATGCCTCGTGCATGGATGTGTGTGATGTCCTTAGGTTAGTTAGGTTTAAGTAGTTCTAAGTTCTAGGGGACTGATGACCACAGATGTTAAGTCCCATAGTGCTCAGAGCCATTTGAACCATTTTGTGACGTGGACCATCTCAAACATTGTTGTCTACTGGATTCATCTGGTGTACCGCTTGTAGCGTACTGAGTGCGTCAGAACAGACGAGAAACTATGTACTGTGGTGTGTCTGTTCCAGTGCCTTCGGGAGCCCATATAACGGCGGATAGTAATTTATAAATTGTTCCGGACGGCATACTGCGGAAATCCTATCAGGGAAAACAACATTCCCTTGCTGCGATCCATCCGTGTACATGAGTCTAATGATAAAATCGTAGTACGTACTTAAAACTGAAGAAAAAATATTCTTGCAGAGAGACGGCAGATCTGGTTTATGCACGACAGGGTAGGCGCGTACGACAGTACCAACACCAACGTTCAAGGAGTGGTGGGCTGGTCGAGGAGATCCTAGTATATCCTCTCCCTTCATCTGATAATGCCATAGATTCCTGGCTGTCAGGATATTTAAGAGGTGCTGGTGTATTACATGCTCATCAACAGCTTGCACATTTTTGAGGATTGCCTGTCCCTTTTACATGAACAAATCCGAGGGCAGCCATGCATGTTTTCATGAGGTTGTGAATTTGTGAGGAGAGGTGAAGGATGTGCAAGAATGAGCAGTAACTACATCGATTGCGTCTTGCAGTATCGTGACACAAAATGACATACTCTGAGGGGACAAGTCATGGGTTACGACCTAATATCGTGTCGGAGTTCCTTTTGATCAGCGTTGTGCAGCAACTCGATGTGGTGTGGATTCAACAAGCCTTTTGAAGTCCCCTGCAGAAGTATCGGGCCGTGCTTCACATGATTCCATCTTTAATTGCGAAAGTGCTGTCGGTGTATGATTCCGGCACGAACTGACCTCTCGATTATGTCCAATAAATGTTCGATGGGATTCAAGTCGGGTGGTCTTGGTGGCCAAATCATTCGCTCGAATTGTCCAGAATGTTCTTCACATTAACTGTTGTGCCCCAGTGACATGGCAAGTTGTTATCCATAAAAATTACACCTTTGTATGGGTACATGATGTCCATGTGTGGCTGTAAATGGTCTACAAGTAGCCGAACATAACCATTTCCAATCAATGATCGGTGCAGTTGGAGCAGAGGACCCAGACTATTGCGTGTAAACGCAGCCAACACCATTATTGGGCCACCACCTAGCTTGTACTTTTCTTTGTCCATGCCTTCGTGGGATTTACGCCTACCATCATGTCTTATCAATTGAAATCGGGACTTCGACAAAATGGAAAAGAAAAAGTTTCACTCCAGTCGGAATGCAGATAAACGATTTTCTTGACTAGACTGCACTCTTGAAAACACACTCACAAAATCGCACCAAAGACCACGATAGTAATTCATTCCAATGGAGACAGATCAGGTGGCTTCAATTAATAATAATAATAAAAAAAATATCAGCCAGGGATCACTGGAAAAAGAAGAACCGTTTAAAACTGTGAGTTTCAGAAGGCAGGAAAGCAGCAAACATTAAACCCTCTTCTGAAGTATTCCGAACCATGCGACATTTCCCCTAAAAAAACGATTTGATGGACCTATTGGCTTTTAATTCCCTAGTGTTCCGTGATATGCAAAATTTACCAATATAGAGCAGTGTTGTGAATATTTACCCTGGTACAGACAACGAAGATGAGGAGCCACTGTGCTTTTCCCAGTATTTGCATAGAACAAATGATTACGTTCCTGAATAGCGACGCTTCATCTATTAATTTATTTATCATTCATAAGAGCCTGCAGAACTCCTTTTTTTAAAGTTAACAACGGAGCTCAGTCCAGAATGAAAAATTTCATGAGTGTACAACAGGTCATGTCCACAATTGTTATGCACACAAACTTTAATGTTGAATATCAGTGACTAAACTTCGTTTTAAATGGAAAACCAGTGTGTACTACTTACGTAGTTATTTTGGAAATTCAGCAAGAACAGCTACAATTTCTTGCCACCAATACAGGATTTTGCATTAATTGTCACACTTTGAATTGTGATTTGCTGGAAGTATAATTTTTGGATTCGAGACGCTACCGACTGCAAGCACATTTGTATCAAGTACAAAGTCAGGAAACTAATCTAATCATTTATAGCGATTACCACCCTGCGGGAAACTGAAGCGCTTATTGTCATCGTTTACGAGAGAACTAAAAAATGTTTCAAATCGCTCTGACCACTATGGGACTTAACATCTGAGGTCATCAGTCCCCTAGAACTAAGAACTACTTAAACCTAACTAACCTAAGGACATCACACACATCCATGCCCGAGGCAGGATTCCAACCTGCGACCGTAGCAGATGCGCGGTTCCGGACTGAAGTGCCTAGAACCTCTCGGCAACCGCGGCCGGCCGAGAGAAATAAGATCGATTTACTAGCAATCAGTTCGTTGCCGTTTGTTCATTGCTCTTGGATACTAAATCTCACTCTGTCAATGACAGTACCTAAAGTCTCACGTAACTGGGACTAAACTTAAGGATCGTTAAGCATATCATACATCAAATGTAGTACTGTAGTTAAGGAGATGGCAGTTTTTAGTTTCTGATAGTGAGGCTGACCTACATAGTAATTGTTCTGGGAATCTGGCGACGATTTCTCAGGCTACGAAAAGATGTGTGCCAAGGATTCCACGCCATGCTGCGTGCAACTCACTGCAGACTGTTGTGCGTTGTCTGCTTTGTCGATCTTCTCTACTGCTGTGTGCCATCTGCTGGTGGTCAGCATTGTCTTTCTCCCACGTTCAGACAAGATATATGACTTCCGTCTTCTTTGTCGGTTTTATCTGACGCTGAAAACACTTGCGGAGACATCACTGCAGATCTGACACGCGTAAATACGTAATGACGAGTCGTCTATACCCCTCGATCTAGACCAGGTACAGGCCGAAGTAATAGCTGAAAATTACCCCCTGGTTCCATATGTGTAAAAATGTAACTCAGACACACCAGGCTAAAATAATAGCTTAACGCTCCTACAACCGTGGTTTCTCACGTTTTCTCGGCATTATTCATGGTGCCCTTTCGAATGTTCCTGGACGTTATTTCGCTAACTGACCCAATCGTATTCTGACGCTCTGCGAAGTGAGTTGTTATGCACCTGAAGAAGCGACTTTGTCTGTCGTCCAAATATTGTGCACAAAAGTTGAATCAACAACGCGTCTGAACTCCCGAAAGCAACGTTAAGGCTTACAACTAATTCATAGCAAACAGTTTGAGTTTTTCGTATTATAATGGTCTCATTACGCGATCATAAACTTGTAAAAATGACCTGAGCACCAGAAGTAGACATGGCGATACATAAACTGTGTAAGTAGGCTGTTTATGTTTTCTTATTGGCAACGTTATGTAACGCTCTGTATGAAAATCACTGGATGTGCTGTGTGCAGTCTGTGGCTAGTTTGCATTGTTGTCTGCCATTGTAGTGTTGGGCAGCGGCAGCTGAATGTGAACAGCGTGTAGCGTTGCGCAGTTGGAGGTGAGCCGCCAACAGTGGTGGATGTGGAGAGAGAAATGGCGGAGTTTTGATATTTGTAAGAATGGATGTTATGAACTTCTATATATATTATGACTTTTGATGACTATTAAGGTAAATACATTGTTTGTTCTCTATCAAAATCTTTCATTTGCTAACTATGCCTATCAGTAGTTAGTGCCTTCCGTAGTTTGAATCTTTTATTTAGCTGGCAGGAGTGGCGCTCTCTGTATTGCAGTAGTTCGAGTAACCAAGAATTTTGTGAGGTAAGCGATTTGTGAAACGCATAGGTTAATGTTAGTCAGGGCCATTTTTTTGTACGGATTTTTGAAAGTCAGATTGCGTTGCGCTAAAAATATTGTGTCAGTTTAAGCACAGTCGTATATAAATTTTTAAAAAGGGGACGTTTCATAACTGAAAGACTTTGTGTAAAATACCTGGGGATTAAATTGGATGACAAGTTAAATAGAAGTCATCACAAAGATAATCTAGTCACGAATCTAGGTTTACCATGGTTTTATACTTAAAATTTGCATATCTTATTCCTTGTTGTGTTATAGTATTATCTTGTGGGAGAAAACACTGAAAGTAAGGAAAATATTTATGCGGCAGAAGCGATCAGTAAGAATATTGTGTGAAGTGCGAGTAGATAACCGCATTCCATAAGAATCTTCCTGTTTTAAAACTCACTTCCTACAATATTTACTCCTGTAAGGTTTTTGACGCATGTTAATCTTTATCAACGTTACAGAATTGTTTTTATTTTGTTAACTACTATCGTATGTTAGTCAACTGCGTAAATACATTTGTCAGATTAAAAATGATCAACATTTTCCAAAGAAAGATAATAAGCTCTCATAAATTTTCGAAAGATCCATTATAATTGCAATAGACCTCTGCACTCTCCCGAAAATAAGCTTCGTCTTTTTTTTTCTTTTTTTAGAGCACTTATTACTTCCTTGATGTCGTCACCAACGCTGACGAAGGATCCCGGATGTTCCACGGGCGTATTCAGTCAGTTCGCTTCGATCTTCAGTTAACTCAAGAAACGTAAAGCTAACAGTTTTAAGTCAGCAAATCTTGGTAGTCAGATGTGCTACTGACTTCACCAATCTATCATTCATGGAAAGAGCGGTTACATGCTGGATGTTAAAATGTGTAGGGGTACTTCCAATCTGTAAGTACGCACTGTTAAATGTGTCAACGTAATGTCTTGTAGTTTGAAATATGTGTTTTGTCGCAAGTAAACAAGCACGATGAATATACATTTGTAGATTTTCATATTCACAACTCCCATGGATATACTTTATATCATTTTGGTCCAGAGATGCAGGTGTAAGGGTGATTTTGATGGCTGAGGTTATATTATTGTTGTTTCAACTCTGAATGACGTGACGAGTTTCATTAAACGAAATCTTCTCGGGTTTCCATCCGCGTGGCTGCGTTCAAATTCTACGACGTTTCGATGAGTGTCATTCACACTTAGTAAAAAGATGATGAGAGTAATACTCATCGAAACGTCGCAGAATTTGAACCCAGCCACCCGGATGAAGGCCAAAGAAGATTTCTTCAGCAGAAAAAGCCAGGAAATCCTACATTCGCATATAAATTTCGTGTAGTGTTCATTATACTTTTTATTTGCAGCTCAAATACGCTGATAAGGCTAAACATTATGACCACTACCCACCACGACGTTGGGTGCCACGTGTTGGCTTGTTGGGCACGTGACACGGTAACAAAAGTATGTAATCGGAGCAGATACCGACGGGGTATCACGCTAGCGAAGATACGGACTGCAAATGGGGAAAATCTATTCAGATGAGTGACTCTGACAAAAGGCAGATTATTATTGCACAGAGTCTGTAAACGAGTACCTCGATAACAGCGAATCTGGTCGAATGTTCACGTGCTACTGTCGTAAACATCTACGGAAAGAGGTGGAACGACATTGAAACTACCACTAAATGCCAAGGTTGGACGACCACGACTCTTCATTGTGTTCACAGGCTTGTCTGTTCGGTAAAGGATAGGCGGTGACCTGCAGCAAAAATGGCTCAAATGGCTCTAAGTACTATGGGACTTAATATATGAGATCATCAGTCCCCTAGACTTAGAACTACTTAAACCTAACTAACCTAAGGACAGCACACACATCCATGCCCGAGGAAGGATTCGAACCTGCGACCGTAGCAGCAGCACGGTTCCGGACTGAAGCGCCTAGAACCGCTCGGCGACCTGTAGCATCTCTGCCGAATGAGCACAACGCTGGTGCACGCAAAATGCTTCGGAGCATACATTTCATCGTACATTGTTGAACATGGAGCTCCGCCGCAAACCACCCCTACTTGTTCACGTGTTGACCCGACGACAGCGTCAGTTACGGTTGCAGTGGGCTTGGTACCATGGGGATTCAACCGTAGATCAATGGAAAGGTGTGGGCTCTTCGGGTGAATCACATTTTTACTACACTCGATGATGGTCGTATCCACAAACGACGTCATGGAGATGAACGGGGGCTCGAAACGTGCAGCGTGCCACGGACGCATGATGGTGGGAGCAGTGTAATGCCATGGGAGACATACGCATGCCCTTACACGGGAAATCTCCGACAGCTATGTCAGTCCGTGTTTCGGAGCCAGAACAGTGCTACAGTGGTTTGAAGAGCATTTTATAGATATCACATTAATTTCTCGGTGACCAAGTCCGTCTGATGCAAATCCCATGGAACCCATAGGGGTCATTATTGGGCGACATCACCCAGAACGCAAATCAGTGACCCGTTATTTACGCGAATTACGTGACCTATGAGTAGACGTCTAATGCCGCATACCTCCACAAACCTACCAACAAACTGTCGGATAACTAACACGCAGAATCAGTGATGTATTTCGTTCCAAAGAAGGACAAACAAGATATTAAGCAGCTGGTCATAACGTTTTGGCGCATCAGTGTAAGTGCATAGGAACGGAGTACTTACAGTGCGTGTCAGTTCCCGCTTGACGGTGGTCTGTGAGCCAGACACTGTTCCTCTCAAGCTAAGGCATCTTCTTTTCAAATAATAATAATAACAATAATAATAATAATAATAGTAATTTCGTATGCTCAATGGCGGAGAGCAGGTCTTTCAATCGGAAGCCACTTCGGTGACTTGCATGTCCATAACTCAAGCCAATTATCCAACTGGGGAACAGGGTTTACAGCAACTCTTTGTTTCCTGACATAAGAAAAAATTTACTTTTTAACATTTTCTTTGCAGAATTTATGCTATTGTGGCCTCAAATGACGGTAGGACTTTTTGTAAAATTTTACAATTGTTTTCACTCCTGGTACTCAGAAGTACCGTCAGACTCCATGGACAGAATCACAACATGCGCAGAAAAATGCTCCAATTTTTATAACTTGTACTTTATTCCACATAAATATTAAATATTTTTACATTAGAAAATTAATTAACAAAAATGACATTTCTGAATTTTTTTTTAAAATTTCGCATAAATTTACCTTATACAGCAACTTCACAATACATAGTAACTTAGCTATACATTTTTGACAGTATATACATATCACATATTTAGTGATACCTCATGAAATTGTAGGAAACAGTTCTTTTCCTCATTGCAGCACAAATACACTTTACATGTACTACATTGTGAATGTGGTCTTGACTGAATTTTATTTTTCACACACATTTCGCATCGTCCTCTTTTACAACTGAACACTACAAAATGGTTTCCTCGGTTGCCAAGACGTACATCCTTAGGTACAGAAAAAAGTTATCTTTCCTTCTCTTTGGGGGAGTTATTTCATCTTTACCAGAGTTTCTCTTTTTGAGATTTGACACTTGCTGTTCATTCATTAGCCCTAGTGCCACAGCACGCCTGAATTCCAGCAGTGGCAGTGCCCCATGTAGATCACTAAAATGACGTAAGCATTGACGCAATTTCTATTGCTCCCCAGAAGAGACGGTGCCACCATTTCTTTGATCGCCTGTCAAGACCATAAGTTGAACGTAATCTGTCTGCATGATCCACACCACCCATGTCTTTATTGTAATCACATACAATAACTGGACATTGTATAGTCATACTAGTTCCAACTTTCCGTTTTCTTGAAACTACGCTCTGTTCAGTGCAATGGAAGTTTGACGCAAGGTACACTACTTTATTGTAGTAAAGATGACACTCTGTGATTTGATTCACCACGCTTTAGACATTTTTCTTTAGGTAAATTCGCTGACAAACCTTTCCTGTTTGTTCTAATTGTTCCACAGCCAAATGTATTTACGGATTTTAATTCGTCAAAAAGTGGAATAGAAGTAAAAAAATTGTCAAAGTACAATTTTCTGTACTGACCCCAATACGGTTTAGACAATTTCAGTACTACTCTCTCCCCTAAACCATACCCTTCAAAGTCCTTCTCCAGTGTCTCATTTCTACCTTGATACACTTCAAAATTGAGTGTGTATCCTTTTTGATCACAAATTGCCCGTAGTTTATAGCCTCTTTTGATTGGTTTTAATGGATTATATTGCTTTATGCTACTTCTTTCCTTGAAAACAATCATTGATTCATCAATACTGAGTTCTGTAGTGCCCCTGTATGTGGACATAAATTGCTTATTCAAAGCAGTCAGAAGCGGGTGTATTTTATGCAATTTATCAGTCTTTCTTTCTGGAATCTTTGTGTTGTCATTAAGATGTAATTCACTCAAAATAAAATCAAACCTGTCCCTACTCATGCACCGCCTAACAATAGAAATACCAAGGTCATCACAAGCAGACCAGTAGTGTTTCCACGACGGCAGCATGTGATAACCCATAAATAAATTAATTCCCAAAAAAGCAAACAGCTCATGTTCCTTCAGATTTAATATTTTTCCCTTCTTTGTTGCGTAAAGATTGCTCTGGAAAATTATGTCTTCAACAATTGGCTTCAAACGAAAATAAAAACATCAGTAGCTGAGTGGCAATCCTGAAAAAATTCTTCCATAGACCCTGCAAAACGAATACTTGAATGGAAATAGTACTGCAGTTGTCACAAACGGAACAGGATTCTAGAGTAATTCGTGAAATGAAAAAGAAGAAATTGACTAATGCTGAAAAGAATTTATGATAATCTAAGTGTAAGAAGATACCTTCACTATATCTGTATTCACAGTTCCTTCTTTCAATGTGTTTGTCTCTACACATTCTGCTTGTCCGATATTCACATTGAGGTGAAGGTGTAAACGGCAAAGAACTCTCTGAGGTATCATTATCCGAACAAGTGGAGTTTGTTTCACAATCTGCCTCTTGCAAATTGCACGAAAAAGCTTTGTCAAAATTATTAACATTTTCGTCATCATCTTCGATGTCAGTATTCTCTGCAATATCAGAGATTCAATGTCCTCATACAAAATTGCTTCAATCTCTGGCTCACTCAAAGGTCGAAAGTAGCCACCAGTTTTACGATTTTCTTCCATCTGTGAGAGGAAAAGTGGACAGAACAACTAGTGAGATGTAACGCATTGTTGCTACAATAAAGTGTTCGCACAACCTGACGGTACTAATGAGTCCGCTTTATATTTTGCACTTTATCTCATTCACTTGTAACGTAATGCTTCAAATTATTATAAAAAAAACAAAGAAGGTAAGTACTTACAATGGAAAACTCAACGGAAGTTTCAATAAATTGCACACAATTTCAGGCAACACCATGGAAACAAGCACATACAATCTTCTGTATTCACAGCAGCGCGCGAAAAACAATTTCAAGCTCTGAACGCCGTAGAGATCTATGTATTGCACAATAACATCTATGAAACAGTAGATCAGAGTTACTGTTACGTACCGACAGGCTCTCAGATCACGAAACTGCACCACGAGAAAATAATGATTGTCAAAACTTACTGGTACTTTTAAGTACCGTCAGGCAACAAAGGGTTAACGTGATATCCGAACCACGCGTATCATGGCGATTCCTCACATCGTTGAGAGACGAAGGTTGGATTAAAGGGAGATAAAATTTCCGTTCTCTGACCAGAATTTGATCCTGTGACATCACGGTTAAGAGACATGCATTTTCGCTCTGCAGGTTGACATTTACAGCATGGCTGCCCTCGCTACTATTTTTGTTTGTTACTGATGCCGAGAATCAGATCCAAAATACTGTTATCTAATCTTCTTTCCTGTCAAGTAGTATTATTTCACTAACTTAAACTTTCTTCTTGTAAATTCGGTAATGCAATTAAATGAACGGCATATTCTATCATATTTAATCATAAAACAAGAGATGATGAAAGTAACTTTGTACACGCGTACGAAGAAACACTTAAATCGAGCTGTTTTCTACTATTCATAGAAACATAATTCTATAAATGAACCTTTCCTCGCATGAAATTAAATAATGTACTTTATACTGAAAAACGAACACTGGATCTTTGCCTTTCGTGGGCAAGTGCTGTACCATTTTCTATTTATTTTTTTAAAATCTCATTTTCTTCATTGAATTTGTTCGCAGTAAACGTCCCATGATGCTTGTTCAGGTTAACCGTTGATCCATTAGTTTTTTTTATATATATTACGTAGGGCAGCTCACCGTCTGACCGAACAAGCTGAGCTACCGTGCCGGCATACCATCTGAGCTACCCAAGCACAACCCACTCCCCGCCCTTACAACTTTACTTCTGCCGGTACGTCGTCTCCTACCTTCCAAACTTCACAGAAGCTCTCCTGCTAACCTTGCAGAACTAGCACTTCTGGAAGAAAGGATATTGCGGAGACTTGTGTTAGCCACAGCCTGGGGGGTGTTTCTAGAGTAAAATTTTCACTCTACAGTGGAGTGTGCGCTGATATGAAACTTCCTGGCAGATTAAAACTGTGTGCCGGACCGAGACTCGAACTCGGGACCTTTGCCTTTCGCGGGCAAGTGCTCTACCGACTGAGCTCCCGAAGCACGACTCAGGCCCGGTCCTCACAGCTTTACTTCTGCCAGTACCTCGTCTCCTACCTTCCAAACTTTACAGAAGCTCTCCTGCGAATCTTGCAGAACTAGCACTCCTGGAAGAAAGGATATTGCGGAGACATGGCTTAGCCACAGCCTGGGGGATGTTTCTAGGTAGGAGACGAGGTACTCCCAGAAGTGAAACTGTGAGGAGGGAGGTAAGTCGTGCTTGGGTAGTTCAGACGGTAGAGCACTTGTCCGCGAAAGGCAAAGGTATCGAGTTCGAGCCTCGGTGCTTCACACAGTTTTAATCTGCCAGGAAGTTTCATATCAGTGCACATTCCACTGCAGAATGAAAATCTCATTCTGGAAACATAATATTTGTCTTCTGCCAAATTAAATGGTTTAAAGAGAGTGACTAAGATAATTGGTAGTGTCTACTCATGGTGCGGATGCGTAAATAGTGGCATTTTCCGCCAAAGAACTAAATCATAATTGGCTGTTAAAGGCTCTTTGTAACGTGAACTTAAAGGCTTTTTATGTTTTCTTCCATGTCTTCTTCGTTGACACCAATGGTTCTCTGAATTGCGTTAAATTTAAATCTTCTTCTTGATCATGAGAATTATTTACGAGTATAATTAAGCCAGAGGAATGTAATGTTAAAATATATGGTAAATACAACTGAAATTAAAAGTAGAGCTTCTATGCTGTCATCAAATTTAGTTTCGTTATCTTCGCACTTGCTTAACTAAAACTATATTGTCCCGTCCCCAAATTTGCAAAGTTTTGTTTTTACCTTTTCTGCAGTCTGAGTAAATGAATTCATTCTGTTAAATATTTTAGGAAATCGTGATTATTATTTTTAATTCTTTGTTAAAACGATGAACGTTATGTGTCCTTTTAACCAATTTGTCGCGTTCCTTTTGGTTTCAGGACACATCTGGTTATCTGGCTACAGTATATTAGTAGATGTATACTGGCGCAGTTCTGTTTAAACTCGCAAGTTTTTATTTCACGAGATTCCATTTCCTTCAAGTTTCTACACACGAATCTATATTCGTTGCTGTCTACTAGGCCACATACGATGCACATGGGTGAGGCTGCTAGGTGAATGGTATGGGATTTATAAATCTTTGTGATTTTCCTGTTGACTGCGAAGTACCATTGTGTCCTCACGTAAGATATCAGATGCGAGCCGTGTATGTTTTCCCAAGTGGATGACCAATTTTTGTGTTCGCATTTCTGTTCCACCACGTTCCTTGCCTTAAGTTCTAAAGGTATCTTACAGTTTTTGGTGATTTACATAATCTGTGTTCCATGTATTTTCATGTAAATATTATTGTACTCCAGTAATTTGCATTTTGAACGATACAACCCACGTGGACTATGTCTCGCATTGATCGACGGAATGACACACATAGAAGCGATTTCGTACAGTATGCGGCAGGTAAGACTGTTTGGAGCTGATCTTCACTGTTTATTTGTGATACGAAAACACAGATCTTGTGCCTCATTGAAAACATCTATTAAGTTCAGACCGCCGTATCGTGTTGGAAGCGTGAGTGTATCATATCTTACCTTAGAGAAGCGACCACGACTTACAAAGTGGCCAAGGGTTGCTAGAATACTTTCTGCTGTGTCACAAGGCATAGGTGGAATATGTGCTATGTAAATTACTTTCGATAGTATATAGATGTTAACCAACTGGATTTTTTCAATTCGTCTAATTGTCTTATGTAATACGGCAGAACGCGTCAATATACGTTAATAACTGGCAGCGACGGCGTGCTTTAGTTAGGATTTGAACTCTGTTCTTGGAAGATTCATATTTTTAGTTTCTTTTATCTGGTCGTGGTGGTGTAAACAAATACCAAGTCCGATGTTCTTAAGTTCAGATTCGTAACTTAAGACTTCTGACAGCTCAACGTAGCTCTGCATGCAGCTTCAGTTTCTTTATTATCCGCACTGCAGTCTCAATTTCATTGGAAACTCATTACTAGGAAACCTACATAGTCAGCACATACCCTCTACGTAGTGTTTCTGCCGTTTATTTGTAAACCTTTCAGCTGCTTCGTTAGTGTGGCGAAGAGTGACTCAATAGTGATGGGAATAATGCCATCGACACTGGGCACCCTTGCTTAACTGAGATGTTGATTTGGGTGACGCTGCCAAGTTGACCGATTATCACAGTTCGTGACATACTGCCCTGTAACAAACTCTCTATTATTCCGATGGGAGAAACCCATCTTTTGCAGTGTGTGGAACAGAAAACAGTGATTGACCCTTTCAAACACTTTATCTACATCTTTAGCGACAATGTCGTATCTTACCTTATAAACATCGGTTATGGCAGAAACGTATCGAGCCGGCCGATGTGGCCGAGCGGTTCTAGGCGCTTCAGTCCGGAACCGTGCTGCTCTTACGGTTGCAGGTTCGAAGCCTGCCTCGGGCATGGATGTGTGTGATGTCCATAGGTTAGTTGGGCTTAAGTAGTTCTAAGAGTAGAGTCTAGGGGACTGATAACCTCAGATGCTAAGTCCCTTAGTGCTTAGAGCCATTTGAACCGGTTTTTTTTTTTTTTTTTTTTTTTTTTGGCGTGTCTACGAGGTGTCCCAAGAAGAATGGTTAACATACAGGGCTATGACAGGAACGATCATTCGAAGCAAAGAAGTTTAGTAAATCTGGGATTCTGGGATCTGAAATGCATACGTTAAGAGCTACGAGTATCTTTTCAGTGGAAGAGATGAGTTTCACTGTATCGAAGATGAACAAGTGCTTATAGCTCTTAAGACAAACACATTAGAGCCCCTGTATACTGTATATTTTTCGTTGTTTTGCTTCATATTACCACCTTTCAAAATACGCAAAGCAACGAGTATCTTTCAGTACAAGAGATATGTTTCACAGTATCGAAGTTGAAGAAATGTTCGTAGCTCTTAAGGTATGCATTGTAGAGCCCAAATTTACTAGCATTTTTGCTTCGAATGATGGTTCTTGTCATATCCCTGAATACTGACCACCTTTCCTCCGAAGACACCATGTATATATGCTTAGGTGAAAAAATGCCGAATTGCAATCTTCTTTACGTTATTAATTCCTCGTGATAGGATGTCCGCTAAGATTTTGTAGCCGCTACTTGGTGTGGTGTAGGTCCCAACTTTTCAACTGACATATTACCTGATCTTTTCGGAATAAAAATGACCATCCCTTATCTGAATTCTTGGGAAACTGTAAAATTTGTACTCATTATTTCGTTGTAAATAGATCCTCTAGACCACCAAGCCCTAGATGGTGACTTACATCATCTTGATACGCTACCAATTGAGTCATATATCACGCTTCAGTTTACACTTTTGACTGAAAGCCAATTTTCTCAATGTTTCAGCATACTCAATAGAAACACCGTTTCTGTTCGAATGTCAATCACGTTTCTAATATACTTATTGAACTGGGTTGACACTGGTATAGACGGGCTAGAAACAAAATTCACTGTAAAATTTCACCAAAAAACTGCATGGAATGTTATTACGCACATGGATGTTTAGCGATGGAATTAAATTTGGGGAATGCGGACGTGGAATCAGATTTTGTCAAGACAATGGATTTTTCCAGTTTTCTAAGTATTCTCTTTGGCATATAAATTAAGGATACTTTAAAGAGATTCTGCGGAAATCTAGTTGTGTGAAACGAGATTTTTGTCCTAGTTCTTGGAGTGTGATGGCTAAATTGCTTCAAAGAAGTTTGGAAACTATGCCTAACATAACTAATATTTAGTGGAAGTCACAAGAACCTTTTATTTTCAGTGAACTAGTCCCACCAAGCCTGATCTTAAAACACTGTTCCATTTACGTTTTTGACTAGGAACACAGTGCTTTCAGTTGGATTCAATCCAAAGCATGTCGGAATAGGTCTACTAATCGGTCTTTGACTGATATAAGAAGCGATAAGTTTGTCTTTGTAATACGAAAGTAACTATGTCGTGTTGTTCATTTGTACGCAGACAAGACACAAGAAACTGAAACAGAAGCGAATGTTATAGCTCGATTTTTCGTGCTTCTCAAGTTATTACAGTCTACGCCACTAAGAAACTGCAATACCACCAAAAATTCGGTTGTTTAGGTTTTTAGCATTTTAAATATTTTACAGGATGACGGAGCAGTACGACCGGAAGAAGTCCTATGTATTTCTGTCAATGATGGCTACATGTTATACATAACTGAAAATCCCTGGCATTCTTAGTGACCAACTTTCAGACTGTCTGTGTTTTTGTTCTGGTATTATTACGTCATAGTTTCTATGACTTTTCAACATAGTTTCCCTTTAATTTAATGAACATTGCCTGCGGTCTATAAGTGGACTGATTCCATACCTGACGTTCAAATTTGCAATAAATGCAAAATACGCACCTATAGCCGAAACTATTTTTTGTATTTTGGAATACGTAGCATTCAGCCGATGCCAAACCTGGATGAATGTTCCAAAAACATGTCAGAGAGCTGGAACATGTGTAAAGATATATTGTTTGTATTGGAGCCCATCCTTTTCTTTTACGTTTATTATCCATTCGTTCGAGAAGACTTGCTTATTACTCGATAGTTTTTTTTTGCACGCCATCTCTGTAGCTGGACGTGAAAGTTTCGCCTGGATCTTCAACAATGGCGCAGTGGTAACGAGCTCGACTCGCTTTCGGTCGATTGACGATTAAAATCCTCGTCTGGCCATCGACGATTGCGTTTTGGTGCATTCCCTAAATCGCTTACGGAAAAAAATCCGGGATGCTAATGACTACACCACGGAGGGACATTGAATCCAAATCTACATAATTTTCTTTGCAGAATGAAGAAATTACCTAGTACTTTACTCTAATGCTCTCCCAGTCACTCTACTTCTTCCATTCTCACGGAACAACAATCACCCGCAAATTGAAAGATGTAGGCCTAAGTGTTTATTAATAAATAAATTCAAAACACAGATCCCCGAGGCTACAGCGATAATGGAGTTTTTCATACGACGCCCACCACCTGATAAAACCTTAGTTTATTTTCCCTAAATGTCTAAATTGTGAGCTGATATTCCCATTCGCTAGTGCAATCTGAAATACGTTTGCAGCGACACGGAGCTCAAGCACTAACACAGTCAACAATTCACGAAAGGAGACGCAGCATATCCGCCGTTATTTGGCTTTTAACCTACGGTTAACCGTCCTCTAGTCCAGTCTTTCTACTGTTCATCTGGACGGTGATCTCCTCTATCGCTGACCCCATCATTCTTCAATTCCACAGTTGCTATGCTGGTTCCGTCACTGTGTTCTCACCGGTGTTATTCGTGTCTATATCTACACTGTCGACTGAAGAGATTGGTTCAAATGGCTCTGAGCAGTATGGAACTTAAACCTAACTAACCTAAGGACATCACACACATCCATGCCCGAGGCAGGATTCGAACCTGCGTCTATAGCGATGGCGCGGTTTCAGCCTGAAGCGCCTTGAACCGCTCTACCACCACGGCTGGTGACGGATGAGAGAAAACTCTAGTATGAGATCACTGCACATGTAGACCAACTACAAGATAATAACATTTTATGGAGATTGTAAATTTAGTTAACTAAATCGCAAGTATGTACGGTCGGCCTTTGAGGTACCACCAGCACCATATAAATAACTTAGCTTGAAAGGTGGCTACACTGAGCCACAGCGCCAGAGATTGCGCCAAAGAGTATTATTCAGCCGCCTCCACTGGCAGTTCTTGTCGAGAAGTCGTGGTGGAGAGTGCTTATTGAGAAGTAGCAGTAGGCAGTGCTTGTTGAGATGTTACAGTAGCGAGTTCTTGTCGAGAAGTCGTAGTAGGCAGTTCTTAACGAGAAGTCGTGGTGGAGAGTGCTTGTTGAGATGTAGCAGTGGAGTCGTTGTAGAGAAGTTCCCATGGAGAGTGCATGTTCAGATGTTGTCATATTGTTTTGATGGGCTAGACACCAGATATTGTTGGATTGGGGATGCTGTAATGGTCAGAGTGTGCTTTTCGACAATATATATGAAGGTAAAAAATTCCTTTTATTTATTATTTCAATGTCTTAAACAATAATGCCTCTTGGTCACAGGTTCAGTCAACAAAGCATCTGGCTCGTGTTCTTGTATTAAACTGTATTTCTGGTTTCTATGTGCAATTATACTATTTCTGTTTATTTTTTTAATTACTTCAGTATAAATGGTATTTAAAATATCTTGTCGTATTGAGGAAGAACCGTGCCAGATGTGTACGTTGAATCACACACACAGAACAGTTACATTTGTGTTTTGTTGTTTCGTAGGTTTTATAGTTGCTGGGGACTAAATTAATTAATTGTGTTAACGGAAATTTCGTTTCATTCTTTGTTGTTGTTCTATGCAGTCAGATTGCGTACAAATACCAGTCAGGGCCAACCGGTTACGAGACTGCGTAACCGGACAGACAGCGACGAAAATTAAAAAGTATTTGCATTCATTATTTAATTAAGCCCCCATGCACGCGGTGACCGCTGCTTCGGATCGTCCCTTGGAATTCTTCTGATTGTAAAAATAGCAGACAGTAGTATTGTTGTAGTAATTTGTAGGTTAGTAATGGTAGTCTATATTGCATGTGTAGATTTGGTAATTGTCATTCTTCTAATGGTATTTTTTTTGCAGAATTTAATTTTTGATGTCTTGTATACGCGTTTGACAATTTTGTGCAATTATGAATATTTCTATTGTTCGTCAATCGTGTTTGATGGAAGCATTTCTTGTGAATGGTATTGTTGGTGGTAAAGTGTCATATTGTGTTTATTTTTCGTATAGCGACGAGTTTTGTATGTTTTATAAATGATTACGCGATCGATGAAAAAGGCAAAAATGATGAATAGTGAGAATGACAAAATTGTTAACATGGCGAACTCGCCAACACAGGAGAACAGGATGATGAATAATGGAGTTGAAAACAATTTAATAAGCAGGGAAAATAGTCCAGAACCAGTTCAAAATTTTTCACAATCAAAAC
Source organism: Schistocerca serialis cubense (assembly GCF_023864345.2). Lineage (NCBI taxonomy): Eukaryota > Metazoa > Arthropoda > Insecta > Orthoptera > Acrididae > Schistocerca > Schistocerca serialis. The sequence goes on along the minus strand of NC_064641.1, from coordinate 772,084,398 downwards.
ATTTTCAGAATACGAGATTAACGACAGAAGACTCTGGAATAGTATCGAACACAGATAGCTTTACAGCTTTGACGGAAGAAGTTGGTTTTGCGGGAAATGTTAGGGGCGAAAAGAATTTCGAACCAGTTAATATGGAGCAGTTGATGAGTGCAATATTTCATTTGGGATCTGAATTAAAAACAGTGGGATCACAGTTATGATCTGAATTTAAAACAGAGATGGGAACTTTGGCGACACGGTTAGTCTCACAAATAGGAACAATTAAAACAGAGATAGGAACAATTAAAACTGATATGGGAACAATGGAAACACGGTTAGACTCACTGGGATCGCAGTTAGGATCTGAATTAAAAACAGAGATGGGAACTTTGGCAACACGGTTAGAAACTGATATGGGAACAATGGAAACACGGTTAGACTCACAGATAGGGACATGCTTCAAAAACATGAAAGATGAATTAAAGAAAGAAATTAGAGAAGAAGTACAACTGATTTTGAATGCTCACAATAATAGATTAATTTCAATAGAAATCAGACAAAAGGAACAGGATAGAGAACAGGAAGAAAGAGATCTCATGATAGTACAAAAATTTTCAGAGTTAAATTTACAACGTGCACACGATAAGGAAGAAATATTTGAAAGAATCGAGGAATCCGTACCAAATGACAGAATAAATAACCTAACACAAGAGGATGAACAGTTAACTACTAAATGTGTCAATACTGAAACCCCAGTCGCGACACTTACGGAAGACGTAAATAAACAGAAAGAACAAATAGGTGACTTACCGGAAAGAGTTGAGGAGATTTCAGATAAACTGACAAGTCTTAGTTTAAATGGGGACAGAGATTCAGATGATACAGCTCCATTGCCATTTGCAGAAACCGAAGAGTACCAGAACATTAATAAACATGTTGAAAATCAAGGAAAATTTAATGAATGCGTTAAAAGGGAATTTGAGGCATTACGAAAGTAAGTCAAACAAATTGAAGGCGAAATCGTAGGAAAAGACAGTAGAAGAAATTTAGAATCACAGATAGCAGCGGGTTTTGAAGAAAATAATTTGTTTCATTTACGATACGAGATGCAACAAGAGAGCGCCAGGCGCGCGAACTTGACAATAATCGACATTCGGACTGGGACAGACGCCGTAGTTCTTTGTCACCACGAGGAGAAAACTTTGACTTTAAACACTTCTTAACTGTTCGGAAATTTAAGACCTTTCGCAATTCTAAGAATGACATACATCCATGTTCATGGTTAGATCAATTTATGTACGCACTTCCACCAAATTGGCTACTAAATCACAAACTAGAATTTATGTGCGGCTATTTGAGTCCTCAGGGGATTCACTACACTAAGTGAATATGTGCCGTAGCGTGCACAGGGCCCCGAGCTGTAGTGGTGCTATTTCCCTTTTAGTTTTCTGCACCGCTACCTATTCTTTTACTATTCTTTGCATCTATCAAAACAATTCTTCAACTATCAATCTATCTAGAGAGTCGGTAAATAATAACCGGATATGACTATTTTACCCAAAAGTGATTTCGGAAATTATCGTTTGGACTTGCTATATTTTCTGCAGAATTCATTCGTAGTTTAAAAGAAATTTTACCTGTTTATCTTCGTGACAATTTTACTTTATACGTTGACGACATTCTTATTGCTAAACGTTCTTGGAGTGAGCACAACAAAATTTTTAATTCATTATTATGTATTTTTGCAAGAGTTGGCATTAAGGTATTCTTTCTGATCCAGAAAAACTAGACGCTATTCGTAATTAGGCACTATTGAGCCAGCAGTCAGTCCTTATACCAGCCCATTACATGTCGTTCTTAAAAAGGATGGGTCAATTCGTTTGGTTCTGGATTCCAGACACATAAATAATATCATCATTCCTGAAACTGACCGTCCACAAAATCTGGATGAACTTCTTCAACACTTCCATGGAATTAAAGTTTTATCCACGATTGATATGCGAGCAAGTTTTTGGCAAATAGAACTCCACCCTGATTGTAGAAAATACACTACCTTTTTAGCCTTTGGTAACTGTTACCAGTTTCGGAAATTACCGTTTGGACTTACTGTATCTTCAGCAGCATTCATTCGTAGTTTAAACGAAATTTTACCTGTTTATCTTCGTGCAATATTACTTCATATGTTGGCGATATTCTTATTGCTAAACGTTCTTGGAATGAGCACAACAAAATTTTGGATTCATTATTACGTATTTTTCCAAGAGTTGGCATTACAGTGAACTTGGAAAAATCTGAATTTGATCGTTCTCAGGTGAAATTTCTTGGTCACATTATTTCTACAGAAGGTATTCTTCCTGATCCAGAGAAACTAGACGCTATTCGTAATTATGCTGTTCCTACAACAAAACGTGATGTTCGTAGTTTCCTTCGTGTCTGTAATTTTCTTAGACGCTTTGTTAGATTGCACAATTTGGCCACACCTCGTTTACGTGAACTATCCGGAAAGAATTCTAATTGGTGTTGGGATGAGGAAGCTCAATCAGAGTTTGAACAACTTCGTGATGCTTTAGTTGCTGCTTCACTTCTTTCACATCCGGATTTATCTAAAGATTTTTGTTTGGTGACGGACTCATCATACAAAGGCCTAGGTGCGTACTTATTTCAAGAGATAGAAGATAACGGCGTTGTAGTGCAGAAAACTATTGCCGATCTGTTCTTGCTAGATGCAAATTATGTCAAAAGGCTAAGCCGCCAACTATTTCTCACAAAGCACCGTTGTTTCCTATCATTCCAGCGAAATTAAAGGACATGGCTGCAGTCGATTTGTTCGGTCCAGTGGTTCGTTCTACTAATGGTTTTGCGTACATTTTGGTAGCAGTGGAATTGACATCAAAATATGTGTGTTTTACACCTTTACGCAAAGCAACAGCTCGTTCAGTATCTAATGCTTTCATCAAACATTTTCTTAAAGAAGTGGGTCATGTTGATAAGGTTATATCAGATAATGGATCACAGTTTCGCTCTAAAATTTGGCTTCGTACTCTACGGCGTCGTAAGATTAAACCAATTTTCATTTCACTTTTTCACCCTCAATCTAACGCTTCAGAGAGGTGGATGAAGGAAATCATTAGATTGTGTCGACTTTATTGTCATCAGAATCACAGAACTTGGGATCAGTATCTTCATATTTTTCAAAACATTCTGAATGAACTCCCTAATGATTCAACTTCTTTACCACCTCTATTGATATTAAAAAATAAAGCACCGATAAATCGCATTTCTGAAATCGTTCCTTTTCCGCCTTCACGGAATTTGCGGCATTCGGAAGTTAACCTGGCTCTACAAAATATTGCATCTGCGGCTGCTAAAAGAGAGAAATCAGCTAAACGTCCTGGTCGTTTAAAAGCCTTGTCAGTTGGTCAAAAGGTGTTAATTAAGTCTCATCGTTTGTCTCACAAAGGAAAAGGCTTGTGTCGCAAATTTTTTCTGCTTTATAACGGTCCATATAGAGTTCGCAAAATTATTCATGATAACACTGTCGAAGTAGAAACTCTTAAATCTCGACGCTCTAAGGGAGTACATCATATATCTAATGTTAAAATTTTTGTGGAATGACATACTTTCGAGAAACCAACAGTTATACGTAAACATGCGGACAGTACAAGGATACCGCGCCGTGTTCCGGCGGCGGCACAGACTCAAAGCAACAGTCAAGTCTGCGCGCCGCACAAGGCAGTCGTTGACCGCAAACAATTACTTCCTACGTCACGCGTACCTACAGCTGATCGAGCGCTCAGTGCGAATGCACTGAAAGCCGTAAACAAATACACGATCTAATTTCTCCGAATAAATTCAGTATTAAGCTAAGTGACTTGATAAATTATGTTATTAACGTTCAGTATTTTTCAGGATACGGTTGTATATGATATTTAAGAACTTCAGGTAAATTCTGTGTGTGTCCGACGTTAAGAGGACTTGCTATCTAGAAAATTTCTGGAAGAATGTAATTTCGAAGAAGAAAGTAATAAACTAAAAAGGTAACTATTAATTGAGTTTATTTGTCAGGTAACATATTTTCACTTAGGTACGTACTTAAGACGTAATTTGCTGCTCGCGATTACGTGATTTATACTTTGTGCTAAATTTTATGTTCTATGAATTTACTTGTGAAGCGACGTGCTTGCGTACATTAACTGATTTTGACAATGATTGATTAATCAACAGGGTTGTTACTTGTGTATATTATGCATCGCTTGGCTGCTATGCTTTTTCACTGATGTAATATTTTTTTATAATGTGCCTGCTGTGCTTAGTTATTTAAATTATAATTGTCACCTGATTAATTGTGCTGATGTGTTTATGTCTGTAAGTCATACTTTGTGATTTATTTGCTTGCACCTTCATGTTTACTTATTAAGATTACATATGAACATTTATTTGCGTATGCTGATATGATGCTAATGACCTGTTTATTATGTAAGATACATATTTGCTGCTTTGCGTATGGATTGCATATTTACACATTTTGGTTTTGTTGTCATAACTACTCTTTAATTTTATATATATATAGAAATGCTGATATGCGGTGTACGAACAGGGAGTTTAGGTCACACTATGGTACTAATTATAGATTGTTTGCTTGGCAGAGCCTCGTTGTAGGGATTGTGCTTGACATTCTGTTCTCTACTGGTATATTTACTCGCTATTGCATATTTTGCTTACGCTCAGTGCCTTATATTTTTAAGATAAGAAAATGAACCGCTATAATTCGACGAACGACATTAGTACAAGAAACTTCATAGAAGTCACATGAGCTGGAGGTTTTATGGAAGCTGTATAAATTTATGCTAATAGCAAGGAAGCTAACGACATGACATACCAACACTAGGTTTAGACCTTTGACAGTCATTACACTGCATTTTTCGTGAGCAATTAAAATAGTAAGTGACACTTGACACAAGAAATACTCCACATGTTTCCTTCTGTTTTGCCATGATTCTTGAAGTGGTGTACACACTCTGAAATATTACGATCATTTACACTCCGTACTCGTACTTACTTACTGAAAGTTATTCAAACTGAAGGCTGTTAGAGGTCATGTATGCATTTCTTTTATTTAATGATGGACAAGGTAACCAAAATGTATTTTATAATTCATAATGAGTAGTAGATTTGGGTTGGTTGGTTGGTTGTTTTGGGGAAGGAGACCAGACAGCATGGTCATCGGTCTCTTAGGTTTAGGGAAGGATGGGGGAAGGAAGTCGGCCGTGCCCTTGCAGAGGAACCATCCCGGTATTTGCCTGGAGTGATTTAGGGAAATCACGGAAAACCTAAATCAGGATGGCCGGACGCGGGATTGAACCGTCGTCCTCCCGAATGCGAGTCCAGTGTCTAACCACTGCGCCACCTCGCTCGGTAGATTTGGGTCAGATGGATTACACAGAGGTTGTGTGTTGACATTGTGTCTTCGGATTGTATGGGATGATGAACTGAAGTTTGCACTAGGATTTTATCTGTACGTGTTCGAGGAGACTGACTAGAGGAAAGAGTTGTTATGGAAGTGAAATGATATTGGCGATAAGGTTTATATGTATCGACGTATTGATGAGGTATTATTGAGGTATTGAGATTGTGTAAAGTTGATGATTATTGGAGTTTTGGTGGACAAGAGGTAAGGTAAATGATATTGATGATAAGGTTTATATGTATCGATGTAAGAGGTATTATTGAAGTATTAAGATTATGTGATGATAATGATTATTGGAGTTTTGGTGGATAAGAGGTAAAGTAAGTGAGGAGCATATTTTTTTGTTGGTTTATATGGAACAAGGAGGATGAGGTTGGCAGACTAGAACACTCAAGTAGATGGAAGATAGTCTACACACACACTTTGTTAAATCACTAAGCAGTATATACTTTTTTTTTTTTTTTTTTTTTTTTTTGGAGAGAGGAAGCATTTGTATATCTTGGCACACTGACAGTTGTTCAGCAACCGTACATTTTGATTTTGCTTGGCAAACATTGGTCTTGACATGATGACTACGACGTTGACTAACGATTATTGACTGTTATACATTGCTGCCACTACTACTTGATACACATGTTGAACATCTAATTTTGACAGAATTGCATTTACACAGTTAACGCTATTCAATTACACAGTAGTACTTAATGTGGATGAAAGATGAGCGAGTGTGTTTTGTGTGTTATCCTTTCCTAATCCCAAATAATTGGTACCGACCTATCTCCTAAATACACTCCTGGAAATGGAAAAAAGAACACATTGACACCGGTGTGTCAGACCCACCATACTTGCTCCGGACACTGCGAGAGGGCTGTACAAGCAATAATCACACGCACGGCACAGCGGACACACCAGGAACCGCGGTGTTGGCCGTCGAATGGCGCTAGCTGCGCAGCATTTGTGCACCGCCGCCGTCAGTGTCAGCCAGTTTGCCGTGGCATACGGAGCTCCATCGCAGTCTTTAACACTGGTAGCATGCCGCGACAGCGTGGACGTGAACCGTATGTGCAGTTGACGGACTTTGAGCGAGGGCGTATAGTGGGCATGCGGGAGGCCGGGTGGACGTACCGCCGAATTGCTCAACACGTGGGGCGTGAGGTCTCCACAGTACATCGATGTTGTCGCCAGTGGTCGGCGGAAGGTGCACGTGCCCGTCGACCTGGGACCGGACCGCAGCGACGAACGGATGCACGCCAAGACCGTAGGATCCTACGCAGTGCCGTAGGGGACCGCACCGCCACTTCCCAGCAAATTAGGGACACTGTTGCTCCTGGGGTATCGGCGAGGACCATTCGCAACCGTCTCCATGAAGCTGGGCTACGGCCCCGCACACCGTTAGGCCGTCTTCCGCTCACGCCCCAACATCGTGCAGCCCGCCTCCAGTGGTGTCGCGACAGGCGTGAATGGAGGGACGAATGGAGACGTGTCGTCTTCAGCGATGAGAGTCGCTTCTGCCTTGGTGCCAATGATGGTCGTATGCGTGTTTGGCGCCGTGCAGGTGAGCGCCACAATCAGGACTGCATACGACCGAGGCACACAGGGCCAAAACCCGGCATCATGGTGTGGGGAGCGATCTCCTACACTGGCCGTACACCACTGGTGATCGTCGAGGGGACACTGAATAGTGCACGGTACATCCAAACCGTCATCGAACCCATCGTTCTACCATTCCTAGACCGGCAAGGGAACTTGCTGTTCCAACAGGACAATGCACGTCCGCATGTATCCCGTGCCACCCTTACGTGCTCTAGAAGGTGTAAGTCAACTACCCTGGCCAGCAAGATCTCCGGATCTGTCCCCCATTGAGCTTGTTTGGGACTGGATGAAGCGTCGTCTCACGTGGTCTGCACGTCCAGCACGAACGCTGGTCCAACTGAGGCGCCAGGTGGAAATGGCATGGCAAGCCGTTCCACAGGTCTACATCCAGCATCTCTACGATCGTCTCCATGGGAGAATAGCAGCCTGCATTGCTGCGAAAGGTGGATATACACTGTACTAGTGCCGACATTGTGCATGCTCTGTTGCCTGTATCTATGTGCCTGTGGTTCTGTCAGTGTGATCATGTGATGTATCTGACCCCAGGAATGTGTCAATAAAGTTTCCCCTTCCTGGGACAATGAATTCACGGTGTTCTTATTTCAATTTCCAGGAGTGTATTATTTTACTTCTTTGTTGTGGCTTGCACTGACACCCATAAATATTATAGATTTACTGATATTTGTGTATTTGTAATAGTTAATATGACAATTATCTGATATCATTTGTGTGTTTGTTATAATTTGTATGTTTAGTGTAAGAGCATTGAGAATAATTTTGTAAAAGCAATTGTGTGTGCCTTCAAACTGTTGTAGGTGTGTGCACCTGCTCAACATTACTGGGTGCCACTGATGGAACTGCTTCTACTGACATGATGTGACTTGTTGCTGTCTGCACCTGCTCAACATTGCTGGGTGCCACAAATGGAACTGCTTCTACTGAAATGATGCTACTTGTTGGTCTCTGCACATGTTCAACATTACTGGGTGCCACAAATGGAACTGCTTCTACTGAAATGATGTCACTTGTTGGTGTCTGCACCTGTTCAACATTACTGGGTGCCACTGATGGACTGCATCTATTGAAACAATGTCACTTGTTGGTGTCTGCACCTGCTCAACATTACTGGGTGCCACTGATGGACTGCTGTCTGCACCTGTTCAACATTGCTGGGTGCCACTGATGGAACTGCTTCTACTAAAATAATGTTACTTGTTGCTGTCTGCGCCTGTTCAACATTGCTGGGTGCCACTGATGGAACTGCTTCTACTGAAATAATGTCACTTGTTGGTGTCTGCACCTGCTCAACATTGCTGGGGGCCACTGGTGGAACTGCTTCTACTGAAATGATGTCACTTGTTGGTGTCTGCACCTGCTCAACAATACTGGGTGCCACTGATGGACTGCTTCTACTGAAATGATGTCACTTGTTGGTGTCTGCACCTGTTCAACATTGCTAGCTGCCACTAATGGAACTCCTACTGAAATGATGTCAGTTGTTGGTGTCTGCACCTTCACAACATTACTGGGTGCCACTGATCGAACTGCTTCTACTGAAATGATGTCACTTGTTGGTGTCTGCACCTGCTCAACATTGCTGGGTGTCACTAATGGAACTGCTTCTACGGAAATAATGTCACTTGTTGGTGTCTGCACCTGTCCAACATTGCTGGGTGCCACTGATGGGACTGCTTCTACTGAAATAATGTCACTCGTTGGTGTCTGCACCTGTTGATAATTGCTGGGTGCTACTGCTGGAACTGTCAACTACTTGTTTATTGAACTATGTAAAGCATTTTATGTGAATATTTGTATAAACTGATTTTTTTGTGTATTTACTGTTTGTGAAATGTTATGAGATTCTTACCTACACCTATTTGACATTGCTGGTGCCATTGATTGAATGGCACTTGTGTAAACTATTATGTAAAATAACATGTATGAAAACATTTGTATTCCTTACTGTATTTTATATATTAGGTTATGGAACGGTCAGTGCAAAGCCAAAATTTATTTAGTGAAGTGATATTTACTTATTAATATTATCTTTTATTTTTTGGACGAATTTGGTGGTATTTTCACCACCAATGCTGGCAAAAATGCCACCAAATTCTGGCCCGTGGAAGAGGGGCATATGAAAGGTAGCTACACTGAGCCACAGCGCCAGAGATTGCGCCAAAGAGTATTATTCAGCCGCCTCCACTGGCAGTTCTTGTCGAGAAGTCGTGGTGGAGAGTGCTTATTGAGAAGTAGCAGTAGGCAGTGCTTGTTGAGATGTTGCAGTAGCGAGTTCTTGTCGAGAAGTCGTAGTAGGCAGTTCTTAACGAGAAGTCGTGGTGGAGAGTGCTAGTTGAGATGTAGCAGTGGAGTCGTTGTAGAGAAGTTCCCATGGAGAGTGCATGTTCAGATGTTGTCATATTGTTTTGATGGGCTAGACACCAGATATTGTTGGATTGGGGATGCTGTAAAGATCAGAGTGTGCTTTTCGACAATATATATGAAGGTAAAAAATTCCTTTTATTTATTATTTCAATGTCTTAAACAATAATGCCTCTTGGTCACAGGTTCAGTCAACAAAGCATCTGGCTCGTGTTCTTGTATTAGACTGTATTTCTGGTTTCCATGTGCAATTATAGTATTTCTGTTAATTTTTTTAATTACTTCAATATAAATGGTATTTAAAATATCTTGTCGTATTGAAGAAGAACCGTGCCAGATGTGTACGTTGAATCACACACACAGAACAGTTAAATTTGTGTTTTGTTGTTTCGTAGGTTTTATAGTTGCTGGGGACTTAATTAATTAATTATGTTAACGGAAATTTCGTTTCATTCTTTGTTGTTGTTCTATGCAGTCAGATTGCGTACAAATACCAGTCAGGGCCAACTGGTTACGAGACTGCGTAACCGGACAGCCAGCGACGAAAATTAAAAAGTATTTGCATTCATTATATAATTAAGCCCCCATGCAAGCTCCACGCGACAGTCGGAGGGATACTCAGCTCGGTATCTGTCTTTCGGAATGAATGACTTCATCTTGGGTAACCTACTACATCAATGTCGCCCGTATTACATGTTCAATAATTTTTATTGTCTCTCCATTTTATCTCTCTGCCTCCACTATCATTGATACTGTAGTATTTACAGCCTGGATATTTTTTTTCTTCTTTCGTCAGAAATAGGAGTAATTCTGCTGTTGTCGATTGTCGTTTCTGTTCGTATGAGCGTACATTAACTCTTGTTCGATTCCGTCTTGTTCTCAGCACATAGGTAAAACTCTCTTGTCTTTCGAATTCCTTTCACCATTTATTTTATGGAGCGTACTGAATACGTCCAATATTCAGTCGCAGCGCAGACCTGTGTCGAAAACTTTTCTGTCTGTATATGGCAAAAATGGGTAGCATTCACGACCTAAAGACATAATCCTGTGTTGTAGATATGTAAATATGTGTATGTGTAATAAGACATGGATATTCATCTTTCTATTTGAACAGACAGCAATGGTGTAATTTGCCTTTGCGCACTTGTACAGCCTTAATTAATCTAGAATTAGGAAGGTGTGGCGACATCAAAGTAGATAAGTTTCACATCAAAGAGATTATCTTGGGAGATATCACAGGCAAGCAAGATAACACGACCTAACAGAACGTATTGCCTCTCAGCGTGAGCAGTTAGTGCTTATTACACAAGATCTGTGCTTCTGAGATTGAAACGAGATAGCAACAATATCTGCCTGGGGTTATCATTTATGTTCTGAGTGAGCAGGTGACCGAGATAAAACATCCGCTAGTGAGAACTTGCAGAAGAATCAGAGTACTTGGGGACAAGGCGACTGTGGTACGGTATTCTTCGAATCTGCGTCGCACGACCTCCTCTCACATGCAGGTTAGTGCGCAAATCAAAATAGCAACGTTCAGGCGCATAATCTGTTGCTGCACAGTGTAAAATTACTGTTATAAATATAGTTGTGGCTCTAATACTTTTAACAATTCAGTTCCTTTCCTAAACTACATATGCAACTCACGATTAAATAAGCGAGAGCGTCTGAAGTTTCTTAGGTTTATGTTTGAAGTAAATTATAAATTTATCTGTCAACATGTGTGGGTAACGAGAAAATCTTGAAAAACTGGAACTGTGCTCAAGGAAGCTTATATTTGATCCATATGTTATAATTTCTGGAAAAGTTGGTATGAACGCCCCGAACTCATCTCTTTGGAACATACAGTTGGTATAGGTATCGTTTTGTGTTAAGTGAAAGATTTTAGGTTAGAGAACAATTAATATTTTTTGCCGAGCTACTAGAAACCCACATTCCGTTTAATTTCAAATATTTTACTACTCGTCAAAATTATTGATATAATGTTGGAATAAATATAGGAATAGCCACAACGTCCAAAGAAGAAAGTAAGACAAAAGTCTGTGGTTTCGATGCACGGACATCCTGGTTATGGGCTCTGGACGCTTCCACTGCGCCACTCTGCTACTTGTAGGCACGGTTCCCCTTCAGTGCCTGACACGAGACACTTGGATGTGTTGTTTGCGTCGCTTTCACGTGCCTAAATTTAATTGTGTAACATCTCCTACAGCTTTCAGCTTGACTTGACTCGACTTTCACTTACAGTCGACGATGAACGTTGGGATCAAATTTACAAATATTGAAGAAAGTGTTCTTTCAGCTAAATTAAATACCTAGAAAAAGGCATCGCCTTTGTTTCTCATTGTAATGTAGCCATACAACATTAACAACAGAAGAGCAATGCATGATGAGACGAGTTCTAAAACGTAAGTAGACACGATGATAAATTGTGGTATAAAAATGTAGTAATAATTGAAATAGTACTGTTTTTACGTGACGCAATAAACGAAAATATGACTTTAATTTCAGAGGAATTATACCTTGCTGAGATAGAGAGTTAACGGCAAAGGTTGTGTGTTACCTTTGACACTACCTCAGTCAGGAGGCGCATAAACACTCTATGTCAGAAAAGATGCGTACGGAAAAATCCATTTACAATATAAGTAGAGCGATTTTAGTTTTCCATTGAAATTTAAAAATGAAAACTTGGTTTCAAAAGTGGTTTTGCCAGCCTATTACATCGTAGTGAGACCGGAGAGAGCTAAATTTATAGAATAAATTGAAGAAAGCAACCTTTGATGCGTGGCACCTTTAGAATCTACATGTCCATTGTGTTCCACACATTGGTACAGGTCATGTAGTATACGTAACACATCAGATTACTAAGAAGCAAAATGACACGTTGGTACTAATTAAATACTACGTTATTTTAGTTTATTAACGGAATACAGACCTCCTTTCATGCTGTAAACTACACAAGATTGTTGAATGTTGTCTCGCTACTGTCATTCATTGAGATTTAAAAAAATGCTATAAAACGTTCCGAAATGTAAAAATTACACTTACACTTCAAGCAAATTATAAATTACGAGCAGCAATGTCATGAGTTTCCTTGAGGCAATATCCCTCTGAAGTATCACAAAAGAACGTCTTACTCGTAACATCTCGCATTGTAAAGATCTGAACAATTGGGCCACAGATCTGCTTTCAGTGTAATGTCTGACATACGTGATGCGCAATTATGCAAGAGGCGTTCGATAAGTAATGCAACACATTTCTTCTCTCTGGCAATTTTGGATGAAAAAATGCGGAATTTGTTGTGAAACGTCGCTAAATATTCCCGCTTCAGCCCCTAAAGCTCGATAGGTGGCGGCACTATATGCAGCTTTCAAAATGAAGTCTGCAACTGACGTGCGTTCCAAGAAGAGAGCTGTCATTGAGTTTCATTTGGCGGGATATCAGAGCATCGCAGATATTCATAGGCGCTTGCAGAATATCTGCTGAGGCCTGGCAGTGAACAAAGGCATGGCGAGTCGATGGGCGAAACGTCTGCCATCATCGCAACAAGGTAGCGCAAATTTGTTCGATCCCCCGAGCGTCTGCCGGCTGCACACAGCTGTGTCTCCTACAATGCTGGAACGTGTAGACCGTCTCAATCGAAGTGATCGACGTGTCAGAGTCAAACATCTAGCCACTCAACTCCACGTCTCTGTTGGTAGTGCTGACAGATTTTTGTCGCCACAAAAACGCAGACGAATTTCTCCTTCCTCATGATAATGCAAGGCCTCACGTAAGTCTCCCCACCAGAGAGCACCTCACAAAACTACATTGGAATGTTCCTTCTAATCCACCGTCCAGCGCGGCTTCCGCAACTTCCATCAGTTTGGCCCAATGAAGGATGCACTCTGCGGGAAGTAGAACGCGGGTGATGAGGAGTTCATAGATGAAGCAAGACGTTGCCTCTGACGTCGACCAGTAGAGTGATACCATGCAGGCATATAGGCCCTCCTAGTAAGTTGGTGTAAGGCTGTCGCATTGAACCGAGATTATTTTGAAAAATAAGACTTTGTAGGCAGAAGACTGGGGAATAATATGGTTTATTGGAGTCCTAAATAAAACCAACTTACTATTTCCCTTGACATTTCTGTTCAAATGCAACATTCTTATACTCAACGTAGTTTTCAGATATTGTGGAAAAAAGGAATAATATCCATTGCCATACAAATTATAAGCTTGTGAGGGCAAAGAAATAACTAGTGGAGACACACGTCAGAAGGTTAACAAAACGTTATTCTAACTAACAGTGCTTGAAGTAAAACGGTCTCCACTGCATTCATAGAGACTCGACGTATCAAATGTTACAGCTTCAAGGAAAGCACGATTTGGATGAAAACTGAGCTGTGAATCTCATTTTAGTACTGGAAGGAAACAACGATAACAGCACTAATCATTCTTTCACAATGCCATGCTCCACTGATCGGAAACCAACTGTTTATCGTTGCTGCTGACTCGCAGTGATGGCAAACAGCTTTTGTTCTTCAAGGTACATAATATAAGAGATAGTCGACGTTCATACCAAATTAAGCACTCTTTGTGAACAACCGTAATTTGTCAGATGTATCACATAACAGCAAACACGACAATGCCTCGCAATTGCTAAATATTTGTGGGAATTGGCAATACGTCCTATTCTCCTCCTCCCCCCTCCGTTTGTCCATCTGCTCCTCCTCCCCTCTGCCTCTGTCCATCACCTTCCCCCTACTCTCCGTCCATCTCTTATCCCATGCTCTCTCCATTCATCTCCTTCTCCCACGTCTCTCTGTCCATATCTTCCATCCCCTTCTTTATATCCGTTTCCTCGCCACTTTTCTGTCCGTCTCCTCCTCTTTTCTCTCTCTGACCTTATTTACTGTTACTGCAAACGGAACCTTGATTGGGCATAGAAGTTAGAATGAATGCGTAAATCAGTTGGAGTCATTAGTACACGGTGCATGGTTTTCATTTACGAAGAGGTTGAATTATAGAGTTAGCCATAAATACAGCTTTCCTGTTTTCTGTTAAAAATAACTGCGAAAAGGAAAACAAAATGGCACATTTTCACAGCGTGGCTTTACATGTTCTTCTCGCAGCCGATTTAAGAGGATGTATTTCTTGTGTACCAAGTCTACGCATCCAGTGTTTTAGACTATAGCCGCGCGGGATTACCCGAGCGGTCTTAGGCGCTGCAGTCATGGACTGTACGGCTGGTCCCGGCGGAAGTTCGAGTCCTCCCTCCGGCATGGGTGTGTATGTTTGTAATTTAGGTTAAGTAGTGTGTAAGCTTAGGGACTGATGACCTTAGCAGTTAATTCCCATAAGATTTCACACACATTTGAACATTTTGTTTTAGACTATACGTTGTCTGGCAGTCAGTCAGTCGGTCGAGAAGGAATTCATCCAACCGAATCGTTCCTTGGATTTGTGTGAACTGAAACAAGGCAATTTCAGTAATAACATAAATTTATGGCCGGCCAGAGTGGCCGAGCGGTTCTAGGCGCTACAGTCTATAACCGCGTGGCCGCTGCGGTCGCAGGTTCGAATCCTGCCTCGGTCATGGATGTGTGTGATGTCCTTAGGTTATTTAGGTTTAAGTAGTTCTAAGTGCTAGGGGACTGATGACCTCAGCAGTTAAGTCCCATAGTGCTCAGAGCCATTTGAACCATTTTGAACACCAATTTATTGAAATGAAATAAACTGGAATTCATTGTTATGAGAACAATTTATTGGTGTTTTTCATGCGTTCGTCGCAACTCTTAGTGACGAACGATATTTTTGTCTGCTCTGATCACTATTTTGTGATCATCCGATGGAATCATTTCTCTTCGAGTGTTGAACAATTTGACCACCCGGTTGTGTTCACGTAAGAGTTATTGTAGTTGTTCAAGACGGTCTCGTTTAACCGCACGTCTGATGGCACAACGCTGACTGATTTCATCATCAGAATTTCCGAGGAAATAAATCTTAAGATATTTGTGATTAGCTTTCACTTGTGGCAACAACGCTCCTGCTAGATGGTAAATTTATCCTCGTAATTTGTCATTGTATCTGTGAAACTGAAGGCAAACTATTGATTTATAAGGTGAAACTCCGTGAATTGTTGATGTTTGTTTGAGCGATGTGCTTGCATATTCCATGTGTGATGCAGTCGCAACAGAATATTCCTTAAAAGTTGGGTTAGAACCTCGTTCTTCGATAATGTTTGCCCCAAATGATATCATTTTTAAGAAACTGTGGCACTTCTGTATACTCTCCAAGAAATACTTCGGTCGAGGTTCTTACCCAGAAAACAATGACGCCAATGAATCTGGATGCGGTTTCAATTGTGGTAATTTGATGTTTCCGCTCACACAACATAATTCTGGCGGTTCGTATCGATACCTCAAACCATTGCAATGTTGTTGTTGTTGTGGTCTTCAGTCCTGAGACTGGTTTGATGCAGCTCTCCATGCTACTCTAGCCTGTGCAAGCTTTTTCATCTCCCAGTACCTACTGCAACCTACATCCTTCTGAATCTGCTTAGTGTATTCATCTCTTGGTCTCCCTCTACGATTTTTACCCTCCACGCTGCCCTCCAATACGAAATTGGTGATCCCTTGATGCCTCAGAACATGTCCTACCAACCGATCCCTTCTTCTGGTCAAGTTGTGCCACAAATTTCTCTTCTCCCCAATCCTATTCAATACTTCCTCATTAGTTATGTGAACTACCCATCTAATCTTCTGCATTCTTCTGTAGCACCACATTTCGAAAGCTTCTATTCTCTTCTTGTCCAAAATATTTATCGTCCATGTTTCACTTCCATACATGGCTACACTCCATACGAATACTTTCAGAAATGACTTCCTGACACTTAAATCAATACTGGATGTTAACAAATTTCTCTTCTTCAGAAACGCTTTCCTTGCCATTGCCAGTCTACGTTTTATACCCTCTCTACTTCGACTATCATCACTTATTCTGCTCCTCAAATAGAAAAACTCATTTACTACTTTAAGCGTCTCATTTCCTAATCTAATTCCCTCAGCATCACCCGACTTAATTAGACTACATTCCATTATCCTTGTTTTGCTTTTGTTGATGTTCATCTTATATCCTCCTTTCAAGACACTGTCCATTCCATTCAACTGCTCTCCCAAGTCTTTTGCTGTCTCTGACAGAATTACAATGTCATCGGCGAACCTCAAAGTTTTTATTTCTTCTCCATGAATTTTAATACCTACTCCGAATTTTTCTTTTGTTTCCTTTACTGCTTGCTCAATATACAGATTGAACAACATCGGGGAGAGGCTACAACCCTGTCTTACTCCCTTCCCAACCACTGCTTCCCTTTCATGTCCCTCGACTCTTATAACTGCTATCTGGTTTCTGTACAAATTGTAAATAGCCTTTCGCTCCCTGTATTTTACCCCTGCCACCTTTAGAATTTGAAAGAGAGTATTCCAGTCAACATTGTCAAAAGCTTTCTCTAAGTCTACAAATGCTAGAAACGTAGGTTTGCCTTTTCTTAATCTTTCTTCTAAGATAAGTCGTAAGGTCAGTATTGCCTCACGTGTTCCAGTGTTTCTACGGAATCCAATCTGATCCTCCCCGAGGTTGGCTTCTACTAGTTTTTCCATTCGTCTGTAAAGAATTCGTGTTAGTATTTTGCAGCTGTGACTTATTAAGCTGATAGTTCGGTAATTTTCACATCTGTCAACACCTGCTTTCTTTGGGATTGGAATTATTATATTCTTCTTCAAGTCTGAGGGTATTCCGCCTGTTTCATACATCTTGCTCACCAGATGGTAGAGTTTTGTCAGGACTGGCTCTCCCACGGCCGTCAGTAGTTCCAATGGAATATTGTCTACTCCGGGGTCCTTGTTTCGACTCAGGTCTTTCAGTGCTCTGTCAAAATCTTCACGCAGTATCGTATCTCCCATTTCATCTTCATCTACATCCTCTTCCATTTCCATAATATTGTTCTCAAGTACATCGCCCTTGTATAGACCCTCTATATACTCCTTCCACCTTTCTGCTTTCCTTTCTTTGCTTAGAACTGGGTTTCCATCTGAGCTCTTGATATTCATACAAGTCGTTCTCTTATCTCCAAAGGTCTCTTTAATTTTTCTGTAGGCGGTATCTATCTTACCCCTAGTGAGATAGGCCTCTACATCCTTACATTTGTCCTCTAGCCATCCCTGCTTAGCCATTTTGCACTTCCTGTCGATCTCATTTTTGAGACGTTTGTATTCCTTTTTGCCTGTTTCACTTACTGCATTTTTATATTTTCTCCTTTCATCAATTAAATTCAATATTTCTTCTGTTACCCAAGGATTTCTACTAGCCCTCGTCTTTTTACCTACTTGATTCTCTGCTGCCTTCACTACTTCATCCCTCAAAGCTACCCATTCTTCTTCTACTGTATTTATTTCCCCCATTCCAGTCAATTGCTCCCTTATGCTCTCCCTGAATCTGTGTACAACCTCTGGTTCTTTTAGTTTATCCAGGTCCCATTCCTTAAATTCCCACCTTTTTGCAGTTTCTTCAGTTTTAATCTACAGGTCATAACCAATAGATTGTGGTCAGAGTCCACATCTGCCCCTGGAAATGTCTTACAATTTAAAACCTGGTTCCTAAATCTCTGTCTTACCATTATATAATCTATCTGATACCTTTTAGTATCTCCAGGGTTCTTCCATGTATACAACCTTCTTTCATGATTCTTAAACCAAGTGTTAGTTATGATTATGTTGTGCTCTGTGCAAAATTCTACCAGGCGGCTTCCTCTTTCATTTCTGTCCCCCAATCCATATTCACCTACTATGTTTCCTTCTCTTCCTTTTCCTACACTCGAATTCCAGTCACCCATGACTATTAAATTTTCGTCTCCCTTCACAATCTGAATAATTTATTTTATTTCTTCATACATTTCTTCAATTTCTTCGTCATCTGCAGAGCTAGTTGGCATATAAACTTGTACTACTGTAGTAGGTGTGGGCTTCGTATCTATCTTGGCCACAATAATGCGTTCACTATGCTGTTTGTAGTAGCTTACCCGCATTCCTATTTTCCTATTCATTATTAAACCTACTCCTGCATTACCCCTATTTGATTTTGTGTTTATAACCCTGTAGTCACCTGACCAGAAGTCTTGTTCCTCCTGCCACCGAACTTCACTAATTCCCACTATATCTAACTTCAACCTATCCATTTCCCTTTTTAAATTTTCTAACCTACCTGCCCGATTAAGGGATCTGACATTCCACGCTCCGATCCGTAGAACGCCAGTTTTCTTTCTCCTGATAACGACATCCTCTTGAGTAGTCCCCGCCCGGAGATCCGAATGAGGGACTATTTTACCTCCGGAATATTTTACCCAAGAGGGCGCCATCATCATGTAATCATACAGTAAAGCTGCATGCCCTCGGGAAAAATTACGGCTGTAGTTTCCCCTTGCTTTCAGCCGTTCGCAGTACCAGCACAGCAAGGCCGTTTTGGTTATTGTTACAAGGCCAGATCAGTCAATCATCCAGACTGTTGCCCTTGCAACTACTGATAAGGCTGCTGCCCCTCTTCAGGAACCACACGTTTGTCTGGCCTCTCAACAGATACCCCTCCGTTGTGGTTGCACCTACGGTACGGCTATCTGTATCGCTGAGGCACGCAAGCCTCCCCACCAACGGCAAGGTCCATGGTTCATGGTTCATTGCAATATTGACAAATATTTTTCAGTCTTCCATACTCGACTAACACATTCGCGGCGTAGTCGACTGTTGGATCGTGTCTGAACGCCAAACATTCAGTTCGAATTGTCGCGTTTGGCCGTCTGTTTTGGGGACGTTCCAAATCATTTTGTGCACAAGCTCTGAGTGAGCCGGCCGGGGTGGCCGAGCGGTTCTAGGCGCTACAGTCTGGAACCGCGCGACCGCTACGGTCGCAGGTTCGAATCCTGCCTCGGGCATGGATGTGTGTGATGTCCTTAGGTTAGTTACGTTTAAGTAGTTCTAAGTTCTAGGTGACTGATGACCTCAGAGTCATTTTTCTAACTGAGTCAGTCGAATTCGACTGTATCGCGTTTGGGGGAATTCTTTTCCGATTTGCCTCCAGACGCTGTTCATTACTCTCATTGAGTCAACGATCATGTAGTTGGCTTGTGGTGCGAGTATGCTGACTGATTTTCGACACCTGTCCAGGAGCTCGTTCTTTTCGTTTACATACAACTTATACTGTGCTATTGATAACCTTATCTTCTCTGTGGATTTGATATCATACGTTGCGTAATTATCGGTGAAGTGCGTTGAATAAAAGGGGGAAATAAGATTTGGGCTTCAACACCCTGTTGCCGAACAGATGGCGCAAATGGAGTACAAGCTCGAAGGGGGGAAGGATACGGAAGTAAATTGACGAAGTTACCATCCAGGATTTTGCTTTAAGGTGTTTGAGGAAGTACATGGGAAAAACTGTGGACTGGCAGATGAGGATTTGAAACTCCGTTCTCCTTAATTCGAATCGAGTATCTTATCCGTTGAGCCACTTCAGTCAGAATATTGTACACATCGTGTGTTGTAACTGACTAACCATCACACTAAGCTGCTTACTGAAGCGCAATTCTTTATTAATATACGGCGATTTCACTACGTAAGTGTTATTAAGAAGACCATGTAGTTGGTAGCCTGACTACTTTTCGAGTACTCCACTACTGATTCTACCACAATATTCCAATTTCAAACGCACTTTTACTCCTTAATTAAAGATTGCGTCTGCCAAATAGTTCTGTTTCACCAGAACTGCAATTCTAGAATCTTAAATAATTTTCGAAATTAATGCTTTCAGCTTTGTGCAACAGAATATTAAACAAAATATTTCAACGACTGTAACGCGACGCATTTCTGGTTAATGTTGTATGTAAAAGCAAATGATCTGCATCTTCAGCATGTCCAAAAGGTAATTAAAACGAAATTAATATTTATTTAATTCGACATGTTTACATAATACTCGTGAAGAATGTATGCTATAGATGACGATAAAACGTGAAAATTATTAGTACAAACAGAGCTGAAGACATCAAATTTAAAGTGTATTCAGTGAACATTCTTACTGTTCACTGATACCGTGTCGTAAATTAACGTTGTAATACGTGTTGCTATCCAGTTTGTTGCCTGGTCCATTTACTTAATAGCTTCTCGGTCCTACTCGTCACCCATCCTCTCCCATGCACCTCTTAATTGCTTTCTGTGTAATCCTCGGTTTCTGAATGGCTTTTGAATTAAAATTTCTTCTCTTACTGCTGTACCTTAAAACTTATAACAAACGCTGATAGTAAAATGTCTCTCTTCAGACGTACCGAAAGCTCATCTCTAACAACACTATATAAATTATCAAAACCCTTCCACGACATTTTTACTTTAGAATTTACTTCTTTTACTGGTAATCCAGTCGTCATCTTCAGCTTTTCTTACCATGGAAACGCATGAGCTAGTTCTATGACAACTCGTTAATTTTCTTTGGATGTGTAGTGGGAGGCATTTTACCGCAAAAGAGTCGGTGATCTGACTTGTTATTTAGAGAAATAAACAATATAGATCACATTTTACTGTTTCCTCAGCTTTAATGATTCCAATAGTAGAACCATTGCTCTGTTTTAGTGTTAAATCCAAATTAGGTAATAACACTTATCATACCGTGATTTATACTACTTTATCCTTTAAATACATTATATGGGTTACTATATTCTTACCAGAAGCGATTTTGAAGCTAGTCTTCAGAGATGTTCCATTTTCTTCCATTAGCTGCTCGTGTTTATCTCCGCTACAAAGGAACAGTTATTCGAAATGGAATTATCACAATTGCAGACTGGTTGATGAATTCATATTTAATTAAGGATTGACTTGTATCGCTTACTGATCTGCTTGCATAAATGTACAAAGCAAAATCGAAAAATCATGTACGTTGGTCATAAAAAAAATTTCATTAGTAAACTTTTACTGGTGGTGTATTTCATAGAAATCAACTACCTTACACAGAAATTCTTCACCTAGAAATTGATTGACTTCACGACAGCGATCTTGAGATCATCGAAATTCCAGACGTCGACCAAACTGATTCTGAGAGGTGCAACAAAGGATAGCACACGCTGGCTGCAATATCAGGATTATAAAGTGTTTGGTCGAAAATTTTACAACTCAAATGACAACCTTATCGTTGGCACGGATTGAGGTAAGAGGACGAGATTTGTAATGGAGGTGGACTATACTTTACAATGGTTCCCCGAGGTTTCAAATCTGCATGTTTCGTCTCAGCATAGTGTCCAACATGAGAAAATTCAAGAGCCAGAGCATCAGTTTTCTATTTTCAGTCAGACCGTACTTTCTGGGCCACATGTTACACAATAACCAGACCACCAATTTTCGATGACTATTAGACCTTTGGTCCATTTGTTGCACTACTTTCGATTAAATCATGCAACAAATGGAACAAAGACCTGATCGAAACCCTGCCAATCATAGCGCTGAATACTGAGTCTTCCACTCAATCTTAACCACACCAGTTCGTCTCGTTGCTGATTCTGCGGAGAACATCGTAATTTCTCATCATTAACTCTAATTTTCACTCTACAGCATCACATCTAAAACTATTCGATTTTTCTAGTTTTTCGGTTTTACCATAGCCCGTGATTTTCTTCCATATAATTCTCTGCTCGAAAAGTACATTGTCAGAAATTTCTTTCTCGGATTAAGGCCAATGTTCGACACCAGTAGACTTATCTTGGCCAAAAAAGCCTCTTTGCATTTGCTGGTCCGATTTTATATCCTCATAGCTTTCTCCTAAAATGTCACTCTTGATTTGTGAGTGGAGGGAAGCATTTTAATTACCACTGACGCTGAGTGTGAATAAAATATACAGTTTATAGTTCTATCCATAATTGGACAGTGGTAATAGTGATTTCTCAATCACACCATTTGAGCAACTTAATAGTTTGAGCCTCCATCATTCACAAGTATGAAGACGAGTGAAAACTAGAAAATTTCAAGTGCAGTTAATACAAGTTCGTGTAATAACTTAGCTGTTCCATATGATGAGATACTGAACTTTGATATCCTCGGGGGTTGTTGCTTCAGAAAGTTCAGAGTCCGTCGATGGTGATGTGCTACTTTTTAAATGAAACATAGTGTGTATCACTTTTCTTGTTTTATATTACAACTTAATATTATATACATTGATTTTAGATACATTTTATAAAGTCTGACAGCTTCCGAATGAGTCACACACAGCTTCCGAAGGGCAATAATCCAGACGCACTGACCGGGTCTCTCAGTGACCGTCCATTTCTTCGACTACTTTATCCGTACTGACTCTGCCTCTGCCCGAGTGGCTCATGCACCACTTCCTTTCATATAAAACAAAACAGTTGCATACAATGTAAAACGTAAGATTTACAAAAGAACAGTTAAAAGTCATTAAATGATTTCAGTTACTTACACCAACAAATTGGCCACAATTTGCCCTACACGTTCTGATATGCAATTTGGAAGAGTTTCCTTAATTTTATGTACAATTACAGTAAGTTTTACAGTACAACCTTTTAAATTACTTAGTTAATTATGAACAAATTACTTTGAATAAGATACTGTAATTGGTGTCAAGGATAGCTCTCAAGTAGAGCTATCATTTTAGATAGTGATAATGAATAAATATAGTACCTTTTCGGAAACAGAGGAGAAGCAAATTTTGAAGCATTTGTGATGCAACATGACTGCACAGTTCACATCACGGCATTGCAAAGTTGAATTATTAAGGAATGGCTTACTCCACTTAGCTAATAATACGCATCGAGTAACATATTAAGGTAAAATTTAATCTGAAATACACTACTGGCCATTAAAATTGCTACCAAAAGTT
The DNA here is from genome assembly GCF_023864345.2 of Schistocerca serialis cubense. NCBI lineage: Eukaryota > Metazoa > Arthropoda > Insecta > Orthoptera > Acrididae > Schistocerca > Schistocerca serialis. The sequence goes on along the minus strand of NC_064641.1, from coordinate 772,061,087 downwards.
GACGTGCTACAGACGCGAAATTCAACCGACAGGAAGAAGATGCTGTGATATGGAAATGATTAGCTTTTCAGAGCATTAACACAAGGTTGGCGCCAGTGGCGACACCTACAACGTGCTGACATGAGGAAAGTTTACAACCGATTTCTCATACACAAACACCAGTTGGCCGGCGTTGCCTGGTGAAACGTCGTTGTGATACCTCATGTAAGGAGGAGAAATGCGTACCATCACGTTTCCGACTTCGATAAAGGTCGGATTGTACCCTATCGCGATTGCGGTTTATCGTATCGCGACATTGCTGCTCGCGTTAGTCGATATCCAATGACTGTTGGCAGAATATGGAATCGGTGGGTTCAGGAGGGTAATACGGAGCGCCGTGCTGGATCCCAACGGCCTCGTATCACTAGCAGCGGAGATGACAGGCATCTTATCCGCACGGCTGTAACGGATCGTGCAGCCACGCCTCGATCCCTGAGTCAACAGATGGCGACGTTAGCAAGAGAACAACCATCTGCACGAAAAGTTCGATGACGTTTGCAGCAGCATGGACTGTGAGCTCGGAGACCATGGCTGCGGTTACCCTTGATGCTGTATAACAGGCAGGAGTGCATGCGATGGTGTACTCAACGACGAACCTGGGCGCACGAATGGCGAAACGTCATTTTTTCGGATGAATCCAGGTTCTTTTTATAGCATCATCATTGTCGCATTCGTACTTGGCGACATCGCGGTGAACGCACATTGGAAGCGTGTAATCGCCATACTAGCGTATCACCCGGCGTGATGGTATGGCGTGCCATTGGTTACACGTCTCGGTCACTTCTTGTTCGCATTGACGGCACTTTGAACAGTGGACGTTACAATTCAGATGTGTTACGACCTGTGGCTGTACCCTTCATTCGATCCCTGCGAAACCCTACATTTAAGCAGGATAATGCGCGACCGCGTGTTGCAGGTCCTGTAGGGGCCTTTCTCGTTACAGAAAATGTTCTACTGCTGCCCTGGCCAGCACATTCTCCAGATCTCTCACCAACTTAAAATGTCTGATCGATGGTGGCCGAGCAACTGGCTCGTCACAATACGCCAGTCACTACTCTTGATGAACTGTGGTATCGTGTTGAAGCTCCATGGGCAGCTGTACCTGTGCACGCCATCCAAGCTCTGTTTGACTCAATGCCCAGGCGTATCAAGGCCGTTATTACGGCCAGAGGTGGTTGTTCTGGGTACTGATTTCTCAGGATCTATGCACGCAAATTGCGTGAAAATGTAGTCACACATCAGTTCTAGTATAATATATTTGTCCAATGAATACCCGTTAATCATATGCATTGCTCCTTGGTGTAGCAATTTTAATGGCCAGTAGTGTAGTAAACTCATAGCAGTATAAAGTCCAGAAAGTTAAATTACTTTTGAATGCATTATGGGAACAGCAGTGATCAATGTCTTGTAAATAATTACTATTGTAAACAGTCTTGATCACGATTTATTTAACAAGGTGACCGGTTTCGACCACTACTGTGGTCATCTTCAGACCATTGAGTAGGAACCCCTTTCTGTTGGAGAATCACAACTCCAACAGAAAGGGGTTCCTACTCAATGGTCTGAAGATGACCACAGTAGTGGTCGAAACCGGTCACCTTGTTAAATAAATCGTGATCAAGACTGTTTATAATAGTAATTATTTACAGAAAGTTAAAGAATAGAGTTAAAATTACCTCTTCAGAGAATGTTGGCATGAGATAGGAATTTCCGGTCGGAATTTGAACGTAGTCCCATTTCACTCCGTAGTGTGTCAGTTCGCTACGAAGGTAGTTTCCTTGTTTGGACGATACATAATCAAACAACTATTGGATCAATACAGTGTGTTCTATGGCTTCGGTAACAATCAACAGTTGTCTCTGCATCCATGCAAGCTTGTACTGAGTTGAAGTCTTTTAAATACAGAAAATATCTCTTACTTTACGTGTAAGCCTCACATTGACGCCCCAGTCCACCCGCCACTGCAGGTGACGCTGCTGTTGTGCTGCGCCCTGGCTCTGGCCGCGCCTCCCCTGGCGCAGTGGGACGAGTGCCGCTGCTCACTGGGTCCCTCTGGTAGGGACCAGGTGGCAGACTGCGACGACCAGCAGATCGGCGACCAGCTGCCGGACTGCCTGCCCGCCAACGTCACCATCCTCCGGCTGTCTGGCAACCTCATCACTCAGCTCGACAACACGACGTTCGCCGCGCTGCCGGACCTGGTGCGCGTCGAGCTCCACATGAACCAAATCGCCACTGTTGCCGTCGACACTTTCGTCAACAACCCGGCAGTCATACAGGTATACACTCCCTCATATGCTGCTGCGACTGATCAATACGTTTACACTCACTCAGGTTAACCAAATACACTATCTGATACAAAGTAATCGGACAATCCTATGTAACTACACTCCTGGAAATGGAAAAAAGAACACATTGACACCGGTGTGTCAGACCCACCATACTTGCTCCGGACACTGCGAGAGGGCTGTACAAGCAATGATCACACGCACGGCACAGCGGACACACCAGGAACCGCGGTGTTGGCCGTCGAATGGCGCTAGCTGCGCAGCATTTGTGCACCGCCGCCGTCAGTGTCAGCCAGTTTGCCGTGGCATACGGAGCTCCATCGCAGTCTTTAACACTGGTAGCATGCCGCGACAGCGTGGACGTGAACCGTATGTGCAGTTGACGGACTTTGAGCGAGGGCGTATAGTGGGCATGTGGGAGGCCGGGTGGACGTACCGCCGAATTGCTTAACACGTGGGGCGTGAGGTCTCCACAGTACATCGATGTTGTCGCCAGTGGTCGGCGGAAGGTGCACGTGCCCGTCGACCTGGGACCGGACCGCAGCGACGCACGGATGCACGCCAAGACCGTAGGATCCTACGCAGTGCCGTAGGGGACCGCACCGCCACTTCCCAGCAAATTAGGACACTGTTGCTCCTGGGGTATCGGCGAAGACACAACCGTCTCCATGAAGCTGGGCTACGGTCCCGTAAACCGTTAGGCCGTCTTCCGCTCACGCCCCAACATCGTGCAGCCCGCCTCCAGTGGTGTCGCGGCAGGCGTGAATGGAGGGACGAATGGAGACGTGTCGCTTCTGCTTTGGTGCCAATGATGGTCGTATGCGTGTTTGGCGCCGTGCAGGTGAGCGCCACAATCAGGACTGCATACGGCCGAGGCACACAAGGCCAACACCCGGCATCATGGTGTGGGGAGCGATCTCCTACACTGGCCGTACACCACTGGTGATCGTCGAGGGGACACTGAATAGTGCACGGTACATCCAAACCGTCATCGAACCCATCGTTCTACCATTCCTAGACCGGCAAGGGAACTTGCTGTTCCAACAGGACAATGCACGTCCGCATGTATCCCGTGCCACCCAACGTGCTCCAGAAGGTGTAAGTCAACTACCCTGGCCAGCAAGATCTCCGGATCTGTCCCCCATTGAGCATGTTTGGGACTGGATGAAGCGTCGTCTCACGCGGTCTGCACTTCCAGCACGAACGCTGATCCAACTGAGGCGCCAGGTGGAAATGGCATGGCAAGCCGTTCCACAGGACTACATCCAGCATCTCTACGATCGTCTCCATGGGAGAATAGCAGCCTGCATTGCTGCGAAAGGTGGATATACACTGTACTAGTGCCGACATTGTGCATGCTCTGTTGCCTGTGTCTATGTGCCTGTGGTTCTGTCAGTATGATCATGTGATGTATCTGACCCCAGGAATGTGTCAATAAAGTTTCCCCTTCCTGGGACAATGAATTCACGGTGTTCCTATTTCAATTTCCAGGAGTGTAGTTATTGTCCACTAGACCCGTCAGTATAAAAGGAGTTAAGGGAGTATGGTGTTGTCAGCAGACTGGTTGGTTGGCTGATTCGGGGGAAGGGACCAAACAGCGAGATCACCGATCCCATCAGATTAGGGAAGTATGGGCCATGCCAATTCCCAGGAAAAACCTAGATGACCGGTCGTGGGTTTTGAACAGTCGTCCTAAATTCGAGTCCAGTGCGCTAACCATTGCACCATCTCGCTCGCTTTGTCAGCAGAGAAGTGGTAACACCGGAATAGTTCGGTCAGGAGAGCCCAATGATTTTGAACATGTACTAATCACTGGATGTCATCTGAGTAACAAATCCATCAGAAACACTTCAACTCTTCAAAGGCTGGACTGGCGGCGATGTGACTGAACTGGAAACGCGAAGAAACAACCACAGCTACATCAAGAGCAAGCAGGTCTCATGCACTTGCGGCCAGATACCGTCTAGCACTGTGGAGGGAGATTGTACAAAGTCACAGGAAATCAAAGTAAGAAATCACAAGTGAGTTTCACTATGCTATCAGCAGTCCACTTAGCAGAATGGCTGCGCGTAAGGCGCTAGTCCGAACGGTGTACAGTGACCTAGCATCTCCTCAAAAGCCAGGTATTTCTAAGTGCTACGCAACGCTTGAGGTAGTGTAAGCGGAAACGCCGCTAGATAGTTAATGACTGGAAACGAGCGATTTGTGGTGATGTATCACTCTCTACCCATCGATGGAAGAGTCTGGGTTTGGCGAATACCTGGAGAAGGTTGCCTTTCATCATGTACAGCACCTACAGTGTAATATGGAGGAGATGCCGTAGCGGTATGCGGAACATCTTCGTAGTTATGACGTAGTTCCATTACTGCGCTTAAGAAATCCCTAAATGCCGAAAGATGTGAACACACATCTGAAATGGACTGATATGTACAGAGGCCTCATGTTCCAGATGCAACGTCTTTAGAATGAGTTAGTGCTTCTTCGTTCCAGACTCGAGCGTTCAACATTACTGCCATCTCTGGTATCACTTCTTGAGGAACATGGACTGTCATGCCCGCATAAAGGCGAACTGTTCTACTTCCCATAATTATAGCTACTAATAGTTGTCCGAATATTTTTGATCAGATAGTGTGTTTATTAGAAATATTTAACGGTTGGACTGTGATAGAATTCTTTGTTTTTTCCAACGGTCTTCTCATGATTTGATGCGCAATTTATGCCAACGTGTTATTGTAGAGTAGTGCCAGATACTTACACTTATTTGTTTCCGCGCGGGATTAGCCGAGCGGTCTTAGGCGCTGCATTTATTGACTGTGCGGCTGTTCCCGGCGGAGGTTCGAGTCCTCGGTCATGGGTGTGTGTGTTTGTCCTTATGATAATTTAGGTCATGTAGTGTGTAAGCTTAGGGACTGATGACCTTAACAGTTAAGTCCCATAAGATTTCACACACATTTGAACATTTTTGAACTTATTTGTTGTATATATCCTAGAACGTGTCTAGTCCATCATTTGTAGCCATCTACGGCCCCATCCGTTACAATGAAAGTCCTATATCTCTTAACAAATGGCCTATTATCCTGTCCTTTCTTCTAGCCAGAGAAGCTCCTCATTTCTCATCAATGAAACTTTCTCAACGGGATTTAGCGTACAGATCGATACTACGGATTAGTGCAGAGCCCGATACCTGCGTATTTTTCCAATTTATAGCTTGAATTTTCGCGATTTTCACATTCTTACACTACCGCTCATTAATTTCAATATACCCAATAAATGACACCTAGCTCTCTGTAGGTAAGGTCTAATACCGTGGGTACAGTTGAGGAAGCAAAGGAATAGTACAACAGTTGTACACATGTGATTTTTGTATGTGTTCATCGACATACAATAGTATCCATCAATTTTTGTACATAAATCTTACGTACCTATCTTATATGACTGTTTACCTATTTGCCGACAGACGCCGCATTTGGTGCACCTATCTTGTTCCCGCTAATGACGTGACGTCCGACACGAACGGCAAGCATTGCTACGATACATAACATATGGTTCCTGCCCGTCAGTTCCTTCGTGACGTTGAAGTGTGCACATCGCTAGTATGGCCCCACGAGTGGAGGTATCCACAGAAAAACGTGCTGCAATTGTAACTCTTAGCCAAGCAGGTTTATCTACTCGCCAAATTGTGAAACAGGGTAGTGTGTCTATAGGGGGAGTGCAATACACCCTTCATCACCAAAAGATAACAGGTAGCAATGAGGACATACCACGCCCAGGACTACCTCGTAAAACAACTAAGAGTTATGACAGATATATCAGAATTACCAGGAAGAGAAACAGATTCAAAACAGCGCCTCAAATTAGTGTAGAATTGGTAGAAATTAACGCGACAACAATATTTGTTGCAACAGTAAAAAGGGGGCTGCCTGAAGCCGGCTTGAAACGATGTGCCACAGCAAGAAAACCCCTTCTAATGCCCATAAATAAACAGAAGAGACTTGAATGGGCTAGAAAACATCGTAATTGGAGTGGGCGAAGGTGTCATTCATCGATGAATCGACTTTCGAGATTTTTGGAACCAGAAGGAGAATATTTCTTCGACGATTTGCAGGGAAAAGGGTAGCCCAGCAGCATGTTCTACCTACAGTTTAACACGGTGGAGGTTCTCTTATGGTTTGGGGATGTTTTGCCGGGATAGAGTTGGTGATATTGTGAAAATAAGATGTCTGGATCAGAAGGAGTACCACCACATACTTCAGTATCATGCAGTACGAAGTGGACTGCGCTGAATAGGGAAAGGGTTCACCATACCCAGGATAATGACCCAAAACATTGGTCAGCATACTGTACGAACTACATTGCATCAAAGTAAAAACAGAAAGTACTGAATAATATGGCATGGCCGTCCCAAAGCCCCCATTGTAATCCCATTGAAATGGTCTGGGATGAAGTGGACAGACGTATCAGGGAAGTTAATATATCCAGCAAGGAACATCTCTGGAATATTGTTGAGGATGTGTGGAATCATATAGATTTACGATACCTACAAAAACTGATTGACCGCATGGTTCAAATGGCTCTGAGCACTATGGGACTTAACTTCTGAGGTCATCAGTCCCCTAGAACTTAGAACTACTTAAACCTAACTATCCTAAGGACATCGCACACATCCATTCCCAAGGGAGGATTCGAACCTGCGACCGTAGCGGTCGCGCAGTTCCAGACTGTAGTGCCTAGAACCCCTCGGCCACTCCGGCCGACGATTGACCGCATGCCTCGAGTTTATGAGGCAGTCATTAAATCCAAAAGAGGATACTTTGACGGAAGTAAAATATGATGATTGTGATTATATTATATACGCGGAAGTTAATATAATTATTTTTTGAGAGAAATAATGTTTGATTTTTGTTGTAAATCTCAAATAGATTCTGATCAGCGGATTTTTTTCACTTGATAACTGCACTTGGTAAATTGAAAAGTTAATGTCACATAAAAATTCGCAAAAGAGAGAGAGAGGGTAGGGAGGAATGATTTCCCCGTAAAAAATGTTTGTAATAGTAAACTGTGTACAGTTATACATAATGAAATGTGACAAAGGACAATACAAGTAACAAAGTTTATAAAATAATTATATCCAACCCATACGAAAAAGATAACGCATATGTATCAGAAGGGTCAGGTATATAAAAGACTATGATATGAAAAATAAAAATGAATGCTGGAACTGTCATATAAAAATGTTAGTTTATGTAAAACTCATAGCAACTGAATTTCCAACAAAATGAAAAACTGGAATTTTGTGAGACTAATCGCGGCAGGGACCGCATGTCTCCACTGCCAGTATTCTCAATATTGTCTCGCACACAATACCAGTATGTCTTAATCTGATCACAGTATTGTCTTTAGTATTGTAATGGTTGGCATTATGTTATGGCATAGACCAAGAATGGGAAATCAAGAAGGTGTTATTAATACTATGGGAAACTTTTGAAGCATTAAAGAAGATTTATATTTTTGAAAAGGTAAGCAGAACTAGTTTTTCATTAGTCTTCGTAATAATAAGATTTTCGTTTCCAACCACCCATGTGATGCAACTTACGTTTTCGGAATAGGAAAAGCAAAAATCACGAAACAAAATAAGATGAAGTTTTTCTTTAAATATTGCATGATTTAATGATGATTTTGGAGACTAACAATTCACAGTCCTCTCAGTTTTTCACTATCCTTCTGTAACGCAACATTTCAGACTCTTCAATTGTCTTCTTATCTAGTTTTCACCCGAGGAAGAGATTTTTGTAAGAAAGTTATTCCCACATTCAACGAAATTTGTAGCCATGGGTGCAACTGTATATAACACGCTACCTCTAACGCATTGAGGAGTGCCTGAGTAGCAACAAACAGATGAGGGGAGCCTTAGAGCATAAGGCATTGACTTTTTTCAAGAAATCAAATGTGCCATCCTTCAGGAAAACGACTAGCACATAGGACGAGAAAGCTACACGCCTCATCCGAAGAATGATACGCTGTTTTCCTGTATGCCACGTTTGCCTTACATTTCCTCCATCGGACATGTAGAGGTATGGTTGCTCTGAAACTTTATCGTCACCGTAATCCAGCAACCACTGTTGATGGTTTTTGAACTTTTATACCAATCATTTGAAAGGACACGTATGCAGGCTTCCTCTGATTCCATGCTACGACTCGAAAAAAAACAACATGCAGGACTTGACACCACACTGAATTTCTGAGACCTGAAACCATTTACAATTATGTATTGCTACATTTTCATTAAAATACCTTTTTGATTGTTCTTTCACGAGTTGAGAGGTAGAGGCCAGTAGCAAACCGATCGTAATTCTGTATGTATAGCACTGACAATCATTAAATTATTTCATCCAAGTTATAATCATAATTGTTTGTATTTTAACATACTTAATCCACGGTATGAAGTTCTTGCAGACAGCCGGCCGGTGTGGCCGTTCGGTTCTAGGCGCTACAGTGTGCAACCGCGTGACTGCTACGGTCGCAGGTTCGAATCCTGTCTCGGGCGTGCATGTGTGTGATGTCCTTAGGTTAGTTAGGTTTAAGTCGTTCTAAGTTCTAGGGGACTGATGACCACAGATGTTAAGTCCCATAGTGCTCAGAGCCATTTGAACCATTTTTCTTGCAGAAATTTTTATCCTGCTACACATTTCAATTTTCGTGGATGTTAGTCTGCAATTCTGTAACCAGAATATTAAACATGTGCCAACCCATTCCTGGATGTAAAACATCAGTAATAGTTTCAAAATTAATTCGCTTTGTGAAATTTCGTAGAATATTAAGAGAGATTGTTTTATTGGGCTGATGGCTCACATAAATGGTTCCTGAACAGGTTTTCCTCAACATCAACAACCTCACGGAGCTACTTCCCGGCACATTCTCGTACACACCACTTCTCAACTCGCTCTACATCGACTACAACAACCTTACGCAGCTCGATGGCAGCATTTTTCACAACAACACCGAACTGGTGAGTTATTTCCGTATGGCAATGAGTTTTGTACGATTATGGTTTATGAAATATCAATTCAACTATTAAATTTTAAGGTGATTCAGCATTACCTCATTATTCTTTGTTCCAGTGTGAAGTCTGTTTACGAAGATACGATTATCTCACTTATAAAAATATTTACTGTTATTTGTGAGGTAATCATGAACTTCCGACAGTCGGTAACGTTCTTATTAGAACGTCCACATACTATAAGTACTAAGGAGGAATAATAATAATAACAATTATTGTTATTATTATTATTATTATTATTATTATTATAACTGATGATTGGTATGTATGTATAACAATAATAATAATAATAATAATAATAATAATCGACTGGAAACCCAAGCTCGAAGTTCAACTGGAACTGAAAATCAAAAGCTTGGGACTTGCTTTAAGCATGAAAGAGCATACATTAAATAACCAGAGGATCAAAGAGTCTCCTAGCTAGCCCCATCATAGAAGTTTATTATACTTTTTCCACTTTTTGTGTGCTGCAGTCTGTTTCTGAAAGTACAGAAATTACAAAAATTTTCCAGCTGTGAAAAAGTTGCTAGGTACAACATGCTCATGTACCTAGGAACAAATTCTGTTGAAATTTTAAATTTTTGTAGTCGATAAGGTCTGTCGTTATTGTATTTTTTAGTCTGTCAGTTACGTAAGTATCATTAATCACTAAGTGGAATAAAATTACGGAGAAATGTTATCAAAAACCAGATACCAAGTTATAAAAATTTGAAATACCAGCTGTTGGCAACTAACAAAAATTTTCATTTTCAGTTCAGGGAAAATTGTTAAGATATAAAGAAATTCGGTTCATATGCAAGTTTCAGATCTTCCAAGGCAGAAGACGTTCTTTCGCTTCAAAGTACAATGAGGTGTGCGACCGGCGAAATATGGCTTAATTGTACACTTCTTATGTAGGTGACTGTAAAAATAAATGGGATTTTACTCGCCATAAATTAACAATATATTAATACATTTCACAGCAATTAATTGTGTAGAACGCGGAATATTTAGAAATGTTGCGTAAAACACAACTTCATGTTTAACGACAAACAGATCTGTAGAAACTGCCGGAAATTACGTATGGCGGTCTCTGGTGCGCATACACTCATGTGATTCTGGAATCAGTTGTATACTGAAACACTGACAAGGAAAATGCATCTGTTTCTAGGTAAATTACTTAACTTGTACAACATTCTCACTATCTAATAAAAATGTATAGGGTTATAAAGAGGAAAATTGAAGAAAATTTTAGAGATTCTAAAGCAATAAAAAACTGCACCAGGAAAATCGAAAGAAACGAGGCCAGGATAATCCAACGTAGGCAAAACACAATCAGAGGCAGTTCTACCAGAGCCTGAATCAGAAAGAGACAAAAAACCAGAGGCAGATGTAAGAATCCAGTACTGGAAAGATGTCTGAGAAACTGAAAAAGGCAACAAAACTCCTAGGTGGATAATGGCCTCTGAAAATAAATTTTCTTAAAGACCATAATGCAACAGCTGGGCATAACACCTGAAATGGTTGAGTAAAGAGTGAAGAAATTCAAGAATTTGACACCCCTGACAGCGATCAACAGCAAGGCTTGTAGCTCAAATGCCTGACCAGCACGCATGCGAAAATGGTTGAACAGTTTAAAGCAGTGTTACAGACAGGGAACATCACTGAATGGCTAACATCTGGAAAAACGTGTTTACTGCAGGTGGACCCTGCAAAAGAGGTAACAGCTGGAGGTTGCAGGCCGATGACGTCTTTTCCAGCCATCTTCAAATTGCCGACGGGCTTCCCAGCCGTCATAATCAAGGACATTCTGGGAAATACCTCAGTAGAATAAAAAGGCAACAAGCGTAGTAGCAGCAGAGGCACAATGGATCAGTCCCTTACCAACACATGATTGTTGGAAACTGCAAAAGCCTTTGACACACAGCCACACAGGTGGATCACTAAGTGTCTGAAAGCCATCGGGGTCAGAAAAGACAACAGTAAAATCACAAAAGACACGGTGGAACAAAGTATTTGCCGGAAAAGAAAGTTACAGGCCATTCAGCATCAGGTGAGGCATTTCCCAGGGAGACTCGTTCTTCCCACTGCTGTTCCATCATCGCCTAGGCATTTTGCAGCTGGACAACATCAAGCACTGGCATGTAAATGAGTCAGGGAAGTTTTAGAAAAGCAAACTAAATGGTGGCAACACCATTATGGTACTTAATACCTTAGACATACCTGTCATACCTGACGGACATTATGAACTCTAGAGCCGTATAACCTATATAGCAAACAATAAAACTTGTGACAATTTACCACGCACTACACCCTGGCAGAGACTTCGACCGGCTGTACTTTTTCAGGAAAATAGGTAGAGAGGAGTCTTGGGAATTAGAGAGACAGTGGAGGAAAAGAAGCATGTACTGGCAGACTACGCGACAAAAAATGGTTCTGAGCACTATGGGACTTAACTTCGAAGTCACCAGTCCCCTAGAACTTAGAACTACTTAAACCTAACTAACCTGAGGACATCACACACATCCATGCCCGAGGCAGAATTCGAACCTGCGACCGTAGCAGTCGCGCGACTATGCGACAGATAGGAAAAAATCAGCAACGCTTGAAGTCAGCAACACGAAGCTTCTCCAGGTACGGTAAACGACGAATCATTACCGGAAAGCTGTACTCCAGTGCCACACTGACGGCTTGCGTAGTTAAACATTGCACGGGTAGCTTTTGGGGAAGACAGAAAACAAAATACAAAAAGAAAAGACCTGGTCTTGGGTGACCGATGGAACCCTAAAAACGAAACAGACTGACTTTTGCTGATCGGGAACGAGCTATCAGAACTAACTCCATCACAGCCAGAATCGAGAAATCAGGAAAACATTCAGTGCTGACTTTGCAAGGACTTGAAATGACGTGGCACGAAATACCTACTGGAACTTATGCGAAAATTACCGACCGCCGGTGGAAAGAAACTGGTGGGGCAACAAGTCAGAAAAAATTGTCGACAACGAACATGACAGATTGTTGTGGGACTTCCGATTTTAGAAAGATCTATTGCTGGAATATAATACTTAACACACGGCAGTTGTGGAGAAAAAGACAATGTTGATGTCTGACATTACCATCCCAGGTGATATCAGAATCGAAGAGAGACGATTGCAAAGTCTTTACAGATACGAGGAGCTGAAAATCGAACTACAGCGACTCTACCGTACACCAGTGAAAGTGGATCCAGTAGTTCTCGACATACTGGGAGTAGTGCCAAAAGGTCTCAGTTGGAACTTGAAAACAATTGGCTTTGATAAAATATCCATCGGCCAGTCGCATAAAGCCACTTTACTGGAACATGCACAAATTATCAGCCGATAAATCACGCAGTACAAGATGCTTGGGAAGTGCCCGACTAGTCAAATATGGACTGTAGCACAGTGAACTCATTTTCTGAGTTTACTATTATAAATAATTATATAATAATAACGACATTATTATACAGGGTGTCCCAAGAAAACACCGACAAGCTATAGGGACAGGTTCACTGCACCAAAACAAGAAAAAAGTCTAGTAAACAAGGGCACTAGAGTGCATACCTTAATAGATACGGAAACTTGTTCATCATCGATACTACACTTCATCTTGGATACTATGAAACACCTCTCTTCTACTGTATGTTCTTTGTTTCTCATACTTTGGGAAGAGGTAGTAGGGACCAAAAGTAGAAAAAATAGAACAAGTAGTAAACATTGGCTCTAAAATCCCTACCTTAAGAGCTATGAGCACCTTTCTTCCCTGTAGAAGACATAAGTCACACTCTAGAGAAGATAAACCAGTGCTCATAGCTCTTAAAGTATGAATTTTAGACCTCATGGTTAGTACACTTTTTCTTGTTTTGGTCAATACACCCTGTATATGGATGTATTTCCAGCACGATGTCAGTACAAGGCCAGCAACTTGGATAACATCAGTTCTTTATTATATTTCCGTCACAGTTGCGTTTTATTATGCTGGTGGCTAGTAACGTACCACCAAGATCATTTCCAAGCTAGGCCTATTGAAGTTGGACCAATAGTGCATGGTTACGCGACAATCAATCCCCACATATGTAACATACGCAAGTTACATATTTACATGGAATGTCAGACCGATTTCACAGTGTAGATGCAGTCATGTAGTGCAAATTGAACTAAACTAACTTGAAAATGATCTTCGTAGTTCGTAACTAGCAGCCACCGTGATAAAGCGCCACTGTGACAGAATTACAACAAAGAAAGTATAATAATAATAATAATAATAATAAAATAATGTAGAAAAATATTTAGTGAGGGCAGTGAGGAACAAAAGTGTTCCCAAAAATGTGATATTAGAATCACGTTTGCTTCTGTAGTCGTATTACCGTGCATAACAAAACAGTTGCTCCCACAATGCGCAGTGAGGACAGATAACTGAAAGGCAAAGATAAACATTACATCAAGTGTCCAGTTTTATTCTCATCCCGCCTTGTTCATCAAGACAGGGGATCTAAAGGTTTTTGTTCGCACGGGCCGCATTGTCACAACGTGAATATATTGTTGGTTGCACATATTTCCTTCCCACCACTATAATGGTATTGAATAAAGAACACGTAAATACTGAATACTTTTTTTCTATTTTGCTAATAAAATAGTTGAAACATACATTCAAGTGAAACATGCTTAATAATTTAGTGAAAGGAACATGTTTAATATTTTTAAGCACAGCATTTTAAGAAGAATTTAGAATGGTTCAAATGGTTCTGAGCACTATGCGACTTAACTTCTGAGGTCATCAGTCGCCTAGAACTTAGAACTAATTAAACCTAACTAACCTAAGGACATCACACACATCCATGCCCGAGGCAGGATTCGAACCTGCGACCGTAGCGGTCACGTGGTTCCAGACTGAAGCGCCTTTAACCGCACGGCCACACCGGCCGGCCTAGAATTTAGACTGGCTTCTACTGATATGCAGAAGGGGTTATTTATATCAACTAGGCACTACTTCTCCAATTTAAGGAAAAAAGGGCGGACGCAACATAAAGAATTGGAGACGAAGTTTTTCCGTATTAATTAGTAGACAGATTTGCGATCGCACAGTTCTCGGAATACTGTATGAATCTGGCGTCATCTAAGCAAAGTGCAGTCAAGGAAACTTTATGCCTCTTCAATCTGGATGAAAACACAGAACAAAATCCTTACATGTTGAATTTTGTTTACGTAACGAAGCAGTAGTGTTTCATGAACTTCCTGGCAGATTAGAACTGTGTGCTGGACCGAGACTCGACTCAGGGCCTTTGCGTGTCGCGGGAAAGTGCTCTACCAATCTACCCAAGCACGACTCACGACCCGTCCCCACAGCTTTAATTCCGCCAGTACGTCGCCTCCTGCCTTCGAAACTTCACAGAAGCTCTTCTGCGAACCTTGCAGAACTATCACTCCTAGAGAGCATGGGTAGTTCAGTTGGTACGGCACTTGCCTGCGAAAGGTGAAGGTTCCGACTTAGAGTCTCGGACAGGCACATAGTTTTAAACCGCCAGGAAGTTTCCTACCAGTGCACACTCCACTGCAGACTGAAAATTCCATTCTAGTACTGTTTCATGTTGCCAAAAATGTGACGTTAGAGCCGCATCAGCTGCTGCAGTCGTATCACCCTGTACAAGTTGTTACCACCTTGCGCAGTCATCGACAGTGTGATCGCGGCTAAGTTCTTAACTTTAAAACGTGTTGACATTCGTTGAAGCAACGTGTTTCAGCTAGATAATTTTCTAACGCATTTTACTGAAGGAATAACACATAAAACTTTGATAGTTTTTTCCATTATAATAATTATTTATCTCTTTGTGTATCCATCTTTATACACATGGTAACGTGACATCAGCTGTTCAGTACAGAATGTCAAATCAAAACACCTTTCAACTACCTAAGTAGATTTCTCTACGGATGCCAGTCATTGAATGCTACCCCTTATTTTGACAGGACCAGAGGTGGGAATCTTCCTGGACGTCGGTCAGGTGACCTGAAGATACTGTAATATATCGCCGAAACTGTTTGCTCAATAAAATAATTTTTTATTTGACATTCCAAATTTTGTGTGTGATATATCTTCTTTCGGACAATTTGATACTGCAGCCACTATAAATCAACATGGAAATGAATTAAAGACATTAACTGCCAGTGCCCATTAATTTATATCAATGGGTAAATTTCGCATCCCAGTCCGTCACTAATTTTTAACTTTCCCCATTGACATCAGTACCACTGGCAGCTAGTGGCTTTAATTCCTTTGTGTCTTATAATGACTAAATCTGTTAGCTATCCAGGTCGCCGGAAGTAGCATCGTGTGCTGTAGGTTACCAACAACTGACTTCAGTTTTTGGTTTGTAATAGTGGAAGCTGCTATATCTTTCTAGTGTCTTACGTTTTAGAACATACACTCCTGGAAATTGAAATAAGAACACCGTGAATTCATTGTCCCAGGAAGGGGAAACTTTATTGACACATTCCTGGGGTCAGATACATCACATGATCACACTGACAGAACCACAGGCACATAGACACAGGCAACAGAGCATGCACAATGTCGGCACTAGTACAGTGTATATCCACCTTTCGCAGCAATGCAGGCTGCTATTCTCCCATGGAGACGATCGTAGAGATGCTGGATGTAGTCCTGTGGAGCGGCTTGCCATGCCATTTCCACCTGGCGCCTCAGTTGGACCAGCGTTCGTGCTGGACGTGCAGACCGCGTGAGACGACGCTTCATCCAGTCCCAAACATGCTCAATGGGGGACAGATCCGGAGATCTTGCTGGCCAGGGTAGTTGACTTACACCTTCTAGAGCACGTTGGGTGGCACGGGATACATGCGGACGTGCATTGTCCTGTTGGAACAGCAAGTTCCCTTGCCGGTCTAGGAATGGTAGAACGATGGGTTCGATGACGGTTTGGATGTACCGTGCACTATTCAGTGTCCCCTCGACGATCACCAGTGGTGTACGGCCAGTGTAGGAGATCGCTCCCCACACCATGATGGCGGGTGTTGGCCCTGTGTGCCTCGGTCGTATGCAGTCCTGATTGTGGCGCTCACCTGCACGGCGCCAAACACGCATACGACCATCATTGGCACCAAGGCAGAAGCGACTCTCATCGCTGAAGACGACACGTCTCCATTCGTCCCTCCATTCACGCCTGTCGCGACACCACTGGAGGCGGGCTGCACGATGTTGGGGCGTGAGCGGAAGACGGCCTAACGGTGTGCGGGACCGTAGCCCAGCTTCGTGGAGACGGTTGCGAATGGTCCTCGCCGATACCCCAGGAGCAACAGTGTCCCAAATTTGCTGGGAAGTGGCGGTGCGGTCCCCTACGGCACTGCGTAGGATCCTACGGTCTTGGCGTGCATCCGTGCGTCGCTGCGGTCCGGTCCCAGGTCGACGGGCACGTGCACCTTCCGCCGACCACTGGCGACAACATCGATGTCCTGTGGAGACCTCACGCCCCACGTGTTGAGCAATTCGGCGGTACGTCCACCCGGCCTCCCGCATGCCCACTATACGCCCTCGCTCAAAGTCCGTCAACTGCACATACAGTTCACGTCCACGCTGTCGCGGCATGCTACCAGTGTTAAAGACTGCGATGGAGCTCCGTATGCCACGGCAAACTGGCTGACATTGACGGCGGCGGTGCACAAATGCTGTGCAGCTAGCGCCATTCGGCGGCCAACACCGCGGTTCCTGGTGTGTCCGCTGTGCCGTGCGTGTGATCATTGCTTGTACAGCCCTCTCGCAGTGTCCGGAGCAAGTATGGTGGGTCTGACACACCGGTGTCAATGTGTTCTTTTTTCCATTTCCAGGAGTGTATGATAGCAATTAGGAAGATAATATGTACAAAGTTTTCCTCTAATGTTTCATTAACAATTCGTATCAGGACAGCAACAACAATTACTATGTTTTTGTTTTGTTGAAAGATCCTATGACCTCCGAACTGAGTCGCAGTAAGATTTTTATGTGCTATAAAGTAAAATACATCTTCCATACGGCGTAATAAATGTATTAAGTTATACAAATCCGCACAAATCTTAGTTTTACCGAACTTTTACGTTAGTCATCATATGATTATTATCCTGTTAATATTTTAATATTTGATCTAAGCTGTGAAGATATGACACGTAATGTCAAATGCAGCGACGTCTCTTTTGAGACTCTGAGCATCCCGTTTATTACAACAGTCATCGCTAAAAACTTGAGCTTATATTATTGCTGGTTCATAGATGCCATCCTCTGAACTGGTTCGACGTCAAATTATCTGAGAAGTGAACTTGTTCAGTTTAATGATAAAACGGAACTGTATGACACTTTACACATGAGACTTCACACGAATCCGACGTACCGCTGATTGCAAAACGCTTTAAACTAGGATTCCAGTCTCCTTTCCACTGATGGGATTGCACTACAAGAGAACCAGTAGAGATTGAACTGGGAGAAAATTTAATGAACGGAGATATTGTTTCTCAAAGCACAAATACCAGCGATCCCGTTGTTTTCGTAATTCGTACACAGAACAGTTAACGAACTAGAATTAGCAGTGCGAAAGGGCTATTCGACACGGGGCATCACCGACGAAACGATTGCATGTCAAACACGCCGTGTCTCGTGCACAAAGGTTACTATTCATGCGCGCCCTTCTCAGCTGCAAAGGAAATCAGAAAGCAGCCATCCCTCTGAAACGCCCAGCTTACTGAACCTGCAGGACAAGACAGTTTAAATTGTTATTTGATCAAACATTACAAGAGACCGAAAAAAATTTTTTTAAAGCACGTAGCCTTAATCTTTGGGACCTAATTACCACCTGAAAACCACTCTAATTTAAAAACGGCTGAAGGTCAATAACTTAAAACGCCAGCATAATTAGAAATTTAAAAGGCAAGCCTTATCTTACAAGAGTTCATCATTTAGGCTGAAGGCGCCAAAGAATCTGAGATTTTCAGAGCAAACGATTTAAATTCAAAATCGGCTGGAAGCCCAACATGTAAGGGTAAAAAAAATTAATTAAAAATAGCCTTACCTAAAACAATTCTTAATTAGGCAAAACTCAACCAAAATAGAAATTTAAAAGGCAAATCCATATCTTAAAACAGTTCTTTAGTTAGGCTGAGGGCCCAAAGAATCAGACACTTCAAGAGCAAACAAGTTAAATTCAAATCGGCTGAAAGCCTAACACTTAAAACTCTATAACATTAATTTTTTAATACCAAAGACCTTACGTGAAACAGTTCTTTGAACTCGCCTATAGGCCTTAAGAGCAAAACAACTCAAACTCAAAATCGGCTGAAGGCCCAACACTTAAAATTCAAACAACATTAAAACCTTTAAAATGCCAAAGGTATTACGTGAAATAGATTTTTTTAAATAGGTTGAAGGGCTAAAGAACCTTACACCTTAACGGCAAAACAACCTCAATTTTTAAAAAAGAATCGGCTAGAAGCCATACAAGTACAAACAACAAGAACAAAATAAAAAAAGGCATAGAAGCCATACAAGTACGAACAATAAGAACAGAATTTTAAAAAAGCAGTACACCCAAGGGTGCTCAGATGTTCGAGGGTCTGTCTAGAATTCAAACACTAACGCTCTCTTAGGTGAGACAGGCAGTCGTGCCAACCATTCAGGATCCGACAAAAACCCAACCGACCGATAGTCAACGGACCTACCAACAAGCTAACCCCCACTTCACTCGACCAGTACACAACAGGGAGTTCAATGGAACAATGCAGAAGGTATTAGCGCCCACAACCAATTATACATGGAGCTGTCAGACTACACACCTTGATGGACAGCTTTTTTTTTTTGCTTTATTGTTATTTTAAAACCTGTACAACAGGCAGGCTGTCATGAGCATTCTACGCTGCTCTTCAGCCATAGAATACACAATGAGAAAAAACAGGAAGAATACACATAAGTTACAGAACGGTGGGCAATAAAACAGTAGACACATAAGAACAAACACGGAGCCGTTCACACTCGACGATAATCCACACTGCAAACTGTTGATACGACGCACAAACACTGAAGATGGCGATGGCACAGGTGAACGATGGAGTGCGAGGGTGAACACTGAACACTAAACACGACGGCATACACGAGACACTGATGGCGATGATCTCCGGCGCGCGAAAGTCCACGTAGCATGTGCGAGTCCGGGGCCCTGCCAAGAAAGGAGGAGGGGGGTGGGAGAGGGAGAAGGGAGAGCAGAGATGCCATGGGCAGAGGAGATAGGAGGAAAGGAGGAAGGGGGAGGGGGAAGCCTGGGGGAAGAGGGATGGGGGAAAAAGGAGAGAGAAGGGAGGGAGGGTGCCTAAAGGAAAGGACACAGTAAGTGGGGGGGGGGGGGGAGGATCAAAGTTGATAGGAGGGGTAGATGGAGGGGAGGATGACATCATCAGGGAGGGGGAGCTGGCGGAAGCCACCTTGGGAGAGTGTAAGGAGGGTGGAGAGATGGAGACCGGGTGGGAGATGGACAGCGACAACAAGATAATGATAATACACTGCCTGAATTTACGTCAACGTCCAGGGCAGGTAACCGGAACGTTAACGGCCACACGGCAGAAGATTCCGCTGGTGCACTTCAATTCAAATAACCAAGTACGGTTACACTCCACCGAAGAGTGACTAAAATTTTCCAACTTGAAAACACATGTTGTTGCTCATGGGAATATCCTTACAGCCGACAACGAACTCCAAACGACGCAATGTGAACAGTCGTGACTTGCTGGAAGATTAAGTCAAAACTCAACTTTCACGTCCAGGGTCGGTGAGCCACGAACCTCATAGCAATGGTTCAAATGGCTCTGAGCACTATGGGACTTGAGGTCATCAGTCCCCTAGAACATAGAACTAATTAAACCTAACTAACCTAAGGACAGCACACACATCCATGCCCGAAGCAGGGTTCGAACCTGCGACCGTAGCGGTCACGCGGTTCCAGACTGTAGCGCCTAGAACCGCTCGGCCACACCGGCCGGCCATAGCAATGGGAACAGCACCACACACTCCGACCTCACATAGAGGCCCGCCAGTGGGCCTGCTAAACTATGTACCGCGGAGATTTCCTCGCTGCTCCACGCTGACCGACCAACTGCAGGCCCGGAAATGGTGAAAGGACCAAATATACGTCGGCCGATGAGACGACCAACCGAACGACCAAGCAACGGTCGTCCCGCTCCAATCTCCCTCCGTCAGACAGTTCATGTGTGTCGCCAACAGTTGGCAAGCACTGGCTGTCGGCGCCTCACCGGCGCTCCGTCCCCAACTTCACTGCTGCTGCGTCCCGACTGCACTGCTGGTCCGTCCGGAACTGACTACTCAGACACACGTCGACCCGGAAATACTATCGGTCGCTCCAGAGATGGTACGACAGTGCGCTTATCGACACACGCTGCTGTTGCCGCTCACGGGCAAGTAAGACAGGAAGTTAGTGACGCCATTAAATGGAGTAGGAAAACGAGGTTGCAGTACAGTAATAGAAGATGACAAACAATAAATGGCATGAACAAGAGCCGTGCACGAATCACTCTCATTCTATTAAAACTCGATCTTCCATGTCTAAAACAGCTTCAGATTATGTTTAAAGCTTGTTGGAAGTGCTCCCATTATCAAACCCTGGAATAGCAATAGGGTGGGTTATTTATGTTGCATTTTAATAATCGTATTTTTTCTACATCTACATTCATACTCCGCAAGCCACCTGACGGTGTGTGGCGGAGGGTACCTTGAGTGCCTCTATCGGTTCTCCCTTCTATTCCAGTCTCGTATTATTCGTGGAAAGAAGGATTGTCGGTATGCCTCTGTGTGGACTCTAATCTCTCTGATTTTATCCTTACCGTCTCTTCGCGAGATATACGTAGGAGTGACCATATACTGTTTGACTCCTCGGTGAAGGTATGTTCTCGAAACTTCAACAAAAGCCCGTACCGAGCTACTGAGCGTCTCTCCTGCAGAGTCTTCCACTGGAGTTTATCTATCATCTCCATAACGCTTTCGCCATTACTAAATGATCCTGTAACGAAGCGCGCTGTTCTCCGTTGGATCTTCTCTATCTCTTTTATCAACCCTATCAGGTACGGATCCGACAGTGCTGAGCAGTATTCAAGCAGTGGGCTAACAAGCGTACCGTAACCTACTTCCTTTGTTTTCGGATTGCATTTCCTTAGGATTCTTCCAATGAATCTCAGTCTGGCATCTGCTTTACCGACGATCAACTTTATATGATCATTCCATTTCAAATGCATACTCCCAGATAATTTATGGAATTAACTGCTTCCACTTGCTGACCTGCTATGTTGTAGCTAAATGATAAGGGATCTTTCTTCCTATGTATTCTCAGCACATTACACTTGTCTACATTGAGATTCAATTGCCATTCCCTGCACCATGCGTCAATTCGCTGCAGATTCTTCTGCATTTCAGTACAATTTTCCATTGTTACAATCTCTGGATATACCACAGCATCATCCGCAAAAAGCCTCAGTGAACTTCCGATGTCATCCACAAGGTCATTTATGTATATTGTGAATAGCTACGGTCCTACGACACTCCCCTGCGGCACACCTGAAATCACTCTTACTTCGGAAGACTTTTTCTCGCATCTCAGTATTTCCAACTTCATATGATATAATTATGTAGATATCTTTTGTGGTATATGTGGATACTGACTTCAAAATTTGTTGCAAATAGAGTAAGTAATACAGAAGTAATAACTTAAAACGTCATGTCCGATGCTGCTGTTTTGCAGCATGAACAGCGAAAATGTGGTATACGATAAACTTTTCTTCTTTTATCATTTTTAGGATGGTATTAGAGAAAACAGTTTCATGAAGATTAAAAGCTACGTGAAAAGTTTGTTGGAAGTGTAAGGCCTCTCATTCTTAGATGCTGGATCAATATAGTCTGGGTAATCTGTACGCCGTGAGTTTCACTACCTTGTGACAAGTAAACTCTTTCTAATTGTAATGTTTGACGTACTGTGTTTAACACCAGATTGTGGTTCATAACGAATAGATTGAGACAGTATTTTAAATTTTTAAATTCGGTCAATAATTATATGAAATGCCGAAAATAAGAGTTTTGTTGTCTCTAGAAGCGTTTAGATAGGCAAACTGCAACTATAACTATGTGACTGTGTAACCGTTTTAGCCGTTTAGTACAGTACAGATGTAATAATACAGCCCTGAAACCAACCTTTGATGGCTTATATGATATCTAGACGAAAGAGGTAAGGCAGCATATACCGAGTAGCAGTTTGTTTCGAAAAAAACATGAAATTGCATACAGGGTGCTTAAGATGTGTTCCTCAAGTCTTTCAAGCTGTAGTTCAGGCCAAAACTAGAAAATAACCTCGCACAAACTTAGGTCCGGAAACAAAAACTTGTTATGGGATATACCTATTATATCAAGGACGGACTGTACTCGGGTCATGGCCTAGGTGTCGCCGTATACCTCGTACATATCCCACGCGGGATCTCGGAGCGAGTGTTGTAATGACAAGAAAACGATCCTGAAAGAAGTTTACGGAGAATCGGAGGTGCTTAAGCTTATTTCATATCGCTTACAGCGTGTGCTAGCTACGACGGCACAACGTTATGATGTCAGAATACAGTTCTGCCAATGGATTCTGAGAAGGAATCTGAATACCAGCCCACCACAGCTTGCCTTGTATTTACGGATAAGGCAGGATTCGCAAAGAGCTTGATAATAAATTACTGCAGAAAACTAGTATGGGTTGATGCAAATTTTCGAACGATCATTGAAACGAGGTATCAAGCTCGCTTTAGTATGAATGTGTGGGTAGGAATTATGACAGAGAGTCTCGTAGGTTAAAGTACTTTAGTGGTTAAACTAACACCTGCTCTATCACAAATCCTTACCAGACACTTCAGCCACGCTGCTGGAGCAACTTTCCCTTGCAGAAAGACAACGGATGTTCTATGCGCACGGCAGAGGATCTAATTTCCTACAGTGTGGGGCAAATAAAAGTGACCCGGAGAACCGAGTTCCAGGGTACAAGGAAACATAGCAGGGGAAAGGAAATACGGTACTAACCTGACGACAGTAGATGTTGAAAGTCACAATAGTTCATCTCTTGGCACTTTTTGGTCCTGGTCAGCACGATGGTGCAGGTGCATCGAAGCTGGGCTGCTTGACTTTCTGCAGTCTCATCCAAAATATTCTGCTGCAGTTCTTGAATACTGTGATGGTTGTTGCGATACACCCTAGACTTGAGATCTCCTCAAACAAAGTAATCGCACACTGACAGATCAGGTGTCTTGGGTGGCTAGCTAGGACCGCGGCCTGACCGACCTCTGCTAACATCTCTTGTCAGGCCTAAAGATTGTGTACACGTGCTCCAAGCTTCGGCCACCTGCATGGGCAGTTGTTTCATCCCTTTGGAAGTAACTGTAGGTCTTTTCCTCCTCCGTTAATGCTGCCACAAATGGTTTTAAAATGTTGGCAATGTCACGCGCCGAAGTCACCGTCTCATGGAAGAGGATGGGACCAACAAAGTGGCGTGCAGACATTTCACACCAAACCCCAACCTTCTGATCATGCAATGGTGTTTCGTGAAAGTTATGCGGATTCTCCGCTGCCCAGAACCTGTGATTCTGTGAGTCGACGTAACCACTCCAGTGATATCAGGCATCACCAGACAAAAAGAATGCCCAAGCATTCGTTGTTAGCTCAGTGAACAACCACTTAAGAAAACTGGAGGCACTCAGGTGCATGTGCTGGTTTTAAAGTACGAACACTGATACTCGGCACGGATAGATGTGCAGGTCCATGTGGAGTGTTCGTTCGCATGAGCGACGTTACGTGCCGATCTCTTGCGTCAGGCGTCGGGTTGATTACATGGGACTCTGAAGCATTTTCTAGTGAACTGCAGCCCCATATTCTGGAGTGCCGGCAGGTTGCGGAATGTTTTTTGACTTGTTGAAAGCAGATCCTGTCTGACGCAATTTTGAGCCTAAGAGTTGCATGGCACTCTTTCTTGGCACTTAGACACAAGCAAACGACTGACGACACCGTTTCCACTTTCCACAAAGAACACCTGATGCTCCATTGTGAGTGCCATTGTCCTGCTTGCATTGCTCCACTCTCACTGGCACAGCCTGCACTACGCCCTGAAGCGATTTGGATCACGTTGCGGACGTACACGTGGTGCTTCAGATGCGTACATTCACGTCCAATCATATCCACTTGTCCGGGCTGTTTTTACTTGCCCTGTATTGCACTTCTCGCATGGCAGTACCTACGTCGGCAAGAGAATATTCTTTATCCGTGTGGTACCAATCTTTCAACCCTTGAAACAGGTGGATGTTGTTGTTCAGCAGAGTTGCTGCCTGGTGACCAAGATGCTTGATAGCAACAAAACTCGAGAAGATTCATGTTTTGGGTGAAATCTGACGTCAGACGAATAGAAACATCCAAAATCGATAGGAGTAAGGTGAACACTGGTGACAGACACCCACTTCATTGGCATGAACCTGTTGCTCAGTGTCTTGGCAGCAGGACAGATACTTCAGCGCTGGCAGGTCAGAGCTAAACGGGATTATACTATATTGCAGTGACTGTGTGATTCTATACTTTGCAACGTAGTTCAGAATAACACAGGCACTGCAATATCGTACATATCCACCGACACCAGGCAAGCGACTTTCAAGCAAATGTCTTACCTGTATCTGAATATACATATTGGATGTACGATAACAGGCTGTAGACGAGTAGTTGACGACATATGGAAGTTTGTGACTGGCCGTGAGTCATGCACCTATAACCAAGAGGTAAGGCGACCGCTCTCGATAAACAGAAAATCCGGGTTCGACTCCCGGTCCGGTAGAATTTTTCTTTTTCGTCATTCCGTTCTACAGCTGATGGGTGGCCATATTTGAAAATGCGAATACATCAAATGCTCAACGAACACAACCAAAAGAGAAGTTACACGCAATAGGTAGCCTGCTATGGCCGACATATAGATTACGTAACCCTCTTCATGTGCGAATTTGGTAAAGTAAAATTATCATGTTAAAAGCGTACTCTGCTAAAACCACGAATCTCCTATACATGTGATACTAAGCAGAAAGTGAGGCATTTGTCCACTGTTCCGTACACACCACCTCCTCAGGCATCGTGGTTCAAGAGGATATAGCATCAAGAACCCCTGCAGCACTGTAACTTCGTTGAGATGCTACACGTCATCTAATTGTCATCCTAGTGGTTGTCATCGACAAGCTGGAAAAAAAGAAATATCGAATATACACGTGATAATGTGCTCGAAGAGGCCATATACTACAACATCTCTTGTCGCCTGACATTAGTACCATAGGTTTATGACTATAGAGACATTTAAAACATTGCTGCAACGACACATCTGTAGAACGTACAACAAATACGGGAGTGAGCCTCCCATGCATGTATTGGATTTTGAGGACTACCGGTAGTGCTGGCACGAGTGATTGACAAGGGGAAGATGATGAATCACTAACATTGAGCACTAACTTTAATGAGCACCTCTTGTGTTGTCAACGTATGGGAATTATGAGACAGACCCTCCATTTCCCAACAAGTATTTGTTTCAATACATACAATGAAGCACCAAAACCATTATGGCCACTGCCCAACACGAGACTGGATACCGCCTGGTGGCGTTACCGGCACGTGGCGTGCTATGGAAGGTGTATAAATGGAGCAAAGACCAATGGGCAATCACTTTATCGACGATATGGGGCACAGATGGGGATATCCACTGATAAGCGACTTTGACAAAGAGCACGTTGTTATGGCGAGGCGCACTGGACAAAGCACCTCGGAAACGGCTAAACTAATAGGCCGTTCCTGTGCTATTGTCGAGAGCATCTTTCCAAAATGGTTGAAAGATAGTGAAAGCATGAGTAGGTTTCACGTCTACGCCTCACTACACAACGTGGAGGTCGAACGCTTGCTCGCTCTGTATCACGAGGTTACAAAAGTCGTGGGACAGCTATTAATATCTTGTCGGACCTTCTTGCGCCCGACGTAGTGCTGCAAATCG
The DNA here is from genome assembly GCF_023864345.2 of Schistocerca serialis cubense. Classification (NCBI taxonomy): domain Eukaryota; kingdom Metazoa; phylum Arthropoda; class Insecta; order Orthoptera; family Acrididae; genus Schistocerca; species Schistocerca serialis. The sequence goes on along the minus strand of NC_064641.1, from coordinate 772,034,644 downwards.
ACGTGGCATGGACTCCACCGGTCTTCTTATATCCCCTGCAGAATTGTTGAGCCATGCTGCCACTATAGCCGTCCATAATTGGGAAAGTGTGCAGAATTCTGCCCCAAAATTGACTTCACAGTTATGCCCCACAAATGTTAGGTAGGATCAAGGGCAGGCGATCTGGGTGCCAAATGATTCGCACCATTTTGTCCAGAATGCTCTTTCAACAAATCGTGAACATGTGTTGTCCGGTGAAATGGCGCTTTGTCATCCATAAAAACTCCATCGGTGTTTGGGAACATGAAGTCCATGAATGGCTGCAAATAGTCTCCAAGTAGCCTAACATAACCATTTCCAGCCAATGATCGGTTCAGCTGGGCCAAAGGAGCCAGTTCGTTCCTTGTAAACACAGCCCACACCATTATGCAGCCCCACCAGTTTGCACAGTGCCTTGTTGACAACTTGGGTCCATGGCTTCGTGGGGTCTGTGCCGTACTCGAACAATATCAGCAGCTCTAACCAACTGAAATCGGAACTCACCTGACGAGGGCACAAGCTTCCAGTCGTCTAGGGTCGAACGGATATGGCCACGAGACCAGAATAGGCGCTGCAGGCGATGTCGCGCTGTTAGCAAAGGCACTCGCGTCCGGCATGTGCGGCCACAGCCCATTAAAGCCATATTTCACCGCACTGTCCTAACGGATACGTTCGTCGTACGTCCCACGTTAATTTCTGTTGTTATTTCATGCAGTGTTGCTTGTCTTTCAGCACTGACAACTGTACGAAAACGTCGCTGCTCTCGGTCGTTAAGCAAAGACTGTTGGTCATTGCGTTGTCCTTGGTAAGACCTAATGCCTGTAATTTGATGTTCGCGGCACACTCTTGACACTCTGGGCCTCCGAATATTGAATTCATTAACGATTTCCGAAATGGAACGTCTCATGCTTCAGCTCCAACTACCACTCCTCGTTCAGAGTTCGTTAATTCCCCTCGTGCAGCAATAATCACCTCCTTTCTCTTTCCCCGACTTCTTTTTGGTCTGTTTTTAACTCGAGAGCTGTTTGAATGAGTAACGAGAGACTGCTGGCCCCGTATTTTGATCAATTTACTCCCCAAAACAACGAACAATAATCACATAGGATACCTCTTCATATGAATAACCGGATTACAAGTGACAGTTCCGTCAATGCACCGCTCTTTTATAGCTTGTGTACATGATATGTACATATCGGTATGCCATGAATTTTGCCACCGCAGTATGAAGTTTGATAGGACGGAATTTATTGCAGATATGACGATAGAGAACAACAGTGGTTCACGCATAAGTGTTTTGGAACAAACCGTTCAATGCACCTCGTGGAACATGGAGCTCCGCAGCATACGATCTCCATGTTTTCCCATGTTGAACCAACGACTTCATTAGCCACGATTGTGATGGGCACGGATCTATACAAATGTGACCCCTGATCAGATGGATCAAGTTTCTTGCTAAACCAGGTCGATAGCTGTGTCCATATAATCCCGGTGGAACGCTAATCGAAGCATGCATAGGTTGATTGGTTCAAATGGCTCTGAGCACTATGCGACTTAACTTCTGAGGTCATCAGTCGCCTAGAACTTAGAACTAACTAAACCTAACTAACCTAAGGACATCACACACATCCATGCCCGAGGTAGGATTCGAACCTGCGACCGTAGCGGTCGCTCGGCTCCAGACTGTAGCGCCTAGAACAGCACGGCCACTCCGGCCGGCCATAGGTTGGTGTGGACAGTATTGTGCAATAGAGGACATTCACATGGACTTCCATGTAACCTACCGTAGTAACCGAAAGCACCATGAAACATTTGTACAATGCGAAATTTCCTTAGGACCACCTGCATTTCTTCATGTCTTCATGTCTGTTTCCTCCCGCGACGGCGATGTCATCTTCCACCAGCATAACTGTTCATGTGACAAACCCAGGATGGTGCTGCAGTGACTCGAGCAGCAAGATAGTGAAGTCACGTTGGTGTTCTGACCAGATTTGTTTGATGTGAACCCAGTGAAACAAATTTGGGATACTATCGGCCGTTACTTCAGCACTACAAATTACCGGGAATTTACGGGAATTGCATCATCTGTATGTAGATATATAATATCTGATCAAAAGTATCCAAATACCAATTACTGGGTATCAATACGTCCACTCCTTTTTTTGTAATAGTTTGAACTCTGCTGGGGACACTTTCAATGAGGTATCTAAATGTCTGTAGAGGAATGGTAGCCCATTCTTCCTCAAGAGCCGAAACAAGGAGAGGAAGTAATGCTGGAGGCTGGGTCCGGATCGAAGTTGACATTCTAACTCATACCAAATGTAATCCATTGGTTTTAGGTCGGGACAATGGGCAGGTCAGTCAATTTGAGGAATGTTATTGTGGAAGAACCATTACTTTTTATTTACTGAAATTGCAGTTTATAGTATCACCCGTTTCCAGGACGCAATGTCAAATTCAAATATACACATACCCATAAATACAGCTGCTAGTCCAAATATCAAGTGAGTAAGAACGACGTCCAAGTACACGAATAGTATAAATCCAAACCCAGATGCACACCACGACATAACATACGATTGCGCGCTGAAATTTAATGCATCCGAATTTTTTATTAGAAAACTCTTAAGGCTTTCTAGGTGAAACAAATGTTGTTAACGTTTTACATCTTTATTCTACATGCCTATATATTTATTCCTAAACATGTCACCCTGGCGTCGAACACAGTTCTCCCAACGAGAGACCAGTTCCTTGATACCGTCACTGTAGAATGTATGAATTTGTTGACGGGTTACAACCTCATCTCTGTTTGCCCACCTTCATCACTAAGTCATCGAAGGAGTTCTTCAGGTTTTGAGAAAGAACAGATGAAAATCGGATGTGACCAAGTGGGGACTGTATGGATGGTGACTGATGACACTGAACGCAAGGAGTCGAATTGTTGCACATGCCTCAGCGCTCGTGTGCGGTATGGCATTGTCATGATATAGAAGAGGGTGCTACATGTATGGACAAACTCCTTGTATTCGAAACTCGATAACAGCACGCTGTTTCTCACTCACCGACACAGCTGCATTACAAGTACCACGTTGAAGCTACAATTCGGAACACTATAGCTGCAGAAGGCTGAAAATACGTAGATGTGAAGAACAAAGATGTAGAATCTTAATAGTTTGTTTCATTTAGAAAGCTTTCAGCGTTTTCAAATAAAAGATTCGAAGCAATACCTTCCATTACGCCTTCGTATTTTCGACGTTCCTACTGTCCAGCTTGATTTTAGGAAAACAAATGTGACAGACAAACACTATGGAGACTGGTGTCGTGATTTCCAAAGCTGCGATCGCAATAAATAAATAAAATATATAGTTTTCACAGTCGTAAGCGGAAACTTTCATGTTTAAATCTAATTATTGTTGGGACGAGCGAGCTGCACGCCAGCTGGGGGTTCCTTTAACCATGACACCTCTACTGCTGATATCACTTATAACAACGGTTTACAGGTATTTATTGTGTTTCTGATACCGCAAAGACAACAGAAAATCCACAAGGAAAAAGTCCAAAAGTTAAACAGTTCTCTTTACTTATCACTTAGATTGGAGGTTAACAATTAGAGCTATTAAGTGCATCGTAGGATTTCCGCATGATTTCCGTACACACTAAACCGTTGGTGATAACCCTGCAATGCTCTCCACCACCAGAACGGAAGCCGTTGAGCGCAATATTTCAATTATGCACGCTATTAAACCCCATCGCTGTATACCACGTTGGTGACAAGGCAGCTCTTCCAGAATTTGGTGCCGGCCGGGCGTGACCACGTCAGTAATTCATAACGCTGTAACAAGACCTGTACTGCGCTGTGGCGTGCTGTGCTGTTCTCGCTACAGCGCCGGACCCCGCCACCGTACCTCAGCCAGATTTACGCGTCGCATTACTGCCTCGCAGGCAGCGCATAACGCTGACAGATGGGCGCGCGGCGCGGGTTAGCGATTCGTAATCGTCAGCCGAAGCACCTCGTGCTTCCCGGGGTTTGACAGCGCTGTTCCCGCAGCTTGATAACGCTGCTTTATACACCGAGACACGCTGAATGATACCCTCTACTGGATACAAAGGTCCTCCACGAACATACGCTGTGACCCTGTTTTCAAATTTTATTTCGTGTCATTTCATGTTGTGTTCTAGATCCCTTGGGCTGTCAGTGTAACCGTAGACGTCTTTCCCGTCATTCTTCATTTCGTCACACTTCATGAATCCCACCGTTATCTTTAAATATTTAATAAAGCATATGTTCGTCTTTTCAAATGACTTAAATACACTGAGTTGAAATGAATGGCTGGATGGATGGATATGAAATCAGTGCACATGGCATGACGTAAAATGATATCAATACAAACCGTTCAGGTGTTCTGAACCTGCAACGTAATGAATATGTAATGAATGAAAATCTGTGCCAGGGAGTCACTCTATTATTAAATTTCTTGATCATTCCCCAGTAATTTTCTTTACAAGATTCTTACATTAAAAGTTTTGAGTCTAAGAGCAAGGCTTATCATTTTTTTATTTCCTCCTCTCTGTTTCCTTAACCATTTAGTGATTGATGGAACACATGTGTCTCACTAATACAATACGAAGTTTTGAACCTTGGGACGTCTGTATCTCGTATCTGTTCAGTGCTAGAATGTAGCGTCATGCTTTCAGAAGGCTATGAGCGATCAGATGAAGCTGAGGGTGATAATAGTGTGTCTGTTTACGAAAATCAGATCAATTCACAGTCTTCTCCACTTCGAGAATGTCTGAAGTAAGTAACTGTGTTTTCATATACATCATAGACGTTGTTTTGGAACATTCCTACATACCTCAAAAATTCTGTTGTTCTGCGCATAATTTATATGTAGCGGGTCTTATATGCTCCAGAAAATTTCAAAGAATGTAGAAAACATTGGTGTGTGATATGCCAAAGCCATATTCAAATGTTATGTTGAAAACATGTGTGTGGCATTTCATGTTTTTTTATCGTCAGAAGAATAAATGTGTTTTGGGACTGATTTGTTCTACTTTTTTCCATAATCGCCAACCTGATAAAATCAATCTTAAATTAAATATTTAGTTCTGAAAATCCTAGATGCACATGTAAACATGGATCCAGTCAGATTCAGGGTTGCATGTGTCTCACTTCGCCTGTTTTTAAAATTTTTGTGGTGAAAGTGTATTATTTATCACAAAGGAAGGGAAATTTTTAACTCTTATTTTTGAAATATCTGCTAAATAAATTTTAATCATGAAACGGTTAAGATGTCTCCTGCGTCCTTGAGAACACCATTGTATTTATTTTGCGTCCAGCACGCTTTGGTCACTTTCTGCTGTGGATGTCGCAACACTGTCGTCGTAATTACTAACTATTACAGTATATCACCTTCACCTTTGATAATTCCACATTACCATTCAGACAGCAAATAACTTTGCTTTGTAGCAAAATTCCTTATTAACTAATAATATTAATATCGATTTGCATATCTGCTGGTTCCGTTTTGGACAAAGTGAGGCTGAAGGGATAATAGGCTACGTCGAACAGAGATGGCGACTGTAATAATTTTCTAATATATCTGTCGCCTGTAGTATTCACTAAATCGTCACTGAGCGACACAGAACTATATGGTTTGAAAATAATAAATCAAATTCTCCTCTCCTAAAGCTGTTTTCAAACTGTTAAATAATTCACTAACCTTTCCTCGTAAAGCCGAAAAACACTGTCCAAGCTGCAGGGTATAATACAAATTATAATGTGTTATTCCAGTAAAATTAATTCCATCTCCTCCACAAAATTCAATAAATGCAAATCCAAAGTACCTACTTCATTAACTCTCCAGCTCCACAAAACATTTACTGATGGTACAAAATTTTACATACATATGAGTGCACGAGCCCGTCGGATAATATTAAGTCCGCTCAGAATCATTCTAGTAACATAAATTTAAGGATTAAAATAAGAGACGCTTGAGAAAAAACAGGAACAGTTTGTGAACATTGCTCTGAGAGACGATGTCCTGCGTCCCATTACGGCTTGTGACAAGACGTACGGCGGTGCGGCCCGTCTTCAAGGAGGCACACGCTCTCTCCGTGGTCAGCCGTTGCATGGAAAGAGATAAATACAGTTTCTGTAGTCATATAACATACGCACATAAAAAAATGGAAGGTTATGGTTTACGTCCCATCTACTATAAGATCGTTAAGGACGGAGCGCAAGCTCTGAGTGGGCAAGGGGATCGACCGCATCATTTCAGTGAGACCATCCCGACATCCATCTTGAGCGACTTGAGAAACTACGAAAAACCTAAAGCTGTAAAGCGAAAGGAGGGTTTGAACCGCCTTCCTCCAAAAACCAATTCCAGTGTCTTACAATGTGCCAGAAGCACCTCTCGATGGGAACACTCGTTTGCTTCAAGTTAAAGCGGTTATACGCTAAGTAAAACCTTTTGTCAGTTTCTTTCAGTTTCTAACTGAACGGAATATCTTGAGAAATTATGCTTCAGAGCAACAAAATTCTGTCACTTGCTCGATTGTTTAGTTATCTAGTTGTATATTTCTAGTAGTTCTTTGGCAGCTCTTGCTAACTACTACTATAAATGTGTAACTCGATGTTAATTTATTATTTAGTGGCTAATTTCAACGTGACACGTTACCTGAATACCAAACCAATCTACAAATTTACTTAACATTAAAATATAAAGAAGAGAAGAGTAAGGAGAGATATAGAGTTCTTGGCGAAAGAGGTACATGGTTGGCAATAATGCATATCAAGTGTCAGGTACATCTGCGCATCAGTGTTTTTCTTTTCAAGTTGTCGTATACACTGAAGTTAAATAATTCTTTCTTGGACGATTTATCGGTGACGGAAATTCACCCAAAATAGGAAGGGTCAACAAGAAATATCTTCCTTTATTTTTAACATTTGATACCTAATTCCTGTGCAACCGTAATTATCTTGAACATTATTGATGCAAAGGTCAACCCAAAGATCCGACAACTGACAAAAACATCCAGAAAGTGGTCTGTATGATTGTCAAGCACGTTACGCCACAGTCAAATCATAAGAATCTCTACAGAAAATTTCACACGATAAACGTAGTCCGCCACTGGTAGCTGAATGGTCAGCGCAACGGAATGTCATGCCTAACGGCCCGGGTTCGATTCGTGGCTGGGTCAGAGATTTTCTCCGCTCAGGGACTGGGTGTTGTGTTGTCCTTATCATCATAATTTCATCTTCATCGACACGCAAGTCGCCGAAGTGGCGTCGACTCGAAATACTTGCACCAGGCGAACGATCTACCCGACGGGAGGCCCTAGCGGCACGGCATCTATCTACGAAAAACGTATTATGAAACAAATTTATTGCATTACATTGTTCGTATTCCATAAGATTCCATGTAGAAGGGTGTTTTGTATGTCGTAATAAGTCAAGTATGTTCATTTTATTTAAGTGGAATACAATGAAATCACCACAGATTTTGAAATAATAAATAATATTTTAGTGCAGTATTAATGTTAATTGCAGTACAATCTAAAACATTGCGTTTAAAGAGTTTCTATGAGATACTCCTAGATGTAATGGAAGGAGTTATCAAACAGAGTGTTCTTTAATTTGTCTTTAAATTCCACCCAGAAGCCTTTTAACATGCGTTGGAGAGTATCCGACTCCTTTCTACAATAATGTTCAGTCCTTGATCTCTGCACGGGTTATTTTCGGTCCCAGTGTTATATCCATGCTTTCAATGAGTTTTTAAGGCATGAGATACTTGTTGCAGTTCAAGATTTTTGCAGAGGTCTCTGCAAGCGATTCTCAAAGTCGAAACGCACATTTCCGTAGTATGAAAATACTGTCCCTGCAAGTTGAGGTTCCCCGAAAGTGTCTCCGCAACTCATTATTAAATATAAATACACAGTAAAAACCAACTTTTTATTTTGAAATGCTTGAAGTAGTAATCAGGCTTACATCAAACTTACATGAACTATGGCACTTCATTAATTGTAGACAGATGATTCTCCAAACGAGGTTGTGATCTATCTGCAACAACAAAACCTTTAGACTCTTTACGTTAAGACTCTTTCACTGCTTGAGCGTATTATTTACGCAGTTAATTGAGTTCAGTGAGACGTATTGAATTGTGTGTCTTGAGTATTGTCAAAATTTAATTATAATCCTTTTCTCGAATTATATGTTGTACCTTCAAATACGACTTTATCTGCCTTTTCGGAAGTGTACTGGCACTAGTGGGTATTTCTAGGTTTGTATGACATGCAAAAAGGGCAAAATATTCATCTTCTGCGAATGTAAGTAGGGTATTATTTATGTGCAACAAAAGAAACAGAGGATCAAATTTACAACCCTCGGTATACCATGTCTTTTGTTTCTGACTATGAAAGGTGTCTGTACACTCGACACTTTCGTTTCTTCCCTTTTTTTATTGTGTCGAGTGTACAGACACCTTTCATAGTCAGAATCAAAAGACATGGTATTTGTAGCAGAACGCGACATTATACTTTATATATACGTAGTAGACCCTTTGTGGATCACGTGAAGCTTCTACAGTTCTTCCTGCGGTTTTTCCATGAGACCTTCATTTCCTCTTTCATGGCTTTCTTCCTTTCATCCGCCCACTTTGTACCGGTCTTTTTGGCTCTTGTCTCTGGCTAGACTTCCCACTTGTCTATTCTGCTTATGTAGATGTTACGGTCTGCAGTGTCCTGAATGGCGAGTTGAGCATCGGTAAGGTCTCTTCGTACTTGTTCGGCCCATGTCATACCTTTAAGGTTTTCAGTGGCTGTGTGTATCTGGCGTGTGAGTCTACACTCATCGAGTCTGTGTATGTGTCCATAGAATTTAAGGTCTTTTTTTAATGTCAGCTGTAATATTTGAAATTTCCTCTGTAGTTTTTTTCGGTTTGCAGTCTATATCCAGCTTCAGTTTCTCCTGGTCCAAGGATTTTCGTAATGACCTTTCGTTCTTCTTTTTGTAGGTTTTGTAGTAGCATCTTGTTATGGAGTGACAAGGTTTCTACTGCGTATAGCACCTCGGATTTAATGACAGTGCTGTAGTACCTGATTTATGCATGCATGGACGTGCACGTTTTGTTGTAAAGTTGGTATATTCGACCGTGGGCAGTCTTTAGCTACTGTGCTCGAGTTTCTTGAGATTTTTTTTCTAGTCCAATGGGTTCCAAAATTTCTCCCAGGTATCTAAAACGTGGAACCCTGTTTATCCGTTCATATTTTGTGGTGAGATTCTGTATGTTTAAGAATGTACACATAAACTGCGTTATCTCAAAAGAAATTTGCAAGCCAACTTTTTCGGCGCATTCCTTGAGTATTTCTATTTGATGTATTGCATTTTGTTCATTGTCTGTCAAAATTGCAAGGTCCTAGGCAAAGGCTAGGCAGGTGACATTAGTTTTCCTTCCCACCTTCACTGGTTTCCATAGGCCACGTTTTCTAAGCTCACTCTCCCATTCCCTTATGACCTTGTCCAAAATGATATTGAACACAATTGGAGATAGTCCGTCTCCTTGTCTAACTCCAGTTCTGATCTCAAAACATTCTGAGATTTCTCCCATGAATTTTACTTTAGAGGTTGTGCTGGAGAGTGTCTTTTCAATGATATTACCTGTTTTCTGGTCAAGTCCGAGTTCTATTAATTGACAAGGTATTTACTATCGACTGAGTCATACGCCTTCTAGAAGTCGACGAATGTACATATGGTGGGCTTATGTCTAATATCTCTGTATTTCAACGTTGTTTTTGGATCAAAAATTTGTTCAGGGCAGTAACGTCCGGGTCGGAAACCCTCTTCATACTCCCCAATCTTGTGTTCAGTTTGTTCCCGTGTTCTCTGCAATAGGCATGAAGAGAAGGTCTTCTAGGTGACTGGTAGTAGTGAAATGTCTCGGTATTTGTTGACCTACGTTCTGTTGCATTTCTTGTGCAGGGGTTGGATAAGTGCACACTTCCAATCGTAAGGTAATTCTTCTATTGTCCAAATTTCTTTGATAATTCCCGTGAGCTCCTCAAGTGATTTAGGGCCTAAATTTTTCAGCAGTTCTGCTACTATGTTGCCATCACCAACCGCTTTGTTGTTTTGAGATGGTGGATGTGCTCGAGAATTTCTTCTTTTGAGGGTGTATTGAGTCTTGGTTGGTGTGTGCGGGTTCAATAACTGAGAATCTTATATATAAAATATTTAATGCGAGTCATTGTAATCACTTTCGATTAAGCCCTATAACCATGGCAGATTCCCCTCTACTTGAGAACTGATACAGTTTTACGTCTCTGTCGATTCAGTTTGCTTTCTACGGAAGGGAACCGTTCGCTGGGTGCAGGACCTGTGGCCCTGCTTGTTTGATAGTGTATTCGCCATTATTATCTTACATTCTAGTCTGTGTTTTTGTTCCGGTTTGATCGGACGCCTGTTGGTGGAGACATATTCGGAGAAAAGACGACTTTGCCTTATTCTAAAATTTATAAACATAGTCAGGTAAGATCATTTAAATTCACTTGCTATGATGTAGCTTGGAAACCCAGTTCTAAGCAAAGAAGGGAAAGCAGAGAGGTGGAAGCAGTATGTAGAGGGTCTATACAAGGGCGATGTACTTGAGGGCAAAATTATGGAAATGGAAGAGGACGTAGATGAAGATGATATAGGAGATATGATACTGCGTGAAGAATTTGACAGAGCATTGAAAGACCTGAGTCGAAACAAGGCCCCTGGAGTAGACAACATTCCATTAGAACTACTGACAGCCTTGGGAGAGCCAGTCCTGCCAAGGTGAGCAAGGTGTATGAGACAGGTGAAATACCCTCAGACTTCAAGAAGAATATAATAATACCAATCCCAAACAAAGAAAGTGTTGACAGATGTGAAAATTACCGAACTATCACTTTAATAAGCCACGGCTGCAAAATACTAACGCGAATTCTTTGCAGACGAATGGAAAAACTAGTAAAAGCCAACCTCGGGGAAGATCAGTTTGGATTCCGTAGAAATATTGGAACACGTGAGGCAATACTGACCCTACGACTTATCTTAGAAGAAAGATTAAGGAAAGGCAAACCTACTTTTCTAGCATTTGTAGACTTGGAGAAAGCTTTTGACGATGTTGATTGGAATACTCTCTTTCAAATTCTGAAGGTGGCAGGGGTAAAATACAGGGAGCGAAAGCAGTAGTTGGGAAGGGAGTGAGACAGGGTTGTAGCCTCTCCCTGATGTTATTCAATCTGTATATTGAGCAAGCAGTAAAGGAAACAAAAGAAAAATTCGGAGTAGGTATTAAAATCCATGGAGAAGAAATAAAAACTTTGAGGTTCGCCGATGACGTTGCAATTCTGTCAGAGACAGCAAAGGACCTGGAAGAGCAGCTGAACAGAATGGCCGGCCGAAGTGGCCGAGCGGTTCTACACGCTACAGTCTGGAACCGAACGACCGCTACGGTCGCAGGTTCGAATCCTGCCTCGGGCATGGATGTATGTGGTGTCCTTAGCTTTAAGTAGCTCTAAGTTCTAGGGAACTGATGACTTCAGACGTTAAGTCCCATAGTGCTCAGAGCCATTTGAACCATTTTTTTTTTTAACGGAATGGACAGCACATTGAAAGGAGAATATAAGATGAGAATCAACAAAACCAAAACTAGGATAATGGAATGTAGTCGACATAAGTCGGGTGATGCAGAGGGGAAATGAGACACTTAAAGTAGTACAGTAGTTTTGCTATTTGGGGAGCAAAATAATAATTAATGGTCGAAGTAGAGAGGATATGAAATGTAGACTGGCAATGGCAAGGAAAGCGTTTCTGAAGAAGAGAAATTTGTTAACATCGAGTATAGATTCAAGCGTCAGGAAGTCGTTTCTGAAAGTATTTGTATGGAGTGTAGCCATGTATGGAAGTGAAACATGGGCGATAAATAGTTTGGACAAGAAGAGAATAGAAGCTTTCGAAATGTGGTGCTACAGAAGAATGCTGATGATTAGATGGGTAGATCACATAACTAATGAGGAGGTGTTGAGTAGAACTGGTGAGGAGTCTGTGACGCAGCTTGACTAGAAAAGGGATCGGTTGGTAGGACATATTCTAAGGCATCAATGGATCACCAATTTAGTATTGGAGGGCAGCGTGGAGGGTAAAAATCGTAGAGAGAGAGAGAGAGACCAAGAGATGAATACACAAAGCAGATTCAGAAGGATGTACTGGGAGATGAAGAACTTTGCACAGGATAGAGTAGCATGGAGAGCTGCATCAAACCATTCTCTGGACTGAAGACCACAACAACAACACAGCGCCAGTGTATCTCAGAGACCAAGGCTAACTCGAACCAGACAAAACAAAGTGAGCAAACGACACTCCGGAAGACATACTTCAAGGGGCGTAGCACGTGAAACGGGTCGAGTTGGAGCAGGAGAGGCACCACAGGACATTTTAATTTCCACTGTCTATACTTTTACAAATAACTTCACAAAACTTTGTCAGCATGACCACAAAGGAATTTGGATTCACTCTCATAGCAGCGGAAGTTCGAAAACATAACAAAATAAATTTTTTTACATGTGAAATTTCATTATTTTTTCACTTACTATTGGATGGATTTGTTGCTATAGGTACACGTTTCTTCAGAAGTAAGGGAGATTCTTCAATGAATTTTACACAGAATACAAACCATAATCTTATATGTGCATGAAACTTCAGAATTTATTTACTTTATGAAAAAAATTAATGAGCTGTTTATTTTAAATTTGTTTAGAAAGAAACTCAAATTTTATAATTAATTTTCTCGATTTTTACCACAGTTCTTAATATATTTGGAAAATTCTAGCGTTTCATACACCTGTAAGTATGGTTTGTATTCTGTGCAAAATTTATCGACGAATATCTCTTAATTATGAGGAAAACTTTGCCTATAGCCACAAATACAGCCAATAACAAGGGAGAAAATAATGAAGTTTCACTTGTAAAAATATTTATTTTGTTATATTTTTGAACTTCCACTGCTATGACTGTGAATCCGGAATCCTTTCTGGTCATGCTAACAAAGTTTTGTGAATTTATTAAAATTAAAATGTTCTGTGGTTCCCCTCCTGCTTCAAGTAGTCCGGTTTCACTTCCTACGTCTACCCCCCCCCCCTCTTAAATGTATGGCTTTAATATAGATCGGGCAACGGGACGTTAATGTAATCAGCGTCTTGAAGGATGCATAAGCCTTACCCTTATAACTGATAGTATTTAGCACAAACTTTTGCCACCAAGAAATACATCAAAGTCTTAACATATATTAGCAATGGCCTCCAAAATCACAAAATTTCATTTTGAGGAAGACACATATCTCTATAAAATAATAAATGGGATGCAACAAATATTAAAACTATCGCTAACTACAAATTAATCATGCAATTTTACGCCACAGCTTGACCCACAAAACCTCAGAATTCCCAAAATCACGTAACGAAAATTAAGTATACACCAATTCACTGTGAATAAACCTCATGGTAACTGTTCTGTCAAACGACACTGCAGCAAATCTGAGAGAGTCATGCAAGGCAGAAACCGAGTGAGTAAATAGGTAAACAATAACGACCGTTGCACAAGAAGTGCTGTCCAGGCCAAACATTTAAAATTTCAGTCAACAAACTGCCTGTAACATACAAGTAGAAGTAACATATCAGATCACCTGAAATTTGTTCTTGTGGTAATTTATTATTATTTTATCTAGTGATCTCATGTTATAGCCATTCTGATAAAAAACTTTCCCTTATATCGACTTCAACACATGTAAAGAACATCAAATTACATCTCTGTACGAAGTAGGCTTATGCCATATCTCTCTGTCAAGATCTTTGTTACAAGCAACAGTTGTAAAGCGCATGCTGGATGCTGGTAAAGTGTCACTGTCAAAGTATAAACTAATATAGTTCATGTGAAAGTGTTCTGGACATCAAAATGGAGGCAGACAGATTACGAAAAAAGCCGCCTATACTGTCGCAGTAAGTAAAAACTAAATTTACATCCATATCAACATATAAGCTATAGTCATGGCGATACATTAAAGTGTGACCCATCTTTCTGCCATAGAACCAGCACCCAGCATTATGATACTACCAGTAATGATGAAACTTCCCGGATCCTCCTGAAATCATCTGAAGATGAACCTGAAAGGGTTCGAAAACCGGTTCATGTAATAAAACATTATTATTGAAAAAAAGTGACTGGTTGCAGTTATGTATAACTTATTTACAGCTCACTTAGTTTTTATGAAGTCTATTTTCTAATTTTTAAATAGTGACAGTAATGAAACGGAGCTGTAATTTTTTACTAATATCTTCTCTCCTTTTTAATGAAGAGGCTTGACCAGAGCATTTCATTGTCTGACTGGGGAAAATATCAGTTCGAGAAGAGTCATTACTTAACTAACTTAATACTTTATAGAGCTAATAGCAACTGATTATTTTTCTATTGATTTCATCGTAACCACATGATCATTTATTTATAAGAGATTTGAAATATTCAACCTTTATTTTAGAGTCTAGGCCCTATATGGATTGTGTTTGTTTGGGATGTTTTCTTTTTAAACTACAAGCTATCTGCTAAGCAAATGTGCAGACAGAGTTGCTGGATGCACATCTTTTTGTGCAAAATACGTACGTTACGGTACTCTGATGACTGTTGAGACTGTTCCTGTAAGTTTTGTGATGTCTTTCAGAAATACATTCCACTCCGTTCGATATTGCATACCAGAAGTCGTTTTAATTTGTTAACCTTCCTCCCCTTGTTTTTCTAGTAATTTCTGTCACTTCTGTGCTCTTCTTTGTTAAGAGGAAAGTGTGGTTGAATCTGCATAAGAGCTCTGGATTCAGTAATATTGTTGTCGAGTTAACTCTGAAGCCTGCTTTGAAGCAGCTGTCCATGCTAGGCTGCCCTGAGAATCCACTGAGTCTCTGCATAATTATTGCAACCTACTTACATTTGGATGTGTTACTATCACAGTAAAGTTTATTTCTTTCAGCTCCCACAAAATTGTGTAGTGGTTATACCATATTCAACTGTTTGGTAATTGACGATTTATTGATGATTCTGTATGTGTCAGTATTAAGTCAAGCTGAACCATAAACTTGTTTTCTCTCCAATCCGATTCAGTACCACCTCATTTGTTAATCGATATAACCACCTAATGTTCATAATTCTGCTGTAGCATCACTTTTCAAAACTTCTGTTCTTCCTGTCTGAACTGTTTACTATCCATGTTTTAGTTCTGTATATGGCGACATCCGAGCCGCTTACAATTAGAAAAGGCTTCCTAACACTTAAGCTCTAAAACGATGATAACAAATTCCTCTTTGTTTGAAAGGCTTTTCTTGCTTTTGCAAGTTATATTTTACATCCTCTCTACGTTCTCCAACGTAAGTTATTTTGCTGACCAAATAAAAACTAGTCTACTATTTTCAGTGTCTCACTTACTAATCCAATTCCCTTACCCTCCCCTTATTCACTTCGACTGCATCCCGTTATTAGTTCTTCGCTTTTGTTGATATTCACTTGATAATCTCTTTTCAAGATACTAACCATTTCGTTCAACTTCTCTTTCATTTTCTTTGTTGCATCTTGCAGATTTGCAATGTCATCAGGACACCTTAATCTTAAATTTCTTGTCCAGGAACTTTAATTCCATTTACAGATTTATCCCTGGATTCCTTTATTGCTTGCTCAGTGTACAGTCTATGTGACAAGGGGGACAGGCTACAACTCAGTTTCACTCCATACTCAACTACTGCTCCCTTCCGTTCACTTTGACTCTTCCAACGGTAGCCAGGATTTTATACAAGTTGTAGATAACCTTTCTCTCCCTGTATTTCATTACTGCCACCTTGAAACAGTGTATTCCACTCAACACTGTCAATAGCTTTCTCTAAAACTACAAATACTGTAAATGTATATTTCCCTTTCTTCAGACTATCTTGCAAGGTCAAAATTGCTCCACGTGTTCCCTACATTTCTTCGGAACTCAGGCTGAGTTTCCCCGAGGTAGACTTTATCATTTATACCACTTTTCTGTAAGTAATTCATGTCAATATTTTGCACCCATTACCTATTAAACTCACAATTCGATAATATTCTCACCTATCAACTTCTGTCTTCTTTGGAATTGAAATTATTACATTGCCCTTGAAGTCTGAGGCTATCTCACTTTTCGCATATGTCCTGCAAACCAGGTGGAATAGCCTTGTCGTTGTATGTTCCCCCCAAAGATCTCCACATTCGTAACGAATTTTGTCTAATCTAGGTGCCTTCTTCCGACGTAGGTGTTCTGAGCTCTCTCAAATTATTCAGACAGTGTCATCATTCTCTTCTTCATCTACCTCCTCTCCCTTAAGAAAGATAAGACAGTGAAAATATTACAGAATGAAATTAAAATAATTCCGAATTTTCGATCAACGTTTTCAGGAGGTATTCTTTGGTTATCAGGCCAATGCTAAAATTGGAAATCCGCACGTAAATATTCCGAAATGGTATTCTTTCAGGCCTACTCTAAGTCTTCTGGGATATTTTGTAGGTTTTTCTTCTTAGGCGCACTTGTTCTGTGAAATGGAAAGCGAGTAATGTGGCACCGTACCATCTAAAAACCCAACCCCAACGTGACCATAAAGCAATGAGTAATGAAATTCCCTCTATTGTTACAAGTAACTAAAATATTTCTGTTTGCTCATGACTGTAGTTTGGTAATAAAGGATGTTCTGTGCAACGTTGGCACTGTTTCAAAGAGTGCAGTTCAAAACAAGTTCATAGTTTGTAGAAAATAAACTAATTTAAATCACAATAAGACTCTGTTTTTACAGTTTATATAGCAAACTGTCGTGGAAAGCACATGTTCAGCATCTTCCTCAAAGACTTAATGCTGTCATTTTTATAATCAGAACGGTATATGAAGCACGTGGTAGTTCGACTCATAAAGTAGTCTTATTTTCATTCGCTTATGACTTGTGATATGCTTTGAGTTAACTCTTCCCATTCTCGAAGTGTATTTTTGGCTCAAAAACGGGCGGTTCGGGCAATAAGTGGTGTAAGTTCGCGAACCTCTTGTCGACCGCTGTTGATTAGTCTGGGTATTCTGAGAGTAGCTTCCCGAAATATATATTCTTTACCGCCGTTTCTTGTTAACAATATCAGTTTATTCCCAAGAATTAGGAGCTTTCGCTCAGTTAATACTAGGCAGAAATCGAATCTGCATTTGCATCGCACTTCCTTCACTGTTGCGCAGAGGTGTGCAGTACACTGCTGTATTCATTTGCAATAAGCTACCACAAGTATTCAAAAATCTTAGTAGTAATCCACGCGCTTTCAAGTCCAAACTGAAGTTTTGCAAAAACAGACATAATGTCTGATGGGATACCGCAATCAATGTTTATACAATGTTACTAATAATACGTCTTGATTGCAAAAATGACCGGGAGACGCAGGATGTGAAGGCTGCTGTGTTTGGACAGGTTATTCCTGTAACCGAAATTGCAGATCTGAAGATGGTTCTAGAGGAACCGAAACTGGTCTACTGAATAAACATTTTTGCAATCAAGGCGGATTATAAGTAACATTCCAAACTGAAATGTTTCTTAATAGGTTACTACACATATTCTGTCGAGGAGTTCCTTGAAAAATTAAGCTGATTCCTTTGTTATACCTGGAGGTTATAATTAAACTTTCCCTATTTAACACGTTATTACACGGAAACTAATTGACGAACGAGTGACGAGCCGGTCGGGGTGGTCGAGCGGTTCTAGGCGCTACGGTCTGGAACCGCAAGACCGCTACGGTCGCAGGTTCCAATCTTGCCTCGGGCATGGATGTGTGTGATGTCCTTGGGTTAGTTAGGTTTAAGTGGTTTTAATTTATAAGGGACTGATGACCTTAGAAGTTAAGTCCCATAGTGCTAAGAGCCACGAGTGACGAACTTGGTAGCGTTAATTTCAAGAGTGTGGGGTGTATCATTTCCATGCGTCACAGCGCCACCGACCAGTTCCAACTATGGCCTCCAGGTGCCGTGATTAGTCATGGTGATTCGTAGTCTCACACACCTGACCAGTCGCAGTGCACTTGTTGACGTATCAACATGAACTTGGACAAAAGGAGAAGGGCATTATTGGTGAAGCTCTATTATAAAAACAACAGTAATGCTTCAGTTGTACTTCGAAAATATCGCCGGCTGAAAGGATTACGGAAGAGTCCTATGTCTCCGCCTGCTGTGCGGAGCATGTCGAAGAAGTTCAAATAACTGGAGAACCGAGTGTCGCTCCGGCAAGAGGCTGACGACCCGTTGTACCACATGTGGTTGACGAAACCGCTTTTGCTATGACAGGCAACGCTGCGCGCAATTCCCGATCGTCAGGCAGTGCGCGTGCTGTGTCACGACAGTTGAACATCCAATAATCCACTGTACGGAAGGTACTTCGAACCATTCTCAAATGGTATCCGTACAAGATTCATATCGTACAGCTGCTTGTACCATCGTACACACAACGACGTGTTGACTTTTCTCTCCACTTTTTCGGAAGGATTGAAGTTGATGAGCGCTGGCCCTGGACCACCCTGTGGACTGACGAAGCTCATTTTTCTCTAACAGGTGAGGTGAACACGTACATTTGTCGGGTGTGGGGATCTTCACCTCCAGTCACTGTACAAAGTTCCTCTGTATGGTGGATGTGTCACCATATGTTGTGGCCTCATGACAACATTCTTTTTTGAACAGGTTGGCCCTCAAGGACCAAAGATTTAAAGTGTATCTCGCCAACGTTACTGCGATATGCTTCGCCAGCATGTCACACCCGTCCTACAGGAGAGAGAGGCGCGGTGAACTCAACAGTTTTCATCCAAGACAGGGTCCACCGCCCATCGCTCGTCAAATTCAACTGCTTCTCCGAAAAATATTTGGAAACGATCGAATTATCAGCCGATCGTTTACAAATGATTGGCCGGTACGAACACCTGATCTCACTCCCTTTGATTTGTGGTTGTGGGGCTACCTGAAGGACAGGGTTTACCACAGGAACATTCAAACATGTGCTGATGTGAAGCGCAGCATATCAAGAGAGGTAGCCAGTATATCTACGGACAAGCTTCTTTCTGCTATGCGGAATGCAATCCTGCGCTTTCAAACTCTTCTGGACACTGATGGGCGCCATATTGTGCCCCTTTTGTAGCAGTAAGGGTACCGGTATGTAATGGTATGATGTACCGTAGCAGCACATTAAAAGTGTTTCAACTGAATTGATTATTTCTCTTCCCCGTGTCCTTGACTTTAAGGCTACAAAGTCTGGCACTCGTGCAGTGATTAGTTTCCGTGTTATAAAGTGTTAGATCGGGAAAGTTTGATTATAACCACATGGTAGCGTTGATTGCGTTTACATAAACTTATTGCTTGTCGTTTTCTATTAATAAAAATTTTATTTTTTTCATTATTAACTTTCTGTTGTAATTTCGTGTACTCACACGATTCATGACGTTGGAGTTTTGCTCCTCACTTTGGTCCTAAGGAACTAGACGTGTAAAATAAATAAAATAACAAGCCTCGTTCGTCGACAGGCGTACCTGAGTGTGGAGTACAACCTGCTGACGAGCCTGGACCGCAGCTCGTTCGCGGAAGTGCCCTCTCTGCGGTACCTACTGCTGTGCGGCAACAGGCTGGAGTACGTGGCGGGCGACACATTCGCTGACCTGCCGCTGCTCAGGGAGCTGCACCTCTGTGAGAACAGCCTGGTGCAGCTGGAGCCCGGGCTGTTCTCGCCCCTGCCGCAGCTCACCATCCTCTGGCTGGGATCCAACAGTCTCGTCGACTTGCCGCTAGACGCCTTCGTAAACGGGTAAGCCACAATAACGATGAGTGTCCTAGGCGTGCTCTTCGTAGCTGTAGCGCGAGAAAGAGCCAACACATTGTTTTGAAATTCAGATAACTTCACTCAGTTGGAAGCAAAATAACATGCATTCGTTCATACATAAGCACACTGGACAAAAAATTGTCACCAAGAAAGATATCACGGTCATGTTGCATAATACCACGTTGAGCCTTCACAATGATCCTGCGTACCGAGCGAGGTGGTGTAATGGAAAATGAAATGCCATAGGGCTAGGGCCTCCCGTCGGGTAGACCCTTCGTATGGTGCAAGTATTTCGAGTTGACGCCACTTCGGCGTCTTGCGTGTCGATGGGGATGAAACGATTATGTCACAACACCTAGTCCCTGAGCGGAGTAAAGGTCGGGACACACACGTCCGGGCCGTGTCAGGGCCGAGACAAGTCCGAGTATCGGCCGTCACCCGGACAACGAAATACAAAATTAAAACAAATGCAGCGGGCCCCACTTGACCGGGCCGTGCACGGGGAACGTCAACGGGCCGGGGCCGGGCCGGGCGGGATTCGCCGTGTTTAATTTTTCACGTGACGGGCCAGGCCTGACGGTAGAATTGTCTTGTGAGCTGTGCAACTGCGCAAGACTGTTCTCTGTGTACAAAACATGGATGTGGAACGACTAATAGAAGAAGTTCATAAGTTTCCTGTTCTTTATGATCAGGGAAGTGAAAACTACAGGAATATCGAGTACAAAGAGAGAGTTTTTCATCAAGCTAAAAGACGATTTTTTCAATTGTACAAGACTTTGAACTGAAGCAACTCATGAATGACGTATCAGTCCATCAATTCACTCCAGCAAAATCTGTTTCAACACCATATCCTTCACCTGTGGAAAACGAGTCAACAGAACTTACACAGCAGCTTTTGAATCTGCGAAGGGATTTCCACAATTCGTATGTAAATAACCAAAGCGATCATCCTCCAAGTTTCCCTGCATCCTCATCAGCTTCAGAAACTAATTCACTGATAGTCCTCATTTGTTTTTCTTACGGTAGTAGAAATTTATCTGTATTATTTACTAACTTATGTATTTATCTTTCAATTGGCTCAAATGGCTCTGAGCACTATGGGACTTAACATCTGTGGTCATGTCCCCTAGAAACCTAACTAACCTAGGGACATCACACACATCCATGCCCGAGGCAGGATTCGAACCTGCGACCGTAGCGGTCACGCGGTTCCAGACTGAAGCGCCTATAACCGCACGGCCACACCGGCCGGCCTATTTTTCAATTACTAAAGTAATAAAATAAAAATGATGTCCTTAAAACTTCATATTTATTTGTGTTCTGTGTACTTTTCTTTAACCTACGTTAAAAAAAACAGCCAGTCGTTCCTTGGGTGAAACTGATACTCTCCAGAAAGTGTCGTATTTTCTCATGTTTTACAGCTTTCAGAAACAGAAACAGATCACCGCGTCCGAGTCACTAGAAGGAACAACAAAGACACGGACGTGCCCCGGTCATGTGTGACCCCTGCAGGAACGGACCGCAGCACGGACGTCACTCGTCCGACGCTCGGCCCTGACACGGCCCGGACGTGTGTGTCCCGACCTTAAATCTCCGACCCAGCCGGAAATCCAACCCGGGGCGTTAGGTATGACATTCCGTAGCGCTGAGCACTCAGCTACCAGGAGCGGACGGCGTAGTGGTTAACACAGCGGACTCATATTAGGGAGGATAACGGATGAAACCGGCATCAGGCCATACAGATTTAAGTTTTCTGCACTTTCCCTAAATCATTCCAGGCAAATGGCGGGATGGTTCATGTGAAAGAGCACCGCCGATTTCCTTCCACACCCTTGACACAAACCGAGCTCGTGTTCCGTCTCTAGTGACCTCGCTGTCTACGAATGTTGAATCCAATATTATTTCCTTCCTTCCTTCCGTAGCGTCACCAAACTGCGGGGATGTTGACTGTTACGTTTCGCTCGCTGTTGCAGAGAGTGCCAGACAGTTTCCATGTGAAATGCTACTTTTCAGATTCCTACTTAATCAAAATAAAACACGCGAAAGGATTGAGCCGTGGTTTTAAGAACACATCATTCACCATTTGCCAAATTTTATTACAATCAAACAAGCACTGTATATACACTCAGAGACATAATTTCTGAGAACAGCAACATTCACTTTAACAGCAGTTATAAAGCGAACAACAGTTTGGATACCAACAACAGTTCTAAAATGAAACAGGGCCTTTTATTAAATTATAATTTCTTATAGATAAGCTCATAAACTGGAAATCTTTAATGTAAATCCACGACCAAATGTTATAATCGTTTAAACTTCAGACTGTATATATTTTAACAAAGGGCACAGATTGCGAAAACGTTCACCGGCTTAAACAAGTTAAATACAATTTTCCATTACTTTTGACAAGAACGTTACAAACTAACCCCACTCGGCGGACTCAGTATTTAAACAACAATGAAGCTAAGGATCAACGACCTGAATTAAAAATTAGAAAAAAAACCATCAACTGTCAGGGCTAGATGCTGCCTCTATATCTCCAGCGAGAGAAAAATTTCGGCGCCGTAGCTAACCTTAGAATTCAATGAGTGAAGAAACCAATTCCATGTTTGGCGATGTGGCCTTTCCTCTCTTTTTTCCTTGCGTTGAAAAAAAAGTCGTTCAGTATCAAGGAAATCTACCCCGTGCAAGATCGGTCACGTTTACCAACATACCGCCAGAATGGTAAGTACTTTAAGCAAGAGGTTTAAGCCATTCAATGCAGATTATATGTCTTTCCTCTTACAAAAGAGACTTGTAACACCGAACACAATAAATAGAACCCAACAGTGCGATGACCTGACAAAATAAGGATTAACTAAAAACAAGCTAAAATTGTTAAGGCTTTCGTGGCCACTTGTTGACAAACTGCCTATTGGCTTCCGTCTCGGGTTCTTCGGCCGACGTTCATCTAACGATTTTTCTGACGTTTCGCCAGCACGAGTGGCTGGCATTGTCAAAGCTTCACCCTCTATTGCCGGTGGTGAATTGGAGGCGAGCTCGCGGCCGCAGACTATATGTACCTGGCGCGCCAACGTCCGAGGGCTTCTCCGCGGTCATTTCCGATGCGGTTCTCCTCTTGCTACCTGCGACGGTCGTTCGCTGCAGTACGGGAAGCCAGGATCCGTTTACCTTAAGGCTTTCCTCTTTCTTGTTGAAACTGTTCGCGTGTTTTTGGATTTCTACAGCTTCTCTGAACAAGCGCGTGTGATAGTGCTTCTCTACAGCCAGAAATTCCGTGTCGGCGAATTTTATTACGTGGTCGGTCTCATTCAGTGTGTGCTCTGCCACGGCCGATTTCTCCACGTGCCCCAACCTGCAATGTCGCTTATGCTCTTTGATCCTGGTGCGTAAACGACATTGCAGGTTGGGGCAGGTGGAGAAATCGGCCGCGGCAGAGCACGCACTGAATGAGACCGATCACGTAATAAAATTCGCCGACACGGAAGTTCTGGCTGTAGAGAAGCACTATCACACGCGCTTGTTCAGAGAAGCTGTAGAAATCCAAAAACACGCGAACAGTTTCAACAAGAAAGAGGAAAGCCTTAAGGTAAACGGATCCTGGCTTCCCGTACTGCAGCGAACGACCGTCGCAGGTAGCAAGAGGAGAACCGCACCGGAAATGATCGCGGAGAAGCCCTCGGACGTTGGCGCGCCAGGTACATATAGTCTGCGGCCGCGAGCTCGCCTCCAGTTCACCACCGGCAATGGAGGGTGAAGCTTTGACAATGCCAGCCACTCGTGCTGGCGAAACGTCAGAAAAATCATTAGATGAACGTCGGCCGAAGAACCCGAGACAGAAGCCAATAGGCAGTTTGTTAAAAACAATCTGTTTGCATCTAGGTACCGCTCCTAAGAAATACAGTCAACTGTGGCCAAATAAAGCACGAGATCAATAAAGCCAGTGCCATTACTATCCCGACATTAAAATGGAAGGGCGGTGCGGGGCTGCTACATTCAGTAAACTATTAAACCGAAAGAATGAGCAGTTTACAAAAGGAGTAGCTTCTCATACTAATTAAAAATGTTTGATCAAGTTTAAAATCATATTACACTGCTAAAACAAGGAGTACAAAACTGTTGTACAGTAACTGGCCGATTAAGCCATTAGAAAAAAAGCAGTTACATAAAAGAGCTACTAGATTACAATTACGAAAGTTAGCGAGTGGCGACCTCCGCTGAAACATGACATGACGTGACATGAAACAGTTAAACTGATTACAACTACATAACTTGGCGAGCGGCGACGTCCTCGGCGAAGATAGTGAAGGCCGGTGTGGCGTGTAGAAGCACAGTTGCGAAGGCACTGCGGTTCAAGAGTCCCAGAAGGCGGCATACCACACTGTCCGTGATGCTGGAACAGACTAAAGGCGCGTCTAACAAGGGGAGGCCGCGGCGTCTGGAACGGGGATTTACTGTAAACTTCGCACACTCGTAATACTCCATGAGGACAACATAATGCGTAAGCAGTAGCGCGTACTTCTCAAGCGTTACTGAGAAAATCGCAAGATAATTTCGGTCGTCATATATGTATCTGTGTGTGGCCATTTTAACCATGAGGCGGCTGCAGCCGAGCGGTGATGACACGGTAGCTCAGCGTGTTCGGTCAGAGTGTTGGCTACCCTTTCTAATAAAAAAAAACTGAGCGAACAGATGAACGAACAAACGCCGGCACGATAGCTCAGCGTGTTCGGTCAGAGGGCTACGTGCCCACTGTAACAAAAAAAAACTGAGTTAATCGATCACCGACGAACTAAACCGATGTCTTACGACGTCCGCCTCGAGCAGATGCAACGAACAAAAGCGAACAAAAAGAGATGATAAAAAAAAACTGAACGGGTGTCATCGGAAGTCCGCCCTGAACAAATTCAGCGAACAATGTAAAACAAAATGTTTTTGTTTTTTTGGACGCTATTAAAATACACTCGATACTGCATAACTAATTATCAGCACTGGTTTTAAGGAAATACTGCGTTATGCACGGTTTGCTTCAAAACTATCGTCTGAAAGAGAGGTTTTTGAAAATGTTAAAAAGGTTTGTTTTTCCACAGAAAACGTCAAAAGACCTTGCGTATGCGGAAACATAGCACTTATTCAATGGAGCTGGTGCCGTTTAACTTTGTTTTCCATGTTTTTACGAAAAATACCATCCTGCAACTTGTACTCGTAATGTCGAAAGCGATGATTAATTGTACATCTTTCGAAAGCCGTCTGTGCCGGTCAAAACTTGGAGGCAACAAGTCGTTTCTGGCTCCTGCCAGGTTAAGGGATTTCTCAAATCACGGACAAGCATACATTTTTAGTATGACTTTATGCATTTGGTCGTTTACTAGTCGATAGTTATGAATATTACATTATTTGTGATAATAAAAATTAATAGACTGCCAAATAACATTGTAAATTTAATAAAATTTCATCCGATTACGCGTACTTTACCCATTATATCAGTTGTAATATAAATAATAAAGAAAATGACTGTGTCGAAAATAAAAAAAACTTACGAACGCAACTCGATCCAGCGACCCAACGGCTTGAACGCCAAACACTTAAAAAAAAAAACACATTTTGTTTTATACTGTGCGTTGAATTTTTTCTGGGCGTACGTCCAATGACACCCATTCAGTTTGTCGATGATCCGTTCGCTCAGTTCTTTTATTATAGAGGGTAGCTAACGCTCTGACCGAACACTCTTTTTTTCTTTTTTTTAAAAACAGAATCTCATTTTGTTAGTTTTCGTTCGTTGCAACTGCTCGGGGTGGACGTCGCAAGACACCCGTTTCAGTTCGTCGTTGATCCATTAACTCAGTTTTTTTATTACAGAGGGCAGCTAACCCTCTGACCGAACACGCTGAGCTACCGTGCTGGATACATATGTATTCGACGACCGAAATTTTCTTGCGATTTTCTCAATAACGCTTGAGAAGTACTCTCTACTGCTTACACATTTTGTTGTCCTCATGGAGTACTAGGAGTTATGAAACGTCCCCTTTGAACAATTATACAAGACTGTGCTTAAACTGACACACAATATTTTTGCGCAACGCAATCTGACTTTCAAAAAAATCCCTACGAAAGAATGGCCCTGACTAACATTAACCTATACGTTTCACAAATCACTTACCTCACAAAAATCTTGGTTACTCGAACTACTGCAATACAGCAAGCACCACTACTGCCAGCTAAATAAAAGATTCAAACTACGGAAGGCACTAACTACTGATAGGGATAGTTAGCAAATGAAAGATATTAATAGAGAACAAACAATGTATTTACCTTAATAGTCATAATATATATAGCAGTTCATGACAAATTACAAAACTCCGCCACCTCTCTCCCCACATCCACCACTGCTGGCGGCTCACCTCCAACTGCGCGACGCTACGCGCTGTTCACATCCAGCTGCCGCTGCCCAACACTACAATGGCAGACAACAATGCAAACTAGACACAGACTGCACACAGAACAGCCAGTGATTCTCACACAGAGCGTTACGTGGCGTTACCAATAAGAAAACCTAAACAGCCTACTTACAGAGTGTACGAAGTTCGCAGTAAATCCGCGTTCCAAACGTCATGGCCTCCCCTTGTAAGTCGGGGCCACCACTGCACGCTCAACGCTGCCGCAGGTAAAGGGCTCAGCATTGTATCACAAAAGATGGTAGAACAGTAAAATACTTCCGGAAGTTCTGCCGAGCTTGGACTAAGAAACCGACACAGCCAAAAATTTGCAACTCGACTTGGTTCCTCCCCGATTTACGAAGGTACTGGGAACGAAACAGTCAGGGCAGTGAGGCTCTTACACGCCCCGAACAATCACGCTCACATGTAAAAAGTACGCTCTATCCTTTCAGTGGAAGAGGTTTCTCGGAGCCAAAATTCACACTGGTCGAACAAGCAACAAGGGGGTTTAATTCGACAAGTGCGGATCAGCTACCAAGCCCAACTTGATTACCACACAACAAATTAATAGATTCCGGGAAAGGTGAGTGAGCTCTACAATTAGAAAACCGTTGCACATATACACAAACTTCCCAATGTCCAAGATCAGTATGCCTCGCCAGAAATTCAAGCCACGTCACCCCCTCTGACACCGAGAGAGGAGAACAACCCCATCCAAGCACCACAAGTCCCAGCTCACTGTGCCCCCCTCCCCTCCCCTGTTTCCCCGTTCGCAAGACCACCGCCACACCCCATAGATAAACAAAGCACTTTATACCACGGCTGCGAACTCATACGGAGGACGCGGGCAATTTGTAAGAGGGAAGGGACCGACACGGCTCACTACGGCATTAAGGCACGTTTCACACTGGGGCACTGGTGACGGTCACCCGCTACTGTCACCGACATTCGTTTTAACTGGAGCTTTCACACCGGGACACTACACTGCCTTACCGAGCGACTGTGACCCAGCAGTGACTCACCCTCGCCACATGTGACGGACACGGTCAATGTGTTCACAGCAGTCACCGCCGGACATGCACTACTTTGGCTTGGAGTGTTCGCACTGGGTCACAGACCACAGACACAGCGCTGCAGATTTGCCAACAGACAGGCAGTCATTTATGAGAGAGTTCCGCGAAACATTCATTATATATTATACTGTACACATTGTAGCCATGAGTTTAGATTTCGTTAACACGGAAGATTTTATAAGTGAAGTAGAAAGTCGTTCTGTGGTATCGATACTAACGATGCCACAGTTTCAAAGGTTGGCATTACCACGAGACACCGACGGCAGCTCCCTCTAGCTGGTGCTGCGCAGCTCTACGAGCTCCGCTACAGATT
The DNA here is from genome assembly GCF_023864345.2 of Schistocerca serialis cubense. Classification (NCBI taxonomy): domain Eukaryota; kingdom Metazoa; phylum Arthropoda; class Insecta; order Orthoptera; family Acrididae; genus Schistocerca; species Schistocerca serialis. Next base: position 772,006,913 of record NC_064641.1, on the reverse strand, counting down.
CTGCCCATTTCATCAGATGCAGCCAGCCAGGAAACTTCGCTTCAACTTCGCGCCACCTTGCAACTTATGTATTCTTATTGCCTGAGTAAAGGGGATTTAAATTCGTACAGCAGTACTGACGTGTTTTACCTTTTCCTGATCCAACCCACGCGCTGCCTTCCAGGCGGAATACAAAACGTCACGTCCCGCTATATGGGACGTCAATAGCGATGACTACAGCAGCAAAGTGGTGGCTAGGAGGGTAGTAACCTTCAAGCAAATTTGCATCCCTCGCCCCCTTTTCTTCTGCGTCTTAAGGCGTTCCGCCTTATGGTCCAAAAGACAGAGTTAAAACATTATTCTTAATTACAATTATTTACGCATATGTGGCTACTACAATAATAAATTCCATTCATTTATTGTAGTATTATTGAGGTACAAGTTACTGACACACTATAATTCAGTGAATACAAGAATGTGACATCTTACAGTTAACATAGTAATAATTGCACAATGCACATCACAAATACAATGCCAGATGAACAATGAGGCCTAACCACATTAACATTCACGTAACATTTCTAGCTATTACATTTTTTGCTGCTGCCAAGCCACTTCACATTCAGGGCTAAGGAAGTAGTTTGCAAAGTCATCTCTGATACTGTTCGCAATATTTCCTCCACGGACTAAACGAGGTGACATGTCCTGCAATCCCTGAATAGTTAACGCATCCTCAAACGACATAAAGAATATAAAACAATCCTTTCTCCAGCCGATCATGTAGCAGTGGATGCACGTGTAATAAACGTTTTGTTATCATTCTCCTCCTCCTCCTCCTCCTTAGAAGTACTAACAAAAGTTCCTCTTCTCTCGAGCCCATTTCACTAAATGGCTCTGAGCAGAATGGGACTTATCATCTGAGGTCATCAGTCCCCTCGAACTTAGAACTACTTAAGGGGCTCCGGAAAGGCTCAAAATCATGAAAAGTTCAATTTTTACTTTTTTGCGTTTTCTGAATCTGCAGACTATTACCTTTTAATAGATATATAATTTATTCAATTCCGAAGACTACAACTATTTTTAAATTTTTTTTGAAATGTGTTCTACATGGGCGTGACCCACTGTGGCGCTGTTAAACTGCAGTCAAATGGTGTTATTATTAACGTCCGTGTTCATCAGGTACATTTTAGTGATGTGAGATAAAGTATGTGTTGTGGCTAACCTGTGATGGTTCAATATATATCGCTGGTGTGATTGTCGATTGTTTCATGTTTATTTACTCTGTCGTTATCTCGAAAATATTCGTAATTAATTCTGTTTCTTGAGTCCCTGTTTTGTTGAAGTATAATAATGAGTAAAAGTAAAGTTATTAGAAATCCTCTGAAGGCTTTTAAGAAAAGGAGAAATGTTGGAAAGCCAAAGGTATGTGTTATTACTGTAAACAATAAAGACGATAACCAAGTGAGAGAACCTAACCTCTCAAGTACACCTGCCCATAGCAGTCAAAGTGGGAAAGAAAATACTTCACAGAAGAAGCTTGGTTCAATGAGTGAAAACTATGAATGTTTTATGGGCGAATCGGATGTGAATGAAATATTTGATATGTCGGTTCTCAAAGGAATTTTTTCAAACTCTGTAAGATGTATTCATTGTAGTGAAGTTGGTCTGGAACTCTCCATAATAAAGCACGTAGGACTTGCTAGTGAAATACAAGTGAAATGTGATAAGTGTTCATACATGACCACCTTTTGGAACAGTGTTGCAGTAACTGCAACTGAAGAAAATGGTAGCAAAATCTACGAACACAACAACGAGCGATGCTTGCTTTAGACAAGGAACGCCTTCGGGCTGCAGACAGGGCTGTAAAGAGTCTAGAAATACAAGCAACAGTAAACAGGAGGAGGAACAAGAGGAAGCTGGAGGAGGAGTTTGCAGAGGATGAAGATAATCCATCCTATGGACCTGGAATGCACTAAAAAGTTAATCCAATCTTTGTCGCTCGATTCCCAAACTTTTATTTTCTCATACTAATTACATGTTTTCTAAGGATCTTCCAAACATATTTGTTTCAAACTTTCAGTAAATGTTACACAGTACCTTCTGCATAATTTAACACAGCCTTTTTCCAAAAAACTGTATATTTTTGAATATATAAATAAAAATTGCAAAAAAATGTTGTGAATTTTTTATTACAATTGAAAAAAAATCATCTTTAATAACTGAACTAAAATTTTGTAAAATCCCTGTGTTAAGTTGTAGCCCATATTCCAATAAATAATCTGTAAAAAGTTCAACTTCCTACCTCAAATACTTTGTGAGGAAAGATGTAATTTATAAGCGTTATTTTAACATTGCAAGGATAGGGCGTTCCGGAGCCCCTTAAACCTAACTAACCTAAGGACATCACACACATCCATGTCCGAGGAAGGATTCGAACCTGCGACAGTAGCGGTCGCGTGGTTCCAGACTGAAGCGCCTAGAACCGCTGGGCCACAGCGGCCGGATTTCACTAACTAATCAGTTGGCAATACCTGCGGTATCGGAAACTGGTGATCCAGGAGTGCTCACCACAATTACCGGTGACCGTCACTGGCGACCGTCACCAGGGTCGCAGTGTGAAACGGGCCTAAGATCACGCGATTTTCGCGACAGTTGCAGTGCGGTAGTGTATCTCAGTGTGCATCAAACTAGTGACGTGTACTTGCAGCCCAGTGAACACGGCTCTTATCGTCATGGAAGCTGGGAGTGTCTAATGATATGTAGAAAGAAGAGCAACACTTGGTCTCCGAAAATTTTGAAATAAAAATCATGATTCATCTTCACGATAAGCTGAATAAATGGGCCTAATTAAAGCACAAAAAAATAACAAAATCACATCTGGCCTGAACTACGCCCTCCACCAATTGCTGGTCAATCGTCTCACTCCGTCCTTGGTGCTCTTGAAACATTGCATCATTTTGTCAACAATGATTTTTCACAAGGTACCCGACTCCAAATGTCCACTGCATCCGTTTCCCTTCACAATATTCACTCAGAAACTGGTTGAAATTTACTTGTATTCACTGACAGCATGAATTTCTGTAATATTAGAAACACTGTCTTCTCTGGTGCCTGCCAGTTAAGATGGTTTTACAACCGATGTTCTTAAGCCGTGTTACATGGCTGCAAATGACGAAACATTCCTTATAGACACATCCAACAGTCCGTGCTTCATTTACCGTCTAGTCTTGGGCACGACCAAACATGATAGGTCCTTTCGACCATTCCGTCATGTCTTCAGGTTGAGCCAACTTAATGGGACGTTTCAATACAACTGACTAGAAATTACACTTAACTGTCACGACTTTCGTCAACAGTGGCGGATAACACGATCATTTGGTACAACTTATTCGCCATCTACAGCGCTCCAACTCGACCGATGTGCTCTCTTAAGTAATTGACAAACATCTTTTCTACTTAGCTTACGAAAATAAACTCAGGAACAGCTGAGAGCAGTATCATCATGTTTTAAGGTCCCGTCGACGACAGAGTCTTTAAGGAAGGAGCACAAGTTCGGATTTTGGATGGGCAGATATGACAGGGATGTAGATTTTCACCCATACTGTATATATATTTATAAGATTCGCTGATGGCGCTGATATGGTCAATGAAAGTGGTGAAGATTTGCAGCACCTCCCTGCAATATAATGAAAAACCTTATAAGAACACACTATGGTTCAAATGGCTCTAAGCACTATGGGACTTAACATATGAGGTCATCAGTCCCCTAGGACTTAAAACTACTTAAACCTAACTAACCTAAGGACATCACACACATCCATGCCCGAGGTAGGTTTCGAACCTGTGACCGTGCACTGAAGAGCCAAAGAAGCTGGCACACCTGCCTAATATCGTGTAGGGCCCACGCGAGCAATGTGAAGTTCCGCAATACGATGTGACATGGACTCGAATAATGTCTGAAGTAATGATGCAGGGACATCATGAATCCTGCAGGACTGTCCATAAATCCGTCGGAGCACGAGGAGATGGAGATCTCTTCTGACCAGCACGTTGCAAGGCATCCCATATATGCTCAATAATGTTCATGTCAGGAGGGGTTTGGTGGCCCGTGGAAGTGTTGAAACTCGGAAGAGTGTTCCTGGAGCCAATCTGTAGCAACTCTGTATGTGTGGGGTGTCGCATTGTCCTGCTGGAATTTCCAGCGTCCGTCGGAGTGCACAATGGACATTAATGGATGCGGGTGAATAGACAGGATGCTTACGTACGTGTCACCAGTCAGAGTCGTATCTAGACATATCAGGGGTCCCATATCACTCCAACTACACACGCCTCATACCATTACAGAGCCTCCACCATCTTGAACATTCCCCTGCTGACATACAGGATCCATGGATTCACGAGGCTGTCTCCATACCCGTAGACGTCCATCCACAATTTGAAACGAAACTCGTCCGGCTAAGTAACATGATTCAAGTTATCAACAGTCCAATGGTGTCGACGGGCCGCGGGGAGGAGTAAGGCTTTGTCTCGTTCAGCCATCAAGGGAACACGAGTGGGCCTTTGACTCCGAAAGCCCATATCAACGATGTTTCGTTGAATGGTTCGCACTCTGACACTTGTTTATGGCCCAGTATTGAAATACGCAGCAATTAGCAGAAGGGTTGCACTTCTGTCACTTCGAACGGCTCTCTTCAGTCATCGCTGGTTCTGTTCTTGCAGGATCTTTTTCCGGCCGCAGCGATGTAGAAGATACCCATGACTTTTGCCACCTCACTGTTATTTTCTCACTACGGAAACACGACAGTTGGACTGAAGCTGTGTGCGGCGTTGTGTGCAGGAGCACCGTGGTCGAGTATGTGTACGTGGAGAACAACGCGCTGCAGGTGCTGGACGCGGCGCTGGTATCAGGGTGGCCGCGCCTGCTGGGGATGCGTCTCTACGGCAACCCGTGGCTGTGCGACTGCTCGCTGCAGCCGGCCGTGCAGTGGCTGTCGTCCCAGCTGTGGGCCGGCGTGCCCAGCGGCTACTGCGCCGCGCCGCCGGAGCTACAGGGGCAGCTGCTGGCGGACGCCGTGCCGCCGCTCTGCTGCGGCGCCGACTGCGACTCCTCCACCACGGAGGATTCAGACACCAGCACCACTGCGAGCGGTCAGCCATAGCTCGAGGCGCCATGGAGACTACCGCTCATACCACGACCTAGCATTTAACCACAACGTCTTATGTAGCTTGCAAAATGTGACACTTTCAATGGGGATTTATGAGTAAATACACAGCTACATGTTAACTATTGTAACTTATCGTTTGAGAAATAACTGAACCAACTTTCGAACATGTTGTAATTCTGTAATTGACTATAAAATGAATTATTTTTTGCTTTACGATCGCTTTCAAAATGTGGGAGTTTATTCTTAGAAATTAAATAAATAAGTCTGTGTACCGGTTTTTTAATAGTCTTACAAGGGAACCTCCCCATCGCACCTCCTCAGATTTAGTTATAAGTTGGCACAGTGGATAGGCCTTGAAAAACTGAACACAGGTCAATCGAGAAAACAGGAAGAAGTTGTTTGCAACTATGAAAAAAGTAAGCAAAATATACAAACTGAGTAGTCCATGCACAAGATAGGCAACATCCAGGACCGCCGTGGTCCCGTGGTTAGCGTGGGTAGCTGCGAAACGGGCGGTCCTTGGTTCAAGTCTCCCCTCGAGTGAAGAGTTTAATTTTTTTATTTTCAGACAATTATCAAAGTTCAGGCACTCACACATAATCAACTTCGCTCTCCAAAATTCCAGGACATGTTAAGATTTGCTTGGACATTGCAGGATTTGACAGTCTACACACGGAAAAATTTGAAAACGTTAAAAACATGTTTTGACAGAGCATAGGAAAAACTGTGCGACTGTGAAACTGTTGTATTCATTTGTTGCAGTTTATGCGACAAACTCTTATGTTTTCATCACTTTTTTGGGAGTGATTGTCACATCCACAAGAAAACCTAAATCGGGCGAGGTAGAAGAATCTTTTTACCCATTCGTCAAGTGTACAAGTTAGGTGGGACAACAACATATTCCTGTCATGTGACGCACATGCCGTCACCAGTGTAATATAGAATATATCAGACGTGTTGTTCTGTGGAGGAATCGATTGACCTATGACCTTGCGATCAAATGTTTTCGGTACCCATTGGAGAGGCACGTCCTTTCGCACGGTTATAACTCTCAAAACAATTTTTTATTTATGTTTGTGACACAAAGCAATTTTCGTTTCAAAAACTTTAAGTAAATTTACCAATAACCTTCTTTCAAAAACTTTGTACCGAAGGATGTTGTATTACACTATGTACAAAGTTTGTAGCAAATTTCAGCTTTAAGGAAGGAGAGGCACACAGCAGTGTCAATAATTCAAAAACAATGCTAAGCACACTTATTATTATTAAACCGCCAACCGGTTTCAACCCGACGTAGGGGTCTTCTTCTGGGCGTTTACACTGTGAAATTATAGATATCCGTCAGAAAGACTCAATTTTACAACAACTAAAATTATGTAAATTTAAAATATGTTACCCATTGGTCGACTGCTGGTGGTGTCACTCCTATCTACATAACGGCAGGAAACTATGCGAGACTAACCCTTCGTATTGGCTTAAATAGCATGGTGAGATCACGTGAATAGACGGCGACACCCCCAGCGGCGATCAACGGTATTTAATACAGTTTATTATATGTAATTACTAGTCACCTCGGTTTAACATAAATTTAAGTGACAGAAAATAACAGAAAATGGAACCATTCCCTTTAAAAAGAGTTACAATTATAGTGTTAATTATAAATAATAACAAATGTTCCGTAGTCAACTCTAAAAATTCGTAAAAGTATATTACATTATGTGCCATAATATAAAGTAAAACAATTTGCGACACACAAAAACTGGTATCGTCTTGTATCATAATATATCTACTCGTACATTTACATAGAAAACATTAGAGCGAATTTACTAAAACGGTTAATGTGGAAGGACTACAACGCCCTCTACTCTTGTGGTGACGACGCCGTTGCTATGGATTATAAAGCGCACATCAGGCCCCCTCTAGTCTGTGTAGCGAGGACGCCGTCATACTAACCGCTGCTCCATCTCCACAACCATGTTGTCCAAAAACACAGCAGTTAGTTGCAGTCTTCTTGTCAATCTAGATTTCGGCTATAAATAGCCATCTTCAGGCTTCAGTGCATTTTCGTTATATTTGAACAGACTCGCGGCAGTTCATGTTAGCAAATCTTATTAGAGGAGTGTAGGCAGGAGGACACGAGGCGGTTGTCGAACACTCTAGATTTAAAAGAGTAAAAAAAAAGCTAATACGATTGCGACTGACTGCTGTGTGTCTCTCCTTCTCTATAGCCTACGGTCGCCGTGAACAACGGTTACAGCTGGAAACAAAGTTGGTTAAATTTCAGCTTTTTTTGCAGTGGTTCAGCAGAAAAGTTCCTTGTACACCGAAAAATGGAAGTTGCGGGAAATGTAGAAGAAAGATTTAGTTTGCCTACATGCCATAAGCAAGTGCCTTAATGTTAGCCATAACCATACATTTGGTCTTCCACGTAGCTCTCTTTGGACCATTGGTGGAAACTAAGATGCGGAAACCAATTGATTTTGGTCCTGCTGCACTCCAGTGCACATTCTGTCTTAGCATGCTTAAAAATACGTCATGTTTCCATTTGAAAACTCCGACTTTGTCACTGTGGTTTGTTCGCTGATGGCAGATATCACTTGGAGCCTGAGGATGACGCTTCTTGGCGTCAAAACTGGTATTATGTTTTGAATAAACAACATTCGATTACAGTGCAGCTGTTGGCTTCAATTATCATTTTTCAGATACTCTTTTCTTCTAGTCTGATCCTTCTGGCGTGCCCTTTGGGGAATATCCTTTACTGACATTTCAGGACTAGCAATACACGCACCATAAATCTTACATTGGTTTTCAGCGAAGCAACCTGCATCAAACTGTAGTCTCCAAATGGTCCTGATTATTCCAAAGTTGAACACAGGCAAGCATCTTATGAAAAAATTTCAACAATAGTACATGAGCAAAATGTTGCCTTCGGGCGTCACTTTTAAGGTAAGTTACTAAAGAAAAAAAAAAGTTCAAGTGTGTGTGAAATCTTATGGGACTTAACTGCTAATGTCACCAGTCCCTAAGCTTACACATTACTTAACCTAAAGTATCTTAAGGACAAACACATACACCCATGCCCGAGGGAGGACTCGAACCTCCGCCGGGACCATTAAATTTTTTGTTCGGGTTTTATGTTGTTATGTTGATAAATCGTAATTAATCGCATTGTAAATGGGCTTCCAGCGCTCTACACTCGACAGATATCTCCTCTGGTGGCAGGAAATAATAAACTATGGCAAATAAGCACAGAGTCGAGTAGAAGTGTAGAAAAGGGAGCGTGGCATTTCGCGTTGATTGAAATTAGATGGCTTTTACCACATTTTTAGCACGAATCAGACACAGAAAATTAATATTTATAACACGCTACATAACTATCTGGTGGCAAAACAATTCAACACTTTTACGAATTTTACGTACAGCGCCCTTGAGACTCAACATCTCAAGTCTCAGTTCCAGACGTACTTTCAGTTAAACCCCTCTCATTCGTATTCAATAAGTGCCTGTTATAACCATGAGTTACACTTACGCTCTCACTAACGTTAATGGTATCTTCTCCTAAGGACCTTTCAAACTGAAACATTTAAACTGTATTAGTGTTGCAATAACCCCATAAGAAAGGTGATATTGGAGAACTTTCCGTCTCTGAGCTTCGGTCTTGATGATCACTCGTATCTGCGAAATGTGTTAAAAATGAAATGTCTGGAAATGAAACTACTACATGCATGTATGGTACGTAAAGATCAATATTACATTAAAATAAATAAAGCTTGGTTTTATACAAACTCAACACAGTACCATTTTTTTACTAATTTTGTCGACCTTCTCATAATCAAAATTTGTAACTGCGTATTGAATGCTGTGTGCTCTAACAGAACAAAATACCGAAAAGAAACAGAAATCAACTAATTATTTTAAATAATATTACCAGATTTACATGCAATTAAGAAAGGGAAACATTAGCACTATGTTTCTGCGCCTAGATTGTGTAAAGCCAAAATTACGTTCAGTACACCAGATTTACACGTACACACAATTACAAAAGATCGCACAAAACAACCAAAAAATTGTTCTTCCCCGACAAAAATAACATTACGATCACTTAACTTTGGCTCTAAACAGTACCTAGATTTGAGTCATATAGAAGGGATGCCACAGAGTTCTGCACTGAGTCCATTGCCTTTCTTGATATATTTCAGTAACCAGCCGTCATGATAGATGGATCAATATTTTTCTCGTTGCGAATGACATAAAGGCTACTGCAAAAAAAATCTGAATTTATTATAAATATTCCACCTAATAATGTTGGCGGGAAGATCATTCAGTACCTTTCAGAGATAGGATAAATGCTTAATTGCAGCAAAGTTCAATGCACACACTTTCTAGCACGAAACTCTTGTAAAAGACAAATTTTATTGTCGCAAGGACGCCCAACAGTAACTAAGTGTCCATCTTAAATTCTTGGGGTTTATGTTAAATAAAATACTTTCTTGAAATATCACATTCAACTCTCGTGGAGGAACTGAATCACTACTGTCTCATATAGTGTCATATTTTGAGGTAGCTTTCTCTGCCGTACGAGGAATATTCTCGGCCCAGAAAAAGGAAACCAGCCATATTTACGGTATCAATTCGCAATCAGCGTGTTTTGTTGAGGTGCGTCGGAACTGTAATCCTACCCTTCCTGTTCATTTACACTATCATGGGATTTGTTGCTGAGAATATTGATACAATCGGGGGGAAAAAAAGCTGCTACACTTGACGGAAAAATGATCTGCAATTGGATAACGATTCATTAAGCATTGCCGAGAAATGTGGGCTTTATTCATCAGGTTACATTTTTCAGAATTCTTCCGCTCACAAACCACAAGCCTTCATATTTTACTTCATATGTTTCCTTGTAGCGCACTCCTTGTACTCTGTGCATGAATTCCTCGTAGTTGCTCAGAACGTTCTTATGTGCGAGGGACATTCAGTACGTAATGCAACACTTTTGTTACTGAAAGCAGGTTGGTTTTATTCAGGATGCCAATACACCATACTATTCCCAACTATCTTGCAACAAAACCCAATTTTTTAACATAATCTCTGTTCAGTGTGACAACCTCGCGCCATCTTACTGGGAGGGCCTGAGTGTCCGCTTGGTAGAACTCTACTGGTTGACGTCGGAGCCAACGTCTCATTGGATGAGTAACCATCCCATCAACCACGTACTGCTTCCTAAGGAGTGCATCCTTCATTGGGCTAAACAGACGGAAGTTGCGAGATCTGGATTGTACGGTGGCTGAAGGTAAACAATCCAATCGAGTTTTGTGAGCTAGTGGATGAGTGTGTCACCGCTAGCAACAGAGACGACCAGTTCTGCATCGATGTGTTTCACTGCGAACTGCCAACCACCCCGAATGAGAGTGTCCGCATTTTCCAGCATTCTCTGATTTTCCACCAAAAAAACTCATTGACAGCTCTCTGATTTGAAGGCACCTTCAACGTATTGCGCCGCCACTAATGGGAATTCAGACGCACAGAAGATCATGTCTGTACTATTACATTATAGGCAAGAAATCTCAAGAGGCTACATATTACGCCACCACTAATGGGAATTTCATGAAATTTTAGAGGCTGAAGCAGGAACATTCCACGATGACCCACAACAAAATCCGCAGTCTTTCAACAGAAATTACCCCAGAAAAAATGTGTTGCATTAATTAATGAGCGCCACTCGTATACTCTCTCAAAACATTTCCCGTGTTTCAAAATTTCTTTTATTTCTTTGTTTATAAATTTTCTAACTAGCATTCTATAAACTATGTATTATCTCGTTCCGTGACCAAGTAGGTCTATCTCTCAGTGTTCCATGAAAGCAAACAAATTAATAAAGTAGAGGATTAAAATCCAAGAGAGAAACATATACTGCATTGGAGTCGGTATTTCTGTTGAGTGTTCAAACCACGATAGTTTCGATTTTCTCGCGTGTGTATATTACACTCCAAATTTCTCTTTCCCCAATTCCAGGAGACAACCTCCTATCAAAACCGTCATACCGGTTGTTCAACAAAATTCCACCTGACGTGCCAGGTGTTATCAGCCATGAGAAACACGTTCAGCCACTTCCTTCAGGATCAGAGTTCCGTGCCGGTCTATCATTGCTGGAGCACAAACGGCAGCAGGCAGCCGCTGTGGGTAAGACATTGAAGTCGTTTTGTTGGTTAGATCCCCATCAGACCATCTGCTGTTTACAAAAAAGGTAAAAGGTCAGACGCACATAAGGTCATGTCTGTACCATTACATTAGCAACAAATCTCAAGAGGCAACAACGACCGTAAAATGTTCAGCAGTAACAATCTAGTCCGACTCAAAGAGGAATGACCCAGTAAAACAAATTGCGGGAGAAGCACGCGCCAGGCTGAGATTTATTTGAAGAATCTTCAGGAAAGGTGATTTACCAACGAAGTGGCTTATATACTGATGTGGCAAAAGTTATCAGACAGCGATAGCTACATATACAGGCTGCGGTTGTATCGCGTACACAAAGTACATTACTGGCCATTAAAATTGCTACACCACGAAGACGATGTGCTACAGACGCGAAATTTAACCGATGGGAAGAAGATGCTGTGATATGCAAATGATTAGGTTTCCAGAGCATTCACACAAGGTTGGCACCGGTGACGACACCTACAACGTGCTGACATGAGGAAAGTTTCCAACCGATTTCTCATACACAAACAGCAGTTGCCTGGTGAAACGTCGTTGTGATACCTCGTGTAAGGAGGAGAAATGCGTTCCATCACGTTTCTGACTTTGATAAAGATCGGATTGTAGCCTATCTCGATTGCGGTTTATCGTATCGCGACATTGCTGCTTGCGTTGGTCGAGATCCAATGACTGCTAGCAGAATATGGAATCGGTGGGTTCAGGAGAGTAATACGGAACTCCGTGCTGGATCCCAACGGCCTCCAATCACTGGCAGTCGAGATGTCAGGCATCTTATCCGCATGGCTGTAACGAATCGTGCAGCCATGTCTCGATCCCTGACTCAACGGATGGGGACGTCTGCAAGGCAACAACCATCTGCACGAACAGTTCGAAGACGTTTGCAGCAGCATAGACTATCAGCTCGGAGACCATGGCTGCGGTTACCATTGACGCTGCATCACAGACAGGAGCGCCTGCGATTGTGTATTCAACGACGAACCTGGGTGCATGAGTGGCAAAATGTCATTTCTTCGGATGAATCCAGGTTCTGTTTACAGCATCATGATGGTCGCATCGCGGTGAACGCACATTGGCAGCGTGTATTCGTTATCGCCATACTGGCGTATCAACTGGCATGATGGTATGGGGTGTCATTGGTTACACGTCTCGGTCACCTCTTGTTCGCATTGACGGCGCTTTGAACAGGAGACGTCACATTTCATATGTGTTACGACCCGTGGCTCTACCCTTCATTCGATCCCTGCGAAACCCTACATTTCAGCAGGATAATTCACGACCGCATGTTGCAGGTCCTGTACGGGCCTTTCTGGATACAGAAAATGTTCGACTGCTGCCCTGGCCACCACATTCTCCAGATCTCCCACCAATTGAAAACGTCTGGTCGATGGTGGCCGAGCAACTGGCTCGTCACAATACGCCAGTCACTACTCCTGATGAACTGTCGTGTCGTGTTGAAGCTACATGGGCAGCTGTACCTGTACACGCCATCCAAGCTCTGTTTGACTCAATGCCCAGGCGTATAAAGGCCGTTATTACGGCCAGAGGTGGTTGTTCTGGGTACTGATTACTCAGGATCTATGCACCCAAATTGCGTGAAACTGTAATCTCGTGTCAGTTCTAGTATAATAGTTTTGGCCAATGAATACCCGTTTACCATCTGCATTTTCTTCTTGGTGTAGCAATTTTAATGGCCAGTGGTGTATAAAAGGACAGTGCATTGCTAGAGCTGTCATTTGTGCTCAGGTGATCCATGCAAAAAGGCTTCCGACGTCCGAATTAGCAGACTTGGATCTTCTGGTAGTTGGAGCTAGACGCTTGGGACTTTCCATTTCGGAAATCATAAGGGAATTCAGTATTCAGAGATCCAAAAGGTCAAGAGTGTGCCGACAATACCAAATTTCAGGCATACCTCCCAGCACGGATAACGCTGTGGCCGAGAGCAGCGGCGTTCGCATAGAGTTGCCTGTGCTAAGAAGCAAGTAAAACTGCGTGAAATAACCGCACAAATCAATTTGGAACGTAGAACGAACTTATCCGTTAGTACAGTGCAGCGAAATCTGGTGTTAAATTGCTATGACAGTAGACTACCCAAGCGACTGCTTTTGTTAATAGGACGACACACCATTCAGCGTGTCTCCTGGGTTCGTTACTGTGGCGTGCGTACTGTAAGACCTTCGGTAGACACACCATCAGATTATTTTACTTGTCGCTCTAACGAAGTAGGCGAGTGTCAGCAATATGTCTCGTGGTCTTATCGTGGCGTGTTTATCTTCTGCCTTTAGGTCAGACGATAGAAATGCCACTTGCACGCTTAGAGTAGCAGATTGACGGTGACCAACTTTAAACAGAACTTGATTAATTTTCACACACATTTATTAAAATAATGAAAAATATAGACATTACGTAACTTGATTCTGGATGCTGTTTACAATTGACAATCTTAAGTTCCTATGGTCTTGGTACTTTAATCTTATTCTCACATATCTCTGATACTTGACAAAGTGTCTGTTCATTTATCTTCATGGCTATGTACAGGAATATGGTAATCTTATTAGGCGCAGACTGAAACTTGACTATAGACTGGTACAGACAAATGCAGACCAATGCAGACTAATGCAGACTGACTAATCGGAGGTCTGTACACTCATTATAATACCTCGCGCATTCAGGTATCACTGCGCGAGTGTGATCCACAAGGAGAAAAGGTTATACATTAGCAGCAATCTCATTGGCTGCGTTACATATTAATACGCGGATCGGCGGAAGCAGAATTTGGTCCGTCTCTAAGGCAGCGCCATCTCGTTGTGCGGAGACGGACGAGCACTGAGCCTGTGCTGTTGTACTTAGCGGGGCGCGCTCTATTGGGAAAGTTGTGTACGCGCTGACTACGCGGAACTATGTACACAATGTACACAACACTTACTATATTAGTTCGACTCTAGACGAGTGGAAAACGGTAGCCAAGTCAGACAGATTACAGATGGCAAGAGCTGATGGAACGGTTCGAGTGTGGCTCAGACCTCACAGAGCCTTGACCCAAGTTGTCAACAAGGCGCTGTGCAAGCTGGTTGGCTTCATAATGATGTGAATTGTGTTGACAAGATATGGACTGGGTCCCCTGGATGTTCGGCTACTTGGACACCATTTCCAGCCAAACACGGACTTTATATTCACACACAACGATGGGATTTTAGTGGATATAAATGCGCCACTTCGCCGGGCCACAACTGTTCGCGATTGATCTGAAGAACATTTTGGACAATTAGGGCGAATGGTTCGGCCACCCACATCGCCTCGCCCGACCTGAATCTCAGAGAACATTAATGTGACGTAATCGAGAGGTCGAAATACAGCACCAGCAACACTTTCGCCATTATGGACGGCTATAGTGGCAGCATGGCTCAATATTTCAGCAGGGGACTTCCAGTGGCTTGTTGGGTACATACCACGTTGTGCTGTTGCGCTACACCGGGCAGTAGACGATGCGACACAATACTAAGGTGTGATGATGGACACTTTTGTTTGACCGATTGCTCCATATTATTCGTCAACCTCAGACTCATACCAGGCTGGAATAATAGAAAGGAGACCGAGAAAATCTAACGATAAGCGGCCCGTTTGCCAAATTATCTTCACGGAAATGCTCAACGAATCTCAGTGGTTACCGTTCCAAGAGAGGTGTTGTGTTTCGCGGAGAGGTTTAGACTTCTATTGGAATTCCAAGACAATGCATCCCGTGGGAGGTCGAATTACATATTACTTCCTTCCACATACCTTTCGCGAAATGACTACAACGGGAGAATAAGAGAAATTACAGCTAATGCTAATGTTTACAGATACTCGTTCATTCCACGCGCTATTCACGAATGTAACACGAAAGGTGAAAAGATAATGTTACCAGAAATACTATCAACCACATGCCATCAGGCGGTTTGCGGAGTATATATGTATGCATTGATATATAATTACAGACCAGTATCGCCGACGTACGGTGCAGGATTTCCTATCTCAAACATTATGACTTTCTTGGAGGAACCAAGGTTTCTCTTAGATAATCAACACTGATTATGGGAAAAACACTCGTATGAAACACAATCTATTTTGTTAATATTTGTAGGCATTTTCCTCAGTTGCTAATAATAACTTCAAATATGTTTTATCATAAAGATAAGCAAACTTCCGTTTTTCCTACTCAAATTTATTCCTAAGTACCACAGGTGTTTCACCTTTTCATGTTATGCATCTTCACCAGTCTATAATACGTATAAAATTATTTAATTATACATATTTTGATGCGAGATTTCCAGTGGTTCTTTGGCAGTTTGTTTAAATCGAGGTATTTCTATTTATAACTACATGTTCGTGTTTCTTATTTACATCATTTTGTTCATTGTCATGCACCCATTTTTTTTTCTATGCCTGCTAAATGCGCGTAGTATAGGTTTCTTCTAGTAAATACTTCCCTGCACATGACGTGAAAAACTGCCCATACCTGCAGTGCCCTTGGTCACATGCTGCAAAGGTGACTGGGGAACGTGGGAACTGACTGAGGAATCTAGGGAGAGTAAGGTGGGATGGTAGGGTGACGATGCAGGAAGCGTGGATGGTGGGGCACCGTCTGTGTGCGCGAGTGTGCCTTGTATGAAAATTTTTTATCTATTCATTTATTATTAATTTAATTTTTATTTTTACTTAGTTTTTATCATTTTCAAACCTATTTTCTTGGTAGACTGTGAATTAGTTTCAATATTGGTTTACTGAATGTAGCTCTTTTGGTTATTAGGAATATTTTCATTTTTATTTACAATATGAAATATACTTCCTGTATAATGTGCATTCGCTGTCTTTTGATATTACGACACAATGTGAGCATTTATCACACATAGAACAACGAAGGGCTGAATAGCTGCATGTACAGGTCACAAAATGAATGCAAATAAAATCACAAACATATAATTGCAAATAGAAATAGCTAGAACTTAACAAACTACAAAACAATCACTAGAAATCTCAGGTCGAAATACGTGTAATTAAATAATTTTATATATATTACAGACCACTGAAAATGCCTAACAGGGATAGACGAGCATATTTGGTACTCAAGACTAAATTTCAGTTGCGAAAAACGGAATTTTTTTATCTTTATTGTAAAACATAATTGACAGTCTACTTTATTTATACACAACATCTTGCCAGCAACAGATGCAAGTGTACAATCTTCCACGGTGGGAAAAGTGACATTGTATGTACCCCAAGGAACATGTAGTGTTTTCGGCAAGCACCTAATAGTTTGTCAGATGGGATCAACAGAACTAAAAGACTATTCGCTGATGATGCTGTTGTATACAAAAAAAGTATCGTCGTTGGATAATCGTAAGAAATTGCAGAAATACTTGGTCAAATTACTCAATTGCTATAACGTATTGCTGCCTCCAATTAACATGTACAGATGTATTAAAGAGAAACTAGGTTATTGGTCAACAATTCAAGTAAGTTTCATCGTGTAAGTAATTAGTGGTAACACTAACACAGGACATACGTTTGACTACAACGTTAAAATCAATATTAGGAAATGCAAACGGAAGACGAATCTTTGTTGGAAAGGTTCTCGGAAACTGCAGTACATAAAGCGGCTAGTAGTGAAATTGCGTCCTTATGAAGTATCGTCTCTGTTATGTGACTGGATTCGTGATTTCCTGCCAGAGAGGTCACACTTCATCGTTACTGACGCAATGTCAGCGAGTACAACAGAAGAGATTTGTGGCATTCTCCAAGGTGGTGATATAGGCCCTTTTCTATTCCTTATCTATGTAAACGATTTGGGAAACAATCTGAGCAGCCGTCTTCGGTTGTTTGTAGATGAGGCTGTCGTTTATCGACTAGTAAAGTCGTCAGAAGATCAAAACAAATCGCAAAACGATTTAGAAAATATATCTGCATGGTGCGAAAATTGGTAATGGGCCCTAAGTAACAAAAAGTGTGAGTTCATCCACATGAGTGCTAAAAGCAGTCCGTTAAACTTCGATTACACAATAAATCAGTGAAATCTAAAGGCCTTAAATTCAACTAAATACATAGGTATTACAATTACGAAGTTGGAAAGAACACATAGAAAATGTTGTGGGGATGACTAACCAAAGTGTGCGTTTTATTCGTAGGGCACCTAGAAAATGTAACAGATCTACTAGGGAGACTGCGTACACTACGCTTATCCGTCCTCTTTTAGAATACTGCTGCGCTGTGTGCCATTCTTACCAGATAGGAGTGACGGAGTATATCGATAAAATTCAAAGAAGGGCAGCACGTTTTGTATTATCGCGAAATGGGGGAGAGAGTGTCCCTGAAATGGTACAGGATTTTCGATGGACATCATTAAAACAAAGGAGTTTTTCGTTGCGGAGGATTCCTCTCACTAAATTCCAGTCACCAACTTTCTCTTCCGAATGTAAAAATATTTTGTTAACGGCGACCTACATAAGGAGAAACGATCACCATGATAAAATAAGGGAAATCATAGCTCGTAAGGAAAGATATACGTGTTTGTTCATTCCGCTTGCTATACGAGTTTTAACTAATAGAGAATTGTGAAGGTGGTTCGATGAACGCTCGGCAGACGCTTTAATGTGATTTTGCAGAGTATCCATGTAGATGTAGATGTATAAGAAAATCACATAGATGGTAGTGCAGACGAGTCTAGCATATTGTTCCAGTGTATGGAGTCCTTACGAGCACTCCGTCATCAGGCCACAAGTGGCCCATCGGGGCCATCCGACCACCGTGTCATCCTCAGCATAGGATGCGGATATGAGGGGCGTGTGGTCAGCACACCACTCTCCCGGTCGTTACAATGGTTTTCTTTGACCGGAGGCGCTACTATTCGGTCGAGTAGCTCCTTAATTGGCATCACGAGCCTGAGTGCACCCAGAAAAGAAGCAACAGCACATGGCGGGCCGGATAGTCACCCATCCAAGCGCCGGCCACGCCCGACAGCGCTTCACTTCGGTGATCTGACGGGAACCGGTGTATCCACCGCGGCAACGCCGTTGCCAGTCCTTATGAAGGAGATACATATTTAGAGACGCTCTACAGGTCGGTATAGCACATAAGAAAGTCTAACAGAAATGCTTAGAGGACAAGAAGAAAGGCGGAAGGCGACAAAGTTCTCGGAAAACCCTGTTCATTAAATTTAGGGAACTTGTATTTGAGGATGACAGCGCAACCGTTATAATGTCACCACCGCGTACTTCGTGTAGGGTTTACGAAAATAAGATAAGAGCGATAAGGTGGTTACAGAGGCACATAAGCAGTAATACTTCCCTTGCGAATACGTAAACGAATACAATGGGCAATATTGGTACGCTGTACCCTCCACCATTCATCCGTAATGACTTAGAGAATCGGTGGAATTTCCGTAATAGGTAATACCTAATCCTGAACATGAATCACTTGTTTTGAATATTCAACTTTATTCCAAGCATCTTCTGTTTTTTAGATGACAACCACGCTGGTGCTAGTAAGCCAACATATTGTTGAAATGCCTGTTTCTTTCAACTTCTCAGGTCTTTCCTATTCATCAGTACATCAGTACTTTCACTCATTACCCTCGACAGTCGGCTTTTTGTGTCCTGACATTTGTCTTTTCTCATACTTTCCCATCTGATGTTCTACTGACAGCTCCATTTCTCCTGAACCACAGAACACAGGTTCCATTGGTCTGTTCTTTCGTCGTTTGAGGGACTTTTCTCTTCTCCTTGTCTTCTCTCCTCTCTTTTCTTACAGTTTCTAACTTTTATTGAACTGCAAATATTTTCAGCTTCTCCTTCAAGGTGGATAAAATATGATTTGTCTGGAAAATATATTGACAAAAAAAAATCGCAGCTCCCAGAAGGAGTTGTGCGACATAAACGAAAATTGGTGGGCGTCTTTCTACATCTGAAAGATGATTTCTGTTCAGATTTGGCGCCAGTCACATAAAAGTAGCGCCAGCAGGGCCACTATCGGGATGCAAACCAAGTTTGTTTTAAATACACTTTGTACATTAGTTACCTTTGCGAGTGAACGTGGTGAGTTGTGTTAGTCAAGAATGACTTTAAGGCTACAAAGAGCCATTATCAGCATCTCACTAAATTTAAAAGACCAATTAGAATCGGCGCACCATAATTTCTTTGACATATTTGATGCGGTGCTCTAGAGATCCTGTGCGGTCTATTCACACACAGTGATGGATTTTGTGTATCTGTCATACTTGGAAAACCACCTATAGAATACTGCCTATGTCATTTATTGGTCATGTTTTTGCAGTGCGTGGTCTGCCAAGTTATGGTAAATGCTTGTTATGAGGTCCGACGTGTAGCTGGTCAGCCCAGCCGGTAAATCTTCGCTTGATGATTATCACGACCGCCAAATGTGTCTTCGTCACGTTTCTATATTCTACACATATATTTGTGTGTTGCTGGCCAGAATGGAGTTTTCTCGGTATAGTAGTAATATATTTTCCATTATTCCCCATTCGGTTAGTTGAATGTATGGAACGCGTTCCATGCCGATTGGAGCGCACGTGGAATGGCTGTGCATCTTGTTGTGCATGTCTGTTTTTCCCCCCTGTTCCCGTGCCTCCTCGGTTTGTTTCTGACCTGGCCTTCCTTAATTTCATGTGCCTATGCAGGTTTTCATAGTCGGTCCGTACTACGTTCATAATGAATGTATAGATGGTGAGAGCCTTTTACAGCACGTTAGTACTTTTTTAGCGCTTACAGTGCTTAACACCTTAGTGCCTAGACAGGCAAAGCCTAGTATATAGGTTTTAATCACTCGTCACATTGTATCTAAGTCGTGTTATGAACGGCTTACTATGTGTAAATTCCTGACGTCCATATATGACTTATGGTAAATTATAATATGTAGTTTTGTATGGCGCTAATATCAATAATGCCTTTGCTTCAGATGTTTTTACTCTGTAAATGTCGCACTCTATAGTATGTGTGGTACGTATAGTATGTATGGTATGCATAGCATGTATAGTATGTACAGTAAGTCTATGCGAAAGTGTTCTTTGCATGGGTATTCGATTAGCAGTAATAGTAAAGTTGTATTGTAGTAGTAATGAGTGGTTATACCGTGGGACTGTGTGTGCACTGATTGGACAGCGCTATCTAGTGGCCGGTTGTGAACCACTAGAATCGCAGGAGGTAAACCGGCGCGGAAGAGGGCAGTGTGATGCCGACAGTTGTTAGTCGAGCAGAGGTCATGTACCAAATAGTTATATCTTGTGGCTGCGGTACTACATATCTGTTAGAAAAAAATGACCATGAGAGCAGCTGTTTTTTTTATTTTTTGTGACAATGATTATATATCAGGTGGTCTGCCTCATGTATCGTTATATCCAAATGGTTTATAAATGTTAAGCTACATTGAGGTAATGTGGTACTCTACTAGTAGTAATGTATATAGTGTAACTCATGTAAGCCCTCCCTCAAACCTCAGTAAGGCCAACCATTTTGCTTCCCACCTGTCCGAGGTCTTCTCCATTCCTGACGATCCCCATTTTGATTACTCCCCACTCCCATCACCATGCAAGACATCACACTCGTCCTCCGCTCCAAACGCAACACCACCCCTGGTCATGATGGCTTCACCTACCGTCACCTCAAGGAATCCCCTCCATCCTTCCTGTCTGTCCTTGCTACCCTGTACAATGTCCTCCTCTCCACTGGATTTTACCCTGACCTGTGGAAGACTTCCCGTGTCCTGCTGTTCCCTAAGCCTAACAAACCCCCTCTGCTACCTCTTCCTATCGTCCCATCTGCCTCACCTCCGTGTTCAGTAAGGTCTTTGAGGCCATCCTCTCTCGCCGTATCCACCGCCACCTTAACCAGCACCGCCTCCTTTCTCTTACCCAATGTGGCTTCCGGCCTTCCTTCTCTGCCGACGACCAGCTCCTTAACCTTACCCATCTTCTTTCCCTCCAACTTAACTCCCGTCGCTCTGCTATCTTTGTTTCCCTTGATCTCCAGAACGCCTATGACCGTGTCTGGCATCCCGGGCTCCTTTTCAAACTCCAGACCTATGCTCCCCCCATCAACTTCGTCCGTCTCGTTGCTTCCTTCCTCTCCCATCGTCCCTCCTATGTGACTATCCACAATTCCAACTCCCGTACTTTCTACCCCTCTGCCGGCGTGCCCCAAGGTTCTGTCCTTTCCCCTCTCCTCTATCTCCTGTACGCTGCTGATATGCCAAACCTCCCCCTCCTGTTCATCTTCTCCAGTTCGCTGATGACACTGCCTTCCTAGCCCTTTATCCTACCCTTCAACGGTCCCAACGTACCCTCCAAACCCACCTTGACCAATTCACCGCTTGGTGCAACCAGTGGTTCCTCCATGTTAATCCCTCCAAGACCCAGGCGATCATCATAGGCCGCACCACCAGCTCCTTCCGCCTCCATGATTTCTACCTCACCATTTACGGCCGTCCTATCCACCTCACTCCTACCCTCAAATACCTTGGCCTCACACTCGACCGCCACCTCACCTGGACTCCCCATCTCCTTACCATCCAAAACAAAACTCACAACCGCCTCCACCTCCTGAAACTCCTGTCCGGCCGGACGTGGGGTCTGCATCCTTCCACCATCCTTCACACCTACAAATCCATGATCTGCCCCATCCTTTGTTATGCCAGCATCGCTTCGATTTCCGCCCCTCCCCGGTTCTATAAAGCCCTCCAAATCCTCGAACGCCATGCACTCCGCCTCGCCTTCCGCATCCGCCTTCCGTCCCCCACGCGCATCCTCTATGACCTCATCCCCTTCCCCCACCTTCTCCTTTTCCTTGAACAAATCCGCACACTATATATTGTCCGCCGCCTTGATCCCCCTCACCCCCTGGTGTCTCCCTTCCTCTCCACTCCCAACCAGTTGCCGCACCTTTACCGTTGTGTCCCTCCCTCTCTCCATCTCCACACCCTCCATCTCCTTTCCCAACACAACTTCCACCGTCTACCACTCCCGGATGATGAGCTTCGCCCTGACATCTACCCTTCCTACCAACTCTAACCCCCTCTTCCTGCCTCCTCCTCAGGGCTCCCTCTCCTCCCCCTCCCTCCTTCTGAGCGGATTTCCCCTTCTACTCCCCACCCATCTCTTGTGCCTTCTTTCAGTGTCTCTGCGCTCCCTCCTGCCCTGTCTTCCCTCTCCCGCCCCATGTGTCTCCTGCCTCTTCGTGAACCCACGGTTGCCCCTCCTTTCTTCATCCCGCCGCTTCCCCAGCTGCCCCATGCTCTCCCCTCCTTTTCCATCCTCTCTGACCTTTCCCTCGGCAGGTCCCGCCTGGTAGTTTTATTCTTCGTCGTGTGTGCTCCCAGTGGGTTTTAAGTGTGTTGTTTCGGAGTGTTTTTAATACTGTGGCCAACTTTTCTCCTGTGCATGCGCATCCAGTGTCTTCTCTGTGTTTTAAGAATCGCCAACTGTTTTTTTTAACTTTCTGGTGACTTTTTTAACTGTCCCCAATGAACGTCTACATGTCAGTGTATTTTTACCTCCATTTTCTCCCCTTACTCTGTTTTATGTTCCTCTTTTTTACCTCCTTATGTATGTATTGTTTTATTCTTGTCTTAGCTGTCGTGCCACTCGGCTGAAGAGCGGCGGATTGTGCTGCTGACAGCCCTCCCCTGCCCATATGGGGCAGGGGCATGAAATCGCAATAAAGAAAAAAAAAAAAGCCCTCCCTCAAACCTGTCATATCTTCACAATTCCGAATATGGCGCCTTTAGTGTGTTGAAACCGGTTATCCAGTAAACAGTATTTAAGCGATCTTGGCTTTTGACTTATTTCTACAACAGAGTGATGGCCCCACTAAGCACTATGTGTTCACTGCAGAATTTAAAAGAGGTTGTGTAATAGGGCTACGAGAAGCTGGATGTTCCTTCTGCGATACTGCAGAAAGACTTGACACGAATTTAGCCGCTATACATGACTGCTGGCAGCGGTGGTCACGAGAAAACGGACGCAAGAGGACCGGGCTCTGGACGGTCACGTGGCACTACCGAGAAGAAAGACAGTAGTGTTCGGCAGATCGCTGTGTGGCATCGTGCTACATATGCAGCAGCAATCGGAACAGCAGTTGGCACCACAGTGACACAACGCACTGTTACAAATCGGTTACTTCAAGGACAGCCCCGAGCCAGACGCCCTTAGCGTGCATTCAACTGAACCCGAACCATTTGTGACTTCACTGGTGTCAAGCGAGAGCTCATTGGAGGGCAAGAGAGATGTCTATTGTGTTTTCTGATGAAACCTGTTTTTGCTTCGGTGCCAGTGATGGCTGTATGTAGGTTAGAAGGAGGCCAGTTGAAGACCTGCAACCACTGTCTGTATGGTACACGCACTAGACCTTTTCCTGGAGTTACGGTCAGGGGTACGATTTCGTATGACAGCTGTAGCACTCCCGTGGTTATCCAACTCACCCTAACTTCAACGCTGTACATCAACCTAGGTATTAGACCTGTTGTGCTGTAATTCACGAACAACACGCCAGGCGGTGTTTCGCAACAGGATAACGCTTGCCCACATACCGCTGTTGTAACCCAATATGCCCTGCAGGGTGTCGAAAGTTGCCTTGGTCTGTTCGATCACAAGATCTTTCTCCAATCGAGCATATATGGGACATCATCGGACGACAACTCCAGCGTCATTCACAAAGAGCATCAACCGTCCTTTTACTGACTGACCAAGTGCAAGAGGCATATAACTCCATCCCACAAACTGACATCCAACACCTGTACAACACAATGTACGCACGTCTGCATGCTTGCATTCAACGTTCCGGCGGTTACACAGCTTATTAAAGTACCAGCATTTCACATTTGCAATGGCTTATCTCGCGCTTACATTAGCCTGCTATCTTACAATGTTAATTACTTAAATATTTTAACTAGACCAGTAGATCCGCGAAATTTCATAATATATTAAATATTTTTTAGTGTTGCGGTTTTTCCAGTCAGTGTATCTGTTATACTGATGCGTAATCGACACTTGTTACGGAAGAGGAGAATTTCTGCCACAGAATATCCTAGACACCGTGATTTCATTGAATCAATAGGTTAGTGTCACTTGGTGCACATGCACATCTGCCCCGTGGTGAGCACTTCGATGTGTCATTACGTCTCAAAAAGTGGGAGGAACAGTTGTGTTTAGTGACCAGCAGAATGCAACATAAAATAGCAGTCACGATGAAACAACAGGAATTCGTTGTCGAGGGTCAGACGAAGCATAATTCGTGGAAAACATGTGAGTGATCGTTTGGTCAAGAGTTTAGGAGTACAGGAAAAGTCTACCGTCTAAACTTTAGTGGCGAAATGGAGCGAACGGGCTGTGTAGCGAATAAGAACCGTAAATATCCGAAAAGAGTTCGAACACCGGGAAATGTTGCTCGAGTCAAGGAAAACCTGGAACAAATTCGGACGAAATGCCAACGCCGTTTATCTGTGCAAGTGGGAATTAAGAGAGAGTAGTGTCGAAACATTATATAAACGGACTTGCATCTGTATCCTCACAAAAGTGGTGCACTAGTTAAAGCACCCAGACGAACTTTTGCGTGTAGTATGCTTCCGGTGGTTTCTGGCTGAAGAGGAATCAGAACTTTAGTATCCTCACTTTTTCATTTTTTCAGACAAGGGCTGTTTCAACGCGTCAGGATACGTTAACTCACCGAATGTGCGCTATTATGCATTAGAAAATCCCGAACAGTACTTTGAACTGCCAATGCATAATCTCAAGATTGGTGCTTGGTGTGCAGTATCTGGTACCTGCATCGTAATAGGATTCTTTCACCACACTGTTAGTGCTAATCCGTATGTCAGGAAACTGTTTAATCTTTTGCGGATCAACCCACAGATGTTGAACGACTACATGGATATTTGCATCAAGACAGAGCAACATATCATACAATGTCTTGACAACCTTGTCTCGAACGCGTGAAATTTTCAATGAGGAAGGCACAGCCAGCAGACGTAGTGCATTTCCTTCCACCTCGATCACTCGATCTCTCTCCTTGTCGTTTTTACCTGTGGGGCAAACAGAAGTATCAGGTGTACTGAAATAGTCCTCACACACTGGGAGAGATACAGCAGAGCACTGAAAACGTATTGCTTCTATCCCTTACGCAGAGTTACCACGGGCGTGACACAGTTTGCTAAATCGAACATAGCGCACCATCAGGGTCAGCAGTGGCCTTCTCCAGCATCTTCTGCAACGGTTACTAACAGTTGTCCATCCCGCGTCAGTCTTATTGTAAATATTTTCCGGGTATTTTTTTTGGCCGATCCCGTATTTTGCTCACGATTCACATTCCACTTAAATACGGTTTTTGTATGTCCATACTTTTGACTGGAGGTCCTGGGGACCACGACCGTTCACTATTGTGAGGAACTGAAACGTCTACAACCGTCCTTATGACCTTATTTATTGTGTAGCCACCAGATTCGTCGCTTCAGTGCGCCATCTTCAGGCCGTAGCTGATGCTGAAAGGGTTACCATGATCCATATATACATTGCGTCAGTGGCCAACAGAACTATTTTACGCAGACTGTCTGTAACTGTGACGTCAGCACTCCAACCATCAACTGTGTGTATACACTAAATAGAGAAAGAAACTGGTACACCTGCCTAACACCGTGTAGGAGCACACAGAAGTGCCGCAACACGACGAGGCATGGACTTCACTAATGTCTGAAGTAGTGCTGGAGAGAATTGACACCATGAATCCTGCAGGGCTGTCCATAAATCCGTAAGAGTACGAAGGGGTGGGGATCTGTTCTGACAAGCACGTTGCAAGGCATCCCAGATATGCTCAATAGAGTTAATGTCTGGAGAGTTTGGTGGCCATCAAATGTCTTTAAATTCATAAGAGTGTTCCTGGAGCCACTCTGTAGCAGTTCTATATGTGTGAGGCGTGTCATTGTCCTGCTGGAATTGCCCAAGTCTCTCGGAATGCACAATGGGCATGAATGGATGAAGGTGAACACACAGGGTGCTTACGTAAGCGTCATGTGAGACTTGTATCTAGATGTATCAGGGCTCCCATATCACTCCAACTACACACGACCCACACGATTACAGGACCTCTACCAGCTTGAACAGCCCCCTGCTGACATGCAGGGTCCATGGATTCATGAGTTTATCTCCATACCAGTATACGTCCATCCACTCGATACAATTTGAAACGAGACTCGTCCGATCAGGTGACGTCCAATGTCGGTGTTGACGGGCCTAGGCGAGGCATAAAGGTTTGTGTCGCGCAGTCACAAAGGGTACACGAGTGGGCCTTCGGCTCCGAAAGCCCATATCGATGATATTCAGTTGAATGGTTCGCACGCTGACACTTGTCAGCATTGAAATCTGCAGTAATTTGCGGAAGGATTATACTCCTATCACGCTGAACGGTTCTCTTCAGTCGTCGACAGTCCCTTTCTAGCAGGATCTGTTTCCGGCCACAGCGATGTCTGAGATTTGATGTTTACCGGATTCCTGAGATTCACTGTACAGTCGTAAAATCGTGTGGGAAAATTCCCACCTCATAGCTACCTCGGAGATGCTGTGTCCCACCGCTCGTGTGGCGACTATAACACCACGTTCAAACTCACTTAAATCTTGACAGCCTGCCATTGTAGCAGCAGAAACTACGCCAGACACTTGTTGTCTTATATAGGCGTTGCCGACCTGAGCGCCGTATTCTGCCTGTTTACATATCTCCGTCGATCAATATGCATGACAATACCGTTTTCTTTGGCGCTTCAGTGTATGTATATAGTGAAATCCGTTCAGCATCAACAACGAACTGAAGATGATGTGTTGAAGCGCCGAAACTGGTAACTACACAATAAATACAGGATGTTTCAAAAATGACCGGTGTATTTGAAACGGCAATAAAAACTAAACGAGCAGCGATAGAAATACACCGTTTGTTGCAATATGCTTGGGACAACAGTACATTTTCAGGCAGACAAACTTTCGAAATTACAGTAGTTACAATTTTCAACAACAGATGGCGCTGCGGTCTGGGAAACTCTATAGTACGATATTTTCCACATATCCACCATGCGTAGCAATAATATGGCGTAGTCTCTGAATGAAATTACCCGAAACCTTTGACAACGTGTCTGGCGGAATGGCTTCACATGCAGTTGAGATGTACTGCTTCAGCTGTTCAATTGTTTCTGGATTCTGGCGGTACACCTGGTCTTTCAAGTGTCCCCACAGAAAGAAGTCACAGGGGTTCATGTCTGGCGAATAGGGAGGCCAATCCACGCCGCCTCCTGTATGTTTCGATAGCCCAAAGCAATCACACGATCATCGAAATATTCATTCAGGAAATTAAAGACGTCGGCCGTGCGATGTGGCCGGGCACCATCTTGCATAAACCACGAGGTGTTCGCAGTGTCGTCTAAGGCAGTTTGCACCGCCACAAATTCACGAAGAATGTCCAGATAGCGTGATGCAGTAATCGTTTCGGATCTGAAAAATGGGCCAATGATTCCTTTGGAAGAAATGGCGGCCCAGACCAGTACTTTTTGAGGATGCAGGGACGATGGGACTGCAACATGGGGCTTTTCGGTTCCCCATATGCGCCAGTTCTGTTTATTGACGAAGCCGTCCTGGTAAAAATAAGCTTCATCAGTAAACCAAATGCTGCCCACATGCATATCGCCGTCATCAATCCTGTGCACTATGTCGTTAGCGAATGTCTCTCGTGCAGCTATGGTAGAGGCGCTGAGGGGTTGCCGCGTTTGAATTTTGTATGGATAGAGGTGTAAACTCTGGCGCATGAGACGATACGTGGACGTTGGTGTCATTTGGACCGCAGCTGCAACACGGCGAACGGAAATCCGAGGCCGCTGTTGGATCACCTGCTGCACTAGCTGCGCGTTGCCCTCTGTGGTTGCCGTACACGGTCGCCCTACCTTTCCAACACGTTCATCCGTCACGTTCCCAGTCCGTTGAAATTTTTCAAACAGATCCTTTATTGTATCGCTTTTCGGTCCTTTGGTTGCATTAAACCTCCGTTGAAAACTTCGTCTTGTTGCAACAACACTGTGTTCTAGGCGGTGGAATTCCAACACCAGAAAAATCCTCTGTTCTAAGGAATAAACAATGTTGTCTACAGCACACTTGCACGTTGTGAACAGCACACGCTTACAGCAGAAAGACGACGTACAGAATGGCGCACCCACAGACTGCGTTGTCTTCTATATCTTTCACATCACTTGCAGCGCCATCTGGTGTAGAAAATTGTAACTACTGTAATTTCGAAAGTTTGTCCGCCTGAAAATGTACTGTTGTCCCAATTATATTGCAACAAACGGAGTATTTCTATCGCTGCTCGTTTAGTTTTTATTGCCGTTTCAAATATACCGGTCATTTTTGAAACACCCTGTAAGATCATAAGGACGGCTGATTGCGTCTTATTTTCTGACCGTCTTACATACGGTTTTGTGTTCCGAACATCTTCTGGAAACCCAGGTAAGTACGTGATGTCCGTAGAGCCTTGCAAGTACAAGTAACGGAAAGAGTTTCTTGTAATATTTAAAAACATCACACTATCGGCTGTGATAGTTACTTGAACCCTGAACAAGTTGATGCAACGAGTCGTCTACAACTCACTTGAGGACAGGTTTAGCGTGACTCGTCTGGGCTTCACACGTGAAGGGCTGAGCGACTCCAGACGACTCGGCGCTCGGCGGGAGACGCCCCCGCCTGCAGCCGGGCGAGAGCAACTTTCCGCCGCCTCGACCTCCGCGACCCGTTGCGTGAACTCACTTTCACTGCCGCCCGACCATAGGCAAGCCATTTTCTTTCTGCAGGCATTTCCGTAGCGCCTACTGCCACTTCACAGCAAAGGCGCATATTACACTGCTGTTCAACACGACTCCTCGTACACCAGTGGGAAACTGAACCAGCAGAGTAACTGACTCCTTGTGGTATGTCACGTCGGAGTTCTTTTAGTTACTACATTTTTCATCCCCTCCAAGTTTTCTGAACACGTCATAGCTATTTGGACAGAAAGAAGTATTAAACAAAGTTAACTCTTCCTTCTCACTTTGCATAAAACCGAATGTACAGATCTAACGGGATACGTCAAGCAAGGATTCGACTGTCTTAAAAGTCTAATACACTGTCGTCAACATCATTCATTAAATTTTCATCTAGTGGTGTCAAACACCTTTATACATTTCGAAAATCACAGAAAATAAAATCCTCCTCTCACGTGAAGTACACTCACAGTCCAAAAACCATCACTTTCTGTTCAAAATTGTTTTGTAAAGTCTTCCTCTAATTTTGCAGCTCGTAAGGAAAAATGTATGACTTTAAAAAATTATAACTTCATAAAAATTTTATCTCAGTAAATCAGTAAGTACTTGAATTTCTACTAATACACCTACTTTCACTAAACTTAAACATTTATTCTCCTCCTAGCTAAACAGGCAAAATCACAAAAACGCAAATCAAAAACTGAATCAAATGCTATTAAATTACAATGAAATGAATACTCTTATATGCATACAGGCGTTGATATAAGTCAACGAAGACAGTTGAAAATGTGTCCCCCGATCGGGACTCGATACCAGGATCTCCTGCTTGCATGTCAGACGCTATATCCTTTTCTTTTTTTTTTTTTTTTTCGGTGTTGGTCGTTGCGTTTGGTTTTGGCGGACGTCACATGACATCCGTTCAAGTCGATCGTTGATTTTAGTTTTATTTTTTATTACAGAGGGCCACAGCCTCTCTGACCAAACACGCTGAGCTACGGTCCCGGCATCCATCTGAGCCACCGAGGACACAGAGGATAGTGCGACTGCAGGGAATTATCTCTGGCACGTCTCCCGTGAGACCCACATTCGCAACTTATCGTCCCGCACTATATTCATAGTGCCTCTTCCCATCATACTCATTACTCGCGGCTTTACTGTCGATTCCCGTAAGAGTTCGGGCACTGTTTCGGCATCCGCACAGAAGAAGATGGTCAATTGGTCTTCATATATAAATCCTATTTCTTTTGAAAACGTTTGGCTGACGACATGGGACATTAGCGTCACCCAAATGATAAGCGGGAAATCCGAGTTCGAGTCCTGGTCCGGCACAAATTATCGTCGTCGCCAATCCATTCCCACAGCTTATGGTTATCCATATTCGCTACTGCGAAAACATGAAGTATAATTCATAACGACTGTAGTCGCCGCAACGGTTATTCAGAACAACACAGACACTGCAATAGCGGTTTCCATCGTCCTCAAAGGCGTCAAAGCGTCACCCATTCCACCCGTAATCAGCCGATACATGAAAAGAGAGAAACTAGATTTCTGCGGTCATGTAAGATACACAGAGGCGCCTAAGAAAATGGTATAGGCATGGGTATTCAAATACAAATATATATAAACAGGCAGAATACGCCGATGCGGTCGGCAACGCCTAAATAAGACAACAAGTGTCTAGCGCAGTTGTTGGATTGGTTACTGCTCCTACGATGGCAGGTTATCAAGATTTAAGTGAATTGGTCTTCATATATAAATCCTATTAACATAAACGAAGTCACGATAAAAGTGTTACAGGCAGAAACGGCAAGGACAATATGTGACAGTTTTCTGAGAAACATAGTGAACATAGTGTTATAGTCGGCGCACGACTGATATAGTGGGAATTTTCCCGTACGACCAGTTCACGAGTGTACCTTGAATATCAGGAATCCGGTAAAACATCAAATCTCTGACATCACTGTGGCCGGAAAAAGATCCTGCAAGAACGGGACCAACGACGACTGAAGAGAATCGTTCAACGTGACAGAAGTGGAACCGTTCCGGAAACTGCTACAGATTTCAACGCTGCGCCATCAACAGGTGTCAGCGTGCAAACGAAACATCATCGATGTGCCTTTCGGAGCCGAAGTCCCACTTGTGTACCCTTGATGACTGGGCGACACAAAGCTTTACGCTTCTCCTGGGCCCGTCAACACCGACATTCGACTGTTGACGACTGGAAACATGTTGCCTGGTCGGACGAGTCGCGTTTCAAACTGTATCGAGTGGATGGACATGTATGGTACGAATCCATGGACCCTGTATGTCAGCAGGGGACTGTTCAAGCAAGAGTGATATGGGACCCCTGATACGTCTAGATACGACTGTGACAGGTGACACGTACGTAAGCATCCTGTGTGATCACCTGCATCCATTTATGTCCATTGTGCGTTCCGAGGGACTTGGGAAATTCCAGCAGGACAATGCGAAACCCTACACGTCCAGAATCCCTGCAGAGTGGTTCCAGGAACTCTCTTCCGAGTTTAAACAATTCTACTGGCCACCAAACTCAGCAGACATGAACATTATTGAGCATATCTGGTATGCCTTGCAACATGCTGTTCAGAAAAGATCTCGACTCACTCGTAGTCTTACGGATTTATGGACAGCTCTGCAGGATTCATGGTGTCAGTACCCTCCAGCGCTACTTCAGACATAAGTTGAGTCCACCTCACGTGATGTTGTGCCACCTCTCCGTTCTCTCGGGGACCCTGCACGATATTAGGCAGGTGTACCAATTTCTTTGGCTCTTCAATGTATCTACATAGACACCACTAAGGAATTATTCAAAGGGACGGAAATCGGTAGATACGATCTAGATGTAGTGAGAAACAAATTATTTCAATTTCAGGAAAATGACTTTGTTTATTCAAGAGAAAGAACTTCACCAATTCAGAATGTCAATAAGGCGCTGGCCCCCATCTCGTTCTTATGCATGCCGTTATTCGGCTCGACATTGATTGATATAGTTGTTGGACGTCCTCCTAAGGGCTATCGAGCCAAATTCTGCCCAACTGGCGATTTAGATTGTCAAAATCGTAAGTTGGTTGTAGTGTCCTGCCATAATGCTCCAGACGTTCTGGGGACAGACCTGGCTACCTTGCTGGCCAAAGTAGGGTTTGACAAGCACGGAGTCGCGGAGCAGAAGCCTTTGCAGTGTGAGGGCGGCTATTATCTTGCTGAAATGTAAGTTCAGGATGGCTTGCCATGGAGGCAACAAAAAATGGTTCAAATGGCTCTGAGCACTATGAGACTTAACAGCTGAGGTCATCAGTCCCCTAGAACTTAGAACTACTTAAACCTAACTAACCTAAGGACATCACACACATCCATGCCCGATCCAGGATTCGAACCTGCGACCGTAGTGGTCACGCGGTTCCAGACTGACGCGCCTAGAACCGCTCGGCCACTCCGGCCGGCATGGAGGCAACAAAATGGGGTGTAGAATATCGTCACCGTAGCGCTGTGCTGTAAGGCTGCTGCAGGTGACAACGTAAGGGGTTCTTCTATGAAAAGAAATGGCACACCAAACCATCGTTCGGCTTGGCAGGCTGTATGGCGGGCAATAGTGAGGTTGGCATCCCACCGCCGTCTTGGTCGTCACCAGGCAAGTCTTCGCTAGTCATTGGGGCTAACTGCGAAGCGGACTCGTCACTGAAGACAATTTTGCTCCAGTCACGGAGATTCCAGTCCGAAGACGTGTTTGCAGACGTGCACAGACAGTGGTGTGATACCAGTCTGACTGTGCCCCGCCGTGCGGTCAGAGAAAGAGAGGCGACGGTCTGAAGTGCCATTTCATTTCAGAGCAGGACTCCTTCGGTTGTCATCCACATCACCCTTACAGTAGATCGGTATGTTGACGATATTCTACGCCCTGTTTTGTTGCCCTTGATGGCAAACTGTCCTGGGCTTACATTTTAGCAATATAATGCCCGTCCACACACA
This sequence comes from Schistocerca serialis cubense, assembly GCF_023864345.2. Lineage (NCBI taxonomy): Eukaryota > Metazoa > Arthropoda > Insecta > Orthoptera > Acrididae > Schistocerca > Schistocerca serialis. Next base: position 771,973,764 of record NC_064641.1, on the reverse strand, counting down.
GTGAGAGTTTCTTCTGATCGTCATCGTTCTTGCCAAACCTTACGTTGGCCTTCGCCGTCGCCCGATCTCTCCACAGTGAAGATCGTTTGTGAGCGTTATGGGCAGGGCCGTCCAACCAGCTCGGTGTTCTGACAATGTTTGATGCTAATTGGTCAGAATTCGGCACCATATCCCTCAGGAGGATATCCAGCAACTGTTCAATTAATGCCAAGCTGAATAACTGCTTGCATAAGGGCCAAAGGTAGACCAACGAGTTATTGACTTTCTCAATTTGTGAAGCTTTTCCTCTTGATTAATAATTGCACTATCTATTTTTTATTTTTATTATTGTTGTTTTAATTTTTTTTTACAAGTTTTCCCTTAGAGTCTATTTGCTGGCTACTTGTCACCACCTTGCACATCACGACAGTGTTGATAGTGCACTAGTCGTGTCCGACGATGATAGCCTGCCAGATGAATTTCAACATTGAGGACAGTTTTCTGACGGTAGGCCTATTCTGAAAAACAGGTAGCGCATTCCAGCGACATCGAGTCCTGCTGAGGGAACAAAATGAACGAACAGCGGCACCTTGTCTCATAGATTTATTGCCACACTTCGGCGGTATTTTCTCATAAATCGGAAAGTACTCATCAGACACAGCTTTAGATTTATCTATAGTTTAATCTTTGTTGTGTCCTGCCTCGATATATACGAGAATCTGCGTAAGCGTCGATTATTATTTTGGCCGGACATGTCTGAGCCGTGGTAAAAATTGCTGTTTTGAAGAGCCCGCCGCAGCGCGTAGTGTGAAGCAGACACCCTCCGTTTCTGGCGGTGGCGCCGCTGGGGCAATCGCAGCTTTGGTGTCTCCCTCTGGTGGCAAAGGGGAAAGGTTGCCTGTTCACGTGCATTTAAGGGGCGCTATGAGCTCGCCAGTGGGTCAGTCTGGGTCAGCCTCTCGTCCCCAGCTTGCTAGTCTGTCTCTCGTCCGCAGTTGTTAGGCAGTTAGTGTCTCTCTGTCGTTCAGAATGCTAGTATGTCTGTCGTTCGGATCAACCTTTAAAGCCGGCAAAATGAGAGTCTTTCCACTCCGCGAGTAAGAGAACTCAGCGAGTGATCGCCCGGTCGGGGCTTAGTTCCTGCATCTGAAGCTGTGCGTTAGGCCGCCAATCTACTCGAGTTTGCTCAGGCAATGGTCATTGGCGGTTGGATCGATCGGTTGGTCGGTCGCGCACTGAGACACAAGATGACTTGTCCGTCTTGAGCGTCGGCGCATGTGAGGTCGCCGCGGCGTTTAGCGAGGGGTAGTGACTTCACGGTCGACACGAGAGCAACAGGAGTCAACCCACGACATCAGTCTGGCCGGTGCGAGCTGCGACGCCGTGAGACGGGAGATCGGCGCGCCTTCCTGCTTCCGGAGAATCGACTGGCAGCATACGGTTCGGGAGAGCGATTTGGGGGTGCTGAGCCAAGTCTTCTCGAGAAATCGCAGTTTATTAGAAGTTAAGGGATTGGCGATATGTTGTTTGATTTACTCTTGTTAAATTCTACTTGTTTTCTTGGTGAGGTCACCAGCCGTTTTGCTTTGTGGTCGTCCCATCATTCTTCTCCGTTTGCCCACCCGCAGGAAGGTGGTTGTTTGTAAATTGGGTGGTCTGCTTTTCCCTTGTCGAGTAGGGGCGGGTTAGAGCAACCTGCGGTTTGGGTTGTTCGGTAATCTCCCTATCAATTTACCGTACGTTAGTATCTGCCTCTGTCATGTTTGTCGGATTTGGTGTGTTAGTGAGTTTATTGCTTGGAGTGTAACGGCCTAATACCTGAAATATGTTTTGATCCTTGGAAACTTTGATATTATTGCCTATGATCTTGAGAGGCGGTATCTGTGTACTGTAGAGCATCTTAACTATTGTTTGTCCAACCTTGTAGAATTTTATGTAAGATAGCATTTCATGGGCCTTCATTTAAATGATTATTTTAGTATATAAAGTTACCACCCTTTCACCGTAAGACTTTTCTTAGAAGTTAAAATCAAGTTGCACCTTCGGTGGCAAGGTTAATATTTTAATTGTTAGTGTTTTGTACCATTTCCATCCCTCCTACGAGGGGTGCATAGTTTGTGTGCTTGTGTATATTGTTAATACTCTTAGTTTAAAGTCATCTGGTGTGTTGCAGATTTGCAACAGTGTAGTCTTTCAGAGGTTGTTGTGAGCGGTCGTAACTACGGCCGTGTCAAAATGGAGCAACAAGTTTCTCTGCTCGAAAGCTCATACAGTCAAAACTTGTTTCTTCATACAGTCAAAACTTGTTTCTTTCTGCCTCTGAATAAATTGTAACTTCGATATTTAGAGGGTGATTTCTGATTATAATTTTAAATTGTTTCTTTTAAAAAATGCTTTTAGGCACTATTAAAGTGAGTAAAATTCCCATTTGTTAAAAGGAATTTGGTTATGATTTCATCAGTCACTCCCTGGCAACTACTTCCATGCTTACATAGTGTGATTAAATGTGTTAATGTTCTTGATGAATCGCTAGTAAATAAAATAAATTCTTGAAAATAAATCACGGTTCAATGCCGTAACTAGGTGATGAAGAGGATGATCATACAAGTGTTGGTTAACAAGTGTCACTAATGAGAGAGCGGTTAGGTACCCAGATGATATTACAGGAACAATGGTTACCAAATGCAAAACTGTCATCAAGAAAGATAGGAAAGTGTCTGTGTTAGGTCCAAGTGATAAAGCCACTATCAACTTAAATAAATGAGGACCTGACGACATTTAGTCCAGACCTGGTTCAAATGGTTCAAATGGCTCTGAGAAATATGGGACTTAACATCTTAGGTCATCAGTCCCCTAGAACTTAGAACTACTTAAAACCTAACTAACCTAAGGACATCACACACATCCATGCCCGAGGCAGGATTCGAACCTGCGGCCGTAGCAGTCCCGCGGTTCCGGACTGCAGCGCCTAGAACCGCAAGACCACCGCGGCCGGCTGCTCAGACCTGGCAAACACAGAAAATTTGTGGTTAAGGCTGAAAGGTGTTATATGCAGTGGCCTGTCTAGGTATGTTCCAAATAAAGTAATAACGTATAGCAAAAATCCCATGCCGGTCGCTGTTAGCCTTCGAAGAATAATGCGAGAAAAGGGCCTAATACATTCTCTCTACAAAATACACTACAGGGAAACTGATAGAAAATTTAACCCTCATATTATGCAGAGTCCACCTTCTCAAAAAGAGTAAGTTACTTTATATTTTAGAATATTGAAAAAATATGTATTCTTTATAGTGAATTCTTCTACTATATATCATACATGTTTTAGATTTTTCAATTAAAATTAACCGAAAGTTTAAACATTAGTAGCAGATGTCACTTTCCGCAGTGAACCTAGTATCCTATATTTTCAGGTTCAGGACATTAATTACATATCAGTATCTCATTAAGAAGCATGTTGTGAGTAAAATTCGATAACAATAAACGAAATTCTCATTTTTAAATTCTTTTTTTGTGGCGGTTATAACATACCCACAGCTTGGTAGTACACGTTATTGAAAATGCGTTGATATTGCTCACATTGTGCTAAAAGGTATTTTTAGGTTATGGACCCTGATTAAACGTCAATAAGTCATCAAAAACTGTTTGCTGAACTAATTTAACAACAATTGACGATTTCATTTTACTTTATTGTGAGCATATGAAGTACCCTCCCTTCATAAGGTGCGTTATAGAAAATGTGTTGGTTTTGTTGGGGTTAACAGTATCTTGTGCATCCGTGAAAAGGGCCACGCACGAAGTCCACAGTTATTTCCACAGTCAGATCCTGGCGAAAAACTATCAGAAAATCCTAGGAACTTCTGGTCATAAGAAAAGTCGATCAAAAGATCCAAAACTACCGTTACATGTGTTGTGGTTCCGTATGTTGTTGCAACTGAAGACAACAGACGAAAAGGAGAAATTTCAACTTTCGTATTTCAAAATATATTCACCCAAGAGTGTGCTGTCGTATCAAAGTTTTGCGTAACCATTCGGAGATTTGATACTTTTCCCGTCATGCCAGCTGTGAAACCTAACCAAACTGTACATACCTTAGTGTGTATACTGACAATGCGCTGTGTTGTAGAAGAAAACTTAAGTCGTGAGGGAATATTTGTAGAGAGACTATTAGGAGCGTGGCGAACAAAATCAAAGGAAAACTGCTGGATAAGTTTATTCGAGCTTACGACAGCTAGGTTCGTTTCAGGAGCGTCAAATCGAATGTTTATCACGGTAAGCCGATAAAGGATATTGCAAATGTTATACTCTTAACAAAATAAAATAAAAGATACTCTACCACAAACGAAAATTTAATAAATGATCTCCTAGCGTCGACAATAGAACGGGAAATGAAAAAAAGGGGTATTTATTAATCTCAGACAGGAAGAGGTGAAGTACGCAATCCAACACTTACGTATTACAGCAAGTTGTGGATATGTATTAAAATTGTCCTGCACGCAGGAAATCACAATTTTACTGTCAGTGTTCCGTGTGCCACATTAGGGCCTGCAGTCTCTCTCTTACACCTGACTAGATTCCCTTAGTGATTCAACATTACAGTACGTATAGTACTTGAGCAATAATAATGAGAAAGGTTGTACATACGGACACGTTTCGAACAAAGCAGAATACCTTGAACGACTAGAGATAGGACGTTCATATTCACAGGTTACGTACTTTAGTAAGTTCTACAGAAATGATTAGCATTTCTGTTGCCTAGTAAGCACAGGGTCTGCCATGAGTTATGATAACTTGTTCCATGCGCGATGGCATCGACGCGTATAAGGCACGAATGGCGTCCTTTGGTACAGCCATCCAAGCTGCATTCACCTGGTTCCAGAGTTCACCTGTGGTGGCTGGCACTGGGTCGCAGTGCTGCACCTGTCTTTTCACCAAATGCCACACATTTTCAATTGGCGACACCTCTGGTGATCTGGCAGGTCAAGGCAAAAGGATGACATTCTGTGACATCAAGAAGGCACGTATTCTTGCAGCAGCATGTGATCGAGCATTGACATGCTGAAAAATGGCGTCTGCGGCGTTGAGCAGAAATCGTAGGGCTAAAGGACGCAGGATGTCATTCACGTAGGACACATTGGTCACAGGGCCCTGGACACACACCAACTGCGATTTGTGGTTGTACCCAACAGCACCCCACACCATAAGGCCTCGAGTTGTGCTGCATATCTTGTGCGAATGCATTCACCTGGTGGTGCTCCCCCTGACTGTGGCGAAAGAAAATGCGGCCTTCATTTTCAAGCAGACAGAACCTGGACTCGTCCGAAAACACTATCTGTGCCATTCTTATCCCCAGCGACGTTTTTCCACGCACCATTACCGTCCACCACGTTTCTGAACATTCCTCAAAGATGAGCGGAAAAGTGGACGACGCTCATGTAACTCACGCGGTAATAAGCGGCAACGGACTGTCATTCCTGATAGTGTACGATGTGTCCCACTATTCCACTATTGCACCAGAGCCGAGGAGTACGCAGATCTGTCCTGCAATGCCGTTCGGATGAGGTATCGATCTGCTCTGGGAGTGGTTCGGGTGGTGCGACCATGAACCATTCTACACACACCCGTTGCACTACCGAAACACTTCGTCCCAGACGAACAGCAGTTTCCTCGATGGGCGCATCACATTCTCTCAAGCCAATAATGGGCCCTCTTTCAAACTTATTGATTTGACGGTACGGTTCGCGCAGACGTTTGTGAGGCATCCTGGACGTCTGCTCAAGAGACACTCATCCATTATCTTCGGTTCATAGCGGCAACGAGAGCCGCAGGCATATTTTGGCGTTAGGTGCTGTTGCTCCGCGATATCGATGTTGTCCTTGAACCCACTGCCCGACATACACTCCTGGAAATGGAAAAAAGAACATATTGACACCGGTGTGTCAGACCCACCATACTTGCTCCGGACACTGCGAGAGGGCTGTACAAGCAATGATCACACGCACGGCACAGCGGACACACCAGGAACCGCGGTGTTGGCCGTCGAATGGCGCTAGCTGCGCAGCATTTGTGCACCGCCGCCGTCAGTGTCAGCCAGTTTGCCGTGGCATACGGAGCTCCATCACAGTCTTTAACACTGGTAGCATGCCGCGACAGCGTGGACGTGAACCGTATGTGCAGTTGACGGACTTTGAGCGAGGGCGTATAGTGGGCATGCGGGAGGCCGGGTGGACGTACCGCCGAATTGCTCAACACGTGGGGCGTGAGGTCTCCACAGTACATCGATGTTGTTGCCAGTGGTCGGCGGAAGGTGCACGTGCCCGTCGACCTGGGACCGGACCGCAGCGACGCACGGATGCACGCCAAGACCGTAGGATCCTACGCAGTGCCGTAGGGGACCGCACCGCCACTTCCCAGCAAATTAGGGACACTGTTGCTCCTGGGGTATCGGCGAGGACCATTCGCAACCGTCTCCATGAAGCTGGGCTACGGTCCCGCACACCGTTAGGCCGTCTTCCGCTCACGCCCCAACATCGTGCAGCCCGCCTCCAGTGGTGTCGCGACAGGCGTGAATGGAGGGACGAATGGAGACGTGTCGTCTTCAGCGATGAGAGTCGCTTCTGCCTTGGTGCCAATGATGGTCGTATGCGTGTTTGGCGCCGTGCAGGTGAGCGCCACAATCAGGACTGCATACGACCGAGGCACACAGGGCCAACACCCGGCATCATGGTGTGGGGAGCGATCTCCTACACTGGACGTACACCACTGGTGATCGTCGAGGGGACACTGACTAGTGCACGGTACATCCAAACCGTCATCGAACCCATCGTTCTACCATTCCTAGACCGGCAAGGGAACTTGTTGTTCCAACAGGACAATGCACATCCGCATGTATCCCGTGCCACCCAACGTGCTCTAGAAGGTGTAAGTCAACTACCCTGGCCAGCAAGATCTCCGGATCTCTCCCCCATTGAGCATGTTTGGGACTGGATGAAGCGTCGTCTCACGCGGTCTACACGTCCAGCACGAACGCTGGTCCAACTGAGGCGCCAGGTGGAAATGGCATGGCAAGCCGTTCCACAGGACTACATCCAGCATCTCTACGATCGTCTCCATGGGAGAATAGCAGCCTGCATTGCTGCGAAAGGTGGATATACACTGTACTAGTGCCCACATTGTGCATGCTCTGTTGCCTGTGTCTATGTGCCTGTGGTTCTGTCAGTGTGATCATGTGATGTATCTGACCCCAGGAATGTGTCAATAAAGTTTCCCCTTCCTGGGACAATGAATTCACGGTGTTCTTATTTCAATTTCCAGGAGTGTATTTGAAATGCAATGCATTTCTGCAGAACGTACTAATGTATATCTCCTGCAAATATGAACGTTCTATCTCTAGTCGTTCAAGATGTTCTGAACATGGGTGTATATAAGCAGAGTGTATAACGCTACGGTGATCAACAGGCCTATCCCTTGGTACATTCGTCCTCATCCTTCACGGAACAGCCCAAGGGCCAATTTCTGTTCCGTGTTATAATTTCATTGTAAAATCAGTTGAAATATTTACATGTATACTCCAATAAGGCACAATACGGTGTGCGGCGGAGCTATCCAACGCACTTGCGTCCCCGCGTCACCTCCTCATTTCTTTTGAGAAAAAAATTTGGAACAAAATAAATACCTTGTTTTGGAATCGAGTCGATAAAATACATTAACTCAACTGATGATTCCGAAACATTTTTTATTTTAACATAACATTTCCAGATATAACTATGAATTTCCCGTAGAACCCTACTCACTAATGCGTAATAATGCAGCTAAAATTGCAATTTGCAATAGTTTCATAAAAAATATAAAGTTCATAAATTTTATGAAATTATGCACACAAAGTATTTTCGTGATATTAGTAGATGTAAATCTGTCAGTCTTCTTTTGCAGTAGATGACAGAGCTTTGTAATTATTTCTCAAAATTTGGGAACTTTTAAATAAGTGTTTAATGCATTTGCTTTCCCACAGACCTACCCTCGTTAAGTCGGTGATGTCACACTGATCCAGAGCCACATGACTGTTAACTGTTGTCACATACTCCTTTAATAAAGAGCTCGAAGTTACACACTAAGCACATACGCATACTTGCTTGCCTTTCATTATCATACGTTAATTATTCATTTTGCTTCATGAAATTTTAATTACTACTGGGACACTCAGTACATCAAATCAATTTCAGGACGCTTTCATTAAAAAAACTCTTATAAATAACGTCATTGTTCTTGTAAAAGCACAAAACAGACCAGCTGCAAGTTCTGTCTCTTGATTTAATATGGATACAAACAGATTTTCTGGTCGGTGATTAAACTAGTCCGTCATCACGAATCTTTTAGTTATTATTTGATATCCTGATATCCATAACCTTCGTGTCCCTTTTTATACATTTTGTCCGTTCATTCTGCCATCGACAAAGGGTCGCGTTCTTAAACAGCGCAAAAGCAGCTTGCTGAACGACATGAAAGAACACAACAGTCTCGTCTGATACCCACCTCAGCCTTATAACCGGCGCCTACATTATTACTTTCCTGTCAGTACCAGCGGAAAATAGCTGCGTAGTGAAATGTGTCCCTCAGGCCCTCATGTACATCCGGGCTATGCAGTAGGGTCGGGCTAGACGCGTCCTTTCCTTGTTAAAGATCACTTAATAAAGATACAAGAACACTTTTAAGTTGTGTACAAGTTCTTTAATTTTCTGCCGGTGATTAAACTAGCCCGTCATCAGGAATCATTTATTGGTATTAATGGCATCCAAGTTTTCAGCAGGTGTGCTGCCTAGTACCTAGTCAGCGTTGCTTTTTGTCAAGAGGTGCAGTGGTGGGTGGAACAAAACATAAACGTTGATGTCACATCTTTTGCTGATCTTACTGACCACAGTATCTAAAATTCGTCTGTATAACGGGAATGGTAAGATGTTAACAGAGCACTGAAAGACCTGAGTCGAAACAAGGCCCCGGGAGTAGACAACATTCCATTAGAACTATTGACAGCCTTGGGAGAGCCAGTCCTGACAAAACTCTACCATCTGGTGAGCAAGATGTATCAGACAGGCGAAATACTCTCAGACTTCAAGAAGAATGTAATAATTCCAATCCCAAAGATATCAGGTGCTGACAGATGTAAAAATTACCGAACAATCAGTTTAATAAGTCACGGATGCAAAATACTAACGCGACTTCTTTACAGACGAATGGAAAAACTGGGCGAAGCCGACCTAGGGGAACATCATTTTGGATTCCGTAAAAATGTTGCAACACGTGAGACAATACTTACCCTACGACTTATATTAGAAGAAAGATTAAGGAAAGGCAAACCTACGTTTCTAGCATTTGTAGACTTAGAGAAAGCTTTTGACAATGTTGACTGGAATACTCTATTTCAAATTCTGCAGGTGGCAAGGGTAAAATACAGGGAGCGAAAGGCTATTTTCAATTTGTTAAGAAACCAGATGGTAGTTATAAGAGTCGAGCGGGATGAAAGGGAAGCAGTGGTTGGGAAGGGAGTGAGACAGTGTTGTAGCCTCTCCCCGATGTTATTCAATCTGTATATTGAGCAAGCAGTGAAGGAAACAAAAGAAAAATTTGGAGTAGGTACTAAAATCCATGGAGAAGAAATAAAAACTTTGAGGTTCGCCGATGACATTGTAATTCTGTCAGAGGCAGCAAAGGACTTGGAAGAGCAGTTGAATGGAATGGACAGTGTGTTGAAAGGAGGGTATAAGATGAACATCAACAAAAGCAAAACGAAGATAATGGATTGTAGTCGAATTAAATCGGGTGATGCTGAGGGAATTAGATTAGGAAATGAGACACTTAAAGTAGTAAAGGAGTTTTGCTATTTGGGGAGCAAAATAACTGATGATGGTCGAAGTAGAGAGGATATAAAATGTAGACTGGCAATGGCAAGGAAAGCGTTTCTGAAGAAGAGAAATTTGTTAACATCGAGTATAGATTTAAGTGTCAGGAAGTGGTTTCTGAAAGTGTTTGTATGGAGCGTAGCCATGTATGGAAATGAAATGTGGACGATAACTACTTTGGACAGGAAGACAATAGAAGCTTCCGAAATGTGGTGCTACAGAAGAATGCTGAAGATTAGATGGGTAGATCACATAACTAATGAGGAGGTATTGAATAGGATTGGGGAGAAGAGAAGTTTGTGGCACAACTTGACTAGAAGAAGGGATCGGTTGGTAGGACATCTGAGGCATCAAGGGATCACCAATTTAGTATTGGGAGAGCAGCGTGGAGGGTAAAAATCGTAGAGGGAGACCAAGAGATGAATACACTAAACAGATTCAGAAGGATGTAGGTTGCAGTAGGTACTGGAAGAAGCTTGCACAGGATAGAGTAGCATGGAGAGCTGCATCAACCGAGTCTCAGGATTGAAGACCACGACAACAACAACGGGAATGGTTCAGATATGATTTTTCCATAGTTTTATTGGAACGGCTGTTCAGGCCACAATTAAGATCGTACCCAGACACCTGAGTCTCGTCTGGACCCTCTAGTGCAGCCAGTGTTCGGGTTTCGTAAGTGTGTCTCTGGAATCGGCGCAGTAGCGACCGGCCGGTCTGCGGCAGCTAGCAGCTGGCCGCGCGACCTCCGGTCGTTCCGTCCGCCGGCGAAAGGAAAGGGAGGCCGGACGAGCTGGCGAACTGGTAGCCGCCGTCTTGAGAAACGCCGGCGCCGGCGCTTCCAATCACTTCTCACCTTCAGAGGGCCCGGGAGGAACAGCGAAAGTGTGCCGCTGTGCTGCCGCAGCCGCTGCCGCTGCCGACGCCGGTCGCAACAAGTACGTGAATTACGTGAGCGTCAGGCGCGGGTCGACTGGACGTGGCCCCTACTCCCCTACCGGCGGCCACCGCTGACCTTCCTACGTGACGAGACTAAAGCGACAAGGAACGCTCTCTGCAGCTCAGGCCTTTCTGCACGGAGATTGTTCTGTAGAAGGTTCTGCAGTAGCGCCGCAGACATTTCCGCTATTTTCAATGGCAGATCTACCTTAAGGGGGGCAGGACATCAAACTAGCCGACTTGGAGCAGGAGAGGCATCACAGGACATTTTAATTTCCGGTGTCTATACTTTTACAAATAAATTCTTAAAACTTTGTCAGCAACACCAGGAAGGATTCAGGATTCACACTCTTTGCAGTGGAAATTCGAAAACATAACAAAATAAATTTTTTTTACGTGCGAAATTTCATCATTTTTTCACTTACTAATGACTGCATCTGTTGCTATAGGTACACTTTTCTTCCTAAATAAGAGAGATTCTTCGATGAATTTTGGACAGCATACATACCATACTCACAGGTGTATTAAACTGTAGAATTTATTTAATTTATGAAAAAACGAATAAATGGTTATATTTTAAACTTCATGTTTAGAAAAAAACACAAATTTTATAGTTAATTACCTCAATTTTTAACACAGTTTTTAATATATTTGGAAAATTCTAGAGTTTCATACACCTGTGAGTATGGTTTGTATGCTGTGCAAAAGTCATCGAAGAATCTCTCTTACTTATGAAGAAAAGTGTACCTATAGCAACAAATACTGCCATTAGTAAGTGAAAAAATGATGAAATTTCACACGTAAAAAAAAATCATTTCGTTATGTTTTCGCACTTCCACTCCTATGAGTATGAATTCTGAATCCTTCCTGCTCATGCTGACAAAGTTATATGAATTTATTCGTAAAAGTATAGATAGTAGAAATTAAAATGTCCTGTGGTGCCTCTCCTGCTCGAAGTCGGCCCGTTTGACGTCCTACCCCCCTTAATCCTTCAATTACCAATTTTTTTCGCAGTAATAATAATTAGCGTACTGTTATTTTAATTACTGTACTCAGAAGTAGCAATATGAAAAAATGTTGAACAATGACCAGACACGGATCTAGGGAAGCGGAACGCACTGGAAGCTTACTGAATGTCAAGAGAAACTTTTAAAAACATTTATTTGACATCAATGGTAAGGATGGGAAAAACCGATACATAAAACTGATACCGATATTTTTTTTCTGAATAACCGATATTTTTCGGTATTTGTTTGCTCTCGGCTATAACAGGTGTTTTTATTTTTTCTAATAACCGGGTAAAAAACTGAAATATCGGTTAGCCATAGCAGCAGTGCTAAATTTATTGTTTTTAAATAAACCTTTTTTCAAAGAGTGAGTAATTCGTATCTGTAAAATTTTCATTGCTTTGTAAATATTGCGTTATTATTGAAAATGGGAGAAGCTATCAGCTCCATTTTGATAACGATGCCAACAGAAATGAGGAACACATGGCATGAGACTTCGTACAGCATTGCTGAGGCAATAATTGTTACTGCTGCTGTTGCTGTTACCATGTGTCGAGGCCTATTAGAAGGTACCCGTGTACATGCAGAGTGGAAGACTTTCCGCATCTGGCCTATATGGTAGTTTTTCACTGTGGTCGTTGGGCATTAGGTATGTCACAGAACGGAATAATACATAGCGTGGAGGTTTAAATGGTTCAAATGGCTCTGAGCACTATGGGACCTAACATCTGAGGTCATCAGTCCCCTAGATTTAGAATTACTTAAACCCAACTAACCGAAGGACATCACACATATCCATGCCCGAGGCAGGATTCGAACCTGCGACCGTAGCGATATCGCGGTTCCAGACTGAAGGGCCTAGAACCGCTCAGGCCACAATGGCCGGTTCACTGCCTGGAAGTATTTTACGAAGTGCGCTATCAGTGAAGTAAAATGCTCCGCCCGCATCTCGTGGTCGTGCGGTAGCGTTCTCGCTTTACACGCCCGGGTTCCCGGGTTCGATTCCCGGCGGGGTCAGGGATTTTCTCTGCCTCGTGATGGCTGGGTGTTGTGTGATGTCCTTAGGTTAGTTAGGTTTAAGTAGTTCTAAGTTCTAGGGGACTGATGACCATAGATGTTAAGTCCCATAGTGCTCAGAGCCATTTGAACCATTTTTTAAAATGCTCCATGTGCTTTGAAGCTTAAAAAAGGGAGGAGCTGCAACAAACTTGCTTCTCAGTATGAGGAGAAAACTTAACAGTTCGTTCACAGTTTACACCAAAAGTAGAATGTAGCTGATCCGCTGCTTGTGCCTACATAACGTGCATTTATGGGCTGAACACGAAAAACAGACTTCTTCAACCTCAATTTTCACCTTTTAGCATTGACTACGCGTGATGTCCAAATAGTGGTATAATCGGTCATTACAACATGATTTTTGAACTGCGTTAAAAAAAAAGAAAATTCGAAAAAAAAGAGTCAGTAGGAGAGTATCAATGGTTTTCTGTAGTAGTCAACCACTTATCACTTCTCGAGAAAAGCAACGAACGGTGGACCAACTTTTATCTTCCCATTCAGTTTAATGTTTTGATTCTATGTTTTGAAGCTGAGGCAACCAAAATTTTTCAATTTTTGTTAGGCTTCTACGCTTATTACAGGATGCAACAGAAATAAAAAAAAACTGATAATCTGTTGTTTCAGAAACTGATTATTCTCTAAGCGGATGTAATAGTCCGCTTAAACTGGCGTTGGAGAAACCGATATAACCGAAAACCGTTTGTTTGAGCGATAACTGCCTTCCCAATCAGTATCCCAAACAAGACTCACACATTCCCGCACAGTTTTACCGTGTTCTGTCGCATCACTCACTTCTTAACAAAAAATTTAACTCTCGAAATATTGTCTACACTACTAAATGCTCTTTTCAATTTTATGTAGAACACCAATTAGTAAAAATCACAAATTCATAAAATAAAAATTTCAAATATTTTTTTTGAAAATAATTTTTATGCAGGGTATGATTATGGTGCATTTATTTAAGAAACATCGTAAAATGAACTAGTTCACATTGATTACAAGCTAACTATGAACGGTACGAGAGCATAGTCTAGTGCATGACTGGATCGACGACTGCCGAGTATGGCGCACATCCTGTAAGTTGAGTGTACAATAGGTATAGTTCGTATAAGGTTGTACATATATCAAAGTTATTCATTAATATCAACGTTTCCTGCGACTGTAAAATTACTGAAAGGTGGCATCTATGACCTGCAGACTCGTCCTGATGTCTGAACAGCAAAAGGCAACTTTTGTTAGCAAATATTTATTAATAACAATTAGGTGATTCACGCCAGAATAAACCTACTTTCCCTACGAGTACCTTTGCTGACGTCACGGGCGATTTCTGCATAGGCACTTCATCCCACTAGCTCTGAAAGCGCCAGATGGCCAAACGCCTCTGCTAGCCAGCTTGGGAAACACCGCTCGGCCCTTAAGCCACGTTTTCCTAGCTGCGCGAATTCGTCGCAGCATGCTGCGGAATACACGTGCGCCTTCCGCTGTGCGATTTGGGTCGCAGGATGCTGCGTGGTGCGTTTTCCTAGGCGCGGCGCGGTGCACGTCAGAACCTGAAAAACGAGACTTTTTTCTAAGAATCTGACAACTGAATCTGATAGAGTGATACGAGAACCACGTCCTGATACCTTTTCTTAACTCAATGAAAATTTTGTGCTACTGAAATAAATAAATACACTCCTGGAAACTGAAATAAGAACACCGTGATTTCATTGTCCCAGGAAGGGGAAACTTTATTGACACACTCCTGGGGTCAGATACATCACATGATCACACTGACAGAACCACAGGCACATAGACACAGGCAACAGAGCATGCACAATGTCGGCACTAGTACAGTGTATATCCACCTTTCGCAGCAATGCAGGCTGCTATTCTCCCATGGAGACGATCGTAGAGATGCTGGATGTAGTCCTGTGGAACGGCTTGCCATGCCATTTCCACCTGGCGCCTCAGTTGGACCAGCGTTCGTGCTGGACGTGCAGACCGCGTGAGACGACGCTTCATCCAGTCCCAAACATGCTCAATGGGGGACAGATCCGGAGATCTTGCTGGCCAGGGTAGTTGACTTACACCTTCTAGAGCACGTTGGGTGGCACGGGATACATGCGGACGTGCATTGTCCTGTTGGAACAGCAAGTTCCCTTGCCGGTCTAGGAATGGTAGAACGATGGGTTCGATGACGGTTTGGATGTACCGTGCACTATTCAGTGTCCCCTCGACGATCACCAGTGGTGTACGGCCAGTGTAGGAGATCGCTCCCCACACCATGATGCCGGGTGTTGGCCCTGTGTGCCTCGGTCGTATGCAGTCCTGATTGTGGCGCTCACCTGCACGGCGCCAAACACGCATACGATCATCATTGGCACCAAGGCAGAAGCGACTCTCATCGCTGAAGACGACACGTCTCCATTCGTCCCTTCATTCACGCCTGTCGCGACACCACTGGAGGCGGGCTGCACGATGTTGGGGCGTGAGCGGAAGACGGCCTAACGGTGTGCGGGACCGTAGCCCAGCTTCATGGAGACGGTTGCGAATTGTCCTCGCCGATACCCAGGAGCAACAGTGTCCCTAATTTGCTGGGAAGTGGCGGTGCGGTCCCCTACGGCACTGCGTAGGATCCTACGGTCTTGGCGTGCATCCGTGCGTCGCTGCCGTCCGGTCCCAGGTCGACGGGCACGTGCACCTTCCGCCGACCACTGGCGACAACATCGATGTACTGTGGAGACCTCACGCCCCACGTGTTGAGCAATTCGGCGGTACGTCCACCCGGCCTCCCGCATGCCCACTATACGCCCTCGCTCAAAGTCCGTCAACTGCACATACGGTTCACGTCCACGCTGTCGCGGCATGCTACCAGTGTTAAAGACTGCGATGGAGCTCCGTATGCCACGGCAAACTGGCTGACACCGACGGCGGCGGTGCACAAATGCTGCGCAGCTAGCGCCATTCGACGGCCAACACCGCGGTTCCTGGTGTGTCCGCTGTGCCGTGCGTGTGATCATTGCTTGTACAGCCCTCTCGCAGTGTCCGGAGCAAGTATGGTGGGTCTGACACACCGGTGTCAATGTGTTCTTTTTTCCATTTCCAGGAGTGTATTTAAGATTTAAAGAAAAGTTGATTTTTCGCGCTACTTGATATTTACCACGCCACATCTCCTAAACTGTCGTACAGTAACATACCTTTATTGTTGCCATCAGTAGTATGTGTCGATAACGTCTGAAAAAGTTCTCGCCAATAGAGTCGGTAATAGTGAAGTAATAAATTAAAATGTAAGGTCTGACGCGGAACTTACCAAACGAACGTCCGAAATGTAGTAAGCGACAGCCTTTTTCCAGTTACGTTTTTTGTGGGGGGTGAAAGCGAGAAAACATTTCTGAAAGGTTTGAAATAATTTTTACAGTTTGTTGGAAGTCTCCTAGACGAGAGCAGTTTTGTGCGGTTCGTTGGCGTGACGCTATTTCTTGCGCACTGCGAGGACCTCTCTCTATGCCCAGGGCAGCGCAGCACGACAGTAGCAGCGGAGACAGTGAAGGCCAAACATGCAGCGCAGTGCTCCAGCTAAAAAATGTTAATTTGGTCACTCCGCAGGTACATGGAAGTTAGGGAAGAGGAGGAGGACTGTGTGTTATTGGAAAGAGTACTCAGGAACCTCAATGCAGTGAGGCGAGTGTTCTTGCATCGTGAAGAAGAAAGAACGTATCAAATGTCAGATGCGGAGAAGTTTATGGCATTTTTCAGATTCACACTCAGTCAGTTTCATTATTATCTTTCGTTAACTGAAACGAACTGAGAAGTAATTCCAGTAACCGAGTGGCAAAATGTGGACATAATAAAAGACATCTACATCTAGATCGTACTCCACAAGCGAAACAATGGTGTGTGGCGGAGGGTACTTTCGGTACCTCTATCTGATCCCTCCAACCATGTTCCACTCGCGAATAGTTTTATTCATTTTTCTTCCGATTTCTGACCAAATGAAGTCTTTTTTTTTTTCATTTGAGTTTTCCACTCGGCGTCGGCCATATTCCACAAAATTTGCTTTTCAGAAACCAGTTCGATAATTTGCTCATCCTCTGAGGCAGAGAAACGGTCAGCCGACATTTCTGGTGATTGTTTCTATAACAACTCTGTTAAAAATTATCTGCTGTTGCCCGTGCGCACCACGCGGGATTAGCCGAGCGTTCTAAGGCGCTGCAGTCATGGACTGTGCGGCTGGTCCCGGTGGAGGTTCGAGACCTCCCTCGGGCATGGGTGTGTGTGTTTGTCCTTAGGATAATTTAAGTTAAGTAGTGTGTAAGCTTACAGACTGATGATCTTAGCAGTTAAGTCCCATAACATTTCACACAATTTTTTTTTTTTTTTTTGCCCGTGCGCGCGAAAAAAACAGTAGATATGTCGTCCCGCTGCTGTCCAGTTGGACTACCACCTCTCCTCCGGCCAAGTAAATCGCTGCGACGTGCGAGACAGGCTCCT
This sequence comes from Schistocerca serialis cubense, assembly GCF_023864345.2. NCBI lineage: Eukaryota > Metazoa > Arthropoda > Insecta > Orthoptera > Acrididae > Schistocerca > Schistocerca serialis. The sequence goes on along the minus strand of NC_064641.1, from coordinate 771,956,420 downwards.
CCCGGAGCACGCAATCGTTTCTCGCAGGCGGAGCCCGCTGCGGCACTGCACCCTCGGAAAACGGTCTCGTATATTTGCATTGTGCGAGTGAGCAGCGGAGTCTCGCACACGCTTTACGCAGCAGTCTGCGGGAAATCCTCGCAGCTAGAGAAACGCAGCTTTACTCAACAAATAGTAAAATAGGCAACCAAGTATCTGCAAATAAGCACACGGAGTAGGATGGAGCGACGTTACAGCTGGCCCCTCGCATGTTCCTTCGAATCTATTGGAGAGCGAAGATATTGGTGGCCACTGGACTAACTCAACGTTAGGCAGATAGTTCATTGAAATACCGGCTACCTGTCCTGCTGAAAAACGGCACCACAACACTGTCTCAGGAGTAACAAATGAAGACTCAGTGTGTCCGTGACGTACAGTTATGCTATCAGAATTCTCTCAATCACCAGCAGCTATGACGTGAAGTCATACCCGATAGATATCTATGCCATGACGCCAGAATTAAGACTGTTGTGCCTCTCCAAAACATTTGACGTATGGGACCCCTTCCCAGGTCACCACGTAAACACCGGCGATGGTCATTCGGGGGTAGTACAGAACCGTGATTTATCGGTGAACACAATGCGAAGCAATTTATCGGCAATCACTGCTTTCCCGTTACGGCACCACTCCAAACGCAGGCGTTTGTTTCGCGGTGTTTACGGCAGCCTACTCTTGCGGCAGTAATTCCCTAGTGCGGCTGCTTGTAGCCACCTACCAAATGTAGTGGTTGGGAAGAGAGATAATGCGAATTGTTTAGAGCTCAAGTAAATATCGTTTAGTCGCACCAAGAATTATGTGCCCAGAAACGCGCGTAGGTACGGACGCATGCGTGTTAACAACATTGTGGCAGTTCTGGAACATTTATCCAATGGTAATTCCTTTGAGCTTTGGTGTACGGCTTAATATTTTCCTTTTCTCCCCAACGACGTACGACAATGCTGGCGTGGCTGCTGCGGCTATTCTCACTTCGTGTTGACTTCTTCTCCGAAAAAGGTCCTTTGAAAATTGCAAGTGCTCATCGCATAGGGAGGCGGAACTTATGATGTAGGACGGTAGGAGATTGAAAACTTGCGATTTCCTGATGTTATAATTTTTAATTAACACAATGCTGGGAGAGCACAGTTACGTACGTCTTTATCGCACGAGCTCAAAAGGCTGACCAAAACCGAGATCGGCGAAAACAAGAAAACAACTGAGGTACATAAAATAACATAGTTTAGCGTTCAATTTCCTGTCAGCTTATGCATGTTATACCTCCCTTCGAAATCTTTGCCGCCGGCCGTAGTGGGCGAGCGGTTCTAGGCGCTTCAGTCCGGAACCGCGCGGCTGCTACGGTCACAGGTTCGAATCCTGCCTCGGGCATGGACGTGTGTGATGTCCTTAGGTTATTTAGGTTTAAGTCCAGGGGACTGATGACCTCATATGTTAAGTCCCATAGTGCTTAGAGCCATTTGAAATCTTTGCCGCACGGGGACGGTGCTATTATTTATTTAGATGTGTAGGTAATTCAAAGAACCCACGCACAGTGCTGCAGCATGGCACAGAATGTTTCGAGGAGTCTATTATTCTCAGATGCCATGAGCAAATGTGAAGGGATTACGATGCGCTTTGCTCAAATACCACGATCCTCCTTTTTGGTTGCCAGACATGCTCTATCGGAACCTTGAAAAGTATTCCTGTCCTCATATTCTGGTGCTGTCCGACATTTGGCCATCTGAATGCCCCACAAATCTGGATAGATCACGATTCGACATGCCGGCCCAATGGACACCACAATTAAACCCTTTTCAAACTCTTGTCAAGGGCTGATAACGCTGTCAGACGAGTACGCCGTACCTCCGCGTCCTTCATAGTGGTCACTCAACATCTGTTGCTGTTGACGCCGCTTACATACCGTACCCGGACTGGTGATAACACTAAACAATAACAACACTAACGGACTCTGACAGAGTCTCTACCTGTCTCAGAGAACTGCAACGCTATAATCATTTACATACCCACCGAGGGGATGTACGTGCACGATATTATATTGGCATCGGACCATGACTTCTATGTGCTTCTCGTTTTTATCAGGCAGTGTAGATGTGTAAAAGCGTAGCACAGGCTTTACTCCGCCAAGTAATTTAAATCTGTTGAGATTTCCTCTGCTTAGAGGACAATCTAGGACTACAGGACTTGTGCGTTTCTGCATATTCCTGCCGTCTTTATAGTCTGCCGTGTTGTAGTTAGGCTAACAATTTTTGTCGATCTGTATATCATTTAAGATTATTTATTTATTTCTGGCTGTAAACCCTATGTCATTGACTTTAAGAGTGTTAGTATAAGGGAAATATCGTATCATCTCAAACTTTCGTTAGAACACGCCCATATAATTAGAATAATTTTTTCAATCATGTAAGCTTCTATTTTTCATTCTTTCTTCTGGGTTTGTGTATCTAAAAGGAAACAGAGAATGTAGTATTTCAGAAATACTTTGTGTGCTTTCTACCATTAGTGTGTGTTTCTAGCAGTATATTAACATGGATTTTTAACACTATTCCAGAAATTCATTATCTGTAACACTGTACATATTTTACTGTTATCAAAACAGACCACCTTTAGTACCAAGTGGTGTTGGTAATCTTCCTGAATATTCGATATTTACTTTCATGTTGAGAGGAATACGCTGTGACATTTTCAGTCTGTCTATGGCACTCACTGATCGGCAATGGTAATCAATATATGACTTCAGGAACAAAGTAGTTAAAAAAATATTACCCTTTAGACTGGGGAGTAAATAGCGTCGCACATTTTGATGTTAGTTTATACTTGATCAATTCATTCGTAATGTCAGTCACCAGGAGTGGCATATTTGACCCACCTGTGTCAACTACTCGCAAGAGGTGTCTGAATTGTTTACGATACTTGGGTATACCAGTTACAAGCACCTAAATGCTTGCCTAAGATAGTGTTAAGTTTATAAATTTCTGCTGCATTTTACGTCGCTGTTTTGCACGACTACACGATGTATGAGCAAATCAGAAGTGAAATAATTTTAACCAGGCAGTTGTCGGCCCCGATAGCTGAGTGGCTGCGGGCACGGTAGCTCAGCGTGTTCGGTCAGAGAGCCGGTTGGCCTCTGTAATAAAATACTGAGTGGAAGGATCAACAAACGGACCTGAACGGAAGTCATGTGACGTCCGCAACGACCAAAGACAACGATCAACAAAAAAAAAAAAAAAAAAAAAAAAAAAAAAAAAAAAAAAAAAAAAAAAAAAAAAATGGTCAGCGTGACGGATTGCCGTCCTACGGGCCCGGGATCGATTCCCGGCTGGGTCAGGGATTTTCACAGCTCAGGGACTGGGTGTTGTGTTGTCTTCATCATCATTTCATCCCCATCCGGCGCTCAGGTGGTGAATGTAATAAGACCTGCACCAAGGCGGCCTGACCTGCCCCACAAGGGGCCTCCCGGCCAATGACGACAAACGCTCATTTCCATTTCCATCAGCCCGTTAATGTTCGCATCACATTAGGGTATTAAATGGTACAATAGATATGTCATTGTTTCTAGTAATGTTTTTGAAACATCTTGTTCTGTTGTTCTCCTGAACCCTGCAACATTCGATATAATAAGTTCATGTGCCTTTACAACTGGGTAGAATTTTCTTTTGTGTATTAATGACACCTCGTTGCCGCCATGACGCAGTAAGAGAGACACAAAGTACGAGGTAATTTGAGCGCCACACTCACAGAGCTAAAGTTCGAGGTACAGTTTAGGTAGAGATGACTGGATTTCGTCACAGAGTACTGCGCATGTTGTCAGTATCACGCAGGAAATTGATTTTCGGTGAAACGCTATTGTCTACTTTTTGCTCTTTTTGCACAAAGATCTAATCTTTAATACTACACGGTTTTTCCGAATTGATTTGTAATAAAAATGCTTAAAAATTGTTGCTGCTACGTATATAAACCGAAATCAGTGAAAGGAGTAATAGTTACATTTCATAAATACCACGAAGTCAGTGACCAGGGACAGGGGTAATGTATGTTGATGATAAAAATTCTTTTCTGCTTTTCTGAAAGTTTACTCCAAAAATATCCCTCATTCAAGGAGTTTCCTAACGAGTTCTGCGCTTATGCTCATGCTCAAGTGAATAGCTTTCGTGGAAACAAGTTTCTTTTGCAAAGGAACATAGTTGCTTCAATGTCTCGATTAACCCAAGAATTAAGAGGACCAAATTAGGTACCCCTATGCATAGCGCCTTTCCCCAAAAGCCTCACTTCGGCATCTTGAACCGTTCACAAATTTAAAGATGCAGTTACGTCCTATGCGACTAAACCCTATATACCGTACGCAGTTGCCGCACCAGCTTGGCCAGCAAAGGAGAACTGAGCTGGGTGACATTTAAGTTTCTGGTGCAGACAACAAGTCAGAGCACTTACTGTGTTTGAAAAAATTGACAGCCGATATTATAATGGACAAAACCTATGTTAACTAGCAAACATCACTAATCTCCCACACTCAACTCTTTATACAGTGCTGGACTTGTCTTCATTTGACGAGAGGTCCTTAGTTAGTTTGTTAGTTAGTTACACGTTCCATAGGTCATTTGAACGATTATACTGTCGATGTGGTGCGGAACGAGTCAGTTTACAGGATATGTATACATCATTAGTGTTAACATTAATGAACCCTTTATTATTTTTAGTCTTACTCTTGCAACTACACTTAAAATTTATTTATTTATTTCTACTGGCTACCAGCTCAGAAAAAATTCGTCAATGGAATGGAAGGACCTGTCCACGAGAAATGATTTTGCATTATATTTAAGAGTTGCCTAGCCATCTGTCAGACATTGTAAGTTATTAGGCAAATGGTCGAAAAAATTTTTCGCTGCATACTGACCTCGTCTCTGAACCACTCTCAGCGTTGACAATGGACGATGGAGGTCATTTATCCCTCTTGTGCTGTAGGTATGTACATCACTGTTATTGTCAAATTGTGATGAATTATTTATGACGAATTTCACTAGCTAATATACAAAGATCAGCCAGAAAATAATGACCTCCTACCTAACATAGCCGGTTTGTCCATCTTTGGCATGGATAACAGCGACGACGCGTCATGGGATGGAATCAGTGAGAGAGTTTGCACCGCACCTGCACACACGAGTGACCTAATTACCGCAAATTCCTGGGAGTGAGGCGATGAGCTCTAAAGTCATGTTCAATAACACATCTGTTCGATCTGGTTCAGATCTGGCGAGTTGCAAAACCAGGACATCAACTGGATCTCGCCACTGTGTTCCTTGAACCACTCCAGCACACTCGTGGCCTTTTGACACATCGCGTTATCTTGCTGAAAAATGCCACTGCTGTCGGGAAACATGATCGCCACGAAGGGGTGTACATGGTCTGCAACCAATGTACGATACTTCTTGGCCGTCATAGTGCCTTGCAGGAGCTCCACTGGCCCCATGAATGTCCACGTGAATGTTCCCGCAGTACAGGCGTCAAGGAGCTGCTCCCGTGGAAGAGGACGGATTGGCGCGCTCCCGTCGTCATTATGAAGAAGATATCGGGATTCATCAGATAATGCAATGCTCTTCCATTGGTCACATCCCATTTCAGTCGTAGTTGCCGATGTCATGGTGTTAACATTGGCATATGCATGGGTCGTCGGCTGCGGAGGCCCGTCGTTGGGACCGTTTGGTGCAAGGTGCGTTCAGACACAATTGTACTCTTCCCAGCATTGAAATCTGATGTCAGTTCTGCTAAAGTTCGCCACCTGTCCTGGTTTACGAGTCTGCCCATCCTACGACATCAGGCTTCTGTAATGAGGGCTGGCCGCCCAACCCCACGAAATCGAGACGTGGTTTCACCTTGGTTTCGCCAGTGTTGAAGATATTCATCACAGCACTCCTCGACCACCTGACAAGTCATGAAGTTTCATAAATGCTCGTGCTGAGCCTCCTGGCCATCACAATCTGCCTTCGGTGAAACCTTCCCTATTCTACACACTGACAGCACACTGACTTGCTCTACATGCACCGAGCGTGCGTCTGATTAGCAGTCAGTCCTTTCTAGGATACTCTATTATCGCCTGGACGGTTTTAAATCTGTAGTAGGTCGGTGGTTATAATGTTCTGGCTTATCACAGTATATGCTGTGACGAAGCAGTTAAAATGCGTAGCCCCTTGAAGAGGCACCTACTTGACATTCGTCGGTGCAATCACACTTTCTTTCTAAGTGATCAGTTAGCCCCTAAACTTATTCCGAGCGACGTTACTTAGTGCAAATATGAAAAATGTGTCAGGAAGTTGATACGTTTGCTTCCAAGATTAGCAATTGCACGAGGAGCAAAAGTAGCTGAACCTAATAGTTTGAGAAGCTCAGTAATATTCTTCTTCCAGTACAAGTTCTCATCAATATGAACACCCAGAAATATGGAGCATTGTGATAACGTAGATTTTCCCGGCGGATCAAATACTGATGATTTTCACGGGTTTGCAGCCGGGCATAAGGACGCTTTTAATATCATATTTCCTGAGGATTCTTGAAATTTTCGAAGAAATACTTCCCAAGAAGGGTAAAAAAGCAACAGATTTGGAAGTGTCCACCGTTGGTTCTCGTGGGGGTCCAAAATTTCAAGAGTCCTCAGGAAATACGATATTAAAAGCGTCCTTATGCCTTCGGCCAAAACTAGATCCCTTCTTGGAACGGTTAAAGATGATTTGGGACTGAGGAAGCCTGCGGTATACAAGATTCCCTGTCACTGCGGCACGGCCTTCATTGGACAGACTGTTCGTACAGTTCAAGATCGATGTGTGGAACATCAACGGCATACACGTCTGCTCCAGCCGGAAAAATCAGCCGTTGCTGAACACTGTCTTAATGAAGGGCACAATATGTCCTTCAAAGAGACGCAAATTATTGCCTCGGCTTCCCGTTACTGAAATACGTCTGTCTGATGATATTATTAACAGAGATAAAGGTTTTCCTTTAAGCAAGGCGTGGAATCCTATTTTATCACAGATAAAACAACAACTGTCTGGTTTCCGACCGGCTGCATTTTAATTTTGCGATTCCTCGCTTTTGACAGTTTTCACTGCTGGCGCCGCTGCAATTCTTCGCCTCACAGAGGGCAGCTCTTCCGTTGCTCGCGCACGAGCAACGGCCAGTACCCGCCGTATAAAGGAGCCGCCGCTTCTGAGGTCTCTTCAGTTCCGGCGTGATTGTGCATTCTATCTCACCTGAAGATGGCGGCCAGATGGTCCTCCGAAATATCGTGTTGTCGTCAGGACGATGGAACTCGGCTGCAAACCCGTGAAAATCATCAATATGGAGCATTCTATTGTATTTACTGACTCTTTCCCATGTGCTACATCAATTGTTGATATGACTCTTTTTATTGTATGGAACTGAGTATAGGATTTTTCTTTTTCAAGATTGAGGGAGAGTAAATTTTTAGAAAACCACTTAATTATTCTTTGCAACATATCGTTTACCAACTCTTCTGTTGCTTCCTCTCTAACGACATTTATTATGGCACTAGTATCGTATGCAAAAACTATCAATTGTGATTGTTGGATGTTAATTGGAAGGTCATTCACTTACATAAGGAATATGAGTTGAGCCAAAATTGAAACCTATGGGACACCCTAAGTGAATTTTCTTTTTCTTTACGTGGGAACACGTACTGCTCCTAGGAACACTTTTGGACATGAGCGTTCTGTTGGCGCAGATATTATAGTGTGGGAAGGAACAATGTTGCTTAAGCGCAGAGACCCCCAAATACTTGAACACAGCACACTCGCTGATCATTGTCATTTCCCATTTTCACTCCTTCCCATGTACGTCTATTTAGAGGTACATTCGGCCCTGACTTCAGTTTCATGGATGACAGTGCAAGACCACATCGAAGTGCAGATGGAGGAGTTCTTGGAACGAGAAGAATGGACTGGATGCTCGTCGTCGTCCCCACCCCCCCCCCCCCTCCTCCCCTCCCAGGCTTAATTCCCATCCAGCACGTGTGTGATGGCTTGGGAGGACGCATGGCACCACGTCCACATGCGTCAACAACCATTCACCAGTTGTCAATCGCGCTGATGACGGAATGGAACGTCCTACCATAACAACTCTTCACCAACCTTGTGTCCAGTATGGGAGCACACTGCAGAACATGCGTTGCCGTCTTGGTGATCAAACACCCTACTGAGAACCTTGCCTCGGCTTTTGTAATTTCCAGGTGACTATTATGAATCACAGTGACTTCAGTGTAATTATTGTTTTTGAATAGAAGTGCCATTTCTGATCGTCTCATTGTATTTTTCCTTCAGCTATCTTCTGTACTATAGTGTAGTAGTTATTTCTATGTATAGTCCAAGTTATATCGCAATGTTACTTGGCAGTACAACATCTGCCAAAGTTTCCCACACCACTGTAGTAGACAGTGTTTTCTGGGGGTGCCTGTCGAAATTCTAGTTGCCAGCATATGATAGATTCGAAAACACAACTGATGGCGTAGTCGGACTAATCCTTACGAAACTGCGGGCTGCTGACCTCTTCAATTTCCTTGGATGTTTATAGCTCCGGAATTATAAAGTTGACATATTTTCTTTAATGAAACTAAACAGGATGTTTCAAAAATTGTCAGCAGAACTTCAGGAATGAAATCCCCATGTATCTTGATGAAAATAGACTATTTCAACAGCGATCCGGAAATGCATAGTTACCGAGTTATTCGAGTATGGCATTGTTCGGAGTGCACGCTGACAAGTACTGTTTTCGCAGGAAAAGATACGACGCCAGTTACAAGCGTTGCACAAGTAATGAAACTGAGAATCAATCTGATACAGCAATGGTTGCAGTATTTATTTAGTCAGATGTGATATGGGTCTGAATATCCTTCAGCACATGGGGATGTAGTACAGTGATCGCCTGTTAAATACTTAGCTGCCAGCATATCCGTGCCTAGCTGTTGCGGTGTGCAGTTTGCTCTGAAGTGATACGTTAGTACTAGGAATATGTTTGCGTAGCCATTAGCATAGGTGAGTATAGAGTTGTTTGTAATTGCCTGTGTCTGTAGTCTCCAGTCTGTAAATATGCACCAGTCAAAAGCTCCCGACATTGTATTACATGTACAGTTTGGCGGATGCTAATGTATTGGGGGTACATAGCTCGTACCACGAACGCTACAATAACGTTATACATGCTAGGCAGTAAATACATACTACATTGCCCCCACGTGACTTCATGAACGTGTTAAGGCTGAGATGATGAAACATATCAATAGAAACATGTTAATACATTGGTATATTGTGAATTTCTCTTTTTGCTTTTCTATGTAAAAATAAGTTTTGTAATTAAATTCATAAAAAAATCGTTTAGGCAGAGACTTTTGCCAGGGACGCCAAATAGAAATGTTATCTGCGTATCTTTTGCTGTAAAACAAATGATATGGCATTTCTTTTCTTCTCGCCATTTTGTGGCGTTTTCTCTTGTCTAGTGTTACACAGTAATACGTTTCTACGTACCTTCCCTTTAGATAAAATATAATATACCTTTTTTGAAACGTGTGAGCGTAATTTAATTATAGTATCAAATCTGATAATATCCCATCATAATAACTATAACTTTGTCTGAATATTTGCACCTTTCTTTTCAGAGGCAGTAGAGAAAAAATTTCCGGCGAATTGTTTGACGGAAGAACGACCGAACACGTCACGTGTTCTTTCATTACCTTTTCAATGTCGTTAAGCACTGCCACACTGAGATAGAGTTGCTGATCATTTCTTCTCAGATTCTTTTTCGTAAGAATCGCGTTAGGTTGACTGGTCAGTTAGCGTCGAACACTAACGTCGGCCGTCGCTTCAATGACTTGATGTATCCTGCCTCATGATTTTTTAATAGACGGTAAAGTTCAATACGTGATTTACATCATTAATTTCATTTACACATGCTTTTTGCTCAGATTTTCCCTCTTTGAACATTTCTCGTCCGTCACAGAATTTCACAATAATCAGTATTTTTAGTTTCCGTGACGTGTTGGTAAAAGTTTTCATAGTAGTAGTATCGCGGACCTTTCTCTTGTACTATAAATTCCAGGCGGAAATCTTTCAGTTGCGCCCAACATGGGGCTCAGTAAAAGAAAAATTTTGTTGTATATATCTATTAATGTCGCTTGTAACCATGGGGATTGAATACATTGATGTAAACAAAAACTCTGACTAAAACTGTAAGAGAAATAAGTTATAACATTTTTTCGTCGTTAAGAAAGCATACAATACTATTGCATAAATTACGAAGACACAGCGCATCACTATCATATAAAAGCACCATTGATCCACACTTGCATTTTCTGCATTTCTACGACTTTCAGACAGTGTCATAAGCAGCTCATGGTTCAGTTTTTTTTATTAAGATTTTTTTATTTATTTATTTATTTATTTATTTTCTGTAAATTTCATTATTGTAACCACAGAAGTCGAAGCAACATGGCCACTATTAAGTTGCATGCGAATAAGATTGATGGAGGTTGTCTGTCTTACGTTTCAGTTAGAGGAATCCATCGTGCTGTTCTCTCTTAATTTAGGTTTTCCAACCGCCATTGCTACAAAGCATTTGTATGTGTTGTGTGGTGACCACTTTTAGAAAAATCTAATGTCTGGTGTAGATTTAAATAACATGCAAGACGAGAAAAACATGCAACCCGAATTAATGGAAGAAATGCGGCAAACGGGGCTGCCCACGATCCATTCAATGCATTGCTAGATAAGCACAGAAACATTCAGAACAATTAACAGACAATTTTGGCAAACGATCTCAGCAGCAAGCAGTGCAAATTAATACTACACTCGAGCGTATTTCCAGGAAACAAGCCGAACAGCTCAGGTCTGATTTTGATCGCATTGCACAAGAACACTTAAAAGCGAATTTTGACAAACTGCCTCAACAACAGGCAGGGCAGATAAACACAATTCAAGAGCTTGTTTCCAGGGAACATACCGAACAATTCAGGGCTGATTTGACACAAGAACTATTGACAGCAAATTTCGATAAATGTCTCAGCAGCAAGCAGTGCAGATAAATTCAACTACCGAGCTTGTTTCCAGGGAGCACTTGGAACAGATGAGAATTGGCTTTCTAAATCTGCATCTACACTATGTGATCAAAAATATCCGGACATCTGGCTGAAAATGACTTACAAGTTTCTTGGCGCCTTCCATCGGTAAAGCAATAATTCAATATCGTGTTGGCTCACCCTTACCCTTGATGACCAACTCTCGCAGGCATACGTTCAATCAAGTGCTGGAAGGTTTCTTGGGGAATGGCAGCCCTCTCTTCATGGAGTGCTGCACTGAGGAGAGGTAACGAAGTCTGTCGGTGGCACAGGAGTACATTAATGCTTTAAACACGTTCTTGCTTCCCACTGCTGAAGAGCAGTTCGGGTACGGCGATTGCATCTTTCAACACGATCGAGCACCTATTCATAATGTTCGGCCTGTGGTGGAGTGGTTACGTGACAATAACATCCCTATAATGGGTTGTCCTGCACAGAGTCAAATGGTTCAAATGGCTCTCAGCACTATGGGACTTAACTTCTGGGGTCATCAGTCCCCTAGAACTTAGAACTACTTAAACCTAACTAACCTAAGGACATCACACACGTCCATGCCCCAGGCAGGATTCGAACCTGCGACCGTTGCGGTCGCGCGGTTCCAGACTGTAGCGCCTAGAACCGCACGGCCACTCCGGGCGGCGATGCTCTTCTCTCACGATGTCTAATGACTACTGAGGTCGCTGATATGGAGTACCTGGCAGTAGGTGGCAGCAGAATGCACCAAATATGAAAAACGTATGTTTTTGAGAGTGTTCGGATACTTTTCATCACATAGTGTACATCATTACTCCGCAATTCACAATTAAGTGCCTGGAAGGCTGTTCATCGAACCATCTGCTGTTCCACACCCGAACGGTGCGCAGGAAAAACGAGCAAAACAAGCCTCGATTGTCTGAACTTTTTCGATGTCCTCCGTCAATTCCATCTGGTGCGGATCTCACACCGCACAGAAATACTCCAGAAGATGGCGGACAAGCGTTGTGTAACAGTCTCTTTAGTAGACGTGTTGCACTTTCTAAGTGTTCTGCCAATAAATCGCAGTCTTTGGTTCACTTTAATCCCAAAATAATCTATTTTATCTTTCCAAATTAAGTTATTCTTAATTGAAATCCCTTAGTTGAATTTACAGCGTTTAGATGTGGGTGAATTCTCGTGTAACGAAATTTAGAGGATTTCTTTTAGTACTCATGTGGCTGATTTCACACTTTACATTAAATAGAGTCAATCGACACTTTTCGCACCATTTAGATATGTTGTATAAATCATTTTTAATTGTTTTTGATCATCTGATGACTTCACAAGACGGTGAATAACAACATCAGCTGCAAACAGTCTAAGAGGGCTGCTCAAATTGTCTCCTACGTCGTTTATGTAGACTATGAACAGCGGAGGGCCAAAAACACTTCCTTGTGGAACACCAGATATTACTTCTGTTTTACTCGATGACTTCCGTCAATTACTACGAACTGTTATCTTTCTGACAAGAGCTCACAAATTTAGTCGCACAACAGAAGCGGTATTCCATAGGCACGCAGTTTCATCATAAGATGCTTGTGAGGATGTAAATTGGCAACTTTGGGTCCTATGTAAAAGAGAATTTCTTCCATCTCCATCGCTGTCGTTCTCGTAAAATTTCGATATTGTTGTTTATTTTCCATCACAAACTCTATAATGAGATTCTTGCATGCTCCAAAATCGTCCCACCGCCTAGTCCGTCCTCCTATTCAACACGAACACGCCGTTTAGCTTTGTTCTTTGCCACAGAGTTTTAAGAGAGCAGAATGCTTATAACCCTGTGTGTCTTCGAGCGTGGTGTTGCACAAAACCACGAATAAACACATGTTGTAACGTATATGTAACAAATACGTAACGTAGCTACAGCTAATATTGCCTATGTTCGTCTGTGAAACTGGACTCGATAATCAACCTAAGCTATCAGTAAACGGAATATGACCTGCAATAACACTATGTGCGTGTTGTATGAGTCTCAGTGTCACTGTCATTTAAGCCCTCAACGCGTCGTTACATGAAAAACTTGAAACTAACATTTGGGTAAGCTGTCTGACCGTTTTTGAACAAGAATTTTCAAGTGATGCAGAATGTGACTTGTGCAAGGGAATTTACTGGATTAGAGTACATGACATGCTGTGGTGTGTCAGTGTCTGTTTTGACCATATGCTCCGCTCTCACCTCTTCATATGACTGCCTTTTTCCATGTGGTTTACAGCAATTCGCAGCAGCGGTTAAAGCTTATTGTTACGAAGAATAAATTTAATAAAAAGGAGTTTGCTTGGGCCTTGTTAATTAGTAAATAACTTGTAAGAAGGGATTTCATAAATTAAGTCTATTTAAAACTTCAGAAATTTCAATGACCAATAACATACAATGAGAATTACATAAGTATCAACAATGGCTGAGTGCCAGATTAACAGATTATTTCAGTTTCAAAGTTACATTAACATCTAATTACCACAGCAGCAATATATTAATTAGATGTGGAGAATAACTATCATTATTATTTGGAGGAAAAGGCGGCTTGTTTAACTGTCAAGCAAAACCTGGGATTATTGTAAACTCGGACTAGCAATCTCGAGCCTAATCCTGCAATTGCTTTTGCGCTATGCTTGCGAATTTTATTTTGAATTCCGCTTTGAAGCGTAGTTACGCCATCTAAATCTCTCCTGGCTACGTAAATGAGATCACGCCTTGAGTGTGGTTTGATCTGCCATCACCGACTTGAGGGCAGCGCGACACGTCTTCTGTCTCCGATCTCTCAACCGACACTACTACTTCCACTTTCGCAGACAGACCTCGTCTCACAACAATGCTTAGAATCGCGCTCCCATGTTTTGCCCTCAGATTCTTACTATCGATATCTGAGTGCTTACACAATGCAAAGAATAGCGTTGGATATATTGTTTTATGTAATGGAGAGCTCTGGCACACTCTTTACCATGTGATAAACATGGTATTCTACAGGGAACTGACGTCTGTCGTAATGGTAATTGTCACATAAATATGAAGTTTCTAATCATGTGAGATTTTAGGGACGAATATTATAAAAAATAACTTTTTCATACTCTGTAAACTGCTGAAGCAAAATAAGTCAGATTTTTAGTACGATTAACACATTCTCTTCGATGATATAAAGCAACTCTACCAAATATGAAATCGTTTCTGTTTCATCTAACAGTAACTTTGTGTACTATTGTATTTTTGAATCATTGTCTTTGTGTTAGTTAAAAATATTAGAATTTTATCCCTAGCTGCTGTTCTTTTGCTGCTTTTTTCCCGTCATCTGCGCCAAAATGGGGACGGATGTTATCAAATGAAGAGTAATACTACGTAAACACAATTGTTCGCAAGTGCCTCATAAAATCAAACGTAACTATGTAAAATTCTCATTCTGTGCTATGTAAAAATAAACTTTGCAACAATGGCAGATAACTTATCGATAGGGCCTCAATAACGAAACTACTGAAAATTTATGTGGTCGACTAACAAAAATGAAAGTATTTCTGAAAGTAATTTGTTGTTGGATATTCGTAATTGATTCAGTCATCAAAAAGTGAAATTCTCTGAGATAATATTTGAAATGGACGTCAATATTAGTTTCTAATTGGCCGTCTGCATGAAGTGTGTTCTGTTCCTTACATCACTCTATGTTCTTAAGGGGGCTATATATAACGTTATATGTGCTAGCCAACAATATATATATACACATTGCCCACACGTGACTTCATTACCGTCAAAGACTGAGGTGAAAAATGCCAATAGAAACATGTTTCTATTTTTGCTTTTCTGCTTTAAAATCATAGTAAAATCATTTGATCATAGACCAAATGAAAACGTAATGTGCATCTCTTTTACTGTAGAACGAACGATATGGCATTTCATTTCTTCTCACCATTCTGTGGCCTTTTGTCCTGTCTGGCTGTTCCAGAGTAACACGCGTCTCCATGTACCTTGCCTTTAAAAAAAAAATAGGATACTTTTGTAAATGTGTAAGCGGAATTTAATGATAGCATCAAATCTGATAAAATCCCGTCATAATAACGATAACATTGTATTAATACACTGAAGAGCCAAAGAAACAGGTAGGTACATCTTCTAATATCGTGTAGGTTCTCACAAACACCCAGAAATACTTCAACAGGAGGTGGCATGGACTCCACTAATGTCTAAGTAGTGCTGGAGGGAGCTGACAGTCCTGCAGGGCTGACCATACATCCGTAAGACTACGAGGAGGTGGAGATCTCTTCTGAACAGCACGTTGCAAGGCATCCCAGATATGCTCAATAATATTCATGTCTGGGGAGTTTGGTGGTCAGCGGTAGTGTGTACCTGGAGCCACTCTGTAGCAATTCTGGACGTGTGGGCTGCCACATTGTCCTGCTGTAATTGCCCAAATCCGTCGAAATGCACAATGGACATGAATAGACGCAGGTGATCAGTCAGGATGCTTAGGTACGTGTCACCTGTCAGAGTTCTATCTAGACGTGTCAGATGTCCCATATCACTCCAACTGCACACGCCCCACACCGTTGCAGAGCTTCCACCACCTTTAACAGTCCCCTGCTGACAAGAAGGGTCAATGAATTCATGAGATTGTCTCCATACCCATACACGTCCATTCGCTCGATACAATTTGAAACGACACTCGTCCGACCAGGGATTATGTTTCCAGTCAACAACAGTCCAATGTCGGTGTTGACGGACCCAGTCGAGGCGTAAAGCTTTGTGTTTTGTCGTGATCAAGGGTACACGAGTAGACCTTCATGTCTGAAAGCCATATCGATGGTATTTTGTTGAATGGTTCGCACGCTGACACTTGTCGCTGGTCCAGCATTGATATCTGCGGTAATGTGCAGAAGGGCTGCACTTCTATAACGTTGAACGATTCTCTTCAGCCGTCGTTGGTCCCTTTCTTGCAGGATCTTTTTCCGGCCGCTGCGATGCCGGGGATTTGATGTTTTACCGGATTCCTGATATTCACGATACAGTTGTGAAATGGTCGTGCGGGAAAATCCCCACTTCATCGCTAAGTCGGAGATGCTGTGTCCCATCGCCCGTGCGCCGACTATAACACCACGTTCAAAGTCATTTAAATCTTGATAACATGCTATTGTACCAGCAGTAACCGATGTAACAACTGCGCCAGACACATATTGTTTATATAGGTGTTGCCGACATCAACGCCGTATTCTGCCTGTTTACATATCTCTGTATTTGAATACGCATACCTATACCAGTTTCTTTGGCGCTTCAGTGTATTTGCATCTTTCTTAACAGCGGCCGTATAGATAAGGTTGCCGACGAATTGTTCGACGGAAGAACGACCGAACACGTTACGAGTTATTTCGTTACCTATTCAATATCGCTAAGCAGAACCACCTTGAAACAGAGTTGCCGATCATTTCTTTCATTCCTATCGTATATTTTTCATGTAAGAATTATGTTAGGTTGATTGATCTTTTACTTTGGAACAATGACTTCGGCAGTCGCTTCAATGGATTGATGTATCATGCCTCACAATATTAATAGACGGTAAACTCATAATTACTTCAATGAGTGATTTACGTCATTAATGTCATTTATCTATGTTTTTTCGTCAGGTCTGGCATCTTTGGTCATTTCTCTCGTCCAACACAGAATTGCATAATTCTCAGCATTTTTAATTTCCGTGAGATACTGGTAATAGTTTTCATTATAGTAATATCTCAGACCTTTGTCTTGTACTGTAAATTCAAGAGGAGTAGTTCTTGGAACAAGAGGAATGGACTGGCCTGCTCGTCCCCTAAGTTTACATCCCATCGAGCACGTGCGTGATACTTTA
This sequence comes from Schistocerca serialis cubense, assembly GCF_023864345.2. Lineage (NCBI taxonomy): Eukaryota > Metazoa > Arthropoda > Insecta > Orthoptera > Acrididae > Schistocerca > Schistocerca serialis. The sequence continues at coordinate 771,939,444 of NC_064641.1, read as the reverse complement.
GGAGGACGCTTGGCAGGACATCTACATGCACCAACAACCATCACGCAGTTGTCAACCGAGCTGGTAAATGAAGCAAACGTTCTACCACTCGTTACCAACCTTGCGACGAGGATGAGAGGACCATCATGAATATCAGTGACTTCAGGGTAATTATTGTCCTTGAATAGAAATGCCTTTTCTGTTCGTCTCACTGTATATTTCCTCTAGTTACCTTCTGTATTACACTGTAGCAGTTCTCTCTTTGTATGGCCCATGTTGAATCGAGGTATGTTACTTGGCAGTGATGCATTATGTCAAAGTTTCTTTCGTGCCTAAGTTTTGCACACCATTATAGTAGGTAGTGCTTTCTGGCAGTGCCTCTTCAGCTGCTAGTTATCAGCGGATTGGAAAGCACAACAGATAACATCAATTAATCCTTACCAAACTGAGGGCTAAGACTGATTACGGCGGACCTCTTCGATTTCCTGAAGTACAAAAGCAATTCTTAATGTTTATAGCTTCGGAATTACGATTTCGACATCGTTTCTATAATGGAACTATACACAGTGCTTCAAAACTCGTCGGCAAAATCTCAGAAATGCATTTAGCAAGAAGAAAAAAAGGCTGTCTCAACTAGTATCTGGAAATGCATAGTTACTGCGTTATTCGAGCATTTTAGTGTTTCCCGGAGGAAAATATAGGACACAGGTTAAAGTGCTACACAAGTACCGGTAATCAAATTGTGAACCAATGTCATATGGCAACTGTTGCAGTTATTTATTTATTCGGATGTGATACAGGTCTGAATATCCTTCAGCATGTAGAGATGAACTACAGTGATTGCCAGTTAAATACTTAGCTGTCAGCATATCCGTGGTATAGAAAAATATCCGCTACCAGACACAATAAAAGGTTATTTATTTGTCACACGACCGGTTTCGGGCTTGCGCCCGTCTTCAGGTGTTTATACATTCATGTACATGTTTGTACATTTGGAAATCACTGTATAAATATAAAAAAAATTGTATTTATACAGTATTTATACAGTGATCTCCAAAATTACAAACATGTACATGAATGTATAAACACCTGAAGATGGGCGCAAGCCCGAAACCGGTCGTGTGGAAAAAAAAAAACCCTTTTATTGTGACTGGTAGCGGATATTTTTCTACACCCCATAAAGGAACAGTCACGGCGTTCGACAGCATCCACTATGGATAAAATTCATATTCCTGGTAGCTCAAATGTGGTGTGCAGTCTGCCCCTGAAGTGATACATAGATACTAAAGGAATGATAAATGTCTCTGTAGCCATTAGCAAAAGTGCGAGGAGGGTGGTCTGTAATTTTTTGTGTCCGTGGGTCCGTGGTTTTCAGTCTGTAATGTGCACCAATCAAGAGCTCGCGACAATGCATCACATGTACGGTTTAAAGGATGGCAATGCATAGGAGGCACGTCTGTTGCACCAGGAACGCTACCCACTGCGCAGATTACCAGACCGAAAGACATTTGAGACAATTCATCGCTGTCTGTGTGAATACGGAAGTTTTACACATCCACCAGGCAATGAGATCGGCCAAGACGTACAACAGCACAGGATGAAGAACGTTTACTCAAATCTGTGCACAAAAAGCCCTGCAATCAGCACAAAATGGTTAGATTTGCAGAGAAATGTGCAGCACGTGGTGATCTGGAGATGTTTACGTGAAAACATTCTGTATCCATACCATCCGCAGCATGTAAAAGCCTCGTGTCCTGTGGATTACCCTCCAATAGTAACGTTTTGCCGGTGGTTCTGTTACGCAAAATTTCGCAACTGTTGTTTTATTCACGGATGTAGTGACATTCACAAGGGACGGAATCCAGAATTTGCATAACTACCACGTGCGAGCGGAGACAAATCCTATGCGGTTATGCTATCGCCTCACCAACAGACGTTCTCCATCAGCATCTGGACAGCAATTGTTGGCAATTGCTCGTTGTTATCCCACGTCCATCCAGGCAGACTTACTGGACGGAGTTATTCAGGTTCATTGCGTACTGCGTTGTCTGAGTACTTAGAAGACATGCCACTTGCATCCCGTCGAAAAATGTGCTTCATACACGATGATGCTCCCACGCATTTCTGTCTGCCTTCACGGAGGCTAGTGAACGCAAATTTTTCTGAGAGCTGGATTTGTAGAGGTGGATCGATTGTTTTACCACCCCGTTCACGCGACTTAAACCCCCTGGACTTTCATCTCTGCGGGCACGTAAAGTCCCTCGTGTATTCGATTGATGTGTGGATGAACCTTCTCTCAATGCACGCCTTGTGGCACCCTGTCAGACAGTTCTGAATACACTAGGAATTTTTGATCGTGTGCGGAATTCAATGAGTTGGCGAACGGAGGCCCATATTGAAGCAGAAAGAGGTCACTTTCAGCATTTCCTCTGATTCGTTACCAAAGTGTATCAGCTGTTGTTACAGACGAATAGTGCAGTAAATAGAAACTAAGGGCTAATAAATTATCAATGATGCTTCTCCGAAGCCACGTTGACACAGCCTTTTTTCTTCTTGTTATATGAGGAATCCCTTTCTAAAGTTTCGCCGTCATGTTTTCAAACACCGTGTATGCGAAAATTACCGAACTATCAGTTTAATAAGTCACGGCTGCAAAATACTAACGCGAATTCTTTACAGACGAATGGAAAAACTAGTAGAAACCAATCTCGGGGAAGGTCAGTTTGGATTTCGTAGAAATATTGGAACGCGTGAGGCAATACTGATCCTACGACTTATCTTAGAAGCTAGATTAAGGAAAGGCAAACCTACGTTTCTAGCATTTGTAGACTTAGAGAAAGCTTTTGACAATGTTGACTGGAATACTCTCTTTCAAATTCTAAAGGTGGAAGGGGTAAAATACTGGGAGCGAAAGGCTATTTACAATTTGTACAGAAACCAGATGGCAGTTATAAGAGTCGAGGGACATGAAAGGGAAGGAGTTGTTTGGAAGGGAGTGAGACAGGGTTGTAGCCTATCCCCGATGTTATTCAATCTGTATACTGAGCAAGCAGTGAAGGAAACATAAGAAAAATTTGGAGTAGGTATTAAAATCCATGGAGAAGAAATAAAAACTTTGAGGTTCACCGATGACACTGTAATTCTGTCAGAGACAGCAAAGGACTTGGAAGAGCAGTTGGGCGGAATGGATAGTGTCTTGAAAGGAGTATATAAGATGAACATCAACAAAAGCAAAATGAGAATAATGGAATGTAGTCGAATTAAGTCGGGTGATGCTGAGAGAATTAGATTAGGAAATGAGACACTTAAAGTAGTAAAGGAGTTTTGCTATTTGGGCAGCAAAATAACTGATGATGGTCGAAGTAGAGAGGATACAAAATGTAGACTGGCAATGGCAAGGAAAGCTTTTTTGAAGAACAGAAATTTGTTAACATCGAGTATAGATTTAAGTGTCAGGAAGTCGTTTCTGAAAGTATTTATATGGAGTGTAGCCATGTATGGAAGTGAAACATGGACGATAAATAGTTTGGACAAGAAGAGAATAGAAGCTTTTGAAATGTGGTGCTCCAGAAGAATGCTGAACATTAGATGGGTAGATCACATAACTAATGAGGAGGTATTGAATAGGATTGGGGAGAAGAGAAGTTTGTGGCACAACTTGACTAGAAGAAGGTTGAAAATGTTCAAATGTGTGTGAAATCTTATGGCACTTAACTGTTAAGGTCATCAGTCCCTAAGCTTACACACTACTTATCCTAAATTATCCTAAAGGACAAACACATACACCCATGCTCGAGGGAGGACTCGAACCTCCGCCGGGACTAGCCGCACAGTCCATGACTGGAGCGCCATAGCTGGCCGGGGTGGCCAGGCGCTTCTAGGCGCTACAGTCTGGAACCGCGCGACCGCTACGGTCGCAGGTTCGAATCCTGCCTCGGGCATAGATGTGTGTGATGTCCTTAGGTTAGTTAGGTTTAATTAGTTCTAAGTTCTAGAGGACTGATGACCTCAGAAGTTAAGTCCCATAGTGCTCAGAGCCATTTTGCAGCGCCATAGACCGCACGGCTAATCCCGCGCGGCCTGGAAGAAGGGATCGGTTGGCAGGACATGTTCTGAGGCATCAAGGGATCACCAGTTGAGTATTGTAGGGCAGCGTGGAGGCTAAAAATCGTAGAGGGAGACCAAGAGATGAATACACTAAGCAGATTCAGAAGTATGTAGGTTGCAGTAGTTACTGGGAGATGAAGAAACTTGCACAGGATAGAGTAGCATGGAGAGCTGCATCAAACCAGTCTCAGGACTGAAGACCACAACAACAACATGTATAAGATTTCTGCAGTAATGGAAAGAGCCTTCGAAATTGGCTTCAATGGCGTATGCGTGAGACTCGATCGACTAGTAACAAGGTAACAGCACCACAAACGACTGGCCCTCCGTTAAGAGGAGGAGTCCAACAAGCGATAATAAGCAGAGAGATACGCTGCCTAGAGTACTGTGATGAGGTTCAAGTGGACGTACGTTCGAGTAGTTGCGTAGGAATGAAGGGAGAAGCACATGAGTGACTAGCGAAGATAGCTGCAGAACACTGTTCATAAGATCATAAAGTGTTCTTAAGACCGTAAAGCGTTCTTGACCAGCTTGTATGAACATCAGTTCAGAGAGGTAGCGCAACGTTTAAGAGGTTGGCATCGAATTCCAAAAGAGGCAGCGACACATCGTCTTTCAGTCATCCGCGTTTGTTTTTCGTGATTAACATAAATTACTCAAGCGGATGTCTGGACGATATCTTAGATAACCTACGAAAGACATCTCCACCTTTGTTAACCTAAGAATCGATGGTAGAAATCTAATTTCTCTACTTTCTTAAATTCTTTTACGTCATCGTTTTAAAGCAACTCTTGTTGTTAAGTCAATGAATCACGTAAATAAATATTTCTGAAAGTCTGTTGATAAATGTCTCCATCTACTACAGACATTAGATCCTCTCATAAACGAAACCTTGCTGATGTTGTCCGACTCAGAGACAGACACTTATAGTCATGGTTATATTTGACATGTAGAGAAAGAAAGCTGTTAACATATTGCTTGTCGCCGTCAGAGGTCGGATAAGTGATGGACGAAACTACCAACATTTCTAGTGTGTCCTATGAGAGAAAAGCAACTCTCATTGGTTAGTGCTGTTCCTTACGACGGATAGAATATTAAACTCGGTGCCCTCTTGATGCTATTCTAAAGTGCTAGGCTGCGAACAGTTGCCGGATTTTACTGTCTTCGTTCCTTCTCTTCTGGTGGTTACAAAATGGTTCAAAAGGCTCTGAGCACTATGGGACTTAACTTCTAAAGTCATCAGTCACCTAGAACTTAGAACTAGTTAAACCTAACTAACCTAAGGACATCACACACATCCATGGTGATTATCCATGACTAAACAAAAAGAACAGTACACTACACGGATAAATATCGCATTCGTCTCCACGACGAAAAAATTCATATTTTGTTTAGGTCAGTTGTCTTATGACTGGTCTGATGCGTCCCACCAGGATTTTCTCTCCAGTCGCAACTCTTCATCTCAAGAGTAGCACTTCCACTTGCACCAGACCACTGCCCCTTCCAAAATTTCTACCCACTAAGGCTCCCTGTAAAGCCAAAAAGCTCGTTCCATGATCTCTCATAGCATTTCGTAGCATTTTATCTCTTCGTATTAGTGCTTTCCACTTATTCCTCTTCTCGCCTATTCTGCAGAAAATCACATGGACTAAGCGAGTTGGCTCAGTGTTAGCACACTGTACTCACATTCGGGAGGACGGCGGATCAGATTCGAGTCCGGCCAAGCAATTTAGTTTTTCCGTGATTTCCCTAAATCGATCCAAGTAAATGCTGGAATGGTTCCTTTGGAAGGCCGTAGTTAACTTCCTTCCCCAGTCTCGAAACACTCAGAGTTTGTGCCCCCATCTCTAATGACCCTCACTGTCCAAGGGACGTTAAACTATATTCTTCCTTCCTTCCCTCATGACAGCCCATAATTTGTTCCCATGTAATGCATGCTCCAGACGTACATGGCAGTAATTATTTTTTTTCGCAATTTAGCTTCAACGTTTACAATTTCAGAAAAACTGGACAATTTATTGAACAGCTTCACAGTTTGAGCAAGTTGGTCGACCTCTGGCCCATATGCAAGTAATTATTCGGCTAGGCATTGATTGACAGAGTTGCTGAATGTCCTCTTGAGGGATATCGTGCAAGCGTCTGTCCATTTGGCATGTTAGATGGTCAGAATCACGAGCTGGTCGGAGCGCCCTGCCAATAATGCTCCAAATATTCTCAATTAGGGAATCCGGTGACGTTGTGACCAAGGTAGGGTTTGGAAACCAAGAAAAGAAGTCGGAGAAACTCTCGCCATTTGCTGAAATGTAAGCACAGAATGGCTTACTACGAACGGCACCAAAATGGGGCGTGAACTTCGTAGACATACCATTGTGCTGTTAGTGTGTCACGGATGACAACCGAAGGGAACCTGCTATGAAATGAAAAGAAGTGGCGACTCAGACCAACAGTCCTAGTTGTCCGGCCGTGTGGCGGGCGACATTCAGGTTGATATCCAACCGCTGACCAGGGCGTCTCCAGACACGTCTTTGGTTTGGAATTGTCTTCAGTGATAACTCGCGCATCGAATAGAGCCCCGATAACCATCGAAGATTTTTCTGGATACGCTCCATATAGCGATGCGATACTAACTTGAATGTCGGCCGCCGTACGGCTCCACAGCCGAAAGTGATCGTATGGAGTGTCATTGCATTTCGTAGCAGGATCCCTTTGGTTAACGTCGCCGGCACGCTTACACCACAGCAGTACGTCCACGATATTCTCCGACACATTTCATTGCCCTTCATAGCAAGCCACCCCTGGCTCACATACCCGGCAGACATTCCCTACAACCTTGGTTATCCAGCTAGGTCACCATATCTCACCCGAATTGAGAACTTCTGGAGTATTATAGGCAGGGCCCTCCTACCAGATCGGGATTTTGACGCTCTAACACACCAATTGGACACAATTTGGCACGAGATCCCTCAGGAGGACATCAACCAACTCTATCAATGAATGGGAAGATGAATATCTGCTTGCATAAGAGCCGGAGGTAGAGCAACGCGTTATTATTTGGAAGCTCCTTCTCCACAACAAATATTTATTAGTCTGTAAATGCTCATCACATCTACCTATATCCGTCTCAGTCGAATAATTTATTTGTGGTGCGTCTCTCTCTCTCTCTCTCTCTCTCTTGTCTCGGGTGTATTTTGGCAAAGAATACTCCCTTTGCCTGTGCTAGCGTGTTTTGTACGTCCAAATTGCCTCATATGCCATGCGTTAGTCTTCTCCACTTCGTCAACTACTTTCACAGTTTTGATGTTAAGTTTGTCGATACTCTCTTTTCCGCTGCTTCTCAGTACGTTCAATTTTCTATATTTTACTTCCAGTCTATATGCCTATGGCATTGCTTATTCCATTCAACACATACTGTAGTTGTTACTGGTTTCACTGACCTTAATCATTTCATCAGCGAATCTCATCATTGATATCCTTTTACTCTGAAATTTCATCCCACTTTTGCAACTATTTTTTATTCCAATTGTCACTTCTTTGATATTGAACAGTACAGCAGACCCTTGCCTTGCACCCAGCCTTGCACCCTATTTAATCCGAGTCCTTATTTCACTCTTAGGGCTCCATTCTTGTTGTTCCCCCTAGTTTCTTGTACGTACTGTATATTATATCTTTTCTTAACTGTCGAATGCTTTTTGTCGGTCATTAAATATCCCACTTTTGCAACTATTTTTTATTCCAATTGTCACTTCTTTGATATTGAACAGTACAGCAGACCCTTGCCTTACACCCAGCCTTGCACCCTATTTAATCCGAGTCCTTATTTCACTCTTAGGGCTCCATTCTTGTTGTTCCCCTTAGTTTCTTGTACGTACTGTATATTATATCTTTTCTTAACTGTCGAATGCTTTTTGTCGGTCATTAAATCCTATAAATGTGTCTCCCATTTCGTTGCTTTTCATTTCGACCATCAATATCATAAATGAATCTTCTCGTCTTTACTTCTTCTAAAGGTAAACTAGTCTTCATATAACGGATCCTCATTTTCTTCGTTTTTATATACTAATGAACTAGAAGTCCAGTATCTTGGTATGTGGAACCCAAGTTCTCCGGCGGCTCGTTACAGAGGAAACATGTAATTAAGATTTTTTCCGGTTTGTTACCGTAACTGTGTTCGTTTCTGTGAAAATACTTTCACAGCAGTGAAATACGTATCACCAAGATGCACAACACAAAACCCAGACTAAAACAACAACCCTTAGTTCTGTGCTGTGGTTGCCGTCGCTACGAGAACAGCTCAGCGTAGCGTCGTCATTAGGAATAGTGGTTATCCCTGAAACAATCGGTTTTCAGTTACATAGGTTGTTTTCGTCTATAGTTTAAGGTGACTGTTAAAATCGTTCAAATCTGAAACATCCGAATTTCGGTTTTTTGTTGCTGTTACTTCCATTAACTAACGCAGACTCCAAATAATGACTGAAAACTTCTAATGAAGGTGAAAGAGTTGCGCGGCTGCAGCGGGGTCGTCACTTTTGGATGGTACCAGTCCGTTCACCTTGAACCAACCACAGACTTAAGCGTTCAGTTACTATCCCAAGCTTACAGCACGTCAATAAAATTATAGGTAAAGCAGTCAAGTTGATCTTCTCTTCCAAGAAACATTGTGGATATTTTCTCCTTATGTGGCCGGCCTTTGTGACCGAGCGGTTCTAGGCGCTTCAGTCCCGAATCGCGCTGCTGCTACGGTCGCAGATTCGAATCCTGCCTCGTGCATGGATGTGTGTGATGTCCTTAGGTTAGTTACGTTCAAGTAGTTCTAAGTCTAGGGGACTGATGACCTCAGATGTTAAGTGCCATAGTGCTCAGAGCCATTTGAACCATTTCTTTTCTCCTTATATGATATCACGATTTTGTTGTGCTCCCCCCCCCCCCCCCCCACCCCCGTTTTTAATCTTTCGAATCAAATGGAGCACTGCACTTCACTGGTACCGCATTTTATAAAATACTTCCGAACTAGGGATGGCACAATTCTGCAGTATAGCTGGTGTCCGAATACGACATCGAGACACTGCAGTGCACACAGCAGATACGCGCTCACCGTCTTACTAGGCTATGCCACATGGCAGTAGGTACATTATCGTCTCATGTTCTTGTTGCTAGTTTCTAACCGTAGGCGTTATTATTAAAATACTGGTGATCGCTTTATTCAGTTTCTACAATGATCCAATACTTCAAAACAATGGGAATTGTACGATTATAGATAAACATTGCACAGTTTTTTAATCAAAAAACTTAGCCTGCTGCTATGGCGAATTGATATGTCGCTATTTTATCCAGTTATTAGTAAAAAATGAAAAAAACCCTAATATAACCGTGAAAGATACAGGTTATTCAGAACTAAAATACTGATATCGGTTTCAACCGGTCGGTTTATCGTATCCCTTCGTCACGCCGCTCTTTCGCTGCATTCAGTGAATCCGCAGATGAGACGCATACTAGCCAACCCTTCACCAGCAAACGTGTGCACACTGCTGTGTACCATAGTTTACGTAGAACAAACACTGCCGGAAAAACAAACTCTAGAGTGGACGGATCAGTGCTGCATGTTAGAGGACGAAGAGTAAAGTGAGCGTAAATGTTGCTATCAGCAAGTGCCGTGAATTAACGGAACATGTATGTTTTCTAACAAGACACACAGAGAATACCACCGATATTTGTGCCGTTGTGCAGGTAAAGATAAATAGGGCCAAGAAATCAGACAAAGTCCAGTAACTCTGTAACGAGTCACCGCAGACAACGTGTCCCTTGTACCAAAACACTCAGAAAACAATGGGGTTCTGGTTCACATGTATATAGGATGTGGCAAGAGGAAATCTCAGTAGTCTGGGATATGACATGAATGATCATTCGAGTCAAAAATGTCTAGTAAACATGGACTCCAAAGCGCATACCTTACGAGCTATGACCACTTCCTCATCTTCGACTCTGTGAAACAAATCTATCCCACTACTAGCTCTTTGCTCTCCGTATTTTAAGAGGTGGTAGTGTGGACCCAAACAAGAAAAAATGTCCAGTAAATATGGGCTCTAGGTTGCTTACCTTAAGAGCTATGAGCACCTGTTCATCTCCGCTGGTGTGAAAGGCATCTATTCTGAACAAATGCTCATAGGTCTCTTAAGGTCTGCATTTTAGAGCACATGTTTACTAGATTTTTTTTTGTAGTCCTCGCATACTGACCATTCCTCCTGGGACAACATGTATCCGGTCCGCAACTTTATTGAACAGGGCGCACTGAAAAGCAATGCATCCGATTTTTTTTGTGGAAACCTCTTAAACCTTTCTAAATGAAGAAAATTTATTAACATTCAACAACCTTATTCTTCATGTTTACACATTTATTACTCAATACAGTCACCCTGGCAATGAACACTTTTGTTGAATCGTCATCATACGGTGTTTGATTTTGTTAACCGACAGACAACCACAAATATGCTTGCACCGCTTCGTCACTATCAGAGGTGTTCTTAAAGTTTTGGGAACAGCTGAAATTCGGATAGGGCCACGTCGGGACAGTGAATTCAAGGCGTCGCAGATGTTGCAGCGTTCGTATGTGGTCTCATATTGTTATTCTGAAGGAGACGATGGTCAGTATGTGGAAGAACTCTTCAAATTCGAAACTGCATTACAGCACTCTTTTTCTCACACACCGACATGGTTACGTTACACACGGCCAAGTTACACGCCACCATTCGGAGCCCTCTAGCCGCAGAGGGCTGCAAATACGTAGAAATGAATAATAAAGCTGTGCAATCTTAATAAAATTTGTTTTATGCAAACAGCGTTAAGTGTTCTCACATAAAAAATTCGGAGGCTTTACTTTACAAGACCTCAGATGAAATCAGTCCTAAGCAGAAAAGGGAAAGCTGAAATATGGAAGGAGAATGAACTTGAAGGCAACATTATAGAAATGGAGTAGGACGTAGATGACTATTACATATTCAATATCATAATGCGAGAAGAATTTTACAGACTACTGAAAGACTTCAGTTGAAACAAGGCCCCGGGAGAAGACGACATGCTGTCAGAATTTTTGATAGCCTTGGGAGAGCCAGCCATGACAAGTTCTTCCATCTGGTGTGCAAGATGTACTTATGAGACAAGCAAAATACGCTCGGACTTCAGGAAGAATGTAATAATCCCAACTGTAAAGAAAACAGGTGCTGACAGGTATGAGTATCACCGAACTATTTGTTTAATAAATGGCGGTTGCAAAATGCTAACATGAACTCCTTACGGAAGAAAAGAAAAACTGGTAGAAGCCGACTTCCGCGAAGATTAAAATGGATTCCGGAAAAATGTAGGAATTCTCAAAGCAATACTGACCCTACGACATATCTTACAAGGTAGGTTAAGGAAAGGCAAACATACTGCACATTTATAACATTTGTAGACATAGAGAAAGCTTTAGACAATGCTGATTGGAATACTCTGTTTCAAATTCTAAAAATGGCAGGGGTAAAATACAAGGAGCGAAAGGGTATTTACTATTTGAACAGAAACCAGACAGCAGTTTTAAGAGTTGAGGGGCTTGAAAGGCAAGCAGGGGTTGAGAAGAGAGACAGAGTTGTGGCCTATCGCCGATGTTACTCAGTCTGTATATTGAGCAAGCAGTAAAGGAACCAAAAGAAAAATTTGGAATAGGAATTGAAGTCCAGGGAGGAGATATAAAAGCTTTAAGGTTTGCCAATGGCACTGTAATTCTGTCAGAGGCATCAAAAGACTTCGAAGCGGAGCTGAACGGAATGGACAGGGCTTGAAAGGAGGATATAAGATGAACTTCAACAAAAGAAAAAAAAGGGTAATGGGATGTAGTCGAAACCAAGTGATGCTGAGGCAGTTAGATTAAGAAACGAGGCACTTATTGAAGTAGATGAGTTTTGCTATCTGGGCAGCAAAATAGCTGATAATGGGCGAAGTAGAGAAGACATAAAATGTGGGCCAGCAGTGGCAATAAAAGCGTTTCTCAAGAAGAAAAATTTGTTGACATCAAAGATAGACTTAAGTGTTAGAAATTCTTTTCTGAAGTTATTAATGTTTAGCCACTATGGAAGTGAAACATGGCCAATAAACAGTTTAGAAAAGGAAACGAAAGAAGCTTTTGACATGTGATGCTACAGACGAATGCTGAAGATTAGATGGCTAGATCAGTAACTAATAAGGTGGTACTAAATAGAATTTGGGAGACAAGAAATTTGTGGCATGATCTGACTATAAGAAGGAATCATTTGATACAACACATTCTGAGACATCAAGGGCTCACCAACTTAGTATTGGAAGGAAGTGTATGTGTGTGTGTAGGTGTGAGGGAGGGGGGGGGGGGGGTTAAAATCGTAGAGGGAGACCGAGAGATGAATATGGTAAATTTCCTTCCGTTCACCTTCAATACCTAGGCTCCTCAAATCAGCCTTCACATTGTCCTCCCATCTACGCCTCGGTCTCCCCACAGGACGTTTTCCCTCTAGGTGCCCTACCAGTACTCTGCGCGCTGCCCTGCCCTCATCCATTCAAGCTACGTGACCTGCCCATAACAGCCTACGTGATTTAATAATACTGATTACGCCTGGGCTTGAATAGAGTTCGTGAACCTCTTCGTTATGCAGTTTTCGCCAATCTCCGCTAATGTCATCCCTTTTTGCTCCGAAAATTTTCCTCAAAATTTTGTTTTCAAATACTCGAAATGGCTTTTCATTTTGCACCGTGAGAGACCAAGTCTCACACCCATACAGCATAACTGGTAGAATAATAGTTTTGTATATTCTAATCTTTAAATTCCTAGACAATATCCCTGATGAAAGCAATCTATTGAGTGAGAAGTAGCACGCATTTCTCGCCTGTAATCTCTTGCTCGGTTCGGATTGAATCTCATTTCTCGAAGTGATGTCTACGCCTAGATACTTAAATATGATCTCTTTTTCAAACTGCATATCTCCAACTCTTAACATTTCCTGATCTACTGCTGTTGTCATTCTAGTAGTAACCAGGTATTTAGTTTTGTCTTCACATATCCATAGACCTACATCTTCACTAGCCTTGATTAACGCATTTGCATTTGTTGTTACAGATTCTTTCCTATCGCTAATGATGTTTAGATCATCTGCATACCCTAATATCTTAATATTTCCATTTAACTCCACACCCTCTGAATTATCTGCTGCCACTCGTACAATATATTCTAGGACTAAATTAAAAAGTAGCAGAGACAGGGCATCTCCCTGCTTAAGTCCGTTCTTTATTACAAATTGTTCTGACTCCAGTTTCCCCACGCGTACTTTACCTTTGGTGTTTTTCAAACTCGCTTCTATAAGTCTAATATACTTCTTTGGTGTTCCAAGTTCAAAAAGAATTCTGCACAACTTTGATTGCAATACTGAATCATATGCTTTTGTAAAATCTATGAAAATATTATGAACTGGTTTATTGTATTCCCATTTCCTTTCCAAAATTTGACGCAAGGTGAATATTTGGTCTATAGTTGATCTGTTCCTCCGAAAGCCAGCTTGGTAATCCCCCACAGCTTCGTCTGCATATGGTATAAGCGTGCTTAGCAGAATATTCGAGAAAATTTTGGAACATACTGGTAATAGCGATATCCCTCTATAATTACTACAATCCATTTTATCTCCCTTCTTAAAAATTGGGATCAGAATAGACTCCTGCCACTCTTCAGGTATCATCTCTGAGTTCCATACTTTAGTTATCACTTTGTGAACACTTCCACCAATTTCTGTCCCCCATTTTTAACTAATTCTGCAGTAATGCATTATGATCCTGGTGCTTTATGGTAAGCAGATTATGAATACAGTAAGCAGATTCAAAAGGATGTAGTTTGCAGAAGTCATTCGGAGATGAAGAGGCTTGCGCAGGATAGAGTAGCGTGGAGAGCTCCATCAAACCAGACTTTGGACTGAACATCACAACAACAACTTTTCAGCATTCCCTCGTATGTGTTGTGAAGCTCATTTACGAAATTCCTCGCATTTATGTGTCTTTACTGTCATCGGGATATATTCATAACAGTGGAGGCAAACGAAGTATCCCACCTGAATATTTACTTGTATCACACGAGCACAGATGAAAAAGGGTCTCACGAAACGGCTTTGGACGACTGATTAGTGGTGCGTGACGGGATAATCAGAACGGTAACTCAGTTCATGATGAGACCGCTAGACAGCGCTCACAGCAGCAGGTGTTTACCGGACGCCTCATTATTTTGAGAGCAGGCAGAGAGCAGGGACTGAAGGCATGCAAGGCGCGTGCACGTGAGCTCCGGGGCCTTGAGCAGGGCGCGCCCCTCTCTGGCGCAGTGACTGGCGGAGTTCTATACAACCGAGCACCACTCCTCAGCTCACCTTGCCCCCTCTTCCTGCCACTCCGCCGGCTACTACTACTGATGCCGCTCTTCCCTGCTTCTGCTGTGTCCTTGTTCCTCCACCTTTAATGACAGCATACCGCTTTTCATGATCTACAACTTTAATTTCGACGTCCAACTTGAAGCGCTCACTCTTCATTTTCCTCCCTCCGAAGGTCGTGAGAGGCCAAGGAGCTTCTGCATCTCCCATCGAGCAGTAAGCTTCACGGTTCGCTAAGACTTCAGTTCTGTGTCAGTTTTATGTGTCTCATATTAAGGCTGCCGGCAAGGTTCCTTTCTCCTGGGAGTGGAGACTACCATTCTCTAAGCAATTAGTCACTGGATTTTCACTGTAGATAAAACATTATGGCAGATGAAGAACTGTGTGCCACACCGTGCTCGAACGCAGACCGTTACCTTTCATGGTCAACGCTCTTGTCAACTGAGCTCTCCAGGTGTGAATCGCCTCTCGTCTTCACGTATTTAGTATCGGGTACGCCTTTCTCTGGCTCAGTGCACCGCGATATGGCCGGCCATTATTGATAAAATAACCGTTTTTCGGTTACATTGATTCTTTTTGTCTCCAGTTTAATTCAGCTGTTAAAACCGCTCGAAACAACCAGCTTCTGATACAACAGGTTGCCGATTCTTTATTGTTATTACTTTCAGTAACAAACGTGGACTTCGAACAAAGATTGACAAATTCTAATGAAGATGAAGAAGTAGATCACTATCTGTATAAGGTTGAGGCTGCGGCAGAAATCGGTCTCACTGTCTCCTGCAGAGTTTGCGAACGTGAAGGATACGGGCCCGCCATTAGCGGGACCGAAAGCTCCCAAGTTGATGACTTTCCTGCATCGTCACTTTTCGATGGTATCAATTTTTCACCCTGAAGCAACCTTAGAATTAACGCTTCATTTATTATCTGAGTTCATAGCAAAAATGGTTCAAATGGCTCTGAGCACTATGGGACTTAACTTCTGAGGTCATCAGTCCCCTAGAACTTAAAACTAATTAAACCTAACTAACGGACATCACACACATCCATGCCCCAGGCAGGATGCACACCTGCGACCGTACGGGTCGCGCGGTTCCAGACTGTAGCGCCTAGAACCACTCGGCCACTCCAGCCGGCAGTTCATAGCACGCCAATAAAATTATAGCTATATCAATCAAATTTGGGCCACGGCCGCAGTGGATACACTGGTTCCCGTCAGATCACCGAAGTTAAGCGCTGTCGGGCGTGGTCGGCACTTGGATTGGTGACTATCTGGGCCGTCATGAGCTGTTGCCATTTTTCGGGGTGCACTCAGCCTCGTGATGCTCACTGAGGAGCTATTCGACCGAATAGTAGCAGCTCTGGGCAAAGAAAACCATCATAACGACCGGGAGAGCGGTGTGCTGACCACACGCCCCTCCTATCCGCGTCCTCAACTGAGGATGACACGGCGGTTGGATGGTCCCGATGAGCCACTTGTGGCCTGAAGAAGGAGTGCTACTGCAATCAGATTTACCCTCATGTATGAATGCATGGTTTCGCGGCGATATGAATTAATAAAACAGAATTAAACAACTGCGTCTTAGTCAAGGAGATGTTTTGGTTAGTTTTGATGTGGTCTCCCTGTTTACACGTGTTCTGACCGAAGACTGTGTAGATCTCCTCTCCCAGTTATTTGATAGCACAATTGTGGGACTGTTTAAGCACACGTTGACATCGTCGTATTTCCTACATGGCGGCCAGTATTTCGACCAGTTGGTAGGCGTGGCTATGGGAAACCCATTAGCTCCATCCGTAGCCAACCTTTCTATGGAAAAATTTGAAGACATGGCCTTGGACACGGCTCCAGCTAAGCCAAGTTGCTTTTATCGTTACGTCGATGACACTTTTATCGTCTGGCCCCATGGCCGTGAAAAACTGGGTGAATACTTAGAACACCTGAACAGCATTCACGGCCACACCAAGTTTACGATGGAAGTCGAGACAGATGGAGCATTGCCCTTGCTTTAAGTCCTCGTTCGACGGAAAACCAATGGGCATCTCATCCACAGCGTCTACAGGAAACCGAGACACACAGATTGGTGTCTCCACGCTCTCAGCCACCACCATCCGGCACAAAAACGTGGTGTTCTGAAAACCCTCGTCCATCGTGCTTATGTCGTCTCAGACGCTGAAAGTCTGCCACTAGAACTGAACCACCTCCGAAAAGTCTTCCAGGAAAACGGGTACAGCCACGGATAGGTGTCAGAGGCTATATCTGGTGTGATACGCAAGAAACACACCAACAGAGAAGAGAACATCACCGAAGAAGAATGCAAGAAACCTGTGTTTTTGGCTTTCTGTGGTACAGTGTCAGGAAAGATTAGCCGGCTCCTGAAGAGATATAACATTTCATCGGCTCATGAGGCCCGTGAAGAACGATCTAGGGCTTAGAACGCCTGGAGTTTACAAGATACCATGTCAGTGTGGCTGTTACTATGTCGGCCAAACAGTACACACTGTGGAGCAACGCCGGACGAAACACGAGAGGTGCTTACGCCTAGGCTAGCCACAAAAATCAGCCGTGGCAGAACACGCCTTAGAAAATGGCGTTCGACGAAACATCTGCCGTTATGAGGACGAAGGGATTTTGGGATAACGTCATAAAAGAAGCTATTGAAATACAAACATGTGAAAACACCATTAACAAGGACGGCGGTTTGCAGCTCAGCACAGCCTGGGACCCAGCCATCGCGAGGTTAAAACGGGTGCGAGGGTCGCGGGGTGAAAACGTTACCATTTGTGACGAGGAAGAGAGCACTAGTGACGTCACAGCCAGCAGTGCGGCTATATAATGACTCGGCCACGGCGATACAGCAGTCATTCTTACCACTTGACAGTGACTGAGGAGAGCTCGGTCGAAAGCTTGCGGGATTTTAACCACCTGACGCGGCTGGAAGCTCGAGAAAATTTTATTAAATTTACCTGTCTTCCAAGGAAATTAGTGGTTGTTTTCTCCTTATACAGGGTAACGGTTATTGAACTATATGAAATAAAATCGTCGTAACTTCCGAACGGTTTGCGTTAGGACGTTCGAACAACACAGTTGGCCGCGGGGCATGATGGGAATTAGTATGCGCTGTATGGTTTAGTTTAGCGACGATGGCCACTTTCATATGGATGGATTCCTCAATAAGCAAAATTGGCGCATTTGGGGAACTGAGAATCCGCATTTCGCGATCGAGAAGTCTTTTCTCCTTCAACGGGTGACTGTGTGGCGTGCAATCTTCAGTCACGGAATAATCGATTGATGGTACGGTGACTACCGAACGGTTTCTGAAAGTTTTGGAAGACGATTTCATTCCCATTATCCAAAGTGATACTGATTTCGACAAGATGTTGATCATGCAAGACGGTGCTCGACCCTATCGAATTAGGAGAGTGATGTCTTGGAGGAGCACTTTGGAGACCGTATTCTGACTCGAGTACCCAGAGGCCACTGGCATGGGCCTCGACTGGGCACCATATTCTCCGGATCTCAACCCATGCGTCCTTTTTGTGGACTCTATTAAAGACAAGATGTACAGCAATAACCCCAAAACCATTGCTGAGATGAAAGCAGCCATTCAAGAGGTCACTGACAGCACCGATTTTCCGAGACTTCAGCGGGTCATGCAGAATTTCGCTATTCGTCTTTGCCGCTTCACCGCCAATGATGGTAGGCATATCGAAAATGCCATAACGTAAATCCGAATATCTGTAGTGACGTTTCATGTTAAGCAAAGTGTGCGCACGCCGTATTTTGTAACTAATTGATGTTTCTTTTTCATATTGGTCAATAATTGTCACCCTGTGTGATATCGCAAGCTTCTACATCTACATCTACATCTACATTTATACTCCGCAAGCCACCCAACAGTGTGTGGTCGAGGGCACTTTACGTGCCACTGTCATTCCCTCCCTTTCCTGTTCCAGTCGCGTATGGTTCGCGGGAAGAACGACTGCCGGAAAGCCTCCATGCGCGCTCGAATCTCTCTAATTTTACATTCGTGATCTCCTCGGGAGGTATAAGTATGGGAAAGCAATATATTCGATACCTCATCCAGAAACGCACCCTCTCGAAACCTGGACAGCAAGCTACACCGCGATGCAGAGCGCCTCTCTTGCAGAGTCTGCCACTTGAGTTTCCTAAACATCTCCGTAACGCTATCATGCCTACCAAATAACCCTGTGACGAAACACGCCGCTCTTCTTTGGATCTTCTCTATCTCCTCTGTCAACCCGACCTATTACGGATCCCACACTGATGAGCAATACTCAAGTATAGGTCGAAAGAGTGTATTGTAAGCCACCTCCTTTGTTATCAGCAGAAAGAAAACTGGCGTTCTACAGATCCCTTAATGGGGCAGGTAGGTTAGAAAATTTAAAAAGGGAAATGGATAGGTTATAGTTAGATATAGTGGGAATTAGTGACGTTCGGTGGCAGGAGGAACAAGACTTTTGGTCAGGTGAATACAGGGTTATAAATACAAAATCAAATAGGGGTAATGCAGGAGTAGGTTTAATAATGAATAAAAAAATTGTAGTGCGGGTAAGCTAATACAAACAGCATAGTGAACGCATTATTGTGGCCAAGATAGACACGAAGCCCACGCCTACTACAGTAGTACAAGTTTATATGCCAACTAGCTCTGCAGATGATGAAGAAATAGATGAAATGTATGATGAGATAAAAGAAATTATTCAGGTAGTGAAGGGAGACGAAAATTTAATAGTAATAGGTGACAGTAGGAAAAGGAAGAGAAGGAAACGTAGTAGGTGAATATGGATTGGGGCTAAGAAATGAAAGAGGAAGCCACCTGGTAGAATTTTGCACAGAGCATAACTTAATCATAGCTAACACTTAGTTTAGGAATCATGAAAGAAGGTTGTATACATGGAAGAACCCTGGAGATACTAGAAGGTTTCAGATAGATTATATAATGGTAAGACAGAGATTTAGGAACCAGGTTTTAAATTGTAAGGCATTTCCAGGGGCAGATGTGGACTCTGACCACAATCTATTGGTTATGAACTGTAGATTAAAACTGAAGAAATTCCAAAAAGGTGCGAATTTAAGGAGATGGGACCTGGATAAACTGAAAGAACCAGAGGTTGTACAGAGTTTCAGGGAGAGCATTAGGGAACGATTGACAAGAATGGGGAAAAGAAATACAGTAGAAGAAGAATGGGTAGCTTTGAGGAATGAAATAGTGAAGGCAGCAGAGGATCAAGTAGGTAAAAATACGAGGGCTAGTAGAAATCCTTGGGCTACAGCAGAGATACTGCATTTAACTGATGAAAGGAGAAAATACAAAAATGCAGTAAGTGAAGCAGGCAAAAAGGAATACAAACGTCTCAAAAATGTGATCGACAGGAAGTGCAAAATGGCTAAGCATGGATGGCTAGAGGACAAATGTAAGGATGTAGGGGCTTATCTCACTAGGGGTAAGATAGATACTGCCTACAGGAAAATTAAAGAGACCTTTGGAGAAAAGAGAACCACTTGCCACTTGCATGAGCATCAAGAGCTCAGATGGAAACCCATTTCTAAGCAAAGAAGGGAGAGCAGAAAGGTGGAAGGAGTATATAGAGGGTCTATACAGGGGGCATGTTCTTGAGGACAATATTATGGAAATGGAAGAGGATGTAGATGAAGATGAAATGGGAGATATGATTCTGCGTGAAGAGTTTGACAGGGCACTGAAAGACCTGAGTCGAAACAAGGCCCCCGGGAGTAGACAACGTTCCATTAGGACTACTGACAGCCTTGGGAGAGCCCGTCCTGACAAAACTCTACCATCTGGTGAGACAGACGAAATTCCCTCAGACTTCAAGAAGAATATAATAATTCCAATCCCAAAGAAAGCAGGTGTTGACAGATGTGAAAATTACCGAATTATTAGTTTAATAAGTCACAGCTGCAAAATACTATCGCGAATTCTTTACAGACGAATGGAAAAACTGGTAGAAGCCGACCGCGGGAAAGATCAGATTGGAACACGTGAGGCACTACTGACCCTTCGACTTATCTTAGAAGAAAGATTAAGGAAAGGCAAACCTACGTTTCTAGCATTTGTAGACTTAGAGAAAGCTTTTGACAATCTTGAGTGGAATACTCTCTTTCAAATTCTGAAGGTGGCAAGGGTAAAATACAGGGAGCAAAAGGCTATTTACAATTTGTACAGAAACCAGATGGCAGCTATAAGAGTCGAGTGACATGAAAGGGAAGCAGTGGTTGGGAAGGGAGTGAGATAGGGTTGTAGCCCCTCCCCGATGCTATTCGATCTGTATATTGAGCAAGCAGTAAAGGAAACTAAAGAAAAGTTCGGAGTAGGTATTAAAATCCATGGAGAAGAAATAAAAATTTTGACGTTCGCCGATGACACTGTAATTCTGTCAGAGACAGCGAAGGACTTGGAAGAGCAGTTGAACGGAATGGACAGTGTCTTGAAAGGAGAATATAAGGTGAACATCAACAAAAGCAAAACGAGGATAATGGAATGTAGTCGAATTAAGCCGGGCGATGCTGAGAGAAGTACATTAGGAAATGAGACACTTAAAGTAGTAAAGGAGTTTTGCTATTTGGGGAGCAAAATAACTGATGATGGTCGAAGTAGAGAGGATATAAAATGTAGACTGGCAATGGCAAGGAAAGCGTTTCGGAAGAAGAGTAATTTATTAACATCGAGTATTGATTTCAGTGTCAGGAAGTCGTTTCTGAAAGTATTTGCATGGAGTGTAGCCATGTATGGAAGTGAAACATGGACGATAATTAGTTTAGACAAGAAGAGAATAGAAGCTTTCGAAATGTGGTGCTATAGAAGAATGCTGAAGATTAGATTAGATCACATAACTAATGAGGAGCTATTGAATAGAAATGGGGAGAAGAGGAGTTTGTGGCACAACTTGACTAGAAGAAGGGATCGATTGGTAGGACATGTTCTGAGGCATCAAGGGATCACCAATTTAGTACTGGAGGGCAGCGTGGAGGGTAAAAATCGTAGAGGGAGATCAAGAGATGAATACACTAAGCAGATTCAGAAGGATGTAGGCTGCAGTAGTTACTGGGAGATGAAGAAACTTGCACAGGATAGAGTAGCATGGAGAGCTGCATCAAACCAGTCTCAGGACTGAAGACCACAACAACAACGACTTTGTTGATGGACTCCCCCAATGAATCTCAACCTGGCACCCGCCTTACCAACAATTAATTTTATATTATCATTCCACTTAAAATCGTTCCGTACGCATACTCCCAGATATTTTACAGAAGTAACTACCACCAATGTTTGTTCCGCTATCGCGGTCTAAGGCGCTGCAGAGTGTAAGGTGGTCCCGGCGAAGGTTCGAGTTCTCCTTCGGGCATGGGTGTGTGTTTGTCCTTAGGATAATTTAGGTTAAGTAGTGTGTAAGCTTAGGGACTGATGACCTTAGCAGTTAAGTCCCATAAGATTTCACAGATATTTGAACATTTTGTTCCGCTTTCATATAATCATACAATAAAGGATCCTTCTTGTGCCTCGCCCTGTTTTTAGTCTTTAAAGCAAATGAAGCATTGTACTTCACTGCCACCGCACTTCCACGAGTTACAGGTGTACCATTCTGCAATATAGCTGACGTCTCAGTACGACAGCGAGAAACTACAGTAGAGACCCGGTGGGGACAAGTCTTTATACTTCACATACACGCCTACGTCAAAAAGGCCACACCACTAGGTTTGCCAGGAGCCCTGCTTCTTACGGTCGTGTCAGGCCAAATATATACACTTTTTGTTAGGCTGTTTAGCACTGAAGTAGAGAATGCACAATTGAGGCCCTTTCAAAACTAATGACGCAAGCAAAAGTAATAAGTATGAGGAGAAATAGTAGTATGTACCATGACGCGATATACATGCACCAAACAATGCTTCGAGGTATGTCCACAAAGAAAATTCCGTTCGCTTTATAAAGCAAACGTGTACAGATACAGAAAAAATATTTATTGCACAAAAAATCTACAACTGTTAAACTACTTTTCTACATAGCTTCCGAAATTTTATAGGCACTTGTCATAGCGTGGCACAAATTTTTGTATGCATTCTTCATAGCAGGTTTCCGCCTGTGTATTCAACCATGTGGTAACATGTTCTTTCAGCTCGTCATCATCGTTGAAGTGTTGACCACCAAAGACACATTTTAGATGTAACAAGAGGTGAAAGTTGCTAGGAGCGAGGTTCGGGTTGTACGGAGGATGATCAAACGCGTCTCAGTGAAATTCCGGTAAGAGCTGTTTGGTAAAATACGCCGTGTGAGGTCGGGCATTATCGTAAAAAAGTAACAACACCTTTTGACAGTAATCCTCGGCGCTTGTTCTGTATTGCGCGGCGCAATTTCTTAATGGTCTCGCAGTAAACATGTGCATTGATTGTTTGGCCTTGTCTTAAGAAATCAATCAGCAAAATGCCTTTTCTGTCCGAAAAAATGGTGCACATGACTTTTCGAAATGTCAAGATTTGCTTAGGCTTAAACGTCGTTGGGAATAAAGCGTGCCTCCAATCCACTGATTGCCGTTTTGTTTTAGTGATGTCGTACGATACCCAATTTTCATCGTCCGTGACTATCTGAGAAAGAAAACCATCGCCTTCTTCATTGTAGCGTGTCAAAAACTGAAATGCACTGCCTATCCATTGTTCTTTGTGTTGTTCAGAAAGAATTTTGGGTACCCAACGTGAGCAAAGTTTTTGAAATTTCAATTTTTTAGTAACAATTTCATGAATTAGTAATCGTGAGATTTTCGGAACTTCCATAGCAAGGGCACTAAGTTTAAACTTACGGTTGCTTACGGTTGTGCTTAATCTTCTCTTCAATTGTGTGAACCAGTTCATCAGTAACCACAGATGGACCTCCACTTCGTTCTACATCGTGCACTTTATCACGTCATTCATTGAACAGTCTGACCCATCTTCTAACCATTGAATCACTCCTAGCATTTTGTCCGTAAACCTCGCAGATTTGCCGATGAATTTCCTTTGGTTTAACTTTCTTTGCAATTAGAAACGAATCACAGATCTGATTTCACACGTCGTGGCATTTTCAGCTACGGCTGCCATTATAAAGAAGCACTACAAAGCACACGTCGACAGCAGCGATCTGAAAATGGCGTACATGTCTTCTCCTTGAGTCAGAGTAACTGCCGCGTATGATCGGAACTGCGATCGTAGGGCTGCGGCGGATAGAAATAGAAACAGAACTTACTTTGTGGACGACCCTCGTGTTCTTAGGTCTGTGCCCTATGTTTTCTTCGTAAGACGAGAAAGCCTAACACATAATGTCACAACCAGGCTACTTGTAGCACGAGCGAGGGAAAGTATCCGGTTAGTGCGTACGTTCGTAGCGTTACTGTTTTGCAAGACGATACTCCCGTTGCCATGAGCTTATTTATTGATTGTTCAAAAATGGCTCTGATCACTATGGGACTTAACTCCCGAGGTAATCAGTCCCCTAGAACCTAGAACTACTTAAACCTAACTAACCTAAGGACATCACACACATCCACGCTCGAGGCAGGATTCGAAACTGCGATAGTAGTGGTCGCGCGGTTCCAGACTGTAGATATTGTGGATATTGTATCACAGACACAATCCCTTTGACTGTTCAGAGAGGTCACTAAACCCAAAGATGTAAACAACCATGCATGAGCATCAGTTACAGTCATTCTACCAGGAAGGAGGTACACGGATCGTTTTGTCTGTAGTTCAACTATGCCTAGAAGTCAAAACCGCAGTTCTATCGCCTCCGCATTGTTACTTTGTGCTAGGAAGGGCTCTCAACAAGGGAAGTGCCCAAGTGTCTCGGAGTGAACCAATGTGATGTTGTTCGGACATGCAGGAAATACATACAGACCGGAACTGACGATGACATGCCTCTCTCAGGATGACCGCTACCTACGGATTATGGCTCGGAGGAACTCTGGCAGCAACGCCAACACGTTGAATAATGTTTTTCGTGCGATCATAGGACGTCGTATTACGACTCAAACTGTGCGCAGTAGGCTGCATGATGCGTAACTTCACTACCAACGTCCAAGGCGAGGTCCATCTTTGCAACCACGATACCATGCAGCGCGGCACAAATGGGCCCAACAACATGCCGAATGGACCGCTCGGGATTGGCATCACGTTCTCTTCACCGATGAGTGTCGCATATGGCTGCAATCAGACAATAGTCGGAGACGTGTTTGGAGGCAACCCGGTCAGGCTGAACGCCTTAGACACACTGTCCAGCGAGTGCAGCAAGATGGAGGTTCCCCCACTTTATGCGGGGCCGACGTACGCCGCTGGTGGTCATGGAAGGCGCCGTATACGGCTGTACGATACGTCAATGCCACCCTCCGACCGATATTGCAATCATATCGGCAGCATATTGGCGAGGCATTCGTCTTTACGGACGATTATGCGCGCCCCTATCGTGCACATCTTGTGAATGACTTCCTTCAGGATAACGGCATCGCTCGATTAGAGTGGCCAGCATGTTCTCCAGACATGAACCCTATCGAACATGCCTGGGATAGATTGACAAAGGCTGTTTATGGATGATGTGACCCACCAACCACTCTGACGGATTTACGCCGAATCGCCGATGAGGAGGGAGACAATCTGGACCAACAATGCCTTGATGAACTTGATGATAGTATGCCACGACAAATACGGGCATGTGTCAATGCAAGGGGATGTGCTACTGGATATTAGAGGTACCGATGTGTACAGCAATCTGGACAACCACCTCTGGAGGTCTCGCTCTCTGGTGGTACAACATGCAATGTGTGGTTTTCATGAGCAGGTTTCGGAACCGAGGTGATGCAAAACTTTTGTTGATCTGTGTATATCTAAACACTGTAGCGTCAAATGATATTATTTGATTCAATCTATATATATTTGTAGGGTAATGTGCTGACTGACTAACTGACTTACTAATAATCGCGTAGTCCTAACCGCTAAGGATAGAAACTTGAAATTTGGAGAAGGTGTGGCGCTTATGCAGTACAAGTTTTTCGAAATTCCAACCCTAAGGGGGTGAAGTAGGGTATGAAGTGTTTGTTTTTTTTTTTAATCTAGCTATTAAGGCAGTTTCGAAGCTAGATCTGTGAAAACTGGCATTTGGTTCTCAGTCAGAAATAAAGAAATACGTGTTCCAGCATTATTGGAAACTGAACCCTATAAAGGTAAAATAGTGGATGAAAGCTTTTTCTGAAAGTATGTCATTATTAAATAACTACTACAGCTACTCATTTTACTAAGGCTTGAAGCTCCTCTTTTCTTTCTTCCGTGTTTGCGATTTAAAAACTGGGTGATTTTGGAAATCCGCCTTATGCTAACACAATTAGTTTATTATTATATTTACCCAGACATGTTTCGACACCAATGTGTCATCTTCTGTGGGTAGCGATGTAATTTTAAGAAATAAAAATTTGACCCACAGGAGATGACACATTGGTGTCGAAACATGTCTGGGTAAATATAAAAATAAACTAATTGTGTTTGCATAAGGCATATTTCCAAAATCACCCAACTACTAAAGCATTTAAAGCTACATCTACGAAGATTGGTATTTGACTTCTTGGTTACAAATTAAAAAAATGGAAACCGAACCCCTAAGGGGTAAAACAATGGATAAAATTTTTTATGAAAATTATTTATTATGAAACCATTTTTAAAAGTAAATCTAAGAAAATTTAAATTTGGCTTCTTGGTTAGAAACAAAAAAATATGTTTTTTACTGTTTTTTGGAATTCAAACGGGTGAAACGGGTAATAGAAGTTTTTATGGAAATATTTCACTTTGCAAGCATTTTTGAAGCTAAATCTATGAAAATTTTTGTTTGGCTTCTCTTTTACAAATAAAACATACGCATGTCACTCTTTCTGGGAGGAAGGGGTGAAACGTTTTATGAAAATATTTCATTTTTACAGCTAACTCTTTGGAAATTTGAGTTTGGCTTCTTGCTTACGTCTTGAACTTTTTTTGTTAATTCAACCCCCACGGGGGTGAAGTATGGTCAAACTGATTCACTGACTCATCATCGCCCAGCCCAAACCCCTGATGATAGACACTTGAAGTCTGGAGAAGATGTGGATCTTATACAATAGGCAGCGTATAAGAAGCGAGTAAACGAAATTCCACACATAAGGGGGTGAAAAAGACGATGAAAGACTTTTTGAAAGTATGTCGTTATTAAGCGAATTTTGAAGCTAGCTACGAAAACTCTACTTGGTTTCTCAACCAGAAAATGAAAAATATATGTTTCTGCTTTTTTGGAAAATCAGCCACTAAGGCTACAATAGTGCATGAAAGTTTCCTTTCTTTCAAATAAATAATTACTAAGGAACTGTTAAGTGACTTTAAGGCTACATCTGTGACAAATGGTGTTTGACTTCTCGGTTAGAAATTTAAAAAAATACGTTTTTCAATGTTTTTGGAAATTCAACACATAAGGCAGTGCAATAGGGGTTGAAATTTTTTTAAAATTATTTCGTTACATCAATAAAATTTAAAGTTATATTTATGAAAATTGGTATTCCATTTCTCGGTCTGATATAAAGCAATATTTATTAGGGGGTGAAAGTTCCTATGGAAATATCTTCAGAAGCATGGAAAAGGCATGATTAACAAAAACTTTGGATTCCTTCTACCAGAATCGCTTTTTGGTCAGAAGTACATTCGGAAAAGACCATGTCCATATTGCCTCGGTTAGCGTGAAAATCTTAGAAGGTGTTGCAGTTTGTGAACTACATAAAAATTCGATTAAATAAGAACAATAAAACCTCTGCAGACCACACGGTCTACTCGAGAGAAGCAGCGGGAGCTAAGCTAGTATTTAATATGCAGATTGTAATAAAAAGACGGGCTTTTGACAGTTCAGCATTGTGGCGTGACAATGAAACGGTATACTTTCTAAGCACACAAGTTATAACACTAAAAACGTCAACTACCGGAAGGTTTTTGCCTATCGATAAGTAGCTTCCTGTCATTTTATTATAACAAATCGGAGTTAGAACGACGCGTTTTCTGGATGCCTGCAATTTGCTTATGCTTTGAAACAGCTTATCTTAATACCACGTAGTCTGGGAGAAAGAAAACCCACCAAACACGACTTTCAGCCTCAGTCAATATGTTGGCTCTTATGTTCTGGTTGTGACGTAAAACGATATTGCATCTCATTGGCCACGTTCCTCTCTACAAGGCAAGAATCTGACATGCCGGATTATTTGTTCCACGCTCAGCAGTGTAGTGGGACGTGGAATTCCGCTCTGTGACGTCACCAGCTCCTCGTCCACGTACGTTTCTGAGACCCATGAGAGGACAGCTTTTGTTTTTAACATAGGATTACCCCTTTTACTGAGTCGATTATATGCTAACTGCCTTGCCGCAGTGGTAACACCGGTTCCCGTCAGATCACCGAGGGTAAGCGCTGTCTGGCTGGCCTAGCACTTGAATGGATGACCACACGGGCTGCCGAGCGCTGTTGGCAAGCGGGGTGCACTCAGCCCTTGTGAGGCAAACTGAGGAGTTACTTGATCGAGAAGTAGCGGCTACGGTCTCGTAAACTGACACACGGCCAGGAGTGCGGTGTGCTGACCACATGACCCTCCATATCCGCATCCAGTGGCGCCTGTGGGCTGAGGATGGCACGGCGGTCAGTCCGTACCGTTGGGCAATCCAAGGCCTGTTCGGAGAGAGATTAGTTAGTTTAGTTTAGAATGAGTGGCTTATGATAGCATTTTAAAAGCTTAAATTCGGTATTTTGTAAAATACAGCTTTTTTCTGGAAAACGTCTTTATATAGGCAACTTGTATCCAAAATTGGGTAATTTTAGCCAGTTATTCGTACAGACGCGCAACAAAGGTCGTTTTATACTTTTGTCCGTCTGTATTTGTGCCCGTCCGACTGCTCAAAACCCTCTTTCTCAATGATGGGTACGCGTATATTGTTTAAATTTATGTCGCGTTTAGGGTCCATCGTCCCTTGGCAGTATAAAAATTTTAAGCTTGTAAGTCAGTGCAGTCAAAAGATAAGGCCGTTTATGCCACATTTTTTGACACTCGCAAATTCAGTCACCAAAAACATTTTGGTACTCTAGTTGGCCTAGAATCATGAAATTTGGCAAGACGCAAGGTTTCACAGTACAAGTAAAGAAAAAATTCGATAATTGTTAATTTGTATTTATATAACACGAAAAAATATTTTTTGTCATTTTTATCCTTAAGTGCCTATTTTCTGGAACAAGTCGGCGTTCGCGTTAAGATTTACGTCAGATACGAAAGCCTATTACTCCTTTGACCTGTAAAAAACTTTAGCTTCTAAGGCAGTGCAATCAAACCATTCGTTTATTTATGTCAAATATTTTGATGCTCGCAAACTCACATATTAAAAAGCTATTGAGCACTTCCCGTTGACCTAGAATGGTGAAATTTTGCAAGAAGCAAGGTTTTATTGTACAAATAAAGCAAAAAAATTTCTGAAGCTTGTTAAATTACAATTATGTCACATAAAAATTTATTTGTGCCATGTGAACATACATTGCGTTTATCATCACAAGTCAGAAGCATAATAAACGAACATTACTGCATGTAAACATAAAATGTATGCTGTAGTCATGTTTAAGTAAGTAAATAAAATGTGTTTTATTAAACTCTCTCTCCCTAGATATGTAAAACGAAATCCTCTAGTCGCTTCTTTTTGTATGCCATGTCCACTCTGAGGAACCTCTGTAGATATTTTGATACCGTCTTGGAATTTCCGGGACCTATACCTTGCCAGTAATCGATTTCGATGATCGATTCCCAGGCCGGATGAAATGTATACAGGGTGTTCGGAAATTGCCTTAGACTTGTTGAGGGTAGTGAGTATACAATATTTTGAACAAGAAGCCATGTCCGGGAACGTCATCCAAAGACACTGCAGAGCGTGACAGTTATGGACGGCAGAGCATATAAAGGTCTGTATATACAAGGGGATTTCGCCATTATGTGACAAACTTTAGACGATGATGGAAGAAGATAAATGTATCAATCTGTGGTAACGGTCCCTGTACCCGAAACAAACGAGTTGAAAGCTGTAAGTGAAAACAGTTCTGATACTGTGACAGTGAAATACATGTACCGATACCGTTGTTGCTGAAAATGTAGGGCGAGCAAATTTCAGAGGTGGTAGTATGGACCAAAACAAGAAAGAATGTCTGATAAACATGTACTCTAAAAATTCATACCTTAAAACCTATTAACAGTTGTTCAGTATAGGAGATGTGTTTCACACTAGCGAAGATGAAAAAGAGCTCTTTGCTCCCCAAGTACAGCGAATGTTTATTTGACATTTTTTCTTATTTTGGTTAATACTACCAACCCTGAAAATTGCCTACAATACATTCTTAGCAACAACAGTACCGGTACATGTATTGCACTGTTAGATGTATCAGAATGATATTCGTTTGTACCTTTCGACTCGTTCGTTTCCGAACCAGGCACACTGATTCAATTATCTTTCTCGATCAAACTTGCAGGTGTGTATCATCATCACGGAATAACTCTGCATATACATAGATTTACAGGCGCCGGCACCCATTACTTTAACGCTCTGTAGCGTCACTGGATGATGTTTACGGAGATGTGCTCGTATTCTAAATATTATGTAGTCACTCCCCTCTACAGGTCCTGGAAGTATGTAACGGGAATTTCGGAACATCCTTTATATATAAAAGGCGCAACAAAAATACAGGGTTATTACAAATGATTGAAGCGAATTCACAGCTCTATAATAACTTTATTATTTGAGATATTTTCACAATGCTTTGCACACACATACAAAACTCAAAAAGTTTTTTTAGGCATTCACAAATGTTCGATATGTGCCCCTTTAGTGATTCGGCAGACATCAAGCCGATAATCAAGTTCATCCCACACTCGGCGCAGCATGTCCCCATCAATGAGTTCGAAAGCATCGTTGATGTGAGCTCGCAGTTGTGGCACGCTTCTTGGTAGAGGAGGTTTAAACACTGTATCTTTCACATAATCCCACAGAAAGAAATCGCATGGGGTTAAGTCGGGAGAGCGTGGAGGCCGTGACATGAATTGCTGATCATGATCTCCACCACGACCGACCCATCGGTTTTCCAATCTCCTGTTTAAGAAATGCCGAACATCATGATGGAAGTGCGGTGGAGCACCATCCTGTTGAAAGATGAAGTCGGCGCTGTCGGTTT
Organism: Schistocerca serialis cubense; assembly: GCF_023864345.2. Lineage (NCBI taxonomy): Eukaryota > Metazoa > Arthropoda > Insecta > Orthoptera > Acrididae > Schistocerca > Schistocerca serialis. The sequence continues at coordinate 771,908,705 of NC_064641.1, read as the reverse complement.
CCAGTTGTGGCATGAGCCAATTTTCCAGCATTTCCAGAAACACGTGTCCTGTAATGTTTTTTTCGCAGAAGAAAAAGGGGCTGTAAACTTTAAACCGTGAGATTGCACAAAACACGATAACTTTTGGTGAATTGCGAATTTGCTGCACGAATGCGTGAGGATTCTCTACCGCCCAGATTCGCACATTGTGTCTGTTCACTTCACCATTAAGAAAAAATGTTGCTTCATCACTGAAAACAAGTTTCGCACTGAACGCATCCTCTTCCATGAGCTGTTGCAACCGCGCCGAAAATTCAAAGCGTTTGAGTTTGTCATCGGGTGTCAGGGCTTCTAGCAATTGTAAACGGTAAGGCTTCTGCTTTAGCCTTTTCCGTAAGATTTTCCAAACCGTCGGCTGTGGTACGTTTAGCTCCCTGCTTGCTTTATTCGTCGACTTACGCGCGCTACGCGTGAAACTTGCCCGCACGCGTTCAAACGTTTCTGCGCTCACTGCTGGCTGACCCGTTGATTTCCCCTTACAGAGGCATCCAGAAGCTTTAAACTGCGCATACCATCGCCGAATGGAGTTAGCAGTTGGTGGATCTTTGTTGAACTTCGTCCTGAAGTGTCGTTGCACTGTTATGACTGACTGATGTGAGTGCATTTCAAGCACGACATACGCTTTCTCGGCTCGTGTCGCCATTTTGTCTCACTGCGCTCTCGAGCGCTCTGGCGGCAGAAACCTGAAGTGCGGCTTAAGCCGAACAAAACTTTATGAGTTTTTCTACGTATCTGTAGTGTGTCGTGACCATATGTCAAAGAATGGAGCTACAGTGTATTTATGAAATCGCTTCAAACATTTGTAGTAGCCCTGTATATGGCAAAACTGCGGGGGACATTCCTCACACATAGATGAATAAATTATGTCCTATCAGCATGGGTCTGCAAACGCTTTGCTTCCATGTTACAACTCATTTTCTCCAACTCATTAGTCCTGGCAAACATACACGAACATAATGCGCCAGCATACCACATACAGCTCTTTCCCATAGGAGCTGTTCAATTTGCTCTGGTGCTCGTGTAACACTCTCCAGTCATATGATCAACGTATAGTGTAGCAGCCACGTGCCTTGTACTGGCACTAGTGTCGTCGTCAACTGCATGAAAAATTGCCGCCTCCCGTTACGGTGTCCTCGTTCTCTAGTATCAGGGTTGAATGCCACATATTCACATATTCCTCCGCGTGTAAACGTTAAGCACGAGGGCCATTGCCCTCAGCTAATCCATACATCATATAGGCATCAGCTGTATCTGCATTTATGTACACTGCCACTGCACGAGCCTTTACACCAAAGAAATACAGTTTCGTCATCATTAACTTTTCTTTTGTTACGTGTTCTCAAAATAGTAGGTATACTAAATTTATAATATGATTTGCCCATGTCTTTGTTACACACCTCACGTACATCGAAGGTACGATAAGCAATAATATTTCTAGTGTTTGCACTCTCCAGACCTGCAACTAACTTAATATCTACGGCGCGATTCAGCGCAACAGTAAACCAACCACTGCCCTGAGTTCTGATGTCATTATTGATGTGTTGGCAGAAGAGCCAACACCGTGTTGCTAGAGGAGGCCGAAATGCACGCGTTTAAGCTCACGCAAACTGGCGTGAGGTCTGGAACAGGACAATATAATTAATATAGCCAATAAGGTACGTTGTTGCTGGAATACTTAACTTTAATCCATAATTGGTGTACATCGCTCTTGACGGTACATGTTTTACAATTTCAATATAAACTGGTAATGGCGCCTTGCTAGGTCGCACCAAATGACATAGTCTTGGCAAATGAGAGCGTATTTGTCAGTGTAGCATCGCTAGCAAAGTCGGCTGTACAACTGGGGCGAGTACTAGGACGTCTCTCTACACCTGCCGTGTGGCGGCGCTCGGTCTGCAATCACTGACAGTGGCGACACGCGGGTCCGACGTGTACTAACGGACCGCGGCCGATTTCAAGGCTACCACCTAGCAAGTGAGGTGTCTGGCGGTGACACCACAATTATTACCTTTCATGTTGGTGAAGTATATAACAAGTACATGGACAAATCATATTATCAATTTAGTATGCCTTCTGTTTTGAGAGCACGTAACAAAATGAGAATTAATGATGCTGAAACTACATTTCTTTGGTGTGAAGGAGCTGGATGTTCTGCAAGAGTTACTGTTAATGGTGATCTTACTTTGTATTATCATAAATAAAAAGCTATTTCAAAACTATGTTGTGTTTAGCTCGCCTCAGTGCGGAGCTATTACGTAACCACTGCTTACCAGCTCCGCTTATCACAAGGTCATGCAACAGCATGATTTGCCATGATTTAGCAAGTATCTGATTTAGCTATGATCGATTTATTCTCTACAAATAAGGAGGGGGTGCCATGGGGAGGGGGTTGCAAACCCTCCCCCAACTATGCCTATGAAACGAGGTCATCGCACTTTAACATTTGTCACTTAATCGCTGCTCAACGCCGTACGTAGTAAACCGTGTGCTTGAAACGGTCGCACTGTCAGCTGGGACAGTTAATGTTACCCGTAAACAAGCAACGACGTTCATCGCATGGCAACAGGGACATGAAAACAAAACACTGGCGGTGCACAACGTAACCAGACGCCACAAAGAACGCACGTTCCCCATGATTCTAGCGCTCTGTTCATGTGTGTTTCCCTTGAGTAATGAGAGAAGAGCATGAGTTGAAGCATGGAAACACCGTATTTCCAGGCCGATGTTGATATCACGTAATTTCTTGGTCTACGTGTGAGGAATGCGTCCTGCACTTTGCGCCGTATATTCTTGTTACATCTACGTATAATTAAGTTGGTAAAGGCATTCTTGTCTAACGTCAACTGACCACGTGCAATCTCAAAGGTAGCTAACGCTCACGCTCGTTGCAGTGTGTATTTAAAACAAACCTGATTTGCATCCTCGCAGTGGCACTGCTAGCGCCACTCTTATGCGACTCGCGCGGAATTTGGACAGACATCATCTTTTAGATGTACACTGAAGGGCCAAAGAAACGTGCCTAATATCGAGTAGGGCTCCCTCGGGCACGAAGATGTGTCACAAAACGACGTGGCATGGACTCTTCCAATGTCTGAAGTAGTGCTGGAGGGAACTGACGACATGGATCCTGAAGGGCTGTCCATAAATCCGTAAGAGTACGAGCGGCTGGAGATCTCTTCTGAACGGCACGTTGCAAGGCATCCCAGATATGCTAAATAATGTTCATGGCTGGAGAGTATGGTGACCAGGGGAAGTTTTTAAACTCTGAAGAGTGTTCATGGAGCCACTCTGTAGCAATATTGGACATGTGGGGTGTGGCATTGTCCTGCTGGAATTGCCCAACTCTGTCGGAAAGCACTATGCACGTGAATGGATGCACGTCACGAGAAAGAATGTTTACGTACGTGTCACTTGTTAGAGTCGTATCTAGACATACCATATCACTCCAAGTGCACACGGCCCACACCATTACAGAACCTCTACCAGTTTGAACAGTCCCCTGATGACATGCATGGTCCATGGATTCCTGGGGTTGCGTCCATAACCGTACACGTTCATCCGATCCGGTTAGCCAATATGTTTCCAGTCAACAGTCGAATATCGGTGTTGACGCGTCGCCGCGCGGGATTAGCCGAGCGGTCTGAGGCGCTGGAATCATGGACTGTGCGACTGGTCCCGGCGGAGGTTCGAGTCCTCCCTCGGGCGTGGGTGTGTGTGTGTTCGTCCATAGGATAATTTAGGTTAAGCAGTGTGTAAGCTTAGGGAGTGATAACCTAAGCTGTTAAGTCTCATAAGATTTGACACACATTTGAACATTTTTTTGTTGACGGGTCCAGATGAGGCGTAAAGCTGTGTGTCGTGCAGGCATCGACGATACACGAGTGTGCCTTCGGCTCCGAAAGCCCATATCGATGATGTTTCGTTGAATGGTTCGCACGATGACAGCTATAGATGGCCCAGCATTGAAACCTGCAGCAATTTGCAGAAAGGTTACACTTCCGTCACGTTGAACGATTCTCTTCAGACGTTGTTGGTCCCGTTCTTGCAGGATCTTCTTCCAGCCGTAGCGATGTCGGAGATTTGATATTTTACGGGATTCCTGATATTCGTATGGCCGAGCGGTTCTAGGCGCTTCAGTCTGGAACCACGCTGCTGCTACGGTCGCAGGTTCGAATCCTGCCTTGGGCGTGGATGTGTGATGTCCTTAGGTTAGTTAGATTTAAGTAGTTCTAGGGGACTGATGACCTTGGATGTTAAGTCCCATAGTGCTCAGAGCCATTTGAACCATTACTGATATTCAGGGTACACTAGTGAAATGGTCTTACGGGAAAATCCCCACTTCATCGCTACCTAGGAGACGCTGCATCCCATCACTCGTGCCCCGACTACAGGCGTTGCCGACCGCAGTGCCTTATTCTGCCTGTTGACACATCTCTCTATTTGAATACTCCTGCCTATACTAGTTTATTTGGCGCTTCAGTGTAGAAACACGCCTACCAACTTTCGTTTATACGGAACGACTCCCTTTTTGCAATTTTTTTTTTTTTTTACCGTCAGTGTACTTGGTGTACAATTAGCGCTATGAGGTGTGCCCTGGTCGTGTCTGTAGCGCACTTGGAGAGCGGTCGAGAGGCGTGCAGTTCCCACGGCCGAGATGATCAAGGCTGGAGCCAGAGGCAGGCAGCCGTTCGCGCGGGCCAAGGCTGGCCGCGCCGCCACGCCCACCGCTAGCGCCGCCAAGGGCCCGGCCTGTACACTGCAGACCGCTCTCTCCGCGACCACAGGCAAGCGTCTTCTTCCGCGCTGCAACGCGGCACCGCCGCCGAGTTTATTTCCTCTTCTTACTGCCGCGGCGAGGGCGAGCGTGACTAACGCTGGCATTGCATTCCTCTGTCGGCTTGTGTGGGGTAGACCACCAGCTGCTGCGAGGACGAAGGAAGGGTACCTCTCAAGGCCGCCAGCTCCCTTTCACTGGTTGGGCTGTCTGCAGGCGCTTGCTATTGATTTCGCCTCTGTACCATTACAAATTAACAAAGTGATTGACAAGTAGTTGTTTGCAGGACAAACACCATACGACTCGTACACTGAAGGTTCCATGCAAACTTAATAATGCAGGGTGTAACAACAGTGTACAGTACATATTGCAGGACACATTCCTCACACGTAGACGCTATTATCAACATCTCACTGAGTTTGAATGAGGTCGTGTAATAGGGCTACGACAAACTGGAAGTTCCTCCTGTGATACTGCAGAAAGACTTGGCACGAATCTAGTCACTGTACAATATCGCTGGCAACGCTGGTCACGAGAATATACTGTCGGAAGGGAACTGGGCTCCAGATGCACACTTGGCACTACCGACTCGGAAGACCATCGTGGTTGGCGTATGGCTCTGGACCACCGTACTGCATCTACAGCACCAATCTGAGCAGCAGCTGGCACCACAGTTACAAAAGGAACTGTTACTAATCGGTTACTTCAAGGACAGATTCGAGACAGTACGGCAAGAAAGGAAGAATGAATTGATTGTTAGTGTTAATAAGGACCATCCTCCTTTACCTCCTCTGCATTACTACAGATGACGTGTCACTGAGCACATTTGTTCTGTGCATGAGGCGCCTAGTTGTTTCCACTGCATTGTGTAGAATACGAAGGTTCTGTTATAGTTCAGTAACCTGCTGTCTTCAAGTTGACGTCCCCAGCGCAGAAAACAGCACGCAGGTCGTAGGTTATGTATCTTGAGGCTGAAACTGACTATTTGCGAGGTTCTGTTCTGAAATAATGTATCACTTCTTTGGGATGTCACTCGCGTATTTTAATATAGCCACACGAGAAGACTATATGATCTTAATACAACTCTTTCTGATACAGCAAAATACATGAGCAAACACAATGTTTACGAAAATGTATCTTTACACTATTTGTGGCACGTGTCTGTGCCTCATGACTACCGGAGTGAATCTTTTAACACTGAATACTGGCAAACACATCCTGCCACAGACAACACGACTGTACATCTCGACTGCCTAACCAAGAGTGACGAACAGGAACTTAAATAAAAATTGGAAACACATCCTACGACAGACAACATGTCTTTTCTTCTCGACTGCTTAATCCAGAGTGACGAACAGCCCGAAACACTTCGCGCGCCATACCAGAAAGGCGAGAACCGAACGCTTCCGATGTGATTCGTCTGCAATTTCGTCAGTCTTTTGTTTTGATTTAAATTGTTTTTAATAATTCTAAAATGACTGATTGATAGTCAGCTGTAGAGAGATATTTATATTAAAAAGTGAAGTCATTCCAATGAGTAGTTTAACTAATAATAATAACTATACTTTAACGTTTTGGCGCCCTTGCTCCGAACACAGCAGCCAGAGCAGTAGCATTATGCAGGCGGTCTTTCTCACGGGAATGGTACCGAATCTAACATCTGTCACAGGTATCTCACACCACATTTCGTCATCTATATACTTCTTGCATCTCCACTGCTCTGGGAACAGCCTAATATGATGGCTGACTAAGCCAGAAATATTACAACAGACTCCCTGTAGCGTGCATTCCACTGAGCCGAAACCACCGCCATTTGTGGCTTCAGTGGTGTGAAAGGGGAGCTCTTTGGAGGACAGGTTGCAGGCCTGTTGTTTTTTCTGATGATAACCGGTTCTGCCTCGGTGCCAGTGATGGCTGTGTGTTGTTTAGAAGGAGGCTAATTCTGGGCCTGCACCCAACCTGTCTGCGTAATAGACGCAATGGACGAATGGGTGCAAGACACACTGTACCTACACCTGGAGTACAGTCTGGTGTGCGATTTCGTATGTCAGCAGGAGCACTCTTGTGGTTATCCCACGCACCCTGACTACAAATTTCTTCGTCAACATGGTGATCCGTCATGTTGCGCTATCATTCATGAAGAGTACTATATCTGGTATTTTCCAACAGGATAACACTCGCCCACATACCGCTGTTCTAGTTCAACATGCTCTACAGAGTGTCGATCAGCAGATCTGTCTCCAATTGAGCAATATGGGGCACCATCGGATGACAACTTCCTGCGTTGACCTACCACATATGGAACTCTATAAATTTACTAAACAAATATACATTCTCAAGCAATAGAAAGAAAGAGATTTGTTAAAATAATTAAAAGAGGATGAAATAAACAACTCCCATCTCTTCGTCTGCTGAAGTCCTCCTACTTTCTATAAACACTACACCATTCACATTCATACATGACAGCTACGCGCAAAAAACGCTTATATATGTCGACACACTTTGCATTCTTGTGTTGTTTCAGTACTCAACGTTGTTTTAGTAAATAATCCTGGAATCCTGCTTCCGTGATTCGAGCGGTTGGCAATGAAACATCTATATAAGTAATAAGATAATATCGTATCAGAGCCACAGGCCTTGGAACTTAAATGCATGACATAAGGAACTGTCACTTTATATTTTTCTTTCTTTGCGCGCCACCCAATTGATAATAGACATAATGTAGCTCAGTGATCTATCACGGCGTGGTGTAAAGTGAGACGATTTTTTTTCTTTTAATCCATCCGTTGGTCGTCATATAAGGTGTCGGTTCAGTGCTTGCTTTTCAAGTTCGCCTACATTTTGAGGTTTCCCATCATTCTCCTGAACTTGAATCTGCAGCCATGTGCATAAAGAAAGGAGATTTGCGCATCAGGATCCTGTGTATAAAGAGATTCTTCAGGGGAAAATTCAGTGATAGGCTGGCGTCAGTAGTGTCCAGGTCTTACGGCAGTTTTTGACAACCACAAAAAGGCACTAACAAATAAAATAAGATGACTGTATTTCCAAAATTTGTAGTCTTGAACTCCAGATTCTGCAGCGCCTACAAGAAATCATTGTTTTTGCTAGTACTAACATATCCTGCAGTAGCTCAAAAAATGATTCAAATGGCTCTGAGCACTATGGGACTCAACTGCTGTGGTCATAAGTCCCCTAGAACTTAGAACTACTTAAACCTAACTAACCTAAGGACAGCACACAACACCCAGCCATCACGAGGCAGAGAAAATCCCTGACCCCGCCGGGAATCGAACCCGGGAACCCGGGCGTGGGAAGCGAGTATCCTGCAGTAGCTGAAGCATAGTAAAGAACCATAAGCGAACAAGTATACACCCAAAGTTCGAAGTGGTGGCCAAGGTAACTATCAAAGAAATTAAGCATAACAATAAAGAGATTACACCGTGTCCACTGTCCTCGAAAAATGATTTGGACTAATAAAGGATTTTGGAATACACAGCTGAACGTGAGTCCCCAGGCTGTGGTGCGTCTACATATAAACAACCAATACATCAGGAAAGCAAGGAACAGGTGATGTACTAACGCTAGGGAAGGACTCCAGTGATCCAGAGACATTCCACCCAGCTTCCCCGACATGTCATCAACATAAGAGATCAAATGTGGCGCCACATTATCCTTTTTCTATACTTGTGTCCAATAAATACTTTCATACTCAAAAATTGGTTGCTCCAGAATATGGTGCCATTAGTAATTATTGAATGAAACTACTAAAAATAGGTTATCTATTTGATATTGGCATTTTCAATATCTGATGTTATACGAAATGTAAAAATTGCTGAGATTCGATGTTTAAGAAGATCTCTGACATGCGGTTAACTAAAAATTTAAAATATTGTAAAAATTTAGACTATTGTGCATCAATTACTAATTCTCTGCCGGGCGGCGTGGCCGAGCGGTTCTAGGCGCTTCCGTCTGAAACCGCGCGACCGCTACGGTCGCAGGTTCGAATCCTGCCTCGGGCATGGATGTGTGTGATGTCCTTAGGTTAGTTATATTTAAGTAGTTCTAAGTCCTAGGGGACTGATGACCTAGATGTTAAGTCCCATAGTGCTCAGAGTCATTTTGAACTAATTCTCTTTCATACATTTTTCTCTGTTGTCAAGCCTTGTGCTTTTAGGAACTGTGTGTGTTGCGTTCCATCCTAATTCAGTGACAGTCTATTCGCAAAAATCCAGAAAACTTTATACGCCTTCTCAGGTTATGAATTTCCTCAATTACGATTGATTATAATTTTTATATTGTAAGCAATGAGAAAAGATTCTGATTTACTGATTTACGGTTGCAGTTAGTTTACATATTAAAAAAAAAAAAAAACCAGACGTACCATTGTCCTGTGGCTTAGTGATTATTCCTCACTGTGAACACTCCCCGAGTTTCGTAATGTGACACTCAATTCTTTTAGGTACGATGAAAACCAGCTACCAGTAAAGTTTCAAATCTCACAATTTAGTAGTTTCTGTAGGAGAATACTGTAAACTGCACAATCAAAGGCTTTCGAAAATCAGAAAAGGTACCAGTTAGTACCTTTTTGTGAAATATGGTTGTTTCTGTAAGGACTCCTCTGAAATGTAACTAGACATTGACTAAAGATTTTGTCTTGAGATAACTGTATTATGGTCTTCTTTACATAATTTTTTTCCAGTACCTTCAAAGAGAAGGTAATCAGTGAGACTGGTTGGTAGGACTCGTATATGGAACAGATTGTACAGCACAAGCTCTATTGTTCGATTAACTACAGCGTATACAGGGTGGTCCATTGATCGTGACCGGGCCAAATATCTCACGAAATAAGCCTCAAACGAAAAAACTACAAAGGACGAAACTTGTCTAGCATAAAGGAGGAAACCAGATGGCGCTATGGATGGCCTGCTAGATATCCGTATGACCTATGGCAGAGCCATCTAGCAGCCCAACTATAGCGCCATCTGGTTTCCCCCTTCAAGCTAGACGTTTTTACGTTCTTTGTAGTTTCTTCTTTTGATGCTTATTTCGTGAGATATTTGACCCGGTCACTTTCAGTGGACCACCCTGTATACATAGTACATGAAACTAAATGAATCCGTTGTTGCGTCCCGACTGCAACTACATTTGTTAATGATGCTCGTATGAATCAAATACAAATGTCTTAAACTTTGGACCTTGCGTGGTGACATAATTATTTAGTACTAGTGGGGAAAGTTAGAATTTACCACAACCTGGAATGAAGATGACGGTGTGGAGTAAACATTAATCGATTATGATCCAGAATCCAGTTATGCAACAAATTTTATTATCTACACTCAAGAAATATGAGCGTAGGGCAGAGACAATATTAGCCCATTTGTCTGACCAGCTCAGGGCGCCTGGTGATTTTACATAACAGCCGGCGTCGGGCCAACACCCGTTTCAGTCTCTCCATTTCTTACATTGCTACACTCACCTGCGAAACGTAACAATGAAAGGTATGGAGCAACTTTCGAATGGCGTAAAGAGATTCACGGACAAAGCATAAAGATACAAATAACTGCAAACTGGAACATACTTCAACTAAAAATTATTACTGCACAACACACAGTTTAAGAAAGCTGTCAAAACTTCGCAATATTTGTTGACTGGAATTCGTCCGCGCTTGGAAAAAAGGAGTGGCGATATGACAGCGAATCTTATCACTTCGTTTTCAGTCTACCTTTGTTCCTCCATAAGAAAAATATTACTCCCGACACGCAAGATATTGTATAATGACGCACGAATTTGACACAACTATAGAAGCAAGGGTGACACACCCTCAATTTAACACACAAAAAAACTTCACAAACCGAACAAGCAACCTGTCCCGCCATGCAGACTTGTCAATTGATTTGAAATAAATATTTTTAACACGCAGTGGCTACTGAATAGTAGCAAGCATGCCGAGAGTAATTTCTCGTGAAGTGTGAAAAACATTTCGGCGTTCCCCGCAATTAACATTCTTTCTGAAAATGTTAGATGGCTTACAGTTTCCAAGACTGCATGACACAAAGCTTGAGGCCTCACCTGGGCCCATCAACACAGACATTGGACTGTTGATGGCTGGAAACGTGTTGCCTGATGGGACGAGTCTCGTATCAAGCGGATGAACGTGTACAGGTATAGAGACAATCTCATGAGGCCATGAGGCCTGCATGTCAGCAGCGTCTGTTCAAGAAGGTGGAGGCTCTGTAATGGTGTAGAGCGTGTGCAGCTGGAGTGATATGGGACCGCTGATACATCTAGATACGACTATGACATGTGACATGCACCTAAGCATCCTCTCTGATCACCTGGATCCATTCATGTCTATCGTGCATTCCGACGGACGTGGGCAATTCTAACCGTACAGTGTGACACCTTACATGTCCATAATTGCTACAGAGTGGCTGCAGGAACACTCTCGTGTGTTATACATTTCCGTTGGCCACCAAACTCCCCAGATATCTCTTCAGAAGTGATCTCCACACTCTCCTACTATTTCGCATTTGTGGACAGCTCTGGAGGATTCATGGTGTCAGTTCCCTCCAGCACTACGTCAACATTAATCGAGTCCATGCCATGTCGTGTTGCGGCACTTCAGCGTGCTCGCGGGGGCCCTACACAATATTAGGTAGGTGTACCAGTTTCTTTGGCTCTTGAGTGTATAAATGCAATTAAGGACGTTTACCTACATGTAACCGACAGTAACAAACAGTCGGCGATGTGGTGTCACCGCCAGACACCACACTTGCTAGGTGGTAGCCTTTAAATCGGCCGCGGTCCGTTAGTATACGTCGGACCCGCGTGTCGCCACTGTTAGTGATTGCAGACCGAGCGCCGCCACACGGCAGGTCTAGAGAGACTTCCTAGCACTCGCCCCAGTTGTACAGCCGACTTTGCTACCGATGGTTCACTGACAAATTACGCTCTCTTTTGCCGAGACGATAGTTAGCATAGCCTTCAGCTACGTCATTTTCTACGACCTAGCAAGGCGCCATTATCATTTGCTATTTATCTTGTGATGCATGTACCGTCAGACCGATGTGGATTAAAGTTAAGTATTCCAGCAGCTATGTACGTAATTGGCTATATTAATTACCTTGTCCTGTTCCAGACCTCACGCCAGCCTGCGTGAGCTTAAACGCGTGCCTTTCGGCTATCGCATAGTGGCTTGGCTGTCTTGCCAAGTCACAACAGGCGAGATGAGCATATCTCAATGATGTGGAGCTATTGTACGTAATAATGTGAACCGAAATTTTAATAACTTCTCTTCCATTTCCTGTCTGGCAACACGAAGACAAAGCAGAATACTGATTAAAGAGAATTGGTAATGCTCAAAAGTTGAAGATTCTGTAAGCCTAAAGTAATAATGTTTCATTTCAGATGTCAGAGATTTAAGTAACTGAGGCTCTTTTCTATTTTATATAATTAACAGTTACACATTGTCTTATCTTAGTAATTATTAATAAATGTGGAATTATATACCCGAGTTTGTTTCACAATAGGAAGGAAAACCAATATTAAGTTTTGTTCTTTTAATGAAAAGGTACAGTAAATTGGGAAAATTTTGTACCTATATATTTTTTTATGTGTATAAGAATCTTTGTTATATTCTCTACTGTAATTATAATTTTAGTCAGATGAAGGAAGGAATTAAGATAATATAAAAAAAGAAGGAAGTATTCCAGATTCCTTTTTTTAACAGGTCAATGCGACTTGGTATTTTTATTGCTGTATGGAACTAGTCATAATTCGACCACTTTCCGCTCTTGCGAGCAGTGGTATGACGAATAGCAAGCCACACTATAATGATAAAACTCATTAGCATACTACAATTATTGCCACAGGGCAATTTATATGTCTTTTTTATTTTATTATTAATATATTTTCAGTACTGAAACTCCGAGCTGCTCTAACTAGAGATACTAATTTACACAACTAACGATATAGTGAACAGGAAACTCACTTTACAAAACATATGTTAGAGAAGATTATGTTATCTTGAATGCTGAAATACGATGTCTCAAGCGCACAACATCAATGAAAGTGTAGGCTTGATTTGCTTGGTTTGGCTGTGTTGCGACCAGCGATGGCGAGTCCGAGAATCCTTGTAAATCACGATTAACTTTTGCATGGAATATAGACATAAAATCAGCACTTTATCTTCAGAACGATGTATTCCAACTGTAAAAGGCTTTACATACTTTTTTTCTGTTGTCGCCTCTGAGCTATCTGCAGGGCTATAGTATTAATGAAGACACATGATGCAACAGGTAATGAACGACTAATACTTGCAATGGCATCCTAATTCAGGCAAGATTATTGTAATTTAGGTTTTTTGCAGTTTACTTAAATTACTCCAAGCGAATGCTCTCTTAGCTGCTGTAGCGAGAGCAACATCCATTGTTCCATTCACCCATGGCAAATATGACATGCTTTCCGACAATTTTGGGACTGGTGTTGGCAGGACATTGGAACAGCAATATTTAAGATAAAGAGTCGCGGTCTTTGTTAGTTGGTAGACCCTGAGGGGTGGTTTCAGCCGTCAAATCGAAACATGAGTTCTTCCTCCGCTTTCAACGGCCTCTTTCTATGAGAGCTATGTGTTAAGCGTTTCTGTCAAGTGAATGTATTGTACATGTGTATATATGTATACTGAAGTGTAATGTATGTGTTTGTGTGATGATAAAACGAAGATCTGCGATTGTTTGTGATGATGCTGTGGTGTACGGTAAGGCGTCGAAGTTGAGTGTGGGAAGATACAAGACGACTTAGAGAAAATTTGTAGTTGGTGTTATGAATGGCAGCTAGCTCTAAATGTGCAAAAAAGTAAGCTAATGCCGACGAGTAGGAAGAACAAACCCGCATTGTTCGGTTAAAGTATTACTAGTGAGCTGTTTGATACCGTCAAGTCGTTTAAATATCTGGGAGTAACGTTGCAAAGCGATATGACGTGGAACGAACATTTGAGAACTGTGGTAGGGAAGGTGAATGGTTTACTTCAGTTTATTGGGAGAATTTTAGGAAAGAGTGGTTCACCTGTAATGCAGCCGAGTATAGGGCGCTGCTGCGACCTATTCTTGAGTATTGCTCGAGTGTTTGGGAGCCGTACCAGATCGGATTAAAGGAAGACAAAGAAGCAATTCAGAGGCGTTCTGATATATTCGTTATCGCCAAGTTCTGACAACACGTAGGTGTTACGGAGATGCTTCGGAAACTCAAATGGGAATCCCTGAAGCGAAGGCGACGTTCTTATCGAGGAACACTATCGAGACAATTTAGAGAACCGACATTTGAAGCTCACTGCCGAACGATTCTACTGCCGCCAACATACATCGAGCGTAAGAATATCGCAGATATGTATGACTAGAGAAATTAGTTCTCATACGGAGGTATATAAACAGTCGTTTTTTCTCGCTCTACTTGCGAGTGGAACAGGAAAGGAAATTACTAGTAGTGGTACAGAGTACCCTCCACCACGCACCGTACGGTGGCTTGTGGAGTATCTACACTCCTGGAAATTGAAATAAGAACACCGTGAATTCACTGTCCCAGGAAGGGGAAACTTTATTGACACATTCCTGGGGTCAGATACATCACATGATCACACTGACAGAACCACAGGCACATTAGACACAGGCAACAGAGCATGCACAATGTCGGCACTAGTACAGTGTATATCCACCTTTCGCAGCAATGCAGGCTGCTATTCTCCCATGGAGACGATCGTAGAGATGCTGGATGTAGTCCTGTGGAACGGCTTGCCATGCCATTTCCACCTGGCGCCTCAGTTGGACCAGCGTTCGTGCTGGACGTGCAGACCGCGTGAGACGACGCTTCATCCAGTCCCAAACATGCTCAATGGGGGACAGATCCGGAGATCTTGCTGGCCAGGGTAGTTGACTTACACCTTCTAGAGCACGTTGGGTGGCACGGGATACATGCGGACGTGCATTGTCCTGTTGGAACAGCAAGTTCCCTTGCCGGTCTAGGAATGGTAGAGCGATGGGTTCGATGACGGTTTGGATGTACCGTGCACTATTCAGTGTCCCGTCGACGATCACCAGTGGTGTACGGCCAGTGTAGGAGATCGCTCCCCACACCATGATGCCGGGTGTTGGCCCTGTGTGCCTCGGTCGTATGCAGTCCTGATTGTGGCGCTCACCTGCACGGCGCCAAACACGCATACGACCATCATTGGCACCAAGGCAGAAGCGACTCTCATCGCTGAAGACGACACGTCTCCATTCGTCCCTCCATTCACGCCTGTCGCGACACCACTGGGGGCGGGCTCCACGATGTTGGGGCGTGAGCGGAAGACGGCCTAACGGTGTGCGGGACCGTAGCCCAGCTTCATGGAGACGGTTGCGAATGGTCCTCGCCGATACCCCAGGAGCAACAGTGTCCCTAATTTGCTGGGAAGTGGCGGTGCGGTCCCCTACGGCACTGCGTAGGATCCTACGGTCTTGGCGTGCATCCGTGCGTCGCTGCGGTCCGGTCCCAGGTCGACGGGCACGTGCACCTTCCGCCGACCACTGGCGACAACATCGATGTACTGTGGAGACCTCACGCCCCACGTGTTGAGCAATTCGGCGGTACGTCCACCCGGCCTCCCGCATGCCCACTATACGCCCTCGCTCAAAGTCCGTCAACTGCACATACGGTTCACGTCCACGCTGTCGCGGCATGCTACCAGTGTTAAAGACTGCGTTGGAGCTCCGTATGCCACGGCAAACTGGCTGACACTGACGGCGGCGGTGCACAAATGCTGCGCAGCTAGCGCCATTCGACGGCCAACAGCGCGGTTCCTGGTGTGTCCGCTGTGCCGTGCGTGTGATCGTTGCTTGTACAGCCCTCTCGCAGTGTCCGGAGCAAGTATGGTGGGTCTGACACACCGGTGTCAATGTGTTCTTTTTTCCATTTCCAGGAGTGTATGTAGACGTAGAAGTAGCTGAAGGGGTCCGCCAAATTTAACATTTCTATCTAAGGGAAGGACCGCCACCACGTCTATTACACGCCCTCACCCTAATACGGGTAGGTAAATGAGCGTATGGCATCGTTGGCTGCGAGGCCCCTTTGCGGGGAAGTTCGGCCGCCAAGCGCAAGTCTTATTTCAGTCGACGCCACATTGGGCGACTTGCGCGCCGGTGATGAGGATGAAATGATGCTGAGGACAACACAACACCCAGTCCCAGAGCGGAGAAAACCTCCCACCCTGCCGGGAATCGAACCCTGCCCGCTTGCATTGGAGGCGAGCACGTTACCAACCAGCTAAGCAGGCGGACTACACTAGGTTATTCCAGGATATTGGCAAAACACCTGGTGATCAGTAACTTTACGCCACGACCTATCCCCTCTTTGCCCGACCAAATACTAACGGTGTAAAATTTCATCCAATAGCTGGATTCGAATCGACTATCTCCGAGCATAGCGAAACAGGAAGTAATTTACTCTCTCTGTAGTGAAAAAGGGCAGTACTTGTAATGACAGACTCGTTTAAAAGAGTTGCAAGATGTTATTTATGCTAGAAAGAGCCCTGTGGCTATGTCTGCAGCTCGTCCTCAACAAGACAAGTAGCTGCCAGCTCTTATGAATCTGCTACCTCATCACGCCGAGGCACTGCTTCCTATCAGCCTTGACAAGCAGGAATGAAAATTCTAATGGCACTTGAGTAACCGCTCTTCTCTTCCGTTCGCATCCTTCGATTAGGTCTAAGTCGACTGTAGCGGCAGCTGAGTGCCGTAACTGAACGGCTCTCTCGAATTACGGCAACGACTCCCCTTTTTAACAACTCTAGCCGCATAGAATGAAGGCTTTCACGGCAGGTGTTGTCATCACTTAACATTTCCGGGCTGAGATGCCGTGGTCCATACATAAGACATTCCCGTGACGTTTCGCCTTCGACCGCGGAAGGCATCCTCCGAGGACAATCGGCGAACTGCAACTAGTTAGTGCCGCATATATAAGCCACCCAGAGGTCGCCGCTGTCAATCACGTGACGTCGACTGTGCTATGATCTCTGATATTGCCAACTTTCTCATTTGAAACTAATCGATTGCCACGCTGTTGCTGCAATGTTGACATCCATATCTTATCCAGCCTAATGCCTTCATTTTTTCTATTAAAATTATTGCAGTGTCTGGCAGTCTCAAGGCCTCTCTGTCTTACGTATGGACCACGGCATCTCAACCCGGAAATGTTAACTGATAACTCTAACCACACTTCAGCAATTTGATTTTGCTCTCTCGTCTTCTAAACACAGTATTTTCTATTTCTTCTTGAATTGACTGCAGTCAGCTTTGAAATATGGCGTAAAACAACGTTTCATGATTTATTTATTATAATGATTTTCAGTAGCTGATGCCACACGGCTTGCCAATACTCATCGAAAATCAGTTTGCTCCATTATCAGCTCGTATGGAAAATCTTCTTTATCGCTACAAGTTGCGATTCTGACAGATCGTCGTGAGTCACTGAAAATTTTATTCAACGGCTATATGTGTCTTTGTATGTTGTAATACCGTTAAATTGTCACAGTGTATCTCCTGAACTATTTCTAAATTTTACACAGCAAGTTCTGATGGTCAGTCTGCTATATGAATGAGTGGTGCCTGTTCTTTTGGACATGTCCTAGATGGGCAATGGATCCACCTTTTTCAGTGCGGATGCACAAGTATGTCTGACCTCTTGCAGGATCTCAGAGTAGCGAGCTTGGAGAAAATGCACAGGGTTTGCAGTTAGGCGGCGCTCGGCGGAAGTATTGGTCAGCCTTGAGGTGTGCCGGGACAAAATGGTTCAAATGGCTCTGAGCACTATGGGACTTAACATCTCAGGTCATCAGTCCCATAGAACGTAGAACTACTTAAACCTAACTAACCTAAGGACACCACACACTTCCATGCCTGTGGCAGGATTCGAACCTGCGACTGTAGCGGTCGCGCGGTTCCAGACTGTAGCGCCTAGATCCGCTCGACCACTCCGGCCGGCGAATGTAGGATACCTATAGAAATTGTATCAGTACGTGTTTATGTAAATCCTGTCAGCTTCCGTGGTTGCTTGAAGGAAAACAGCAACCAGGCCATTTTTGTACAGTTTTATATTTGGGAAGAAACGTCGGAATATCACGCATGTTATATCTTTATCAATACAATTTGGCCAATGAGCATATAGCAAATGTTGCACTGCACCATCGAAACAAAATGTGCGTACATTACGGACACAAATTCAAAAACAAAGAAAAAAATATTTAAATTTACAGAATAGAAGCCAGCTGCTGCAGTCATAGTGCAGTGGACAAAACTGTAGCTTTCATGAACATACATTAAGGTGATAAAAGCCTTGGGATTCCTCGTAACAACGCGTCGGACCTCTTGTTCCCCAGAGTAGTACAGCAGCTCAACGTGGCATGGACTCAACAAGTCGGAAGTCCCCTGCAGAAATATTCGGGCGTGTTGCCTGTATAGCTGCCCATAATAGCTAAAACGTTGCCACTGCGAGATTTAATGCATGAATTGACTTCATGATTATGTTCCATAATGTTATATAGGTTTCATGTCGGGCGATCTGGGTGGCCAAATTATTCGCTGGAATTCTCCAGAATTTTCTTCAAACCAATCGCGAACAATTGTGGCCTGGTGACACGGCGCATTGTCATCCATAAAAATTCAATCGTTGAACGCCTACAAATGGTTTCCAAGTAGACGAGCATAACCATTTCCAGTATATGACTGGTTCAGTTGGACCAGAGGACCCCGTCCATTCCACGTAAACACAGCCCACATAATTTTTGCACAGTGCCTTGTTGACAACTTGTGTCCGTGGCTTCGTGGGATCTGCACAACACTCGAATCCTACCAACAGCTCTTAACAAATGAAATCTGGACTTATCTGTCCAGGTCGTGGTTTTCCAATGTCGTGCTTTTACCAAAGACACTCGCTTCAGTCGTCTGCTGCCACAATCCATTAACGCCAAATTTCGCCGCTCTGATCTAATGGATACGTTCGTCGTACGTCCTACATTGATTTCTGCGGTTATTTCGCGCAGCATTGCTTGTCTGCTAGCACTGACAGCTGTAAGTATACGTCGCTGCAGTCGGTCGTTAAGTGAAGGCCGTTTTCCACTACTGTGGTGAGAGATAATGTCTTAAATTTGGTAGTCTCGGCAAACTCGTGAGACTGTTGGTCGCGGAATACTGAATTATCTAATGATTTCCGAACTTGAATGTCCCACGCCTCTAGCTCCAACTACCAATCCACGTTCTAAGTCTGTTAACTGCCATCGTGTGGCCATAATAAGGTCGGATACCATTTTACATGAATCAATCAAGTACAAACGACAGCTTCTGCAATGCACTGGCCATTTATACTTCGCGTATGCAAGACTACCGCCATCTGCACATGTACATATCGTTATCACATGATTTCTGCCAACTCATTACGTCAATTGGCATGAATAAAGCTTTGTACAAACTACTGGCTGATGTATTTCCTGAAGTACAGTAGTGGCCATTAAAATTGCTACACCAAGAAGAAATGCCGATGATAAACGGGTAGTCATTGGAAAAATATATTATACCAGAACTGACATGTGATTACATTTTCACGCAATTTGGGGGCATAGATCCTGAGAAATCAGTACCCAGAACAACCACCTCTGGCCGTAATAACGGCTTTGATACGCCTGGGCATTGGGTCAAACAGAGCTTGGATGGCGTGTTCAGTTACAGCTGCCCATGCAGCTTCAACACGACACCACAGTTCATCAAGAGTAGTGACTGGCGTATTGTGACGAGCCAGTTGCTCGGCCACCATTGACCAGACGTTTCCAGTTGGTGAGAGATCTGGAGAATGTGCTGGCCAGGGCAGCAGTCGAACATTTTCTGTATCCAGAAAGACCCATACAAGACCTGCAACATGCGGTCGCACATTATCCTGCTGACGTGCAGGGTTTTGAGGGATCGAATGAAGGGCAGAGCCACGGGTCGTAACACATCTGAAATGTAACGTCCACTGTTAAAAGTGCCGTCAGTGCGATCAAGAGGTGACGGAGACGTGTAACCAATGGCACCCCATATCATTACGGCGGGTGATACGCCAGTATGGCGATGACGAATACACGCTTCCAATGTGCGTTCACCGCGATGTCGCCAAACACGGATGGGACCATCATGATGCTGTAAACAGAACCTGGATTCATCCGAAGAAATGACGTTTTGCCATTCGTGCACCCAGGTTCCTCGTTGAGTACACCATCGCAGGCGCTCCTGTCTGTGATGCAGCGTCAAGGGTAACCGCAGCCATGGTCTCCGAGCTGATAGTCTATG
The DNA here is from genome assembly GCF_023864345.2 of Schistocerca serialis cubense. Lineage (NCBI taxonomy): Eukaryota > Metazoa > Arthropoda > Insecta > Orthoptera > Acrididae > Schistocerca > Schistocerca serialis. The sequence goes on along the minus strand of NC_064641.1, from coordinate 771,888,545 downwards.
CTGCTGCAAACGTCGTCGAACTGTTCGTGCAGATGGTTGTTGTCTTGCAAACGTCCCCATCTGTTGACTCAGGGATCGAGACATGGCTGCACCATCCGATACAGCCATGCGGATGAGATGTCTGTCATCTCGACTGCTAGTGATACGAGGCCGTTGAGATCCAGCACGGCGTTCCGTATTACCCTCCTGAACCCACCGATTCCGTAATCTGTTAATAGTCTCGACCAACGAGAGCAGGAATGTCGCGATACGATAAACCGCAATCGCGATAGGCTACAATCCGACCTTCATCAAAGTCGGATACGTGATAGTACACATTTCTCCTCCTTACACGAGGCATCACAACAACGTTTCACCAGGCAACGCCGGTCAACTGCTGTTTGTGTATGAGAAATCGGTTGGAAACTTTCCACACGCTAGACTATGACGTGAAAAAATTGGACTATTCAACTGCCCGTTGCCACCATACGACATTATATTGCACCTTCTTTCCGACAGTCGTATCTTTGGTCTGCAGGGCAGTTGCTGTCATCCACCTTAGGCAGCCAGTTCCAATGAGAGAGCGGAGGCGAAGACATTGGCCTTATTCACTGCACCAGCTGCTGGGTCGTGACGCTGGGCTAGTTGCGCAAGCAGCCGCCAGGCGGCACAATGCGCAGTTAGCCCGGGCTGGGCCGCGCCGGGCACATCTCGTTATCTGGCGGCATCGGTCTGCGTGCTGCGGCGTGGCATGGCGCCTGCTGCCGTCTTACCCTGGCGCCTAACGGGAAGGCCAGGCCGCTCCTCGCTCCCCCCTGTCTGCACGCCGCAGCTGCAGGTGCCGGCCTCAGGCCGAGCAAATCACTACACCTGACCACTTGCTGCTCAAGTACTCCCTTGGGAAATTTTTTGCTTGGAGCTCCAGGCAGTTGCGTCCAATTAGTGTAAGCACCTCCTAGGAGTAATCAGTTAGCTACAGAATACCTGAGCATAGTCTAAGTTCGAATGTAATAAAACATGTCCTTGTGAGCTCCTATCCACGAATCAGCTCACATTTAAAATGGATGACTCGTGTGAAACTGGGCATACATTTTCTCGCATGATATCCTGCTAATCAACAGGCAGCTTCCATGATACTGCACTCCCGGAAAGTGTTAGACACAATTCCCCACTGCAGACTTTTAACGAATGTCTGAGCGTATGGAATATTTTCCCAGATATGTGGGTGGGTCAAAGATTTCGGAAGTAATAGAATCCAGTAAACTCTCCAGGACGGCAGTACGGCGGGTGTACATCAGAAACGGCGTCGTCAGGAGTGCCCCACAGAAATGTGAAAGGACCGATATTGTACTAAATTGCATATACAGGGTGGTCCATTGATAGTGACCGGATCAAATATATCACGAAATAAGCATCAAACGAAGAAACTACAATGAACGAAACTCGTATAGCTTGAAGGGGGAAACCAGATGGCGCTATGGTTGGCCCGCTAGATGGCGCTGCCATAGGTCAAACGGCTATCAACTGCGTTCTTCTGGATAGGAATCACCACTTTTATTACGTATTCGTGTAGTACGTAAAGAAATATGAACGTTTTAGTTGGACCACTTATTTCGCTATGTGATAGATGGCGCTGTAATAGTCACAAACTTATAAGTACGTGGTATCACCTAACATTCCCCCAGTGCGGGCGGTATTTGCTTCGGGATACATTACTCGTGTTAAAATGGACCGTTTACCAATTGCGGAAAAGGTCGATATCGTGTTCATGTATGGCTATTGTGATCAAAATGCCCAACGGGCGTGTGCTATGTATGCTGCTCGGTATCCTGGACGACATCACGTAAGTCCGGATAGTTACGTTATTTAAGGAAACAGGAAGTGTGCAGCCACATGTGAAACGTCAACCACGATCTACAACAAATGACGATGCCCAAGTAGGTGTTTTAGCTGCTGTCGCGGCTAATCCGCACCTCACAAGGGAACCTCCCCATCGCGCCCCCCCTCAAATTTAATTATAAGTTGGCACAGTGGATAGGCCTTGATAAACTGAACACTGACCAATCGAGAAAACAGGAAGAACTTGTGTGGAACTATGAAAAAATAAGCAAAATATACAAACTGAGTATTCAATGCTGAAGATAGGAAACATGAAGGACAGTATAAGCTTAGGAGCGCCGTGGTCCCTTGGTTAGCGTGAGCAGTTGTGGAACGAGAGGTCCTTGGTTCCAGTCGTCCCTCGAGTGAAAAGTATGATTTTTTATTTTCAGACAATTATCAAAGTTCAGGCACACACACATAATCAACTTCGCTCTCCAAAATTCCAGGACATGTTCAGATTTGCTTGGACATATGAAGGATTTGACGGTCTACACACGGAAAAATATGAAAACGTTAAAAACATATGTTTTGACAGAGCACAGGGAAAACTGTGCGACTGTGAAACCGTTGCATTCATTTGCTGCAGTTTATGTGACAAACCCTTATGTTTTCATCACTTTTTTGGGAGTGATTATCACATCCACAAGAAAACCTAAATCGGGCAAGGCAGAAGAATCTTTTTACCCATTCGCCAAGTGTACAAGTTAGGTGCATCGACAACATATTCCTGTCATGTGACGCACATGCCGTCACCAGTGTCGTATAGAATATATCAGAAATGTTTTCCTGTGGAGGAATCGGTTGACCTATGACCTTGCGATCAAATACTCTCGGTTCCCATTGGAGAGGCACGTCCTTTCGTCTACTAATCGTACAGTTTTGCGGTGCAGTCGCAAAACACAGACACTAAACTTATTACAGTGAACAGAGACGTCAATGAACGAACGGACAGATCATAACTTTGCGAAAATAAAGAAAGTAAAAATTCTCACTCGAGGGAAGACTTGAACCAAGGACCTCTCATTCCGCAGCTGCTCACGCTAACCACGGGACCACAGCGCTACTAAGCCCAAATTATCCTTTATGTTGCATATCATACGCATGGACTACTCAGTTCTGATAAAAGAACTGTCCATTCCCCTGATCTCACTTGCGTTGAAGAAAATGCGAATTATGAAGAATAGTTCCACACAACTTCTTCCTGTTTTCTCGATTGATCTGTGTTCAGTTTTTCAAGGCCTATCCACTGTGCCAACTTATAACTAAATCTGAGGGGGGTGCGATGGGGAGGTTCCTTTGTCAGTAGCAGACAAACTGCGCGAGAATGGGGATCCTCAAAAACGTCGGTGTTGAGAATGCTACATCAACATCGATTGCACCATTACCATATTTCTATGCACCAGGAACTGCATGGCGACGACTTTCAACATCGTGTAAAGTTCTTCCACTGGGCACAAGAGGAATTACGGGACGATGACAGATTTTTTGCACGCGTTCTATTTAGCGACTAAGCGTCATTCACCAACAGCGGTAACATAAACCGGCATAATATGCACTATTGGGCAACGGAAAATCCATGATGGCTGCGACAAGTGGAACATCAGCGACCTTGGCGGGTTAATGTACGAGGGCAGTTCAATAAGTAATGCAACACTTTTTTTTTCTCGGCCAATTTTGGTTGAAAAAACCGGAAATTTCTTGTGGAATATTTTCAAACATTCCCGCTTCGTCTCTTATAGTTTCATTGACTTCCGACAGGTGGCAGCGCTGTACGGAACCGTTAAAATGGCGTCTGTAACGGATGTGCGTTGCAAACAACGGGCAGTGATCGAGTTTCTTTTGGCGGAAAACCAGGGCATCTCAGATATTAATAGGCGCTTGCAGAATGTCTACGGTGATCTGGCAGTGGACAAAAGCACGGTGAGTCGTTGGGCAAAGCGTGGGTCATCATCGCCGCAAGGTCAAGCAAGACTGTCTGATCTCCCGCGTGCGGGCCGGCCGTGCACAGCTGTGACTCCTGCAATGGCGGGGCGTGCGAACACACTCGTTCGAGATGATCGACGGATTACCATCAAACAACTCAGTGCTCAACTTGACATCTCTGTTGGTAGTGCTGTCACAGTTGTTCACCAATTTGGATATTCAAAGGTTTGTTCCCGCTGGGTCCCTCGTTGTCTAACTGAACACCATAAAGAGCAAAGGAGAACCATCTGTGCGGAATTGCTTGCTCGTCATGTGGCTGAGGGCGACAATTTCTTGTCAAAGATTGTTACAGGCGATGAAACATGGGTTCATCACTTCGAACCTGAAACAAAACGGCAATCAATGGAGTGGCGCCACACCCACTCCCCTACCAAGAAAAAGTTTAAAGCCATACCCTCAGCCGGTAAAGTCATGGTTACAGACTTCTGGAACGCTGAAGGGGTTATTCTGTTCGATGTCCTTCCCCATGGTCAAACGATCAACTCTGAAGTGTATTGTGCTACTCTTCAGAAATTGAAGAAACGACTTCAGCGTGTTCGTAGGCACAAAAATCTGAACGAACTTCTCCTTCTTCATGACAACGCAAGACCTCACAAAAGTCTTCGCACCCGAGAGGAGCTCACAAAACTTCAGTGGACTGTTCTTCCTCATGCACCCTACAGCCCCGATCTCGCACCGTTGGATTTCCATATGTTTGGCCCAATGAAGGGCGCAATCCGTGGGAGGCACTACGCGGATGATGAAGAAGTTATTGATGCAGTAAGACGTTGGCTCCGACATCGACCAGTGGAATGGTACCGTGCAGGCATACAGGCCCTCATTTCAAGGTGGCATAAGGCCGTAGCATTGAATGGAGATTACGTTGAAAAATAGTGTTGTGTAGCTAAAGGTTGGGGAATAACGTGGTGTATTTCAATGCTGAATAAAACAACTCCTGGTTCAGAAAAAAAATGTGTTGCATTACTTATTGAACTGCCCTCGTATGAAGCGGCGTTATAGGAGGAAGGCTAATTGGCCCCCATTTTATCGATGGCAATCTAAATGCTGTAATGTATGCTGGTTTCCTACGTAATGTTTTACCGATGTTACTACAGGATGTTCCACTGCATGACAGAATGACGATGTACTTCCAACATGATGGATGTCCGGCACATAGCTCGCGTGCGGTTGAAGCGGTACTGAATAGCATATTTCATGGCAAGTGGATTGGTCGTCGAAGCACCATACCATGGCCCGCACGTTCACCGGATCTGATGTCCCCGGATTTCTTTCTGTGGGGAAAGTTGAAGCATATTTGCTATCATGATCCATCAACAACGCCTGACAACATGCGAACTTCTCGCTGTTGAGAGGAATGTCGTTACACGTATTGAAAAATGCATTGAGGTTGACGGTCATCATTTTGAGCATTTATTGCATTAATGTGGTATTTACAGTTAATCACGTTGTAACAGCATGCGTTCGCAGAAATGATAATTTCACAAAGGTACATGTATCACATGGGAACAAGCGAAATAAAATGTTCAAACGTACCTACGTTCTGTATTTTAATTTAAAAAAACCTACCTGTCACCAACTGTTCGTCTAAAATTGTGGGACATATGTTTGTGACTATTACAGCGCCATCTAACACAAAGCGGAAAAAGTGGTCCAACTAAAACATTCACATTTCGTTACGTACTACTCAAATATGTAATAAAAATGGCGGTTCCTATTTAGAAAAACGCAGTTGATGCCCGCTTGACCTATGGCAGCGCCATCCAGTGGACCAACCATAGCGCCATCTGGTTTCCCCCTTCAAGCTAGACAAGTTTCGTTCTTTCTAGTTTTTTCGTTTGTCGCTTATTTCGTGAGATATTTGGCCCGGTCACGATCAATGGACCACCCTGTATGACCTGACAGACAGGTTGCGCAACAACCTGCGACTGTTTGTTGATAACACTGTAGTTTATGAAGAAGTGTTATAAGGATGATACAGGATGACTTGGACAGATTTTCAATTTGATATGATGTATGGCAGTTTGATCCAAACAAGGGAGGGCAAGAATTCTACACGCGTGCTCTCTCTCGCTTGCGGTGTTCTGTTGCTCGCTTGCACACTTCCCCCAGTATCATGCCACACCGCCTGGAAGTGAGGAACAGGGGGAAACTGTGAATATGCCTCATTTAGATGGCAACGCAATCGCACAAGGAGCACTGAATGTCTTGCATTCGGTTCGGTTCCGTACTTCCAAACATGGATCACAAGCAAAGAAAAATTAGTATTATTTAATTATGGTTAGTATACTGAAGACATAATAAAAACTATATCTGTCACAAAATGTTGACATACGGACTGATGCAGACAGTTTCACAGATTTTTGTCACTAGGGTATAATCGTGATTCAATTACAGTCGTCAATGCACATATGTTGAACGGCCGGCCGTGGTGGTCGAGCGGTTCTAGGCGCTACAGTCTGGAACCACGCGACCCTGCCTCGGGCATGGATGTGTGTGATGTCCTTAGGTTAGTTAGGTTTAAGTAGTTCTAAGTCCTAGGGGACTGCTGACCTTAGAAGTTAAGTCCCATGCCGGCCGAAGTGGCCGTGAGGTTAAAGGCGCTGCAGTCTGGAACCGCAGGACCGCTACGGTCGCAGGTTCGAATCCTGCCTCGGGCATGGATGTTTGTGATGTCCTTAGGTTAGTTAGGTTTAACTGGTTCTAAGTTCTAGGGGACTAATGACCTCAGCAGTTGAGTCCCATAGTGCTCAGAGCCATTTGAACCAAGTTAAGTCCCATAGTGCTCAGAGCCATTTGAACCATATGTTGAACGAATCGTTGTAGCTCGTTTGCAACCTCATTACGGAGACATTGAAACTCAAGCTGACGAAAATAACGCAGAACACACGGATAGTTCTATCGATACATAATTTGTATTTTAAATGGGAACTGCACTGAAGGTCGATAGTTCCATTTGCGCATATACAAAGGCACTTTCAACTGAAAAATGGTTGTCTCGATAATAGCTCAAAAACAGATGTAAGATTAGTAGTGTGCTTAAAGCGTTTAGGAATGGTTCAAATGGCTCTGAGCACTATGGGACTCAACATCTTAGGTCATAAGTCCCCTAGAACTTAGAACTACTTAAACCTAACTAACCTAGGGACATCACACACACCCATGCCCGAGGCAGGATTCGAACCTGCGACCGTAGCAGTCCCGCGGTTCCGGACTGCAGCCCCAGAACCACATGGCCACCGCGGCCGGCCCGAGGCGTTTAGGAAACTGCTCCCGTATTTCTTTCAACGCCGCACTGAATTCTTCATAATTCGCATTTGCTTCAACGCAAGTGAGATCAGCGGAATGGACAGTTCTTTTGTCAGAACTAGCCCCTTTATTTTTAAATGCATTCACGCCAGGTGAGAAATACGTTGTTTCCCACCTTGTAACGTCTTACTGTGGATAGTACGCAGTGAATCCAACCTACAGTGAGAGGTGTCCAATGTATTCTGGAAGTTCCAATGTTCGCTCCTTCTGTCCTTTTTCCTTCAGAAACTTAGCAACAGCGATACTTAAATCGAACAATTATTCCACGCATGCACCTTGACTTATCCAACATTTTTTTTAGTGTATTACGCCCCAATATTATTCGTTAAATTACGTCAAAAACTATTGCAACTGACGTTGTAATAATGCGTGCGACTTTAAAAACATTTATTATTCGTACCGCCAGTTTTATCACTTGCTCCATACCTCTTAATTTATCACAAAGTGTTTGTTGAAGTACAATAGAATGAATCCCGTACAAATCGTCTGTCAGTCGTAATTATTCGCGCTTTCGTCGTCAACTAAAACTTTAAATTCTTGCTGCATGACTTTTTAACGCCAGGTCATACCAAATTTGCGTTATCTGTCGATTACGCGGCCTCTTTCTGTGCAATCAACCAGTGGACGTAAGAACTTAATGCCACAAATACAGGGTGTTTCAAAAATGACCGGTATATTTGAAACGGCAATAAAAACTAAACGAGCAGCGATAGAAATACACCGTTTGTTGCAATATGCTTGGGACAACAGTACATTTTCAGGCGGACAAACTTTCGAAATTACAGTAGTTACAATTTTCAACAACAGATGGCGCTGCAGGTGATGTGAAAGATATAGAAGACAACGCAGTCTGTGGGTGCGCCATTCTGTACGTCGTCTTTCTGCTGTAAGCGTGTGCTGTTCACAACGTGCAAGTGTGCTGTGGACAACATGGTTTATTCCTTAGAACAGAGGATTTTTCTGGTGTTGGAATTCCACCGCCTAGAATACAGTGTTGTTGCAACAAGACGAAGTTTTCAACGGAGGTTTAATGTAACCAACGGACCGAAAAGCGATACAATAAAGGATCTGTTTGAAAAATTTCAACGGACTTGGAACGTGACGGATGAACGTGCTGGAAAGGTAGGGCGACCGCGTACGGCAACCACAGAGGGCAACGCGCAGCTAGTGCAGCAGGTGATCCAACAGCGGCCTCGGGTTTCCGTTCGCCGTGTTGCAGCTGCGGTCCAAATGACGCCAACGTCCACGTATCGTCTCATGCGCCAGAGTTTACACCTCTATCCATACAAAATTCAAACGCGGCAACCCCTCAGCGCCGCTACCATTGCTGCACGAGAGACATTTGCTAACGATATAGTGCACAGGATTGATGATGGCGATATGCATGTGTGCAGCATTTGGTTTACTGACGAAGCTTATTTTTACCTGGACGGCTTCGTCAATAAACAGAACTGGCGCATATGGGTGAACCGAAAAGCCCCATGTTGCAGTCCCATCGTCCCTGCATCCTCAAAAAGTACTGGTCTGGGCCGCCATTTCTTCCAAAGGAATCATTGGCCCAGTTTTCAGATCCGAAACGATTACTGCATCACGCTACCTGGACATTCTTCGTGAATTTGTGGCGGTACAAACTGCCTTAGACGACACTGCGAGCACCTCGTGGTTTATGCAAGATGGTGCCCGGCCACATCGCACGGCCGACGTCTTTAATTTCCTGAATAAATATTTCGATGATCGTGTGATTGCTTTGGGCTATCCGAAACATACAGGAGGCGGCGTGGATTGGCCTCCCTATTCGCCAGACATGAACCCCTGTGACTTCTTTCTGTGGGGACACTTGAAAGACCAGGTGTACCGCCAGAATCCAGAAACAATTGAACAGCTGAAGCAGTACATCTCATCTGCATGTGAAGCCATTCCGCCAGACACGTTGTCAAAGGTTTCGGGTAATTTCATTCAGAGACTACGCCATATTATTGCTACGCATGGTGGATATGTGGAAAATATCGTACTATAGAGTTTCCCAGACCACAGCGCCATCTGTTGTTGAAAATTGTAACTACTGTAATTTCGAAAGTTTGTCTGCCTGAAAATGTACTGTTGTCCCAAGCATATTGCAACAAACGGTGTATTTCTATCGCTGCTCGTTTAGTTTTTATTGCCGTTTTAAATATACCGGTCATTTTTGAAACACCCTGTAAATAGCGAGAGACAAATAGCTCTGACATCAAGATTCTGCGGAACTGAAGAAAATGCTTCCCCATATGCCGAAAGAAACATTGTCTCAACGCACTGCTATGTGAAATATAGCACTGTACCGAGTACTTCCGAGAAAGGCCGAGCAAAGCCGAGACCTGCTTAGGCAAGCTGAGCCTTGGACAACACGCGTGCAGTGCTTGGTGCGCGCGCGAGGTTTTGCACGCCGCGGCCTATCCTACTCTCAATGGAAAAAAAAGCTGTAAGGTAATGCAAATGAGTAGGAGAAACAATTCAGTGATTTTCGAATACAGCATTAATGGTGTTATGTTTCACACAGTTACCGTCGATTAAACATCTAGGTGTAACGTTGCAAAGGTTGGTATTAGGGAAGGCGAATAGTCGAGTTCAGGTTATTGGGAGGAATCTAGGAAAGTGTAGCTCCCCATCAACTGAGATCACGTATGGAACACTAGTGTGAGCCATCCTTGAGTGCTTTTCAATTCAATAAACTTAAACTTTAAGATATTTCATTTCAAGCGCAACCAGTTTCGGCAATTCATTTTGCCATCTTCAGACCCCATACGCTTCTTTCGAATCAACGAGCTTATCGTATAGCGCCATAAAACTGGATATCGTGAATCCCAATCGTTGTGCAGCTGATTCATACGAAAGCGTGACAGCAACTGGTCGTTTTCGAAATGAAATAAAGTGTCTTAAAGTGTATGGCTGTTGGTAGAGTTCATTGAATTGAAAAGTACGTACCAGCCGATGTCACCTGGCCATAAAGGACCACCAGAGATTCTTGAGTATTGTTCGAATCCTTCGGCTAGGTCACATTGAAGGGAGGCATCGAAGCAATTCAAAGACATGCCGCTATATTTGTAAACAGTACACGGGAGTGTTACAGGAACACTCCGTCATCTCAAATTGGGATCCTTGGAGTAAAGGTGACGTCCTTTCCGCGAGACACTATTGAGAAAATTGAGAGAACCGACATTTGAAGATGACTACAGAACGATTCTACTGCCGCCAACGTACAATATGTGTAAAGCCACGAAGACAACGGAAGAGAAATTCTCTTGTGAGTAGAACAGCAGGGGAAACGATTAGTAATTGTACAAGATAACCTCCACCATGCACCGTATGGTAACTTGCTGAGAATGTATATACATACAGATCACGTTGATGCCATGTATCATCGCCCCTAGCCTTGATATTTCCGTCCATTTGGCAAGGAAGAGCATCCACAAGTTTCTTCACGTTTACGAAATAGCAGTACCTTCTTTATTACGATACCGTGTTCCTTCGGACATGCATCCATGCGCATTGCATCTTACTTCTTAGTAGTACAGGGACTGCTATTTCGTATTTATTCGGCGATACCAGATCCTATACTGTCAATAAATACTTCCTTCTTGGACGGTATTATATGTAACATAAGAGTACAGGCTCTGACACATTGATGACGACGTATGGAAGTTTGGGTTCGCCAGTGATTCGCGCACGAACAGCCGGAGTTAAGTCGGCCTTTGGCTGTGGTGAGGCGCACACGCCTTGTTCGCTTCTCACCTGTCGTGTTGCTCGCGAGCGAGGGCGCGTTTGTTTACTTACGCGCAGGGGCTTGTCTCAGAGTCGGACTTCACTGACCGTTATGACGTTTTCTTACTGCCACGCCACAATTACACTACTGCCCATTAATAATGTTACACCACAAGATGACGTGCTACAGACACGAAATTTAACCGACAGGAAGAAGATGCTACGATACGCAAATGATTAGCTTTTCAGAGCATTCACACAAGGTTGGCGCCGGTGGTGACACCTACAACGTGCTGACTTGAGGAAAGTTTCCAACCGATTTCTCATACACAGCAGTGGACCGGCGTTGCCTGGTGAAACGTTGTTGTGATGCCTCGTGTAAGGAGCAGAAATGTGTACCATCACGTTTCCGACTTTGATAAAGGCCGGATTGTAGCCTATTGAGATTGCGGTTTATCGTATCGCTACATTGCTGCTCGCGTTGGTCCAGATCCAATGACTGTTAGCAGAATATGGAGTCGGTGCCTTCAGGAGGGTAATACGGAACGCCGTGCTGGCTCTCAACGGCCTCGTATCACTAGCAGTCGAGATGATAGGCATCTTATCCGCATGGCTGTAGCGGATCGTGCAGCCACGTCTCGATTCCGGAGTCAACAGATGGGGACGTTTGCAAGACAACAACCATCTGCACGAACAGTTCGATGACGATTGCAGCAGCATGGACTATCAGCTCGGAGACCATGGCTGCTGTTACCCATGACGCTGCATCAGAGACAGGAGCGCCTGCGATGGTGTACTCAATGACGAACCTGGGTGCACGAATGGCAAAACGTCATTTTTTCGGATAAACCCACGTTCTGTTTACAGCATCATGATGGTCGCATCCGTGTTTGGCGACATCGCGGTGAACGCACATTGGAAGCGAGTATTCGTCATCGCCATACTGGCGTATCACCCGGCGTGATGGTATGGGGTGCCATTCGTTACACGTTTCGGTCACCTCTTGTTCGCACTGACGGCACGTTGAACAGTGGACATTTGAGATGTATTACGGCCCGTGGTTCTACCCTTCATTCGATCCCTGCGAAACCCTACATTTCAGCAGCATAATGCACGACCACATGTTGCAGGTCCTGTACGGGCCTTTCTGGATACAGAAAATCTTCGACTGCGGCCCTGGCCAGCACATTCTCCAGATATCTCACCAACTGAAAACGTCTGGTCAATGGTGGCCGAGCAACTGGCTCGTCACAATACGCCAGTCACTACTCTTGATGAACTGTGGTATCGTGTTGAAGTTGCATGGGCAGCTGTACCTGTACACGCCATCCAAGCTCTGTTTGACTCAATGCCGAGGCGTATCAAGGCCGTTATTAGGGCTAGAGGTGGTTGTTCTGGGTACTGATTTCTCAGGATCTATGCACCCCAATTGCGTGAAAATGTAATCACATGTCAGTTCTAGTACAATATTTGTCCAATGAATACCCGTTTATCATCTGCATTTCTTCATGGTGTAGCAATTTTAATGGCCAGTAGTGTAAATGAACTTTTCCATTAGATCACGAACGACCGAAGGCATGTGAAATTGTTTTGTACGAGACGAAATATATCTGCCGCCACAAGACGTTATCGGAATACATTTTTCAATCCTCAGTACCACTGTGTACATAAAGCTCGCGAAAGACGAGCTGTGTGCCGACATTGTGCGGCGCGAGCTAACGATCTCAAGTTTCGATACTCTGACGGACATATAGGGACTGTAGTGGTTGATCACACTGGTATTGGCCTCCGAACGTTGCGGGTTTTCGAACTCCCACTTCAAGTGCCGTCGGACGCTGTGGTGGCCGCTTTTAAAACTTACGGCAACGTCGTCAGTCACGTGGCTGGAACGTGGAAGACGTTCGAAACGTACCGTGTCCTCAGTGGTGTCCGTGAGATAACAATTGAGCTACAGAAATTGAGAAATTGAGCCTTGGTTATTGCCGGCTGTAGGGCTGTCGTCATGTACGATGGTAAGCCGCGCACCTGCTCAGGTTGTGGCCAGGAAGACCATGTCCGTTCTGAATGCCTCCGACGTAGACTGGTTCAGACGGCGATCGCAGACGTCACTCCTCCTGCGGCGTCGAATGTTTACCTCTGTCTTACGCGTCTGCGGCGGTGCTGCCTGCTATGCCCCCACTGAATCAGTCGGTACCCGTGTCGGGTCTTCTCGATGACGCGATGGACGTTTCGCCTGTCCCTCCCACGCCACTACCGGATGAAGTAAAAATGATCATTGAACGTCAGCAGGCACAAGCTGTCTGTCCCGAGCCCATGGTTGTTGATCATGGAGCTGTACCTACTTTTGCCTTTCTGCCAAATGTCCACCTGTTGGATGACAGACGCTTTCCATCAGACACGGAACAGCATGTTAGGAAGCAACAGAAGAAGCTACGGCGTACCCATTCTGATGACTGCGTCCATCGGAAGTCTGCACAGAATGTCGACCCTGCTACTGATGGTGCGCTGTCCTCTGATGCCCTGACGTCCTTCTCTGCCTCCATCTCAAGTCAGTGTCCAACTCCGGACACCGATCCCCCCACTCCCCTGCGTCTGATGCGGTTGCCTCCCTTTCTGTGTATGACGCTACCTGTAGGCGCACCTCTGATAATGTTCCACTGAACCGGCCCGGTGACAAGACTGTCTCCCGGGCGGACGACTTCAATGCTGAGGACGGACATTATGGGGGTGTACAGAACGATTCACCCCGTCAGAGTGATGTGCCCCTCTGTGGGGGCCTAACAGGGAGTTCCATGTGCTTCCAGCGTATTTGAATCGCCTGTTCTCCTGGCGATGGCTGATTTCCCAACTTATCACATACCCATGGTAAATGTCAACATTATTCACGTTCGCCACGAACTGGATTTACTGCATGACACGCTACGACGTTGCCGCAGCTCTCCTTCAGGAGGTGCATGTTGCAACTTTTTGTGCTCCCCATGGTTCTGTAGCACATGTCTCGCATGCTTCTCCTATTGGTAGTGGTGCGGCAATCATCTTAGTGGTGGTGGTGGTGGTTAGTGTTTAACGTCCCGTCGACAACGAGGTCATTAGAGACGGAGCGCAAGCTCGGGTTAGGGAAGGATTGGGAAGGAAATCGGCCGTGCACATGCAAAGGAACCATCCCGGAATTTGCCTGAAACGACCACTGCACCATCTCGCTCGGTAATCCTCTTAGTATCCTCGCCGACGCAGCTGTCTATTTCCTTGATCTGACGTTTAGTGGCGTCGGAATCGTCTATACCAATGCGCCATCTGGTTCGGGTCGCCGCCGTGAACGTTCTACCTTCTTCTCAGTTACGCTTTTCTTCCTAGGTAGGCAGGATGTATTGATCATGGTATGCGATTTCAACTGCAACCAGGCACCCAAAGACCAACTACCACGGCACTGTCTGCGCGTGGTGCTAGCGGCAATTCTCCAGCACCTCAGGCTAGTGGATTCTGGGGAGCATGTTCTTGGGCCGGCCGAAGTGGCCGTGCGGTTAAAGGCGCTGCAGTCTGGAACCGCAGGACCGCTACGGTCGCAGGTTCGAATCCTGCCTCGGGCATGGATGTTTGTGATGTCCTTAGGTTAGTTAGGTTTAACTGGTTCTAAGTTCTAGGGGACTAATGACCTCAGCAGTTGAGTCCCATAGTGCTCAGAGCCATTTGAATCATTTGAGCATGTTCTTGGCAATCGTCCGGGGTTTTCACATTTCACTAGCCATTCTCCCAGCCGACTCGATTGTCTTTACATCTCCCGCGATATTGCCAGTGAGGTGCAGGCTGTTGAAGTCTGCCCACCGCGTTCTCTGACCTGCGCCACGAATCTCTCCCGCAATTAGTGTGGCGCGGCCGTGGACCATGGAAACTGAACACGATCCACCTTACTTCATCCGACTGCCCACAGCTCATCGAGGCCACGAGGGCAGCTTGTCGTCGACGCCGTGATGCCTATCAGTCTGCCCTGTCATGGTGGGTTCTCTGTGCAAAGCCTGCTCTCCGCAAGGCCTTGATTGGTTACGGGAGAGAGGTTGTGGCGTGGCGGCGACGGACTCAGGAATTCTATTTCGTCATTCTCCGGGAATGTGCTATGATGCCAAGGCACAGTTAACGTCTCTCGCCGCCACCTTGAAGGAGGTATGGTCAGGGCGCTCACACACGATGTGTTAGAGCAAGAGCGTCCATCTACGCATCTTATCATAGCGGAACGACGCCACCGTCTGGAGAATTTGTTTAATGTTCTTAGGACTGATGCTGGGCAGTGTTTTGATACCCAACGGGATATCGGGTCTGCCCTCCATGCACATTATGTTACGCTCTACTCTGAACAACATAACCGCCCTGAAAACATTGCGGCGGCCTCCAGACTATCGTTTGGCTCGGTTCCCGCGGATGCGACGATGGATGTGATTGCGAACGCCACGGAGGACGAAGTCTATGACGCTATCCAGGCGGGTTCTACGAAGAGGTTGCCTGGCCCTGATGGCCTCCCACTGGAGTTTTATCGGACATTTCGTCCCCTTCTGTCACCAGCGTGGACGGAAATTTGTCAGGACCCTATGTCACCCTTCGTGCCGATTCCAGACGGTTTCATCGATGGTTTCCTCATTCCCATCCACAAACCTAGGGCTTCGGTTATGCGATTACCGCCCCTTGACGTTACTCAACAGCGATACAAAGAACTTCATCCGGCTGTTGGCTGCGTGGCTTAAACGGACGGCTCGGTACTTCGTTTCCCCTGATAAAACTTCTTTGGGAGGTACCAATAACATCCGCACTGCCCTCTGCCGCTATTGGGACATAGTCGCTCTTGCTCACGCACGTCGTATGCCTGGACTTTTGGCAGCTCTTGACTTCAGCCAGGTGTTCGATCGCGTCGACCACGACTTCCTGGAAGGTGTGTTCCACAATATGGGCTAACCTGATACTGTCGTCGACGTCGTAATGCGTCTCCTTCGTGGACCGCCCCCCTCCTCCCCGCACCCACATAAGAAAAGGAATCGATAAATCGGCCGATTACGAAATTGTCGTATGGTGATTGCGTAAGTAAGAGTTGGCACCGATGGACCTGAAGTGCTAGTGGGTCCACCTGAAGTGCTAGTGGGTCCAGAAGGCACCAGTAGCCATACCCTGCGATGATGTACTATAATAATTTTAAAGCCAAAGATGCCACTGAGCCTTTAACCTGACAATCATGTTCCAGTTGTGTGGAGACCAGGGTCTGATAAATGTGTAACATAGTAGCGTGATCTGCACTCAGTCAAGCGTGGACAAAGGAGCAGAGAGTGTTAAGCTTACGACTAATATGGGATCGTCATGTCAGCTTTCTACCAACGAGGAGACCAAAAAATATGGAATTCACAACAACGACCAAATGTTGGGTACCCAATTAGAGCTCTGGCACAAGATAGAATGTGTCAAGATGACATAAATGCATGACTCAGGTTTTCGCAGAAGAGAACTGGAAGCCATGGGAAAAGATCCTAGCGGATGCCCTTCGGATGACTCCTTGGAGCTGGTGTGCATCTAATGTTACAGAGTAGAAGCTATACCAAATTCATAAGTAGTCGACATTCGAAACGGGGGGCGATTAACTAACCAATTGCCCTTTGGAGGCAGCTAGCCAATTGACGGTAATGTTGAGGTGTGTAACACCCAGTACAGAGCCCTATTGTATTGGATCGATGAGGATCTGAGTGAGACACCAACTCTAAACCGAAACAACCAGTTGAGTAAAAACCGATGAATAGAAGTCAGTATGAAGCCTTAAAAGCCACTGCCATAGACGGTAAGCAAAATGTGATGTCACCAAGACGTCTTGTATGCCTGATGCAGGTCAAAAAATACTGTAATTAGGTGTTGGCGATAAGTAAAAGCCTGTGTGTTTCCAGCCTAATCAGATGCGCAGTTGTGTGCCCCTCACGGTAAGGATATTGATACAGACACAAAGAGCCCCATGATTCCAGAACCTAACATAACTGGTGGGCTACCATCCTTTCAAGCAGTTTGCAAAATATAGCGGTGAAGCTAATCGGTTGGTAGCTGTCCATGGACTTTGGGATTTTTCTAGACTTAATGACTATGACTATAACAGTGTCTTATCATTGTGAATGGACGACGCCATCTAGTCGAATACCGTTCTAGATCCTGTGTAGACAGGATCTTTGGATAACATTCAAAAGTTAGACCGACACACAAAGGCTTTTGTTCGCGAAAACCATCTTCGAGGAATGATCGACGGCAGTTTCCGCATTTTCAATCTGCCGTGCAATGGCATGACACATGATCAAGGCATAAGCATTGGAAGCACATCATGATAAAGGAGACTAAGATTTCACATCACACGTGTACATCATAATTCTGGGAGGACATTTCATTGAAAACCTATGATGAAAACTACCGTATCTATTAGGTTATCCTGATAATCTTCTTCTATACATTGGACAAAATGTACATCTCGCTGTTTGAGATGAGACCGTAGTTCCTCTCTGTCTGTAATAGAAGTTATCTGCGAGAGATAACTCCTTGTACCATATTTAAAGTTTTATAGGAGCAATAGTTGCTGGTTAGTCACCCACCAATTCACATTTTGGGGACTATGAGATCCGGCAGCATAGGAGGTTTTCATCAATAGCCATCCACTGCACATTTTTACCAACGAGTTAACATCTCCAAATTTGCCTTCTGCTTGTTCCACAAATGATAATGATTTTGTTGCTGCAAAAATATCTCCATTTGTTCTAGTACACACCGGGTATTGGATAAATTGTTTCGCTTCTAGAAGTCAAGCCTGTCGCATTCCGCAAGGGCCAGCCAGGGCAGGAAAATCAGTATGATTGTAACTGCCTGCACTGAAAAATTTAGACGGATATATTAAAACAGCTGGATGAGAACGGCCGCTGTGCTGGCGTAGTTTGAAAAGACTCATTCGTGAAACCTTCCTTGATTTTCTCACGCACCGAGCAAGCACTTTACAGCGGAGGCACACTGCTTGTCGAAAATAATCTACCATCTTTCAGCATATTCAGCATGGTCGGAAAACTTAGAAGTCTATTTCCTAGAAAATTTTGCAAAGTTGCATCGAACTGCTTTGGTAGAGGTGTATTAGAGTTCTGAACTTCACGTACCATAAATAACAAGTAATTACAAAAATACATTTGTCGTGTGCTCTCCCTGTTAGAAATAACAGGAACTAATTCTGCTCTGGTAAATTTTATTTATAAATTAATGAATTTCTAGGTTCATATTAAGTGCAGGGTACTGCATACGATGACTTGAGTCTGCCTCAGCACATCGATACGCGCCATGGTCTTAACACTGGATAAGCTTATAAAACCCTGATCATCTGGAGAAAACGGAGCGTGAGCAACAGTCAAATTTAACCACAGTCAACTCCCTTTTTTAACTTTGATCGAGGTCTGTGCACCAGAATTTTGAGCTGAAAAGGGTTCAATGCCGACTTTACTTCGTTTAACTTTTAATCGACGTTGATGCACTCAGCCAATAGTGTCTCATTTCCTAACCTAATTTTCTCTGCATCATCTGATTTAGTTTGACTACTCAAGAGGACGTCGTTATCAGGAGAAAGAAAACTGGCGTTCTACGGATCGGGGCGTGGAATGTCAGATCCCTTAATCGGGCAGGTAGGTTAGAAAATTTAAAAAGGGAAATGGATAGGTTAAAGTTAGATATAGTGGGAATTAGTGAAATTCGGTGGCAGGAGGAACAAGACTTTTGGTCAAGTGAATACAGGGTTATAATTACAAAATCAAATAGGGGTAATGCAGGAGTAGCTTTAATAATGAATTGGAAAATAGGATTGCGGGTAAGCTTCTACAAGCAGCGTAGTGAACGCATTATTGTGGCCAAGATATACACGAAGCCCACGCCTACTACAGTAGTACAAGTTTATATGCCAACTAGCTCTGCAGATGATGAAGAAATTTAAAAAAATTATGATGAGATAAAAGAAATTATTCAGGTAGTGAAGGGAGACGAAAATTTAATAGTCATGGGTGAACGGAATTCGAGGGTAGGAAAAGGAAGAGAAGGAAACGTAGTGGGTGAATATGGATTGGGTCTAAGAAATGCAAGAGGATGTCGCCTGGTAGAATTTTGCACAGAGCACAACTTAACCATAGCTAACACTTGGTTCAAGAATCATGAAAGAGGGTTGTACACATGGAGGAACCCTGGAGATACTAGAAGGTTTCAGATAGATTATATAATGGTAAGACAGAGATTTAGGAGCCAGATTTTAAATTGTAAGACATTTCCAGGGGCACATGTGCACTCAGACCACAATCTATTGGTTATGAACTGTAGATTAAAACTGAAGAAACTGCAAAAAGGTGGGAATTTATGGAGATGGGACCTGGATAAACTGAAAGAACCAGAGATTGTACAGAGTTTCAGGGAGAGCTTAAGGGAACGATTGACAGGAATCGGGGAAAGAAATACAGTAGAATAAGAATGAGTAGCTTTGAGGAATGAAATGGTGAAGGCAGCAGAGGATCAAGTAGGTAAAAAGACAAGGGCTACTAGAAAGCCTTGAGTAACAGAAGAGATACTGCATTTAATTGATGAAAGGGGAAAATACAAATATGCAGTAAGTGAAGCAGGCAAAAAGCAATACAAATGTCTCGAAAACGAGATGGACGGGAAGTGCAAAATGGCTAAGCAGGGATGGCTAGAGGACAAATGTAAGGATGTAGAGGGTTATCTCACTAGGGGTAAGATAGATACTGCCTACAGGAAAATTAAAGAGACCTTTGGAGAAAAGAGAACCACTTGTATGAATATCAAGAGCTTTGATGGAAACCCAGTTCTAAGCAAAGAAGGGAAAGCAGAAAGGTGGAAGGCGTATATAGAGGGTCTATACAGGGGCGATGTTCTTGAGGATAATATTATGGAAATGAAAGAGGAGGTAGATGAAGATGAAATGGGAGATATGATACTGCGTGAAGAGTTTGACAGAGCACTGAAAGTCGAAACAAGGCCCCGGGAGTAGACAACATACCATTAGAACTACTGACAGCCTTGGGAGAGCCAGTCTTGACAAAACTCTACCACCTGGTGAGCAAGATGTATGAGACAGGCGAAATTCCCTCGCAATTCAAGAAGAATATAATAATTCCAATCCCAAAGAAAGCAGGTGTTGACAAATGTGAAAATTATCGAACTACCAGTTTAATAAGTCACAGCTGCAAAATACTAACGCGAATTCTTTACAGACGAATGGAAAGACTGGTAGAAGCCGACATCGGGGAAGATCAGTTTGGATTCCGTAGAAATGTCGGAACACGTGAGGCAATACGGACCCTACGACTTATCTTAGAAAATAGATTAAGGAGAGGCAAACCTACGTTTCTAGCATTTGTAGACTTAGAGAAAGCTTTTGACAATGTTGACTGAAGTACTCTCTTTCAAATTCTGATGGTGGCAGGGGTAAAATACAGGGAGCGAAAGGCTATTTACAATTTGTACAGAAAGCAGACGGCAGTTACAAGAGTCCAGGGTCATGAAAGGGAAGCAGTGATTGGGAAGGGAGTGAGACAGGGTTGTAGCCTCTCCCCGATGCTAATCAATCTGTATATTGAGCAAGCAGTATAGGAAACAAAAGAAAAGTTCGAAGTAGGTATTAAAATCAATGGAGATGAAGTAATAACTCTGAGGTTCGCCGATGACATTGTAATTCTGTCAGAGACAGCAAAAGACTTGGAGGAGCAGTTGAATGGAATGGACAGTGTCCTGAAAGGAGGGTATAAGATGAACATCAACAAAAGCAAACAAGGATAATGGAATGTGGTCGAATTAAGTCGGGTGATGCTGAGGGAGTTAGATTAGGAAATGAGACACATAAAGTAGTAAAGGAGTTTTGCTATTTGGGGAGCAAAATAACTGATAATGGTAGAAGTAGAGAGGATATAAAATGTAGACTGGCAATGGCAAGGAAAGCGTTTCTGAAGAAGAGACATTTGTTAACATCGAGTATAGATTTAAGTGTCAGTAAGTCGTTTCTAAAATAATTTGTATGGAGTGTAGCCATGCAAAAAGTTTGGACAAGAAGGGAACAGAAGCTTTCGAAATGTGGTGCTACAGAAGAATTTTGAAGATTAGGTGGGTAGATCACAAAACTAATGAGGAGGTATTGAACAGAGTTGGGGAGAAGAGGAGTTTGTGGCACAGCTTGACCAGAAGAAGGGATCGGTTGGTAGGACATGTTCTGAGGCATCATGGGATCAACAATTTTGAACTGGAGGGCAGCGTGGAGCGTAAAACTCGTAGAGGGAGACCAAGAGATCAATACACTAAGTAGATTCAGAAGGATGTAGGCTGCAGTAGGTGCTGGGAGATTAAGAAGCTTGCACAGGATAGAGTAGCATGGAGAGCTGCATCAAACCAGTCTCAGGACTGAAGACCAGAACAACAACAACAACATACTTTCCATTACTCTCATCTTACTTTTCTTGGTGTACTTGGTATAATCTCTCTTCAAGACATTACCTAATGCACTCATGTATTCTCCCGCCTTAACCTCATGGCATTTGTCACTCTTAAGTTATACGTGTTGCTTTTAAGTTTTCGTTTTCAGCTTCCCTACAAGAACGTAGCAACATTCTCTGAATGGTAGCAAGATGAGATAATTTTGAACCACGAGGTTCACGTCCTGTAGCCATCACCCCAACGGGTCAGGCCTTCGGGGAGACCACGCGACCACAGTGCGGCAGGGCAGAGCAGAGGCTGCGGAGACGCGTCCGCTCTCACGGCCTTTCTCTTTCGCTGCGACAGCGCCGGGGAAAGGTAGGTGGAAAGTGCCGAACCTCCGCCGCGGACGTCGTCTCGGCGCTCAGAGAAAACCCCGCCTGCGCCTTCCCACGCGCTTCTCGCTGTCGGTGGCGTGCTCTCTACCACCGTGCCTACAGCCACTGCGGCTCGACAACACTTTTACAATATTTGGAGCGAGGCCGTAATTACTGCTTGCGGCTATAAATTTATTCTTAGCCTCTGACAACGAGAAATTAACAGAGCCTCACTAACAAGGGAGACACCACATCGCACCCCTCTGAGATTTATTGGTAAGATGGCCCTAGTGGATAGCCCGTCAGACACTGATCACAGATCAAGCATGACAACAGAAAAAAAGTGTTTTGAAGTGTGAGAAGAAAGCAAAATAGAAACAATGAACGGTCCAACCTCAACAAGTGCGACATCGAACAAACTACAAGAACTACAGCGTCGTGGTCGCCATGATGAACTACAAAGCGGATCAGCCGTGTTCTAAACTCCCTCGTGTCATTTATTTATTTCTTCACAACATTACGAACTGTCCGTTCGGTCACTGAAATGTTTGTTTCCTTTCTGTAGTCCTGCTAGTTGTCGTACTATACATTGGTTATACAGTACGAGTCAAGTCGTAAGAATACATTACAGTTGCAAGTAAATATGATAAGCAGTGAGAGCGGGCCAGATGCCCCGTAGATATCTCACAGAAGTCAAAACAACAAATAAACGGGAAGATCACGTGCTACAGACGTGAAATTTAACCGAAAGGAAGAAGATGCTGTGATGTGCAAATAATTAGCTTTTCAGAGCATTCACACAACATTGGCGCCAGTGGCGACACCTACAACGTGCTGACATGAGGAAAGTTTCCAACTCATTTCTCATACACCAACAGTAGTTGACGGGCGTTGCCCGGTGAAACTTTGTTGTGATGCCTCGTGTAAGGAGGAGAAATGCGTACCATCACATTTCCGACTTTGATAAAGGTCAGATTGTAGCATATCGCGATTGCGGTTTATCGTATCGCGACATTGCTGCTCGCGTTGGTCGAGATCCAATGACTGTGAGCAGAATATGGAATCGGTGGCTTCAGGAGGATAATACGGAACGCGATGCTGGATCGCAACGGCCTCGTATCACTAGCAGTCGAGATGACAGGTATCTTACACTTCAGATGTGTTACGAGCCGTGGTTCTACCCTTCATTCGATCCCTGCGAAACTCTACATTTCAGCAGGATAATGCACGACCGCATGTTGCAGGTCCTGTACGGGTCTTTCTGGATACAGAAAATATTCGACTGCTAAACTGCCCTGGCCAGCACATTCTCCAGATCTCTCACCAACTGAAAACGTCTCGTCAATGGTGGCCGAGAAACTGGTTCGTCACAATACGCCAGTCACTACTCTTGATGAACTGTGGTATCGTGGTGAAGCTGCATGGGCAGCTGTACCTGTACACGCCATCCAAGCTCTGTTTGACTCAATGCCCAGGCGTATCAAGGCCGTTATAACGGCCAGAGGAGGTTATTCTGGGTACTGATTTCTCAGGATCTATGCACCCAAATTGCGTGAAAATGTAATCACATGTCAGTTCTAGTATAATATATTTGTCCAATGAATACCCATTTATCATCTGCATTTCTTCTCGGTATAGCAATTGTAATGGCCAGTAGTGTATATTACAACAAAGGAATTCAACAGTCAAAACATCCAAAACGCAAGGCAACTTCAAAAAAAAAAAAAAAAAAAAAATTAAAAACATTAAAAACATGTGGTTTGGCAGAGCACAGAGAAAATGTGTGATTGTGAAATTGTTACGTCCATTTGTTGCAGCTTATGTGACAAACTATTGTATTTCTATCATTTCCTTGGGAATGATCAAATTCACATCCATGCTAGCACCTAAATCGGGTAAGGAAGCATATCTCACTCACTCACCAGGCGTACAAATTAGGTGCGCCGACACGAGATTCCTAGCATATGACACACAGACTGTCACTAATGCCGTGTATGACACAACAGACCCGTTTACTGGTGGAGGATTCGTTTTACTTGTCGCCTTGTCATCAAACGTTTGCGGTTCCCATTCGAAAGCCACTTCCCTTCGGCCTCTAATACAGTAGTTGTACAAAATCAACTTTTACTATAGGTCCCTTCCTTACAGCTCGCTATTGCGAACAGTTTGCAACCAGACATTACACCACGATGCAGTCATCAGTTTGAATACAGTGGACAGAAAGTTGAGACAAGGGAGCTTGTAAGTGTACTCGCCCGCATCATGTGAGCCATCGCCATGGCCAGCAAGATCCCCAAACCTGATGCAGATAGAATATGTGAGTGGCCAGCTCAGACGTCAACCCTGCCTGACGCCTGTATCCAGGATATCATGGAGCAGTTACGATGCTTATGGGTTAGACTGCCTCAGCAGAGGATGCAATGACCTTATGACACTCATCCGAACTGATTCATTGCTTGCATCCAGGCCAGAGAGGGTGCAAAGTTATACTGATAACAGGGTTCATATTACAATGTTCGTTGTAAATCTGACTCACTGAAATAACACCACGTATCCTCTCAACCTGACATGGTTCATTTACTTTCCTCCTCCCTCATGTTCCTTTTTTTTCTTTTTTGGTCGGCACTGTAAAAAATGTATATTGACATTGATATATGTATCTGCATACACTACTGGCCATTAAAATTGCTACACCAGGAAGATGACGTGCTACAGATGCGAAATTTAACCGACACGAAGAAGATGCTGTGATATGCAAATGATTGGCTTTTCAGAGCATTCACACAAGCTTCGCACCGGTGGCGACACCTACGATGTGCTGACATGAGGAAAGTTTCCAACCGATTTCTCATACACAAACAGCAGTTGACCGGCGTTGCCTGGTGAAACGTTGTTGTGATGCCTCGTGTAAGGAGGAGAAATGCGTACCATCACGTTTCCGACTTTGATAAAGGTCGGATTGTAGCCTATCGCGATTGCGGTTTATCGTATGGCGACATTGCTGCTCGCGTCGGTCGAGATCCAATGACTGTTAGCAGAATATGGAATCGGTGCGTTCAGGAGGGTAATACGGAACGCCGTGCTGGATCCCAACGGCCTCGTATCGCTAGCAGTCGAGATGACAGGCATCTTATCCGCATGTCTGTAACGGATCGTGCAGCCACGTTTCGACCCCTGAGTAAACAGAATTGGCGACGTTTGCAAGACAACAACGATCTGCACGAGCAGTTCGACGACGTTTGCAGTAGCACGGACTATCAGCTAGGAGACCATGGCTGCGGTTACCCTTGACGCTGCATCACAGACAGCAGCGACTGCGATGGTGTACTCAACGACGAACCTGGATGCACGAATGGCAAAACGTCATTTTTTCGGATGAATCCAGCTCCTGTTTACAGCATCATGATGGTCGCATCGCATTGACGGCACTTTGATCAGTGGACGTTACATTTCAGATGTGTTACGACCCGTGGCTCTTCCCTTCATTCGATCCCTGCGAAACCCTACAATTCAGCAGGATAATGCACGACCGCATGTTGCAAGTCCCGTACGGACCTCTCTGGATACAGAAAATGTTCGACTGCTGTCCTGGCCAACTCATTCTCCAGATCTCTCACCAACTGAAAACGAATGGTCAATGGTGGCCGAGCAACTGGCTCGTCACAATACGCCAGTCACTACTCTTGATGAACTGTGGTATCGTGTTGAAGCTGCATGGGCAGCTGTACCTGTACACGCCATCCAAGTTCTGTTTGACTCAATGCCCAGGGGTATCATGGCCGTTATTACGGCCAGAGGTGGTTGTTCTGGGTACTGATTTCTCAGGATCTATGCACCCAAATTGCGTGAAAATGTAATCACAAGTCAGTTTTAGTATAATATATTTGTCCAATGAATACCCGTTTATCATCTGCATTTCCTCTTGGTGTAGCAATTTTAATGGCCAGTAGTGTATAAAACCTACGGCCTACTGTACAGTATATGGCTGATGGCACATATAGCAAAATCAATCTCATACTGGGCTGTACCGATCCCGTATTGAGTTTTGAAACCACAAGCTGTCAGTATGCCGCGATGTGCTCACTATACTCTCTTATACTATTCTAGCGTATCTTATGCAACATATAGAATGATGACAGTACCCTTGTAGTACATTCTCTAATATCAATTTTCTAAGTTTTAGGCAACAGCGTTTCGCGAGCACTATATCATTGATCTCCCAAAAATGACCAAGTTCCCCGAGCATCCCTCTTTCATCTGGGCTATGCCGACCGGTTATATTAGTGGTGCGCCTTTGAATTCGTTTAATGTCTGTCGCCATGTCTACCTGATAAGGACTGCAGACACTGGAACAATATTCTGGAATTGGTCTCACCAGCGCCTTGTAAGCTAGTTCCGTTACATATGCACCGCACTTCCCCAGAACTTCCCATAAAATTTAAATCTCCTCTTCACCTACTACCGATTTTACCTGTCAGTCTCATTTCATATTGTACAGCATTTGATCGATCTGACAGGCTCTCGAAATTTAATCACTAACATTGTAGTAGTATACAACAGTTTTCTTTTCTTGTCATTACTTAGCATTTGGAAATTTTGGAAATTTGTGGTAAGGTCTTATGGGACCAAACTGCGGGTCCCTAAGCTTACGCACTACTTGATCTAACTTAAAGTAACTTACGCTAAGGACGACACACACACACACACACATGCCCGAGGAAGGACTCGAACGTCCGACGGGGGAAGCTAAGTGCATTTATTTACGTATAAAGAGCCCATATGTTCATTCAAGCTACAGCATCGCCATCGATCGGGCAGTGGTACTGAGCTTACCTTATAAACAGTTTTCATATTTTGAGGACGTCAGTGGTACTGCTGCAGTTACTCGGAGCAATGCTATGTTATTCCCGCTCCTGTTGAACTATCGGCGGTCAGTTTAACGTAACGGATTCTATTCGCTAAATAATATTCGCCAAAAATTATTCCGCTCATTCAGGTAATATTGTGAAAATATTCGATTTATTCATAGACTGTAGAACGCCTTAAAGATCTCTTAAAAATTGAAAGCCACGAGGAACATTATAATGTTCATGCTACGGAAACTGACAACAGACAAATGTTATGACTAGACCACAAGGAGATGCAGCACCGTAACAGCTTGGGTGGAAGACACTACTCGCTACACAAACTTCATACAGTGCTGCCAGATCGAGCATACTTAATATTCTGTTCTTTGGCCGTTTCATAAACATATATGCTCTTCTCCATTTTGAAAGCAGGTTGGATTTTTCCTAGCGCAAGAGATTCTTCACAAATAAGTTTTAGAAAAGAAATTAATCCTTCAGCATTTTCAGCCAAAATTCAAATTGGAATTTCCTATAATTCTAAGCCTGCACGCTCTGGCAACACTGTAACATCCTAATGCTTCTGGAGGAAGTGTCTTCCGTTCGAGCTGTAACAGTGCTATATCTGCTCGTGGTGTAGTCGTAAACGTCGCGCGATGTAGGTGCCAATTCGCGAGATCGAGAAGAAAAAATGGTTCAAATGGCTCTGAGCACTTCTGAGGCCATCAGTCCCCTAGAACTTAGAACTACTTAAACCTAACTAACCTAAGGACATCACACATATGCATGCCCGAGGCAGGATTCGAAACTGCGACCGTAGCTGTCGTCCGGTTCCAGACTGTAGCGCCTAGAACAGCTCGGCCACTCCGGCTGGCAGTTCGAAAAGACTCCTTCCTTTCTTTCTCAAACGGTATTTCGTCTATCTGCTGAAAGTACCGGTCTGATCGAACCTCAAAGATAATTTCCTTCACTTACCAAGCAACTGCACTCATGCTCAAAAATTAAGGATAATTGCAGTATGTGGTGCCACACAACGTGGCACTTCACAAAACCTGCGCTAATAGCATAGGCACATAGGGA
Source organism: Schistocerca serialis cubense (assembly GCF_023864345.2). Classification (NCBI taxonomy): domain Eukaryota; kingdom Metazoa; phylum Arthropoda; class Insecta; order Orthoptera; family Acrididae; genus Schistocerca; species Schistocerca serialis. The sequence goes on along the minus strand of NC_064641.1, from coordinate 771,860,911 downwards.
ACACACACGACACAGATCTGTAAGCCCACAGTATTGGTGATAAGTTGAGAAAATCGTCCTGAAACACATGTGCTACAAAACGCCCCTGTTCCCAGCGCATGTACCCCGACATCAGTATGGGATATGATCACCTTGCACACGTACACAGGCCGCACAACGGATTGGCCTACTCTGGATCAGGTGGTCGAGCAGCTGCTGCAGTATAGCCTCCCATTATTGCATCAGTGCCTGTCGGAGCTTCTGAAGTGTCCTAGGCGTGAAGACGTGCAGCGATACGTCGACCGAGAGCATCCCAGACTTGCTCGATGGGGTTCAGCTCTGGAGAACAGGCAGGCCACTCCATTCGCCTCATATCTTCTGTTTCAAGGTACTCCTCCACGATGGCAGCTCGGTGGGACCGTGCGTTGTCATCCATCAGGAGGAAGGTGGGACCCCCTGCACCCCTGAAAAGGCAGACATACTGGTGCAAAATGACGTCCCGATACACCTGACCTGTTACAGTTCCTCTGTCAAAGACGTGCAGGGGTGTACGTGCACCAATCATAATCCCATCCCACACCATCGAACCACGATCTCCATACAGGTCCCTTTGAAGGACATTAAGGGGTTGGTATCTGGTTCCTGGTTCACGCCAGATGAAAATCCAGCGATAATCACCGTCCAGACTACATCTGGACTTGTCCGTGGGACGACTGTTCCAATAACCATGTGCTTGACACCAGGCTTTACGGGCTCTCCTGTGACCAGGGGTCAGTGGAATGCACCTCCGAGCGAATAAACCATGTCTGTTCAGTCGTCTGTAGACTGTGTGTCTGGAGACAACTCTTCCAGTGGCTGCGGTAAGGTCCCGAGCACGGCTACCTGCAGTACTCTGAGGCCGTCAGCGGGCAGTGATGGTGAAATATCGGTCATATTGTGGTGTTGTAAACTGTGGAAGTCCCGTACTGTAGCGCCTGGACGTGTTTCCTGTCTGCTGGAATCGTTGCCATAATCTTGAGATGACACTTTGTGGCACACGGAGGGCCCGTGCTACGACTTGCTGTGTTCGACCAACCTCCAGTCACCCTAGTATTCTACCCCTCATAACGTCATGAGTAAGTGTTCTTTGAGCCATTTTCAACATACAGTCACCATTAGATCGTCTGGAAACGTCTGCAAACTTACTCGCTGCACCGCACTCTGAAATGCACCAACACACTTCTGCGAATGTGGACTGCTGCCAGCGCCACCGTGCGACGACCGCAGGTCAAATGGACCACATGGTCATACTCCGAGGTGATTTAAGCCCGCAAACGGCCCACCAGAGCGTCGTTTCACCATGTACGAGCATTATCCTTAATTTATGAGCATGAGTGTACTATTACCAAAACTTTTCATAAAAATTTCCACGAAAGATCTCGTGGTTGTGTGAAATCAGAACACTCAATGCTCAACAGTTTCCTTGCCTAGCTATGGCCACTGGCACTGGCTGCCAGCGAACATTGTGCACTGATCAGCGTGCGTACGTTGCTATGAGAGTACGCATCAGATCTTTTTTTTATTTGAATTACTAGTATTTTTCTTGCAGTTACGTATTAGAACTTGCGCACTTGAATGATATGAATCTTATTCAAGTGTCATAAAATAGAGTCACAATTTCTAACATTTGAGGTATACTGTTCGCTTACGTTTTCGTAGAGGGATGTAGGCAGCAGAGGCAGTTCGAAGCGTTTGTCTCTAGTATGGGACCAGTGCTCTCAGACAAGTCAAGACCCAAAAGAATTTTATGATTTCAAGAAAGATCATTCTGGCATCAATGATTTTTCACATTCGTAGTGTACCGACAACTGACATATCTGATTAAATTCGACTATTTCGCCTTCGTGCAACTTTTGCGTTCAATACGCAAGGTTCAGAAGTACAGTTTAGAAGTACACCATGCCTTAATTCAAAAATAAAATGGTGACTACTGCCTCATATTAGCTTGAACGTCTCACTTCACTCACTGAGCATTTCTGTGCAGTATTGTGACCGGTGACGAGTTACGATGCCTTTTACGGTAACTTCTTAAGAAAAAATTAATTATTGCTGAGTCATAATAAAAGATGTCTTCTCGAGTAAAGAGGAGTGAGAACAGATAATATTTTGCATCTGGTGGCACAAAACTGGTGTTGTGCACTATTCACCCCACCGGTGAATCTATGTCAGCTAGTAACTGCTGCCAACAACTGAGACGCCTTTCGGTCACAGTGTAAGAAAAATGACCATACAAACTGCATCAAGATTTGCTGATACATGATAATGCCTGCCTGTATTCTATAGATCTCACATAAAAAGCTTTCCTGCAATTTGTGTGGGAAGTCTTCGCTCACGTATTTGTTTGCCTGATATTGCACCATAAATTATTTACACTTCCCGCTGCTTACCGAACAAACAATTTAAATGTTCCTTCCAAGACGAAAATGCACTTGTGGTTTGACTACATCTTTAACTTTGAACCAAATGGTTCAAATGGCTCTGAGCACTATGCGACTTAACTTCTGAGGTCATCAGTCGCCTAGAACTTAGAACTAATTAAACCTAACTAACCTAAGGACATCACATACATCCATGCCCGAGGCAGGATTCGAACCTGCGACGTATCAGTCGCTCGGCTCCAGACTGTAGCGCCTAGAACCACACGGCCACTCCGCCAGGCTAACTTTGAACCAGTAGCTTTGTATGGACGTGGAATTTGTTAACTACCTGATCGTTGTCCGATTGATTTTGATAATGTGAAAGAATATATTGTTGATGCTTAATTTCTTTTTTATGTTTATTGTTTTGTTCAGTAAACTAATGGAAGAACAATATTAAAATATGCACTGGAAGTAATACAAATAAATTACAGCCTACAGCAATTACGACAAAAACCTATTTTAATAGCCGGCCGAAGTGGCCGTGCGGTTAAAGGCGCTGCAGTCTGGAACCGCAAGACCGCTACGGTCGCAGGTTCGAATCCTGCCTCGGGCATGGATGTTTGTGATGTCCTTAGGTTAGTTAGGTTTAACTAGTTCTAAGTTCTAGGGGACTAAAGACCTCAGCAGTTGAGTCCCATAGTGCTCAGAGCCATTTGAACCTATTTCAATAAAACAAAAAGTATCCGTAATAGGAGCGTGTCTAAATCGGTACAGACTAGTAGGGCATTACATGCTTTGGAATTTGAAGAGGTCTCTGTTTACTTGCTATCCTGTATCACACTGAAGCACAATCAAGTTAGGGAGGTGTATTAGTTGCACAAAAGTACCCAATTAATAAGTTATTCAGTGCGACAATTTCATAAATTGTGTATTCATAATAATCAAAAATTACAAACAGAAAGAGCCGTTATCATGTATACAGCACCTCGCCCTTATTGCCTCAGTGATGACCAGGAGAGATAAACTGCAAGTTCCACTTTCTGCGTGTAACGGCATCCCTGGGCAAAAAACGATAAACTGATAACCTGATATCATACTTTAAGTATAAATCACTCACGTTTTTCAATGGAAATGACAAGAAAATATCATATGAATTTGGCAGCATAGTTCCATGCATTCCAGGAAGGAACTTGGCGGTCACAGAGTTGCCCAACGTATTCTGCATTGTTGTCAGGTTTCAGTTATACTATTTGCAGGAATGTGTTTTCCACGGTCAGTGGGTTTCTTCAGCGGTCTTGGAAATGAGTACAGCTTGTGTCTCAAACACATGGTCACTGAATGCTGGAATATCAAAAGTACAAGCCAGTAAATTTTATTCCCATTTCTATAAAAAGGTTTAATGTCTAGACCGCAGTCACTAATAATAGTAAGATGTACTGACTGCAAGTTAAACACCATCAGTTGTTAAATACCTCTAGTATTTTTGTGTTGAACGACTGAAAACTGAAAAGCCCGTTCAGCAGACGGAATTCACTTTTATGAAGCATCTCCAGTGGCTTTACTGTAGATACTATCAGTAGGTAACACATCTGATCATTATAAACTGTTTTTCTTAAGAACGCTAACATTGCTACCATACCCAAAACAGAGGACATAGGTGAAAGGACAACAACACACCATTGATTGCAAAATCATCCAGAGAGACATCGTAAGCTATGTATAACAAAGTTTCAGATGAAGAAAGTATACTGAGCAGGGTAACAACAAGTGAAGAAAAGAGGGGTCAGGAAGCTCTGAGGAAAGTGAAACCAGCAAATTTGTGCAGTGCAAGTTCGATTCCAGCTTCTGCTAAGATGAAAAGAGAAGCTGTCACCATATGAACGTGGGACAATGAACGCATATGCTGACAATGATGACTCGCTAAGTTGATTGGTGTGATAGTTCTCTCAGTTATTTGCCCTTGCTACCTACGGGAGTGTGTGATTCGCATTTTTCCTAAAGTCTGATGATACGTCTCCAGGACCATAGATTTTACGCAACAACCTGAATGTTCGAATGGCTACACTCCCCCCTCCCCATGATTTTATAAAAATCTGAAGGAATGTTACCCATCCGTTCTGTACTATTTGATGGCGAGCCTTTCAAAGTTCTCCTCAACTCTGGATCCCTTACATCTTCCCAATCGAGTACTGTTTTTTGGTCAGTCGCGTCATCTAACAAATCCTCCCCATTGAAGAGGACTTCAGTGTACTATTTCCACTCATCCATTCCCTATACTCCATTTAACAGTCTAATACACACTGCACTCTCAACTTTGATACCCTTGCACTTAAATTCACCGAATTCATTATCTTCACGTTTCTCCTGTAGATGTTTCGTTTTGGCTTCGCTGCACTTCCTGTTCCTTTCATTCCTACACTGCTGGCCACCGTAAATGCAACACCAAGAAAGACAAGAGGTAGCACAACAAGATTTATTTTGTAGATAACATGTTGACCAAGTATCAAATGATTACGTTTACAGACGTCTGTGACATGTGGTTCCTGCCAGAATCAGTAGCCAGAGTAGCCGCCATTGTTGGAGATCACCGCTGCCCCACGTCTCGGCATTGAGTCAAAGAGACGTTGGATGTGTTCATGGGGTACAGCAGCCCAAGCAGCTTCCACACGTTGCCAAAGATCATCTGTCGTGGCAGCTGGGGATGTAATCTGGGTCACTCGTTGAGCAACCATGGACCACATGTTTTCTATCGGCGAAAGATCCGGAGAGCGAGCCGGCCAGGGAAGCACTTCAATCTGGTTATTGACGAAGAACCTTTGGACAATGCGTGCCACGTGTGGTCGCGCATTATCCTGTTGAAATATGGCTGTGGCCGAGCCCTGAAAGTAAGGAAGGGCAACTGGCTCCAGCACCTCGGATATGTAGCGCCGGCTATTTAAAGTACCGGCAATGCGTACTAGAGGGGTGCGAGAGTAATATCCAATACCGCCCCATACCATAATACCCGGTGCAAGACCAGTGTGGCGGTGCATAATGCAGCTGTCCAGCATCCTCTCTCCACGGTGTCTCCACACTCGAATCCGACCATCGTGGTGCTGCAGACAGAAGCGTGCCTCGTCAGTAAAGACAACGTCATTCCATTCTGCCGTCCACATCCGTCTGTCATCACACCACTGGTGACGGAGACGTTCGTGGTTCTGCGTCAATGGTAGACGAAGCAATGGACGTCTAGCGGACAGACCACTCTGCTGTAAACGGCGTCGAATGGTACGCGCAGACACTGGATGATGCGTTACAGACGCAATGTGCTGTACTATGGTTCGGGATGTCACTGAGCGATCCGTCACTGCCATGCGCACAATTTGCCTATCAGCACGTGCACTGGCGCACCGAGGTGAATGCGATCGACCACGTCGGTCCGTCGTACCCTCCTGCATCCAACGGTCACATATCCGCATTACAGTTGTTTGGTTTTGTCCAACACGACTAGCGATTTCTCTGTATGATAATCCACAGTCTCGGTAAGCCACTATCCTTCCTCTGTCGAACTCGGAAACTTGATCAAAAGATGTTCGCTGTTGTCTACGAGGCATAACTGATCGTGTTGTGAAACAACCACAAGGTAAACACACGTGCCGAACGTACACTCGTCGAAATCGCCAAGCCTTAAATGGCGCTATGAGGTGGCGCCACAGGCACGCGTGATGTGCGTCTGCGCTGAAATTCTAATCAGTTGCATACCTCATCGCTGCAAACCCATGGTGTAAATTTCACTTGATTCGGATGCTTCCTTCAGGGTGTTGCATTTACGGTGGTCAGCAGTGTATATGACTTGTTTTTGCACTTCTGAATTTCTCTGAACATTTTTGACTTCTTTCTTTCGTCGATCAGTTAACTATTTATACTGTTCTCCAGGGTTTTTTCGGAAAACCTTCCTTGTACCTATATCTGTCTGTCCAACTTTAGTGATCGCCCTTTTTACAGACGTCCACTCCTCTTCAGCTGAAAAATTTTCTGTGGCATTCATTTACGCAGCATCTACAGCCTTAGAGAACTTCAGATACACCCCGTCATTTCAGTACTTCTGCCCACAATGATACTACCGGACTATTCTCTTCAACTGAAGCCCATTCTTCATCATTACTAAATTCCGATTCAAGTTTATATCTGCAACTGGGTACACTTTACAATCCAGTATCTCACTTGGACTCTCAATGTGACTACAAAATAACACACCTGTACCCGTGGTCTACGACGAACTGAAAGGGTGTCTTGCGACGTCCGCCCCGAGCAGATACAAAGAACGAAGACGAACAAAACGAGATTTAAAAAAAAAAAAAAAATAATAAGTCAGAGCGTTAGCAACCCTTCCTAATTAAAAACACTGAGACAACGGATCAAAGAATAAACTGAACGAATTGAAAGAACATCATAGAACCAATTTATTTAAAAAAAAAAAAAAAAAAAAAAAAAAGGGGTAGCGTCTTTCATTCATAATCAAAACGTCTTCGGTCCCGGGTTCGATCCCCGCCACTGCCTAATTTTGATAAATAATCAGCATTGGCGGCCGAAGACTCCCGGCATAAGAAGTCAGCCTCATTCTGCCAACGGCGTTGTCAAAGAGAGCGGAGGAGCGGATAGAGGTTCAGGGCACTCTCTTGTCCTAGGGGTGGGAAATTGACCCTAAAGGTGGAAGAATCAGCAATGATCAACGACATGAGGATGCAGAAGGCAATGGAAACCACTGCATTAAAGACACGTAACGTGTATCCACAGGACATGTGGCCTGTAATTGAAGAAGTGTCATGATGGTCTCTCCATTGGCAAAAGATTCCAGAATAGTTCCCCATTCGGATCTGCGGGAGGGGACTGCCAAGGGGGAGGTTACCATGAGAAAAAGATAGAATAATCAACGAAGGGATAACGTTCTACGAGTCGGGGCGTGGAATGTCAGAAGTTTGAACGTGGTAGGGAAACTAGAAAATCTGAAAAGGGAAATGCAAAGGCTCAATCTGGATATAGTAGGGGTCAGTGAAGTGAAGTGGAAGGAAGACAAGGATTTCTGGTCAGACGAGTATCGGGCAATATCAACAGCAGCAGAAAATGGTATAACAGGTGTAGGATTCGTTATGAATAGGAAGGTAGGGCAGAGGGTGTGTTACTGTGAACAGTTCAGTGACCGGGTTGTTCTAATCAGAATCGACAGCAGACCAACACCGACAACGATAGTTCAGGTATACATGCCGACGTCGCAAGCTGAAGATGAACAGATAGAGAAAGTGTATGAGGATATTGAAAGGATAATGCAGTATGTAAAGGGGGACGAAAATCTAATAGTCATGGGCGACTGGAATGCAGTTGTAGGGGAAGGAGTAGAAGAAAACGTTACAGGAGAATATGGGTTTGGGACGAGGAATGAAAGAGGAGAAAGACTAATTGAGTTCTGTAACAAGTTTCAGCTAGTAATAGCGAATACCCTGTTCAAGAATCACAAGAGGAGGAGGTATACTTGGAAAAGGCCGGGAGATACGGGAAGATTTCAATTAGATTACATCATGGTCAGACAGAGATTCCGAAATCAGATACTGAACTGTAAGGCGTACCCAGGAGCAGATATAGACTCAGATCACAATATAGTAGTGATGAAGAGTAGGCTGAAGTTCAAGACATTAGTCAGGAAGAATCGATACGCAAAGAAGTGGGATACGGAAGTACTAAGGAATGACGAGATACGTTTGAAGTTATCTAACGCTATAGATACAGCAATAAGGAATAGCGCAGTAGGCAGAAAAGAAGAAATACTTCAGTTGATTGATGAAAGGAGGAAGTACAAACATGTTCCGGGAAAATCAGGAATACAGAAATACAAGTCGCTGAGGAATGAAATAAATAGGAAGTGCAGGGAAGCTAAGACGAAATGGCTGCAGGAAAAATGTGAAGACATCGAAAAAGCTATGATTGTCGGAAGGACAGACTCAGCATACAGGGAAGTCAAAACAACCTTTGGTGACATTAAAAGCAACGGTGGTAACATTAAGAGTGCAACGGGAATTCCACTGTTAAATGCAGAGGAGAGAGCAGATAGGTGGAAAGAATACATTGAAAGCCTCTATGAGGGTGAAGATTTGTCTGATGTGATAGAAGAAGAAACAGGAGTCGATTTAGAAGAGATTGGGGATCCAGTATTAGAATCGGAATTTAAAAGAGCTTTGGAGGACTTACGGTCAAATAAGGCAGAAGGGATAGATAACATTCCATCAGAATTTCTAAAATCATTGGGGGAAGTGGCAACAAAACGACTATTCACGTTGCTGTATAGAATATATGAGTCTGGCGATATACCATCTGACTTTCGGAAAACCATCATCCACACAATTCCGAAGACGGCAAGAGCTGACAAGTGCGAGAATTATCGCACAATCAGCTTAACTGCTCATGCATCGAAGCTGCTTACAAGAATAATATACAGAAGAATGGAAAAGAAAATTGAGAATGCGCTAGGTGACGATCAGTTTGGCTTTAGGAAAAGTAAAGGGACGAGAGAGACAATTCTGACGTTACGGCTAATTATGGAAGCAATGCTAAAGAAAAATCAAGACACTTTCATAGGATTTGTCGACCTGGAAAAAGCGTTCGACAATATAAAATGGTGCAAGCTGTTCGAGATTCTGAAAAAAGTAGGGGTAAGCTATAGGAAGAGACGGGTCATATACAATATGTACAACAACCAAGAGGGAATAATAAGAGTGAACGATCAAGAACGAAGTCCTCGTATTAAGAAGGGTGTAAGACAAGGCTGTAGCCTTTCGCCCCTACTCTTCAATCTGTACATCGAGGAAGCAATTATGGAAGTAAAAGAAAGGTTCAGGAGTGGAATTAAAATACAAGGTGAAAGGATATCAATGATACGATTCGCTGATGACATTGCTATCCTGAGTGAAAGTGAAGAAGAATTAAATGATCTGCTGATCGGAGTGAACAGCCTAATGAGTACACAGTATGGTTTGAGAGTAAATCGGAGAAAGACGAAGGTAATGAGAAGTAGTAGAAATGAGAACAGCGAGAAACTTAACATCAGGATTGATGGTCACGAAGTCAATGAAGTTAAGGAATTCTGCTACCTAGGCAGTAAAATAACCAATGACGGACGGAGCAAGGAGGACATCAAAAGCAGACTCGCTATGGCAAAAAAGGCATTTCTGGCCAAGAGAAGTCTACTAATATCAAATACCGGCCTTAATTTGAGGAAGAAATTTCTGAGGATGTCCGTCTGGAGTACAGCATTGTATGGTAGTGAAACATGGACTGTGGGAAAACCGGAACAGAAGAGAATCGAAGCATTTGAGATGTGGTGCTATAGACGAATGTTGAAAATTAGGTGGACTGATGAGGTAAGGAATGAGGAGGTTCTACGCAGAATCGGAGAGGAAAGGAATATGTGGAAAACACTGATAAGGAGAAAGGACAGGATGATAGGACATCTGCTAAGACATGAGGGAATGACTTCCATAGTACTAGAGGGAGCTGTAGAGGGCAAAAACTGTAGAGGAAGACAGAGATTGGAATACGCCAAGCAAATAATTGAGGACGTAGGTTGCAAGTGCTACTCTGAGATGAAGAGGTTAGCACAGGAAAGGAATTCGTGGCGGGCCGCATCAAACCAGTCAGTAGACTGATGACAAAAAAAAAAAAGATCTTTCTGTACCTTCAAGACTTTTCCAAGTACATATCCTTCTCTAGTAATTTTTGTACAGTCTGTTCGCTAATACTAGTCAAATTTATTGCAGAACTGAGGCTTTCCCCTCTCTCATTCGTATTACCAAGTCCACGTTCTTCCGTAACTCCCTATTTTATTTCCTCCTTTTTTACCGCTTTCCAGTCGTCCATGTTTTTCATAATCACGCAACATACGTAAACATGTAAATGTAAAATGTTTTGCGAGGTCATAGCTCCCATGAACCTTCCTCTCTCCTTCCCCTCCTACATGGGGCCATGCTTGGTATACATGGTGCTCCATTGATCATGACCGGGCCAGATATCTCAGGAAAAAAGCGTCAAACGAAAAAACTACAAAGAACGAAACTTGTCTAGGTTGAAGAGGGAAACCAGATGGAGCTATTGTTGGCCCGCTAGAATGCCCTCCCATAGGTTAAACGGATATCAACTGCGTTTTTTTAAAATAGGACCCCCATTTTGTGTTACGTATTCGTGTAGTTCGTAAAGAAATATGAATATTTTAGTTGGAACACTTCTTTCGCTTTCTGATAGATGGCGCTGTAATAGTCACAAATATATCGCTCACAATTTTAGACGAACAGTTGGTAACAGGTAGTTTTTTTTTTAATTAAAATACAGAACGTAGGTACGTTTGAACACTTTATTTCGGTTGTTACAATGTGATACATGTACCTTTGTGATCATTTCTGAGAACACATGCTGTTACAGCGTGATTACCTGTAAATACCACATTAATGCAATAAATGCTCAAAATGATGTCCGTCAACCTCAATGCATTTGGCAATACGTGTAGCGACATTCCTCTCAACAGCGAGTAGTTCGCCTTCCGTAATGTTCGCACATGCATTGACAATGCGCTGAAGCATGTTGTCAGGCGTTGTAGGTGGATCACGATAGCAAATATCCTTCAACTTTCCCCACAGAAAGAAATCCGGGGCGTCAGATCCGGTGAACGTGCGGGCCATGGTATGGTGCCTCGACAACCAATCCACCCGTCATGAAATATGCTATTCAATACCGCTTCAACCGCACGTGAGCCATGTGCCGGACATCCATCATGTTGGAAGTACGTCGCCATTCTGTCATGCAGTGAAACATCTTGTAGTAACATTAAGTATGAAATCAGCATATATTACACCATTCAGATTGCCATCGATGAAATGGGTACCAGTTATCCTTCCTCCCATAATGCCGCACCATACATTAACCCGCCATGATCGCTGATGTTCTACTTGTCGCAGCCATTTTGGATTTTCCGCTGCCCAATAGTGAATATTATGCCGGTAACCGTTACCGCTGTTGGTGAATGACGCATCGTCCCAAAATAGAACGCGCGCAAAAAATCTGTCATCGTCCCATAATTTCTCTTGTACCCAGTGTCAGAATTGTACACGACGTTCAAAGTCGTCGCCATGCAATTCCTGGTGCATAGAAATTTCGTACGGGTGCAATCGATGTTGATGCAGCATTCTCAACACCGACGTTTTTGAGATTCCCGATTCTCGCGCAGTTTGTCTGCTACTGATGTACGGATTAGCCGCGACAGCAGCTAAAACACCTACTTGGGCATTATCATTTGTTGCAGGTCGGGGTTGACGTTTCACATGTGGCTGAACACTTCCTGTTTCCTTAAATAACGTTACTATCCGGCGAACGGTCCGGACACTTGGATGATGTCTACCAGGATACCGAGCAGCATACATAGCACACTTCCGTTGGGCATTTTGATCACAATGGTCATACATCAACACGATATCGACCTTTTCGGCAATTGGTAAACGGTCCATTTTAACACGGGTAATGTATCACGAAGCAAATACCGTCCGCAATGGCGGAATGTTACGTGATACCACGTACTTACACGTTTGTGACAATTACAGCGCCATCTATCACAAAGCGAAAAAAGTAATCCAACTAAAACATTCATATTTCTTTACGTTCTACACGAATATGTTATAAAAATGGGGGTTCCTATTTAAAAAAACACAGTTGATATCCTTTTGACCTATGGCAGCGCCATCTAGTGAGCCAACCATAGAGCCATCTGGTTTCCCCCTTCAGCCTACACGAGTTTCATTCTTTGCAGTTTTTTCAAAAAAATGTGTGTGAAATCTTATGGGACTCAACAGCTAAGGTCATCAGTCCCTAAGCTTACACACTACTTAACCTAAATTATCTTAAGGACAAACACACACACCCATGCCCGAGGGAGGACTTGAACCTCCGCCGGGACCAGCCGCACAGTCCATGACTGCAGCGGCCAGACCGCTCGGCTAATCCCGCGCGGCCAGTTTTTTTCATTTGATGCTTATTTCGTGAGATATTTGGCCTAGTCGCTATCAATGGACCACCCTGTATATACGAGTAATAACTAATGCAACACATTTTTTCCCAGTCAGTTTCGGCTGCAAATATACGGAATTTGTTGTAAGGCGTCATGGAACATTCCCACTGCATCCCGCATTGTTTCACGAACTTCCAATAGGTGGCGATGCTGTACATAGCCTTCAAAACGGTGTCTGTAACAGAGATGGTTTCCAAGCAAAGAGCTGTTGTTGAGTTGATTTTGGTGGGAAACCAGAGCATCACAGATATTTAAAGGCGTTTGCAGACTGTCTACAGGGACCTGGCCGTGAACAACATCCCTGTTGAGACGTTGGGTGAGGCATGTGTAATAATCACAACAAAGGCGCACGCAGCTGTGAACAAAGTGGGAACGTGCAGACACTCTCATTCGAGATGATCCCCAGATAGCAATTAAACGCCTCGCTCCACAACTGGACGTCTCTTTTGGCAGTGCTGACACAGTCCTCCACCGCCCGCATCTCGTGGTCGTGCGGTAGCGTTCTCGCTTCCCACGCCCGGGTTCCCGGGTTCGATTCCCGGCGGGGTCAGGGATTTTCTCTGCCTCGTGATGGCTGGGTGTTGTGTGATGTCCTTAGGTTAGTTAGGTTTAAGTAGTTCCAAGTTCTAGGGGACTGATGACCATAGAAGTTCCCATAGTGCTCAGAGCCATTTGAACAGTCCTCCACGGGCTGTGTTAGAGGTGTGTGCCCGCTGATTTCCTCGCCGCCTAACAGGAGACGATAAAGAACAATGAAAAGTGGGTTCATCACTTCGAACCGGAAACAAATGGCAATCCATGGAGTGGCACCGCACCAACTCTCCTCAGAAGAAAAAGTTTAAAGCTGCACCCTCAGCCAGTAAAGTCACGGCTTCGGTTTTCTGGGACTCTGAAGGGACTGTTCTGTTTGTTGACTCCTCTCAAGGTGCAACAATTGGAAGTGTATTGTGCTACCCTCAAGAAATTGAAATAAAGATTTCAACATGTTAGTCACCACAAAAATACAAACTTCATTGGAGTTTTGATCCATCCTGCAGCACGGATCTCGCACCTTCGACATCCGTCTGTATGACTCAATGAAGTATGCACTCCGCGGGAAACAGTACATGGATATAGTGGAGATGCAGTAATACGTTGGCTCCGACTTCGACCAGTAGAGTGATAGCCTGTGGGTATACAGGCCCTCCCAGAAAGATGTCGTAATGCTGTAGCAATGAACGCACAGTATGTTGTAAAATATTGTTTTACAGCCAAAAGAGTGGGGAATAATATGGTGTATTGGAATCCTGAATAGAACCAACCTGCTTTCAGGAGAAAAAAGTGTTGTATTGCTTACTGACCGCACCTCGTAGCATGTTATCCTCTAATAAAAGGCTGTACTGTGACCGTGTGACTCTAAGACTGTAGTCTAGCAGCGAGCTTCTGGACAGATTACGGAATCTGGTCACGTCCCCTGCCAAGCGAATTCTGTGACAGCGCTCCAGTGCTGGCGCTAATTCCTGAGGCACCGCCCGCTGTTTCCCAGTAGCCCAGTCTCCATCCCGGCAAGCAGAAGCGAGGAAGCACAACGGAACACCACGCCTCCCCACAACTTCACACTGAATTACCGACGAATATGCTCCCCTCATATCCCGGGGCACCATTTCCTGCTATGTAGCGTTGCAACAGTCACAATGCTCTAACCACGGAGCTCTCTGCTTGAGAAATGCTCCTCGTATAAAGCAGCTGCATGAGAGTACGAAACGCCGTAGCTCCATGTTCTGTGAAATATTTCTTGGGCCGGGACGTTTAAACTTCGCTTCTAAACATTGTTAAGTTTCCTCCACTCCCCGGGACACATTTCTTGAATGCATCTGTACGCTCCTTGGCGAAGAGCCTTTATCATCAGGCACGTTTACGAAATGTCTAAAACAGTTAAACAACAAGAAATTACTGCGAAAATTGTGCTTCATGCTGAACAACATTTGTTTTACCGACATATGATTTAATATTTTCAACAATATTTAGAACAATCACCCGTTTAATGCTTTAAAACTGATAAAAGAGAACAAATTTTTTGAGTGTAGTTAAACCTAGGACAACATCTGCAGCTTAATTCCTCACACAAGGCAATTTTATTAGGCATGTTGTTTTTAGTGGTGTAACTGACTTTAATAAACATCAGATCAAACAACTTCAATTATTTTATATGAAAATAAATTTTGTTGATGGTTGAAGTTGATAATCATCAACCGCGTACAGGTCGTAACTAAAAATTTCGGATTAATATATGGGAATGTTCCATAGAATAAACATAATAGGTATGTTTCAGTGATTATGTGTCACACAATGTGTCCTCACTCATAAGAAAACGTACCCATGGGATACACTTCGAGTTTGATCGGTGCTGAATACGTTGCAGTGTAGAGGAAAATAAGAGACACGTATTTTTTATACGTGCTCTTACGGCCGTTAAGAGGGTGACAAAGTTCCTCGAAAAAAACTGAGTTTAATGTTTCTGAATGAATACCATTCAAATGGCAACAGGTATAAAAAACGACGAATAAAAGTTCTATGGATTCTTATGTACGTTGCAATGGTGCGCCGAGATTTGTAGAAAAAGCCACTTTTTAAAAAATCCCCTCACCCCAACTATTTTGCTTTTCATTTCGACATTGCACAGATAGAAAAACATATAGCATCGTTAATAGCAAATTAAATCACATATGATGATGTGGTATTCCAGTGAGGTGCTTGTCCGAAATAAGCTAGAAATATCTCTATCCTGCTGTACGCACGCCCGATATGTGTTTGCTTCAATGTCAATTGTCATGAGGTGCTGTTTAAAACGACTTTACTTGACAAATAAATTATAAATATATCTTCTATATTTTCTTTTAACATTATGAAGTATAAAATATCTTGTGTTATATTGGTGTTTTCATTTTACATTTGTTTTTATATTTCCAACTAGCAACTTTTTCAGATTTATTTATGTCACATTTGAGGTTAGTTGTACGTTATTGTTGTAATATTATTGTAAATAAGTGCGTTAATGAGGAAATTCAGGCTTGTCTGGGTCAAAAAGGTGTTAAATACACTTTGATTTCGCGTACCACGCATATCAGACAACTGCAATTTCACGACAGGGGTCATTCTGTTTAATACCATTTCGCCATTTACGACTGAATCTAGTATTAACGATGTCATACCATATTACGTTTTGGCTATTAGTCAAATGTCGAAATGAAAAACAAAATAATGATTTTCAACGAATCTCGGTGCGCCATTGTAACGAACATTAAAGACAACAGAACATTTCCAAACTGTTTGATATCTGTTATCGTTTCAACAGTATTCATTCAGTAATACGAACCTCAGTGTGTTTCAAGAGGATCTTTCACCCGCTTAACGGCCGGATGGGTACGTATAAGAAAATATGTGTGTGTTATTTTAGTCCACAACATATTCAAAGCCGGTCAAAATCGACGTTTACCCCTCGGATAGGTTCACTTTTGAGTTACACACTTCAGCATTACAGGTACATTGTATTCCGATTCGGTGAAAATTCTCCAAGTGTCCATCCCGTAAAACCTTAATGTCACGTGGCGTAGTCGACCAATGATATCTGTTCAGCAGATGCTTATGGGTACTGATGGAATCCACATCATTGATCTTGCAGTGAACACATAGTGCATATTGGGGCGATCACTCTGTTGTAGAAATAATTCAAAAGCCAAAATAGCTTAAATATTGTTTAGTGGATAACCGGTTTCAACACACTAAAGGTGCCATCATCGGATCTGAATGTACATTAACATTTATAAACAATTTAGTCTGCTCATGTATCGATATATCCAAATGGTTTATAAATGTTAAGCTACATTCAGACCCGCTGATGGCACTGGTTACCCAGTGAACAGTATTTAACCGATCTTGGCTTTTGAATTATTTCCAAATCACTGACGTCAACAAGAGTGAAGCCCATCGCTCTCATTATTGATTATTCTATTGAAATTATTTTAAGGTAGCTTCAATTCAGATGAGCTAAGTCGTACACAATACTCATTACATGTCTCCGCAACCGACACTCAAGTGCATCAAAATCAGAAGACTGAGCAAGCCAGTGGATGTTAGAACCTCATCAGTAAGCTGGGGAAGATGTTCAAAAACTGAGGTGCATCCTAACTGAAATGAGCAGCCCTTGCCCGACTGTGCCACCCGTCCTACGTAACGAATGCTATTAACGTCTATCACCACAGTTGATTACGCACTGAAGCATGTTTCTCTCGTACTTTGTATGAGGTGGTAAGGCTGCCCACGCAGCAAATGTAGCACCGTAGTATGTTATACGTTGGCATACATGGTACCATTATCCGTGCGACACTTGTAACTCGCTACAAACGCATCGTATAATGCATATTCAGTTACCCAATGGAACATTTTTTTATCTTAGTAATCACCTGTCAACACCATCCCTCTTCCTCGATGTTGGTTACGGATATGAATTGTATACGTTAAATACTATCTTCTGTAACTGTAATGAAAGTCGTATTAAATCCAAACGCGTTTCACTTTATTCTAAAGCATCTTCAGTGGTCAGAGTTTTTTTACGTTTTTCTTCTTCTACTTCCACATGTATGTATTACATTTTAGCACATAACACTTTCACTGCACTAAATATGTTCATTATTCTCTGTTGTGAAGAGCTACGTTCATCTCACCACTTCGTGTGTTTGAACAGACAGATGACAATGGTTCTTCACTACACAGAAACGTGAACATATTTAGTAAAGTGGAAGAGATGTGTGCTAAAATCTAACATATTGATGAATTAAGGATAGGTTCGTCTTTTTGCAAGTAAACAAATTATTGATTTGTTTTAACACACAAATGTGTTCTTTCAAAGTCCTGGCGTCATCAGTGGCCTTTTTCTTTCATTTTCCTGAAATTCATACATATAGATTATGTTTAGTTTAAGAAATATGTTACATCAGATTTTGTTGTTATTTAAATAATACATGCACTTCATTTTTTATTTTACACTGTGTGTGTCCTGTGGCTGCCAACCGGAATAAGCCACAGCTCTAAATTACTACACCATAGCATCTGCAACCATGAGGGATGTTAAGACAACGCTTGCACTGACTTTTTGTCCTTGATCTAATCTATAAAACGTATGTTCAGATAAAAGTCATGGCATATTCCCACTTTTAACTTTACCATTGTAGTATCTGACTAGTTCTGAGCTGTGATAAGTTTGTTTTTGTACCCCAAACATAGTCTTGTGTAGTTAGGCTGACCTGTAGACACCGGTAAAAATTTTGTGCATCTTGGGTGTGGCGAACTATTTCGTGTAGTTCGTTATTCACGGATTATGTTTCGTATTTTGACAGTGTTTACTCACGTTTTCTCCTGCTCCTTTATGAATACTGTGTCTTGCTATGTTGCTGCGGCTTGACCTAAGTTTCACTACACAAATTTACAGTCGTGTTTTTACTGTTTATTTTGGTTTGACTCCCGCAAACTTTGAACCTGTTCCGTTTGTTTCCATTTCACATGTGTGTGTGTGTGTATTTTATTTTATGTTGTCCGATAGTTCGTTTACAGTAGTGGATAGTGTTTTGTTACATAGTACTCTTCCGTCATTGATAGCTTTTTTGCCCTGTGTGATAGCTTTCTGCATGTTGTAATTTTCTCTCACTGTCAAAAATTGGTACTGTTGATTGCTGTGCTTTATTATTTGGCGATCTGTTTCTATGCTACTATGGTGGTGGTTGCTTTTGATGAGGTTTTCAGTGCTTTAAATGTTCTGAGTATCTTATCCTGGAATTTGTACACATCGGTCCAATGTATACTGAATTACAGTCTTCGCAAGTTAGCTGCCATATTCCTGATATATTGAATTTGTCTGTGGTGGTGTTGGGTGTTTTTAAACTTTTCTGCGGAGTGTTGTTTGTTTTATATGCCGCATGTATACCTCGTTTTTCGTGATGTTCCCTGTTCTGTGTGTTATTTTGTTGTAAAATGTCAAGTTGTGCCATGTTTTCTGGTTGTTTGTGGTTTCTACAGCTTGTGTGGTCTCCGTTGTATGGTTGTTGCTGGTATGTTGTGTTAATGTTGTGTGTGTTCTGCTTCATTTGTAATTTTTTCTCACGGCTTAGTTTGTCAACAGTGTTTATTTTGTAACCATTTCCTGGGATAATCTGAATGTGTTCAGTTGTTGTGTGTAGCTATCTTTGTTCATTGGAATTCTGTTCAGTCTGTGTAGGAAGTGTCTGTGGCTGTCCTGCTTGTGGACAGGAGGTTTGACTTCCTGTGAGTAATTTTACTGGTTGATGTAGATTTCCTGTATATTGAGAACCCGTTTTTATGATTTTTCTTTTCTACTGTGATCTCTAAGAAATTTAATTTTTTTGTCTCTTTCAGTTTCAAGGATGAAGTGTATTTTTGGGTGGGCAGTACTGATGTGTTTCTGCAACTCTAGTCTTCGGTTATGTGTTTCATGAACATAGTGGTTCCAATATATTACAGTGTAGTGTTTTGGTTTTATTATTCCATCAAAAATTTTGATTTCAAGGTAATTAAGGAAGATTTTGGCCAGTAGGACACTTATGGGTGTTCCCACAAGACACACACACACACACACACACACACACACACACACATAATCGTGCGCACAAAATTAAAAGTTCGCACACATCAACCCAAAACAAAACAGTAAACAAATGGCTGTCAGAAGCACATCAGAAAGCTAGATTTGTGCACCCAAATGTGTGTACACACCACAGCAACGTAGCAAGACGCAGTACTCACAAACGAACTGGAAGACACTCGAGTAAACGCTGTCAAAATACGAAACATAATCCTTGAATAACGCACTACAAGAAATAATTTTCCATACCTACAATGGTAAAGCCAAATACGGAAATATGTCATGATTTTTTACCTGAACATACATTTTAAAGATTGGATTATAAACAAAAATTCATTTCAGACGATATCTTAGCATCTCTCACGTCTCCAATGTCGTGGGGTACTGCTTTAGACCCTTGGTTGGTTTCAGTTGGAAGCCACAGGTCACACACAAGGTAAAATAAAAGGTAAAGTGCATGTATGATTTAAACAACAACAAAATCCGATGTAACATATTTCCTAACCTAAACATAATGTATATATATGTACTTCAGGAAGATGAAAGAAAAAACCAACTGTGCCTGCCACACCTGTGGTGGTCCATTTTCGGATGTTAAAACAAATGAATAATTTGTGTATTTGCAAAAAGGCGAACCAATGCTTAATTCATGATTATTTTCTGCACGCGTAGGAAGTAAGCTCAGAACTCCAGTACGATAGTACCGAGGATAGTTCCTCGAGAAAAGGCATGGCAATCTTAAAGACCATCCACAGATAAAATACTACACTACATATAGGCACTGCCTTGTCGTCTTCTCAAAGATAGTGTATCACCCGGGTGGCAGTGCGTTCATGCTATTACACTGTGAAAACTATGGAAAATATATCGCGCAGAGAACGGTACTCCGCTGATTTGAATTCAGGAGTATACATGTTTTAGAGATTCCACTGCATACGTGACACTTAACACAGGCCCGCATCTCGTGGTCGTGCGGTAGCGTTCTCGCTTCCCACGCCCGGGTTCCCGGGTTCAATTCCCGGCGGGGTCAGGGATTTTCTCTGCCTCGTGATGGCTGGGTGTTGTGTGCAGTCCTTAGGTTAGTTAGATTTAAGTAGTTCTAAGTTCTAGGGGACTGATGAGCATAGATGTTAAGTCCCATAGTGCTCAGAGCCATTTGAACCATTTTTTTGAACTTAACACAGAGAACAGAACTAGAGGGAACCACCTTCTGGGTGCTGTAAAAAAGGTAGACAGCATGAGTCACGAACCCATTGTTCAAGTACATCACAGCAATCACCAGACAGTAGCATGCTGATTTAACTATGTGACCACATCCGTCTGAATTTGTACTTCCTGTTACATATCAGTGGTCATGTATCTCATCTCGTCCACTGCCTCAAATTGACATCTGCTGACAGCCACAGAGTACTAACAGCCACTCTGATCTCAAACCTGTTGCAGTATCGATAGCTGCGATACTGCGCCTGCTACGAGAAGAAACGCAGGTTGGCAGCAAAGTTGCTGCTGCGAGCCGCCACGAAGGCGCCCCGCCACGCGGCAGCCAACAGAAGAAGAGCACCGAGTCTTCCTGCTGAGAAGGCGACGAGCCATACAGCAGACGTATACCAGCTAGCCAGCGGAGAAGAACCAATTATCAATGAACATTGTATCCTGTACTTTGCTTCGCTAGACGTATCAGAAGTTATGTAATCTGTTTATTTCTCTTAATACACGATATTAATAATTGTTTGCTTTGTATTGCATATCCTCACATCCTGGAAAACTTCCTCGAATTGAACCCACACTTTTGCTGTGCTTATCCACTAAGGATACAGCACCTGTAGTCTCTTACGGATGTGGACTGCTGCGCCGCTGTCCTTTGTATGCTGGTTCTATGCAACAGCGCTATGGAACCAACGAATCCATCTACTGTGTCGAATTTATTTTTCGAGCTTTTTTTCTTAAGCTTGGAAACTTCTTCAAGACATTTTAGGCCATATGCTCTGTTCTGCTTTCCACAGCTGCCGTCTCTTTGTAGGTCTTGCAGACGTCCTTCAACCCATCAGCTTGTAACAGTGGATTGTATTCAATATTTTCCTATTTCCAATTCTATTTACATGCTCCTTTCACTTCCTAATGTATTCTGTTCTCTTGAAACTGGTGCTAAAAACATTAAGTTATCTCCGATTTTGTTTCTTATCTCGTGATTAATACCCTACGATCGACCTAAGTAATTTTAGCTCTGGCACATTTGTATGGCTTTCTTCCTCTTAAATTTACATTTGAGTCTAAAACTACATCTCAACTTTCCTTTGCATCCACACTCTGCAAGCGTGAAGCGTACGGCACAGGCTACTTCGCATTGTACAACATATTAAAGTCTATTCGCGTTTGATTCGTCTATAGAGGACAGAGAATATGACTACTTAATCGTTCTAGTTACAGTTTGTCTGCCTAATAGCTTCCAGACTAAAACAGAACTTTAATTTTCAGAATTTCACGTAGATAATGATCGAGCTTAAAAAATTTAAATTCTGTCATAACTTCTTCGTTGAGAGGTATAATCTTACGTTAAAGGTTTAACACAATAAGTCCAGCATTAAGGCTAGAAGCTACGTATATTCCTTGTGGTACCGTAAACAGACGAAAAATGTCCTACGAACATGTGTACGGAAATGGACGATGTGTGTGCAACGACAAAAAATACTCGCCGGCCGTTGTGGCCGAGCGGTTATAGACGCTTCAGTCCCGAACCGCACTGCTGCTACGGTCGCAGTTTCGAATCCTGCCTCGGGCATGGATGCATCTGATGTCCTTACGTTAGTTAGGTTGAAGTAGTTCTAAGTCTAGGGGACTGATGGCCTCAGATGTTAAGTCCCATAGTGCGTAAAACCATTTGAACCATTTTTTGAACAAATCCTCCCGGAACAAAGTACCGAGCTGAATCTACGTCACAACATATGTTGAATGTGGCCTCCATGAAATGCAATGCAGGCGTTCACATCATGGATTGCCGCACTCTTTCGCACGTTCTGGCCTCTTTCCGAATAGCATCACAGGCGTTGTGAACACGCTGTTGATTGGTCTGCACATGAGGAACTGGTTCATCACAACGCTTTTCAGATGTCCCTAGAGGTATCCAAAGGGTTTAAACCCGGTGATCTAACAGGCCATGCTCAAGGTACTCCACGTCCAATCCAACGTCCGGGAAAGATGTTGCTGAGGAGTCAGCGAACTTTAATGCTTAAGCAGGGAACAACAGTAACCTGTCCTATTGCGGAAGGCACTTTCTCAAGCACCCCAGACAGAGTATTCTGCAGGAATTCCAGATACGTTCCTCCGCCGAGGCGTTGTGAGTTAATAATCGGTCGAAGTATGTAGTCGCCAAGAGTCCCTGCCCACACATTGATGCTGAACTGATGCTGATAAGATGCCTCAACTAGTTCCCGAGGATTGTCTGTAGCTCAAACTTGACGTTTATGCAAATTGATGAGGCCGGTTCTGGTCGCTTCGTCAATAAAGAGGACTTATGACAGAAACCCCATAATTGTAATGGTCTGGTGCAAAATCCATCGACAAATCCTTCCCCTGGAGGGAAATTCGTTGCTGATAATCCCTGCACTCGTTGCACGTGAGAGGGCCTACGCCATGTTGGCGGGCCACTTGCCTGGAGTTTGTACTAGGATTCTAGGATTCGTCTCAATATACTGTATAACGCCCTCCTCTACATCCGGTGTTTGTACAGTCCGCCGCCAACTTGCACGTTCATCTTACTCAAAGGACCCGTGACCACATAGACACCCAGAAAGGGCTTGAAATGTAATGTGGTTGGTGACTGTATGGGTACTTGGTGTAGCCCTGTTGAATCTCGATCGTTTCCATCTGCTTGGCCGTACACTGACACCATCTCGGCTTGTTACCAACATGAATACCATACCATTCCGCTGCTTACAGTACGAGATTGGGTTGGGTTGGGTTGGGTTGTTTGGGGGAAGAAACCAAACAGCGAAGTCATCGATCTCATCAGATTATGGAAGGACGGGGAACGAAGTCGGCCGTGCCCTTTCAAAGGAACCATCGCGGCATTTGCCTAGAGCGATTTAGGGAAATTATGGAAAACCTGAATCAGGATGGCCGGACGCGGGATTGAGCCATCGACCTCCCGAATGCGAGGCTTACAGTACGCTGCATCAGTCACCTAGCCCGCAACACGCAAGGAAAACAGGGCACGTGGTCAGAGGACTTTCCACTCGTCAGTACCATCTACCGTGGTAACGGTGCATATCCAGGAACTCTATTTCCAGCCAGCCGGTGTGGCCGAGCGGTTCTAGGCGCTTCTGTCTGGAACCGCGCGACAGCTACTGAGCACTATGGGACTTAACATCTGAGGTCATCAGTCCCCTAGAACTGAGAACGACTTAAACCTAACTAAGGACATCACACACATCCATGCCCGAGGCAGGATTCGAACCTGCGACCGAAGCAGTCGTGCGGGTTAAGGACCAAAGCGCCTAGAACCGCTCGGCCACCGCAGCCGGCAGACATAAAGGAATCACCGATTTGGTATTGGAGGGAAGTGTGGTGGGTAAAAATTGTTGAAGGAGACCAAGAGATAAATACAATAAGCAGATTCAGAAGGATGTAAATTATAAGAACTATTCAGAGGTGAAGAGACTTGCCCAGGATAGAGTAGCTTGGAGAGGTGCATCAATCCAGTCTTCGAACTGAAGACCACAACAAAAACTAAGTACAATATTTTTAATGCTTTAATTCATTTACAAAGTAATCAAACATGTGAAGCCGTATTGTGATTCAGAGTTGGTATTTGGCCTATATCTTCAAACATTACGCTGTTTAGAACTTTCGTTTCCGAGTTGATCTCGCGTGAGTCAAGCATTTAACCATTTGTTCAGTTCTTATTTGTATAGTTCAATATCGTTTGATAGTCCTGTTCGGTATAGATTCCACATATATGAGTAATGTTATAGGATGCTTCGTGCGTGAGTTTTGTGAGCAATCTATACCAGCGTCTTGGTTTACATACAGTATGAGCCTTGTCATGTTTCTACTCCTTTCATATCATTACATTCTCTAATAGCCAGGTATTTGTAGCATAATCCGCAAAAAAATCTGATGTTACTATTAATATTGTCCGCTAGGCAATCAACATACAACGTGAACAACAAAGATCCCAACTCATATTCTCGAGGCACGCCTGAAGCTACTTTCCACATCTCCCGATGACTCTTCGTCCAAGAAGACCTGCTACGTCCTTCCTCCTCACTCCCATCACAAGTTTTGTTTGATGCCAGATGTGATCGTACTTCCCTTAGCAAGATGCACTGATGCGTTACTGAGCCGGATCTTTTCAGAAGTAAGACGTACTGCAGCCATTTGCTTGCTTTAATACTAGTACTTTATTACACGATGTGAGAAACACGCGAATTGGATTTCGCACGATCGATATTTTCGGAATCCATGACAGTTGGCATGTTGAATGGTATTTTGATCGAGGTAGCTAATATTTTGATCATTAGGCATGTTTCGCATCCATAAGGGAACACTAGCATAGCCATAGCTCTATAAAATTACAGTTTATTTTCAAAACAGCAAAATAGTGAAAACATGTGATATACTGAAAAGGAAACTTTTGCGAATGTCCTACAAAATTATATTTGCTCACGAACCATCGTCAGTTGACAGCCAAATGCCGCAAACACAAAAGATACAAAATACGCAAAAATGATGATATGTAAAGATTTGACATGAATAAAATTCAGATAAGTATGACTAAGATTCGCGTACCGAGATCCCCGTACAAATTTAGTTACATACATAGATACTTAATCGATCCCGGAAATCGAGAATTTCGACGGTTCAAAAATGGCTCTGTGCACTATGGGACTTAACTGCTCAGGTCAACAGTCCCCTATAACTTGCAACTACTTAAACCTAACTAACCTAAGGACATCACAGACATCCATGCCCGAGGCAGGATTCGAACCTGCGACAGTAGCGGTCGCGCGATTTAGCGCCTAGAACCGCTCGGCCACTCCGGCCAGCAGAATTTCGACGGTTTTTGCCTATCTTCGGTATCGATACGGGAACTATATTAAAATATGTAACAAAAATTTGTGTATCTCTTGATTGTATTGATGTACGAGGCTAATCTCAAAAGTAAAGTCTCCTATTTTTTTATAAGTACATAGACCTGTTAATTTCTACAGTGGTTTACATCAGTTTACAGCTTGAACATTGAGCTATTTTTTCTACATAATCACCATTTCTGTCGATGCATTTTTGTAGATGCTGTGGCAGTTTTTGTATGCCCATGTCATACCAGCTCGCCGCCATGCTGTTCAGAAAGTTATGAACCTCTTCTTTCACCTCGTAGTTGGAGCTGAATCGCTGGGATCACAATTATCGCTGACAGGTACTGTGAGACTATGAAAAAACTCAAACGGGCAATTCAGAACCGGAGAAGAGGAATGTTGAGCATGGGCGTACATATTCTCCATGACAACGCTCGCCCACACATCGCTCGGCAAACCGTTGCTCTCCTCCAACTGTTTCAGTGGAACATAATCACCCACCCTCCCTATATTCCTGACTATCACCTGTTCCCTAGGTTAAAAGAACATACGGCCGGAAAGCGATTCAGCTCCGATGACGAGGTGAAAGAAGAGGTTCATAACTTTCTGATCAGCATGGCGGCGAGCTGGTATGACATGGTCATACAAAAACTGCCACTGCGTCTACAAAAACGCATCGACAGAAATGGTGATTGTGTGGAAAAAATAGCTAAACGTTCAAGTGTAAACCGATGTAAACCATTGTAGAAATAAACAGATCTATGTACTTATAAAAAAATAGGAGACCTTACTTTTGGGATTAATCTCGTAGAAGACTAAATTTTCTACACCGGCAAGGGACTTCATACGTCGATACGTTCCTTGGAAAGTGGGCTCTTAACAGACGGAGAGATAGACAGATAACAGGCAACAAAGAAATATTTTTTCATATGGTATAATTAGGAATTAACGGTTTCGAATTTTTCCCTTAATTTTACTGTGGAACTGATTTTCCCCTCACTTTTACTGTGTAACTTTGCTTCTTGACATGTTTCATGATCCTAGGTCGACAGGAAGTACCTTATAGGTTTTGATCCGTGAGTTTTCGAGTATCAAAATATATGACGTAAATGGCCGTATCGTTTGACTGCATTGACTTAGAAGCTTCAATTTCTTATACTACCAAAGACAGTAGATTTTAGTAAACGACATAAATTTGAAGTTCGCCCGTCTACCTCTTCCTGAGAAAATGTGTTTTAACAGTCGAACAGACAAGGCAAACAGACGGATGGACAACAAACCGATCCTATGAGGGTGCCGTTTCTATAGACTGAGGTATGGAACACTAATTATGACTTTTTTTATGCCACACAGCGATGGTTACATTTAATTAAATAACGCTAAATATAGATTTTTTCATGTGGAGACACATTTAACAACAGATTAAAATAAAGGTGCATTTACAATTTTAACATAATTTTTGTATGACCTAACAGAGAAAGAAAAGGAAATTCAGTTTGGTTATCTGATACTAAGCATTCTGTGTCATTTGTTCATCACTCAAATCTCTTCTTTCTAGTGGGGTCATCTCTTGCTTTTCATAATATAACCTCTTTATTACAACATCCCAAAAAAGCAGGTGTTGACAGATGTGAAAACTACCGAACTATCAGTTTGATAAGCCACGGCTGAAAAATATTAATACGAATTCCTTACAGACGAATGGAAAAACTGGAAAAAGATCAGTTTGGATTCCGTAGAAATGCTGGAACACGTGAGGCAATACTGACCCTACAACTTAGAAAATAGATTAAGGAAAGGTAAACCTACGTTTCTAGCATTTGTAGACTTAGAGAAAGCTTTTCACAGTGCTGACTGGAATACTCTCTTTCAAATTCTGTAGGTGGCAGGGGTAAAATACGGGGGCGAAAGGCTATTTACGATTTGTACAAAAACCAGATGGCAGTTATAAGAGTCGAGGGGCATGAAAGGGAAGCAGTGGTTGGGAAGGGAGTGATACAGGGTTGTAGCCTCTCCCCAATGTTACTCAATCTGTATATTGAGCAAGCAGTAAAGGAAACGAAATAAAAATTCGTAGTAGGTATTAAAATCCATGGAGAAGAAATAAAACTTTAAGGTTCGCCAATGACATTGTAATTCTGTCAGAGACAGCAAAGGACCTGGAAGAGCAGCTGAATGGAATGGAAAGTGTCTTGAAAGGAGGATATAAGATGAACATCAACAAAAGCAAAACGAGGATCATGGATTGTAGTCGAATTAATTCGGGTGATGCTGAGGGAATTAGATTAGGGAATGAGACGCTTAAAGTAGTAAAGAAGTTTTGCTATTTGGGGAGCAAAATAAATGATGATGGTTGGTCGAAGTAGAGAGGATATAAAATGTAGACTGGCAATGGCAAGGAAAGCGTTTCTGAAGAAGAGAAATTTGTTAACATCGAGTATAGATTTAAGTGTCAGGAAGTCGTTTCTGAAAGTATTTGTATGGAGAGCAGCCATGTATGGAAATGTAACATGGACGATAAATAGTTTGGACAAGATAAGAATAGAAGCTTTCGAAATGTGGCCGTACAGAAGAATGCTGAAGATTAGATGGGTAGATCACATAACTAATGATGAGGTATTGAATAGAATTGGGGAGAAGAGATGTTTGTGGCACAACTTGACTAGAAGAAGGGATCGGTTGGTAGGACATGTTCTGAGACATCAAGGGATCACCAATTTAGTACTGGAGGGCAGTGTGGAGGGTAAAAATCGAGAGGGAGACCAAGAGATGAATACACTAGATAGATTCAGAAGGATGTGGGTTGCAGTAGGTTATTGGGAGATGAAGAAGCTTGCACAGGATACAGCAGCATGGAGAGCTGCATCAAACCAGTCTCTGGACTGAAGACCACAACAACAATATTGCAACATTGTCTTTGTGTCGTAGCGTCACAAATCATTTGTCTTTGCAGAGAGGGAAATTAATTTATAATAAACAAGACGGTTTATCGTGCAGTTACTGTGTGCATATTTACGCCTATATCTACGGCGAGGGACGTATAAGCTACAAAAACATAACGAGCTGTTCACAATTCTCGTAAAAAAGTTCACGATCTCTATCCATCCCACAGCGGATCACAGTTGTTTTGAACGCTGAGTGTTATTAATCGCACTTGTCTAGGGACTTATATTACACGTGCCGCTATCGGTATCTGTTTGCGAGAAATTCACAATACTTAACAGTGGCTACAGATATTTGTAAACACTGTTCTCCGCGGTGGTAGTTTTGTCTGAAGCGCCACTAAGGCAACTAACACTTCATGCCAACAATCTGAAATAATATCCTGCTATCAAAAAATCTGCGAATATCGACACAGACATAGAACAGATCATTCAATTACGTAGATTGGTAAATGAACTGTGACGCGTCCAACGGGGCTAGCGAGGATCCCCAGAGGCGGTTGTGTAGACTACAACTGTTTCCACGTTACACACTCTGAGCGGAACAACACAGAAGCGCTCTCCATTATGGCCATGCCATTTAGTTGACAAAATTTATCTTCGCAGTTGGTGTCGTCTCTGTACAAGAACGTTAACAGTTTTAGAGTTTCATTACGGGAGAGGTAATAACTGTAAAACGTTCCGCGTTCCATCCGATAACGTCCGGGAATTACGTAAACGCACCGGCAGCAAGCGTTCCGCAATTGGACAACGGGCGAAAGCAAACAAATCGACGCGTTACTTAACAGGGTACCGCACACTCGGCGACTATCGAACGATTGCGAAAACACTCTACTTTTATATCAATTGATTAGCTAGGGGCAAAAGGAGGAAAAGGAATTGGTGGTAGCGCTGCAGCCATCACTTCCTGCTACGCGTTTGTACCTACCATCGCTCTGTAATCGAATAGCTAATCGGAAACACGTGTTATTTTCTTTTTCCTCGTTTCAGCATCCAGAACTTTAGTTGAAAGTTGAATTAATTTTCAGCACACGTTCACTGTAATAGATTACTTCACAGCAAAGAGTGAGTTCATACCTGGAACGTTGCTGGTGAGTTTCAGCTAGGGAACTGAAGTAACATAGCAAGAAAAAAAAGGAATTAAGAAGATAACAAGACACTTTCACAGAATTTGTTGAACTAGAAAATTCGACAGAGAAAAGTAGGCCAAGATTTTTGAGATCTTCGAGAGAATTATTATGCACTAGAGAGAGAGGGGGGAAGGGGAGGGAGAGGGGGAGGGGGAGAGGAAGGGAGGAAGATGGAGAGAAATGGAGAGAGAGAGAGAGAGAGAGAGAGAGAGAGAGAGAGAGAGAGAGAGAGAGTGGTAATATACAACACGTACAAAAATTTTTAGGAAACAGTATTAATGGAAGACGAGGAGAGATGTCATCGGATTAAAAAGAATGTAAGGATGGTTTCAAATTGTGATAAAAACTCAGGGTTAAACGATTTCAGTGATGAGATTTGTTGATGACAGTGCTAGTCTCAGTGAAACTGTGAGAAAATTCCAGGACCTATTTAATGGGATAAACAGTCTGACTGGCACACATTACGCACTGACAGTAAACCGAAGAAAGACAAAGTAACAGTGAGATACCAAAAATGAGATTTGTGATAAGTTAACAGCACAGAGTAGTTAAACTGAAGGAATTCTTCTACTTCAGAAGCAAAATAAGACAACACGGACGAAGCAAGAAGAACAAAAAAACAGACAGCTGTATTGTATTAAGACCAAACATTGACCTTAGTTTGAGGAATAACATTTTTGGAGCATGCCCTTGCATGGAAGTAAACGCTGGACTGTGACAAAATGCGCAAAGCTTACATAGGTCAGACGATACGCACAGTACACGGAAGGTGAGTTGAAGATGAGCGCCACACTCCCCTCCTTCCGCATCCCAGCAAGTCGTCCGTAGCCCCATCAAGGGCGGGCTGGCAGCAGCATAAGCGCTGCTCTTCAGCCGAGAGACATAAATTGACAGGAAGACATTTAAAACAATATAATGAAGAAAACAGGCGGAATATAGAAACAAAAAAGTCTGAATGTAAGAAAAGAAAGCACACAAAGCAGTGACGATAAATCAGACATAAAAATCTAAAAAAAGTATTTTACACACACTAGATTAAAAGGCACCAGGCAAAGTATGGACTGAGTATAAAAAGTCGTAGAGCGATTAAAACAGGCATGTGATGGACGTCGTAGCATGGAACAGACGATAATGAAGTCGAGCACACAGTTAAAACCACATCAATAGATGACACAGTATAACGACACTGAAACACAACATGAACGCAGCACACTGATAACGAATAGAAACCTGGGAGGATCTGCCGGAGGTGTACAAGGGAAAAGGGGAAAAGGAGGCGAGGAGAAGGGGAGAAAAAGGGGGATGAGGTGCGGGGCGCGCCGAAGAAGGGCTGGGGAAGGAAGGGATGGGAGAAGAAAATAGCCAAGGAGTGGGTGCAGGGGCTCAGGGGGAAGGAGGGAAACCCACTCTGGGAGGAGGAGAGGAAAGGATAAGGGAGGCCTGGGGAGGGGGGTGACAATTCCACGTTACAATTGGAAGGAAGGATAGTCACAGTGTAGTTCAACATCTGGGAGGGGGGTGGGGTTCTTGAAAGTTCCCTGATGAAGGAGATGGAGGGTGTGAAGGTGGAGAGAAGGAGGGATACAGTGATAGAGGCACAGCAGTGGGCGGGGGAGAAGTGGAGAGGAAGGAAGAAACCAGGGGAAGGGGGGATCAAGCCTGCAGACAGTGTAAAGGATGTGGAGATGTTGGAGGAAAAGGAAGAGGTGTGGGGAAGAGGATGAGATCATACAGGAGATGTGTGGGGGAAGGAAGGCTGATGTGGAAGGCAAGGCGTTTTACGATTTGAAGGGCCTTATGAAAGTGGGGCAGAGCAGAGATCCAGGCAATGTAGGCAAAACATAGGACGTGATGGATTAGTGTGGAGGGTGGTTTCCATATACGGCGAGACAGAAGTTTCAGGAACTGGAGATGGGAATGGGCTTTCTGCTGGATGGTCAGGAGATGAGGGGTCCAGGTGAGGTGACAGTCGAGGGTGACGCCAAGGTATCTCAGGGTGGGGGTGAGCTGGATGGGACGACCATAAATAATAGGTAGAAATCTTGGAGACAGAAACAGCAGTTGATGCTGCCTATGATGATTGCATGGGTTTTGGAGGGGTTGAGACGAAGGAACCACTGTCTACACCAAGTGGTGAACCAGTCAAGGTGGGTTTGGAGGGTGCATTGGGACCATTGAAAGGTAGGATAGATAGCCAGGAAGGTGGTGTCATCAGCATATTGGAGGAGGTAGGCAGGTGGGTGTGGCTTGGGCATATCGGTGGTGTACAGGAGATAGAGAAGAGGGGAGAGGACGGAGCCCTGGAGGACATAAGCAGTGGGTTAAGAGATACGGGAGTTGGTGTTGTGGAGGGTGACATAGGAATTATGGCGTGAGAGGACGGTAGCGATCAGATGGTCAAAACTGATAGGCCGGGCGTGGGCTTGTAGTTTAAAGAGAAGACCAGGATGCCATACTTGTAGGCATTTTAGAGGTCAAGGGAAACAAAAATGCAGAGTGAGGGGAGTTAAGCTGGAGGGAGAGAAGGTGGACGAGGTGAAAGAGTTGGCCTTTGGCAGAAAAGGAGGGCCAGAAGCCACAATGGGTAAGGGGTAGGAGATGGATTAAGATGCTGATAGATACAATGGGAGAGGATGGATTCGAAGACCTCACTGAAGATAGAGTTGAGGCAGATGGGGCCATAGGAAGAGGCGATGGAAGGAGGTTTGTTGGGTTTGAGGAATAAGAGGATGCAGGAAGTCTTTCGCAGGTCAGGGTAGAAGCCAGTAGAAAGGATGACATATAAATCGGCAAGGGCAGTCAGGAAGGAGGAGGGGCATTCTCGAAGGTGATGGTAGGTGACACAGTCATGACAGGGGCCATGTTGCGTTTTGACTGGAGGATAAGTTTAAGGTCTTGTGCTTTGATTGGAGTGTTGATGTCAGAGGGAGACAACTGCCCCAAGTACTGGAGGCTAGGAGCAAGTCGAGTGACTGAGGTACCAGCATGTTCTGTGACAGTGGGGAAATGAGAATAATCAAACTGGGGATTATCAGGGACAGAGAAGAACTGAGAAAGGTGAGAAGCGGTTGGCTGTACGGAGGTTGTCAGGGATGGGGTAGTCGTTAAGGAGAAGGGGGTAATGGGGTGCAGAATGGGGTATGGAAGGCAGACCAGTACTTGGAGTAGTTGATAGAGAGGTTGGCATTGAGCGGTGTACAGCACTAGTCCCAGCATTTCTTTGCTGTAAGAAGTTTCCATACCTGTCACTGTATTTACCAGTGGCATTGGGATGTACCCCTGTCATGACTGCGCAGGCAGGAGTGATAGAGGCGGCACAATTCGTGGAGGAGGAGAACAGCCCACAGAGGGAGAGTGGGATGGTGGGGTTGGTGGTTTTAGTAGGAACATGGGCCTCCATGGCGTCAGTAATGGCCTTCTGAAGGAAAGGTGAGTTGTGGATGATGTCAGCAGGATGGTGATAAGTAAGAGGGCGGCTTTCGATCTGGGTGGAGATGGATTCCCAGTAGACATCCCAGTTGGCATGACAGTAGCTATGGACTACCTTGGCAGGGGGTGCAGCGCAGGGAGCTGGAGGAGGGTGGTGAGCAGACTTTATGGTGAGTAGGACAGGGAGATGCTCACTACCTGTGGGGTCAAGGATGTCAACGGTGGTATGCCCAAGGAGTTTGGCAGAGGCAATGACAACATTGGGGGTGATGTCGCTTTCAGGATGGGTGTACCAGGGAAGGGGAACAAGGTCAGCTTGGATCGTAGCGAAGACTGATTCCAATGCCAAAGGGTGGCAGGGGATCAGCTATGGATGTTGATGGTGGAGAAGGTGTGGTCAATGTGGGTGATGAAGTCATAAGGAAGAGGAGCAGTGGAGTGAACATAGTTGGTGGCACAGGTAATGGTGAGAGAGGGGAAGAAGACACTGGGTACAAGGTGTTTGGTGGGGTCATTGAGGAGGGGTTGTGGCTGGACGGGGATATGCTTAAGGTGACCAGTGGGACTCCAACCTGCGCTTGAGGACCAGGAGCATCAGTGTGATGAAGGATATAGGGAGATATGCAGTTATTATGGGAGGCTGGAGAAAGGTTTCGTTCAGGAGGAAGGTGTCGACCTGGAGGTGTGAGAGACTGTTCATGAGTAGGTATTTGTTGGTGAGGAAGGAGTGGATGTTCTGGAATAGGATGTGACACTTGTACCTCGCCATGACGGGAAGAGTGGGAGTGTGAAGAGAGGGTGACAACACAAGTGAAGGTGAAGTGGGCTTGGTTGTGGGAGTAAGTGGTAAAGGTGTGCAGGTGAAACATGGAGCAGGAGGCAAGGGAGATCTGTTAGAGGGTGTGGGGGTGCTGAAAAGGGTGAATGTTTTGGAGGACTATGGTGAGGAACAACCAAATGATGTCTGCAATTGTGGGGGGTGAGCTGTCAATGGGACAGACAGGGACAGTAAGCTCAAGGAGGGGTGGCGAGGTTGGGGCAGTTTTTAAGAAAGTGGGAGGCCTTGCAATAGGGACAGATGGGGGTTTTGCAGTTGGGAGCCAGGTGATAGTTGTACATGAGGCAGCACTGGTAGTGGTAGGATTGGGGAGGGGATATGGAGGACTCAACAGGGTGGCGACGGTGGAAAATCTGGTCACCCTGGGTGAGGCGGTGGTCAATGGACTCCGAAAAGACTCACATGAGTCCATGGGACCGGAGTCATTGTGGATACAGTGGGCAGAGGGTAGGTCTGGGTAGGAGTTCAATTCTGCCAATGCCAATTTCGTCAACACCTCATCCTCCGTGAGCGTCAGACTGAGCTTGGTGTGTAGGTAGTGTAGGTAGGGGGCGACAGGGAGGCTGGGGCTGATGAGGAGACGAAGAGGAGAGGAAGAGTGTCAGGGACATGCGGGGGCTAAACATAATGTGCGGGAGTTTATGGAGAAGGTCCATGTGAAAGGAGGGGGAGGGGGACTTGATGAGGACTGAGTCCCTGCAGGGAATCAGCTGAGAGATAGGAGCACCAGGTAGTTCTCCATGGTTACGGTGAGGGCATGAAGGAACGTAGGGTCCTGGTTTGACAGAACAAAGGTGTGGAGTGTGGGGGCTGGGTTTTGGGTGTCAGGAGGAGGGGTGGTGTCCATGGAGACGATGGGGGGTAGGGAGAGGAGGTGTACGAGTCGGCCGTAGCTGAACACTGTATTACCACAGGACACTCATCCACAAAAACCTTAGCCCCAAAGAGAACATTTTGGGATTCAGTAATTCAAGACTCTGTGGAAATACATCTAGCACAAAAACTTTTAAATCGTGACGGCGGCTTTCAACTGGACAAGGCTTGGGACTGGGTGATCTCTCTAATTTCTTCTGAAAGACGACAGTTTATTCATAATGGCACGTCTGGCGACATATAACGTCTGGTTTCTAGCGACGCGAGCGCGCACTCCGACAGAGGGTGGACATGTAGTTTCACCTTTAAGCGTGCACCTGCGCGCCACAGATATAACAGTACTTGCACAAGGCAAGGATTTTGATGGAGGACGCTCCTATGACGGCCGCCAATGCGCATACGTTTCCACGTCAATTATTGCTGTAACGCCGACGCCGAGAACCTGCAGTCTCCAGTGGCTGACACTCGCCTGAAGATGGCTGGACGATTGCCAGTCGAAATATTGTGGCATGAAGTCAAAATGATCTGGCTGCAATCCCGAAACCTCATCGAACATGGGATGTGTTCACACTCTACCTTTATAATAGATTGAAGTCTGCTAGGCATTTTCAGCGAGTTGTCTAAGTGTCTGTGGAGGAATGGCACCCCATGCTTCCTCAACAGAAGCAAGATTGTGATGTTGGATGCTGGAATGCGGAACGAAGTCGACGATCTAACTCACACCAAAGATTTCCACTGAATTCAGGTCTGGGCTCTCGGCAGACCAGTCGATTTCAGGAACGCTGCTGTCCTCAAACAACTATCGCACACATTATGCTTTACGACTGCGTGCGTTGTCATGCTGATAAAAATAATCATCGTCTCCGAACTCTTCCTCTACTGTACGAAAAATGGTTCATATACTTCCGAATGTAGTGTTTTCTTAAACTTTGTTGGGTTGATTGGGGAAGGAGACCAGACAGCAAGGTCATCGGTCTCATCAGATTAGAGAAGGATGGGGATGGAAGTCGGCCGTGCCCTTTCAGAGGAACCACCCCGGCATTTGCCTGAAGTGATTGAGGGAAATCACGGAAAACCTAAATCAGGATGGCCGGACACGGGATTGAACCGTCGTCCTCCCGAATGCGAGTCCAGTGTCTAACCACTGCGCCACCTCACTCGGTTTTTCTTAAGCGTGATAAGTTGGACTATTAACGAGAGACGCCACCACACCATAACACTACCTGCTACATGCTTCATTGTTGGCACAATTCACGATATCAGGTAACGATCTCCACAAATTCGCCAAACCTGAACCAATCCATTGGATTGTCACAGGCTATATCGTTATTCATCACTAAAAATCACTTTTTTTCTGTTCATCCACTGGCCAGTCGCGTCGCTATTTATAGCACCTCAAGCGTCTCTTACAAAAATGTGTGGCTTCTGAGGAGCTGCTTGACAGATGCACCCCATTTTTTAACTCCCGACACACTGGCACTGGGCTAGTTGGACTGCTGGCAGCACTTTGGAACTCACGAGTGATCCCTTCCGCTGATTTCTTGTTATTTTCTGCAACCACACTCAGCAGTGCTCGACGGTCGCTGTCAGTCAGTACATGACGTCTGATAGGTCTTGATTTAGCCGTGGTCATTCCTTCACGTTGTAATTTCAAAATCCACTAACACTCAATTTCGGAAGCTCAAAAAAGCAAGGAAGGAAGATTAGAGTTTATTGTACGATTGACAGCGCAATCATTACAGATGAAACACAAGCTCAAATGATGCGGAAAGAGATATGCAGTGCCCTTTCCAAATAATCATCCTGGAATGTCCGCCCCTGGTAGCAGAATGGTCAGCGTGATGGATTGTCAAGCCTCTAGACCCAGGTTCGATTCCTGGCTGGGTCGGGGAATTTTCTCTGCCCAGGGACTGGGTGTTGTTCTGTCCTCATCATCATCCTATCATCCTCACCGACTGCAGGTCGCCAAAGTGGCGTCAAATTGAAACACCGGCACCCGACGAACGGCCTGCTCGTGGTGGGACGGGGGGAGGGGAGGGGGGTCCTAACCATACGATTAAATAAATAAATAAATCCTGGAATTTACCTAGATCGATTTAGGGAAATAATGGAACGTCTAAATCTGAGAGGCCAGACGCGGATATAGACCAACATCTTTCAGAATGCGCTTGCACTATGCTGACCTCGTCACCTGGTTGGGTGGACAGCTGAAATGTCCCTCGAGGATTTGTTACTCAGGTGACATCCAATCAATAGTCGACGCTCGAAGTCACTGAGCTTCCCCCACTGACCCATTCATCTGCTACCTCTTCTCTATTGACAGCACAGTACTCTGCACCTCCTTTTGCACTGTCGAGTCCGCCTCTCGTAACGTCTAGTGGATAATTCCTCATTACAACGGGGTGTCCGGAAGTTATGTCTGTACAACCTCAGGACTATCCAAGGACTTCCCCATCACAGTCGGCGTCCATCAAGATTCTGCATTATCACCACTTCTGTTCATCCTTTAATGGACACTGTGACAGCTGACCTGCACCAGCCGTTACCAGGGACGACATGATATTGGCAATAGGAAACAAGCTTGATCTGAAGAGCCAAACTCAAAAATGGAGTGACGATTTGGTGCAACACGGTTTCCGCCTTAACTTGAAGAAAACCGAGTACATGACATCAGACAGACATGAAATGGGAACCCTCACGATTAATGGTGAAGATCGGACTCATGTGAGTAAGTTTAAGTACCTAGGGGCCACGATCACTGTTGACAGCCGACTCACGGAAGAGGTCAACAGCAGAACTCAGGAAGCTGGGATGAAGTGGCGACCAGCAACCGGAGACATTTGCGACCGCAGGATGAAAGATCATTTAAAATAAAAAATCTGTAGCACTGTCATCCGACCAGTCGGCTTATAAGATTGTGAGTGCTGGCCGACTACAGTTGAGACAGAACGCTGCCTAAGTGTAATGGAAACAAAGATGCTAAGGTGGACAGCGGGCCTCACTAAGTTAGATCACGTATCCAATGACAGCTATAGGAAACAGTTTGGTGTTGCACGATCCAAGGCAAGATACGTGAGAGTCGTCTTCGATGGTTTGGGCATGTTTTATAGGCCGGTGATGACTCTGTTGCCAAGGCGGGTTACACACTTGAAGTCATCGGCAGAAAACCCAAAGGATGACCTAAGTAACGTTGGGCTGATACGATTCATAAAGACCTTAAATGCGTGAACATCCACCCAGATGTAGCTCGTGATGGAGCGAAGTGGAGTCAACGGACACCCAGGCACGCGGGACAAACGCTGAAGCAAAAGAAGACAATGGGGTGTCCGGATAATTCTGATCACATATTCTACTGAAAAAAATTCCAGAACAACCTTCTGAACTTTTGCGGTGCAGTTCGTGTTCACATTATACGGCTGTTAACAAATTAAGAATTTAACTCTCAGTACATTGACTAATATGAAAACTTGCTGATTTTAATCTTTTGGGTAACGAAGTTTAGAGAGGTGTGGAGAGAATTTCGTGTTTGATAGCTACCGTCCTACGTCCTGCCCCGTCGAGTGTTCTCATTAATAACGCTAACTTTTTTAATTAACTCCAATTTTCAAGCACGTGTTTGTTTTAAAGATAAAACTCTCTACACAAACAAAAATTTTAATGATTTGTGGATTTCCACACATAGATAGCAGAGAGAAAATATATGAAAGAAGGTAATCGACATTATGAAGGAAAACATTGTCTAAAATGTGTTAGCGCTTCCGTAGCGCACAGAATGGCATCGCTTTTTTTCGTATGTTTCTCAACGGAAAACAATTTAATTCACCTGGGATCCTAGTTCTTGTTATCACTGGAAATCAAATCCGGTTCTAAGATTAGATAGTTCGTGTGTTTATTGCATGAAATAATTGATAATTCCAGCAAAGCTACAATGCTTTTTCCTTAATTTTTGGTACTAGTTTCGACTAGTGCTGTGGAAAGCTTTTCATCCTTGTGGCATCAGATTTTATGTAAGGCATTCTTCCACAAAATGATGCTGTAATGTCGATGTAAGAGATGTAGCAATAATGTTCTCAGTTTTACCCGGAAGTAATAAAGTTACATAGTGATTTTGCTTTTGTTTACAGATACTGACTGGCTATACCTAAAGTGCAGCTCCTCATGGAGGGCCAGTGCGGGCTGTATTAGCGTATTGCACCGAAACTTGGTAGATACCCTAATGAGTTAATGCGGAACCGATTTACGCAGGAAAAACATTAGTTCCAATTTTGCCACCAGGTGAATATCGGAAGCCGTTAGTATGACGGCATGACATTCACGTTGTCTTTTGACAAGCCATAAAGGTTAATAATAAAATCACCATTATGTCTTTCTCATTTGTTTGGCCTTTTCTGCTCATGTCCCGATCCTAATCCATTAATATGGAAACATTTATATACATCTTTTCTGCATTCATAGCGCCAGATTTGCTCCTGGTGGTCAGAAGTAGAACTATTGTTTCCAGCGTAAATCGGCTCCACATTAACGCATTAGCATATCTTTTGCTGCATTGATACTACCAGACTAGCTTCCGGTGGTCAAAACTAGTACCAATTTTTTCCAGCATAAATCGGTTCCACATTAACCCATTAGCATATCTACCAAGTTTCACGCGATACGATAATTACAGCCAACACTGGATGTACGTTAGTAGCTGCAGTTCAGCTATAGCCATCCAGTACATGGATGCAGTCCTTGTACACGGTGAAATACACGAGCCACACCGATGTAACCTGCTACTAGAGGAGTCAAAACGAATTGGAGCACAGCACACCGATAGATTGGAAATTTGTTGAACTACTTTGTTTTGGCTCCTCTAGCAGCTGCAACACGGTAGTGTGGTGCAACGATTAGAGTGTGTGCCTGGACTACAGACATGTACCTGCGAACATACAAAAAATTACACTACTGGCCACTAAAATTGCTACACCATGAAGATGACGTGCTACAGACGCGAAATTTAACCGACAGGAAGAAAATGCTGTGATATGCAAATGATTAGTTTTTCAGAACATTCACACAAGGTTGGCGTCGCTGGTGGCACCTACAACATGCTGACGTGAGGAAACTT
This sequence comes from Schistocerca serialis cubense, assembly GCF_023864345.2. NCBI lineage: Eukaryota > Metazoa > Arthropoda > Insecta > Orthoptera > Acrididae > Schistocerca > Schistocerca serialis. Next base: position 771,821,425 of record NC_064641.1, on the reverse strand, counting down.
TCCAACCGATTTCTCGTACACAAACAGCAGTAGACCGGCGTTGCCTGGTGAAACATTGTTGTGATGCCTCGTGTAAGGAGGAGAAATGCGTACCATCACGTTTTCGACTTTGATAAAGATCGGATTGTAGCCTATCGAGATTGCGGTTTATCGTATGGCGACATTGCTGCTCGCGTTGGTCCAGACCCAATGACTGCTAGCAGAATATGGAATCGGTGGCTTCAGGAGGGTAATACGGAACGCCGTGCTGGCTCTCAACGGCCTCGTATCACTAGCACTCGAGATGACAGGCATGTTATCCGCATGGCTGTAGCGGATCGTGCAGCCACGTCTCGATTCCGGAGTCAACAGATGGGGACGTTTGCAAGACAACAACCATCTGCACGAACAGTTCGACGACGATTGCAGCAGCATGGACTATCAGCTCGGAGACCATGGCTGCTGTTACCCATGACGCTGCATCAGAGACAAGAGCGCCTGCGATGGTGTACTCAATGACGAACCTGGGTGCACGAATGGCAAAACGTCATTTTTTCGGATAAACCCAGGTTCTGTTTACAGCATCATGATGGTCGCATCCGTGTTTGGCGACATCGCGGTGAACGCACATTGGAAGCGAGTATTCGTCATCGCCATACTGGCGTATCACCCGGCGTGATGGTATGGGGTGCCATTCGTTACACGTCTCGGTCACCTCTTGTTCGCACTGACGGCACGTTGAACAGTGGACGTTACATTTGAGATATATTACGACCCGTGGCTCTACCCTTCATTCGATCCCTGCGAAACCCTACATTTCAGCAGCATAATGCACGACCGCATGTTGCAGGTCCTGTACGGGCCTTTCTGGATACAGAAAATCTTCAACTGCGGCCCTGGCCAGCACATTCTCCAGATCTCTCACCAATTGAAAACGTCTGGTCAATGGTGGCCGAGCAACTGGCTCGTCACAATACGCCAGTCACTACTCTTGATGAACTGTGGTATCGTGTTGAAGCTACATGGGCAGCTGTACCTGTACACGCCATCCAAACTGTTTTTGACTCACTGCCCTGCCATATCAAGGCCGTTATTACGGCCAGAGGTGGTTGTTATGGGTACTGATTTCTCAGGATCTATGCACCCAAATTGCGAGAAATGTAATCACATATAACTTCTAGTATAATATATTTGTCCAATGAATATCTGTTTATCATATGCATTTCTTCTTGGTGTAGCAATTTTAATGGCCAGTAGTGTAGTTACGTATCTCTATTTTTTCGAGGTGTCCAATTAAAATTTAAGACAGTCCCTTGTATCGCTCCACAATGGGTACAGCTCGAAATTAGTAGTAAGAATAAAAAGAAAACAATAACAATTTTGGTGGAATTACACTTACCACAGTGCATACACATGTACTATCAGCCGATTTGTAAATCGGTGCCAACAGTAAGTAGCGTGCGATAGTATGGCAAAAACCTCAGTGCATAAAGAAGTAATATCAGCCGATATGTAAATGGGCGCCAACAGTAAGCAGAGTGCGATAGCATGGCAACCCCATAGCATGAAATAACGTGTGACAGGGTTTATAGAGGGCATGCACTGCGTCAGGTGGTTAACGAACATTGAAAAGATCCTGTAAAATGCTACGAGCTCACGGACACTATGTTCCACAGCATCTGACAGTTTGAAAAGCGTATTATTGTGGGCATGCCTGTATCACTAGCTGGCTGTTTGGAAAGTACAGTGGCCGAGCGTAGGATTCAATGGGAATGTTAGATAAACCACAAGCATCGTCAATGTTTTGTTCGACCACACCAAGGGAGGAGTATCTTTTTGTACATGAAGAACATCGCGACACTTTCACATCTGTTCCCGACACCAGGGCACAAGGAATGGACTCACTACAACCTCCTTTATCCACCCACACAATTGCATGGACACTAACAGAAGCCAGGTTAGTGAGTCGCTGTCCCATGAGAACTATTGTTCTTTTTAAGTCATCAGTCTTACAACTACATGTGCATCTACATTATTACTCCGCAAGCCACCAGACAGCGTATGGCGGGGGGTACTTCTGGTGCCAGTAACTGATCCCCCCCCCCCCCCTCCCTGTTCCACTCGCGAATGGCGCGTGCGAAAAATGACTGCCGGTAAACCTCTGTATTAGCTCTAACTTCACGAAGTTTCTCGTTTTGGTCTTTTCGCGAGACATACGTTGGAGGAAGTTATGTATTGTTCGACTCTTACCGGAAATAACTCTCTGGTAATTTCAATAGTTAAACCATCCGTAGTGGATAACACGCCTGTCTTGTAGTGACTGCCACTGGAATTCGCTGAGCATCTCTGTAAAGCTCTCGTCCTGACTAAACGATCCCGTAATGAAACGCACTGCTCTTCGCTGTGTCTTCTCTATCTCTTATGTTAGTTCTACTTGGTAAGAGTCCCAGATAGGTGTGTTCAGAGGCTAACTGAGTTTTTTTCAGTCTTAGACGAGGAAACTCCATACATGTTCAGGATGGGTTGGATCCCCGTCTCAGAATTAATACATTTCCTCAAAAGATCGGCCGGCCGAGGTGGCCGAATGGTTCTAGGCGCTACAGTCTGGAACTGCGCGACCGCTACGGTCGCAGGTTCGAATCCTGCCTCGGGCAGGGATGTGTGTGATGTCCTTAGGTTAGTTAGGTTTAAGTAGTTCTAAGTTCTAGGGGACTGATGACCTCAGAAGTTACGTCCTATAGTGCTCAGAGCCAGCCTCAAAAGATCACTTACACAGTATCTCCCCTCCTCAAATCTTAAGTAACTGAAACGCCATCAGTCAATAGAAATAAAAGTAAATACATCCGTCATACTTGTAACTGGGCTCCTGGGTGTTGATTTAATTCCTCCGAGAGAAAACGCCACGTCTTCTCTAACTTATTTATGTCAAGATACGTTCAAGATTTTCACCCATCCTCAAAAGGCAAAATATCTTAATTATGTCTCCATTATTATTTTTATAACTACTTAATTTAGAGCACTTCTGCAGCTCTGTGCAAAATAGCACTTCCTTTAGCTACCACGTTATCTTAGACGAATGTCTACGATTTATTTACAGTTAGGTGTTGTTGTATCGTCTTCATCATCATCATTCATCCTCATTACGGTCGGAGGGAGGCAATGGCAAACCATCTCCACTAGGACCTTGCCTGATACGGCGCTTTTCGGAGTATAGGGCCTCATCATCATCATCATCATCACACTTAATTTTATTCTGCATCTTTTAAATCCTCCTTTCGGATTCATATACATGTATGACATATTTTTTAATGCACATTCATACTCGTACAATTGCAGCGTAACATTCACCATGTTCCCGACTTATGCGTTCGTTTACATCGGAAATTACGTCTGAAATCAGTTCATGTATGATCAAAAAGTATTTCTGAACTCAGTTTTGTTTTTGGACTTAATACTGAAGACATTCAAACTTGACACAAATCTCTGTGTGAACAAAATTAAATGAAGCTACAAATAGTGCCATATTCAATTTTATGAACTATAATGACTAGCGCTACATACTGTACAGGTAGAACTGTGTTTATTCAGACTAGTGGAGCACATATACAGTATCAGCCGGCTGGATGAATGGTATAAAACAACGGCGAAGTAGAGCTGAATTAAAGCAGGAGTTAAATCAATTTACTGATCGCTGGACTATTGCCGCGCCACGTTTTGCACGTCCCCAGAATATTCCTTCGTGCTGGTCGCTGCTCACGAGTTGCCCGAAGAAATACTCTCCTGGAAATTGAAATAAGAACACCGTGAATTCATTGTCCCAGGAAGGCGAAACCTTGTTGACACATTCCTGGGGTCAGATACATAACATGATCACACTGACAGAACCACAGGCACATAGACACAGGCAACAGAGCATGCACAATGTCGGCACTAGTACAGTGTATATCCACCTTTCGCAGCAATGCAGGCTGCTATTCTCCCATGGAGACGATCGTAGAGATGCTGGATGTAGTCCTGTGGAACGGCTTGCCATGCCATTTCCACCTGGCGCCTCAGTTGGACCAGCGTTCGTGCTGGACGTGCAGACCGCGTGAGACGACCCTTCATCCAGTCCCAAACATGCTCAATGGGGGACAGATCCGGAGATCTTGCTGGCCAGGGTAGTTGACTTACACCTTCTAGAGCACGTTGGGTGGCACGGGATACATGCGAACGTGCATTGTCCTGTTGGAACAGCAAGTTCCCTTGCCGGTCTAGGAATGGTAGAACGATGGGTTCGATGACGGTTTGGATGTACCGTGCACTATTCAGTGTCCCCTCGGCGATCACCAGTGGTGTACGGCCAGTGTAGGAGATCGCTCCCCACACCATGATGCCGGGAAGTTGGCCCTGTGTGCCTCGGTCGTATGCAGTCCTGATTGTGGCGCTCACCTGCACGACGCCAAACACGCATACGACCATCATTGGCACCAAGACAGAAGCGACTCTCATCGCTGGAGACGACACGTCTCCATTCGTCCCTCCATTCACGCCTGTCGCGACACCACTGGAGGCGGGCTGCACGATGTTGGGGCGTGAGCGGAAGACGGCCTAACGGTGTGCGGGACCGTAGCCCAGCTTCATGGAGACGGTGGCGAATGGTCCTCGCCGATACCCCAGGAGCAACAGTGTCCCTAATTTGCTGGGAAGTGGCGGTGCGGTCCCCTACGGCACTGCGTAGGATCCTACGGTCTTGGCGTGCATCCGTGCGTCGCTGCGGTCCGGTCCCAGGTCGACGGGCACGTGCACCTTCCGCCGACCACTGGCGACAACATCGATGTACTGTGGAGACCTCACGCCCCACGTGTTGAGCAATTCGGCGGTACGTCCACCCGGCCTCCCGCATGCCCACTATACGCCCTCGCTCAAAGTCCGTCAACTGCACATACGGTTCACGTCCACGCTGTCGCGACATGCTACCAGTGTTAAAGACTGCGATGGAGCTCCGTATGCCACGGCAAACTGGCTGACACTGACGGCGGCGGTGCACAAATGATGCGCAGCTAGCGCCATTCGACGGCCAACACCGCGGTTCCTGGTGTGTCCGCTGTGCCGTGCGTGTGATAATTGCTTGTACAGCCCTCTCGCAGTGTCCGGAGCAAGTATGGTGGGTCTGACACACCGGTGTCAATGTGTTCTTTTTTCCATTTCCAGGAGTGTATTATCGGATTTACAAAACATGATCCATCACTACACCAAGGAACAGTAGATTCAACAGATCCGCCGAGTAAACGCGAGAAGCGGCGTCATACGTTAAATGAGTATCTTCCGAAGGAAACAATGACTGTCCGCCTGGTATCAACAGAATGTTGACTATATTGATGATAGTACAATGGAACTACTTTGACGTACCTTACATATAAGACTAAATTGTTTGAGACGCATAATTTGATGTCTTTTTAGACTACTGGAGCAATGACAGGTCGTGCAATAATTAATTGTCAGGAACAAGTAAGAAGTAATATTACATTCTTGAAATACGTACACTTACTAGATTGATAATTTAAGACGTCATTTTGGGGTGAATAAGAAAAGCATAAACATTATTAATTTCAGGTACAATTACTAGAGGGTCACATTAGAAGAGTCATAGTGGAAAGGAAAACAGAAAAATACTATTATTTTTAGTTTATTATTATGTTTTCCCCAGGTCCCTACTTGATGAAAAAGGAAATTGAAGTTCAGTGAGAAAGAAAACTTTGAGATTTGCTGATGACAATGTAATTCTGTCAAAGACGGCTAAGGACGAGGAAGTGCAATTGAAAGAAATGAATAGAGTATTGAAAAGATGTTATAAAATGAACACCTCCGAAAGTAAAACAACGGCAATGGAATGTAGGCTACTAAAATTGACCAATGATGGCGGAATTAGATTATCGGTGCGTATGGAACAGCATCCGCTACCAATAGTTTCCAAAACGTCGCACATAACAACGGGATTTTTCCAGGGCACATACCTCGAGTACTATTGGTGATGAAAAGGTGGCGGGTCAAGTGTTCAAGTGTTTTGGGTAGCCCCTGGGCTAGGGACCATTTATATATCAAGCAGAAAGGATGGTCTTACTACAACTGTCCTACAGCACAGGGCCGAAGTATAAATATTACACACTTCCTCCAGCATAGGCAAATCAGTAAATAGATGGCTTCTTTTTGAATTAGATGTGGTCTACGGTGCGCATTAAAAAGCTTATGGAGGCGCCATTAAGTCCGTGGGTGGTCCCTGAAGGAACCCGAAAGAAGCATCTTTTAGCATTTTTTCGCCGTCAGCAACAGAAATCTAAATCCTTAAACGCAGTAAATTCCACACATTTTAACAATATATTCTCTAGGTTTTTACCTAGAAGTTCTATCCACCCATTTTCTAAGAATTTTATCTGCTGTCGAGAAACATCACAAAACCCTGCCGCCGATTCCAGGATGGCTATGCACAGCAAATTTTTAACGTATTTATCAATTCCAGAGGCACAGAAATAAAATGGCTCTGAGCACTATGGGACTTAACATCTATGGTCATCAGTCCCCTAGACCTTAGAACTACTTAAACCTAACTAACCTAAGGACATCACACAACACCCAAGAGGCATAGAAATTCAAAGTTACTCCACTTGTACGCGTAAAATAAGCACGTCAAATGTAGTTTATAAAGTGACGTAGCACGAAGAAATATGCTATAAAGTACTTCCGTCATCATCTTATGGGTTCTGGGAACCCCATGTTGCAATACTGAAGCACATGCAAAACTTCTGTGTGTAAAATCCGGTATGAGGTTTAAAATTTCTTTTCCGTTATTTCAGTTTCACACAACTACGCTATCAAACTTCTACTGATCCAGAATGTTTTTTGGTATCAACTGAAAGAAAACAGCCCTCGGTCACTATTTTTAAAGAATTAACCGGGTTTCAAGACTCCTATCAGTGTTGAAACCCGGTTAATTCTTTAAAAATAGTGACCGAGGGATGTTTTCTTTCAGTTGTAACTATTCACGGTCTCTGAACGTGCTGCCATGTACAAAATTTTGTTCTTTTCGTGTGATTTACATGCCCTTTTGGAGCAGGGAAAATAAGGGAACCGGTGGAAAAATGCTCCTTTCGGAGCACAAAAGAGGTGAATATGCTGCTGTTTAAAGGACTCCAACTGAAAAGTGAGGTTCCAGCTGCCTTATTCTACCTTTCTAAACGCCTTTATAAATGGTCCCAAAAATTTTGACATGCGTACATTTTCGCGCTTATGCTGAGAGAGAAGGAGACAATGGCAGTGGAAAAGAGATGAAAAAGTAATAAATAATATCAGGTAGTAGGCCGATGTCGTGGTATAAAAGAGAGAAGAAACAATGGCAGTGTGAAAGATGGAGAGGGACACAGTGGCAGTAGAACATAAATTACAGCGACAAAAGTGCTAGGGGAAGAGTGTAGTAAAGAGTGTCAAAGAGGAATAAAGAGAAGCTGAAAGTGGAAGTGGATGAAAGGCAGTGATACTGAGAGATAACGTGTATGAGAACAACAACGATGAAAAGAGATATATGATAGTGAAAAGAGACAGCAGCAGTGGGAAGGAATGAATGAGATAGAAGCAGTGAGACAGAGTAACAGAGGAAGTGTGATAGTGAGAGGAAACAGTAGTAATAGGACAGACGAAGGCCACTGCGGCTGTGAGACAGGAGACAGTGACATTAGAGAGGCTCAAACAGATAATGAGAATAAGCTGGGCTGAATGAGTGAGTGAGAGAATGCGCAAGAGGGAGTGAATGGGTACGAGCTACTTACAGCGACGGACTAGTGAGTTTGAGCCAGTTACAGTTAAGGGAGCTTATGGGAGCAAGAGGTGAGTTGCATATTAGAGAGAGCGCGAATATTTTCGCATGCCCAAACTTTTAGAAAATTTTTTAAACGTGCTGAGGAAGGTAGAATAAGGCAGCATATCGTACTTTTGAGTCAGAGTCTTTTAAACAGGAGCCTTTTTTGTGCTCCTTGGGAGCATTTTTCCTCTGGTGGAATGATACACCAAAATTAGTGGATTACTTTTGCTATTTGAACAGGTAAATAACTGTCGATTGCTGAATTACAGAGACTGACAATAACAAAAAAGACATTTCTGAATAAGATGGTTTTGTTTACAGCGAATATCGATTGAAATGATGGACAGTCTTTTCTGAAAGTATTTGTCCGGAGTGCAGTGAAAGATGAACATTTGAAACAATATGAACTTTTTAAATGTGTTGCTACAAAAGAATGCTGAGGGTTCGAAGGATACATGGAATAACAAATGAGACGGCAATGAATCGAATTGAGGATAATCTAAATTTATGGTTCGACTTGACTAAAGAAGATTTCTATTGAAATAGCAAATCCTGTAACATAAAGGTACTCTCAGTATGGTAATGGAAACAATCTTGAGGCGGTAAAAATTGTGGAGTGATAAGTATGCTTGAAAAAATTCATATGGATGTAGGTTGCAATAATCCTGCCGAGATGAAGTGGACTGTGCAGGACAGGCTTGCGTGGAGAGCTGCCCTGAACCAGTCTTTGCACTGAAAGCCTCAAAAATATACTTGACGAGTAGGTATGTTTTAATAACTTATGATAATTTTTAGGAATAGCTTCTTTGATAACTCTATCTGATCATTCAGGGATGAGTATTTCTGGAAACAGAATAAAAATTAAGAGCTACTCTTTTCTTTTATCGCAATAGCGCACAGAGTTCGCGGGAAAATTTCAGCCGAAAGCAACAACGAAAGACAGTTCAAATTTACTGATATGAAAATACGACTTCATGACGATTGTCACCTACAGTAATGGCCACGAAACTGACGGCTGAGCATAATACGAAAATAGATAAACTGCTGACAATCGAGACAAATTTGGGAGTACTTCAGTTGTGATCCCTTGTGTAGACCAGGTGAATGCGAAGAAGATGCTCCGGTACTGCAAGAAACGCAAACGCTTGTCTTTTGAGCAATATCTTATGCCATTATTGGCTGAAGTACTCCACGGCGTAGGTTTTGCGGCCTAGCAACAAAGGTGTTCTTCCTCCACATAAATTGGCCACTTTCCTGAGAGTTGTGTCATACGCGTATTTGAAGAGTGTAGGTGAGTACAATACACACATAAAAAAGTTTTGCATCACCTCTGTTCCGAGAGTTCCGCAACCTGTACAGAAAATTGGACTGGAGATCAAGATAACCATCATTTTCCCTCTTTTTACTGCTCATGAAAACCACACATTGCATGTTGTACCACCATACAGCGAGGTCTTCAGAGGTGGTGGTCCAGATTGCTGTACACACCGGTACCTCTAATACCAAGCAGCACGTCGTCTTGCATTCATGCATGCCCATGTTCGTCGTAGCATACTATCCACAATTTCATCAAGGCACTGCTAGTCCAGATTGTCCAACGGCGCTTCGGCGTAGATCCCTCAGAGTGGTTCGTTGATCACGTCGTCCATAAACAGCTCTTTTCAATCCATCATAGGTATGTTCGAAAGGGTTCATGTATGGAGAACATGCTGGCCACTCTAGTCGAGCGATGTCCCGAAGAAAGTTATTCACAAGATGTCCACGATGGGGGCGCGAATTGTCCATGAGGACGAATGCCTCGCCAATATGCTGCCGATATGGTTGCAGTGTCTGTCGGAGAACGGAATTTACGTATCGTACAGCCTTTACGGCACCTTCTAAGACCACCAGCGGTGTACGTCGGCCCACATAATGCCACCCGAAAACAGCAGGAAACCTCCATCTTGCTGCATTCACAGGACAGTGTGTCTAAGGCGTTCAGCCTGACCGGGTTGCCTCCAAACACGTCTCCGACGATTGTCTGGTTGAAGCCACGTGCGACATTCATCGGTGAAGAGAACATGATACCAATCCTGAGAGGTCCATTCAGCATGTTGCTGGGCCCATCTGTAACGCGCTGCGTGGTGTCCTGGTTGCGTAGACGGACCCCACCATGGATGTCGGGAGTGAAGTTGAGTTTCATGCAGCCTATTGCGCACAGTTTGAGTCGTAACACGACGTCCTGTGGCTGCACGAAAAGCATTATTCAACGTAGTTGCGTTGTTGTCAGGGTTCCTCCGAGCCATAATCCGTAGGTAGCGGTCATCCACAGCAGTAGTAGCCCTTGGGCGGCCTGAGCGAGGCATATCATCGACAGTTCATGTCTCTCTGTATCTCCTCCATGTCCGAACAAAATCGGTTTCACTCCGAGACGCTTGGACACTTCCCTTGTTGAGAGCCCTTCCTGGCACAAAGTAACAATGCAGACGCAATGGTACCGCGGTATTGACAGTCTAGGCATGGTTGAACTACAGACAACACGAACCGTGTACCTCCTTCCTGGTGGAATGACTGACACTGATCGGCTGTCGGACCCCCTCCGTCTAATAGGCGCTGCTTGTGCATGGTTGTTTACATCTTTGGACGGGTTTAGTGATATCTCTGAACAGTCAAATGGACTGTGTCTGTGATACAATATCCACAGTAGCGTCTATCTTCAAGAGTTCTGGGATCCGGGGTGGTGCAAAACTTTTTTTGCTGTGTGTAGATGCGTGTATAATGTGACCGTTATGTGTGTGTTGTATGATGATGACGAGAGAAGGCAGAGTGTGAAACCCGTGCCAGTGCATAGCATTCTCCTTTAATAGTACGAACAGGAAAGTCCCAACCGACGGACGAATCTCCACTGTCAGTGTCACATGCCCATACTTTATGGGACATTGCGGACAAGTTTGGTATTTAATCCAAGACTTCGGCGCATAGACTGGCGATCAGAAACTTACGCCACCACCTCTCCTTCCACTACCGGCAAATACTGGTAGAGAAAATTTCGTCCACCACCTGGATTCGAACCGGCTCACTTCCGAGGCGAACGCCACCGTACAGATGAGCGTTAGAGACCCCAGCTACGGAGACGGATTCCGACTAATGAAAGAAGTAACGACGGGAAAAAACGTACGTTTGGCGAATGGTTATTGTGTTGCCACAACTATGACCTGAAGTAGGTGTTATCTTTCTGTTTAATGAAATTAACTTTGTCAATTAAAGCTCATTCTCCCTTGTGAACAGCAGAGCAAAGAAATTTTATCATTTAAGTCGAATAAGCTACGAATGGAGCCTCGTTCCGTCCATTCAGATCCATGAAATGTAGTCGCAGTTGCGAGCATGGGCAACCATCTGCTGTACAATGGAATGACTACAGTGGAAATGTGTGCGGGACCGGAACTCGAACCCGGATTTCCCGCTTTACGCGAGCGGTCACCTTAACTGCTTTGACTGTTCGTGCGGTCTTCACGGCCAGATCCAAACTTCCATATGTCGTAGTTCGTACACATTACGTAATTCCCGAACAGTGGGAGAACATTTAACTTAAAAGTCGATGTCTTGTATCGGCGGACAAATATGCCACTGCATTGCCGGCGTTGTTAAAAAGTACCATACAATGTTCCTCCGGACGGGAATTACATAACGTGTACGAGTGTAGGTTGTGATCCACGAACGACGACATACGGAAACTTGTGTCTGGCCGTGAGTCATACACGGAACGCCAAAGCGGTTAAGGCGACTACTCGCGTTAAGCGGGAAATCCGGTTTGGAGTCCTGGCCTGCCACAAATTTTCATTGTGGCCATTCCATTACATAGCTGATGGGGCGAATCTGCGAATACATTTAACGTATTTCGTGAAGGCTGTAGCAGCCGCTGCGCCTGTTTCTTCGGACATGCATGCATCGTAATTCTGATCAGCAGAAGTACTGCAATATCGCATTTATATGATTGTGATTTCATATGTTCGGCGAAGCTGAGCTGCATTAGATCTGAAATGCGCTGATTACAGCGCATTAGCAAAAGCGTTAACTTTTCAAAAAATGGTTCAAAAGGCTCTCAGCACCATGGAACTTAATACCGGAGGTCATCAGTCTCCTAGACTTAGAACTACTTAAACCTAATAAGCCTAAGGACATCACAGACATCCATGCCCGAGGCAGGATTCGAACCTGCGACCGTAGCAGCAGCGCGATTCCAGACTGAAACGCCGGTAACTTTTCAGTTCTGCGCCATGATTGCACTGAGGTGACGGAAGTCATTGGATACCGTTATGCATATATAGAGACGGCAGTAGCATCGCCTACACAAGCTATGAAAGATCGGGGCTTTGATGGAGATGTCATTTATACTCTGGGGAGTCGTTTGAAAAGGTGTCCGACATGATTATGGCAGCACGACTGGAGTTAAAAAAATGTTCAAATGTGTTTGAAATCTTACGGGACTTAACCGCTAAGGTCATTAGTCCCTAAGCTGACACACTACTTAACCTAAATTATCCTAAGGACAAACACACACACCCATGCCCGAGGCAGGACTCGAACCTCAGCCGGGACCAGCCGCACAGTCCATGACTGCAGGCAGCGCCATAGGCCTCTCGGGTAATCCCGCCCAGCCGACTGGAATTAACAGACTCTGAATGCAGAATGGTTGTTGGAACTAGACGCATGGCAAATTCCATTTCGTAATAGTTACGAAGTTCAGTACTCCGAGACCCACAGTGTCAAGAGAATATCTAGAATACCAAATTTCAGGCATTATTTCTAACCACGTAGAATGCAGTTGCCGACGGCCTTCATTTGACGACCGAGAACAGCGACATTTGCGTAGGGTTGTCAGTGCTACTGCGTGAAATAAAACCAGATATCAGTGTGGGACGTACGACGAATATATCCGTTTGGCGTTAATGGGCTATGGCAGCAGATGACCGACACGAGTGCCTTTGCTAACATGCGAGATCGCCTGCAACACCTCTCTTGGGTTTGTGACTTTATCGGATGGACCCTAGACGACTGGAAAACAGTGGCCTGGTCAGATAAGTCACGATTTCAGTTGGCAAGAGCTGATGGTAGGGTTCGAGTGTGGTGCAGACTCCATGGAGCCAAGTTGTCAACAAGGCACTGTGCAAGCTGGTGGTGACCCCATAAAGGTCTGTGTTTACATACGAGGGTGAGTCAAATAAAAACCTTAAATATTTTTTAAATATTATTTATTGTGCAGAAGTGGTACTAAACTGTATCACTTTGCAACATAATCTCCCACACTCTCAACGCAAGTCCTCCAACTCTTGCAAAGTGCATAAATTCCTTTAGAAAAAAATTCTTTTGGTAGTCCGCACAACCACTCATGCACCGTGTGGCGTACCTCTTCATCAGAACAGAAATTCTTTCCTCCCACTGCGTCTTTGAGTGGTCCAGACATATGGAAATCAATTGGGGCAAGGTCTGGTGAGTATGGTGGATGAGGAAGACACTCAAATTGCAGGTCTGTGATTGTTGCAACTGTTGTACGGGCAGTGTGGGGCCTTGCATTGTCATGCTCCAAAAGGACACCTGCTGACAGCAATCCAGATGATTTTTTAGGTGAGCTGTGTATGATGCAATGGTGGCAGTGGTCCCTCTACGCATGTAATGCTCCAAAATGACGCCTTTTTCGTCTCAAAAGAGAGTCCGCATAACCTTCTCTGCTGAAGGTTCTGTTCGAAACTTCTTTGGTTTTGGTGATGAGGAATGGCGCCATTCCTTGCTCGCTCTCTTTGTTTCCGGTTGGTGGAAGTGAACACAGGTTTCGTACCCAGTAACGATTCTTGCAAGGAAGCCATCACCTTCTCGTTCAAAGCGCCGAAGAAGTATCAACACGTCGTTCTCTCATTTCAGGAGTCAGCTGGCGTGGCATCCATCTTGCAGACACTTTGTGAAACTTAAACACATCATGCACAATGTGGTGTGCTGACCCATGACTAATCTGTAAACATGCTGCAATGTCATTCAGTGTCACTCGGCGGTTTTCCTTCACTATGGGCATCTTCCACTGAAGTCACACCATTTGCGAACTTCCTACTCCATTCGTAGGCTTGCTGCTGTGACATACATGCATCACCATACTGATCCTTCATTCGTCGCTGAATTTCAATAGATTTCACACCTTCACTACGCAAAAACCGAATAATAGAACGCTGTTCTTCCCTGGTGCAAGTCGCAAGTGGGGCGGCCATCTTTATACTGATACTGCGACGGTACGTGTACATCTGCACTATGCTGCCACCTACAGGCCATTCTGCACGCTGTTTGTAGCACGCTTACCAACTTACAGGATAACGGCGCGAAATTTCGATTTGTTATTACAAATTTAAGGTTTTCATATGACTCACCCCCGTATAATGGACTGAATCCTGGTTATGTTCGGCAAAGTGGGGACCATTGGCAACCATTCATGGAGCTCATATTCCCAAGCAACTGTGGAATTTTTATGGATAACAGTGCGCCACATCACAGGGTCGCAATTGTTCACGATTAGTGTGAAGAAGATTCTGGACAATTCGAGATCGTCCGCAATGGATCCCACGGAACGTTTATGGGACATAATCGAGAGATCCGTTAGTGCACAAAACCTTGTACTGGAAACACCTTCGAAATCACTGACGGGTGTAGAGGCAGTATGACTCAGTATTTCTGCACGGGACTTCTAACGACTTGTTGAGTCCTTGCCACGAAGACTTGCTGTATTACGCCGGGCGAAAGGAGGTCCGACACGATTTAGGAGGTATACCGTGTCCTTTGTCACCCCGCTGTGTAAGCAGCAGGCGGTCTGAGTCTGTGGCACTGCGGCGCTCTGCGTGGAGGATGAACGGATTGTTAATTAGTTGAACTTACGAAACAAAATTACGTAACTAAATGATTTGGTCAAAAAGCAAAGACCATGGTGCAGCTTCTATTTAATCCCCACAATTTGCGTGGGCGTAAGTCTTTAAACATGAAAACTGCGTTTCAGAAAACTGTAAGAGAAACGCTGGACAAGTATCTCCAACTTAATGACATATATCTGAGATCAGCCGTTTCAGGGAAATGTAAGAAAAACACTGGACGCGTATCTGAAACTTAATGTATATTTGACATCAGCCGGTAATAATGCCTCAGTCATAATACTTTTCAGAATTCGTCAACAATCGGACAAAATTTTTGAGATAGCTGTCAACAATAGTATGTTCCGGTGACTGTGTTCAGTATTTTCACAGAAGCTGAAATCGTAGAAATCTTAATTCATTAAAGTTCTCTTTAACCCTTTTAATAAAAGTTACAAGCAACAATTCTCCTACGTTTTCCAGAGAGCGCGACGGCCTATGCAATAGTCTGCGGTGTGTTATTGCGCAGTATATCATTACGTAGAGTTAAATGTTTTCACCATTTCAACAAAATTCATAGATTCTTTAAGTAGAGAATAAAACGTGAAATTAAATATAGTGGGAAAACCAATCACAGGAAAGGGGTTAGCGTAGGCTCTTTCCAAAACTGTTTAAATGATTCAAATAGCTCCAAGCACTATGGGACTTCTGAGGTCATCAGTCCCCTAGAATTAGAACTACTTAATCCTAACTAAGGACATCACACACATCCTTGCACGAGGCAAGATTCGAACCTGCGACCGTAGCAGCAGCGCGGTTCCAGACTAAAGTGCCTAGAACCGCTCGGCCACTCCGGCCGGCTCCAAAACTGTCTATCTGCAGTAACGTGCTGGAGATTTCTTAACGAAACGGAGACATACTTGTGAACGACTTTCTCAAGCTATCGCGTATATTTTTATATACTTTTTACTGTGAAGAACATTCTTCTGTTATGAGGACAATAAAAAGTAAAGACCCGGTGAGTACTCTGTCTGCTGCAGCAACACGACGTTCAGTGCGGAATATTTCATATCCTTCGAATACAAGGATATGTCACGCGTCACAAAGTTAATAAAATATTTCTGCATTTGTCAGCAAATTCAGCTTTTCCTGTAACGCTGCACCAACTTTTCAGCCATGGTTATACACGCGTTTTATAGCTTTTATTCTCCGTTGCGTGTGACCTCTGGCTTATCAGGAGTCTTAAGGTGAACCATTCATGTTACACCTGGAATGGAACTTTAGAACTCGAGTATTCTAACGCTAGACTCTACCCTCTACACTAAATGTGCAGCACAGGTTAGGTTAGGAACCAAAGGCTATCTGAGCATTTTTCCAGGGACGAATAAAACTTTCATGTTCCCATTTATGATTTCCCAAAACTAGTACCGTAGAAACTTCACAGTGTAGGCAGCAGTAGTCTCACTGGAGGACCGGAGTTGATGGAACAGTGACACACATACTACCACAGGAGAAATGTATGTTATGTCTTAAATCCACTTAGGCGCTGAACGTGCTGCATGTGGTTCCCTCTACCTTCATTTGGTTCAAAGGGCTCAGATGGCTGTAAGCACTAAACATCTGAGCTCAACCGTCCCCTAGACTTAGGACTACTTAAACCTAACTAAGGACATCACACACATCCATTCCCGAGGCAGGATTCGAACCAGAGACCGTAGCAGCAGGCCCGGTTCCGGACTTAAGTGCCTAGAACCGCTCGGCCACCACGGCCAGCTTTCATTTGGTCTTCTGTAAGCTTGTACGGTTTAAACTTGTCACCTTTCTGTATAATAACTACGCGTCTGTAATACTTATAATTATCTATGTCATATGACATTTTTTGAAGCGTGTGTCTGACTGTATTTTATATCAATGGGTAAATAAACGAAGTACGGTGAAATCTGCACATCAAATAGCTACAGCAAATGGCGACCCATTTATTGAAAACCTCATCCAGAAAATCGAAAATAGACACAGAAAATAAAAAGAAACCCAATACTTGCATATCATTCACAAGCAAACAGTCCTTCAGAAGAGCAAAAATTTTCATACAGCACAACATTCCCGTTCATCGATGTTTCCTTTTCTTAATAAGTATGGAATTAAAAAACCAGTTTCTAACACTGAGATTCGGATCAGCAACTTTACAAATGCAAGACTCCTACTCTACGTGCTAAACCATAGACGAAGATAATTATGTAGCTAAGATTTCCATAAAAGAAACGACAAACACATAAATTCCTGCCAAAAGAAGAAAGAAGGAAGAATAGAATTTAATATTCCGTCGACAGCGAAACTGTGCATTGATAGAAAACAATGAAGCACAAATAGCAGCAATTAGCACTAAATCATTGAAAAAAATATATTCATCATGACTATTGTTCAATCATCTATGGAATCAAAAAACTAGGGAATCTGTGTGGGCATAACATGCAATCAGTCGCTTTTTTTCTGCTTCTAGAAACTGAATACTACAATAGGGAGCTTCGCATTTCTGTATAAAATTTTAATTTAGCTTCGTGAAATCAGTAATTAAAAATTAAAAGATGTCATTTTTATTAAAAAATTACGATCCAGTGATCGTTGATTGTCATTTCTATTTGTTAAGAAGTATGGACTTCAAATAAAATTGAAAATGTTCCTGTCAAAGGGATTCGAACCTTCGACTATTCGAATACGGTTTTACTCTCTGTGCTAAACTATCGACGCACATATTAATGTAGTAGAAATGGTCAAATTAAAAAGTAGAAAAATTTAAAAATCATTCTATAAAACCCATTAAAATTTTCGCAAACGTGTTATATACAGGGTGGTCCATTGATCGTGACCGGGCCAAATATCTCACGAAATGAGCGTCAAACGAAAAAACTACAAAGAACGAAACTTGTCTAGCTTGAAGGGGGAAACCAGATAGCGCTATGGTTGGCCCGCTAGATGGCGCTGCCATAGGTCAAACGGATATCAACTGCATTTTTAAAAATAGGATCCACCATTTTTTATTACATATTCTTGTATTACATAAAGAAATATGAATGTTTTAGGAGGCCCACTTTTTTCGCTTTGTGATAGATGACGCTGAATTAGTCACAAACATATGGCTCACAATTTTAGACGAACAGTTGGTACCAGAACGAATTAAAATACAGAACGTAGGTACGTTTGAACATTTTATTTCGGTTGTTCCATGGTGATACATGTACCATTGTGAACGTATCATTTCTGAGAACGCATGCTGTTACAGCGTAATTACCTGCAGCCGGCCGGAGTAGCCGAGCGGTTCTAGGCGCTTCAGTCTGGAACCGCGCGACCGCTACGGTCGCAGGTTCCAATCCTGCCTAAGGTAAAGATGTGTGTGATGTCCTTAGGTTAGTTAGGTTTAAGTAGTTCTAAGTTCTAGGAGACTGATGACCTCAGCTGTTAACTACCATAGTGCTGAGAGCCATTTGAACCATTTTTAATTACCTGTAAATACCACGTTAATGCAATAAATGCTCAAAATGTTGTCCGTCAACCTCAATGCATTTGGCAATACGTGTAAAGACATTCCTCTCAACAGCGAGTAGTTCGCATTCCGTAATGTTCGCACATGCATTGACAAATGCGTTGACGCATATTGTCAGGCGTTGTCGGTGGATCACAATAGCAAATGTCCTTCAACTTTGCCCACAGAAAGGAATCGGGAACGTCAGATCCGGTGAACGTGCGGACCATGGTATGGTGCCTCGACGGCCAATCCAACTGTCATGAAATATGCTGTTCAATACCGCTTCAACTGCACGCGAGCTATGTGCCGGACATCCATCATGTTGGAAGTACATCGCCATTCTGTCATGCAGTGAAACTTCCTGTAGTAACATCGGTAAAACATTACGTAGGAAATCAGCATACATTACACCATTTAGATTGACATCGATAAAATGGGGACCAATTATCCTTCCTCCCATAATGCCGCACCATACATTAACCCGCCAAGGTCGCTGATGTTCTATTTATCGCAACCATCGTGTATTTTCCGTTGCCCAATAGTGCATATTATGCTGGTTTACGTTAACGCTGTTGGTGAATGACGCTTCGTCGCTAAATAGAACGCATGCAAAATATCTGTCTTCCTGTCCTGTCACTAGCCGTGACAGGAGCTAACACACCTACTTGGGCTTCATCCTTTGTTGCAGGTCGTGGTTGACGTTTCACATGTGACTGAACACTTCATGTTTCCTTAAATAACGTAACTATCCTGCGAACAGTCCGGACACTTGGATGGTGTCGTCCAAGATACCGAGCAGCATACATAGCACACGCCCATTGTGACTAATTCAGCGCCATCTACCACAAAGCGAAAAAAGTGGTCCAACTAAAACATTCATATTTCTTTACGTACTACACGAGTATGTAATAAAAATGGGGGTTCCTATTTTAAGAAAAGCAGTTGATATCCGTTTGACCTATGGCAGCGTCATCTAGCGGGCCAACGATAGGTTTCCCCCTTCAAGCTAGACGAGTTCCGTTCTTCGTAGTTTTTTTTCATTTTATGCTTATTTCGTGTGATGTTTGGCCCGGTCACTATCAATGGACCACCCTGTATATAGTGATGACCAATGACCACAGTTGTTAGCTCAACTAGCATCTCAGAACAGACAAACCAAATGAAACATTGCGTTAAGTGACAAGTTATTTAAAAATTGCTATTGGCTTACTTGCAAAAATTTACATGGGATTAACGTATTATAAACGCAAATGACTGTGTACAGCACCATTGCATCCTCCACAACATTTTTATTTTAAATCTTCTGGTAAAATCTGTCATACTCTGCTGAAAACGAACACATAGGCAGCTGTATTAAGCAATGACAAACGAATAAGAAAATAATTATTTAGAAGAAAGACTAATACGTTGAAAGTACCACACTATTATGACAGCTACTGAAACATAGAGTTTGTACAAGGAAACGTTTACGTAATTACTTTCGTTATAGCCAGTAACTGCAAACGGAGATTTGCGTACGAAAAACAGCAAAACACGTAACAAATGTTTGTTTTTATTCACCGACCATAAAAATAATAATATTATTCAAATAGTAATAAATATTTGCTTTTTAGTTAACAGAGCATAAAATTAATAAGATTATTCATTCTCTCTCTCTCTCTCTCTCGCTCTCTATCTCTCTCCCCTCTCTCTTTCTGAAATTACTTCGCACTGTTTTTGTAGGCGTATGTCCGTGCACAGACCTTCTGATCCTTTCAGTATCTTGTCACTGTCTTGTAAAAATTGCAAATGGCTTCCTATTAAAATAACAGGGAATTAAGATACCACATGTAGTATTATATATGCAACTAACAATGTACAGCACTGTTGCATCGCCCGGAACACGGTTGTTTGAAATCTTCGGGTTATATCAGTTGTGTACAGTCTTAAACGAACGTAAGCGCAAATATATTATGTATAGGCAAAGAAACAAGAACAAGACATACTTCACTGAATATGCCACGCAATATGTGACAGCAAGTGAAACAAAGTGGTGGTACAACGTCGTAAATGTTTTTTATACGTTGAAACGACTATTTATTACTTTCCCTTACAGTCAGTAATTTCAGGCAGAGAGTGGCTACTCAAAAAAAGAAGCAAGTAACTAACATTTGCTTTTAGTTAACAGAGCATGGAAGTAATATGATTATTCAAAATAGCAAAATATTCGTAGCGAAAGATACCATGTTAGCTGTACCTGAATCCAAAAGTTAAACGTAAAATACATATACTACATCGTCACACTGGGTAACTTGCCCAAACAGTAAAGATACACGTACGCTGGGTGATATATGACCCTCACGCACTCTTTTGATTTGTCTTTTCTCAGATATGAAGACGGTAGACAAGTTTCAGAAACCGGTCATCACATTGTATAAAAAAAAATTAAATAAAAAAATTAATGTTAAATGCAATTCAGACAATAAAGAGAAAATACGTGAAAATTTTAAAAAGCTTGATTGAAAGCATTTAAATTTTTTATGAGTTTATCTCTGGTTATCTGCTTAAGATCTCCTTCTCCTATTCTGATAATGTCAGACACATTCAAAAGTAGAATGACACTGAAGAGTCAAGGAAACTGGTACGCCTGCCAAATATCGTGAAGGCCCCCGTGAGCACGCGGAACTGCCACAGTACGACGCGGCGTGGACTCGACTAATGTCTGAAGTAGTGCTGGAGGGAATTGATAAAATGAATCCTGCAGGTATGTCCGTAAATTCATTAGAATATGTTACAGTGGAGATTCCTTCTGAACAGCACGTTGCAAGGCATCTTAGATATGCTCAATAATGTCTGGGAAGTTTCCTGGCAAGTAGAAGTGTTTAAACTCAGAAGAGTGTTCCTGGAGCCACTCTGTAGCAATTCTCGACGTGTGGGGTGTCGCATTGTACTGCTGCAATTGCCCAAATCCGTCGGAATGCACTACTGCCATGGATGGATGCAGGTGATCAGGAAGGATGCTTCGTACGTGTCATCTATATCACGGGTACCATATCACTCCAACTGCACACGCCGTACATCATTACAGAGCCCCCACCAGCTTGAACAGTCCCCTGTTGACAGGCAGGGTCCATGTATTCATGAGGCTGTCTCTATACCCGTGAACGTCCATCCTCTCGATACAATTTGAAACGAGACTCGTCCGACCAGGCAACATGTTTCGAGTCATCAACAGTTCAGTGTTGGTGTTGACAGGCCCTGGCGAGGCGTAAAGCTTAGTGTCGTGCGGTCATCAAGGGTACACGAGTGGGCTTTCGGCTCCGAAAGCCGATATCAATGATATTTTGTTGAATGGTTAGCACGCTGACACTTGTTGATGGCCCAGCACTGAAATCTGCAGCAATTTGCGGAAGGATTGCACTTCTGTCACGTCGAACGATTCTTTTCAGTCGTCGTTGGTCCCGTTCTTGCAGGATCTTTCTCCGACCGCAGTGATGGAGATTCGATGTTTTACCGGGTTCCTAATATTCACGATACACTCGTGAAATGGTCGCACGGGAAAATCTCCACTTCATCGCCAAGTCAGAGATGCTGTGTCCCATCGCTCGTGCGCCGACTACAACACCACTTTCAAACTCACTTAAATCTTGATAACCTGCCATTGTAGCAGCAGTAAGCGGTATAACAACTGCGCGAGACACTTGTTGACTTATATAGGCGTTGCCGACAGCAGCGTAGTATTCTGCCTGTTTACATATCTCTGTATTCGAGTACGTATGCCTATACCTGTTTCTTTGGCGCATTAGTGTAGTTTGTACCTAACAGTGCACACAACTCTTATATCTTTCAAGGTCTTCTCTCCCTCCTGCCTCTGTCTCCCTCCCTCCTTCTCTCTCTCTCTCTCTCTCTCTCTCACTCACTCTCTCTCTCTCTCTTTCTGACTCTTCTGTCTCCCTCTCTCTTGCGCACTGTTTTTGAAGATTGGTGTCCGTCCACAGATCCCCGTCCTGTCAGAAGGAAGCAAACCGAAGGCGGCCTTGTTGGGCAGATATCGTGCCAGTAATTAGCCGTGTGCTGCGAACACTGTGACAAACGAAACACGGCGCCCACTAGCGACACGGAGCTACCGCATAACGGCGCCGCGGCAATGAGGCGGTACCGGACACGGCTCCCGTGCCACCTGTCCTCAGCGGGCGCGGGTTTCCCCGGTTCGTGACACACGCCCACATCCTGCAACAGGCGTGCCCCGTGGGCGCTCCGAGAGAACGACACACTAGGGCCACCTCGACGTGCGACGTTCGTGGACCACTCGCGGCTATGCCGAATTGCACAACTGTGTTTGCTGTCAACACTGTGGAAACGATATTGAAAATACTGAAGGAACACAGTAAATCAACATTCTGCTTACCAGAAAAGCTGTATAGCGTTGCCTACCAGTCGGAAGTCTCAGGCTCATGTTTAGACTGACATTATTTGACGCTAATTTTAATAGGCTGTCAGCCACATAGTTTTCAAACTTGTTTTATTTGACTACTAGTTTCAGCGTTTTACTACGCCATCTTCAAACACCTGACTGACGTTTAGGAAGATTCTACCTCGGTTCTGATCAAAACAGGGGCCAGAAATACTGCTATTAGTAAATTTTTGCTATAATGATCACTTCAACCATCATCTGCGGGACCTTGTTTTGATCAGAACCGAGGTAGAATCTTTCTACACGTCAGTCAGTGGCCTGAAGATGGCGTAGTAAAACGCTGAAACTAGTAGCCAAATGAAGTAAGTTTGGAAACTAGACGGCTGAAAGGTGCTTAATTTGACATCCTGCATCGAAAACCCGAGTCCCGCAACCATCTCTAAAAAGATGGGCATACAGAAACTATTTTGAATACTACGATGTCAACGACTTTAGAGGTACAAATATTTTTTAAATAATTTTATTTATATAAAGTTTACACTTTAAAATTTTTTTAATACTTTTGATGGTGGGTTTTATTCTTATCAGAGTTCGTAATCGATTAACTTGTAGATCCCTGATCTTCTTTCAGTACATTCTTTTTGCTCCGCCTAGCGGAAATTCCAGCTTGAGGAGCTGTAGCTCATATTTCATTTCCATTACGAGAAGATTATAAGTCATATTCAAAAGAATTTGCGCTAAATTGTTCTTCAAAGATAGGGATTCCTCATAATAATCATATTCGTGTTCTGAGTTTTCAGCATCCTCTATCTCGTTATCATCGTCACTGGAAGATTCACATTCACCAGGCGGGTTTTCAGAATCGGAAGACTGTCCAGCAATTCCCTCATCTCCTCATCTGATAGTGCTCTCCTCCGTAATATTTCCAATTTGTAGAACATAGAACTGTTATCAAATAATGCACCAAAATAAACATGTGCTTATCACAAGGGGGACTGCTGAACGCTGAAAGAATAACAGCACGAGTCAACAATGGCAAATGACGTAACGGACGCTGCGCAGACAGACATCTAGTTGTTGAAAAATTGTTTCTAACGACACGGGCAGGAGAGGCCCGTATGGAAGGAGGTATGCACCAACACTTTAACGCAAAGCTATAGGTAACTTTTCACAATTGTTTTCCAAAATTACGAATAACTTGACAAATTAGGAAAAGTTATAAATTTCATTAAAATAAAATATACAGTTACTAATAGATAAGATATTAAACGTCACGAAGGGGACTCTGAGGCCCGGTGATGGGTTTAGGTTTAAGACAAAATAATCAAATTATTTTTTCACTGTTCAGCTTTACTTTCTTACTTTTAGTTTATTACATAAAACAACTACACTGACGGGAGAAAATCGAGTTGTGCGACATAAACGAAAGTTCGCAGGCGTGTTTCTATATCCGAAACATGATGTTCTATTCAAGTTTCGCGCCAGTCGCGCTAGTAGTGCCACTATGTGGCTGAAAAACACGTTTGCTTTAAATACACGCTGTAACGGTCGTGAGACACTATACTTGGTGCGTCCATGATAGTCAAGAATGCTTCTAAGATGACAAAGACGCCGTTATCACCACCTCATTGAGTTTCAACGAGGTCGTGTAATAGGTCCACAAGAATCTGCATGTTTCTTCTGCGATACTGCTGAACTAGTTGGGAGCAAGCCATTGCTGGTAGCGGTGGTAACGGGAATGTGCGGTCATAAGAAGAACGGGCTCCAGACGGCCACGCGTAACTGCCGAGGGGATGAACATCGCGTTCGGCGCATGGCTCTGGTGGATTGTACTGCATCTGCAAGAGCAATTTGAGCAGCAGTTGGCACGACAGTGACATAACGAACCGTTACAAATCGATCACTTCAAGGATAGTTCTGACCTAGACGCACTGTAGCGTACATTCCACCAACCCCAAACTACCACCATTTGCGACTTCAGTGGCGTGAAGCGAGAGCTCGTTGGCGGGCGCGGTTGATGTCTGTTGTGTCTTCTGATGAAAGCTGGTTCTGCCCTGATGGCAGTGGCAGCCTTCTGTTGGTTAGGAGGATACCAGTTGGAAGACCTGCAAGCAACGTGTCTGCATTCTAGACGCACTGTAGTTACGATCTGGAATGTGATTTCGTATGACAGCGGGCGCACTCTCGTGGTTGTTCTATCCACCTTCACTGTAGATTTTTACGTCAGTCATTAATAGCGTTACTGCGATAATGCTCGCCGAAATACCGCTGTTGTTACCCAAAATGCTCTACGGAATGTCGACATGTACCTTTGGCCTCCTCGATCACCAGATCAGTGTCCATTCGAGCACGTATGATACATCGTCAGACGGTGGCTCCTGTGTCATCCACAAAGAGCATTAACTGTCCATTTATTGATCAACCGATTGCAACAGGCATGGAACTCCGTCCCATAGACTGACATTTGGCACCTGTACAACACATGGCATCCACCTCTGCGTGCTTGCATTTAACATTCTGGTAGTTGCAGCGGTTATTAACGTACCAGCATTTCACATTAGTAGTGGCTTATCTTGCAGTTAAATTGACATGTGATCTTGCAGTGCTAATCACTTTAATATGGTGCCTATACAAATGTGTTCCCGAAATTTCAACATTCTGCATTTGGTAAAATGGCCTTAATTTGAGGAAGGAACAGCTGATAATGTACGCTTGGAGCGCTGCTTGACATGATACTGAAACATGAACTGTGGGAAACGCGGAACAGAAGAGAATCTAAGCATTTGAGGTGTTGAAAAGTATCTGTTCAGAATACATTCTTGAAGAATATGGCGCCTTGCTAGGTCGTAGCAAATGACGTAGCTGAAGGCTGTGCTAAACTGTCGTCTCTGCAAATGAGAGCGTATGTAGACAGTGAACCATCGCTAGCAAAGTCGGCTGTACAACTGGGGCGAGTGCTGGGGAGTCTCTCTAGACTAGACCTGCCGTGTGGCGGCGCTCGGTCTGCAATCACTGATAGTGGCGACACGCGGGTCCGACGTATACTAACGGACCGCGGCCGATTTAAAGGCTACCACCTAACAAGTGTGGTGTCTGGCGGTGACACCACAGTTAGAACTGTAGCTGTAAGAGACAATGAAATGTGGCAATTTCATAATTTATCCATAACTTTTTGAAAGAAAAATTAAGAAATATGAGCCAGTTAAGTCACAAAACACTGAAATGAAAGTATTAATAAAATGACAGTAAACATACAATACAATAATTTACAAAGAAGAACCAATAATTGCAAGGGATTGAGAGTTACCGTCAACTGCCTATAAATAGGAGCCTTTGATATTTCTGAAGTAATCTGGGAAACTAAGAAGCTGTAATCATTTTTGTATGAATAGGTTTTCCCCTTCTCGATTCAGTTTAGTTACTTACATTTACTTCAATGTAACCAAGTAGAACAAAGCTTATATGAACAATATTTTGTGCTTATCCAAGATTTAACTGTGCTAAAATTAACATAACACGATTAACTGGACCTAAAACATTCGTGCGTGATTAGTATTTTCTTCTCTCCCATTCATTTCAGTGAGCTACAACTATCATTACATAAATAAGTAGACCTGAAGTATTCTTGCCGTGAATACAATGAGTTTGCTAAGAGAAGACCTTTCAACTATCATTCGAATGTCTGCCGTTCCTGAGCAACAGCCCCTAAAAGTTGTGGAGGTCTATTGAAATTATGCGTTCTACAATGCCACGCATTTATTCCCCTTCTTCTAACAGTATTTATAGGTATGCTCTGGAACAATAGTTTTTGTCACACTGGTAGCTCATATACGAGGGTTGACTGAAAAGTAATGCCTCCACCTTTGTAGCTCTTCAACAGTTGACAGCATTGGTATGCGGTAGGTACTGGTTTGTTCCATAGCCTCTTCTCTACAGCTCCAATTGGTGGGAAGCCTTAGCATTGAACGGTTGTGTTGTTGCAGTGTAAAGTATGGAAACCTGCGCAGACTGTCAGTCAATGCGATTTAACATACAGTCATTCAATTTGTAAGTAGGCTGTTTAGGTTTTCTTATTGGTAACGCCACGTAGCGCTCTGTGTGAGAATCACTGGCTGTGCTGTGTGCAGTCTGTGTCTAGTTTGCATTGTTGTCTGCCATTGTAGTGTTTGGCAGCGGCAGCTGGATGTGAACAGCGCGTAGCGTTGCGCAGTTGGAGGTGAGCCGCCAGCAGTGGTGGATGCGGGGAGAGAGATGGCGGAGTTTTGTAATTTGTCATGAACTGCTATATATATTATGACTATTAAGGTAAATACATTGTTTGTTCACTATTAATATCTTTCATTTGCTAACTATCCCTATCAGTAGTTAGTGCCTTCCGTAGTTTGAATCTTTTATTTAGCTGGCAGTAGTGGCGCTCGCTGTATTGCAGTTGTTCGAGTAACAAAGATTTTTGTGAGGTAAGCGATTTGTGAAATGCATAGGTTAATGTTAGTCAGGGCCATTCTTTTGTAGGGATTTCTGAAAGTCAGATTGCGTTGCGCTAAAAAATATTGTGTATCAGTTTAAGCACTGTCCTGTATAAATTGTTCAAAGGGGACGTTTCATATGTCGACCCTTAGCCGAGGATACCGCACTGGAATCTTCTGATTTTTTTCTTGTAGTTTGTGTAATTAGTGTAGCTTTTGTTTATTGCCAGCGCGGAATTTCCTTTGTAGTGGTAGTTTTTCATTGTTGTACAGTAAAACAGTTGTGGCATGCATGTAGATTTGCACCAAGTATTTCGCAGCTGCAATTAACTAGATATTATTTTCAGTGCTATGTTAATGTGTTCTCTTATTTTTGCTCTTCAAATTGTGCTTTTCTGTGTTATCGTGTGAAATGTTGTGACAATAATGGCGTGTGAAAAACGTAACACTAGGCTACAAAGTAAACTGAGAAATAGTAGTGACGACGAGCGTAGCTTACCAGCACCACTGTGTAATGAATTAACAGACATTCAAAGTGGTAATTTTGTAATGGTGCATAGGGAAATGGAGCGGGTTGCAAATAATGGTGTACACAGTGAAACAATTACTGAACAGGGAAGCATTATCGATCGATCGGTCGGCAACAGCTCGCCTCAGGAATCCGAAATGACAGGAAACAATCTCGCAAATACTGTAGATTCAGGTTTTGGGTCCTCACCGTTTTCTCAAATAAGTCAAGAGACATTTTCTGCTTGTCAAAATGTGAATGTTGCCGGTGCAAATGCACTGCCGAAAAGCATAGAGGAATAGATTCCAGACACTAATACATTATTATTGCAATTATGCAACAAATGAAACAAAATCAGAGACAAACACAGCAACAGTTAGACACAGTGGAACAAAATCTTAAGAAGTTAGACTCATTGGAACAAACTCTTGAACAAACACGTGAAGATTTAACTACTGAGTTACATAACATTGAATCGAAATGTCAAAAAGTCTGTAATGACGTAAAAACTCAAATTTGTGAGCATTTTCAACCTATTTTTTCGCGGCATGAAAATGCATTACAGAATCACGAAGCAGCCACAAAAAAACTGCAAATTATTGTTCATGAAAATCATGAGACCTTGCAAGCTAAAATTGACTCAGTTGCATCTACCGATTCGGTTACGCAACTTGCAAAAACTCAGGAAAACTTAAAGGACACAGTAGAAAGACACATGGAGGAAATTAGTACATTATCAGAGAAAGTAGTTGAACTTTCGGATCAGCTAAATAATTTATCTATGAAGGTAGATGATAATCTGAATGACACAAAACCGGTAGTCTTTAATGAGACAGAAGAGTGTGAACAAATTAGGAAACTGAAACAAAATCTGAATCAAATTAATACGCAACACCAAAGAGAAATCCGGGAAGTACAAGATCAGTTGGCACAAGTAATACAAAAATTACAAATTTCAGAGGACACTCGCGCTCCAACACGGGAAGAGGGACTTAGAAATACGGAAAAGCCGCAAAATAATAACACAGGGCATTTCGGAAGTTACGAAAGAAATTGGCAATGTGCACCGAATTTTGAGATGGAACGGCCGACACGACCTAACAATGACCGATATGCGACTCGCCGACATGATGATTTTGACTATAAGCTGTTCATTACTACATGTAAATTTAAAACATTTAAGAATTCTGGCAACGACATTCATCCACAAGCGTGGCTCCATCAATTCTCTCATTGTTTTCTTCCCAACTGATCATTAGAACACAGATTAGAATTTATGTGTGGCTATTTAGAGAATGAACCACCTGTAAGAATGCGATCGGTCATTCACGATTGTCACAGTGAAGGAGAATTTTACCATGCCTTCCTCTCAGCATATTGGTCTCAAGCTACACAAGACCGAGTAAAACAAAGCATCATAATGATGAAACATTTCGAACAATCTGAATTTTCCAGTCTTGTGAAATATTTTGAAGACATGTTGCACAAGAATCAGTACCTGTCAAACCCATACAGCCCCTCAGAACTCATCAGCATTTGCTTAATCAAATTACCTGAACATTTACGACATATTATTTTAGCAGGATGTTGCAAAGAAGACATTGATGCTTTTCAGGGACTGTTACAAGAACTGGAAATTGACACTGACAATCGGGGAACGCGGAAACAGGAGCACAGCAATTACAGGTCACATCTGTCACAATTCTGCGATGAAAGAAATAATAACTGGACACGACAAGGCTATTCTCACAACACATATCGTGACCAAAACAGACACCAACCGTATGACAACCGTTGGCAGAGTAGTAATAATTACAGGGAAAGATCACCTCTCCGTGGTAGTGACTATCACAGAGACAATCAGAGAAACAGACAATTTGGGAACCAAAATAATTATTGTCAAGGGAGACAGAATAACTTTAGACGCAACGGTCCAGCGCGCAGTTACGATTCAGGGAGAAATTCTCCACCACGTGACCGACAAGAAAGAAACTATGGCATCTACCGACATGACGACAGACGATATGATCGTAACGACAGACCTGAATTGCATCAGAACTGACGGGATTTAAACAGGGCAGGACCCTCTCGTCACGATGAATTTGTAGAAGTTCAGTCTCCTAATCCCAATAACGGCGCGCGCCAACAAAGAAACAGACAATGACTCGCACCGCAGGCAGCCACCTGCGCCGGCTGGCTCAGGGAAAAAATAACATAGACGCTAACCTTGAGAAAAATTCCAGTATTCATTATCGACGTATACCGCATGATAATTGCGTTCAGGTTGAAACTCTGCGTACTAGGAAGAGTAAAGGTTTACACCACATTTCACATGTAAAACCATTTATTGAGAGATAATCTGCTTTTTAACTTTGTCTTTGCCATAAAACTTTTCACTTCACATTTCTAGTATGCTTTGTCAGACTTAAGAAACTGTTAACATGCAACAATGTTTGAAGTTAAATATCCAGTCAAGAACCAAGAGAACTTATTTAAACAAAAATTACGATTGCATTGTTATAGTGAACAGACGACACAGTGTTGTATTTCTACATTCTTGCTTGTTAGTTGCGCGATTACGTAACAACTATCAGGCTCACATACTTAGAACATATACCAGCACTGCTAATGAGATTTTCATGCAACATTTTGGTTTACTTGAAAAGACATTCTTTATTTGAAGTACTTTCTGTGGGATTAAAGATGACTTAGCACTTGGTTTCTTTGACAGCTACACAATTATATCACGGCACTACTAATGTGTGACACAATTTACATTGTTGCTTTTGTGGTGTATCTGTTTTATATCTGCACAGTTTTTCTGAATTCTTCTGGAAAGTAAAACATGTTTTAGTAGTAACTTTTGTGGTATAGCTACAATGAGACTGCCTTTTCCGTAGCACAACAATACGTCATAGCACAGTACTTTCTTCATCACGGCAATAAGCGTAATAACTAAGATATCTATACGCAAAGCATTTCACTTTTGTTTATCATGAGGTAAGTACATTGACTTCTGCAGAACTTAGCTTTCGGAGGACGATAACTACGACACTTCCACAGAGATTATCTTACAGCAAGACGCACATTTAGCGCTACAGGACACGTATTTGAGTGATCAATTTCGCACTTAAAACATGCATTTTTAAAGATATTTGAAGTACAATGGTACAAATGATTTTCGGGATACATTTCATTCCATTGCTGTACTCTGTAACACCTGAGGGTATAATTACATTAATCCTCAGGGGGGGGTACACGCTTACTTTGTGTATCATGTGTTTGGCAAGCACAAGGAGCCCTAGCTAATATGGTATTTTCTTACACAACTTTACACATCGGTACCATATTTCTCTAACACACAATTACACAGCTATCTGATCATTTAACTGAGAGAGACAAACCTTTTTACTACGGCAGTGACAGATGTTTATGTAATTACACCGTTGTATAACTTCACACTTACGAAATTGTATTTTGTCTGTACTTTATGAACTGTTCATATTTTTTCCGACCCATTGTAATATTATGAGAGCTTTGAATGATATATTTGGTATGGGATAATGATTTTTAAAGTACGTTTGAAGTAGATGACACTTTTGACATGAGCAGAGAATTTTTTTTAGGTTTTGAAATTACTGAAGGAAGCTACGACGATTTTGAGATTTAGCTGAGGTTTCATGATGTTATGATGACGATGTGTATTACGCTGTTGCGGCTTGTTTATGATCAATAAGCTGATGCTATATGAGGAATTTGATCATGCTACGTATTTATTATGACGAAATATTGAAGAAGTGTCGACGAATATGTATATGTGTAATAAGGTAAGGATTAATGAGTAGTGGTTAGGGACTCTGGTTTGTGAAAAAGGTTGTTGGAAACCAAGAATCGTACTTTAAGAGTTATGAAATGTATGTAAATGCGTGAATGTATTACAATGCCGACGAAAATTTTTTGGACACTGTTATATCAATAGGATTTTGTTTCTACAGATTTGTAACGCAAATTCTTGACCTGTGAAATGTTTTATTGAGACTGCCACTGTAGCGGAAACTGCTGTCGTAAATATTTCGGTAAGAAAGTTAAGTGACCACCTGCACGTAATGCGTCGTGGGCACCCAGCTGGGCGACAGTCGCCTGGACAAAAGCCATTAGCGTGTGCCCCTTTCTGAGGTACAGGTGGAGAAAAAAAAAGGGGAGGCCATTATCCTCACTATTGACGTTCCTTTGTAGAAAGCATCGCTAAAACGACATGTTCGAACTTGAAAACATATGATTACACTGTGGAGCTCTTAATTTATGATATTTACTGAAATGCCTCATGAAATGACGAGAAATATTTTTATGTCTATACACCTGATTATGACTACTGTCTCTCTAGTTGAGAGATTTTTCTAATAACTTATAAAATGCCTCATGACTACTGAATGATGTTCTTATGCTTTACTTTGTACATAGTTGCTTATTTCATTTGATATCTGGTTTCCAGCTGTCTTGCAGCATTGGTTTCATAAAATAAAATTAAATGCATTTGCTAATGTGAACACTTTCTGTCAACAGATCTATTAAATAATAATTTTGTGATCCACATTCTTCAAAAAAGGAGCACTTGGAAAGGAAAGAACAATAAGAAGGGACTAGTAACAGTAACTGCATACATAATATTCTTTTCAAGTACATGGTAATATTTTTCTTACAATAAGTTGTTGTGGTGCACCACTTTAATTACATAGACATTAAAATGTGATTATACATTACCTTTGTCTGCATTGTTATTTTTAGTGTACTATTTTTTCTGCTTGACCTTTGTCATGTTTAGGAATAAGTTATTTCATTTTCTGCTGCTGCTTGCCAGGCATAGTGTTACTGAATTTGACTTTGTATTTTTCTGTTAAGACAGTTTTACTAATGATTTATTTTTATTGTTTGCTGCACATTGCCTTATATTAGTTGTAATATTGCAATTGCTTTGCTAATTTCTATAATGCTGCTTGCTTCGCAAATCTGCATTTTTTTTCATTGCTGTTTGCGTTAATTGTTTTGTGCTGCTGCATTGCCTTGTCCCTTAGTTTAGCATCTGAGCTCAGTAGATTTAAGTTAGCTTAAGAGCGGGTAGACTATATAAGAGAATGAGTTGCAATGAATTGGAAGAAACGCATTGAGAAGATATAAGAAACAGATTTGGCAAAAATGAGTATTGTGCACTGAGAAATAATTATTTTGAAAGAGGATGTGAACAGAATACAGAAAGCAGGCTTAGATAGTACTTTTGGGAATAATGATGAACAAAGGGAGATCTCCATGCAAAATGCTGCAGTAAAACAAACCTTGTCCTTTCCTTTTGTGTCATCCCTCTATATGTTTGTGTACCCTTGTGTATTTGTGTTTTTCCTGTCTTTATGTGTTTAGCTGATGAGAGCTATGTTGTAGAATTTTTCTAATACTATGTTATTTACTTTGTAAAGATGTTTAGACATTATTTATTCTGTTTTGTTTTAATGCTCATGGGTGAAGTTGATGTTTCGAAAGTTATTCAGACCTTTTATGTATTTACTTATGTCATATTTCCTGTAACACTGAAATATATGTTATTTCTATTCTTTTGTAAAACCTGTTTTACTACAAATGTTATCTGTATTGTTATGTTCTTTAAAGATGTATTTTGTACCTTTGTAATTGTATTCTCATGTTATAAAATTGTAATTGACACCAGTTCATCAAATTAAGTACCTTGTAAGTTACATTTCACTGCACACGTTTCTGTTGGTCATTGTATATGGACAATATGTGAGAAGTAGGGACTGTTAGTGTTTGCACATGTGTTAATAATTCAGCAAGGGACTGGATAACAGCATTGCTGGTTCTAAGGACATTTCAAACAAACTTTTTGTGAGTGGACAAGTGGTGGGTTATGGACTTGCTATATTTTCAGCAAGACTCTTCAATGGTGATTGTGGACCTGCACAGTCACAACAGAGGGCTGCTGGCCGTCTCCACATGGACTACAGTGGGCCTGCATCTTTGATGGCCCACCAATACCATTATCTCTAGAAGGGCTATAGTGGGTCTGCATCTTTGGTGGCCCACCAATACCATAATCTCTACCAGGACTGCAGTGGGTCTGCTCTGTGATGACCTACCTACCAATATTCTTCAAAACTTCGACTGACTCTGCTGTGGGTTTGCTCTGTTGTGGACCATTACCTGTCTGCATGTCGAGAGTCAGCACTGTTTTTCCGTTGGAAGGACAACACTACTTCTTCAAGACTGCATGGAAATCCACTACTTCCGTGTGCATTGTCTTTTACTGCTCAGACTTTGAGAAAAGAAACGGCAGTTTTACTGTGTTGAATGATCAGAACTGCTTTATGGACTGTGAGAAAATTTTAGCTTTTGACCAACATTGTATCAATAAGTGTGTACATTTGATATCTTTGTTATTGTAATTACGAAAAATTTTATCAAATCATTATTGGCCACTGCCCAAAACAATTTGTAAAATTTTTTTGTGGGGAGCATGGGGGCTATGTAAGTAGGCTGTTTAGGTTTTCTTATTGGTAACGCCACGTAGCGCTCTGTGTGAGAATCACTGGCTGTGCTGTGTGCAGTCTGTGTCTAGTTTGCATTGTTGTCTGCCATTGTAGTGTTGGGCAGCGGCAGCTGGATGTGAACAGCGCATAGCGTTGCGCAGTTGGAGGTGAGCTGCCAGCAGTGGTGGATGCGGGGAGAGAGATGGCGGAGTTTTGTAATTTGTCACGAACTGCTATATATATTATGACTATTAAGGTAAATACATTGTTTGTTCTCTATTAATATCTTTCATTTGCTAACTATCCCTATCAATAGTTAGTGCCTTCCGTAGTTTGAATCTTTTATTTAGCTGGCTGTATTGCAGTAGTTCGAGTAACCAAGATTTTTGTGAGGTAAGCGATTTGTGAAATGCATAGGTTAATGTTAGTCAGGGCCATTCTTTTGTAAGGATTTCTGAAAGTCAGATTGCGTTGCGCTAAAAAATATTGTGTATCAGTTTAAGCACAGTCCTGTATAAATTGTTCAAAGGGGACGTTTCAAATTCTTGAAGGCAGGAGGTGTCACCCCAAAGGAGATTGATGGCGATTGTGTTGATGGAGTACTATGCATCGTTGTGCAAGAAAGTTCAAAGAAGTTGAGGCGGGAACATCTGACCTGCGTGACAAACAGAGTTGGCCGTCCTGTGACAGCAACCACCGAGTTTCAGAAGCAAAATGTTGACAGACTGATTCAGGACGATCGTCGTATCACTCAGAGAGAAATTGCAAGTATAATCGGCATTTCATAAGAACGTCTGGGTCGCATTATTGCTTTGCTTGGCAATTGGAAGATCTGTGCACAATGGGTGCCCCGGATGCTGACACCTGAAATGAAAGCGCACAGACTTGAAATTTGCCAGGAACTCCTCTCGCGTTACGAGAATGAAGACGCACGGTACTCGCATCAACATAATCACAGTAAACTACTTTCATTCTCTGATGAATCTCTTTTGTAGTGACACCTTCTGCGTCAAGAATTCAATGCCTAAACGTTGCTTAAATCGCATTGACCGACCGTCTGCGCAGTGAATCCATACTTTTCACTGTAACAACACAACAGTTCAATGCTAAGGCTTCCCGCCAACTAGAGATGTAGAGAAGAGGCTAAAGAACAAGCCAGTACTTGCCGCATACTAATGCTGCCAACTGTTGAAGAGTTACGGAGGTGGAGGCATTAATTTTCAGTCAACCCTTTATAACATCCTTTACAGAAGCACTGCACATTCCAAGATACCTTCCAGCGGATCCAACTCTTACATTCACCTCCACTAAGGTTAATTTTACTTGTTCGCCTCATTTCATATCCTTTACTTCTAAAAATTAGTACTGTATAACATGCTCACGATGTTCGCTATTACTCTTCTAAGTGGATGCTATTGAGTCCTTTCTGTTCTTTGTAGTCACTACATTGCATTTATCTACATTACACCAAGTGGCAATCATGTTCAAATGTTTCTTCGTTTTCTAGTGATCATTCAGTAACGATACTATCCTGTGGACAACGGCATTGTCACCAGACTATCTGACAGTGCTATTAATCCTTTGTGGTAAATAGATTATTGGCACTGATAAGATTAGTGGTTATTACGCTTCGTTGAAGATCGCTCAATGTTACTTTTCTGTTGAACTTTCTTAATCCAGTGTATCGTACTGGATTCTATTAGCTAAACATTCATGTAACCAATCACATATGTGCAAATACATTCCTTATGATGGAGTCTTCGTTAATAGTCAACAGTGATGTATAGTGTCGAATGTATTTCGAAACTGTGGAAAGAAGGAATGCACTTGATTGGCGACTCCATGGAGTGTTCTGTGCGCCACGACCAAATAATTGATAGAATTGGAAGGAGAATCTGCATTGGTCTTTTTTTTTTGTTTTGTTTTATTATCCGTAAAATCGATTTTCGGTCACTTAGTGACCATGCTTAGTGCTGTAAAATATAATTAAAATTGGTAGGCACTGGTATCAACAAGCTTAGAGCGATCACATATTGTATTTTACAGCACTGAGGATGTTCACTAAGTGACCGAAAATCGATTTGCAGATAATAAAACAAAAAAATACGACCAATTCTGATTCTCCTTCCAATTCTTGGAATGTACTTGTTCATCTGTACGTACTGTTTGCAAGCTGTGTCTACTCTGACATTCATTATCCTTAAATTTCTTCTACACATCATGAAGACCATGACGTCGACAGGGCATTGAATTCTAACCTTCCGTTTTCTAGAAATGAAGTTCTTTGAGTCTACCTTCTTTGCAGAAAAGTAATGAATTTTCGGCGTACTGTCATTTTAACTCCTCTGGTTGCTGACTTAATCACTTTATAAAGGCTCTGTTCGTCTAATACGCAGCAAAGGTCCTTTGGTTTATTAGAATGAAATAATACGACACAGATATTAAACACAAGAAGACTTTCGCTGCAACTGAAAATCTTATTTAGGAATAAGTACCCTAATAATCTGTAGGACTTTCGGGTCACCTGTTCGAAGGTCTAGTCGGCATTCGTCCCACTCCTGAGATACCGTTTGCTGCTCCCCTTACACACCTGGCGCACCTAGATCTTCCTCCGCTAATTGGCTATAACTCTGTTTTTTGCAGAAGCTCTGTTGTCAACCCTTTCACGAGAGTTTCATTTTAAAGCTATGCGTCAATGACCCGCGGCTCGAATGCCGTATGAAGCCCCACTGAATCGGATGTTCAATTAACGTTTAATTTTCCCACCGGAGCTATTTACATATTAATTAGAGTTGCTTCCGATCTGGTTATCGTTTTTTCGTCAGTAGCATCAGCATTTTTATGCTCTCTCAGCCACATACCAGGAAGTATTGAACGGTTCTAACCAATTGTACGAGTATTTTGCTGCGCGTTGCTATTGTAATCAACATGGCCCTGTGGCGTTATAATTATTTGAACCTGACTTACGCAAACAATACGTCGATCACAATCGGTGAAATCATCGTTGAGAAGGTAGGGATTCTTACTGATATCAATCTAGGTGAAGCACAAACCCGTTCAATTTTTTTAATGATTTTAATTATTGGCATCCAGCATTAGGTTTTGCAATTCAGATAATTTATGTAAAGATTCAACGCTACGCCGTTAGAAATTTCCAAACACTCTCCAATGATAGAAGATCGAGATACAATGTTCTTTACGTAAATCGAGGAAATCAGTCTACATCGCTAAACCTCATATTCATGTAAACAGATTCGATGCTCGAGCACTGAGTGACAGTCATTTAATACATAAGGAATTCCCTTATTTCCTCAAATCTACCCGTGCTTCTATTCTCGACCTCTATATAGAAGGACCACAGAAAGCAATTTTTTTCCTTCGTTATACATGTAAGGGGTGTTTCATAATTGGTCTTATTGGATTGTAGGGAATGTAGAGGGGTCTCATGAGATGAAGTTTTGAGAAGAAACTCATGTCCGGACAGAGTATAGAATTCAAATGAGGAAAAGTTGCAAACGGAGCAACTTAGAAGTACACTACTGCCCATTGAAATTGCTGCACCACGAAGATGACGTGCTAAAGACGCGAAATTTAACCGACAGGAAGAAGATGCTGTGATATGCAAATGTTTAGCTTTTCAGATCATTCACACAAGGCTGGCGCCAGCGGCGACACCTACAACGTGCTGACACGAGGAAAGTTTGCAACCGATTTCTCATACACAAACAGCAGTTGACCGGCTTTCCCTGGTGAAACGTTGTTGTTATGTCTCGTGTATGGAGAAGAATACGTATCATCATGTTTCCGACTTTGATAAAGGTATTGATTGTAGCCTATCGGGATTGCAGTTTATCGTTTCGCGACATTTCTGCTCGCGTTGGTCGAGATCCAATGACTGTTAGCAGAATATGGAGTCGGTGGGTTCAGGAGGGTAATACGGAACGCCGTGCTGGATCCCAACGGCCTCGTATCACTAGCAATCGAGATGACAGGCATCATATTCGCATGGCTGTAACGGATCGTGCAGCCACGTCTCGATCCCTGAGTCAACAGATGGGGACGTTTGCAAGACAACAACCATCTGCACGAACAGTTCGACGACCCTTGCAGCAGCATGGACTATCAGCTCGGAGACGACGGCTGCGGTTACCCTTGACGCTGCATCACAGACAGAAGCGCCTGCGATGATGTACTCAACAACGAAGCTGGGTGCACGAATGACAAAACGTCATTTTTTCGGATGAATCCAGGTTCTGTTTACAGCATCATGATGGTCGCATCCGTGCTTGGCGACATCGCGGTGTACGCACACTGGAAGTGTGTATTCGTCATCGCCATACTGTCGTATCACCCGGCGTGATGGTATGGGGTGCCATTGGTTAAACGTCTCGGTCACCTCTTGTTCGTATTGACGGTACTCTGAACAGTGGACGTTACATTTCAGATGTGTTACGAACCGCGGCTCTACCCTTCATTCGATCCCTGCGATACCCTACATTTCAGCAGGATAATGGACGACTGCATGTTGCAGGTCCTGTACGGGCCTTTCTGGATACAGAAAATGTTCGAATGCTGCCCTGGCCAGCACATTCTCCAAATCTCTCACCAATTGAAAACGTCTGGTCAATGGTGGCCGAGCAACTGGCTCGTCACAATACGCCAGTCACTACTCTTGATAAGTTGTGGCGTCGTGTTGAAGCTGCATGAGCAGCTGTACCTGTACACGGCATCCAAGTTCTGTCTGACTCAATGCTCAGGCGAATCAAGGCCGTTATTACGGCCAGAGGTAGTTGTTCTGGGTACTGATTTCTCAGGATCTATGCAACCAAACTGCGTGAAAATGTAATCACATTTCACTTCTAGTATAATATATTTGTCCAATGAATACCCGTTTATCATCTGCATTTCTTCTTGGTGTAGCAGTTTTAATGGCCAGTAGTGTAGGTATCCTCGCAGTAAGGAAGCAGCTTAAATCACTCAATAAAAACAAGTCTTCCGGTCCAGACTGTATACCAATAAGGCTGCTTTTTGAGTACGCTGATGTAATAGCTCCACACTTCAACAATCATATACAACCGCTCGCTCGACGAAAGATCCTTACCTAGAGAATGGGGAGGAAGTTATACAGGTCACTCCAATATTCTAAAAAAGATAAGAGGAGTAATACATTAAAACACAGGCCCATATCATTAAACGTGATATGCAGCAGGATTTTGGAACAAATTTTGTCTTCGAACAATATGAATTACCTGGAAGAGAACATCCATTGAAACACAGTCAACACGGATTTAGAAAATATCGTTCTTGTGAAAAACAGCTAGCTCCTCACTCACACGAAGTGTTGATTGGTGTCGAAAAGGGATCTAGAATTGTTTGTTTCTAGATTTCCAAAAGGCTTTTGACAGTGTACCTCACAAGCGGCTTGTAATCAAACTGCATGCATATGGAATATCGTCTCAGTTATCTGACTGAATTCATTATTTACTCTCAGAGAGGTCACAGTTCATAGTAACTGACGGAAACTTATCAAGTAGAACGGAAGCAATTTCTGTCGTCCCCCAGGGTATTGTTGTAGGCCCTATGCTGTTCCGTGTCTATATAAACGATTTTAGGACACAATATGAGCAGCTGCTTTAGGGTGCTTGCAGATGATGCTGTCGTTTATCGTCTAATAAAGAAAGACGTCAGAAGATCAAAATAAATCGCTAAACAATTTAGAAAATAAATCTGTCTGGAACGAAAATTGACAAGTGTGAAGTCAACCAAATGTGAAGGAATCCGTTAAACTTCCGTCACACTATAAATCAGTCAAATCTAATGGCCGTAAATTCAGCTAATTACCTAGGAATTACAATTAGAAACAAATTAAATTTGAAAGTACACGTAGAAAATGTAGTGGGGAAGGCGAACCAAAGACTGCGTTTTATTGGCAGAACACTTAGGAAACGTAACAGATCTACTAAAGGGACTGCCTACACTACGCTTGTCCGTCCTCTTTTGCAGTACTGCTACGCGGTCTGGAATACTTACCAGACAGAACCAGCGGAGTACATGGTTGAAGTTCAGATAAGAGCAGCACGTATTTTATTATCGCAAAATAGGGAATACAGTGTCGCTGACATGATACAGGATTTGGGGTGGACATCACTAAAACAAAGGCGTTTTTCGTTTCTTCGGAATCTTCTCACAAAATGTCAATCACCAATATCCTCCTCCGAATGCGAGAATATTTTGTTGACGCCGATCTACACAGGGAGTAATGATCATCATCATAATATCACAGCTTTCACGGAAAGATACAGGTGTTCGTTTCTTCCGCGCCCTGTTCGAGATTGGAATAATAGAGAATTATTGTGAACGTGGTTCGATGAACCCTCTAACAGGCACTTAAGTGCAAATTTCAGCGTATCCCTGTAGATGTAGATGTAGATATCTCACGCAGATTTTTGTTGCAGTTACTATGCAGTATAAACAACTTTAAAATGTTGGACTCTACTTTATCTCTACCTTCTACTTCTTTTTACGACGTAATCTTTATTGCCCGCACGTAGTTAAACATTAATAAATGCTAGCAGTTAGAAATGTTCGTAGGTCACTATTCCGCACAGCACGTTTTAATTAAATAAACTTTGCACACGTGATTCAAATTGAGCGCTCCATGTTCTGCGTGCATTTCGCAAGCAACCGCTTTCATTTATCCCGAATCAATAACTATCATAAATAACCGATAAGATATTTATACAAAACAAAATATTATTTCTTCCAAGAATGCAATATTGT
Organism: Schistocerca serialis cubense; assembly: GCF_023864345.2. Lineage (NCBI taxonomy): Eukaryota > Metazoa > Arthropoda > Insecta > Orthoptera > Acrididae > Schistocerca > Schistocerca serialis. Next base: position 771,780,546 of record NC_064641.1, on the reverse strand, counting down.
GTCAAAATCATTCATTTGACACCTGTTACCGTCAGATGAAGTAAGTCAACAGTTACGTTGCGATCTCTGAGTTCGTAGTCTGTACGGCATTCGTTTACAACGGAAGCTCATAGACTACCACATGAACAGACAAAGTGGACATTTGCAACACAAATTAATCCAATATTATTTTGTGAAGTCTCTTGTTCAGATCATACATTTTTCCATGAAACATAATCTGGAATATTTTCTACGTAAATTGAGACGTCTTGCTGGTATTTCTGGAAAAATAACATTCGTTAGCTTCCAGTTTCATTCCTTCCTTGTTACAGTCCTCCCCTCGATCGTTCGTTTGTTCATTCTTCCCTCCTCATCCTCCTGAAACGTAACACTTTTCCCGCTTTTCCGCTTCAGCTCAACTTTAGGCATACAGTTTCGTTCTTGCCGCATGTGTAGACTGTGCTCCTTTGGCTATGGTTTCCTCGATATTATAGCTTTTGATCTTCTAGGTTACTGCTGGGACAGTTTTTCTCCGTTTTTTAGGGCCACCTTTTGCTACATTTCTTCACGTGTCCGATCTATGACGCCTGCTCTGAACGCAAATAATACATACATCTGAAGAAGTGTGCATTTTCTACATCGGTGGACAGTCTAGGTCTGGTGTTAAAGCTCAGTGCAGAGAATTCATTTAAAGAATTATTTGTACAGTTGGAAAAAATAGAATTCATAAAGGTAGGAAAGAGGCAGCCATGAATAACAAATGGAATACCAACAGTAATAAAGAAACGACAAAAATGTAAAATATTTGAGAGTAAAAATCTATAATGAAAGTCAAATATGAATGAATTTACCCATAAAATTATAAGATCTACAAAAGAACTAAAACATCGAAATACTTCACAAAGTATAGTATAAAACTTTTTAGGAATAAAAGCAAGACAGTTAGTGTAACTGATACAATAATACCTAGTTACAACATTAATATACAGTAAATTAATAGACAAATCTTTGGTAATCACATTTTATAATTCACAAATAAAAACGACATAGGAAATAAATAACCTATATCCACTGAATTTAATGAACTTTTAGAAAGAAATTCTGGAACCATATGTAACAAGAAGTTGTAATCAGTTTTCATAATGTCATATCAAAATGGCCTCATTTATGGAAACGAATTCTGAACTCACGGCCAATACTATAAATTAATTATAAATACCTCAGGAAAGATGTACGCTCCTACCATTTGTAACCTTAGAAGACAGAACGAAATTTGAGGCTCCACGATAGTCATTTATGAAAGAAAATTTCAGGGAGAAGAAATGTTAATTGGACAGGGCTTCGGCATTTGTAGTAGTCTGGTAGATGACAGCTGCATTTTGTTAGCTACACTCCTGGAAATGGAAAAAAGAACACATTGACACCGGTGTGTCAGACCCACCATACTTGCTCCGGACACTGCGAGAGGGCTGTACAAGCAATGATCACACGCACGGCACAGCGGACACACCAGGAACCGCGGTGTTGGCCGTCGAATGGCGCTAGCTGCGCAGCATTTGTGCACCGCCGCCGTCAGTGTCAGCCAGTTTGCCGTGGCATACGGAGCTCAATCGCAGTCTTTAACACTGGTAGCATGCCGCGACAGCGTGGACGTGAACCGTATGTGCAGTTGACGGACTTTGAGCGAGGGCGTATAGTGGGCATGCGGGAGGCCGGGTGGACGTACCGCCGAATTGCTCAACACGTGGGGCGTGAGGTCTCCACAGTACATCGATGTTGTCGCCAGTGGTCGGCGGAAGGTGCACGTGCCCGTCGACCTGGGACCGGACCGCAGCGACGCACGGATGCACGCCAAGACCATAGGATCCTACGCAGTGCCGTAGGGGACCGCACCGCCACTTCCCAGCAAATTAGGGACACTGTTGCTCCTGGGGTATCGGCGAGGACCATTCGCAACCGTCTCCATGAAGCTGCGCTACGGTCCCGCACACCGTTAGGCCGTCTTCCGCTCACGCCCCAACATCGTGCAGCCCGCCTCCAGTGGTGTCGCGACAGGCGTGAATGGAGGGACGAATGGAGACGTGTCGTCTTCAGCGATGAGAGTCGCTTCTGCCTTGGTGCCAATGATGGTCGTATGCGTGTTTGGCGCCGTGCAGGTGAGCGCCACAATCAGGACTGCATACGACCGAGGCACACAGGGCCAACACCCGGCATCATGGTGTGGGGAGCGATCTCCTACACTGGCCGTACACCACTGGTGATCGTCGAGGGGACACTGAATAGTGCACGGTACATCCAAACCGTCATCGAACCCATCGTTCTACCATTCCTAGACCGGCAAGGGAACTTGCTGTTCCAACAGGACAATGCACGTCCGCATGTATCCCGTGCCACCCAACGTACTCTAGAAGGTGTAAGTCAACTACCCTGGCCAGCAAGATCTCCGGATCTATCCCCCATTGAGCATGTTTGGGACTGGATGAAGCGTCGTCTCACGCGGTCTGCACGTCCAGCACGAACGCTGGTCCAACTGAGACGCCAGGTGGAAATGGCATGGCAACCCGTTCCACAGGACTACATCCAGCATCTCTACGATCGTCTCCATGGGAGAATAGCAGCCTGCATTGCTGCGAAAGGTGGATATACACTGTACTAGTGCCGACATTGTGCATGCTCTGTTGCCTGTGTCTATGTGCCTGTGGTTCTGTCAGTGTGATCATGTGATGTATCTGACCCCAGGAATGTGTCAATAAAGTTTCCCCTTCCTGGGACAATGAATTCACGGTGTTCTTATTTCAATTTCCAGGAGTGTATAATGTCAACTTTAAATACACGCACGCTGGGATGTTAAACGGATTTAAAGTGCGTTTTCAGACAAAAGATGTTGCTGAGGTTTACATATTCGTTAATTTATCGCGTTCTGCTACTCAGATATAAAATGCTGTGGTCCCTAACATTTCAGTAGGATGTGTGCGTTTTTAAAGCTAAAATGGTGTACTAGTTTTGGCTGAGGTATATTTAGATGCCTAATTGAGAAATTTTTCTTTCTTCTTGCACGCTGATACCGTACTTTCACCAAGTAAGATTTTTACACCTGTCTAGTAGACGTCAATGTGATAGGTGCGTATATTTTTAATGTTGACGACGGCGACCAGAGAGCAGGAAGGGGATGAAATCCAGAACCGACATATAACCTAGTCCTGTGTAATCTCACCGACGAGACTGACAAACACTATGTAGCCATTGAGGAATGGATAATAATGATGCCTAATACCTTCATTGTACGAGGCACAATGGAGAAGTTCAGTATTTAACCCAGGACACAACGTGCGGTGATCGGAGACTTTTTGAAATCATCTCACTCCCGTAGACAACTGAATAATGATAATGAAAATTTCGCGTGTTATCGAAATCGGGTCCGGGGATGGGACTGTGGAAATTAATTATCTCTTTCAAGGAAACCTGTTATGAGTAATATCTTCATAAAAAACTACACAGGTTGTTTGGAAATTACTTTTACAAACTTTGAAGACACGTTCCTTGCACTAATACAGGTAAATAACGTATGTGCGAAAATCCTTCGTTTTCAAGTTATTAATGGAAGTTTACAATTTACGTGATTGGAACTGATCAACAAAAACTGCATAATTAATGTTCGGAACGTCCTCTTCTTGGTTCTAAACAGACATGCAACGACCGAATCATAGACTGTCGCACCCTTAAAAATGCTCCATGACGGTTTTGAATAGTTTCACAAGTTTCCATGACACGTCGATCGAAAGTTTCTACATCCGGGTGGTCTGCTGCGTAGACGTATTGTTTAAGGTGGTCCCAGAGATGGTAATTCCCAGAGATGGTAATCCAAAGGACTGAGGCAGGAGGAACGTGGACTAAATGTAACTGGTACTCCCCTAACTATCCATCTGTCTTGGCAGTTACCAGCCGGTAGATCTCGAACACTAAGAATGAAATGTGCCAGACCTCCATCAAGCGCAAATAACACGTCTTTATATTTGTATGGACAGATCTTCTAGTAAGTCTGGAGGGTGTTCTGAATGAAGTCCCTCTAGTCAACACCTCTAAGACCTGTGGCCCAACCAGAAAGCCACTTGCAATGCCAACCCACACATTAATCTTAAACTGACGCTGATGCCTAGTTTGTGCAACAAAGCACCTGCTAGGTTCTCCAATGTTGGATGATCAGCAGTCGTAATGACCCAAACACGTTGAAGATGATACGGACACATGTTGCTCGTGAAGAACCCTCCGTGTTGACCATAGCGAAATAACATATACCAGTGTCACTTACCTTACGCTTCTTCGACAGCTCGTATAACTTGCTCTTCCTGGTCAAGTGTGCAACAGTCAAGACTCTGTGGTGTTATGGATCCTGTCTCGGCCACGTGACGGTACACAGCAGCAAAGGTTGGATGACTCAGCTGTCTTCGGTCTGGAAACGCCGTCCGCTGCAGCCGTGCAGCCTCGTGTCCATTAACATTCGCGTGGTCGCGCATGAAACTCATGTCCGCCGACTCGCGAAATGAATATTCTTCCACCTCTGAGCGTAGCACTTCCAGCTAACTCACTTTCTGCAGCAAATGTTCATGTTAGCCATGTTCAAGACAGACGAATGACGAATGTAAACAAGTCCTTCTGCCAACACAACGCCATCTAGTATACAATGAGTCAGAGGAGTTCATAGATAAGTGAAGTTGTTGGATTGTACCTGGAAAGCTGTTGAACGCCAACCATCAATAGTAACACGAAAACGAAAGATTTAAGGACATATATTCATATAAACTTACTTTTTCTTGTTTTGACGTTTTCATCTGTATGAAGATTCCTCTGTAACATTTCTATGAATTTTTTCGATCTAGAGGCCACATTCGGAACTGTCTCTCTGAGTTGAATAAAACTTCCATAACATGACACCGATTTATCGGTTGGCCGGTAGCGAAAGTTTCTGCCTCAAAACGCAAGATATTCGAAATACTCCATTTTGGAACAGTTTCTTTAGCGAAATAGCACGAAGATACGACACACCTCTTCTTCTGCTTGCAAACCGTTTCTGTGCTGCACTTGTTGTCTTTAATTCGGGTGGCTAGACAACAAAATTCTACATTTTTTTCTATTTTAATTCTTTCAATTATGATTCACGTTAACTTCTAACTTTCTACTTCCATACTATCACAGTTTTAGGTTTTTGACTATTAATTCTGATTGAGTCATTGACATTGTCTTGATCGCATAAATCAGTAACGGTATTAAAGTTTGAGACTGAAACGATTTCAAAAAAATGTAAATGTTAGATCACATGTTCCATAGAAAAGGTCTAGTGTCATGTAAATTGTAAGTTCAAACTTCTTCCCAACTGTTGCAAATTTAGAAAAAAAATTCTGTATATGTCTTTCACTATCAGATATCAATTTCAAATCATCCTCAGATTTTATGCAGTGACGGGAACTGTGTTCCCTTTTGCTCCAAATGTTTTCTTGTTGAAGAGTTCCATAGCTTATTCGAAGAATAGGTCGGAAAAATATGGTAATAACGAGCATACCTGCCTGACGCATTTTTTAATTTTAGTTTTACAATGCTCTCAATTAATGTCATTCCCCATACTCTGGTTTTTGTATCTATTTAATAGTTTTCTTAAATCACTCCAGTGTATCTTAACCCTCCGGTGGGCGCGCCTGCGGCAAATAGCCGCAAGATTCAGTTTTCTGTTAGTATCATAGATAGCGTTACAGTTGCGTCCATGTCCAGATACGTATTTGTTGTTCTCAACGGATGTCACCACTTACTACATTTGCGCTATTCATGCTTTCAGCAGTTTGGTCGCTATTGTTGTTTGAAACGCGAGTGTTGCTTTTGCGGTGTGTTTACCGCTACGTGCCTTGTGATGTAAGTATTTTCTGTACTTGTGTTTTCCTTTCGCCTTAAGGCAATCTCTCTCAACCGTGATTTATTTTCAGATAATATTCTTAAGAGTTTATTTTATCATCAAGAACATTAACACATTTAATCACACTATGTAAGCATGGAAGTAGTTGCCAGGGAGTAACTGATGAAATCATAACCAAATTCCTTTTAACAAATGGGAATTTTATTCACTTTAATAGCGCCTAAAAGCATTTTTTAAAAGAAACAGATTTAAAATTATAATCAGAAAGCACCCTCTAAATAGCAAAGTTACAATTTATTCAGAGGCAGAAAGAAACAAGTTTCGACTGTACGAGCTTTCGGGCAGAGAACCTTGCCACTCCCTTTTGACACGGCCGTAGTTACGACCGCTCACAACAGCCTCTGAAAGACTACACTGGTGCAAATGTGCAACACACCAGATAATTTTAAACTAAGAGTTTTAACAATTTACACAAGCACAAAAACTATGAATCCCCCTGAAACACCCACGTTTAAATTCCTTATTGGGTTTGGTGTAATTTACCGAAGCCGCCAAACAGTCAATATTTACGATTAAATGACCGTGTGTTTTTGATGGATGAAAGGCTGTTGGTTCTTCTGCTGTGGTTTCGGGGGTATTTCAACCGAGTGCGGCTGTTCTGAGACGGAATAGTTAATGACTGAAAGTTTACAAACTGATATATATTTTCTACTAACACACAAACTCTGAGACAGTTGCTACCTTCACCTTACACATCTAGTCACAGTTACATGTTTTTATTGGTTGCTGATTTCAAGTACTTCGTCACACGCAATGATGATGGTTAACATTCACAACAATCCTCACTGCAATCCATAGTTGTTGCTGGCCGACGCGGTTGACGCGAAACACGTAACTCGGCACTTGTCACTTATGGTTTTATATCACTCGCGAATCGGTATCGATGAGGGTCCATCCCACGATGATCAGGGGGACGCGCTCACTCGTCATACTTCGGTGAATTTACCGTTTACTACTCACTCGACCACCATTCTTGCCCGTCTCTCCAGTACTACAGCTCACTCCACACTTTCCAGTACTACTGCTCACTCGACACTAGTCTCACTGCCTCGTGCAGCACTCGACAATCGACTCCTGTCTGCTATCGAACTGAACGTCGGATACTAGCATCTATGTTCGTGGGATCACGGATCCCTTACACCCCGTAGGAGGACTGGAAATGGTACAAAACACTAACAATTAAAATGTTAACCTTGCCGCCGAATGCGCAACTTGATTTTAACTTCTAAGAAAAGTCTTACGGCGAAAGGGTGGCAACTTTACTTACTAACATGATCATTTAAATAAAATACCATGAAATGCAATCTTATATAAAATTCGAAAAGGTTGGCCAAACAATAGTTAAGATGCTCTATAGTACACAGATACCGCCTCTCAAGATTATAGGCAATACTATCAAAGTTTCCAAAGATCAAAACATATTTCAGGTATTAGGCCGTTACACTCCAAGCAATAAATTCGTTAACACACCAAATCCGACAAACATGACAGAGGCAGCTACTAACGGACGGTAGATTGATAGGGAGATTACCGAACAACCCGAACCGCAGGTTGCTCTAACCCGACCCAACTCCACAAGGGAGAAACTGACCCACCAAATTTATAAACAACCACCTTCCCGCGGGTGGGCAAACGGAGAATAATGGTGGGACGACCCCAACGCAAAACGGCTGGTGACCTCACCAAGAAAACAAGTAGAATTTAACAAGAGTAAATCAAACAACATATCACCAATCACTTAACTTCTAATAAACTGCGATTTCTGGAGAAGACCTGGCGCAGCACCCCCAAATCACTCTCCCGAACCGCCCGCTGCCAGCCGCTTCAACGGACGCAGGAAGGCGCGCCGATCTCCCGTCTCACGGCGTCGCAGCTCGCACCTACCAGACTGATGTCGTGGGTTGACTCCTGTTGCTCTCGTGTCGACCGCGAAGTCACTACCCCTCGCTAAACGCCGCGGCCCACTAGCCTCACGTGGCGACCTCACATGCGCCGACGCTCAAGACGGACAAGTCATCATGTGTGTCAGTGCGCGACCGACCAACCGATCGATCCAACCGCCAATGACCATTGCCTGAGTAGAGCAGACTGGCGGCCTAACGCAGAGACTCAGATGCAGGAACTAAGCCCCGACCGGGCGGCCACTCGCTGAGTTCTCTTACCGACGGAGTGGAAAGACTCTCATTTTGCCGGCTTTAAAGTTTGATCAGAACGACAGACATACCAGCACTCCGAACGACAGACAGACACTAACTGCCTAACAAATGCGGACGAGGGGCAGACTAGCAAGCTGGGGACGAGAGACTGACCCAGACTGACTGACTGGCGAGCTCATAGCCCCCCTTAAATGCACATGAACAGGCAACCTTTCCCACCAGAGGGAGACACCAAAGCTGCGATTGCCACAGCGGCGCCACCGCCAAAAACGGAGCGCGACTGCTTCACACTACGAGCTACGGCGCGCTCTTAAAAACAGCAATTTTTACCACGGCTCACTTTCTTTTGTATCAGTATATAATGAATATTCGAATCGAATCAAAGTTCCTATATGCAATTTTCATTACTTTTTTACACTCTTGGATACTGATTTGCTACAATATATTACTTTTACAATAACATGTGTTTCCTTAGGTCTCATAAAAGCGTGGATATGGAGAAAAAGAAGGCACCGTCTAACTGTGCGTCCTGAAGACTATGAGAGAGTACTGCGAGAATTGTCAGAAGAAGAATTACAAGAATTGTCAGATTCGTGTGAATTTGAGTCGGAAGAGGAAGTTATTGAAGAAGAAAACCACAGCAGTGACTCCGAACAATCAACAGAGGAAACAGATGATCACCTGGTTGAATAGCAGAGACAACAAACAGAGGATTGGAAACGTTACCTGGTCAGACGAGTCTCGTTTCAAATTTTATCGAGCGGATGGACGTGTACGCGTATGGAGACAACCTCATGAATCCATTGAACCTACATGTCAGCAGGGGACTGTTCAAGCTGGTGGAGGCTCTGTAATGTGGTGGATCGTGTGCAGTTAGAGTGATATGGGACCCCTGATACGTCTATATACGACTCCGACAGGTGACAAGTACGTAAGCATCCTATCTGATCACTTGCATCCATTCATGTCCGCTGTGCATTTCGACGGACTTGGGCAATTCGAGCAGGACAATGCGACATCCCACACATCCAAAATTGCTACAGAGTGGCGCCAGGAACACTCTTTTGAGTTTAAAAAGTGCCGCTGGCCACCAAACTCCGCAGACACGAACATTATTGAGCATATCTCTCTGAGGCAGAGCCTCGGTGTTGCCGTAGCTTCATAGAGCTTCTCCCGCAGCCGTTTTGTCTTCATAGTTGAAATCTGGCTACGTGCTGCCAGCTGTCAGGGATCGATTCGGCTATAGCTAATTGTAAGACATTGATTCGGATGTTACTGTCAAGAGCTTGCAGAGTTCTGCTAAGAGTCAAGACAGTCAACAAAAATATTCGCCTTAATATGAATAAAGGTCGACATTAAAAAGTTACTACATAACGCAAGCAGTCGTCTCTCATGACTCGTAAATATGCTCGAAATTATTAACAGGCAAAGTCAGAGAAAAGCTCAAGTCGAAAGGTATCCAAAAGCCCTAGAAACTTCTGCACCTAGCGAGTGTGAGAGCTACGGCGCGGACACGATCTGTTACACATAATTTCTTTCTTCCACAGTTCTACTACACTCCTGGAAATTGAAATAAGAACACCGTGAATTCATTGTCCCAGGAAGGGGAAACTTTATTGACACATTCCTGTGGTCAGATACATCACATGATCACACTGACAGAACCACAGGCACATAGACACAGGCAACAGAGCATGCACAATGTCGGCACTAGTACAGTGTATATCCACCTTTCGCAGCAATGCAGGCTGCTATTCTCCCATGGAGACGATCGTAGAGATGCTGGATGTAGTCCTGTGGAACGGCTTGCCATGCCATTTCCACCTGGCGCCTCAGTTGGACCAGCGTTCGTGCTGGACCTGCAGACCGCGTGAGACGACGCTTCATCCAGTCCCAAACATGCTCAATGGGGGACAGATCCGGAGATCTTGCTGGCCAGGGTAGTTGACTCACACCTTCTAGAGCACGTTGGGTGGCACGGGATACATGCGGACGTGCATTGTCCTGTTGGAACAGCAAGTTCCCTTGCCGGTCTAGGAATGGTAGAACGATGGGTTCGATGACGGTTTGGATGTACCGTGCACTATTCAGTGTCCCCTCGACGATCACCAGTGGTGTACAGCCAGTGTAGGAGATCGCTCCCCACACCATGATGCCGGGTGTTGGCCCTGTGTGCCTCGGTCGTATGCAGTCCTGATTGTGGCGCTCACCTGCACGGCGCCAAACACGCATACGACCATCATTGGCACCAAGGCAGAAGCGACTCTCATCGCTGAAGACGACACGTCTCCATTCGTCCCTCCATTCACGCCTGTCGCGACACCACTGGAGGCGGGCTGCACGATGTTGGGGCGTGAGCGGAAGACGGCCTAACGGTGTGCGGGACCGTAGCCCAGCTTCATGGAGACGGTTGCGAATGGTCCTCGCCGATACCCCAGGAGCAACAGTGTCCCTAATTTGCTGGGAAGTGGCGGTGCGGTCCCCTACGGCACTGCGTAGGATCCTACGGTCTTGGCGTGCATCCGTGCGTCGCTGCGGTCCGGTCCCAGGTCGACGGGCACGTGCACCTTCCGCCGACCACTGGCGACAACATCGATGTACTGTGGAGACCTCACGCCCCACGTGTTGAGCAATTCGGCGGTACGTCCACCCGGCCTCCCGCATGCCCACTATACGCCCTCGCTCAAAGTCCGTCAACTGCACATACGGTTCACGTCCACGCTGTCGCGGCATGCTACCAGTGTTAAAGACTGCGATGGAGCTCCGTATGCCACGGCAAACTGGCTGACACTGACGGCGGCGGTGCACAAATGCTGCGCAGCTAGCGCCATTCGACGGCCAACACCGCGGTTCCTGGTGTGTCCGCTGTGCCGTGCGTGTGATCATTGCTTGTACAGCCCTCTCGCAGTGTCCGGAGCAAGTATGGTGGGTCTGACACACCGGAGTCAATGTGTTCTTTTTTCCATTTCCAGGAGTGTAGATTTCAGCTGGCAACTCACGTGGGCCAGAAGATATGTTTAGTTACAATTCTTTCAGCGTTGCTTGAGATTCCATCTGTCCCCCAAGGTTTTCTGTGTTCCATTAGCTTTCCTTTTTTTAGTGTATTGATTACTTTTTTGTTACAGTTTCGTCCTCTTTAGTTCATAATGTTAATGTATTACTGTTATCCGTTAGGACGCTGAACCTTATGGCTTACCCTTTCTTTTCAAGTTCTACAATTATTTTCATGTGCACTCTTCATCTTTCTGCATTAATGTTTTACTTTCCTTACGAAGTCGAACTACACCGCTGTAAAGCTATCACGCACCATTGTCCACATCTGATCCTGTACAACTCTTGCTGGACTTTATCTGATTTCTATCCCTTCTTTATATTAATGTAAAATAGATTTGGTATCTTTTATTATAGCATGGAGCTTTCCTTCTTTTACACACTTTGTGTTTATCACCATGATATGTTCCTTAAAAAACTGAAGTAGATGTTTCCCTGTATTATTGATCATTCTTAATCCAAGTCTCCCTGCTAACCTCCTTTAAACATTACCCCCAACTGCGGCACTGAAATAATTCATTATCATTATAGTTACCTTATCACTTTTTAGTTTTCTTAGCGCTTCCATATTTCAAACTCATAAGCATATACAGAAGATGGGAAGTAGACTTGGCAGTTTAGCGGAAATCATTATCATTAAACATTTACATGATAGATGTTCATAACATCATTCCTCTTTTTTTCCGTCATGATTACTACACAGTTTCTGTCTCGTTATCCTCTTTCATTAACCATTAATCTCGGTACATCACTATTGTATCTCCCTCTCCTTGTCGTCTGATTTTCACCATGATAACATATGAATGTTATCATTGATCACAACAGTTTTGAGTTCTTCCAGTTTCCAAGCATTTAGTAGTGGCCTTCTGTTCCATGGTCCTAGCGACATCCTTCCTTTATACTGCGACGTTTTCTCTCACTGTCGGCCTGTGCCAATTTACTCATAAGCTGCCGGATCTTGGATTCTCACGAGTTACATGATCAGCAACATTCTATTCCATTTATTTTGGTCAGGGTGGGACAGAGCACGGGTACGTGATGAGATTGTTATCATGATGCATGCTTCAGTGCTACATAGTGCAAAATGTCACTTTCTTCTTCGACGTTCACTTCTCATTCACTACCTAGAAGAACAAACTCATTTTCGTTCTCTGTCTCCTCCAAATGGCCACTTCGCATATCATTGTCACTTATACATCTCGTAACCTGTTATCTTCACAGAAGCAAAGCCGGGTGAAACGAGTGCAATCACTTACATACATCGCCGACCGATGTGGCCGAGCGGTTTTAGGCGCTAGAGTCTGGAACCGCGCGACCGCTGCGGTGCAGGTTCGAATCCTGCCTTTGGCATGGATGTGTTGATGTCCTTAGGTTAGTTAGGTTGAGGTAGTTCTAACTTCTAGTGGACTGATGACCTCAGATGTTAAGTCCCATAGTGCTCAGAGCCATTTGAACCATTTGAACCATCTGCTTGAACGGTAGTCAACAGACTTTGAATGTGGAATGGTGGTTAGAGCAAGACGCAAGGGACTTCCCACATCGAAAATCAATTCAATATTACGAGATCCACTGTGTGAAGAGTATGCCGGGAACACCAAATTTCAGGCATTACCCATCACCATGGAGAACGCAGTGGGCGATGGCGTTCACTTAACGACGGAGAACAGTGGCGTTTGCTTAGTTTTCAGTGCTAACAGACAAGCAACACTGCGCGAAAAAACGCAGAAATCAATCTGGGACATACGGCGAACATATCTGTTAGGACAGTACGGCGAAATATGACTTTAATGGGCTATGGCAGCAGACGACCTACCCACGTGCCTTTGCTAAGAGACAGCAACGCCTGCAGCGCCTCATCTGGGTTCGGGACCACCTCAGTTGGATGACTAGAAGACCCAGGCCTGGTCAGAAGAGTCCCGATTTCATTTGATGTGATGGTAGGGATCGAGTGTGGCGCAGACCGCACGAAGCCATGGACCGAGGTTTTCAATAAGGCACTCTGCGACCTGGTGGTTGCTCCATATTGGTGTGGGATGAACTGTGTCCTCTGGTCCAACTGAACCGATCATTTGCTGGAAATGGCTATGTTCGGCTACTTGGAGACCATTTACAGTCAAACAATGATCGAATTATTGTGGACGACAATGCGCCATGGCACCGGACCACAATTGTTCACGATTGGTTTGATGAACATTCTCGACAATTAGAGTGAATGATTTGGCCACTCGGATCGCCCGATACGATTTCTATCGAACATTTATGGTATATAAGTGAGAGGCCAGTTCATGCACCAAATTCTGCACCGGCAACTCTTTCGCAGTTGTAGGCGGCTATAAAGGAGCATGGTTCAAATATTGCTGCAAGGGACTTCCAACGACTTTAATGAGATTTTCACTCTGCAGCGGAGTGTGCAGTGATATGAAACTTCCTGGTAGATTAAAACTGTGTGCCGGACCGAGACTCGAACTCGGGACCTTTGCTTTTCGCGGGAAAGTGCTCTACCATCTGAGCTACCCAAGCATGACTCACGCCCCGTCCTCACAGACGAGGTACTGGCAGAAATAAAGATGTGAGGACGGGGCGTGAGTCGTGCTTAGGTAGCTCAGATGGTGGAGCACTTGCCCTCGAAAGGCAAAGGTCCCGACTTCGAGTCTCGGTCCGGCACATAGTTTTAATCTGCCAGGAAGTTTCCAACAAGGTATCGAGTTGCACTACGCCGTTCAAAATGAGGTCAGACACGATATTAGAAGGTAACCTATGATCTTTGTCATCTCATTGTAGTGCGCGGATGAGTAACTGGGCTTTTGTTCGTGACTAGAGAGTCAGGATTGCTTGCCTCATTTCTTCTTCGTAATGGCCCTGTAATTTCCAGCTGCTCTTTTTTTTTTACCTGGCTTGTGGCCTGAGCTATCCATAGGCAAATAGTGTCTCACTCTTTTTAAAATGTTAAAATGTACGTCTGACTGATTAAGTTTGAACACAGGCAGGAAATAGTGGAAAATTCCATTGAGTTTTCTGTTTGAGTTTTGTCGAGTAAGCTTCGATGGAAGCAAAACACGAAGTATTTGGCGGATTCCTGGCTCCCACCAGACTGGGTGACCCTCTGGCGCTGACAGGCCGTTTTTGTGATTGGTGAAACAACGACACCACCCTAAGACGTGCCGACCAAGCGGCGACTAAGGTGCCTTTCTAAAAAGTTTGACGAACATGGAGAAGCAGGACCATGAGGTGATTAACACATGTGTGCTCTTAGTATAAGCAGGATTTCGGTAGGGTCCGTTGATTCATTTCATAATATGATGCAGGTGTTTATTGAGTAACTGTAATTCCACTTCGAAGAGTATTAATACTCTTTGGTAGTGTATGCATGGTAAAATCTTTCCAAAGTTGGCTGCCTTTCCACTTGCGAAGCATGAGTATGGCTCCATGAATAAAATTATCACTCTAATGGTTGATCAGATCTTTTTAAGCCGTTCAAACTGCATATCGGGATCGATGTCTAAATTTGCGTATCACAATTTTTATGAATTTGGTCTGTTTTTCGGCGGAATGAGTTGGAGGCGTCGGCTCGCTTATAATGTGGTCTTCCCTTAGTTTTATACGGCAGTTCTTGATTGTTATCAATACAGGCAAGCCAGGGAAGAAATTGGTAGCTCTGAGAATCAGTGGGCAATACCGTAGCCTCTCTACTATGGTGAAGTTAGTTTCTGGACCTTGTTTCCTACAACTGTGAGGCCATTATGATTACCTGCGATCCTTTCCCTTGTAATTTTGCTTCTATAACTGATGTTTGGAAGTTATTGCATTCCCAAGTGTATTCGTGTTACAATCCTTCACCAGTGTTACTATTTGTTTAATTCCGCCCCCCCCCCCCCCCCCATTACCTCTAAAGTAACCATATCGATAATTTTATCTTCTCTTTGATACTTGCTGAGTTAGTTGAGGAAAGACAGTTTGAAACATAATAAATGTTAAGTTTCATGGGAAACAACTCACTTTTGGGTCCCCCCCCCCCCCCCCCGCGTGTTCATTTTGCCATCTTTCCATTTCGCTGTAAGATCACTCAAAATGACGATGTTTCTCTGAATAGAAGAATTTACTATAACCCTTACCCTGCCGCGTCGTGAGCGTTTTGCGTCACAAATTAATGGACTCTATTCATTGATGATGTCATATAACATTGCACAGCAATGGCAAATAAAAAGAAAAGAAAGATGTATTCCAAACCAAGGGAACATCAACCTTTTAATGAAGCCTTGTTATTCGACAAATGGCAGACGTAGTATTCTGTTACTGTGCAGGGTGACTCATCTGCCCCTACGAATGTTGTTTTATGCAAACCACATTTTGTCTGTATCAGGAACAGTGTCCAGACTGACCACACTCACGTAAACGATGTTTTCTCTGTCAGTGCTTTTGGTGACTGTTGGCAAACGGAAACATAAAAAGACAACTGTGGAGTGGCCATGAGCTACATGGCATATTTGGACCAATATATGCCTTGCTTCTGACATATTTAATCTTTCGTAAATGGTTCAGAAACGCTGCCTTATGAAGTGTGTTTCACCAATGGAAAAAACGAAATTAATAGAAAATTTTAAAATTTGAAGCACAGAAGTAACGGTTTTCCGGTGTATAACTCTATGAAAAGATTAATATTTGTCTCAGCGCGTTAATGTGCTAAAGTAGTTTCATAAACAAAAGCTGTACAATAGGTCTAAGATGTCGTCGTATGCTTTACCAGTTACGGAAAATCGTCGAGATTTGGGCTACTATTTTACTTCAGCATAAAATTTGTGTGTTTTTCAATCTTTTCTTTACTTCTCGCAGTTAGATCTATAAAGTGTCATATACACTAAGTACAAAAAATTATTGAAGCACTGCCGCTTAAAATATAAGAGATATGATAAAATGAAAATACACACGAGTGGTCCATCTCACCCATGGTTGTATGGGTGAGATAGGCCAAGGTTCTGGGAGATATGGATTGTATAAAAAGGTTACGCTTAAAGAAAAAGAGTAAATTAAAATTACATATTTTTATTTTCAATATATTTTAATGAATACAGGATTATATTATTAAATATTTTAGTCAAAAACTAATTTATCAGTTTATTATAAATTTTGATTGAGTGTTGGCTTTTCTAATGAGCTGTTGGTTTTGTTTAAGCATTAGCACATCTTTCTCTCATCACAGCAATTACACTTATTATCAAATGTTGAACAACATTCAAAAATGGTTCAGATGGCTCTGAGCACTATGGGACTTAACATCTGAGGTCATCATTCCCCTAGAACTTAGAGCTACTTAAACTTAACTAACCTAAGGACATCACACACATCCATGCCCGAGGCAGGATTCGAACTTGCGACCGTAACGGTCTCGCGGTTCGAGACTGTAGCTCCGAGAACCGCTCGGCCACCCCGGCCGGCTTCATAATACATCTCAGAAAATCCAACACATTCATTTTCATCCTGTTTGTCAATTTTTTTTTTTTTTAATCTTCCTCAGTGTCGACATCTGATGAACATCATGAGCTATTTGCATATTTTTCCAGTTTAGTTTTTTAATTCTGTTTTCCACCACTAATATTTCCCTTTCGTGATTTTTTTTTTTTTTTGCTTTTTCCTTTATCTTCTTATCCCTCTTTTTCGTTACAGTTTCAATATTTTCAGCACAGTTCGCTCCTTTGTATCAAACCGCTGTCTTCATCTTAAAATTCATGTCTTTATGAATAAAATGAACAAGTGATATTTGTTTCAATAGTTTTCTCTGTGTAGGCTTAGGAATAGTCAGTTTTGAAGAGGTGATTTTGGAAGACTTAGTTTAATAGGAGTGGAGTGCAAAGTTGAAACATTGATTGACTTTAACTTTTCCAGATAACTGTGCTCTTTCCATGTGCTCGCGACCACTAAGTCTCTTGATGAGCTCTGAACTGGTTGGTTGGCCTGTGTGAAATAATGTGTCCTTCCATTTGTCTCCATAAACGTTTCTTCCGACAGATAAACATGGCCTGGGACGGCGGTCATCTTCAGTGGCATCATTCCACGTACCGCAAAGCTAAATTTAATTGCGCTCCATGTCCCCTTCATTACTCTGGTCCTTCTCTCCTCATTATGCAACCACGCGATAATGCTTTTCGACTTACCAAAACGGAGAATGTGATTCTTCTCCAGAACTAACACGAAAATAATAGCATCACTTTTGCACTAGGACTTTTAAATTTTTGTTCATCATTTTCAGCAACTATTTTTGAAGTACGTCGACGTGAAGAAATAGCTCACTAGTTGCGTTAAAAATTGTTTTTTACGCAACTGGAGCGCTATTTCTTCACATCGGAAATCTGGTTATTCCATTCACACCCCCACCCCCTGTGCAATCGGACTTCTTCTCTGTGCCACCTACACTTACTTCACACAATCATAGAAGGCTGGACGTGATGAAAGCTCAAAAAATTGTAAGACTCCTTCACACAGTAAAAGTAAAATTATGTTCTACTCCAATTCAAAAGAGCAATTTCCAATATTTACCGGAAATTTCGAAAAAATATAAAATCAAAATATCTGCACTTGATGTTGCAATGTTGATATCGATATATCGATGAACACAGACTTCGTCGATACATACAGATATTTCCTGGGATGAATATCGACATAGGGAAATATCAATATTTTATCAACAGTCCAATTTTACACCGCATTTTTTCACAAAACAGCTTCCTCACAAATAGTTATACCTATTCTCCAGCAGTGCATTTGTGAAATATGCCACTGGTCCGTTTCATTTGGCGGTCTAACTCTCCCGGATTTACACTATTCTACGATATTCTGACAATGTGTTTCACATCTCCAGAGCGAACTGGCCAACGCAGTTGTTCTGTCATGTGGGATTGCATGAAATGACGTCGGTAGCGGCAGCTGAAACATTCTGTATAGGGGGTATAGGGAACGCAGTAAATGGGCAGACATAAGTGCATGTTCCAGCCTAGAAAAATATTCATCAAGCTGTTCCATCAACTTCACGGCATGCTATCATTTGCAACAATGGTAATGTATGGCTGTCGAACTCGCATAGTTTACTCGTCGAATTTTAAGGGCAGGGTGTCGCACCTTCGCATTCTCTACGCCTAGTGCGATCGTACATTACGCAAAGTTCAATGAGCGATATACTGACAAAAACATCAGTTAGCCTGTACTTCATTAAACAGATTTCTGCCTGTTTTTTTCGGAGGGGGCTAATGCCACTCTTCCTCAGTAGCAAGCTACATCTTCATCTCAAAATAGCACCAACGTCCTCAATTACTTGTTAGGAACATTCCAATCTCTGTCTGCCCCTACGGGTTTTATCTTCTACAATATCTTCTAGTAGCATGGAGTTTTTCCCCATGATTTAATACTATTTCATCATACTGACTTCTTCTTGTCACTGTTATCCATATGTTCTTTTCCTCGCCGATTCGTCTGAGAAATACCTCATTACTTATCACTCTACTGAACTTTCAACATCCTTCCGTAACTCGACAACTCAAACCCTTATATTCTCTTATTTTCCGGTTTTCCCGGAGTCCATAATCCACTTCCATACAAAGATGTCTTCCAGGTGTACGTTGCCAGAAACTTCCCCCCTTAAGTTATAGCCTATGTTTGATACTACCAGACTTCTTTAAGCTTACAGGATACCAGAATTGCTGCACGACTTCTACAATTTGACCCCAAGTTTCGATTTTAAAATTGTCGCTAATCTCATTTCTGCAACTCAGCATTGCCTCCGTCTATTTCGGATTTCCTCATAGTACATATTCTGTGTTCATTAGACTGTTCATTCCATTCAACAGTAGCTGCAAATCTTCCTCATTCTCAGGGAGGATAGCAATGTTATCTGTTAATCCCATCATTAATATCTCCTTGTATTCTAATCCCATTCCTGAATTTATGGCTGTGGGTATACTTAAAGGAAACGATCTAATCCACACCTGTCGGCAACGTACACTCGTTAGAGGAAAGTGTGGCTCATGCACCTCACGAAATTCGAAGGCAGCAAGGTGTGCTTTCAAGAGTTCCTTGGGAAGGAGAGCTGAAGGATTTGTAACAATAAGAGGTTGTCGTCAGATGGCTATCATAGGGCAGAACGTCCCACATTCCAACAAGTATTTTGTTCTGGATATTTGTTTGTAAGAGCTTTCTCGTAATAATTTTGACTATAATTATTGCCCGTAAGAACATTCGACACCTCTTTTAAAAACTCCGTTGCGCTATTTGAGGGTCCCATGTTGTGACCCGTGTTGTGAAGCCTGCGACAGAAAGCAGGTGAAAAATGAAACAGTTATCTGACACTGGACCAGAAGCGCAAAATCAAAATTACGGACGAGTTTCAAAACTGGAGCGGAAGGTGTTAAGAGTTCATAGCTCATGTTACCCACTTGTAAGACCACCACCCTATATTTGGATCAAATGTTGGTTCTTGATTCCTACTCCTTTAGTTTGCTGTCGTATTAGTTTGGCATCGGACTCTCAATTTTGACAGCACTGCCAGGTAGCTTTACTCATACGGTACACGTATCACAGTATTGAAATATCTAACCATGTGTCTACGTGACACGTGCGCTGTCAGACTCCAAGTCTCGCTACTCTACTTAAACAAGTCAGTAACCTCCGTCCATAGGCTCTAACACGCCCACCGATACCGACCGACGGCCATGTCATCCTCCGCCAACTAATGCGGTATAGAGCGATACCGGGTCAGCACGCCACTCTCCTAGCAGTTGTCAGTTTTCGAGATCTGGAGCCGCTACTACTCAGTCAAGTAGCTCCTCAGTTGGCATCACGAAGATAAGTGCGCCCCTTTCCAGTCTTCCCACCAAGGATAAATCTCTGACAGCCGGGCGAGTGGCCGAGCGGTTCTAGGCACTACAGTCTGGAACCGCTACGGTCGCAGGTTCGAATCCTGCCTCGGACATGGATGTGTTCTAAGTTCTAGGAGACTGATGACCTCCGAAGTTAAGTCCCATAGTGCCCAGAGCCATTTCATTTCAAATCTCTGACAGTACCGGGAATCGAATCCATGTCCTCCACATGGCAGTCAGTTGCAATGGCCATCCAGTTACAGAGGCTGGCAAACATAACGATAAAGGTCTCTTGAAGTCAGAAAAAATATGTATTAAGCACTGAATTTAATTTCCTAGATAGAAATTTAAAGCTCATCCGCAAAACATTAGCATTAGACGATAACACATCAATCGAGTTAGCCATTTCTTTACTTGTTCAGTCCTGTCGCCATAATTTGTTATACGTTTTTTTCTTTTTCACGCAAAACTAACCTGAATCGGCATTTAATATTTTCGTGACTACTTTTCACACTATAATGCGCTAGTTCACACATTGCATTCGCCTACGATGCACTTTGCAGTCTCGCCCCCGCCCTCTCCCCCCGCCTGACTAGACTCCCACTCACCAAATCCACGGGCGCCAAAATGCTCCTATACTTGAGTCACGGTGTATCCCGTAGCATCTAGGAACAGCAGCTAAAATCAGTGCCGTACAACTGGCTTCCGGCCGAAACAGACCAATTAAATGTTGTTGTTGTTGTTGTGGCCTTCAGCCCTGAGACTGGTTTGATGCAGCTCTCCATGCTACTCTATCCTGTGCAAGCTTCATCTCCCAGTACCGACTGCAACCCACATCCTTCTGAATCTGCTTAGTTCATTCATCTCTTGGTCTACCTCTATGACTTTTACCCTCCACGCTGCCTTCCAATACTAAATTGGTGATCCCTCGATGTCTCAGAACATGTCCTACCAACCGATCCATTCTTCTAGTCAAGTTGTGCCACAAGCTCCTCTTCTACCCAATTCTATTCAGTACCTCCTCATTAGTCATGTGCTCTACCCATCTAATCTTCAGCATTCTTCTGCAACACCACATTTCGAAAGCTTCTATTCTCTTCTTGTCTAAACAATTTATCGTCCATGTTTCACATCCATACATGGCTACACTCCACACAAATACTTTCAGAAACGACTTACTGACACTTAAATCTATACTCGATGTTAACAAATTTTTCTTCTTCAGAAACGCTTTCCTTGCCATTGGCAGTCTACATTTTATATCCTCACTACTTCGACCATCATCAGTTATTTTGCTCCCCAAATAGCAAAGCTCCTTTACTACTTTAAGTGTTTCATTTCCTAGTCTAATTCTCTCAGCATCACCCGACTTAATTCGACTACATTCCATTATCTTCGTTTTGCTTTTGTTGATGTTCATCTTATATCCTCCTTTGAAGACACTGTCCATTCCGTTCAACTGCTCTTCTAAGTCCTTTGCTGTCTCTGACAGAATTACAATGTCATCGGCGAACCTCAGAGGTCTTATTCCTCCTCCATGGATTTTAATACATACTCCGAATTATTCTTTTGTTTCTTTCACTGCTTGCTCAATATACAGATTGAATAACATCGGGGAGAGGCTACAACCCTGTCTCGCTTCTTTCCCAACAACTGCTTCCCTTTCATACCCCTCGACTCTTATAACTGCCATCTGGTTTCTGTACAAATTGTAAATAGCCTTTCGCTCCCTGTATTTTACTCCTTCCACCTTCAGAATTTGAAAGAGAGTATTCCAGTCAACATTCTCAAAAGCTTCTCTAAGTCTACAAATGCTAGAAACGTAGGTTTGCCTTTCCTTAATCTATTTTCTAAGATAAGTCGTAGGGTCAGTATTGCCTCACGTGTTCAAACATTTCTACGGAATCCAAACTGATCTTCCCCGAGGTCGGCTTCGACCAGTTTCTCCATCCGCCTGTAAAGAATTCGTGTTAGCATTTTGCAGCTGTGACTTATAAAACTGATAGTTCGGTAATTTTCACATCTGTCAACACCTGCTTTCTTTGGGATTGGAATTATTATATTCTTCTTGAAGTCTGTGGGTATTTCGCCTGTCTCATACATCTTGCTCACCAGATGGTAGAGTTTTGTCAGGACTGGCTCTCCCAACGCCGTCAGTAATTCCAATGGAATGTTGTCTACTCCCGGGGCCTTGTTTCGACTCAGGTCTTTCAGTGCTCTGTCAAACTCTTCACGCAGTATCGTATCTCCCATTTCATCTTCATCGTCATCCTCTTCCATTTCCATTATATTGTCCTCAAGTAGGTAACCCTTGTATAGACCCTCTATATACTCCTTCCACCTTTCTGCCTTCCCTTCTTTGCTTAGGACTGGGTTTCCATCTGAGCTCTTGATATTCATATAAGTGGCTCTCTTTTCTCCAAAGGTCTCTTTAATTTTCCTGTAGGCAGTATCTCTCTTACCCCTAGAGAGATAAGCCTCTACATCCTTACATTTGTCCTCTAGCCACCCCTGATTAGCCATTTTGCACTTCCTGTCGATCTCATTTTTGAGACGTTTGTATTCCTTTTTGCCTGCTTCATTTACTGCGTTTTTATATTTTCTCCTCACATCAATTAATATCCAATATTTCTTCTGTTACCCAAGGATTTCTACCAGCCTTCGTCTTTTTACCTACTTATTCCTCTGCTGCTTTCACTACTTCATCATTCACAGCTACCCGTTCTTCTTCTACTGTATTTCTTTTCCCCATTCCTGTCAATCGTTCCCTTATGCTCTCTCTGAAACTCTGTACAACTTCTGGTTTAGTCAATTTATCCAGGTCCCCTCTCCATAAATTCCCACCTTTTTGCAGTTTCTTCGTGTAATATATAAAGAAATATGAATATTTTAGTTGGACCACTTTTTTCGCTTTGTGATAGATGGCGTTTTAATAGTCACAAACGTATGGCTCACCATTTTAGACGAACAGTTGGTAACAGTTAGGTTATTTTAAATTCAAATATAGAACTTAGGTACGTTTGAACATTTTATTTCGGTTGTTCCAATGTGATACATGTATCTTTGTGAACTTATCATTTCTGAGAACGCATGCTGTTACAGCGTGATTACCTGTAAATACCATATTAATGCAAAAAATGCTCCAAATGATGTCCGTCAACCTCTATGCATTTGACAATACGTGTAACGACATTCCTCTCAACAGCGAGTAGTTCGCCTGCCGTAATGTTCGCACATGCAATGACAATGCGCTGACGCATGTTGTCAGGCGTTGTCGGTGGATCTCGATATCAAATATCCTTCAACTTTCCCCACAGAAAGAAATCCGGGGACGTCAGATCCGGTGAACGTGCGGGCCATGGAATGGTGCTTCGATGACCAATCCACCTGTCATGAAATATGCAGTTCAATACCGCTTCAACCGCACGCGAGCTATGTGCCGGACATCCATCATGTTGGAAGTACATCGCCATTCTGTTATGCAGTGAAATATCTTGTAGTAACATCAGTAGAACATTACGTAGGAAATCAGCATACATTGCACCATTTAGATTGCCATCGATAAAATGGGGACCAATTATCCTCCCTCCCATGATGCCGCACCATACATTAACCCGCCAAGGTGGCTGATGTTCCACTTGTCGCTGCCATCGTGGATTTTCCGCTGCCCAGTAGTGCATATTGTGCCGGTTTATGTTACCGCTGTTGGTGAATGACGCTTCGTCGCTAAATAGAACGCCTGCAAAAAATCTGTCATCGTCCCGTAATTCCTCTTGTGTCCAGTGGCAGAACTGTACACGACGTTCAAAGTCGAAACCATGCAATTCCTGGTGCATAGAAATATGGTACGGGTGCATTCGATGTTGATGTAGCATTCTCAACGTCGACGTTTTTGAGATTCCCAATTCTCGCGGAATTTGTCTGCTACTGATGTGCGGATTAGCCGCGACAGCAGCTAAAACATCTACTTGCGCATCATCATTTGTTGCAGGTCGTGGTTGACGTTTCACATGTGGCTGAACACTTCCTGTTTCCTTAAATAACGTAACTATCCGGCGAACGGTACGGACACTTTAGGATGATGTCGTCCAGGATACCGAGCAGCATACATAGCACACGCCCGTTTGGCGTTTTGATCACGATAGCCATACATCAAAACGATATCGACCTTTTCCTCAATTGGTAAACGGTGCATTTTAACACGGATAATGTATCACGAAGCCAATACTGTCCGCACTAGCGGAATGTTACGTGTTACCACGTTCTTATAGGTTTGTGACTATTACGGCACCATCTGTGACAAAGCGAAAAAAGTGGTTCAACTAAAACATTCATATTTCTCTACGTACTATACGAATATGTAATTAAAAAATGGGAGTTCCTATTTTAGAAAAACGCAGTTGATGTCCGTTTGATCTATGGCAGAGCCATCTAGCGGGCCAACCATAGCGCCATGTGGTTTCCCCATTCTAGCTAGATGAGTTTCGTTTTTTGTAGATTTTTCATTTGATGATTATTTCGTGAGATACTTGGCCCCATCATTATCAATGGACCACCCTGTATAGGCGTTGCCGATGGCCGCACGGTATTCTACCTGTTTACATATATCTGTATTTGAATACTCATACCTATACCAGTTTCTTTGGCGCTTGACTGTGTTACAAGCATCTCGCATTGAAGTCCACGCTAAATTTCGAGCTTCAATAAAAGATCGTCAGCCTTGGGGATTTTGGATTAATTTAAATTGGCATGCTGTTTCGTTGTTTTGGTTGTTAATTTATTTAGTATGAATCTCTCAATTGCTTTCGCCGGCCGAAGTGGCCGTGCGGTTAAAGGCGCTGCAGTCTGGAACCGCAAGACCGCTACGGTCGCAGGTTCGAATCCTGCCTCGGGCATGGATGTTTGTGATGTCCTTAGGTTAGTTAGGTTTAACTAGTTCTAAGTTCTAGGGGACTAATGACCTCAGCAGTTGAGTCCCATAGTGCTCAGAGCCATTTGAACCATTTTTTCAATTGCTTTCGACCTATTTCTTTTAAACAAGCCACATCTGGTCTACAGTTACATTGTTACACTACTGGCCATTAAAATTGCTACAACACGAAGATGACGTCCTACAGACGCGTAATTTAACCGAGAGGAAGAAGATGCTGTGATATGCAAATGATTAGATTTTCAGAGCATTCACACAAGATTGACGCCGGTGGCGACACCTACAACGTACTAAAATGAGGAAAGTTTCCAACCGATTTCTCATACACAAACAGTAGTTGACCGGCGTTGCCTGATGAGACGTTGAATGCCTCCTGTAAGGAGGAGAAATGCGTACCATGAAGTTTCCGACTTTGATAAAGGTCGGATTGTAGCCTATTGCGAGTGCCGTTTATCGTATCGCGACATTGCTGCTCGCGTTGGTCGAGATCCAATGACTGTTAGCAGAATATGGAATCGGTGGGTTCAGGAGGGTAATAGGGAACACCGTGCTGGATCCCAACGGCCTCGTATCAGTAGCAGTAGAGATGACAGGCATCTTATCCGAATGGCTGTAACGGATCGTGCAGCCACGTCTCGATTCCTGAGTCAACAGATGGGGACGTTTGCAAGACAACAACCATCTGCACGAACAGTTCGACGACGTCGACAGCAGCATGGACTATCAGCTCGGAGACCACGGCTGCGGTTACTCTTGACGCTGCATCACAGGCAGGAGCGTCTGCGATGGTGTACTCAACGACGAACCTGGGTGCACGAATGGCGAAACGTCATTTTTTCGGATGAATCCAAGTTCTGTTTACAGCATCACGATGGTCGCATTCGTGTTTGGCGACATCGCGGTGAACGCACATTGTAAGCGTGTATTCATTATCGCCGTACTGGCGTATCACCCGGCATGCTGGTATGGGGTGCCATTGGTTACACGTCTCGGTCACCTCTTGTTCGCATTGAAGGCACTTTGAACAGTGGACGTTATATTTCAGATGTGTTACGACCCGTGGCTCTACCCTTCATTCGAAAACCTACATTTCAGCAGGATAATGCACGACCTAATGTTGCAGGTCCTGTACGGGCCTTTCTCGATGCAGAAAATGTTCGACTGCTGCCCTGGCCAGCACATTCTCCAGATCTCTCACCAATTGAAAACGTCTGATCAATGGTGGCCGAGCAACTGGCTCGTCGCAATACGCCAGTCACTACTCTTGATGAACTGCGGTATCGTGTTGAAGCTCCATGGGCAGCTGTACCTGTGCACGCCATCCAAGCTCTGTTTGACTCAATGCCCAGGCGTATCAAGGCCGTTATTACGGCCAGAGGTGGTTGTTGTGGGTACTGATTTCTCAGGATCTATGTACCCAAATTGCTTGAAAAGGTAATCACATGTCAGTTCTAGTATAATATATTTGTCCAATGAATACCCTTTTATCATCTGCATTTCTTCTTGGTGTAGCAGTTTTAATGGCCAGTAGTGTAATTTGTAACGAGTAAACATTGGCTCCTCGTAATTCCCGGAGTCGTGTGGTAGGTAGTTCGTGAACCAGCGGACACGTGTGACGCCGGCGGTCCCCCCGGCGGCGGCAGCTTCGGATCGTGGCCGGCGAGGGTCAAGTCGGCGGCAGCGGCAGCGGCACATGCTCGCCTCGCGTGGCCTGGACTTCCCGGCCGCCGAAGGAATGAGAAGTTGAGCTATGCTCATAAGTGGCGGAATGTTCTCGGAATGCAATTAGGGCAGCATTCCGCGCGGCGCGGGGAGATTGCGGGCAGCCGGCGTCACCGGCGCCGCCGGCGCTGCCGTGTGGTGCGGCTCGGCTCGGCCGCCGCGTCACCGCCGATAGAGTTATCACCGTCCGTGTAATGAAGTGCGCCGCCAGCCGCTGACAGCTAACAAGTGTTCCCCCGCGCCGCCGCCGCGAGTGCAACAAACCCGGCTCTTCCTGGAAGCGGCCTAACGGGACGCCCGCGGCCACCTCCGGCTTCTGTATGCAAAGCTGCCGTGCCCGAGTCAGTAGCGGGAGGAGCAGCAGCAGCAGCAGCGGCTAGGAAAGCCTAGCCGCCGATAAATGGCGGTGCGCGCTCCCCGCGGCTAGTGCGTGACGCACATGCGTAACGCCGCGCCTGGCCCCGTCCTGGGAAGCAGCGGGCGGCGCGATGCAAAACCGGGGCGGTTAGCGTCCTCCACTGTGCTCCGACCCTTTTTCGGTAGCGACATAGCAGAGATAGGTCGTTGAAATCTTACCAAAAGGAAAATCCTCCTCGGTATTCCAACCGAACACCACTCACTTGTGACTTCCATATTCACTGCTAAAAGAGGCGATATAGTGCTGCGGCCCTATCCATTACTGTACCGAAAAATGCTCATTTATAGCTCCATTTATCTTATACTGGCGACCTGTTTCGGCTTTGCACCGGTAACACTATGTATCTACAGTCGAGCGACTTGTATGCCGTAGTGGCAATAACTTATATCACAGAAGATAAGACCGCGGCTCGCCACTTACCTGATGGCGACCCGCTCCTCACCATTCGATCTTGCAATTTATTTACTCATTTTTATTCTCTCCCGGAAAGGCTGGGGTGAGCCCTTGTAGAATTCAGCTCTTTTGCACCTCGCCACTCTAGCTAGTACTACCCTTGAGCCCTTACACTACAATGTAGTTGTGGAAACCAGCGCTTTCCTACAGGAAACGACAT
Source organism: Schistocerca serialis cubense (assembly GCF_023864345.2). NCBI lineage: Eukaryota > Metazoa > Arthropoda > Insecta > Orthoptera > Acrididae > Schistocerca > Schistocerca serialis. The sequence goes on along the minus strand of NC_064641.1, from coordinate 771,752,872 downwards.
GCTTCTGTAAAAATATGTATTTCAACTGGACATGGTACACATATACTTTACCATCAGGCAACAGTCGCTTGGGATAAGAACCACCTACCCATCATACCCCAAGGGATACGACGTCTTAACCAATGAGATGTGTGAAAAACTGTCGCATCATGCAAATCGTTATAATGTATTATTTCTGTGCTTCATTCGCAAAATGTACTGCGCAGCTTCGTACACAAAGATAAGGAGAGGTGGGCTACAAAGCGGTGCAGGAACTGTCGCCTAAGAAATGTGGACAGGGTGGTCCATTGATAGTGACCGGGACAAAAATCTCACGAAATAAGCGTCAAACGAAAAAACTACAAAGAACGAAACTCGTCTACCTTGAAGGGGGAAACCAGATGGTGCTATGGTTGGCTCGGTAGGTGGCGCTGCCATAGGTCAAACGGATATCAAGCGCGTTTTTAAAAAATAGGAACCCCCATTTTCATTACATATTCGTGCAGTACGTAAAGAAATATGAATGTTTTAGTTTGACCACTTTTTTCGCTTTCTGATAGATGGCGCTGTAATAGTCACAAACGTATAAGTACGTGGTACCACGTAACGCCGGCCGAAGTGGCCGTGCGGTTAAAGGCGCTGCAGTCTGGAATCGCACGACCGCTACGGTCGCAGGTTCGAATCCTGCCTCGGGCATGGATGTTTGTGATGTCCTTAGGTTAGTTAGGTTTAACTAGTTCTAAGTTCTAGGGAACTAATGACCTCAGCAGTTGAGTCCCATAGTGCTCAGAGCCATTTGAACCATTTGTACCACGTAACATTCCGCCAGTGTGGACGGTATTTGCTTCGTGATACATTACCCGCTTTGAAATGGACCGTTAACGGGAGTGTGCTATGTATGCTGCTCGGTATCCTGGACGACATCATCCAAGTGTCCGGACCGTTCGCCGGATAGTTAAGTTATTTAAGGAAACAGGAAGTGTTCAAAAAATGGTTCAAATGGCTCTGAGCACTATGGGACTTAGCATCTGAGGTCATCAGTCCCCTAGACTTAGAACTACATAAACCTAACTAACCTATGGATATCACATACATCCATGCCCGAGGCAGGATTCGAACCTGCGATCGTAGCGGTCGCGCGGTTCCAGGCTGAAGCGCCTAGAACCGCTCGGCCACCCCGGCCCGCCAGGAAGTGTTCAGCCACATGTGAAACGTCAACCACGACCTGCAACAAATGATGATGCCCAAGTAGGTGGTTTAGCTGCTGTCGCAGCTAATCGACACATCAGCAACAGACAAATTGCGCGAGAATCGTGAATCTCAAAAACGTCCGTGTTGAGAATGCTACATCAACATCGATTGCACCCGTACCATATTTCTACGCACCAGGAATTGGATGGCGACGACTTTGAAAGTCGTGTACAGTTCTGCCACTGGGCACAAGAGAAATTACGGGACGATGGCAGATTTTTTGCACGCGTTCTATTTAGCGACGAAGCGTCATTCACCAATAGCGGTAACGTAAACCGCCATAATATGTACTATTGGGCAACGAAAAACCCACGATGGCTACGACAAGTAGAACATCAGCGACCTTGGAGGGTTAATGTATGGTGCGGCATTATGGGAGGAAGGATAATTGGCCCTCATTTTATCGATGGCAATCTAAATGGTGCAATGTATGCTGATTTCCTACGTAATGTTCTATCGACGTTACTACAAGATGTTTCACTGCATGACAGAATGGCGATGTACTTCCAACGTGATGGCTGTTCGGCACATGGTTGAAGCGGTGTTGCACAGCATATTTCATGACAAGTGGAATGGTCGTCAAAGCACCACACCATGGCCCGCACATTTACCGGATCTGACGTCCCCGGATTTCCTTCTGTGGGGAAAGTTGAAGGATATTTGCTATCGTGATCCACCGTCAACGCCTGAGAACATGCGTCAGCGCATTGTCAATGCATGTGCGAACATTACGGAAGGCGAACTACTCGCTATTGAGAGATATGTCGTTACACGTATTGCCAAATTCATTGAGGCTGACGGACAACATTTTGAGCATTTATTGCATTAATGTGGTATTTACAGGTAATCACGCTGTAACAGCATGCGTTCTCAGAAATGATAAGTTCACAAAGGTACATGTATCACATTGGAACAACCGAAATAAAATGTTCAAAAGTACCTACGTTCTGTCTACGTTCTGTATTTTCATTTAAAAAACCTACCTGTTACCAACTGTTCGTCTAAAATTGTGAACCATATGTTTGTGACTATTACAGAGCCATCTACCACAAAGCGAAGAAAGTGGCCCAACTAAAACATTCATAGTTCTTTACGTACTATACGAATATGTAATAAAAATGGGGTTTCCTGTATTTAAAAAAAACGCAGTTGATATGCGTTTGACCTATGGCAACGCCTACCATCGGGCCAGCCATAGCGCCATCTGGTTTCCCCCTTCAAGCTAGACAAGTTTCGTTCTCTGTAGTTTTTTCGTTTGACGCTTATTTCGTGAGATATTTGGCTCGCTCACTATCAATGGACTATCCTGTATTCCTCCAGGTGAACAAAGAACCATTACAAATGCAGCAAGAAATAGAGTCCAGCTCTCAGTGCCTACAAGGAAGAGGCTCCCTGTTCTAAAGCACAAACGATGGAGTTAAAGCCGCGACTGGGTGGTGTCTGTGTAGCAACATGTAATGAAGAGGCTCAGAGTGCCAGTGGGTTGTCTGGCCACCACCGGCAGTCCTATATTGCAGCGGCAGAGAGCGCTCATAGTTCAGAGGCGTGGCTCAGCGGGTGTGCCCTGTTGGGTCCGCCAGATCCAGGGATCTTGTACGAGCGCTATCGGCATCTGTAGGAAACCTGCAATTCTGTTGCCAATTTCACGACGCCCATGACGTGGTCTCGACCTTTGATACGACACAATAAATTTCGAAGACAGTGCCCATATACGACGCTAAATGCACCTACAGAAGTATAGCACGGTACCACACATATTTCAGAAGACATAACCTCATAAACACTGAGATGCGTGGAAAACTTCCCGGTTTTCATAACATTTAAATTTATCACTTCTTTTCTAATAATTCTACTCTTAACACATTTTGCAGACAGTATCCACACATGCCGATGAATGCACCTACAAAATTATATCATTGTACGATACATACACTCCTGGAAATTGAAATAAGAACACCGTGAATTCATTGTCCCAGGAAGGGGAAACTTTATTGACACATTCCTGGGGTCAGATACATCACATGATCACACTGACAGAACCACAGGCACATAGACACAGGCAACAGAGCATGCACAATGTCGGCACTAGTACAGTGTATATCTACCTTTCGCAGCAATGCAGGCTGCTATTCTCCCATGGAGACGATCGTAGAGATGTTGGATGTAGTCCTGTGGAACGGCTTGCCATGCCATTTCCACCTGGCGCCTCAGTTGGACCAGCGTTCGTGCTGGACGTGCAGACCGCGTGAGACGACGCTTCATCCAGTCCCAAACATGCTCAATGGGGGACAGATCCGGAGATCTTGCTGGCCAGGGTAGTTGACTTACACCTTCTAGAGCACGTTGGGTGGCACGGGATACATGCGGACGTGCATTGTCCTGTTGGAACAGCAAGTTCCCTTGCCGGTCTAGGAATGGTAGAACGATGGGTTCGATGACGGTTTGGATGTACCGTGCACTATTCAGTGTCCCCTCGACGATCACCAGTGGTGTACGGCCAGTGTAGGAGATCGCACCCCACACCATGATGCCGGGTGTTGGCCCTGTGTGCCTCGGTCGTATGCAGTCCTGATTGTGGCGCTCACCTGCACGGCGCCAGACACGCATACGACCATCATTGGCACCAAGGCAGAAGCGACTCTCATCGCTGAAGACGACACGTCTCCATTCGTCCCTCCATTCACGCCTGTCGCGACACCACTGGAGGCGGGCTGCACGATGTTGGGGCGTGAGCGGAAGACGGCCTAACGGTGTGCGGGACCGTAGCCCAGCTTCATGGAGACGGCTGCGAATGGTTCTCGCCGATACCCCAGGAGCGACAGTGTCCCTAATTTGCTGGGAAGTGGCGGTGCGGTCCCCTACGGCACTGCGTAGGATCCTACGGTCTTGGCGTGCATCCGTGCGTCGCTGCGGTCCGGTCCCAGGTCGACGGGCACGTGCACCTTCCGCCGACCACTGGCGACAACATCGATGTACTGTGGAGACCTCACGCCCCACGTGTTGAGCAATTCGGCGGTACGTCCACCCGGCCTCCCGCATGCCCACTATACGCCCTCGCTCAAAGTCCGTCAACTGCACATACGGTTCACGTCCACACTGTCGCGTGTTAAAGACTGCGATGTAGCTCCGTATGCCACGGCAAACTGGCTGACACTGACGGCGGCGGTGCACAAATGCTGCGCAGCTAGCGCCATTCGACGGCCAACACCGCGGTTCCTGGTGTGTCCGCTGTGCCGTGCGTGTGATCATTGCTTGTACAGCCCTCTCGCAGTGTCCGGAGCAAGTATGGTGGGTCTGACACACCGGTGTCAATGTGTTCTTTTTTCCATTTCCAGGAGTGTATATCAGGGGATATGACGTCATAAAATTCATATGCGTGAAAAACTGCTGCGTGATGATCGACGTTTAAATTTATTACTCTTTTGTTACTAATTGTCTTCTTGTCCTGTTTTGCAGACGGTTCTACACATGGCTCTTATTCCGGCGTATCGACAAGCGCCGGCCCGAAGGCGAATATCGCAAGGACAAAGAAGGCGGTGAGGTGACGTCAGCCCCTAGCCCGCTGACAAGGACCTCACCACGACAGGAGCGCCCTCTACCCGAAGAGAATATAAGCGCAGCCCCTGCCAGTCTCGGCGGACAGTATTCGGGCAGTATTAGCACATCACTAGGAGAGCACTACGATAGCAATGACGTGTGATCCATACCAATTGCTTACATGGACCTTGTACACAACAAAGGTTCAAATGGTTCAAATGGCTCTGAACACTATGCGACTCAACTGCTGAGGTCATTAGTCCCCTAGAACTTAGAACTAGTTAAACCTAACCAACCTAAGGACATCACAAACATCCATGCCCGAGGCAGGATTCGAACCTGCGACCGTAGCGGTCTTGCGGTTCCAGACTGCAGCGCCTTTAACCGCACGGCCACTTCGGCCGGCCACACAACAAAGGACTTTGCTTGGTTGCATGTCGCCCAACGCTTGCAATACCATTGTAAATTCAAAGTTAAGTATTGTCAATCTTCTTATTTGTGATAAAAACTATTAATGTGATTTTGCATGAATTGTTGTATAGCATTCCGAGAACGCAGCGTCATTTAGGCATCCTATACGAGACGAGTGGACAGGACCCCTCACCTCTGAATTTACCTATACAAACATACACATTGTTGCAGGACACGTAGTTAAACAGTTATGACGTCACAAAACAGCGGTGCGTGAAAAATTGCCGCATCAGCAGTTTTAATAGATTTATCCTTTACTACTAAGAAACTCTTGTAGTCGAGTTGAATTAAGGAAATCCCTAACATCTCGCAGCGTTTTCGAGAGATTTCAACTGTGAAGCGCAAACGGCTGCAGGTGGAAACAGCAAATCGCATTGTAGACACGCCAAGCAGCTGCTCGTAGTGTGCAGAAACTATCCGGGGTTATATTTCTTAGTTTGGACACTGTACTTATACATTTGTAAATTATGCATAATTATATGTATAATTGTTTCATGATTTCAAAGGTGTTTTCACGAATACGAAGAAATAAAATTTTTCCGTACTTCACTACAAACACAGTTTTTTTTCGTTTTTGATGGAAAACTGGGAGAATGAATACTTGGACAACACCGCGTTTGCCAGCTAGTATTTAAATAAAATGAATATTTGTGATACCTCTATTTGTGGGCGTTCCGTTGTCTCAGTGAGGGGTTTGCGGCCCACAGTACTAGCACGTCTGTACACCCATGAATTATGTACACAAAACATTCCCCGTGAATAAGGATACATGTTAGTGAAAACGGTAGCAAAATTCCTACAATAGTTCCTAAAATTAGTCTTCACATACAGACAGAAAAACGTGGGAGGGAACTTTTAATTTATAATATGTTTAAATATATGTAGATATGTATGGATTATACTCAACCTTCGCTGCTCTCTGTAGTTGCAGTGATTCTTTACTGCTTTTTCTAGCAGACACTATGTCTTCTATAGCTGACCTGCTCGTAGCTGCCATCGGTGCCACGAGATGTCACTCCAAACACCAACTGAACAGCTAAAAACACATACAATGATCGGCCAGAAATTATGACCACCTACCTAATAGCCGGTCTGTCCACCGCTGGCACAGATAACAGCGTCTAGAACCGAGAGATTTTGTCAGATTTCTGTATGCATACATTGACAATAGTATTCGTGTCTTTGTTGCCGGCCGGGATGGCGAGCGGTTCTAGGTGCTTCAGTCGGAAACCGCGTGACCGCTACGGTCGCAGTTTTGAACCCTGCCTCGGGCATAGATGTGTGTGATGTCCTTAGGTTAATTAGGTTTAAGTAGTACCAAGTTGTAGGGGACTGCTGACCTCAGATGTTAAGTCCCATAGTGCTCAGAGCCATTTGAAACATTTTGAACAGCGGCGACGCGCCGTGGCATGGAAGCAGTGAGGCCTTGGTAGGTCGCTGGAGGGAGCTGGCACCACACCTGCACAAACAAGTCATCTAATTACCGTAAATTCCGGGGAGGGGGGGCGATGAGTTCTGACGCCGGGTTCAATCTCATCCCAGATGTGTTTCACTGGATTCATAACTGGCGAGGTTTTGGGCCAGCACATCAACTGGAATTCGCCACTGTGTTCCTCGAACTACTCCATCACACTCATGGCCTTGTGACATGGCGCATTATGTTGTTGAAAAAGGCCACTGCCGTCGGGAAACACGATCGTCATGGAGGGTTGTAAGTGGTCTGCAACCAGTGTAGGATACTCTTTAGCCATCACCATCATGGTGCCTTGTACGAGCTCCACTGGACCCGTGTGGATGCCCACTTTAATGTTTCCCAGAGCTTGTCTCCGTCCTGGAGCACAATTGCCGAGCAGCTGCTACTCTGGAAAACGACGCATTCGCGCCCTCCCGTCGGCATGATGAAGAAGGTATCAGGATTCATCAGACCACGCAACGCGCTGCGAATGCGCCAACTTCCAGTGGCGATGGTCACGTGCCCATTTCAGTCGTAGTTGCCGATATCGTGGTGTTAACTTTGCCACGCGCATGCGTCGTCGGCTGCGGATGTTCATCGTAAGGAGTGTTCGGTGCACAGTGTGTTCAGACACACTTGAACTCTGCCCAGCATTGAAGTCTGATGTTAGTTCCGCCACAGTTCGCCGGCTGTTCTGTTATGCCAGTCTGCCCAGCCTACGACGTCCGACAACTGTAATGAAGGGTGGCCACTCCACCCCACGACGTCTGGATGTAGTTTCACCCTGGTTTCGCCACGTGTTGAAGTTACTCACCACAGCTCTCGTCGAACACTCGACAAGTCGTGCAGTTTCCGAAATGCTGGTGCCGAGCCTCCGAGTCATCACAATCTGCTCTCGGTCAAACACAGATAGACGACGTGCCTTCCCCATTCTGCAGCCGGCCCGGTCGCCGAGCGGTTCTAGGCGCTACAGTCTGGAACTGCGCGACCGCTACGGTCGCAGGTTCGAATCCTGCCTCGGGCATGGATGTGCGTGATGTCCTTAGGTTAGTTAGGTTTAAGTAGTTCTAAGTTATAGGGGACTGATGACCTCAGAAGTTAAGTCCCATAGTGCTCAGAGCCATTTGAACCCATTCTGCACACAAACTGCAGCTCACTGATACTACATGCACTGTGCGCGTATCTCACTAGCAGTCGCCATGTGATGGTGCTAGCTCCTGGACGAGTTTATATCGATAGTAGGTTGGTGATAATAATATGATTATCTCGAACTCATAATATGATTATATCGAACTCTCGAAGAGTTATTTACCGATTTACTTCAAATTTTTACACGATAATCTAATAAGCATCCAGACGGATATGCCTACGTTAAAAACGGCTTGTCTTTATACAGTTGTGCCATTAATATGCAGTGTTAGAAAGTCTTTCACTAGTCCTTTGGAAAGTTTACTTATTTGACAACTGTTTCTCGGTATAAATATTTATGACACCCTTTGTTGCTACTAAAAAATACCAATACTAGAAACAAACTCCTCAAAGATTTTAAGGGTTTTGCATTCGTGCTGACTTGACTGAGATCTGTTAAGTGTTTATCTACCAAACAGCCAGTGCCAACATAATAAAGTTCTAGTGAATAATATATTGGGATTTAAGAGAAAATGTATGACGTAACGTACTGTGAGTCAGTGCCTTCTCCTGCACTGAAGAATATCTTCAAACGGATTCTCACAGCTACTGATACTGGTTACAGGACGTCAGATATTAGCAGTTGTATTGCTGCCTAGCACCGTCGTCATTATGGTGTCTTACTGCGAGTAATCAATCGAATATGATTCACGTGTCCTGTAGGTCAATGGATTACAAGAGTAAATTCTTGGAGTTCCTGTAATACATGAGTACCATCTGCACAGGAACTGACTATTACGAAGCTGTTAAATTCAGTAGAAGCCCTAGTTTCTAGATATTCGAATCTTGCTCGAGGTATGCATCAAGGCGGAAAATCCGTCTCTTACCGACGGTAGTTGAGATAAATGTAAATCTCGTGTAGACCGTTCGCCTGGTGCAAGTCTCTCGATTTGATGCCACTTCGGCGACTTGCGCGGCGATGGGGATGAAATGATAATGTTTAGGACAACACAACACCCAGTCCCCGAGAGGAGAAAATCTCCGACCCAGCCGGGAATCGAACCCGGGCCCTTAGGATTAATATTCGGTCGCGCTGGCCACTCAGCTACCGGGAGCGGACATTACTTGAGATGGGAGCGTAATAAACAGCGATAATTTATTATTTCTTGTATTATGCGTGGCTTCATTCTATAACATGTGCTATATAATAGAATATAGCAGTTACGTATACATGTCTGAAATTTAGACGACTTTTCACAGCAATTATCCTTTAAAGAGATAGTTATTTTGAATACTGGGTATGTGTGTATCAAAGGCACAGCAACGGCACATGGACTTAACTGCAAGACAGATGGAATGAGACGCATACCCTCTGCACATAGTAAGACAAGATCTCTTTCAGAGGAGATTCAGTTCAGTAACATTGCTGATCATATAGTTAAAAATCAGTGAACCTCAGAATTCAAGAAAAGAATAGCGAAACCACAAAATTAAAGCACAGTGCAAATGTTAGAGTAGGGTTCAGTGAAGCGTTATGATGATGTATTGTTTAGAGTGTCATGTATATCACAAACAAGACCTCTGTTTATTTTTTCCTCCCTTCAGTACTCAACTGCAAATGACACCCATCAGAATCAGCTGACGCGAAACAAAGAGAATATCGAAATAACAGCTGCTGCATTAATTAGCAGTTTTGCTTAGCTGATGTGGAACTCTGAGAGGTAAGCCCCGTTGTATACGTGTCGAACCTGGGCATGAGATGGGCACTGTATCTGGCGCACAAAAAAATAAAACAAAGGTAAAGAGGCTGATGACGATGTTCTAAGCTCGTATTCACACAGTACACTGACAACATCCACTTTCACGTTTCCCTTGTTGGAATGCACTGTACAGCGACTTGTGGAATATGTTGACGTACATACTGCATATACAAAATGTTTAAACAGAAACGTCATGTATTCCTATAGGAGATAGTATTGGTCATAAGTACAAGAAAATTTTCGTTAATTATACGTTCCCAGGGATGCTTTCAACTTCCAAACACCTGTGGCATATATATGCAGACTGAATCAACGAACGAAAATTTGTACCAAGGCCAGGATTCGGAACTCAGGGGCTCTGCACACAAGGCAGATTAGCTAACGACTACGTTACCCTGGCACAGTGGCTTGGCACAACGGTATGGACTACCCTGGCAAGCCTCCTCCCTCCCTCGTGCTTCAGCCTGTATCTATGCATTACAGATATCGACTAGAAAAGGTCTCTGGAACCATACACTTTCATCTGTTTAAACTGCCTATGCCGGGATTTCAGGAAGGATCCCCCAGTCCGTTTGACACTGATGTGCCATTCCAATACAGTTGGAGAGCATCTGCAATGCTGTTAGAGTTTAGGGGAATATCGAGTGGACTGAGGCGTGACTGGAAATTTGGAACAATATAGTTTCATCTGACTGGGTTTCAGCCAAGACCCCTGTTGTGTACATAGTTCCGCGTAGTCAGCGCGACACAACTTTCCCAATAGAGCGCGCCCCGCTAAGCACAACAGCGCAGCGCAGCGCTCGCCGTCTCCGCACTACGAAATGGCGCTGTCTTAGAGACGGATCAAATTCTGCTTCCGCCGATCCGCGTATTAATATGCAACGTAGCCAATGAGATTGCTGCTCACGTAGAACCTTTTCTCCTCGCGGATCACACTTGCGCAGTGATACCTGAACGCGCGAGGTATTATAACGGGTGTACAGACCTCCGATTAGTCAGTCTGCACCAGTCTGCATTAGTCTGCATTTGTCTGTACCAGTCTATAGTCAAGTTTCAGTCTGCGCCTAATAAGATTATCATATTCCTGTACATAGCCATGAAGAGAAATGTGTAGACACTTTGTCAAGTATCAGAGATATGTGAGAATAAGATTAACGTACCAAGACCAAAGGAACTTCAGATTGTCAATTGTAAACAGCATCCAGAATCAAGTTATGTAATGTCTATATTTTTTATTATATTAATAAATGTGTGTGAAAATTTATCAAGTTCTGTTTAAAGTTGGTCACCGTCAATCTGTTACTCTAAGCCTGCAAGTGGCATTTCTATCGTCTGACCTAACGGCAGAAGATAAACGCGCCACAATGAGACCACGAGACATTTTGCTGACACTCGCCTACTTCGTTAGAGTGACAAGTCAAATAATCTGATGGTGTGTGTACCGAAGGTCTTGCAGTACGCACACCACAATCCCCCATGTCACACGCACACAAGTCAAACAGCAAAACGAAACACACAAAATGACGACAGGACATCGATATTCCCAACAATAATGTAAATGTGTTACGTCATTTACATATTGTAACGTTTCGTGAAGCAAAGCCCAATACACAATGTGCGATGGACTATTACGCTAAATGTAAAACACCTGCGCGAGAGGTAAATGCTCTGTGGAATTTAAGCATCTCCGTTCGAACTCGATAACAAAGATATACAGACTTTATTAAGCTACGGCAAAGAGATAATTATTCCATGTTGGACATTGGAAGACAGATGTTCTATGTCGGTTTGAGAGGAGATTGCTGGAAGCCGCCATTAAATGGTTCAAATGGCTCTGAGCACTATGGGACTCAACTGCTGAGGTCATTAGTCCCCTAGAACTTAGAACTAGTTAAACCTAACTAACCTAAGGACATCACAAACATCCATGCCTGAGGCAGGATTCGAACCTGCGACCGGAGCGGTCTTGCGGTTCCAGACTGCAGCGCCTTTAACCGCACGGCCACTTCGGCCGGCGAAGCCGCCATTAAGGCAGTAATTATGTTTTATGGTGTTGAAGAAAATAAATACATATAAAAGCACAAAAGGAGTATCAGATGTGTAGAGTTCATAACCCTTAATCATTTCAAAAGAAAGATAAATGATAAAGACGTTCGAAAGTGTTGTGTGGGTTGATGGTGCGAACCTGCAGTTTTACACGCTTCTGGGATTCGTCGAGAATATTTCTCCGAAGACCTAAATAATTTCGCGAACTGAAGTTAGACGCCACATTCCATACACATGATACAGCACAGCACTTGGCTGTACCGGTCGATTTCCGTAGAGCGATAAATTATCTTTAGAGATTTCAGGTGGAGAAGTTCTAGCAAGGAGACTCAGCGAGATCTGCTGCTGCGAAACACATATGGTATTACCGTATTCCTTAACTTACGGATACAAGTAAGCAATATAGACTTCATAACCACCGCAAACATAATTAAAAGGACTCAAATAAAAGGAGCAAACAGTAAAAAGGAATCGCTAAACCAAGCGATAAATAAAAATGGCTCTGAGCACTATGGGACTTAACTACTGAGGTCATTAGTGCCCTAGAACTTAGAACTACTTAAACCTAACTAACCTAAGGACATCACACACATCCATGCCTGAGGCAGGATTCGAACCTGCGACCGTAGCGGTCACGCTGTTCCAAACTGACGCGCTGAGAACCGCACGGCCACACCGGCCGGCGATAAATAAAAATCAGTTAATAATAATACGCAATCACATTAATAAAACGCTCATTAAATAATAGAGAGAATAAAAATAAGAACTTTAAATTGGCGTCCGAGTACAGGACGGCCAACAATTAAGAATTGTTGTATTCTGTGTGTATGTACAAATCGTTTCATTGTGTGTGTTCCATGTACGCTAAGCTTTGGTGGAGTTTGGTACAGTGAGCAGAGCAGTCACGATTTGTTATGGTAAAAACTAGAGCCCAAGTAAAGATGGACCAGAAAAAATTTCCAGGCTTTCTTGAAATGAGTGATAATTCTGCTGTAGAGGAAATAGCAGCTTCGTCTCAGCAAGAGACAAACCCCATGGGTCAGTTTTTAGAGCAACTGAAACTTTTGTCTGTAGTGGTACAGGCTGTATCCCAGAAGCAGGAGGGTGTGTTACAAAAGCAAACTGACATGTCAACTATAGTGCAAAGCTTGTTACAAAAGCAAATGGACATGTCACAAAAGCAGTCTTACTTATGTTAGAAACAGACACATTTGTCAGTGGTTATTCAATCGTTAGTGACGCAACAACAGATCTCAAATAAGATAACAGAGTTGCGCGAGGCCCAAAAGCAATTTCCTTTAGAGTTACAAAAGGTGACACAGGAAATGCATACTATGAAGTCGAAACAGGAGGAAGTGGAGAATTCCGTAGTCGAGTTGACAAAAACGGTAACAAATATAGCTTCTGATTGTGATAGACTCATACGCCAAAATTTCAATGAACAACAACAGGAATTTTCCTAAGCTAGACGAATGGGCATCTGCGAAGGACAATGCTATGCTTGGATGCTAGTATCCACGAAGCGGTAAGCAAACTGCCTATCGAAAGTTTACCCATTGCTGAGAGTATTAAAGAAGACTTAAAGGACGTTAAAGATCAAGTAGTAACGAACTCAGAACAATGGAAAGACGAAATAGTTCATTCTGTGGAAAACATTTCCAAAGATCTCGAACAAACGCAAGGGCAGTAATGGACTGCCGGAATGAACTGCGTGAGGTTGAACGTATGCAGAATTCAACAACAGAATCTTGTTACGAGAATGGACATGCTTCGCATTCTATGAAATTGAGTTATAACGGAATGCAAGCAGCGCCGCCCAACAACAATGTTTACGCTGCGATGTTGATGGAAGAGAAATTGCTTAAACACAGACAACATCAACCGTTCTCACCCGACAGGAAGCCAATAAAATGTGCAAGGCGGAGAATGCGATAACCAACAAAACTACAGTGAGGGACGAAAAGCATAAAAATTGTTTACAGTAACAAGCAATGTATGTGAACTATTAAAGATCATAACGAACAAAATTGTAAGAGAACAAACCATAATGTTACAGTGACCACTGAAGATGTTTTAAAATAAAGTGCAACGTGTCTGACCTAATAAGACTTTTATTACAGTTGCTAAAGACGGAAATTAACCTACACAGGATAGATTTTATTTGTGATTTTATTAATTTCATTTCATAATACGCTCTGGAATATTTCCAAGTACGCATCACGGCTCTGAGACTGTAAACAGTAAAACCATCTGTCAATACCACAAGAAGCTGTTTGCATTAACGTATAGGCTATTATTATTCCCGTCTGAGCACTTTAGTATTTACGGACAGTATTATTTGTGTAATCAATTACTTCAAAAGTTTAACTACACTCGAAAGTAGACTGTAGGTTAATAAGGAACAAAGTATGTTAAATATTTATTGTCCTTGTATGAGAACTGCACTAGTTAGGCAGAGACTTTCTGTATCGTGACAACAGAGTAATATTCTGTGGCAGTCTGTTCGCGGTGGTAATGGCGTGAGCTTTGTGTGCAGCTGTGAGCATTCTGGCTGTATATGGGGATACTACATGAAGAGGTGTGCCAATATGCAATAATTAACGCAACGTGGCAGTAAAAGGAACCAGGAAGGATGCGGAAATTATTTATCTGACACTGAACCTCAGCACCAGTGTCTCAATCCAGCTACCTGATATTTACTTGTAAGGTGCAGTTTCTCACAAATAGGTTGCGTTCACATTCTGAAATTCAGTAATTAAAGACAGCGTAGACAACTGATTTCTTTTATTAACTATTTCCACATCGCTTCGTTACAAAATATTTTTGGCGTACAACAAAAAAGTTTCAATACGAAGGAGTCTGTCTGACTTTGTAGAATTCTGGAACACGTATTATGTTCGAGTATAATGACTTTTCTGGAGACCAGAAATCTACTCTGTAGGAATCAGCTTGGGTTTAGGAAAAGACGATCGTATGAAAGCCGCTCGCGCTTTTCGTCCACGAGACTCAGAGGGCCATGGACACGGATTACCAGGTAGATGCCGTGTTTCTTGACTTCCGCAAGGCGTTCGATACAGTTTCCCACAGTCGTTTAATGAACAAAGTAAGAGCATATGGACTATCAGACCAATTGTGTGATTGGGTTTAAGAGTTCCTAGATAACAGAACGCAGCATGTCATTCTCAATGGAGAGAAGTCTTCCGAAGTAAGAGTGATTTCAGGTGTGCAGCAGGGGGGTGTCGTAGGACCGTTGCTACTCACAATATACATATATGGAGTAACAGACATATATGGAACGATCATATAAAGTTGATCGTCGGTAAAGCAGATGCCAGGCTGAGATTCATTGGAAGAAGCCTAAGGAAATGCAATCCGAAAACAAAGGAAGTAGGTTACAGTACGCTTGTTCGCCCACTGCTTGAATACTGCTCAGCAGTGTGGGATCCGTACCAGATAGGGTTGATAGAAGAGATAGAGAAGATCCAACAGAGAGCAGAGCGCTTCGTTACAGGATCATTTAGTAATCGCGAAAGCGTTACGGAAATGATAGATAAACTCCAGTGGAAAACTCTGCAGGACCGACGCTCAGTAACTCGGTATGAGCTTTCGTTGATGTTTCGAGAACATACCTTCACCGAGGAGTCAAGCAGTATATTGCTCCCTCCTACGTATATCTCTTGAAGAGACCATGAGGATAAAATCAGAGAGATTAGAGCCCACACAGAGGCATATCGACAATCCTTCTTTCCCACGTACAACACGAGACTGGAATAGAAGGGAGAACCGATAGAGGTACTCAAGGTACCCTCCGCCACACACCCTCAGGTGGCTTGCGGAGTATGAATGTAGATGTAGAGTTGTTTCCGCCGTTGTAGTAAATTATTCAGCATAGTAACTGCACTAGATTATCTGTTTAAATAATTATACATACTGAACAGTCCATTAATATTATTTTAAAGTGCGTGTATGATGGTGGGAATGATTATTGTAGATATTGTGTTACTAAATTATTATGTGATTCAATGATGCAATATAACTCCTCGCTTTCTGCTCCATGTCGACCATCCATTTGTCGTAGCTGTTTTGTTTCACTTCAACATCAAATTGGCAGTACATGAACACAAAAAATACATAAACACAAAATAGGAGTATTATTACTATGTGTAAACATACTGAAATTTCGTTGTTACGCGGTGTTTGGTGGTCCGTTATCTTCACGGTACTATTTTCAATGATTTAACATCTTTCATAGTAAATCCCGATGCCGCATTATACTCCTACAACAGATTGCTGAAGATTTGCAGTTCACAGTCAGCATTTCACTTACAGATGAGGCAGAATTCACAAGATTTGGCATAGTTAAATTGCCACAATACTCACGTGTGGACACTCGCAAACCCTCGAGAAATCATGGACCGCGGTAACATCAATACCATTAGTGAGCGTTCTGTCCGTGTCTAGAATGAAGAGCCGCGTGATCCGTCTGAGTTCAACCGAGGGCAGATTGTGATGGTCTGGAGGCGCAGCACGGGCCGACAATTAGATAACTGCACCACTTGTCGGGTGGTCGAGGAATGTTGTGGTAAGTGTCTCCAGCACGTGGCGAAACCAAGGTGAAACCGCGTCCAGACATCGTGAAATTGGTGGCCACCCCTCGTTACATACATTATGTGTTCACAAGTGTCCGGGCACCCCAAAAACATACGTTTTTCACAGCAGGGGCATTCTGCTGTCACCTACTGTCAGGTACTCCGTATCAGCGATCTCAGTAGTCATTAGACATAGTGACAGAGCAGAATGGGGCGTTCCGCGGGACTCACGGACTTCGAACGTGGTCAGCTTACTGGGTGTCACTTGTGTCATACGCCTGTACGTAAGATTTCAACACTCCCAAACATCCCTAGATCCAGTGTTTCCGATGTGATATTGAAGTGGAAACGTGAAAGGACACGTACAGCACAAAAGCGTGCGGGCCTACCTCGTCTCTTGTCTCTTGGCTGACAGAGACTGCCGACAGTTGAAGAAGGTCGTAATGTGTAATAGGCAGACATCTATCCAGACCATAACACAGGAATTCCAAACTGCATCAGGATCCACTGCAAGTTTTATGACAGTTAGGTGGGAGATGAGAAAACTTGGATTTCATGGTCGAGCGGCTGCTCATAAGCCACACATCACGCCAGTAAATGCCAAACGATGAGTCGCTTGGCGTAAGGAGCGTAAACATTGGATGATTGAACAGTGGAAAAACTTGGTGTGAAGTGACGAATCACGGTACACAATGTGGCGATTCGATGGCAGGGTGTGGGTATGGCGAATGCCCGGTGAACGTCATCTGCCTTCATGTGTAGTGCCACCAGTAATATTCGGAGGCGTTAGTGTTACGGTGTGGTCGTGTTTTTCCTGGAGGGGGCTTGCACCCCTTGTTGTTTTGCGTGGCACTATCACAGCACAGGCCTACACTGATGTTTTAAGCATGTTCTTGCTTCCCACTGCTGAAGAGAAATTCGGGGATAGTGATTGCACCTTTCAACAGGTCGAGCACTTGTTCATGATGCAGGGCCTGTGGCGGAGTGGTGGTTACACGACAATAACATCCCTGTAATGGACTGGCTTGCACAGAGTCCTGACTTGAATCGTATAGAACACCTTTGGGATGTTTTGGAATGCTGACTTCGTGCCAGGCCTCACCGATCGACATTGATACCTCTCCTCTGTGCAGCACTCCGTGAAGAATGGGCTGCCATTTCCCAAGAAACCTTCAAGCACCTGATTGAACGTATTCCTGCGAGAGTGGAAGCTGTCACCAAGGCTAAGAGTGTGCCAACACCATATTGAATTCCAGCATTACCGATTGAGGGCACCACGAACCTGTGAGTCATTTTCAGCCAGGTGTCCGGATACTTTTGATCACATAGTGTATATCAGACAGGAAATCGTCATCGTCGCCTACCCGTCATCTTTCCTGAGCCTTTCTTTACATGAAGATTCCGACATTCTATCTGAAAAAGAATGATATGAAAAAATAACCTACGTGTCCTCTACTCCTATGGACTGCTGTTCATGATATTGCTTAGTTATATTTAGATTAAAGTTCAGTCTTGATCACGTTATGTCTGTTTTAATGAGTAACCGGTTTCGGTTTTTTCTATAAAACCATCATCAGACCCATTGGTCCCTTGGGTTGGTAGGTGGAGCTCTCCTTGCTGCTGTGCAGTCAACTGCAGTTGACTGCACAGCAGCAAGGAGAGCTCCACCTACCAACCCAAGGGACCAATGGGTCTGATGATGGTTTTATAGAAAAAACCGAAACCGGTTACTCATTAAAACAGACATAACGTGATCAAGACTGAACTTTAATCTAAATATAACAATTTATTGATCACTGCATTCCAAAAATGTTTACCAAAAAAAAAAATTGCTTAGTGTTACAAATGATATTTTCCTTTCTTCCGAATATCGAATATCAAACACAACACTGCTTAACAAAGTCCTACCACATTTCTATACGTTTCACACACTCGTAACCTTTTACTTCAATACTTCGCTCTCTTACACAGCACAGCAGTAGGCTATCTGACAATTAGTTGTAGGTTACAGTAATGCACTTTCTGCAATCACAACAATGTATATGTGTGACAATAACGTATCCTCTAAATTCCAGGAAAAAGTAATTGATTCCAACACACTCTAATTTAATGGTACTAGAACATAAACCACAGGTTAGGAAAATGTGTGGTACAAACACAGAAACACTTAAAACTAATGATACAAATTATTAACGATAAATCTGATGTGTTATTAAATATTGGAAGAGAGCATTCTTGGTAAGTGTCGAATCAATTTTAAGCCTTTCATACAGCAATTAAAAGTTAAAACTCCCTTCGGATCCATTGAACGCAGGGTATGCATACCAGAGTTAAAATGTTGCATCAAAACATACAGTGAAATATTGAAGAGTTACGGATTAGAAACAGACTGTGAAATAGACGTTAGATTTCGAGTAACTAATTTATTATACAGGTGGTAAAACCACTTAAGACATGTAATACGTGAAACTACTAAAAAAGTGAGACAACGTGTAGACGGAGGAGTTCTGTCGTAAATAAACACTAGGCTTATTTAAAAACTGATGTAGTTAAAGATTTTTCAATCCTTGCCTTCTTGTTGTGTTTGATATTTGATACTCATTCAGAAGAAAGGAAAATATCATTTGTAACACTAAGCAATTTTACATTTCTACTCATATACAATTTTTTGAGTCGTTAAGTGTCAGATTGTTAAGGAACTACTTAGTAATTATTAATAATACAAACCTTTTGAAACATTGGGCATCGTAATTGTCAATATTGTTTTATATTTTTAAACTTTGTCTTAACAGAAAGTAGTGTAGAGAAGCTGAGAATGTTTATGAACAAGAATGTAATGGTAACACATCAATCCGAGCATAAGAATCATTTGTGGTGTAAATTCAAGAACATCATGTAGAAACTTGTGCAAGGAATTTCGTATTCTAACCACTACTTCCCAGTATGCTTATTCCTTAATGAAATTTGCTGCAATTAATATATCTCTATTTTCAACCAATAGCTCAATTCATAGCATCAATACTAGGAATAATAACAATCTACATGAAGACGTAAAATCACTTACTTTGGTCCAAAAAGGGATGCAATATTCAGGAACACATACTTTCGACAAATTGCCAGGAACTATTAAAATCTTTGTTTTAGATAAAGGACGGTTTAAACAGATATTGAAAGAGTTTTTGATAGGCAACTCCTAATCTATAGGTGAATGTCT
The DNA here is from genome assembly GCF_023864345.2 of Schistocerca serialis cubense. NCBI lineage: Eukaryota > Metazoa > Arthropoda > Insecta > Orthoptera > Acrididae > Schistocerca > Schistocerca serialis. Next base: position 771,733,444 of record NC_064641.1, on the reverse strand, counting down.
TAACAGAGACTGTTAGAGCAGCTTAAGTAAAAATGTCTATTAGATTTTAGTTTTGACAGCACTGGGTCATAATAATCAAGATTAGGTATTTTGTGTACTAGGTATTTATTAAAAGTGCGTATCAGTGTTTCATTCTGACAGCGTATTAATTCTGAAAATATTAGCAGTTCCAGTTTATTGTAATGTATTCATCTATTTTGACAATCTCCTGACAAATGACCAGGGTAGTAAGTATTATATTCAAAAAAGTTTTGTTTTTATGTTATACTTTCTGACATGTTTCACAACCATGAGAATCACCTCATTTTTTAGGTCTATGGAACGAAAACTGAATCTAATCTAATGTAAAAAAAAAAAAAAACCCTGAGGAAGATCAGTTGGAACAGTGACTGAAACGTTGGACAGTTTCATATGCGATCAACAACCCAGAGGATTTTTTTTATTGGAAAATTTAATTCTGTTTTGTTTCTTTCGGTTTCTGTGAACCACTAACGCTGGCTTGATGTCCGATCTGGAAAAGTGATCACACTACCAGTTGGGAGAAGCGGTCACCATGTTACCCCAAGAGTGTTGTGTATGACTTCTGTAGCGGCACCACCGTTTAAGATGGGAAAAGGTTAGCTTCGGTGCAATATTTTGGAGCGCCCAAGTTACAGTCAGGCACGTGTCTGTTGACAGTAAGTTACGCTACCGGCGGTTGTGAAGTAGAATGGAGGTCACAGGGCCGTAGACCTGCTGAAAAGAGTAAATTCAGCGGTTTGCATGGCGCAAGATACAGGCTGAAGGTGACCACTGGCCCAACCCAGGTGTTATGTGTACATGACTCGAAGCGGCGCATTAGCAAAACAGAGGAGCACAGCCGCTTCTAAATAGGCGCTGGTTCACTAACAAGGCAGTGTCACGCCACCGGCTGCACGCAGCAGCAGATGGGGCGCCAGTGGTCCTGTCCACGGCAGGTCGCTGGTTCGACCCTCTGAGGCTAACACGGAGGCTGCAGCCAGCCAGCAGGTGGCCACGCCATGGGCAGTCTTGTTGGCTCCCAACACAGGCTGGAGGCATCCCAAAGCAAACGATGCAGATTCGGACACCGGATCATGGGCGCTTGTTGTCGCCTCAATCTTAGCCACGCTGGCGAGGAAGCACGCCGCGGTCCGCCTTGCAGCTCCCCAAGATTACAAAGACTCATTGCAAATAATGCAGCAAGAAACACAGCCCAGCTAATACAACAGCAACAAGGATGAGGCTCTCTGAACTAAGGACGAACGATGGTGGAGTCGTGACTAGGCAGCGCCCGTGTAGCAGCACATAAAGAAGAGGCTCCAAATGCGAATGCGGTGTGTGCGGCCACAGTCAGTCATCCTGTACTGCAGCAGCAGAGGGCGCTCATAGCTTAGAGCCGCTGGGGGTGTGCTCCATCGGCACCGCCGGATCCTGTGGTACTGTTATCAATGTCAGATGGAAACTTGACATTCTGTTCCTAGCTGTACGGACCTCGTGGGATGGTTCTGACACGTGATACCACAAACAAGATGTAGTTCTTGTCATAGATCACGTATAATACTACAGAGCAGACTGACTTTGAAACCATTTTACGTACAAAGCTATGATACTTCGTTCTGTCCATTTCTGACGATTTTGATTTAATTAATTTATAATATTTAAAACCGTCTCTGTTGCATTATAATTGGCCTAACACAAAATTCTATTGCAAACAGTCAGCTGCAGCCACTTGGTATTGTTTCATATTCTGTGACATAAAGATGCCTCAAAAATATGTCCTGTTTCGATGGCGCTCCCCAAATTACCTCCTTAGGTAGGGAAAAGTAGTTACGATGTAATCAATCAGAAAATGCATATAATTCATAATTTTTTTCCTTTCCTGCTTAAAATATGTGGCCATCTTCTGTCAGTAAACACAAACTAAACTGCAACCTAACAGACCTTGAAGGTCTAACGGTACTGACCGATCACCTTGTCATCTTCAGCCCACGGCGTCATTGGGTGTGGCTATGGAGGATCATTTGGCCGTTGTTAGCTTACGAGGCCGGTGCAGTTTCTTCTCAGTGAAGTAGTTCCTCAATTTTCCTCACATGGTCTGACTGCACCCCACTTGCCAATAGCGCTCGCCAGACGCAGACATTCACTCATCCAAGTGTTAGCCAAGCCTGACACTGTTTAGCTTTTGTGATATGACGTGACCCGGAGTTACCACGACAGCAGTGCCATTGGGCTATCAGTAACGATAGTTAGGTAGCGGGCCACTTTACCCCACCACCCCCTATCCGCATTATGTAAATACAGAATTGTTGTGTGCAAGTCATACAACACGAATTACTGTCTCTTGTAGATACACACTGATGGATTAACATAGTATGACCACCTGCTTAAGAGGATGTTAGCCCACTCTTGGAACGCAATACAGCAGCGATGAAACATATCATTCGTTTGGCAAGTCCTTGGTATGTCTCCAGAGGTATATGTCACTAGATGCCCGCGCACAGGTCAAGCAGCTCCCTAAATTACAGCCTGTGGTTGATGGACGCGTAGCTGATGTCTGATAGCGTCCCACATATACTTCATCTGGTACAGACATGACATGAGCTCACTATTATGTTAGCCCGCATCTCGTGGTCGTGCGGTAGCGTTCACGCTTCCCACGCACGGGTTCCCGGGTTCGATTCCCGGCGGGGTCAGGGATTTTCTCTGCCTCGTGATGGCTGGGTGTTGTGTGCTGTCCTTAGGTTAGTTAGGTTTAAGTAGTTCTAAGTTCTAGGGGACTGATGACCATAGATGTTAAGTCCCATAGTGCTCAGAGCCTCACTATTATGTTCCTCAAATAACGGTAGCACGATTGTGGCCTTGTGACAAGAATTGTTACTCTACTGCAAGCCAACTTCGCCGTCCGGGAAGACATCAAGCATGAAAGGATGCAAGTGGTCCGCAATGATGTTCACGCAGTCCACACCTGTGATGGTGCCTTTAGTTACTGCCACAGGTCACATGGAGGTCAAGGTCAACTTCCAAATAGCATTGCACTACCCACGTCAATGTCTCCCATAGCATTATACTGCATCTGTGGCACACTGCACGTATCAAGCACCCGTTCGCCTGGATGACGGCGTATCTGGACACCAACACCGAAATGCAGTCGTAAATATGTTGGTTGGGTCAACATGAGAATACAAGTAAGTAGGCGTCATCTGTTGCGGGGCTCCATGTTCAACAATGTGTGCTGAACGGCGTACTTCGAAACATTTGTGCCTGGACCAGCACCGTATTCTGTTTCCCAGACTGCCACAGATTGACACCTATCGTGCTAGTGCGTCGGAATTTAGCGTCAACATAGGCTGTCGAGTAGAACCAGCTAGAGATTGTGAAGGCGTAATTATAATATAGCAGTGATACAATTTATTGACAACACTAGACTCACTAAAACATTGTGTAAAATGCTCCAACGCAATTATTTAAGAAGTCCACAATAATTATAAGACATACAATAATACAAAGAAACATTCAGAGAGAGAATTAGCGTTACCAGTAGTTCGCTAACAGTGGAAATAAATCACTCTTCAACTTATCTTACAAACCATCACAATTCATAACTGAGGTCTCGGTCAACCATACTGGAAACCCTTAATCAGGGAACATCTCAACAATTTAACTGTAAAATCCTAACCTAAGAGACAGAAGATATACAGCATTTGTAACTTAAATTACACATGATAACACAATAAGTAATAACCAACTTTTCACAGCACAGTGCTGGCTCGAGCCAAATTATTACAAAAATAGGAAACATACTTCCTCACACATACATGTCATCCAACATTATGTCCATAATGGTTGCAGCTGAATTCTCTGACTGTTCCCTTACAGGGTGTAGAATAACAACCACTACCAGTGGCGATAGAAGGTGATTTTACTTACACTATCCGTTTCAGGATTGTGCCCATCTTCATGAGGTTTATAGTTATGTACATGTTTTGATACTCAATGTTGGAGATCAACACAACTGGTGTATCCATATCGTTTTCACAATACATTTACCACATTTTTACAAAAATACTTCATTTTTTACACGTTAACTGTATATTATAAAATAGTTGCCCTCTATATTTTAGTAACTTCAGAAGCACATGCACTCACAACATCCAATGTGTTTACATATCACCCAGTCATAATAATATGGAACCACCAATAATTAGCACGGTGTTTAATATAAAGTTAACATGTAAAAACGAAATAGTTTTGCAATAAATGTGATAAATATAGTATGAAAACCATACTGTTACACTTGCTATGTTGATCTCCAACGCTGAGTATGGAAACATATACATGAAGATAGACCGTCTGAAGATGGGCAGATGTCCGAAAACGATCTTGTGTTAAGTAAAATCGGCTTCTGTTGTGACTGGTAGCGGTTATTGTTCTACAGCCTATTACGAATAGCATCGGACGCTGAGCTTACAACGAGCTCTTAGTGCAGCTACACATCCATAAGGAAAGGTATCATGATACCAAAGCCAAAACTTGGCAGAAGCAATGAGTTAACAGAACTAGCACGAAACTGTCCCAATGCCTTCTCACAAACAAACTGAAATGACACAGTGCACGGCAGGCAATATCACTGTACATCTTCACTGGCCTGTCAGTAAATGGTGAGCGATAAGGCGCACAGTTTCGAAATACAGCTAGCAGGCAACTAAACATAGTCACTGTGACACGCCACGAAATCCGTAACATGCATCAAGGACTGCTAAATGAACACTCCAAGCCCGGAGAGTGCCCATGAGCAATCGTATGTACAAGGCACACAGCACTGGTCACAGTCATATAAGTACACTTCAGGCACAATCTTCCCGGGACCCAGAAGATCACTATCCAGCCCACTCTTCATGTGTCGACAGATGCCTACTGCCACTCAGCACCGCAGGGATACTTTTCCAGTTCAGGTTGTGCTGAAACTCCCAAACAGACCGCAGGACGAAATTAACGCAACCAAAAGACACACCAAATGGCTCGTCCTCGTGCGCTCATATCTGCTATCCGTGTGCTGTCAGCCAGCAGCCGCCCACTACTCCAACTCCAGGCACCTGCCGTTCCACTGCTAGCAGCAGGCCTCCAGAAACAGAACAATTGGGAGCCAAGGCAGCACCAGCCGGCGCGACCCCATAGCATTCGCCGGCAGCTGTGCATGCTCTCTTTAGGAGCTGGCTTCAAGCTCTGATCCATCTGCTGCCCGCCACATATTCCAAGATCTAACCAGTTAGAACAAGACAACCGCAGGTGGTTCGTCCACCATATATCTGACGCCACTCCCGATTGGTTGTCAGCCAGTAGCTGTCCATGGTCTCCTCCGGCTCTGGCTTCTAATTCCAGCTGGTCCGCTGCCACACCCAAAACTACTTAACGCTGTCACATTTCCCCATTCGTCAACTCCGTGAAGCCGTGCCCAGCTGCTCTGATGCTCCGCACGCCCTATGCTGTGGCAGAAGACGCCTCGAACCTTCGAGCCACATAATTGTGGCAGGCTGCTTTGCAGAACGGCCGGGTCTCTGGCCTCCATATTCTGCACACAGGCCTGGATGACCAACACCTTGTCACCTACTCGTGCTTTCACTGTTCTTCAGCCATTTTCCAAATAGGCTCGACGTTTTCGAAAGGTTCCCTCGCAGGTGCCAGGTAATAACGATCTGTCCTTCATCAGAATCAGTATGTCAGTGGATTTCCCTATATATGGCCCAAATTGCTCTAGAACAGGAACTGCCAAGAATTCGGCTGGTGGGGAGGGCTCTGGCTCACGTGCCATACCTCTCTCACCTTGATGCAGACTTCCCCCTCCACCATACCACACTGCCTGAGAGTCGGGAGAGGGAAAAGGAGGACTCTGGGAGCGCAACTCATTTAAATGGCAATAAAGTCACACTGCACACGGTTTGGTTTCATATATCATATTTTCAACTACATAGATCACACGGAAAACAAATTTTCAGTTTTATTTAGTTAATTTTGACTCGCTGAATATAAATATAATACACTGATCAATCAAAACATGATGAATACTGAGCAGCGCGACGTTGGATGCCGTCTGGTGCCGATGCAGGCACTTGACACGGTAACAAATCTATGTAACCGGAGAAGACACGAAAGGGGGACCACGCCAATGAAGATATGGGCTGCAAATGGGGAAATCCATTGAGATAAGCGCTTTTGACAAAAGGTGGATTATTATTACGCAGAGCCAGTGAACGAGTATCCCGAAAACGGCGAAGCTGGTCGAATGTTCATGTGTTACTGTAGAAGGACAGTGAAACAACCACTAGGCGTTAACGGTTGGACGTCCACGATTCTTCACAGAAAATGGGTTTGGAGGCTTCTTTTCTCGTTAAAGTACGACAGATGGTGATTCGTGGCATCCCTGCCGAAATAGCACAACACTGGTGCATACACATGTGTTTCGGAGCACACGGTTCATTGTACATTGTTGAACATGGAGCTCCACAACAGACCACCCCTACGTGTTCACATGTTGACCCAACTTCTTCAGTTACGATTGCACTTATAACAGGTGCGCTCACGTTAAATACAATTGTTACAGTGAAATGTTTTTCCTTTCAGAACGCCGTGTGCTTGTGGGGAATCTGCTACTGTCAGTATGGGGTGTGCCTCATAGACAGCTGCACTTTCTACATCTACATCTATATCTACATCCACGCTCCGCAAGCCACCTGACGGTGTGTGGCCGAGAGTACTTTGAGTACCTCTATCGGTTCTCCCTTCTATTCCAGTCTCGTATTGTTCGTGGAAAGAAAGATTGTCGGTATGCTTCTGTGTGGGCTCTAATCTCTCTGATTTTAACCTCATGGTCTCTTCAAGAGATATACGTAGGAGCAATATACTGCCTGACTCCTCGGTGAAGGTATGTTCTCGAAACTTCAACAAAAGCCCGTACCGAGCTACTGAGCGTCTTTCCTGCAGAGTCTTCCACTGGAGTTTATCTATCATTTCCGTAACGCTTTCGCGTTTACTAAATGATCCTGTAACGAAGCGCTCTGCTCTCCGTTGGATCTTCTCTATCTCTTCTATCAACCCTATCTGGTACGGATCCCACACTGCTGAGCAGTATTCAACCAGTGGGCGAACAAGCGTACTGTAACCTACTTCCTTTGTTTTCGGATTGCATTTCCTTAGGATTCTTCCAATGAATCTCAGTCTGGCATCTGATTTACCGACGATCAATGATCATTCCATTTTAAATCACTCCTAATGAGTACTCCCAGATAATTTATGGAATTAACTGCTTCCAGTTGCTGACCTGCTATATTGTAGCTAAATGATAAAGGATCTTCCTTTCTATGTATTCGCAGCACATTACACTTGTCTACATTGAGATTCAATTGCCATTTCCTGCACCATGCGTCAATTCGTTGCAGATCCTCCTCCATTTCAGATCAATTTTCAATTGTTACAACCTCTCGGTATACTACAGCATCATCCGCAAAAAGCCTCAGTGAACTTCCGATGTTATCCACAAGGTCATTTGTGTATATTGTGAATAGCAACTGTCCTACGACACTCCCCTGCGGCACACCTGAAATCACTCTTACTTCGGAAGACTTCTCTCCATTGTGAATGACATGCTGCGTTCTTCAATCCAATCACACAATTGGTCTGATAGTCCATATGCTCTTAATTTGTTCATTAAACGACTGTGGGGAACTGTACCGAATGCCTTGCGGAAGTCAAGAAACACGGCATCTACCTGGGAACCCGTTTCTATGGGCCTCTGAGTCTCATGGACGAATAGCGTTGGGACGAATAGCGTTGGGATAGCCATCATTTATCTCGCTGTGTCCTGTGGCCTGCCCGAGTCGCACCCTATTGTGTATCTGTAGCTTTTGTTGGCCACCCGCAACCAAATGCTCGCCCAGAGATGCAGCCTCCGACCACAGTGGACTAAAGACTGTGTTCTCAGCTACGGCAGGGGCTGCGTCTAGCAGAAGTGATGGTAGCTGCCCGTTTCTCAATCAGTGGACGTTAGAAAAAGCATTCTGGAGATTTCACTGGAATATCATTTTAGTTCCAGAGGAGCTGGTCTTTTCGAGAAAAGTATTTAACAGCGTCCTGTTCTTGAGTCTTTTTTTCCATCTGTGACTGATTTCTGTAGCCAGGAGACAGTATATCACTGCCACCAGATGGATCTCTTTGTGGACCATCAGTGACAGGATAGAACAGGTCTGCATCCCTAACTACAGTGAGGAGAAGGAGGGATGAGGAGTGGTAGGATGGGAGGTAATACTGGCTCTAAGCTGGTTAGTTCATGGCTGCACATCGCGGATAACTCATGTTCAGCTCCCGCCCCTCTCTCCTGATGCGATTTTCAGGAGTCAGGCTTGCAGTAGGTGTGTTTTTTCTCAATTCCCACTACGTGTGTTGCATTATGAACCGTTGTTTCTGAGTACTGTTTTCTTTCCTTTTTTTTCACCACAATTTCGATGTGTAAATAGAACAGGGCAGCATTTTTCATCAGTTGTGATAGCATGTACTGGCCTTCCTAACACTCAGTGACGGTTTGCTATCATGTTCCTTCTTATTATGTATCAGTGTGACCTCTTGCGGACAGTGGATTAGGGTGAAGTTGTCAAGAAATAAAAACAACACCGTTTATTTGAATTTAGAGCGTCAGGGCTGCAGGGTGATTGTTGAATAACGCAGAAAACTCAGATATCAAACAGTACGACACACACATGGTAGCTAAAAAGGGATGGCTGTGGATCGCGAAGTCATCTCCTGCGCTGTGGACTGACCAGCTGTTTCAGAAACTCAAACAGCTACTACACACGCAGAACTCTCTATGACTTGTGATATGCGGCTTCAGTCCATCCCGCTGCATCACCATTATATCATGGAAAGTATTCGCCCTACGTTCATCCGTGATCACCTCCTTCCATTCCTCGTGTAAGAGGCTACAGACGCAGTTCTCAACTGCTTGCTTACATGTAATGCACTTACTGAACTCCACTCTGTCCAACACATTTCCTGCAGAAAATAATGATAGTACCTTCCACTCCAGCCTTCTCCCTACAATTTCAAAAGTAGAGCAGAGAGATTTATTTCAACTTGTAGGTACAGGGATCATCCTATGTAGAGTTACTATTTATTTTGATAAAATCTACCACTAGTTTCGAGTGGTACTGTGAATTTTTTTCCCAGCAGGATAACACCAGTTGTATGACATCGTCAGTTTTTGGGCTGTATGGCGATTTTAGGCGGTCATTGCGTAGCTATGCATATAATTGTGTAATTACGACTGATCTTTGTGATTAAATTACATAATTAGGACCAATCTTTACTTCCGTTTCCCACACTCAGTAAATAAAGTACACTAACCTAACGTTCCGCTCCTGCAGCTGAATAGAGACTGATCGTATCTTTGTGTAGCGGTGGTCCACTTGGGCTTTCCACCCAGGAGGACCAGGGTTCGAGCCCAAAAAAAGGGACTCACCATTTTAAATTTTCCGCCTGTTGCCAGGTGTGGCGTTGGAGGTGTGACATCAGCACAGTATTGGAACAAGGAATTTCCTCCATTTTCGAAATTCCCACCATTTATTGAATTTCCCACCAAAATTTGAAATTCCGGCCAAACGCGAAATTCTCGTCAGAAGGCAGATAGGGGAGCGGGAGGGAGAAGGGAGGGCAGACGGAGGGAGCAGGGTGTGGAAAACCCACGACTCATGTGGATGTGGGGTAATTAATTGATCAATCAATAAATTGGATATCAGTTTGATGAAAACACTGTTCTTGTACAGCTTTGTCCTCCTACTTACAGTACCTCTGTTTCGAAGCATTCGAATTTTACAATGCTGTCATACATCCTGCTGTTGTGGTGGCGGTGGTTTTGCAAGTGGTCTATGTATCGCGATGTAGTATTTCTGAGACATACAGCAGCTTTGGTTGGAAATCATTAACCCTCAGAATTTTATTATGCAGTCACACAATCTAGTAATACATGAACGTCTTAGCATAAGGTTTATCTGCATCATAGTTACATTTCTTACACATACGGTATCTTTCCTCCCATAATTTTACTATTATGTCACACGGTCTAGTAATGTGGTGTTGATTCTGCAGCACATTTATCCATCACAATGTGTTATTTCTTATACATACATTCTCTGATTAGAAAGTGGTAGTAGTTATAGAAATTGCTATGATGTCATAATATGATGTAACGTCATTATTTCTACAAATGTGTTCATTTCAAACACATACCCTATGGCTTCACACGTCCACTTGAAATTATGGCTTAGCAATGGTAAATTAATCTTTCGCATACTGCAGTGTGGTTGGCTGTGAGCACCATTACGTCGACGTGACGTCCGAAACAGTGGGTTCAATTATGCATAAACGGAAAAATAGGTAATTTGTGGAAAATACTGAAAATAGGAAAATCTGTGAGAAATGTGAAAAATTTGGGATAATTGAGAGTATTTGCCTATGGACCTGGGTGTGGTCTCCGCTGGTGCCTCGAATGACATAATGTTAACCTGTGATTAAAAAATCGCCATATTCTAGACCTCAAATGATGAGTCTTAACGTAATTCGTTAGTGACAAGTAAACAGTTCACAACCTCTCCATGTTCTGCCCATTTCGCGATTGCCACATTCATAAAAGAGTAAAATTGTAGAAAAACACAGGAAAGTACTAAAATGGTTGGAAAATGTGTAAAATTAGAAAACACGAAAAAGTGAGGGAAATATGGATAAATATGTAAAACTGTGGATAATGGGAGTATTTATATACTTGCCAGAGTATAGTCTCTGGTGATGCCTTGAATGACGTAGTGTTAAATTGTCATTAACGTTTAGATCTCAAACTATATGACGTAATGCAATTTGTTATTAACAAATAGGCACAGTCTCATCCTCACCCTATGCTGTACAGTGAATCCCTGCCATTCAAATGTACCAGTTATACGGATGATGATAAGGGGGAGGAGGAGGGGGTGCTTGGCCCTCATTGGTCAGTTGGGTCTCCGAATGGCTGAGACGACGAGGGAGGGGTTTCCCATCAACTTTGTATCATGTGACCAGTATCGAGTTATGCCATGACCTAGGGTATAACCCGCACAATTGCCTGAGGCTTGTGGGGGCTGTACTGGGCGACTTTGATCGATTCTCGGTGGTTACCAGGGGCTGATTGTGTAACCTGACACTGATTGTGATAAGATCGTTATCTGCACTTGAACTTGTATTGATCATCTAGCAACGTGAAGTGTGTGATCTCGAACACCTCCACGCCAATCAACACTGATCTCTAAAATTAACTCTAGTTCAAGCTTTCTGGCAGATATTGCGAACGTTTTGTGTCAAGGCAATCAACTGGATTGAGTACTTCTTGATTACCGCAAAGCGTTTCAGTCACTCCTGTATCTAGGTTTATTTACGTAAATATACATTCACCGAAATAATTGATTGGTTTATTACTTTGGAGAACACAGCAAGCTGTCTTGGATAGAATTTCATCAACTGCCTCAGAAGCAACCGAAGGCTTGCCTCATACCTTGGGACCCTTACTGTTAATGTTGTATATGTATCACCTGGCAAACCATATTAATAGTAGGCTTAACTGAAAAAAGTTGCATAAACATCCAGTGATACTTAAGAGTGGTATGAAGATTTGAAATTTGCTTGCATGTCCAGAGATTGTATACTTAATAAAACACTCTAACACAGGATACTATGATAAAAATATCAGTGAGTTACAGTTGGGTTCCGTCATCTCAAACAATGATTGAGTGTAACTATTTATGAGAGTATGAAATGGACGATCACACAGGCTCATTTGTGGGTAAAGCATGTGGCAGACTTTGGGTCGCATAGTAGGAAAATGCAGTTAGTCTACAAAGGAGACCGTTTTCTAAACACTCATATGACCAGTCTTAGAATATTGCTAAAATGTGTGGGACACCCAACAAACAAAAAATGGTTCAAATGGCTCTGAGCACTATGGGACTCAACATCTTAGGTCATAAGTCCCCTAGAACTTAGAACTACTTAAACCTAACTAACCTAAGGACATCACACACACCCATGCCCGAGGCAGGATTCGAACCTGCGACCGTAGCGATCCCGCGGTTCCGGACTGCAGCGCCAGAACCGCACGGCCACCGCGACCGGCACCCAACAAACAGAACTAACAAGGTAAACTGAATGTATTTTGCGAAAGGCAGCCTCAATGATGACTGTTTCCTTTTCCATAGAAATATACAACGCAGACCTACGGTTGGTTTCCGTAGCGACAGCGAGGATTAATTAAAGCGGGCATAGAGAGATTAAAGTTTTCATTGTTCCCGCAATCTTACATAACTGGCAAGGAAATACGTGGGACAATGGGAAGGAACTCTTCACTGAACCCACTGCTTCGCTCTTCACATTGTTAAAAATCATTCAAAAGCCAAGACCACACAAAATATTTTCGTTCTAGACAACTGGTTTCAACAGTCTTAGATGTGATCTTCAGGTTGTAAACTCCTTTTTTACAGTAAAACATGTTCATTTTACACTGAACCTCATCCACAAATGTCAAGTGAATAAAACTCAGCGCATCAGAAACACACACTAAGTGTGTGTCCAACATAAATAAACAGATGTGCTGTTGTGTACCGCATTTCAATCATGTAACAAGCATCTGTGAGCAATACTTATATGGAATGTCCTTTTGTACAATGTGCCGTACCTTTCCAAATATTTTAGCGATGACAAACGTTCATAAGGAGCTGAGTTTTATCCACTTGACACCTTGTAAATGAACATGTTTTACTTTAAAAGAATGTTTAAGAGCTGAAAATGGTAACCAAGACTGTTCAACCGGTTGTCTTGAATAAAAAATATTTTGTGTGATCTTGGCTTTTGAATGGTTTTTAGCAATTAAAACAGATCGTCCTTCAGTATCCTCAATATGAGAAAAATTCACTCTTCACAATGGTTTGTACATTATAAATGCACATAGTACAGAAAAGAAAGACGTGATAGTAGGATTTAAGAGCCAACCAGAACAGCTGAATCCTAGTATTTATCATTTTATATATTTTAAACAATCGTTTTATTAGTTCGGCTAACTGAGCACCACATGAAATGACTTACATCTTCTTTCTTTTCTCCTTTCTTTCTGTCCAGCAGTTTTTCGTTCTTTCCCCATGTACTTCTCTTCTTCCTTCTGTCGACATAACGCCTGCATTTTCCTCTTCTTATGCTGGAAGCCGCTGATATGTTTTACTTTTCCTTTGAACTTTTTCTCTCAGGTCTTTTCTAACTTCTTTGATTCGTGTCATTGGTGTCTTAGAGTTGCCGCCAATAAGTTAAAAATTATTTTTTGTTACTCATTTCTCATCTAATCCTTTTGCGTGTTCTTAGAATGCAACATTCCCCTAGATCATTGTGTCTAATATTCATTTGATTCTTTCATAAACTTGTTTATTATCTCTTGTTAACTTATTTATTATCTCTTAGTTTCCATTTCACATTGTCATATTTTGTCTCTAAAATTTTCCTGCTATTTTCCTTTTTTTTCTATTTCATCTAATTGTTTTTCTGTATTTAACGTTCGGTATTCTGAAGCATAAAGACATTCTGGCTTTCTAAAGAAAAATAGTCTTCGTGGCAGGGGAAATAATACTTTTATTGACGCGTTTTGCCCTTCTGGGACATCATCAGAAAATTTTAATATACTCTAAAACATGCGTCCGTCAAATCTGTGGGGACCGTTGTGTGAAGCTTAAACAAAGAAGGTACATATAACTGTACCCACAGATCTGACGAACGCAAACTTTGCTGTATATTAAAATTTTCTGATGATGCCCCAGAAAAGCGACGAAGACTGTTTTTCTTTTGTAACATTACCCACGGTTGCTATATCAGATACGCCATGGAGTGGTTATAATTGTAAATTATTATTTTTTCAATATTATTACAATTTTCTTTTGTGTTGAAGCAATGGATTTATCTGTAATTGATCACTTATGTAGTTATGAGCCATTGGAATGGCATTACGCAGTTATGAGCCATGTGAATCGCACAGGATCTTTATCAGGGCACCTTTTTTTCTGTTTTATTTGTTTCATTTTCATATACAGGGTGTTACAAAAAGGTACGGCCAAACTTTCAGGAAACATTCCTCACACACAAATAAAGAATAAATGTTATGTGGACATGTGTCCGGAAACGCTTAATTTCCATGTTAGAGCTCATTTTAGTTTCGTCAGTATGTTCTTCCACCTACGCTCAATGGAGCACGTTATCATGATTTCATACGGGATACTCTACCTGTGCCGCTAGAACATGTGCCTTTACAAGTACAACATGTGGTTCATGCACGATGGAGCTCCTGCACATTTCAGTCGAAGTGTTCGAACGCTTCTCAACATCAGATTCGGTGACCGATGGATTGGTAGAGGCGGACCAATTCCATGGCCTCCACGCTCTCCTGACCTCAACCCTCTTGCCTTTCATTTATGGGGGCATTTGAAAGCTCTAGTCTACGCAACCCCGGTACCAAATGTACAGACTCTTCGTGCTCGTATTGTGGACGGCTGTGATACAATACGCCATTCTCCAGGGCTGCATCAACGCATCAGGGATTCCATGCGACGGAGGGAGGATGCATGTATCCGCGCCAACGGAGGACATTTTGAACATTTCCTGTAACAAAGTGTTTGAAGTCACGCTGGTACTTTCTGTTGCTGTGTGTTTCCATTCCATGATCAATGTGATTTGAAGAGAAGTAATAAAATGAGTTCTAACATGGAAAGTAAGAGTTTCCGGACACATGTCCACATAACATATTTTCTTTCTTTGTGCGTGAGGAATGTTTCCTGAAAGTTTGGCCATACCTTTTTGTAACACCCTGTAGTTAGAAAAGTAAAATTGAAGGTGGCATAAAAGACAGGTCGTGAATTGTGCTGCTCATCCCTTGGAAGGACGTACTTTTGATGAACGTTTTAGAACAAACAATGCATTTGAACGGATGTGCCGAGTAGTACACTATTTAGATGCCCAAAACAGTAGTTTCGTTTTCTTTTTAAGTACATGTATGTAGGAAAAGAAAACAATGGTTTAAGGTGACAATATTTCTCACTGAGTTACTGCTTTCCTGTTAAAATCGGTCTTCAAGTGAACCCCATGTTGAACACGAGGAGACGGATGTACAGTGTCTCATTTCACACATTTCGCAAAGTATCTTGCTTCGCATTCCTCTCTCGGTGTTGGTAGTCGTTTCTGCGAAGCGAGTGGGGAGCTCAGTAAGCAGCTAACTTCGCTACTCCCGCGCGTGCTTTCTCTGCCGGTATATTCGCAGCACTGTGAAACAGCTCTAATTAGCTGCGCCAACACAGCTGCTAGTCAAGTACCTACTTCCAGCGCCCCGTTAGCCAACATCAAACATGCATGAAACAAAAATAACTATTTTCCGGTGGCTCACAGTTGAAACCTCCAATTGCGGCGAACAAACACGCCCGCCAGTGTAACATTTCAGAAGTAACATTGTGGAATGGCACAAAAAAGGAAACGGGACACGGGTCATGTAACGGATACCGCATTGCTGACAATGCATTCTAGAACATTCTACGAACTGGATAATTGCTATCCTGTCCGTGTTTACTTATTTCTTCTTTTCGTTCTCGTTTTCATCTTGGCTTCTCGTCGTCACTGTATGAAATTAAGATTACCAATGATGACTGTTCCTCCATAATATTCATCATAATGCTGCAGCGATCTACATATATTACTAAACGGCTAACCTCATTCGTGGTTCGTGGCTCATGGTTCTTGGTTCACAGTGCATGGCTCAAGTTGCAGGTTCCGTATCTAAGAACTTCCAGGAGAAAAAAAAATTAATTTTCAGCATTTCATATAATTATTGACCTAACGCAAAAATTTAAAGTGCTGTTGTAATCTATTCTTTAAGAGATATAACATAATGTCTATGGTTAACTTCTCACGGTCAGTGTTCACAGACATGAAGAACTTCTTTAAAGGGCGTCATGTTCGCCATTGACTGTAGAAACTATTTATTTCACTATTGCAGCTTTCAAGTGGTGCTGCAAAAGCTAAAAGAATGCAAAAATGAAGCACACAGTATACTCGTGTATACAGAACTACGCAAACATATCAGGCTTTAATAATTTGTAAATGTCATTGTCAAAAGCACGCCTTTTCACTGCAGAAATACAGTAACATCAGATGAGTTCGAAGCTCTGTATATAATGAAATGATGTAAATTACTGCCTCGTAAATACAGGATACGTCTTCTTACCAAGCCCTAATATGGGGAATGTAGACATGTAAAAACATATGTACACATAATAATAAATTCAAAAGGGCTACAATACTTTCGATAAAAGTGTAAAAAGTAATATAATAACGCAACAGTCATGCAAAAACGCGTCCTGCTGAAACAGATGAAATGCGACAAAATATAGTCAAAGATAAAATGTAATATGGGTGACAAACTTAATTTACAAAAATAAAATGTATGGGGGTGTACTGCTCCTCCCTCGTTATCATGTACAAAAATTGCAATGCTACATAAAACATCGGGATCACTGATAAAACTTGTAACATAGCGTTTATGAAGGGCTGGTAAAATTCATCATTTAAGAGATTCTAAAAATAAATTAAATAGAGATAAAAATAAAAACTGATAGCGCTTGTGATTCTTCCCTGTTATCAAATGGTTCAAATGGCTCTGAGCACTATGGGACTTAACTTCTGAGGTCATCAGTCCCCTAGAACTTAGAACTACTTAAACCTAACTAACCTAAGGACATCACACACATCCATGCCCGAGGCAGGATTCGAACCTGCGACCGATAGCGGTCGCGCAGTTCCAGACTGTAGCGTCTAGAACCGCTCGGCCATCCTGGTCGGCTCCCTGTTATCTAATGAAAACGTCATAAACATTGGAAATTAGTGGTAGGATCTTACTGGACCAAACATCTGAGGCCATCGGTCCCTAAGCTTAACCACTACTTAATCTAACTTAAACTAACTTACGCTAGGGACAACACAAACACCCATGCCCGAGAGAGCAGTCGAGTACCATGGTAAGACCCCTAGACGGCGCGGCTACTCCGAGCGGTATAAGCATTGAGGTGCATGTAAAAGCAGCTTTTGTTTAAGACGGAATGCGAATTTGCCACATTATACTCAACCAGTGATTCATAATGTGGGCCCTTAGCGACTTTCAACAAACTTTAAAGATAATTTTAAACATCTTCCAAACTCTTTCTCTCTTACATGCTTAGCGTCAGAGATTTAACACATCAACACATTTGTGAAGTTATCACACGTTTGAATCTATTTTACATACGGAAATACGATTCTTTACGTAATCTGGGGTGCAGAGTTTACTGAGAGACCATCTCATATCTTGTTGCTCCCTTTGGCGCTCTAGGTCTTCGGTACAAGGTGAAATTTCACAATGTTGGATAAGATAATGTTTATACATAGGAATAAATACCTCGTCGGACTTGTGATTGTCTCTGTGGAAGTTATACTATCTTCCGTTTCCTAGTGAACATCTATAGGAATCCATAATGAACCTTTCACCCTGCAACGTGCGGGCAAATTAAAATTGTGTGTCGCAAGGAGACTACAAACTGTAACATTTCTTTCGGTCGAAAATGCTTTATGAACTGAGCTATCCAGCACCTCTCACGACCCGCCCTCACAGTGATGTCTACACAGCTTTCAAAAACAACTTTGGCATAGCGCTTAAGTAAGCTATGTGGTGGGGCAAATAAACGTGGGCCGGACGAATTGGTACGAAAAAGTGGGCCGGACGAATTGGTACGATTGGACATGAATGTATGTGTATAACTACAAAATGCGGCGGGCACACCACGTGTACGCCCGCCACGTGACCCACCTTGGAGTATACTTACCCCATCTTCACGCCTGACAGAGTTGTTATCAGAGGTCAGTCTAGTCGCAGCCCTAGCTCGCCACCCAGATCACCCGATCTATCAGTGTGCGATTACTTTGTGTTGTGATACGGTGTATCACAACAACTCTCATGGTCTTCAAGAACTGCGGCAGAAAATTTTGGATGACACTTCAGCAGTTCCAGAAGTGCAGCTTCGATCCGCCTTCAGGATCTTGCTGTCCAGAGCACAAAAGTACCAAGGGATGAATGGTGATGGCATTCAACATCTGCTATAGTAAGGTTAGTACTGTATTTCCTATCCTCTGCAGTTCTCTGGGCCACTTTCATTTGCCCCACCCTGTATTACAAATCTTGCGTAGATCTACAGATCACCTACGACTTCTGATATCATTATTAACGCCACATCTTTTCATCAATTTAGGTATAGAAAGGCAATTTTTTCAGTTCATGATTTTTTAGGATTTTAAAACTGTCATTAGAAACAGATGCAATCCAGAAGGAATTGAATGTAATCAAACAGACTCCTCCAGCTAACAATTATGGCACAGGATATTTTGGTGCCCTATTTACTAAATTAAAAGCCTTGTAAAAATTCAGATCAAGCTACAATTAAATGCAATTATAGGTTTACAAAATGGCCTACCTAGGCAATGTCTCTGATGAAATTAATCAAATATTTAAAAATACAGAATTGAGAATAGCCTTTTCAGTGAATAAACTTTTACAGAATAAGATAAGAATTCTCTCTGAGGACTGTGGTAGCAAATATCTGAATTCCTGACTTTATAAAATAATGTATAGTACTTGTGACAGCCATTACATAGGTCAAACAGGCAGGCATTTTCGAAACAGATATCATGAACACGCTCCAGAAATAGCTAGTAGTAAGCCATTTTCGGTCAGCACATTATTCTTAACAAGCATTGCGAGGAAACTATTGCCAATGAGATCAAGGTTCTTCAGGCTGCCCCCAAAGATATTTTACTTTACATTTTAGAGGAATTTGAAATCCGTATTCATCATAAAACGAAACGGTTGTCTCTACTTGAATTACTCTAAAATTCCGGACTTTTCTCGTTCGTAGGCTGTCATTTACATTCTTTACTATGATGAGATTATTTTATCACTTGTCATTATCTATCAAGAATGTACTTGCTTTATATTTTACATACATTTTACCTTTTGTTGCATTAAGTTCTCATATAGCTCTCTCCTTGTTGCTTTTTTTCCCTTTTCTATTATTTTAACGATTTTTCCTTTCAAGACAAAAAACTGTTATCATTCGTAATAAAGCGTTAGAGTTATTCTTTTTATTATGCACGTTGAATAAAGTTTCACCTGCCGATAATTTACGTCCCTTATGCCTCTGGTTAACCTAATTTTAAGAAACCTGTACCTTACTGGTCATTGCCTTTAGACATTACACTTACGGCATGCCTACACTGACATGCATACCTTATTGCAAATTACTGGATATATTTTCATTCTTTAGTACTACTGTTTGACCAACATTGTTTACTCAGCATATTTATGTACACTAACATAGGCAATAAATTAACAAAATATTTGACCCTGTAGATACTTCGTGGGTTGTGAATAAACAACTCGTAAGTACACTCTCAGAATAGTATGTAAATATGGGCTGAATATTATGGTCCCTTTTCTCGCTGCCTAGGCTGTTTATTATATAACATATCTCAATGTTTAAAATACACTGACTGAAAAAAAAAAGATCACAGCACCAAAAATAATGCATCTAGAGTAATAAAATGTAAAGAACACATTTGTCTAGGTAATATATGCAAGCTGGCAAACGTTCATGCATTGTGTTGTACGGGTACAGGATGTCAGTTTGTGGTATGGAGTCCCACGCCTGTTGCACTAGGTCTGTCAGTAGTGGGAGGGTCAATGCTTTTAGTGGATGACGCTGGAGTTGTCGTCCAGTGAAATCTCACAAGTGCTCGATTGGACAAAGGTCAGATGATCAAGCAGGGCGAGGTAAAGTGTCGGCACTCTCTAGTGCATGTTGATTTACAACAGCGGAATGTGGTCGAGCGTTATCCTGTTGGAAAGCACCCTCTAAATTCCGTTCATGAATGGCAGCACAACTGGTCGAATCACTAGACTGACTTACAAATCTGGAGTCAGAGTGCATGGGATAACCGTAAGAGTACTTCTGCTGTCATAGCAATCGCACCTCAGAACGTAACTGGTTGCAGGCCCTCAACTGCCTTCCTTCTAACCAGCGCAGCACTATCACTGGCACCAAGCTTTCATCAGAAAACATGAAAGTCCTCCACATCGCCCTCCAGTAAGCTGTGGCTTGACACCAGAAAACATAACAGTCCTCCGCCTTGCCCTCGAGTAAGCTGTTGCTTGACACCACTGAAGTTGCAAATGGCGGTGGTTTGGGGTTAGTGGAGTGTACACTATGGGGCGATTGGCTCGGAGCTGTCTTTGAAGTAACCTATTTGTAACAGTTCGTTGTGTCACTGTGGTGCCAACTGTTGCTCAGATTGATACTCATATTGCTGCCATAGATGCACAACGATGCGCTAGAGGCATTCACCGAACACAATAGTGTTCTCTCTTGGTAGGGCCGCATGGCCATCTGGAGGCTCTCCTTCTTGTGACCGTACGTTCTCGTGACCATTGCTGCCAGCGATCAAGTACAATGGCTACATTCCTGCCAAGTCTTTCTGCACTATCGCAGAAGGAGCATTCACCTGCCAGTAACCGTATTACACGTCCTCGTTCACACTTAGTGAGAAGCTGATGATGGCGCCTTCCTCGCTTTTAAAGCGAGTAATACCATCACATCACTTCTAAAACCAAAGGTAACTAACGCTCATGACCGTTACTGTGGTATCGATAGCTACGATGCCACACCGTAGGGGCGCTCTGCTAGGTCGGCACTACGACAGACACCGACGACAGCGCACTCTAGCTCCACTCCAGAGTCTGCCCATTTTATCAAGTGCAGACAGCCAGGAAACATCGCTTCAGCTTAGTTTGCTATTGAGACTTTGCATCAGTGACGATGGGTCTACGACGTCGCACCTACGTGCTCATCACCCAAAGTTATGTAATATGTTTGCATATGTTTATACACTAGTAAAGGTGCTTTAACTGTATTTACAGTACCGAGAGATTTTCGCCTTTCCCTGCTTCTACTCACTTCCTACATTCGGCCTACAGTTTACAGGAGCAGACCCACGCGCCGCCTTCCAGGTGGGATACAAAAGTTACAGCATTTATTTAAAACAAATTTGATTTTCATCCTCATAAGTGCGCTTCTAGTGCCACTCTTATGCGACTGACTCGAAATCTGAACAGATATCATTTTTCAAATGTAGAAACATGCCTACCCAACTTTCGTTTATGTTGCAGAACGCCTTCTTGATACACAGATTTTTTCCGGCAGTGCATTATTTATATCTATGACAAAATTTACGCTACATGATTCGAATTTCTTCCAAATATTATTTTATTTAATAAGTCCCTCATTACAGAATTTTAGCCTTCTGTGGTCGCTACTACATTTTATATAACGTAAATATAGTACCCAGTAGTTAGAAAGAGCCTTTTAACTGTATTATGATATTACTAATATCAACTTTGTCGTTCTTTCTTTATCAAGATCCATGTACCACTTTATGTCATTTGGACTGTTGACATATATACAGGCTGCTTCAAAAAGGACTTTAAAAATTCATATAAATTTATTGCAAGAAGATATAAAGCTGCGTTCGGTGTTATTTTGTAGGGAAACACATAAAGTTATTCTACCTTAAACTAAAGATGTTGTATGTGGCTTACGTTGTTTATCCTGCACACATCCCATCGGAAGTCAGTTTCTCCCCAAACTCGCTGTAGCATTTCACGTGTAACTTGCTCAGTGACGGCATGAATTCTTGCTCTAAATTCAGGTACACAAGCTGGCACAGGAGGTACAAACACGATATCCTTGATGAATACCCATAAAAAAAATCGAATGGTGTCAGGTCTGGGGAACGTGGTATCCATGCAATTGGCGCATTACAGCCAATCCATTGACCTGATGTATTTCCCATATCTTGACGAGACCCTGTTTTTGCAAAACATTTATGCCACTCATCAACTGTAGGCCTACTAGGAGGATCTTTTGCGTACTTGGTACGGAAATTACTCTGAACTGTTGTCGCTGACTTCGATTCTTGAAACGAAAACACACTGCTGGCACCCTCGTGTCCAGTGAAGGCAGCCATCGTTA
Organism: Schistocerca serialis cubense; assembly: GCF_023864345.2. Classification (NCBI taxonomy): domain Eukaryota; kingdom Metazoa; phylum Arthropoda; class Insecta; order Orthoptera; family Acrididae; genus Schistocerca; species Schistocerca serialis. The sequence continues at coordinate 771,711,248 of NC_064641.1, read as the reverse complement.
ATGCAACTGCCGCTAGCGCTCCTTACGGGCGATTCGGCACTAGCAAACTACGCGAGACAAAACTTGATGTATTTCCCAACAAACTGACACTACAATCACCCCTTATGTACTATAAATTAATTAATATGATCTTTCAAAATTGTTAAGTCCTTTTTGAAACACCCAGTATATGTATATCACATTTGCAAAAAGTTTTCTATACGTTTGTAATTCGTATGCAAAAGTGTAGTATTTTATGAACCTATTTTACTGGAAAACTGTGCTTGGCTTTTTAAAAGATAACATTTCGTCTACTCAGTTTGGACTATATAACATGCAGCTGGTGTACGTGTAGATATGTATAATAGGTATATGTCAAAGTGTATCCAGGTAACTCCGCAATATCTATGACTGATGGTGATACTGATTGACTCCAATAATCGTTACCTTGTGACCAGTTGGCGTCCTTCTTTCCAACTGGGTTCTTTATCGTCTTCAACCGAAGGTGGAACATACCAAGTCTTGTGTTGTTTCCTTGGTTACCAATTAGCGTCCTGCCAACCATCATTGCTACGTTTAGTCTGCCATGAGTCCCCGTAGAGGGATTGCGTTTAAATGAGCCAATGTGACTGAATAATGATTTCTTCACTTTATTTTAACCTTGTATAGTGAATGACTTTTACATAATACTTAAAATATCCTCATCTGTTTATTCTATAGCAAACCTTCAGTAGTTATATATTTTTATAAATGGATTCTGCAGATATAGTCATGTCTCATAACCATTGGCTATTAGTGTCGTTATGGCGGAGGCGGTGGGCTTTCGCTATTAAACTACTGGCGGCAGGGCCTTATTCAGATCTCTTCACTCCTCTCCAGAGCTGTCAGCTCCGCGCCATCATCTCCTGGTATCGCCAAGAGTATATAAATGCCACACTTATACATTATTTTATTCTTATGATTATATTCAAGTCCTTTAAACTCTAAGGAGGGTATTTTTTTCACAGAGTAAAATGGTTTGATGATGAGCCTATAAGAGATCGAAACCGTCCACCGAATATAAACAAATAACTTACATGCGGCGAAGACTGCTTTTATTCAAATAATTTTACTATAGTTTTACCGATCATTGTTTTTGTCACGGAAAACGTTACAAAAAATTCTTAACCTATTAAATAGTCTGTTACATCATCACTCTCTTGCATACCAGTAATGAGCGAACTAAATCGAAATAAGTAGAACTGTTATTATCAAAGACCGGTTTACTTTTTCGTGTCTCTCGCTGTGGTGTTTGTTATTTTATACTGTTCTGGTAATGTTCCGAGTATTTTATCTTTTGTGCAAATTGCAAGCTGATCAATAAATATTCTAAAGTATCATAAGATAATGTGTATGTGATTGATAAGTGTTTACTTGATTGAGCTACAATTAGTTGTGGAGCACCACAATGTAACCCAGATGAGGTCAATTTCACTGCAGGCATTGGAGTCTTTTGTCCCAGTCGAGATGGTACCAAGTTTCTTCTCTTCATCGCACATCCACATTGATCAAATACAAGGGCTTCACAAGATCTGCGTCTAGGTGGATTTTAGCCCTTTTAACGCTGTTAATAACACTACTACGGACACGAAATTAAATTCCGACGGATGAAACCACGATTCTCGCATCTGTCTACCGGTGGTGTAAGGTAATAAAAGACCGGATGGGGGAACAGTCGCCGCCGATTTAGCAAGTTTAAGTGTTTGTCTGCAATCTAGGAAGAACGACTTCTGGTTTCGCGAGTTCTGCCACGTGCTTGTCAAAATCCACTCGGCGCACTCACAGAATGCTATGGTTTGAGCGCTGTTACCTTTAGAATTTTCTGTGAGTGTTTCATGAGGACTATGATGCTCTCAATGAATGACACATAGTTTAAGCAATGTCTTTTATTGATTTATGAGATTTTTCGTGGTTTTGCATTTCAATTATCATGGTTAGTGGGTTAAATATTACTTGAAATAAACGCTCCTCATTTGAATTGTAGACTGGCATATTCTCCTTCGAGTATAGTCCAGTGGTGACCTAATTTTCTAGGCTTAATTCTCTTCAAAGAGTACTCGTAACGTTTCTCCCTTCCACTATGGATGCCATCAGCAATACACTTATTGTGACGCTTATCCTTCATAACAAGTATAGTGATAACCTTTACAACGTGACGGCGGATAGCGTTCAGCTAAAAATTCGCATCAGTTACAACTAACTTCTAATTAATCCTTTGATAAACCACACATACGAAAAAAGATGTATCAGTTCCCTCATACATCTGCTTTTAAATTGCTCACTACCAAAGGATTTTTTTGGATACGCGGAGAACATCGTAACAATATTGTGATCAACCATTAGTAAAGCGTCGCTCAGAGAAATGTGAAAGTTAGAAAAATGTTTTGAAATTCATCATCATGATCTCAAAATCGTTATGACATGAAGTTGGTCATCTGGCATAGGCAACTAATTGTTGACAAAAAAGTAAATCAGCTGGGATAGGTTACTGCTGCTCAATAACAATACGACTGTTGAGATTTATGGGTGACTAAAAATAATATTTTTCTGAAAAAATTTTCTGTAATGCTCAACTCTCTAGAAACATTTTCAAAAACTTTTGTAACAAAATTAATTTTCATAAAACATCGAGTTTTCTAAGAAAGAGTGAATTTCATTTAAGCCTTCTTTCCAAAAGATTCATTTTTTGACCCCTAGGCTTGGGACAATCCCATATTTCACATAGAAAATACACTGTGAGACATACTTCCAGTCTTCATATCTTCCATACTACCATATATTACAATCATCACAGTATTTAGAAATTGTTTCTGTCACTATTTTAATTTAAAAGTTTCCTTTGATAAAATGAATGTTTTAACAGATTTTGTTCTTTCCTATTTCAAAGTCAATGGGTCTGTACTTTTCTTAGAGTCAGTTTCATATAGTTCTGCAGATCTGAATCAAATTCTTCACTGGACAAAGAGTTAATTCACTGATATAAGCAAAAAGTAACACAACTGTGTCCTAAAACTGAACTGGAATATTGTTGAATTACTTGTTAAAATTTAATAGTAAAACTTTTCCGTACTATAACTTAATGACAACTTGTGTAACCGGTTTAAAACCCGTAACTTGTAATTTTGAACTATTATCTGTTCTCATCAAATCCTTTACACACTTGTAAAATGTTTTAATAATACTTCACAATTGTACAAACTCTTCATAATTACAAACAATGACTTAAAAAACTTGCCTACCAAAAAATGTGCAATGTACAAAAAAATGGTTCAAATGGCTCTGAGCACTATGGGACTTAACTTCTGAGGTCATCAGTCCCCTAGAACTTAGAACTATTTAAACCTAACTAACCTAAGGACATCACACACATCCATGCCCGAGGCAGGATTCTAACCTGCGACCGTAGCGGTCGCACGGTTCCAGTCTGTAGCGCCTAGAACCGCTCGGCCACCCCGGCCGGCGTGCAATGTACAACTTGTATTTTACTATAAGTAATGAATTTAACAACTCCCTGCGTAAATTATATCATGTGTATATTTCATTTAATTCATGTATACCTTTAAATTCTTTTATGTGAAATAATTTGGTATATTTCTACAAATATCGATTTTATTACAGTAATTAGAGTATACGCATAGTAATGGTACACTTATAATCCGCACCGAGACGGAAGTAGGAACACAATTTGTAACAATCATTTCAGGAGGCAGCAAAACTACCTCAAGACCATAGTTACTGATAACATCTTTCAGTGCTTTGTTCGAATGCCATAAGTTTCCTGTACGAAGAGTTACTCCTTGTTGTCTTAATATTTGAAACGCACAATGTAGACGACAAAATTTATAAAATCCTCTTCTGTATGCTGTACAGAAAATAAAAATATGCTTTAAGTCTTTCGTGCTGAAAGAATACGATTTATGCTTCCACTACCCAACCAGAAGGGTCGTCCTACGTAATTCACGCACATCTGAGAGTTTCCTGTAGGTAATCCGGAGTTCGAACGCGGTGAATTTGCTCCGCACTTCTTGTAGTGGTTTTATTTATACGGTATATCTCTTTTGCTTGTCCCCTCTGTTGATCCCTTATTTAAACTATAGTTGCCAAATAGTCTTTGCCACATTTGCTGCTGCTATCATCTTGTGGAGGCTCGGCGCTGGAATTTCCCCCCAGATTCCCAGATGTCTCTATTTGTGAATACCTATGTCTCTTCACATACAAGTTCTGAACAATGCGCTTGAAGCATCATTTCAGCCGTGAAAAGCTCGCAATATTGTGTACGAAGTCTGATTGGGAAGTCGTGTGCGACATATAGCGCCCAGAATAGCGCCTGGCTGTAGCTTCTAAATGTGTTAGCTGAATTGTTTCAGAGCACCCGTGCGTCCTCACGCACGGGGCGAAGCAGTGCGCTGTATATAGAAATGCCAAGGTGTGGCAGCAGATTGGAGCTGTGGTCCATCAGCAGGTATAAGACAACGAGGCGTCTGGTAAACTTTTCAGTGCAAATCTGTCACATTCTGGAGCCACGTCAGAGGTTTGTCGATCGAGACGCCGAGGTAACGCTCAGTGTAGTTTCATGCAACAGCACTGCTGTTGAAGTACATTGGCAGCAGGTTCGTAAGCACAGGACAAAGTGCGATAATCAACATTGTGTCTTGGTGGCTTCGAGTCTGAGCCACACTTGACGGCCCAGGTGACGTTAACATTGTAGACACGTTGGAGGCGACGTTTCATATGGTGCGATGACTTTCTGCATGCTATCAGTGTAGAATGCGAGCTGCATGCAAACAGTTTTCGGAGCGTCCGCCATGTGCAGTGTGCACTGTGTAGGTCCAAAGGCCGACACTTGAGACATACCTGCACTGATACGTCATGCTGTGGAGACTCCATCGTGGGCCCACACGTGAAACATCTAGTTGGCCACAAACAGCACAGGTGGCGATGCCCCTTCATGCCATTACACTCTGGATATTTATAGAAGTACACCAAACCAATTCAGAAAAAAGAATTTAAGGGTATACGTAAATGAAATCAAACACATGATATAAATTACGGCAGCGAGTTATTAAATTCATTACTTAGAGTAAAACAGAAGTTTTACATAGTGCACTCTAAGACAGCCAAGTTTTCTAAATCATTATTTGTATTTATGAAGAATTTGTACAGTTATTTCAATACGGTTGTGCAGTATTATTAAAACATGATATAAATGTTAAAGGATATTATGTGAACAGTTAATAGTTGAAAATTAAAACTTATTGGTTTTAAAACAGGTTACATCAGTTGTTATTTAAAGGTATCACGGAAATGCTTACTACTAAATTTTAACAAGTAATTTAACGATATTCTAGTTCAATCAAAGACATAGTTTTGTTATTTTTTTCTGATATCATTGAATGAACTTTTTGTCCAGTGAGTAATTTGATTCAAAGCTAGAAAACTATGTGAAACTGACACAGGAAAAGTAGAGATCCACTGACCTTGAAATAAAAAGGTACAAAATTTGTTAAAACATTCAGTTTATGAAAGATAACTTATAAATTACGTTATTGTTATAGATTAAAAATGGTGATAGATGTAATTTCCAAATACTCTTGTGTTTGTAATATATGGCAGTGTGAAAGATATGAAAAGTGAAAGTGTCGGCCGCGGTGGCCGTGCGGTTCTAGGCGCTGCAGTCCGCAACCGCTGGACTCCTACGGTCGCAGGTTCGAATCCTGCCTCGGCCATGGATGTGTGTGATGTCCTTAGGTTAGTTAGGTTTAAGTAGTTCTAAGTTCTAGGGGACTGATGACCTAAGATGTTAAGTCCCATAGTGCTCAAAGCCATTTGAACCAAAAGTGAAAGTATGTGTCAACGGATTTTCTATGTACAGAAGTGCTCCCGACAGTTATCACTGCACATGATCACTGCCATTATAGAGTTCGCGAATATGAGTGTAATAAGAGAACCTAATTATTATTTTTGAAATTATAATTACAAGTCAGATCGTTCGTGTTCTGTCTTCTTGCATAACCACAAGCGCTGGAACGAAGACGAAGAACCCAAGACCAGAGAAGGCGATGAAACGACGTCGGCCAGTGGTGCGCTGATTAGGACCGCGCCACGACAGGAGCGCCCCCTGCAAGAAATGAATATATGCGCCGCTCCTGCCAGCCACGGCCGGACATTAGTGGAGAGTATTGCAGAGTATTAGCACAGCCTAGAAGAGAGAACTACGATATAAGGTTGTAGTGATCCTTATCCATAGCTTGTTTGAACACTGTGTACAGCAAAGACTCGGATTTACGTTGCATGACGCCCATCACTTGTGACACCTTTGCACCTTAAAGTTAAGTATTGCCAGTCTGCTTTATAGAAATAAAACTACTAATGTTATTTGCTTGAATTGTTGTATTGCATTCTGACAATGCTACATCCCTTAGGCACCCTATACGAGACGAGTGGGCAAGAACATTTTGTGTTCTGTTTTCACTGATATGTCGGGTAAGGTTATGAATGGGAATGATTAAAGTAATATTGCTTTCGATAAGCCTTCAACTGGATATTGCAGGATCTTTACGCTGACAACAATAACATCAGTCTGAGAGGATGAAACACTGATTTGCATGTATGCTACGTACTAACTCTCTCGCAGTTGACTATAATAGTACCCTAGCAGACATCCACAAAAATTATCCCATTGTGTTTTTCAAAACTGAAAAATGCGGAAGGTTTTACAACAAAATAAGTGAACGTAGGTGCACAACTACCAAATAAAAAGCCCCACCTAACAGTTTTCCTTAATTTAGCACAATATTCTCTCAGCAATGAAATTACATAAACGATCCATGCCGGAGGCAGTACCTCGGACGTATAGTACGTGTATAGAATGATTACTACATAAGTTATAGAAAGCGGAGTAAAAATTTGCCTCTTGTTCCTTCCAAAGCTCAGACAACAGAATGTGATTTTTCAAAACGAAAAAATTGGACATGGTCAAGACAATCAGTGATGAAAACTTTTTGCCGGACTAGCAGCTTCTGTGTGTAAGCGATCAATGCATCCTAAAATTTTACTCGATATACAGCAAATAATCGGTTCATATTCGACAGCATGCGCTACTAGTGCGTTTCAAAACGCCGCACATGAAAACTGGATTTATCTGGAGATCATATCTAGGATACTTGGTGATAGGAAGGTAGGACCAAGTGTTTTGGACAGCCCTTGGGCTAGGCACCATTTGTATATCCAACAGAAGAATCGTCTTACTGTAACTGTCTTACAGGACAGGGTCAAATTTTGAATATTACACATTTGCTCCAACTTAGGCAAATGGTGCAAGTGGGATGGTTCTTTTTGCATTACGTGTGGTTTACGGCGAGCCTTTAAGGGCTTATGGAGGCATCACTTCGTTCGAGGGCGGTTCCTGAGAAATCCCGAAGAAAGCGTTTTTCCCAATTTTTTCGCCGTCAGCAAAGGATATCTAAATACTGAATAGCAGAAAATTGCTCAAATTTTAACGGTATATTCACTAGGCATTTATCCAGAAGTGCCAACTCCCTGTTTTCGAAAATCTTTGTTATCGAGAAACACCCCAAAACATGAGCTTCGGGTACCAAAACCGAGCCGCAGAATTCAAGATGGCTACTCACACCAAGCAGCTGAATTCTTACGATATATTCCTAACACCACGATCTCGTATAACGGTGAAAATTTTCTTCACATCTTTATCCTCTTCTGAGATACAGAGATTCAAATTTACCCTTCTTGTACACGTAAAACACGGACGTACAATCTGGTGTGAGGCAAAAATATGGTTTATAAAGTAACGTAGCACGGAAAAATATAATAGAAACTGTCTCCTTTATCATCAGAAGAGTTCTTAGAGCCCGTGTTTAAGTACTGAAGCACATGCACAATTTTTGTGCACCTGAGATTCGGTCTGAAGTGTAAAAATTAGTTAAGCGTTACTTCTGTTTCATATAGGTAAATTAACAAAATTTTACAGACACATAAAATTCTTTTCATGTGAGTGACATGCCATGCTGTAACAGCGAAAAGAAGGGAACCAGAGGAAAATGCTCCTATCGGAGCACAATGAAGGGGAATATGTCCCTGTTTAAAAGCCTCCGTGTACCTTCCTCTGCTTCTTTAGAAATTTTTTGGCGTTCGAACATACTCGCGCTTTTTGTGCTGAAAGAGGAAACAATGGTGGCACTGGGAAAGAGAGGGAAAAGTAACAAATTTTGGAAAGCCGTAGACAGTGGTTGTGGTAAGGAAAGAGCGAAGGATACAATGACAGTGTGAGGGAAACAGAGGAAGATAGTGGTAGTGGAACATAGCTGACAGTGACAGCACAGTATTAGGAAAAGAGTGAAAGAGAGTGGTAATGGGAGAGGAGATATAGGGAAAGAGAAAGTGTAATTGGGTGAGAGCCAGTGGCAATGAGAAACATATGACAATGACAACGAGGAAAGAGATATAGGGACAGTGAGGAGAGGCAGCAGGAATTGAAAGGAATGAGGTAATAGCAATAACAGAGAGCAATAGGGGGACAGTGACAGCGAGAGGAGACAATAGTAATAGGACAGAACGAAGGAGACTCTGTGACACAGGAGACAATTATAGTGAGACACAAAGAGATTATGGCAATGAGTTCGGTTGAATGAGTGAGTGAGAATGGGCAAGTGGGCGTGGACAGACTAGTGTGTGTGAGCGAGCTACAATTACGAGAGTTTGCGGAAGTGAGAAGTGAGATGCCTGTTAAAAATAGTGCGAATATGTTCGCATTCCAGAGGAAGAGAGTTTACCGGTTGCCCGCTTTTCAGGCAGTCTTTTAAACAGGAGCATATTCGCCTTTTATGTACTCTGATAGGAGCATTTTTCCGCTAGTAGTATAGTATATTACACCATCACGAAAAAGACCCACGTCTTCCATGAGCCGCAATGCACTAGGCACCCTACACCAAACGATTCTTTAACAGACTCAGTCATGACATCAAAGCCCCAATGGAGCTTTATAGATAGTATTTCATATTTTTATGTTTTTCATTCTCAACTCCTAAAGGTAAAGCATCCCGTTTGAGTAATGGCCCAGGCCAGATTCTAGGCTAGCTGGTATGGGAGGAAAGGAAATCCCAATTGGAAAAACTTGGAAGGGATTTCAGTTCAGGTATTTTCCATACAACCAATGGAAACGGCCCAAAAAGCTTGATCAGAACTGGAAAATGAGAACTTTCTGTAATTTAACTGTGGGATGATATGTCGCAGACAAAAATCTGAAACCAAGATTGTGTGAATCTGTATTTATTCTTGTGCATGGTGAGTAAAGTTATGACGGAACCATTATGAGAGGTAGTGCTAATTGTTTGAAACTGATTAACCTTTGCAACCATATGGAAACAAAAGTCAATATTCGATGCAACCAGCATCCTGCGTATTACCTCCTTTGTATTACTACACGTAACATTCATCTGTCCACATTTATACTGCACATGCAAAGCATGTGAGGGGCCTTAGTTGTACTCAAGCACATCAGCGCTAAACACACGGATTTTAAGTTTGTCCATTCACCTGACGTTTTCTACAGTTGTCCCCGCACAGAAGCAGCTTACGTAAGTTGACGGTCCTTGTTTCTTGATGTGAGGCTGAAAGGAACATGCTAGCGAGTGGGCTAAGGGTCTCAACACTATTGAATGAGAAGTAAAATTCAGATAGGGTTGCCAGTGACTTTCACATAGACACATGAATCACGTAGCAGAGAAAGCCATAGACTTTGACATATAGCAGCTGTCCGACTTCAGTGTTACATGTGGTATAAAGAGTGATTCAGCTGTCCTAGCGATGTCGTCCTACGCAACGTGCAGTTCTATATCTGGTCTTAAAAAATCACGAGCGAGATTTTCATATTATCTCGTTCACTACACGTAAATTATTACTTCTAGAGAAAAAAAGGAGCGGAATGTTTTTGTAGGAAATTTAATGTAGTTAAATTTTGTACTCTGATACGTTTTCGCTACAAGTCGTCGTTTTCTAAAACGACGGTAGGGGCATCCCCTTCTAGTTTCAGTACACAACAGTCAGTATACACATAAAATACTTCGTATTAATAACACAACAAAATAAAATTCCCATCTGCAGTACGCTCTGCATTGCTCCCAGAAACGCGGTTCTTCGAGCTAACTACATATACAGTAGGCAACTGGGATGTTAAGTGTGTGGCCTACCACCTACACCATACCGTGCAGTCGCCATAACCAGACGCGTTCCCTCGACTCTATCCAAAACTCAACTACCACAGTCAGCACGATAAACTTTACACAGCATGCCCTGTTGGCGTGTCAAAGGTGAATGAAATGATTCACTTGCATTACATAATACTAAAACTATTAAAGAATATTGGTAACGAAAAGAATCTGGATAAAGTCTATGACATCTTACTACTTGTGGTGTCACCGCCAGACACCACACTTGCTAGGTGGTAGCTTTAAATCGGCCGCGGTCCATTAGTACATGTCGGACCCGCGTGTCGCCACTGTCAGTGATCGCAGACCGAGCGCCACCACACGGCAGGTCTCGAGAGACTTACTAGCACTCGCCCCAGTTGTACGGACGACTTAGCTAGCGACGCAACACTGACGAAGCCTCGCTTATTTGCAGAGAAGATAGTTGGAATAGCCTTCAGCTAAGTTAATGGCTACGACCTAGCAAGATGCCATAGCAATTGATAGTTATCATATGAAGCATGTCTCATCAAGAACGATGTACACAAATGATGGATTAAAGTTAAGTATTCCAGAAGCTACGTACTTTTCTTTATAGCATTCATTACGTATCCAGTTTCAGACCTCACGCCATCCTGCGTGAGCTTATAGCGTGCATTTCGGCTTCCTCAAACAACACGGTGTTGGCACTTCTGCCGACACTTCATTTTTGGCGACGAGGCTTAAAAGAGGATTTCGCGTTCGTATTGCTCTAATCTATTTGTGTCATGGCTTCGCCACAATCTCCAGATGTACTGCCCGAATTTTATCGCTTGCAGAATCAGCAGACGCAGGCGTTATTGGATGCCCTTGGACAGCTCGTCCAGGGTCAACGTGCAATGCAAAACGATGCGGCCGTCGCCGCTCCACCGCTACCGCACCCACAACATGCAGTTGCACCCCCGTTTCGACACTCCAATGAGGCGATGGAAAGCTGGACGGAGTGGTCACGCCAATTTGGATTTCATCTCGCCGCCTACAGAATTCAAGGTAACGAGCGGCAGCCTCACTTACTGTCGTGTGTAGGGGTGCAGACGTACCGTGTGATAGTGAAATTATTTCCCCGACGCGACGTAGCAACTCTGTCCTACGAAGAAATTTTGTCTGCTTTAGATGCCTATTTCAAAGAATCAGTCAATGTAGTTGCAAAACGGTATACGTTCTTTCGTACAAAACGTACGGCCGGTCAAACTAATCGGGAGTGGGTTGCAACTTTGCAAGGCCTTACTAGGAATTGTGCTTTTGAGTGTGAATGTGGACTCCCTTATTCAGATCCAATGGTGTGTGATGCAATTGCACAGAACGTTTCTGATGTTCGTATACGGGAGCAAATTTTGAAACTAGTCAATCCCTCCCTTCAACAAGTGATAGACATATTGGATAGGCAAGACACACTTGACTTTGCTCAGGAATCATTTGCAACTTCGCCAGCCGTGTGTCACATTAACCGGACCGCCGGGCGAGCTGCACGGAACTGTAAACAGCCATCGCGCACGTCCGCGCAGTCACGTATCCCGTGGCAGCAAGCAAATGCAGTGAAATCATGCCCGCGGTGTGCTACTATACACTCGCGTGAGAATTGCCCATCACGCCAGGCTATTTGCTTTTTCTGTAATAAAAAAGGACATGTTCAGAGTGTTTGCCAGAAAAAGCTCAGATCGGACACTCACAACGATTCCAGGCGCTTTGCTTCGCGCCGGAATCGAACCAAGACTACTCAGGCTAGTGAACCTTCACCCGTGGACATTCATGTAGTTAATTCCACTCTGCCCAGTGCCGCTCCTTCTAACAGTGACTGTGTTAGTCCCACACAATGTGTGCGTCGACGTCGACGGAAATCCCGTCAAATAGCAAGTGATTCTGTACCAGTTTCTGTTCACGTTGCACGAGACAGTCGCTCTTGTCGTCAGCAGGACAATAAACTTCTTGTAGACTTGGACATTAATGGCAACGTGATCCCATTCCAGCTCGATACCGGAGCTGCAGTTTCACTACTCAATAAAGACACGAACAAACAACTGGGCAACCCTCCGTTGCGTGCCGCAAATGTTAAGCTAACTAGTTATTCAGGACAGCTTAACCCTGTGTTAGGACAGTGTAGCCTTCGTGCAACATACAAGGAACAAACAAAACTTGTGTCATTTTACGTCCTTCGTTCTTCTTCTGCTGTGAACTTGTTTGGTTTAGATTTATTTCAGTTGTTTAACTTGTCTATAGTCAATCAGGTCCTATCAGTGAACCAGACTGTGCCTTCAGCCAGTGTTTCTAGTCTACGTGAAGAATTTGCCGACATTTTTGCACCAGGCCTTGGTTGCGCTAAGAACTATAAAGCACATTTGGAACTGAAAGTAAACGCGCAACCAAAATTTTTCATAGTGCGCAATGTTCCCCACGCATTGCGTGATGAGGTCGCAAGAACCTTACACGATTTAGAATCACAAGGTGTGATTGAACGTGTGCAGGCTTCTCTCTGGGCATCACCCTTAGTAATATTGCCAAAACCTTCCGGAAAATTGAGACTTTGTGTGGACTTCAAGGCAACAGTGAATCCACAATTAGTGATTGCAACTTTTCCTTTACTCCGCCCAGAAGATCTTTTTGACAAACTGTGCCCGGGTACATATTTTTCTAAGTTGGATCTAGCAGATGCGTACTTGCAAATACCGGTGGACGAAGAATCCCAGCGCGTCTTGGTGGTTAACACGCATCTTGGTTTGTATCGATTCCAAAGACTGCCATTCGGCTGTGCGTCCACCCCTGCATTGTTTCAGCAATACCTGCAAACTGTTTGTGCGTCGGTCCCTACTGCAGCAAACTATCTGGACGACATTGTGATCTCCGGAAAGACAGAAGAACATTTAGCAAACCTCCGAACGTTATTTCAGGTCTTGCGACAAAATGGTCTTCTCTTGCGGAAGGACAAATGTGTGTTTTTTGCTCGTGACTTACCATATTTGGGACATGTAATCAATGCCCAAGGCATACATCCGAGTCCAGAGCACCTCCGTGCCATACAAGACTTGCCTTCGCCGCAGAATTTGAAGCAGCTACAGAGTGTGCTGGGAAAACTTCATTATTATACTATGTGCCGCAAGCCTCTTCCATTTCAGCTCCGCTTCATCGCTTACGCCGTAAAGGTGTTCCGTTCGTCTGGACGACGGAATGCGAACGCGCTTTTCGCCAGTTGAAATCGGCGTTGCTTTCAAATACTTGCCTTACGCCATTCGATCCCCAGAAACCCCTTTTGTTGATGGTAGATGCATCGGATTTCGGGATCGGTGCTGTGCTTGCGCACAAAGATGGTTCGCATGATCGCCCTATTGCCTTTGCGTCCAAATTTCTCTCGTCAGCGCAAAGAAATTATTCACAGATCGAGAAAGAAGCTTTGGCTATCGTGTTTGGTGTTACAAAGTTTCACGATTTCTTGTATGGTCGTCACTTTACTATCATCACAGACCACAAACCCTTGACGTCGGTTTTTCATCCAAACAAGCCTGTACCTCCACGTACAGCGCAGAAATTCATTCGCTGGTCTATTTTCCTCTCGCAGTACCGCTACGATATCTTGTATCGGTCCACTGCTAAGCACGGACACGCTGATGCGTTGTCCCATTTGCCTGTTGCTGAGGATAGAGCATTCGATTCTTCCGAACTGGCTTGCATGTTCATTGATGCGGAAACCGATGACGTGGTCGAATCGTTTCCGATTGATTTTCGTCGTGTAGCTACAGCCACAGCTGCTGACCCTGTCCTTGCTACCGTTTTGCGTTTTGTTGCTACGCAATGGCCCTTGTCAAAGTCACGAATCGAGGATCCGTTGGTTCGCAGATTTTTTGCTCACAAGGAGAGACTTTTTGTATGACGTGGTGTTTTGCTGTTGCGTTCTGATGATGATCAGTCTAGAGTCGTGGTCCCACGTTCGTTACAGTCCTCTGTCTTACGGCTTCTTCACCAAGGACATTGGGGTATACTGCGAACGAAACAACTTGTTCGTCAGCACTGTACTTGGTTCGGAATCGATGCTGCGATTACGAATATGTGCTCTTCTTGCATGGCGTGTGCCGAACAACACTCCGCACCACCGCGGAAATTCTTTGCATGGCCAAAAGCCACTTCCCCTTGGCAACGCTTGCACATCGATTTTGCTGGTCCATTCTGGAATGCTCGATGGTTGGTTGTTGTCGATTCATTCAGTAATTTTCCTTTTGTTGTCCGAATGTCTTCCACGACGTCCTCTGCCACCATCCAAGCGTTATCCGCTATCTTTTGCATCGAAGGTCTTCCAGAGACTATTGTTTCCGACAATGGCCCACAATTCATGTCCGCAGAATTTCAGTCATTCTGCAAGGCTAATGGTCTTCAACATCTGACATCCGCGCCGTTTTCGCCTCAGTCAAACGGTGCCGCTGAACGATTGGTCCGGACTTTCAAGTCACAGAAGTTGAAGTTGAAAGAGTCGCATTCCCGGGAGGACGCGTTGTTGCTCTTTTTGTCTTCGTATCGCTCTCAGCCCCGAGATGGTCGCTCGCCGGCTGAGTTGCTCCACGGTCGTCTTCATCGAACCTTGATGTCTTTGCTGCATCCGCCGCATCAGGTTCCTGTGCAGCGGCAGACGCCTGCTTTTGCACCAGGCGACGTTGTATTCTATCGCAACTATCGCGGTTCACGGCGTTGGCTCGCAGGGCGCATTCTTAGCTGCCTCGGCCGCGCGATGTATTTGGTTTTGGGGGCCTCTGGTGAGGTGCCTCGTCATCTCAATCAGCTGCGCCTCTGTCGTCGCCTGGGTTCTGCCGCTCCCCGTCTGCTTTCAGCGACGGTGCCGTCCGGTCAGCGCCCTGGGGACCCATCTACTGGCTCGCCTCATCCCCAGGTGTTACCGACGCTGCCTTCCATTTTTCCACATGGCGACGCGCCGCCGCCGCCGCCGCCGCCGCCGCCGCCGCCGCCGCCTGTTCTCCCGCCGGCGACGCCCGCAGTGGACGCTTGGCTGCAGCCGCCAAGCACCTCCCTGGGTCACGCGCCGCCGATAGCTTCCCATGACCAGCAGTCCTCCGCCATGGAACTCTTGCCCGCTCCGGACCACATGGCGTCTTCGCGCGTCGGGTGCCCCGACGCAATGGAGGTCGACCCTTCGGCCATTTCTGTCTCTCTACGGGCGCATACACCGCATGTTGGCGTGCACCCTGGACTAGGTTTTCAGGCGTTTCCTAGCTCCCCTCGGACCGAATGGCCGGGTGCGGGTGGCACAGCCTCGCCTGTTGTTAGGCTCCCCACCTCATCGCATACGCCAGCATGGGGTCCTCCCCACGGCGGGCGGAAGCCTTATGACACAACCGTTCGCCGATTTGCGGGGGAGGAATGTGGTGTCACCGCCAGACACCACACTTGCTAGGTGGTAGCTTTAAATCGGCCGCGGTCCATTAGTACATGTCGGACCCGCGTGTCGCCACTGTCAGTAATCGCAGACCGACCGCCACCACACGGCAGGTCTCGAGAGACTTACTAGCACTCGCCCCAGTTGTACGGACGACTTAGCTAGCGATGCAACACTGACGAAGCCTCGCTTATTTGCAGAGAAGATAGTTGGAATAGCCTTCAGCTAAGTTAATGGCTACGACCTAGCAAGGTGCCATAGCAATTGATAGTTATCGTATGAAGCATGTCTCATCAAGAACGATGTATACAAATGATGGATTAAAGTTAAGTATTCCAGAAGCTACGTACTTTTCTTTATAGCATTCATTACGTATCCAGTTTCAGACCTCAAGCCATCCTGCGTGAGCTTATAGCGTGCATTTCGGCTTCCTCAAACAACACGGTGTTGGCACTTCTGCCGACACTTCACTACTGAGGATCGCTTTTATAACTGCCAATCAAATCTGAATTTACATGGTGAGTCACGAGGAATGTCACACAATTTGTGAGGTGATTCTACATGTGACAATAAACCGAGAAAGTTCCATGAACAAATCTGAGATTTTCGATTGTTACGGGACTGGAGCGGGTTGAAGATTACACACGTCCGTGAATGGATATAAAGACAAGTGTGAATGTTACTTACCAAAAGGCTGAGTAGGTACTGTGGTGGACAGAATAATGGTGGGACAGATGACTGGTCCATCCTACAAGAGGTGTAGGGGTTCTACAACAGATGGCAGTATTGTGACGTCGCACTGAGCAACAGCTGCTAGCATACTCAATGTGCAATCGTGGGTCGGATCAATGAGCAGTCGTTAGGCTGTGTGCGTGTCGTGCTAATTGTTGATTAGTTGAGCAAGTCAGTTGAGTACGTAAATACCAACATGCCACATACATAGAAGCCGGCCGAAGTGGCCGTGCCCTTCTAGGCGCTACAGTCTGGAACCGAGGGACCGCTACGGCCGCAGGTTCGAATCCTGCCTCGGGCATGGATGTGTGTGATGTCCTTAGGTTAGTTAGGTTTAATTAGTTCTAAGTTCTAGGCGACTGATGACCTCAGAAGTTAAGTCGCATGGTGCTCAGAGCCATTTGAACCATACATAGACGTGTTGTTTGTGTGTAGGTACTACAATGGCAGTGCCAACGTAGCTATGACAGAATACAGACAAACCCTGATCGACAAACCCTCTGTGTCAGGGTATTTCTCAGGGTTCTTCAAACATTACATGAGTGTGTAACACTAACCAATGTACATGTGAGCCCGTCCAGTCAGTTGAGGAAAGGGACGACATAGTTTCAATGGCACAATGGAGTCCCATCACCAGTACACACTGCATTAGCTGTCAAGTCGATATTCACAAACGTGACTGTGCCATACGCTACATTCCCAGGGCTTGTACCAATTCCACGTGCAGCCTGTGCAACATATGCATCCAGGTGACTCACTACGGACGCAACAATATTGTGAATGGCTAGCTATACACAGAGACGTCATGCAGTAAACTTTATTTACAGGTGAGACTACATTTACATGCAGCCGATCATAAACACACGAAATTCCCACATGGGCGATGGAGGACCCACAAGGTACTAGGGAAACAAGACTGCAAGTTAGGTTCTTAGTGGATGTCTGGTGTGGTATGACTGACGATCTGGTGATAGAGCCTGTGTTCCAGCCAAATTGTATGACTGCCGCAGCATACGCGTATTTCGTGATAGAAGATCTAGCAGCACTTTTGGAAAACGTGACATTTGAACAACGACGACGGATGTACCGGCAACATGATGGATCACCGATTCACCGTGTACCAGCAAGTATCCCAGTACGTGAATAGCACATTTCCTCAACGGTGAATTGGCCGTAGCGGAACCATTAACTGGCCTGCCAGATCACCCGACGTAACCCATCAGACTTCTGTTTACGGGGCTGTTTATGGGGGGTGTGTACGCTACGAAGGAAGATACATGTGAAGAACTTCTAGCTCGCATCACCGACGATGTTGCCCGCATTAAAACCAGGCGAGGTGATGTTCGATGAGCGACGCGACACAACACACCCTCAAAAGAGTTGACAAGTGCGTTAAGATGTGTGGTGGACTTCTTGAAGACCTCTTGTAGGATGTATCCGTCATCTGTCCCACTTTTATTTTCCCCACTCCAGCGCCTACAAGCATTTTGGTAAGTTATATTTACACTTGTTTTCATTCTTGAATGTGTGTAATCTCCAACATGCTCCAGTTCCGTAACGATCGAAAATCGGACGCATGTTCATAGGAATTTTTCTGTTTATTTTCAAATGTAAAATCACCTAAGACGTTATGTGACATTCCAACCTGAGTTGTTGGGGTTGTTTTTGGGGAAGGAGACCAGACAGCGGAGTTATGGGTCTCATGGAATTAGGGAAGGACTGGGAAGGAAGTCGGCCGTGCCCTTTCAAAGGAACCATCCCGGCATTTGCCTGGAGCGATTTAAGGAAATCACGGAAAACCTAAATCAGGATGGCCGGACGCGGGATTGAACCGTCGTCCTCCTTCCAACTTGAATCACCTTGTATGTATCAAAGAAATGCTAATAAATGAATGAATTCTGCACCTCACTCCACGTTTTTACGTCATACCTGAACTAACATTTACATTTTCAGTTACTAAGTGGCGCTTGAGAGTGAATACAGTGACTCAAAGAGCCGGACATATCACAAATCTAATGACATTCTAGGCATGTAAAGTGTGTCTAACGTACCCTATCGAGACGATGGCAGTATTGTTTCCTTTTAGTGAAGATTTTTTTTACTTTTCTGCGAGACAGACAACTTACATTATGGGATCAAAAGTATCCGGACACGCCCATAAACATACTTTTTTTTTAATATTTGGTGCATTGTGCTGCAACATAGTGCCACGTACTCCATATCAGCGACCTCAGTAGTCATTAGACATAGTGAGAGAGCAGAATGGGGAGCTCCGCTGAACTCACTGACTTTGAATATGGTCAGGTGATTGGGTGTCACTTGTGTCACACGTCTGTACGCGAGATTTCAACACTCCTAAACATCCATAGTTCCACTGTTTCTGAAGTGATAGTGAAGTCGAAACGTGAAAGGACACGTACAGCAGAAAAGCGTACTGGCCGACCTCGTCTGTTAACTGACAGAGATCGCCGACAGTTGAAGAGAGTCGTAATGTGTAATAGGCAGACATCTATCCAGACCATCACACAGGACTTCCAAACTGCACCAGGATCCACTGCAAGTACTATGACAGTTAGGCGGGAAGTGAGAAAACTTGGATTTCGTGGTCGAGCGCCTGCTCATAAGCCAGACATCACGCGGTAAATGCCAAACGACGCCTCTCTTGGTGTAAGGAGGGTAAACACTGGACGATTGAAGAGTGGAAAAACTTTGTGTGGAGTGGAGAATCACGGTACCCAATGTGACGATCCGATGGCAGGATGTGGGTATGGCGAATGCCCAGTGAACGTCATCTGCCAGCGTGTGTAGTGCCAACAGTAAAATTCGGAGGCGGTGGTATTACGGTGTGGTCGTGTTTTTCATGGAGGGGGCTGGCACCCCTTGTTGTTTTGCGTGGCACTATCACAACACAAGCCTACACTGATGTTTTAAGTACCTTCTTGCTTCCCACTGTTGAAGAGCAATTCGGGGATGGCGAGTGCATCTTTCAACAAGATCGAGCACCTGTTCATAATGCACGGCCTGTGGCGGAGTGGTTACACGACAACAACGTCCCTGTAATGGACTGGCCTGCACAGAGTCCTGACCTGAACCCTATAGAACACCTCTAGGATGTTTTGGAAAGCTGACTTCGTGCCAGGCCCCACCGGCCGACATCGATATCTCTTCTCAGTGCAGCAGTCCGTGAAGAATGGGCTGCTATTCCCCAAGAAGCTTTCCATAACCTGATTGAACGTATGCATGCGAGAGTGGAAGCTGTCATCAAGGCTAATGGTGGGCCAACACCATACTGAATTCCAGCATTACCAATGGAGAGCGCCACGAACTTGTATGTCATTTTCAGTCAGGTGTCCGTATGCTTTTGATCACATAACGTAGTATTGTATCAATAAGTAGTAATGTGAATCGATAACAATGCGTTCATGGAAGAAGAGGGATATCGTTGTTGGTTGGTAAATGAGGGAGTAGTTATGCAGACTGTTTTCGATGCATAACTTGGACTGTGAGATAAGATTGCACACTGTCCACCCGAGAAGCTTAGAGGCTGATTCTATACTGCCGTACGAGCGGCGTCAGCGCAGTAATTACGATGACAGCTGAAAGTAACAACTGCAAGCAACAGATGTGCACTCGACTAGTTATTTGTGAGCGGACAGTGTTAAACAGATGACGTGTGGAGTAGGTATATCAACGTTTTTGTTTCACAAATTACCATAGAACAACGTCTCTAAATCAACTGTTCTAGATCTTTTCCAGTCTCACTTGGATCTATAAACATTTCATGCTACGTACTCATGAGGGGGAGACTATGTATAACACCTGAACCATTAAAATTACCATCTCAACTTATCTCTACATTTAATAATCCAGCCTTGAAACTTTTTGGACTGACAGAGTAGAGATATCACAGTGATTCTTGTAATAGACTAATATCTCAGAAAATAGTATACAAGATGCAACATTCGGACAGCAGAGCGAAAAGTTTACTAAGTGGATTATTTTTTACACTCAACACGTGCGGTGAAATGAAAACATAGATGTATAAAGGAACTTCTGCTCATGATTAATATCTCAAAAAATTATATGAAAGCTAAGATTTTGGAACAGTGTAGCGAAAGGTTAACTAAGTGCAATGAAGTCAGTGAACAGCTTGTTATACACTGCAAGATAAAATGTGTTCGGAAACCTTAATGCAATGTGGGAACTGATGTCACGAGAGACGGGGTAGTAATAGGTACGTTTTCATTGGTTGTGTGTTTATATCGTAAAATATCTTTAAATTTGACCGTAGAATTTGTTTATATAACAGAATTCGTCAAACCGAAATATTCAAAAGCCAATGTGGGAACTTTCTTATCTACATAGCCGAATACCAGTAATATTTTCAGTCCAGGTGGGTGCAATTTTTATGAATTCTTGGGACAAATACATTGTTTCTTTATGGTCTTTATTACTATATTTATACCACGTTTATCTACTAGGAACCTTACGTTCATTCCCGGAATAATGTGCCGGGTGTCTTCATCTCCGTTACCTTTTTGGCAGAGTCTGCTTTAATTTCAAAGATTATTGTCTTGTCAATAAAATTTTACATACATCTGTTAATACAAGAAGCGTTATACTTGTCAGAGTTTACAGGGTATCCCTCCTAACAAGCGTCAAGAGAAGTTTTCAGGTCACGCCCATTGTCAACGGAAAGCTTCGAACAAGTTACGAACAAAATGAATTTTAAAACAAAATTTTACGTGAGCATCCAATAGGGCGGTACCAAATTAGTCTAGTGCGGTATTTGGTTTATCGATATGTGTTAACGTGGGCAGTAAAACAAATAACAAACTGCACTTGAAAAGCGATACTGCATGGAGGTAGCAGTCAGCGCGGTCCAGGGTGATGCTGTTATTGCTGGAGTGCTCGTTATTCTTTGTGGTTTGATGTCGCTGTTAAAACATACCATAAATGTTAATATTGCATCCGAATAATACGGAACCGCTCTTTGGAATGGACACGTAAAAATCCGGTTTTTAAATCATTTTGTTTGTAACGGAAACACAAACCGGCGCTTTTCCTCAACACTGGGCGTAGCATGAAAGACGTGATCCGCAGTATTTGTTTGGGCTGGCTTCAGCTATACATTCCAAAAACAAAATTACAAATACCTGCAGAAAAACACCAGAGAAAATGCTCCTGACGACTCTTAGAAGGGAAACTCGCAGCCCCCCCCCCCCCCCACATTTAGTGTCTAGAAGGCAGTCAACAACAGAACATAGGTCAAGCATGAAAAGAGGAAGAAGGTGTGCTGAAGTGCGAAAAAAAGCAAAATAGAAACAGTGAATAGTCCAAGGTTAACACGTGCAACACTGATCGCCCTGCCAAAGTAATGGTGTAGTGCTTAAGTGGCCACACTGTAAGACTGCCATGGGCGCCCCGATTTCGAAGCATTTTCACACCGTTTCTTTTTATTTATTTGTTTATTATTTTTCACAAAATTATAAGCTGTCCATCCGGACATTGCACTGTCCGTTCTCTTTCTGTAGTCTTGGCAGTTCTCATACTACACAATGCTTATAGAATATAAGTAATATGGTAAGAATACATCACCTTCGCAGGAAAATGTCACGAACAGTGAGAGCAGGCTAGATACCACAAAGACGGCTCACAGAAATGAACGGTTGTGAACAATGTTACAACAAAGGAATTCAACAGTCAAAACATCCAAAACGGAAAGCAACTACAAAAGCGTTGGAATCATATGTTTTGACAGAGCACAGGGAAAACTGTGTGACTGTGAAACTGTCGCATTCCTTTGTTGCAGATTATGTGACAAACTATTATGTTTTCATCGTTTCCTTAGGAGTGATCACATTCACATTCACGTTCTTGTTGTGGTCTTCAGTCCAAAGACTGGTTTGATGCAGGTCTCCATGCTACTCTATCTTGAGAAAGCCTCTTCATCTCCGAATAACTACTCTAACCTGCATCCTTCTGAATCTGCTTAGTGTATTTATCTCTTGGTTCCCCTCTACAATTTTTACCTCTCCACGTTTTCCTCTAATACTAAATTGGTGATCCCCTGACGCCTCGGAATGTGTCCTACCAAATGGTCCCTTCTTCTAGACAGGTTGTACCACTAATTTCTCTTCTCTCCAGCTCTATTCAGTACCTCCTCATTACTTGATCTACCCATCTTATCTTCAGCATTCTTCTGTAGCACCATATTTCAAAAGCTTCTATTCTCTTCTTGTCTGAACTATTTATCGTCCATGTTTCACTTCCATACATTGCTACACTTCATACAAATACTTTCAGAAAGGATTTCCTGACATTTAAGTCTATCTCGATGTTAACAAATGTCTCTTCCTCCGATACGCTTTTCTTGCCATTACCAGTCTACATTTTATATCCTCCCTACTTCGACCATCATCACTTACTTTGCTTCCAAAATAGCAAAACTCTTCTACTGTTTTATTGGTCTCATTTCCTAACCTGATTCCCTCATCGTCACTTGATTTAATTCGACTCCATTCCATTATCCTAGTTTTGCTTTTGTTGATGTTCACCTTATATCATCCTTTCAAGGCACTGTCCATTCCATTCAACCGCTCTTCCAAGTCTCTTGCTGTCTCTGATGGAATTACCATGTCGTCGGCAAAACTCAAAGTTTTTAATCATCTTGAGGTTGAAGCTCTATCCTCCGTGTTTGCTTTAACAATACTTTTGTTTTTGGATGCGGTGGACCTTTAGCAAAACACAACTTTGTTTTTTTTTTTTTTATCCCAAATATGTTTCACTGCAGTTGCAGTGTCATCAGTGGGCTTTTGTTTTACGGCTGTTAAACATAAAGAATGTTCTTTACTGTTTGTATACATGTAAATATTAGTTTTTAAAGTCGTAATTAAAGATTTTTGAAGAACAAATAAAATTATGTATTCATACCTTTTTACCACATGGCGTCGTTTTCCTGATGTATGATGTTTTTATAATGCGTGTTTTCTTTCACAGTTTATCATCTGCAGCCATATACAACTTGATGTAGACAAATTATTTACGCAGAAATTACGATTTCGAAACTGTTATGGCTATGCCTGAAATTAATTAGTTCTGTGTGGAAGGTTTTGTGTGTGTGTGTGTGCGCGTGTATGCGCGCGAGCGTATGTGTGTGTGTGTGTGTGTGTATGTGTGTGTTTGTGTGTGAAAAAGGGAGGGAGAGAGAGAAAGAGAGAGAGAGAGAGAGAAAGAGAGAGAGAGAGGGGCGGGATAGTTCGCGGATTTTTCATTATTATTGTTATTATTATTATTATTATTACTATTATTTTAGTTTTGTGTGTACGTATGTATGTGTGTGTGGGGGGGGGGAGGGAAGGGGGGCTCTTTAGGTTGGTGTTATCTAACAATTCTTTGAGGGCAGAGAACAGAGTTCCACTGCAGAGAGCTGCGTATCCATTTGTTACTTGTTTTCCTTTAACCATGACTTTTTGTATTTAATAGTTTTCTTCAATTACTAGTTTTTGTGGGTGGCTGTTGCTGCATTTGAGAATTTTCAAGTCAGGATTGAGGGTTGTTGGGCTACGTTTCTTTTCCATAAAGTGTTCAGCAAATGTGGAATGACAGCTGTTACTTTTTAACGCTCTTCTGTGTTCTGTGTATCTGGATTAAAGTTTCTGCTTGTCTGTCCTATACGAACTGATTTGCAGTCCTGACATGTTAGTTGGTAAATACCAGATGTGTTGTGTTGGTTGTCCTTAGTTTTCTCTGTGTTGAGTTGTCTATTTTCAGCCCTCGTTTTCTGAGTATGTTGTCTATTCTGTGGGCTGCTTTGTTGTTGTGGGTGTTTCTTGTTCATGTGTGCTCACATGTGTGTTCTGTGCTTTTATAATTTGGTGAGAAGGTTTATGTTTCTATGTGTAGGGTGACCTTTTTAATTTTGTTTTAATTATGTTCTACAGCGTTTGTATCGTATCCATTCTCTACTGCTATTTGTCTAATTTTCTTTAATTCATTGTTATAGTTGTTTTCAGTGAGTGGAGTTTTGTTCAGTCTGTGTAGCATATATTGCAAACCGACTAGTTTGTGTGCAATCAGATGATTGTAATGTTTGTGAATGGCTGTGCTGGTAGTGTTCACTTTCCTGGTTATGGAGAATTGGTGTTGGTTGTTGTGCCTGTATATTGTGAGGTCAAAGGATTTTAACATTTTGCTGTATCTACGGTGAATTTTATTTTTAGCTGGACTTCGTTTAGATCACTGTGGAGTTGTTGGATAGAAGGCATATGATGTGATCTACATAACGATACCAGTATATTATCCGGCATTGTTTGGGTCTTACTATTGTTTCCAATATTTTATTTTCAATGTGATTGAGAAAAATGTTGGCTAGGAAACCACTGACTGCTGACTCCAATATACAGAACTTCACAGTGAAGAAGATGGGGAAATAAGAAGAGGTAAGTGACACAGAATTAATTAATTTCAGGCATAGCCATAACAGTTTCCAAATCGTAATTTTTGCTTAAATAATTTGTCTACATTAAGTTGTATATGGTTGCGGATGACAAACAGTGAAAGGAAAGAGGCACTATAAAAACATAGTACAACAGGAAAGCCACACCATGTGATAAAGTGGTATGAATACATAATTTTATACATTCTTCAAAAATCTGTAATTACGATTTTAAAAACTAATATTTACATGTATACAAACAGTAAAGAACTGTCTTTATGTTTAACAGCCATAAAATAAAAGCCCAATGATGATACCGCAACTGCAGTGAAAAATGTTTGGGATAAAAAATTGTATTTTGCTAAAGGTGGACCCCATCCAAAAACATAAATACTCAAAGGTTTTATTTCTTCTCCCTTGACTTTAATCCCCAGTACCATTTTTTCTTTTGTTTGCTTCACTGCTTGCTCAATATACAGATTTAATGACATTGGGAATAGACTACAACCCTGTCTCACTCCCTTCTCAATCATTGCTTCCCTTTCGTGCCCCTCGACTCTTATAATTGCCATCTGGTGTCTATACAAATCGTACATGGCGTTTTGCTCCCAGTATTTTACCCCAACCATCTTTAGAATTTGAAAGACAATATTCCAGTCAAGATTGTCAAAAACTTTCTGTAAGTCTACAAATGCTATAAATGTAGGTTTATCTTTCCTTAACCTATCTTCTATGAGAAGTCATGGGGTCAGTATTGCCTCGTGGATTCGCACATTTCTCCAGAATCCAAACTGATCTCTGCCAAGGTCAGCTTCTACCAGTTGTTCCCTTCTTCTGTACAGGATTCGTGTTAGTATTTTGCAACAGTGAATTATTAAACTGACAGTTCGGTAATTTTAACATCTTCCAACACCTGCTTTCTTTGGAACTGTAATTATTATATTCTTCTTGGAGTTTGAGGGAGTTTAGCAAGTCTCATACATCTTGCTCACCAGATGGAAGAGTTTTGTCATGGCTGGCTCTCCCAAGGCTCTCAGTAGCTCTAACGGAATATTGTCTACTTCCGGAGCCTTGTTTCGAATTAAGTCATTCAGTGCTTTGTCAAATTCTTCACAAAGCATCATAGCTCCATTTTCATCTTAATGTATGCCCACTTCCATTTCCATAATATTCCCCTCAAGTACACCCCCTTGTATAGACCCTTTACATATTCTTTCCACCTTTCTGCTCTCCCTTCTGTGCTTAGGACTGGTTTTCCATCTTTTCTCCAGAAGTCTCTTTAATTTCCCTGTAGGCAGCATCTCTCTTACCCCCAGTGATATATGCTTCTACACCCTTATATTTGTCCTCTAGCCATTTCTGCTTAGCCGTTTTGCACTTCCTAGCGATAGCATTTTTTAGGCATTTGTATTCCTTTTCGCCTGCTTCATTTATTGCATTTTTATATTTTCTCCTTTCATCTATTAAATTCATTAACTCTTATGTTATCCAATGATTTCTACTAGCCCTCGTCTTTCTACCAACTTGACCTGTTGCTGCCTTGATGATTTCATCTCTCAAAGCTACTCATTCTCCTTCTAATGTATTCCCTTCCCCTGTTCTTGTCAATCGTTCCCTAATGCTCCCTCTGAAACTCTCTGAGACCTTTGGTTCTTTCAGTTTATCCGCTTCCCATCTGCTTAAATTACTGCCTTTTTACAGTTTCTCCAGTTTTAATTTGTAGTTCTTAACCAATAAATTGTGGTCAAAGACCACATCTTCCCCTGGAAATGTCTTTCAGTTTAAAACCTGGTTCCTAAATCTCTGTCTTACCACTATGTAACCAGTGTGAAACCTTCCTGTGTCTCCACCTCTCTTCCACGTATACAGCCTTCTTACATGATTCTTAAACCAAGTGTTAGCTATGATTAAGTTATGCTCTGTGCAAAATTCTACAAGGAGGCTCCCTCTTTCATTCCTTTCCCCCAGTCCATATTCAACTACTGCTTTTCCTTCTCTTCTTTTTCCTACTATCGAATTCCAGTCTCCTATGACTATTAAATTTTCGTCTCCCTTAACTATCTGAACAATTTCTTTTATCTCATCATACATTTCCTCAATCTCCTCCACATTTGCGGAGCTAGCTGGCATATAAATTTGCAGGGCTTCGTGTCTATCTTGGCTACAATAATGTGTTCACTATGCTGTTCATAGTAGCTTATCCGACTTCCAATTTCTTTATTCGTTATTAAACCTACTCCTGCATTACCCCTATTTGATTTTATATTTATAACCCTGTGTTCACTTGATCAGAAGGCCTGTTCCTCCTGCCCTCGATTACCACTGTATCGAACTTTAACCTAGGCATTTCCCGTTTTAAATTTTCCAATCTACCTGCCCAATTAAGGCCTCTGACGTCCCACGCTCCGATCCGTAGAACGGCAGTTTTGTTTCTCCTGATAGCGAGGTCCTCGTGAGTAGCCCCTCCCGGATATCTGAATGGGAGACTATTTTACCTCCAGAATATTTTGCCAAAATTGACGCCATCATCTCTTAACCACAGTAGGGCTGCATGCCCTCGGGGGAAAATGCGGCTGTAGTTTCCCCTTGCTTTCAGCCTACACTGTACCGCTTTGGTTGGTGTTACAAGGCCAGATCAG
Source organism: Schistocerca serialis cubense (assembly GCF_023864345.2). NCBI lineage: Eukaryota > Metazoa > Arthropoda > Insecta > Orthoptera > Acrididae > Schistocerca > Schistocerca serialis. The sequence goes on along the minus strand of NC_064641.1, from coordinate 771,683,807 downwards.
TCAATCATCCAGACTGTTGCCCCAGTAACATTATAATGCAAAGGCTGCTGCCCCTTTTCAGGAACCACACGTTCGTCTGGGCTCTCAACAGACACACCTCTGTTTAGTTGCACCTACGGTACAGCTATCTGTATCGCTGAGGCAGGCAAACATCCACACTAACGGCAAGGTCCACGGGCGCATTCATAAAAGAACTCCTAAATCGGGGAAGGAGGCATATCTCACTCACTCACAAGGCGCACAAGTTAGATGCATCGATAACAGATACCTATGATACAACAAACGTACTTGTCGCTAATGCCGTGTTTTACAGTGGATTCGGTTGACTTTCGCCTTGTCATCAAACGTCTGGGTTTCCCATTCGAAATCCACTTCTTTTAGATTGTTAAAAGAGTAGTTGCGCAGTAGCAACTCTCGTTATAGGCTCCTTCCTTACACCTCGCTGTTGCAAATGGACATTTCGCCAGAACGCAGACACTAATTTGAATACAGTGAAGAGCGAGAAAAAAAAAGAAGAAAGGGGCCGAGGAAAGCTTTGAAACCACGACGTCATAAGACTTTGATATTGCTCTGTGTTGCACTTGATGTGCTTCGTTCTCTCTTTCTATTTTGCTTTTTTTTCTCAATTCAGTACACCTCCTTCCTGTTTTCTTGATTGATCTGTGTTCAGGTTTTTACGGGCTGTCAACTGGGCCCTCTTGCCACTAAAGCTTGGAGGGGGGGGCGGGATGCGTTAGGGAGCTTCCCTCGTTAGGAGAGACACCCTGTACAGTTTTTCAGAGGTGTAACACGAAGAAGAACATAACGAATGACATGTAGCGAACCTGACTCGTGAAGACAACAAAAATGTCGGCTTGATGAAGTTGTGGAATGGTATGTAATTTTTTTATAGACTAATCATAATGGAGAGAAGAGTTCTTGAACGTTTTACCTTCTATATCAGCTCGTGCGTTCATAGGAAGCAGCGTTATAAAACAGCAGTAGTGACTCGACGCTGACTGTGGCTGGTAATGAGAACTTTCGACGTAATCTCGCAGCATGTAATTGCATTTCGAGTCGCGGACTGCGTTCCTCTTCTTCTTCCGCGAGGCCGGTGGAGTCGTACAGTGGTTTGCAGGAGGAGGAGGGAGGGGAGGAGAGTGGGGGACGTTTCCTCTTGCGGGTACTTTCACTTGTGTCTGCAGCACGAGGTGTGTTTACGAGCGTCCGCCGGGAAAGGACATGCTTCGTATTACACTGCAGCTGACGCTGCCACGCCACTAAACGTTCTCGCGGATGTGACAGCGGGAGAAAATGAACTGCCTGGCTAAGGTGCCTCTCAGAGGGTGTACGCACAAGCCTTTCCTAATCGGACCGTGTTGCATCACTATGCTAATCGACCGCTATTCTTCCAGCGGAATTTCTTTCTTTGCCTTGGAGTTTTACAAATCTTTGCTACTGCGGATACAGTGATGTCACGTCTTTGTCCAAAACGTGATATATCTGTAACAGTTCTAGCTGTTACAAATTGTACCCTTACATCACAGCTACTCAGCTTGGCGAAACTTTTACCGAATTTCTCTGAACTTTGGGCCCTCGGAACTACATCTAAATATCGAATCAATATTGCCCCTACTTGAGGATGTGATGTGTGAAATCGTGGCTGTACATGATCTGCTTCAAATTGTCGATCAAGAGGGTGCGATGTGATCGTACTGTATTCATAACTCACCTGTACAATGTCAAGGAGATGTCATATTTCATGGGACTGTTCTTCGACTGTACTCGTGATTGTTCTTCGTACCCAAAGTGCATTAGTATTAAAACGTAGTAAAGAAAGATATGCAGGCAATTTTTGCTTGCTTCATACATAAATTAATGGATGGATCTATATTAACAGAAAAATGAATGCATGCCGTTTAGCATTTAATACTAACCATAAACATAGCTCTTTTAAAAAAAATTCCACTTGTAACTAAATAAAATAAACGTAGCACACAATTTTCACATTTTCCCTCAAATTACCAGTAACCTTTTTGCTTCAATTAAACATTTTCAGTCTTTCTTCTATGTCTATTTATATTTCTTGAATTCCATTTTTTCTAAAACCAGCCAACCTCACTCCTCTATAAAAATTCTTAAGTACATCGTTTTTCTGCGTAAATTCGAACATTCAGTTCAAATGGCTCTGAGCACTATGGGACTTAACTTCTGAGGTCATCAGTTCCCGTAGAACTTAGAACTACTTAAACCTAACTAACCGATGGACATCACAGACATGCATGCCCGAGGCAGGATTCGAACCTGCGACCGCAGCAGTCTCGCGGTTCCAGACTGTAGCGCCTAGAACCGCTCGGCCACTTCGGCCGGCGAACATTCAGTTTCCATTATTACTTTTCTCTGGTTCCACCGCTGTTCTCTCCTGATAATTATTATTAACTCCTCCTGTTTCGCCACACTGTTCACACACCGCTACTCCAGCGTCCAATCAGTGCATCTTTCGACAATCCATGTCGTCGCAGTTACACATCAAAGAAAAAAATAGTAATTTTACAATCGTATAATTCATCCCATTACATTACAAAATACTATGGAGCAAAGAAAACAGAAAGAAAGAGAAAAGAATGGCACTGGGTCTAGTTATGTCAATATAAAAAAATATGCCCTAAACTGTTTCTGTTTTGTTCTAGTACACGCAATTATAAAGGGTGAGGAAAACCCATTTGTCTAGAGGTATAGGGCAGAAAGACAGCATCAAGTAAAGGAATATGAATATAGGAACCTGTGGCCGTGGTTACATATTTTCGGCGCTACAGGAATGTGATTGAAATGTGACATATGAACGTCTTTACCAAAATGAAATGTAGTTCACAGAAATTGTACAAATAACCAAAATGTTTGGACTAACCAATTGTCACGGCGAAAACAAGAAAAACTTCAACCACCACGTACACGTTTATCGCACTTAGCTGACGTACCATGCAGCAATGCCTCAGAAATGAAAACCATCACATGTGCATGTTTCATGTTTCACTATGTCCTAAAAGGAAATGAAAAATGAGCACTTGTACAAAGGCTTTCCACCGCTTAATTAACATAAGTATGACATAGGGAAAGTTCAAACTGATTATCGTTTCCACGATGGCATAGCACCGAAAATATTCAACTGCGACTCCTGTTGGCTATACTCAAATTCCTTCGTTTGATGCTGTCTTTCTGCCCTATACTTATTGGTAAAATTAATTTTCCGCGCCTTGTGTACCTCCTTTTCAAGTATCTTAAATTTATTTTCAGTCCTAGTGCTTCTCTTGATAGAGCCGTAATTTCCTCACACGACATTCACTTTGTTGTCATAAAAGCGCTTACATACCACAGAAGCAATTTTGCATTTAAACTCTCTGATATTATCTTCTAAACATTGCCCTGAAATATATTCCCTATACATTCTTTCACTTAAAAAAATGTATTTGTGACAATACATAGACTGTCTAATGACAAGTTTTAGGTTACTGTATCAAAGGCAGCTTTCACACAATCATTCACGCACATTTTCTGTCTGATGTAGTCATAGAGGGCTCTGAAAAGAATAAAGACAGTTCACATGCTCAGCCACCCCCTATAATAGTTTCTAACATACATGTACTTCATTCTGTCTCTACATTTATGATCAACGCCTTCCTTGTCTCTCCATGAAATAATATAAAAAATTAATTCTGTAAACCTTTCGTCTCTTCAACAATCCTCTCAAAAGCATTATTTGTCCTTATTTTGCCACTGTTCTTTCATTACCAGCATAGTTATCCAGTTATTTCATCTCTTAAAATAAATGCCTTCGTTGCCTCTTCTCTCTTAACAGTGAGCTGTACTATCCACAAGTTAGGTGATTACTTTCTCATTGTGCTTTTTTGCTGAAAACTTCCTGGCTGATTAAAACTGTGTGCCGGACCGAAACTGGAACTCAGAACCTATTGTCAAAGGCCCCTATTTCATAAGCACACAGTTTTTTAATCTGCCAGTGCCCACTCCACTACAGAGTGAAAATTTCATTCTGGAAGCATTTCCTAGACTGTGTAACCTCCCCACAAAAATTTAAAAGGATATTATTTTAAGAATGCTAATGCACAATGTGCTAAGTGTAAGCTCCCCAGAGAAATTTTGAAACAATAGTTGAATGTTAACAAGAATACAACCTAACGTAACCTCCCAGCAAATAAATTCAATGACAATGACAATTAAACAAAAATCAGCAATCTGACCCAAGTATAAGTTCCTCACAAAAAAATGAAAGTCAATTCAGTGATAATAAAATCTCAGTGACAAAGTAAACTCAATTAGACCGAAATATCAGTCTTTGGCCCTGTGCAAAAAATCATAATTAATTTCTTACCTCATTCGAAACTGCATGTCAAAGCTCTGCTCTTATTGTTGGCCACGGCTTGGAGGAAATGCATTGCAAGTATTATTTTTTTTTAATATTTCTTTTTGAAATTTAATTGAAACTTTTCTTTAAAGGAAATGGAAGGAAATCGTTCGTTCAATTAAATAGTTCTTTTGTTAAAAATATTGCTTTAAAAACCAAAATTATTATTGGGGCGATCGTTGCACAAATTAGTTACAGTTAATTTACATTATTAGCTGAGCGCATTTAAAAATAATATACCTCATCCTGAATGTTGACCAGAGTGCCATGTCGACGCCCGCCGACTCCTCACACACAACTGCACTGGGCTGCTACTACCGACATACTGCTCTGCCCTACTGCTACTGACACACTGCCCACTGACTACTGCTCGCAACTGTACTGCACGACTACTACTGACAGAGTACCTCTCGCAACTCTCGCGCGGTCAAGCGCAGACTAGCCACGATAAATGGCTCTCTGGTCAGAGACTCTGCAATGCCTCGCCATCGCCCCCACACAACATACGTGTTTCAACTGTTGCTAAGCCATGTCTCCGCAATTCCTTTCTTCCGGAAGTGCTACTTCTGCAAGGTTTGCAGGAGAGCTTCTGTGAAATTTTGAAGGTAGGAGAGAAGGAACTGGTGGAACTGCAGCTATGAGAACGGGTTGTGAGTGGTGCTTGTGTAGCTGGGTGGTGCCGGCACGGTAGCTTAGCGTGTTCGGTCAGAGCGTTAGCTGCTCTCTGTAATAAAAAAACTGAGTGAACAGATCGACGATGAACCTGAACTGGTCTCATCGAACTTCCGCCTCGAACAAATTCAACGAACAATATATAACAAAATGAGATAAAAAAAAACGGCGGTAGAACACTTCCCCGTGAAAGGCAAAGGTCCTGAGTTCAACCTTTTTGTTTTCTCTACTTTATAAGTTTTCTGTTATTGTTATGCGTTATTGTTACCTGGTCTTCCAGAGTAGCCTCATATTTTATTGTTCTGCTGTTATTCAGTTATTTATAGATGATTACTTAATTTTCATGTAATTCACTTTAGCACTAAAACAGAAGCAAAGTTGTCACTTATTTTAGCTATGTGTTATACCTATACGGCATTTACTTACCAGTAAAAGTTATCCACACTTACCGAGCAAGAATAACGCCCTTTTATTTCTCTTCATCTGAAAAATAACTTTCTCCTAAAAATTCCTCCCAGTAACCACCCTCCATTTCCTCTCTTTGGCTGTTATTTGTGTTACTGACAGTTGCACTATAAAAGAACACTTCCTTGTCAATTTCTTTATATTGTGCCCTCAGGTTTTGTTCAGCAGCATACTCGTATATTTCAGCTTCTTGTTTGAATAGTCCAACAGTAACAAATTCTTTACGCCAATTTTCGAGAACAGTATGAATGCAGATGTGTTAGGTCTTGAATGTACCGTCAGCTGTTGCCTTGCCGAGTGGAGTCTTTGTTAAATGTTCCTTAATGCCTTCCGATCAGATCATCCAAAATACGACAGTCTTCTATAGAACGCAGTGAATAACTATGCAAAGTGACTGCAGACACGTCGCTTTATGGCAGAGACTGGTCTGGGCAGAAACAGCAGTGGAAACCCTCCGAATAAGACTAAACTCTCATCGAAGTGAATGGCCAGCAGTCCTAAATTTTCCAGTATGTGAATCAAAAACAATCAAATGTGGGTTATAGTTTAATTTACTGTAGACATAATGGAAAGGAACTCAAAAGTAACTAGCCAGCATTTACTCTGTGTTAATGGGCTGTAGCGACTCTTTCTCCCTCTTGGTACATCTACTGAACATTATTTAGAATCTGTTGACAAGATGTCATTTGTGGGTCGGCTTCAGTTAAATCAGAGTAATGGTTTTTGCAAATGCTGTTTGATGTGAGCGACTTTTCTGTACTTGCGAACGGCGCAGGACTGCGCCCTAACGCAAAGTTCCTTTTTGGGAAATCAGTAACTGTTAAAAAAATCTACATGAATTAAACATCTGTACTCTGCAAGCGGTATCGTTGTGTGTGGCGGAGGATAATTACGTTACCAATATTCTCTCTCGCTCTTCTTTGTTCTTTTCCTTTCGCGAAAGATTCATGATAAGAACAATACTCAGCAAGCGCCTTGTGGCGTTTATGCCAAATTTTGGCCTTTTACGTCGTCTCGTTGTCTCCGTAAAGCTGTACCATGGGAAGTAAGGAGAGGATGTTGTTTGGTGGCTGGTATCCTTCTTCTATAATAAAAACTGCACACATAGATTAACTGGGTTCTTAGCTTAGCCGCGTGGGATTAGCCGAGCTGTCTAGGGCGCTGCAGTCATGGACTGTGCGGCTGGGCCCGGCGGAGGTTCGAGTCTCCCTCGGGCATGAGTGTGTGTTTGTCCTTAGGATAATTTAGCTTAAGTAGTGTGTAAGCTTAGGGACTGATGACCTTAGCAGTTAAGTCCCATAAGATTCCACACACATTTGAACATTTTTTTTACTTAACTCAAAATGGTTGTTGTGGTACAAACTTTTCTGTATAGTCCATGTTTAACTTCACTGCTGGTGAAGTTCAAAGTCCGCTATGTACACATCTATGGTTAGTATGTGTTGCCCATCTCTGAGTTAGCGGCGAAGCTAACTGCTACTCACACTGGATTTGCATTCGGTAGGGCATCAGTTTAATCCCGCGTCCAGCCATCCTGATTTAGGTTTTCCGTGATGTCCCTAAATCGTTCCAGACAAATCCCAGGATGGTTCCTTTGAAAGGGCACGGCCGACTTCCTTCCCCGTACTTCCCTAAACCGATGAGACTGATGACGTCGCTGTCTGGTCTCCTGCCCCGCAACAACCCCAACCCAACCTAACTGCTACTGCGATTCCCACTGGGCTGCGACTGATTACACTGGAACTTACTCGGTGAAACAGACTGTGACTGACTCGCCCTCCGGCTCGCAGCGGCGATCCTAAATACTGGCGGCCGAGAGGGCGTTGGCGGCGCGTTTCTTACGAGTCTGTTGTTGGCCTCTATCTATCATCTCGCAACCTCTTTGTCACATGGTGTGCTGGCGCCAGCTTATGCCAGCACACAGCCCATGTTTTTTATTTAAGGTTTATGCTGCTGTTACTTTGCGAGGAATTAGGAATGGGAGACTAGCTACTGCACTGGTAACAGATGGCCAAGGAGCGTGAGAACCGCGTGAGCGAGCATACGGCGCGTTGTGCTCAAGTATCGACAGAGAGATAAGTGAATCCCGTGTCAGATTTGGCACCAAGACACACATCTTTTAATGTTGATATTTAACATTTAAATGTTTGTTCGTTATTCTAACAGCTATAAAGACTTTATTCATATGGACACATTTCTAAATACAATTTCAGACATTCAAAATTCACGAGCAAAGTTTAATTAAAGAATTAGCTTAACCTTACAAGTGACTGAGCCACCTGAGTGAGCAGGCGCGAAAAAATTAAGATACATCAGCGCACAGTCTAGATGTAGCTTTCTTGCAGACGCCATATAGTGATAACCAATGGATATTTAGTTCACTTAGAAGCAAGTTATATTTAACAGTGCCTCAGGAAACTTTACATGCAATCTCGTACTGCCGCCAAGATCTTGTACAAACGGTTATTGCGTGCTGTATTGTAAATATCAAGTTGCTGAGCGAGTTGTACTTAAGACTCCACCATTGTTTTTGCAAGGAAAGATTTTAGAGTTGCTCCCAGATAATGATTCATTACGTGAAGCTCCTCCTCAAGGGCTAAGGAGGAATCAGGTGAAAACTCCCAGATCTCTCCCTCACAGACTGATCAACGTAGCCCTCCACAAGGAACGTTTCCCAACCTACAACTTTCGTGACCAGCATCTCCGAAGCAGGAATATGTCATGCAGGAACAGGCGTCTCTTCCAAAACAAATTCTAAGCAGGATTGGGAAAGCTACCGACTTTGTAAGTAGCAGTTTCTCTAACTTTCTCTTCTTGGTCATTTCTCGTCCCGTATAATGGAATAAGTAGTGTGTTTCCTGACTCTTCTTGTGAAATACGTTCTTGGAATTTTGACTGTATATCTGTCGGTAATCCACAACACCTTTCTTGTAGTGTCTTTAGTATGATAAGGCTTTCCCTAACGGTCTCACGTTTGCTAATAGAACCCATTACGAAACGCGCCCCTCTTCATTGGATTTTCTCTTTCTCCTTTCTTTTAAGCCGACCTGGAAAGGGATCCAGGCTGATGAGGAATACTCAAGAACCGATCGCTTGTTTTGCAGACCACATCTTTTGCGGGCCAATTACATTTCCTTAATCCCAACAAACTTCCGTCTTGCGTCAACTTTTCCTACACTTCATGTGGTCATTTCTCGCTGCAGCAGTTAGTTACTTATAGATATTTTACTATTTTATTGACATTTAACGCCAGTAGTAGAGAGGATTCAAAAAGCAAGCTGGTAACACACTGACAATCCAAAACTTTATCATCACTGCCCACCCCGACGCTGGATGCCGCCTGATGCCGTTGCGGGCGCGTGATGCTGTAACAAAAGTATGTAAGCGGAGCAGACACGGACGGGGCATCACCCTAGCGAAGATATGGGCTGCAAATGGGGAAATCCGTTGAGATAAGCGACTTCGGCAAAGGGCAGATTATTATTGCGCAGAGTCTGTGAACGAGTATCTCGAAAACGGCGAAACTGGTCGAATGTTCGCGTGCTACTGTCGTGAGCATCTACTGAAAGAAGTTGAAGGACAGTGAAACTACCACTAGGCGCTAAATAGTTGGACGTCCACGAGACTTCACAGAATGTGGAGTTTTGAGACTTGTCTACTCTGTAAAGAAGTAAAGATCTGTGGCATCTCTGCCGGAAGAACACAATGCTGGAATGTTTCATCGTACATTCTTGTACATGGAGCTCCGCAGCAGACCATCTCTTACGTGTTCACACGTTGACCCAACGACATCGTCAACTACGTTTTCAGTGGGTACAGGACCGTCGGGTTTCTACCGTCGATTAATGGGAACGCGTCGGCTCTTCGGGTGAAACACATTTTTGCTACACCAGGTCGATGTTCGTCAACACAAACGCCGTGATCGAAGTGAACGGCGGCTCGAAATGTGCAGCCTACCACGGACACAGGCTGGTGGGAGCAGTCTTACTCTATGGGAGACATTCTCCTGCACTTGCGTGGCACCTTTGGTAGTAACAGAAGACACGCTCACAGCTGCGAACCACCTGCATCGCTGCATGTTTGATGTCTTTACCGACGGCGATGTCAAGGTCTCGGAACCAAAACCATGCTACAGTAGTTTGAGGAGCATTAAAGTGAACTCGTGTGGATGTCTCGGTGACCAAATTCACCTGATGTAAATCCTATGAACCCACCTTGGTCGCTAAGGGGCCATCACTGCGCATGCATATCAGCGGCTCGTTATTTACGCGAATTACGTGACCTGTGCCTAGACGTCTAATGCCACGTACCTCCACAAACCTACCAACAAATTGCCGAATTCCTGATACGCAGTATATGTGGCGTATTTCGTTCTAGAAAGAGACAAACAAGTTATTGAGCAGGTGGTTATAATGTTTTGGCTCATCAGTGTAGGTACAAAAATATTTCTGGAAAATCAGAAGCTTTTTGATATGAAATATAAATTTAAATGTTAGGGGTCCTCCTCTAAAGGTATTTGAATGGAGAGCAGAGTTGTATGGAAGTGAAACGTGGGCGATAAACTGTTCATATAATAAGAAAAGTTTCTGAAATGTGATGCAACAGGAGAATGCTGCAGATTAAATAAGTGGATCGAATAACTTATGGTGAGGTATAGAAACGAGTTCGGGAGAAAAGAAAGCAATGTCATAACTTGATTAAAAGAAGGGCTAGGTAGACTGACAGATCTTGAGGCGTCAAGGAATCGTCAGTTTAATAATGGACAAAAGCTTGACTACAATAAGCTTGTGTAAAGCATAGCTATACAGTACTGAAAAAGCTTGCACAGCGTGGACTAGCGTGAGAAGCTGCATCAAACCGGTCTCCAACACCAAAAACAATGTAACTGCACTATATTTGCAGCTATTTATGGGCAACATCTAACGTTTATTTAAATCAATCGTCAAACGTTCGTAGGTCTTTCTGTATTTGACTACAGTCTTGTGGCGTTGCAAATTTTCTGTTGGCAACAACATCGTCTACAAACTGACTCATGATGCTTTCGATTTTATCCACTAGATCATTTACATACACTGACTGAAAAAAATGATCATATATAATTAATGTATAGTAATTAAATATCAGGAATATATGAAGGACTTATTTCAATAGTGGTACAAGTCCATTACCTCCACTTTTCTGTCTATGACGCTTCTGAAATTAATGGTCGAAACAAACAGAAAGAAAGGTTCATTTCTAGCAAGAAGCCATATGCTTGAATATTTCTGGTATCTCAACTGCAGATTTTTCAGCGCTCATTTGACTTTAGGGCCCTGTATCTCAGAATGAAGAAAAATGGACTTGTGCCACTATTGAAATAAGCCCTTCATATTTGTGTAGGTAACATATTAAAGTGATTTACATTTGCAAGATCATGGGTTAATCTAAGCGCGAGATACGGCATTGCATTTGCGAAATGCTGATACAGTAATAACCAGTGTAACCGCCAGAATAATGAATGCAAGTATGCAAATGTCCATGTATTGATCTATACAGGTGCTGGATGTCACTTGTATGTTGTGTGTTAACCGGCGACCTAGAAACGACGAAGAGGCTCCATCCCCGCCGCAGGCGCAGTGGTCCACAACCCCACGACGACTGCCACAGACCACTTCACCCCTCTGCCGCCCCACACCGAACCCAGGGTTATTGTGTGGTTCGGCCCCCGGAGGACCCCCCAGGGAACGTCTCACACCAGACGAGTGTAGCCCCTAGGTTTCCGTGGTAGAGTAATACTGGCGTAAGCGTACGTGCAGAACTAGTGTAGCTGAGGCGGAATAAGGGGAACCAGCCCGCATTCGCCGAGGCAGATGGAAAACCGCCTAAAAACCATCCACAGACAGGCCGGCTCACCGGACCTCGACACAAGTGCGCCAGGTGTATTCGTGCCGGGTACCAGGCGCTCCTTCCCGCTCCGGAAAGCCGTGCGTTAGACTGCTCGGATAACCGGGCGGGCGCTGGATGTCACTTTGTGGGATGGAGTTCCATTCCTGTTCCACTTGGCTGGTCAATACAGGGAAGGTTAATGCTGTTTGGGGCTGGCGTTAGCGCTGTCGTCCGATGATGTCCCACATGTGCTCGATTGGAGGCAGATCTGGTGATCGAGCAAGCCAATGCACCATGTCGACGCTCTGTAGAGCATGTTGGGTTACAACGTAGTATGTGGGCGAGCGTTATCCTGTTGAAAAACAGCTCTGGAATGCTGTTCATGAATGGCAGCACAACAGATCGAATCACCAGACTGACTTAAACATTTGCAGTCACGGTCTGTGCGATGACGACGAGAATTCTCCTGATGTCATACGATACCATAGCCACAAGTGTAAGTCAAGCGCATCTAGCACGCAGACAGGCTGGTTGCAGGCCTCAGCTGGTCTCCTCCTAGCCAACGCACGGCAGCACTTGCTCCGAGGCAGAACCAGCTTTGATCAGAAAACACGACAGACCTCCACCCTGACCTCCAATGAGCTCTCGCTTGACACCGCTGAAGTCGCAAATGGTGGTGCTTTGGGATCAACACAGTGCACGCTACAGGGCATCGTGCTCGGAGCCGTCCTTGAACTAACCGATTTGCAATATCGTTGAGTCACTCTGATGCCAACTGCTACTCATATTACTGTTGCAGATGCAGTACGATGAGCCAGAACCATACGCCAATGCGGAGGTCACCCCTCTCGGTAGTGCCACATGGCCGACCTGAGCCCGGTCTTCTTGTGCCCGTATATTCTCGTGAACATCACTCCCAGCAATAATGTACAGCGGCTACATTCCTGGGAAGTCTTTCTGCAGTATCGCACAAGGAACAGTCTTCTTCTCGCAGCCCTATTGCACGACCTCGTTCAGTGAGGTGTTGACATTTTTTTTATTCTTGCCAAAGGCAACAATTACAAGGAAGGTAACAAAAAGCTTAACAGTTATAAACGTGTGTGCATCGATCATTAACAGATTTAAACGTGGAAACAGAGAAACATGACATTAAATGAATCACTTTCACCCATTAAATCACTTTCACGTATAAGAATTAGCATACAGTTGTAAGTATTTGCACATGAGTAAACAGTCGTGAATACGTTCAAGGGTTGTGGAACTAACAAACATTAAATGAAACGCTTTCGTTAAGAAACGGGCTACGCCCAAGACTTTAGAGCCAACATAAGAACTTCTTCGGTCCATGATGAAGGGCACAAATGGCAGTTGCATAGGTATTGATAATGGCGTCTTTGTCGCCTTAACGGCATTCTTGACTACCATCAACTCATCACGTCAAATCTCAAAGATAACTAACGTTCACGACCGTTACAGCGTGTATTTAAAGCAAACCTGATTTGCATCCTCATAGTGGCGCTACTAGCACCACTTTTATGTGACTGGCGCTAAATCTCAATAGATATTTTCAACGTCGAATACGGGTGAGTGTAAAATAATAAGTGTAGGTGATAACGTAAGAAATTTTGGGCCTCATGCGCCATTTCGCTTACATTATCATTATATTTAAAATTTTATCAAACTATATCATTATCTGCCAGGCAGAGAAGAATTATTACAGCGTTGATCGAGTAAGCTTTCCTTTTTTTTTTTTTTTTTTTTTTTTTTTTTGCACTGGGCATGTGAACTCAATGCCATGATGCGTGATGTTTTCTTATGTAAGTTAGGTCATACTGGTACTACTCAACTCGAAACAGAGGATCACAGAAAGAAAGATTGTACTAATTTGATACAGTCGCACCTGACGACGTTTAACGGTAGTAGAAAATTACGGAGTCACAAAATTTACTATCAGCACATCATGTCTTCTAAACTAAATGAGCGTAAAGGTCCCGCCGGCACAAACAGTGTCACACGGCGAGTCAGGAGGTGTTAAACAGGGCTCTTTAATGCTCCGGAGACAGCTAAGTGAAAGTAAATAAATTCAACAGAAACATGTAATCAGTTAAGTGAACGTACATAAACGCCAAGACAGATGACAGCTAAGTAAACCACGCAGGCACATTGCCGTGAGGCAAACAACTAGGTAACGCTAACTAGCCAGTGACCCTCAAAGAAGCCAATCGCCCCTGCTGCTGACACTGGCTAGGAGCGTTGCGACCTTTCACTCTGTTTGCGCTATTGACACACGGTGACGGGAAGCGACCATCTCTGAACAAAGCATTGATCGAACACCCGTAAGTGGCACATTGCTCGTTTTCAAACTGTGCTCTAATTTAAGTTCAAGGGCCGTGAAATCGCAATGAAAGTAGAATTTCAAAACATTCACGGACTTTACTCAATCTCAATCAGCTACAATGTTCCATTTCAATTTCTTTTTCATAAACAATGAAAGTAAAACTACCAGGAGACCGAAGGTTTATTTCAACAACACAGTACTTTATTAGGCATGGTGGTATGGCCTGGCCTTCTTTTGGCCTTTAACTGAATTTTGTAGCCTGTTATCGAGGGACTTACAGTTTAAAATGCACTCTGAACCACGATGTAGGTTGGCATTTTTCAAAGTAATAAATAAGTGAAATTTAGTCTGGATTCAGAAAGGGATTAGCAACAAGAGAGACGATTCTAGTATTGTGACATCTTATCTAAAAGCAATTACAAAAAAATTAATGAACTTACGTTGCCTCTGTATACCGGGAAAAGGCATTTGATAACATTATCTTGCACGATATGTTCAGAGTGCTGAAGAAAGCCGGTCTAAAATACGAAGACATGTTCGTAACATTCAGCCTTTATGAGAATGAAATGGCTGTTATTAGAGATTTTCATAAGGAGCAAGATGCAAAAATTGGCACGAGACAAGGATGTGCATTCTCTTCTCTTATGTACAGTGCTTACACCCAGGAAGCCATATGCCGAGGTTGCGAAACAACTGAGATGGATATCAAAAGTAATAGGTAGAAGACAGACATTCTGCGACATGCAAATGATATTGTTGTGGCCATGGAGACGAAAAAAGAGAGAGACGATCCTCAGCACAATCGAAAGGTATTAATGTAACCCTATGGTACGAAAATAAACAAATGAAAGGCTAAAGCGTTTCAGCACTGAAGAATGAGAACTGAAGGAGAGGAGTTGTGGTAGACGATATTACCTGTTTGAGAACCACGATAGCAAGGGATGGTAGAAGCCGGAAAGCTATTACAAGTAGAGTACGGCAGGCCAAAATTGCACTTAATTTGAGAAAGAACTTATTTACCAGCGGAAACACCAACACTTTATGAAACAATTTGTTTGCATTGTGGCCCTATTCTGCTATGAAACGTGGATAATAGGAAAACAAGAAAGAACATGGCTAGAAGCTCTAGATGTGCTACAAAAGGATGATGAGAATCAACTGAAGAGACCAATTAAGAGGTGACGAAGAGAATACTAGGTACCAAATCTCTCTGGATACCCGTCGAAAAAGGTACAGGTAAACTTGTGGAACACATTTTAAAACTCAATGGCATCATTGTAACAATAGCAGCTGGAGCTACTGGGGAAACAAATCGTCGAGGACATCATGGATGTCTGACTTCCAGTAATGCAGGGTGTGCTACGCATATCCAGAAATGAACAGGACAGACAGAGGAAAGAAACAGGGTACTGCTGAGAAACAAACCTCAGGGTTGAACGCTAAAGAACAAGAAGAAGAGGAAAAATAAATCATTACAGAGGTGAAGAGAAGAGACAAAAAACTTAGGATGAATTGGAAATCCAACTCCACGACTCTGGTTTTGCAGTCAGGCACAAGAAGAAGAAAAAGAAGAAATCATAGCAGAGCTGAAGAGAAGTGACAAGAAAACTTATGACGAACTGGAAATCCAACTCCACGTCTTTGGATTTGTAGTCAGGCGCTTAACCACTTTTGTCCCTTTCACTTTCCTCACACTGGCGTTGGGGTGAGAAAGAGAAACTAGTTTTTGATAAAATCAAAGAGAATTTGTTACAAGCATCATCACAGTATAGCTTTTTCTAATCAAACTCCAAATAACCACTACAGAAATCATTCCATCACAGAAAGAAAGCATTAGCTATAGCTTGCGATTTTAAAATATTTAGGCATCACTTAGGGCAAAAAACAACGATAATGTACACTGATCACCAGGCACATACCTTTTTGATGAATAATAAGTTATTGTATTACAGGCTGACGAGATGGGTTGTCTTTCTTCAAGAATTTGATTTTGAAATACGGTACTTTGAAGACCCCAAAAATATAAAACCTGATACATTATCAAGATTACCTGTAAGGTTGGAAGAGAGTCTTGGAATAAATGAGCCAGATACCAAGCTTCGAATTTATTTTATGATAAAAAGGACAACGTAATAAAAGCATGAGGAAGTTAACCCTAACAATAATGATGGACCAGGATTTAGATACTAAGTTAAAATTATTAAAAATGTTCATTTGGGTATTCCAAACCACAACTGGGAGGGCAACTGGTTAATATACAACGGAATATCGTACTGGAGCAATGAGGAGAACAGAAGATGTTTGACTCGCTCCTCATATGAACTTCTGGTTAATTTAGCATATATACCAAGGGTATGACATTTCGAAAATAAAATGGGCTTGAAACATATGATTCAATATTATTATTTTAAGAATATGAGTAGAACAACACGAATTGTAATTCGTACTTGGCAATTGTGTCAGAATGTAAAAGAAACTGGTGCTCTGGTTAAATACAAGATTTATCATTTAATACCTGTGAAACTTTTGGACAATTTTGCAATTGATCTATATAGTCAACTACCTACTGGAACAGATGGATTTCAGCATATATTTGTAGTAGTAGAACGTTGGTCGAAATATATGCGATTATAACCACTGAAAATAGTCATTCTCAAGAAGTTGGGAAAGAGATTACTTAATTAACATTTTGCTTCCAAAATAATTCTTGTCAGAAAATGGCAGTCAATTCATTAGTAAATAATTTAATGTGTTAGCTAAGTATATTATTCAACAGGTACTAATTTCAAAGTATTACCTTCAAAGAAATTCTGCTAACAGGATGATGAAAGAGTTGTGTGGCCTTTGTCACTGTTACTATTCAGAAAGGCACAGTAAAATGCTATCTGAGTATGAAATCATGTTCAAACAATATCTCATATCAGTACATGGATGGTGTCACTGGAAATTGCAAGTAAAGAAATTTTGAGAGAACCTAACTCAAATAATGCTACAGTATAAATTAGGCTGTAGATATTTTTCAGGTAATATCTTCATAATTTTACCATGTCAAACCACAAGGTGTACAAAGTGAAGTAACTAGTGAATAGAAGATGGAACTTGATTGTTAATCTATTAAGTACACTTATCACCAAACTAGAGAGAACTTTGTTTCATGAGATTTGAAAGATAGATTTACCTAAGCAATATTACTAAATGAATAATTATACATAATGTCAATCCTCAGTTGGAGGAGAGGCAATCTCGTGAAAGAATGAATCAAAGCTGTGTTCCTAAAGCATAACAACAGATATACTATATTTACGGAAGATTTACTAATGAACATGTAAATTCAAATTTGAGCTAAGGTAAAGGTATGAGGCACTTCACATTTTAGTGAGCCGCATCATTCTTATTTTCTGCTTGAGTAACATCAGATAGGCCACAATATTTTATGATATAATTCTATTTGTAAGCTATCTGTACTGAAATGATATTATTTTTTCTCTGTTCCATGTTGTGTGGAGGAGGCGTTGGCAGGTGATTCACCAGTGTTCCAGCTACCCAACAAATTGACAGTGTGGGTCACTAATCAGAAGAGTGTCAATGGTTACACATCAGGTCATTGCTTCTGTATATTATTGGATAACTGATATTTACTATTAATATGAGGGTGGTGCATAAGTTCGTTGCGCTTCCCCATAAGTTTAATAACACAACAGATACATATAACGGAGACTTTAGTAGCCAATAACATATTCTCCTTCACTATATACAGCAGCCTGCCAATTTTGGGGTATGTTTTTGATTCTGCAGCTGCAGAAACCACATGGTTTTAAGACAAAGTGCTCATTGTACCATGTTCCGAACACACTTTCTTTCAGAAAGGATGTTCCTTGAAGGTTGTTCGATAGAGAAAGGAAAAGGTTGAAATATGAGGACTCAGGATCATGTGAATAAGATGAGTGTGAATGACATCCCAAGTGAACTCACGTATAGCGTTTTTTTTTCCTACAGTCTAGCAGATTGCAGCAGGGCATTATTGTGGAGTGTGGTGTCACCGCCAGACACCACACTTGCTAGGTGGTAGCCTTTAAATCGGCCGCGGTCCGTTAGTATACGTCGGACCCGCGTGTCGCCACTATCAGTGAATGCAGACCGAGCGCCGCCACACGCTAGGTCTAGAGAGACTTCCTAGCATTCGCCCCAGTTGTACAACCGACTTTGCTAGCGATAGTTCACTGACAAAATACGCTCTCATTTGCCGAGACGATAGTTTAACATAGCCTTCAGCTACGTCATTTGCTACGACCTAGCAAGGCGCCATTACCAGTTACTATTGATACTGTAATAATGTACCGTCAAGACCGACGTTCACCATTTATGGATTAAAGTTAAGTATTCCACCAGCTACGTCCGTTTTTCTAAAGTCTAATTTCCTTGTCCTGTTCCAGACCTCACGCCAACCTGCGTGAGCTAAAACGCGTGCCTTTCGGCTTCCTCTTGTAACCCGGTGTTGGCTCTCCTGCCAACCCACAACATGGAGTACATCGATTCACACAGTTTTCCTGGCCGTTGTTCTTGGATTACGTCGGCCAGATGTCTCACTTATTGATGTCAGTAATGATGGTCACACCAGAGGGAAGCGACTAACAGTACGTCACACTCTCGCTGCTCCACCAGATGTATAACATTATCTTTCACGTATGTACACAGGTCTTTGTATGGGGAGTTGCTGCTTTGTTTGGCTTCAAGCGTTTCTTTCTTTTCCTTTTGTTGGCATAATGACAACTTTCCACATTATTAGTACTGATACAGTATAGAAAAGGACGGTACTGTTCACGATCCAGTTGATGACAAGCAAGTAGACATGCACATATGGCCACCTGCTGTTACTGTGATTTTTCGCTTAGAGCTTGTGGTACCCATAAAAGCGATTTTTAAACCTTTCCCGTTGCATGCAAATGTTGTACGATAGTGGAATGATCACAGTTCTTTATCACTTTTGCCAGTTCTCGAGTACACTGACGTGGGTCATTGTAGATTAATGAGGTTAAACTATCTTCATCAAATCTCGAAGGTCTTCCTAAATGTGGAGAGTCACTAATGTCAAAATGATCCTCCTTAATACGAAACATCCATATTCTTGCTGCACTCTGCCAATGGCATTAACTCCATAAACAGCGCAGATGCTTCTGGCTGCTTCCACTGCTGTAACCCCGCTAACTGAACTCAAACTGAAAAATATGCCAGGAATGTTACGATTTCTCCAAGTTGTACTTTATTTTCTAGCGTCCACAACTACGAGTACACTCACTGTCTTCAAATGACAAAATGGTAATATGTAAACTCAAACAGCAACATCGAAGAATAAATAAAAAATTATAATCAGCAAGCAAACTCATAGTAACCCGAATACCAATATGCAAAACAAAATGCTACGAACTTATACACTAACCTAATACATTAAAAAGTATCAGTTCACAAGAAGGTCTCCAGTTTTTATGACTACTGTATGTCATGTCAGCATATTGTAAATAATAATATTCTAAATAATAGTATTGTAAAAATAGTGTTATTTCAATTTCTGTTAACGATGTCAATAATTGATTAGTAAAGTAACTGTTAGATCGAACTACACTGAAGTTATTGGATTTGGACATATTCCAAGATTATGTCTAAAATCCTATGAGTGATGAGAACTTTTAACATTTATAATCATTAAACTATGATTGATCGTTCTCCTACTCTAATCTTTGGCTGGTTAAAAAAAATCAAATTTTAAGTTATTGTTGAACAACTTAATTTTGTAAATAGGATGTACATTGGGACATACAGCAGAAGTTTTACCGATATGTGATGGAGAGTCTGAATTAGATTTGGAAGAAGTTTAATTACTGAAAGCCTTAAAGTCTTTTAAATCGAGTAACTTTGAACATAATTTCATTTCATTGCTCGAGAGAAAATTTGATGTTAAAAGTACTTACTGAGCAACATGACTACACACATTTTACATCCTGAAATAGAATCTGTGAAGCGTACTTACTAACAGCTTCAAATTAAAGATGTGTTTGACCATAAAGTGAATACAGGAATTTCAAAGGTTGGCAATTTATGCCTTTTCATATCAGTCATGAGTGAAATTTAAGAAGAAAACAGTTTGAAATGATATGTGTTGATCTCACACAGCAGAGCTGTTAAATAATACCTGGGGATTATCAAATTTTATCATGTCCATGTGTCATTGTTTTACATGATACATAAAAGCAATTCTTAAACGGCGACAATATACTGGAAATTTAAATGACAGTCACTTATCAACTAGGCAGGCTAAGCGATCCTGTTAACACATAAACAGATATTGGAATACATTTCATATTAAACGAGATATAAAGTTATTTACGAAGGAATTTTCATATGAGTTGTGGTCTTAGTGAGTAACACAGTCACTTATATTATGAGAAATAATGTTTGAAGAATATTAATTAAATGTTGGTGCATCTGAAGGAAGAGTACAACGTCTTATCATATCTAGAATACACCGACTAGGCTCAGGGATGTATTGAAGGCTAGTAACGGGAAGGTATATCTTAAATTTCACTCAATATAACAGCCCCAGTTCAATATGATAAGTGACTTATATACCAGGAATGATTCACCCACAAATCTTGTGCTTTACTCATGTTTAACAGTAATGATGAGATTAGGATTCTCATTCAGTTCAAGAATACTTTAACAATTCCACACTACAGTATACTGAACTTGGAAGCCTAATTTGCAAAAAAGGATGGAGGCCCTATAGTGGCATCACAACTTATGCATTATGCTTTCATATTCTTCTTTCAACAAATAAGATACAATTTGAATGGGATCAGGATTGAGCGCATTGCAGATCTTGGTATAACGTTAACTCTTAAAACATAAGTTTCCTCATCAGCTTGAGTTCTGATTGGTTTACAACATACGGTAAGGTTTTCAGATGGCTCCATAAATGCTTATGATCGTTTCAGTGTGTGTACAATGCTCAAGATGCTTATGGGAGACTTCAAAGACATAAAATGCGTCATAGTGAACGCGAAGTAAAAATTAATACACTGTGCAATGGTTAATAACTCATAAGTACAAGAAGAGGCTAATCTCAAAGAGAAAAAAAAATGCGCTTAAGAAACTAGTGTGGAAAATGATTCACATCTCTTTAACTAATATGGACACTTCAAATTTGTGAAGGTATTGAATACCAGCAGTGAGCTGCCATTAACTTACTGTTCATGGGAGCCGTTACAATATTCTACCGTGCTGACTGCATCCATGGAGACAAACACTATTAAAACTGCTGTTCAATTGGAAGACCTTTGAATAATTATACAGGCACTACAAAACGACAAGAAGGGAGACTTAAAAGTATCTGAGTATATTTGACAACTATAGGCTAGCAAATTGCAAACTTTAATTCAGAGTTTGACCACTATCATAATTTATGGGTGGACTGAGTTTATATACTATACATGTGTGTAAGGTTTTGCCTTTTTTACTGTGAGGGTGACGAATCTAGATGCATACTTGGCCCACAGAAATTTAAGGAATTAGCGTTCATTGTCATGATAGATTGCTGAAAGCAGAACGGAACTATAAAATCAGGGCAGATAGGTGTCCATATAGCGTATTAATAATAATTAGAAAAATTACCCAAAGTAACTGCAACTGTAAGCATTTTAACATCATGACCATGTGATTAATTATTCACCAGTCAAGGGCTTGTGCAATGAGTTGTATAAATAACAGGTGCTGGTTACCATCTAAAGCATGTAGGCACTTAAGAATGTCAACGTCATTATAGCCACTCAAGGCCTCTTCCTCCACATAAGGATCTGTACATATAACTAAAAGAGAACCTTTATACACAGTAAGTAGGCATTTTCGACCACATGTGTGATGTGTGATGTGTGATGTGTGTGTGTGTGTGTGTGTGTGTGTGTGTGTGTGTGTGTGTGTGTGCGCGCATGTTTCGACTTGATTCAAGATATGTAATTTTTGTAAATAAGAAAAGAGGAATATATGATAACAAGTTAATTTCTTTAATTATTCCAGTGTATTCTGTGGTAATTATGCTTTAACCATAGTATAGTTGTGCTTCCTTCTTGGGCAACAATTTTTTCTGCATATTATGTTCAGAGATAAAATTGTTAATATCAAAAACAGTCGTAGGTGGCAAAGTGATCCTTATTAAGTCAAGAATGATTCGTTTCGTCTGAGCAGAACAACATCAGGTTATCGCGAAATACACTCCTGGAAATGGAAAAAAGAACACATTGACACCGGTGTGTCAGACCCACCATACTTGCTCCGGACACTGCGAGAGGGCTGTACAAGCAATGATCACACGCACGGCACAGCGGACACACCAGGAACCGTGGTGTTGGCCGTCGAATGGTGCTAGCTGCGCAGCATTTGTGCACCGCCGCCGTCAGTGTCAGCCAGTTTGCCGTGGCATACGGAGCTCCATCGCAGTCTTTAACACTGGTAGCATGCCGCGACAGCGTGGACGTGAACCGTATGTGCAGTTGACGGACTTTGAGCGAGGGCGTATAGTGGGCATGCGGGAGGCCGGATGGACGTACCGCCGAATTGCTCAACACGTGGGGCGTGAGGTCTCCACAGTACATCGATGTTGTCGCCAGTGGTCGGCGGAAGGTGCACGTGCCCGTCGACCTGGGACCGGACCGCAGCGACGCACGGATGCACGCCAAGACCGTAGGATCCTACGCAGTGCCGTAGGGGACCGCACCGCCACTTCCCAGCAAATTAGGGACACTGTTGCTCCTGGGGTATCGGCGAGGACCATTCGCAACCGTCTCCATGAAGCTGGGCTACGGTCCCGCACACCGTTAGGCCGTCTTCCGCTCTCGCCCCAATATCATGCAGCCCGCCTCCAGTGGTGTCGCGACAGGCGTGAATGGAGGGACGAATGGAGACGTGTCGTCTTCAGCGATGAGAGTCGCTTCTGCCTTGGTGCCAATGATGGTCGTATGCG
This sequence comes from Schistocerca serialis cubense, assembly GCF_023864345.2. Taxonomy (NCBI): domain Eukaryota; kingdom Metazoa; phylum Arthropoda; class Insecta; order Orthoptera; family Acrididae; genus Schistocerca; species Schistocerca serialis. The sequence continues at coordinate 771,661,058 of NC_064641.1, read as the reverse complement.
TGTTTGGCGCCGTGCAGGTGAGCGCCACAATCAGGACTGCATACGACCGAGGCACACAGGGCCAACACCCGGCATCATGGTGTGGGGAGCGATCTCCTACACTGGCCGTACACCACTGGTGATCGTCGAGGGGACACTGAATAGTGCACGGTACTTCCAAACCGTCATCGAACCCATCGTTCTACCATTCCTAGACCGGCAAGGGAACTTGCTGTCCCAACAGGACAATGCACGTCCGCATGTATCCCGTGCCACCCAACGTGCTCTAGAAGGTGTAAGTCAACTACCCTGGCCAGCAAGATCTCCGGATCTGTCCCCCATTGAGCATGTTTGGGACTGGATGAAGCGTCGTCTCACGCGGTCTGCACGTCCAGCACGAACGCTGGTCCAACTGAGGCGCCAGGTGGAAATGGCATGGCAAGCCGTTCCACAGGACTACATCCAGCATCTCTACGATCGTCTCCATGGGAGAATAGCAGCCTGCATTGCTGCGAAAGGTGGATATACACTGTACTAGTGCCGACATTGTGCATGCTCTGTTGCCTGTGTCTATGTGCCTGTGGTTCTGTCAGTGTGATCATGTGATGTATCTGACCCCAGGAATGTGTCAATAAAGTTTCCCCTTCCTGGGACAATGAATTCACGGTGTTCTTATTTCAATTTCCAGGAGTGTATAAGGAGGTGACGACATTAGAATTAATTCGGCGTGATCCTGTCTGCTGTCCTGGGCTACTACAACAGCGTAGTGAGAACGAGAAAACAAGCTGAATGAAATGCTTCCCAATATGTAGGGTAGATCGTCTGTGCATTTTTTGTGCAAATATATACTTTTTAAAGGTGTTGACATTAAAAGCATAAAAGTAGGGTAAATTAGAAAGTCAGTTGTGTTCCCTGCAGGATTGTAATGCGAGTCATTTACGAGATATTGTATTTTGAAAAGTTTACACACTGACGTTTGTGTCATTCAACCTACGTAGTTGCTAGCTAAGATGTCGTTATGTTTGCTTACAGTGTGTTTGTGGGCTCCTTGAGTCAATTGCGATAAGGTAGTTAGTTAATGTATGACAGTCCAAGCAGTAGGTCGTGAGTGAACGATGGAATTTACCAATGCAGAAAAAGCTGACATGCTCATGGTGTATGGAGAATGTACGAAGAATGCAGTTCGTTCTTGGATGCTGTATGTGGCAAGATATCCAAGAGATGTCAACCATTTGGGTAATTATTTATCAGTCTCTTCAATTAGCTACTTGAAATAGTAATGTTACACTTAGACAACAGAGTACAGAAGAGTAGAAAATTAACGTTCTTGCTGCTGGTGAAGATGATCCGCACTTCATCTCCCATGCAATCACATGAGGAAGTGGCATGAGTGAGGCAAGCGTTCTAAGCATTCTCCATCGACATCGGTTCCACATCTCTCTCCATAAGGAGCTGTATGGAAACTATTGTGAGAATCGTGATAACTTCTGTACATGCACATTAAGACAGGATACTCCAGATTTATTATATGTCTTGTTTGCAGATGAAGCCACATTTACCAATCATGGCAAGGTAAACCGCCGAAACATTTACTATAGGTCTGTTTACAGTCACTGTTGGCTTCACCAGGCCGAACGTCAGCGTCAATGGGGCGTAAAGGTATGGTGTGGATAGTGAATCATCAGCTCATAGGCCTATTTCTCATAGACGGAAAACTGAAGGAGCACAGATACCGCAGACCTCCTAACAGACCATCTTCCGTGGATGCTACAAGAGTTCCTCTACGGACTAGAAGGAAACTGTGGTAACAACATAATGGCTGTCCAACCCATAGTGCACGAACTACTACAGTATATTCGACGAATGGTTTCCAAGTTGTTGGACTGGACGCAGAGGACCTGTACCTTAGCTGGCCCATTTCCCAGATTTGACGCCTGCAGACTTTTTCCTGTGGGGAACGCTGGAAGACACTGTCTGCAGGGACATATGAAATATAACAGACGATATGCAACGATGTGTTGCTGCAGCCTGCTCAGACAACTCCGCCCAAATGCTAGCACGTGTGCAACAGTCATTGCATAGCTAACTGGAATCGTGTGCACCGCTGCCGTTGGTCATTTTGAACACAACCTGTGATGATCAGTTGTAACTAATCACAATACACGTAACCAGTGTATGCACCGGAGTTTGTCTTTAGTGTGAGCTACCATAGGTGCTCTACAAGTGTCGGTGTGGAAAATTTTCAAAATGTGATACCAAGTAAACAAATCCTGTAACAAATACCAAAGACATTCTAATCTACCCAACTTTTAGTTTTTCACTGTCAATAGGCATTGTACTATTTCTAAAAGTATGTGATTGCAAAAAGTACACTTCTAAATATTAGTGCAACCTGTTGATTGGCTTACAGTACAAGCCCTTGACTACCAATCCATTCTGTAAAAACCGCTCATCACTAGCACTGTCCATTTCAAGAATATTTGCATAAACTATCTGTGATTAAAAAGAGACTAATGGGAGAAATTCTTCAATACAAGCAAACGAGCATAAAAGCCCTTAATGATCGTGATTCTGTTATGCAAGTGTTGTCTTTTGTCCTACATCTCACTATCCTACTTTGCACACGCTGTACAAAATATTTGCTTGTCTATTCTTCAATACAAGCAAACGAGCATAAACGCCCTTAATGATCGTGATTCTGTTATGCAAGTGTTGTCTTTTGTCCTACATCCCACTATCCTACTTTGCACGCGCTGTACAAAATATTTGCATGTCTACTCTTCAATACAAGCAAACGAGCATAAACGCCCTTAATGATCGTGATTCTGTTATGCAAGTGTTGTCTTTTGTCCTACATCTCACTATCCTACTTTGCACACGCTGTACAAAATATTTGCTTGTCTACTCTTCAATACAAGCAAACGAGCATAAACGCCCTTAATGATCGTGATTCTGTTATGCAAGTGTTGTCTTTTGTCCTACATCTCACTATCCTACTTTGCACACGCTGTACAAAATATTTGCATGTCTACTCTTCAATACAAGCAAACGAGCATAAACGCCCTTAATGATCGTGATTCTGTTATGCAAGTGTTGTCTTTTGTCCTACATCTCACTATTCTACTTTGCACACGCTGTACAAAATATTTGCTTGTCTACCTGCATCTGTTGCTACAGTAGAAAGACGTTTTTCAACATTGCGGCGTATAAAGACATGCCTGAGGTCGATAATGAAGGAGGATCGACGTAACGGCTTGGCTCTGTTGGACACTCACTCTAACATTGATTGTCATATTGACGATGTAACTGACCAATTTTCCAGAAAGAATATGCGCACAGAATTCACCATTTAACGAAGAGAACCACAATTGTAAGTTTTTTATACCATAAGATGGCATTGTCTTGTATATGTGTACAAACAGTTTAAATAAACTTTCTTAAACTTTGCATGTGACTTGATTATTTTTTATTACATTATAAGTAAAAGTAACTCGAGATATCTTTAGCTCCCCTTCCTTGCGGTTTTCCTGTATTCGCCGCTGCATGACAGGGGGCAACAATCATGGCACCGTAGTACAAGACAACGTGCGCAAACTGTAAATATGGCCGCAGGCCAAAACGGCGCTGGAGGTCTGTCCACATACACACAGATCACACATTTGACCGATAGCAGCAGATGAAAATTATTGGGATCGTAATAATCACTAGCACTAAGCGGCAATGTAGCCGGGAGATGCGATTCGATAACAGCAAAAAATTGCAAAATAATAATGAACAAAAATGGTTCAAATGGCTCTGAGCACATGGGACTTAACATCTGAGGTCATCAGTCCCCTAGAACGTAGAACTACTTAAACCTAACGACCTAAGGACATCACACACTTTGATGCCCGAAGCAGGGTTCGAACCTGCGACAGTAGCAGTCACGCGGTTCCGGACTGAAGCGCCTGGAATCGCTCGTCCACCGCGGCCGGCAATAATGAACAGGTTAACAAATAAGTGCAAGCCACATTATAATAAAAATGCAAGTGGACGTATTTCAGGATGTGTAAGATCGAATACTATGTATGGAGGCATAAACAGATAGCCTCATAGACACAAGTACATTACAGTAAGATTAAAATTCGTAAAAGCAATAATATATAAAAAGACTGACAATAAATAAAAATCTAAAATGAAACAATGAAAATGTAAGTAAAGTACAATGAAGTATGTACAGTAAATAACAGGGACCTTGGCCCCGAAGAACAAAAGGAACTAAAAAGCCATAAATTCTTTAAAAATGGGAAACTTGGATTCATAGGGACTTGACTTTTACTAGTCAAATGATCATTCAGCAACGTATCCTTCTTAATGTGCGATTGTTTAGCAATTCCAATCTCTTCAAGATGGTTGTCTCTACCATTTGGGAGCGTTGTGTAAAACCATTACTTTCACGAGTATGGGTGCTTCGCGGATTTGAGATGTTCTACAAAGGTGGAATTACGTTTAGTCTGCCCTTTCCTAATTTTAAAAGCCCTTCCCATCTGGTCAATGTAAGCAGCTTCACATTCACAGCAATGAAGTTTATATGCTCCAGAGGCATCATATTTATCTTCTTGGCGACACTCATTGCGAATACAATGATATTGGACTGTGTTAGAGCTGCTAAACTTTATTCTTAGATTTTGACCCCCAAAAATTTTAGTTAACCAAAAGACATATTACCAAGAAACACAAAATTTGCAGTTCTGAGCCACAAGGCAAATAGTAGAGTTTACTTCACTTTTAAATAACAAATTTTTTCCGACAGTCGGATGATTTGGCCATGGATAATTGCGTTGTGGGGATTCTTGCTAAAATGTTTGTTAACTACTTGCATAGCAATTATTTTTGCTAGATCTCCACTATTGCAAATAAAATTCACTTTTATAGGAGATATTCGGATGACATAATCGCTGTTTTAGATGATGAAGAATTAGACATCACGAGTTTAGCAAAATGATCTTTACACATGAAGATCTGAATGGCAAATGTATTCTCAATTTCCTCGATTAGCAACTTTGCGTTGCTGATTAATATCATCACTTTTGACATTTGCCGTAAGCCTTCTACAAGCTACTTGGCTGTAGATGCCTTCATAATTGCAACATTAGTTACTTTAGATGTATCATACACAATATGACTGAAATTCCTCTTAGCGCAGAATCCATTACAAAGAAATTGGAAAACCTTATAAACGTCGCTTTTAATAACGGCTATAGCTCTCCAGCATTGACAAAATACATCGTCACGTGACCTAGAGTCTACTCTTAGTACCTCAGCACTTTTTGCTGTTACGAATTTTATTCTCATTGTAATGTACTCGTGCATTTGCCTCCACATCTAGTTTTCTATCTTATACATCCTGAACTATGTACACTTGCTTTTTATTATAATATGGGTCATATAATTATTTGTTAATCTGTTCATTATTATTTTGCACTTTTTTTGCTGCACCCCCATTTCCAGGCCCACCTAGTGCCTGTCATTACCACTAGCCATATACTTTTCTTGTGCTCTTATCATTCGTATGCATGCTCTGCAAGTATGTGGAAAGCCTCCAGCGCTGTTTTGCTCTACGGCCATATGAACAGCTTGTGCACGAGGTTTTTTCTGTGCTGGTTTGGTTGTTGTTGTGGGGTCCTGCCCACTCGTCCCGTTCAGGGTGCCTAAACGATGCTACGTTCTCGGAATGCTATACAACAGCCCAAGCAAATAACATTAATAGTTTTATATCAATAAAGCAGATTGACAGTACTTAACTTTGAATTTACAATGGTGACGCAAGCGATGCACGACATGCAAACAATCAGAGTCCTTTGCTGTATACAAGGTCCATGTAAGGAATTGGTGTGGATCACACGTTACTGCTATCGTAGTGCACCTCTAGTATTATCCAAATATTGTCCGACCGAGGTTGGCAGGAGCGGTGCTCATATTCCCTTCAGCTAGAGGACGCTCCTATCTTGGTAGGGTCCTTGTCAGCGCACCATTGGCCGACGTCGTCCCACCGCCAGGCTGAGGAGGTAACTCAGTTCATCGTTTTCTCCTTCTTCTCTACACTGTTCCCTGTTCCCCGTGTTTTTCTCCAGGCTGTTTTTATCGTCTGTTTTTCAGTTTATTCCATTTAGTATCCCAACTGCAAATGACACATGCCTCTTGGCAATAACTTTAAATGCTTTACATGCATTATCATACACACACACAGTCTAGGATAGGACCACACTTGCTTAACTGAAACATTGCCCTCCCTTTATATTTCTGGATAACGTAATGATGTCCTACCTGGACGATACATGTCGTTCTTGAGTTAAAAAAGACCACCTAGTAACCTGTTGTTGTTGTTGTGGTCTTCAGTTCTGAGACTCGTTTTATGCAGCTCTCCATGCTACTCAATCCTGTGCGAACTTCTTCATCTCCCAGTACTTACTGCAGCCTACATCCTTCTGAATCTGCTTAGTGTATCCATCTCTTGGTATCCCTCTACGATTTTTACCCTCCACACTGCCCTCCAGTACTAAATTGGTAATCCCTTGATGCGTCAGAACATGTCCTACCAACCGATCCCTTCTTCTGGTCAAGTTGTGCCACAAACTCCTCTTCAACCCAATTCTATTCAACACCTCATCATTAGTTATGTGATCTACCCATCTAATCTTCAGCATTCTTCTGTAGCACCACATTTCGAAAGCTTCTATTCTCTTTTTGTCTAAACTATTTATCGTCCATGTTTCACTTCCATACATGGCTATACCCCATACAAATACTTTCAGAAACGACTTCCTGACACTTAAATCAATAGTCGATGTCAACAAATTTCTCTTCTTCAGAAACACTTTCCTTGCTATGCCAGTCTACATTTTATATCCTCTCTACTTCGACAATCATCAGTTATTTTGCTCCCCAAATAGCAAAACTCTTTTACTACTTTAAGTGTCTCATTTCCTAATCTAGTTCCCTCAGCATCACCCGACTTAATTCGACTACATTCCATTATTCTCGTTTTGTTTTTGTTGATGTTCATCTTACACCCTCCTTTCAAGACACTGTCCATTCCGTTCAACTGCTCTTCCAAGTCCTTTGCTGTCTCTGACAGAATTACAATGTCATCGGCGAACCTCAAAGTTTTTATTGCTTCTCCATGGATGTTAATACCTACTCCGAACTTTTCTTTTGTTTCCTTTAACCTACGACTGTTTTTAAAATTAGTCGTAATTAGGGTGTCGTATCACCATGCCACAATGGAATAGGATAACCATTAATGGTTTTTACACTAATAATAGAAATAATAATAATAATAATAATTACTATTGGCATGGAACAAATATATGCAGTTTAATATTAACATTCATATACAGTACTGTGTCATGAAAGTTCAAAAATGGTTCAAATGGCTCTGAGCACTATGAAACTTAACATCTGAGGTCATTAGTCCCCCAGAACTTAGAACTACTTAAGCCTAACTAACCTAAGGACGTCATACAAATCCACGCCCGAGGCAGGATTCGAACCTGCGACCGTAGTCTGAAGCGCATAGAACCGCTCGGCCACATCGGCCGGTTGTGTCATGAAAGTCTTTAAACATTCATAATTGTTGGAGTGTCACATTGCTTCTATGATAATTTCCACAGGTGTTGTGATGTCAAAGCACGGTCATAATGTTGCTATCGAACTTTACAAAAGTTAACTCAAACACACTCATACCTCTTTACACTATGAGAAAAGATGTCATATTATTCTACATAAATGCAAACTTTTTCACTACATATGCACAACAAACATACAATCTCTCTCTCTCCCTCTCTTTCTCTCTATCACCCAAGTGAATAGGGTACGACAGGGTTTCGCATTCATTCTCACAAATGACTTGTTTACTGTCATAGCGCAGCAGGGCGATTTTTAGTAGCTATGCAGTGTCTACAACGTTATCCCACGATTGAATACGTAGAGAACGAGGTGAAAAAACACCCACCACAATGAGGACACATTCCAAGTAATCATCAGCTCTGAGAGTAACTGAGGCCACATGATGCAAACACTTAACCTGCCTTTGGGTGTCACTGGTCAGTGTGAGCATACTATTGACTTAAAGCGTAGTAATTCGACAGTTTGTGACCTATTTGCCTCATCTTCCATTAGCCTGATAGTCTTGTTGTTTACAAGCGTTATGCCATAAATATTATAGGTTACACGCATTTGGGTAGCATCTTAATATTTTATATGGATCACAACCCTTCACCCAATAGTTGAAGCTGTCCAACTTGGGATCTGTGAAATTAGTTTCTGGAAACTCATGATGAATGTGGTACATGTGGGTGTCAGATAAATCCAATATACACATGTGCTAAGATAAATAGGTTTTGTGAATTCGAAAGAAAATTTAGCCATCACCAGAGTGGCGAATTATTTTCTTACGATTGTGGTCGATTTAAAGTTTGTCCTTGTGATGCAATTCTTTGGAGCCGTACAAAGAACAGTGATTCCTACTTTCAGTGAAAGCATGCAGCATTGCTGAAACAGGGCCATACGTATAAACTTGAAAGCTACATCTTGCAACACAAATTGTAGTGGTCGTCAATACATAAAAAAAATTGAACATTCTACGTAACACTGCCAGGCAGGAACCTGCTGCTGCAGTGGATAGACTTTCTGCTGCACAGCTTATACATGTTTGGAAGTACAACAAATAAGAATAAAGTAAAACTCATAGTAGCAAGCAAACGAAATGAATATAGAAAATAGATTCAAAATAGGTGTAGAAGTAAAACAGATACAAAAGCAGTGAGAGAAGGGATAAAATATTCAGCACATGGCGCCATCTACTGGCATGAAGAGTAAAAAAAAGGTGTACACAAGAAGTGTATAGGCGTTACAACTCCCACGCAATACAAACGTAAATTATGCAAAAAAAATTCTAAGCCAAATGTAAACTACGAGACATAGAAAGTGTTAATGACTTGAAAAGGAGGATTATGCAAGTGTTCAGCTATACTCTTAGAAAAATTGTCATCATTGAAACATAAAAAGCCTGATCATTAGTAATTAGTTGGCCATTAAGACTAAAATCTTTCGTTACATGATAGTGTTCCGCTATCTCCAGTTCCTCAAGAAAATTAATTTTTTTTGCTTTTCGCTGCACGATGCAAAATTTGGAGCTATTTTGGTACAGGCTCTACATGTCCACTAACTTTTAAATGTGTGATGACTAAGGAATTGCTTTTAACTGCCCCACTTCAGAGATCATATGCTCCTGAAATCTCGTTTTGAACATACAGCCAGTCTGCCCAATGCAAGAAATAAGACACTTATCGCTTGTTCGGTTATAAACTCCAGAATGAGAGAATTTGTCCTCACATGAGTCCTCATTATGTACAAAGCGACAGTGAATTGTCATGGAACCGTCGTGAGTGGTATAACCAACTTTCGCATTATACTCGTAGCTCTTAAATAGCCTAGTGAGCTCATACGAAATGCTACACAAGAAAGATAGGACAACAAAATTATCTTTTAGAATTACAATATTAGTTTCTCACAGCCTATTAATTTTCTCCTTTTTCTTTTGTGCAACTCATCGACAATGTTCGAGTTATATGCATTACTGCTAGCAACTAACTCTAAATTGGCTATTCCACGGTCAATAGCGGCTGGGATTAATGGAAGTTTGCATAAATGGTCTATCATAGCTCTGAAATAACTCGACTTACTTTGATACAGATGACATGTTGATGTACGGATTACCTAGTCGCTTGTAGTTGGGTTGCGAAAAATGTCAAAATTAATTTCATTATTGGTGAGCTGAAGCTTTACATCCAGATAATTAAGCTCTTTGTCTGGGCTCATTACTTTAGAAGCGAAAGACATTTTAGAACTCAAAGGGTTAAATCCATCTTTCACTAATGATACATCATACAAGGGCCACCAAATATATCTAATATCGTTGAGCAAATCCCTGCTAAAATGTGATAAAGATCTCATGAATAACGAAATTAGATGTTTGCATGGTGGGAAGGGTAACCTCAATAAGATAGCCTATGACGTTTACATGTCAATCACTAGCTTTCTCAGACACTCAGAATTAGACAGTGTAATGAGAGTGTTGAACATTACTGTTTGGGAAGTGAGTCCTCTTACAACAAAATAAATGACTTAAACATAATCTGCAACCCCAATTAGATGACAAAATGGTCACTAAACCTCTATAGCGCTTGATGACGTGGTTGACAATAGGATGGATAAATTTAAGTTGGCTCGTAAAGCCAACAGCCATACAGAGTTTAGTTCAAACTATGACATCAAAAAGTGTGTAGTATCATTGCCAAAGATACTACTACAACGCCGCGCCAACGCAAGGTTGGCAGCCCGTCGTCTGCCGAGTACAGCGCACTGTAGCCGGCTGTGCAGCTCGACGGAACTGGAGTGTGCCTCGTTCGCTTCTTAACTAGAGTTCAACCTAGGCAGACGCACTTTCATAATCGGCCCTCAGCCACATCTGTTTGCATTGATTCTCTGAGGAGGGTCCACAAGGCTTAGTCCCTGAGAACATGTTGTATTAGTTCATGATATTCCATGTTTCGAGATTTAGTTATAGCCGCAGCTGCAGTCCCACAAACCACTGAAAATAAGTAATTTTCATTGTACTATGTGTTTCTTGAATAATAATCCTTCTCTCTAACAGTGTGTCGTACAGCATATTATTGCAACCTGTACTCCTTCAGTCCCTACCAACTCGGCCTCCTACTTATTTGCATTTAGTAACAGGCTGAAAACACCCACGCGTTTTGTGCCTCTAAACAGTGAGACACAATAAAAAGATCTGCCTGCGAAGAACTCAGTTAACAATCTTTAAGAAAAGAATTGAATTAATTCAAAAACTGCATGGAAAGGATTTTACATCAACCTGTTATCTACCTTCTCTCGATACAAATAATTTGTACATAAACATTCCTGTTCGTTATTGTCCAAGAAAATCTGTCTTCTAGTGGTCAATTTAGCATCAACCAGACTCGAGAACTAACTTCACTTTCGAATTGGTAACTTCCTATAATTACCCAAGCTGATGGACTAGCTATGGGCAACTGCCACGCTGGCTGTCTGGCTGACATTTTTGTGAACATTTTAGAATGTAAATACTTTCTACAGGGTTTCGATCTCTGCAAGAAATTTTTTTGTTGTTGTCCCTATGCGGACGACATATTCATTGGATTTGATGGACTCTCTGATGATGTATCTTCGGTGAAAGATGAATTTAACACGTTGCGTATTAAAATGCCTTTCACTTATAAATCAATGAGTCCAGACAAAGTGCTTGATAATTTGGATGTAAAACTTCAGCTCGCCAATAAAGAAGCTAATTTTGACATTCATGACTAACCAGCTACCAGCGCCTCAGTAATCCATGCATCGTCATGCCATCCATATCAACATAAAACGATGTAAGCCCGGTTGCTGTTGACAACGAACTCACCAATTCAGTTAGTTGCCAGTAGTAATGGAGATAACAGGAACACTGTTTATAAGTTGGGCAACCAAAAAGTAGAGGTTTATAAGTTGGATAACCAAAAAGTAAAGGAAAGTAGTAGTTTAACTGAAGCTGATTTTCTAATTCCAAAAGAAAACTTTGTCGTCTGCGGTTTTGGGTAGCATTTCTTATGAGCCCGCTAGGCTGTTTAAGAGCTATAATATTAAAGTAGCTTACACCACTCAGACGGTTCCAGAACGATCGAGTATCACTCAATACATAATGAGCAGCCATGTAACGGAAAATTCTCTCATTGCGAAGTTTATTAACTAAGATATAGCCAGTCCTAAGTCCTATCTTGTACAGACTCGCCATATGTTCACTAAAAAGATGTAGTTAAAAATTATTCCTTGTTTACCAAGCATTTGAAAGTTATTAAACATGCCGTACCTGTATTGGAATCCCTCTAAATTTTGCATCGAGCAGCCAAGAGCAAAAAATTGACTTTGTTCTAGAAATTGAAGATTGTTAAGCACTCTCATGTACCTAAAGAGTTACGTCTTAATGACCAGCTAATTAGTTTCATCATTCAGTGATGAAACTTTTTCTACGAGTATAGCTGAGCACTAGAACAACTCCTTTACAAATCTTTAACTCAATTGTATGTCATATTTTACACTTGGCTTAAAATCGTTTTACATAATTTATATCTGTTTTGTACAGGAGTAGTCTTGTCTTTACTCTTGAAGCCAGCACACAGCACCATGTTAGATATTTTATTCTTACTCTAACTGCTTTCATGTCTGTTTGGCTTCTGTTAACTATTTTAGATCTATTCTTCATTGTCACTTTCTTTACTTGTAACTCTACGTTTCACGTTATTCTTATTTATTGTGCGCCCAAACATGTAAACGCTGTGTAGTGAGAATTCGCCCATTGTGTCAGCAGTTTTCTACCTGGCAGTTTACGTAGAGTGTACATATGTTACGGTATCAATGACAACTAAAATTTGTGTTGTAATTTGAATGTTTCAGGTTTATAAGTATAGCCCTTTGTTAGCATTCCTGCATGCCTTCGCTGACAGTTTTCAGTTGCATGGTTCCGCCACCAATTTACCTTTACGTTGCCAATTTTGGTCAACATTTTTAACTTTAAATTTTTTGCTTTTCCATTTTAGATGTGTACCAGAATTTTAGCTATTTATGACTAGCATTTTACCTAAAGCCGCGAAAAATAAAATTTTTATATAGAATTATTAAAATTCTTTATCACCTTCTTAAGCTAGATAGGACGAAACCTTATCAAATTATTATGCCAGATAGGACTGAACACCTAACACATTTCTATTTTTTCCCAGTGTAGAAATTCTGAAGATGCCTTAAAAAGGCGAAACGTGTAAATAAAGCTTCTTCTGTTATTTGCAACCTAGATTGTTTTTCTTCCTGAAAATATATCACTAAAGTTGCTGCACCACAGCCATGGAGTGGAAGGATTTATATACTTCAAGTATCATAATTTTCTATATTAAAGACCATTTCCAAACATAAGCACCATCGTATGACTTTCTATGATTCACATAGTAAACATGAACTGATAAATGGGGATTCTGGCCATAAAATTTAGATGTAGCCTGAAATTTGATGGGGAAATTGATAGCATCAAAATTATAATGTTCACAAACATTAAAAGCATGTTATCCATCAGCACATTCTCACTCACAAGTAAAGGAAAACTCACCATCATTATTTTCGGTATCAATAATGCCCTGTTTTTAGTTATATCTTCTGGTAGAGGGATTTAGAAGGACCCCCTCATTTAATGGGTCAAAAACATATGAGGGGATATCGAAGTGTGGTACACAGCTATGTGCCTTTCCAGACCCTCTTTCCTGCATTTTGGAAAACTGATCCAGTGCTACACTCATGCTGAAATCTCAGAACCACCCAGCAACTGAGGTGTCTCAAGACATCTCGACATTCCCCCCCCCCCCCCCAATTATAAACACTGATTTTTCTCGTCACCATCAAGGTCGTGTTTTGGAAGCTACATAAATTCACAGCACAAACCTGGATTGCTCCTGGGAAGCTCCCTTTCCAAAACTGGTTGACATGTGTAGGAAATGGATCAGTTGTCGGTAGCCTCCAATAGAATTATCAATGCAGGTATATGAGATCCTTTCCACAAATGTGCCTCTAATAACTGCACAATTAGAACCTGACATGCGGCTAATCTGGTACTGGCCTACACTAGTAGAATGGGTAAGAAAACTTGTTCTAGTTGGTGCCTAACTATAACTGGTAGCCAATGGTCCAGGCCAAATTATACATAATGATGGGCTAGACTAAGGTAAATAACATGACAGTGTGGGTTACGGCAGCAGCAACAGTCCGGGCCGCAATGTTGCTGCAGCCTCTGGAAGAGCAACTTCTGACTGTTCCAACAGTCCTGCTGGGAAAACAGTGACGTAGGTTAGTATTACGTGATGACTCATAAACAAGAATCATAAGCAAGTGTAACAATCTTTTTCTTGTACTTATGTAAGTCATAGTCCACTCTGATACTAGTCGCAGGAAATGCACATCCTCACCATCAGGAGATTTAATGTTTCTCAATACACTGTTTAACTTGGCATGGAGATCTGTGCACACATCTAGAAACAAAAACGTCTGATAAGCATTGTGGCCGATTGTAAATTATGTTTATAGAAATATGAATTATACTTTACATATCTGACTGTCTATACTTGCAGCCCAGCACAGTGAGCTTATAGACGAGGATGGTGTCATAATTTGCAATGGCGAATATTCATCATCCACTTCAGGACTGGTCACTTCAACATCAGTGGTCTCGCACTTCCTGATATAATATTCCATGACAAAATATCGATCCTGTGTGCTGTGCAATGTCGTAGGTTGCCTTGATATTTCTATAAAATATAACAACAGACAATGGCGTTCAAGTACCAGGCATAAATGTTTATGCACGCACCTATAGATGGGGAGAGAGTATTATGTTCTTTCTGAAGTTCCACAACCAGCAGACTGGTCTGTCTGGGATAATAGTACGTAGAGATAATGGCATGGACTCATCCATCGCCGTGTGAGTAATGTTTTTCAACAATTCCGCGGGAAAATAGCATTATATCAGATAATCATTGCGAAAAATGATACAGTTTCTTGCGTTTTTTTAATCGTTAATCACCTTATTATGCCTTAGCATTCCATTAGTATGTTTTCTTTTGCGAAATACTTCTAGACGCATACGAAATCACTCGGATTTGTTATGAACTTCCCGCTGTTTTCACACATACACTCTAATATTAAGGTGTCTGACTTCCTCGGCGTTGGCATGTTCCATTGCAAAGTCATTTTTGGGACATAAATTATGCTCATTAAAAAAATGATAAACATCAGATGGGCATTTTGAATCATAAATAATAACCATTAAGATGAGGTGGCATAAATACAACGGTGAGCACGTTTTGATAGTCGGTAATAAATTAGTCATAAATAAATACTGGTAGAATTATTGTGTTCCAACGATTTTCCTACAGCGTATTAAGCGTGATAATGTGTTGTGTTTCAATTGCTTCCATATTTTTGTCACCCACTGTAGTTGTAGATAGCGTAAGGACGCTAGTAGAAAGCGTCGGATGCTCTTTAAGGCTAATTGCAGATGATTACAGTTGTTTATACCAAAGTAGGAACGCAAAAGATAGTAAGAATTTGCAGAACGACCTGCAGAGAATTGATGAATGGTGCAGACTCTGATACTTGACCCTGAGCGTAAACAAATGGAACACTGATAGTTGGCCCTGAGCGTAAACAAATGTAACACATTGCTCATACATAGCAAAAGAAATCGACTACTGTACAGCTACACTATTGATGACAAATAGCTGGAGACAGCGTCTGCCGTAAAATATCTAAGCGTGACTATCCAGAGTGATCTTAAGTGAAATGACCACATAAAACAGATAGTGGGAAAAGCAAAAATTCAAATGGCTCTGAGCACTATGGGACTTAACTTCTTAGGTCATCAGTCCCCTAGAACTTAGAACTACTTAAACTTAACTAACCTAAGGACAACACACACATCCATGCCCGAAGCAGGAGTCGAACCTGCGACCGGAGCGATAGCGCGGTTCCAGACTGTAGCGCCTAGAACCGCTCGGCCACTCCGACCTGCAGTGGGAAAAGCAGATACCAGACACAGATTCATCGGAAGAATCTTAAGGAAATGTAACTCATGCACGAAAGAAGTGGCTTATAAGGTGCTTGTTCGCCCGATTCTTGAATATTGTTCCTCTGTCTGGGACACCTATCAGTTAGGACTGATAGACAAGATACAGAAGATCCCATGAAGAGGGGCGCGTTTCGTCACGGGATCGTTTAGTTGGCGAAAGAGCGTAACGCAGATTCTAAGCAAACTCCACTGGCAGTCGTTACAAGAGAGGCGTTGTGCATCACGGAGAGATTCACTACTGAAATTTTGGGACAGCACTTTTCGAGAGGAGTCAGACAACATATTACTTCCCCCCACATACATCTTACGTATTGACCACGAGGACAAAATTCGAGAAATTAGAGCCAATACAGAGACTTACCGACAATCACCCTTCCCACGCACTATTTGCGGGTGGAACAGGGTTGGAGGGATCGGATAGTGGTACCGAAAGCACCCTCCGCCACACACCATTAGGTGGCTTGCGGAGTATGATGTAGATCTAGATGCAGATGTTCACAAGGCTAAGGCTAACATTTTGATGAAATGGTAAAAGATTTCCGCATGGAAATAAATCCAGAAGTTCTCCACGGAATCAGAGGCGAAAGGCTTCTCTGCAAATCACTAACAAAGGACAGGATATTAAGACATGTGTCAAAGCGTCATGGATTAGCTTCCGTGGTGCGAAAACGAGCCATAGAGGAAAAAAGTTCGAAAGAAGACAGAGATTAGAACAAGCACATAGAGTAAAAATTTATCAACCCTGGGAGACATTACGCCAGTAGTGCGTTAAGACAGGTAATAAAGAATTCGCCGAGAATGAGTCATTATGTTTCTTCTTGTTTCACATACCCAGCTGAAGACACACATTAATGGTTAGACCCGTAAACGTGCCAGTTTCTGTGATGTCGACTGCTCCATTTTACCTGCTGCTTCAAATACGCGTTCAGCCCTGTGACCACAGCTTCTTGTAAAAGAGGCGTGTCCACAATAAATTAATCGTGTATATACAGAAGAAAGGGCACCGCTTACCTACCGAGAATGTTGAAACAAACAAACCTGGCTCTACGTAATTACCCTGCAGAGAGTACGTCGCTGGCGCATGTTACCTGTGTGAATTTCATGGCTCAACTGTTTTGAAAATTGATGAACGACTCACTGTTCTTGCATCTCATGTCTTAAGGCTTGGCTGGAATGCTTATTACCTCTCTCTTGTCGGCCTCTGGCTGAGAAGGTCACGCACCATTCATTACTGTATCTGATGATGAATTAATTATAATACTCTCTAACAAGGAACCCCTTCAGTGTGAGGTCGCGAAAGGCCAAAGATGTTTACATTCGCCGCCCCACCTATTGTGCATTGCGCAACCAGCATCTAGGCTGCTAATGGCAACATGGGGCGGTGCTGCAGGTATCCAGGGGTGGGCATAACCTGTGGCTACGAAACGTAGTTGAATTGCTTAGTCGACGAGAAACCCATCACAGTGCTTCATTGTTAGTTGCGTTGATACAAAGCAGAGCAATGGCAACGATAAACAAAGTAAACACTGCATTATATTTACAAAAACAGTTGCCCAAGTTGAGATTTCGACAGAAAGGAACCCAAGGAATTTCTCAGAGTGAGAAAAAAGTAGCAGATGAAATATTAGCGTTTCCGTAAGATGGCCAGTGCAATGAGTAGTATAGTATACGCTCGACTGTGCGGACAATGTACATGAACAGTACAATGACGACGATACGTGCTTAACAACTGAAAGTGATATTGAAACAGGTTTCGAGTTATTTAGTTCATCATCCTTGTTGGACAAGGAGCCACAAATGCCGTCTCCAGTGAAACGTGGTAAAGAACAATCGTTGTCCAAGAAACCTTTACATAATTACGTACGTGGAAGATCATCCGCAGCATAGTGAAAAAAAAAATTACGAACAGATTTCGAATAAAGTCCGCAGCAGTAGTGCATAATAAAAACTACGGATATTCAAGGACGAAAGTGACGCACTTGTTACAAAAACTGGGGTTGGCGAGTTTCAAAGATGCTCTATAGAATTTGCAGGATGTGCATGATAGTTATGTATATCATATTGCGCGCGACATAGGTTACAGTGATTTCAAGGGAAACAGTGGATGGCTGCTTAATTTCAAACAGTGCTACAGAATTGGAAAACGTAAAACAACGAAATTTCAGACAAAGCGTCAACTTGATGCACACCAAACTGCTGAAGCTCTCCGAAAATTTGTAGATGAGATAAATAAACTTATACCGTCGTTCAGTAATGAATTTGTTTTCAACCCTGGCCACTCACGATTTGAGGAGGAACTGTATATGACTAGAACCCTGGAAATAAAGAGGTACAAAGAGAGGTGTATCAAGATCCACTAACATCAATGCTTTAACGCATTCATACACAATATGTCGACCATTAATCTGGATGGTAAATTGGTTGGAATGTTATTTATTGTGCTGCGAGAAGTTAGGGCGCTCTACCCTCTACGATTCTTCCTCGTGTAAGTGGTCTTCCAAGGACAGCAGGGAATCTACATCTACATCCACATGACTACTCTGCAATTCACATTTAAGTGCTTGGCAGAGGGTTCATCGAACCACAATCATAGTATCTCTCTACCATTCCACTCCCGAACGGCGCGCGGGAGAAACGAACACCTAAACCTTTCTGTTCGAGCTCTGACTTCTCTTATTTTATTTTGATGATCATTCCTACCTATGAAGGTTGGGCTGAACAAAATATTTTCGCATTCGGAAGAGAAAGTTGGTGACTGAAATTTCGTAAATAGATCTCGCCGCGACGAAAAACGTCTTTGCTTTAATGACTTCCATCCCAACTCGCGTATCATATCTGCCACACTCTCTCCCCTATTACGTGATAATACAAAACGACCTGCCCTTTTTTGCACCCTTTCGATGTCCTCCGTCAATCCCACCTGGTAAGGATCCCACACCGCGCAGCAATATTCTAACAGAGGACGAACGAGTGTAGTGAAAGCTGTCTCTTTAGTGAACTTGTTGCATCTTCTAAGTCTCCTGCCAATGAAACGCAACCTTTGACTCGCCTTCCCCACAATATTATCTATGTGGTCTTTCCAACTGAAGTTGTTCGTAATTTTATCACCCAGGTACTTAGTTGAATTGACAGCCTTGAGAATTGTACTATTTATCGAGTAATCGAATTCGAACGGATTTCTTTTGGAACTCATGTGGATCACCTCACACTTTTCGTTATTTAGCGTCAACTGCCACCTGCCACACCATACAGCAATCTTTTCTAAATCGCTTTGCAACTGATACTGGTCTTCGGATGACCTTACTAGACGGTAAATTACAACATCATCTGCGAACAACCTAAGAGAACTGCTCAGATTGTCACCCAGGTCATTTATATAGATCAGGAACAGCAGAGGTCCCAGAACGCTTCCCTGGGGAACACCTGATATCACTTCAGTTTTACTCGATGATTTGCCGTCTATTACTACGAACTGCGACCTTCCTGACAGGAAATCACGAATCCAGTCGCACAACTGAGACGATACCCCATAGACATGCAGCTTAATTAGAAGAAGCTTGTGAGGAACAGTGTCAAAAGTTTTCCGGAAATCCAGAAATACGGAATCAACCTGAGATCCCCTGTCGATAGCGGCCATTACTTCGTGCGAATAAAGAGCTAGCTGCGTTGCACAAGAACGACGTTTTCTGAAACCATGCTGATTACGTATCAATAGATCGTTCCCTTCGAGGTGATTCATAATGTTTGAATATAGTATATGCTCCAAAATCCTACTGCAATATTTACGTCACAGCATGCACGAGTGGGAAAATTGGCGCAAGAAAACTAAAACTATGGTATGAGCATTGCTTTTTGTCGATAGCTGATCACAATAACTTGCTTTTGCTTGATTCCTGGTCTCTAAAAAATAATACTCCTTTAGAGCAAACTATCCCTCCTGAAAAGCGTGAAGAGTGTGTGATATTGCAATCCGTACCACCTGGAGCCACTGGACAAATCAGACTCTGAATGTTTGTTTTTTGGAAACAGCTACGCCTTAAAGGATTGACAGTTCCACGATAAGCTCCAAGACAGACTGTTTCGCATTCGGTTGCCTGCCATCACACTCCATCAGTTCTCGTCACCCCATTACACCAATATCAATCTGTATGCATTCGTGAAGGGTGGGCAACTGTCAGAACGTACGGCACGGTTTGTAACTCCAAAGGAGTTCACCTTCGAGCCGGCCGAAGTGGCCGAACGGTTCTAGGCGCCACAGTCTGGAACCACGCGACTCCTACGGTCGCAGGTTCGAATCCTGCCTTGGGGATGGATGTGTGTGATGTCCTTAGGTTAGTTAGGTTTAAGTAGTTCTAAGTTCTAGGGGGCTGATTACCTCAGAAGTTAAGTCCCATAGTGCTCAGAGCCATTTGAACCATTTTTTCACCTTCGAGCTTGATAATGCGAACCTTTGTGATCACTGTGGCACGCCATTTTTCATTCGCTGTTCATGCTGCAAGTTAACGGTTTGTTTTGAACGTTTCTTAAATATTGACGACGTCCATTTCGTGAAGTGTAATACATACATCCCATTGAAGGCTGATCACTGCACCTCCCGGCAGTGGCGGATACAGAAAAACCTCAAGGAGAGGGCGCTAAAGATTCACCATGATAGCTGTGGACTATGTGTACATTTCCAGAATGAGATTTTCACTCTGCAGCGGAGTGTGCGCTGATATGAAACTTCCCTGACAGATTAAAACTGTGTGCCTGACCGAGACTCAAACTCGGGGCCTTTGCCCGATTTCGAGTCTCGCTCCGGCACACAGTTTTAATCTCCCAGGAAAGTTTCATATCAGTGCACATTCCGCTGCAAAGTGAAATTCTCATTCTGGAAACATCCCCCAGGTTGTGGCTAAGCCATGTCTCCGCAATGTCCCTTCTTTCAGGAGTGCTAGTTCTCCAAGATTCGTAGGCCAGCTTCTGTAAAGTTTGGAAGGTAGGAGACGAGGTACTGGCAGAAGTAAACTTGTGAGGTCGGGTCGTGAGTCGTGCTTGGGTAGCTCAGTTGGTAGAGCACTTGCCCGCGAAAGGCAAAGGTGCCGAGTTCGAGTCTCGATCCGGCACACAGATTTAATCTGCCAGAAAGATTCATATCAGCACACACTCCGCTGCAGAGAGAAAATCTTTTTCTGGAAACATTCCCTAGGCTGTGGGTAAGCCATATCTCCATAATATCCTTTCTTTCAAGAGTGCTAGTTCTACAAGGTTCGCAGGAAAGCTTCTGTAAAGTTTGGAAGGTAGGAGACGAGATACTGGCAGAAGTAAAGCTGTGAGAATGGGGCGTGAGTCGTGCTTGGGTAGCTCAGTTGGTAGAGCACTTGCCCGCGAAAGACAAAGGCCCCGAGTTTGAGTCTCGGTCCGGCACACAGTTTTTATTTTCCAGGAAAGTTTCATATGTGTAAATTATTAGAGACCGCCTGAAAACCCTTGTGCTTCATGTCTTCCACAACAGCGATGTCATCTTACAAGAGCATAACTGCCCGTGTCACAAGTCCAGAATAGTGCTGAAATGGTTTGAGGAGCATGATAATGCGCCCACGTTGAAGTCTTGGGGATCAAATTCGGCTTATGTGAATCCGATGAAACCCAACTGGGACGCTATCGGGTGCCAGCTCCGCGCCCATAAACCAACCGCCCGTAAATTACAGGCGCAGGCATCTGATGCCACAAACCTTTGGAAACTTATCAAGTACTTGTCGAATCCATGGCACGCAGAATCGCTGCTGAATTGTGTTCCATAGGTGGACCAACATGCTTTTCAGCCTCTGCCCGGGGACTGGGTGTTTGTGTTCTCCTCATCATTTCATCATCATCATCATTCGTGACTGTGTCTAGATTGGATTGTGTAACACAATTGGACAGTGTAAAAATTGGGACTTTGTACAGGCGCTGATGGCCGCGCGGTTGAGCGCCCCACACACCAAACATCATCAAAACACGCTTCTCACCATGTGTTCGTAACGTTTTGGCTCATCAGTGTACAACGCCGCAGGAAGAAATGCAACACCCTCAAAGACGAGGTCATTTACTTGACAAGTGAAGTGACATGTAGTTCATCACTATTGGCGTATGTGATTACCAACTTGTACCAATGAAATACACATGTCACAGTAAAGAGTGTCCGCACAGTTACATCAATACACACGGTACCTACCTCTGGCTGTAACGCAGGTACGTACTCTAGTATGCAAACGATTATCAAGGTACGTCTGACAGATTTCACCAAGTATTTTGCGCCTTTTACTGTAACTCGGCAATGGTTCTTGCAGACCCTGGAGAGCGAATAAGTTCATGCTTCATCTTGTTCCATATGTGTTGATTTGGCGAGAGGACTGATGACCGTGCTGTCCAGTTGTACACTAAGAGCACACTGCGTCGCAGCAGCCGTATGTGGATGTGCTTTGTCCTGCTGGAAAAGCACACCGCCTTCCTGTCGAAGAAATGGTAGTAGCAACGGGACAACCGCCTACTTTACCTTGCAGAAACACCAAATACGTCCTCGATTTGTGACTGATGGGGTCGCACCATGAAGCCTGGGTTCTTATATGTGCGTCGTGGATGAATGTACTCTGGAATAGGGAGTTCACCAGATCTGCGCCATACACGTGTATATACAGACAGACAGAACCAACAGTCATCACTGAAGACAACACAGCACCATTCCATTCTCCGGTACACTCTTTCACGACACCAGAGTAGCCATGCTTGGGGGTATCGTGGTGTCATTGGTAGCCTAGGCAGAGGCACACACGATCATAATCCTACTCAAGACGACGGTTCCTAATGGTCCCTGAGACACAGTGGGTGCAACATGTACAAATTTCATCCCTGGACTGTGTTCGGTCGGCCCACTGCTGCTCACACAATGCGTTGATCTTGACGTACGTCTGTACTACGCGGATGTCCGGAACCTTGTCTAGCACTGTGGGAATGTTCCATAGACCAGTGCTCAAAGCATCGACACGTCAGCGATACACTGTGCCCAACACGTGCAGTAATCCGTCAAAGCGTTCATCCAGCTTCCCGCAGACCCACAATGCAACCGCGTCCACGTGACTGAAGATGTTCAGCAGGAGTATGTACCTGTTGGTGGAGCATGTTTGTGGCGTATGAGGTGCGTTCAAGTTATAACGTCTCCGATTTTTTCTCACAAACGTATTACACGGAAACCGTGAAACTTCTGTCACTTCTCTACGTAATCTTGCTGCAACCATACACATTTTTCCAATGTCGACAACATGGTTCTATGACCGCTTCGAACGCTTCTTTAGCAGTCAGCTTTAACCACTGGAAAATCGCTGATGCAAAAGTGACACAGCTAGTGAGTGTCCGAACATGGAGAGTGTCTTTCACCTATGGACAGAGCCGAAAGTCATGCGGAGACAGGTCAAGTGAGTAGGGAGCACGAGAAGTCACCTCACAGTTGTTGTTGCGAAGAAAATTCAGCGTCCCATTCACCCGACACGGTCTTCAGTTGCGTTGGTGAAAGAACAAACGTGAAGCCCATTACTGGCAGTTTTCCACGCAATGGTGGAAGGAGCTTGTTCTTCAAAATCTCTTTATAGGATGCATCTGTCACCGTAGTGCCCTTTGGAACGTAATGAGTCAGGGTTACACCATCGCTGTCGCAGAATATGGTCACCATCATTTCTTCAGCACTGCCACTTACCTGAAATTTTTTTGGTACGGTTACTGTGTATGTGTTTGTGTGTGTGTGTGTGTGTGTGTGTGTGTGTGTGTGTCCTTTCAAAGAGTTGACTGGCGCTTCGTTTCAGAACCGAAAAACAGCGTCCACGTCTCATTAATGGTCACAATCGATGAAAAGAAAGTCCCATTCATGCAGTCATCACACGCCAACGTTGCCTGGCAACATGCTACACACGCAGCCTTATGGTCGCCCGTCAGCATTCGTGGCACCGATCTGGGGGAAGCTTTCCGCAGGCTTTTCAGGTCTTTATGCAAGATTGTGCGCACCGATCCAATGGAAATGCCAGCTTTCGCGTTGATGTGTTTCGCACTCGTTCGGCAATCTTCCAAAGCTACTTTCTCCACTCGCTCGATCACGTCGTCAGAGCAGCTGATGAGAGGCCGAGTTTGTCTTGGTATGTTGTCACATGACGTTCTGCCTTCTTTGAAACGTCGCACCCACGAACAATAGATTCGACACTTCCATTACAGCATCACGACATGTCTCACGCAACAGGCGATGGATTTCAATTGGTGTCACACCACACAAAGGCCCAAAATGAACTATTAACCTCTGTTATTGTAATGAAAACGTCGCCATTTTAAGTAAAAAAAAAGAAGAGTCATTGATCTTGCCGCGGCCGCTAGAATTCTGCGTCCTGTACAGTGTTGGTATCTCTGTCACACATTCACCAGTGCACTCTCAAACCACATGTTTCTATCTGTATGCACTCCAGAGAAAAAAAGAATCGAAGGTGTTATAGCTTGAACGCACCTCGTAGAATTAATGTTGCCAACACTTCTCACCTCTAAACTCAGCACAGATATTGCCTGCATAGACTAAAGAGAGGGTGCACAGATAGGCCTCTTGAGCGCCACATAATCGCCGATAGGCGTAACAAATGAATCATTAACATTAGTGTTGTGCTACATAAACGAAAGTTGATAGACGTTTCTCTAGACGTGAAAGATTATGGCTACACAAATCTCGCGCCAGTCGCATAAGAGTGGCGTTAGTATGGCCGCTATCAGGACACGGATGAGGTTTGCTTTAAATACAAGCTGCAACGATTGTGCCCGTTAGTTACATCTACATCTACATTTATACTCCGCAAGCCACCCAACGGTGTGTGGCGGAGGGCACTTTACGTGCCACTGTCATTACCTCCCTTTCCTGTTCCAGTCGCGTATGGTTCGCGGGAAGAACGACTGTCTGACAGCCTCCGTGCGCGCTCTAATCTCTCTAATTTTACATTCGTGATCTCCTCGGGAGGTATAAGTAGGGGGAAGCAATATATTCGATACCTCATCCAGAAACGCACCCTCTCGAAACCTGGCGAGCAAGCTACACCGCGATGCAGAGCGCCTCTCTTGCAGAGTCTGCCACTTGAGTTTATTAAACATCTCCGTAACGCTATCACGGTTACCAAATAACCCTGTGACGAAACGCGCCGCTCTTCTTTGCATCTTCTCCATCTCCTCCGTCAACCCGATCTGGCACGGATCCCACACTGATGAACAATACTCAAGTATAGGTCGAACGAATGTTTTGTAAGCCACCTCCTTTGTTGATGGACTACATTTTCTAAGGACTCTCCCAATGAATCTCAACCTGGCACCCGCCTTACCAACAATTAATTTTATATGATCATTCCACTTCAAATCGTTCCGCACGCATACTCCCAGATATTTTACAGAAGTAACTGCTACCAGTGTTTGTTCCGCTATCATATAATCATACAATAAAGGATCCTTCTTTCTATGTATTCGCAATACATTACCTTTGACACTGGACGTTCTGAATTGATGTTAGTCAAGAATGCCTTTAAGGCGACAAAGACGACATTACCAAGAGCTCATTTAGTTTGAACGAGGTCGTGTAACAGGGTTACTACAAAGTAGATGTTCCATCTGCGATATTGCAGATGGTCTTGACAGAAATGTACGAACTATTTATGATTGCGGGCAGCGGTGGTCACGGCAAGATATGATCGCAAGAAAACCGGTATCCGGACGGCCACGTGGCACTACCTTCAGGGATGACCTTGGAGTTCGGCTTGTGGCCCTGGCGCATCGTACTGCATCTGCAGCAGCAATTTGAGGGGCAGCTGGCACCATAGTTGCACAACGAACTCTTACAAATCGGTTCCTTCAAGGACAGCTCTGACCCAGTGCATTCCACTGACCCCACACCACCACCATTTGCAACTTCAGTGGTGTGAAACGAGAGCTCATTGAAGGGCAGGGTGGGCGTCTGTTATGTTTTCTGATTAAAACTGGTTCCTCTTCAGTGCCTGTGATCTACATCTACATCTACATCATACTCCGAAAGCCACCTAATGGTGTGTGGCGGAGGGTGCTTTCGGTACCACTGTCTGATCCCTCCATCCCTGTTCCACTAGCGAATAGTGCGTGGGAAGAATGATTGTCGGTAAGCCTCTGTATTGGCTCTAATTTCTTGAATTTTCTCCTCGTGGTCAATAACACAACATGTATGTGGGGGGAAGATATATGTTGTCTGACTCCTCCTGCAAAATGCTGTCCCGAAATTTCAATAGTGAATCTCTCCGTGATGCACAACGCCTCTCTTGTAACGTTTGCCAGCGGACTTTGTTTAGCAACTCCGTAACTCTCTCTCTCGCCATCTATACGATATCGCAGCAGGTCATTCTCAATGGAGAGAAGTGTTCCGAAGTAAGAGTGATTTCCGGTGTGCCGCAGGGGAGTGTCACAGGACCGTTGCTATTCACAATATATATAAATGACCTTGTGGATAACATCGGAAGTTCACTGAGGCTTTTTGCGGATGATGCTGTAGTATATTGAGAGGTTGTAACAATGGAAAATTGTACTGAATTGCAGGAGGATCTGCAACGAATTGACGCATGGTGCAGGGAATGGCAATTGAATCTCAATGTAGACAAGTTAATGTGCTGCGAATACATAGAAAAGAAAGACCCTTTATCATTTAGCTACAGTATAGAAGGCCAGCAACTGGAAGCAGTTAATTCCATAAATTATCTGGGAGTACGCATTAGGAGTGATTTAAAATGGAATGACCATATAAAATTAATCGTCGGTAAAGCAGATGCCAGACTGAGATTGATTGGAAGAATCCTAAGGAAATGCAGTCCGAAAACAAAGGAAGTAGGTCACAGTACAATTGTTCGCCCACTGCTTGAATACTGCTCACCGGTGTGGGATTCGTATCAGATAGTGTTGATAGAAGAGATAGAGAAGATCAGCATTAACTGTCTGTACTGACCGACCAAGTAAAACAGACATGAAAATCAAACCTACAAACTGATACACGGCATCTGTGCAAGACATTACATTCACGTTTGCTTGCTCGCACTCAGAATTCTGACGGTTACACCGGCTAGCAACATTCCACATTTGCAATGACTTTTCTCGCACTTACATTAAATGGAGATCTTGCAGTGTTAATCACTTAAATATCTTCACTCAACATTATTGTTCTTAATGCAGATAAGGGTAATGCCAGCGTCATACTGACCAGTGAGGACTATCATGGAAAAATCAATGATATTTTGGTTCCCTCCAATTACAAAAAACTCCAGAACGATCCGACTATGAAGATTTTAAGAATGACCAGTCGACTGGTGAAAGCGTCTTCATTCGCCTCTGACGATAAGAAGCTGGTTTGTAAAACAGAAGCGTATCCACCTAGACTTTATGGCTTACCCAAAGTTCATAAACCTGGGATTCCGTTGAGGCCAATTGTCAACGCTATAGGCCAACCAACACACGAGTTAGCTAGACACCTTGCTTCATTGCTGCAACCTTATGTTGGTAGGACGGACAGTCATATTAAAAATTCAGCTCATTTCATTGACAAGTTAAAGGAAACGAGAGTGGGGCCGAATGATATCCTCGTCAGTTTTGATATTGTGTTCTTATTTGCCATGATTCCGGTAAACGAAGCTATCTTATGCATAGCGGATATTTTTCCTATCGATATTGTGGCATTATTCCGACACCGCCTCACCACAACCTACTTTCAATACAATAATTTTTATGGATAGATTGACGGGGTGGCTATGAGCAGTCTTCTTAGTCCTGCTGTGGCTAACTTATTGTTGGAGGCTTTTGAACAACGGGCTTTGCAGACTGCCAATAAGAGACCAGCGAGATGGTATCGCTATGTCGATGACATGTTCGTAGTATGGACACACGGAGCAGAGGAGTTGGATGCCTTCCTGACACATTGAAACAGCATTAATCGGAAAATGCAATTTACTATGGAGACGGAAAGGAATGGGCAATTGAATTTCCTGTATGTGTCTGTAACTAAACGACGGGACGGAACGTTGGGCTATAAGGTGTATAGAAACGCTACACATACTGATCGTTATCTTCATAATGATTCAAACCACCACCCTAGACCAAAAAGAGGTGTACTGAAAACCTTGGTAGACAGGGCGTACAAAATTTGTGAACCTGTTTATTTAAAAGATAAGATTGAACATCTACGATCAGCTTTCGTGAAGAATGGCTACTCTAGCTAGGATATAGATCGAGCACTTCGCTCTAGGCAGAGAATCAGGAGCAACGACGGACAACAGTCGCTCAAGGGCAAAGTCTCTCTCCCGTTCATTAGTAAGGTCATTGATCGCATTGGGAAAATTTTAAGCGAGTATGGGGTGGAAACTATTTTCAGACTCACCAGGAAAATAAAAGAATATTTAAGATCGGCAAAAGATGCACGACACCCTTTGGCTACACCGGGGGTATATAAAATTCCTTGTAGTTGTGGACAGGTTTATATCGGTACCACAAAGAGAAGTGTGAACACCCGTCTTGTTGAACATAAGAGGAATTGCCGCCTGGGTCACACGGATAAATCGGCCGTAGCGGAACATGCTTACCAGGAAGGTGATCATGAAATAAAATTCAGCGAGACGAGCGTCATATCAAAAACCTCGCAGTATTATGCACGCATGTATAGAGAGGCTATCGATATTGACAAACACCGTAATAATTTTAACAGGAAAGACGAAGGTGTTAAACTGGATAAAATTTGGATGTCAGCGTGTAAGTAGGCTGTTTAGGTTTTTATTTTGGTAACACCATGTAGCGCTCTATATGAAAATCACTGACTGTGCTGTGCGAAGGCTGTGGTTGGTTTGCATTGTTGGAGTAATATTCGCCATTGTAGTGTTGGGCAGTTGGCTGTTAACAGCGCGTAGCGTTGCGCAGTTGGAGGTGAGCCGCCAACAGTGGTGGATGTGGGGAGAGAGATGGCGGTGTTTTGAGAGCGGATGATCTGGACGTGTGTCCATCAGAGAGAGTAAATTTGTAAGACTTTATGTCATGATCTGATATATATATATATACTATGACTTCTTAACACTATTAAGGTAAATACATTGTATGTCTTTTATCAAAATCTTTCATTTGCTAACTAGGCCTATCAGAACTTAGTGCCTTCAGTAGTTAGAATATTTTATTTAGCTGGCAGTATTGGCGCTCGCTGTATTGCGGTAGTTCGAGTAATGAAGATTTTTGTGGGGTAAGTGACTCATGAAAGGTATAGGTTATTGTTAGTCAGGGCCATTCTTTTGTAGGTATTATTGAAAGTCAGATTGCGTTGCGCTAAAAATATTGTGTGTCAGTTTAGTGTTGATTAGAATAGGTAAGGAGCGAAATGTCTGAGTACGTTCAGTTCTGCTCAGCTGTTTGAAAATCAAATAATGTAAGAGGTTTATCTGCATAGTAATTCATTAAGTTTTGTAAGGCGACGTTTCAAGCGTTGCACCGCAAGCGTGACGATCGATTACTTTCAATCGAGAATGTTGGCATTACCAGAGACAATCTCATAGCCGACGCCATGTGATCGACAGTGGCGCCCTCTGTACTGCCTATATAATCTTCCTGGAGTTCTCTTCGCAGTTCGCCGCTGTACCTCCGAGGATGTCTCCCGCAGTCGGAGACGAAACGTCAGGGGAGAGTTTTACACTTCGATCACGGCCTATCAGCCCGGAAGTTTTAAGTGAAGCCAATACCGGCCATGAAAGCTTACGTTGTATGATCACGTAAATATGTTAGCTAGACAAAATTTAATTACTTTACATTAATTATTTTTTGGTGTTACTATTTTTCCGTCAGTATATTGAGCCATAATGCAGTGTGTAGGAAGCAAGTGCCACTCAGATGAAGGGGTTGGCATGAGGGTGGAAATGGCAGCGAGTGTTTACAAGCCAGCAAGAAGACCGGTGACGGAAAAAGGCTCTACGCATTTCGAGAGCGTTCTTATGCATTTCTCAGGTGCAAGCCGTGCAATTAGAAGTGAAAGATGCGGCGGCGCCCGCAGGCAGGATGGAAGAGAACGCCGTGGGAGCGGATGCCGCCGGCTTCCCGCAGCCCCGCTCACTTTCCCTGCGGCCGCGGCTGCGGCTGCCATGGCGGCGCCAGCCCAGCCCAGCCCGGCGCGGTGTGGTGCGTGTCGCGGCGCAGAGGCGATGCTATCGCACCAGCCCCAGATCGCTCCAGTTTCGCGTCCGTCCTTGTAACACACATACGGCGCACACAAAAGGACTTTCACGTCTTCCACTGCTAGGCTGGCACTCTACTCATTTTCTTCACTTCTCATTCACGCCCATCACATCCTAATTCAATACACTGCTGGCCATTAAAATTGCGTTACAAGAAAAGTTAGCATATGACGTAATTTTATTCATTCCTCATTCACACTGTAGCAGGAAGAATAAATGATTAAATTTGTAGCCGATTTAGAATATTGTTGTTGTGGTCATCAGTCCTGAGACTGGTTTGATGCAGCTCTTCATACTACTCTATCCTGTGCAAGCTTTTTCATCTCCCAGTACCTACTGCAACCTACATCCTTCTGAATCTGTTTAGTGTATTCATCTCTTTGTCTCCCCCTACGGTTTTTACCCTCCACGCTGCCCTCCAATACTAAATTCGTGATCCCTTGATGCCTCAGAACATGTCCTACCAACCGATCCCTTCTTCTAGTCAAGTTGTGCCACAAAATCCTCTTCTCCCCAATTCTATTCAATACCACCTCATTAGTTATGTGACCTACCCATCTAATTTTCAGCATTCTTCTGTAGCACCACATTTCGAAAGCTTGTATTCTCTTCTTGTCCAAACTATATATCGTCCACGTTTCACTTCCATACATGGCTACACTCCATATAAATACTTCCAGAAACGACTTCCTGACACTTAAATCTATACTCAATGTTAACAAATTTCTCTTCTTCAGAAACGATTTCCTTGCCATTGCCAGTCTACATTTTATATCCTCTCTGCTTCGACAATCATCTGTTATTTTGCTCCCCAAATAGCAAAACTCCTTTACTACTTTAAGTGTCTCATTTCCTAATCTGATTCCCTCAGAATCACCCGACCTAATTCGACTACATTCCATTATCCTCGTTTTGCTTTTGTTGATGTCCATCTTATACCCTCCTTTCAAGACACTGTCCATTCCGTTCAACTGCTCTTCCAAGTCCTTTGCTGTCTCTGTCAGAATTACAATGTCATGGGTGAACCTCAAAGTTTTTATTTCTTCTCCATGGATTTTAATACCTACTCCGAATTTTTCTTTTGTTTCCTTTACTGCTTGCTCAATATACAGATTGAATAACATCGGGGAGAGGCTACAATCCTGTCTCATTCCCTTCCCAACCACTGCTTCCCTTTCATGCACCTCGACTCTTATAACTGCCATCTGGTTTCTGTACAAATTGCAAATAGCCTTTCGCTCTCTGTATTTTACCCCTGCCACCTTCAGAATTTGAAAGAGAGTATTCCAGTCAACATTGTCAAAAGCTTTCTCTAAGTCAACAAATGCTAGAAACGTAGGTGTGCCTTTCCTTAATCTATTTTCTAAAATAAGTCGTAGAGTCCGTATTGCCTCACGTGTTCCAACATTTCTACGGAATCCAAACTCATCTTCCCCGACGTCGGCTTCTACCAGTTTTTCCATTCGTCTGTAAAGAATTCGTGTTAGTATTTTGCAGCCGTGACTTATTAAACTGATAGTTCAGTAATTTTCACATTTGTCAACACCTGCTTTATTTGGGACTGGAATTATTATATTCTTCTTGAAGTCTGTGGGTATTTCGCCTGTCTCATACATCTTGCTCACTAGATGGTAGAGTTCAGTCATGACTGGCTCTCCCAAGGCTGTCAGTAGTTCTAATGGAATGTTGTCTACTCCCGGGGCCTTGTTTCGACTCAGGTCTTTCAGTGCTCAGTCATACTCTTCACGCAATATCGTATCTCCCATTTCATCTTCATCTATAACCTCTTCCATTTCCATAATATTGTCCTCAAGTATATCGCCCTTGTATAGACCCTCTATATACTCCTTCCATCTTTCTACTCCCCTTTCTTTGCTTGGAACTGGGTATCCATCTGAGCTCTTGATATTCATACAAGTGGTTCTCTTTTCTCCAAAGGTCTCTTTAATTTTCCTATAGGCAGTATCTATCTTACCCCTAGTGAGATAAGCCTCTGCATCCTTACATTTGTCCTCTAGACATCCCTGCTTAGGCATTTTGCGCTTCCTGTCGATCTCATTTTTGAGATGTTTGTATTCCTTTGTGCCTGCTTCATTTACTGCGTTTTTATATTTTCTCCTTTCATCAATTATTTATAAGATGCGAAATGTGGTACACAGAGCTTGCACCTCGTATGTCTCTGCTGCCAGACAGATTTCCTGTCGTGTATTTATGTGCCCATCTAAAGGCACTTGACCATCTCAAAGAATCTTTAGTCATTTCTCCGCCTGATAGATAGCTTATATTTGATGACTCTCAGTTTATGCTTCAGAAGTCACCTCAGCTTTGGCGTGAACCAGCCAATAGTAAAGCTTGGCGGCAGAATCAGTTAAGAAGCTCTCACACGAGGCGAATTAGCTAACATTGAGTGGAGATGTACAGAAGTTCTACGACATTTCGGCCAAGGTGCCTTGTAAAGTTGAACCAGTAAGAAGCAAGCACAACTTGCAGACGCCATATTGTATCTGCCGTTTCCAGTTAAAGCCATTATTTGCAGCGGATTTTTGTTACAACTCAAATCCTAAGAATACATGCTGTTTCTAGGCACCAGCATATTGCCGATCTCTCGAAAGATTACTGACATTTATTGTAATATTATGACGTGAAACGTCATACTGGTGATTAAAGAATTATGGTATTTCGTGATTTTCGTGTTATAAGTTGCGTGCTATGAAACTACACCTTTTTAAGGTGACGGCACACAAGGTTCATCAAAACGCGTCTTCTCGGTGGGATCAGTTATACTTAAATGTCAATTAATAAATTTCGCTGATTCAAGCCTTCAGAAGAGGGTAACCTGTAATACTTGGTTGTTCATTGCAGATCTTCAGCGTAGTGTAGTTGGTGGAGGCGTCGACTGCAGCGGGTTAGCGTCCTGCCACATGCAGTTTTTTTTCGCGTTTTCTAACAGATTACGGACTCTCTTATTTAATTAATAGAAATAATGTCTCTAATACTCGATATTATGTAAATACGAAGGAAGCCAAAAGGTAAAGGGACTTCAGCGATTTCTCGCAGTCGGGCTTGGTTACACTGCTAGTATCGTGGGTTGGAGTATTGTCGCCTGAAACAGTTCTATACAACATTGTCACTCTTATTCCCGAGTTAGTATCATAACAGACTGTGAAACATGACAGCTCCATTGTCGATCTGTACCATGGAGGAAATGAAGGCAGTGATTCGCTTTTTGTTTCCACAAGGCGTTAAACCTGCGGAAATTATTCGCTGAATGAAAGCGCAGTGTGTTGACAGTTGTTTATCGCGAAGCAATATCTATGAGTGAATAGGGTGCTTCAAACAGGGAAGAATATCTCTATGATGTGACGAGGAAAGATCGGGCAGACCATCAACGTCAACAGCTGAGGACAATTTGGAAGTCGTTGAGGTTAGGATGATGGAAAACAGACGAATCACAGTGGACGAAATCGCCAATACTTTACATATCTGCCATGGTTCAGCGTAATCATATTACACGGCAGGTTAAATTTTTCGGAAAGTGTGTGCAATGGGGGTACCGACATAGCTGTCAGCGCAGCATAAGGCGCAAAGGGTGGCTATCTCTCGTAAACAACTGGCCTCTTATCAATGCGAGGGAGATTTTTACAGCAAATATTTACTGTAGACGAAACTTGGATGACGCTGCGAGCAAGGTTTGGAAACATACACTATCACCAGAAGTTTAGAAATTTAAACGTCAACCATGAGCTAGTAAGAGTATGCTAACACTATTCTGGAACACTGAAGTTGGAGTACCCGTTATTTCACCCTAAGAGGCGAAACTGTGAACAGTGAGAACTATTGTGGTGTGTTGAGAACTAAACTTAAATCTGCAATCAGATCTAAAC
Source organism: Schistocerca serialis cubense (assembly GCF_023864345.2). Classification (NCBI taxonomy): domain Eukaryota; kingdom Metazoa; phylum Arthropoda; class Insecta; order Orthoptera; family Acrididae; genus Schistocerca; species Schistocerca serialis. The sequence goes on along the minus strand of NC_064641.1, from coordinate 771,627,228 downwards.
GTCGTGGAAAACTGCGAAAAGGTGTCATCCTGCAGCAAGATAACACTGGGCCACATTCGGCCAAACGGACGGCCGAAACAATAAAGGTGTTGGGATTCGAATTGCCGGAACTCCCGCCATATATCCACACCTGGCTCCAAGCGATTTCTATATGTCTGGAACACTGAAAGAAAAGCTCAGGGGAAGAAGATTTACAATCGATACAGAAATCACTGATGTGGTGCAAAATTGGTTCCTGACGGAATTAACAAACTTTTTGAAACGTTAGGCAATGTGCGTTGAATTTCAGGGAGGTTATGTAGATAAATTATGTAGGTTTCAGTTTTCTATCATAAAATAAATGTTCCTTTTCTCAAAAGTCCCTTTATCTTTCGACTTCCCCCCGTACAAGTGTGTCGCCTCTCAAGAGTAGATTTGTTCCATTCTGTGGAGATTTACACACATTAAAAAATATTGCATCCCCTCGGTTCTGATTGGAAAAAAGCTCATCATAAACATCATTTCCGCCCTTCTCATTGCCCATGAAAAACACACATTTCATGTTGTACTACCATACAGCGAGTCCTTCAGACGTGGTGGTCCAGACTGCTGTATACACCGGTACCTCTAATACCCAGTAGCACGTCCGCTTGCATTGATGCATGCCTGTATTCACGTAGCATACTATCCATTAGTTCATGAAGGCACTGTTGTTCCAGATTGTCCCACTCCTCTACGGCGATTCGGCGTATATTCCTCAGAGTTTTTGGTGGGTCACGTCGTCCATAAACAGCCCTTTTCAATCTACCCCAGGCATGTTCGATAGGGTTCATGTCTGGAGAACATGCTGGCCACTCTAGTCGAGCGTAGGAGTAATCCTGAAGGAAGTCATTCACAAGATGTGCACGATGGGGGCGCAAATTTCCGTCCATGAAGACGAATGCCTCGCCAATACGCTGCCGATATAGTTGTACTACCGCTCAGAGGATGGCATTCACTTATTGTACAGCCGTTATGGCGCCTTCCGTGACCACCAGGGGCGTACGTCGGCCCCACATAATGCCACCCCAAAACGGCAGAGAACGTCCACCTTACTGCACTCGCTGGACAGTGTTTCTAAGGCGTTCAGCCTGACCAGGTTGCCCCCGCACACGTCTCCGACGATTGTCTGGTTGAAGGCATATGCAACACTCGTCGGTGAAGAGAACGTGATGCCAATCCTGAGGGGACCATTCGGCATGACGTTTGACTCACCTGCACCTAGCTGCATGGTGTTGTGGTTGCAAAGACGGACCTCGCCATGGACGTCAGGAGTGAAGATGCACGTCATGCAGCCTATTGGGCACAGTTGGAGTCGTAACACGACGTCCTGTGGCTGCACGAAAATCATTATTCAGCATGGTGGCGTTCCTGTCAGGGTTCCTCCGAGCCATAATCCGTAGGCAGCGGTCATCCACTACAGTAGTAGCTCTTGGGCGGTCTGAGCGAGGCATGTCATCGACAGTTCCTGTCTCTCGGTATCTCCTCCATGTCCGAACATCGTTTAGGTTCACTCCGAGACGCTTGGACACTTCTCTTATTGAGAGCCCTTCCTGGTACAAAGTAACAATGCGGACGCGGTCGAACCGATGTATTGACCGTCTAGGCGTGGCAGAACTACAGACAACACGAGCTGTGTACCTCCTTCCCGGTGAAATTACCGGATCTTATCAGCTGCCGGACTCCCTCCGTCAATTGGCGCTGCTCATGCATGGCTGTTTACGTCTTTGGGCGGGCTTAGTAACATCTCTGAATAGTCAAAGGGACTGTGTCTGTGATACAATATCGACAGTCAACATCTATCTTCGGGAGTTCTGGGAACCGGGGTGTGAATAAGCTGATGTTCTTACTGACAGAAAATGTAATTTTCCTTTCTGTCTTGTAACATGTTCATGGATACTGAAGTTGTTTATTTATTCTAGTGGCTGAATAACGTGACTAGCATATAGATAAGGGAGGAAATGTGTATTTCAATAGAGCTAATATAGCAATTTTGCACTAGTCCATTTTGGTGAACAAACTGTGTGGTTTGCGAAGCAAATAAAGCCGACAACTGCCGCTGGAGAGCGCTGAGAGCGCAAATTACTGTAATTAGTTGGTCGTGGGCCGATGGCGTTGTGTGTCGTGAGATCGAATGTGCCGTCAGCGTCCACGTCAACGCTAGCTGTCTCGTTCCGTGTGAGGAAGGCTTTAGCGTGCCCGCACGATCGGCGGGCAATAGCACACATTTTTATTCCGCCTATTGCCGTGAGATCGTGCTGATCTGTTTAGTACAGACCCCTAGTCTTGTGGTAAAGAAATTGGCACATTGACGGTACAGCGTTCTGTATTACGGTGAGGTGATTGTTGTCTGCTCGCTTGCGCTACATTTACGTGATTCTACGTTACATCGTTTTTCACATTACGGAACGTTAGATTTCTTTCCGCGAGTTAGTTTCCACTCACGTTTAAAGGGAGAAATGTAAGGTTTTTGTTCGAGTTCACAACTCCGTTAGAACATGTGGGAATCAATATCCAATTTTTATTCACTCATTCGAGCTTTCGAGTTGTTTACTGCAGACAGTTGCTGCAGACACATTTCGGAAACGTTGGAATTATCTGCCGTCATTTCCCTACAGACTGGCCACCCGGATCACCTGACCTAAATCCGTGTGACTTCTGGGCGTTGGGTTATCTTCAGAACGTTTTGTTCAAAGTTCCACTCACGAACGTAGCTGAACTGTAGGCACGCATTGCATAGCGCATGCTGAACGTGACCCCGAGACAAGCCAATCTGTCGGGGAACGTGCTGTTTCTCGATTTCAACTTGTGGCAGAAAACCCGGGACATTATATTGAACATGTCTTTTGGCCGACTCACGACAGTTGTAAGCCGTTGTCATTTTGCTTTCTTGCATGCTTTGGCCCCAGAACACTTAAAAACCCATGTGATTATGATTTTTATGTGATTTTTGGCTTCAGCACATTTAAAAACCGATTTTTCCCATCCTATGCAGTACGACCTCGCAGTGGTGGATGAGTTTACCTTACCAACAGCGCCACAACTGCTGAGTGCCCAGCTTGTGCAGTCATGAACAGTACGGGTACTGTGACGTCCAACCATAGCAGTCGTCTTGCGATTTATCTGACATTTGTAGCCGACCCAATCTGCGTTAAGACGCTCTGTTGGTAGAATTTACTTTAAACTTTTTTTGTTCCATGACATTTCCCTCTGTGTCAATAATATTCTGTTCAAATTTGATGTCGTTCTGAGCAGTGGTTCTCTCTCTACAGCATTCTGAAACTGGAAATTTAATTACAGACATCCTGTATATGCCAGTGAAATACGCCGGAACACCGAATGAATCAGTTGGTCTTTTTTGTCAAGACGTCACCGTTCAGACAGGTATGGTAGTGCGAGGGTGTTTGGACGGGGTGAAATGGGGTCCTTAGTACGTTTACCATGGTCTTTCACCATCGAATGATACAAGAGCCAACTGTTCGAGTATGTGCATCCATTTCTTGTCGCACAGCACCTCTCAGGCAATCTCGAGCAAGTTACGCATCGCTCCGTCGCACCCGAATTGTCAGAACAGTTGGGCTTGAACTCAATGGAACTGAGTATATACTGAATGCCATGAAGTGACATCTATTTTCCTTGAAGAGCAATTTCCATGAGTTTGGGCGGTGGACGAGCGGTCATGGACTCTAACGCTGTCAGTAACGTCTCCAGCTAACACAAATCTCTGCCGATATCACAAAGATAGAAAGTACTGTACCGTATTAGATTGCTAACTAGTCTATTAACCAACGTGCACACAGAGGAAAGTGAATTGCGCACCGTGAGAACGAGTAACAGCACTCTCAAGAACAGCCTTGTTGCCCTCACGAGGTTGGCTGTTCTTTATGAAAGGTACTTCGCAAGGAAAATAAACTGAGTAAGGTCATACCAGTTGTAGTCACGATCTACTGCTTGCCCTCATCACTAAAGACAGATTGTTTCCTGTGTTACTGTGAAACAATTTGTAGCTGGAACGTTTGCGGCTCACCCCGCCGGCTCAAGAGCACAAGGAAAAAACTCTTTCACTCAAAGTTACAGCAGTCATTAGGAGATTACGACGCTAACCTACAGGCTAGCGCCGGAGCCAAGAACTATGTGGCCTTTAATAAACAACGAACCAGTCCAGACTGATACGATTCACAGAACGCGTATATGGAGAAAGAATTGTGAGGCAGTTCCTCTTCGTCGATTTGGGAAGCTGAGCTAACGATAAGAAAGAAAGGTCATTGGTATCTGAGGCCGGAATATGACTCCCCTTCCGGAAAAGCGGGGAGATGATGGACAACTACATCGGATTATTTCTTTTTCTATTTGTCTACATCTACATGTATACTCTGCAAATCACTTTTAAGTCTCTCGAAGAGGGTTCATTGAACCACCTTCACAGTTCTCTATTATTACAATCTCTTATAGCCCGTGGAAAGATCGAACACCTACATCTTTCCGTAGGAGCTCTGATTTCCCTTATTTTATCGTGGTGATTGTTTCTCCCTATGTAGGCCGGTGTCAACAAAATATTTTCGCATTCGGAGGAGAAAGTTGGTGATTGGAATTTCGTGAGGAGATACCGTCACAACGAACAACGCCTTTCTTTTAATGATGTCCAGCCCAAATCTTGTATCATTTCTGTGACACTCTCTCCCATATTTCGTGATAATACAAAACGTGCTGCCTTTCTTTGATCTTTTTCGATGTACTCCGCCAGTCCTATCTGCTAAGGATCCCACACCGCGCTGCATTATTCTAAAAGAGGACGGACAAGCGTAGTGTAGGCAGTCTCCTTAGTAGATCTGTTACATTTTCTAGGTGCCCTACGAATAAAACGCAGTCTTTGGTTAGCCTTCCCCACAACATTTTCTATGTGTGCCTTCCAATTCAAGTTGTTCGTAATTGTAATACCTAGGTACTTAGTTGAATTTACGGCCTTTATATTTGACTGATTTATCGTGTAACTGAAGTTTAACGAATTCCTTTTAGCACTCATTGGATGACCTCACACTTTTCGTTATTTAGGGTCAACTGCCAATTTTCGCACCATTCAGATATCTTTGATAAATCGTTTTTCAATTTGTTTTGATCTTCTGAAGACTTTATTAGTCGATAAACGACAGCGTCATCTGCAAACAACCTAAGACGGCCGCTCAGATTGTCTCCCAAATCGTTTATATAGATAAGGAACAGCAAAGGGCCTATAACACTAGCCCGGGGAACGCCAGAAGTAACTTCTGTTTTACTCGATGACTTTCCTTCAGTTACTACGAACTGTGACCTCTCTGACAGGAAATCACAAATCCAGTCACATAACTTAGACGATATTCCATAAGCACGGAATTTCACTACGAGCCGCTTGTGTCGTACAATGTAAAATCCTTCCGGAAATCCAGAAATACGGAATCGATCTGAAATCCCTTGTCAATAGCACTCAAACACTTCATGTGAATAGCTAGTTGTGTTACATAGGGACTGATGTTTTCTAAACCCATGTTGACTGTGTGTCAATAGACCGTTTTCTTCGAGGTAATTCATAACGTCTGAACACAATATATGTTCCAAAATCCTACTGCGTATAGATGTTAACGATATGGGCCTGTAATTTAGTGGATTACTCCTACTACCTTTCTTCAATATTGGTGTGACCTGTGCAACTTTCCAGTCTTTGGTCATCAGCCTTCTGGCTCGTTTTGATTCGCTGCACCACGACGTACTCTCATATGTAAAACTTTTTACTATTTTTCTCCATTATTTGTAGATATATTCCTATTTCTGTTTTGTCTTACATTTTATGACCTCAGCGTATCATCTCGCGGCTGCCTCCGATAACGGGGACATTTGTGTTAGCTGCAGAAGACGCTGACAACGTTAGAGTGCATTATCACTAGTCCACCCTCCAAACTCAAGGAGGCTGATCTAAGCTCGTTCAAGGAACGTATATGCCACTTCATGTCGTTCAAAATATGCTCAGTTCCACTGAGTTGAAACTCATGTGCCAATAGTGTGCCCTGACGACTTAACGTATTTGCTGTCGTCCTGTCTCCTGTTTTCTATAAGATCTTTTCCTCGCCGAGGCTTATTTTTCAGCACTCTTGTGTAGCACCACATCTCAAAAGCATTGATTCCTACTTTTCCGGTTTCTCCACTGTACATCATTTACCATACAATGGAGTGATTCAGAAGTATTTTCTCGTATTTCTAAGATTAAGGCTTATGTTTGACACTAGTGGATTTTCTATAGCGAGGAATTCACTCTTTTCCTGTGCTCCTGTGTTTCTGATATATGCCTTGTACTTAAAGATTTATTTTTATTCCCAGGCAGCAGAATTTCCTCAAGTCGTCTATTAAGTGTTACCAGTTTCGACGTTAAATTTATCGCTAATCTCATTAATTCTGTTTCTTACTACTGTCATCGTTCTTTGGTTTACGCTCGGTCTTTTTCCGTACAGAGTGGACTGTATATTCCATTCAATAGATTCTGTAATTCTTCGTCATTTTAACTGAAGACAGCAATGTCATCATTTAATCTTACCATTGATTTCCATACTCCCTGGATTTTAAACCTACGTCTAGACCTTACTTTTACATTCTTGATTGCTTCTTCGATGAACAGGTTAAACATCAGGAGAGAAAAATTGGTCCCTGTCATAGACCCTTATTCATCCGTATATTTTATATTACCCGTCTTTACCTATGGATAATACCTACTTTTATGAGAATTTTAAACAGTTTATTTTATTTTACGATCTCGTAAGCTTTTTCTATGTCGACAGATGCTATGAGAGTCTCCATTTTTCTCTTCTAGCAGTACGTATAGACTAGTTTTCGTTCTTAGGAAACTGTACGATAAGAGTTAGCGAAAGGGCGCACAAAATTGACTATGGTAAAAACATTCTGACCGTAAATCTTTTCTCATGTATTTGAATGTCCGACCTTGCCTGTTTTATTGCTACTGCAAACGAAACACTGATTAGCTTATACGGAATAGGTAAGATGGTTGGAACGATTGGTATATGTGGCATGAGAGAGATCTCTCCAGCTGCTGGAAGTGTGACGTTAGTAGCTTCTACACCATTACTTCGCATAGTCTTAACGTGCAGTGGGTGATACTAGAAGGTTTTGGATGATTCAGATTGTGTAGTAGTATTCCAGTATAGACAGTAAACCATAGACACAACTGTTAAAACTGACTGCGAGGAAGAATATGAAATCGTACATTTTCACAGCACAGCACAGCATTTTCTTTCTCGCAGGCCATTGTGGCACAAGACCTGTACATTGTTGTTTAAGTAAATATATAACTTATGCCCATCCAAATGTGTATTGGAGTAACGTGTACAAATTTTAAGTAAATCGGTCAAGAATCTTTCCGAGATGTTTGCTAACAACGTTTCCGCGCGTCTCTCCAAATGTTTGTTAAAGTATCGTGTAAAATTTTCAAGTAAATCGGCCAAGAACTTTTCGAGATTGCGCTTTCCATATTTTGCGACGTAACCATCACTTATCAATGCGTAATATCGCATTATCTTTCTGCTCATTCCTTGGCTTTATTTGAGGAGAGTACAAGGCCTGTTAACTCTGAAGGAAGGCTTCAAATTATCTTGTTGAGTGGGCCCAAGTGACCAGCTTGACCACAAGAGGCTAGTCACGGAGGTTCTGATGGGTCCCCAGGGTACTGCAGTTCGTGGAAGTACTTGCGGTAAGATCCTGCGTCTCACTTTGGCGGCGAATGTGATTTTTTCCTTTGAAGCAGCTGCCGCTTTGGTGCTGTAAATCCCTAGAGTATAATTGTGAATTCACCTCCCCCCCCCGTTTGCAGATCTAAGAATGGTCTGACACGGCGCCCATTCTCTCCAGATTTTGTTATCCAATCGACTGAGTCTAGCCCGCCACACCGCGTGGTCTAGCGGCGCCTTGCCACGGTTTGCGCGGATCCCCCCGTCGGATGATGATGATCTTTGGGTTGTGGGGTGCTCAACTGCGCAATCATCAGCGCTCGTAAAAAGTCCCAATTTTTACGCAGTCCAATTTTTTTACGCAATCCAATGGAGTCACCGTCACGAATGGAAATGGAAATGCCGTGTGGCTAGGGCCTCCCGTCGGGTAGACCGTTCGCCTGGTGCAAGTCTTTCGAGTTGACGCCACTTCGTCGACTTGCGTGTCGATGGGAATGAAATGATGATGAACCCAACATCCAGTCCCTGAGTGGAGAAAATCTCCGACCCAGCCGGGAATCGAGCCCGGGCCGTTAGGCATGACATTCCGTTGCGCTGACCACTCAGCTACCAGAGGCCGACACCGTCACGAATGATGGTTATGAAATGATGAGGACAACACAAACACCCTGTCCCCCTGGGCGGCCCGTGGAGGTTCGGGTCCTCCCTCAGTCTTGGGTGTTTATGTTGTCCTTAGCGTTAGTCAGATTAAGTAGTGTGTAAGCCTTGGGACCGATGACCTCAGCAGTTTGGTCCCATAGAAACTTAGCAGAATTTTTTTGCACGCTACCATGTTTGGGTACGAAGGACTCGACCAATGAGTAGAACATGGTTGACAGCTGATACCAACTTCTTGCAAGTTAAGACGGATGCAGTAAGCCAAGAAAGGGAAATTTCTGCTGGGTTCCCCTGTATTCAAGAAAATATAGATAAATTCTTGCTAGTCACTTTGGCAATGGCTGAGTATCCTCCCTTCTTGACAGAGTTCCTCAAAAAGTCTGGAGTTGGGTTTAGAGGGGGAGAAATTTTGGCACTTGATATGGGGAAGCTGTCTGGGGCAATCGTGATCCAGAGGACGTTGGTGGCAGCCTTCTTCTGCCACCATCTCGGCTGTTTGTATCCGGTTTTGATTGGGGCGTTCTGGCAAATGTTTGCTGAGTTTTGAGTATGTGTTCCATTTCGTATTAGTGCAATCCAGTTTCTGAGCAGCTCAAAATTTGCGGGATTTGCTATGCAAATTCAGTTGCTGGATTAATTGTACTGTTTCGTGAGTCTTGTACTCATTTGCATTTGAGAGCTTTAGGGATTAGGAAAGATTGTAGTGTTTCCATAGCAGTCTTACATGTACATGAGGTAGCTCTCCACAGTGTTTGCGAGAGATTCACGATTAAATTGACCTTCTAGAAAGCTTTGTTTTTGAGTAATTTAGACAGTTTTGTGCTCGTTTCGCTGGAGCTATTTCTCCGTCAAAGGTACGAGGCTTTGTGTTTATTTTGTTGGTAACTCACCTATTCTATGTCATTTTAATATGGTAGGCGTCAATCGGCTTATTATATTCGGACTTGATCTGAATCTCAGTACTAATCTGTTGTAGGACGACATATCCTGGTTAGGCGACGCTATAAAAATAAACATAGCCCCGGCATTCCTAATTTATTCATCTCAATGTGATGGAGTTCCGTTGCAAGAGCAAGTGCCAAGCGTTTTGTTTGGATATTAAATCAGCATATTTTGATCTGTAATAATGATTCACGATTTACGAGCTTTGTACTAAGCTCGTCTTAGATGTGATAACGGCAGATTAAAGAGAGAAAAAGAAATGTAGGCATCTCATGTTGAGTTCGTTTCAAGTCAGATCCAGGATGTGTACACTAAAAATATATGTAGCCTATGTCTGTCTGAATGTTCATTAAAGTTTCGTATAAAATTTTGAAGTAAGTAGGTCAAGAACTTTTCGAGATTTTTGGAAACATCATTTCCCCTTTGTATATTAGCACCGATTTCTAACTTGGTTATAATATACTAACACTAGTATACTAATGTAAAAACGTTGTAAGTTACTAACCCATTCACATACCATAGCTGGATAGTGTCATTTCGTAGAGCATAATTCGTGTGAAATCAGTAATAATTTGTGATAACAGATGAACACAGTCTGCTATAGTACTTACGAGCGGATCAGAATTCAATGGCAGCTAATAAACCAAAAAGTAAATAGAAATAAATAAATAAATATGTATATATGTAGATGCACACATAAGTGTTATTGTACTAAAGGTTCCGCAAGAAGAAAAATTTTCTAACTTTTCATTTGGCCTCTACGCAACTCTACAGAATATCAAGAACTGGTATCTTTGTACAGTACTCTTGGTGGAAACCCAGAGTTAACTTCAACTCACTATTACTGTTTTTGTCTTTGCTACTTATTACTGCTAACCTGACTGAAAGAAGAGTTGGTAAAAGAACGATGGCTTCGAAATTAAAAAACGTGCGTTTTAGTTAAATAAGCGCATATTTTTCTAAGTTTCCCCTTCTTTTGTCAACACACATAGTTTCTTTTCTAGGGCACACACATCTAACTCGCAATATCATACTTGTGTAAAAGACAAAGCTGAATTTTGTTTTAAATAGTCCAGACATTACTGAGAAGTCTTTCTTCACACTTGTTTGTGGTCAGCATTAAACAACTTCAGCTTTCTTCGTGCAGTTAGCTTTTTCTTACTTGGTTCTTTATGGACAATATACCGTACTCACTTCTGTATATACAAGGTGGTCCATTGATCGCGACCGGGCCAAATATCTCACGAAATAAGCGTCAAACGGAAAAACTACAAAGAACAAAACTTGTCCAGCTTGAAGGGGGAAAATTGGCCCGTTAGATGGCGCTGCCATCGGTCAAACGGGTATCAACTGCGTTTTTTTTAAATAGGGACCCCCATTTTTATTACATATTCGTGTAGTATGTAAATAAAATATGAATGTTTTAGTTGGACCACTTTTATCGCTTTGTGACAGTCACAAACATATGGCTCACAATTTTACGCGAACAGTTGGTGACAGGTAGGTTTTTTAAATTAAAATACAGAACGTAGGTACGTTTGAACATTTTATTTCGGTTGTTTCAATGTGATACATGTACCTTTGTGAACTTATCATTTCTGAGAATGCATGCTGTTACAGATTGATTACCTGTACATACCACATTAATGCAATAAATGCTCAAAATGATGTCAGTTAACTTCAATGCGTTTGACAATACGCGTAACGACATTCCTCTCAACAGCGAGTAGTTCGCCTTCTGTAATGTTCGCACATGCACTGACAATGCGCTGACGCATTTTGTCAGGCGTTGTCGGTGGATCACGATAGAATATATCCTTCAACTTTCCCCACAGAAAGAAATCCGGGGACGTCAGATCCGGTGAACGTGCGGGCCATGGTATGGTGCTTCGACGACCAATCCACCTGTCATGAAATATGCTATTCAATACCGCTTCAACCGCAAGAGAGCTATGTGCCGGACATCCATCATGTTGGAAGTACATCGCCATTCTGTCATTCAGTGAAACATCTTGTACTAACGTCGGTAGAACATTACGTAGGAAATCAGCATACATTGCACCATTTAGATTGCCTTCGAGAAAATGGGGGCCCATTATCCTTCCTCCCATAATTCCGCATCATACATTATAGATTGCCATCGATAAAATGGGGGACAATTATCCTTCCTCCCATAATGCCGCACCATACATTAACCCGCCAAGGTCGCTGATGTTCCACTTGTCGCAGCCATCGTGGATTTTCCGTTGCCCGATAGTGCATATTATGCCGGTTTACGTTACCGCTGTTTCTGAATGACGCTTCGTCGCTAAAAAGAACGCGTGCAAAAAGTCTGCCATCGTCCCGTAATTTCTCTTGTGCCCAGTGGCAGAACTGTACACGACGTTCAAAGTCGTCGCCATACAATTCCTGGTGCATAGAAATATGGTACGGGTGCAATGGATGTTGATGTAGCGTTCTCAACACCGATGTTTTTGAGATCCCCGATTCTCGCGAAATTTGTCTCCTACTAATGTGTGGATAAGGCGCGACAGCAGCTAAAACACCTACTTGGGCATCATCATCTGTCGCAGGTCGTGGTTGACGTTTCACATGTGGCTGAACACTTTCCGTAAATAACGTAATTATCCGGCGAACGGTTCGGACACTTGGATGATGTCGTCCAGGATACCGAACAGCATACATAGACCACGCCCGTTGGGCATTTTGATCACAACAGCCATACATCAACACGATATCGACCCTTTCCGCAATTGGTAAACAGTCCATTTTAGTATGGGTAATGTATCGCGAAGCAAATACCGTCCGCACTGGCGGAATGTTACGTGATACCACGTAATTATACGTTTGTGACTATTACAGCGCTATCTATCACAAAGCGAAAAAAGTGGTCCAACTAAAAGATCCATATTTCTTTACGCACTACACGAATATGTGATAAAAATGGGGGTTCCTATTTAAAAAAAAAACGCAGTTGATATCCGTTTGACCTATGGCAGAGCCATCTAGCGGGCCAACCATAGCGCCATCTGGTTTCCCCTTTTCAAGCTAGACAAGTTTCGTTCTTTGTAGTTTTTTCGTTTGACTAATATTTCGTGAGATATTTGGCCCGGTCACGATCAACGGACCACCCTGTATATAGCGGCAGCTATTTCATACACCGTTAATAGCTGATCGCCCGGTAACATACCGTGCACTTTCTGGTGATTTTCGTTTATGGTTGATGTGTTTGGACGTCCTTCAACTGAGTCATCTACGTACAAGATTAGTACGTTTCAGTACGGACACTCAACATGACAGATTGCTTGGTGCATGAACAGTAGGCCTACATAATAATTATATATATATATCGATTTTAAGAAATGCCATTCTCATTAACACTGTGTTAACCAATTTCTTCATTACGATCCTGTTGAATGTGAATGATGATATATAACTGAAATTTGTAGCATGAGTACTTAAAGAATCAAATGTGACAAGACGTTGACTAATTAGATAAAGACCGAGAAACGACAGCATAAGATTAGCAAATGAGTTGAAAAGAAGAAAACAAAGATAGGCAGGGATGAGAAAAGCACAGATACAGTTGACCACGCAACAGACATACTGGTTCACTGTTGTACAGAAGGAAAACAGTTGGGATATTCCAAGAGGAAATCCACGGCGATGATAACAGATTTTAAACTCCTCTCAATTTCAAGATGGTACTGGATAAGACGCAGGTACAGGGCAGTTTGTCCAATAGCCGTATGGCGGTTATGTACAAGGATACAGAAAGAGTTTTAGTGTTATGCCAGGATGTCGGCCATATTCGATCTGGTACTTCAATGTTGGATAAATGATACTTATTTGAAACCCAATGATAAGTTCTGTGGACACCAGTGACTAAGAAAGCGATGAAGATTATGGTAAATTATCGTCTTGAAAGTAAAACACAGCACGGCTACTTAAAAAACGTAGCACCGTACTGGCTCTGCATATGAAGTTGACGTTTGATTTATAGCAAACAGGTACCAACATAAGAAAATAAAAATTTCATTGCTTTGAACGCCATGACTCTAAGACGCCGAGACCACATAATTGCTCATTAAACCGTGGAGTGGAATCTAGAAAGCATAGCTTGTACTCTGTCAGTCGGCTAAATTTACCTTATTATTACTGGACTAATCGGGCACAGACGGCACGACCTGCGAAGCGTAACTTCAAATGCGGAACACACCCATCCGCCTTTTGTTTCATAGACGTTGCGCTTCTCGCTCCTTACTGCTGCACCGGTATCTCTCCCCACTTCCTGGCATTCATATGCTCTTCCATAGCTGTGGCACAGTCTTTCTCCTCTTGCTTTTCTATTTCACAGTCAGGTGGACCACGACTTTCGCTCGCTGTTGTACTTCCACGCTTATCTTTTCCACCTCTGATTCTGTTTTATATTATAATTTCTTCGATATCGATCAGAAGTTGAACAGCAGTGTAAAAACGCCTCTGCGGCTAGAAACATACCATAAAATTTTTATGCGTTGTGCTACTTCAGATGGCCACTCAGATCGTTTTCTAATCATACACTGAATCTACATCTACACACCGAAAACCACCTGACAGTGTACAGCGGAGAATACTTGCTGACCACAATCACTTCCTCTCTTTTCTGTTTGCAAAAAAGGAAAAAAGAGAGAGCGAAAAGGAAGATTAGAGTTCAACGCCTCGACGACAGCGTCGTCATTATAGACACAGTTCAAGCTCGGATTATGAAAGGATAACGAAAGAAATCTGTCATGCCCTTTTCAACGTAAGGATCCCGGATTTTGTCTGGAGCAAAGGTAATCGGTTATGCCCTTTTCAACGTAAGCATCCCGGATTTTGTCTGGAGCAATTTAAGGAAAGTACGGAAAACCTAAATCTAGAAGGCTAGACGGGGATTCGAACCGTCGTTCTCCCGATCGCCTGTTCAGTGCACTAACCACCATCCCACCTCGCTGGGTCGTGCATATTTCAGTCGTAAGAGGACCGTGGGTAAAATTACACACATCAAAAATAGTTTTGAATCTCCTTGGTTCCGAGAGTTCCGGAACCTGTACAGAAAATTGGAATTGAGATCAACATAAAAATCATTTCCGCCCTTTTTAATGTTCATGAAAGCCACACATTGCACGTTGTACCACCGTACAGCGAGACCTTCAGAGATGCTGGTCCACACTGCTGTACATACCGGTAGCTCTAATACCCACTAGCACATCCTCTTGCATTGATGCATGCCTGTATACGTCGTGGCATACTATCCACAAGTTCATCAAGGCACTGTTGGTCCAGATCGTTTCATCCCTCAAAGGCGATTTGGCGTAGATCCCTCAGAGTGGTTGGTGGATCACGTCGTCCATAAACAGCCCTTTTCAATCTGACGGCCTCCACTTAACGAGCGAGAACAGCGGCGTTTGTGCAGAGTTGTCAGTGCAAACAGAAAAGCAACACTGCGTGAAATAACCGAATTAATCATTGTTGGACGTACGACGAACGTATTCGCTAGGACAGTGCGACGATATTTAGCGTTAATAGGCTATGGTAGCAGACAACCAACGCCAGTGCCTTTGCTAACAGCACGATATCACCTGTAGAGCGAGGTGAAGAGGCATGTTCTCTGATAAAATAAGTGACATACAGCAGCTGTTGGAGGATCAAAGATTGCAGTTCAAGGGAATTCTGTGTAAATGTAAGGATGTGTTTTCACAAATGCCTGGAGAGGTCATGGATTTTAAGTATCAGTTGAAGGTATTGCCACATGAGGTGATTAGAGTGGAACCGTCTGCTATTAAAGTGGCAGACAAAGAAGCAGAAAGGGCCAGAATAAAATGGATGGCATATTGGAAGGTTGTTGAGTTGGGAAGAAGTGAGTATAGCAACCCAATTGTTGTAGTCAAAAGGAAAAATGGGTCTGTGGGGATTGTGTTGGATATGAGGAGACTGAAAAAAATTATAGTAAAAGAGAATGACCGACCAGAGAACATGAATGAACTGTTGAATGTTAATAACATACAGCTCATGTCCAGTATAGACTCAACTTCTGGACTCTGGCAGATCAAGTTACCTGAAGAAAGTAGGAAATACAGTGCTGTTTTAAGGGAAAACATATGTGTTTACAGTGGTTCCGTTTGGGTTATGTATTTCTGTGGCTGTTTTCATAATGGCATGATATCATGTTCTTGGATATGAATTGATGAGAAAACTAACTGTGTATGTTGATGACATACTGATGACCATCAGATCATGGGAGGTACATTATTATATCTTGGAGGATGTGTTTAAAGTTGCCGGCCAGAGTGGCCGAGTGGTTCTAGGTGTTCCAGTCTGGAACCGCGCGACCGCTACGGTCGCAGGTTCGAATCCTGCCTCGGGAATGGATGTGTGTGATGTCCTTAGGTTAGTTGGGTTTAAATAGTTCTAAGTTCTAGGGGACTGATGACCTCAGATGTTAAGTCCCATAGTCCTCAGAGCCATTTTTGCTTAAAGTTATAGATAAAGGAGGAATGATTCTAAACCTGATGAAGTGTGGATTTGTGCAGGCCAAATTGACATTCGTAGGTCATCAGTTAACTTCAGATGGCATACTGCCTGACAAGGAAAAGATAAGGGCTACTGCCAGGTGCAAGAGCCCAAAAATAGGCAGCATCTGAAGTCATTCAGGGAACTATACATGTTTTATCGAAAGTTCATCAGGGATTACAGTATGAATGCACCAAATCTGTGTAAGTTGTTAAAGAAGAATGTTACCTGGAGTTGGTCGCCTGAGTGTGATGAGGAATTTAAGCTATGAAGAGCAGCCTAACCCACGGTAAAGTATTATATTATACCGTGGTTAGCAGACTGGACTCGATTTCAGGAAGACGGTGGTTCAAACTCGGATCAGGCCATCCTGATTTAGGTTTTCAGTGATTTCCCTAAATCGCTTCAGGCAAATGCCAGGATCTTCCTTTGAAAGAGCATCGCCGACTTCCTTTCCCATCCTTCCATAATCCGATGGGACCGATGACCTTGCTGTTTGGTCCCTTCCCCCAAATCAATCAACCAATCAAGCAACCAACGTCGCCTGCAGCGCTCCCCCTGGACTCGTAATCGTTTGGACTGGACCCTAGACGACTGGAAAATCGAGGCCCCTATTTTTTTTGGTGAAGATCTGGTGGTAAGGTTCGAGTGTGGTGCAGATCCCACGAAGCCATGGACCCAAGTTATCACCAAGGCACTCTGCAAACTGGTGATGGCTCCAGAATAGTGTGGGCTCTGTTTACATGGAGTGGGCTGGGTCCTTTGGTCCAACTGAACCTATCACTGACTGGGTATGACTATGTTCTGCTACTTGGAGACCGTTTGTAGCCATTGATGGACTTCATGTTCCAAAACGATGGAGTTTTTGTGAATGGCAATACGCCATGTCACTGGGCCACAACTGTTCGTGATTGGTTTGAAGGATATTCTAGACAATTCGAGCCAATGCTATGGCTACCGGAATAGCCCGACATTAATCCCATCGAACATTTATGGGACATAATCGAGAAGTCAGTTCGTGCACAAAATCCAGCACTGGGAACACTTTCCGACTTATGGGCTGCTATAGAGGCAGCGTGGCTCAATATCTCTGCAGGAGACTTCCAACTTCTTGCTGAGGCCATGTCACGTCGAATTGCTGCACTACGCAGCGCAAAAGGAGGACCGACACGATAGTAGGAGGTATCCCATGACTTCTGTCACCTGTATATTAGCTGACTCTTTTAGGCACGTACGGTTTGAATTTTGACAGTAACCCAAACAGTGAAGTACAGCGCCTGTCTTGTACTGTCTTTCACTCTAAAATTGGATGAACATCTCCTAGAGGTCTTTGTGCTTACCAGACGAACAACTAGTGAAACTCTCTCATCTTCTTTGGGCATCCTCTATGTCTCCTATCTTGTAACGGGCCCGAACTGAAAACAAATACTCAAGTATCAGTCTAACGAAAGTCTTGTAAGCCACTTCCTTCGCGGATGGACTTCACTTGCTGAGGTTTCTTGCTATGAATCACATTCTGATATCTCTCTAGCATATGACTAGTTTTATGTGGTCGCTGCACATTTAATCTTTTCATACGCTTCCCCCTCACATATGGAACGGATGTAATTGTTTCGATTAATTGTTCGGCAATCGTATAATCATACAACTGCAGGTCTTTCCGCCTACTTGTTGGTAGTACTTTACATTGTTTATTTTTGAGGGTCAACTGGTAACCGCTGCACCATATGTCTCCTGTGTTAGTGCCATTGTAATTTTATAACGCTTTTGAGTGTACTAAAATATGTAGCAATTACAACAGATTACTATTGTGATTTTGGTGTGTCACTACCATTATACATCCCACCATGGACATCATTTCGTCTCCCTAACACGTTCCATACATATTCTGTAATGACTCCCCAGCGTGACTTTTAAAACAGTTACGAATGAAAACCCCTTATAAATAAAATGTACTTCGACATTTTCGCTATGAACGTATAAGAAAAGTGCAAAAAATATTAATATTGTTACTAATGTGAGAAACCGTGCGGTCTAACGCACTGCTTTCCGGGCGGGAAGGCGTGCCGGTCCCCTTCACGAATCCGCCGGGCAGACTAGTGTCGAGGTCCGGTGTGCCGGCCAACCTGTGGATGGTTTTTAGGCGGTTTTCCATCTGCCTCGGCGAATGCGGGCTGGTTCCCCTTATTCCGCCTCAGTTACACTGTATCGGTGACTGCTGCGCAAACACTGTTCCACGTACGCGTACACCATTATTACTCTATCACCCAAACATCTGGGTTACACTCGTCTGGTGTGAGACGTTCCCGGGGAGAGGGGGGCGGGGGGGGGGGGGGAAGAGGGGCGGGGCGGCCCACTAGGGGGCGGATCCGCACAATAATACAATGTGAAAAAACTTTTCACTTCTACAAAGAGAAACAACTTTCAGAAACAATTGATACTACGTTAAACGAAAAATAGCTTTGGTCTTCATTTTTTACGACGTAATACTTCGATTCTGAATTTGGTATTGTTCTGAGCTGATCGATGGACGTTTATGTAGCAGGTCTGTAGATGAATTAATTTAAAATATATTTATTAAATGACTTGTTGGCTATTATTCCAGTAGTAACGTAACAAACTCTCCAGGTCAAATGCTTGAGGAACTTTAAATAAAATGGTTAACCCCTCGAGCAGGCGCGCTGTATTTTACGAGGTCTTTTCAGAAAATTCCGAAACTTTGCACACAAAAATTTTATACGCTTACTTATCGTGCATGAGCCCCACGAAATACTCGCTCCACAATTGATATACCGCTCCCAACGCCGTTCCCACTCCCTCTAGCAGTCTTTGCACGCCTCTTGCAGGACAGCGCGAAGCGTCATCTGCGAATTTTCTTTTATCTTCTCTGTCGTTGAAAATCGTCGTCCTTTCGACGGGGTTTTCAACTTCGGAAATAAAATCTTCCACGGGGGCCATGTCTGGAGAGTACGGAGGATGAGAAAGTGCAATGATTTACGTTTTTGTGCAGTACTCAAGCGCCTACAGGGATGAATGTGCGGGTGTGTTATCGTGATCAAGAGCCATGAGTTTTGTCTCGCTACTCTTCATACCGTTTCCTTCGGATGTATTCTCGTAGGCGTCGCAACGCGTCCCGTTAGTAACATCGACTAACAGTTTGTCCCTGTGGCACGAATTCATGATGAACCAATTTTTGAAAGTCAGAGAAAGCTATCAGCATGGATTTGACATGACCTGAGGAGCTTTTTCTGGTCTTGGAGAACTTCTCCCCACCCATTGTGATGATTGAATCTTGGCCTCAACATCGTAACGTAGACCCAAGTCTCATCACCTGGTTGCCTTCAGGAACATTTCGCTCACATGTGCTCCATCCAAGGGCTCTTCACAGGTTGCGAAGTCTTTCTGGTCTCGACTCATGAGCCGTGGGACGAACTTTTACGGCTTAAGCACTCTTCACCGTAGGCTTCGCGCGTCATTTTGTGTGTCTTTGTAAAGTTTTTCTTGACTTCCTCGCAAAATTTACCGCAAACGCATTGCTCATCTAATTATGCCATCACAAAAATCGCAAACCGTACGACACAACGTTCTACTCAATACAGCACTGAACAATAACTGACATACAACAATGAAACTTCCGGCAGTTACTCATTAACCACATATGTGTGCAGGGATGACAACCGCATTTCACTCCAGCACACTATTGGCGCGAAACTGCGAATGTTTCGGAATTTTTTGAACAGATCTCCTACAACAGGAGCAGGCGCGTACTTCGTACACATGTAAAGAACATGTGTCTTTATTTTAGCAACGTAAACATGTAGGAGCAAAATCACAGTTCAGTTCTAGTTTAATTAAACGACGATGAAATAAACATACATTATATGCCCTAAATCACTGTTTAATTAAACAATAATAAAATAAACTTTCATTATATCACTGCGTTGCCGCGTACAAGTATCACCCCACAGCCGCGCGATATGGGACGCCTTGTCACGGTCAGCGCGGCTCCCCCCGTCGGAGGTTCGACTCCTCCCTCGGGCATGGGTGTGTGTGTGTTATCCTTAGCGTAAGTTAGTTTAAGTTAGATTAAGTAGTATGTAAGCCTAGAGACCGAAGACCTCAGCAGTTTGGTCCTATAGGACTTACCACAAATTTCCAAATTTGTTACCCCACAGTCGAGACCGACTCTAAGCAATAAACAGCGCAGCTGCATAAGTTCCCAGTCACCCACTTAAACGATTACTGATCACCTCGTAGAAAGTTGCCTAATTGTGTGATTGTGCTGCTAGCTCTGGATCTGGCTCATTTTCTTGTACGTATTGTAATTATTTTTTTATCTAGTCCGTTGTTTATTCTCTATTACTTCTGTTTAGTTGGATGGATGACAACACTGAGTGAGGAATAGGCATAGGCTTGCTATTGTAAGACAACAGTGGGATGGAATAACACAACGTTATTTGTGATTGGCTCACTTTATACGTAGGCGCGCCCACTCGATGGTTAAATCTGGCCGTTTTGCAATTAGTAGCGCTGGTAACATATTTGGAAGTCCAACAATACGACGCCAAATGAACGTGATCTTATTTCCATTCAGCAATGGGCCGAACCCCTACTCCCTGTTAATGGTAATAAATAATTTTACCTTAATAATTTACAGATTCTTAATGAAGAATAATTTGACATCTTACTTCCAACAACGGCTACGATCAAATAAAGCCTTTGGCCTACATTGATTCATTGGAAAAAAAATTTCCAGAATGATAAAGAATAGACATTTAACACTTCCTAAAACACGGTTTCTCTAAGGTGGTAAAGGTTATTTACCAAAATAAAATTTTCTGTAGGTTTACAGCTCTCTCGTTCTCAGTATTGAGATAATGTAAAATATATAATTATTTAGGCTGTGTAACGAGAGATTGTATACCTCACATCGGAATCATAGCTGGTCATTCCACACGGTAGATACATTCACGTTCCGGGTTGTATCACTGTTGTTAAATATTTCAAGTTAAGTTGGAAACATCAACAGCTGCTAAGATGAGTCATTTTATTTTGCTACAAGTCTATATCTTGAACAATGATAATCAGCTATGGAGTCCATGACCATACCATACGTATTCGAAACAATCAGGACGTCGGAAATGACGAGTCTATGTTGAATTAAATACTCTGCGATCTAATCATCGTCATACACGGTTATCTCCACCAACAATACTTGTAGTCAGCCCAGATTTTCTCGTTATCTCAACTCGTGTTTGGTTAACAATGTTATTAAGACAATCCGTCCAACAGCTTATCATCATGTCGCCGTATCCATAAAAGTACCTAACTCATAGCTAAAGAATCTTGGCATGTTACGTAGTGTAACCTCTAACAAGCAACTGTAACTAAAAATACTATACTCTGAAATAAAGACAAAAGAGTAACCGAAACGACTGCAGTCGATTCGGAAGCGCACATCTTTGCACATACATTTGCGGGGTAACATTCAGTACACGGTCAATGTAATCTGAGAGCCTTTCATAATCACGCACTCGCCCCACGCGTAAGTCACTTTTCAGTTCAACGATGATCCGTTGCAATAGCAGTCGGCAGGTATCTCTTGGAGAGATGTGATAGACCGCTGCCGGCCAATCCGAGCGCTGGCGTGCATTGTTCAGTTGGACTCCTCGCGCAGTTAGTCACAAAGGACTCTGATTCCTCGCAGTACATCAGACAGACGTGATTTGGACACTTGTCTTATGCTTTAGAGATGGGGCTCATTCGATTATCAACTTTCAGCGCTGTGGCGGGCTTGCAGCACGCGGCGCGCATCCGAATTTTATTCGCGTGACTGGAATTTACGTGTGCTTTGCGGTTATGAACTGTCCTTTTCGCGTACCATTCTGCATTCGAGGTGGACGTGGAAAATGTAACTCTTTTGCTCTTGCTTTTGATGTCATCAGAATTCGTGGTTATCGGTATCCGATTCTTAGTTAACGACAACTTAATTCAAATGACCTACAGAAAATTTCTCTCCGTCGTCAGATCATGTCTCAGAAGAGTGCAACTACATTTTTAAATGACGTGCTATGATGTCACCAAGACACATCGGCTTCGTCAGAGTTACGTCGACAAAGAGACAGATCTTTAATACATTAATTTTCCAGTAGACCTAATAAAATGAGGTGATAGGAGTCGTGAGATGCTTCCAAATATCGTGTCAGATCTCCTTTTGCCTAGAGTAGGGCAGAAACTCGACGAGTCATGGTTTTAACAAGTCTTTGGAAGTCCCCTGCAGAAATATTGAGCCATGCTGCCTCTACAGCAGTCCTTAATTGCGAAAGTGTTGCCTGTGCATGATTTTGCTAGCGAACTGACTTCTCGATTATGTCCCACAAACGTTCGATGGAATTCATGAGAGGGGATCTGGGTTGACATATCATTCTCTCAAACTGTCCAGAATGTTCTTCAAACCAATCGCGAATAATTGTGGTTTGGTAACACGGTGCAATGTCATCCACAAAAATTTCATCGTTGTGTGGGAACATGAAATCCATTAACGGCTGCAAATGCTCTCTAAGTAGTCTTCAAGAAGCCAAACATGACCACTCCCAGTCAATTATAGTTGAGTAGGACCAGAGGGTCCAGTCCATTCCATGTGAACACTGCCCATACTATTATGAAGCCACCACTAGCTTGCACAGTGCCTTGTTGACGACTTGGGTCCATGGCTTCGTGGGATTTGCGCCACAGTCGAACCGTACCATCAGCTCCTATCAGCAGAGATCGGGGGGTCCAACCAACATGGCCACGAGCCCTGGAGAGGCCCTGCAGGTAATGTCATCCTGTTAGAAAAGGCACTCGTGTCGGTCGTCCGCCGCCATAATCCCTTAAAGCCAAATGTCGCATCACTGTCTTCAGGGATACGTTCGTCGTAAGTCCCACATTGATTTCGGCAACGATTTCACGCAATGTTGCTCGTCTGTTAGCACTGACAACACAATGCAAACGCCACTCTTCCCTGTCGTTAAGTGAAGGCCGTCGGTCAATGCGTTGTCCGTGGTGAGAGGTAATGTCTGAAATTTGGTATCCTCGCCCCACTCTTGACACTACGGATCGTCCCAATGATTTCGAAAGCGGGATGCCCTATGCGTCTAGCTCCAACTACCATTCCACGCTGAAATTCCGTCAATTTGTCTGTTAATTCCCGTCGGGCGACTATAATCATGTCAGAAATGTTTTCACATAAATCATTTGAGCACAAATGACAACTCTGCCTATGGACTGCCCTTTTTTACTTTGTGAACGTGATACTATCACGATCTGTGGAGATCGCTACCCCATGACTTTAGTCAACTCAACGTTCACACTTCAAAAAAACCTTTTGCATCACCCCAGTTCCCAGAACTCCTAGAGAGAGACGTCGACTGTGGTATTGTATCACAGACACAGTCACGTTGAGTGTTCAGAGATGTCATTAAACCTGTCCAAAGATGTAAACAACCATGCATGAGCAGCGGCTACTAGACGGAGGGGGTCCGACAGCCGATCAGTTTCAGTTATTCCACCAGGAAGGAGGTACACGGCTAGTGTTGCCTGTAGTTCAACCATGCCAAGACGGTCAACACCGAGGTTCGATCGCGTCCGCATTGTGACATTGTGCCAGGAAGGGCTCTCAACAAGGGAAGTCTCGGAGTGAACCAAAGCGATGTTGTTCGGACATGGAGGAGATACCGAGAGACAGGAACTGTCGATGACATGCCTCACTCAGGCCGCCCAAGGGCTACTACTGCATTGGATGACCGCTAGCTAAGGAGTAACTCTGAAAGCAACGCCACCATGTTGAATAATGCTTTTCATGCATCCGCAGGACGTCGTGTTACAACTCAAACTGTGTGCAATAGGCTACACGATGTACAACTTCACTCCCGACGTCCATGGCGAGATCCATCTTTGCAACCACGACACCATGCAGCACGGTGCAGATGGGCCCAACAACATCCGAATGGACCGCTCAGGATTGGCATCACGTTCCCTTCAACGATGCGTGTCGCATATGCCTTCGACCAGACAATCGTCGGAGACCTGTTTGGAGTCAACCCGGTCAGGTTGAACGCCTTAGACACACTGTCCAGCGAGTGCAGCGAGGTGGAAGTTCCCTGCTGTTTTTGGTTCGCATTACGTGGGTCCCACGTACGCCGCTGGTGGTTATGGAAGGCGCCGTAACGGCTGTACGATACGTGAACGCCACTCTCCGACCGACAGTCAACCATATCGGCAGCATATTGGTGAGGCATTTGTCTTCATGGACGACAATTCGAGCCCCCATCGTGCACATCTTGTGAATGACTTCCTTCGACTAGAGTGGCCAGCATGTTCTCTAGACAGGAACCGTATCGAACACGCCTTGGACAGATTGAAAATGGCTGTTTATGGACGACGTAACCCACCAACCACTCTGAGGGATGTACGCCGAGTCACCGTTGAGGAGAGGGAAAATCTGGACCAATAGTGTCTTGATGAACTTGTGAATAGTATCCCACGACGAATACAGGCATGCATCAGTGGAAGAGGACGTGCTACTGGGTATTAGAGGTAGCGGTGTGTACAGCAATCTGGACCATCACCTCTGGAGGTCCCGCTCTATGGTCGTACAACATGCAGTGTATGGTTTTCATGAACAATGAAAAGGGCGGAAATGATGTTTATGTTGATCTCTATTCCAATTTTCTGTACTGGTTCCGGAACTCCCGGAACCGTGATGATCCAAAGCTTTTTTGATGTATTTATATGTTTGTAAAATCATTTTTTGTGGAATTACTTCCCAAAAACGAGAGAAGCAGAAAACCTATGAAGTATAAGAAGAAGTACACACAATTAAATGTGTAAGTGGTTAGAGGGTACATAGTGTCAGAAATTTAGCACACAAAGCTACCATGTCTGACAGAAACAAGAGTTATAAGCCGGCTGGGCATCGAGTCCTACCGAGCTTCGATGACAGACCAGGTTACGTCGTTCCACGCTGTTTCATTTGTATGCCAGATTTCATAAATCGTAATTGCTGGCGAGGAATGGCATGCTGGTCTGTCGGCAGCCCACCACGAAAAGTCTTCAACGAGTGAGAGAAATGAGAAACGTGATGGCCAGGTCACCAGGCAAATGTCTGCTGTATGAAGGTAGATGACGGCAACACTGGCAACACGTGGTTTTGCGTTATCTTGTTGAAAGATCGTCACAAAATGTATTGCGCACATATGACGATGACGAAGCCAATCTGACAACGTTCTTTCAAGTCGAAGCCTTCTCACATGGATACGTCCATCATGATTCTTTACGCAGAACTGGGATTTATCTATAAAATACTGTTGTCATTTTTTGGATACTGTCACAGTTGGGCACACTACTATCGGCGCGTTTGTCTACTGTCACGTCAAGGGATGTAGCAACGGTGGTAGCCGTGCCGACAGTAGAGATGGGAAAATCCTATCATTTAGGACAGATACCGGCATTTTAGCTCTGAATAACCGGTATTTTTTGGTATCTGTTATGACAGGTATTCGCTTTTCACTAATAACTGGGTAAAACGAAGTATCAATTAGTTCGTAAATATACACTCCTGGAAATGGAAAAAAGAACAGATTGACACCGGTGTGTCAGACCCACCATACTTGCTCCGGACACTGCGATAGGGCTGTACAAGCAATGATCACACGCACGGCACAGCGGACACACCAGGAACCGCGGTGTTGGCCGTCGAATGGCGCTAGCTGCGCAGCATTTGTGCACCGCCGCCGTCAGTGTCAGCCAGTTTGCCGTGGCATACGGAGCTCCATCGCAGTCTTTAACACTGGTAGCATGCCGCGACAGCGTGGACGTGAACCGTATGTGCAGTTGACGGACTTTGAGCGAGGGCGTATAGTGGGCATGCGGGAGGCCGGGTGGACGTACCGCCGAATTGCTCAACACGTGGGGCGTGAGGTCTCCACAGTACATCGATGTTGTCGCCAGTGGTCGGCGGAAGGTGCACGTGCCCGTCGACCTGGGACCGGACCGCAGCGACGCACGGATGCACGCCAAGACCGTAGGATCCTACGCAGTGCTGTAGGGGACCGCACCGCCACTTCCCAGCAAATTAGGGACACTGTTGCTCCTGGGGTATCGGCGAGGACCATTCGCAACCGTCTCCATGAAGCTGGGCTACGGTCCCGCACACCGTTAGGCCGTCTTCCGCTCACGCCCCAACATCGTGCAGCCCGCCTCCAGTGGTGTCGCGACAGGCGTGAATGGAGGGACGAATGGAGACGTGTCGTCTTCAGCGATGAGAGTCGCTTCTGCCTTGGTGCCAATGATGGTCGTATGCGTGTTTGGCGCCGTGCAGGTGAGTGCCACAATCAGGACTGCATACGACCGAGGCACACAGGGCCAACACCCGGCATCATGGTGTGGGGAGCGATCTCCTACACTGGCCGTACACCACTGGTGATCGTCGAGGGGACACTGAATAGTGCACGGTACATCCAAACCGTCATCGAACCCATCGTTCTACCATTCCTAGACCGGCAAGGGAACTTGCTGTTCCAACAGGACAATGCACGTCCGCATGTATCCCGTGCCACCCAACGTGCTCTAGAAGGTGTAAGTCAACTAACCTGGCCAGCAAGATCTCCGGATCTGTCCCCCATTGAGCATGTTTGGGACTGGATGAAGCGTCGTCTCACGCGGTCTGCACGTCCAGCACGAACGCTGGACCAACTGAGGCGCCAGGTGGAAATGGCATGGCAAGCCGTTCCACAGCACTACATCCAGCATCTCTACGATCGTCTCCATGGGAGAATAGCAGCCTGCATTGCTGCGAAAGGTGGATATACACTGTACTAGTGCCGACATTGTGCATGCTCTGTTGCCTGTGTCTATGTGCCTGTGGTTCTGTCAGTGTGATCATGTGATGTATCTGACCCCAGTAATGTGTCAATAAAGTTTCCCCTTCCTGGGACAATGAATTCACGGTGTTCTTATTTCAATTTCCAGGAGTGTACATTTTCTTAAACGAGTAAGTTTCATTCGTAAAATTTGCATTGTTTTGAAATATTGCATTATAATGGAAAACTGAGAAAGCGGTCCATGGTATTTGAAAAAGAATACCAACAAAAACGAGCAGCAAACACAAGGAATAAGAATAGAGGTACAGCGTTGCTGAGACAATAGCGTGTCTGTTACCATGTGGCTTAGTCTACTAGATAGCACACATGCACATGCAATGTGCAAGACCTACCCCATCTGGTCTATATGGTAGTTCCTCACTGTCGATGTCGGACATGAGATGTATTACAGACTGGCGCCACCCCAAGTCTGGAAGCATTTTATTAAGTGCAGTATCAGTGAAGTACAATGCTCCATTTGCTTTAAAAGAGTAAAGACCGGGAGAAGGCACAATAAACGTGCGACATCATATAAGGAAGAAACTTAAAACTCAACAATTCATTTATAGTTTACGATAAAAACAGAAAGTAGCTCATACGCTGCCTGTGTCTACGTAACATGTCTTTATCCACTCGTAGTCCTAGAAAACGCACAAATTAACATGAAAAATAGAGTATTTCTACCTCAGTGTTAAGCCTTTAGCATTGAATATCCGTGATGCCTATATAGCAGTATAATCCTCGATTACAACGAGATTTTTGATCAGAGTTTCACAAAATTAGAATCAATAAGAGAATACTGGTAACTTTTTGTAATATTCATAAAACAGGGAACGATGGAGGGAATAAGTTTTCTTTTTTTGTTTGCCATTTAATTTAACATTTTGGTTCTTTGTTCGATTTCAGCGTTTATTACAGGAAGTAATAAGAATAAAAATCCGAAAATCAGTTATTTCAGAAAACCGATTATTTTGAGCGGTTTCATCAGAGGTGAAACTGTTGTTGAAGAAAACCAATATAACCGAAAACCGGTTGTTTCAGCGGTAAGCGCCATCCCTAGCTGACAGTCCGTGGTACTTCCGACGGTAGGGCACGTTCATTATAGACATATGTCTTGCTGCAAACAAACCCATTTCCTGACTCAGTCTGTGGCTGTACGATCCTCATTGTCGAGCAAACAATACGACTCTCCTTTCACGCTCTAGGCGCATGGGGTTATTGAGACCCTGCATAGCGTAGACTGTGGCCATCCTGAACCCATCTATTCCACATTCACATCACAGTCGTGGGATTCCAACCAACGCAAACGGTAGTATCGCGAAATAATAAACCACTCTAGATAGGCCAAGATCCCGCGAACGTCGAATTACAACTTGTGCTGGTGGACGTTTCTGCTTCTTACACGATGTATAACACGATCTGGTCACAAACAAACAATATTCAAATACGAGTTCTTTAACACAGAATGTAGACAGTGTTGAAGTGCTACCTCCCGACTCCCCTCCTTTCTTTGAAGTAGTAGAATTTATCAGAGTGGCGATTCTGTTGAACTACTGAAATGTAATGAAATGGAATGTTTGTAACACATGAAGACAACATCAATAAGAAAAATGGATATTTTCTGAAGAAACATCTCAGCGTGATTCTTACAAACTCCGCATGGTTGCGCTGAAATGACGATCATTTGCATATTCATGCAGATAATGCACTTGATGCCAATTTAAAATTCGTGGCATGCCACCTACATGGTATTGAAACTTTAAAAGTCCGTAGTGTGAAATTTTTAGGACGTTTCTCGTTGTGCCACGCAGAGACCTTTCTCACTGTAGTGTACATCACCTAGCAGGGAGACGCAGCTGTAAAATACTGGTAGTGTATTCAGAGTGGCGATTCTGTTCATACCCCCTATAACCTTCCAGATTTATGTTTTTCGCGATTTTCCAAAATCGCTTAAGGGAGGACGTTCTTGAAATTGACCGTGAAAGTCACATTTCAATTTTTATTTTATTTATGAGCAGAACTCAAGGACAATAAATTCCCAAAGTTTCGATGATAAAATCGCATCTGAAGTGCCTAAAAAATAATTCAATGTGGCACGCGACCTCCTTGCCAGGCCCAGATTTTGAAGTAACACTTCAATACTAGGTCGCTGAACAACGATTCCGTGGCTTACGTTCGAGCAAACTTGCACTGCATACGTCTAGAAGGCTGTGACATATACGCTTTGGTTTAATCGATGATTTGTAACGTACCTTAGAAAGAATAATAAACCAGCTGCTTTTTTACGTAGAACCAGTTCTTATTTTGCCTTGTGCTACTGACAGAGTTTACGCAAGTGTTCGATTCTTTCTTCATTCAATAATTCCACGGTCTAAAAGCGCAGTATGGCCTAGATATTTCCACATGGTGTCAACAGATGAACATCCCATTCATCATCTGTGCCACATAATCTGATGTATATATCTACAGGCTCATAGGGATAACAGCACCTACATTCACACGTGGGAGGGTGAGGGCTTTCAAATTGTATACTGGATGTCGTCAACCATATATACAGGTTTCTGGACGATCCTGAACTCCTAAAAAAAAACTGTGTTCATGGAAAATCTCAGAATTCAAATGAGTCTAACTTCACTGATATGGAAACAATACCCTAAAACAACATTTTTGTCTACTACAGTTGTCAGAATTGCAACTTATGATGCACTTCTTGTATTTAATCATGGGAACTGGGAGGACGAGGATATTGGAGAGAGTAGGCTCAAGATAGGAAACTTTCACTCAAGATATCTTGAGAGAAATAGATTTACAGGGCCTCTCTGCAGCCTAGAAGTCAGTTGAGAAATAGGTGAAGGGAAGAAGGCAGAAAACAAGAAAGAAGAAGAGAAGCCTTGAAGGGAAAGAGGACCCTGAATACAAATCTGGAGTCTTCTAAAGAGATCACAAAAGAAAAAACGTTGGATTGAACTTTGAATTGCATTTTCTGAAAATTATATTTCTCAAAGTCTTTGTGCCTTTTTCTCAGAATCCATGAAGGATAGAAGTACGAAATTTTGTTCACTTATTTCTATAAACTCAATAAATGTTGTCTCAGGAATAAATTTTGAAATTCTGAGTGTAGGTTGAGATTAGGCAAAAGTGCTTGGAATTTTAAATGATTTTTGTATTACACTTATGGAATTATAATTGAAAAATTAATAAACTTCTCTGATTCGGTGTGTTCAAGAAAATCTCATGAGAGAAGCTTAGTACACGCAAACAGATTAAACAGAGAAAATTTTGTAGAAATCTCTTGAATTCGGAAAGTAAGGTCCGATTAGGTGCGAAATGGAAACCACTGTAAAAATCCGATGGAACTATTTTCAGGCGCATTCTGCAGGGGCAACGAAGACGGTACTGCAGTTTTTTCTATGGGAAGTGTTTGATCACCCACAATACAACCCTTAATTGGTTCCCTCCGTTGTTCATCTCTGATCACATGAACCACTGGCTACGAAGACAACATTTTAGTGGAAACAACGAAAGGCAGACCAGTGTAGAGAATGTCAGAAAGCACATGTGGCTTCTTTCTGTGATGAGGGTACTGCAAAATTTGTACAACGCACGATAAATGTCGAAGTCGGAGCGGCGACTATTTAGAGAGGAAGCTAAAAGGCGTGGCTAACTGATAAAAAAATTTTGACTTTCACAGTGGTTTTCATTTCGCGACCGATCGGACCTTATTTTCCGAGTGGCCCTCATATACACTACTGGCCATTAAAACTGCTACACCAAGAAGCAATGCAGATGATAAACGGTTATTCATTGGACAAATATATTATACTAGAACTGACATGTGATTATATTTTCACGCAATTTGGGTGCATAGATCCTGAGAAATCAGTACCCAGAACAACCACCTCTGGCCATAACAACGGCCTTGAAACGCCGGGGCATTGAATCAAACAGAGCTTGGATGGCGTGTACTGGTACAACTGCCCATGCAGCTTCAACACGATACCACAGTTCATCACGAGTAGTGTCTGGCGTATTGTGACGAGCCAGTTGCTCGGCCACCATTGACCAGACGTTTTCAATTGCTGAGAGATCTGGAGAAAGTGCTGGCCAGGGCAGCAGTCGAACATTTTTGTATCCAGAAAGGCACGTACAGGACGTATAACATGCGGTCGTGCATTATCCTGCTGAAATGTAGGGCTTCGCATTGATCGAATTAGGGGTAGAGCCGGCCATGCGGTTCTAGGCGCTTCAGTCCGGAACCACGCGACTGCTACGGTCGCAGGTTCGAATCCTGCCTCGGGCATGGATGTGTGTGGTGTCCTTAGGTTAGTTAGGTTTAAGTAGTTCTAAGTTCTAGGGTACTGATGTCCTCAGATGTTAAGTCCCATAGTGCTCAGAGCCATTTGAACCATTTGAGGGGTAGAGCCACGGGTCGTAACACATCTGAAATGTAGCATCCACTGTTAAAAGTGCCGTCAGTGCGAACAAGAGGTGACCGAGACGTGTAACCAGTGGCACCCCATACCATCATACCGGTGATACGCCAGTATGGCGATGACAAATACACGTTTCCAATGTGCGTTCACTGCGATGTCGCCAAACGCGGATGCTACAATCATGATGCTGTAAACAGAACCTGGATTCATCCGAAAAAATGACGTTTTGCCATTCGTGCACCCAGGTTCGTCATTGACTACACCATCGCAGGCGCTCCTGTGATGCAGCGTCAGGGTAACCACAGCCATGGTCTCCGAGCTGATAGTCCAAACTGCTGCAAACGTCGTCGAACTGTTCGTGTAGATGATTGTTGTCTTGCAAACACTCCATCTGTTGACTCAGGGATCGAGACGTGACTGCACGATCCGTTACAGCCATGCCGATAAGATGCCTGTCATCTCGACTGCTAGTGACGCGAGGCCGTTGGAATCCAGCACGGCGTTCCGTATTACCCTCCTGAACCCACCTATTCCATATTGTGCTAACAGTCATTGGATCTCGACCAACTCGAAGAGCAATGTCGCGATACGACAAACCGCAATCGCGATAGGCTACAATCCCACTTTTATCAAAGTCGGAAACGTGATGATACGCATTTCTCCTCCTTACACGAGGCATCACAACAACGTTTCACCAGGCAACGCCGGTTAACTGTTGTTTGTATATGAGAAATCGGTTGGAAACTTTCCTCATGTCAGCACGTTGTAGGTGTCGCCACCGGCGCCAACCGTGTGTGAATGCTCTGAAAAGCTAAACATTTGTATATCACAGCATCTTCTTCCTGTCAAATTTCGCGTCTGTAGCGCGTCTCCTTCGTGGTGTAGCAGTTTTAATTGCCAGTAGTGTATATAATCAGAGGAACGTAGCCGTAAATATGTTAATTTATGTAAAGCTTGGTACAAAATTTCATTGTCTTATGTTCAAAGTTGTGGATTTGATGCGTATTTTAAATAGTGTCTGTTTTTCACAAACGTCCCCCATTAAAGCAAATGCCTGGTTGGATTGTCCGTAAGGACATGGTGACTTCTTTCCCCATCTTTCTCCCTTCCGAGGTTGCAGTCTGTCTCTGATGACTTTGTCGTCGACGGGACGCTCGTAGTATTCCTTCCTACTTTTCAGTGCACGCTGCGCTTGTTGCGACGACGACCAGGGCCTCCACGGATGAGGGCGTGGCTCGGGCATGGGCAGAGTGGTGTCTACCGCCTGCTGAACACTTCGCAAGGCCGCCGAGCGCCGAGTTCCTTCACCCCGCGCCGCCTGTCCGTCCGACACTTTCTTTCCGCGCGACCCACTTGGCGCGGCCGAGACCGCAGGGGTACGGAGCAACAATGCAACTGTGGGCGTCGAGCCTCGCAGCTGCAGTGGGCGGCGCCGCGCGTTATGGCGAAATAAACGCGCCGCTGTGACAACACGGTAGCGCAGGTGAAAGCGCCGGGATCATGCAAATGATTACTCCAGTGTTGCTCCTGTAGCCAAGTTCGATGATTTCCGTACCTCTGAGGGTTGCTGGGAAGCTTGAGATCTCACTCGTAGCTTTCTCCTAGGATATTAAAAGTGCTTTTACCGAACGCAAGCCTTCATTAAGGCCGCGACTCACTTTCTTCGCTAGCTCTTCACTTGTCCGAGCTTGCACTCGTTATCTAATCGACATGGAAGCAACATCGAACTCTAGTGTTGTGACGTTCCTTCTATCACATAGGGGCTTTCGGAAGGAACAAAAAATACACTGCCGGGAAAAAATTATTACACCATTCTAGAGATTTACGATTCACTCAAGATTTATAGTTGCAACAGTGCATATGGAGTACATCAAATAATTACATTTAAGGGTCAATAGCAAAAGCGGTTCTGAGGCACCTGACGTATTTCAACGTTTCTACGGAATCCAAACTGATCTTCTCCGAGGTCGGCTTCTACCAGTTTTTCCATTCGTCTGTAAAGAATTAGCGTTAGTATTTTGCAGCCGTGGCTAATTAAACCGATAGTTCGATAATATTCACATCTGTCAACCCCTGCTTTCTTTGGGATTGGAATTATTATATTCTTCTTGAAGCTTGAGGGTACTTCACCTGTCTCATAGATCTTGCTCACCAGATGGCACAGTTTTGTCAGAGTTGTCTCTCCGAAGGCTATCAGTAGTTCTAATGGAGTGCTGTCTATTCCCGGGGCCTTGTTTCGACTTGGGTCTTTCAGTGCTCTGTCAAACTCTTCACGCAGTATCATATCTCCCATTTCATCTTCATCTACATCCTCTTCCATTTCCATAATATTGTCCTCAAGAACATCACCCTTATATAGACCATATATATACTCCTTCCACCTTTCTGCTTTCCCTTCTTTGCTTAGAACTGGGTTTTCATCTGAGCTCTTGATATTCATGCAAGTGGTTCTCTTTTCTACAAAGGTCTCTTTAATTTTCCTGTAGGCTGTATCTATCTTACCACTGGTGATATACGCCTCTACATCCTTACAATCGATCGTAGAGATGGCGAATACTGTCCTGGATCCGTTATACCACCCTGCTCGACCTGTTCAAGTAGTTCTGTAAGAGTTGATGAGTCGCACGAGCCACTTCTCGCTCCAACATACCTCACCAGTGGTCGATTAGAGAAATCATGCTGCTCAGGAAAGTTGCTACACGCTTTGGAGAGCACGTTGACTTTCACGGACAGTGTGTGTGCGAGCAATATGGTATGTATGAGGCGGAACTATGGGCCTCATGGAAAAAGGGTTGTAAGTAGGCTGTTTATGTTTTCTTATTGGCAACGTTACGTAGCGCTCAATATGAAAATCACTGGCTGTGCTGTGTGCAGTCTGTGGCTGCTTTGCATTGTTGTAATACTCGCCATTGTAGTGTTAGGCAGCTGGCTGTGAACAGCGCGTAGCGTTGGGCAGTTGGAGGTGAGCCGCCAGCAGTGGTGGATGTGGGGAGAGAGATGGCGGAGATTTGTAATTTGTCATGAACTGCTATATTTATACATGATGATATCAAGGTAAATACATTGTTTGTTCTCTATTAATATCTTTCACTTGCTAACTATCCCTATCAGTAGTTAGTGCCTTCCATAGTTTGAATCTTTTATTTAGCTGGCAGTAGTGGCGCTCGCTGTATTGCAGTAGCTTGAGCAGCGAAGATTTTTGTGAGGTAAGTGATTTGTGAAAGGTATATTTTAATGTTAGTCAGGGCCATTCTTTTGTAGGGAATTTTGAAAGTCAGATTGCGTTGCGCTAACAAAATATTGTGTGTCAGTTTAAGCACAGTCATGTATAATTGTTCAAAGGGGACGTTTCATATGTCGACCCTTAGCCTAGGATACCTCACTGGAATCTTCTGATTTTTTCTTGCAGTTTGTGTATTTAGTGTAGCTTTTGTTTATTGCTAGCGCGTAATTGTAGAGAGAATCTCCTTTGTAGTTGTAGCCTTTCATTGTTGTACAGTAAAACAGTTGTGGCATGCATATAGATTTGCACCAAGAATTTCGCAGCTACGCTTGCAATTAACTAGATATTATTTTCAGTGCTATGTTAATGTGTTCTCCTATTTTTGCACTTCAAATTGTGCTTTTCTGTGTTATCGTGTGAAATATTGTGACAATTATGGCGTGTGAAAAACGTAACACTAGGCTCCAAACTAAACTGAGAAATAATAGTGACGACGAGCGTAGCTTATCAGCGCCGCAGAGTAATGAATTTACTAATGTTCAAAGTAGTAATTTGGTAACTGTGCACAGGGAAATGGAGCGGGCGTCAAACAATGGCGTGGACAGTGAAACAATTAGTGAAGAGGGAAGCATTATCGATCGATCGGTCGGCAATAGCTCGCCTCAGGAAGCCGAAATGACACGACACGATCTCGCAAATACTGTAGATTCAGGTTTTGGATCCTCACCGTTTTCTCAGATAAGTCAAGACACATTTTCTGCTTGTCAAAATGTGAATGTTTCCGGTGTAAATTCACTGCCGAAAAGCACTGAGGAACATGTTTCAGACACCAATGCATTGTTATTACAATTAATACAACAAATGGGACAAACACAGCAAAAGCTTCAAAAGTTAGACACAGTGGAACAAAATCTTAAAAAGTTAGACACAATGGAACAACACCAGAGACAAACACAGCAACAGTTAGACACAATGGAACATCATCTTCAAAAGTTAGACACCACACTTGAACAAACACGTGAAGATTTAACTACTGAGTTACATAACATTGAATCGAAATGTCAAAAAGTCTGTAATGACGTAAAAACACAAATTTGTGAGCATTTTCAACCTATTTTTTCGCGGCATGAAAATGCATTACAGAATCACGAAGCAGCCATAAAAGAACTGCAAACCATTGTTCATGAAAATCATGAGACCTTGTGGGCTAAAATTGACTCAGTTGCATCTACCGATTCGGTTAAGCAACTTGCAAAAACTCAGGAAAACTTGAAGGACACAGTAGATTCGATTTCAACATAAATGGACACTCTGAAACTTGGTTCAGAAAAACACACTGAGGAAATGTGTTCACTATCGGAGAAAGTAGCCGAACTTTCGGATCAGGTTACTAACTTATCTACAAAGGTAGATGATGATCTGAATGACACAAGACCTGTAGCCTTCACTGACACAGAAGAGTATGAACAAATTAGAAAATTCAGACAGAATCAAAATCAAATCAATACACAGTACAAAAGAGAAATCCGGTAAGTACAAGATCAGCTGACACAGGTAATACAAGAATTACGTATTTCAGAGGATACTCGCGCCCCAATACGGGAAGAGGGACACAGAAATACGGAACAGCCACAAAATAATAACACAGGGCATTTCGGAACTTATGAAAGAAATTGGCAATGTGCACCGAATTTTGAGATGGAACGGCCGACACGACCTAACAATGACCGATATGCGACTCGCCGACATGATGATTTTGACTATAAGCTGTTCATTACTACACGTAAATTCAAAACATTTAAGAATTCTGGCAACGACATTCATCCACAAGCATGGCTCCATCAATTCTCTCATTGTTTTCCTCCCAACTGGTCGTTAGAACACAGATTAGAATTTATGTGTGGCTACTTGGAGAATGAACCAGCTGTAAGAATGTGATCGGTAATTCACGATTGCCACAGTGAAGGAGAATTTTACCATGCCTTCCTCTCAGCATATTGGTCTCAAGCCACACAAGACCGAGTAAAACATGGTATCATAATGATGAAACATTTCGAACAATCTGAATTCTCCAGTCTTGTGAAATATTTTGAAGACATGTTGCACAAGAATCAGTACCTGTCAAACCCATACAGCCCCTCAGAACTCATCCGCATTTGCTTAATCAAATTACCTGAACATTTACGACTTATTATTTTGGCAGGACGTTGCAAAGACGACATTGAAGCATTTCAGGGACTCTTACAAGAATTAGAAATTGACACTGACAATCGCGGAACGCGAAACCAGGAACACAACAATTACAGGTCACATCCGTCGCAATTCCGCGATGAAAGAAGTAATAACTTGACACGACAAGGCTATTCTCACAACACAAATCGTGACCAAAACAGACACCACCCATATGACAACCGTTGGCAGAGTAGTAATAACTACAGGGAAAGGTCACCTCCCCGCGGTAGTGACTATCACAGAGACAATCAGAGAAACAGACAATTTGGGAACCAAAATAATTATTATCAAGGGAGACAGAATAACTTTAGACGCAACGGTCCAGCGCGCAGTTACGATTCAGGGAGAAATTCTCCACCACTTAACCTACAAGAAAGAAACTACAGGAACTACCGACATGACGACAGACGATGTGATCATAACGACACACCTGAATTGCATCAGAACTGGCGGGATTTAAACAGGGCAGGGCCCTCTCGTCACGGTGAATTTGTAGAAGTTAGGTCTCCAAATCCCAATAACGACGCTCGCCAACAAAGAGACAATAGGCAATGACTCATACCGCTGGCAGCCACAAAACGTTCTTATGAAACTGACGATGCAGCTGCCGTAGCTAGTAATTATGTAAAAATGGAAGACATTAGGGACATCTTACTCCAGGAACACGACATAAAACATAACAATATTGCATATCCTGTGATTCACATTACAGTAAATGACGTAAAATTTACGGCAGTACTTGACTCTGGCAGTCCCATCTCAGTAATTAGTGAAACAGCCTTTAGCAAATGCAACAAATCGAACGATTGTCCCACACTTCCGTTACGTAAGATTAAATTACAAGGTGCAATTTTTGGAAAAAGTGTAGATGTACGCCAACAAACCAATTTAGAATTCTTTTGTCAAAGCCACAGCTTCTCTATGAACTTTCTCATTGTTCCATTATTGTCGACGGAAATTATACTGGGAGTAGACTTTTAAATAAATACAAAGCAATCTTAAGCTTTCACGGTGCTGAAATAAGTTTAGAAAAAGAAGGTAAGTCAGTAGCTTTGAAATTTGAAGATTGGCTCTCAAACCATGACGAGGAAATTAATCGGCTTTACCTTCTGTTAGACAACAGTTCGGAATTTTCGACGGAACTTGACACTAACAGTCACTCTGCAAGTACTGACAGGGGTGATATCGACGGCGCATTTGATACTAATGAGTTAATTCAGAATAAAATTCAAACAATTGAGAATTGTAATGACACTGATAGGCAGGACCTTTTTAAGATTTTACAAGAACATTCCACAGTTTTTACTCATAAAACAGGAACAATCAAGGGATTTCAATACCAATTTCGTGTTCGTGAGCATACCAAATTTTGTGTTAGACCATATGTAATTCCAGCACATTATAGGGACCGTGTTAGAACAGAAATACAATCTATGCTTGACGAGGGCATTATTGAGCCTGCAGTAAGCTCATACAACAATCCATTACATGTTGTTGAGAAGAAAAATGGATCGATCAGGCTTGTCTTAGATTCGAGACAAATCAATACGATCATTATTCCTGAAACAGACAGGCCGCAAACGTTGGAAGAACTTCTTCAAAATTTTAATGGTGTAAAAGTGTTGTCTTCCATTGATCTCCGATCCAGCTTTTATCAGATCGAACTTCATCCAGAATGTAGAAAATACACAGCTTTCCTTTGTTTCGGCGTTTGTTATCAGTTTCGGAAACTTCCCTTTGGTTTGAACATTTCTTCAGCAGCATTCATTCGCGGGCTAAATTCCATATTACCTGAGTTCTTAAAACGTCACATCACCTTATATGTGGACGATATTCTAATAGCAGAAGCTTCATGGGAACTACATAATCGCATCCTCAACAGTTTGTTACGTATTTTTGCAGAATCTGGAATTACAGTTAACTTGGAAAAGTCTGAATTCGGTAGGTAAAAGGTGAGGTTTTTGGGACATATTATTTCTTCTGAAGGCATTCAGCCGGATCCTGAAAAGTTAGAAGCAATCAGAGCCATTCCAGTTCCATCCACAAAAAGACAAGTCCGCAGTTTTCTAGGTCTCGTAAATTTTTACCGTCGTTTTCTGAATATGCAAATTCTTGTTACACCAAAACTTTGTTCTCTCACTGGAAAAAATACTATTTGGAACTGGGACGAACAAGCACAATTGGAATTCAATTCTTTGAAAGAAGCGTTACTTCACGCGCCAATCTTAGCTCATCCAGATCTGTCACAAGATTTCTGCCTTAGCACGGATTCTTCTAAAGTCGGTCTTGGTGCCCATTTATTTCAAGAAGCCATAGAAAATGACACTACCGTTCAGAAAACCATTGCTTTTGCTAGCCGAGTGCTAACAAAATCTGAAAAAAATTATTCCGTTACTGAATTAGAAGCTTTAGCTATCGTTTGGGCATTTAACAAATTCCGTTTCTTTCTTTCTGGTAAGCACGTAATAGTATACAGTGATCATCGTGCATTACAATTTCTTATGTCTTCAAAATTAAATCATGACAGGTTAAAACGTTGGGCATTGTTTCTGCAAGAATTCCGCTTCACAATAGTCTACATTCCCGGCAAGGAGAACATTGTTGCGGACGCACTGTCTCGTGCACCGGCTGGGCTTGAGAAAAGTAACACAGAAGGCAACCTCGAGAAAAATTTCAGTATTCTTTACATTCAGAAAGTCGCCTTTGAAAACTTCATCACCACATCTTTAAAGGACATTGCTCATGAACAAGATAAAGATCCGATTTGGAAAGACATCAAGAGCAAATGGCATGAAAAGACACACACACAGATTCGGCATTATTACCTGGTTAGAAACAACATACTCTTCAAACGCTGCACTGTTGATGACAAGCTATGGGTACTTTGCATTCCAGACGATTTTGTTAATAAGCTCATTTGGTACATTCATTTCAGCTACGCACATTTTGGCCCACGAAAATGTTATCATATTCTTCGAACGACTTGTTATTTTAACAATATGGAAAAAAGAATTCGAAGAGTCTTGTCTATTTGTAAACTTTGTCAAAAGGCGAAACCATCTACTGTCTCACATCGTGCTCCGTTGTTTCCTATTATTCCTTCTAAATTAAAAGAATTTGCGGCTGTTGATCTCTTGGGACCGCTTGTCAGAACATCCAATGGATTTTCGTACGTTCTAGTCGCTGTTGAACTTACTTCAAAATTTGTTTCTTTCACTCCGTTACGTAAAGCCACTGGACGGTCTGTATCCAACGCCTTTGTTAAAAATTTCTTACGTGAAGTTGGACACGTTAGTAAAGTCATTTCAGATAACGGACCGCAATTCAGATCTGCTGTTTGGTCACGCATGCTTCGCAACCATAAAATCAAACCTGTTTTTATTTCATTGTACTCACCACATTGTAACCCCTCCGAACGGATTATGAAAGAAATCAATAAGCTTTGCAGACTTTATTGTCACAGAAAGCATCAGCATTGGGACAGATATTTACACTTATTTCAAAATGTGCTGAATGAAATGCCTCACGACTCCACTGCTTTACCACCTACTCTTGTACTGAAGAATGAAGAACCACCGAACAGAATCAGAGAGCTTGTACCTTTCCCGAATATACGTAAACTTCGACACAAAGACATAATTGATTTGGCTCTTAAAAATATAAAATCTGCAGCAGACAAAAGGAGAAAACTACACGGTAAAGCAAATGCAAAGAAGTTGTATATTGGTCAGAAAGTTCTTATTAAAGCTCATTCATTGTCACATAAGAAGAAACACTTGAGTCACAAATTCTTTCTAGTTTACAATGGACCTTACAGAATCCGACGTATACCACATGATAATTGCGTTGAAGTTGAAACTCTGCGTACTAGGAAGAGTAAAGGTTTGCACCACATTTCACATGTAAAACCGTTTATTGAAAGATAATCTGCTTTTTAACTTAGTCTTTGTCATAAAATTTTTCGCTTCACATTACTAATATGCTTTTTCAGACTTAGAATCTGTTAATATACAACAATGTTTGAAGTTAAATATCCAATCAAGAACCAAGAGAACTTATTTAAACAGAAATGACGAATGCATTGTTATAGTGAACAGACGTCACAGGGTTATTGTGTGTGTACATTCTTGCTTGTTTGTTGCACGACTACGTAACGACTATAAGGCTCACATACTTAGAACATTTACCAGTACTGCTAATGAGATTTTAATGCAACATTTTGGTTTACTTGAAAATACATTCTGGGTTTAAAGTACTTTCTGTGAGATACCAGACGACACAGTGGTTAGTTTATGTGACAACTACACGGTTTTATCACGACGCTACTAATGAGTGAAAATTTACAATGTTGCTTTTGCAGTGTTTCTGTTTTATATCTGCACAGTTTTTCTGAATTCTTCTGGAAAGTAAAACATGTTTTAGTAGTAACTTTTGTGGTACAGCAACAATGAGATTGTCTTTTCCGTAGCACAACAATACGTTACAGCACAGTACTTTCTTCATCACGGCAATAAGCGTAATAACTAAGATATCTATACATAAAGCATTTCACTTTTGTTTATCATGTGGTAAGTACATTGACTTCTGCAGAACTTAGCTTTCGGAGGACGATAACTACGACACTTCCACAGAGATTATCTTACAGCAAGACGCATATTTAGCGCTACAGGACACGTATTTGAGTGATTAATTTTGTACTTAAAACATTTATTTTTAAAGATTTTTGAATTACAAAGAAAGTTTTCCGTGATACATTTCATTCCATTGCTGTAATCTGTAACACTTGAGAATATAATTACATTAATCCTCAGGGGGGTACACGCTTACTTTGTGTACCATGTGTGTGGCAACCACAAGGAACCCTAGCTAATATGGTATTTGCTTATACAACTTTACACATCGGTACCATATTTCTCCAACACAAATTACACAGCTATCTGATCATTTAACTGAGAGATAAACATTTTTTTACTACATCAGTGTCACATGTTTACGCAATACACAGTTGGGTAACTTCACACTTATGAAATTGTATTTTGTCTGTACTTTGTAAACTGTTCATATTTTTTCGGAACCATTGTGATACTATGAGAGCTTTGAATGATGTATTTGGTATGGGAGCATGATTTTAAAGTACGTTTGAGGCAGATGACACTTTTGACATGAGCAGAGAATTTTCTTTAGGTTTGGAATTATTGCAGAAAGCTACGACGTTTTTGAGATTTGACTGAGGTGTTATGATGTTATTATTACGACGACAATGTGTATTATGCTGTTGAGATATGTTTATGATCAATAAGATGATGCTACTGTATATGAGGAATAAGAAGTATGTTGGAAACCAAGAATCGTACTTTAAGAGTTATGAAATGTGTGTAAATGTGTGACTGTATCACAATGCTGACGAATTTTTTTTTTGACGCTGTTATATTTACAAGATTTTGTTTCTACACATTTGTTACGCAAATTTTCGACCTGTGAAATGTTTATATGAGACTGTCACTGTAGCGGAAACTGCTGTCGTAAATATGTCGGTAAGAAAGGTAAGTGACCGTGACGTAATGCGTTGCGAGCGGCCAGGTGTGCCAGTTGCCTGGAGGAAAAGCCATTATTGCGAGCCCTTTTCAGCGGCACAGGTAGAAAAAAAAAGGGGACGCCATTAACCTCGCTTCTGACATTCCTTTGTAGAAAGCATCGCAAAAACGACACGGTCGAACTTGAAAACATATGATTACACTAGCTCTTAATTTATGATATTTACTAAAATACCTAATGAAATGATTAGAAACATTTTACATCAATTGTCTTTGTAGTTAAGAGATTGCTCATTTTGTTTAATATCTGGTTTCCAGCTGTGTTGCAGCATTGCTTTTATAAAATAAAATGCATTTGCTAATGTGAACACTTTCTGTCAACAGATCTATTAAATAATTATTTTATGATCCACATTCTTTAAAAAAGGAGCACTTGGAAAGGAAAGAACAATAAGAAGGAACTAGTAACAGTAACACATAATTTTCTTTTCAAGTACATGGTAATATTTCCTTTTACAATCAGTTGTTGTGGTGCACCACTTTAATTACATAGACATTAAGATGTGATTATACATTACCTTTGTCTGCATTGTTATCTTTAGTGTACTATTTTTTCTGCTTAAGCTTTGTCATCCTTAGGTATACATTATAGCATTTACTGCTGCTGTTTACCAGGCATAGTGCTACTGAATTTTAATTTGTGTTACTCTGCTAAGCCAGATTTATTTTTTTGTTGCTGCACATTGGCTCATATTAGTTGTAATGTTGCATTGCCTGGTAATTTAGATTTACTGTAGCTTGCTTTGCGATTTTCCATTTTTTTTATTGCTGTTTATATTAATTGTTTTATGTGCTGCTGCATTGCCTCGTCCCTTAGTTTAGCATCTGAGCTCAGTAGATTTAAGTTAGCTTAAGAGGGGGTAGACTATATAAGAAACTGACTATGGAGAATAGGTAAAGAATGCATTACGAAGTTAAATGAAAAGGATTTGGGCCCAAATGAGTATTGTACAATCAGAAATAATTATTTTGAAAGAAATATGAACAGAATACAGAAAGCAGGCTTAGATAGGACTTTTTGGGAATAATGATGAACAAAGGGAGATCTCCATGCAAAATACTGCAGTAAAACAAACCCTGTCCTTTCCTTTTGTGTCATCCCTCTATATGTTTGTGTACCCTTGTGTATTTGTCTTTTTCCTGTCTTTATGTGTTTAGCTAATAAGATTTATATTGTAGAATTTTTCAAATACTACGTTATTTTCTTTGTAAAGA
Source organism: Schistocerca serialis cubense (assembly GCF_023864345.2). Lineage (NCBI taxonomy): Eukaryota > Metazoa > Arthropoda > Insecta > Orthoptera > Acrididae > Schistocerca > Schistocerca serialis. Next base: position 771,583,773 of record NC_064641.1, on the reverse strand, counting down.
TGTTTATACATTATTTATTCTGTTCTGTCTTAATGTTCATGTGTGAAGTTGGTGTTTCGAAAGTTATTCTGATCTTTTATGTATGTACTCATGTCATAATTCCTGGAACACTGACGTATATGTTAGTTCGATTCTTTTGTAAAGCCCATATTACTACAAATGTTATCTGTATTGTTCATGTTCTTTAATGATGTATTTTGTATCTTTGTAATTGTATTCTCATGTTATAAAATTGTACTTGACACCAGTTCATCAAATTAAGTAACTTGTGAGTTACATTTCACTGCACACGTTTCTGTTGGTCATAGTATATGGACAATATGTGAGAAGTAGGGACTGATAGTGTTTGCACGTGTGTTAATGATCCAGCAAGGGACTGGATAACAGCATTGCTTGTTCTAAGGACAATTTCAAAAACTTTGTGAGTGCACAAGTGGTGGTTTATGGACTTGCTATATCATCCGCAAGACTCTTCAATGGTGATTGTGCACCTGCACAGTCACAACAGATGGCTGCTGGCTATCTGTACAAGGACTACAGTGGGTCTGCATCTTTGATGACCCACCAGTACCATTATCTCTACAAGGACTACAGTGGGTCTGCATCTATGATGACCCACCAACGCCATTATTTCTACAAGGACTACAGTGGGTCTGCATCTTTGATGACCCACCAATACCATTATCTCTACAAGGACTACAGTGGGTCTGCACCTCTGGTGGCCCACCAATACCGTAATCTCTACCAGGACTACAGTGGGTCTGCTCTGTGATGACCTACCTACCAATACTCTTCAAAATTTCGACTGACTCTGCTGTGGGTTTGCTCTGTTGTGGCCCATTACCTGTCTGCATGTCGAGAGTCAGCACTGTCTTTCCATTGGAAGGACAACACTACTTCTTCAAGACTGCATGGAAATCCACTACTTCCGTGTGCATTTTCTTTTACTGCTCAGACTTTGAGAAAAACACTGCTATTCTCCTGTTATGTACGATTAGGACTGTCTTTATGGACTGTGAGACAATTTTAGCTTTTGACCAACATTGTATCAATAAGTGTGTGCATTTGATTTCTTTGTTATTGTAATTATGAAAAAAATTTTTCAAATCTGTATTGGCCACTGCCCAATCCAATTTGTAAAATTTTTTTGTGGGGAGCATGGGGGCTATGTAAGTAGGCTGTTTATGTTTTCTTATTGGCAACGTTACGTAGCGCTCAATATGAAAATCACTGGCTGTGCTGTGTGCAGTCTGTGGCTGCTTTGCATTGTTGTAATACTCGCCATTGTAGTGTTAGGCAGCTGGCTGTGAACAGCGCGTAGCGTTGGGCAGTTGGAGGTGAGCCGCCAGCAGTGGTGGATGTGGGGAGAGAGATGGCGGAGATTTGTAATTTGTCATGAACTGCTATATTTATAAATGATGATATCAAGGTAAATACATTGTTTGTTCTCTATTAATATCTTTCATTTGCTAACTATCCCTATCAGTAGTTAGTGCCTTCCATAGTTTGAATCTTTTATTTAGCTGCCAGTAGTGGCGCTTGCTGTATTGCAGTAGCTTGAGCAGCGAAGATTTTTGTGAGGTAAGTGATTTGTGAAAGGTATAGTTTAATGTTAGTCAGGGCCATTCTTTTGTAGGGAATTTTGAAAGTCAGATTGCGTTGCGCTAACAAAATATTGTGTGTCAGTTTAAGCACAGTCATGTATAATTGTTCAAAGGGGACGTTTCAGGGTGACCCGGCTGAGTCACGCAATTTGACTCATGGTCTGATCGCGAGGTGTGGCCATTAATTGCACTCGTTGATCATGTAGGCTGACGTGAACATCAATGAACTATACTTGATGGGATGTATCTGGAACATCTTAGGTGATTAGAAGTTAGAAGACAGGAATACAATAAAATAGCTTTAATTCAGCATCAGCGGTGAACGTCGATCTTGACTTTGTACAATAATACTTACAAGTGCAGTTATAGACTGAACTGCGAATACTTCTTTACATTCCTGATTGCTTCACACATATAGATTAATTGTCAATGCATTAACCGCATGTGGCGCCTGGCTAGGTCGTAGCTACTGACGTAGCTGAAGGCTATGCTAACTAGCGTCTCTGCAAAAAAATGGTTCAAATGGCTCTGAGCACTATGGTACTTAACTTCTAAGGTCATCAGTCCCCTAGAACTTAGAACTAGTTAAACCTAACTAACCTAAGGACATCACACACATCCATGCCCGCGGCAGGATTCGAACCTGCGACCGTAGCGGTCGCACGGTTCCAGACTGAAGCGCCTAGAACCGCTCGGCCACCCTGCCGGCTAGCGTCTCTGGAAATGAGATCTCTGAAGCTATAACAAGTGAACCATTCCTGTTAACGTCGGCTGTAGAACTGGCCAGTGCGCTAGCTTGTCTCGTAAGACCAGCGGACTGGCGGCGCTCGGTCTGCTAGCGTCGACAGTGGCGACTCACGGGTCAGATGTGTACTGACGGACCGCGGCCGATTTGAAGCGTACAATGACGCCACACAACATGCTGTTGGAACATCATATCGCCTTCCTGTTGCAAGAACGGCAAATGAACAGCTCTAATAACGTTCTGCACGCACCGAGCTCTGGTTAGCGTCCACTCCAGAAACACGAAGGTTGGTCGAGAGTTGTAGCTTATCGCGCCCCAGACCATAAGGCCTGGCGTGACGCCAGCGTGTCTTGGACGGAAGCACTCTACAAGACAGCGCTCGTCAGATCTCGAACACCACCACTTGCGTACTGTCAGAAACTACTTTCATCACTGTACACCACGGCCCGCAATTCCAAGTGATCCCGACGGCACCAGTCGAACCATGCACGTCGATGTTGTGGCGTGAGACGGTCTAGAGGTGTGTGTGTTTGTAGTGATTAGTACCCCGCAACAGTTCACACTCACATGTCTGGGCTTACAAGCCCCTTATCTGTGCTGTTGTAGCTGTATGGTCTGCCACTTCTGCCCTTAAAATACGACGGTCCTGGCGGGCGTCTGTGATGCATGGACGTCCAGAGCCTCGTCCACGTGTGTGAGAATGTTCACCTTACCACTGATACCAGAATCTTTGCACAACTGATGCAGCACGTCCAACTTCTGAGGCGATTTTTGAAAAGGACCATCCCGTCGCTCGGAAGGCCACATTCGAGCCCTTTCAATCTCACTTAGTTGCCTGTACGAAGTACAAGTTCGTCTCCGTGCCATGGTTGCCTGCTCACTTCATACGTTTGCACCTCACTGCGCCTTCTGGCTAAGAGCGTTCTCTATTAGACACAGATGGCACTCTGGTAGCTATGCCACCACGCCATCAACAAAGGAGGTGGCTTACAAAACACTCGTTCGACCTATACTTGAGTATTGCTCATCAATGTGGGATCCGTACCAGATCGGTTTGACGGAGGAGATAGAGAAGATCCAAAGAAGAGCGGCGCGTTTCGTCACAGGGTTATTTGGTAACCGTGATAGCGTTACGGAGACGTTTAATAAACTCAAGTGGCAGACTCTGCAAGAGAGGCGCTCTGCATCGCGGTGTAGATTGTTCGCCAGGTTTCGAGAGGGTGCGTTTCTGGATGAGGTATCGAATATATTGCTTCCCCCTACTTATACCTCCCGAGGAGATCACGAATGTAAAATTAGAGAGATTAGAGCGCACACGGAGGCTTTCAGACAGTTGTTCTTCCCGCGAGCCATACGCGACTGGAACAGGAAAGGGAGGTAATGACAGTGGCACGTAAAGTGCCCTCCGCCACACACCGTTGGGTGGCTTGCGGAGTATAAATGTAAATGTAGATGTAGATGTAGATCTGTTGGCGGACGACGTTGAAACCATTATCAGCAAATGTGCTATCCCTTAAGGCCGTGTTCCACGTGAGCGACAGAAGCGAGCGACTTCTGGATATGCGGCAGTCCAGCGACAAGCAGCAACATCGGGCGAATACCTTGGGTGTCCTGCGTGCGAGCGACCATGTCGCGCTACAAGATGGCTGCTTAGAGCCTACCAGCTGTTTCCATAAAACGGCGCCCTTAACCTGTAGAATACTGTAGCTGGAGAGTAACGCTACAGAATTAGGTTTACTAGGAGTACGCCCGTGGTCTAGGGGTAGCGTCTTTTATTCGTAATCAAAACGTCTTCGGTCCCACGTTCGCTCCCCGCCACTGCCTAAATTTTGATAAATAATCAGCATTGGCGGCCGAAGACTTCCGGCATAAGAAGTCAGCCTCATTCTGCCAACGGCCTTGTCAAAGAGGGCGGAGGAGCAGATTGCCCCTAAAGGCGGAAGAATCAGCAATGATCAACGACATGAGGATGCAGAAGGCAATGGAAACCACTGCATTAAAGACACGTAACGTGTATCCACAGGACATGTGGCCTGTAATTGAAGAAGTGTCATGATAATCTCTCCATTGGCAAAAGATTCCGGAATAGTCCCCCATTCGGATCTCCGGGAGGGGACTGCCAAGGGGGAGGTTACCATGAGAAAAAGATTGAATAATCAACGAAAGGATAACGTTCTACGAGTCGGGGTGTGGAATGTCAGAAGCTTGAACGTGGTAGGGAAACTGGAAAATCTGAAAAGGGAAATGCAAAGGCTCAATCTAGATGTAGTAGGGGTCAGTGAAGTGAAGTGGAAGGATTTCTGGTCAGATGAGTATCAGGTAATATCAACAGCAGCAGAAAATGGTATAACAGGTGTAGGTTTTGTTATGAATAGGAAGGTAGGGCAGAGGGTGTGTTACTTTGAACAGTTCAATGACCGGGTTGTTCTAATCAGAATCGACAGCAAACCAACACTGACAACGATAGTTCAGGTATACATGCCGACGTCGCAAGCTGAAGATGAACAGATAGAGAAAGTGTATGAGTATATTGAAAAGGTAATGCAGTATGTAAAGGGGGACGAAAATCTAATAGTCATGGGCGACTGGAATGCAGTTGTAGGGGAAGGATGGTTGGTTGGTTGGTTGTATGAAGTTTAAGCGACCAAACAGCAAGGTCATCAGTCCCATGTTTCAAATATGCTCCATTCCGCTAATGGGACATCTCAGTAAAGTCAGAACAATAAAACGGAAAAAGGGAAAAACGTAAAAGGGCAGTCACGTTGTCATTGGTAAAAAAAAAAAAAAAAAAAAAAAAAAATGAGGGAAGTCGGCAAGAGAACGAACCCAACACTATGCTGAAGCAGCATAGGCAAGACCACCTGTGACATAAAACATAAAAGGTACAACTGCTATAATGTAGAAAGTACGTATGGGAATTGAAAGACTACCAAGCATTAAAAAAAAGGGTAAAAACAGAATAAAAGGTAAGAAAAGAGGATTTCGGTCAGGGAGGTGAATCGGGAATCTCCGAACACTGCCTGCAGTGGGAGACACCCAAACACTCACCACCCTGCCCCAACACCAGAGAGAGATTAAAAACCTTAAAACTGAGAAAAAAAACTTTCCCGGAGGAAACCGAGAACCAGAGAGACCATTCAGGAATCGTCAGCCAACATCAAAGGTGAAAGTGTGGGGGAGTCTGTACTTAGCACGCAGAGCTAAAAGAAGGGGGCATTCAACCAAAATGTGGGCTACTGACTGGAAGGCTCCACAACCACATAGTGGGGGTGGCTCATCACGCAAAAGAAAACCATGGGTCAGCCTAGTATGGCCAATGCGGAGACGACACAGTGTGGTCGAGTCCTTTCGGGAGAAGCGAAAGGAAGAACGCCATGGGCCTGGTGTCACCTTAATTGCACGAAGTTTATTAGACAGGACAGTTGCCTCCCAATAATTGTCCAATGACTGTGCGAAGTGGGATTTGATGTGAAGCCATAAATCCGCTGCAGGAGGGGTTACAGAAAACGGGGGGTAAGTAACTGCTCCCCCAGCCAAACGATCAGCGAGCTCATTACCCGGGATACCCACATGACCAGGGAACCAAAGGAAGTCAATGGAACAAGCAGCATGGTGAATATCAGCGAGATGGTCATGGATGGCAGAGACCAAGGGATGGCGCGGAAAACACTGGTCAATAGCAAGAAGGCCACTCATCGAGTCCGTACATAACAAAACGCGGTTGTGTTGGGATTGTTTAATAAAGGTAAGGGCCTGGGAAATTGCCACCAATTCCGCAGTAAACACCCCACATGTAGGTGGCAGCAGATGACTTTCCGTTCCAACAGAGGACGTGAAGGCATACCCAACATGATCAGCAGATTTAGAGCCATCAGTGTAAAAAACAACAGCATCCCGAAACTCCCATAAAATTTGGCGGAAAAAGGAACGGAACACCACCGGGAGGATGGAATCTTTCAGACCTCGGCGGAGATCCATCTGAATTCGAGACCGAGGAACTAACCAAGGAGGGGTGGAGGGGAGGGAGCGAGGAAGACAGGACAAAGAAGGAAGCTGAAAATCACGGCAAAGAGACGCAAGGCGCAGCCCAACCGGTAAACCCGCCCGAGGGCGGGAGTCGGGTGGGCGACGTCCATGGTCTGGGAACAGGATAGAATAGGAAGGATGAGTGGGAGAGGAACGGATAGTGAGTGCATAAGACACCAGAAGCTGGGACCGCCGAACAGAAAGGGGGGATCCCAGCTTCAACCAGGAGACTATCAACAGGGCTAGTACAGAAGGCACCGGTGGCCAAACGGATACCACGATGGTGGACTGGATCCAGCACGTGCAGTGTGGGAGGAGCAGCTGAACCATAAACTTGACAACCATAGTCCAAGCGAGACAGAACTAGAGCACGATAAAGTCGGAGGAGGAGGGAACGGTCCACACCCCAAGAGGAGTGGGCAAGGAAGCGAAGGACATTGAGTTTACAGAAACATCCTACCTTCAGGAGTCTGATATGGGACAGCCAAGTGAGCTTGTTGTCGAAAAGAAGACCCAGGAAACGAAACTGTGGGACCACAGGCAATCGTTGTGCACCAAGATAGAGCTCTGGATCAGGGTGGATCGTAGTACGGCGACAGAAGTGGACCACTCACGATTTTAAAGGAGAGAATTGAAACCCATGTGAGAGGGTCCATGCAGAGGCACGCCGTATAGCCACCTGGAGCTGCCGTTCTGCAGATGCCATCGAGGAGGAACTAACCCAAATGCAGAAATCATCCACATACAGGGCAGGGGCGACCAAGGGACCAACAGAGGCCACAAGTCCATCGATAGCAATGAGGAAAAGAAGGACACTCAAGACAGAACCCTGTGGGATGCCCGTCTCCTGGGTCCATGGAGAACTAAAAGCAGTACCAACTCGAACTCGGAATGACCGATGGATCAGGAACTGGCGGATAAAAATCGGGAGTGGTCCCCGAAGACCCCACTGATGAAGGGTAAGTAAGATGTCATGGCGCCAGGCCGTGTCATAGGCCTTCCGAAGGTCAAAAAACATTGCAACCAAATGGCGGCGCTGGGAAAAAGCCTGCCGAACTGCGGATTTCAAGTGAAGTAAATGATCGATTGGAGATCGTCCCTCTCGAAAGTCACACTGGTAAGGGGACAATAGATCTCGAGATTCGAGGACCCAATTGAGCCGACGGGCTACCATCCGTTCAAGTAACTTACAAACAACATTGGTCAAACTAATTGGCCGATAGCTGTCAACAGATAGGGGGTTCTTACCAGGCTTAAGGACAGGAACCACAATGCTATCCCTCCACTGAGAAGGGAAGTCACCCTGGAGCCAGATACAGTTAAACACCCGAAGAAGATGTTGCTGTTGTGGAGCACTGAGATGTTGAAGCAGTTGGTTATGAATGGAATCTGGGCCAGGGGCCGTATCATGAGAAGAAGATAGAGCAGAAAGAAATTCCCATTCAGTAAAAGGTTCGTTGTAAGATTCTGACTCACAAGTGGTGAAACATAAGGTGGGAGCTCCAGCCCGCTGGATAGGAGGCTGACGCTGACGCCACTGCAAAATGGGTCGCAACATGTTCTGCAAGAACTTATGGGTCCGTACAAATGCCATCTGGGAGGTGAAGGCCTGGAAGGGTGGACTGCCGATGGCAACCTTGGATAGAGCGAAGTGTAGCCCATACCAGTGACAGAGGGACAGTAGAACCAAGGGAAGAAACGAATCGTTCCCAACATATCCGCTTGCTCTGTTTGATTAAATAACGGGTCATAGCGCGAAGGCGTTTACAGGTAGTAAGGCTGGCTACGGATGGGTGCCTCTTAAAGTGTTGCAAAGCTCGACGGCGATCACGGATGGAAATGGCAATGGCCGTACTCCACCACGGGACTTACCGACGACGAAATGGTCCAGACGAGCGCGGGACAGCAAGGCTAGCAGCGCAAACAATCGCGTCAGACACGTCACGTAGGACGTCATCAATACAACCCGACAAAGAGGGAGAAAACACGACCTATGCAGTGTACAGAGGCCAATCGGCTCGTTGGAAAGACCAACGAGGTAACCTGTCCATCGGGGAGCGGGAAGGGAGCGTGATAATCAACGGGAAATGGTCACTATCACAAAGGTCGTCGTGTGGCGACCAGTGTAATGAAGGGAGGAGAGAGGGAGAAGAAAGAGAAAGATCAATGGCAGAAAAGGTACCATGACCGGCACTGAAATGAGTAGGGGAGCCATCATTAAGAAGGCACAAGTCGTGGTCAGCAATAAATTGATCTATAAGAAGACCTCGTCTAGATGGAAAGGCACTGCCCCACAAAGGATGATGAGCATTAAAATCTCCAAGGAGGAGGAAGGGAGGAGGAAGTTGCTGAAGAAGGGCGGTTAAGGCAGCAGGTGTAAGAGTCCTGTCAGGAAGGAGATAAAGATTGCAAACTGTGACTGCAGAGTCTAGGTGGGCCCTAACAGCAACTGCTTCCAATGTAGTTTGAAGAGGAATCCACGTGCTAGCAATGTCTGTACGGACCAACGTACAAACGGCACCAGAAGCCCGAAGGGGTCCGACCCGATTTCGACAGAAAACACAGAACCCACGGAGGGTCGGTGAGTGAGCATCAGTAAAATGAGATTCCTGGAGAACCACACAAGCTGCAGAGTAGGACGAAAGAAGGGATTTCAATTCCGGAAGGTGAGATAGTATCCATTACAATTCCATTGGAGAACCACAGAACGATGGTTTAAATGGGGGCTGAACACGCTAAATCCAGTCATACCGCCGGGTCCCCACCCGTCACCGACAAGGAGGGGGCGACATCCATGAACGACAGGTCAGAATCCGGATGTGAAGTCTGGGGAGGGACCTCCGGTGACACCAAAGGCTTTTTGTACCGGGACTTATGTTTCTTCTTCTTTTCAGGCTGAGATCGAGGAGGGCTGTGTGGCATAAAGGAGCCAGCTGCAGCAAGATCAGGAACAGAAAGAGACCGGGCGACCTGGGGGCCGACAGACCGCGGCTCTCGCGGTCATCGCGCGGCAGCAGACCTATGGCCTGGAAGGTGCCGGGAAGGGGCATCCCGGGAGAGGCGCCGTTGACCGGCAGACGCCGAAGGAGTGGGACACTTCTCCGGCTGGGGAGGGGGAGCAGCGCCCATAGGAGAAGGTGTGGAAGCCGCAGGGGAGGGGGGGAGGAGAGGGGTCCGGGATGGGGGTAAGGAAGGGGGAGGAAGGGGTGAAGATGTAACCAAGGCGTAACTAGATGTCATGGACACAGGGTGAAGTCGTGCATATTTCTTACGGGCCTCTGTGTGGGTTAAACGATCAAGGGACTTATACCCCTGTATCTTTTTTTCCTTCTTATATACTGGGAAATCTGGTGAACGTGGAGAATGACTACCATGACAATTTACACATACAGGAGGGGGAACACAGGGACTCCCCTCATGGAGTGGACGTCCACAGTCACCACAGAGAGGGGCCTGGGAACAGCGGGAAGACACGTGGCCAAAACGCAAGCACTTAAAACACCTCATAGGAGGTGGGATGTACGGCTTCACATCACAGCGATAGACCATAATCTTAACTTTCTCAGGGAGGGTATCCCCTTCAAAGGCCAGGATAAAGGCACCAGTATCAATACGATTGTCTTTAGGACCCTTCTGAACACGCCGAACAAAGCGAGCACCCCGCCGTCCGAGATTGTCCCGAAGTTCCTCATCAGTTTGAAGGATGAGGTCCCTGTGAAAAATCACACCTTGTACCATATTTAGAGACTGGTGGGGGGTAATGGACACAGGAATTGTGCCAAGATGGGTACAGGCACGAAGGGCCGCAGGTTGGGCAGCTGAAGTAGTTTTTATCAGCAACGAACCCGACTGCATCTTGCTCAGGGAGTCCACTTCGCCAAAATTGTCTTCAATGTGTTCCACAAAGAATAAAGGTTTGACACTGCTGAAAGTATCTCCATCAGTCCTGATGCAAACTAGATAACGGGGGAAAGGTTTTGCCCCTAGACGACGGGCCAGACCCTCTTCCCAGGGGTTAGCCATGGAATGGAAGGCCGAAGGGGCAAGAGAAGCAACACTTGAGGAATCAGTTCCACACAGAGAGACGGCCGCAGAAGAACTGCCAGAGTTCTGGACCCGTATGCGTTTCATTTCCATAGCGTCCGCCCTGATACCACCCATTCCGATCAAGGGCTCTCCTCACGGGCGCCACCCAGCCACAGCAAGGGCCGTCTGGCACGGTGGCCATTGCCAGGAGTTCCGATGCTCCAGGATGATGAGCAACCACTCCAAGGCATGCATGAGGAGGTCACAGCTCAGGTATCAGAAGTGTGATCCCTGTGTGTTCAGGGGGCTCAACCAAAAGGGTACATAGCGACCCCACCACACGGGCTGGCTACCGTGCTCGCTATGCACCCTAGTATCAAACAACGACGTGAAAGAAAAGGTGGAATGTACCAGGAGGGCGCACGTCAGAGACACTAGGTATGGTGCTCTTCCCCAAATGGTTCACACTACGGAGGAGAAATTTTGTAATGGAGGTCAAACCCCAGAGGGGGACCAAGGAATGCCAAAAGGAGGAGATGATTATGCAACAAAGCCGAATTGGAAAACCAACAGAACCAGGAGGATAGCGGGGCCAACATAAGCAGGGACACCAAGAGAGGGAGAGGAGAGGGTGAGGGGAAAGGAGCAAGGAGGGGTAAGGATGGGAAGGGAAAGGAAATGCAGCCCTGGAGAGAAAGAAGGCTGCAATGGCTCGGGGCCCCGTGCTCGCCACGCACGTATCCACAAAAGAGTTGTGGACCCCCTGGGGTGGTAGGGGAAGGAGTAGAAGAAAAGGTTACAGGAGAATATGGGCTTGGGACAAGGAGTGAAAGAGGAGAAAGTCTAATTGAGTTCTGTAACAAGTTTCAGCTAGTAATAGCGAATACCCTGTTCAAGAATCACAAGAGGAGAAGGTATACTTGGAAAAGGCCGGGAGATACGGGAAGATTTCAATTAGATTACATCATGGTCAGACAGAGATTCTGAAATCAGATACTGGATTGTAAGGCGTACCCAGGAGCAGATATAGACTCAGATCACAATATAGTAGTGATGAAGAGTAGGCTGAAGTTCAAGACATTAGTCAGGAAGAATCAATACGCAAAGAAGTGGGATACGGAAGTACTAAGGAATGACGAGATACGTTTGAACTTCTCTAACGCTATAGATACAGCAATATGGAATAGCGCAGTAGGCAGTACAGTTGAAGAGGAATGGACATCTCTAAAAAGGGCCATCACAGAAGCTGGGAAGGAAAACATAGGTACATAGAAGGTAGCTGCGAAGAAACCATGGGTAACAGAAGAAATACTTCAGTTGATTGATGAAAGGAGGAAGTACAAACATGTTCCGGGAAAATCAGGAATACAGAAATACAAGTCGCTGAGGAATGAATTAAATAGGAAGTGCAGGGAAGCTAAGACGAAATAGCTGCAGGAAAAATGTGGAGACATCGAAAAAGATATGATTGTCGGAAGGACAGACTCAGTATACAGGAAAGTCAGAACAACCTTTGGTGACATTAAAAGCAACAGTGGTAACATTAAGAGTGCAACGGGAATTCCACTGTTAAATGCAGAGGAGAGAGCAGATAGGTGGAAAGAATACATTGAATGCCTCTATGAGGGTGAATATTTGTCTGATGTGATAGAAGAAGAAACAGGAGTCGATTTAGAAGAGATAGGGGATCCAGTATTAGAATCGGAATTTAAAAGAGCTTTGGAGGACTTACGGTCAAATAAGGCAGAAGGGATAGATAACATTCCATCAGAATTTCTAAAATCATTGGGGGAAGTGGCAACAAAACGACTATTCACGTTGGTGTGTAGAATATATGAGTCTGGCGATATACCATCTGACTTTCGGAAAAGCATCATCCACACAATTCCGAAGACGGCAAGAGCTGAGAAGTGCGAGAATTATCTCATAATCAGCTTAACAGCTCATGCATCGAAGCTGCTTACAAGAATAATATACAGAAGAATGGAAAAGAAAATTGAGAATGCGCTAGGTGACGATCAGTTTGGCTTTAGGAAAAGTAAAGGGACGAGAGTGGCAATTCTGACGTTACGGCTAATAATAGAAGCAAGGCTAAAGAAAAATCAAGACACTTTCATAGGATTTGTCGACCTGGAAAAGGCGTTCGACAATATAAAATGGTGCAAGCTGTTCGAGATTCTGAAAAAAGTAGGGGTAAGCTATAGGGAGAGACGGGTCGTATACAATATGTACAACAACCAAGAGGGAATAATAAGAGTGGACGATCAAGAACGAAGTGCTCGTATTAAGAAGGGTGTAAGACAAGGCTGTAGCCTTTCGGCCCTACTCTTCAATCTGTACATCGAGGAGGCAATGATGGAAATAAAAGAAAGGTTCAGGAGTGGAATTAAAATACAAGGTGAAAGGATATCAATGATACGATTCGCTGATGACATTGCTGTCCTGAGTGAAAGTGAAGAAGAATTAAATGATCTGCTGAACGGAATGAACAATCTAATGAGTACACAGTATGGTTTGAGAGTAAATCGGAGAAAGACGAAGGTAAGGAGAAGTAGTAGAAATGAGAACAGCGAGAAACTTAACATCAGGATTGATGGTCACGAAGTCAATGAAGTTAAGGAATTCTGCTACCTTGGCAGTAAAATAACCAATGACGGATGGAGCAAGGAGGACATCAAAAGCAGACTCGCTATGGCAAAAAAGGCATTTCTGGCCAAGAGAAGTCTACTAATATCAAATACCGGCATTAATTTGAGGAAGAAATTTCTGAGGATGTACGTCTGGAGTACAGCATTGTATGGTAGTGAAACGTGGACTGTGGGAAAACCGGAACAGAAGAGAATCGAAGCATTTGAGATGTGGTGCTATAGACGAATGTTGAAAATTAGGTGGACTGATAAGGTAAGGAATGAGGAAGTTCTATGCAGAATCGGAGAGGAAAGGAATATGTGGAAAACACTGATAAGGAGAAGGGACAGGATGATAGGACATCTGCTATGACATGAGGGAATGACTTCCATGGTACTAGAGGGAGCTGTAGAGGGCAAAAACTGTAGAGGAAGACAGAGATTGGAATACGTCAAGCAAATAATTGAAGACGTAGGTTGCAAGTGCTACTCTGAGATGAAGAGGTTAGCACAGGAAAGGAATTCGTGGCGGGCCGCATCAAACCAGTCAGTAGACTGATGACCAAAAAAAATAAAAAAATAAAGCAAAAAGGAATGCTGTGCATGAAATTTACAAAGGGAGGAATCTACGTGGAGAATTTCGTAAGTACTGGTATCGCCAACTACGAAGATCACCAGACAAGTTCTTCGAATAGACATGAATGAGCAGAGGTGCATTCGACTATCTCATCAATAAATTAAATAAGAATTTTTTTTACATGATCAAGAACTTTTGAGAGCCAATAAATACGGAGGAATGACTATTACATGACTGACTACGCTAAATGCAAACATAAGCACACAGATTGCTACCAGTGAATGTCACTAGCTGTGGTGTCGTGGTAGCATAAACTGTTCGTAATTATGTGTGAGGTAAAGGTCCTGGGCTCGATTCCCGAACGTTTTTACATTTTTACTGATTCAGTTACGATTATGTATACTAAGTTTTATGTATACTGCTTACACTGCATCGCTAAATATATTTTTGAGGTCTTGCCAAAGAATTTGACCTTTCCACCTATCCCAGTACATCACACACATTTAATTCCTAATAAATTACAATGAACCTTGAAATCTTAAAGATATTTGATGTTCCGAACGTAATTCATCAGCAGTCAGCGTTATTGCCAAGCGTTTCAATTAGTGTAAATAGTCTGCAAAAGTAAAACTTACAAAATTTTTGAAAAGAAAGTCAAACGTTTTGTGCAATGATTTGTCCAAATGTATGAAATAAAAAGTATTAGGGATACGTTTGGTGCACCTTATTTTCTGTGCATGATTTAGAGCATCATTCAAAGGCACGTAGGCCGTTTCTCTGATCTACTTATTGCTTTTAAACAAATGATTTCGTAAAATATTTGACTGATTTCTTCCATTTCTGAATTTCGAGTTTTATTCAGAAAGCATGATCTTACTGGTTTACAAAAACGTATCTAGTGTTAATCATATGACAAAATAGTCGTTTGTGAGTGTTGTCATTTCCAAAATTCGTCGTTTCGATACCTTGAACCTTTTATGAGATAAGACGATTTTTACGATCACTTGATTCCCGAAGCGCTGGGAAGTTTCGGACGCGCCGCGAGCGACCCGTCCGCGGATATAACAACCAATATCTCAAGAATGAAAAGAGATATCTTTCCGGTCTTAACTTTAAATACAATTTAGATGTATTGGTTACATTTCATACGCAATAATGTATGGCCTTAAATAAACTATACGGAAAGTCTACACAATGTGATTTTACCTCTGCAAATTCTTAAAAATTTTGTGCAGCCATGTACTCAATTTGTCAAGACTGACAACATGCAAGAGAGGAAAATGAGAGTGGAAGACCAAGAACAAAGTGTACAGATTATAAAGGGTGCAAGACAGGGGCTTAGCCTTTCGCCGCTACTGTTCAATTTATACATCGAAGAATCACTGATGGGAATAAAAGAAAGTTTCTGTAGTGAGATTAAAATTCGTGGTAAAGAATATAACTAACAATATTCGCTGATAACGTTCCAATCATCAATGAAAGTGAGGAAGGACTGTAAGAGCTGTTAAATACAATGAACGGTCAAATGAGGAATGAGGAACATTTGGGAAACATTGACAAGAAGATGGGACAAGATCATAGGACATGTGTTAAGACCTCATGAAGAATTTAATTGTTGTAGCTAGTGTTCACAGTCACGCAAGGTTTTGAAATGCCATCATGGTCGTCTTTAGCTGTAAAATTATTTGTTTATAAGTTTATAAATCCCATTATTGCAGTTTCGTCCGTGAGGCCATTACTAAATGAAATGCTGCATAACTGTGCTTCATGACATGTCAGAACCTTAAAAAATATATGGTATGTATATAAGTCGTCGTCAAATCCATATTTTGGATATATAGTGTTTCCGTTGTTATCATCTCTTACATAAACACATTAAACCACTACTCATGTACACTGTATGACTCTGAGCACTATGGGACTTAACTTCTGAGGTCATCAGTCCCCTAGAACTTTGAACTACTTAAACCTAACTAACCTAAGGACATCACACACATCCATGCCCGAGGCAGGATTCGAACCTGCGACCGTAGCGGTCGTGCGGTTCCAGACTGTAGCGCCTAGAACCGCTCGGCCACTACACTGTATGCAAAGGCGACTATGACATAAAAAAAAAAATTCTGGACACAACTTTCCTGGTGCTCGAGTGAACAAACTTTGAGGAAAGACAGTGACTGGAATATATTTAACAAATAATTGAGGACGTTGGATGGAAGTGCTACTCTGAGACGAAGGAGTGCAATGCGTGGCGGGACGCATCAAATCAGAATATTGATGATCCCACCTCAAAAAATAAATAAATAAATAAAATAAAATAAAAAATAAAAGACTTTAGACCAACAGTTGATGGAGTGCATTGTGTTATCGCATTATCTTTCAAGGCCCCTTTATCAACACTCTCTTGAAAGCGAGCTCCCAGTATTATTGGAACAGGATACAAACATGAGGGTAAGCCTGCACATTCTAGTCGCCAGATAAAACATCGTCGCGCGGGGTTAGCCGAGCGGTCTCAGGCGCTGTAGTCATGGACTGTGCTGCTGGTCCAGGCGGAGGTTCGAGTCCTCCCTCAGGCATGGGTGTGTTTTAGTCCTTAGGATAATTTAGGTTAAGTAGTGTGTAGCTTAGGGACTGAGCACTGCGCCCATTTAAAAAAAACCAACAGCCATTGTTATTGTTTCCAATAAAAATTGGTCACATATTATGTGGAATGTTTCATTCGAATTAATCTACACTACTACCTCCAGAAATATTTACGATTCCTGCTGAGACACCTTCCCTATTTCACTGCTGATCTGGTTGCGTCTTATATCGCTTCAAAAATTAATTACGAACATGTAAATAACATAGGAAACGCAAATATGAGAAATACTTACTGTTCTCATTTTCAATCTGTTACAAATATGAGCGCGCTTCTTAGCTTGCCACCAGAAGAGAAAGATATTTTTTTAAATTTTTTTTTTATTTCGTATCGAAAATGATTCAGCAACGGATATATGTTTTGCTCAAGTGAGCAACTAACCGAATATAAAAGATACGAATCTAAAAATAATACATGACTTTCCCTACTTTAAGCGACGAAACTAGAAGAGATTGCTTTGTATCGCAGCTGGGAGAGATGCGAAATTCGACACTTCTTACTTTTCGGAGATTGTGTGAATCAGATATGAGTCAAAAATAAAAAAAAATTACTATAGGTAATGCCATTGCAGCTTTCTTTAAAGGCTGAAAGTCCCTACGGCTATTTAACTAAAATTACCGAAGATAAATGCTTAGTATTCTTGGAAAAAGCTATCATTTGCAGCAGAAAAGTTCGCATGGATATGTCCTGGGAGGCTGCGGTATATTTTCAAGATAAATGCTTGCAACTATTTTTTGCTAGTATCACATGGTTTAAATTTATTATTTATTTCTTATGTTTGAGTTACTCGCCGCAAGTTTACAAAATTATCATTATCGACTTCAAGGCATTTTTGTGTTCTCAAAAGAGAATGTTTCATCGCTGTCGCTTGTGTTTGCGTAGTTCTAGGTTCCTTTAGGTGGAAAGCAGTTACCGTGATTCGCTTCAGCAGTGCATGCTGCGTATCCACCTTTATTTTGTACATTTCCATCTTCATCGACACTCGTAAACAAAAATCTAACTGTTTCAGATACGTAGAAATTGGTGATCATGTAACGAAACTTAACACGACCTGTATTAAAGTATACGTAACTGAGATACTGACCCACAAGTATGGCAGAATGTCTAGAGCCAACATTAGGCTTTAACTACTGAAAATGGCCTAAGTAAAAGGAAATCATGGAAACTGTAAAAAATAGTACAGTCGATGGCGAATATGATGTCATTTAAAAACCGTTTATCCTTGTTCACTGCCGACAATTCACACACATGTGTTGCACATTGATATGAGATGACACACTTTTGTTTGCAGCGATTTAATTTTGTGATTTTCACAGACATACCTGATTCCTCATTTAATTTGGGTATACCAATGCGCAACTCAGCGATCTAATGGATGGTGAAGACAAACATTATATTACCCCTCTACTAATGCCCTTCTAGCACTTTCAAGGAGTCCTCTAGGTGTTCTGGATGTTGAAAACAATAAATCTCACACAAAACAAAAAAAATATCCTCACAGCTGTAAAAGCTTTCCAGGGTAGTAATCAGCGATGCCTTGTCATCTACATCACAAGACAAAATTTCGAACGGGAAAGATATTTCTAGCTAACGACGGAATTTATATGTGCATTTAGTTTTCAGAATATTGTGAGTAAAAAATATCGGCTAAGGGTGCCTAAAAAATATTAACAATGTACTGTTCTGAGAGCTAAAAAAACATTGTCCCCGACAGACATTCTCAGACGCAGGTAAAGAGCTTGATAATTCAGCAACCACTTTAATGGCAGTGTTGTGTCTAGACAAGACAGCCTAGACACAATGAGAGGAAGCCGAAAGGCACGCGCTTAAACTCACGCAGGCTGGCGTGAGGTCTGAAACAGGATACGTAATGAATGCTATAAAGAAAAGTGCGTAGCTTCTGGAATACTTAACTTTGATCCACATTTGTAGAACATCGCTCTTGATGATACATGCTTCACAATATTAATTATCAAAGCTATGGCGCCTTGCTAGGTCGTAGCCAATGACTTAGCTGAAGGCTATGCTAACTATCGTCTCGGCAAATGAGAGCGTGTTTGTCAGTGTGGCTTCGCTAGCAAAGTCTGCTGTATAACTGGGGCGAGTGCCAGGACGTCTCTCTAGATCTGCCGCGTGGTGGCGCTCGGTCTGCAATTACTGACAGTGGCGACATGCGGGTCTGACGTATACTAATGGACCGCGGCCGATTTAAAAGGCTACCACCTAGCAAGTGTGGTGTCTGGCGGTGACACCACAGGCAGCACGGTGTTATTATATTCGGCAAGGAGGAGGCCTAGCATATAATATCGTCGGTATCAGTGAAACCAAAACAAAGCGCCAACCTTTTGGGTTCTGCAGCTCACAAAGTGTCTCTGAAGCCAAACCTTCGCGACGGATTCGGAATGATGTGAACAAAGGCAAAGTAAGCGAGCCCATTCCTTAGGGAGTTGAAGACATTGTGTCACTTCCTCTGTCTGCCCTTGAAAATTTTTGACGGCAACTGGAAAGTTTCGAAGCGATTCTTTGCTTATATTACCAGACTTAGACGTCTGGCAGAGGAGATGATGCAGAGATGTAACTCATCCTTAACACGTGTCTGGCTTCAGATCATAAAAAGAAATGGCGACATTCAACCAAATGAGAAATCATCTTATTTACTGTATCCCCAATAAACTACTACGTTGGTGCAGAAGGTCGTAGCGATTTTGTTTTGCATGTTGGTATCCAGGTTGCTATAGGGTTATTTATTGATATTCAATTTTTATTTGTATTTCACTGCTGCTATCCGAGTTTACATATTGTCATTCCGTCATCTGAATATAGTGAGTGTAGTTGTGAACGCTAGAAAAAGGAGTACCTAACGGACAGAGTGGAACGTTG
Source organism: Schistocerca serialis cubense (assembly GCF_023864345.2). NCBI lineage: Eukaryota > Metazoa > Arthropoda > Insecta > Orthoptera > Acrididae > Schistocerca > Schistocerca serialis. The sequence continues at coordinate 771,564,650 of NC_064641.1, read as the reverse complement.
CCTATACATCCGTCTGTGTTCAGTAGGAGGGTGACAGCAGCGTAGGTAGGCAGAAATATTTGCACCTCGTATGGGGATAACCCCATTGGACAGAGCACGGCAGGAAAATTATTTTCTCGTTTTAAGGAGGATCGGTTTGACATTGTGACTCACCATGTCCAGGAAGACCCTCGAGGTTTGATTGTTTAAACTCATTTATCCACAATGATCCAAGTCAGTGTACACGTTGTGAACGTTATGAACTGTTGTATTTCCACCATCGTGCTATATTTGCACGCAATAGTGAATGTTCATAAATCGGGTATACGTTTGCTCTAAGCCTGAACCGTGATTTATTTTCAAAGAATATTCTTAAGAATTTATTTTATTTACTAGCGATTCATCAAGAACATTAACACATTTAATCACACTATGTAACCATGCAAGTAGTTGACAGGGAGTACCTGATGAAATCATAACCAAATACCTAATAACAAATGGGAATTTTATTCACTTTAATAGTGCCTAAAAGCATTTTTTAAAAGAAATAGATTTAAAATTATAATCAGAAAGCACCCTCTAAATACCAAAGTTACGATTTATTCAGAGGCAGAAAGAAACAATCTTTGACTATATGAGCTTTCGGGCAAAGAACCTTGCCGCTCCGTTTTGACACGGCCGTAGTTACAGCTGCTCAGAACAGCCTCTGAAAGACTACACTGGTGCAAATCTGCAAAACACCAGATAACTTTAAACTAAGGGTTTTAACAATTTACACAAGCACACAAACTATGCACCCCCTCCCCCCGTAGGAGGGATGGAAAAGGTACCAAACACTAACAATTAAAATATTAACCTTGCCACCGAAGGTGCAACTTGATTTTAACTTCTGAGAAAAGTCTTACGGTGGAAGGGTGGCAACTTTATATACTAAAATGATCATTTAAATAAAAGCCCATGAAACGCAATCTTATATAAAATTCTGCAGGGTTGGCCAAACAATAGTTAAGATGCTCTACAGGATACAGATTCCGCCTCTCAAGATCATAGGCAATAATATCAAAGTTCCCAAAGATCAAAATATATTTCAGGTATTAGGCCGTTACACTCCAAGCAATAAATTCGTTAACACACCAAATCCGACAAACATGACAGAGCCAGCTACTAACGTACGGTAGATTGATAGGGAGATTACCGAACAACCCGAACCGCACGTTGCTCTAACACGCCCCCACTCCACAAGGGAGAAACGGATCATCCAATTTATAAACAACCACCTTCCTGCGGGTGGGCAAACGGAGAAGAATGATGGGACGACCCCAAATCAAAACGGCTGGTGACCTCACCAAGAAAACAAGTAGGATTTAACAAGAGTAAATCGAACAACGTATCACCAATCACTTAACTTCTAATAAACTGCGATTTCTCGAGAGGACCTGGCGCAGCACCCCCAGATCGCTCTCCCGAACCGTCCGCTGCCAGCCGCTTCAACTGACGTAGGAAGGCGCGCCTAACTCCTGTCTCACGGCGTCGCAGCTCGCACCGGCCAGACTGATGTCGTGGGTTGACTCCTGTTGCTCTTGTGACGACCGCGAAGTCACTACCCCTCGCTGTACGGCGCGGCCCACTGGACTCACGTGGCGACCTCAACATGCGCCGACGCTCAAGACGGACAAGTCATCTTGTGTCTCACTGCGCGACCGACCAAACGATCGATCCAACCGCCAATAACCATTGCCTGAGCAAACTCGAACAGACTGGCGGCCTAACGCGCAGACTCAGATGCAGGAACTAAGCCCCGACCGGGCGACCACTCGCTGAGTTCTCTTACTGGTGGAGTGGAAAGACCCTCATTTTGCCGGCTTTAAAGGTTGATCCGAACGACAGACATACTAGCACTTCGAACGACATACAGACACTAACTGCCTAACAAATGCGGCCGAGAGACAGACTAGCAAGCTGGGGACGAGAAACTGACCCAGACTGACCCACTGGCGAGCTCATAGGTCCCTTAAATGCACGTGAGCAGGCAACCTTTCCCCTTTGCCACCAGAGGGAGACACCAAAGCTGCGATTGCCTCAGCGGCGCCACCGCCAGAAACGGAGAGCGACTGCTTCACACTACGCGCTTGAAAACAGCAAACTTTTACCATGGCTCAAAGCCAAAATCTCAAAAAAGAGCAAGTGGCCAATTATGTATCTGTGCTTGCTCATCGTCAATTGACTCGTGAACAACACCGACCATTCCTACCTTGTATCGTTACCGGGGACGAGAAATTGTGTCTTTATACTAACATAACGAAAACAAAGGAATGGTTGACCCCAAACAAAGCAGCAACTCCCCGTACAAAGACCTGCACGCGTCCACAAACGATAATGTCATCCATGTGATGGAAATGGGACGGTGCGGTGTATTACGAATTGCTTTCCCGACGAGTAACCATTACTGCTGACATTTATTCTGAACAACCGAGAGGTCTTGTAGACGCAGTCCAAGAACAATGACTAGGAAGACCGCATGAAGTGATGCTACTCGACGGTAACGCCCGCTCGCATTCTGCTATACTAACAAAAAAATACTATGCAGGACTTAGGTTGGGAAGTCATTCCGCACCCACATTCTTCATCTGATTTTGCGTCCTCAGATTTACAGCATTCCCACTCGCTACCGAACAGCCTTCAAGAAACGATCTTTCCGGTTGAAGATGTATTGTCTGTAATGTGTATCTGTTGTGTTTATTAAAATTATAGAAAAACACTACTAACTTATACACCAACCTAATAGCAGACATACTTTCGGCACCGACAGCGATATTTTGTTTAATTTGTAGGGGTCAAAAACAGCCTAGGTATTTTATAGAATCTAGTCGACAGCGATGTCCGCAGCTCGTGGTCGTGCGGTAGCGTTCTCGCTTCCCGCGCCCGGATTCCCGGGTTCGATTCCCGGCGGGGTCAGGGATTTTCTCTGCCTTGTGATGACTGGGTGTTGTGTGCTGTCCTTAGGTTAGTTATATTTAAGTAGTTCTAAGTTCTAGGGGACTGATGATCATAGATGTTAAGTCCCATAGTGCTCAGAGCCATTTGAACCATTTCGACAGCGAGCACAAATGAAAAAAATACGTATTCCTGCCTTGAAGAATATATGGTATAACGAAGAAGATAATAAAGAAGATACGGTATAATAAGGAAGATATCGTATGACAAACCGCCTGACAAAAAAAGTGAAGCGTCCAGAAAGGGAGGAGAAAACGAAATCAAACTTCGTGGGCAAATAGATGCTAGGCCACGCGATGTTATTTCAGTGACTACAAAATCGAGTCAAATTCACAAAGGATTTGACAATATGAGACCACTTACCAGTATGACGTTGCACCTCCTCCGGCCTGAATGTATGTACTAATTCGGATGGGAAACGTTTCATAAGACCATTGTATCCTCTCCCGAGTCAAGCTGGCCCACAACTGTTGTAACTGGTTCTTAATATCCTGGATATCAAGACATCAGAGTTCCATCGGGAATAGATTTGGCTATCTTGCTGGGCACGAGAGTACTTCAACATCACGTGAACAGATCATACACATACGTTGCAAGCAGTCGCTTGCTTTAATCGCAAATATAAGTCCAAGTGATGCTAAATGTTATTATCTTTACGTAAAGAAAAGTATTATCTTCTCAACAATCTTCAAATCGTGAGCTACACCCTTAATTTTTTTATACGAAATTAGTGAATTTACTCATAGCATTTTTGTTGCCTATGTCCGTGTTCATAACCCAAATTAACATTATGTTGTCTAGGTGAGATGGCAGCATGCTGTCTTGTGGCTGATTGCCTCGTGAAATCTTCCTTGGCCTCCCTGGTTACTTTGGCTGCAATACCGTCCAAGAAGCGTCAGGTTGACTAACTCTTCAGTGCTGCCTTGCGATCCCACATCCTTAATGCCTGACGACCATTACCCGCTGCATCTTCGTACAGCGCATAGTTCCACAACGTGACTTACGAAGTGCCCACACTGCCACAGGGACAACTATCATTCATCTTTTTGATTTTGTAGAGATACGTAGTATACGGGCCGTAACTGGTGAGGTAATGTGTCAGTCTACTCGAAGAGTTAATAAATATCATTTCTAGTCTCTCACTGATTTTTACTTGTCACTGGGTCTGTTTAATGCATTTCCCGTGTCCTGATACATCATCATTGCTCCACGCCATGGACTCAGAGCGCTGGAGATACATTGTGCTGTGGGGGATAGTCAACTGGACTTGCATGGGATCTGTGATAGTAATCGAAGGGTAGTAATCGAAGGCTCCATTAGAACTGTGGGCTAAGTAACATTATTGCAGATCTCCTACATCCTATCATGCTCGTTGTCTTCCCAACGTCGATGACATCTTCCAGCGGCATACTATCCTTGTCGCAACGCCAGAATTGTGCTACAATGGTTGCAGGTGCATGATACTGAGCTCCCAAAGATGTCTTGGCCACCAAATTCGGCTGATCTTTAACCGATGGAAGACATTCGGACTGGAATCTCATTGAATGGAGCAGAATTGTCTACCGTGATGAGTCCCGCTTCGAATGAGCCCCCGTGACTTGCGAAGACGTGTCTGGACAGTGGTGGGATATTTAGTGCAGCCCGCCATACGGCTCGACAACCAGAAATTACGGTCTGGGCTTCCATTTCTTTACATAGCAGGACCCCTTTAGTTGTCACCCGCGCCAACTTTACAGCATAGCGGTATTTCCACTATATTTACGCCCCGTTTTGTTGGCCTTCAAGGCAAGCTATCCTGAGCTAACTGTTTTGCAAGATAATGTCCGACGGTTGTCTTTGTGCTTATTAAACCAGCAATAGCGTTGAACCACTCCCCCAATTGATAACGTTAGGACCATTATGGGCATGGCCCTCCAACCAGCTCGGCATTTTGACGATCTAAGGCTCCAATTGGGTAAAATTTGGCACGATATCCCTTAGGAGGACAGCTAACAAATCTATCAATCGCAGCGAAGATGAATAACTCCTTGCATAAGGCACAGAGGTGGACCTACGAGTTCTTTACTTACTCAATTTGTGAAGCCCTTGCTCTTATATAAAACATTCTGTTTTTCTGAAACTGTAATAATTTGTACGTCACATCTACCGATTTCAGTCCCATTCAGTAATTTCATTCGTGTTGAGTAGCTTTTTACGTGTCTTTCCTTTTTTATTGTATCAGCATACTATGTTACCCCCTCCCCCCCCCTCTCCCCCCTCCCCCCCCCCCAGAACCATGGACCTTGCTGTTGGTGGGAGGGCTTGCGTGCCTCAGCGATACAGATAGCCGTACCGCAGGTGCAACCCCAACGGAGGGGTATCTGTTGAGAGACCAGACAAACGTGTGGTTCCTAAAGAGGGGCAGCAGCCTTTTCGGTAGTTGCAGGGGCAACAGTCTGGATGATTGACTGATCTGGCCTTGTAACACAAAACAAAACGGCCTTGCTGTGCAGGTACTGCGAACGGCTGAAAGCAAGGGGAAACTACATCTGTAATTTTTCCCCAGGGCATGCAGCTTTAGTGTATGATTAAATGATGATGGTGTCCTCTTGGGTAAAATATTCCGGAGGTAAAACAGTCCCACATTCGGATCTCTGGGCGGGGACTACTCAAGAGGACGTCGTTATCAGGAGAAAGAAAACTGGTGTTCTACGGATCAGAGCGTGGAATATCAGGACCCTTAATCGGGCAATAGGCTAGAAAATTTAAAAAGGGAAATGGATATGTTAAAGTTAGATATAGTGGGAATTAGCGAAGTTCGGTGGCAGGAGAAACAAGACTTTGAGTAAGGTGAATACACGGTTATAAAAACAAAATCAAATAGGGGTAATGCAGGAGTAGGTTTAATAATGAATAAAAAATAGGAGTGCGGGTAAGCTACTACGAACAGCATAGTGAACGCCTCATTGTGGCTAAGACAGACACGAAGCCCACGCCTACTACAGTAGTACAAGTTTATATGCCAACTAGCTCTGCAGACGATGTAAAAATTGATGAAATGGATGATGAAATAAAAGAAATTATTCAGATAGTGAAGGGAGATGAAAATTTAATAGTCATTGGTGACTGGAATTCGATAGCAGGAAAAGGAAGAGAAGGAAACGTAGTAGGTGAATATGGATTGGGGGTAAGAAATGAAAGAGGAAGCCGCATGGTAGAATTTAGCACAGAGCATAACTTTATCATAGCTAACACTTGGGTCAAAAATCATGAAAGAAGGTTGTATACATGGAAGAAGCCTGTAGATACTAGAAGGCATCAGATAGATTATATACTGGTAAGACAGAGATTTAGGAGCCAGGTTTTAAATTGTAAGGCATTTTCAAGGTCAGATGTGGATTCTGACCACAATCTGTTGGTTATGAACTGTAGATTAAAACTGAAGAAACTGCAAAATGGTGGGAATTTTAAGAGATGGGACCTGGATAAACTGACTAAACCAGAGGTTGTACAGAGTTTCAGGGAGAGAATAAGGGAACAGCAGACAAGAATGGGGGAAAGAAATACAGAAGAAGAAGAATGAGTAGCTTTGAGGGATGGAGTAGTGAAGGCAGCAGAGGATCAAGCAGGTAAAAAGACGAGGGCTAGTAGAATTCCTTGGGTAACAGAAGAAATATTGAATTCACCTGATGAAAGGAGAAAATATAAAAATGCAATAAATGAAGCACGCAAAAAGAAATACAAACGTCTAAAAAATGAGATCGACAAGAAGTGCAAAATGGCTAACCAGGGAGGCTAGAGGACAAATGTAAGGATGTAGAGACTCACTAGGGGTAAGATAGATACTGCCCACAGGTACATTAAAGAGACATTTGGAGAAAAGAGAACCACTTGTATGAATATCAAGAGCTCAGATGGAAACCCAGTTCTAAGCAAAGAAGAGAAAGCAGAAAGGTAGAAGGAGTATATAGAGGGTCTGTACAAGGGCGATGTACTTGAGGACAATATTATGGAAATGGAAGAGGATGTAGATGAAGATGAAATAGGAGATATGACACCGAGTGAAGAGTTTTACCGAGCACTGAAAGACATAAGCCGAAACAAGACCCAAGGAGTAGACAACATTCCATTAGAACTACTGCTAGCCTTGAGAGAGCCAGCCCTGACAAAACTATACGATCGGATGAGCAAGATGTATGAGACAGGCGAAATAGCCTCAGACATCAAGAAGAATATAATAATTCCAATCCCAAAGAAAGCAGGTGTTGACAGATGTGAAAATTGCCGAACTATCAGTTTAATAAGCCACGGCTGCAAAATACTAACACGAATTCTTTACAGAAGAGTGGAAAAACTGGTAGAAGCCGACCTCGGGGAAGATCAGCTTGGATTCTATAGAAATGTTGGGACGCGTGAGGCAATACTGACCCTACGACTTGTCTTAGAAAATAGAATAAGGAAAGGCAAACCTACATTTCTAGCATTTGTAGACTTAGAGGAAACTTTTGACAATGTTGACTGGAATATTCTCTTTCAAATTCTGAAGGTGGCAGGGGTAATATATAGGGATTGAAAGGCTATTTACAATTTGTCAGAAACCAGATGGCAGTTATAAAAGTCGAGGGACATAAAAGGGAAGCAGTGGTTGGGAAGGGATTGAGACAGGGTTGTAGTCTCTCCCCGATGGTATTCAATCTGCATATTGAGCAACCAGTAAAGGAAACAAAAGGGAAATTCGGAGTAGGTATTAAGATCCATGGAGAAAAATAAAAACTTTGATGTTCGCCGATGACATTGTAATTCTGTCAGAGACAGCAAAGGACTTGGAAGAGCAGTTGAATGGAATGGACAGTGTCTTGAAAGGAGGATATAAGATAAACATCAACAAAAGCAAAACGAGGATAATGGAATTTACTCGAATTAAAGCGCGTGATGCTGCGGGAATTAGATTAGGAAATGAGCCACTTAAAGTAGTAAAGGAGTTTTGCTATTTGGGGAGCAAAATAACTGATGATGATCGAGGTAGAGAGGATATAAAATGTAGACTGGCAATGGCAAGTGTTTCTGAAGGACAGAAATTTGTTAACATCGAGTATAGATTTAAGTGTCAGGAAGACGATTCTGAAAGTATTTGTACGGAGTGTAGCCATGTATGGAAGTGAAACATGGACGATAAATAGTTAGGACAAGAAGAGAATAGAAGCTTTTGAAATATGGTGCTACAGAAGAGTGCTGAAGATCAGATGGGTAGATCACACAACTAATGAGGAGGTATTGAATAGAATTGGGGAGAAGAGGAGTTTGTGGCACAACTTGACTAGAAGAGGGGATCGGTTGTTAGGACATGTTCTGAGGCATCAAGGGATCACCAACTTAGTATTGAAAGGCAGCGTGGAGGGTAAAAGTCGAAGAGGGAGACCAAGAGATGAATACACTAAGCAGATTCAGAAAGATGTAGGCTGCAGTACGTACTGGGAGATGAAGTAGCTTGCACAGGATAGAGTAGCATGGAGAGCTGCATCAAACCAGTCTCAGGACTGAAGACCACAACAACAACACCCCCTATCTTATCACTGTTAGCTCTGTGAGGTATGACTGTGTGGTTAATTGGGAGTGTAGGTGCCATTATAAAATCAGCACAGCTTTCTTAGTTCTCGACAACAGTTTGTTCAGCTCTATTCAAAATATTGACATGCGATTGGTCAGTCAGACCAATGCGCAAACTGTGTAATTTTCCACCGAACTATTGTTCGAGTTCTCTTTTGGTAAACTGGTAGGAGGCTAAGTAACAGCCGATGGCATTTTTAGCATCCACTCGATTAGATGAAGCTTTTGGCGTCGCAGGGTCGTCTTACATGAGTAATGGCTAGCAGCCACCCCCACTCGGGAGACTGCATCAGAGCACAGTGTATGGGATGCTTTAGAAAGTTTTTAGTACCAGCAAGTCGCCGTCTGATTGTGTGAGTTAAGCACGTGCTGCTCTCAAATTAACTTGGGATTCAACATTTTGGTTGGGAATTCTGTTAGACGTTTCGATTCGTAATGTAGGTAATCATTGCAGTAATTAAACTTCGTTTTTAAGGGAGTTATGTAGCGAAATTTCAAGTATAACAATTTTATCTATTCTCGACTTAGTTTTTGGAAGGACAGCTTGGTTTTCAGTATCTACCCCGTTAGGTTTCCTCCATTGCGCTCTATAGATTTTCTTGAGCAGACTGGAAGGTCACAAGCCATATCTGACGGCAACCACTCGAAGTTCGTAGGAATTATTCGTGAATCTATCCTCTAGTATCTTCTTTCCACAGCTGTAGCGAGTACTTGGGATTTCAAGGGCTTCGCAAGAACATCCGTATCCCATCTTTTGATGGCCGACAGAATAATGTCCACAGAATTTCTTAAGGAATATACAACTATAAGAAACCATAATATTAAGGTCATTCTTGCCTATTAAATAATACCTTCATCTTAATAAATGTCGTTTTCATGGGGTATGATATGCTAGTTTTCTCGACCATATAATTTCCACCGCTCCCTTTCACCTTTTGTTTTTAATGAAAATAGCTGTCCTGTTCGTGAAATACCTTTTTAAATTATCAATGAAATTCATTCCCAGATCACTCGTACCAAACTCGTTTGCTCAGATTCTCTTGTGCCCTTTGGATAAATCATACCGTCAAATGTCATTATATTATCTTGCCGACTTCAGACTACATCGCTTTCAGTGGAATTTGTCAACAGAGATACACAAACTGTTCTTGATAAAAAGCACAGTAGCTCCACCAAGTCCAATACATATGGCCAGTGATATATTCCGCATTAGGAATAATGCCAAAGTTCAGATTTAGATTAAATCTAACTAAAAGAACGATGGGCTTCTTTTGCACTAATGTAACCAGTAATAAAACATGTGGCCAGTCTTTGATGTAAAAGAAAAACTCTGAGTGCCCAAAAATCCCAGATACACAGTTAGACTTGTTATGTGTGACATCAGGTGAATTGTGTCCCAGAATTTTAACTGGTACTTGTAACACTCCGGTTTAATCTACTGACTTATCCCGCTCGATCGGGATCTGATAGCAGCCCAAATAGATAATAATTAATGTGACCGTGTACCTAATGGGGCTGGCAATCAGATTGGACAGCTACGGAGATGTTACATTCCATTTTGTCCTTCTCAAATGCTGTAATAAAGAAATGTCTGGTGCCAAGAAGAACGACAACACAGCTTCATTAATCAATGACCTATATTCATCACAAAAACACAAAGTAAGGAGACAGCCACTGCCTTCGTCGTACAGAATTAATAACGGCTAATCTCAGCACAGGCCCTTTAGTTATTCATTATCGTCACACGCAATTTCAATCATTGTAATCCAACACTACAATCCAACACTGCAATCCAGCACTGCAATCCAAATGATGCTGGCGCGGTAGACGCGTAATTACAAATATCGGCACCAAAAATATCACTGAATCACACTAGTAATTATACCTTTTCACTGTCCCGAATATTCCTAACACAAAGGGGTTAAACCACGGCGATGGCCACTCCCTTTGTCGGTACGGTCTTGCATTCCAGCAACAGACCTCCACCCGGCTCGGCCCACAGCGCGTACCACACTACTACTATCTCAACACTCGCTCTCGCTCTCGCCACCCGACGCACACTATCGATTGTTTGTCCTGTCGACCTGTGCTGTCGCAAAACTTATAGTAAGGGCCTACGGACCCCTTACATCCCCGCCCTGGAAAACTTCTTTGAAGCCACAGGCGTAAAAGAATCGGCTAGGGAATTAGACAGCACTACATATGAACAAAACACACAGTGCAAATAAGTAATGAAATTACAATCACCAAGAAAATCCTTGACTCCGGTAGTGGGCTGCCTCTACAATAATATTCTACAAAAAGTTATTACATCTCAAAAATATGGCATTGTCCAACTAACACACAACATCAATCCTACTTACTTAACATAGCATAGTAAATATTTTTTCATAAACTTATCTTATCAAAAATTTCCAAAAACTTTTCACTTTCAAAGGTTTGTACGAGTCATTAACTACATATCTGTTATAACTTGCTATAGCAAACACAAGAAAAGAAACTAGTTGAATGCCAGCTACCCCTTTGGTATGCCGTCCTTTCAGCAGGGTTTGTGCCGTCCATACTACTATCACTCTAATTCATAATTCACTTGGCCAACACTTATAAAAGTTAAGGAAGAAATTCACAATTTATTGCTACAGCAAAGACAAGAAAACAAACTAGGTGAATGCCAGCTACCCCTTTGGTATGCCGTCCTTTCAGCGGGGTTCGTGCCATCCATACTACTACCACACTAACTTATAACTCCCTTCCCAACGCATATAAAAGTTAAGGAAGAAAAAAAAATCACAACTTATTTAAATCTTTAACACAAGCAAATTGAAATTGAGACCAAATATGACATTTATACATTGAATGCCAGCTACCCCTTTGGTATGCCGTCCTTTCAGCGGGGTTTGTGCCGTCCATACTACTATCACTCTAATTTATAACTCACTTGGCCAACACTTATAAAAGTTAAGGAAGAAATTCACAACTTGTTCATTACAGATTCCATAAATTTAAATGCTACATTGTACCGCTAAGCATGTCTTACATAATTATTTGCAACACTACAACTAATGTGGTCACCCAATGAAAACTTTTAAACTACTGATCATTTCATTTTGCCAAACATCACTTCCACATGTGAATTGTTATCAAGAAAGCTTAGATGAGAGGTACAATATCTCCTGTTATATTCACACTAATTTAAATCCACTATATGGATATTTGTCATTCATTACTCAGTGCCAGAATTCTGCTTCTAAAGCTTGACCTACGTATAACCATAACTGACTCTGATAGCTAATTGGATACATGAATTACTAATTATTCATTAGTTACACCTTGTTTTATCAGCATACTTCAGATAAACATGTATACCTACAAATAACTTGCAAACAGATGTTGCTCATGTGCTAAATGACATACTTCAATATTTCAAACATCTCATACTCCATACTCTTCATTACACATAACTTAACACCAACTTCAACTGCAAATACATATATATCTTCAACCTATATCAATCCTCCATATACTTCAACACTTCAAACCTCTCATACTCAATATACATCATTACACATAACTCCCTCAACTTAACAGCAACTTCAACTGCATATATATCTTCAACCTACATCAACTCTCCATATTCGGTGCAATAACCACATAAAAATACTACTTCAGGCTCCTTAGCCTCTCCATTCATCATATTTCACATCATTTATCCGAACAACTGTCTCCTTGTGTATTTGTTTCTTTATATGTTCATCTACTTACAAGCTGATACATTACTTCAATTTTCTTACAACAGTTTGACCTTTTCATGCCTCATAAAACAACTCTATAAAATTACCCAAATTCTTGTTTAACCAATTAGCTTACCACGACATTATGTAAACATTCGCTTTCTGATATGGTTCTCATTTTATTCCTTCTGGCATTATTAATTTTGGTTATTTACTCACAGTAAACTGAGCTTTTTTTTAAGTTATTGATTATCTGACATCTCACACTCTACATCAACAGCAACTACTACAAATTTACTACATGGTTCCTGACTGAATTACTTGGATGACCACTACCAATCCTAACTACTACACTAATTTTCTTAACCTAATGATAGAGAAAGATGGTAGAGGAGTGACACTTGAAATTAGAAATAAAGTCTCACCCAGCTGGGAGTGTACCAGTCGCCACTTGGTATACCAGCAAAAGAGTTGCTAGCTCCCTACACCTAACTTTCTTCAACTCGTACCTCTTCCTCATCTGGGTTATCCCTGTTCTCGTGTGAGTAGTACCTTTCTATGTTTTCCACGTGTTCCTTACCATGCACTCTCTTTGTCCGTGCATACTCCAACTCCACAGTGTTAGGATGACCAATTTTTATAATCCTGTATGGTCCCTTATAAACGTGGTTGAATTTATTTATTTCAGAGTTTATTTTCTTTGATTTTGCATGAACCTTTACTAGTACCAAGTCTCCCACTCGGTAAGTTATCGGTTTCACTAGCTTGTCGTGTCTTTCCTGTCTCTTCCTAGCCTTCTCCTTCATACTTAATTCCACTAGCTCCAATTTCCTTTCCCAAGTCAATGAACTTCCTGGTGGGTAGACTAGCAACTCACGAAAAATACTGTCGGGTTCTTGATTGAGCAATACTTCACATGGTGCAAACCCTGTAGAATCATGTGGGAGGTGATTCCTGACCCGCTCAAATTCTTCCAGATATTCTTTCCACGAACCATGCTTCCTATGACAGTATGTTCGGCATAAGCGGTTCAATTCCTTCATTGTTCGTTCTGCTGGGTTCGAAGCTGGCCTATACCTAGAAATGGCAATTTGCTCTATTCCGTGCTTATTTAGCATCTCTGTCCACTCCTTTGACCTAAATTGTGACCCATTATCACTCAAAATTCGCTTAGGAATACACACCTTTTGAAAATAGTCTTTCTCAAAATGGTTAATAATGGCTCTACTAGTAGCTTCCTTCAACGGGTAAAATTTTATGTACTTGGAAACCAGTTCTTCCACTACTAAGATTTGTGTGTAATTCCCTCGTGAAGCAGGAAATGGCTCAAAGAGATCCACTGCAACTATGTACTTAATTGCTGTTGGTATAATCGTATGCATATATCCTTTGTGCTGTACTGTAGTCGTTTTGGATTTTTGACAGGTGTCACATGTACTCAGTATCTTACGTATACGCCTTCCCATGTTGTTGAATGCACAATCTAACTTCAACTTTTCCAGACACTTCTTCGGTCCATAATGCGCATTACTATAGTGCGTATACCAAATTAATTTTTCTACCACATGCTCAGGCACACAGAGTTTCCAGTTCTCCTCACTCTCCTTGAGCTTACACTCCACCCTTTTCATGATACCTGGCCGTTGAGAAAATACCTTACAACGCCTGTATAATACTGTGGCTAATTCCCTCTTAGTCCCCTCATCTAGGTGTGTCATCTCTTCCAACTTTTTATTGATCTTATCCTCTTCATGTCTATTCTCTCGTGCTGATCCCTCAAGGTACATCAACACTTCTTTTTCTAGTTCCTCTTCCCTGTATCCCGTGGTGGGTTCCTCTTCATGACACAAATTTATCCTTCTGAATTCCTCCTCTTCTTCGATTGCACTCCCCGCAGCAAATCTTAATCTCTTCTCTTCTCCCTTTCTTCCTTTAACTTTGATAGTACCTTCATCAAAATTCACTACTGCATCAACTTCGTTCAACCAATCTATCCCTAAAATAATTGATGTGTTCAATCCGGCCACCACCAAGAATGTTGCTTCGTATTCTTCTCCCTCTATCTCGAAGGTAATCAACACTTGTTCTTTAATAGGTTTACTCTCACTCCACTCACCGGGAAACTAGGCAAGCTAATGTTTGCTTTTAGTATCTGTTCATATAACCTCTTGGATACTGCACATGCTTCACTTCCTGTATCGACTAATGCCTCAATATTCAGTCCACATAGCTTTATTCCTATCATGGGTAGCATGGATTCTTTGGGAATTCTACTTCTTTCTTCCAGTAGATCTTCTCTCAGATCTCCACCATTGTCGTGTCTTAGTAGGTTTACTCTGGTCCTTGTCGCTCTCACTCCTGACCAGACCTCATCTGGAGTGTCATTCAGTTTTCCGGTCCTTCCGCCTCTTCTATATGTATATGCACTGTGTCATTCATCCGCCTATCTCATCCTCTCTCATGATCTCTTGGTTCTTCATTCCTTCTCCAATCATTTCTCCATTGCCGTTCACCACCATGGTTCCTGTACCTATGGCCACCACCTCTTCCTCTATAATTTGATGAATTACCAAAATGATTCCTTGGGTCATTACTTCCCCCTCGGTTTTGATCATTAGCCTGATTGTGTTCCTGTGATCGAACAGATTCCAACTGTTCCAGTATTTCCATCAAGGCCTCCCTATCTTTAATTAGGCTCCCGGATACAGTTTCCTGCATTCTCCGGCTCATTCATCTTTTTATTGCTGATATCATTACGTCATCACTCAGGGGTTGTTCCAAAGTCTCGTTCAATTCCCACAAATGTTCGGCAATCTCTCTCAACGTTCCTCTCCATGTACTAAGTGACTTGCGGTGGAGTAGGTCCTCAATTGCTGCACACTGATGACTTTTGGACCAGTATTTCTTCAAGAATTCCTCTTCAAACTGATCATAACTAGTAGTCCCTTCCTTCTTCCTGACTCCCCAAGAGAAGGCCTCACCTTCCATTCTATCTATTGCAAATTGAATCTTGTCTGAGTCTTTAAGATGTGCTGGGAAAACTCCTTTTAACCACTTCATAAATATCATTCGGTGCAACCCTCCTTTCGGTCTAAATTTCTGCCCTGTATGATTTTGGACGTACCGATTATCACTGCTCATCAAGGTAACTACTCTACCTTCCCCTACGGTTAAAGTGGCATTGCTAATTCGCTTATCAATTTCTTCTGTCTTGCTCTCCAATTGCTGCACTCCCTGTTGTAATTGCCTGACCTCCAATGCAACCCTCTTGTTATCCTCTTCTCGTTGCATGGCTATAGCATATCTCAGATTGACAGCCAGTTGGTTTTGCCTATCTCCTATCCCCTTAACTGCATCATTGCATTGTTTCTGCATCTGTGTCACCACGGCGATTCTTTCTCCCAACTCGGCTTTAGTTTCTTCAACATCGTTTCCTTTAATGATTTGCGGAATATTTCTTCCCTTTCCCTAGCTTCTTGTAAACCTTTCTCTAATGATGTGTTATTCTCTTGTAAACTCTTTAGTGATTCTCTTGTTTCTTGTAAACCTTTCTCTAATGATTCTCGTAATATTTTTCCCTCTTCTCTAGTTTCTTGTAAACCCTTCTCTAATGATTCTCGTAACTCTTCCTTTAGTGATGCGTTATTCTCTTTTAGCAAGGCTGCCAACATCGACCATATATCTGCACCCTCTGAAACTGGCTTATTTCTCATCGTTTGTCCCGGTGTCTCGGGATAACTGGTTGAATGTGCTAATGGGCTATCTAATGACACTCCATAATCACTGATTCCTGAATCATCTCTGTCTTCCTGTCCTATCCCTTTCCTTTCAACTACTGCCTCACAAACCTGCTTATCTTCAGTAGACATGTTTGTTTATTTTTAATGCACAGGTAAGTAATATAGAATAACCTCTAGTAACCCAAAAACACTCCTAATTACCATGAAACTAATCAAACAGTACCTGAAGTATTTTTCAATTAATCCCTAAATTGATACAATATGCAGGAGCATCGAACATAACAACTCTCAAAACCTAATCACTTCAAACATTAATTTTCACATACACAGCTTATGTAAAATGTTTTAAATAAGATAAATCATACCATTCATAAAATCTATACATATAAAATCCCCCAAAATAATAAGCATATCTGTATTATTATCATTTAGACAGCGCAGTATGCATAAATAAGTAGGCTCAATTTCAGAGTATTTTTCGCAAACTTTTCGGAAATTACTGCAATTGGGCACTTTTCCTAACACGCAATTCAGTTTACATACGTTAATTTACCGTGAAAACTGCACATTGCAATTTAATGTTATGTCAACCAGTCGTCTCCACTCACCAACCGACGTTACCACGAGTCGCGATGTTTTGACGTTTGAAGTGGGCGTGGCGCTGTACTGCCGCCGGAACTGCATGAGGTCTCGCTGTGGTGGGACGTCGTAGTTCTCAGCCGGCCGCTCCATGGCGCTGCAGGCGGGCGTAGTTTTGTAGTTCGGCTGCTAGATGTCGGGACGGCGCTCGGTGTAGTGCGTCTGTGCTTGAACTACTCTTTGCACAGGTAGTTGGGATGATGTGTGAAATCACCTCGCAGATCGAAACTCTTTGGCACAACTGCTACATGGGTCTGTGTGACATCACTCAACAATTGCGTCGCCACACGAATTGTCGTCCGCATACCAGTTTATGGGTCCGCATGAAGCTGTCTGAATTTCACTATTCAAAAAACAATTTCAGTCACAATATTACTATTAAACACTTCTGTAAAGCTTTCGTGACGAATTCTTGGCCCGTTTGTCGTGATAATGTTCACACGTGTCTTTCTTTGGTGTTCACTTTTCACAGTTTTTCGCGCGGATTTACGCATTTGCACATTATAACACAGTTTATTGACACTATTATTCTTATCTAAAATGGCAAGAAAAAGTTTAGTCACAATCGTAAGGTGCTATTACTTCGTATTGTTCAAAATGCACTGTTTCTTGTCGCGATTTGAAAGTTTATGCTCTGTCTCGATCCAACATTGGAAAATTTTTTCTCACGTTAAATAAGATAATATTTACCTATTGTTCTTTATGATTCGTCCGAAAATTGCACTTGTCCTTTCACGGTGAGCCAAGGGTGTAACACTCCGGTTTAATCTACTGACTTATCCCGCTCGATCGGGATCTGATAGCAGCCCAAATAGATAATAATTAATGTGACCGTGTACCTAATGGGGCTGGCAATCGGATTGGACTGCTACGGAGATGTTACATTCCGTTTTGTCCTTCTCAAATGCTGTAATAAAGAAATGTCTGGTGCCAAGAAGAACGACAACACAACTTCATTAATCAATGACCTATATTCATCACAAAAACACAAAGTAAGGAGACAGCCACTGCCTTCGTCGTACAGAATTAATAACGGCTAATCTCAGCACAGGCCCTTTAGTTATTCATTATCGTCACACGCAATTTCAATCATTGTAATCCAACACTACAATCCAACACTGCAATCCAGCACTGCAATCCAAATGATGCTGGCGCGGTAGACGCGTAATTACAAATATCGGCACCAAAAATATCACTGAATCACACTAGTAATTATACCTTTTCACTTTCCCGAATATTCCTAACACAAAGGGGTTAAACCACGGCGATGGCCACTCCCTTTGTCGGTACGATCTTGCATTCCAGCAACAGACCTCCACCCGGCTCGGCCCACAGCGCGTACCACACTACTACTATCTCAACACTCGCTCTCGCCACCCGACGCACACTATCGATTGTTTGTCCTGTCGACCTGTGCTGTCGCAAAACTTATAGTAAGGGCCTACGGACCCCTTACATACTGCACACTGGTTAGTAGGTGCAGAGTTTTCTAAAAATCATAATGAATTGTTCGTAAATGCATATCCACTCGTTTGCTTCAGCCTAATTACCAGTAAAACATAGCGAGGTAATATGCGTAACTTTTCAGAACGATTTTCAGTACGTAATAATTGCAGATGACATAGTTACAACATATATTAACATGCAATTTCTCCAAGTGTTTTTCTCCTTGATGTGCTCAAAATGTGCAGAAGGTGTAACGGAATGGACGTGGGGAGACGGAAAGAGTAGTGGTGAGGGGTGGGGAGAGGGGAGAAGGATAGTAAGGGAACTGAATTAGTCCGAATCATCTCAAGTTCGTCATAACACATTTTCTAGGAAATGGTATCATGATTTACGGTGGATTGCGATATGTGGCTTTTTGTATACGGTATATCTGAAAATGAATCTAACCTTCAGTGAGTTTCATATTAACAGAAAGTGACGTATGCACTGAGAATGAACCGAGTTGGGCAAGCCTCTGTAACACCGTGCAAGTACCTTGTACTCAGCGATTTTCAAGGTCTCGCGCTTTGGCTCCAGTTCACCTTCGGAGTATAGAGGACTCGGCGAACTACTTACACTGGCCATGTGACCACACACGTCTACAGGTAAGCAAGCGCCCTGTATACGGAACTCGCCTTACCGTGCTGACGTCAGGTAAATGTGAAGTTTTTCTTTTAAAACCGTCTACGATCAAAAAAATATTTGCTCACGTACAATCTTCTTTAGTTAAGGTCAAAATAAGTGTCACGTACATACTGGTAGCACTATTTACGTAACGCAAATTGGAATGCCTTATGTCATCAATAATACAGGGTGGGGCAAATGTAATTGCGCGGTCGAGTGGATATGACTGCACATGAGTGTACGCATATAACCACATAACCGTGATGTGCATACCACGTGTACGCCCGCCACGTGATCCACACCGGTTCAATGCGGGCTGCGTCAGTGAGAGTGGAGCAGTGCAAAGCGGACGATGGTACTCACAGTGGAACAGTGTTCGTTGTTGAAAGTTACGAGATAACAAAGTCGTGGAAACTGTGGGTCAGTTGTTTGGTGAGAAGTTCAGTGGTTTCAGAGCAAAGAGTGCCACGCAACGCTTAGTCCGAGAATGGTGTCACACACGATCTGTTTTGAACAGGTCAAAAAACCGTTCAGAAACGTGCCCACACACTAGAAAATGTAGCTGCAATTCACTAGAAAATACTTCAGAGTCCTACCAAATCAACCTGACACCTGTTGCAAGAGATCGGGATGTCACGACGACCATGTGGACGAATACTCCAACTCGACCTGCACATGCATCCCTAACGAATTTCTCTTGTTCATGCGTTACAACTGGCAGATGGTCCTCAGCGCCTCCTCTTTTGTGAATGGATGTTCACTGAGATAACACTGAATGACTTGCCATGGATCTGTTCTTTATGTGTGATGAAGCATGGTTTCACTTGAGTGGTTATGTCAACTCACAGAATCATAGGTTCCCAGCAGCGGAGGGTCCTCATAACTTCCGCGAACCACCTCTGCATGATCAGAAGGTTGGGGTTTGGTGTGCAGTGTCTGCACGCCGCATTACTGGTCCCATCTTCGTTCATCAGATTTCGGCGCGTTACATTGCCAACATTTTGAAACCATCTGTGGCACCATTGACGGAGCAGGATAAGACCTATAGTTACTTCCTATAGGGCGGAGAAACTGCCCATACAACCGGCCGAACAGTGGAGCGTATTTACAAAATCTTTAAGCCTGAAAGAGTTATTAGCACAGTTCAATATGGTTGCGTCACCAGGTCAGTGTGCGATTACTTTGTGTGGGGAGCTCTCCAGCGTAAGGTGTATCGCAACAACACTCATAGGCTTTAAGAAACGCAGCGGAACGCTTCGGATGAGACGGTAGCAATTTCAGCAGTCCAGCTTCGATTCAACTTCAGGAACTTGCTGATCAGTGCCCAAAAAGGCCAAGAGATTAATGGTGGGCACTTTCAACATCTGCTATAGTCAGATTTCCTTTCTTTGTACCCTGGAACTATGTTCTCTGGGACGCTTTTACTTGCAAAACCCTGAATTGACAAACCCTGACAGTCGGATCTCTGTTCTCCGGGTCACTTTTATTTGTCCTACCCTGCATTTAAAGCCTCTGACAGTCGGAGCGATGGACTTTGCACTCTCAGGTGCCGACCATAACCCAAGCAGATATTTTGGGCGTAAAGAGTGGGGTGGCATCGTGGTTCCTGACGATTTAAACCTCCATTCATCCTTTACAATTTTCGTTTTCCGTAGAGTCTCTGATTCACCCGAAGTTCATTCCGGGTAGGTAGTTGAAAACGAAAATCCCGGTCATTTCGTCAACCGAGGTACCTCTGTCTGTAATAACCTCAACGCAAACGTAATTTTCACACTCAAATATTATGCTTCCTTCCTATTGCGCACACATTCCTCTCTATCTGATAAAGCTTTTTAAGATAGAGAACAGGTTGCGATGCTATTCGTTGTAAATATGACTTACCACGGTATCTCACTGAACTGGGGGCTGTTACTCTCAGTTTGTATCGACCAGTCTTGTTGGTCAGTGCTCAGCTTACCCCAAGCAACCATAAGAAAACCGCTCCTTTTCGCTTTTATTGCAGTGCAATAGACAATCACACTGTTAGAGTGTCTGACTTACTGAAATAGATCACGCCTGATAAGGCTGTTAATGTTTTCATGCCCTAAGAAAACATCATGTATAGCATTGGTTCAAATGGTTCAAATAGCTCTGAGCACTATGGGACTTAACTTCTGAGGTCATCAGTCCCCTAGAACTTAGAACTATTTAAACCTAACGAACCTAAGGACATCACACACATCCATGCCCGAGGCAGGATTCGAACCTGCGACCGTAGCGGTCGCGCGGTTCCAGACTGTAGCGCCTAGAACCGCTCGGCCACACCGGCCGGCTCATGCATAGCATTGTCATCTGTTCTTAACTATAACTGTGATTTTGACAGTTTCGAATAGAAGAGTGCAAATGCTTATATGATTCATTTAATAGCTGAAGTACACAGCTCATTGTTTCCGTTACACCCACACTGCTCATCTAACCGTAATTTTGTATCAACACCAGAATAAACCAAAATTGTAATTTATGTTACATATAATATTTAACACAACACTTCTACACATTAATACTGGTGTTTTTAGTGGCCTACGCATAACTGCACGTTCACCCACTGTCACCGGTAGACATCACTTAACTAATAATTGCTCGATGATACCCCAAAGTATTGGGTCTCCGAGACAAGATCGAAAGTGCCAAGATCCAAAATTATGTTAAACAAAAGGAGAAACTACTAGCAAAAATGTTGTTGTTGTTGTGGTCTTCAGTCGTGAGACTGGTTTGATGCAGCTCTCCATGCTACTCTATCCTGTGCAAGCTTCTTCATCTCCCAGTACCTACTGCAACCTACATCCTTCTGAATCTGCTTAGTGTATTCATCTCTTGGTCTCCCTCTACGATTTTTACCCTGCACGCTGCCCTCCAATGCTAAATTTGTGATCCCTTGATGCCTCAGAACATGTCCTACCAACCGATCCCCTCTTCTAGTCAAGTTGTGCCACAAACTTCTCTTCTCCCCAATCCAATTCAACACCTCCTCATTAGTTATGTGATCTACCCATCTAATCTTCAGCATTCTTCTGTAGCACCACATTTAGAAAGCTTCTATTCTCTTCTTGTCCAAACTAGTTATCGTCCATGTTTCACTTCCATACATGGATACACTCCATACAAATACTTTCAGAAACGACTTCCTGACACTTAAATCTATACTCGACGTTAACAAATTTCTCTTCTTCAGAAACGATTTCCTTCCCATTGCCAGTCTACATTTTATATCCTCTCTACTTCGACGATCATCAGTTATTTTACTCCCTAAATAGCAAAACTCCTTTACTACTTTAAGTGCCTCATTTCCTAATGTAATTCCCTCAGCATCACCCGATTTAATTTGACTTCATTCCATTATCCCCGTTTTGCTTTTGTTGATGTTCATCTTATATCCTCCTTTCAAGACACTGTCCATTCCGTTCAACTGCTCTTCCAAGTCCTTTGCTGTCTCTGACAGAATTACAATGTCATCGGCGAACCTCAAAGTTTTTACTTCTTCTCCATGGATTTTAATACCTACTCCGAATTTTTCTTTTGCTTCCTTTACTGCTTGCTCAATATACAGATTGAATAACATCGGGGAGAGGCTACAACCCTGTCTCACTCCTTTCCCAACCACTGCTTCCCTTTCATGCCCCTCGACTCTTATAACTGCCATCTGGTTTCTGCACAAATTGTAAATAGCCTTACGCTCCCTGTATTTTACCCCTGCCACCTTCAGAATTTGAAAGAGGGTATTCCAGTTAACATTGTCAAAAGCTTTCTCTAAGTCTACAAATGCTAGAAACGTAGGTTTGCCTTTCCTTAACCTTTCTTCTAAGATAAGTCGTAAGGTTAGTGTTGCCTCACGTGTTCCAACATTTTTGCGGAATCCAAACTGATCTTCCCCGAGGTCCGCTTCTACCAGTTTTTCCATTCGTCTGTAAAGAATTCGCGTTAGTATTTTGCAGCTGTGACTTATTAAACTGATAGTTCGGTAATTTTCACATCTGTCAACACCTGCTTTCTTTGGGATTGGAATTATTATATTCTTCTTGAAGTCTGAGGGTATTTCGCCTGTCTCATACATCTTGCTCACCAGATGGTAGAGTTTTGTCATGACTGGCTCTCCCAAGGCCATCAGTAGTTCTAATGGAATGTTGTCTACTCCCGGGGCCTTGTTTCGACTCAGGTCTTTCAGTGCTCTGTCAAACTCTTCACGCAGTATCTTATCTCCCATTTCGTCTTCATCTACATCCTCTTCCATTTCCATAATATTGTCCTCAAGTTCATCGCCCTTGTATAAACCCTCTATATACTCCTTCCACCTTTCTGCCTTCCCTTCTTTGCTTAGAACTGGGTTTCCATCTGAGTTCTTGATATTCATACAAGTGGTTCTCTTCTCTCCAAAGGTCTCTTTAATTTTCGTGTAGGCAGTATCTATCTTACGCCTAGTGAGACAAGCCTCTACATCCTTACATTTGTCCTCTAGCCATCCCTGCTTAGCCATTTTGCACTTCCTGTCGATCTCATTTTTGAGACGTTTGTATTCCTTTTTGCCTGCTTCATTTACTGCATTTTTATATTTTCTCCTTTCATAAATTAAATTCAATATTTCTTCTGTTACCCAAGGATTTCTATTAGTCCTCGTCTTTTTATCTACTTGATCGTCTGCTGCCTTCACTACTTCATCCTTCAGAGTTACCCATTCTTCCTCTACTGTATTTCTTTCCCCCATTCCTGTCAATTGTTCCCTTATGCTCTCCCTGAAACTCTCTACAACCTCTGGTTCTTTCGGTTTATCCAGGTCCCAACTCCCTAAATTCCCACCTTTTTGCAGTTTCTTCAGTTTCAATCTGCAGTTCATAACCAATAGATTGTGGTCAGAATCCACGTCTGCCCCTGGAAATGTCTTACAATTTAAAACCTGGTTCCTAAATCTCTGTCTTACCATTATATAATCTATCTGATACCTTTTAGTATCTCCAGGATTCTTCCAGGTATACAACCTTCTTTTATGATTCTTGAACCAAGTGTTAGCTATGATTAAGTCATGCTCTGTGGAAAATTCTAAAAGGCGGCTTCCTCTTTCATTTCTTCCCCCCATCCATATTCACCTACTATGTTTCCTTCTCTCCCTTTTCCTACTGACGAATTCCAGTCACCCATGACTATTAAATTCTCGTCTCCCTTCACTACCTGAATAATTTCTTTTATCTCGTCATACATTTCATCTATTTCATCATCATCTGCAGAGCTAGTTGGCATATAAACTTGTACTACTGTAGTAGGCATGGGCTTTGTGTCTATCGTGGCCACAATAATGCGTTCACTATGCTGTTTGTAGTAGCTAACCCGCACTCCTATTTTTTTATTCATTATTATACCTACTCCTGCATTACCCCTATTTGATTTTGTTTTTATAACCCTGTATTCACCTGACCAAAAGTCTTGTTCCTCCTGCCACCGAACTTCACTAATTCCCACTATATCTAACTTTAACCTATCCATTTCCCTTTTTAAATTTTCTAACCTACCTGCCCGATTAAGGGATCTGACATTCCACGCTCCGATCCGTAGAACGCAAGTTTTCAAATGGTTCAAATGGCTCTGAGCACTATGCGACTTAACTTCTGAGGTCATCAGTCGCCTAGAACTTAGAACTAATTAAACCTATCTAACCTAAGGACATCACACACATCCATGCCCGAGGCAGGATTCGAACCTGCGACCGTAGCTGTCCCGCGGTTCCGGACTGAGCGCCTAGAACCGCTAGACCACCGCGGCCAACGCCAGTTTTCTTTCTCCTGATAACGACGTCCTCTTGAGTAGTCCCCGCCTGGAGATCCGAATGGGGGACTATTTTACCTCCGGAATATTTTACCCAAGAGGACGCCATCATCATTTAATCATACAGTAAAGCTGCATTTCCTCTGGAAAAATTACGGCTGTAGTTTCCCCTTGCTTTCAGCCGTTCGCAGTACCAGCACAGCAAGGCCGTTTTGGTTAATGTTACAAGGCCAGATCAGTCCATCATCCAGACTGTTGCCCCTGCAACTACTGAAAAGGCTGCTGCCCCTCTTCAGGAACCACACGTTTGTCTGGCCTCTCAACAGATACCCCTCCGTTGTGGTTGCACCTACGGTACGGCCATCTGTATCGCTGAGGCACGCAAGCCTCCCCACCAACGGCAAGGTCCATGGTTCATGGGAAGGGGGGGGGGGGGGCAAGCAAAAATATCTGCTTAAAATAAGAGCACGGGAATCTACGTTGTGGCACTCATGCACATCTTTAATGTGCTATGTTTATCTTCCTGTTGTCCCCGGAGCATGTGATGTTCGTAGGGCATTTAAAAGGTACCGCCAGAGCTGGGAAGTGTTCAGTAGCCGGTTGTTCACAAAAAAGACCAGAATACAATTTGAAACCACTATTTCATATGTATATTTACACTCAGCAATGTAACAACGACTGTCGACTGTAAGTGCTCTCATTTCTCTGCTCTTTCCATCGTTACTTTACGAGATATACCGCAGAGAAAGTAACTTGCTGCCTGACTGTTCTCGGGACGTCCACGCTCGATATTTTAACAGAAAACCTGTGTACAACGCACAATACCTCTTGTGGGGCGTCTCCCATTGGAGTTTGACCACCAGTGAAACGATCTCGCGTTTGCTGAACGGACCCGTTACATAACGGGATGCTCTTCTTTGGACCTTCTGTAACTACTCTACTTCAAAATCGTTCAAATGGCTCTGAGCACTATGGGACTTTACATCTGAGGTCATCAGTCCCCTAGACTTAGAACTAGTTAAACCTAACTAACCTAAGGACATCACACACATCCATGCCCGAGTCAGGAATGGAACCTGTGACTGTAGCAGCTGCGTGCTGTTCCGCACTGAAGGGCCTAGAACCGCTCGGCCACAGCGGCCGGCCAACTCCTCTAGTAATCCAACCTAGTGATGGTACTCAAGAATCGGTAAAAGAGTGCGAATATAATTATTTCATGCATGAATTACATTTCCTTACGATTCTCTCGGTGTGTCTCAGACTGACATCTGTTTTTCTTGCAACTTTATAAGCGCATTTCACTTCAGATCGTCTCGGATGAGTACTTCTAGATATTTTATGATTATTAATGTTTTCAATGGATAGTAGCCAATATTGAAATCGAACAGTAATGGGTCATTCTATCTATTTACATGCTATACATTCGATTTATTTACTTTTAGGGTCAACTGCAAATCCGTGCATCAATCGTTGATCTCTGTAAGTCTCAGTCACTTTGCTACACTTTCCTGACATTGTAGCTTCCCTGTATACAACAACAAACTCCAAGAACAGCCTCACCGAGCTCCGCCATATTATTTACATATATCATGAACAGAAAAAGCTCTGCAGCACGCCATTCGAGTGCTCCTAATGTTTGTTTACTTCTGCAAACTCATCATAATTGAACTCTCCCCGCTAGGAAAGTCTAAATTCAATCTGAAACCTGCTCGTATGCTCTACAAGCTATTGACAGCCC
Organism: Schistocerca serialis cubense; assembly: GCF_023864345.2. Lineage (NCBI taxonomy): Eukaryota > Metazoa > Arthropoda > Insecta > Orthoptera > Acrididae > Schistocerca > Schistocerca serialis. Next base: position 771,538,344 of record NC_064641.1, on the reverse strand, counting down.
AGCTAGTCTAGTCATCTTGTAACGTCCCCCCGGCTAGTGTGTAGTTAAAAATGGTTTAAATATCTGTGAATATCTTGCTTTCGGTGTCCCTCGACGACTGCATACATGAGCTAATATATGCTTGTTCAATAAATACCGGATTTCACTACAATGATATGCCGGCCTTGTGGCCGAGCGGTTCTAGGCGCCTCAGTCCAGAACCCCGCTGCTGCTACGGTCGCAGGTTCTACTCCTGCCTCGGGCATGGATGTGTGTGATGTCCTTAGGCTAATTAGTTAGGTTTAAGTAGTTCTAAGTTTAGGGGACTGATGACCTCAGATGTTAAGTCCCATAGTGCTTAGAGCCATTTTAACTACAATGTTGAAGGCCACAACTGAAGTAAAGTAAGTACGTAGATTTATTCACTTCAAAACCTGTATCTTATGAGCTCATGATCAATCTTCGGTGTAATAAGCCTCGTTGTTACTACTACAGCTAACCGATGGTAGCACATACTACACTGGCATTATTAAATAGTCCATATGCAGTAATCTGATAGAAATGCGGGTGTGAGGTCCATTGTATTGTTCAACACTAATACTCAACAAAGTACGAATATAAAGTCACATATCATTCTCCCTTTTGCAATATTAGCTCAAACCTTTTAACACTCCGAAATAATCCGTCACTGCACTGTTCTAATATGCTGTTTTAGACAATGGCCAACCCACGAGTTGCTCTATTATAAATCCAAACACGACTCACGCACCAAGAACTTACCTCAACTGTACACACAGATCTGTCCTCTAGAGGGTCCATCACTCATTCGCCCTAACAATACTCGAGGCCAAGTATTTATACTCTTCCTACAATGTACTACTGGTTATAATAACGCAAAACATAATTTATAATATGAAATAGTTTAACAACATTATCAAACATCTATAATATTCCCTACTTGGTTAGAACAAGTTTACGACTTTTCTGAACACATAAAAATCACATTAATATTCAAATTGCAGAAATAAGCTTTCTAACAGTACTAAACGATCAATTATCCATATTTTGTTGATTAGGCACGAGATTTAATTCCTACCGTTTACAGATGACGAGAACGAAATATATTATTCTTTTATCTAAACATTTTCCATATATTAATTTCCTCAATCTGATTTTGATTCTTTATGGTAAAAAGGGTATTGTAACAACTATTGTTGGGTATTGTTATTATTCATCTAAAAGCCTTTTTCCTATTAACGAAAAGTAATTGAATTTAATTAGTGCTGGAGATATAAGAGTATTGATCTAGTAATACATAATGCAGGGGTGGTAACCATAAGCCTGGAATGTTAAAATCTCTCACAGGAAATGCCTATGGCAGCAGGTGAACAATAACTGCCTCACATCAGCCAACCACCTGATCTCTTTTAAATATTGCTCAAAATCGCACCACACAAATAGAATAAAGCGCGTTTTTGTGCATATCAGCTTAGGTTTCACAGTACTTTAGGAACTTTCCAGATGTTCCTCAGTGGAAAGAGTTACTGGAATGGCTTTAAAAGATTATATTTCTATGTTCAGGTTAGGTCGGGAAAATTCTCATTCTTTACATTTCGCCAATAATTAGTTTTGGTCAGTGCCTACAGTCAGATCTATTGAAATGAAACAAAAATTTCTTTTAAATTGTAAGAGTCGATATATTGGGTTGCTGCATAAGTTCGTAAATTTTTTTTGTAAGTTTAATAACCATAATAGATACACATAACAGAGACTATAGTCATCAATAGTCTACCAGTGCTGCGGCAACTTTCCGATTCAGTGACTGCAGAAAGCTCATGGTTTTGAGGCGCAGAACTCGTCGAGACATTTTCGGAGCGCATTTTCATCTGGAAAGTAAGTTCCTTGATTCTTGTTCGATAGAGAGGGGAAATACTTATAGTATTTTTTGTCAGTCTAGCAGAATGCGAGCGGGCATTATCGTAGAGTAGCATCACTTCACGCAGTCTTCCTGGTCATTGTTCTTGCATTGCGTCTGCAAGACATTTCTGTTGTTGAGAATAAATGACAGCAGTGATGGTTACACCTCGGGAAACCAATCCGCAGAGCACCACACCGTCACTGTTCCACCTGATGTATAAGGTTGCGGATGCACGCAGGTCTTTGTATAGGGAGTTTCTGCTTTGTTTGGACTCGACTATTCCTTTCTTTTCCTTACGTTAGCTTACAGACACCATTTCTTCTCACCAGTGATGATACGGGATAGCAATGGTCGGTGTTGTTCACTAGCCAACTAATAACAAGCAGGCAGAGATAAACAAGTGTCACCCACTGATTTTGTGATTTTGGTTTAGAGAATGCGGTACCCACACACCCAATTTTTGAACCTTATCCACTGTATGCAAATGTCTCATGATGGTGGGTTGATCACAGTTCCTCACATTTACCAGTTCTCGAGTACATTGTCATAGATCATTGTGGATTACCTCGTTTAAACGATCTTTATCAAACTCCAAAGGTCTTTCTGAACATGAAGAGTCACTAATATCAAAACGATCCTCCTTGAAACGAGAAATCTTGTCGTGATTTGTTCAGTGGCACTATCTCCATATACAGTGCGAATGTTTTTGGCAGCCTCTGCTGCTGTCTCCCCTCTACTGAGGTCGAACAGAAAGATATGTCGGAAATGTTCCGATTTCTCCACTTGACACTCGATTTTTCTAGCATCCACAGCATCACTTTCCATCTCCAAATGACAAAATGACAATATTGAAACTCAAATAGCAACACTGAAATACAAATAAAAAATGACACTCGATAAATAAACCCATAGCAACCCGAATACCAACATGTAAATCAGTAAGAGTAACACATAGGACATGGTAATATACGGTGCGTATCATACTATCCCATACTAAAATATTCAACACGAAGTATTACGTCACAATTACACCATACAGTAACACTGCATCACCGGGCACTGAGGACAAAAGGGACACTTAAGCTGCAAGCTGCACAGGAGGCTTCTCCTAAAAGCCTTTAGGTGGAACTTAACTCCAGTGTTTGTTGTGCTCAGGAAGGATTGCCTCATGCAAGGATTGCCTCATGCAAAGTCTGATAGATAGCGAGAGGGATGCCGCCAAGTCGCGAGCACCTACAAGACACTTGAGCAAAGCACAGTCATCGCAATTACCTACAACTGGGTTTGTTGTTGCGTGGCTGATTCTTTACAACTGAGCAATGTAGACAAACGAAGCAAAGCTCAGCGATATACAGGTACAATTGATTAGGGAGACAACACTGGCAACCAGATCGTATTTTCACTCTGCACGAAGACTGGAAGGCATGGTTATGCAGCAACAGTCATTCATTAGCAGGTTTTACCAATTGCTCCCACCAATGACAAAGTCGGTACAAAAGAAAATTCTGGGTTCAAATGGCTCTAAGCACTATGGGACTTAACATCTGAGGTCATCAGTCCCCTAGACTTAGAACTACTTAAACCTAACGACATCACACACATCCATGCCCGAGGCAGGATTCGAACCTGCGACCGTAGCAGCAGCGCGGTTCCGAACTGAAGCGCCTAGAACAGCTCGGTCACAACGGCCGACAAAATTCAGCCCGCTGAAGAACAGAACGAGGGAGATCATAGGCAAAACTGTCATGTAGGAGCAACCAGGTGACGATCAGTCGGTCAGTGATCAGTCATTCTGTCAGTCGAGTAGTGGGTCATGTAGTGAATAATATGAACAGTTTTCCGCAGAACTCAGAAGCACCAGTGGCTCTCTTGCAGATGGCGGACAGATGCGCTGAAATATAGTCACATTGATTTCAGAACCTTCAGAACTATGCTCCAAGACAACCTGTTTGGCCTCAATGATTTTAAGGCAGCCATGGGATTTCGAGGAGGCAATGCATCCGATTTCAGTTCTTTTCCCATTCGAACAAGTATCCAAAGAGGGCGCATGGATCGAAAGGTCTACAGTCAATTGGAAAAACCATTTTGTAAGAAGTGTTGTTATAGTCTTTTACCGGTGTAATAATACTGCATTTACACAAATAAAGGAGTTAAAAACATTTTTCTTATTGACAAAAATTGTCCTAGATGCACTGTTTCGCCATCCATGAAAATTTTGACGCTAGTAATGTTCAGAGGTGGAGTTCAAACTCCCTTGTGATAGGTATTGTTATAGAGATGTAGCTGAAAATGTCGACCGTTTTCATCAATCCACGACTGTCATCTGCGTCAGACAGTTGTCTAACACACTCAAGCCAATCACGTGTTCCACGAATAATGCACTGTTTATGGGTCACATAAAATTGCTCATTAGATATATTGTGTATCACGTCAACACTCCCAATCGAGTTTCTATTTGTCTCGTGACTGAGAATGTTGACGTGGTACAATGTACCTAATGAGTAATTTCACGTAATTGACATATAACTGCCTTTGATAATGATAGAAAATCGAAACGCGTAAAGTGTCTTTGGAAATAAAAAGTGTGTGGTCAAGACATAAGAAAAGTTATTAAACTGCATCCAAATGGCCACTTCGTCTCACAGCATTTTCATGCAAATTGAAGCTGAAGTGGAGAAGTTAGTGATGTCGGATGTTGGGGTTTGGAGCGATGTCGATGTTCTCACTCATGCCGAATGTTTTCCATTACGTGCACGCCAGTTCATTTCAGGATTATTATTGTCCTCAAACAACTGCTGCTTTATGACAGGTAGAATTCTCATGCTGCAACAATCATCGTCCCCGAACGGTTCCCCTGTCGTACGCAGTACACAATGATGTAAAATGCATATACAGGTTGGTCGGAAATTCTCGTTACAGACTTCTAAGACTTGTCGAGGGGAGTGAGTACGTCGTATTTTGAATAGGAACCCATGTCCGGAAACGTCATCCAACGAGATTACAGAGTGTCAAAGTTATAGACGCGGGCATCTGTAAATGTACTTATACACAGGGTGATACCGTGATGACGTTACAGACTTTCTAGGATGATGGAGAACGATAAATGTATTAATTTGAAGTAAGAATCCCCGCACCGGAAACGAACGAGTCGAAAGTTATAAACAAAAACCGTTCTGATACCTCTGAAGTTGAATACACGTACCGGTTCTTGTGATGCGAATAGTGTAGGGTTAGTAACTTTCAGTGGTGGTAGTGTGGACAAAAACGAGAAAAAAGTCCAATAAATGTGGACTCTAAAGTGCGTACCTTAACAGCTATGAACACTTGCTCATTAGAGGAGATGTGTTTCACATTAGCGAAGATGAACGAATGGTCATAGCTCCTCAGGTATGCAATTTAGAGCCCACGTTTATTGGACATTTTTTCTCGTTTTTGTCCACACTACCACCACTGAAAGTTACCAACCCTACACTATTCCCAACACAAGAACCGGTACGCGTATTCAACTGTCAGAGGTATCAGAAAGGTTTTTGTTTATAACTTTCGACTCGTTCGTTTCCGGTACAGGGATCCTTACTTCAAATTAATACATTTATCGTTCTCCATCATCCTAGAAAGTCTGTAACATCATCGCGGAATCACCCCGTGTATACGTACATTTACAGACGCCCGCGCCTATGACTTTGACGCTCTGTAGTCTCGTAGGATGACGTTTCCGGACATGGGCTCCTATTCTAAGTATTATGTACTCACTCCCCTCTACAAGTCCTAGAAGTCTGAAACGGGAATTTATGACCACCCTGTATATCGTTCCGCTTTTAGCATTTGCTTATGCGCAAAGAGGGGACCACTTCCGAACAAGGAGAAACGCCTCAATACCGTAACACCGCCATCTCACTGTTGGCACCACACATGACTGCAGGTAATGTTTCCTAGGCAAACGCCAAACTCAGAACTTTCCATCAGATTGGCACAGGGCGTAGAGTGATTCATCATCTGTCCAGTGGTGTTGCTCATTACTCCCCGTCAAGCGCCAATTATCACTGACAACAGATATGTGTGACTTACAAGAAATTGATTGACCACTGTTCTACAATATTTTTAAATCTCTACACACTGCCCTTGTGCTAGCTGCATAGCTGGCAGCAGTTTGTGACTTACGAAAACTTATTTCATCTGATCTGATGCAATGTTGTACAACTACCCTTCGCAATGCTGGACGATCCCTGTTTGTCAGTACACGCGACCTGCCTAGTATCGGCTTAGCTGTGATTGTTCCTTTGGCTTCCACTTCAGAATTATATCACCTACAGTCAACTTGGATAGTTTTAGCACGATTTAAATGTCTACTTCTACATCTACATCTACATCTACATGGATACTCTGCAAATCACATTCAAGTGCCTGGCAGAGGGTTCATCGAACCACCTTCACAATACTCTATTATTCCAATCTCGTATAGCGCGCGGAAAGAACGAACTCCTATATCTTTCCGTGCGAGCTCTGGTTTCCCTTATTTTATCATGGTTATCGTTCCTCCCTATGTAGGTCGGTGTCAACAAAATATTTTCTCATTCGGAGGAGAAAGTTGGTGATTGGAATTTCGTGAGAAGATTCCGTCGCAACGGAAAACGTCTTTCTTTTAATGATTTCCAGCCCAAATCCTGTATCATTTCTGTGACACTCTCTCCCATATTTCGCGATAATACAAAACCTGCTGCCTTTCTTTGAACTTTTTCGATGTACTCCGTCAGTCCTATCAGGTAAGGGTCCCACACCGCGCAGCAATGTTCTAAAAGAGGACGGACAAGCGTAGTGTAGGCAGTCTCCTTAGTAGATCTGTTACATATTCTAAGTGTCCTGCCAATAAAACGCACTCTTTGGTTTTCCTTCCCCACAACATTTTCTATGTGTTCCTTCCAATTTAAGTTGTTCGTAATTGTAATACCTAGGTATTTAGTTGAATTTACGGCCTTTAGATTAGACTAATGTATCGTGTAACCGAAGTTTAACAAGTTCCTGTTAGCACTCATGTGCATGACCTCACACTTTTCGTTATTTAGGGTCAAAAGCCACTTCTCGCACCATTCCGATATCTTTTCTAAATCGTTTTGCAGTTTGTTTTGGTCTTCTGATGACTTTATTAGTCAATAAACGACGGCGTCATCTGCAAAAAATCGAAGGCGGCTGCTCAGATTGTCTTCCAAATCGTTTATATAGATAAGGAACAGCAAAGGTCCTATAACACTACCTTGTGGAACGCCAGAAATCACTTCTGTTTTACTCGATGACTTTCCGTCAGTTACTACGAACTGTGACCTCTCTGACAGGAAATCACAAATCCAGTCACACAACTAAGACGATATTCCATAAGCTCGCAATTTCTCTACGAGCCGCTTGTGTGGTACAGTGTCAAAAGCCTTATGGAAATCCAGAAATACGGAATCGACCTGAAATCCCTTGTCAATAGCACTCAACACTTCATGTGAATAAAGAGCTGGTTGTGTTTCACAGGAACGATGTTTTCTAAACCTATGTTGACTGTGTGTCAATAGACCGTTTTCTTCGAGGTAATTCATACTATTCGAACACAATATATGTTCTAAAATCCTGCTGCATATCGACGTTAATGATATGGGATTGTAATTTAGTGGATTACTCCTACTACCTTTCTTGAATATTGGTGTGACCTGCGCAACTTTCCAGTCTTTGGGTACGGATCTTTCGTCGAGCGAACGGTTGTATATGATTGTTAAGTATGGAGCTAATGGATCAGCATACTCCGAAAAGAACCTAATTGGTATACAGTCTGGACCAGAAGACTTGCTTTTATTAAGTGATTTAAGTTGCTTCACTACTCCGAGCATATTTACTTCTACGTTATTCATGTTCTAATTCTAGAATATTTACTTCGTCTCATTTTGTGAAGGCATTTCCTGATGAATTTGTTACTAAGGCGACGTCCAGTGAATAGTCTACGTTTGAGGTCACTAAACTCTCCTTACCGAATGATTCTACTATTACTGCTTCTGTCTAACAACACAATACTACCTTCCCACCTTCTTTTATACTGGAGTCCGCTTCTCGTGACATCTAGTGGTCGATTCTGCATTATTTGCAAGCTCTATGAACCAGAAATTACTTATTTTCGCATCTAAATTGTCTGTATTACCTGTTAAAATACACGCAGCTCACTTATTGCCACTACTTAAATAATAAACGACCTCACCTACAACCCGTTGCCCATTGCCTGACGCCTGATGCCTGACGTGCGACATGTAACGCGTGGTATGTGACACGTGATGCGTAACGCGGTAGTGATAAGCGGTTAGGGGTTACGCTTTCATATGGTCAATATCAACCTTTTACGATACTAGCAGCGGGACTCTGAATTTTCTTTGCTGCCTATTCAAGGCTATTTGACAAGGATTTCAATGCTGGAAGAGTACTCTAGAATTGGTCGCATTAGCATCTTATATGCGATTTTCTTTCACATACATTGTAAGACATTTCCAGTGGCAGATGTGGACTCTGACACAATCTGTTGGATATGAACTGTAGATTACAACTGAAGAAACTGCAAAAAGGTGGGAATTTTAGGAGAGGGGATCTTGATAAACTGACAGAACCAGAGGTTGTAGAGAGTTTCAGGGAGAACATTAAGGAACGATTGACAGGAATGGGGGAAAGAAATATAGTAAAGAAGAATGGGTAGCTCTGAGGAATGAAATAGTGAAGGCAGCAGAGGATCAAGTAGGTAAAAAGACGAGGGCTAGTAGAAATGCTTAGGTAACAGAAGATATATTGAATTTAATTAATGAAAGGAGAAAATATAAAAATGTAGTAAATGAAGCAGGCAAAAAAGAATACAAACGTCTCAACAATGACATCGACAGGAAGTGCAAAATGGCTAAGCAGGGATGGCTACAGGATACATGTAAGGATGTAGAGGCTTATCTCACTAGGGGTAACATAGATACTGCCTACAGGAAAATTAAAGAGACTTTTGGAGAAAAGAGAACCACTTGTACGAATATCAAGAGCTCAGATGGAAACCCAGTTCTAATCAAAGTAGAGAAAGCAGAAAGGTGGAAGGAGTATATAGAGGGTCTGTACAAGGGCGATGTACTTGAGGACAATATTATGGAAATGGAACAAGATGTAGATGAAGAAATAGGAGATATGATACAGCGTGAAGCGTTTGACAGAGTACTGAAAGACCTGAACCGAAACAGGGTCCCGGGAGTAGACAACATTCCATTAGAACAACTGCTAGCCTTGGGAGGGCCAGCCCTGACAAAACTCTACCATCTGGTGAGCAAGATGTATGAGACAGGCGAAATACCCTCAGACTTCAAGAAGAATATAATAATTCCAATCCCAAAGAAAGCAAGTGCTGAGAGATGTGAAAATTACCGAACTATCAGAATAATAAGCCACGGCTGCAAAATACTAACACGAATTTTTTACAGACGACTGGAAAAACTGGTAGAACCCGACCTCGGGGAAGATCAGTTTGGACTCCGTATAAATGTTGGAACACGTGAGACAATACTGACTAGAAAATAGATTAAGGAAAGGCAAACCTAAGTTTCTAGCGTTTGTAGACTTAGAGAAAGTTTTTGACAATGTTGACTGGAATATTCTCTTTCAAATTCTAAAGGTGGCAGGGGTAATATACAGGGAGTGAAAGGCTATTTACAATTTGTACAGAAACCAGGTGGCAGTTATAAGAGTCGAGGGGCATGAAAGGGAAGCAGTAAAGGAAACAAAAGAAAAATTCTGAGTAGGAATTAAAATCCATGGAGAAGAAATAAAAATTTGAGGTTCGCCGATGACACTGTAATTCTGTCAGAGACAGCAAAAGACCTGGAAATGCAGCTGAATGGTATGTACAGTGTCTTGAAAGGATGATACAAGATGAACATCAACAAATGCAAAACTAGAATAATGGAATGTAGTCGAATTAAGCCGGGTGATACTGAGTGTATTAGATTAGGAAATGAGACACTTAAAGTGGTAAATGAGTTTTGCTATTTGGGGAGCAAAATAACTGATGATGGTCGAAGTAGAGAGGATATAAATGGCAAGGAAAGCGTTTCTGAAGAACAGAAACTTGTTAACATCGAGTATAGATTTAAGTGTCAGGAAGTCGTTTCTGAAAGTATTTGTATGGAGTGTCGCCATGAATGGAAGTGAAACATGGACGATAAATAAGTTTGGACAAGAAGAGAATAGAAGCTTTCGAAATGTGGTGCTACAGAAGAATGATGAAGATTAGATGGGTAGATCACATAACTAATGAGGAGGTACTGAATAGAATTAGGGAGAAGAGAAATTTGTGGTACACCTTGACTAGAAGAAGGGATCGGTTGGTAGGACATGTTCTGAGGCATCAAGGGATCACCAATTTAGTACTGGAGGGTAGCGTGGAGGGTAAATATCGTATAGGGAGACCAAGAGATGAATACACTAAGCAGATTCAGAAGGATGTAGGCTGCAGTATGTACTGGGAGATGAAGCAGCTTGCACAGGATAGAGTAGCATGGAGAGCTGCATCAAACATCAAAATCGCATTTTCCTATGCTGTTTCAACAAATCTAATACTGATATGAAATGATCAGCCGCTTCATACAGCTTCTTGGTGTTGTTTGCCAGCAACAGACATGTATCACTAAATATACTGTATCACTAAATATACTGTGCGACATGCTAAAACCACTCATCACTAATCTTGTAATCAGATATTAACATCTTATTTATGTTTGTTATCGGTATTATTGTGCATTCAATCGCGTTTGAAGAGAGCTTCCATTAACTACACCACATGGAAACTTTGTTTTAAAGTTCTGGCTTTACCTAACGCTCGTCCAATGTCGATACTTCCCCGTACTTAAGTGACATTCGACACGCACAAAAATCAGAAAACCTAAACATTAGAATTTTGATTAGTTATCTCTAAAACTGTGATATTCCCTTGTTAACACAACTGTATTACAGGAAATTCAGCGATCAGTGGAGATCACGCCAGCAACAGACATGTAGCTAAGAACGGCGGGACACACGAGATGTAACGGTATTCCCCTTTGTAGTCGCCGGAGAGATCGAGCGAAGCGTCCTTGTGCGGAGCTCCTTTCACTGCGAGTAAAACAATTGCGGAGAATTATCGTAATCATTAAAGAAGGCCGTGAACTAGAAGGGGACCGCGTACGCACACACACACACACACACACACACACACACACACTCACACACACATTCATTAGAGCGAGCATTATGAAAACGTAGCTTTATGTGTGTTTGACATGGAGAAAGGTGAGCAGCAGCTGATGCAAGAAGAGTTTGTGCTGAAGACATTCACTCACGAATATAGCACAGAACCTGCAATTTTAAATTGCAAGCTGTAATTTCACAGTGGCCATGCTGAGCCCCCACTTCCGTCAATTTCATTTATAGTGAAGAGGCACCTACCGTAAACTTCGTTGAAATCGGTGATTACTAGTAGGTGCGGTCCCCATGTTAGTAGGTAAAGTTTTCATTCGGAGCCAGCGACCAGAAATGCACCATTTGTACGTAACATAAGTTTCTGTGGTGTCGTAAGCACAGCGCGCAGCACCACGGACATCGATAGATCGACAACCCACTCCAGGATAGCCCATACAGTGTAAATATCTCTGGAGTGAGCATATCCTACCGCTCGAGTTCTCCATCAAACCGGGCTAGTCACGTGGTATTGGGACGTAGCCGCTTGTCTGCAATTTGTGGTAACAGCGAAACTTTATTATTACACGTATTCACTTGTTTTTACATACGTTCCTACACGTTTTAGTAGTAATAACAGCCATGGTGCAGTATTGTTGTTGCTACGGATGTAAAGAAAAGTACGTGAATCGAGGACCAGTTACTTTTTTAGGCACGTACAACAAATCTCTAAGAGTGAATATCTTATTGATGTGAGGCGCTTTATATGTTTAAAAATATCGAGACGTAGTATTATACTGTCTTTTACTGTAGAGCAAATTTCTCCGGTTTTTTTTCCATTTGTGTACGAGAGAAATGCTATAAATTTGCAAGTGCGTTTAAGCTGCCTGTCAGTGTTTACGTATTAGTGCTATGTTCATCTGCTGATAAAATTTATATAAGACAGTGTCATTGTAACATAACGAATTGGAATAAAGATTCGACAGTATGAATGAGTGCAATAGAAAACCTGAAAAGGTATTTTTGGCTATCACTTCTTTTCCCGCACCCGAGAAAACGTAAGTGAAGTAGAACTCAGCTGTCATACTGTGGCGAAAAAGCATCATACCCTTGCACCTCACAGCTTTAAAACTATTTCAGTTCCAGGTACAAAATTGTTAAGATGTCTATAAAATGCATATACCAAGTTTCAGGACACTTCTGAAGGTGATTTATCTGTTGTAGCGAAGTAGTAACACTCAAAATACGCTAAGCGCTATACGAACTAACATGCGCCATATCAGTACCACGTGACTTGAGCAGCAGGAAATGTTGCGGACAGATTTCTCATTCTGCGCATCCCAATGCTCACTCTATTGATATTTATACTCTATGGTATAGCCCAGCGATTGCTGCACCAAGAAGTCGCAGCGGTGGCGCCGTCATAAAAGTGACACGCGCCGGCTTTAAAACAGATCGGGCAGTTCCAAGTCAGCTCGACTACCGAGAAGACCGCGTTCTACTTGTTTACTTCGAACAGCATCGTCTGCTTCTAGCGAGGCCACACCAGTCCGTCTTCAGTGAACATTCCAGTCGATAGCAATGATTGCTTCACGAGGATAAAGAGTGTGTTGCACAGTATCTATATTTTCTGAAACCGTTCTATGTGTCAATAGATCTTTTTCTTCGAGGTAGTTCATAATCTTCAAACACAGTATAAGTCCGAAAATCCTGCTACAAATCGACGTGAGTAATATTGGTCTGTAAATTCAGCGGATTACTCCTATTTCCTTTCTTGAGGGTTGGTGTCGTATGTGCAGTTTTACAGTCTTGGAGAATGTTTCGAATATTTCTCGACGCATTCTCTTCCACGTGACGAAGGAGGTCCTCTTCAACGTCTAGGTCACTCCTTTTAGTCTGCGGATGTACCAGTTTCTCCCAACTGTTGTTGTAGTCTGGCGAAAATGGTGTGTGCCGTCCTGATTTCAACAAGGACTGGCAATAGCACCCACTTCTGTGCGTACGGTGAAACGGGAAACTTGAAAGTGATCATCAAAATTACTTTATATCTGTACGGTACACTTCCGGACATGAGTTCCTTATCAAAACTGTATCTACTAAATCCCGTCAACAACCCCTAGGAGCCTGTAAAAGGGTTTGCGAAACACCCCATATATATAAACTCCGTCCAAACAGGTCTTAAGGCCCCACGGTACCGACTGACCGCCGTGTCATCCTCAACCCACAGTTGTCACTAGATGCGGATATGGAGGGGCATGTGGTCAGCACACCGCTCTCTCGGCCGTTGTCAGTTTTCGTGACCGGAACCCCTACTTCCCCATCAAGTAGCTCCTCAATGGGCTTCAAAAGGATTGAGTACAGTCGTAGTTTGTAACTATTTAAGTTTTTTCATATAGTTCAATAATTGTCACTCCGTACGAAGTCACATATGCCACAATCGTACAAGGAGGGAAAGCTTTGCTCATCCCACAAGTCAATACTGTACAGAACCGGATCCATTTTTACGTAAGGTTATAAAATTTGTCCAAATATTGAGGATAGGTGTCTTTTGTGAGCTTTCCAGATTTTGTGGCTTTTGCGTACACATTATCGTGGCGTTCAATTAACTGGTTTACGCTGTCGGTCTCGAGGACCGAATTTGCCCCTTACTTCTTGGAGACATGCAGAACGCTACGTATTTCCGAAAAGTGTTTATTCGTAGCGGGCAATGTATTAGTGCGCTAGTTCACGAGTACAAAATACTTATGGAGATGGACGACCCAGATGACGAGCGAAGAATCGACTCTAGATAAATCTAAAATGAAAGACTCGTGGGTGTTCGATTGTTTAACAGAGGCTAGAAACAATGAAATTGTTGTTACTACAGGAACGTAGCTGCAGAGGGCAATGGTTGCAGCAACCTCATTGCTATCTCAAAGTTTTGAATACAGGGCCTCGGCCACCTGGTGCGATCCTTTCAAGGGGAAATGCAGAAATGGGCAGCGTCATGTCACCAAATACGTCAGCACAAAAGACAAGCGTACGTTTGGTGAATTATTGGCAACAGCAAGACTGTTTCAATTTCAAACCACTACTGTAATTCCCGAAATCAACCCTAATTTTATTATGCGTACAGATCAGACAGAGTGTATCAAATGTCTAGTAAGAGAACGTTATCATTTTGAGTTGAGAAAGATACTGAAACAGCTGTCGGCCAACTGAAACAAAGAAATCTTTCATTAGTTTGTGGGCAAATTTTTGCGATCTTACGTAGAGCTGGAGCTGTGTCTGAATATTATTGGTTCGTGAAATGAGCAAAGATAAAACCGGAATATCGACTTGTTGATTAAAAGCATTCCAACCTCACAGCATGCCATTGTCTCTACGACGTATACTATTACTGACAGATCAAGAATTAACATTCGCCCATTACAGAGGTGCCCTATCCTCATCTTACATCAATCGGAAATCACAGGCAGAAGTAACTCAACTAATAAAATATATGCATGGATCCTTAATAAACTGCAGGCTTCAGCTTTCGAGAAAATGCCTTGATACGTGCGGTTTGCCGGGAAATTATCAACAGATAGCGAGGTACACTCCTAGAAAGAAAAAGAGCGGCGCACCACGAAGGATTATCCGAATGTGAAAGAAATCGGCAGATGTGACGTACATGTACGGAAAAACAAAAAAACTGGATGATTTATTCAAGAGAAAGAGCGTCACATAGGGAGCACGTCAATAACGCGTTGGTCCACCTCTGGCCCTTATGCAAGCAGTCATTTGGCTTGACATTGATTGATGTTGGATGTCCTGAAGGATATAGTGCTAAATTCTGTCCAATTTGCTCGTTAGATCGTCAGAATACCGAGCTGGTTGGAGGGCTTTGCCCATAACGTTCCAGGAGTTCTCAAATGGGGAGACATCAGGCGACATTCCTGGGAATGGTAGGGTTGGTTAGTGCAAAAACAAGCAGAAGAAACTCTGGCCCTGTGCAGGTGGACATGGTGGAATGTAACCCATGCCATGAAGGGCAACAAAACTGGGCGTAGAATATCGTCAGCGTACCATACAAGGATGCTGCGTTTGATAACCAAAGGGGTTCTGCTATGAAAAGAAATGGTATCCCAGACCATCACTCCCGGTTGTTGAGCCTTATGGCGAACGACTGTCAGACTGGTATCCCACCGCTGTCCAGGGCGGCTTCCGACGCGCCTTCACTGGTTACCGCGGCTCAGTTCGAAGCGAAAATCACTAAAGACCATTCTACTCCAGTCACTGGGTACCTATGCCCCGACGACCAACGAAGATGTGTTCAGAGATGTCCCGGCCTCAGCCGCCGCACCACCGCTGCCACCGCTGCCACCGTCTCTTCTATACTATGAGTGTTGATATGCGCTGAGACCTGTAACATTATGTGATTGCCTTATCATTTTAAATCATTCACTAATCGAGCAGTCGCTCGGCAACAGCTACAGTTAGCAAATAATGTTGCGAGAATGTAAAAGGTGAACGACCTGTGACGTAACTTGTCTATTGTCGAAGCGCCGGCAGAGATGCAGTGAGCTATTGACTTTGAAAACCGCGGCGCGAAATACGGACAGAAGAAGAACACTTTTACACATTTTTTTTATGTACGAGATATTCTCGATGAACAGTTGTTCATTCTTCTCTTGTCTCTTGTAACTTGTGTCGGACGCGCATGTCTTGGCGCCGTATTATTATCGTTAAAAATAATATTGTTTTAGTGTAAAGTAAATGTGTAATACTAAAAGTGCCTAGCAGTAGATTTATTGTGCGACGTGTATGTGAAACGTCAAAGGAATTGTTTTCATTACGAGAAGTGCCAGTCAAAACGGCATCCATGTTAAATCCTTCATTGCAGTGTAAGTTCGTCTATTAATTGCAATAATTTCAGAGTTAAATGGAACTGGTGTATGGACTATTTATTTAATATAGAATCTATGTCTCACTCCTTCATGAAGTTCTTTAATTTTCTTTATGCTTCTGCCAAATAGAGAGTTCACAGTCACGAATTCTTTCGTCGAGTTCGGACGGAAGTTGCATGCGGCGAAATATTTTCTCCGCGCCATATTCTACTGGTAAATGGTTCAAATGGCTCTGAGCTCTATGGGACTTAACTTCTGAGGTCATCAGTCCCCTAGAACTTAGAACTACTTAAACCTAACTAACCTAAGGACATCACACACATCCATGCCCGAGGCAGGATTCGAACCTGCGACCGTAGCGGCCGCGCGGTTCCATACTGTAGCGCCTTTAACCGCTTGGCCACCGCGGCCGGCTACTGGTAAATGCATGACAAACTACGGTCCCTTAGGAAATTCATGTTGAGCTATCCAAAAAATAATTATATTTTGAATAGGCATTTACTCTCCTCTGCAATGCAACTTCCGACTGATCAGACGATCAAACAAGAAACAGCCGCACACGGTCGGCGTTCGCAAATATGTTTCCACCGCTGATTATAGCTATATGTTACAGCACGAAAGTAAACATACTGTTATAATTAGCGACTACGAACGGGGACATTTATAACTGTATGTTTATGTATACACATTACGTAAACATATCGTTATAGACCTTGCAGCCATTTATCCAGAGAAGAACTTAGAACAGACGTCTTCTTAGAAGGCAGAGCCTCTGGCTCTGCTTTTCACGAGCGGCCACCAACGTAAGTTAACATGAACCGCTTCCCCTTCCGTTGCCCATTCCAATTAATTGTTCGACCTCCTAGACTGGCCTAAACCTGTTAACGTCCGACCCTAGGCGCGCCCCTTGCCTGCCGTACACTGAAATATAACCTCTTCATTGTACCTAATTTCCTGTCTTGTCATTTAACCGAATGGAGCGCCATAGCAGAATCCCTTGCTTGTCATCCACGGCACCATTACAGGACAACGGTACGTCGACTATATTGTACTCCCCGTTTTGTTGCCATTCATGGGAAGTTATCCCGGGCTTACATTTCTGCAAGATAATGCCCGCCCGCACACAGTGAGAGTTTCTGCTACTTGTCTTCATGCTTGCCAAACCATGCCTCGCCCTGCATGGTGGTCGGACCTCTCCCCAATTGAGAACGTTTAGAGCATTATGAGCAGAGCCGTCCAGCCAGCTCGGGATTTTGACGATCTAACGATCCAATTGGACAGAATTTGGCACGATATCCCTCAGGGGGAAATACAACAACTCTAACAATCGCAGCTAAGCCAAATAATTACTTGCGAAAAGCCGAAGTTGGACCAACCCGTTATCTACTTACTCAATTCTTAAATAAATCATCAAATTTTCTAAAATTATAATCATCTGTTTGTCAGTAGAGGTACGTGACACCTATCGATTTCCTTCCCATTCGAATAATTCCTTCGTGACGCGTCTTTAGCAACGTTAACGACGTTGCTTTTCTCAATAGTAAAATATGTGAATGTGACGTATGTGCCTTCACACATTGATCGTGGTGCCTCTGATTTTTTTATGCCTTGAATGTATTATGATATATATGAAACCCTATGGTTGCCTTGATCTATAAAAGTAAGAAATCAGAGCAAAGAATGAACTGTCAGAATTTGTATGTTTATAATTTACAACTACTATTAATTATATAAGGTTTCATAAGATTAGTGATGATGAAATCTTTTTTATTAAGGTTTCAAATGCTTATTTCTTTTCTCAATAGTCCCATTGTATTCCTCCATGGCACAAAAAATATTTGTCACTGAGGAAGTTACATAATTTCGCGACAGCAAAATAAGGAAAAAGGAACAACACACAATTGGATATGAACAAGGAGCGCCAAAATACGTAAAAAAAAATGACACTACGCTACCGCCTCGCTTGGTTTAATGCTGCCCGCGCAATCTGATAAATGTAGCATCAAAACTTTGACTGTCATTTTCTAAGAAACTATTGAGATTTTGGACCTAACAAGAGAAAGCCCCCATCGCACCCCATTGGATTTAGTCGCTGTGGACAGCCCGGTCGGAGAACAAGAAGTGTGATACAGTACAGCCTATAAGAGCAGTCGTGGTGAACTGTCACGGTGTTAAGACTGCCCTGTGGGCGAGGCGTGTTCAAATCTGGCGCGTGTCCTTTATTCAATATTTTTTTCACCACATCGTGAATTATCCGTCCGGTTATTGAAATGTTTGTTCTCTTTTTGCAGTCTTCGAGGACATCATACCATTCACTGGTTATAGAATATAAATCATGTGGTAACGACACATTACAGTCGAAAGAAAACGTGATGACTAGTGATAGCAGGCGACATTCCACATAGACGTCTCACACAAATGAAAACAACAAATAGACTTGTGTGGACTATGTAACAACAAACGAATTCAAAAGCCACAACTTTCAATACGGAACGCAACGTCAAAAACGTTAAAAACATATGTTTTCACTGAGCGCAGAGAAACTGTGTGATTCTGAAACTGTTACGTTCATTTGTTGCGGCTTATGTGACAAACTATTATGTTTTCATCATTTCGTTGAGAGTGATCACAATCACATTCATACGAACACGTAAATTGGTCAAGGACGCATATCTCACTTACGAGGCGTAAAATTAGGTGCGTCGATAAGAGATTCCTTTCATATGATACACGTACTGTCACTAATGCCGTGTGTGACATACCAGACGTGTTTTCCGGTGGAGAATTCGGTTGAATTGCAGTCTTGTCATCAAACGTTTGCGTTTCCCATTCGAAAGCCACTTCCATTCGGCTGCTAATAGAATAGTTGTGCAGAATGTACTGTCATTATAGGTCGCTTCCTTACACCTCGCTGTGGCAAACGTACGTTACATCACAACACAGACACAAATTTGAATACAGCGAACACCGAAAAAAAAAAAGGATTAGCACGAGGGAGATTTGAACACGTCTCCCCCGCCCGCATGACATTCCCACACGACCACGACGTCGTTCCTAGGGCAGGATGCTTTATATTGCACTTCGGTGTCCTTCCTGTTCACTGTTTCTACACTACTGGCCATTAAAATTGCTACACCACGAAAGTGATGTGCTACAGACGCGAAATTTAACCGACAGGAAGAAGATGCTGTGATATTCAAATGATTAGCTTTTCAGAGAATTCACACAAGGTTCGCGCTGGTGGCGACACCTACAACGTGCTGGCATGAGGAAAGTTTCCAAACAGCAGTTGACCGGCGTTGCCTGGTGAAACGTTGTTGTGATGCCTCGTGTAAGGAGGAGAAATGCGTACCATCACATTTCCGACTTTGATAAAGGTCGGATTGTAGCCTATCGCGATTGCGGTTTATCGTATCGCGACATTGCTGCTCGCGTTGGTCTATATCCAATGACTGTTAGCAGAATATGGAATCGAGGGTAATACGGAACGCCTTGCTGGATCCCAACGGCCTCTTATCACTAGCAGTCGAGATGACAGGGATCTTATCCGCATGGCTGCAACGGATCTTGCAGCCACGTCTCGGTCCCTGAGTCAACAGATGGGGACGTTTGGAAGACAACAACCACCTCCACGAACAGTTCGACGACGTTTGCAGCAGCACGGACTATCAGCTCGGAGACCATGGCTGCGGTTACCCCTGACGCTGCATCACAGATAGGAGCGCCTGCGATGGTGTACTCAACGACGAACCTGGGTGCACGAATGGCAAAACGTCATTTTTTTCAGATGACTACAGGTTCTGTTTACAGCATCATGATGGTCGCATCCGTGTTTGGCGACATCGTGGTGAACGCACATTGGAAGCGTGTATTCGTCATCGCCACACTGGCGCATCACCCGGTGTGATGGTATGGGGCGCCATTGGTTACACGCCTCGGTCACCTCTTGTTTTCATTGACGGCACTTTGAACAGTGGACATTACATTTCAGATGTGTTACGACCCGTGTCTCTACCCTTCATTCGATCACTGCGAAACCCTACGTTTCAGCAGGATAGTGCACGACCGCATGTTGCAGGTCCTGTACGGGCCTTTCTGGGTACAGAAAATGTTTGACTGCTGCCCTGGTCAGCACATTCTCCAGATCCCTTACCAACTGATAACGCCCGGTCAACGGTGGCCGAGCAACTCCGTTATTACGGCCAGAGGTGGTTGTTCTGGGTACTGATTTCTCAGGATCTGTGCACCCAAACTGCGTGAAAATGTAATCACATGTCAGTTCTAGTATAATATATTTGTCCAATGAATATCCGTTTATCATCTGCATTTCTTCTTGGTGAAGCAATTTTAATGGCCAGTAGTGTATTTTGCTTTGTTTTCACAGCTCACTACACATTCTTCCTGTTTGCATGGTTGATCTGTGTTCAGGTTTTGACGGACTCTCCACTGAGCCTTCTTACCACTAAATCTGAAGGGCGTGCGATGAGCAGTTTCCCTTGGAAAACAAAACAGGTGTCTCTTAATTTTGACCCTTCTTTCACCAAGTGAAGTTTGAACTGTGTCAGAGAGCGGCGTCTTGTCAGCATCCGCATCCGCGGGCCTGGCTCCCGAGACGGCGGCCTAGTCCGTCGCGCGCTTAATAAGCAGGAGAACCGTGATTCCTCGCGGCAGCCTCCATTTCCATGTTGTCCGCGGCTTCTGCGAAGCAGCGAGCAGCAGTCGGCCTGGCGTGTGGTTCGCCGACCGGGCAGTGCGGACATTCCGCCCTGCGGCTACCGGGAACTCAATGCAATGCGAACCGTGAGGCGTGGGGGCGCCGGGCTGGCGGACTGCACACACTCTGTGTGTGTGTGTGTGTGTGTGTGTGTGTGTGTGTGTGTGTGTGTACAGTGCGGCCGCAGCGCACTGCTAGCAACGCGGCTGTCTCGGCGCATCACCTTCCTGGACTACCCCACGTGGACTCCATACAGAAGAATACCTCTACCCAAAGAGATACAGTGTTTGCCCACAATGGTGACTTGCCATACCTTGCTGAAATACAGTGTGTTAACAAAAAAAAATAGTAATAATAATAAAAATAAAAGAATTGGATGTATGGATGGATGGAGAGGGTTGTATGGCCGCCCGCTCAGTAATAGATTGCGACGGGTGTCAAGAAAGATAAGAGAGAACACTCAGATAAAACAGAACGTAAAACACAAGTACAGTAACAAGCTTGGAAAAATATGTGCCCACCCACACCGAAGCGTGGGACGAAGCATGCCGTCAGGAGTAAGACATGGACTACACAGGAAGAAAGTGGTAGAGGGAGCTAGAACAATATAGCAGACGAAAGTGGCTGGCTGACGGCAAGGAAAAAAGGAAGGAGCCATACACTAAATACACTAAAACCTCCAGCCTAAAAGTTTAGGCCAGAGCGGCTAGGACTCGCGCACCGAGATTTACGCACAAACTTAATATGAATACAGACTATACAGATAGCTCATCCCTTCCGGGAATCGATGGTCTCGACGATTTTGTCCGCAGCTCGTGGTCGTGTGGTAGCGTTCTCGCTTCCCGCGCCCGGGTTCCCGGGTTCGATTCCCGGCGGGGTTAGGGAATTTCTCTGCCTCCTGATGACCGGGTGTTGTGTGATGTCCTTAGGTTAGTTAGGTTTAAGTAGTTCAAATGGTTCAAATGGCTCTGAGCACTATGGGACTTAACATCTTAGGTCATCAGTCCCCTAGAACTTAGAACTACTTAAACCTAACTAACCTAAGGACATCACACACATCCATGCCCGGTTTCAGGATTCGAACCTGCGACCGTAGCAGTCGCGCGGCTCCGGACTGAGCGCCTAGAACCGCGAGACCACCGCGGCCGGCGTTTAAGTAGTTCTAAGTTCGCCGACCGTTGTGGGCGAGACGTTCTAGGCGCTTCAGTCCGGAACCGCGCGACTGCTACGGTCGCAGGTTCGAATCCAGCATCGGGCATGGATGTGTGTGATATCCTTAGGTTAGTTAGGTTTAAGTAGTTCTAAGTTTTAGTGGACTGATAACATCTGAGGTCATCATAGTGCTCAGAGCCATTTGAGCCATTTTGACTATTTTTGCCTGTTATCGACACCGATACCGACAACTTATGAGTCACAGGGATTCCAAGACTTACGTGAATGTTTTAATTTCAAGTTTGAAGTCGTGTAATAAATGACAAAAGAAATATTTTTTGGTGTTGAAAGTTGAATGTCTATGATTCTGCTGTGCGCATACACAGACTCTGTGTGGGAGATATTGTTATCGCTTGTAGTAGCGAGCGAACAGTTGTCGAGGGCAGTCGGAAGTGGTCGGACGCATCGTGCTGTGGAGGGAAGGCGCGCGACATCAGAGGTCGCAGCCTGCCGTATCGTGCGAATAGCGCCGGAGGAGACTTTGGTATTAATTGAGGATTTTTGGTAATTTGCCTTTTTGCTGCATGTAGTTGTTGGTTGCTTGATCATTGAAGAGATTCTGTCAGATTTCTGTATGCATACATTGAGACAAGTATTTGTTTCCTTGTTGTGGCCAGGAACGTATGTATTGAGTATAGACATTATG
Organism: Schistocerca serialis cubense; assembly: GCF_023864345.2. Classification (NCBI taxonomy): domain Eukaryota; kingdom Metazoa; phylum Arthropoda; class Insecta; order Orthoptera; family Acrididae; genus Schistocerca; species Schistocerca serialis. The sequence goes on along the minus strand of NC_064641.1, from coordinate 771,515,806 downwards.
GAATTATTAAAAGTCTCTGTAAAGTTTGTCAGTGTTTAAATAATACATTGCAAATATTGTATACTACAGACTTATTTGGTTTCTTTCATAATTTTTGTACCTTTTAAGGTTAGTTCATTGAACTCCTCCTGATCATTCAATTTCTGTGTATAAAAATATGGTAGTAACTGTGGCAATTAGTCCATGTATTGCACTATGCATGGATCTCAGTATCGAGATTTGTTTGTCAATGTTTAAATAATATCTTGCAAATATAACAGACTGTAGACTTTATTGGTTTCTGAGCCGTGTATCGGCTCGTGCTACACCTTGTATTTAGATTGCATTGGTTTTCCTTTTCTTCCCCTGACATGTTTGTTTGATATGTTGTCTGTCATTAAGTGGCTGCTTGGTTGTCTTTTCCCTCTGCTATCGATATCTGCGTTTGCTTCCGGGAAACTGCTATGGAGGAAGTGAGTTCTTTGACCGGTTGTAACCTCGTGTGGTGGCGCGGAAGTAGGGGCGTGGTACGCTCAGAGAGTGTGGTGGACACGGGAGGGCAGTGTGGTTCTCCAGCGCGGACCAGGCGTGGTCGGTTGTACCGAGTCGCCACGTGATGTATGTCGGTTGTGTGTAACGAGCGGGTCGGGTTGACGGAAGAGCTCCCCGCGGGTTGGTTGTATACAGAATCGCCCCACGAGTAGTTGCTGTTCATTTCACCTTGGTGGGACGTTAACAAGCTTCTTTAAGTCCTCCGTTTTAACACTGGAGTTTAAAAAGGAGACACCTAACATGAAGGAGCGGTCACTACCCGTCAACGTTGCAAAGAAGACATGAAGTCCGGTGACAGAGCGTGTTGTCGCGCGACCGTGGCGTGTTGATTACACTGGCGACGCGTGCGCGGTCGGATGTGTGGATCCTTGCCATCGGCGGTCGTGTACTGCCGGTTCGAGCACAATTGCAAGTTAAGTTAGTGGAAGGTTTAATCATTAAGTAATAAGTTTACGTAACCAGTGTCTCTCCTGCCTTGTGGAGTGGTTAGACACTGGACACGCATTCGGGAGGACGACGGTTCAATCCCGCGTCCGCCAATCCTGATTTAGGTTTTCCGTGATTTCCCTAAATCGCTCCAGGCAAATGCAGGGATGGTTCCTTTGAAAGGGCACGGCCGACTTCCTTCCCCATCCTTCCCTAATCCGATGAGACCGATGACCTCGCTATCTCGACTTTGAACTTCGTGTACAGTTCTGCCGCTGGCCACATGACAAATTACGGGGCGATGACAGATTTTTTGCACGCGTTCTATTTAGCGACGAAGCGTCATTCACCAACAGCGGTAACGTAAACCGGCAGAATATACACTATTGGGCAACGGAAAATCCACGATGGCTGCGACAAGTGGAACATCGGCGACCTTGGCGGGTTAATGTATGGTGCGGCATTATGGGAGGAAGGATAATTGGCCCCCATTTTATCGATGGCAATCTAAATGGTGCAATGTATGCTGATTTCCTACGTAATGTTCTACCGATGTTACTACAAGATGTTTCACTGCATGACAGAACGGCGATGTACTTCCAACATGATGGATGTCCGGCGCATAGCTCGCGCGCGGTTGAAGAGGTATTGAATAGCATATTTCATGACAGGTGGATTGGTCGTCGAAGCACCATACCATGGCCCGCACGTTCACCGGATCTGACGTCCCCGGATTTCTTTCTGTGGGGAAAGTTGAAGGATATTTGCTATCGTGATCCACCGACAACACCTGACGACATGATCAACGCATTGTCAATGCAAGTGCGAACATTATGGAAGGCGAACCACTCGCTGTTGAGAGGAATGTCATTACACGTATTGCCAAATGCGTTGAGGTTGACGGACATCATTTTGAGCATTTATTGGATTTATGTAGTATTGACAAGTAACCACGCTGTAACAGCATGCGTTCTCAGAAATGATAAGTTCACAAAGGTACATGTATCACATTGGAACAGCCGAAATAAAATGTTCAAACGTACCTACGTTCTGTGTTTTAATTCAAAAAACCTACCTGTTACCAACTGTTCGTCCAAAATTGTGAGCCATATGTTTGTGACTGTTACAGCATCATCTATCATAAAGCGAAAAAAGTGGTCTAACTAAAACATTCATATTTCTTTACGTACTACACGAATATGTAATAAATAATGGAGGTTAATTTGAAACAACGCAGTTGATATAGCGCGTGAGGCGGCGCAGTGGTTAGCACACTGGACTCGCATTCGGGAGGACGACGGTTCAATCCTGCGTCCAGCCATCCTGATTTAAGTTTTCCGTGATTTCCCTAAATCGCTCCAGGCAAATGCCGGGATGGTTCCTTTGAAAGGGCTCGGCCGACTTCTTTCCCCATCCTTCCCTAATCCGATGAGACCGATGACCTTGCTATCTGGACTCCTTCCCCAACCTGCCCAACCAATTCTGCCTTGTGGCCTCTGGGGATCGGGTTTCCTGTCCCTGGCACCGGTGTAATTGAAGAAAGTGATCTTTCCTCCTCGTTACTGCCCGATGGGAAGTGTAGCTTTGGCAGTTTAATTGTTTCGCTATTCTGTCGTGTGTTATGAGTAAATTCATGTTTCTTGTTGGTTGATCATGTGGTCGCTCATTCAGGACTGTGTGGTATAATGTTTCCTTGCACGGGGTTAGCTCTAATTCTGTCAGCAAGTTAAGCCATCTTACTACAAGTTTTCGCTGGCTAAAAGTCGGTGCAGTGACCAGCCTGAGAGTGGAAATTGTGTTTACGGGCGTATTTAAATCGGTCAGTATTCCGCCTAGCCTGAGCATCCCTGAGTGGGTGATTTGTGGCCGCCTTACACGTCCGTCATATCTGTTATGTTCTAATGATATTCCAGGACACCTTTGTTTAAAACCTTTTAAATTCCTCCATTCCTTTATTGCCATTAATCGTGTGTTTGCTGAGACCTTTGATTTTTTTTTTTTTTTTTTTTAATGGCGGTGTTGGTAGCTTCACTACTTCCCCGTACTTCATTAACAAGTTCTGTATTTACTTTAGTAGCCCGTTTACTAACGTTCTTTAAATTTTTTAATTGTGGAATTGCTATAAATTACATGATTGTCGTTAGCGGAGTGTTTTGAAAGGCTGTTATTTCCATACTCTTAGCTTATGTGTTTTTTTGTTTTTTAAACAAAATTTTAAACTGTTGTATTGCTGTAAATGGCTTGACTGCCATTTTTAAAAGAAATTTTAAAATTGTTGCATTGCTATAAATTACTTGATTGCCTTTAGCGGCGTGTTTTGAAAGGCTGTTTATTGCCGTACTGCTAGTTCTTGATAGATATGAATAAAACATTTGTGAGTGAAAATCTCAACTCGACACTTGTGGTGTGGCTTGTAGTAACCGTAACCACTGTGTGTGTCAGTTTCTCTCATTTGTAACAGTGTTTAAGGTTAGTTGACCAAACCCATCCTGTTCATTCAATTTCTGTGTATAAAGAAAATTTTTTTTGGTGTGATATAATTTCAACGTAACAGTTTGGGATTTTCGTCTTTACTTATACTGTTGAACCTATCTTGTTGGCAACTGGGCCGGCCGGAGTGGCCGAGCGGTTCTAGACGCTACAGTCTGGAACCGCGCGACCGCTACGGTCGCTGGTTCGAATCCTGCCTCGGGCATGGGTGTGTGTGATGTCCTTAGGTTAGTTAGGTTTAAGTAGTTCTAGGTTCTAGGGGACTGATGACCTCAGATGTTAAGTCCCATAGTGCTCAGAGCCATTTGAACCATTATGTTGGTAAATTTCATGATTCTAGACCAAAAGGAAGTACCCTACAGTTTTTGATGAGCTAGTTTCTGTGTATATGTGACGTAAATGACGATTACTTGTGATTGCTTTGGCTTAGAAGCTGACGTGTGTTATACCGCCAAGGGACCTAAGACCTTAGTATGTGACATAAATTTCAACTCAATACATCTAACCGTTTCTGACTAAAGAAGGCTTAAAAGCCGCACGGGGTAGCCGCGTGGTCTGAGGCGGCTTGTCACGGCTACCCAGTCGGGGTTCGAGTCCTCCCTCGAGCATGTGTGTGTGTGCTGTCCTTAGCGTAAGTTAGTTTAAGTTAGTTAGGGACTGATGACCTCAGCAGTTTGGTCCCATAGAACCTTACCACAAATTTCAAAAGGCATAAAAAATATTTTTTTCTTGTGATATAATTGCAAATTCAGAACTTTCGGATTTTTTCTGGTGGTTGCAGTGCAAAACTTTGCTTCTTGCTAAATTTCATGATTCTAGATCAATGGAAAGTACCCTATAGGTTCTGACGAGTGAGTCTGAGAGTATCAAAATATGTGACGTAAATGGCCAAATCTTTGGACTGCAGTGACTTAGAAGCTTCACTTTTTTACAATGGCAAGTGACCTTAGCTTAATATGGAACGTAGATTTAAGCTTGATACGTCTACTCGTTCCTGAAAAAAAGGTTTAGAACCGAAGGACAGACAGACAGACAGACAGACGGACGGACGGACGGACAACAAAGTGACCTTATAACGGTTCCGTTTGTGCTGATTTCGGGTCAGAAGGATTCAATTTGTACTGACTGCGGTACATAACCATAAAAACTGTATTATTGTTACAGAAGATAGTTCTGGGCTATACTAGGGAACAAGTCGTATAATAATGTAATCGTAAACAAACAGTTGCTGAGATGTGGGTCTATCTGCCCTGAGATTGTCGGCTCTCTGTTGACACTTGAAAAATGTTACTACATGATCAATTAAAATTTTGAAGCAAGTTTCATCTTGACTTCTGGCTGATTTTCACAAACGGTTCCCTAACAACCCAATCTGACTCCAAAATTCTGTCAATGTTAGTGCTTTCGTAAACGCAAAGGGAAAATTCGTATAAAAGCTTCTGAAATAAACATATTAACAAGCTTTGACCTGAAAGCTGTATGAAGCATGTCTTTGTAATGAGTTTCAACTTTTAGGCAAAACTCGTGCAAGACAACGCACTTGACATCTGTATACTATGAAAATAAATGCTCAGAATAAGAACATTCAACGCCTAATAACGAATTTTTGTTGAACAGACTGATCTGCGCTGTCGTTGCTCCGAGCCGCATTCATCAGCAAACTACGACTCGGCGATTGTAAATGTTAACGAAAGGCAGGAGGATAACGCGTGGCGAAGTAAAGCAAATGCATTTTTTAGTGTAGCGAAATGGCAAGAAGTTGACCAAGCACCGTAAGGTTACACAGTACTGGTGCAAGTATATCAAGTCACACGGTTACAAATACCGCCAAAGGAAACCTTTTAAGCGGGGTAGGACGTCAAACGGGCCGACTTGGAGCAGGAGAGGCACCACAGGACATTTTATTTTCTACTGTCTATGCTTTTACAAATAAATTCATAAAACTTTGTCAGCATGACCAGTAAGGATTCGGGATTCACAATTATGGCAGTGGAAGTACAAAAACATCACAAAATAAATTTTTTTACATGAGAAATTTCATCATTTTTTCGCTTACTATTGGGTGTATTTGTTGCTATAGGTACATTTTTCTTCAGAAGTAAGAGAGATTCTTTGATGAATTTTCCACAGCATACAAACCATACTTACAGGTGTATGAAACTCCCATTGTTACTTTGTGCCAGAAAGGGCTCTCAACGAGGGAAGTTTCCAGGCGTCTCGGAGTGAACCACAGCGATGTTGTTCGGCATGGAGGAGATACAGAGAACTGTCGATGATATGCCTCGCTCAGGCCGCCCAAGGGCTACTACTGCAGTGGATGACCGCTACCTACGGATTATGGCTCGGAGGAACCCTGACAGCAGCGCCACCATATTTAATACTGCTTTCCGTGCAACCGCAGGACGTCGTGTTACGAAACAAACTGTGCGCAATAGGCTGCATGGTGCGCAACTTCATTCCCGACGTCCATGGCGAGGTCCACCTTTGCAACCACGGCACCGTGCGGCGCGGTACAGATGGGCTCGCCGGCCGCGGTGGTCTCGTGGTTCTAGGCGCGCAGTCCGGAACCGCGCGACTGCTACGGTCGCAGTTTCGAATCCTGCCTCGGGCATGGATGTGTGTGATGTCCTTAGGTTAGTTAGGTTTAAGTAGTTCTAAGTTCTAGGGGACTGATGACCACAGCAGTTAAGTCCCATAGTGCTCAGAGCCATTTGAACCATTTTTGAACAGATGGGCTCAAAAACATGCCGAATAGACCGCTCAGGATTGGCATCATGTTCTCTTCACCGATGACTGTCGCATATACCTTCAGCCAGACAATCGGTAGAGACGTGTTTGGAGGCAACCCGGTCAGGCTGAACGCCTTATACACACTGTCCAGCGAGTGCAGCAAGGTGGAGGTTCCCTGCTGCTTTTGGGGTGGCATTATGTGGGGCCGACGTATGTAGCTAATGGCATGGAAGGCGCCGTAACGGCTGTGCGATACGTGAATGCCATTCTCTGACCGATAGTGCAACAATATCGGCAGCGTATTGGCGAGGCATTCGTCTTCATGGACGACAACTCGCGCCCACATCGTGCACATCTTGTGAATTACTTCCTTCAGGATAGTGACATCGCTCGACTAGAGTGACCAGCATGTTCTCCAGACATGAATACTATCGAACATGCCGGGGATAGATTGAAAAGGGCTGCTTATGGACGACGTGACCCACCAACCTCTCTGAGGGATCTACGCCGAATCTCCGTTGAGGAATGGGACAATGTGGACCGACAGTGCCTTGATGAACCTGTGGGTAATATGTCATGACGAATACAGGCATGCATCATTCCAAGAGCACGTGCTACTGAGTATTGGAGATACCCGTGTGCACAGCAATTTGGACCACCATATCTGTAGATCTCGCTGTATGCAATGAGTGGTTTTCATGAGCCATAAAACGGGCGGAAATATTGTTTATGTTGATCTCTATTCCAATTTTCTGTACAGGTTCCTGAACTCTCGGAACCGAGGTGATGCAAAACTTTTTTTGATGTATTTCACAGATATTGAGCCTATGTCACTCGTATATGTACACATATTTCACCTGTTTGTCTATCGAATTTCATCCTGCAGTTTCATTTTCATGCATCTCGATGTTAATGACGCAGGATCTCCTGAACTATCTGTCTGACTCTGATAACATTCAGTGGTATATGTGGTTACTGTCGCGAAATGTGTTGTGAATGTAGTAGTAAAGAAGTAATAAAACATCATGTGGCAGTGTATCACCCATCTCAGTGTTTATGACGTCTTATCTCCTAGATATATGTCGTCCAATGATACATTTTTGTAAATAAATTCAGCTGAATATGCGGACACCTTCTGCGAAATGTGTTACAAATACATTTTGTAGCAAAGAAGTTAAAACATCATTCATGATGAGGCAATTTTTTTGCATCTCAGTATTTGGCGTCATATCCCCATGAACTATGTGGCGTACAACGATATATCTTTGCAGGTACGTTCAGCGGCAAATGCGGATAGTGTCTGCGAAATGTGTTGCGAACACAGTAAGTAGCAAAGAGGCAATAAATTTAAATGTCTTGCATGGTGCGGTAGTTTTTCTCTCATTCAGCGTTTATGACGTCAAATCTCCTGAACTGAAGTGTCATACAATGATGTAATTTTTTCCGATACATTCAGTAGTATACTTGAATACAGTCTGCAAAATGTGTCACAAACACAGTCAGTAGTAAAGAACTAATAAATTAAAACGTCGTGCTTCATATGTCAGTTTTACAGTATGAAAATCGAAAATGTAGTAAGCGATAAGCTTTCTTCCTGTCATCATTTTGTGGCGGTCGTCAGCGAGGAAAAAATTTCGTAAAGTTTAGAAATTATGTGTGAATTTCATTGCAAGTCTAAGTCTTCTCGTTCTCAAATACTGGATCTCTAAAGTATGGGAATCCACGCGTTGTGGTCTGCTCATTAGAAGGTATAATCTTACGTTATATCCATAACACAATAAGACAAGCACTAAAGTCGGAAGCTGCATGTATGTCTTGTGCCAGCACAACACACGGCGCACAAATTATCCATACTATAGTGATACAGTATTTGAGAAGCAGAGCAGTTAGTGATTACTAATAACATTAAACATAATTTCAAACCTTTTCTAATTCAACTGTGGGTGAATAGTCCGAAACTCATAAAACCAATATAAATAGGATTTTGTACCTTCAACGATAAACGTTATACATCCTTTACGTCAAATATTTATCACATTACATCATTTATAAAGCAATCAGATGTTTGAAGCTGTTTTGTACATGAGTGTTCGATTCTTTAAGAAATCGAGTGTGTATTGGAAGGGAGGGGGGGTGTTATGGTACAATTCTAATTATTAATTCTGAGTGCATCAACATCTCAACTGGTGGAAAAAGACGCAGTCCAAAGAAGAGAGACCACAAATACGAGTCGTAAAAATAGCTGTCGTTATTTGAGAGAATTTATTGAGTAAATAATTGTGTTGAAGTGTGCAGTTGCTCTCATCTAGAAGATTTTTAACAATAGGTAGGTTTCAATAAATCATTCATTTATAGATTATGTGTTTTCTTTCCATTTATTTAACAATTTCCAAGAATTTAGTCAGAGCTTTGGTACACTGAAACCAAAATATTTCTGTACCTGCTGCTGGTAAGGCGTATAGCTGAACAATGTCCAACATTCAGTACAGAAGAAATGTCGACTACTGCTAAGGACTCTGGGCTGGCGGGCAAAGGCTACTTTGTTGATTAGAAGCGAAACATCGACATAATGGTAGAACGGGATGTTAAGTAGTCTCCCCGTGTGACAATACCCCACTCCGTCTGTTTCGGGCTAGTGGACGCGGCACAAGTGTCATCTAGTAAGAACACCGCCGTTACAGCTTTAGTTCGCTTCCCAACCTTGGAGCCGCTACTTCTCAAGTAGCTCTTCAACTGGCCACACGAGGCTGACTACACCTCGTTACTGTCCTCTCACCTTACAGAGCATAGAAGTAGGTAGAGGCTCCTTTCCCGTGGAGAAAAACCGGTGGGCGTGTGCCTGGACCCCTCATCCCATGGGTACCTACAGCTCTGCAGCTTTCCCTGTGTCTGCTTGTTTACTCACTACTGCATCTCGTCTTTCTATCGGGTTTGTTTCAGATTTGTTGGTTTTCAAGTTAGTTTTGATATGTTCACTATATAATTGCTAATGGCAGAAGGCGGAGTTGAATTTTATTTACGTTCGTTCGGGACCAAAGGCGTCCGACAGTACTCGTAAGCCGCATTTTTCTTTTTCTCTTTCAAGCTGCAGTATGACTACTAGGATCTGCCGTCTTATTACTTTCACAGGCCGTAGTGCTCCACACAGACCCCTTAGCCAGTACTCACGGCCACCATCGCGCAACAAAATTGTGCTACGCAATTTAGGATGTGTGCACCGTTGCCCGTGCAGCAACACGTGGAGGTGGGGCTACGTGGAGTTCTTTTGTATGCACTTTGGTGTTATCTTTTATTTTCTTACAACAATTACACTTATTTTTTAAAGAAAAATACAGGAATTTAGAGTTAGGAAATTATAAATTTATGATATAATTTAAGAATAGAATAAAAGAGGACCAGATAGAGTAGACAGGGATATGACTTCACCGACACCTCCTATGGATGGGAACTTGGTATTGAACTTCACGTCCAGCATCCCCTTGTAGTGCTACCCATTTCAGTAGTTATCTGCATGAACACCCCTGTACGGGAAAACCCCTAGCGGATGTAATCTATGTTGCTGTGTGAGTGTGCGAGCTGATGTTTGTTAAGTTACACAAAGAACTACTACTACCAGGTCATTTAGTAAACAAATTCTGCATGGCTTTGGAACAATACCTTGCCTCAGTGTAATCTAATTAAGTGATGTACTGTTCCTACGCAGCTGTAGCAGAAATATCAAGCTACCACAAGCCTATTATTAATCTTGTAAAAACATTTTTTTAACTTTTTAATAAGTCAAAAATCCGCCTCAGTTGCGAAATGTTACTGGTCTTTACCAAGGTTTCAGCTAGAGTAATCTAGCCTTCTTCAGAAGCATAAAATAAACTAATACATGCCAGAATAAGGCACGGTAAAACATAGAAAGCTAAAGTACTGTGTTACCATGTCAAGCTACGTTACTTAGCGGAGGAACAGCCCTGGCCCCACTTGGTGGAAAGCGGTCGGTTGGCCGCCGACGCTACGTTGGAACTGACTGTGGCACGCGGATATGTACCGAGCAAGAACTTGTGGTCCCATTAACTTTGTATAATTGCATAATATGAGTGACCTGTATCTGTTGTATATTTATACAATTTGATTTTGCTTGCTTACTTTGTAAAACATTTGTATTACATTCATTTCATTACATTTACAATGATGTGTTCATTTATGTAACTACTTAACAATGTTGGGTACCGGCTTGACGTGGATTCTAGGGCAATATCTATCCATGGAGTATCCTAATTACTAATATTTTTAATTAGATTCATTCGTTATAAAATATAAATTGCAATTTTTATTAAGGTTCACGTGAATAGTTGTGCATGTTTTACGTGTTTTACATTCTGTATATTTTCTGTGTCTATGTTATGTACGTGTTGTCACTGTCACTCGAATCATCATCAGTACTGGAGCTAGTTGAGCTATCCATGAGTCCTGCCTTCGTCTTTGCGTCTCGTGTATTAATGATTCTGCCTGTATATCTCACGTTCTGCTTATGAGATGTTGTTGGCAATTGTGTTCTACTGTATCAACGTTCTATGTTATCACGTAAGTGCCTGTATCTAATGCATTTCAAAAGGATGTGCTCTGGGGAACCAGTTCCCCGCGTGTGCAACCATTTCTTTCTGAAAGCGACTTGCGCTGCAAGCAAGCCTCGGCTGGGGTTGACATGGCGACAATACTCGACAGTACGCTATTGTCGCATGTGGCTCGGAATAATATAGTCACGGTATAGTAACAGTGCGTTACTATTTCCGCGCATTCTCATAGTCTGCTGAAACGGATAGTTATCGCGCAAATATTCGTTATCGAAAAGTACGCTCTTATGGAAACGTGTTGTGTAATAACGTAGTTCAGTTCTGTCGAGAAGAAAAACGGAAAGGTTCGTTTCATTTTAAAAAACGTAAAAATATAACACTTCTAGTTGACAAAGAGGACACTGTAGCATGGCGGACACGTTTCCTTAGAATAGTGAGAGAATACGAGAAAGTTGTGAAGAAACCTACAACTGTGACCTCCACCCCAATTCCAGTTATTGGATCGTAAAAAGCAGTTTTATTTTAACTTCATACGATTCTCTGTAGAAGATCGTATTAATAGCCAACGTATTTCGCGTTTTCTTTAGATATTAGATAGTAACACTACAATTTTATTTTATTTTTTTTAATTTTTCATTTTCTATGCTTTATTGCAGAAGAATATATTTAAAGCGAAAATACCGTTGTCGTCTACACGCATAACTGTAGTGTTCGACCATAAAGCAAGTTTGTTTTTCTATTGGTCATTTGGATTGTTTTTCTGTAGAAGAATGTGTTAACAGAATGTATGTTTGTTGTAACTGCTGCACGTATACCAAGCAAAGCTCAGGAACTGTGTAACATTTTGATTAGCGGAGTTATATAGCTAGTGCGTCATTCAAAATAACCAATAACAGCAGGAGCCAACGGCCTTGCCGCAGTGGAAACACCGGTTCTCGTCAGATCACCGACGTTAAGCGCTGTCGGGATGGGCTAGCACTTGGATGGGTGACCATCCAGTCTGCCGAGCGCTGTTAGCAAGCGGGGTGCACTCACCCCTTGTGAGGCAAACTGAGGAGCTACTTGATTGAGAAGTAGCGGCTCCAGTCTCGTAAACTGACATACGGCCGGGAGAGTGGTGTGCTGACCATATGCCTCTCCATATCCACATCCAGTGACGCCTGTGGGCTGAGGATGACACGGCAGCTGGTCGGTACCGTTGGGCCTTCCAAGGCCTGTTCAGACGGAATTTAGTTTAGTTTAGGAATAACACAACGAGCTCGACTGAAACGACAGTTGTAATGTGAACAGGCTGTAAATAAATGAGCGACAAACTCAATACTATAGGTAATGTTGTGACCAACATACATAACATTGCTTCTTGAAACCAGGCAGCACAGGATGTAAATACATGCAATCAGCAACATGAGCTCATGATTCCCGGTCTCTTTACAATTCATTAAGTTTATCTTGCATTTCCATCTTCGGTTTGTATTGGCAGCATACGGAGAAGAGGAACATAATGCAGCTGTACACTCCGCAGGCGGCTGTAGCCGAGCGTGTGGCACGCAGGTGACAAACTTGTCGCGGACAATCTGCAGTATATCTCTGGTATTTTCTCGAGAACAGAAGAAGGTATGACTCTCCTTCCACCGTTAAAAACAAAGGGAAAATGAGTAGACCGATCGGGCTGCCCAGAAGGCCTGCAGAGGACACGATGTGGCACAGTGTCCTATTCCCCTGTAGGCTGTCGTTTCTGCACTGGATAGGAAGTTCGTGCAGCTGCGGGATGGGGAATGGCTGACAGTAACGGACCATAAGCAGCGGTTAGTGAAGTCAACTAACTATCCGGCCGTGGCGATCCTCCTACCGCTTGCTGAGGGGGATGAATTGACCCTCACACGTCTTCGCATTGAAAGCTGCCCTCTTACACGTGGCTTTTTACTACGGCGCGAGGATCCCCCGTTTTGTGATGTTTGGGGCGTGCAGATCTCTGTACGCCATATTTTAAAAGAGTGCATTTTATGCCTTGATGCAAGGGAAAAGGGAAATAACGGTGGGGATCTGCCCTATATTTTAGCTGTTGATGTGACGAGTGTGACTAAAGTTTTAAAGATATGTGATGTGTCAGGACTCTGGACTAAGCTTTTGGGCTGGAGGTTTTAGTGTGTTGCAGAGTGGCTGGCTCACCCTTTTTCTTATTCTTGTGGTCAGCCAGCCACGTCCATCTGCTACATTGCTTTAACTCCTTCTATCACTTTCTTCCTGTTTAGTTGATGTTTTGATATTGCATGATATTTCGTTTTGTGCTTCCAAGTGGTTTTTTAGGTGAACCGGATGATCTGAAATTTCGCTCCGTGTTTATTGTGCATACTGGTTACATGGAGAGACCAGATGGTAGGTGGTTGTGGGTACCCGGACGGAGAGGCAATCTTGACACACCTCGAGCCCCCAAAGGCCATTTTATTTACTTCTATGCTCTGTGCCTCCAAAGGACATATCCCTGGAGATATCATCGTTTGAAGCCGGATATTACACATAGCAGACACAAGCGCTGACATTGTTTTTCCGCATTTCGTTACTTCTCGTTTCCGTACTGTTTTATACTCCTGTTTAGTGTATTTTTCTGACGATCATCTCAAAACTGTTTTCGCGGGGGCGCTTAAGACCCTGCTGTCGTGCGCCCATACCAACATAGCCATTCATCAAAAAAACGCACCAAACATAAACTGGCCGGCGACTACATTCGTCGCTTCAAACTTCTGAAAATATGCCTGGTGGTTTACTTATTTACGAAGAATCACAACAACTGTGGGCAATAACGAAAACAAAGCAAGTTCATTATCACGCTGTGACATGTGGCTAGAAGAGGCGGAAAAATAATATTTTTCTAAACTTTTGTAAATATGCCTGTTGGTTTACTTAATTACGAAAAATCGCAGTTGCTATGGGCAGTAACGAAAAGAAAGCAAGTTCATTATCAAGCTGTGATGTGTGGCTGTAAGATGTGAAAAAATAAAATAGTTTCCTCGAAATCGAATGAGAAAGACAGCATTGCAGAGAACACGCAAGAATCCCAAAACAGTGGTTTTCATTTTTCTGCCCAAAAAGTAAAACTTTCACTGAGAGACAAACTACAGAGGCGGACGTAGCTTTGCTTCAGCTAAAAATAAAAAATTAATAAAAATAAAAATTAAAAAAATATTTTTAGGCAAAACGGATGACTTGAAATTTCACTCTGCGTGTATTGTTCATACTAGGTGCGTGGAGACCAGCAGGTCAGTGGTTTTGGGTACACGGAGGGAGAGAAAAGCTTGACAAAGATCACGTACCCCAGAGGCCGCACTGCACTCTATGCTCTGTGCCTCCCACCGAAGAAATATCCCTGGCGATATCAGCGTTTGGCAGTCACAAGCGCTGACCACTCAGCTACAGGGGCGGACAAATACTACTCGGATTCGGTAGCGGCTGTGGCGATGCGATAGCGTGGTAAAAGCTGTTTCTTTGAAACAGGCACTTCCCTCTTGACGCCAGCTGGCAGCGGGGGCCTCTCTGCTCTCCCCAGGAGGCCAAGACTGCACCTGGTATTATCACGGATATCACTTGCAAGCTACATCTAGCTGGTAGCTTCCTCTTCGGAGGAGCACAAGAGTTCAACCAGAAAACTCGAACAGAGCGTCGTATCGTCCAAAGACCGCAGTGCTACACCAAAGTCGGTAACGCGAGTCGGAACCACACACATTAGTGAATGCTACTCCAAGTTCTAGACCTCAGCTACAGCAGTCAATATCACAGTTAAAGTTCCTGATGAAGTATACTTTCGCAAATGTTGCACTTCGTACTTCGAGAGAATATTTTATTAATCTGTGCATCAGTCGATGCTTTAATAGTCGCTGACAGTTGTACAAAGGGCGTTCAAAAAGTTTTGCACAGTCGTCTCTATTTTTTTTATTTTTTGCAAGAGTAGAATGAATTTTTTGCGAACATATTTGGACCATATAGCTATACATTGAGCCTACTCAACGTAACTTCCATCAGCAGTGACGCATCTGGCCTAACGTTCTTTCCATGACGTAAATGCACTTTGGTAAAATTTTGGGGATTAACTTTTACACCATCGCTTGACACAGAAATAATTTCTTTCTCACCATGAAATGTTTTACCGCGCAGGTGGGCCTTCAGACGACCGAAGAGGCAGAAATCAGACGGAGCCAAGTCCGGATTGTAGGAAGGGTGAGGGACAATTTTCCAACCTATTTTCCTCATTTTCTCCTGCGTCATAACGGCTGTATGGGGTTTGGCATTGTCATGGTGTAGACTGATGAGCTGACCCTGAAGCTGTCGTCTGTGGGTCTTAGTGGCACATCGCAGCGTGTCCAACGGCAAACAGTAACGGTCCCAGTTAACTGTGGAGCCAGGTTCCAAAAAGTCAATCAAAATGACACCACACTGCTCCCAGAAGAAGGAGGCCATCACCTTTGTGCAGTAGAGAGAAATCACCTTCCTTAAACCTCTGCAACCAACGCTGGATACTGCTGCCATCCACTGTGCCCTTCCCATAAATAGGGAGCAACTTCCTGTGAATCGATGTGGCAGAGTGATCGACGGTCTTGAAGAGAAACTCCATCATCCACCGTTGCCACAGCCTGACATCTACTTCACGGTCCATTATGGCTCACCTGTAAATAAAAGGAAATACTTTTATATACCAACTTATAGCTAAATGTTCCAAGTATGTTCACAAAAAATGTCATTCTCCTCCTATAAAAAAATAAAAAAAATTAGAGATGACTGTGCAAAACTTTTTGAACGCACTTTATAAATTATCAAGCACTCCTGTGGCAAAGAACTGGGTCAGAGTTAAGTAAATCTTTTATTCAATTATGTAATAATATAAACTAATATTTCATGTGCTCTACTTTGACAAGCCTACTCCCAGAGCAATCAAAGAACCCACAGTCAGGACCAGTCGAAAGTAGTTTCGTCCGGTCACCACATTAACCTCTAACGCCGAAGCGTTTAACGAGAATCTTACAACAGAAGTGTGTGTTTGTCTTCACTCGTAGCTCCCCAAACTTCACACAGACTTTCTATTTGGTTGAACAGCTCCTGCATCCAGTTCTTTCAGTCAAATTATTTGCTAAAATTAAATGTCATGTAAGGTCTGTTATTGTCCACCCATTCTATACGTGTTCGTAAAGCTTTCGCCTTTGAAAACATCTTAAATTACAGTCCGTTCACCAATACCTCTACCCAAGATGAACATTGGGCCTTGCGGTTACATTCCAGGCTAGTTCCAGGGTGACTCCTGGTCAGTTTGACATACACTACTGGCCATTAAAATTGCTACACCAAGAAGAAATGCAGATGATAAACGGGTATTCATTGGACAAATATATTATACTAGAACTGACATGTGATTACATTTTCACGCAATTTCGCTGCATAGATCGTGAGAAATCTGTACCCAAAACAACCACCTCTGGCTGTAATAACGGCCTTGATACGCCTGGGCATTGAGTCAGAGTTTGAATGGCGTGTACAGGTAAAGCTGACCATGCAGCTTCAACACGATACCACAGTTCATCAAGAGTAGTGACTGACGTATTGTGAAGAGCCAGTTGCTCGGCCACCATTGACCAGACGTTTTCGATTGGTGAGAGATCTGGAGAATGTGCTGGCCAGGGCAGCAGTCGAACATTTTCTGTATCCAGAAAGGCCCGTACAGGACCTGCAACATGAGGTCGTGCATTATCCTACTGAAATGTAGGGTTTCGCAGGGGTCGAATGAAGGGTAAACCCAAGGGTCGTAACACATCTGAAATGTAACGTCCACTGTTCAAAGTGCCGTCAGTGCGAACAAGAGATGACCGAGACGTGTAACCATTGGCACTCCATACCACCACGCCGGGTGATACGCCAGTATGGCGATGACGAATACACGCTTCCAATGTGCGTTCACCGCGATGTCGCCAAACACGGATGCGACCATCATGATGCTGTAAACAGAACCTGGATTCATCCGAAAAAATGACGTTCTGCTATTCGTCCACCCAGGTTCGTCATTGAAAACACCATCGCAGGCGCTCCTGTCTGCGAAGCAGCGTCAAGGGTAACCGCAGCCATGGTCTCCGAGCTGATAGTCCATGCTCCTGCAAACGTCGTCGAACTGTTCGTGCAGACGGTTGTTGTCTTGCAAACGTCCCCATCTGTTGACTCAGGGATCGAGACGTGGCTGCACCATCCGTTACAGCCATGCGGATAAGATGTCTGTTATCTCGACTGCTAGTGATACGAGGCCGTTGGGATCCAGCACGGCGTTCCGTATTACCCTCCTGAACCCACCGATTCCATATTCTGCTAACAGTCATTGGATCTCGGCCAACGCGAGCAGCAATGTCGCGATACGATAAACCGCAATTGCGATAGGCTACAATCCGACCTTTATCAAAGTCGGAAACGTGATGGTACGCATTTCTCCTCCTTACACGAGGCATGACAACAACATTTCACGAGGCAACCCCGGTCAACTGCTGTTTGTGTATGAGAAATCGGTTGGTAACTTTCCCCATGTCAGCACGTTGTAGGTGTCGCCACCGGCGCCAATCTTGTGTGAATGCTCTGAAAATCTAATCATTTGCATATCACAGCATCTTCTTCCTGTCGGTTATTTTTCGCGTCTGTAGCACGTCATGTTCGTGGTGTAGTAATTTTAGTGGCCAGTAGTGTAGTTATAATGGTCTCTCGGGTAAACTGAGTTTAAGGATGCATATAATTCAGTGCTGCGATAAGAGATAGCATTCCTCACACATAACCTCTTAAGATCATACAAGGCTGGACAAAAGCCTGCAAAAACCAAAATCGACAACCCGTTACCATGGTTAATGCAGTTGGCATTTAACAGCTCCAGTCGTGTTGGAATGGATAAATACAGAGCAGACCAAAATGGCTCAATAATATCAAGCTCTGTTGGCTGTGGTGGCCTTGCGAGATGCGACAGTTTATCCTAATGCTCTCAAAACCAGCCCTGGACGATCCGAACAGAGTGAACAAGGACCCTGTCGTCTTGGAACCCAGTATCACATTTGGGGATCAAACATGGTACATGGGATTTACCTGTTCGGCCAAAACGATTACATAGTCAGTGGCAGTAGTCTGACCTCGCAGAATATCCGTAGGACACATGAAATGGAATACCACGATATGTCTGCCAAAATCATCACGAACCAGTGTCTAGTTTCTTTTCTGGGACATTTTCCGCCATTGCTCTATAGTGCAGATTTTAAGACTTCGGCACCAGATTTTCCTGTTACGGGCATTTGCATCACTGATAAGTGGTTTTGGATTTCCAGTTCTCTCTGCAATTCCCTGCTTCTCGAACCCCCTTCGTATTGTTTTGGTGGTGACAGTGTTTGCGAGTGCGATACTCAGTTCTACAGTTAATTTTGCAGCTGTCATCCTCTTATTTTTCGCCACAATACTCCGTTATGCCGCGTTATTTTAGGAGGAGTTGGCGTTCGTGTCTTACAGTTTTTAAAGCAATAGACAACATTTCTATTACTACCAAGGATTTCGTAGGCGCCCAAGTCATCTTGCATGGGCCGTCGGTGTTTTGCAATGGAGTTTTGAACTTCACTCTCGCTAACAAGGATACGAATGAACACGGTAACGGCTGGGTCACCGTTGCTCTTGTACGTGGACCAAAAGTCGATAAACTAAAAGGGCTAGATAATTTCAATTAACGTGATGTCATCGCTTATCGGACATTTCAGATTTTTGAAGTTTACAACAGAGATAAGGGTTCATCGTATTACATGTCGGCTATACCTTTGGTTCTCAGGACCAGGAATTGTCGTAAAATAAATGAATCGGAACCTGTTTCAGTGTGGGTGAAAGGTGTTGACAACTCTAGAAAGATCGCAGTCGTTGGTGATCTGACTCAATATTGTAGAAATGAAATAAAGTTCCCTTCCTTATCCTTAATCCTTATCTATTGAAAAAACTACACAGTCTGTCACCATCACTCAATACGTACATTCTTCTGCGTTCTGACTTGGCCTGTTCTGTTTTTCCGCTTTCCCTGTTTGCGGCATAAATCTTCGATACGGTGCCACGCTTCAGCTCCCATGGTTACGGAAACACCCACCATACGAACAGCAACGACTCGTCAGTGTTCGAATTCACTT
This sequence comes from Schistocerca serialis cubense, assembly GCF_023864345.2. Taxonomy (NCBI): domain Eukaryota; kingdom Metazoa; phylum Arthropoda; class Insecta; order Orthoptera; family Acrididae; genus Schistocerca; species Schistocerca serialis. Next base: position 771,496,902 of record NC_064641.1, on the reverse strand, counting down.
ACCTCCGACATAACGCACTCACAGTTACAAAGAGTATTGTTCCACCACGACTGACACTAGCAGCATTTTGACGTCATCACACAGATGCCGTTCGTCGTCACTTGCATTTACATTCAAGAATGCATTTCTTGCTGTGTTTCCACACTTCTGTCCAACCACTGTTCCTCTATTTACTCGATTTGATGACAGATTGGCATAGTAACACAGAAATTAATTTCGCGCATCAGACTTATTCTTTTTATCTTGACTCTATTGAGACGTATTTTTACTCCTATTTTACTACTGGTCTGGACTAATGATAGTGGCACTTGGGCAAAAGTTTCTCGGATTTCTTGCAGCGACACGTTTGAACGTAACGTCAAGCTTTCAACGATTTTCTCTATCATCGTCACGCGTTATCGGTCGTATTAAGAGACCTAATAAATGCGAAAGTAACACGCGGCTTATTAATACGGCGGGTAACTCCTAATTACAACGATAGAGCTTATCATTGACAGTCTTAGTTTACATGTGCTTACGACGGCGGCAAGAAATCCGAGAAACATTTATCCAAGAACGTTAGCGCGAAAAACTATATTCTTATGAACAAACACCTCTTTTTACCAGCAGCTAATGGAAATTTCCGATAGAATGAATTACAACCACGTTAATTTTCAAATTGTGGCCATTTAAAGTCATTTATTTTGATTTCTCAGTAATTGCAACAACTGGCGATACAATCTAAATTAACTAGGAGATTCATGTCTCTAAATTTATTGTTGTGATGCTTTTAAAAGCAGGTGTATTGTCAGTAAACAGGGTAATCGACTTGGTCGTTAACAGAAGAACGTGATTTGCGTAATATGAATATAGCTCAAGGTCAAGCACAAAGCTTCGTGGAACACTGATTACAACAAACCCTGATAGAGTTTCAGGTTTCATATATGTTTCTCAACGTGCAGCTCCCACTCTTTCAAAAACGAACACATTTCGAGAAGTCTTGGCGTTATAAATTACCGAACAGGACGTCATGCTGTAAGTCTATGTAAAAGAAACACCATCTATATTTGATGGAGCGTAATACAACAATAATAAAGCTAATGACATTAAGGGTACAACTAATAATGGCTTGTATTACATTTAACAAATAAGGAGTCCTGTTAGCCTGTTCCATCCTGCCTCACACACCTACCATATTACACGAGTGCTGACGTGGCAGGATGGGACAACAACGAGCGCCAGAGACATCAAGTAAATATTAGACGAAGGTCACATAGTTGCCAAGAACTTCAGCACAAAGATATTACCAGAATATAACCATGCCTCTCGGCTTTTGGCAAGCTCTTTGGACGCGTTAATATGCTGGGGCAAATATTATATGAGTATTCCACGTCAAGAACATATTACACGTGGATACTTGTATTGAATCACGTAATATACAACTAAGTGAGACCTAACCAGAATCCTGATGTGTGTATTGACGTTTTGGACTCATGCCTTTATTAAGGGGATTCTATACGTACCACTTACAAAGGTAGGCCACTAGGTTGCCTTCACGGATTTACTTCAAACTTTTTGCACCTTTATAAGGTCATTAAAACATAATATGCAGTCAGTATGGTGCACTACTCTAGCAGTTCTGAAAAAAATAGTGATGTACGCGTGCGAACGTGCCAGCTGTAAGAAGTCGTTGTGGTCAACTGGCTTAAGAGTAATTTCAATTACCCATCAGATGTGATGAAAATATCTAGATTACAAATTAAGATTCGTTTTATGAAGCTCCAATGCTAACCACTTGACCACCAACTCTATCGTCCGACACCTACACACAGATACATAAAGCACGTAATAGACGGGTGATACTCCTCTTGCGATTTCCTCTGAATTGCCAGAGTAGTGCACCTTACTACTCTGCAATTCAGAGAAAATCTCAAGAGAAGTTTTACCCGTCTGTTAAGTGCCTTACTTCTTGAACATTATATTGTTTTAATGGCCTACCACAGACGTACAAATTTTTAAGTAAATCTGTGATCCCAACCTCGTGGCCTCCCGTTGTTATTAGTTATGGTACATACACAACCTCCTTAATGAAAGCAGGATTTGAAATCGTTAATATGTTCGTTAGGACTCTTCCGAAGCTTCACTTAGTTGTACATAACGTGCTGTAATACATGTATCAATTAGGTGATGAAATACACATATATTTTTAGGTGAAATACTCAAATGTCTATGCCACAGCACATTATGGGGTCCAAGCGTATATACAGAATTCCTTAATGAAAACAAAAGTCCTAAACGTCAATACATGCATCAGGGCTCCGGCTATGACTCCCTTAGTTGTATATTACATGATGCAACATATGTGACCATTTTAGATGTAATAGAGATATGTTTTTCGATGAAATACCACAGCATATTATGAGGTCCAAGGGGCCTCACTTGGTACTACACTTTGGTCTTGCCAAAAGCCGTGAAGTGTAGGTATATGCTAGTCATATTCTTCTTTTTTAAGTTCGTTGGAATTATGTGACATTGGTGTAATCTTTACTTGATGTCGTCGCTGTTGCACACTGCCATATCAGCACTCGTACTTAGAGGTGTGGAGGGCAGTTGATGGGTCTTTTTATATACAGGGTGGTTACAGTTAAAGTGAGGCTGTTCACAGAGATCTAGAGCGAGCGAAACTTCGTAGATATTGTAATGCATTAATACGGAACCGATATATGCTGGAAAAAATTGCTCCAATTTTGGCCAACAGGTGCAAATGTGATATAATATGCACATGCTTTTGTGATGAAATGATCACATTACACTAAAGCACCAAAGAAATTGGTATAGGAATGTGTATTAAAAATACAGAGATACGTAAACAGGCTGAATACGGGGCTGCGGTCGGCAACGCCTATATAAGTGAGGAGTACAGTTGATACATCAGTTACTGTTGCTACAATAGCAGGTTATCAACATTTAAATGAATTTGGACGTGGTTTTATAGCAAGCACACGAGCAAAGGGACACGGCATCTCCAACGTAGCGAAGAAGTGAGGATTTTTCCATACGAGCATTTGACGAGTGTACCGTGGATATCAGGAATCCGGTAAAAGATCAAATCTTCAACATCGCTGCGGCCGGAGAAATATCCTGCGCCGGCCGGAGTGGCAGTGCGGTCCTAGGCGCTACAGTCTGGAACCGAGCGACCGCTACGGTCGCAGGTTCGAATACTGCCTCGGGCATGGATGTGTGTGATGTCCTTAGGTTAGTTAGGTTTAAGTAGTTCTAAGATCTAGGCGACTGATGACCTCAGAAGTTAAGTCGCATAGTGCTCAAAGCCATTTGAACCAAGCCAAGCCAAATATCCTGCAAGAACGGGGCCAACAACGACTGAAGAGAATTGTTCAGTGTAGTGGAAGTGCAATGCTTCCGCAAATTGCTGCAGATTTCAGTGCTGGGCCATCAACAAGTGTCATCGTGCGAACCATTCAACGAAACATCATCGATATGGGCTTTCGGAGCCGAAGACCCACTCGTGTACCTTTTGATGACTGTACCACATAAGGCTTTACGTCTCACCTAGGTCCGTCAACACAAACATTGGGTCGTTGAGGACTGGAAACATGTTGTTTAGTCGGACCAATCTCGTTTCAAATGGTATCGAGCGAATGGACGTGTACGGGTATGGAGACAACCTCAGGAATCCATGGAGCCTGCATGTCAGCAGGGGCTGTTCAAACCCGTGGAGGCTCTGTAGTGCTATGGGGCGTGTACAGTTGGAGTGATATGACCACTGATCCGTCTAGATACGACTCCGACAGGTGACACTTACGTAAGCATCCTGTCTGATCATCTGCATCCATTCACGTCCATTGTGCATCCCGATGTACTTATGCAAGTCCAGCAGGACAATGCGACACCCCATACGTCCAGAATTACTACAGAGTATCTCTAGGGACACTCTTCTGAGGTTAAACACTTCAAATAGTTCAAATGGCTCTGAGCACTATGGGACTCAACTGCTGTGGTTATCAGTCCCCTAGAACTTAGAACTACTTAAACCTAACTAACCTAAGGACATGCCCGAGGCAGGATTCGAACCTGCGACCGTAGCAGCCGCACGGTTCCGGACTGCGCGCCTAGAACCGCGAGACCACCGCGGCCGGCGTTAAACACTTCCGCTGGTACCAAACTCCCCTGACATGAACATTATTGAGCATATCTGGGATGCCTTGAACGTGCTGTTCAGAAGAGATCTCCACACACTCGTACTCTTACGGATGTGTGGTCAGCCCTGCAGGATTCATGGTGTCAATTCACTCCAGCACTACTTCTGACAATAGAAGAGTCCATGCCGCGTCGTGTTGCGGCTCTTCTACTTGCTAGCGGGGACGCTACATGATGTTTGGCAGGTGTATCAGTTTCTGTGGGTCTTCAGTGTATCTGTGCCACAGCACATTATGGGGTCCAGAAGCCCTCCCTTGATACTACATACTGATCTTGTGAAATGTCGAGAAGCATATGCACAGGAGTAGGTAGACTAAGGTGACGAAAGTCATCGGACAGCGATATGCACTGATACGGATGGACGTAATATCGAGTACACAAGATATAAAAGGGCAGTTCTGTCACTTCGGAAATTGTTAGCGGATTCAATCCAACATCCACAGTGTGAAGGGTGTGTCGAGGGTAAAAAAGTTCGGGCATTGCCTCACCATGGACAACGCAGAGGCCGACGGCCTTCACTTATCGACCGAGAGAAACAACGTTTGCGTAGAGTTGTCAGTGCTAACAGACAGGCAACACTGCATAAAATAATGGCAGAAATCAATGTGGGACGTGTGATGAACGTATCCGTTAGGATAGTGCGGTATTAGGCGGTATCCCATGACTTTTGTCACCTCTGTGTATATCTTTGCTATGTATTATCACTGGAACTAAGTGAACTTGGCTTAATCTTTATTCGTTGTCTCCGGCTACAAGCACACTTGCATTTGACACGTCAACACTTGTAACATATGGAAGGTCTGTGGGGCCGGGTGGGTCGGTAGTTTCCTATATTTATGGTACATATGGAATCGCCTTAATAAAAGCATTTTATGACTGCAAAGAAATCATTCTCTGCATGTTAGAGGCTTGAACATAGGGTTCAGTTCTACTCTTGTTGCCTATAAATTACCTCTCAATTTACACTGTTAAAAAAAGAAATAATACTCTTTGCTGACGATCCAAGTCCACCAACGATTGCGGTCGAAGATATACTGTAATCTATTACTGATTTTTAGCGCTACAAAGGTAGTTAGCTGTCAAGTAGGTGCTCTGTGGACCATGTCCCTAAAGCAAGGAAAACATGAGGCAAAATTAGAATTTATGATTTGATACCGTTACCAGTTCGAGAGAGGGCACGTAAATCGTGGTGTATTGTGTGACATCATCACATGAAGTCAACCAAGGAAGCAGAAGTTTTAATTCCATCACTGGATTAGTTTCTACTATGCACATCCAAGAAACTAAGATAAAGCCATCATTATTAAATACGAATTAGCAACGAATTTCTGTAGAGATATTTAGCGATATGATTGGTTATAGAAGTCCCGACAGGCGAGCATTTGCTGACGGGTTGTGTACATAACCTATACTTACCGCGCACTGGATTTGTTAATGCTAAGTCGCAGGAATATACCACGTGTGTCTATAAAATAACGGGTCTGATGGTGTCACATAGTGAGAACGCATGTGACAAAAATGAGCTAACAATAGCCTTGAAGTGAGAATCCTTCTCAGTCAAATGCCGCATCTCTGGTGTCTTTATACAAATCGCTGTAGTCGTGGTTTTCGTTTGTGTAGGAGCTGTTATTTTGTTTTCTTGAAAAATGATAAGTGTAACAACAGAGCAACGAACTGTAGTCTAGTCATTCATGAAACTTGGAAAAACTACTGTTGAATCCCATCTTTTACTAAAAGAAGCGTATGGTGACGACTGTTTACCACGTAAGCGAGTTTTTTAGTGATTCAATGGTTATGAAGATGGTCGAGAAGACATCTAAAATGACTCACGCCCAGGTTCTCCTGCAACATCAAAGAAGGTACAAAATATCGAATAAGTAGGTAATGTGATTCGATCTCACCTTCGGGTGAGTATTCGATCGATTGCTGATACTGTAGGAATTGACAAAGAATAAGCAAGGCAAATTTTACATAACCAATTTAACATGAGAAAAGTATGTGCAATACTGGTCCCGAAAATTCTCACGATCGAACAAAATGAAGCTCGTGAAAATGTTTCTACTAATACTTCGAATACCACAGAAAATGATCCTAATTTTTTGGAGAAAGTGGGGGGGGGGGGGGGGGGGGGGAGGAGACCTAACTTCACCGATTGTCTATTAACAGGTCTCTAGCAAAAAACAGCATCCAGGTATTTGACCATCCTCCTCACCTAGTATCGTGTAACTTTTATCTATTTCGCAAGGTCATATCTGCAATAAAAGGAACAGCATTTTAGTCCGTTGAAACAGTGAAAGAAAAAGCAGCGTGCGTCACCGTGGGGTTCACAGAGGAAGACCACCAGCATGGTATCCGTCAATGGAAAATTCGCATGGAGCGATGTAGGGGAAGAGGAGCGGAGTATATTGAGAGTGACAGTAGCTGAATATGTATGTTTTCGAAATAAAATATTTTACAGGAATAGTGTGTGCGTGTGTGTGTGTGTGTGTGTGTGTGAATGAATGATTTGTGTGTAGCGTCATTGTAACGTGTTGCATGAAACTGCCATTTAAACAGATACTGGTTAATTATTTTTATCACAGATCATCTTAAAATACTACAAATGTTAACACGGACTTGTGACACCTAACACTTCCGTGTGCTAAGTAATTGATTATAATTATTTCCCTTTATTGAAGATATGTTTACGTACAGGTACGTTAATGCGCACCAAAGCGTAAACAACATATGAACATGATCTCTTTTGGTCTCAGCGTTCGGAACTTTAGGGTTCTATATTTAAATATACTTGTAGAACACTGGTTCGTTAAGTTTAATTGCAAGAAGCACATTTAGTTATATCTTTCTCCGTAATGGCGCCCACGTGTAAAATAATGCACTAGACATTAGTGGACCACTATGGAAAAATTTGTATCGGAAAATGAAAATAGTGACGGAGATGCTTTACTAATTTCATAAATGCATAAAATCAGTAAGTATTCTCAATAATATCTGGGCTAGAAGAGCCATAATTACCAAAGATAGTTGTGCCGAGCGTAATGGCGGAAACAATAGCGTAAGCCAGTAACTAATAAAACATTCAATAACTGCAGGAAAGGACGCAATAATCTTATCCAAAAATATTGTTTCAATAGCAACAAATAACATTTTTATTCTGAAAACTATTTAGATAAATTAACGATTATTACACCTGTTGCAGACTTCTTAATAAGGAACATAGGAAGAATGCGTCTTGCTACATTAGCGTTACAACTCTAAAAGGTACAATGTCTTCTCTTTTATCAGAAAAATAAAACACAGATAATAAATCGTGCTTAATGCCTTTGTCCTTTCCACTCGATGCTCTTCACATGAAGAAAATGTCAATGTTTTCCACATGTTACGGAAAATTATTAAGTCTTTTCCTCAAGTATATTCCCAGGAAAATATACGCCAGGAGACGGCACAATAGCCACTCCTAGTATCTAACACGTAAGTGCAGTATACATATATGTGGAGATAATTTTCCGCCAAGATATCTTGGAAATTCGTCTACATGGTCACCATGTAGCTCAACATTTCCCGAGGCAACACAAATTTTACGGTAAATAAATTGACGCTTTACACTTGCTTGCTATATACTCGGCCATATTCCATTTGGCATGAAAACTAACCATACCTACATGCATGTTCAGCCAAATTCGGTAACTTCTCCGTGGCCTATTCCTCCAAAATTTTAAAATGGTGATATCTGAAGCCTTGTCGTGATTAAAGGATGAGAGTCTGGCCTCACGTACCGTTAATCAGCTCCATAACAAGCAAAACCGTTATCACAAACAGGCTGCTCTAGGACGAAAAGTGAAACAAAATAAGTAGGAGATTAGTAGCAGAAAGACTTGTAAAATACAGACATATGACAATTTTACCTACAATGATTGTTGCAACTCCAGAAACTATGAGAAATTTTCTTTGTCCATTCACGATTTCAAGAAAGGTTTAAAATATTTTACCGATGGTAATTCAAATTACATCAGTCTGTAGTCAATACCAAAAAAATTCTTGTGCCAGACTTTTAACACCGAGCGGACAGTAAATAACCTAGCGTTGTATTACCTCAGTAAAGAGTATCATAACGACTTTCGCACTTGGGGATCAAAAACAAAACAAAGTGCAGTGTTTTGTTATCGTACTTCCACTAAAGGTAAAGAGGAGGCGATAAGCTGCATAACCCAATCTAAATTAAAAAGATAAGGAGTAATCGAACTTCCGCCCCGCGATTAAAAATATTTTCCGACGCATGTTAATTTAAGACCAGGAAGAAACAGACAGAAATGCAGCGACGTCTGTAGGAATACATTAAGCTCCATCAGCGAATCAATTTGATAATCTAATAACCCTGTCTCCTATGTAGTCTGAAACACTGAGCACCGTAGCGATCGAACACGTAAGATGCTATAAGTATCAGATGCGTTTATCGTAAACAACACCGATAATTTCTCCAACCTCATTAAATCTGACTAAACTGTGTCCTACCTGAAGTTATTTCGGTCTACTGTCGACATAGTACAACGAAAAACAATGGCGTTTCGATATGTATTCGCCATTCGGTATGTATTCTTGCTGCGTGGTCCCAGAGAGAAAAAAAGTGTTAGCGATCGGAAGAAAGTCACATAAATAATCTGAAATATACAGATCGTGTTTTTATTGTCTGGTCGGTATGTCGTGAACAAACCGAAAATGGACGACTGTCGAAAACGATTCTTCTAAATCATAAACATTGCGGAGCTTTGAATATACTGTCAGTTCTATACTATATGATAATAACCTACATTTTAATATACTGCCTCCTAAACTGTTTCGTTCGACTAGCCATGTCCACAGCTATGGATTCGTCACAAAATACAGTACATGGTTCGGGGAGTTCATGTATTGTTGATGAGTTAGATATTCGTAACCTGTTGCACAGTTAGCATAATCCAGCGACAGGATTAATATATATCACAAATCGCCAATAATGCAGTGTTAGCTCGATAATTCATGGCATAATCCGTTCAGTTTAGGGCTGTACAAGTATCGCCGATAAAGGTCGAATTACACGCCAGTTTCCGAATACATAGTTGTAATACAGCCTGCAGACTACTTAGAAAAGTTTACCCTTCTCCCTTACTCGCTCAAATTAAATACATTCAATACATTTTTCATCTTTGAAAGCAATCTATTACCTTTTCCTTATGCCCAGCATTTCAATAACACGCCTCAGAAATGCAGAAGATTTACATCACTAGCAAATCAACATATTCTTCACTTGTCGAAAGAAGGAAAAGTTGCATGCAGAAATATCAGGGTTATTGGGAAAGCAATAAAGAACTAAGAAAACTACTATAGCTACACAAATCATCTAATTTTTCACCAATGTGACGGAACGTTGTCATTAGAACTGTTTTGGATATATGGGTTTAGGCACTTTTGTGATCTGTGCTTGCATTTTAACGCGTGCGATTCGCCAATTAATGTCACTTGAGCGTCAATTACAAGATATTCCAATACTTCACTCACAACGAGAAACGATGATAACAATTCTGATGCGATTCTGAGTTTTTAGACTGTGGCGTGTGCGCGTACCCTGTGACGGGTGCACCTATAAACTCAAATATCCACTTCTTGTTTTCATACTTCATTTAAAAATGCAATGATAGGTTCTCTGATACTCTAGGGAATAGACCGTTATAGCAGTAAAGTATCCGTCATTTTTAATTCAATGAGCTATGACACGTAGTTTTAAGTTTGGAACATTAGTGCGCCACAGCCTAGACACTATTTTAACCATGTGTCATTAACGATATTGACGTGAAGTTCCACCACTGATGAGAATATCTCTTAGATCACCACACCGCAAGTGACTGGGTGAATTGCCTTGATAAATGTATATAGAGAGTGATTCAGCTGCCCTTACTGATTGGTTTTATGCAATCCGCAACACCTTAAAGAGGCACATGCTAGTTTTTCATGTTCTCTCTCTCGCTATGCAAAAACTATTAGCCCTACAGAAAGAGTGAAGATCACCTTTTTGTAGGAAATATAATGAAGTTAAATTTTGTACTGGAACACGTCTTCACTGGAGGCAACCTATTTAAAATTATTCAAGAAAAACGAGTTTGAACTTCACTTTCGTAGGTTTATCTTGAATAATTAGGAAACTACGGCCTCTAGCGAAAACATATTCAAGTACAAAATTTAACTACATTACATTTACTACAAAAAGGGCCTTGTCATTTTTCCTGTAGTACTAAACAGTTAGCATGCAGTGAGTGAGAGGATATGAAAATCTTGCACATGGTATTTGAAGGTGTTGTGTGTTGCATAAAAACCATCAGTGGGGGCAGCTGAATCGCCCTGCATATGAAATTTAGAAAGGATGTAAGCAGTCACAGAACACCTCTTCCAGGTTATGGCATTCCATAAATGTCAGTGGGTTCCCGTGATGCCAATGGGAATTTCTTTTATGCACTGTATTGTATTCAGTAGTAACGATTGGATATAATCTAAATATAAAGGTGCATAGTGGATTGACTAGGAGGCTGTAGGTTAAACAATTTTTCTCCGGATTCTAGTTAGACAGAGAGTCAGTTGCAGATGTTCACAAAGTGTCGAACGTAGATATGGTGTCTTGCAGTGCCCTGTGGGAAGGTGATATATTGTTAGTTTTGTTGTTATGTATTCGAATATTGTGCAACAGTTCGTTGACAATCTTGTTAGTTGCTCAGTCTAATACCAGAGTAAAACTAATTACAACTGCAGGAAAAGCCTTGACTAAGTTTGCTAAAATGAAAGGTATGCTTTCTGTGAAACGAAATTGTTTGTTTTGTTTGACTGTTTGACTCTCATCCTCATCATCTATAACTCTTAGACTTATCTTTCCAAGATTCGAGGATGTTGTACGTCATGAGTTGGAAGGTCTAGCAGAGACTGTAAGGTGTGAGTTTCTTTGACGTCTCTCAAGTAGCAGACAGAATTTTGATCTCACGCATGGGTCCAGATCCATCGAACATCAACTGAAAGAATTTTATTTAAATAACATGCGGCCTCAGATGAAACCACGACTTCTTTTAAGGTAGCAGACCAGTTCAAATCAGTGGCGAACCAGCAGTAGCTAATTTTCTAATAGGTGAAAGTAGAGAAGGCGATCACTATTAGAATATTTTAAAAAGTGTATGGGATATAAATTTGGTGAGAATCGACAGAAAACTTTTTTTTCCTTTCATTATCTCTGGAGTAATACCGTCTCATAGCAAAACCGCCTCTATTGTCATGTAGACTGCACTATAGCAACGAACATTCTATTGACTTTCTGAAAGGGACAATTCGATTTGTACGGAAAGTCAAACGATATACTGATGATGCCGAAGTGAATCCAAAAGCTATCTACTATTTTCCATGCGAACCATTACTGATGGAAGTATCGCCACTTTTCTGTAACTCACAAACAACAAGTCTCAAGAATATAAAATTAACTAATTCATACTTAAATTGATCATACCCTGAAGATTTCATTAAGTTATTTTCATGTAAACAAAGCGCGTTGTTTGCAAAACACCCATAAATTTCACTACTTGAATTAACTGAAAGAAGGTCTTAACTTTGGAAAGAGCGGGGTAGGCCAGCAGGGCTACATGTTTAATGCTGTCAAGTGAATAGAATATACTCTTACTTGTACACATCCACTGCGTATTGTCGACAAGAACCAGGAATTTTCGAGCGAGTGTTTGTTCAGACATCTATGCATAGCTGCCTGTTACAGCCACCAGTGGTTTCTCAAAGTCGTTTGTACAAACAAAAAACTTTAATCTTATTTATTGACTATACCGTTGGCCAATCGAACATTAGACTAAAAATTTTCAGCAGCAAGTTATGTGTACTTTTTGCAGGCGAAATTTCTGTATGCCATTCGTTATATAAAGTGTTTGACTGTTGTAGATACAAGTTATGTGTATTTTCTGCAGACGAAGTTTCTTTATGTCATCCAGTTTATAGGGTGTTTAACAGTATATAGGGTGTTTGACTGTTATAGATGAATCGAAAGGAGCGAGCAAAGGACAATGAAACAAGCAAATAATTCTAATAAACATAGGTCTGGAAATCAATTGTTTCTTCGACACGACGTATTACGACTGAGTACGTGCATACTTCACAACAGAGAGGCCGAGGATCCTAATTGCAAATATAAACTTGAGGACGTACATATTGCAACATGTGTTCCACATGGCCACCGAGCCAGTGAAAGAAGGCTTCAATACATCTTCTCACCGTATCCCGTGCAGATCAAGAATCTCAGGCACGTTCCGAATGCGTGATAACCATCCACAGTGCATTCCCGGAGTTAATCGAAACTCTCAAAAGGACTAGAAAACACTAAACCTTTTAAATATCCCTACACATAAAACTAAAGGGTTTAATTGGCGGACTTCGGGGGAGGGGGTGGGGGCCATGGTATTGACAAGATATGACGGCCACACTTATTATCGTAGATTCGTGACACGTTTTCCCGAACAGAAACTTGAAAGTGTGCCGGTGCACCACATACGCATCCTTTCTCCATAAAGAGCATCATATAAACAGACATTAATAGTGCTGTAACATTCGCATGACTCTGCTTGTGCTTACGTCATATCGCATTATGTTTATTAAAATTATTTCTTTATTCTATTGTCCTCTACATGCCCTTTCCGGTTGTACTTACAACAGTCAGACACTCTGGAAACATACACTACAAGTCATTAAAATTGCTACACCACGAAGATGACCCGCTACAGACGCGAAATTTAACCGACAGGAAGAAGATGCTGTGATATGCAAATGAGTAGCTTTTGAGAGCATTCTCACAATGTTAGCGCCGGTGGCGACACCTACAACGTGCTGACATGAGGAAAGTTTCCAGCCGATTACTCATACACAAACAGCAGTTGACCAGCGTTGCTTCGTGAAATGTTGTTGTGATGCCTCGTGTAAGGAGAAGAAATGCCTATCATCACGTTTCCGACTTTGATAAAGGTCGGATTGTAGCCTATCACGATTGCGGTTTATGGTATCGCGACATTGCTGCTCGCGTTGGTCGAGATCCAATGACTGTTAGCAGAATATGGAATCGGTGGGTTCAGGAGGGAAATACGGAACGCCGTGCTGGATCCCAACGGCCTCGTATCACTAGCAGTCGAGACGACAGGCATCTTATCCGTATGGCTCTAACGGATCGTGCAGCCACGTCTCGATCCCTGAGTCAACAGATTCTTCTTGGTGTAGCAATTTTAATGGCCAGTAGTGTATGATAACAGATGTATGGTGGTGTTTTACAACATAGCTCTGGAGCACCTAAATCAATTTCATTTTAACTTGGTACGCGTAAGGCATACTAACCAAAAGAAATACTGTAAGATAGGGTTAACGTACCGTTAGTACCTTTAAGGATGGAAAGAGTTGTGGGATGACGTGTAAAAATAATAGATAAATTAATGTGGAAATCGTAGCTTTCATACTTAGAAGGCATTCAACTGACAGTTTCCATGACATTTAAGTGCAGTCTTAGTCATGTAGAACTCTTTAGAACCTTCTAAAATCGAGGGTCGTCTGTTAGAGTCTATGGAGTAATATTCACGCCCAGTAAACGTCATGTTGCGTGTTTCAAACTGTGTTCACCCGAGAACGTACGCATAGTGGCTCGTGGAATGGAAGGGGTTGGGTTGCTTTTGGAGGAGGAGACCAGACAGCGAGGTCATCGGTCTGATTGGATTAGGGAAGGAAGTCGGCCGTGCCCTTTCAAAAGAACCATCCCAGCATTTGCCTGGAGCGATTTAGGGAAATCACGGAAAACCTAAATCAGGACGGCCGGACGCGGGATTGAGCCGTCATCCTCCCGAATGCGAATCCAGTGTGCTAACCACTGCTCCACCTCGCTTGGTATGGAATGGAAACCACAGATGTTTTCTGAAGTAAAGTTTTGTATTACAGCTGTATTACTTTTAATTTATGAAAGATTTTACATTATCATTTGAAAAGTCTGCATTTATATTTAAAAAAAAACAAGAATTATTTTCATTTTACTATATATATATACACTCCTGGAAATTGAAATAAGAACACCGTGAATTCATTGTCCCAGGAAGGGGAAACTTTATTGCCACATTCCTGGGGTCAGATACATCACATGATCACACTGACAGAACCACAGGCACATAGACACAGGCAACAGAGCATGCACAATGTCGGCACTAGTACAGTGTATATCCACCTTTCGCAGCAATGCAGGCTGCTATTCTCCCATGGAGACGATCGTAGAGATGCTGGATGTAGTCCTGTGGAACGGCTTGCCATGCCATTTCCACCTGGCGCCTCAGTTGGACCAGCGTTCGTGCTGGACGTGCAGACCGCGTGAGACGACGCTTCATCCAGTCCCAAACATGCTCAATGGGGGACAAATCCGGAGATCTTGCTGGCCAGGGTAGTTGACTTACACCTTCTAGAGCACGTTGGGTGGCACGGGATACATGCAGACGTGCATTGTCCTGTTGGAACAGCAAGTTCCCTTGCCGGTCTAGGAATGGTAGAACGATGGGTTCGATGACGGTTTGGATGTACCGTGCACTATTCAGTGTCCCCTCGACGATCACCAGTGGTGTACGGCCAGTGTAGGAGATCGCTCCCCACACCATGATGCCGGGTGTTGGCCCTGTGTGCCTCGGTCGTATGCAGTCCTGATTGTGGCGCTCACCTGCACGGCGCCAAACACGCATACGACCATCATTGGCACCAAGGCAGAAGCGACTCTCATCGCTGAAGACGACACGTCTCCATTCGTCCCTCCATTCACGCCTGTCGCGACACCACTGGAGGCGGGCTGCACGATGTTGGGGCGTGAGCGGAAGACGGCCTAACGGTGTGCGGGACCGTAGCCCAGCTTCATGGAGACGGTTGCGAATGGTCCTCGCCGATACCCCAGGAGCAACAGTGTCCCTAATTTGCTGGGAAGTGGCGGTGCGGTCCCCTACGGCACTGCGTAGGATCCTACGGTCTTGGCGTGCATCCGTGCGTCGCTGCGGTCCGGTCCCAGGTCGACGGGCACGTGCACCTTCCGCCGACCACTGGCGACAACATCGATGTACTGTGGAGACCTCACGCCCCACGTGTTGAGCAATTCGGCGGTACGTCCGCCCGGCCTCCCGCATGCCCACTATACGCCCTCGCTCAAAGTCCGTCAACTGCACATACGGTTCACGTCCACGCTGTCGCGGCATGCTACCAGTGTTAAAGACTGCGATGGAGCTCCGTATGCCACGGCAAACTGGCTGACACTGACGGCGGCGGTGCACAAATGCTGCGCAGCTAGCGCCATTCGACGGCCAACACCGCGGTTCCTGGTGTGTCCGCTGTGCCGTGCGTGTGGTCATTGCTTGTACAGCCCTCTCGCAGTGTCCGGAGCAAGTATGGTGGGTCTGACACACCGGTGTCAATGTGTTCTTTTTTCCATTTCCAGGAGTATATATATATATATATATATATATATATATATATATATATATATATATATATATATATATATATATATATAATCAGATTGCATCCCCTCTTTAATGGGAGACTGTGATAAGTAAACAAATAGGACGAAGAACTGAAGAAATAATAACCAGTCGGATCCTCCTGACTGCGTGGTACCAAAACAATAAAGCATTTCATAATTCTGTTATGACGCCGTACAAAGTGTGACCTGTAGATGCCAGTAAGCCCAGTTATCTTCCATCCTTCTGTATGAGTCCCCACGTACTTGCCTCGTCCTCCTGCCAGTTTCCGTACCGCAGCAGCACATTCCACTGTGACCGACGAAGAAGACTGAGTTGAGTAGTGGCGATGCTTATGGACGTCACGACCTGAAAGCAGTGCTGTTGTGCACTATTGCCTTTGAGAACTAGTGTTACTAATTCTAGACGATGATCTGCCGACAAATTTGTCAGATGTCACACATATGAACATGTGATGTCGCCGAACATTACTCTGGAGTTCAAAAAATATCTATAGGAAATGCATTACCAGTGCTTATACAACTGAGACATCAGGAAACTGCACAACAAACTGAAAGTAGTTTGCTACCGAAATGTGAACCAGCACGATAGAAGACGAGTTATAAAGTTCGAGGAGATCAGTGTGTGTAAGAATTTTTTGTGAGTGATCAAAATTCCAAGCTCCACCAAAATGAAACATGCTTGAATAGACCTGAAACCTGACTGCACGTAATTTGTCGTGGTACCTCGCTGAAAGTTAAAGAGTTCGTCGTATTACCAGCCGCAATGAACGAAGTCGTTATGTCTTTAAAGACTTGACTACGTCTGCCTTTGGCGCTCGAAATGACATCCGCCATTGCAGAGGAGGTTACGTCCGTTCACTCAGCGGAACTTGTTGTTGGTCCAGCTAGTCCGAGTGTCTATAAGTTAGGGAAACTCAGTATCCAGAGCGCGTCGTCACGATGGGTGGCCCTCGAAATTAATTACACGGACCAGCCTCAAGGTTAGAAAACGCAGCAGTCACTCCAGCGAAAATTAGCTCCGTGTTGATTCATACGCAACCGGTGAAAGGCAATGACGAGCCATACGCAATGCCAATGACAGTGTTATGTTCAGAAGGTCTTCCGAATACACACAACAGCATTTGTTTGTTTAAATTATTTTAAATAAGGCAGCTTCATACATTACTATTAATCATATAATTATGAGAATACGTCAGGTATTCGACGTGAACTAGTTGTTTCGTGGAATATTGATAGCAACATTATAGATACAATCTGCTCCGAAATTCCAATTTAAAACGGTATAGCATAGAAAAACTATAGTGACTGCGACATGGACGTGTGTTTATTGTATTATTCTCATATTTATCTATTCATATTTACTCCCTTTCTACTAATTTGTAGGTGCATTGGCGACGTATTGCCGGCCGTTGTGGCCGAGCGGTTCTAGGCGCTTCAGTCCGGAACCGCGCTGCTGCTAAGGTCGCAGGTTCGAATCCTGCCTCGGGCATGGATGTGTGAGATATCCTTAGGTTAGTTAGGTTTAAGTAGTTCTAGGGGACTGATGACCTCAGATGTTAATTTCAAAAATGGTTCAAATGGGTCTGAGCACTATGGGACTTAACTTCTGGGGTCATCAGTCCCCTAGACCTTAGAACTACTTAAACCTAACTAACCTAAGGACATCACACACATCCATGCCCGAGGCAGGATTCGATCCTGCGACCGTAACGGTCACGCGGATTCAGACTGTAGCGCCTAGAACCGCTTGGCCACTCCGGCCGGTTCAGATGTTAAGTCCCACAGTGCTCAGAGTCATTTGAACCGTCAGTGATGTAGTGACGCGTCCCACCAAGGTGTGTGATGAAAATGAGTCAAAATCAACTATAAATCGAAACTTAAAATATTGAATGCAAGTACACACTACTCACCGTTCATTGGAAAAAACCATTATTACGAGTATTTCTACTGCTTACCCCTATGCACTGATTAAGTCAAGAAATCAGACGAATTCATCATGCGAATAATATCCTAGGGTAGAGCATACAGGGTAAAAGCAAATGCTACCGAAAAAATTTCGGAGATCGTTAAGGAAGATTTTATGAACAGTTTGGTGTAAGGAACCAGCGCTCTCCGTTAACTGATAACAGAGTAGTGGATTTCGTATAATTACTTACCGCGATTTATCTTTGTATCTGCACTCCCCTGAAAAGATTTGCAAATGTGGACGATGTGCGATGTGTGCCTTGTTTGAACACAAACTTGATCCATTCACTCACAGGACTTGTTGACAATAGCAGTGCCCTCTTCACCTATGGTCCCCCAGTTTGCATTCAGAACTTCTCGGTGCTGCCTCAGGTTAGTTTTAGTTGTACGTTAACATTGATACACAGCAGTATCGATAGGTTTACTCGTGAAGAGTTGGTCGATATGCATCTCGTGTTTGCATTCACCAAAGGCAAAAGAAGAGAGACACACCGACAGTATGCCGAGCTGTTCCCGGGCGGTGACAACCGCATCCCGGTACTTTTACATCTGTACACAGGCACATATCAGAAACTGCATGCAGCCATGTTGTGGTCACTAGACATTTCAGGTATTTTTACTGTTGTGGAGGTATTTCCATAGAAACAAAAGAAACACTCAGTGAAATTCCTCCAAATATCCCATAGTACATTTTAAATTGCAAAGATTCTAAGCTGAACATTGAACTTCATGTTATCAATCGACGCCTAATTTACGGTATGTGATTTCGAGCATGATTCAAATGCACATCAAATGTTTCTCTTATTTGTTTTGTTTCTTACTTCTAGTCAAATTATTGCACAAAACATTTGCAGTTTTCTTTTCAGTTTCTTTTCATTTTCAAATTTTGTTCAGAGAGTAGTAAACATAATATCCATCGGTATTCTACTATCATAAGGAGTGTATAGATCAAGAGAAACCCGGAAAATTTCAGTTTATGCTGTGATATGATATTACGTGAAACTTCATTTACATAGCTAGCAGCAACTGTTCATGAATTATTTCATTTTCCTTCAAATCAATAATTAAGTTTTACATAATTACCCTGCTTACTTTCAGTCAATTAAATTTACTTTTGGACAACTAGACCTCACGCTACTAATTTAATACCCCAGTTGTCCATTCCCCACTCTTCGCTTCGCTATGAAAATCAGGAACAAACCCCATTGTGTAATTCTCCCAAAAATCACTAACTATGTTTTACATAACTACCCGAATTACCTTCAATCTGTTAAATACTCTTTTTTTTATTTGACCTCTCGGTGGTCAGTTTGCTACACCATTTTTTCACTTCACAGCCTTGTCTGGCTATGAAAATTCGGACGAATACCAATTGTGTAATTGCTAAGATGTCTTGTTCTCGCTCCCGTAAAACATCTGTCAAAAAGTACCCCTGAAAACCGTTCCAAATTTTGTCGTTCGAGTTATAGTTCACCCTGTATAATACAGTATTAATCGTAATCATAATCGACAATTTCTCATTCTCTGCTGGATATAAACCTCGTCCAAATTCCTAGATAAATTAGGATCTTCAGCTTTCCGCGTCCAATTTCTCCTGCTTGTGCCTTTATCTTGACAATTTATTTTTCTATGAGGCCGCCCCCTAAACCTTCTCTTGCCACGAGGGATCGAACATGGAATCTCCTTAGCGAATACCCAATCATTTCGTCTCGTCATACGCTCAGCTAGGTTACTATACCTTCCCAATTTCAGTATTGTTCCAGCCACTACCACTTCATCGACTTCTGTTTTTCTCTTCCCCATTTATTTTCTTTCCTGTACTTTCTTGTTATGCTGAATATATAACCTTCAGTTATTCGCTGGACACTCAATTGTTACACTGTTTAAGGTTCATAGGCACTTCTATAAGTTAATACTGGCAACACATAATGATTAGCCTATATCTATTTTTACACACCTGTTCATTTTATTAAGTGTCTTTAGCTTGTTGTTTTCAGTTAGTTGTTTCTGTAATATATTCGTTATTCTTTACCATTTTTCTTTCAAGGACTGATTGTTCACTACTTTTATTTTATTGTCATTAATCTCAAGGTTTACAGTCATACTTGCTCTGTTCACTTATTCCAGCCTTTGCTGACTTTGTTTTGGATCAGAAGCAAACAAAATAACTTCATTTGTAAATCGAAGGTGGTTCAGGTACGAGCAGTTTGTGCGTTCTCCTTAATTCCAGGTTAATGATTTGAAGACAGCTTCCGAGGTTGCAGAAAATGACGGAAATGGAAAGTGTTACGCCATGAAACATTGAAAGTCGCGAGCTCTCTCTTCTTATCTCGTGTTTTCTACTGAAAGTCTCGTGCTTGTACTCTTGTTAACTTTACTATTACAGAAATCGTCTAAACTCTATTTTATTTTATTGGTCTAGTGTGCAACAAATAACTTACTTGGTCTTTCTGCTGCCACTGCTTGATCTGCTGCATTCCATTATTTAACAAAAACATAGAAAACCTATTACTCATGCTGAGTGCAATGCATGTTCTGTATGGCGGCTCCTGCTGTTGCTGCGGCTGCTGCTGCTTACTACAACTACATATAATTCAAGAGAAAGGGTTTGGTCAAATCCAAACTCGATAAATGATAACCCAAACACATAATTCTTTTTTTTCCCTAAACTATATTCTGAAAGAGATTCTTTCTCATTCAATTCAAAACGCTAGAAGCTCTTTGAACAATCGCTTCGTATGTAAATCTGCCTCCAGTGGCATTAAAGCAATATTGCAAATTAATCAAACTCTTGAGACAGACTGAAATACTTTTCAATTAAATACATAGTGAAACAATTCCCTGACAATAACAAAGGAAATCAATGACAAAAATCAATACTTAATCTAACAATGGTTTCCCTTAAGAATTCAATTCCTATCATTATCAAAATTACCGTCTGCTGCTACGCACATACCCAAACCCTTTTCTTTAAATTAATAAGCGCGCTGCAAATTATTAAAAAAAATCAACTAAATACCGAATCCTGTGTCGCTGCTGGCGGTCACGGCAGTACGGCAGCACGGCAGCACGGCAACTCGGCGACGACCCCCTCGCCCAACACACGTGCGCACCACAGTAGGCGGGCTCCTACACTGGCCTCCAAATTGCTACTAGTTAATCAGTGCGCTGCGAAGCGCGACAACAATGTCTTAGATTCCAGAGCTTGTGTATGCGCGCTGTAGCCAACCTTTAAATCCTAAGAGAGTATTGCCAACTCTCAACATATTGACCAAATCAAACGCCTATAGAGTACTTTGATTAAAATTTCATCCTTATGTGAGGTTCTTTTCAGTATTCTCGGTACAGAAAAACCCATTCTTACAGGCTATGAATGGTGTGACCCTGATGGCTATTAGGTGTGTCCAACGTTACTGGAACTTTACAGGTGGATAATGTAGCTAGCCATGCCCAGAATTGCACCTGCAACTTATCGCCGTATTTCGGACTTCGAGGAAGGTGGAATCGCTGGCATGAGAGGCACTGCAGAATCATACTGACAGATCAACAGAAAGTTTAGTGCAACGACTGGAGAACAACGGTGAAGAGATGGACTCTGGATAACAGTTTTGCAAGAATATCGGACACTGGTCCTTCCAAAATGGAAAGAACTCCACCACAAGAAGATCGTAGATTTGTTCCATTTGCTTTAGCAGACAGGCACAAATTGAAATCCGGACAGAGGTTAAAGTCGAGTCGCCATACGTCGTTTAGCGCAGACGAGACACTTGCATAGCGTAGGGTGAGAGCCAACTGAGAAACAGAGTGGTATTTCGTGGCGATCAGCTATAAGTCTCCCTTTGCGTTCGTGGTGGTAAGTTGTTGACGGAAGGTTATCGGGAGTGTCCCGGGAAAGTGTGCTAATGCCGCTCTTGTTATCTCTGTCTGTCTGTCTGTCTCTCTCTCTCTCTCTCTCCCTCTCTTGCGATATATGTGTATATATGATGTTCATTCAAATGAAACCTGATCAGTGCGTCTATCTTTGCCTTACACGTAAGGTGGCACCGTGTAACAGCTGTTATGGTGGCGTCATCTATTGGTAGAGAGACTGACACGCGCGCACCGTTTTTTGCTGCATAGCGCCAGAGTGGTTTCACACGGAAGAGAAGGTAGTCACCAAGTTATCATCCACTACCGAACACGCAGGCGAGTAAGCAGGAAGAACGAGGAGTGATTCGGTTTTTGGCGGGGGAGGGAGTTGGAGGCCGTGAAATGTAACGACGGATGAAGGCTGTGTACGTTGAGTACAGTCTGAGTCGTTAAAGTGTTGTGGAATGGCGCAATGGAGGGGCGCGAGTCACTTCAAGACGATGCTCGTCCTGGACAGGCTCATCTTGTCAACACACCGGAAATGGTTGTGGAAGTGAATGCCTTGTCTTGGACAACCGCAGAATCACCATGGATGAAATCCTTCGGCTACTGGGTATTAGCGTGGGCGCCGCCCACACCATAATGCACCAACACTTTAACTTTCGAAAAATCTATGCGCAGTGGGTTCTCCACCAACTGACCGCCGAACAGCGCAATATTCGAATGGCGCTGTCTTTGAATTATCTGCAACGTTATCATGAGTAGGAATATAGCTTTCTGTCGAACATTGTCAAGGGTGACGAAATATTGAACCAGAAAGCAAGCGTCAGAGCAAGCAGTGGAAACCTGCGACTTTCCCACCTCCAAAGAAATCCAAGACCGCGCACAAAAGTTCTGGTAAGGTCATGATGATGTCCTTCTTTTTTGACCACAAGGGCTCATTGCTTGTCGAGTTCCTGGAACGGGGAGCCACCGTCAATACCCAGCTTTATCAAGCCACTTTGCAGAACCTTAGACGAGCCATCAAGTCGAAACGCCGAGGCATGTAGTCCAATGGCGTCATCCTCCTGCATGATAATGCCCGCCCACACGCGGCCAGTGCGGTGAAGACGACAATGCAGCAGTTTCGGTGGGAAACGCTGAAACATCCACCGTACAGTTCCGACCATTCACCGTGTGACTTTCATGTGTTTGGACCTCTAAAACAAGCTATTCACGGCCGGGATTCGACAGCAGCCTATTAGCTTCTTCAAGGATGGAATCGACCGGCTAATGTCGCAATGGGATAAATGTGCCAACAGTTTTGTGTGTGCCGTGTATAACTACATTTTTCAGTTAATAAGATCGTTACCGTTACTTTACACTAGTGACCGCGTTCATGCCCCTCATATACAGCATTATGTAACGAACGAGCACCAATCTGCAAATGTTTGCTGATGACACTGTGGTGTGTGGGGAGGTGTCGTCGTTGAGAGACTATAGAAGGCTACAAAATGATTTCGAATTTCTATTTGGCATGATGAACGGCAGCTTGCTCTAAACGTAGCTAAAAACAAGTTAATGCAAATGAGTAGTAAAAACAAACTCATGATGTTCGAATACAGCATTAGTAGTGTGGTGCGTGACACTACCAAGTCGATTAAATATCTACGCCTAACGTTGCAACGCGGTGTGAAATGGAATGAGCATGTGAGGATTGTGATAGGGAAGGCGAATGATCGACCTCGGTTTATTGAGAGAATTTTAGGAAAGTGTAGCTGATGTATAAAGGAGAACGAGTATAACTCAACTGCCGTCCATTTTTGAGTACTGCTCGAGTCTCTGGAATCCACACCGGCTCGGATTAAATGAATTCAGCAAAGTAATTCGGAGGCGTGCCGCTAGAAATGTTACCGATTGATTAGATCAGCAAGCAGCTAATTACGGAAATGTTTCCTGGACTTAAATGGGAATCCCTGCAGGAAAGACGTCGATCTTCCCCGTGGAACAATATTGAGAAATGATACAAAGGAAAGAAAGAAGGACTCAGTTGCCACGGGGCACTGAAATACGAAGGTAAGTCGATTATTATCCGCAGTTTAATTATATTTTTGTTTATTTTGGTAGTACTGACGTTTTACGTTGATGACAAAAAAATGTTCAAATGTGTGTGAAATCTTATGGGACTTAACTGCTAAGGTAATCTGTCCCTAAGATTACACTCTACTTAACCTAAATTATCCTAAGGACAAACACACACATCCATGCCCGAGGGAGGACTCGAACCTCCGCCGGGACCAGCCGCACAGTCCATGTCTGCAACGCCTTAGACCGCTCGGCTAATACCGGGCGGCCGTTGATGACACATGCTTTGTTTGTTTGTTCTTATATCTTTGAAATTTTCAAGCTGCTAGGTTAGTTTCGGTATCGTTGCCGTGATGTTGTTAATCATGCCTGCTCCGGTGTCCATTTGCACCAAAGAAGAGCAACGTTCAGTGATCCGTTTTTTGTGGTAGGAAGGCGTGTCAGGGGCCGAAATTCATCGAAGACTTTCGATACAGTACGGGAACCGTGTTTTGCCACAACGTAGTGTCTACGAATGGATTGAAAAATTCCTTAATGATATCACAAGTGTTAATCACGATGAAGGAGCCGGACGACCGTTTACCGCCTCAAATGAAGAAACCACTGAGCGTTCATGTGAAATGATTCTCTTACACAGACGATTAACTATTGACGAAGTGGCACATCGTCTGCAAATTAGTCAAGGTTCTACCTACGAAATCATCCACAACAGACTTGGGTTTCATAAAGTTTGTGCAAGATGGGTCCCAAAACAACTCACACTGTTGCTTAAACAAACGCACTTGGACATCTGCAAAAAACATTTGGATCGCTATGGTGACGAATGGGAATCTTCTTAGACAGGATCATTGCTGGTGACAAACATGGATCCATCATTACGAGCCGGAGAGTAAACGGCAGAGTAAGGAATGGAAAAATCCAAATTCGTCGTGCAAGAAAAAGTTCAAGACCCAACTGTCTGAAGGAAAACTGATGCTTACGGTTTTTTGGGACGCACAAGGTCCAATACTGGAAAAGATTATGGGGAAAGGGGCACAACAATAAACAGTGTACGTTATAGTGAGATAGTTCGAAGCAAATGCCGAGGGTTGCTATCAAACGGTGTTGTGTTGTTGCACGACAATGCCCGTCCGCATACTGCTGCCCACACTGCTGAAACGCTCCAGAAACTCAAATCTGAAGTACTGGATCATCCTCCATATCGTCCCGATCTTGCCCCTTCTGACTATCAATTGTTTGGTCCACTCAGAAAGGCATTAAGGGACCGTCGATTTGCCTCGGATGAATCAGTGAAAGAAGCGGTACATTCCTGGCTCGCAGCTCAACTGAGAACCTTCTTTCATGAGGGCATCAGAAAGCATGTACAACTATGGACCAAGTGCGCTGAAACGCAAGGAGACTATGTCGAAAACTGATGTTCTTGTAAGTTTCCTCTTTGATTAAAATATAATTTTATAATTACTTTAGGGATAATAAGTGACTTATCCTCGCACATTAACGGGGAAAGTTGAGAATTTGTGACTCGAACCCGAATATTTCTGTTGCCTTGATCACCTTGCCATCCAGAAGCAACAGACGCCACATTTATATAATTAGGGCGTGATTACCTTCTTCTAACTCTTTTTCTTATGTCTTTGTGTCGCATCGGCGTAGGGTCGCCGCCGTTATTAATGGGCTTGTCACGGTTACTTTAAGGGTATACGGAATGAGTTCTTCAATGAAAAAATCGATATTTGGGTAAATGCATTTTCGAAAAGTTTAGACTCTCCCGTTTAACACCATGTATAAAATATTTGGATGACGTGAATAGAACTATTTTAAATAATTTTTTAAAATAATTTCGACACACGATGTTCCGCACCTTCTATATGAGACGCGAAATATACCTCATATAGACAGCCTTGCCAGAGATATAATTGAGCACAAGAGAGTTAGCTTTTCTGTTGGCTACACTGCTAGACAGTTGACAATAGATTCTGCACCATTTGTATTGTTTCCTTTGTGAGTACATCCATGTAATTGTTGTGAAAGTCGTAAGTGGAGAAGTCATTGAGTTTTCTTTCCTTCAACATGCCACTACCTAGTCTGAAGGTATTTAGAAAGCGTGTACATTGGCGCAAGAAAGTAAAGAGTACTAAAAATTCGTCTGATTCATCTTCATCAGTATCTGATGTCCCAGTAGCGACTAACCTCAACACTGGTAGTGATACATTGAGTGATGCTGCTGCCACTACACCGGAAAGTGCTTCAAGAAGAAAACTAGCTGGAATTGAAGAAGAATACAAGAAACTAAATGCTGGGACTACAAAACATGAGGTAATTAACGTCTCTTTATTACAGACGTTTTGGAGAACAATGTGTGCTGCAAACAATGTGGAAAATGTGGTGTTTCATTGAAAACAAACTTACATGTAGGACTTGCTTGTGAATTAGAGTTGATGTGCAGTTATTGCAAACACAGTGTTACTTTCTTCAATTCCTCGCATGTTACTGCAGATACAGGCAAACTATACGATATAAACATTAGACTGGTTTATGGATTACGGTGTATAGGAAAGGGCAGGGCTGCAGGTGCCATGTTGTGTGGTGTGATGAACCTCCCTCCTCCACCTTCAAAATTTAACAAACACATAATTGCAATAGGCTATGCTGTAGAAGATGTGGCACAGGGAAACATGAAAGATGCTGTTGAGGAAGCAGGTGTTGAAAATAATAATAGCGTCCATAGCTTTTGATGGAAGCTGGCAGAAGAGAGGCCACACATCTCTGAATGCTGTAGTAACAGCTACAAGTGTGGACACTGGTAAGGTAGTTGATGTGGCAATACTTTCCAAGCATTGCAGATGCAAGGAGAAAATGAAAACTAAACATGAAGAGGAGTGCATGGAAAATTACTATGGGTCAAGTGGTGGTATGGAAGTTGCTGGTGTAAGAAGTATTTATCAACGCTCAGTAAAATGGTACAGCGTTAGATACATAAATTATCTTGGAGATAGTGACTCAAAGGCTTTCAAAGAAATTGAGGAACTGAGACCCTATGGTAACGATGTGAAAATTTCCAAACTGGAGTGTGTTGGCCATGTTCAGAAAAGGATGGGATCAAGACTTCGACGGCTCAAGGCTAGCATGAAAGGCAAGAAATTGAGCGATGGGAAAAATAGACTGACAGATGCTACAATAGATCATATTCAGAAGTGCTATGGTCTAGCAATAAGACAGAATACAGTAGATGCAGAATTAATGAGAAGAGCAGTCTTGGTTCTGTTTTTTCATACAGCTTCAAACAATGAGAATCCCCGACATGGGCTATGTCCAAAAGGAGACGATAGTTGGTGCAAGTACAACAGAGGCAAGGTAACTAAGAAACAATACAATCACCCTCATCATCTGCCACCTGCCATAATGGATGAAGTAAAACCAATATTCCGAGACCTCGCAGATATTAGTCTACTAAAGAAATGTCTTCATGGCCGGACTCAAAATCCAAATGAGTGTGTGAACCATGTGATATGGAATAGACTACCTAAAACTGTGTTTGTGGGTATAAACACACTTCACTTTGGCGTTTATGATGCTGTTTCATCATTCAATCAGGACAATATAACAAAGTGCAAAGTTCTGCAGAAGTTGGGGCTCTGTGTAGGACTACGAACTGCCGCAGCTATGCTTTGTTTAGACAAGGAACGGCTCAGGTCTTCAGATAATGCCGTAAAAGTATATTCAAATATGGCTAGACAGCATAGCAGAGCCATCAAGAGGAAGCTGTTGGACGATTCTGATGATACAAGCTATGGAGCAGGCTTTTACTGAAGTAAAAACTTTGAAGCTAATTTCCCGTAACTTTAGTTTTTTTGTGTATAAGGTACATTTTCTCAGGGCCTATTTATAGTAGAAAGATGAAATTTTCTGTAGTTGTTCCTTAAGACCTTCTGATATATCTGAATTAAAAGATATGTGGAATTATTTTGTATTAATGGATGTAAATTTTAAAGTACTTGTTAAAATGTATAACTTTTTTAACATTTACAAAAAATAAAATATCTGAAAAACTATACATTATTTTTTCAAAATTAATAATTCAGCATAAAAGCAGAACATATCTCTGCGTTCTGTGAAAAAATCAAGAGTATCGTCCAAATAACAAATGAGAAAATGTTCCTAACTTTTAGCTTAATTTAACATTATAAGCATAGGGCGTTCCGTATACCCTTCAGTAATGGTCGGATGCACTTCCTGTCGCCACCCTGTTACTCCCTCGGAAGGAATTTGCGAACCCCAACTGTCAGCGTGTAGTGGTGTACTTGTGAAAAAAGTTTTCTAAATGTTTGCGAATCGTGCAACTGAGGCGGCACTTTGGTACCAGCCCGGTAATCACCTACTGGGATGTGGGAAACCGCCTAAGAACCAGATCCATGCTGGTCGGCTTGCCGACCCTCGTCCTTAATTCGTCGGGCTGACGTGGAGCCGCCGGCTGGTGTGACCGAGCGGTTCTAGGCGCTTCAGTCTGGAACCGCGCGACCGCTACGGTCGCAGGTTCGAATCATGCCTCGGGCATGGATGTGTGTGATGTCTTTAGGTTAGTTAGGTTTAAGTAGTTCTAAGTTCTAGGGGACTGATGACCTCAGATGTTAAGTCCCATAGTGCTCAGAGACATTTCAACCATTTGACCTGTAGCCGGCCCATCTCCCCGTTCCAAACGTGTACCTTGACAAGCACGGCTATCCGTACAGAAGGAATACGCACTTACACTGTTTGATGAAAATTACATTTAGAAATAAAACAACCTCCCTCCCGATGGCTGTCCATTCGTCTTGAAATATAATAAAAACAAATATACCTCCGGTGAGCGAAGTTCTTAAGGGTGCACATGTGAAATCGAGTAGAAAATAACTTCGTCAGGGTCGCGAACTATGTCAATACCGAATAAGTATACGTGTATCACGCAGAAAATGAATACGAGGTGTTATGTCTCAGTGTCCTTCAATGGACGAAGAGACGTAACATCAAAGTTTACAAAAGGGCAGAAAAATTATCCTCTATTCCTTTTAACGCCCATAATGCTATTTAATGGCTGGAAAAGCGATGATATTTACAACTTGTAGACCTGGATTAGTGAATAGAAAATGTATATTGATCCCTCATGTTCGAACCAAGTTATGAAACCTAACAAGAAACAAGCATTGCTCACGTGAAATACAATCTGGCATGAATAAAACTGAAACACCATGTAATGCACAATACCGCAAAGGGTGCGGGAGCAAACAACCACCTGACCCTAATCAGACGATGCTGCTTCAGTGTTCCCAATTCAGATTTCAGTACCACTACACAAGGGTCAACACAAAACAGTTCTGCACGTCCAGTACAGAAAACAGAGCGTGTTCACGGCGTTAAGTGGAAGCGGATGGTTCCTTTGAAAGGGCATGGCCGACTTCCTTCCATAATCCGATGCCACCGATGACCTCACCGTTTGGTACCCTCCCCCAAATCAATCAACCAACCAATCAAGCGGAAGTAAAGAGTGTGTGTCCCTCTGTCCGCTAACCATGCGGAGCCTGGCTATACAGCCCGCGTCACCTAGGACGGGCCGGCCGGGGTGGTCGTGCGGTTCTAGGCGCTACAGTCTGGAGCCGAGGGACCGCTGCGGTCGCAGGTTCGAATCCTGCCTCGGGCATGGATGTTTGTGATGTCCTTAGGTTAGTTAGGTTTAATTAGTTCTAAGTTCTAGGCGACTGATGACCTCAGAAGTTAAGTCGCATAGTGCTCAGAGCCATTTGAACCATTTGCACCTAGGACGGAGCTTCCGCGTACAGAGACGGAGCGATAGGGAAGTGTGGATGGAATGAGTCTGCACATGCGTAGCAGCAGAGAGCAGGCAAAAAAAAATCCGTGTCGCCGAACAGCGTTTCTGCGGACAACAGCGAGATTGATTTGCCTCTGGGACATTGTATTATCCATTCAAATCTGTGAGAGGAATAATGCATTTTAAAACTGATTTCAATCAATCATCTGCATGAGAGAAACCTTAATTTACGTTTTCACGTTGCCCAATGCTTCACAGCAATTGTCTGTTTCACATCGCAAAATATGAACAGCTGTCGCAGCTTTTTGATGACGTCAAGTAAAATTTTTTCAAAATGACGTTTTTCGATGGAAATATAGAAAATTGTTGCGTTAATGCCATTTATTGCGAACTAGACTGTATCTTGAGTAAAAATGTAATACACGACAAAATTAACTTCAAACTCATCCTCGAAATCATTATGTCTGTTAAACAACTGGATCTACTCCACATAATTTTTAATGTATCTAGTGCGAGTATGTGTGTGTGTTTTACTGTAGCTCAATCTAAATCATTGCGCATAACAAACAATTGCTGGTGACAAACAAAAGTGCAAAAGACTATCACAAAATTATCGGTACGTTATATTTTTCGGTGTCAACAGGAATTATGTGTCTAAAGTAACTCGTGCGACATAACAAAGAGAGCCTGCATTTATGATCCATTGAACAAGCAAACAATAACCATCTACTGTGAACAACTCGTCGGAATGCTGACTGATAACATCGAAATCAAACACTATCTCGACACGTAACCCCCCCCCCCCCCTCCCCCTCCCCAATCCCTTTCATTTTAAGGCATTTTCCATATCGGGCCTTGAAAATGACACAGGTTTACTTGCCGAAATATTGGGTGTGACGGATTTATCCAGCCACATAAAAGAGCATACATCACACTGTGAAAAGCCTAACTTCTCCTTATAGTCTGAATACTTCATAGGGCTGGCCGCTGTGGTCAAGCGGCTCTAGGCGCTTCAGTCAGGAACCGCGCTGCTGCTGCGGTCGCAGGTTCGAATCCTGTCTCGGGCATGGATGTGTGTGATGTCCTTAAGTTAGTTAGCTTTAAGTGGTTCTAAGTCTGGGGGACTGATGACATCAGATGTTAAGTCCCATAGTGCCTAGAGCCAATTGAATACTTCATTGACACCAATTCCTAATCAATAAAGTCTAGGAAGTTCTCATACACCATGTATGCAACTAATATGTCGACAAGCACCTTTTTAAAGCATGAGAATTTAAAACGAAAAATATTATTGTTTAACTTCGTTCCAAAGTCTACATCTTAACACTATCGTCACTGTTGTCCAAGCCTATGTCCGAACCATCTGACTGTAAATTGAGGATTTCATATTCAAGGCTTATATCCATCTTCTCTTCCTTATCAAAGTTTTCTTTCCTTAACTTTTCAGCGTTTCGCACACAATGTGCCCAGGCTGAAGTGTGATGTCGTCTATTGCGTCATGCACAAGCGTTTCAGTGTATGTTATCTTGCATGTTTTGTTGTTTTCCACCAAATTAATTCTATCGGTTTATACTAACAATGATATGTGGGTAAATGCAAAAGTGTGTAACCACATTTACGAGCAAGGAAGTGAAATTTGTACCTTCTGTCGCGTGACTGGTTTAAGATAACGAGCCGCAGAAGTTCGCCAAGGTTCTGGCTTATACTTTTCTGGATATTTTTATTTTCAGTCAGAGTACAGTATCCGCTTTCTTGGTGTTTGTGTTTTATCTGTTAACAGCTGAATGGTAATTGTCATAGTACGTTACAATCACCGACTTCAAAGCATGGTATGGCAATAATTGTTAAGTGAACCACTTCTTTCAACTGACATCGTTCATTTGCGAATGGCAGTCACTGCAATTTTTCTTACACCTAGATACAAGTTTACTCTCAGGAGGGAAATCAAAAGAGGAGCCAAAAAGTAGAATAAATACCAAAGAACCTTTTCCTATGGGGACTTTCCCAGAGGTTTCATGGAATAATTTTGATTCATCCCTGTCTCATCAAGGTAATGCGCTGCAGAACTACATCCTTCTCATGTATCGTGCGTCTTCACAAGGGCTGTGGCTCGTGCTGCACCTGCGCCGCTTCTTTCAATTAAAACCTCTCTTCTTAACATATTTGAAACTAATGTCTTTCTAAATTCTTTGTATTGGTGAAGCGCTACCTTCGAAGCCAATTTACTCATGCATAATAGCAACAAAGTTTTTGTGATATCGGCTATTCCCTACGTACATACATTTCAAACACATTTGTGTTACAGATTCCTCGCGATATCGATGCTTTCCAGGCTACACAAAAATAAATTTCCCTGGGGTTTCTACAGCACTGACACTTTTGTTTACTAATCTCTGTATCTTTCTGCTACCGACACGCGCATCTGCAGTTCGTTCTTCAGTCTTCAAAAAAGAAAGAATTTCGCTTTCAGATTCACTTTTGAAAAAGTTATAAGTGGGATACATAAACCTCACGTACATCTGTATCGACATGATTACTCCGCAATTCACAATTAAGTGCCTGGTTGAGGGTTCATCGAACTACTTCCAAGCTTCCAGAACGAGATTTTCATTCTGCAGCGGAGTGTGCGCTGATATGAAAGTTCCTGGCAGATTAAAACCGTGTGCCGGACCGAGACTCGAACTCGGGATCTTTGCTTTTCACGGGCAAGTGCTCTACCAACTGAGCTAGCCAAGCACGACTCACGCCCCGTCCTCACAGCTTTACTTCTGCCAGTACCTCACCTCCTACCTTCCAAACTTTACAGAAGCTCTCCTGCGAACCTTGCAGAACTAGCACTCCTGAAAGAAAGGATATCCTTTACTTCCAAGCTATTTCTCTACCGTTCCACTCTTCAACAGTACGCGGGAAAAGCTGTATGAGCTCTGTTCCCTCTTATTGTATTATGATTACTCCTCCCAAATAGGTATCTGGCAGCAAAATATTTTCACTCTCTGAGGACAAAAATGGCGATTGAAATTTCATGAGAAGAGCCTACCGCAATGTAAAACGCCTTTGTTTTGATGATTGCCATTCCACATCGCATGTCATATCCGTGGCACTCACTCCCCTATTTCGCAACAGCACAAAACTAGCTGCCATTTATTACCTCACCTGTCATATTTATTCGGAAGTCGTAACTTAAGCGTTTACAGATACACATTCACAACTATACTGCTACATCTGAATGAATAATTCGGTCGCTCTATGAATGTACCTCTTTGCGACGTACGGCAACAGCGCAGCATGCGGGAGAGACATTGTCGCAGTCTAGTTTGTAACTCGCGGCTAGCCGCTGAGAGAGAGAGAAAGAAGCGTATTGGCTCCTAGCAGTTAATGGAGGGGGAAGCGCAGAAAGGCCGAAAATTTGACCGCCTTCCCACATGACGCGATTCATAGCTACTTTGGCTGACTTTTGAGTGATTGTAGGTCATCAGTATACGCAAGTATACACTACTGGCCATTAAAATTGCTACACCATGAAGATGACGTGCTCCAGATGCTGTGATATGCAAATGATTAGCTTTTCAGAGCATTCACACAAGGTTGGCATCAGTGGCGACACCTTCAACGTGCTGACATGAGGAAAGTTTCCAACCGATTTCTCATACACAAGCAGCAGTTGACCGGTGTTGCCTAGTGAAACGTTGTTGTGATGCCACGTCTAAGGAGGAGAAATGCGTACCATCACGTATCCGACTGTGATAAAGGTGGGATTGTAGCCTCTCGCGACTGCGGTTTATCGTATCGCGACATTGCTGCTCGCGTTAGTCGAGATCCAATGACTGTTAGCAGAATATGGAATCGGTGGGTTCAGGAGGGTGATACGGAACGCCGTGCTGGATCCCGACGGCCTCGTATCATTAGCAGTCGAGATGACAGGCATCTTATCTGCATGGCTCTAACGGATCGTGCAGCCACATCTAGATCCCTGAGTCAACAGATGGGGACATATGCAAGACAACAACCTTCTGCACGAACAGTTCGACGACGTTTGCAGCAGCATGGACTATCAGCTCGGAGACCACGGCTGCGGTTACCCTTGACGCTGCATCACAGAAAGGAGCAGTTGCGATGGTGTACTCGACACGAACCTGGGTGCACGAATGGCAAAACGTCATTTTTTCGGATGAATCCAGGTTCTGTTTACAGCATCATGATGGTCGCATCCGTATTTGGCGACATCGCTGTGAACGCACATTGGAAGCGTGTATTCGCCATCGCTATACTGGCGTATGACCCGGCGTGATGGTATGGGGTGCCATTGGTTACACGTCTTGGTCACCTCTTGTTCACATTTCAGATGTGTTACGACCCGTGGCTCTACCCTTCATTCGATCCCTGCGAAACCCTACATTTCAGCAGGATAATGCACGACCGCATGGTGCATGTCCTGTACGGGCCTTTCTGGATACAGAAAATGTTCGACTGCTGCCCTGGACGGCACATTCTCCAGATCTCTCACCAATTGAAAACGTCTGGTCAATGGTGACCGAGCAACTGGCTCGGCACAATGCGCCAGTCACTACTCTTGATGGACTGTGGTATCGTGTTGAAGCTGCATGGTCAGCTGTACCCGTAAACTCCATCCAAACTCTGTTTGATTCAATGGCCAGGCGTATCAAGGCCGTTATTACGGCCAGAGGTGGTTGTTCTGGGAACTGATTTCTCAGGATCTATCCACCCAAACTGTGTGAAAATGTAATCACATGTCAGTTCTAGTATAATATATTTGTCCAATGAATACCCGTTTATCATCTGCATTTCTTCTTGGTGTAGCAATTTTAATGACCAGTAGCGTACTTTTGCAGACTTTTGAGTGACTTTAGGTCATCAGTATACATAAGGATACGTAATATGAAACGTGTCTGCAACAGACGGTCTTGATGCGCATTGGGTGCCTCTGGTTTGCATGCAAACACCCAACCCTGCTGTGATAACAAAAATCTCAATGGTCATCTCCATTGCTTTACGTTTCCAAGTGTTTTCTACTAAATTTACAGGAACCATTGTATCAAGGAAAGACGAAGCAACGAACCCGACGGTAACGGGCTCGCATTTAAGCGGCAGTTTCATCAGTTAGTACAGAAACAACACTGAAGCGCAGACACAGCAGGAAGATACGTGAGTGGGCCGTCGCTCGTGCCGTCGGAGACGCACACGTGAGGCAGCTGGCGCCGCGCAGAAGGGCAGGGTTCAAGGTCGCCGGGCGGCGAGGGCGTGGCGCGCGCCGCCGCACCTGAGGCGCATCGGCCGACGCCCACCGCCTGCTGCAGCCGGCGTTGCTGCCGGCCTTCGGCGCATCCCAGACCCGTACATTCGCTAACGGCAGTCCAAAAGGTTCAGGAGTACTCACATCGGTGTGTTTTCTGCATCGAAGGTTGCCTTTGAAATCCTTCTGACTCTCTGCAGTCTCTCAACTTCTACATTGTGCTGGGCACCTTAAAAAGTTCGATGCGTAGAGAAGATGCAAAGAAGATAGCCGTATGTTTCCATGGATTTGTGTACACCACTAACCATTAAAATTGCTACACCAAGAAGAAATGCAGATGATATACGGGTATTCATTGGAAAAATATATTATACTAGAACTGACATGTGATTACATTTTCACGCAGTTTGGGTGCATAGATCCTGAGAAATCAGTACCCAGAATCACCACCTCTGGCCGTAATAACGACCTTGATACGCCTGGCCATGAGTCAAACAGAGCTTGGATGGCGTGTACATGTACAGCTGCCCATGCAGCTTCAACACGATACCACAGTTCATCAAGAGTAGTGACTGGCGTATTTTGCCGAGCCAGTTGCTCGGCCACCATTGACCAGACGTTTTCAATTGGTAAGAGATCTGGAGAATGTGCCGTCCAGGGCAGCAGTCGAACATTTTCTGTATCCAGAAAGGCCCGTACAGGACCTGCAACATGCGATCGTGCATTATCTTGCTGAGATGTAGTGTTTCGCAGGGATCGAATGAAGGGTAGAGCCACGGGTCGTAACACATCTGAAATGTAACATCCACTGTTCAAAGTGCCATCAATACGAACAAGAGGTGACCGAGACGTGTAACCAATGGCACCCCATACCATCAAGCCGGGTGATACGCCATTATGGCGATGACGAATACGCGCTTGCAATGTGCGTTCACAGCGATGTCGCCAAACACGGATGCGACCATCATGAAGCTGTAAACAGAACCTGGATTCATCCGAAAAAATGACGTTCTGCCATTCGTGCATCCAGGTTCGTCACTGAGTACACCATCGCAAGCACTCCTGTCTGTGATGCAGCGTCAAGGATAACCGCAGTCATGGTCTCCGAGCTGATAGTCCATGTTGCTGCAAACGTCGTCGAACTGTTCGTGCAAATGTTTGTTGTCTTGCAAACGTCCCCATCTGTTGACTCAGAGATCGAGACGTGGCTGCACGATCCGTTACAGCCATGCGGATGATGACTTTCATCTCGACTGCTAGTGATACGAGGCCGTTGGGATCCAGCACGGCGTTCCCTATTATCATCCTAAACACACCAATTCCATATTCTGCTAACAGTCATTGGATCTCGACCAACGCGAGCAGCAATGTCGCGATACGATAAACCGCAATCGCGATAGGCTACAATCCCACCTTTATCAATATCGGAAACGTGATGGTACGCATTTCTCCTCCTTAGACGATGCATCACAACAACGTTTCACCAGCCAACGCCGGTCAGCTACTCTTTGTGTATGAGAAATCGGTTGGAAACTTTCCTCATGTCAGCACGTTGTAGGTGTCGCCACCGGCGCCAACCTTGTGTGAATGCTCTGAAAAGCTAATCATTTGCATATCACAGCATCTTCTTCCTGTGGGTTAAATTTCGCGTCTGTGGCACGTCATCTTCGTGGTGTAGCAATTTTAATGGCCAGTAGTGTAGTACGTTCGAGATGTACATCAATGCAAGTGGCGGAGGGACACAGACTTTGTGCATCACGCAGAGGTGTAACGTTGAATTTCCGAGATGATACATTCCGAGTGACAGCCTTCGTAGTTGAGTGATCAGTGCAGCTGACAACCATGTAGGGACCCGAGTTCGGTCCTCCTTACTGCCAGAGATTTTGCCTTGTTGAGAGGACTGCCATGGATGCACTCAGCCTCGCGAGCCCACTAAGTAGCTACTTGACCGAGTAGCAGAGGCACCAGGTCAGCTAGGCCAACAACGCACGGAATAGCAGTGTGCTGAACTCATGTGCTTCCATACCATGTCTCAGACATGGCTGAGATTCGTTTTCTGGGACAAGTTCTTCATTTCAATTGCGATAATATGAGGGTCATTCAATAATTAAAGAGACAAATTGGTCTGGGGAAAAAACTATTAGTAGGGCAAAAAAAAAAAAATGGTTCAAATGGCTCTGAGTACTATGGGACTCAACTGCTGTGGTCATAAGTCCCCTAGAACTTAGAACTACTTAAACCTAACTAACCTAAGGACATCACACACATCCATGCCCGAGGCAGGATTCGAACCTGCGACCGTATCGGTCGTGCGGTTCCAGACTGTAGCGCCTTTAACCACTCGGCCACTCCGGCCGGCCGTTAGTAGGGCAAGTTTGGTACTTTTATGGCTTTAAGTTGGGATCACTGGGATGGGCTCTGATCAGCTGATGTATCAACATTGCTTTGTTTATAACCTGAAAAATACATTTCAAGATGGCGAGTTCGCTTGAAACGTCCACATTTAGTTGAACAACGTTCTGTTATTCGTTTTTGCTTGCTGAAGGCCAGAAACCAGTGAATATATACTGTAGTATGTCTGAAGTTTATGGTGAAGGTTGTACGAATCGTGTAAATTTTTACAAGTGGGTAAAGTAGTTCAAAAATGGTTGCGACTCAGTGACTAACGAACACCGTTCTGGCCGACCAGTTGCAGTTTTACCTCCCTCACTTGAAAGTCGAGCCGGCTGCGGTGGCCGAGCGGTTCTAGGCGCTTCAGTCCGGAACCCCGTGACTGCTACGGTCGCAGGTTCGAAACCTGTCTCGGGCATAGATATGTGTGATGTCCTTAGGTTAGTTAGGTTTAAGTAGTTCTAAGTTCTAGGGGACTGATGACCTCTGATGTTAAGTGCTATAGTGCTCAGAGCCATTTGAAAGTCGAACTGATGACATTATTCGTGCCGACCACCATGTGACTGTGGAAAAGATAGTTGATGAGGTTCAAGTTAGTACTGGTACAGTTCATAACGTTATCTGTAACAAGCTGAAGTACTGCAAAACATCTGCAAAATGGATCCCAAAGGAGTTCAAACGGCTGTACATGGAAACAAGGTTGAGAGTGTGCACAGAGCTAAAGGGATGTTATGAAAAAGAAGGTGAGCACTTCCTCAACAACTTCTTAACTTGTGAAGAAACATGGGTTCACTATTATGAGCCACAATCAAAAAGACAAAGCATGGAGTGGTAGCACACCAACTCACGTGCAAGAAAAAATTCAGAATCCAAGTATCAGCAGGACAAGTCATGTTGATGGTGTTTTGGGATGCTGAAGGTCCAGTTTTTCGTGATTATCTTAAAGAGAAGCGTACAATGAACAGCCAATACTACTCGGATTGGCTTTTAAACTAGGCGAAGACAGCCACGAGAGACTGACGACGTGGATCTCAGAGGAGAGGTGTGATTCTCCAGCAAGTCAACGCACGTCCTCATACTGCTCACCTAACCCGTGAAACCTTTGACAAAATGGGCTGGGAAGTACCGCCTCATCCCCCTTACAGTCCCTATTTAGTGCCTAGTGATGTCCATTTGTTTGGTGCACTGAAGGAGGCATTAAGTGGGAAGAGATTCCAGGACAACGAGGAAGTGAAAAAGTTTGTGGGAAAATGGTTCAAACATCAAGATAAAGTGTTCTTTGCAGCCGGAATAAAAAAGCATGCAGCCCGTTGGAACAAGTGCATAAATGTCCAGAGGGATTATGTTGAAAAGTAGAAAAAGTATTCTTTTGTAAAAAAATAAACGCATTTTTTTCTCCAGACCAATTTGTCACTTTGATTTTTGAATGACCTTCGTTGAACCGTGGTACTACTCAATTCTTTAGAAAATCAAAATTACAATTTCACCACAATTATTTCAAGGAAATAGGAAGCCCGAGATCATTGGTGATGAACAAGCTTGTGATTGTTTCACAACATTAATTTGACTCAAAGCAGATTTTATTACTCGTATAAACTTCAATTCGGACATTTGCCCTCTTACTGATGCAATATACAAATCTTCACTTTAATTGAATTACATAAACACGAATAAGAATCATATTTTGCGTCGGCAACCAAAATCATAGGTAGTAGGCACGGTGAACAATCAGTCATATACAATCGTTCTTGTTCAAACTTATCTCAAAAGACTAGTAACTCTACACACATCCAAGCCAAAGTTACACAGCCACATAATACCGCATCTTCATAAAAAAATAAAAAAATAAATATTAAAGCTCAATAAAACCGAACTGCCCACATAAAGGTCCACAGTGGAACATGCTTATACTAAAAGTGCAAAGTGCAAGGTCGCAAAACTGGCACACAGGAAAAATAAGTCACAAAAAAAATGGTTCAAATGGCTCTGAGCACTATGGGATTTAACTGCTGTGGTCATCAGTCCCCTAGAACTTACAACTACTTAAACCTAACTAACCTAAGGACATCACATACATCCATGCCCGAGGCAGGATTCGAACCTGCGACCGTAGAGGTCGCGCGGTTCCAGACTGTAGCGCCTAGAACCGCTCGGTCACTCCGGCCGGCAATAAGTTACACATTCATTAAATATACACAAATGATTAACGTAAGTGTTAAATAAGAATGGCTAGTACTAACTCATCCAGTAAAATTACTCACAGAAACACTATTATTAACAAAGTGGCCTCACTTCACTAACGGACATAATGACTCAGAATGATTCGCAAATTGCACTTAACTTTAGAGAACAGCGTTAAGGCCCACAGCAGTATTTGGAAGCTACGGCCGGCAGGCAATACGAGCGTTCACTCCCCACGGCTTGTGCACAGGTTCATTAGCTGCCCGTATATATTTATACATAGTCCGGCCGGCCTCACAAAGAGCGGTCCTGACAAGAATCCATAACCGCACCGAAACCAGGAGACGAGCAGACTTAACAAATGGTCTGCATCACAAATAGATTGCAATGAAAACAAGGTCAAATCACAGCCACACTGAAATATATAATAAGCATGCCCCCAAATTCTTACGGAGCAATACTCTAACATTTCCCGTCTCCCAATAAATTAGCAGGAACCTTGGAGATCATTTCCAGTTGCGTTAAGGCACTTTCAACATTAAATAAACATACCAAATCCTGCCGTGACAAATGATTAAATCATTAACTCTACGGCTGCCGGGCACGTACACAAGCGCAACCAGTCCCAAAGCGGTCAATATGTCCTAAAACAAGTTAAAATTTGCATGAAAACCACTTAAAACGCACACTCCACAGATGATGAGAAACGAAATGAGGAACATCAGCCTCCTTAAAATAGGCACTGTGGAACCAAGTTCAGAACCATCTCCGGCAGCTACCCATTCCACAATAAGTTTCAACAATCTTCTTACTTAAACATAGAATGAAAGTCATACGTAACTTGGGGCTTGCAAATTACGAGCTGGGAAGCTGTACAGCGTGAGACGACAAACCAACCACAATGTTGCACGTCAAGACGCCGAGTGATCGGCACCTTTCATCTGGCGTGCGCAAAAAACACAAGGGCGGCGAGCACGGCGAGGCCCATGCATCACGGTTAGGGACGCCGGCTTGTTTTCAACCCAAGTTGGCTCGTTGAACGCTGACCGGAGACTCACTCGTCACACGTTCATCCGGAAAACCGCCGGGGGGAGCAGTCAAAGATAGCAGGACAGCCGAATATCGATATCAGCGATGCAAGTAGAACACCCTAGCGCCAGTCGCCACGGCTCACTCGTACATTGTCAAATCGCTAATAACTTTAATATTTTTGCATACTAGATCACCTTTAAAGCATATTCCAATACAATTTTATTTTTCGTTGATTCCGGGTCTAAAGTACCAAAAGCATAGTCGACGAAAAATACGAAGTACTCCTCGTTTGTAAACCGTTAAGCGTGAGCGCCTCTTTTTTTTTTTTTGTCATCATTACCAGCAATTATTAAAAACTTGGTTTTAGATAAAGGATGGTTTCAACAGAGTTTGAAAGAGTTTTTGATAGGCAACTCCTAATCTACAGATGAATGTCTTAATAGAGACTGTTAGAGCAGCTTAAGTAAAAATGTCTTAGATTTTAGTTTTGACAGTACTGGGTCATAATAGTCAAGATTAGGTATTTTGTGTAATTTTTTTGGTCATCAGTCTACTGACTGGTTTGATGCGGCCCGCAAGGAATTACTTTCCTGTGCTAACCTCTTCATCTCAGAGTAGCACTTGCAACCTACGTCCTCAATTATTTGCTTGACGTATTCCAATCTCTGTCTTCCTCTACAGTTTTTGCCATCTACAGCTCCCTCTAGTGCCATGGAAGTCATTCCCTCATGTCTTAGCAGATGTCCTATCATCATGTCCCTTCTCCTTATCAGTGTTTTCCACATATTCCTTTCCTCTCCGATTCTGCGTAGAACCTCCTCATTCCTTACCTTATCAGTCCACCTAATTTTCAACATTCGTCTATAGCACCACATCTCAAATGCTTAGATTCTCTTCTGTTCCGGTTTTCCCACAGTCCATGTTTCACTACCATACAACGCTGTACTCCAGACGTACATCCTCAGAAATTTCTTCCTCAAATTAAGGCCGGTATTTGATATTAGTAGACTTCTCTTGGCCAGAAATGCCTTTTGTGCCATAGCGAGTCTGCTTTTGATGTCCTCCTTGCTCCGTCCGTCATTGGTTATTTTACTGCCTAGGTAGCAGAATTCCTTAACTTCATTGATTTCGTGACCATCAATCCTGATGTTAAGTTTCTCGCTGTTCTCATTTCTACTACTTCTCATTACCTTCGTCTTTCTCCGATTTACTCTCAAACCACACTGTGTACTCATTAGACTGTTCATTCCATTCAGCAGATCATTTAATTCTTCTTCACTTTCACTCAGGATAGCAATGTCATCAGCGAATCGTATCATTGATATCCTTTCACCTTGTATTTTAATTCCACTCCTGAACCTTTCTTTTATTTCCATCATTGCTTCCTCGATGTACAGATTGAAGAGTAGGGGCGAAAGGCTACAGCCTTGTCTTACACCCTTCTCGATACGAGCACTTCGTTCTTGATCGTCCACTCTTATAATTCCCTCTTGGTTGTTGTACATATTGTATATGACCCGTCTCTCCCTATAGCTTACCCCTACTTTTTCCAGAATCTCGAACAGCTTGCACCATTTTATATTGTCGAACGCTTTTTCCAGGTCGACAAATCCTATGAAAGCGTCTTTATTTTTCTATAGCCTTGCTTCCATTATTAGCCGTAACGTCAGAATTGCCTCTCTCGTCCCTTTACTTTTCCTAAAGCCAAACTGATCGTCACCCTATAACGCGGCGCTCACGCCCATCCGTTTACAAAGCTGTTGGTAATACAATAGTGACAACAGCAAATAATGTGGGTTCCCAAGTTGTTTTGCAAGGCCCGTCTGTGTTCGTGGGATGTGTACTGAATTTTACAGTTGCTGAGAATAGTGTGGCGCAACATGGTAATGGATTACGGCAGGTGCAGTACGCTGTAGTCATTTCAAGGATACGCTGGGCTTGCAGAATTTTAATAGTAGAGATATGATTGTTTATAGCACATTCCAAAGCAACGATGTGTTCAACAGAGAGATGGGTAATTCGTATTTTTCGCCGACAACACCTTTGGTGCTTAGGGCCTGCACTCATCGTTAAATGTATCGGACAGAGTCTGTTGGTATATGGTTTAAAGATGATTTTGTATGTAAAAATACTAAAGTTGCTGGTGATCTTACTATGTATTGTCGCAACTGAAGTAAAGAACCTGTCCCAAACAAAGCAAATCTCAGCCACTGGCTGAGGAAGGCGCGGCGGGCGACGGATCAGACTGGCCCTTTCGTGGCTAGAACAGTGGAAAAATCTGAAATTGTATGTCACATTGGAGGCTTAGCGACAGTCACTCTTGCAATGCCCAGCGACTTCCAGATATTTGCAACTATCTGTCCTTCTGTTTGTATTGATATAATTTCGCAATGTACACATGCTGTGCTGTGGGGCGATCAGTACGTTTCGAAATCATCAACACTCTTCATACGCTGCGATCGCAGTGTAGACTCTTTCAGTGTTCCAAGACAACCGGTTTCTTATGCTGTCATCATTTGATCTTATAGAACTTATAATAAAATTTCCATGTTACATTGCATGCACTATAGGCCTAAAAGGCACTCCCCACGTCCAAATACCTTTAGCAACTGGATTTTTATCACGGTATGTATACATGAAGCGTGCTTTTTATGCATTAACTTTATGTAATATAACATTGAAAATGAGTAATAAGTTCCATAAAATTGGATGATAGGAGCGTAAGACTGTTGAAACCAGTCATCTTCGAACAATTAAGTGTGTCTATGCTGCGATAGCACCATATGAAGTGTGTTCTTTATTTTTTGATATAATTTCGTAGCATCGTAATAAATATCGTACTACATCCACACAATTACCTACAAATTTACTTTTAGGTGTTTAACGAGTTTGTTTGCGCGGCCATCCTACGCACCAAGCACAGAAATATTTGTTTTGTAAATAAAAATGCCTTCTCTTTCTGCACTGCATATTATTTCTCACAGACGCGTTTCGTCTTTTCACTTTAAGGTATCATCAGTGGGACCTAGAATGATACAGTTTTATAATTAAAAAACACAGTCTTGATAGCAAATTTCTTTTAATCGGAGTGACCGGTTTCAATCCTTAAGGATCATCTTCAGACTCTGAAATAACATACGTACAGGCAGAGGGATCCTTACAGTATAGTATATGCAATTACAAACTACCGCTTCCGTCAGATTGGGCTCTGAAGGAGTTAGAAATGGAGTGGGAGGCGAGAGGGTACTTTGTATTGAAACTCACAGAGTTAAAACACAGAAACGTGACGAGAGAGGAGAAACTACCAGTGACGGTGACACTGGTCCATAATTTCAGATAAAAGAAAGTAATAATTGCTGATAAAATCAGATAACTACGTTTAACCTAATATTTCAGTTACCGTCTCTTTCTTTTTGTGAGGCTGGAGACATAAAACCAGTGAAGTCATTGTTGAAGCCTGTGTTCGATGGCAATTGGCTCTGAGCACTACGGGACAACATCTGAGGTCATCTGTCCCCTAGAACTTAGAACTACTTAAACCTAACTAACCTAAGGACATCACATACATCCATGCCCGAGACAGGATTCGAACATGCGACCGTAGCGGTCGCGCGGTTCCAGACTGAAGCGCCTAGAACCGCTCGGCCACAAGTGGCCGGCAATCCCAATTTACCACAATGTGGTGATCTGCTTTTAGGAATCATAAGTTAAATCATACGCCAATTGTTTACGCTAAGTCATGTAGACCATGAACTGATCCTCGATAGGGAAAACACAAACGTCAATGGAGCAAGAAATCTTATGGATACCAGTCGCTGAATGCTGGCCTCTACTTTTGCCTGGACCAGAGGTGGGATTCTCCCTACGCGTCGGTCATGGAGCCTGGAGATGACATAATGTAGCGCTGAAACAGTTTGCACACATAAGAGAAAACTGGGATGTGGCCGAGTGGCTCTAGGCGCTCCAGTCCGGAATCGTGCAACTGCTAAGGTCGGAAGTTAGAATCTTGCCTCGGGCATGGATGTGTGTGATATCCTTAGGTTAGTTAGGTTTAAGTAGTTCTAAGTCTATTGGACTGATGACTTCTGATGTTAAGTCCCATACTGCTTACAGCCATTTGAACCAGAACTGGAAATTTAAACTGCTGAAGGTGTTTTGATTTGACATTTTAAATGAAATATTGTACAGGGTGATAATAATTAAAGTTAAACTTTCAAAACGCTGTAGAAATAACACCATTGGTCAGAATGACGTCAAATTGCAAAGGAATATTATCGGAGAACGGGGAAATCCTATGGCAGAAGAAAAAAATGGTGGGAAAATTGATCAATAGATAGCGCTGTATGTGTTAGAATACGTAAATGGAAACACCTGTCATGCGCACGACCCATTGAAGTTGGTATAAAGACGCAGGGTACACGGCTTTTACTCCTTTCACGTCTGCGACGTTCGCCATGACTGCCTCAATGCAGGATCGCGCTCTGCTTGGAAAGCTGTATAACAAGAATGATGACTGCGCACATGTCACCCTGCACAAGTTCCAGACACTGAAGGATTTGAAAAAAGGCGTTTGTCCGATTACTGCTGTGGGTCTGGAGAAAATTATTCGGAAATTCGAAAAGACGGGTTGTTTTGGTGTGCAACCTGGTAGAGGGAGGAAACGAATTGATTCGACATTAGTGGAAGCAGTGGTCACAGCAATG
Organism: Schistocerca serialis cubense; assembly: GCF_023864345.2. Lineage (NCBI taxonomy): Eukaryota > Metazoa > Arthropoda > Insecta > Orthoptera > Acrididae > Schistocerca > Schistocerca serialis. The sequence goes on along the minus strand of NC_064641.1, from coordinate 771,451,918 downwards.
AGGAAGGAGACGAGTGGTTCAGATGGCTCTGAGCACTATGGGACTCAACTGCTGAGGTCATTAGTCCCCTAGAACTTAGAACTAGTTAAACCTAACTAACCTAAGGACATCACAAACATCCATGCCCGAGGCAGGATTCGAACCTACGACCGTAGCGGTCTTGCGGTTCCAGACTGCAGCGCCTTTAACCGCACGGCCACTTCGGCCGGCTAGAGACGAGTGGTGGAGTGCAAACGTATAGTGTACGGAGAATTGCCCGAACATTGGACATACCCACGAGCACAGTCCGCAAAATCCTACGAAACATGTTTCTTTGCTATACATTCAAAATTACCTATGTGCACGAGTTTATTCCTGTTGACCTGCCAGCAAGAGAGACCTTTGCTTTAGAATTTCTTGCGGGCATGAAAGTGGCCAATGATTGGCCGTGGAAGATTTTGTGGACAGAAGAAGCCCACTTCCATCTGACAGGCTACGTCAGTGCACAGAACTGTCGAATGTGGGCAGCGGAGAACCCACACGCAAATCCACCAATACTACTTCATCCTGAAAAGGTCATAGTGTGGTGCGGGATTACGGCATCATTTATCACAGGGCCATATTTTTTCGAAGAGACAGGTCCTGTTACCTGTGCCGTCACTGATAAGCGCAATGAGTTTGTTCTGCGCAACCACGACATTCCAGCTCTCCAACAGCGTGGATGTGTGGATGGGATCATTTTTATGCAAAATAGCACTCCTCCGCACATTGCAAATCCCGTTAAGTAGCTGCTGAAGCGCCATTTCGGAAATGCTTGAATTATTATCCGCCATTTCCCTACAGCCTAGCCGTTCCGATCACCTGATCTTAATCCGTGTGACTTCTGGCTGTGGGGCTATCTAAAAGATGTTCTGCTCAGTGTTCCGATTGCGAAATTAGCTGCACTGAAGGCACGCATTGTGCAACACATTCTGAACGTGGCCCCGGAAACACTTCGATCAGCTGCGGAACATGCTGTTTCTCGATTTCAACTTGTTGTAGAAAACGGTGGACAGCATATTGAACATGTTTTGCGCCAGTCACACGGAAATTAATAATTCGACTTGATTGTGATTAATGCTTTTCATGCAGTTTTTGGCCTCAGGACTGCTAAAAACCAATGTGATTGATACTTTTTATGCTTTCTTGGCCTCAGGACAATTAAAACCCGATGTGAGTGATGCTTTTTATGCGGTTTTTCGGCTCACCGATTTTTCCCATCATAAATGATACCTTTCCGTGGTGGATGGGATTCCTAACTAGCAATATCACACCTGTACACCCATGCACACTGAGTAGTACAGTTTGTTTAGCGTCAAACGTACACCTTAGGCATTGTTGTATGATTCATTTGTCATTTGTAGTCGACCACTATTAAATTATGATGCTTACAGCGCCGTCTATTGCTAATTTTGTAACTATTTATTTTTCTTCTGGCATACATTTTCCCCCTTCTACGATAATAATCCGTAGCAATTTGACGACCAGTGGTATTATTTCTACAGCGGTTTCAAAGTTTAACTTTAATTATAATCAGCCTCTGCTTCATTTTCACTCCCTAAAGAGGTGTCTTTTCTTGTCTTGCTCTTGTAGCATACGCATTTGTGTTTCTGTCAAGTATAGCATGTTCTATTAACTTAGAATTCATTTCCTAATATTTGACTTGATTAACCCTCATGTTGATAAATATAATATTGTACTTGATTCTGTACTTTCTCAGCAGCCGTAAAGAAAGGGTTGGTGACGAATTATTCAGTGGCATAAAGGCTGATCAAACTACGTGTTCTTTCGTTATGTGTGCATTATCCCTAAGCAGAACCTCCCTGAGGTCGATTTACCAATCATTTAATCAGTTACTTGCATATAATTTTTGAGTAACAACTTTGTTTGGTTGAGCGGTCAATTGCCATCGGCCGGCCAGTGTGGCTTAAAGTTGAACTGTAATTACAATCGCCGGCCGGTGTGGCCGTGCGGTTAAAGGCGCTTCAGTCTGGAACCGCGTGACCGCTGCGGTCGCAGGTTCGAATCCTGCCTCGGGCATGGATGTGTGTGATGTCCTTAGGTTAGTTAGGTCTAATTAGTTCTAAGTTCTAGGCGACTGATGACCTCAGAAGTTAAGTCGCATAGTGCTCAGAGCCATTTGAACCATTTTGTAATTACAATCACCCTGTACAATATTTCATATAAAATGTCAAATCAAAACACCTTAAGCTGTTTAAATTTCCAGTTCTGGTTCAAATGGCTGTAAGCAGTATGGGACTTAACATCAGAAGTCATCAGTCCAATAGACTTGGAACTACTTAAACCTAACTAACCGAAGGACATCACACACATCCATGCCCGAGGCAAGATTGTAACCTGCGACCGTAGCAGTTGCGCAGTTCCGGACTGGAGCGCCTAGAACCACTCGGCCACAGCCCAGTTTTCTCTTATTTGTGCAAACTGTTTCAGCGCTACATTATGTCATCTTCAGGCTCCATGACCGACGCGTAGGGAGAATCCCACCTCTGGTTCAGGCAAAATAGAGGCCAGCATTCAGCGACTGGTATCCATAAGATTTCTTGCTCCATTGACGTTGGTGTTTTCCCTAGCGAGGATCAGTTCATGGTCTATCTGACTAGGCGTAAACAATTGGCGTATGATTTAACTTATGATTCCTAAAAGCAGATCACCACATTGTGGTAAATTGGGATTGCCGGCCGCTGGTGGCCGAGCGGTTCTAGGCGCTTCAGTATGGAACCGCGCGACCGCTACGGTCGCAGGTTCGAATCCTGCCTCGGGCATGGATGTGTGTGATGTCCTTAGGTTAGTTAGGTTTAAGTAGTTCTAAGCTCTAGGGGACTGATGACCTGAGATGTTAAGTCCCATAGTGCTCAGAGCCATTTGAACCATTTTGGGAGTGATTGTTGTGATAAAGTCCGCCCCTATAGATGAATGGTCAGCGAGGCGGTCTGTCACGCCAAGGTGCCCGGGTTCGATTCCCGGCTGGGTCAGAGATTTTCTCCGCTCAGGGAGTGGGTGTAGTGTTGTCCTCATTATCATTTCATTATTATGAGTGGAAAGCAATGGGAAACCACCACTGGAGGCGCTCATGCGGTGGACCTCTCTGACGAGGCTTCCTCCATGACAAGTGCTGCCGTAAGGCAGAACACAAAGTTTTTTTTTAGTTGTAATAAAAGCCAGTCTTATCTTGACTTACCTTCGTTTATATCACGTTGAGATCCGATGGCGACCTGGGCATATTGTTAGTTCCTGCTGAAATTCTTGCAAATGCTATAAACAGAGTGGTGATTCTATCAGTTGTGTGATAGTATACAGAGGTGAAAGTATGGGTCGTGCTGGACCTTTACAAAGCTGGTAATGGTCCGCTAGATTCCGGGGGTTATGGTACTGCACGTGCTATCACAATACAGCGACACGATTCCAAACCCTTCATGCCGCCATCTCAATGTCATGTATCTCAGGTCAGGCTAGCTGGAGAGGACGGGAAACCAACAGCTTCTCGGTCGCGTCTAGGGAGCTTCAGATTCGGGAGCTCTCTGCTGTGTATTAGGAAACACGAGACTCAGTCTGGAGCTGTAAGCACCGTCCGTCAGACTGGCAGTGGCCCGTTCCAGGACTCGGCGTGTCCAGCTGTGGCCGAGGCTGGAGCGGCCGCGACCTAGAGACGGCCTCGGCTGGCGGCGGGCCTTGGACAGCTGAGGCCGGCCCGCCTGCCCCGCACACGGCTGCTCCACTTCGCTGCGGCTTACCACACGGAGGCTGAGCCTGGCCTGCCACCGCTCTCCGCATCCGGTCACTAATAACATTACCGTCACCGCACCGTCGTCGCGAGTTCACGTTACAGTCACCGAACTAGGTGGCGCAGTGGTTGGCACACTGGACTAGCATTCGGGAGGACAATGGTTCAATCCCGCGTCCGGCCATCCTGATTTAGGTTGGGTTGGGTTGTTTTGGGGAAGGAGACCAGACAGCGAGGTCATCGGTCTCATCGGATTAGGTGAGGACGGGGGAAGAAAGTCGGCTGTGCCCTTTCAAAGGAACCAGCCCGGCATTTGCCTGTAGCGATATAGGGAAATCACGGAAAACCTAAATCAGGATGGCCATACGCGGGATTGAACCGTCGTCCTCCCGAATCCTGATTTAGGCAAATGACCGGATGGTTCTTTTCATAGGGCACTTCCTTCCCCATCCTTCCCTAATCCCATGGGACAGATGTCCTCACTGTTTGGTCCCCTCCCCCAAATCAACCAACCAACCAACGCTACAGTCGAAAACAGTACACGAGGGTCGGTCTAAAATTTTAGTAATAAATTTTGTGCATAATACTTGGGCGAAGATAACAACTCATTTTCCAACACAAATTCCATTGAGGTCTAAGGATCTGACGTCTCTAATGCCGTCATCATCGAGACCAACTTAAGTGTCGCAGTGGTTAATACACGGAACTCGCGTTCAGGAGGACTACTATTCAAATCCCCTTCAAGTAATTCTGATTTAGGTTCCTTGTGATTTCCCTGAATCACTCCAGGAAAATGTCGAGAAAGTTCCTGTGAAAGGGCACGGCTGATCTCCTTCCACATCCTCGTTACAGTACGGTCTCCATGGCCTCGATGTCGATGGTACGTAAAATCCTAATCTTCCTTCCTTCCTTCCTTCATCGTCGGCAGAGAGGTGGGGGGAGTGTATGCTAAACGCTAATATTCTTTTTTTTTTCTTCGAGCATCTGATGTACGTAGTACACAGTTTTCTTTTAATTCTTTCAAGTATCCATCGATCGAGCTGGTGCGGTGGTAAATCAATGGACTCAAATCCGAGAAGACGGCGGATCTAGTCCACTGCTGTCTATTAAGATTTAGCGTTTCCATAAAAAGCTTAATGTTTATCGAGAGATGGTTCCTTTCAAAAGTAATGGCCTTCTCTCCTCCCAACCCCACCCCTTTCCCGAGTTCCGAGCTTGTGTTTCGTCTCTGATGAACTCGCTGCCGACGGGACGTTAAACCATCATCTGCCTTCTACATCTACAGCTAAATCTACGTCTACATCTGCAGCTACACACCACAAGCCATCTACAGCACTTCTGATTTACCTGCTACTATCATTTCCCTAAATCACAGTTCCATTGGACAGAATGACTGTCGTATACAGGGTGGTCCACTGATCGTGACCAGCCCACATATCTCACGAAATAAGCGTCAAACGAAAAAACTACAAACAACGAAACTTGTCTAGCTTGAAGGGGGAAATCAGATGGCGCTATGGTTGGCCCTCTAGATGGAGCTGCCATAGGTCAAACGGATATCAACTGCGTTTTCTTAAATAGGAACCCCCATTTTTAATTACATATTCGTGTAGTACGTAAGGAAATATGAATGTTTTAGTTGGACTACCTTTTTCGCTTTGTGATAGATAGCGCTGTAATTGTCACAAACATATAGCTCACAATTTTAGACGAACAGTTGGTAACAGGTAGATTTCTTAAATTAAAATACATAACGTAGGTACGTTTGAACATTTTATTTCGGTTGTTCCAATGAGATAAACGTACCTTTGTGAACTCATCATTTCTGAGAGTGCATGCTGTTACAGCGTGATTACCTGTGAATACCACATTAATGCAATAAATGCTCAAAATTATGTCCGCAACCTCAACGCATTTGGCAATACGTGTAACGACATACCACTCAACAGCGAGTAGTTCGCCTTCTTAATCTTATCACATGCATTGACAATGCCCTGACGCATGTTGTCAGGCGTTGTCGGTGGATCACGATAGCAAATATCCTTCACCTTCCCCCACAGAAAGAAAGCTGGGGACGTCAGATCCGGTGAACGTGCGGGCCATGGTATGGTGCTTCGACGACCAATCCACCTGTCATGAAATATGCTATTCAATACCGATTCAACCAAAAAAATGGCTAAAATGGCTCTGAGCACTATGGGACTTAACGTCTGAGGTCATCAGTCCCCTAGAACTTAGAACTACTTAAACCTAACTACCCTAAGGACGTCACACACATCCATGCCCGAAGCAGGATTCGAATCTGCGACCGTAGCGGTCGCGCGGTTCCAGACTGTAGCGCCTAGAACCGCTCGGCCACCTGCTTCAACCGCACGCGAGCTATGTGCCGGACATCCATCATGTTGGAAGTACATCGCCATTCTGTCATGCAGTGAAACATCTTGTAGTAATATCGGTAGAACATTACATAGGAAATCAGCATACATTGCACCATTTAGATTGCCATCGATAAAATGGGGGCCCATTATCCTTCCTCCCATAATGTCGCACCATACATTAACCCGCCAAGGTCGCTGATGAGGCGCTGTTCACAAGAGATTGCACAGCAGATTACAGTGGCTGAGAAAAATACAGAAATACCAAAAACATAACACATTACCATGCCTAATACGGCGTGGTAAACCCGTTAGCGTCCAAAGCAGCTCCCATTCGTCCCGGAAACGGTAAATATAGGACCTGTATGGCTTTCAAAGAGAATCATACAGAATTCTTCTTGCAAAATAGTGGTAAGCTCAGGTAATAATGATGGGAATGGATATCGATCCCGCAGCCTTCCCTCCAAAGTAGACCACAAAGACTCAATAATATTGATATCTGGTAAATGGTTCAATTGGCTCTAAGCACTATGGGACGTAACATCTAAGGCCATCAACCCCCGAGACTTAGAACTGCTTAAACCTAACTAACCTAAGGTCATCCCACACTTCCATGCCCGAGGCAGGATTCCAACCTGCGACCATAGCAGCAGCGCGGTTTCCGGACTGAAGCGCCTAGAACCGCTCGGTCACAGCGGCCGGCGATATCTGGTAATGTAGTGGCCAAGGGAGATACGATAATTGATATCCGTGCGCCCAAAACCAGTCGTGTAAACAGGCTCCATGTCTCTTGGAACCCAGCATCACCATTGCGGAACAAACATTGTACCCTTGGCTTGGCCTTATCAGGCAAACTGGTCACGTAATCTTTGGCAGTTGTCCGACAATGCAGAGTAACGACGGGGGCACATGGAATAACATACTACATCTGACCAAACGATCACCGAACCACTGCCATGTTTCACTCTCGAGACGTAAATTCCACCAAAGTTCGAAACAGTGTGGAACAAGACTCCTACGGACAAACAACATTCTTCCACTGCTCCACAGTCCAAGTTTTATGGATTTGGGTCAAAGTTTTCTGTTTACGGGCATTTGCATCGATAATAAGAGGTTCTGAAATTCCAGTTCGTCCAGCAGTTCTCTGGTTTTGCAGCCACGTTCGAATTGTATTGGTGCTGACACGATTCGCAAGTACAACGTTCAGTTCTGCAATTAATTTTGCCGCTGTCGTCCTCTTAATTTTTCGTGACAGTCCTCTTTAATGATCGGCGATCACGATCACTCAACACACACTTTCGCCCTAGTAGTGTCTTGGCTGTATGAGATCCCTCTTGAAAGCCAGTCGCTTTGGCTAGCTTGGTTACCGAAGCGCCCATCACACGAACACCAACAATTTGACTACGTTCGAAGTCACTTAGCTCTGACGTAACGCACTCACAACCACACAGAACTCTGTTCTGGCCACGACTGTCACTTGCAACGTATTGAGACATGGCACGGGTGTCGTTCGGTGTCGAATACAACAGCGCACTCCACAGGCTTTGCTAGCATCTGCGCTTATGCTCTAGCATGCATTTACCGCTGGGTATCAATATTTTTGTCCTACCCGTGTACCACAACACGCATGTGTGACCAGACGCACATCCCTGAGCAGTCATAACGCTGATGCATCGTGATCGCTTTGGAATCGATGTATGGGCATGAATTGTCGAAGACAAACTCATAGGACCCGTACACTTTACCAAACAGATTAATGTGGGATGAATTATCAGTGATATTGGAGGACGTTACCCTTGTAAAGAGACAGCGGCTGTGGTGTATGCAGGACGAAACACCACACCATGGTCTACGGATCATGCGCCATTACATCGCAGCTTTCATGAGCTATGGCTTGCTCAAGGGGACCCGGTAGCGCAACCTCCCCATTCACTGCACCTAAATTAGTTGGATTTGTGGTTATGGGGACATTTAAAGTCATTGGTGTACGTCCAACCCATGGACAATATGCAGACGTCATACGAGAGTGTGATCGATATAAGTGGCGCAATTCGAATGGGCCCTGGTGTATTTCAATGAGTGCGTGATTCACTGCAAGGAACACCTGAAGGATGTGAGAGGATGCGAGGTAAGCAGGTGCAGCACTGCCTATGGCAGCTACTGCGATGAAACAGATGAGAATAAGAGAACAAATTAGTCCATATCTCATCAGGTTTTCCTGGAATATCGTTATAAGAACTTTCTTTAGTTTTGATCAGTACTACCTCCTGTAGAATATGTGACACATTTCTGAAACAGCCTGTATACACCGAAGTGGCAAGGAAACTGGTATAGCCATGCGTATTCGCTGTGGTCTGCAACGCCTGTATACGACAACAAGTGCCTGACACAGTTGTTAGATCGGTTACTGCTCCTACAGTGCCAGGTTATCAAGATTTAATTGAATTTTAACGTGGTGTTATAGTCGGCGCACGAGCAATGGAACACAGCATCTCCGAGGTAGCGATGAAGTGGGGATTTTTACGACCATTTCAAGAGTGTGCCGTGAATATCTGGAATTCGTTAAAACATCAAATCTCCGACATCGCTGCGGCCGAAAAAAGATCCTGCAAGGATGGGACCGATGAAGACTAGAGAAAATCGTTCAACGTGAAGGAAGTACAATCCTTCCGCAAATTGCTGCCGATTTCAGGGCTGGGCGGCGTGTGAACCATTCAATGAAAAATCATCGATATGGGCTTTCGGAGCAGAAGGCCCATCCGCTTACACTTGACGATTGCACGAAACAGAGCTTTACGCCTCGCCTGGGCTCGTCAAACCAAGTTGTACTGTTGATGACTGGAAACATGTTGCCTGTTCGGACGAGTTTCGTTTAAAATTGTATCGAGTGGGTGGACGTGTACCGGTATGGAGACAACCTCATGAATCCATGGACCCTGCGTGTCAGCAGGGGACTGTTCAAGCTGGTGGAGGCTCTGCAATGGTATGATGCGTGTGCAGTTGGAGTGATATGGGACCCCTGATACGTCTAGATACGACTCTGACATGTGACACGTACGTAAGTATCCTGTCTGATCACCTCCACCCATTCATGTCCATTGTGCATCCCGACGGACTTTGGAAATTCCAGCAGGACAATGCGGCACTCCACACGTCCGTAATCGCTGCAGAGTGGCTCCAGGAACACTCTTCTCAGTTTAAACACTACCGCTGGCCACCAAACTCCCCAGACATGAACATTATTGAGCATATCTTGGATGCCTTGCAACGTGCTGTTCAGAAGAGATCTCCACCCCCTCTTACAAATTTATGGACAGCGCTGCAGGATTAGTGATGTTAGTTGCCTCCAGCACTACTTCAAACATTAGTCGAGTCCATGCCATGTCGTGTTGCGGCGCTTCTGCGTGCTCGTGGATGCCCTTCATGAGGCAGGTGTACCAGTTTCTTTGGCTCTTCAGTGTATAACCAATCCAGTGGAGAACTTAGACAGCTCTATTAGGCTGTTCGTGGACGATGTCGTTGTCTATATGAATGTTGCAACGTCAGACTGTAGCGTAATGCAGGAAGACCGACCGAGGATCGACGACCGGCGCGTGGACTAACAGTGCATTCTGAACATAAATACTCGTAAATATAACGCATTGTACGTAAATACTCTAAGGGACCCATTACTATTCTATTACGATCGCCGTTATATGGTTGTAGAGGTTTATTTCGTTTGTTAATAAGGGTTGCAGTGTACTACAAAAAGTATTGTTTATTTTGATCATCATCGACTTTCGCGATGGTATTCGGAATACTCTTCATAACAGAATGGACTTGCTACTGTACGCAGACCCTGTTCACAATACTCATCAAGGTTCGAAGTGAGGTAATACCTTCAGTCCAGGCCTTTCCTTTGCAAAAAATCTATCCATTGCTGCGGGCAAACTCTCGACTTAAGTCTCCAAGGTTCCGTTTCCGGCAGGCATGTCGGTTGTATCCTTGCTCCGATTCCTCACTCACTTGCGTTAACGAGGCCGCTCAGTAGACCATTCATATTTATGTTTAGGTACCTCAATTTTCATATCATTTCCGTTGACTGGGCAGAAAACATTACTAATGATTAGACTGTACACCAACATTCCCATCAAATTCTTGAATTATTTGACAGTTATTGTAGGGGCCATCATCAGACGCGATGTAGAATACATTTTCTGATTACAGTACACAAATTGCTGTTATACAGAACCAAGGCTGCAAAAGTACTAGCTCCCATGTAATACACGTATTTCAAATTCACCCACATTTAGCAAAAATGCATTAACAGATTTTTAGACAGGAAAGATTTACAGCAGAAGCACGGTCTCACTTTGCATTGCAGTGGAGTGTGAAGAGACTTTCCCTTAACTTTCTCATCTTATTAACAGTACTAGCCTCATTTACGGATTTATGTCCGTCTCCTAAGCTCCTAATGTATACAGAATAGATAAGCATAAACTTTAATACTAGATACACAAGAGAGCATTAAAAAGTAACAGCTGTCATTCTACATTTGCTGAACATCTTATGAACATGAAACATAGCCCAGCAAACATCAACAATGACTTGAAAATTCTGAAATGAAGCAACAGTCCCCAAAAAAACTAACAATTGAAGAAAAATAACAAATACAAAAAGCCATTCTGCAATTGAACTCTGTTCTCTGCCCTCAAAGAGCTGTCAGCACGAAACCATAAACACCCCAAACCTCTTTTTCAAAACACACACACACACACACACACACACACACACACACACACACACACACACACACACACACATACAAAATGGCAGGCACTCCCCACAAAGATTCAAAACTCCCACCCAGAAAACATTCAAAACTTGTCTGTTTTTCGAATAACTAAATACTGTCTTGAAAATTCAAATTTTATGTGTGCAAGTAGTAAAAAGCGTTAAATCGTTTTGTAGAAAGCTAGTAAGAAACCCACTAATGATGCTGAAACTTCAGCGAAACATATCTGGAAAATAAAAATAAAAATTGTGTTTTGCTCAAGGCGGACCCTCCCCAAAAACAAATCTCAGCGTCCTAAGTGTGAGAACCTGCATTACATCGACACAACTAATTGATTTATTATTGGCACCTATAGTCGAACTGAATATGTTTTGTTTAATACCTTGCAGCTAAAAGCTTTTTAGTACTTGTTGTGAAATGTAACCAAAAACAATGTTAAGAAACTACTGATGTACACTTACTCTCAGTTCTTCTTTTGGTAAGCCCAGAGAACTTAATTAGCCTTAGTGTCCTACTCCAAATTATCTAGTCCACGAATTACTAGCTGTGTCTCAGCATTACATTACATGTGAGAATAATGTGTAATAAAGGACCACGATATATTTAAAACATAAAGGAAACACTATAAAGCACAAAAATTAAAAATTATAGAAGAATGAATACGAGACATGTTATTAGATCAAATTTCCTAATATTTACTAAACTGACTTATAAAGAGAGATGAAAGACGAATATTAATGGGAAGGGAGTGAGGCGAAAGTAAAAGATTTGTGGAGGTCAACTCCCATCATTCCAGAGTTCGCCATTGTGCATGAAATCGTAATCGCCGAAACAAAAGAATTCTAACGTCTTCTCTGCTCACAACTAGAAGATATGTCACAGCATGTTGCCCTAAGTTCTTTAAGCAGAAGAGCCTTGACTAAAATTAAATTTGAACCGTTATGCTCCAGGTTAAAGAAAAAAAAAGTATTCATGGCTAAAAACTTTTTTCGTGGAGCAGAAGGAGAAGACGAGAGTTCATCACGTAATTTTCAACGAACCGTAACCTGGTTTACAGTAACAACGTTTCTCCAGCTTAATTTAACGTATAATAAGTCTGAAAAGAATGGAGACTCTTTAATGGTGTCGTCAAAAACGACTCTCAAAGCAGTGTCTTTAAGGCGCAGTGCCCTGACCGACTGAGCTGTATACGCACGACTCATGACCTGCCGTAGCAAAACTTCTGCGTAGTTGGAAGACAAAAGAGAGGAACTGGTGAAAGTAAAGTAGTGAGAGTGGTATTGCTTAAGTGATAGAGCAATGCCCACGAAAGGCAAGATTTCAAGTTCGAGAACTGATCCGGCAAACCGTTTTAATCTGCCAGGAAATTTTTAAAACCGCGCATACATACACTATCTGATCAACTGTACATAGACACCTGTTAGTGAATATCTATATGCATTATGGCCTTCGCCTATATGACTGCTTGAATTCTGCTTGGGACAGAGGTGTCTGAATGTCTATGGAGGAATGGCAGTACCTCAAGAGCCGAAATCAAACAAGGAAGTGATGTTGGACGGTGGAGTCTGGATCAAAGCCGACGTTCCAACTGATGACAAAGATGTTCCATTTGGTTCAGGTGGGAACTTGGGGCACGAAATTTGGAAATTTGTGGTAAGTTCCCATGGGACCAAACTGCTGAGGTTATCGGTCTCTAGGCTTACACACTACTTAATCTAACTTAAACTAACTTACGCTTAAGATAACAAACACACCCATGCTCGAGGGAGCACTCGAACCTCCGGCGGGAGGAGCCGTGCGATCCGTGACAAGGCGCCAAAGACGGCGCGGTTACATCGAGCGGCTCCCTTACAGGGCTGTTATTGTCCACACATCCCTGTCTCACGGTTGACAGGGTGTGCTGTCATGCTGATACAAACAATCATTGTCTCAGAACACTTTGTCTACTATACGCAGTATAGAATCCCTGTACAATATGTTCATATTCTTCCACAGTTAACGTCTTCTTAAGCGTGATAAGGGGACCGCAGCCTAACCAAGAAAAACAAACCCATACCATAGCTCTACCTCTTCTTTACTTCACTGTTTCCACTACACACAGCCGGCCGCTATGGACGAGTGGTTCTAGGCGCTATAGTCTGGAACCGCGAAACCGCTACGGTCGCAGGTTCGAATCCTGCCTCGGGCATGGATGTGTGTGATGTCCTTAGGTTAGTTAGGTTTAAGTAGTTCTAAGTTCTCGGGACTGATGACGTCAAATGTTAAGTCCCATAGTGCTCAGAGCCATTTGAACCATTTGAACTACACATAATGGCAAGCTTCCCTCAAGCCGAAACCCTTCCATGGGACTGCCATAGTCTGTGATTCTCAACTGCAAATGACATGTTTCCAGTTCAGCTTGTAACGTTCCCTGGCAAACTCACACTATTAATAAACACAAATTTAGTTGTACCATATACGCTGCTATGAAGCAATTTGTATATACTGTAATTATTTAACAAAAAATATTATTTAATTTTGTGTAAAAGACATCCGTTATTATTGTAATATTTTCTGTAGTAATATTCTCGATGTATTTATGATTGTAATATTTCTATACTCATAATGTAATTGCGAAATGTGTCAATATCTGCGATAACAAAAATGTAAAATTCAGCCACAGAGGAAAACAATGTTGGAAGATTACAAAGAGATGTTAATGGTCAGCAGTAATATAAAAACCACCACGTAGTGTGTATTCTTTGTCGTCTCCCTGTAGAGCTGAAGGTGAGAGCAAGCTGTGACGTAGCATTTTATGAACGGGTAGACTTCTTCTGTCTGTATCTAGATTTAGCCGCCATTAGAGGAGAAATTACAAACTAACGTAAGTTGAATTATTGTTGTGGTCTAAATACATTATAATTTATCAAAAGTGTGTATTATTAATGTAAATTAGCTTGCCCATGTCATCTATAATATTTCTTTAAAGAATTTTCAGCATTTTTTAGCGGTGTTGCTGGGCTGTGCCGCGACCGAACGATTTGCAGCGGCGGCACATTTAAAAAATTGTTCCGCTAGGAAAAATTAATCAAACCCGTAAATCGGGAGCAGATAAAAATTAGCGGTGAATTAAGAAAATGTTTTTCTTTTACAGCGATCCTGAGACCGACGGAATTTATTACTAGTTTCACATTTGTGCATTCACAGGCGGATGGTTAACGTTGGAATTTAACAATTTTGGTTCTTTCAAATAACTTAAATGTATAGTGAAGTGTGTTTTATCAGTGATAATTAAACGTCGGCTTGGCAATATTTAACCATTTTCTGCTAATAGAGACAGTCTTGTGTTCCATAGCTAACGCCGGGAAAGAATTCAGTAAATATTTAAAAAAAAAAAACCACTGCATTTAGAAAATGTGTGCCAAGGCCGAATTATATAAAGGATTTAATTCTCAACTAAATATTCTTAATCAGTTAATATGAATTCACGTAATTTTAAATGTACTTAATTCTGTCTGAATGAATTTTTATTACCACACGTAAATAAGAGGTCCTACAACAAAGTTCGTACGTACAGAAGGAAAGAAAGGCAAATTAACTAAAAAACAAATATTTAAAGAAAAGGTAACTGTTGATTATGATTATTTTCTTTTTCTTTTTAATGAAATTTCATTAAAAGCTCTCTCCACTGGCGTCGCCTTATACACAATCTCAGGCGCCATCTACAAGCACTGACTAGAGGAATGTGTGGCTAATGAGGAGGTGCTCGACCATTCCACACCCTGCGAACAATCACTGTGCTAGCTGGATTCCTGGTAGCACTTTGGAGCTCTTGAGTGATTCTCTCGGCTGAGTCCATGCGGTTTTTTACGACTACCCTCCACAATGCTGGGCGATCTGTGTCCCGCAGTACCTAAGGCCAGCCTGGTCTTGATTTAGCTACGGTTTTTCTTTCGCGTTTTCATTTTACAAATGGTTCAAATGGCTCTGAGCACTATGGGACTTAACTTCTAAGGTCATCAGTCCCCTAGAACTTAGAACTACTTAAACCTAACTAACCTAAAGACATCGCACACATCCATGCCCGAGGCAGGATTCGAACCTGCGACCGTAGCGGTCGCGCGGCTGCAGACTATAGCACCTAGAACCGCTCGGCCAATCAGGCCGGCTTCCATTTCACAGTCACGTCACCAAAAGTCGACTTGAGCAGCTTCAGAATGGTTGGAATACCGTTGATGGATTGGCTACTCAGCCGAAATTCCATAATTAGTAACGTCCGATGTCGCTGAACTCTACTGACCGAGTCATTCCGCCGTTACTCCTTTTCTCCTGCCAACACAGTACTCCTCGCCTTCTTTGATACTGGTGTATCCGCCTCTCGTGACAACTATCTTTTGTCAGATAGTGTGATTTCTC
The DNA here is from genome assembly GCF_023864345.2 of Schistocerca serialis cubense. Lineage (NCBI taxonomy): Eukaryota > Metazoa > Arthropoda > Insecta > Orthoptera > Acrididae > Schistocerca > Schistocerca serialis. The sequence goes on along the minus strand of NC_064641.1, from coordinate 771,436,614 downwards.
ACGAACATGTTTTGATTCGCTGTTCAGTCATTGCCGTACCAGTGTTCCCAATTTCTGACTGACAAATTTGTCCTTCTTCATCATCCTTGGAGGTTTGTATCAGCGTCACGCAAAACCCTGTATACGGAAGCATTTACTTCTCACACAGTATATTCTGGATGTGAGATGCTGTGACGAAATTTAGTGCACGCTATTTGTATGTGTTGTGCTTTCATGTTTTCAGTGCTTATATTTGTATGTGTAAGACTATCACTCATACTAGTCACGCAGTTTCTAACCGTCTGTTGAAAGAGGACTACAACAGTGATAGTTACCTGTAACTATATCAAATTTCGAAACTATTCCTTTTTGGGGTATTCTGGATCTTTAACAACTTCAAATATGTTCTGTACGGTATTACTGAGGACATCTTACACTTCGATTATCTGAGAGGGTGTATCTAAAGATGCTTTGGCGAGGACGATATTCAATAGCAAGTAAGTGCGGCCGCATGTTCTCTGTGCACATGCCCTTTAGAAACACGCAAATAAGTCTAGTGGAGTCTGGCCAGGGTTTCCTGTTGTTGTTCATTCGTGGTTACCTGCTGCAGCTCTACTACGGATCGGTGATGCATTTTCTTACTCTACAGTGGCTATTAGTTGGTTATTCTCATGCGACGATTTACAAATGTGTCGTGAAATCCTGGCTACCAGCTTGCTGTCATACTGTTTGCATCATTTTCATATCTTTTAGTTGCATTTATTTACGTTCGGATGTAATATTCGTTCTTCAGTGAGATGGTTAGTTTCAAGCCTCATGACACAAAACTGGGTTTCATTGGCTCCATTTGAATAACAGACTTTTGGAATTAATCACATACTCGTTTAATTAAACGTTTCCAGCATCTTCCAATGTAGCCGGCCGCTGTGGACGAGCGGTTCTAGGTCCTTCAGTCCGGAACCGCGCTGCTGCTACGGTCGCAGGTTCAAATCCTACCTCGGGCATGGATCTGTGTGGTGTCCTTATGTTAGTTAGGAACCGCGGGACTGCTATGGTCGCAGGTTCGAATCCTGCCTCGGGCATGCGTGTGTCTGATGTCCTTAGGTTAGTTAGGTTTAAGTAGTTCTAAGTTCTAGGGGACTTATGACCTAAGATGTGGAGTCCCATAGTGCTCAGAGCCATTTTTTGTTAGTTAGGTTTAAGTAGTTCTACATCTAGGGGACTGGTGACCTTAGATGTTAAGTCCCACAGTGCTTAGAGCTATTTGAGCCATCCAATGCATATAGAATTTCTTGACATCCAATTTTTACATTTGAGATGGAACAGCAAGGCCCCCAATCCCGTAAGTGGTCTACTGTGAACAGCAGACAGTCTGAAACACTGTGGTAGCAAACTTACGCGCCTTCGGTTATAACACATCGTCGTTTGAGTTATGTCGCAAACAGAATGTCTCACTGGATTGCGTAACTACAAGTAGCTCTTTATCAATTTTTTTACGTATCACAAGAAATAACTGTTTGTTCGCAAGCAAGTGTAGCTTATTACGTTAGCATGCCCGATTGTAGCGTTTTGTTATTTAGTGCTCCAAATTTTTGAAGTGAACTGTATTTAGCATCACTTGATTTTTCCGGTATCTGGTATACTACATTATTTCGTGCCACTTGCAGTACTCAGATGACTCCTGATACCTGAATATGTGATGTCCTCACCAAAATCGGAGCTACTTTATAACCCAATAAAAATGAAACTTTTTGAGCCTCAAGTCCCCCAGCACTGTCAAAAATAACAGCTACCGTTAAAAAATTGACTGTAAAGTCAGTGACGTATCACTCCTGAAAATGTGTGATAGCTCAAGTTCCCTAACATACAACATCTAAACATACCCATTTTGCCGTGAAAGATAATATTGCTATCTTTTCCGAATGTATTCGTGCAGTTAAATGCTGCACAACTCTTCACCGCTGCCCTTCACGTACACCGGAATGTGCAGACAGTACAGTTACGACTAACAAATGGTGTAGGTATGCATCAAAAATGGCTCTGAGCACTATGGGACTTAACTGCTGAGGTCATGAGTCCCGTAGAACTTAGAACTACTTAAACCTAACGAACCTAAGGACATCACTCACATCCATGCCCGAGGCAGGATTCGAACCTGCGACCGTAGCGGTAGCGCGGTTCCAGACTGTAGCGCCTAGAACCGCTCGGTCACCCCGGTCGGCAGGTATGCATCAGTAAATATAAAATGTTCCATCTGTGTCGCAATGCACATCAAATTACCAGACTTTTACCACCATAACGGCGTCCAACCTAAGGTTCTGCCCGCATCTCGTGGTCGTGCGGTAGCGTTCTCGCTTCCCACGCCCGGGCTCCCGGGTTCGATTCCCGGCGGGGTCAGGGATTTTCTCTGCCTCGTGATGGCTGGGTGTTGTGTGCTGTCCTTAGGTTAGGTAGGTTTAAGTAGTTCTAAGTTCTAGGGGACTTATCACCACAGCAGTTGAGTCCCATAGTGCTCAGAGCCATTTGAACCATTTGAACCTAAGGTTCAAAATATCCCGCTCCCGCAGCGTCCTCGGAGATTCTGGCTATTTTTACAAGGTCTTTGTGGCACAGTGTACCATGTGTTTCACGTATGGACAATTGTTCTCATTCTTGTATCAATTATTATACTTTGAGACGCAACAATTTTTAATTTAACTTCAACAGCGTCTAAGATTTATTCATATTCCCATGCTGATGATAAATTCATGTCTAAAGACTCTATTACTTTCTGCATTTAACTACAGCTTGTTCCTTTAGACATTCTCTACGTTCAGCAACAATACTGGTCAAGCACTCTACGTCTTCAGGCCACGAGTGGCCTACCGGGACCATCCGATCGCCGTGTCATCCTCCGAGGAGGATGCGGATAGGAGGGGCATGGGGTCAGCACACCGCTCTCCCGGTCGTTATGATGGTATTCTTGACCGAAGCCGCTACTATTCGGTCGAGTAGCTCTTCAATTGGCATCACGAGGCTGAGTGCACTCCGAAAAATGGCAACAGCGCATGGAGGCCGGATGGTCACCCATCCAAGTACCAGCCACGCCCAACAGCGCTTAACTTCGGTGATCTCACGGGAACCGGTGTATCCACTGCGACAAGGCCGTTGCCAAAAATTCTGGTCAAAGTGTGGAACTATTGCAGTCAGTATACACCTTTTAAGAACTCCAATCATCAGAACGCTTCTGTCATTGTTTGCATATCCTATAGGTTGAAGGTAAGTGACAGCACGGAGATTACGGGAGTTCTGGCTGCTGTCTCCAGTTTCTAGGTAGAAAAGCGGTAGGTTTGCAGGCTGAGCCTCGTATGTTCACTGCACGTATCTCCACTATAAGGTGGGTTATCGACACGTTCTCGAAATCAGATTATTATCTTTAAGTAGTAATTCTGACCACATACTCCACTAAAATATTTATTTATGCCTTATTTGCTTTTCGTTGAGTAGAGTAAGCGGTAACTACTCTTTTTTATTTTTTATCTGGCCACATCACACTATAAAACATTTCTTTGTTCCACACTTTATGAAAAATAGATCATTTCATTCCAGACATATTTCTGAATACATACTTTCATGTACTCGGAAGCAAACATCAAAGACAAAACAGTTGTCCGCTTACAGCTATAGGTACAGTAGCAAACCAACTATCAACATATTAGTATGTGACTTTCGTCCATTCTAGTTGTGCTTCCTCTTTGATAAGAAAAACGTAGGTTTTTGCACATGTTATTTTTGGCTCCAAAAAGAAATTTTTTGTGGAAGCATCATAATGAGGTTTCTTTGCATACGTGGCAAATACGACGCTTTTCGTGGCAGCGGAGACCAGGAGTGGAACGACCGGACTAACGATGAGGTGGCCTGTAGGTTTTGTAACGACCGTTTCCGCAAATGTCATGCGGCTCGCAGTCGTTAATACCCCGCGCCAAGTCAGCGCCCTGTGACAAAACACAGAAGGCGGTAACAAGCGGCCAGACCTAGGCCGTCGTAATAGCGCGGCACACAGAGCGGAAAGTGACCCCTTTCAGCCACAAGTGGCCCGCATTTACACCTCGGGACAAACGTCCAAACCAACAAGATTTACGCTGTTCACGTATGTGAGCTGTATTTAGACAGAAGCAACGGAGAAAATGACATGTAAACATATGCCAGGAGAGCTTCGATTCCGAGTACTTAAAATGATGAAAAACGATGCTTGGTAGGAAAATGTCACAACGATCTGTAAAAATAATCCTAAAGAGGTCCAAAATTTGGAGTGTGTGTTGGTAAAACAAGACTTGTTAACAATATAAGTTTTCAACACTAACAGTGTGCTTTAAAGTCGGAAAGACAAACGAAACACTGTGTGTTTCACCACTCCAACGAAAGAGCAGTCCCAGTGTCAACAATCGGCATTACAGGCTTTGTGACACTCTTAGAAAATGTTACGTATGGCTATTCGTTCGCCGTTACAGCGCATACTGGTGGATCCTGTGGGCGGAAGAGGAATACATGCATCGTAGGCCTGTTAACAAAATGTCCTTGCGTTTGAGACGTCCTTTGTGCAATATAAATCTTTTGAACGTCCTCACAAGTAAAAATCCAAAGGATTGATCTTTGAAAAGTCTACAGGCCACGGGTGTCCAACCCGTGACCCGCCGGCCTGACGCAGCCCAAAGCAAGTATCAATGCGATGCAACAAGTGAAGACCTGTCACACGAACAGTAAAAAAAGTCCATAAAATTCCCTCGACAGTCTCGTCTTTCACAATCGCCCAATGTCAGACACGCTGGTCTGTTATCTTACGGGTAATTCAGTTGCAACTGCGAAACTAGAGACTCAGAGACGTATGACGAAATTAATTTCTGTAAATACAAGGAAATTCTTTGTTACTTCTGTACAATTGTGGTAAAGAACCTGTTTCACGCGAACCTGATCAATACAACTAGGTAGAAGTTAGAAATATTCATGTGGATTGCAATGACTGCCGATGTTCGCTATCTACAAGTTCTGCAATTATGTTGTAATAGGTTTAATTTGATGTCATATCCGGTGCTACAAATAACAACCACATTTGAACTGATCATCTCTAAAACGGGCTTCCACAAAATCTTTTTACTTTCGTGTCCAATGTCTATCATAGCAGACGATCGGTGTAAGTCAAAATGAGTCAGTACTGCACATGATGTCGGAAGCGGCTGCCCTTCGTCGCCCCGTAGCGGTCATCATGTTCAGTCCCCTCACACACCACCCGCAGTAGAGAAAAATCTTTATAACGTGGTCGTACTGTACTGTCTGGCCGTAACACCTCAGCCCCTATCAACCAAAATCTCAGATGAATGCTTTGAGAACGCCCTGAGAATTGCAAAAACGTCGATCGCACCTCATACTGATAAATTAGTTCCCCAAATTCAACGTCAATCGTCACATTAAGTCTACGAATTTTAATTACTTATATTTATAATTCAAAAGTAAATGTCATAAAAAGTGTCAAATTAATTCCATCTTGATATTTAAAAATAAAGAATCATAAATTAACACAGTTTAAATTACTTAAATGTGCTAACTGTATACCTCCAACCGTCCTTTTATGTGCGGCTCGAAAATACTCCTATTCTTCCAACGCAGCCTAGGTAAGATAAAAGGCTAGACACTCCTCCTATATAACTGGGAACTGCTTCTCACGTACCCATCTATTATAATGAGAAGCATTTTCGTACCTTTGTTTATTTTGTTATACGGAGTGCAATCGATACATTCTACATTTCTTCTTTTCTCTGGCCCAGTGCAATCGGTACATTCTACATTTCTTATTTTTGCTGGCCCAATCCCGTGTCTGCACTAGAGCGACATATAAATATGGACTTGGCAACGTTAATGGTAGAGGATGCGCTTCCTGTCACCACTCCTTACCCCCTCCCATCCCCCCCACCCCCTCCATCATCTTGGGACGGAATTAGTGTATCCCTTGTGTCTGCATCTATTGTTATTTTTTTTTTTTTTAAATCTTTATTTCCTTTCATAATAGTTAAACAATAATGACCCACCACCTTAATGATTAGTGGGTCCTACATTCCTAAATTACAATAGCAGCTATACATTTTTCTTGACTTAACTACAGACAGTTCAACAATTTTAACTAGGCAGACTACTTCTTAGTTTAGTATCTAGCATAATTTCTAATTACTACTACTAGTTAATCCTAACTGCCTGCAGCGTTACATTGTGCCAGTTAATGATATAAACCTACTTGATGCCCTGCCCATAGAGCTAATCCCTATGAGCGAGCCTCTGGCACAGGGCGGGCAAGGGTTAACTTATCGCTGCAGGTTCCTAACTTACTATCCTATTCTAATTACTACGTCTACTTTCTAATCTATGTCATAATCGGTGCGTTGTCTTGATCAGGATTTGCCCCAGTCCCCCTGGTCCTGGTCGTGGCGGATTCCAACTATAAGTCGACCTGTCCACGAACCGGCGGTATGGGATTGGGGCGGTGGTCGCATTCGGTGTTGTCTATTTACTTAATGAAGGTGATGTCTATTTATTTAATGAAGGTCTCTCAAAAAGGTTCTCAGAACTTTCTGTGATACCTCGTCTACCAATGTATTTAGTCTGTGAAATGTCTCCTCCTGTCTTAATAGGTCATAGGTGTTTGTGCTAGGTAATTGTTGTCTCAATGTCCCGGCTACATCATCGAAAAGGGGGCACTCATAAACCACATGGTCAGGAGTACCCTCCAGTGCGCCACAGTCACATGCAGGCGTAGCCCTTTTCCCAAACCGACAAAGATATGTCGGATAGGGGCCATGACCGGTGAGGAAGTGGAACAATCCCCGAGTTGGCTTAAAGTACTTCATTTTCAATCTTTCCCTTACATCTGGTAGGAACTGAAAGGTTCTTCTACCAGTTTCATCCGATTCCCATATTTCCTGCCATAGGTTTACCCCTCTTTCCCTAATCTCGCCTTTGTCCCTAACTGGTGCTCCTATAATTTCTTCTACCTTGGTAATAACCCCCTTTTTTACCCAGTACCAAGCTGCCTGTTCCCTAATCTTTATATCTAGGGGACAGAGTCCCATTATGATTAACAGGGCTCCTCCTGGGGATGTTCTGTAAGCTCGCACGGACCTTAATATCATATTTCTTTGTACTCTCCTCACCGTCATAGCAGGCACCACCCTCGTGAGCCTGTGAGCCCAGACTCCTGAACCGTAACCCACTATTGACGTCAGTATACTATTATGATAAAGTTTAATTAATTGAGGCGGAAGGTGAAATCTCTTGTGTCCTATGGTAATCAGATTATTTAGTGATTGTAGTGCTTTCTGGGTCACGGTTTCTATGTGCTTTGCGAAATTCCACCTTTCATCGATGATGATTCCTAAGTATCGTGTCTCTCGTCTCCTAAGAACAGGTATTCCGTCAATTCTCACAGTCGGGTTTCTTATCAATTGTCCTTTGAGTAATAAGTAAGTCGACTTGGTTGGTGAAATAGTCATTTTGGTCCTGTGGCACCATAGTTGCAGTATGTCTATTGCTCTCTGTATTTTTGGCTCTATGTCCTCGCGACTTCGGCCGCCAACCAGCAGGAGGAGGTCGTCGGCGTAAGCTATCACCTCTAGCACATCATCACTCTGTTGTAAACTTTCCAGAAGAGGCTCCATGTGGATGTCCCAAAATAGGGGACCCAGCACGGAGCCCTGGGGGCAACCTTTAGTGATAGTTTTCCGGACTTTCCCGCTAGGGGATGATAGCCATACCTCCCGGTCTTCACAATAGCTCCTTAGACACCCATATAGCAGCCCTGGACACTCTTTCTCCCGTAGGCAGGAGAAGAGCGAAGGCCACCACAGGTTGTCAAAGGCGCCACTGATATCCACCATGATGCCAACCACATACTTACACGGGGCTGAGCCACAGACCTCGGCCGCTAGGGCGATTGCATCAGATGCCGATCGACCCGGCCTAAAACCGAATTGCCCGTCGCTCATCCCGCGCAGCATGCGGTGAGCAGTCAATCTATCCGCTAGTAGCTTTTCAAGTAGTTTGCCGAAGCCGTCCAGCAAGCAAATGGGCCTGTAAGATTTGGCCTCTGCAGGGTCCTTCTCAGGGCCCTTTTTAATGATCACCACGTTCGCGGTTTTCCATATTTTAGGGAATTTGCCTTGCCTAAGGCATGCATTGAAAGTGTGTGTGAGTGGCGCAACTAATTGTGGGGCTAAGAACTGCACCACCTCCGCCACAATGCCATCTGGCCCGGGGGCTTTTCCCTTTTTTAGGGACTTAATAAGAGCAGCAACTTCCTCTTCAGAGAAGGGGAGGACCGCCACGTCGTTTTCATACCTATGTAGGTCTTCTTCGCGTAGTTGACGCTGCTCTTCAGTGTCTTCATTTCTATCATCGTCAGGCAACAGTGACTGGAGGAGGACCTCGGCAGTTTCCTGCCAAGATTCCGTCATCCCGCCCCCGTGCCTGAGCGTAGAAATCATTGTTGGTGAACGAATCTTTTCCCTCACCAGTCTATATGGCACACCCCAAGGATCGAGGGCCAGTTGACTGGTTACGAAATTTTCCCAGCTAGTTGTTCTTGTCTTTTGTAGTTCTTTTTGAAAATTCTCTTTTGCCTCCCGGTATAATTGTAGCCATCTTTGCTTCTCCCACCAGACGACACTGCGCTGGTAGTGCTTCCTCAGTCTCCTGACTGACTGACGTAGCTCCTGCAGTTCGGCTGACCATGGTGCCGGTGTGGCCGCCACGGCCCTTCTCCTGGTTGGTACGGCTACCTCAATCGCTCTTGTTACCGCGCGCACCAGTCCTTCTGCTCTGTCGTCCACATTTATGTCTTGTCCTTCGTCTCCTTCCGGTAATGGAGGGATGTCACACTCTCTGGCTAGACGCTCCCAGTCTGTTTTCCTAAAGTTCCTTTGCACCTCCCACCCCATGGCCCAGCGGCACTCTCTATCTCCAACTATGAAGGTAATCAGATTATGATCACTAGTGGTGGCATTGTCTTCCACTTTCCACTCCCGGAGTATATTCACTGTGTTTGGCGTGACCAACGTCACGTCAATATTGGTACCCTGTCCTCCTCCAGCCACGTAGGTGGGGGGATTTCCTGGTCTGTTTGCCACCACTAATTGGAGAGCCATTATCATTTCTTCAGCTTTGGCTCCATTTTCGTCCCTAGTGCCACTGTACCACAGGGGGGATTTAGCATTTATGTCGGCAGTTATAATGATTTTGCGTCCCCGCAACGCCGTGGCCACACTCACTAGATGGTCAATATATTGTTCAATTCTCTCTCCATACTGAAAGTACATATTAATGATGATAACAATTCCAGCAGGAGATTGTATCTCCACGACGTTGCAGTGACTGTTGGAGAACTGTGACAAGGGGGTTGCACGCAGTGCCGTGTTTGTTATTAGAATAGCCGCTCTGGGGATATCCCCACTGCTGACAGTTTGCCATGTTGCGGCAGTGAACGCAATTTTTCCAGCCAGAGAGTACGGCTCCTGTAGACAGAGTACATCCAGTCTCTTTTCCACCACTTCCTTTCGGAGCTCCTGCATTACTAGTCGACTGTTGTGAGTGTTAAGTTGTCCGATTTTTATTCTAGTCGTCATGGAAAGTAAGTGTGTATATGGTCATGCGGCCAGGTTTTGTTCCAGTCATAAGCCAGTCGACCGTTTGCTATTACTGATTGGTTGTAAATGTCATCCAGGTCGAATTTCTCTCCTCGTCTTTCGAAGACTTTTTTAAGCAAGTCCCGCAGTGCTCCGAAGTCAGTGGGGAGGTTCACCGACTTTAATTGTATCCTATCCACAGCCTCCATCACCGAGAAGGTTACCCTTCGTCCGTACTGATGTCCCACCCGGACCACATGACGTAAGGCAGTGGTCAGGGTAGCCGGCTGCTCCAGTCTCGCTAGTTGCATGGTGTACTCTAGATTTGGGTACACCCTCACCGGGTCTACGGGTGGCAATCTGACCACCGGATTATCTTTGGCGTCAGAGTTAGCGGTGGAGCTTGTTATTATGTTATCTTGTATGGGTTTTGTGATTTTATTCGCCACTACCACAGGATGCTCTTGCCGTTGCGGATCTTTAATCGGCAGCGTGCCCCGGCATTGGGAGGAGGATGCTCTGATCTCTGAGGGGAGCTCAGTTTGAATACCAATGTCCCTGGTGGGGGACTCTGTCTGTATGGATTTGTCAACTGCTTGAATTTCTGGGCTGATGAGCGACTTCAGGAAGCTCCTGAACCTACTTGCTCTCATTGCATCCCTCCTCCTTTTGCTCGGGGATTTATGCTTTGGCATCCTGCATGGTATGCCTTTTTCAGCCATAATCTATCCGTGAGATCAATCTTTGTTCAAGCATCCTGTAGGTAGGGCAGTTCCGTCCTGTGGCTCCACAAGACTTCTTGCCACGATTCTTACAGGGGATGCAGACACCTGTGGCCTTACAATCTTTTCTGGTATGTCCATTATCACCGCATTTGGAGCAGGCCGACCCCCTGGTGCAGTGCCTCAGTATGTGGTCCAAGTCGCCGCAGTTATGGCAACGAGGTACCACAATGTAGTCTCTAGTATTAATTGCGTGGAAACCCACGTATAGTCTGCCCAGTGATGTTATTTTCCTCCACATTGTTGCGGAGACCTCGGCAACGTGATGTACGACATCCCGGTCCCGAGGACCCGTTTTAAACCTTAGTTTGAAGCTGCTTTGAAATTCGTTTTCATCAATATTCTCAAAATTTTGTTTCCTTATTGCTTCATACAGTTCCTCATTTGTCATTATAGTAGGGACATCATATAATATGATCAAGGGGTTCCTTTCCTTGGGGGGTTCACATTTAACAACCGCGTTTAATTTTGGATTTTCAAGCAATTTAGTTTTGTCTTCTTCAGACGCAACTTCTACTATCTCTGAGTTGCGACTAGGTTTGACACGTTTTATCTTAATTCTATCTCTGACAGGGTCAATTGTGGTAGTCAGGAGTTCCTGAATCCTTTTGACACTCGTGTCTTTCCCAGGCAAGGTCCTAAGGAAGACCGCTGTCTCCTGTTTCTTAGTTGCCCTGTCAATTGCTTCTTTTGTGTTATTTTGTCTGGTGGGGGGTTGTGCAGCCACCGCCGCCCAGGTCTAACTTGGTTGTTGTTGCTGTTGTCTTAGCCTGGTATTTTCTTTCTCCAACTCTTCCACTCTACCTTCCAGTTTGGCATGGGCAATTGCCCATGCAGCCAGTTCATTCTTTATTTGCAATATTGCTGCCTGGCTTATCTTCCCATTTTTAATACTTTGCTCCAGGAGCAACGTAATTTTCGAATGTCTCCTCATTACAGTATAATCCTCCTCAGCCTGTCCCAGCTCGTCCTGTTGAGAGGGATCAGACACAACAGAAACTCTCGAAGGCGCACTAACATCACTCGTTTCTGGTGTCGCCATTGTATACGAGTGATAACAAAAGAAGTGGGAGCCCGTCTCTTGCCCCGGACCGGCTCCTCTGGCATGGGGGGGGGACTCTTGCAGCTCGCCCACCGACCTCGCCCCTAGGTCAAGGGCACTCCAGAGCTGCAGGGTTCAGCGCGCCGTTGCCAGCGCACTGGTCCCCGTCGAAGTCCCCGTCGTCGACGATTTCACTCGACGCTCCTCGGCAAGTGCACCCCGCACTCCGGAGAGGCGGATGCACCCCTCGCCCTTCGCCGCCTACTAGCCCGAGTTTCCACCTGAAGGCCAAGGACCCACTCCTACTCAGGTGGTGGGTCGGTCCCCCAGTCGTTCGGCGGTCTGGGCCCATCTAACCTGGCCCAGGCGATGTCACCACCTCCTGGGTTTGGCAGAACACGCCCCAGTTACCCAGGGGCGCGGCGAAGCACCCTTGCCGACTCGCGCCGCGATCCCACGCCGACGAACGAGGTCGCCGGCATGCAGAGCACCTGCTGGTTTGTGCCCTGCGAACAGAGAGGGACTGGTGTTCGGTCCCTTGACACAGCTCCCCCTGTGCCACGCACCCTTCGCTTTCGCATCGGGTTGGGTCGCAGCTCTCCCTTTCGTCGCAAGGCAGAATGCCAAGCTTAACGTCCGGCACCACGGGAAGGCGGAAAGAGCCACTTGGGAAGGAGAGGCTATAAGAGACGCTTCACTTCCCCTGTGAGGACTGCCGCGGCACACCCGACTGAGAAGCGATACGCCCCAGTGCGAGCCTCCGTGCCTTACGGCGCGCCGACACGGGCGGGCCCGGGCCGAAACGCGCCGTCAAGCGACTGACCTCACGCCAGACCTACCAGCCCGGCATTCGGATGTGGAAAATGTGGTGTCACCGCCAGACACCACACTTGCTAGGTGATAGCCTTTAAATCGGCCGCGGTCCGTTAGTATACGTCGGACACGCGTGTCGCCACTATCAGTGATTGCAGACCGAGCGCCGCCACACGGCAGGTCTACAGAGACTTCCTAGCACTCGCCCCAGTTGTACAGCCGGCTTTGCTAGCGATGGTTCACTGACAAAATACGCTCTCATTTGCCGAGACGGTAGTTAGCATAGCCCTCAGCTATGTCATTTTCTACGACCTAGCAAGGCGCCATTACCAGTTACTATTGATGCTGTAAAACATGTACCGTCAAGAGCGATGTTCACCAATTGTGGATTAAAGTTAAGTATTCCAGCAGCTACGTACGTTTTTTGTTAGTCTCATTTCCTTGACCTGTTCCAGACCTGACGCCAGCCTGCGTGAGCTAAAACGCGTGCCTTTCGGCTTCCTCTTATAGTGGGTTGGCTGTCTTGCCAATCCACAACAGAAAACCGACTTCGGTGCGTTCTATAAAAATGCAAAAATGATACGAGACAAACATCGTCTATCGACCGGATATTCGCATTATTGCTACTGTTAAAAATACTAGTAAAGTGTTTTTTATCTTTCCATTTAAATTACATTCAAATGTAAACACCGTAGATACAGGCAGTGCTGTGGTAAATGTACAAGTCTTACTTTCATGGGAACAGTGTTCAAACTCCCACCCACGAAAGAAGTTTTAAAATACCCGTGGCGTGCCTAAATCTCTTGAGGTAAATAACGAGACGGTCCCTTTGAAAGTGACATTAACCATCTTCAGCTTCTGATACTGAGCCCTGTCCATCGCGGCCCATTTTCATTTCAAGCGTAGGCGTGTGAGGACATGTCAGTGTTATCGCGTAAATTACAAAAGTTTTCGAAAGAAAATGTGCATTTTCACTCATTCGGCCACATCACAACCAGAAACGATCTTTCTCACAAAAACTCTTGTAATACTGTATCTAACTGAGGAAAAACTGCACTCAGAATTGTAAAAACGAAGCTAACGAAATTTCTGCTTCTAACGCATTTTGTTTTGTGATTAAAGTTTTTCGTGTGCACATAGCAACAGCAGCAAAAGTAATAACTGTACTTGGCGGACTTGGTTTCTCCAGATTACGTCATTATAGACAACTATTTAGAATCATGATGAAATTAATAGACTACCTGAAGCTATAAACTAACAATGTAATAATGTGCACGGATATGACTGTGAGTAATAGGCACTTCAGCATCACTACTCGGAAAAAATATGATAGGTGGTGTCATACACCAACAATCTCCACATAAACACATGAGTCAGGTCCGCTAACAACTCAGCAGGAAAAGAAATTTTTTAAAACATCATTTGTTCAGTTTATTCGCAAGCTCATTCGGTTTTCAATTGTTCTGCTCCAACTAGTATATGTGATTCTCTGTTCATTAAATTTTTAGGTGATTCCTGAGACAATGGCACAAGTTATTACTTATCGAGGTTAAATATCGGTCTTAGTCTTACACATTTTTCGTACGTCTCAGCATATTTCAACTTTATCAAAAAATAAAGGTAGTTAGAGTTTACCATTGTCTGTGTAAACATGTAATAATCATGGAAGAAGTGTTTTCATAGCACAGCACTTGTGCGTTTAAAACTGAAATGGGAGATTAAGTCCTTCATTCTATTTGGGCAAGTTTCTGAAAACCATTGTTACATTCACAGCCATACTACGCGAAATATCGTGTGGCGGATTCCGATAGACAGCTTCATGCACTATGTGATCAAAAGTGCCCGGACACCTGGCTGGAAATGACAATTTCGTGGCGCCCTCCATCGGTAATGCTGGAATTCAATATGGTGTTCGGCCACCCATAGCGCAGATGACAGCTTTCACTCTCGCAGACATACGTTCAGTCCGCTGGTGGAAGGTTTCTTGGGGAATGGCAGCCCATTCTTCAAGGAGTGCTGCACTGAGGAGAGGTATCGATGTCGGTCAGTGAGGCCTGGCACGAAGTCGGAGTTCCAAAATCCCAAAGGTGTTCTATACGAGTCAGCACTTTGTGCAGGCCAGTCCATTACAGGGATGTTATTGTCCTGTATCCATTCCACCACAGGCCGTGCATTATGAACATGTGCTCAATCATGTTGAAAGATGCAATCGCCATCCCCGGATTGCTCTTCAACAGTGGGAACCAAGAAGGTGCTTAAAACATCAATTTAGGCCTGTGCTGTGATAGTGCCATGCAAAACAACGAGGTGAGCAAGCCCCCTCCATGAAGAACCCGACCACACCATAATACTACCGCCTCTGAATTTTACTGTTGGCACTACACACTCTGGCGGATGACGTTCACTGGGCATTCACCATACCCACACCCTGTCATCGGATCGTCACATTGTGTACCGTGATTCGTCACTCCACACAACGTTTTTCCCCTGTTCAATCGTCCACTGTTTACGCTTCTTACACCAAGAGAGGCGTCGTTTGGCATTTACTCGGCGTGATGTGTGGCTTATGAGCAGCCGCTTGACCATGAAATCCAAGTTTTCTCACCTCCCGCCTATCATAGTACTTGCAGTGGATCCTGATGCAGTTTGAATTCCTGTGTGATGGTCTCGATAGACGTCTGCCTGTTACACCTTATGACCCTCTTCAACTGTCGGCGGTCTCTGCAAGTCAACAGACGTTCAGCCTGTACGCTTTTGTGCTGTACGTGTCCCTTCACGTTCCCACTTCACTCTCACAATGAAAACAGTGAACCTAGGGATGTTTAGGAGTGTGGAAATCTCGCGTAGAGACGTATGACACAAGTGATACCCAGTCACCTGACCACGTTCGAAGACCATGAGTTCCGCGGAGCGCCCCATTCTGCTCTCACGATGGCTAATGACTACTGAGGCTGATGATATCGAGCACCTTGCAGTAGATGGCAGCATAATGCACCTAATATGAAAAACGTATGTTTTGGGGGGTGTCCGGACGCTTTTGATCACATAGTGTATCTTGACTGTTTCACCCAAAACCTTCTCGCGATATGTACGTGAGAGGTCGGTAGCATGGGATGAAAATGTACCAAGAATCTTAGCTTCTCCAGATTGTAAGAGTTCATTGTGTACTGAGTTACATCTTTTTTGTAAAGCATCCCATTGCATATGAAATGAGGTCGCTTCAACCTTTGGAGGGGAGAAGTGACTGCAAATTCTACTGTTCATACCAATGAAGTTAATGTATCTCTCTCGCACTTTCGTACCAATTAAATAGACCGGGCGAGATGATGTAATGTTTAAGTCAGTGTCTCGTATTCGCTAACAGCTTGCTTTTATATACAAGAGCGTGCTGAAAATTAATGCCTCCGAATTTTCTATACTATTTTCAATATCGGTTGAGGTGCTACGTGTCACGCATATTACTCAGTCGACTTTCCTGCTTCGCTGATGCAAGCTGCCACCCTCCGCCGCTAGACGGCTCCGAAATATAGCATGTAACTAGGCGGTGTGTAGCGTAACTATGTCGGTGAGTGATAAACCCTTAGACAACTCAAAAAATGGCTCTGAGCACTATGGGGCTTAACGTCTGTGGTCATCAGTCCCCTAGAACTTAGAACTACTTAAACCTAACTAACCTAAGGACAGCACACAACACCCAGCCATCACGAGGCAGAGAAAATCCCTGACCCCGCCGGGAATCGAACCCGGGAACCCGGGCGTGGGAAGCGAGAACGCTACCGCACGACCACGAGATGCGGGTCCTTAGACAACTGAAAGCACGAATTTGAAGAGCTGTCCACACATGAAGCACCTTGTCCTTCAGCATGACAATGCTAGACCACACCCTAGCTTTGAGACATCCGCAACAATTTGACGCCTTGGGTCACTGCCATCGATTATCCTCCGCACAGTGGCGACTAGGACGCGTCCGAGTTTCATACGCTTCGAAAACTTAAAGAACTCCTTCGGGGACTTCACTTTTACAGTGACAAACAATACAAGCAGAGGTGAGGTTGTGGCTCCATCAAGAATGTCAGACACTCTACAGTGACGGCATCAACAAACTGGTCTCTCGTTGGGAAAAATGTGTTCTTCGCCAGGGTGACCCGATGAGAAATAAATATATAGACATGAAGAACAAAGAAGTAGAATGTTAATAAAGTTTGTTTTATTTAAAACATAAATTTGGAGGCATTAGTTTTCAGCATGCACCCGTAGATTTACCTTGGTTATCTTACATCAGTTTAGGCCAATGCCGAGATGATGCCTTTGAAAAGGATATGGGCGACTTATTTCCCCATTCTCGCGCAACCTAATGTCCTCGACATCGACAGGAAGTTGAATTCTAGATTTCTTATCCTCGACCCAAAAAAGTCCTGCACAAATGGTTCTGAAGTTTCAATCCGAATTATTTAAACGATAACAGTGTGCTAACATTTATTGCTTATGATCTGTGCAAACAATAGGACGTGAAATATTTATGTACTAAGGTGGGTCATCGCCATTTACATACATAGAGAGCTAACGATCGCTGCAATCGCTTCTCACCATTTTCTAGGAGTCGAGAATTGTGCTCGATACTTTGTCACGCCACACATTGGGCACCTGATATCCAACAGTCATTTTCCTTACCTGCCACCCCCAGCCCCACTGGAATGTAAATAGGCTGTAATGTGTTGTAAGCCCTACGGCAACTTAAATGGAATTCAAATTCAATTGGCTACATGGTGGACGTCAAAATGTGGTACCTCGTGTACTATCGAACCTCAGTCTGGGCCCCAAAATAATTTTAACTCGTCTAAGATCGAGCCGCACACTGTACGCTAAAACGAGAGGAACTGAGAGTTTCGATGGGTATATAGAGAGCACTGAAAGACCTGAGTCGAAACAAGGCCCCGGGAGTAGACAACACTCCATTAGAACTACTGACAGCCTTGGGAGAGCCAGTCCTGACAAAACTCTACCATCTGGTCAGCAAGATGTATGAGACAGGCGAAATACCCTCAGACTTCAAGAAGAATATAATAATTCCAATTCCAAAGAAAGCAGGTGTTGACAGATGTGAAAATCACCGAACTATCAGTTTAATAAGTCACGGCTGCAAAATACTAACGCGAATTCTTTACAGACGAATGGAAAAACTAGTAGAAGCCGACCTTGGGGAAGATCAGTTAGGATTCCGTAGAAATACTGGAACACGTGAGGCAATACTGACCCTACGGCTTATCTTAGAAGCTAGATTAAGGATAGGCAAACCTACGTTTCTAGCATTTGTAGACTTGGAGAAATCTTTTCACAATGTTGACTGGAATACTCTCTTTCAAATTATGAAGGAGGCGGGGATAAAATACAGGGAGTGAAAGGCTATTTACAATTTGTATAGAAACGAAATGGCAGTTATAAGAGTTGAGGGGCATGAAAGGGAAGCAGTGGTTGGGAATGGAGTGAGACAGAGTTGTAGCCTCTCCCCGATGTTATTCAATCTGAATATTGAGCAAGCAGTGAAGGAAACAAAAGAAAAATTCGGAGTAGGAATTAAAATCCATGGAGAAGAAATAAAAACTTTGAGGTTCGCCGACGACATTGTAATTCTGTCAGAGACAGCAAAGGACTTGAAAGAGCAGTTGAACGGAATGGATAGTGTCTTGAAGGGAGGATATAAGATGAATATCAACAAAAGCAAAACGAGGATAATGGAATGCAGTCGAATTAAGTCGGGTGATGTTGAGGGTATTACATTAGGAAATGAGACACTTAAAGTAGTAAAGGAGTTTTGCTATTTGGGGAGCAAAATAACTGATGATGGTCGAAGTAGAGAGGATATAAAATGTTGACTGGCAATGGGAAGGGAAGCGTTTCTGAAGAAGAGAAATTTGTTAACATCGAGTATAGATTTAAGTGTCAGGAAGTCGTTACTGAAAGTATTTGTATGGAGTGTAGCCATGTATGGAAGTGAAACATGGACGATAAGTAGTTTAGGCATGAAGAGAATAGAAGCTTTCGAAATGTGGTGCTACAGAAGAATGCTGAAGATTAGATGGGTAGATCACATAACTAATGAGGAGGTATTGAATAGAATTGGGGAGAAGAGGAGTTTGTGGCACAACTTGACTTGAAGAAGGGTTTGGTTTGTAAGACATGTTCTGAGACATCAAGGGATCACCAATTTAGCATTGGAGGGCAGCGTGGATGGTAAAAATCATAGAGGGAGACCAAGAGATGAATACACTAAGCAGATTCAGAGGGATATAGGTTGCAGTAGGTACAGGGAGATGAAGAAGCTTGCACAGGATAGAGTAACATGGAGAGCTGCATCAAACCAGTCTCAGGACTGAAGACCACAACAACATAGAGAAAAATTGATTTGTTGTTTGCTGGGTGCCAGGCTTGATTATAATTAAGTCACTTCTTCGCTGGATGTGGGCAAAACACCAAAATGACAGAGGTGAAGACAGTAATTTCAAAACAGTTTATTAAAACAAGAAAGTAAAAATCAATAAGCGTCAAATACAGGGTCTCACAATGCTTCGACTGGTCAGACATGACACAAATGCGTTTTCTGTGCATTTGGTTCATCAATCAGATCTCACCAAAATCTTGAATCAGCCAACTCAGCACTGCCGATGGCCGTCGGAAGACGCCAATATACAGTGGCGAGTGCCTTGGGTTGTTACATTGTCCTTCATCTCTCTGAGCAGGCAGTCTGTGGCAGATGAATGAAAGATATCGGCTGTTGAATTGCCTGTTCCTTTGTGCAGGTCCAGAGGATTAGCGCTGCTGTCTGCTGACAAGGCCAGTGCGTTCACTGCAATGGTAGAAACGTTCACTGGTGTACTGTATGTGGCCGGGTGACGGATACGGCACCCAAAGGACCGAATTTCAACTCTATGATTGTGGTCATCTGAATGACTTGGCAGCAGAGTCAAAAGTCAGATGGGTATTGGAATCAGAGTGCAAAAGCAGCATCAGACGGACGTTGGCTTCAGAAAAGGAAACGCTCACGAGGATAAGCATCGGACTGGAGTGAAATCCAGCAAAGAATGGAATGGGAAACAGAACAACGTGGAGAAGACTCAAATCATCCCGGGGTCAGATCACCACCAACGTCATGAGCAGACGAAGTCCTGGCTAACAAATCTTGGCTTGCATTCCCAACACGAAGTCCCTCGAAGGAAACATCACTGAGAGTCTCCGCCGAAAAATTCCACTAAATACGCTCACTCATTCTCATTACTCTGCCGAAAATAAGCGCCGGCCACTGTGGCCGAGCAGTTCTAGGCGCTTCAGTCCGGAACCGCGCGACCGCTACGGTCGCAAGTTCTAAATGCCTAGGGCATGGATGTGTATGCTGTCCTTAGGTTAGTTAGGTTTAAGTAGTTTTATGTTCTAGGGAACTGATGACCTCAGATGTTAAGTCCCATAGTTCTCAGGGCCATTTGAACCATATTTGAAAATAAGCTGTCCTTTCACTCTCCAGCTAACTAGTTTTGATCCAGGATTCACTCTCTTGTGCTTCCAGAAGGCTGAAATTTTGATATTACATGTTATCATTCAGTGATGATATATCAGTGCCTGCCAATAGATGGTTTAGATGATTCTTTCTCTTAATCCTTCGTTCCAGGAGTCTCTCGAGTGGAAACCTTGCACTTTTCGTCATTGCCATATTGTCTAAGTGTTTCTACAGACTACCAACGTGTAAAGTGGGTGCATCCCAGTCCAACTCTGTCTACTATATTTTAGCATTCACTATACATTCCTCTCCTATCAGCAGTTTTTAACGATGGCTGGGTGCCACACCGTTGGATGCAAACCATCAACAGTAGCCTATAGGAAATCCTAAACACATTTCTAAGAAGAAAACTCTACTCTTAGCGAACGACATACATGAAGGCAAAAGTAAGCATTATTAATTTACATTTTCTGTTAAATAAGTATCTGAGAAGCTTTACTGAAAGCAACTCAGAGGTGCTCAAAAGTAAAATAGTACTGTAAAAAAACCAAATATTGTCTGTATTATTTATCAAAATACGCAAATATGTTTCTACATTAGTATAAAACACATGTGGCTCACATTATTGCCGTTACTGGTGTACGTTAGAAGTTAAGGTACACTTGTGGATGACTTCGGTTCGATCTTTGGATCTTACTTGGCGCCAGGCCCTGTAGATCTGCATCTTTAGGGTCACAATGTTATTTCCAAGTCTAAATTGTCTATATTATAGTTACACATTAGTCCAAAACACATACATCTCACTTTACTGACACTATTGGTGCAACATACAAGTTCAAGTATACATGTCACACACACACACACACACACGCACACTGTCTCTCCTAATTCAAATACTGAAGAGATCATTAACGTGGTTTATCGCTTAACCGCCTATTTTCATACTATGCAAGTATATTTACCAAAACAGTAATACTTCTTCTCACCAAGCACCATTTTACTGTTGAAGAATATAATGAAAGTTATTAACCAACTAATATACCTTTTTATTACTTTCCATCTTAGGCCTTCTTAAGGATGTGCTACTGGTGGTACGGAGATACAAAGGCTGAGACATTTGCCGGTCGGAACTATGGCTTTCTGAAAACTTTACAGTGCATATCTCCTTTCTTTATAACAATTAACTACTAAATAAACAAAAAGCTAGCGCCAAGATGACACTTTATCATGACAAAGCGTACAACGAACGACCTGTTTTGGAGAGATCCTTAATAAAGTGTATCACTTATACTGCATATTTTGTCAGTACTTCAGTATAACTACGAAAAGCACCAAACGTGACACGTAAGCTTTGTATACACTTAGATCAACATGATGATTGCTCGTTCTGCTTCTGTCCACCAGTCACAGACGGGACCTGAGAAATGAGAACATCACGGTGTTCCGTCATGCAAACCCATAAACGCTGCATGGCTCTTCCCTTCCCATATTCTAGCGGAATTTGCGTACCGAACTTTAAGTTTACCAATTCAGTAGACGATCATTAAACGTAGTTATTCCATCAGTTTTAAACTCTGAAAAGGACTTTCCTGTTGCTAAATGCTCAATGTGGCGACCATCCCATTTGGATACAATGCAACCACCTTTTTTCAAGCGCCGCGCGGGGTAGCCGTGTGGTGTAGGGCGCCTTGTCATAGTTTGCGCGGCTCACCCCGTCGAAGGTTCGAGTCCTCCCTTGGGCATGGGTGTATGTGTTGTCCTTAGCGTAAGTTAGTTTAAGTTACATTTATTAGTTTGTAACCCTAGGGACCGATGATCTCAGCAGTTTGGTGCCATAGAACCTTATCAGAAATTTCAATTTCTTTTTTCAAGCGGAGCAGGCGGGATTCGATGTGGATAAACAATTTCTTCGAATATCCTCTAATGTAGTAAACGTCTTTGCATTCATAATTTTCTACGAGTACTCCAATATAAGGCCACTTTCCGTGCTTACAGTAAATGCTGATATAGTGTATTCACCAGTCATACACAGATTCATGTTTAAAGTTATTTGTGAGTCTTGTTTGCACATGTGCAGTGTTTTTTTTAGTACTATATATTCTTTCTTTTTGGCTTTTGTTTTCGGTCTCGCTCATTTCCAGTTTTCTTTTGTGTGTTCGTAACACATTAACAACATTTAAAGGGGTAATTTCAGTAACAGGTAACAGGAAAAACGGACGTAGCTGGTGGAATACATAACTTTAATCCATTAATGGTGAACGTCGGTCTGACGGTACACGATTCACAAGATCAATAGTAACTGATAATGGCGCCTTGCTAGGTCGTAGCAAATGACGTAGCTGAAGGCTATGTTAAACTATCGTCTCGGCAAATGAGAGCGTATTTTGTCAGTGAACCATCGCTAGCAAAGTCGGTTGTAGAACTGGGGCGAGTGCTAGAAAGTCTCTGTAGACCTGCCGTGTGGCGGCGCTCGGTCTGCAATTACTGATAGTGGCGACACGCGGGTCCGACGTACACTAACAGACCGCGGCCGATTTAAAGGCTACCACCTAGCAAGTGTGGTGTCTGGCGGTGACACCACACACACCATCCACTCTTTTGTTATCAATTGTAGCTTCCAGTCTAACAAAACCATGTTCTTTAGCCGAGGGAGACGCAAATGTTTTTTTTTTATTTTTATTTATTTTTTTTTTTTTTATAAGTTGCAGTCAAATGAAAAAGACCATTTTCATATACAGATTTTATTACTGGACAGCTATATGCAATGACCATGTTTGTTGAGGCAGTTACCCATCTTCGCATGAGTTGATGAATGCCCTGGAAGAAAAACTCCTTCGGTTTAGTACGGAATTGCTTTGCCACAGCTTGCTGCACATCTTCATCCGATCCATAGTGGTGGTCCCAAAGGCGTTTCTCGAGTGGTCCAAAAACGTGGAAATAGAGACTCAAGTCAGCACTGTTCGCTGGGTGGTCTACCACATCTTATTTCCATGACACCAATAGATCCTATGTTTGATTGGTAACATCAGGTCAGGTATTGTTGTGCAATAAGATGATGTCCTTTGCGAGACTACCCTGGCTTTTATTCTTCATTGGTAGCCGCAGCTGAAGGAGACGTTACAGTATTATTGGCGTTTATTTTTTCTTCTTTGGGAGAGAAACTCCACCAGCAGAGGCTCCTGCTCGTCGAAGAACACAGTCACCATGACCTTAGTAGCTGACGTTGTGGAGTTTATTTGGTTTAGGCAACCCTGTATGCTTGCACTGCATACTCTCCCATTTGGATTCCGGCTGAAACAGTGGGTATATGGATTTATCTCCAGAAGTGATCTTGGAAAGAGAATCTTCGCCGACGTTTTGATATAACGTCAAACGGTTCATTCATATTCCCATTCTGTTGTGTCACTGTTCCTTAGACAAATATTTGGGGACCCATTAAGCACATACCTTCCGGTAACCATGTCTATTGTGCACAATAGCATGCACACTGCCATGGGACATTTCAGCACTAATAGCATCCAAGGTGATCCATCTATCAGTTTGAATGCAATTGTCAGTAGCAGCAACTGTCTCGGCAGGAATATGGTTCATCACCTGCCCGTATTGTGGATGATCTGTCACTGTCCCCCTGCCACCATGAAAACGCCGACATCGCTTATGCATTGTTTTGTCTGAAACACACTTTGCACTATACAAACCTTGCATTCTCCTGTGTATGTCTGCTGGACAGACACTTTAAGCACAAAGAAATTGTATCACACCACACTGTTGTTCCTTGGCAACATTCGTCACTGGTACCTCCATTGGCGTGTCACGCAGCGCCTTGGCGTGTCACGCACCGCCATGTCTTACCTGGGAGAGAGAAAGGGACAGTGATAAGTAACCAACCTCTGCTAATGTGCCACACTACACACATGTGCAACAAATGTAACACTTATTATAGTCTACATATAGGTGGACATAAACAGCATACATGACTAAAATCTCCCTAAACACATCTGAATATCTGCAACTGGACCATTTGATTTGACATATGAGGGAACTTCATAAAATCAATAGGACAGTTACCTATATCTGTAATTGTGATCTGAGATATAGAGTTATTATACATATTCATTCTACAAATGGAGTTCATACACATTGAACTGTCTATTCCAGGTGTCTTATCATGGTACATAACCATACTGCTGCTTCTTGGTAGCCTCCTTGCACACAGAAGTCATCGTTTGAAGTAAGGTAATCACACATCTCCACATTGTAAAAATTCCAGCAAAATATTGCGTTAAATCCGGATCCATAACGTTATAGTCATCTACAGGTACTTGCAGAACGTAGCTTATTCTGGAGAATTTATCATTTAGTAACTATTAAATATAACATACATTTCCTTCTTTAACAATACAGACCATCTCTTCACTTATTCTTGGTAACCAAGGACTATACAGCTGTCTCACTCTGACAGATACATGTGGAGTTCACATCTCTGCCATAAGAAATAATGCACTTGCAGGTTTGAATGTATCAAGGAGTATCAAATTGTTTGGGGCGTTGCTCATTAAGCATACATATCCATCTTAGTACAGCTCATCCCAAAGGTGTTTGACTGGGTTCAGATGAGGACTCTGGGTAGGCCATTCCGTTTCAGATATGTTATTGTCTACAAAACATCGCCTCACTGAAGTTGCTTTATGATGGGATGCATCGTCATGCTGATACAATCATCATCTCCAAACTCTTCCTCTACCGTGTTCAGTACACAGTGCTGTAAAATGTGTTCACATTCTTCCACATTTAGCGTTTTCTTAAATACAATAAGGTACCACAGCCTAACCACAGAAAACGCCCTCATGTCATAATACCACCTCCTTCCTACTTCACTGTTGGCAGTATTACATGATGGCAGGCAGTGTTCTCCAGACTTTTGCCAAACACAAACACTTCCCTCGGATTGCTGCAGAACACAGTATGATACCTAACTCAAAATACCTCGTTTCCAGTCACCCACTGTCCAATGGCTTAGTTCTTTACACTTCCTCAAGTGTCGTTTGCACTGACTACAGAAATGTGCAGCTGATGAGGAGTATTTCGACCATTGTACTACATAATTTTTAACTCTCGATGCACAGTCAGTTAGACTACGACAAACACTTTGGAACTCATGTGTGATTTTTTCTGCTGCTTTCATGTGATATTTACAATCACCCTCCACAATGTTCGACAAGCCCTGTTGTCAGCATACAGTTTGACATCTGCGTGGTAATGTTTTAGCTGTGGTTGCTCCTTTGCGTTTCCACTTCATAGGCACCTCACCAACAGTCGACTTATGCCTGGTGGATTTGTTGCTGATGTGACATTCAATGGCTATTCCACATTATGGGTCATTGAGCTCTCCTGGCCGCCCCATTCTGCTGTTAGTGCTTCTGACAATGCATTTCCCCTCGTCTGCTTTTATTCTGGCGTCTCTGCCTCACAATTTTGCATTACATAATGGTGTCCAGATTTTAGATTATGAGTGACTGTGGTGTGTGTGTGTGTGTGTGTATGTGTGTGTGTGTGCATGTGTGTGTGTGTGTCTGTGCATGGTGACAAAGCTGAGTGGGTTCTGTGGATACTAACTAAAACATCCCACCGCTGCCCTCCCTGTTGCCATTTGCCCTTGCATGTAGACAGTCGGGGCGTGTGACGTCGTAAGTACATATACCATCGTCCAGAATCCCCACAGGTATACTACTCAGCTGGTCTGGCAACAATATTAACTGTGTGCATACATGAGGGCTAATGAATTTAAATGTCTGTGTTCTCTGTAAATGCTACTCGAGCAGGTGAGGGGTGAATGGCGAAAGTGCATTGCCACCTGCACAGGTGTTGCTCAGCCAAACTGAAGGTGGAAAAAAATCAAATTTGTCGTAAACATGTCGATCAGTGGCTGCATACCGATCGGCGTCTCAGTGTGTTACTTGTCTGCAAGTGAATGATCGAAGTAAATCAGCTAGTGATGACTATCAGTGGTAAAGATGCATGCAGACATCTCAGATGACTGTCTGGCAGAAGGCTTGAGGCGGATGAGCGACATCATATTCACTCTCCCTTCTTCTGTACCATCTAAAATTCCTGTATCATCTATTCAGAAGTAATGTTTTGCCGCCAATAGTGGTGAGTATCATGGAACATCATGTTTCTTAATTCTGCCCACTTCCCCTCCCCCCCTTCCCTTGCAAGGGAAAAAATCGATACATCATCTCCTACATAAAAAAGTTTGTGTCCAGTATTGTTTCATGCAACGAAACAACTGCAGGGGGGTGACTCTCAGGTTCAGTATCCGGCTGGGCTTACACTGCTCATCAGTGAGCCGTGGCACCCAATGACGTCTGGTTAAGGTGGTATCTGCCCACACTAAAAGCAGTTATAATGAGTCAGGAGCTAACCGATGCTCGATATTCCTTGTCTCCAGAAAACCGTGGGACTGAAATGTTGATCCCTCTGCAGATGATATGTATATGGCATCCTAGTGGAATGGTTTATCGCTATCTGTTGATGGAAGGAACCTTAACAACGCATGCATCACAGAAAATTTGTTGAAAGGGCTAAGCCCAGTGATCGAACTGATTGCGTCAACGATTCAACTGCTGACATTATCGACCGCGTTTCTTATTACCCATTATTTCAAAACGACAAAGTAATCCACACACTTTAAAAAAAATGCAACTAGTGCTGGAATATGATGTAAAGAAAAGTGAACAAGGATATATTTAATATCTCTCTCAGTCTAATGCCAAACTTGAGAACCTCTTGCAATCATGATTTTCCGAAGAGTTGTACTTGTTATTAACATCCCATTCTGATATGCAAATTCAGGATCCTAGGGCATTTCTCTAAAATATTGGCCCTTTATTTCTCTTTTGGTTTACAAAACAACACTTCCACTGATGTGCCAGTCTTCATCAGAAACATTTTAAACATTTAGCAAGCTAGCTACTAACCAACGCCGATTTGCGCAGCCTCAGCTGTCTTTCCTTATCTAGAAAGCGTGAAATTAAATTTCCGCTGTGAATGGGCTCTGACAGTGCGAATAAAATGTAATTATTTATTTGTTTCAGCATCTGTTTGTGATCGTTAATAAAACCTTTTGACAAATCAGTATTTCCCATTATCTGATGTAATGACAACTAATAAATCCAGCGCGTTGTAGAAGTCACGTAGGCTGACACAATACTGTTAAAATAATAACGCCAACATACTGTGGACCCTTGAATAGATTCTGTTCAAAATGAATTACGTCCTGTTATGCTGGTTTGTTCTGTGTAATTTCCAAAACTAACTTATTCGTTCAAGTTGATTTCTGCATACTCTTCTACCAAAGTGCACACAAATTATCTCGGGATAATTTCCTCTTATTAACCAAATCCCATCATTGTATAGTTATACAAGCATTACTCACAATTTTACGAATTGTTCTGGGATTCAACTGAGCGAATTAACGTAAGAAGCCAGTTGTCTTGTCACAGAGTGATTGGATGGTGATGACTGAGACTATCGCATCTCTGAGATTAAGACTGATGGATTAGGATATTAAAAATAGGTATGTCACGACTTCGTTTATCCTTTTATTTATCCTATTGTTTGCGCTGAATTATCCTTACCAGACACTTTACATTTTACAGTGAAGATATATACTTTTACATCATCACAGAATGCAATAGATGATAATATGTAACCAGCATATTACAATAACCACATTATTTATATGATATAATGTGTAACACAAAATCAAGAACTTATTCTCGGAAAGAATGGCAATAGAAGAAGACAGAAAGGTATTTGGACAGTTAGAGGTAGAGGAAGAAGCAGAGATACGTGTATGATGGCAGTGAAGGAGAGCAGAGCGGAAAAAGGGCATGACTGTGCAAGAAACAAAAGCAGTAGGAAGATCAGAAGAGGAAGTGAGGGTAAGAGACATATTTGTATGGGTTACGCTTGAAAGAGGAAAAAATGGTTCAAATGGCTCTGAGCACTATGGGACTCAATTTCTGAGGTCATTAGTCCCCTAAAACACAGAACTAGTTAAACCTAACTAACCTAAGGACATCACACACATCCATGCCCGAGGCAGGATTCGAACCTGCGACCGTAGTGGTCTCGCGGTTCCAGACTGCAGCGCCTAGAACCGCACGGCCACTTCGGCCGGCTTGAAAGAGGAGAAGGGAAAGATGGAACAAAAGCAAGGGAATGAAACCATATTCACGACTACACAGCTTCATATTTTGGTGTACATGGTTCCCTTTTGAAGTAAAGGAAATCATTCTTTCAAAGAGATTCGCCAATAGTTTAGATATCTTCTCTGTTTTTGGACGAGTTAATTGCATATTCGAGTATTTGGAAATTAAAGGACATAAATGGTTGTATATATATGTTGTATATGTATAATGGTTATAATGTAAAAACTGAATGTATTCGAGAATTAAATTTTCACTCTGCAGCGGAGTGTGCGCTGATATGAAACTTCCTGGCAGATTAAAACTGTGTGCCCGACCGAGACTCGAACTCGGGACCTTTGCCTTTCGCGGGCAAGTGCTCTACCATCTGAGCTACCGAAGCACGACTCACTGAATGTATTTGCGTGTGCTTACTGAGGATCTGATAAAGCATACAAAGCATATTCTGTTCGTCCTAAGACTATATAGCCAGTATCTCTGTTCACTGACAAAGGAAGATTGTAGTTTACCGTACTTAGACGACAGGATCATTAGAATGTGAGCACAAGTTCGTAAACAACAAGGTTGGTGAATAAAATAGGTAGAGTCCCTTCCGACCACTGCACCATTCGGCTTAATTACAGCAGAGAAAAAAGATAACTCTTTTATCTGCATGACCACACGTCTTTTGACTGTGGGTTGAGTGCCTTCATCACTGGGGCGCCTAGTTTGGGGAGTGGAACGAATGAGGGACAAATACTGGCACATGGAACTCTGTGCCATGACCTGCATAGTCGACTTGTCAAGTGTTTACAAAGATACAAATATTGAAGTTGACTATTCTGTTAGCCGTATATCTATGAGGACTCTGGAACGTAGTTAGTTTCCGTCGCTTGTTTGCGCCAGAGCGGCGATTCTGCAGTCGCTGGCGGTAGGGAGAAAATAAAAAATCTGAAATGGTAGACGGTGGAAAATAAAAAAATACGAAATGGTAGACGACGGAAACTTCAAAAATCCAAATTGATGTATGGAGGGAAATCTAAGACTGCGTGATGGTGATATGGCACTAGTGGGAAATTCAAAAACGTAAAATGCCTGGAAGAAATACAAATTTTAAAAATATTTCCAAGAAATTAAAAAAAAAGTGCCACTAGCCCAGTTGTGGTTTGCAGTCGTTTTCCTCCCTCTCACAGTTTAGCCAGCCTCAATGTAGTACTAATATGAGAGCAGCCAGTCAGACTCTAGTTGTGAAATTGCTCAAGCTTCATTTCAACTGGCTTCAAGTGCGAAGATATGCAGTATTTACGAAAAAATTATGTAACCTTCACTTCGATAGGCCTCATGTTCTTAATTATTTACGTAAGATGGCGTTATCTTCAAAGATTTTTACTCTGAACTGTTTACACAAATACACACACACATACCGCATCACGTTCCACTTCTAAATTACTGTACTGACTCGTTATTAAATTCCATCTCACTTCTACGTAGACCTAATATTTCCGCATCTGTATTATCATCTCTCTCGTTAACGCTTATTTTAATGAGGCAACAACATTATAATATATGAGTATTTTGGAGGGAATGAAAGGAATACAGTTTTCAACAGTAGGTGACACCTCCCCCATCTGATGGTTGATACCCCACCAAGTGGCTGACACACCCCAAGCAGTGTCCGATACCCCACACCTGGGGGATGAAACCCCCCACCCAGTATCTTGCACCCCCACCTGATGGTTTTTACCCCTCCCCCATGGCTGGCAGCATCCAGCTGGTGGCTGATACTCCCCACCCCATGGCTGACAACCTACACACTGTGGTTTATGGCCCCCACACTATGGCTGACATCCTACACCCTGTGTCTGAAACCCCCCACCCCATGACTGACACCCCCAGCCAGTGGCTGACATCCTACATCTGGTGGCTGACACCCCCACCCTGTGACTGACCCAATCCCACCCCGCCACGTGAGATTAACCGAGTGGTCTGAGGCGCTGCAGTCATGGACTGTGCGGCTGATACTGGCGGAGGTTCGAGTCCTCCCTCGGGCATGGGTGTGTGTGTTTGTCCTTAGGATAATTTACTTTAAGTAGTGTGTAAGATCAGGGACTGATGACCTTAGCAATTAAGTCTCATAAGATTTCACACACATTTGAACATTTTGAACAACCCTACCCTGTGACTGACACCTCCCGACTTGGTATCTGACACACTCCACCTGGTATCTGACAAAACTGATACAAACGCTGACACTCACCTTGTGGCTGACACCTCCCACAGTAGTATAGGAACACACACACACACACACACACACACACACGCATACATACCTATAATGTGCACATGCACACACATACCACTTTTTGCTATGTTACGATGATTTGAAAATGAATCCCGGAACAAAGCTACTCATAGAGTGAATAAAGAAAGTGCAATTTGCAAATCTGGCTGGTTTTTCGTTGCACTGTAAAATTTATTATTCAAAATATTACGATGTTCTACATGCAGTGTTTCTACGTTCAGTATATCTACATTCAATGTTTTTGCTTTCAATGTCTTTACATTCCATAAATTACAGAAAATTTTTTTTAAATTCTGAGCCATTGAGTCAACGACTGTGGTTGTCCTGAACGATAAGTGCCGCTCCTACCGTTGTGGTGGTTGAAGTAGCTTCTTTGGTCATGGCTTTAGGGCCAAAGATCAATGTGCAAAGCATACAACAACTTCCATCTTCATAACACAGCGGAAGTTCTTATTGAGAATCCGAGATCGTTCTGGTCCTACAGAAAGTGATTAAGCAAGTCAAAGGCTCAGTCCAGTCACTCGTCAGCTAGCTTGGCGCTGCAATAGAAGATATCAAAAAGAAATCTTAAGTTTTAAATTTCACACTTAAGAAATGATTCAAGCTGGAAGATCGTAAAAACATACCGTCGTTTGACCGCCGCACAGACTCCCGTATTCAAGACATGGTAACAAGGAACTCTGGAGTAGATTACCAGATGAAAGAGTTAGAAACGAATAAGTTGGTTGGTTGGTTGTTTCGGGGAAGGAGACCAGACGGCGAAGTCATCGGTCTCATCGGATTAGGGAAGGACGGGGAAGGAAGTCGGCCGTGCCCTTTCAAAGGAACCAACTCGGCATTTGCCTGGAGCGATTTAGGGAAATCACGGAAAACCTAAATCAGGATGGCCGGACGCGGGATTGAACCGTCGTCCTCCCGAATGCGAGTCCAGTGTCTAACCACTGCGCCACCTCGCTCGGTAAACGAATAAGTCACTAGATCTGGATCGAATTCGATTTTGCATAAATCGCGAATCTCTAGCCCAGCGCCAATTCCCAAGCGGCTGGAAGAAAGTGGATATGACTGCTGTGTATAAGAATGGTAAAATAACTCACCTGCAAAATTACAGATCATATCCTTAACATCGGTCTGGAGTAGAATTCTTGAACATATTCTAAGTTCCAATGTAATAAATTTCTGTGAAACAGAAAAGATTCTGTCCACAAATTACCATGGATTCAGAATTCATCGCTCATGTGGTACTCAGCTTGCCCTTTTCCGACATGACATCCTGTGCACCTTGTATGAAGGGTAATAGGCAGATACCATATTGATACAGTCAATAAAATTCTTCTGGGTTTGAGACCGCATTGTCATCTGTAAAATTTCGACGTTTCGGCGACTGTTGCAAGGCGTCTTCCTTAGGGTGTATTGCTAACTGCTGAATGAGCACTAGTTTGGATACTTATATACTATGGAGGAGTGCTGTCAATGGATGTGAGGGTGATGAGAAAGGGTATTAGTACAAGGTTAAGTGAACACGAGAGATATATCCGCCTCAAACAATACAACAAATCAGTGGTGGCAGAGCATCAGGAACAATGCAGGATGAAGATCGAATTTCGAGAGGCCCGCGTACTGGCGAGGAGGAAGATTGTAGACGCTATAGAAATAGCCAAGCGACCCGTCAATATGAATAGAGAAGACGGGTACCGACTTCCAGCGTCTTGGCTGCCAGCAGTGACAGCTCTGCGGAAGGACAGCTCTCGCAGAGCAACAGGCGCGCGGTCGGCCACAGCGGTGGAGGGTGCACAGAGCGCTGACGCGGCCTAGTCTATACTAGGCAATTAGTAAACAACGCTACGCTGTAGTCGCCGCTCAGTTTCCCATTCGCCGATTTCCACCAATGGCAAGCAGTAAAGGAAACTCCAATGGAAATCGCCCATTTCCGCCAACGACAACACGCAATGCAAAGACCAATGAAATGAACTCCTAATACCCTTGCTGCTCACCCTCACATCCATTGACTGCACTCCTCCATAGTATAGAGCAGGGGCGGGCAAACGTTGCACGCGGCTCATGAGCGCACAGCGCTGCACGTGTGCTGCTCGCGTGCAGGCGTCGACCGGGGCTGTGGCGACAGCCGGCAGGTTGCGGCAGTGTAGTGCCAGGCTAAGCTGCGGACGTTGATGCGAAGCGAGCACTATGTAGTGAACGTTGTATTTCAAGAAACGGAGAAGTGGAGATTTGTTATCTTTTAAAAATTTTTTCTTTGTGCACAAAAGTGAAAATTCGAAATGTTTAATATGTGGCAGTATTCTCGCTGGTCAACGGAAGTTTAGTATTGAAGACCATTATAATAAATTTCACAAGGACGAGTACAATTTATTGTCGGATTCTGAGCGGATGGGGAATTGACTGAGCTCAAGAAGAGCGATCTGACGATACCAGATGAATCTGTCGTAGTTGGCCGGCCAGTGTGGCCGAGCGGTTCTAGGCACTACAGTCTGGAACCGCGAGACCGCTATGGTCGCAGGTTCGAATCCTGCCTCGGGCATGGATGTGTGTGATGTCCTTAGGTTAGTTAGGTTTAAGTAGTTCTAAGTTCTAGGGGACTGATGACCACAGCAGTTACGTCCCATAGTGCTCAGAGCCATTTGAATTTGTCGTAGTTGCTGTTGTCACGAGAGATCTGCGACTTTCTCTCGTCATATCTCTCATCTAGCTGATTTAACATTTTATGGAGCACTGTTTTCAAGTTTTCAGGACAACAATAATAGCCCAGCGGTATGTGCAAGTTATAAGACTATGCTTAATATAGCGAGAGCTGGAAAACCATTTGCTGAATTAATAAGTCTCGGTTAAGAGCAAACATCAGTGATGAAAATTTACGTAACTGTTTGTGTTTGTCTGTATGTAGAAATTTTGTTCCAGATATTAAACGTTTTGTAAACTCCACCTGTGATAATTAAATAAAACGTATCGTAGGTAATAGGTACTCTTTCAAACCATGATTTCTTTCAAGCACTCCTACTAACCTTATTCATACACTCAATAAAGCAAGCTAGGAAACAAAACGCATTACAGAGGAAGGAGCGGACAGAAGGTATGGTGGGGATGGGAGAGAAGCGGGTGGCCAGCTTGCCCCTGTATGCACGCAGAACACCTGTTAACTGCACGCGTGCAAGTGCACCGCACATGTGCAGGATTCCTGCCCGCCCCTGGTATCCAAACTAGTGCTCATTCAGCAGTTAGCAATACACACTGAGGAAGGCGCTTTGCAACAGTCGCCGAAACGTCGGAATTTTACAGATGACAATGCGGCCTCAAACCCAAAAGATTTTATTGACTGTGACAACGGCAGCGGAAGCCTGCGTTTACATACAACCATATTGCTAGTTTTCTAGAAAGCATTTGACACGGTACCCCACTGCAGACTGTTAACGAAGGTTCGAGCATACAGATTAAGTTCCCACATATGTGACTGGCACGAATACTCCTTAAGACTTAAGGCTTAAGTAACAGAACCCAGGTTCGAATCCTGCCTCGGGCATGGATGTGTGTGATGTCCTTAGGTTTGTTAGGTTTAAGTAGTTCTAAGTTCTAGGGGACTGATGACCACAGCAGTTACGTCCCATAGTGCTCAGAGCCATTTGAATTTGTCGTAGTTGCTGTTGTCACGAGAGATCTGCGACTTTCTCTCGTCATATCTCTCATCTAGCTGATTTAACATTTTATGGAGCACTGTTTTCAAGTTTTCAGGACAACAATAATAGCCCAGCGGTATGTGCAAGTTATAAGACTATGCTTAATATAGCGAGAGCTGGAAAACCATTTGCTGAATTAATAAGTCTCGGTTAAGAGCAAACATCAGTGATGAAAATTTACGTAACTGTTTGTGTTTGTCTGTATGTAGAAATTTTGTTCCAGATATTAAACGTTTTGTAAACTCCACCTGTGATAATTAAATAAAACGTATCGTAGGTAATAGGTACTCTTTCAAACCATGATTTCTTTCAAACACTCCTACTAACCTTATTCATACACTCAATAAAGCAAGCTAGGAAACAAAACGCATTACAGAGGAAGGAGCGGACAGAAGGTATGGTGGGGATGGGAGAGAAGCGGGTGGCCAGCTTGCCCCTGTATGCACGCAGAACACCTGTTAACTGCACGCGTGCAAGTGCACCGCACATGTGCAGGATTCCTGCCCGCCCCTGGTATCCAAACTAGTGCTCATTCAGCAGTTAGCAATACACACTGAGGAAGGCGCTTTGCAACAGTCGCCGAAACGTCGGAATTTTACAGATGACAATGCGGCCTCAAACCCAAAAGATTTTATTGACTGTGACAACGGCAGCGGAAGCCTGCGTTTACATACAACCATATTGCTAGTTTTCTAGAAAGCATTTGACACGGTACCCCACTGCAGACTGTTAACGAAGGTTCGAGCATACAGATTAAGTTCCCACATATGTGACTGGCACGAATACTCCTTAAGACTTAAGGCTTAAGTAACAGAACCCAGGTTCGAATCCTGCCTCGGGCATGGATGTGTGTGATGTCCTTAGGTTTGTTAGGTTTAAGTAGTTCTAAGTTCTAGGGGACTGATGACCACAGATGTTAAGTCCCATAGTGCTCAGAACCATTTGAACCAATAGAATCCATTACATTGTCCTCGACAGCAAATGTTCAACAGGAACAAGGATATCATTAGGAGTGCCAAACAGAAGTGTTACAGGATCGCTCTATACACGTAAATGATGTGACAGACAGGGTGGCCAGCAGTCTGCGACTGTTTGCTGATGATGCTGTGTTGTACGGGAAGGTGGCGTCGTTGAGTGACTCTAGGGAAACACAAGATGACTTAGACAAAGTTTATAATTGGTGTGATGAATGGCAGCTCTCTCTGAATGTAGAAAAATGTAAGTCAATGCAGATCAGTAACCCTGTAATGTTTCGTGTGCTGCTTGATACAGTCACGTCGATTAAATATGTAGACGTATCGTCGCGAAGCGATATGAAAGGCAACGAGCACATAAGGACGGTAGTAGTGTAGGCGAATGTCCGACTTTGGTTTATTGGGAGACTTTTAGGGAAGTGTAGCTCATCTACGGGTATGAAGGAGACCACGTATAGAACACTAGTGTGACCCAGTCTTGGGTACTGCTCTAGTGTTTACGATCCTCACCAGGTCGGATTAAAGGAAGACATCGATGCAGTTCAGAAGCGTGCTTCTACGAATATGTCTGCTACATAGGTTCCATTGATAAGCAAGTATTACGGACATGCTTCGTGAATTTAAATGGGAATCCCTGGAGAGAAGAGGACGATCTTCTCGTGAAACACTACTGAGAAGATTTAGAGAAACGGAATTTGAAGCTTACTGCAGAACGAACTACTGCCGCCAGCGTGTATTTCACATAAGGACCACGAAGATAACACAAATTAGGTCTCGTACGGAGGACAAGCCGGCCGGAGTGGCCGAGTGGTTCTAGGCGCTACAGCCTGGAACCGCGTGACCGCTACGGTCGCAGGTTCGAATCCTGCCTCCGGTTTGGATATGTGTGATGTCCTTAGGTTAGGTTTACGTAGTTCTAAGTTCTAGGGGACCGATGACCTCAGATGTTAAGTCCCATAGTGCTCAGAGCCATTTGAACCATTTTTGAACGGAGGCAAAGAAACAGTCATTTTTCTCTCTCCATCTGCGAGCGGAGCAGGCAACGTCATAACTGTATACGTAGAATGCGGCGTCTAGGAAGAAAGGGAACTGGACGTAGCCGGTCTCCGCCTGTGAATGGCGGAGGTGCAGCAGTCGAGTGCAAGGACTACCAGAGGTGGATAGTTTCTTTCTTTGTTTCTTTGTTGTGCACGGAAGCCGGTATGGCCGTGGAAGCCACGTCCAGTCACGCCAACTTTCAGGTGATTGTTACGTGCCAGAGGTATTTCCGACTGTACGTTCAATTAAATAAATAGCCATCAAGTACCGACGGATCAGGAGTCGGTTAGCCAGGCTGTGGTTGCCAACAGCCGTTGTGTTACCACCAAAAGCTATTCAAGTAGTGTTTGCTCAACACCGAAGCACGGCTGGACTCATGGCAGTGGTTTACTTCGTACGTTGAATTCTGGCTGATTGCTGTTTTTACGACGTTACCGCTCAACCTTCTCGGTTAATGGCATTATCAGTTCGTTGTTTGGTGTTTTCTGGCCATTGGTTAGCTCCCTAGGAAAACTGGTTTTTAAAACAGTGCAGTTTACTATATCTTCTCGTCTAGATGTAAGGTTGGTGTTACCTCCAAGATTGATTACTAAAATTGTTACAATTTATCTTATCTTTCAATTTATTTGTTAAGGTTGTTTACTGAAAGATTGGTTACTAAAACCGTCACCATTTACTGTGTCATTTACTTCAGTCTTCTTAGAGTCTAAGTTTTCTGAAGGATTGGTTGCTAAAACTGTTAAAATTTATTGAATCTTTTCATTTAGTGTTCCTGAAGAATTTGTTGTTAAGATCGTTACATCTTGCTATGACTTGTAACTTACCCTTTTGTGGGCCTTGCGTGTAAAGATTAAATTGTCAAGCTCGATGCATTCTGTCTACATCTTTTCCTCAATTAAGTTTTCTTATACATTTCAAATTCTTAAGCAGCTTATAATAGTGAAGTGTAACCTTCTGCTTATCATTATATATACAGATTTTGCTCTATAATATGTCCAAATAAAATCGAGCACATCCATATTCTTAAGCCTATGCTCCCTACTGTGTCACATTCATAGTTTTTGCATACACAGTTTTCTCTAACTAAGAAATTACAATGTATCAGAAGTATGCAACATTTCTGTCGAGAAGTCTGCATCAAGCGAACTCAGACTGAGAACATGAATTTAATCGGAAAAGAGTACATGAATTCAAATCAGTTACAAAGATTGTAGTGACGTCAAGTTACAATTCACAGTTTTCAGATATTAAGTTTTTACGTTTTTGGGGTATTTACAACAAAATCATTCATCATCAGTTTTCGTGTGGTAGTGGTCCTTATTCACTGTATTACCTTATCTCGAAATATGAAACATTTATTGTCGTGTGCAGATAAAGACAGTTTGTCCAGTCTAATAACAGAAACAACAGGCTGTTTTGACTGTATTATGTATTGCACAGTTGTTTGTGCTTTCAAATCATCGATGGTTAACCTGTTAAGAAGATTGTTTTATGCCCACTGCTCTGCGCATTATGCGCCAAGACTAGGTCTCGAGAACATACATTTTTCTTATAGACTGACAAATTCTGTAATACATTCACTTTTCACTTCGTCTTTTATTAATCAAACCTCTTTATTTACCAGCGGCATATCGTATCTGCTATTTTCAGGGAAACATGGAGTACCAAATCTTGACTGAGCATTATTCCTTATATCCTCGTAACTATTAGGAGCCGTAATGTGGTAGATTACACTGTCGATGTCCATGTAGCACAGTTTTAGATGATTTGTCAGATACTTGTTTAATATGCATCCATAATAAATGTCGTTCGTAAGGATTTTCGAAATAACCTAAATGGTCATTCCTTATGCAATGGATTTATTAAAGACTACATTAAGCCTCTTCAGACCAATGGGGAAAAAACTTTCGCTAAACATTACACTCCTTTTAAAATTCGGTTCAGAAATAATGTAGCTGATCAACACCTCCTATCTAGTGATGTTGCTCGTCTTCTGTCCCACATCATTTGCATATTTTGCATGATTTCCCCAAATACACTAACATTCATTACTCTGAAAAAGTTCTTCTCGAAATCATTTGTACGTCTATTGTATGTCTATTAATCTCAATGTATGGGTTCATCCAGGAAGCTTGCCTAAATTCTACGAACATTTTTTTAAAAATAACTTTATGTCGTAGACATTGTTTAAGATGTATGGCGTCAGTGGCCGGGAATTCCCAGGCCAGAAATTCGGCCGCTAAGTGCAAGTCTTATTGAGTGTGACGCCACACTGGGCGACTTGCGTGTCGACAATGGGGATGAAATAATGATGAAGACAGCACAATACCCAGTCCCTGAGGGGAGAAAATCTCCCACCCCAGCCGGGAATCGAACCCGGGGCCCTGTGCGTGGCATTCCAACGCGCTGACCATTTAGCCACTGGGGCGGACGATGTTTAAGATCCTGTAATGTACAATATAGTTTCTCCTATCATATGAGTACAAGGATGAAAATAATTTACTTTGTTTCTTAACAGCGGATGGTGGTGACTTTTTTTTCTTTTTGGAATAAAGGCAAATGACAATGAAAGTCTTGAATATTCTTGGGATGTTCGAGATCTACTTCTCAAGTGTAGCCCATTGGGAATCGTCTGGTATGTTTTCCACTACATACATTTCAACACTCTATCGACAAAGCCATTCAAAACTGGACACTGGCAGAAACTGCAACATCGTCCAGTTGTGTAGGCTATTCATATCAAGATAAATGATGTAAGAATCGTCAACTTTGTCAGCATAGTTGGCCAAGATATTGTTGTTTGCAACATAATGTCTGCAAGAGCAATCGACAGTACTGCTTCTAATGACTCTTTCAACAAACTGGAGTCTTTTGATATCGGTAATAAGCTGCAATTTCGCTTCAGTAATTTTTAGCGGAGCATCCCAACCAAAGCCAATCCAGACGAAATAATGCAGTGAGCAGGATCCAGTTTATATGTCTTAAGGCAATGATCGCGAAAGTTTTTGAACACAGCAGCAAAGAGCAGCATGTAAATTTTCAAATACAAATCGCAACAGTCTCCAAATATTTTACACTTGAAAACATTCCGCACATTGCAAGCTCTTGGGTACTCGGCTCCTGTTATCATTACGCCTGTCAAAAACTTTGAGACATAACAATTTAGAATAAGTGATTCATTTCTCAAACACTCATGTGAAAAAATTCAATTCTAATTAATTAGACTAAAGTCTCGATCATCGGGAAAATATGTCCGCATTATCTTGAGTTCATCTGATTTCAGGTACGATGCATGCTTTTCGGGTGAGCACATGAAGAAATTTAGCGAATCGATAAATGAGAAATTTA
Organism: Schistocerca serialis cubense; assembly: GCF_023864345.2. NCBI lineage: Eukaryota > Metazoa > Arthropoda > Insecta > Orthoptera > Acrididae > Schistocerca > Schistocerca serialis. The sequence goes on along the minus strand of NC_064641.1, from coordinate 771,397,325 downwards.
TATTACGGAGCCACTCTTGCTGCAATACTGCAATGCTTTTCGTAATACATTTATATTTCTCCACATTAGATGGCAGAACAGAAATTCGATCTAGATATAATTTATCTCTTAGTCAACATTTGATGTCTATTTTTCGCAAATTTTCATGATCGAGAGATGCCTGACAGTTGCTCAGATAATATAATACAACGGGGACTGCATAGTTAGTTCTGTAATTTACGTTGCAATTGGGAAGTGTTCTACCTCAATACACACGTGATACGACAATAGGCTCTGTGTTTAACATCTTATTCCTCAAACGGTTCCCTGCAGATATGGCAGACCTGTACCAAACGTAACACCAACTCTTCTTCAGCGCTAATTTCCACCCCTTTTTTTTAGTAAAAAGCAATTCACACTCTCAGCAGTTGCATACAACTGCTAGTGAACCATGCAATGTAAATAGTAAGCAATGCTGACTGGTTTATATACAGGTACCTGACTTGAATACAAGTAAGAAATACTTCCATGACTGTAACAGGTTCTAAAAAGGATTCTATACAAGCATAAATTACAAAACGTAACTTCAGTTTGTTGCTGAACATGGTAAATTTTATAAATTCGTTCTTGCTACTATGCAATATACTGTTTACTGGTTTAAACTGCGCAGTCAGCCAAGCGTGCAACTAATTTTTCCTTGGAATGAAAACAGCACAGACAACATTCACATAGTACGTCTAAATGGAGATAACCAGTAATGCCACTTAATGTTAGCCTCTACAAGTCTTTTATGCAATAGAAATGACTTACATTGAGGCGACAAAAGACATGGGATAGAGATAGATGCATATACAGATGGCGATAGTATCGCATACATAAGGTACAAAAGGACAGTGCAATGGCGGAGCTGTCATTTGTATACAAGTGATTCATGCGGAAATCTTTCCAACGTGATTATGGCCGCGATGACAGGAATTAACAGACTTTAAAAGCGGAATAGTAGTTGGAGCTAGACGCATAGGATATTCCGTTACGGAAATCGTTAGGAAATTCAGTATTCCGAGATCCACAGCGTCAAGACTATGCCGAGAATAAAAAATTTCAGGCATTAACTCTTACCACGGGCAACGCAGTGACCGATGATATTCACTTAACGACCGAGAGCAGCGGCCGTTGCTTAGATTTGTCACTGCTAACAGACAAGCAACTCACTGTGAAATAACCTCAGAGATCAACGTGAGACATACGACGAACGTATCCGTTAGGACAGCGTGGTGAAATGTGGCGTTAATGGGCTGTGGCAGCAGACGACCGACTCGAGTGCATTTGCTAACAGCACGACCTCGCCTGTAGCGCCTCTCTTGAGCTCTTGACCCTAGATGACTGGAAAACTGTGGACCGGTCACATGAGTCCCGATTTCAGTTGATAAGAGCTGATGGTAGGGTTCGCGCGTGGCACAGAACCCACGAAACCATGGACCCAGGTTGTCAACAAGGCACTGTGCAAGCTGGTGGTTTCTCCATAATGATTTGGACTGCGTGGTTTGAGTCCTGGGGATGCTGGACTGCTTGGAGAACATTTGCAGCCATCATGAACATCATGTTCCAAACAACGATGGAATTGTTCTGGAGGATAATGCACCATATCGCCGGGCCACAAATATTGGCTATTGGTTTGAAGAACATTCTGGGCAAATTGAGTGAATGATTTGGTTACCCAGATCGCCCGACATGAATTCCATCGAACATTTATGGAACATAATGGAGAGATCAGTTCGTGACAAAAATCTGGCTCCTGCAACGTTTTGGCCATTATGGACGACTATAGAGGCAGCATGGCTCAGTATTTCTGCATGGGACTTTCGAGTTGGTGAGTCCATGTCACATGGAAATTCTGCACAACGTCGGGAATGAGAAGGCCCGAGACAATATTAGGAGGTATCCCCTGACTTACGTCACCTCAATGTATGTCTGTATTAGAGACCTACAGCATTAATAGATTTACGTGTTTCACATAACGATGGTCCGCCGCTCGTGGTCCACCAGTAGCGTTCACGCTTCCCAAGCACGCGGTCCCGGTTTCGATTCCCGGCGAGGTCAGAGGTTTTCAACTGCCCCGAGATGACTGGGTGTTATTGTGTCGTCTTCATCATCATTATTCATCCCTATTGCAGTCGGAGGAAGACAACGGCAACCCACCTTCATTAAGACCTCGCCTAGTACGATGGTGCGGGTCTCCCGCATCGTTTCCCTACGCTCTATCAAGAAGCATGGGACTTCATTTACATTCCATTTATGACGATGCTTTGTGATATGCAACAGCACAACTCAGAATTATTTCTCATCTCTGTTGCCACTCACAGCCACCCTTTCATAATGTGAATATTGGCTGTCGTAGATGTTTACAGATGACTACTTCATCCAGCTTTTTAAAATATGAACATGTTTCGACTCTAATATGTTTTCGTATGGAAAATAGTTGCATGCACATTGCGGACTCTTATTTACAAGATATAATCCGGCAAAAATTCATGATTGAAAATAGGCTTTATCATATGACTGAACGTTTATTGCTGTGTGTTTATGTACTATCACTTTGGCAGTTTCGTGTGTACTCCTGCACAAAGTTCCTTACATTCAGTAAAAAAAAACTGTCTTTATAATATATCGATTTCTTTTTACAAGTGTCACGCAGTGGATCTATAAGATACATTAATATTAGAGTTCTAAAAGAAGATTGTTGTGAGAATTTTCTTAATTCGAAAGAGTATTTAGTTCTTACATATAACATTATTGGTGTTGGTTGCGATCTAAATGCTTTTTCAGAAGTGAGTGCGAAAATAATACAGTCGCTTAAGAGTGAGTGTTTTACGCATTCTGAACACTTTATTGTTGCTTAAATGTACAATTAATATGAAAGCATCTATCAGACTGAAATGTTTCTGTTGCAATATGATAAATTAGTTGACTGTTACATTAAGGATACATTATTCATATTGCATACACGTTGCCCACAAAATGCACATCAATGCCATTTCGATTTTATTAAGAGAGACTTTGTTGTCTAATGGAGATGTCTCAAATGCATTTTTAAAAAAAATGGTTCAAATGGCTCTGAGCATTATGGGACTTAACATCTCTGGTCATCAGTCCCCTAGAACTTAGAACTACTTAAACCTAACTAACCTAAGGACATCACACAACACCCAACACCCAGCCATCACGAGGCAGAGAAAATCCCTGACTCCGCCGGGAATCGAACCCGGGAACCCGGGCGTGGGAAGCGAGAACGCTACCGCACGACGACGAGATGCGGGCTGCATTCAATCAAATTTTAACAACCAACTGTTTGCAATAGATCGTATTCTAAAAAGTGTCGAAGACGAAGTAGAATGTGTTTCGAATCCATACGTTCCCTGCCGGCCGCGGTGGTCTCGCGGTTAAGGCGCTCAGTCCGGAACCGCGCGACTGCTACGGTCGCAGGTTCGAATCCTGCCTCGGGCATGGATGTGTGTGATGTCCTTAGGTTAGTTAGGTTTAAGTAGTTCTAAGTTCTAGGGGACTGATGACCACAGAAGTTAAGTCCCATAGTGCTCAGAGCCATTTGAACCATACGTTCCCACTGAGTGCGACAAGTTAAAATGTCACACAGTTTGTTAAAGTTCACTCTGATTTACTGTATGAAAATTATTGTAATAAAATTTACATGTGTAGCATTTCTTTTTTCCCTCCGTAATATAATGATGAGGCAGATGTGGAAATATTTTGTACACACAATATTAGACGAAATTTACACGAGACAGGTGGGTGATTTGTTGTTACATATTTTTTGATAAATGCTGTATATCTTCGTATGTGATGCCAACTGAAATGAGGCTTGCTTAATTTCACAACTACATTCTGTCTGGCTGCTCTCAGTTTAATATTACACTGAAGGTTACTGGAGATGGAGGGGGGAGGAGATGGAGAGGAGAATGGGGGAAAGGGTGACGGGAGGCAGAGGAATTGCAAACCACAAGTGGTCTAGTTCCACCATTCTCGATTTTTTCTTTTCTTGACTTCTATTCAATTTATTTTGAAACTTCTGAATTTTTAAATTAGCACCATCTTGTATTTTTTAATTTTCTTATGTCAACTATCTAGGATATTTCAACTGTTCGCCATCTCCGATATTTGAACTTCCCGCCGCAAACAGCGACTGCAAGACCGTGACTGTGGCGCCGAACTGGGCCGGAAACTTGAACTATGTGCTATAGTCCTTATAGGCATATTACTCCTGTGTATCTGGATGCTACTGAAGGTTGGAGACATGCTCTTTCCCTCCCAACCAATTTCAATTTTCATGCTACTGAAGCCGGCCGGAGTGGCCGTGCGGTTCTAGGCGCTACAGTCTGGAGCCGAGAGACCGCTTCGGTAGCAGGTTCGAATCCTGCCTCGGGCATGGATGTGTGTGATGTCCTTAGGTTAGTTAGGTTTAATTAGTTCTAAGTTCTAGGCGACTGATGACCTCAGAAGTTAAATCGCATAGTGCTTAGAGCCATTTGAACCATGCTACTGGAATAGTTTTCTTCAACTATTTTATATATGTGTTCTGTCAACTTCAGCATTGATCGTTTGTGTGTGGCACTACGTAAGTTTTTACTACAAGAAGTCAGCAATTGTTTTGCTGATAGCTAATGAAGGGCAAAAATGGAAAAATGAAAAGAGTTTTTGCTGTGCCCTATAAACTTACTCCTTAATATTTGCATCGAAAACCGAGCGATATGGTGCATTGTTCCCACTCAGGAGAAGTGCATCTAATGCAGCCATGATTTTTCTAAGCCAATTATAACCAGTTTCTAGATAACTGATTAATCCGTCAATCCTCGTCAACTGAGCTAGTGCATTAATTAGTCCATGTTAATGGTTGTTGATCTCCATCACACTGTATTGTGTTATCTGAAGAAGTGCAACAAACAGCTAACGCATTACCATGCGACGTTGCTGATAACGGAAATTCAAATCTACTCATACTACCTTCATGCCCGAAACCAGGAAGCTCACCTAGGTCAAAAACCAAAAGGGCTCATGATTAAAACCTAAAAATGCGAGACTGATATTTCAAATAGACAGTAATACACCACTACTGATTGGCAACGATGTGAAATTATCAGGCGGATTTTTCGCTGCGAAGTCAAATCTCTCCATATTATCATACAGTCGTTTGCGGGCGGGAAGGATCGCCGGTCCCCGGCACGAATCCGCCCGGCGGATTTGTGTCGAGGTCCGCTGAACCGGCCAGTCTGTGGATGATTTTTAGGCGGTTTTCCATCTGCCTCGGCGAATGCGGACTGGTTCCCCTTATTCCGCCTCAGCTACACTATGTCGGCGATTGCTGAGCAAACAAGTTCTCCACGTACGTGTACACCGTCATTACTCTACCACACAGACATACGGGTTACACTCGTCTGGTGTGAGACGTTCCCTGGGGGGTCCACTGGGGCCGAACCGCACAATAACCCTGGATTCGGTGTGAGGCGCGGAGGGGAGAAGTGGACTGCGGTAGTCGTCGTGGGATTGTGGACCACTGCGGTTGTGGCGGGGACGGGACCTCTCCGTCGTTTCTAGGTCCCCGGTTAACATAACATAACATAACATAACATCATACAGTCGTAGAAGTCACCAGAATGGCATGCAAGTATTCAACAAAAATTAAGAAATCACTGGGGACCGTCTTCGGTTTATTCCATCTCTCTCCCACACAACATTATTAGAATTTCAGGAAAATTATTTTTCTTTCTATATTTTATTTTGTATGAAGTTTGTAGAGTCTTTCCGATGACCATGAACAGTAACAGCACATCAAATGATTTTGTTTTGCGTAAATAAAATATGTTGTGATAAAATTCAGTCGTACGTTTCAAAGTGATAAGACTCCTAGCCTTAGCACTTCCTCGTTGCCCACTGACACGAATCATAGTAATGGAGAACCGCCATAAACGTGAAGAAAGGATGTGGAGCAGTGCGAGGTGAAGGCTTATGACTCCCATTCCAGCAGATTAGATCATTTCATTTTTCTACAGTTGGCAGACAATTCATATATTTTTCTGCTTCGCCAAATAACCATGTAAATTAGATTCAAAGATGTATTTCAAGTCGGCAGGCTGCAGAGAAACATAAGCCATAATCTCATCCGTGATTTACAGAAGAAAAGGAACAATGTGATCTGATAGTTCTGTGGACGTCTGGTTCTATATCAAGAAGTTATTGAGAAACAATTTCAGAGAGAAATATTGCAAACTGGACCAAGTGAGATACATGTGAGATTCTACAGAGATTATGCAAAATAACTTGCTCCCATTCTGGCAGTAGTTTATCGTAGGTCATTGGAGCAGTGAAGAACACCCACCCACTTGAGAAAAACGCAGGTCATTCCCGTTTTCAAGAAAGGTCGTAGGACAGACCCACATAGTTATAGGCCTACATCGATGACGGTTTTGGAGGAGAAAATGTCCTCTGTAAAAATCTGGTCTAATCGCGCAAAAGATGATCTTGCGGAACTTACTCCGCTCTTTTCGTCAATGAGATCCAAAGCACCATGCACCAAGGCCTTCAGGTTGATGCCGAGTTCCTTGACTTCCGGAAGGCACTCGATACAGTTTTTCACTGTCATTTAGTAGACAAAATACGAGCCTACCAAGTATAGTACCAGTATTATTTGGATACACGACATTTTGCATATAGATTTGAACATATCATTCTCAATGGAACAAAATTGATAAGTGTAAAGGTAATTTCATAATTATCCCAAAGGAGTGTCATAAAGTCGCTACTGCGAGGGGGTCTCATAAGCCTGGTAAAAAAAAAATCAAGGAAAAAATGTTGGGTTCGTAAACAACTCAGGTTACTTCTCAACGTAGTTGCCTTAGAGGGATATACATTTGATTCAGCGATCCTCTAGCTTCCACCAGAAAAATAGCTTCTGACCAACTATGCAAAATAACCGTTCACTGGAACTATCACTTCCTCGATTCATGAAAATTTCTTCCCAGCAAGCTGGAGTTTTAAGTGGGGAAGAGTAAGAGGTCACTTGGGGTTAATTCTGGTAAATAGGTGGGTGAGGAACCATTTCAAGCCCAGTTCGTGCACTTCCGCCATTATTATCGCTGATGCGAGGTATGGTGCATTATCCTGGTGAAGGAGCACTTTTTTGAGCGGCAACCTTCGTCGTTTTTCAGCCAAAGCAAGTTTCAAACAATCAAAAAATGAAGCATAATAGGATTCAGTTATGTTTGTGGCTTTTTACAATTGGGAACAAAAAAAAAAAAAAACAGTGCCCATCACCTTAGCAGCTAACAAAATGTTCTTCGCCTTCTTCAGGGCACGTTCACTAGCCATTGTCCATTGTTTTGACTGCCGTTCTGACTCTGGTGTGTAATGATGGATCCAGGTTTCACCGACAGTCATAAATCGGTGCAAAACTTGTGTTCAAACGTTGTGCCGGGTGCGCTTTTAGTCGACTATGAGCAATCGTGGCACACACCTCACCCACAACTTCTTTATAGCCAAGTCTCCGTGCGCTGCCAACAGAAACTACAACTTTTAACTTCACCAAGCAATTTTGACACTACAACTGCTATGTCGATGGCGTTTGCAGAAATGAAAAAACAAGAGAGTCGACATGAAGTATGCCAGACAAATCCGGTATGTGAGGAAATCGAACGACAGACCCATCGGACACCTTTTACTGTGTCACTTACCTACAGGCACCACTGTTAGCGAAATGGCTATATCGATGCGTAAACGAGTATCGTTTCTCTTTCAATTCTTGCTCTAAGGGAAATAAGCAGCCTGCTAGCTTGTTGATGTGCGGAATATCTAATAATAAGTACAGCTCTAAAACTATCAGTATGTTTATAGTGTACAGCCTATATTTTTATAGACATGTACGTCGATATTTTTTCTGTCGATATATCAACACTTTTCTGCGATATATCGAGAACTGTCAATGATATTTTTTAAATATCGAAAAATCGTATTCTCGAGATTTTTAAAAATATCAACATTTCTAGTTGGCATGCTAACTTGTTCCATAATACACCAAACACATCCACTGCCTAGAAAAAAAGTTACAATGTTGCAATATGCATGCTATCACCTTTGAATTAGAGATGATTTCAAACGTATACATCATTCACAAAAATCATTTTTGCAGTGGATTGTTGATATGTGTGTAAATACTGAAGGTGCAAGACTCCAATTCAAAAGGCTAAGTCAGTCTGTTCTAAGGTCAGAAATATTCTTCATTTAATGGTTCTCCAAGAAATATGTATCAAAATTATTTGGATACAATGTCCATCGTTCAACATTTTGGAAACCTTCATTATTTATTGCAACATCTTTCAGTCCCAATTAGGCAGAAATTTTTAACAACATTGATACACGTGAATCTACCAGCTTCCCGTCCAGAAATTGTTGTGCTAGTATTCACGGCTAAATTAAAAGGATTAATTGATGCGGTAGTAACGAAACGTATTTTGGTGGCGTTCTGCAATCACTTACACTATTGATTTCAGAAAGTCTGGCCACGGTGGCCGAGCGGTTCTAGGCGCTTCTGTCCGGAACCGCACTGCTGCTACGGTCGCAGGTTCGAATCTTTCTTCGGGCATGGATGTGTGTGATGTTAGGTTTAAGTAGTTATAAGTTGAGGGGACTGATGACCTCGGCTGTTAAGTCCCATAGTGCTTAGAGCCTTTTGATTTCAGAAAAGAGGACTGCCACATGCCGGTATTTTAATCACTTTATGTGAAATCAATAAATAGTAGACATTTGTGACAACGATAAAATCCTACGTGTAGAAATTCTAGATATTCGAACACACTGTAAACTGTACGAATAAATTGCGAAACATATGATGCATGGAACATGTGGCGCACTTATTCAAAATTTTGTACTCCCTAAATTCGATTTCTATGTGAATGCTGGAGTTTGCTCCACAGCTGTAAGTGTGAAATACATTTATAAATACGTATATAAGGCATATGTTAATGAAGCTATAGAAGTAGCCAATGAAACAACACGTGGGAATGAAGAAGTTCAGATTGATGAAGTGATTAATTTTGTGAATGGCCGTTATGTCGGATCAACTAATGCGCTGTGGCATACTTGCCAATTTCCATTTCATTTTCAGTCGCACACTATCATTAGGCTTGATATTCATTTGCCACAGACACAATATGTTTACTTCAGAGCAGGACAAGAATGGGATGCAGATGAAAACATGAAAAAAATATCGTTATATGCATTAAACCATTCCTCTTTTTCTTTTCTTACTCCCTTCCTCGTAGCACTCAGGTCAGATCTAAAATCTACATACTGTTCAGGTAAGGACTAAGAATCTGCATATGAATAAATTCCAGTCACTTATATTTTTTTTAAAAAAAAATGAGTTACGTTACTTTATAAACACAACTGGTCGAATTTCGACCAAGGTGTCACTAGTACAACACTAATTGTTTAACCTTATTCACCTCACTCGACCTCTCCCCAAAGAAAAAGTATTACAAAACCTTCAAGACTTAGATGAAGCAAACACATTCTTCAGTTGTTATTTTGTTATTTCTCTGAGGTATTTAGGTGTACAGCGCAATGTGCTACCGCTGTTAAAATCTATGCGTTGAATACTTTCGAGTTCCTGCGTATCATCGGAAAAGCGTCGAGTCTTCGTGTTACATTATTTTTCAGTTAACAACCTCTTCCCTTCCCTCCTTTTAATGTGACACAGTGACTGTAGCAGCTTACTGTCACCGTATAGAAAAATCGACAGTAAGTAACAACACAAAGGTTACTTGTCAAGATCAGCTAAGTAAGAATACTATTCAAAACAAATTCTCAAAACGAATATATGACGGACTTCCCCTGAGAGTAAAACAACAATGGTAGTGTACATACTTTGAACGTACTGAAGCGGAAACTTTATCTCTTATTCCAATATCAGATTTAGAGTACATGAGGTACAATAGGTATAAAACAAATAGAGGACGTATTCAGTATGCACAAAAATTCTCAATTTTTACTACAAAACACGTAAAACATGTGCAGGATGACTACCATTACTAAATTGTTTACTGTAAAAATAATATGACCAATCATTATCCTGTGATGTTGTTGGATTCGTCTGAATGACAGTTATGGACTGTGTTGCATGTAATTCCATGGGACGGAATCAGAGAAGCAGCCGAAATAGCGAGGTTTCCAACACCATCTACGTGCTGCCAGTTCCGCAGCAAAATTAATGTTGCATAAGTGTTTTTCCCGACATAAGCTTCAGAGCTGTTGCTGCTATTGTTGTTGTTGTTGTTTCTCCAGTCCGGATACTGCTTTTATGAAGCTCTCCATGCTGGTGTATCCGGCGCAGGCCGCTTTCTCTTTGCATAACTACCGCAACCTACATTCATTTGGACTTGCTTACATTATTGAAGCCTTGGTCTCCCTCTACAATATTTACCCCCCACAGTTCCTCCATTACCAATTTGACATTCTTCGATGCCGCAGGATGTCTCCTATCAACCGATTTCTGCTTGTATTTTTTTTCTCAATTGGATTTATCCTCTAACCTTCAGCATTCTTCGGCAGCACCAAGTTTCAAACGCTTCTACACTCTTCTTGTCCGAGCTGCTTAATGTCCACCTTTCACTTACGTACAAGGCTACTCCAGACAAATACCTGCAAAAACTTCTTCTCACTCACATTTATATTATATGCTTACAAATTCCTCTGTTTCAGAAATTTTTTCTTGCTATTATCAGTCTGCATTTTATATCTTCTCCACTTTGGCCATCATCAGGTTTTTACTTCCCAAATAGCAAAACTCATCTACAACTTTTAATTTCTCATTTCCTAACTTAATTCCCTCAGCACGCCTCATTTAACTAGATTACACTCCACTGCCCTTGTTTTACTTTTATTGATGCTCGTCTTATGATCTCTTTTCAAGAAACTATCCATTCCGTTCAACTTCTCTTCCAAATCATTTGCCGTCTCTGACAGAATGACAGTATCACCAGCACTCATTGAAGTTTTATTTCTTCTCTGTGAACATTACTTGCCTTTCCAAACTTCTCTTTGGTTTTCTTTAGTGCTTACGCAGTGTACAGATTGAATAACCCTGTCTCACTGCCTTTTCAGCCACGGCCTCCGTGTCATGTCCTTTGCCTCTTATAAGCGCAGTTTGGTTTCTGCACAAGTCGTAAATAAACTTTCTCTCCTTGTGTTTCAGTGCTATGTACATTTTATCGAGATGAATATAGGTCCTGACAAATGAAAGAGTGCTAGTCTATGAGGTCCTTTCCATCTGTACTTCTCCATTTTGGGCACGTAACATACACTGTTTTTTTGCCCACATATCAAAAGAAATGTACTTCGCGTTGTTGTCAGAGGGCAAAAATTTCGGAGGCATTATTTTCAAAGTGCACGGCGTTAGTTTTTCTTCTTCGAGAGTGCAGAATTATTCGTCGTACATAATACAAGCTGTGTCCGACAGTCTAACTAATCAAACAACAACAAGCTATGCCCTTAGAACAAATAATTCTTCATATGCAGTTGTCTGTAATTTACCGGACTTGGTGCTTACCACATGCACATTACCCAAATAATTTTGCTGCTTCCGAACTTGTTTCCCTTCTCTTACTCCACAGCGACCTCCAAATACTTGGAGACGTAGAAAAACTTACGGTAACAGTAGTTGTTTCTCGGTACGTTAAATTAATGACACTGTGCAGTGGCGAAACGTATACATTAATATCATTGAATAAACTATCTCCATTAAACTAAAATGTTGCTATACTCCCCTGTTCATGTCGGATGACTCAATAAGAACATGCGACTTTTCAATCCAAACAACTAAACTCGTTATGTAGACAAACTACAGTTTTGTAGACACGCTATGTTTGTGGTCCCCTGCATGTTTTTCTTCACACTTCGAAAGCCGAGGTACAAGTTAGATATTCCCCCAGTTGGGTAATTCCAAGATTCGGCTAACTTGAAACGTATGGAGGTAAGTCAGAGAGCCGTATGGATAGTGCGCTGCGGGTTAACGACCGTTTGGCTCGCACACTGACTACCTTGAGTGTGATTTTTAGGCGATTTTCCGCCTCTGTTTACGAGAATACGGGGCCGGTTCCTGAACCGTCCTTTAGAAAATGCGATAAACAAAGAATTAAAATATAGCAACACAAAGGACAAAGTTTCCACAATTCACAGATACGTAGATGGTGCGCACGACTTTTCTCACTTAGGTTAACTGGCGATAGGAGAGGCATACGGTCACAAAGTTAAACTGAAAGGAAAATAAAATTTCATACATCAAGAAAAAAACGGATCATGTACGTTGGAATGAAAGGCAGGAAAGAGGTGTCAAACAAACGACCAGAATCGTTCGCGTGATGTCACGGAATAATCTCTGAAAACTCCGAGCACTGAAAATTCTCCCAATTTATGAGATGGTATGGTGGTAAGACACTAGACACCGATTCAGGACGACGGCGAATCAAATCCCCATCCGGTTAGCCAAATTTATGTTTTCCGTGGTTTTCATGAATTGCTTCGGACAAATACCGGGATGTGGTTCTTCTGAGACGAGCACGGCTAGTGTCTATCCACATCCTCCCCCAGTACGGGTTCCACGGACGTCGTCCACTGGACATTAAACCGTAATATTCCTTCCTTCCTTCCTTCCTTCAAATGGTGCAAATGGCTCTGAGCACTATGCGACTTAACTTCTGAGGTCATCAGTCGCCTAGAACTTAGAACTAATTAAACCTAACTAACCTAAGGACATCACACACATCCATGCCCGAGGCAGGATTCGAACCTGCGACCGGAGCGGTCGCTCGTCTCCAGACTGTAGCGCCTAGAACCGCACGGCCACTCCGGCCGACTTCCTTCCTTCCTAATGCCCCAAAGTTACCGCCAAACAGAATATCCCACCTCCAATACGGCTCGTAATGTGTTCTGAAATTCCCTCTGAAGATCCCGCCCGTCTCAGAGAGTATGGCTGTCTGCGGCACTGAAATTATAGCACGTGAAGTAACTTCCAATGATCAGAACTAATTACAACAGTAACTCCTTCTACAAGCTGACCCTACCAGCTTTGAAAGAAACAAGTTGAAAGTAGCAGCACACAAAACCACAGAAAGCAAATCAGTGGCGCCCCCGTTATTTCCCATCAGCTCTACGTGGCATATAAATATATCTTTGCGAGTATAAGACGCCGACTCGAGTTAACAAGCCTTTCGGACATTTTTGTAATCTGTACCGGCTGCACTGATCGGGAGACATGTTCCTCCCCATAAACTCAGATACGTAATCAAATCTGTTATGCAACGTATTGCATAATAGGAAAGGAAATGCCCCCCGTAAATTAGTTCTAGGTACCGTTTCTCACAAAATCATTGAGCATTAATAACGGGGGAAGGTTATCTCTCTACTGAATTGGTAATATAGGTTCAGCTTAACCCTAGTTTCGTATGATCTTGTGAGTATAGACACCTGCAGGGAGCACAGATACAAAAACAAGAAAAAAATACAAGCAGTGAGCATCGCAATAATCTAACTGCATCTTCAGTCTGCTTGACAGGTCCGCAAGGAATTGATAAGGTAAGAGTGACAGTCATCTCAACAGCACCTCAAAAGCATAATCACTATCTGGCGCATAGTAGTGGCTCTGATTGTACAAGGAAATAAGATACTGGCTTCACATTCAAGTAAGTAAATCAGCTCATTCGTGCATGAGCCTAAAAAGCTATAAGACGTAATATCCAGGCATGTTATTTAATGAAGTTTAAAAAAACTAAACGAAAAAATCTAACCTTGTATTCCATGATATCTTTTCTCACTAAAACGATGTCTCGGGATGTTAAGGTCTGTGTTCGCTGTGGCGTGCTGGCAGCGACAACTCATCAGTCATAAAGTGAAGAGCCGAACCTCGAATATAAATCTTTGCCACTCGTCCGAATATCTGAGTAAGCTTCTACCGACCAAGTCCTAGTTCTTGAAAATTTCACTTTCGACTTTGCTCCTCTGCTCCAAAGTATCCTGCAAAACGTCCAAAAAAAAAAACCTATTCCATCAATGGGGAAGCTCGACGAATGATTACCCAACGAAATTTTAAGATACAGAGCTCCACCTTCTCAACTAGTTGATATTTTTAGGCCGCCCAGTGAGGGGAGAGAGAAAATTTTATTCTTCGCATGATGCCGCATCTGGGTGACACTATTTACCCCCCGCAAAAAGAAAAAATGCTTTAAGAATAGCTGCCACACAGATTTTCCATGGGGAAACAGGGAACTAAATACCTTTTCCTCAGCACGTAACCCTCCAGCTTTTTCGGAAGGCCTTACGTCGAAAAACGCACCACCAAGATGTTCTTTTAACAGAGATAGCAGCTCGTAAAATAATTTATTATGCTTTGGCCTGATGTCCTACATTATCCTCAAGCTTAGCTCGTTTAGAAAATGACACCTGCCACACAGGACGAAGATCGCTGTTCTATATTCTACAGATGGCATGCTACAGCCCGGCGCCACAGTGCACAAAGCGGCGTGGCCATAGGTTCTACCTGCCCATAAGCGCACAGGGCAATGCTCGCTGCCTTGGCGGCCTCCCCTTAGAATTCGTTCTGTAACTCATTCACTTCCTCTATGGAGACGTGCAACTCATTAAATCAAGAACATGCAACTAAGTGGTTAGGTGGGTAAAATCAGATGGGTGTTAGCGACTCAGACAACCACCAATTTTCCATATTAGCGTCTTACAGATGTCCATAAATCGGTGCAATAAAAGAGAAACATGCAACGTTTCAGCTCAACACTTGGCTGACGCATTTCAAGAGGGAATTTGATGCTCCTGTGAACGTCTGTGAGAAGATAGCAGCTAGCACGCTATTTGGTTAATGATGCCAAAGTATCATTTATATGATGAACGGTTGACTGAGCTCCATTCACTGGCACGTTACAATCAGTTTGAGACTGAGCAGGATATATGGTCTAACTTTCGTCTTCCTGTTGTTCGTAGACATTATCAACAATTTCCAACCATAATTCCGTTACCCAGAAGGCTGAACCGAGGACATTCAAGATCTGTGGAGAGCGAGAGATCCGATATTTGCTGCTACGGTCTAGGATGAATTGTACCACGACTGAATGTCATCTATGGCCTGTTCTCCTTGCAGCCATCAGAATGATGAAGATAAGCACTGTACACAGTAGATTTCACAATGTGGGTAGCGTAAGGGGGCAATGTTTGCTGTGGTCGTGATAACTTGTGTAAAGGACTTCAGAGCTTGCAAAATGAAGATACACATACGTTTATTGGCGAGAGGCCAGTACCATCTAATATGCATCAGATATCAATGTAAAATATATCTTCAGATGTTAAATGTTTTTATCTGTTACTTTTCGACATTTGAAGTTTAGAGTACGATGTTTCCTTGTTTTATGAAAACAAATGAAGTTTAACTCTTAACACGTTACGTTCATTAGTGGAAAGCTAGAGCAGGCTCCACTGTGGTCTCAGAGGAATTAAATGCACTGAATTCAAAGGTCTAGATTGATGGGGTTAAAATCAATGAAGGTGCAATTGTATCAGAGGAAACTGTTCACACACGCTGAACATGGAATACTATGTCATGACAACTGAAAATTTATGCCAGTCTAGGACCCGGATTTCCTGCTTAAGACGAACCTTAACCATCTGGCTGAGTACTCCAGGACTCCAGAAAATAAATAACAGCCAGAAACAATGGAGACAATAAACGTTTCCGTCAGGTATGGATTTGTGGTCAGGTAGCCTAAATGTCAATTCGTACAGGGTGCGAGGTGTTTATAAGTCGGAGAGTGAAAAAAAAAATTGTAGAAAAAATTCAATTGCTCTTTATATAGAACTTCTATTGTAGGAGAGTGGATGTGATATGACCTTAAGTACTGTGCGGCCACTGTGTCAAACACCGCTGAGGAATGTACACTTTCGTTTTGCAAATAACGAATAATTTACGCTCATGATGAACTGACACATGAAAATATCCCGTGTTTCGTTATAAGGAGAGATTTCAAACAATCTGTGGAAACTGCATGTCTTGACACACAATACTGTTATGTGTAGCCACGAGTAAGTTGTTTAAATTGTTGATTTTATGGAGAAAAGGGGATTCCTCCCTTCATTAATCTTCTTACCAGTAATGGCCGAGTACATGCAAAAATCTAACAAAAATTTTATTGATCTGTTAAATAAAAGTAAAATCTGGCAAATAACATTAAAGAATGGGAAAGAAACATGATTGCTTGCTACTGAAACGAATAAAAAGTCAGTTGTATTTAATGCTGGGAGAACTACAAAAAGCCGGCCGGTGTGGCCGTGCGGTTCTAAGCGCTTCAGTCTGGAACCGCGCCACCGCTACGGTCGCAGGTTCGAATCCTGCCTCGGGCATGGATGTGTGTGATGTCCTTAGATTAGTTAAGTTTAAGTAGTTCTAAGTTCTAGGGGACTGATGACCTCAGCTGTTAAGTCCCGTAGTGCTCAGAGCCATTTGAACCATCTGAACTACAAAAACTTACAAACTCCGACCGTGTCCAGAATGTACCCAATAGTAGCGTCACTTGTAATAGAATAATTATTGATAATTACCAATGTAGCTTACAAGTTTGCTCAATGGCACTGAAATACTGCAGTATAAGTTCTTATATGCAAATAAACTTTATTTAGCACGAAACTATCCAGTTCAAAGCTTTCCCACCGTCTGAAAACTTTATCAATGTATAATCTAGCTACCCAGCTGGGACTGGTAGAAGTTAACGGGCTTAATGGTACCTACTTTACGACATGCATATTTCAGTAGCACTTCGAATAAAATATTGAATAATCTATTGGAAAAACTCACTAAACATACCAAAGAAAGAGCAACACATATATACATTGCTAATGCCGGTTTACATATTATCAGGCAAAACATCACAAAAATTAAACAGAGTGTTTCATTACTGTTGAAAGTCAAGAGTGTGCAATGCACCCAAGTACGAGGTGCATTCAAGTTCCAAGGCCTCCGATTTTTTTTTCTAATTAACTACTCACCCGAAATCGATGAAACTGGCGTTACCTCTCGACGTAATCGCCCTGCAGACGTACACATTTTTCACAACGCTGACGCCATGATTCCATGGCAGCGGCGAAGACTTCTTTAGGAGTCTGTTTTGACCACTGGAAAATCGCTGAGGCAATAGCAGCACAGCTGGTGAATGTGCGGCCACGGTGAGTGTCTTTCATTGTTGGAAAAAGCCAAAAGTCACTGGGAGCCAGGGCAGGTGAGTAGGGGAGCATGAGGAATCACTTCAAAGTTGTTATCACGAAGAAACTGTTGCGTAACGTTAGCTCGATGTGCGGGCGCATTGTCTTGGTGAAACAGCACACGCGCAGCCCTTCCCGGACGTTTTTGTTGCAGTGCAGGAAGGAATTTGTTCTTCAAAACATTTTCGTAGGATGCACCTGTTACCGTAGTGCCCTTTGGAATGCAATGGGTAAGGATTACGCCCTCGCTGTCCCAGAACATGGATACCATCATTTTTTCAGCACTGGCGGTTACCCGAAATTTTTTTGGTGGCGGTGAATCTGTGTGCTTCCATTGAGCTGATTGGCGCTTTGTTTCTGGACTGAAAAATGGCTTCCACGTCTCCTCCATTGTCACAACCGACGAAAAGAAAGTCCCATTCACGCTGTCGTTGCGCGTCAACATTGCTTGGCAACATGCCACACGGGCAGCCATGTGGTCGTCCGTCAGCATTCGTGGCACCCACCTGGATGACACTTTTCGCATTTTCTGGTCGTCATGCAGGATTGTGTGCACAGAACCCACAGAAATGCCAACTCTGGAGGTGATCTGTTCAACAGTCATTCGGCGATCCCCCAAAACAATTCTCTCCACTTTCTCGATCATGTCGTCAGACCGGCTTGTGCGAGCCCGAGGTTGTTTCGGTTTGTTGTCACATGATGTTCTGCCTTCATTAAACTGTCGCCCCCACGAACGCACATTCGACACATCCATAACTCCATCACCACATGTCTCCTTCAACTGTCGATGAATTTCAATTGGTTTCACACCACGCAAATTCAGAAAACGAATGATTGCACGCTGTTCAAGTAAGGAAAACGTCGCCATTTTAAGTATTTAAAAAAGTTCTCATTCTCGCCGCTGGCGGTAAAATTCCATCTGCCGTACGGTGCTGCCATCTCTGGGACTATCGACAATGAACACGGCCTCATTTTAAAACAATGCGTATGTTTCTATCTCTTTCCAGTCCGGAGAAAAAAAATTGGAGGCCTTAGAACTTGAATGTACCTCGTACCAAAAGAATTTAACGCAGTCAGATAATATTTGTATGACAATATAACTGTCAAAAGCATCATGACTTGAATGTACTTGAAATTACTGGAAGAATTATTCCAATTGATCTGTCACAAATTTATATGAGGTGGATAACAACAATGAGAGAACTGCATATGAGATCACCAAAGCGAAGTTAAGCTTTCTTTAGTAAATCATTTCGAAAAAATATGTATAAATGCGAGAGTAGAGTTGCCTCACCATTAGAATTTTCGGAGAAAGATACTTGCTATGAGAAACGGCGGGTAGCTATCACACGTCGGCGGCACACAAACACCTTCCAGTGATTTTAATCCTTGTTATATTATGCTATTACAGCTTTCCTCTTGAAAAATATAATTAATACCGTGATGCAGTAAAAGATTCGTATCGTCCCCTTGTTGGTGGAAGCTTCGGTGGTCGACGATGCTGAACGGGAGTACTGCGCAGTGAACGACGTAATGTTTGGCAACGTCACTGCGTGTAATAGCACTTGTAACCACAGTTCTGATGTAACAGTTTTTGTATACGGTACATACTTCGGAGTATATTCTCAATACTGAAATCGGTCTACTCGATAAACGTGTCCTCTTACAGCTACTGCTTTCATAATTCTGCACAGTACATCAGTTCGCAATGAAAGTCACGTCGACACGTCGGAATTTTAACACGGCAGTTCGCATTGTAGTTCGTAAACCGTCCCGATAATAAACATGTCTCTGTACTATTTCCGTGTCGCAATCTTTATAACATTACGTTGAAGAAGAATCAAAGACACTTCACATCTAAATATACTTAGGCCACAATTTTTTCAGTCCACAATACAATGGTAACTGGGTGTGTGTTGGTGGTAACCAACTCGCTATCCGTTCTCGCGTGCCGATCAAAAAGCAACCCACCTGTAAGGGGAGTCCATTAATTATTGTAGCGAAAGTCATTACTATCGATACACATTCTAGACTCTCGATCCCAGAATACTGTTAAACATTTTTCAATTTAAACATATGCAAATGATTGTAAGATAAACCAACAGTATTAAATAAACGGCAATAATAAAATAAAACCCAGTCACCTTCCAGCACTTACAAAGAATATGATGCATTATATTATACACAAATATTAATATACGCACTAAATATGTAGAGATACTTAGATTTATAGAGTGCTATCTTCAAAGAACTGATGATGGTCGAAGTAGAGAGGATATAAAATGTAGACTGGCAATGACAAGGAGAGCGTTTCTGAAGAAGAGAAATTTGTTAACATCGAGTATAGATTTAAGTGTCAGGAAGTCGTTTCTGAAAGTATTTGCATGGAGTGTAGCCATGTATGGAAGTGAAACATGGACGATAAATAGTTTAGACAAGAAGAGAATAGAAGCTTTCGAAATGTGGTGCTACAGAAGAATGCTGAAGATTAGATGGGTAGACCACATAACCAATGATGAAGTATTGAATAGAATTGGCGAGAAGAGGAGTATGTGGCATAAATTGACAAAAAGAAGGGACCGGTTAGTAGGACATGTTCTGAGGCATCAAGGGATCACAAATTTAGCATTGGAGGGCAGCATGGAGGGTAAAAATCGTAGAGGGAGACCAAGAAATGAATACACTAAGCAGATTCAGAAGGATGTGGGTTGCAGTAAGTACTGGGAGATGAAGAAGCTTGCACTGGATAGGGTAGCATGGAGAGCTGCATCAAATCAGTCTCAGGACTGAAGACCACAACAACAACATCTTAAAAGAATCAAAGGGAGTATGAAAGGAATCATAAGTTAAATTGTCTGAATGATTGTTTGGTCCGTTGCTTGGGGGGGATTAAACTGCGAGGTCATCGGCCCCATCGGACTGGGGAAGGATGGGGAAGGAAGTCGGCCGCGCCCTTTCAAAGGAACTATAACGACATTTGCCTGAAGAAATTTAGTGAAATCGCGGAAAACCTAAATCAGGATGGCCGGACGCGGGTTTGAACTGTCGTTCTCCCGAATGTGAGTCCAGTGTGCTAACCACTGCGTCACCTCGCTCGGTCTGAATTATTAACATACAGTAACGGACTCAACACTTCATTTCTAATCTTTCATTCTTGCAACACGGCTTGCAGAACGTTGGTCACCCCTCCATCTGGCCCCTACGTTTGTACGGAATCACAGGGTGTGATGGATAGACATCTATTGATATTCACTTGTGAAGACAAAACGCAGTACTGCAGTTATCTATTACGGCCGTTAATTTCATTCATCATAATCAATGTTTTTTGAAATCCTGCAGCTAAGTCATCCATGATTTAAATAATGAAACACTTCACCAGTAACTTTTTCTATCATGCTTAGTACAACGGGTTTCGAGAATTCACATGGAACAGACCGGCAGGGACTTTCATTCTAGATGGGCTGAATACATCAACTATCTATTACCCACATAATCATTAACCAATTCACAAAATCACTATTCACAACACACACAGAAAAACACTGGACACTCTTTCAGAAACATGGTACAAATTCTTAAAATACTCTATCAGTTTTAGAAATCACTTACAATGGATTTAATGGAGGAGCTGTCAATTTTCGTACACCACAAAGGGCAAGGGGAAAAGCTTTTCAGTGAAAGATTAGGTAGTGAATCAGTTAATTTTTCAAATGTGTCTCCTGTATATATAATTATAATTTCATAAACATGTTCATTTCTTCATAATCTCTACTCAGTATTTGCAACAAAATAAAATATAAAACGTAATCGACCATTTAAAAGCCAGTAATGTTAAGTAAAAATTTAGAAGGAACAGCTTTATGTAAATTATGTAATGTACAGAAAATGTAACATCTCTAACTATATCCGATTTCTTTGTGAAGCCGTACTGTTCATAGTATATTTGAAACATCTTTTGATTTCACAAACAAACTGTTAGTGATGGTTTACGTGTGTGTACTTTCTGCTTGGTGGAGAGGACACAGTACCTGAAACCAAACAGAAATAAAATACGATTTCTACCCTTTGCACATACGAAATATTCGAACATTTCTTTTTCTCGATTTTCCTATTGCACTGTAACCCGCTACGGTCGCAGGTTCGAATCCTGCCTCGGGCATGGATGTTTGTGATGTCCTTAGGTTAGTTAGGTTTAACTAGTTCTAAGTTCTAGGGGACTAATGACCTCAGCAGTTGAGTCCCATAGTGCTCAGAGCCATTTTTTTTGCACTGTAACCTCAAAATGCAAGGGAAACAGAACAACGCACACGGAAACATCACGCTAAACACTCGTGTAAATAGCTGCACTTGATAATGAGAATTGATTCAAGAAACTCGTCGTGCTAAGCATGAAAAAATACGTAACTGGTGCGGTGTATCATTACTCTGGCCGTGGTGATGTTCAGGATTATCCAGAAGTCAAGGAAACAAAAATCATGTAAAGCCTGGAAACATTACAGTGCTCCTCCATTCATAATACCTGAGAGATATGTTGTGCGGGCATGTGGATTCGAAATATCTAAGCTTGTGACATTTATGGACATTTTCTCAGCAAAAGATGATCAGAAGTTAATTCAGTTTAAGACATTCCGCTGCTATTACGACAATTTTTTTGTCTTATAAATAGGATTACCAACCGCCCAGATTTTTCACGACATGTCCGGCCTTTCGGTGCTTTTTTTAATGTTCAGTCGAGATTTTTGTTTCCTAGAAAATGCCCTCTTCTTTGGAATGATGTTACATTTCATCATCTACATCTATATCTACAGGGATACTCTGCAAATCACATTTAAGTGTCTTGCAGAGGGTTCATCGAATCGCCTTTACGATAATTCTCTGTTGTCCACTCTCGAACGGGGCGGAAGTTAACGAACACCTATATCTTTCCGTGCGAGCTCTTATTCTATTACGATGATCGTTTCTCCGTATGTAGATCGGCGTCAACAAAATATTTTCGCATTCGGAGTAGAAAGCTGGTGATTGAAATTTCGTGAGAAGATCCCGCCGCAAAGAGAAACTCCTTTGTTTTAATGGTGTCCACCCCAAATCCTGTGTCGTGTCCGTGACGCTCTCTCCCCTCTTTCTCGATAGTACAAAACGAGTTACTCTTCCTTGAACTTTCTCGATGTATTCCGTTAATCCTATATGGTAAGGATCCCACATCGCGCAGCAGTCATCTTACGAATTTCAGTACAGTGTAAGTGGGCTGAATAATACCATGGAGGCACTTCACTACATAAAATCTAACAAGGGGACCCTCCATACTGTACATAACGGATTTTGATGCGCTTCAAATGTGTTGTAGAGGCACTTACTCTGAGTACCTGGCTATCCGGTTTTTTAACGACGAGCCTTGGTTTTTGAGAAAATCGATTTTGACGTTCATTGCGTGCTTTGTATACCCGTAGCATTACATACATTCCGAGCAAGTCAGCGTAGCGCAGCGGTAAAGGTTCACAGCAACCGCGCTGGAGGTACCGTGTTCGAATCCTGTTTGTGTACTTTTTTTTTCAATTTTATTTCAAAGAACATCAACAAACAGTGTAAGGTGCGCGAAATTATAAAGATATATTCAGTTATTAATTTTTTCTGTCATACAATATTACAAAATCTTATTTTTCATCGTCCACATCGCTTGATGTGTCAGAACGATATTGTGGGTGATACTTATCATAGAAACAACCGAAGCACAAATTTTCGCAGCACCACGCGCATTTTATGAAAGCAACCGTCTTGCAGGCGCACCGTTTCTTCAGGAGCGACAGCGGGAAACAATTCTTTTGCATTCAAAAAGACTTCTCTTTCATCCGCTAATTTCGATGCGAACAATGCATATCTAATTAGCGAATATAATTTTATCGAATCTTCCCTAGGAGCGATCTCTCTATTGCCTTTCATCAAGTCGGGAGCATTCTGAATAATTTTAGTGAAGATTTCCACCTGTCAGTAAAAATAAACATTGCAGAGTTGGCAATAAGGAGTGCACCTTGGTGGGACCACTTTCGGGGTGCAGGTGCTCGCTTTCCTTTCATCAGTGACTAGATGATCGTATAAACTTGAATCAGTTTGCCCTCCCCACGAATCGATAATGTATAAAAAAAAATTTTACTGTCTCACGTACAGAAGAATTACGGAACGCAAAATTTCTTCGTACACCAGTTTCGTGAACTTCCCGGATTTCGTGCAGGACACGACTAAATTTCTGTATTTCCCAGTTAATTCGTCTACTCGTTTTTGAGCGTTAGGACCAAATTTTTCGGATGGTTCTTGCATAAATAAAAAAAACAAATGGGATCACCTTTCCTGAGGCTGTCATGGTATACTGGACCGGATAGGACTGAGTAGTCTTGTTTAAATCTTTTTTTCGGACGAGAACGTTTTTTGTTCCTTTTTCCGAAATTGATACTGGCAGCCAGTTTGATCAGTCAAGGTCGAAATTCTCCGTAAGTATTCTCGTATGTATGCGGAATAGTTCGGCAGCTGCTAAAACTTCGTCTATCGTCGCAAATTCCTTAGAACTGAACTTTGTAATTTTTCTTTGTTGAACATTATGTTTTTTTCTTGAATCGCTCAATGATAATGGGCGGAGATCGATTTCAGGTAATACAAGTAGCGACCGTTGTACGAACATTTGGAACTCCAACTGCGAACCACAAACGGAATGAATATTTGAAGGTCCGCAGGTCGTGGTCGTGCGGTAGCGTTCTCGCTTCCCGCGCCCGGGTTCCCGGGTTCGATTCCCGGCGGGGTCAGGGATTTTCTCTGCCTCGTGATGACTGGGTGTTGTTTGCTGTCCTTAGGTTAGTTAGGTTTAAGTAGTTCTAAGTTCTAGGGGACTGATGACCATAGATGTTAAGTCCCATAGTGCTCAGAGCCATTTGAACCATTTGAATATTTGAAAAAATTAATAACTGAACATATCTTTATAATTTCGCACACATTACACTGTTTGTTGATAT
Organism: Schistocerca serialis cubense; assembly: GCF_023864345.2. Classification (NCBI taxonomy): domain Eukaryota; kingdom Metazoa; phylum Arthropoda; class Insecta; order Orthoptera; family Acrididae; genus Schistocerca; species Schistocerca serialis. The sequence continues at coordinate 771,373,032 of NC_064641.1, read as the reverse complement.
TCTTTGAAATAAAATTGAAAAATTCGGTCGATTTTGAAAAAAAAGTACATAAGCAGGATTCGAACATGGTACCTCCAGCGCGGGCGCCGTGAACATTTACCGCTGCGCTACGCTGACTTGCTCGGAATGTATGTAATGTTACGGGTATAAAAAGCACGCAATGAACTTCAAAATCGATTTTCTCGAAAACCAAGGTCCGTCGTTAAAAAACCGGATACGCAGGGCAAGTGCCTCTACAACATATTTGAAGGGTCCCCTTGTAAGACAAAAAACGACGCATCACTTAAGAAATATCCGAATGGGACGGAAATCGGTAGATGTGTCGTACATATACAGACAAAAAAATGATTACAATTTCAGAAAAATTGGATGTTTTATTCGAGAGAGAACGTCACAAATTGAATAAGTCAATGACGCGTTGGTCCACCAATGGCCCTAATGCAAGAAGTTATTCGGCTTGGAATTGATTGATAAAGTTGTTGGATGTCCTCTCGAGGAATATCGTGCTAGATTCTGTCCAATTGGCGCGTTAGATTGTCAAAATCCCGAGCTGTTTGGAGGGCTCTGACCATAATGCTCCAAACCTTCTCAGTTGGGGAGAGATCTGGTGACATAGCTGGGCAAGGTAAGGCTTGGCAAGTACTGAGACAAGCAATAGAAACTCTCTCTCTGTAAGACATTATCTTGTTGAGATGTACGTAAATTTCATTGTGTTTAGAAGAGCTGATTCGTTGAGAATTGTAGTGAATTACTGTTGCCGAATACTATTGCACCCTACTAATTAGGGTAGGTCTTCCTCTCAGGCAGACAGAAGTGACAGGAGGAAAGGCCTCCTCAACCATGCTCATTTTCCATGTCTGTCGAAAGGAAAACCATAGACTTACTAGAAACTGTATCAATTTCACTGAAAAACAGACTTGAGTTTAAGCTCATCCCTCTGACTGTCAGAGAAATATGAATTTCTTTTCAGAAGCCGGCTCTGGAAAAGAGTGACAGGCGTACGTGGAAAATGTATCTTTTTCTATAAAACTTGTACTAAATACCTAGAAAACTGGATATAGCCAATGGAATAATTTAGGTGCATCAAATGACTTGAACTCAAAGACCTAAGGACTTCGCTTTGAGGATGTTCATCCATGTTTTCGGTACTTACGAACCAAAGGTATCGCTTGATTTAATTCGAGTACATCTCATTACCCATGCTTATATAATCTCTTTTCATTTCGTTCAACTGCTGTTGTATATCTTTTACTATTTCTGACAGAGTTACATCAGTAGCAAACCTCAAAGATTCTATTTCTTCTTCCTGAACTCCAATTCCTTCTCCAAATTTTTCTTTGGTACCCTTCACTGCGTTCAGTGTAAAGACTGAATAAAATCTGGGATGAAAGAGATGATTCGAAACAGTTCTATCAGTTCTGCAAAATCAACAATTGTGCCAGATCTACAAAGTTGGGTAAAACTCTGTACTAGACCAATAGTGGCGCTTTTCGTTTCAAAAGTGTTAAAATGTCGAAACATTTTCAGAAATTCTGAAAATTTTCCAAATTTCTTTGCGACTACAGGTAGAATGACGTGGGCGTTCTATCGTAGCCGCTTAGCGGGCAAAAGAAAAGAACCGTGTGTTGACAGACTCAGCAAAAGAAATTTAACTCGTAAAGTACAATTTGAAGGGTATGTCCTGTGAGGAATTTTATTAGAGCTGTATTCTTCGAGATGCCAACGGCCTTGCCACAGTGGCAACGCTGGTTCTCGTCAGGTCACCGAAATTAAGCACTGTCGGGATTGGCTAACACTTGGATGGATGACCGTCTTGGTCTGTCGAGCGCTGTTGACAAGAGGGGTGCACCCAGCTCTTGTGAGGCCAATAGAGGAGCTACTTGACTGAGAAGTAGCGGCTCTGGTCACGGAGCCAGATAACGGCCGTGAGAGCGGCATGCTAACTACATGCCCCTCCACATATGTGGCCTGTGACGCTTATCGTCTGAGGGTGGAGTTTAGTTAAACTCTTCAAGACAAAACTTTAGTTCTTTTCTCGGCACTACATTCTCCTTAAAAATACACTTCAAGAGCAAACATACCTGGAAAAGATTGAAAATTATTTCAAGATAACTGCATTGCTTTTGTAGCAATTAAGTATCAATGTTAAATGCTATAGCAGATTTCCAGTGTATTACTTTCTGCTGATATTGAATTTAGAGTATGTTTACTTCTTTTATCCATAAGCAATTTATTGATAGCAAATTAAGTTGTCGGCCTTTTTAAATAACGACCTGCTTTTTGTGAAGTACTATCCCTCTTTTGATAATTTTGAGTTGGTAATCCTACTTGTAACAACCGTGGTACCCCTGGTCACCGTTTAACGCGTGATGCTTACCAACACTTGTATTTATTACAACGGCTGAGTACTGCTAATGCTTCACAACTTTTAAGTACTAGATGCTCAGCAACAAGCGAAGAAAATGAAAAGATAGAGTACCACTGTGGTGGCCAGACGGATAACACTGTTAAGGCTTTCGTTGCCACTTGTTGACAAACTGCCTGTTGGCTCCAGCCTCGGCTTCTTCGGGCGACGTTTGTTTGACGATTTTTCTGGCGTTTCGCCAACAGGAGTGGCTGGCATTGTCAGAGGTTCACCCTCCATTGCAATCCGCCACCAGCTAAAGAACAGGAGACAGATGCCAACGGGCAATTTTCCAAGGAGATAAAGCTGGTCTTATTCTTAAAGGATCTAGCGAAGGATCGAATATGTCGGTTATAGTGAAAAAGGAATTATAATAATTCCAATCCCAAAGAAAGCAGGTGTTGACAGATGTGAAAATCACCGAACTATCAGTTTAATAAGTCACGGCTGCAAAATACTAACGCGAATTCTTTGCAGACAAATGGAAAAACTAGTAGAAGCCAACCTCGGGGAAGATCAGTTTGGATTCCGTAGAAATATCGGAACACGTGATGCAATACTGACCCTACGACTTAGCTTAGAAGCTAGATTAAGGAAAGTCAAACCTACGTCTCTCGCATTTGTAGACTTAGAGAAAGCTTTTGACAATTTTGACTGGAATACTCTCTTTCAAATTCTGAAGGTGGCAGGGCTAAAATACAGGGAGCGAAAGGCTATTTACAATTTGTACAGAAACCAGGTGGCAGTTATGAGAGTCGAGGGACATGAAAGGGAAGCAATGGTTATCCATGGAGAAGAAATAAAAACTTTGAGGTTCGCCGATGACGTTGTAATACTGTCAGAGACAGCAAAGGACCTGGAAGAGCAGTTGAACGAAATTGACAGCGTCTTGAAAGGAGGGTATAAGATGAACATCAACAAAAGCAAAACGAGGGTAATGTAATGTAGTCGAAATAAGTCGGGTGATGCTGAGGGAATTAGATTAGGAAATGTGACACTTAAAGTAGTAAAGCAGTTTTGCTATTTGGGGAGCAAAATAACTGATGATGGTCGAAGTAGAAAGGATATAAAACGTAGACTGGCAATGGCAAAGAAAGCGTTTCTGAAGAAGAGAAATTTGTTAACATCGAGTATAGATTTAAATGTCAGGAAGTTGTTTCTGAAAGTATTTGTATGGAGTGTAACCATGTATGGAAGTGAAGCATGGACGATAAATAGTTTGGAATAGAGAGGATAGAAGCGTTCGAAATGTGGTGCTGCAGGAGAATGCTGAAGATTAGATGGGTAGATCACGTAACTAATGAGGAAGTATTGAATAGGATTGGGGAGAAGAGATATTTGTGGCACAACTTGACCAGAAGAAGGGATCGGTTGGTAGGACATGTTCTGAGGCATCAAGGTATCACCCGTTTAGTATTGGAGGGCAGCGTGGAGGGTAAAAATCGTAGAGGGAGACCTAGAGATGAATACGCTAAGCAGTTTCAGAAGGATGTAGGCTGCAGTAGGTACTGGGAGTTGAAGAAGCTTGCACAGGATAGAGTAGCATGGAGAGCTGCATCAGACCAGTCTCAGGACTGAAGACCACAACAACAGCAGCAGTGAAAAAGGAATTTCGTTTTAAACCGAATTTCACTACTGCAGTGTCACCGGCTAATGGCACAAAAATGAGAATCGTAATCAGCATAGAATGTAGATTCGGGCTAGGAGGAGGTCATGTTGGAGGTGAAAACGCGTGGATTACTTCAAGGAGCTTCTTGCAAGTATTAACCAGTCTGTATATAGGCGTTTATGTCCATGTAACTCCATACCAGTTGAGTAATGATCGAATACCTTAACACGTTGACTGCCGCAAAATTGTAGTGTTGAATGTTTCACAGCCACGCCAGACAAGTCCGTAAGCGAAAGGCTCTGTTCTGGCGACCAGCTGTCACACGGCAATAAACGTGTGAAATACTAAAGGAATAAACTGCATTTTGTGACTTAGTAAGACTACTGGGAGCTCATGTTCATAAGTCGCAACAAGCTGCAAGGTTGTGCACACACTTTGAGGTCCTTTCTTTGTTTCAACAGGCAGATTACTTTAGCAAGTCTATCTACATTTCAAATCATAATTAAAGCCGAACAGCTGAATGGTATTAGTGTGAATGTTTTATAGACAATGCGTTTCTGTTCTGACACAGGAAAGAACTCTGGTTGTCTTATCTTGGTTTTGACATGCACATAAAGTTGATGTTTTCATTAAATTAGCCGGTAAAGAACGACACGGTGTTCGAGAGAAGAGCATAAGAACAATGTGCAAATTGTGAATTGCTCTGGAAGAAAGTTACTGCTCTTGAAAAAAGTGCCATGCCCTTTGTGAATATTTTCACTTCACAAAATATTTTGCTTCACGAATAAGAAGGCAATTTTTTTCATTATTTAATTATAAAATGTATCTACCTATAGAGAAAAACCTTTAAGGAGACTACTTGTGCCGCGCGGTCTATGGCGCTGCAATCATGGACCGTGCGGCTGGTCCCGGCGGAGGTTCGAGTCCTCCCTCGGGCATGGGTGTGTGTGTGTTTGTCCTTAGGATAATTTAGGGTAAGTAGTGTGTAAGCTTAGGGCCTTCGCAGCTGTGTCCCATAAGATTTCACACACATTTGAACTTTTTTTTTTTTTTTTTTTTTTTTTTTTTTTTTTTTTTTTTTTTTTTTTTTGAGACTACATGCAACAAGTGCGAGTCCTAGTACCATGAGTCCCGGTATGGAAGAAATATTCGTTTCTCTTGTCCTATTCATAATTGTCATCCATGTCTATATAGTTTCAAAAGACTGCACATTTCTTTTAATATTCCGCAGCACATTATTTGTCTACACTGCATGCAAATTTTACTGTCAGTAAGCCTTTCGGAAGGTACTTGTTATGAGTATAGCGTTATATGGAAGTGAAACATGTATGACAAGCGGTTCAGCAGACAAAAAGAGTATATAAGCTTGCAAAATGTGCAGCTACAAGGAGAACGCTGTAAGTTATATGGATACATTGAATAACTAAGATTGAAGAGGTTGTTCTTGCGGTCTTCAGTTCGGAGACTATATGCTGCAGCTCCCCACACTACTCTGCCCTGTGTTAGCCTCATTATCTCCGAATAACTACTGCAACCTAAATCCATCTGAACCTACTCCATGCATTCATCCCTTTCCTTCCTCTAGAATTTTTACCCCCACACATTTCCCTCCAGTACCAAACTGATGGTTCGTCAATGCCTCAGAACGTGTGTTATCGATCAAGGCCTTCTATTTCCAAAGTTGTGCCATAAATTTATTTTGTATTCAGTGCCTCGTCATTCCTTATGCAATCTACCTATCTAATCTTCAACATTTTTCTATTGCCCCACAATTCGAAAGCTTCTATTGTCTTCGTCTCCGAACTCATTATCCTCACTTCTGTACTGGATTATACTCCAGACGAATACCTTCAGAAGACAGTCCAATACAAAATTTATATTCGGCGTAAAAAAATTCTCATTTTCAGAAATGCTTTCCCTGCTATTGCCAGTGTGGATTTTATCTCCTCTCTACTCCAGCCATCATCAGTTATTTTCCTGTGTAAACAGCAAAACTCATCGACTACTTTTAATGTCTCATTTCCCAACCTAACTCCCTCAGCATCGCTTGATTTAATTCGTATACATCTCATTACCCATGCCTAACTTTCGTTGATGTTCATCCTATAACCGTTTTTCATTTCCTTAAACTACTGTTGTATATATTTTGTTGTTTCTAATAGAATTACGATGTCATTAGCAAACCTCAAAGTTTCTATTTCTTCATCGTGCCTTCTACAAATTATCTTTGGTTCCCTTCACTGCTCGTTCAATGTAAATACTGAATAAAATCTGGAACAGGATATAACCCAGTTTCACTCCTTTCTCATCTACTGCATCCCTTTCGTGTCTTTTAATTCTTATAACTGCAGTCTGACTTCTGTGAAAGTTGTATATAACCTTCCGGTTCCTGTATTTTATCCTTGGTACCTTCAAAATTTCAAAGAATATATTCCAGTCGAGAGTTTCTCAGGCGCCGTGTCATGGCATATTAGTGCATCGCAAAAACATCTCAAGTGTGTCGCGTGATTTTTAACTTCTTCTAATCTCCAGTAGATAAAACATCTAAAACACAAAATGTTTATCACCAAATCGTTTCTTGGAGTAATAAATTTGTAAAATTTGTATCTCACACTCGTTCCATAATAAAAAATGTATTGTATGTACTTCGGTGTGCCCCAAATGAAGAAAAGTTTGAAAAATGCGGTTTCAGTCAAAAATGTACTGGGAATAAAGGAAATGTATTGTACAACTTGACTAAAATCTGGCAACATGAGTAACCTAGAAGCAGATATCCTCGAAGTAATGATGCAACTTAAATCACTTAATAAAAGCAAACTTTCCGGTTCAGACTGTATATCAATTAGGATCCTTTCAGTGTATACTAATGCGATAGCTCCATACTTAACAATCATATACAACCGCTCGCTCGACGAGAGATCCGTACCCAAAGACTGGAAAGTTGCACAGATCACAGGAATGTTCAAGAAAGGTAGTAGGAGTAATCCACTAACTTACAGGCCCATATCATTAACGTTGGTATGCAGCAGAATTTTGGAACATATATTGTATTCTAAAATAATGAATTAGCTCGAAAAGAACGGTCTATTGACACACAGTCAACAAGGATTTAGAAAAAACCGTTCTTGTGAAACACAATTAGCTCTTTACTTACACGAAGTGTTGAGTGCTATTGACAAAGGATTTCAAGCTGATACCGTATTTCTAGATTTCCGGAAGGCTTTTGGCACTGTACCACACAACCGGCTTGTGGTGAAATTGCGTGCTTATCGAATATCTTCTCAGTTATGCGACTGGATTCGTGATTCCCTGTCAGAGAGGTCAGAGTTCGTAGTAACTGACGGAAAGTGAACGAGTAAAACAAAAGTGATTTCTAGCTTTCTCCAAGGTAGTGTTATGGGCCCTCTGGTATTATTTGTCTACATAAACGATTTAGGACACAATCTGAGCAGCTGTTTCAAGTTGTTTTCAGACGGTGCTGTAATTTATCGTCTAGTAAAGTCATCAGACTATCAAAAGAAATTACAAAACTGTTTAGAAAGGATATCTGTATGGTACGAAAATTGGCAGTTGACTGTAAACAATGAAAAGAGTGGGGTCACCAACATGAGTGCTAAAAGAAATCCGTCGAATTTCGGTTATGCGATAAATCAGTCAAATCTAAAGGCCATAAATTCAACCAAATATCTAGGAATTACAATTACGAACAACTTACACTGGAAAAACACATAGAAAATGTTGTGGAGAAGGCTAAGCAAAGACTGCGTTTTACTGGCTGAACACTTAGAAAATGTAACATATCTACTAAGGAGACTACCTACATTAAGCTTATCCGCCCTCTTTTGGAGTACTGCTGCGCGGTCTGGGATCCTTACCAGATAGGATTAATGGAGTGCAACATCCCCATTGAAAAATTAATGAATTATTGTGTTGATAAACCTCTTACGTTATTTGATTTTCAAATAGCTGAGCAGAACTGAACGTACTCAGACATTTCTCTCTTTACTTATTCTGATCAACACTAAACTAACACACAATATTTTTAGCGCAACGCAATCTGACTTTCAATGATCCCTACAAAAGAATGGCTCTGACTAACAATAACCTATACCTTTCATGAATCACTTACCTCACAAAAATCTTCGTTACTCGAACTACTGCAATACAGCGAGCGCCAATACTACCAGCTAAATAAAACATTCTAACTACTGAAGGCACTAACTACTGATCGGCATAGTTAGCAAATGAAAGATTTTTATAGAGAACAAACAATGTATTTACCTTAATAATGTTCAAAAGTCCTCATACGTATATCTGTTCATGATATCCAGTATTACAAACTTACTCTTTCTGATGAACACACGTCCAGATAGTCCGCTCTCAGAATTCTGCCATCTCTCTCCCCACATCCACCACTGCTGGCGGCTCACCTCCAACTGCGCAACGCTAAGCGCTGTTCACATCCAACTGCCCAACACTACAATAGCAAATATTCCAACAATGCCAACCAGCCACAGATTGCACAGAGCACAGTCAGTAATTTTCATACAGAGCGCTACGTGGCGTTATCAACATAAAAACCTAAACAGCCTACTTACAGGAGTATATCGAGAAAGGTAATAGAAGAGCATCACGTTTCATGTTCCTGTATGACAATGACATACAGGATTTGGGGAGGGGGTCATTAAAACAAAGGCGTCACGAAGTTTGAAACACCAACTTCCTCCTCCGAATGCGAAAATATTTTGTTGATGCAGACCTGCATAAGGAGAAACGATCATTAGAATAAAATAAGGGAAATCAGAACTCGCACTAAAAGAATTAGATGTTCATTTTTTCCTCGCGCTGCACAAGAGTGGAGTAATAGAGAATTATTGTGAAGGACCCTCTGCGAGGAAGGTACAGGGGGGCGCACGAAATGTGTTACCAATTCTTTCTTTCACAATTTACGACGCACGTTAGATATCCCGCTGGGATCTCTACATCAGTACTAGTAGAGCTTAGAAAAACAAATGAGTTACGAAATGACGTGTAATTCACGATACTGCCGCTAGGAGACTAGTAAGCAGCAATGGCTGACGATGGAAGACTGACGACATAGCAACGATCCGCAATTGTGTTACTTTTTCATGAAACGAAATGCCTTGTTGTGACTCACAGGCGTCTTCGACAACAGTTTAGCACACGATCGGCCCCTTGCAAGAAGACCATCCACAGGTTGTATGATAAATTTGTACAGGAAGGAACAGTATTGGAAGCGAAGCGACCTCGGTCTAAGGCTGTTTGTTCGCCGGAAAATATTGAAGCGGTACGAGTTGCTGTACAGAGATGTACCGGGAAATCGTGTAGAAAGGCAGCAGTGCAACTGCGAATATCCAGACGCTCCGTTTAACACATTCTTAAAAGTGACCTCCATATGTATCCATACAAGATGACCTGTGCACGGAAGAACACAAACTGCAGAGACTACCGTTTGCTCAGTGGGCGGAGGATAGGGAAGAAACTCTCAACAACGTTTGGTTTTCACACGAGGCTCATTTTCATTTAGACAGTGTGGTTAACAAACAAAATGTACGATTTGGGTCACTGAAAACCCACAAGGGCTTCATGAGCGTCAACATTATGCTCTGAGGATTACAGCAATTTCCAGTCACCGACTTCTTCTTTGAAGAAACTGTGAACATCGAGCGTTATTTGAGCATGCTTCGCAATAGCTTCATTCCACAACTTCTTGCTACTGCCTTGCCCTTCAACACGTAGTGGTTTATGCAAGATGGAGCAAGGTCACATACTGCAGACACTGTGTTGGAGTTTTTACACGAGCATTTCGACATGCGGATCATTTCACTCAATTTCCAGGTTGCTTCAATGACGGTCAAAATTGGCCCCACAATAGTCCAGACCTCAATCCATGTGACTTTTTTCTTTGGGGGTACCTAAAGGAAAATATTTTCCCGAAACGTCCACGTGATCTAATGGAGCTCAGAAGACTTATTCTTCAAGCTTGCAGTGAAATTACGGAAGACATGTGACGTAGGGTAATCACTAACTTCAGTGAAACTTCCTGGCAGATTAAAACTGTGTGCCGGATCGAGACTCGAACTCGGGACCTTTCCCTTTCGCGGGCAAGTGCTCTACCAACTGAGCTACCCAAGCACGACTCATGTCCCGTCTTCACAGATTTACTTCTGCCAGTACCTCGTCTCCCACTATCCAAACTTTACAGAAGCTCTCCCCCAGGCTGTGGCTAAGCCACGTCTCCGCATTATCCTTTCTTTGTGCATGGTTCGCAGGAGAGCTTCTGTAAAGTTTGGAAAGTAGGAGACGAGATACTGGCAGAAGTAAATCTGTGAGGACGGGGTGTGAGTCGTGCTTGGGTAGCTCAGTTGGTAGAGCACTTGCCCGCGAAAGTCAAAGGTCCCGATTTCGAGTCTCGGTCCGGCACACAGTTTTAATCTGCCAGGAAGTTTCATATCAGTGCACACTTCTCTGCAGAGTGAAAATCTCATTCTACTAGCTTCAGTGTTCGTTTGAAGAAAGTTAGGAAACGAAATGGTGGACATATTGAGCATGTAGTATGTATTGTAGCATGTATTGTAGCATGTATTGTAGCATGTACTGTAGTATGTGTTCCTATCAGATTGTATTGACAATAAAGTTTATATTCAAAAACAAAACGGTAACACATTTCGTGCGCCACCCTGTAAGTGTGATTTGCAGAGTATACATGTAGATGTAGATGTAGAAAAGATGAAATCGATTTATACGAAAAATCCTGATGCATCTGGAGTGGAGGGAAATGTGGCGGTAAAGTGTGGAGGGTGACCAAGGCTTGACGGCAATAAGCAGCTTTAAGGGGAATTCATACTGCAGTAATTATTCAGAGCTGAAGGGTGTTGCACAGCACAGCCTAGGGAGTACAGCTGCGTCAAAGAGTCTTTGCACTGAAGACAACGATGTGTTACACGGTTAGATTCCTCAGAATAGCTCGAATTCTAGAACTTGGAAGTCACTGAGGGCTCCCATCACGAAATGGTTTCAGCTCTCCTCCCGGAGCCAGATCGCCCGTTGGGCACGCTGTGTGCGCGGATACGGAAGGTCCATCGGCGTAATCAGCGTGGACAGTTTGTTTACCTGCGGCTGCTCGCAGGTGGAGAGAGCCGCGAGCCGACGTCGGCGGTGTGGCTAGTAGGTCGCGGGTGGGGGAGGGGGAGGGGGACGGAGTGGGGGCTGTGTTCCTCCAACTTGTCCTACAAGAGCGGTCGACACGGGAGGCGGCGCTCAGTTGTGACCAGAGAGACAGGCAGGCCGGAGATGGAGGCCCACACGTGCAAGCTGCTGCTGCGGCTGCTGCTCGCAGTTGCCGCCCTCGGTGAGTCCAAGCCGCCAGCCGGGGCCTGCGCCAGTGTTCCCGTACCATCCGCCCCACAGTTACCGTACCGTCACGCGGTCGCCCTAGCCACCCGCTCTGTATCCCAACGTATGAGACAAGCTTAGGACTCAGTGCTTGACAATGAGGGAGCTAAACTAGAAGGGTGAAATCTGCAATTGAAGCCGACTCATGGAACCTGGCATAGGATTACGTAAAGATAGTTAACTGCTCATTCCCTTCTTTCTGGAGACGTGGGATTCGAAGCCCCATCCATTCTCCACCACTTATATTTTTCGTTATTTTCGTAAACCAGTGCAGATGAATAATTTGGCAATTTCTTCGGAAGCGTTGTATACTGGGCTGCGAATGTTCCATAGAAAGGAAGATAACATGGGGTGTGCCCCAGGCAACCGTAATAGTCCCTATAATATTCATAATATACAAAACCACTCGATCAGAAAGGATTAGCATCACTGTATGATGGCTCGCTAACGATTCTGGTGCGTACAGTGAGGCGTCGTCGTTGGACTAACGTTCGGAGTTGCAAAAAGCTTGGACTAAAATTCAGTTTTGTGTAATGAATGGCAACTCCCTTTAAATGTAGATAAATTTAATACAATGTTTATAAAAAAGAGAAATAACCCATAATATCTGGTTACAAGATTAGTGCTGAACATCTTCAGCATTTCACATAATGTAAGTATATGGGGTAAAAGTAAGAAGTGATATGAAATGAAACGATCTCGTAAAATCAGTATTAGGCGAATGGAAGTCTTAGTTGTACTGGATGGGGTCAGTGGAAATCCATTGCATCTGTAAAGGGATCTGCTAGTGCGACCAATTCTAGAGTACTGGTGCAATGTTCGGAGTCCTTATCAAATTGGCACGACAACAATCGAACGGATTCACGAGCGCGATTTTAGGATCGTAATAGGTCTCTATAGCTCATACGAAAGTGTAACGGAAATACTCGGTGAACTTAAAAGGGGATCTTTGGAAGAAAGATCCCCATTGGATCAATTTGGAGAAACTGTATTCGAAGAAGACCGTGCTACCATTATGTTTCCACCGTCATATATCTCACGTAACGGTCATGAGAATAAGATAACAGAGATCAGAGTGCGTACAGAGAGATATGGATTGTCATTTTTTCGTTCCTCAGCTTGCGTCTGCAGAAGAAAACAAAACCGATGACACTGGTGCGATGTACCCTGTGACATTCACTGTACAGTCGCTTGTAGAGTACATGTAGACTTAGATGTAGAGAAGTAACTTTTAGCCCTCCCTCCAAGTTCCATAGTTGAGCAAGTGCTCTGTTTCTAATGACATGAACATTAACGCCGCAATAAGTTCTATCATCACCCTTTCTTCTATACTTCAGACAGCGCATTATCTCAACATCTCCGTCCTAACATTAAGAATATGAAGTACCTAAGCAAAGTGGCCTACTTTAGCACAGAATTTTTAGTAATTTCGACAGTTCTTGGAACTTTGTAACCCACTGATTTAGCTTCTTTATGTTTGTTTGGTAATCAAATACTGTAAGGTCACAGCTCTGATTCACACACTGTTTTTTCTTTCCTTTCGCCTATAAAATTACGGGACATGTGTACAAATATCAATGGGGTTCCTTTATATTTGGAACAGCTATTTTGTCACTCAGCAAAGTGCAGATAAAAATGCCTGCACAAATTGAAACAGACCGTCTCATACACAGATAAATGTAAAACCGAGATATCGGTCTCGTAAACATTCTCGGCAAAATCTAAAATGTTCGTATCTATGATTATACATTTAGCTTCTAACGTACCTCGCCCAGAAACCACAATACCCACTCATGATGGCACTAATGTACCGAAACTCGCGTAGGTAAGGGCAAAATAGAGGAAACCGTGTTTTACTCCAAGTGGTGATATCAAAGTATTTCCGTTGTGTAACGTACTTGCCACCAACACTGAGTGGCCATGCCATAGTTCCACTTTCTCTTTTTTACTCTTCGGTACGACGTAGCTTGCAACAGGTTGTGTTCTCATCACGGTTATATTCAATGAAGAGTAGTTTGTGAAATGATTTTGTATCACTCTTCTGCCATGTTGTAGACAGCACGGAAACTGCACGAATTGCAGCCCTTATATTAGCTTCCTGTTACTGCAGGAAGGAAATTCCTTGAATATCATAATTTGTCGCATTCATCATAGTACGCTAACACGCGAAATTTCATCTTCGGTAACTGTGACTATGTGCAGAGAATTCACTATTTAAAATCACTGTATACGTATGGGGAATTCTTTGCATCGACTAAATTTTCCATTGCTACGATATCGCAGAAGCATATACTGGAGAAAATAAATGGAAACTAGTTTTAGGCGCAACTATCACAAGACCCTGAAATACAGGCACTACATGCCTTTAAAGGTGTGATAAAGGAAATGGATGGTGAGAGTTTGAAGATCTGGTGTCATCGATGTCATTTAGAAGACAGGTGCAGCGTAGCTGCACAATTTCACAGGGATTTACTGAAAGCAGCATCATGTAGGTCTCTTAAAGTGATTTGAGGAAACCATTCGAAGTCGTAACTGAAGAATCTTTAACAGGAACAGTATGATTATATACCGTATTATTTTCAGATCAAACACGTATGTTATCTGTCAGTCTAATTCCAAAACATGTAACAGAACGGCGTATTTTTTTCGAGAAGATGTAGAGGAAATTAACCCAGAGAAATGTGTCTCATACCATAACAAAGTTCTGGGAGGGAATAGTATCAAAAAGGATAATGGCGACTGCTGCTGGGTCTCTTCCTGTTCCAGGTTCCTGTGCAATTATTTTATGTTCCTATTACATAAGGCACTCAACTTCATCATACACGAAATGTATTCGGAAGCCAGTAGTACCGGAAATAGTGACCAGTGAGAAAATCGATCATTACTGATTGTCAGTATAAGTTATGTCTAAGATCTGTTTGATGGAATTGCCTTAAGTAGCTAATATATCCTTAGTCAACAACTGAATAAAAGTAACTGTTAATTGGATTTTTCGGAAAATGAAATAATTCTCTGTCTTCGTGACCGTGCTATATGAAACATTTCATGTTTTTTTGTGAATCTATCAGTTTTTTTCAGTGGCTGATCCGGAGCTACCTTTCGCATTTTACATATTTGAAACACACATTTTTATTTAAATCCTCACAGAAAAGGGATAGGCACTAAGCACACATCATGTTGCTGGAACCATTCAGCAGACACAACACGAAACTAAAACTGAAATGTAGCCATCAAAAACTATAAGACACTTCTTGTTCACCAAAAATTGCTTCGGACCTTTTTTTTTGATTCATCTGGACCAACAGCAGTTGGACATCTGAAGGCTACCAAGCAAGACTCGGTAAAGCAGCTGTATTAGACCAAAGGCTTCCTCTGAGGAAAGTTACCACTTGTGTAGTGTTGCTGTAGTCAATTAAGTTTTCCAATAAGTCTGAAACCCCCTTCTACAGACTGTTTGATGATCCACAGCGAGTAGGTAATGTGAGACGTCATTTACGATAAACATTTTCCGGTGTATGGAAATGTTGTTGGAGAGGACACTACCATGTAATATGACAAGAGCACCACGATATTCTTCGGTATTTTCGACAGGCTTACGTAAGCAGCTACAGGAACCTGTCACTAATTTCTCAAATCCCTGACGACAGAAACCTGATCTTCAAAAGTTGAAGCGATGTCAGACCTCTACTTTTCCAGTTGATCGTATTCTTTTCACTTCCAGAATCAAACATGCACTCTGCAGCGGAATGGGAATTTAAACGAGGTTTGTGTCCCTCTCCGGCACACTGTTAGAGCTGTGAAACAAAATTTTCGTTTACTGTTTGATGCTCAAGCATTAAGATTTTGATATACTGTTTTTTGCTAAGCCAAGCAAGACCAACAACGGAACAGTTCATTCGAAAAGATCGGACATATAAATTGTCTCGTCCTTGTGCAATACGAGCTTACGTTCCGTCTCAAATGCACATTAAACCCTAAAATGACATCCTTTAAAATGTTATATATCTATCGTAGAAAGGCAAAACTATGTGCATCAAGCCCCTTATTCACACATTCCATACTGCTTATATTCAACTCACCTTAGAGATATGTGTAAGTTAGTATGAGTAGAAACGAAAATTAACTTAGCTAGTAAACACTGGGTTCCTTTCAGGCAGTTCTTTCGTAATGCTAAACGTGACGTTATGAACTGCTCCATGATTGGAGAGCGTTGCTTCTCCGCACCTATGTAATGAACTGATGAGTGACCGTTTCACTTACTAAAAAGTTCTCACTCCACTTAAGCAAAATAAATAACTTTTTAGCAACCGGACCGATTTTTCACAAAATTAGTTTAGTGAATGTACAGCGATGCACTCATTAGCAAACTTGGGAAGCGGGAAGCCGACATAGCTACCCACTGTAGTGACTAACAAGGGAACCTCCCCATCGCACCCCCCTCAGATTTAGTTATAAGTTGGCACAGTGGATAGGCCTTGAAAAACTGAACACATATCACTCGAGAAAACAGGAAGAAGTTGTGTGGAACTAGGAAAAAAATAAGCATAATAAACAAACTGAGTAGTCCATGTGCAAGCTAGGCAACATCAAGGTTAATGTGAGCTCAGGAGCGCCGTGGTCCTGTGGTTAGCGTGAGCACCTGCGGAACGAAAGGTCCTTGGTTCAAGCCTTCCCTAGAGTAAAAATTTTAACTTTTTATTTTCAGACAATTATCAAAGTTCAGGCACTCACACAAAATCAACTTCGCTCTCCAAAATTCCAGGACATGTTCAGATTTGCTTGGACATATGCAGGATTTGACGGTCTACACACGGAAAAATTTGAAAACATTAAAAACATATGTTTTGACAGAGCACAGGAAAAACTGAGCGACTGTGAAACTGTTGCATTCATTTGTTGCAGTTTATGTGACAAACTCTTATGTTTTCATCACTTTTTAGGGAGTGATTATCACATCCACAAGAAAACCTAAATGGGGCAAGGTAGAAGAAGCTTTTTACCAATTCTCCAAGTGTACAAGTTAGGTGGGTCGACAACATATTCCTGTCATGTGACGCACATGCCGTCACCAGTGTCGTATAGAATATATCAGACGTGTTTTCCTGTGGAGGAATCGGTTGACCTACGGCCTTGCGATAAAATATTTTCGGTTCCCATTGGAGAGGCTCGTCCTTTCGTCTACTAATCGCACGGTTTTGCGGTGCGGTCGCAAAACACAGACACTAAACTTATTATAGTGAACAGAGACGTCAATGAACGAACGGACAGATCATAACTTTGCGAAAATAAAATCTTCACTCGGGGGAAGACTTGAACCAAGGACCTTTTGTTCCGCAGCTGCGCACGCTAACCACAGGACCACGGCGATCCTGAGGTCACATTGCCCTTGATATGGCTTATCATGCGGATGGAATTGTCAGTTTGCATATTTTGCTTATTTTTTTCATAGTTCCATACAACTTCTTCCTGTTTTCTCGACTGATCTGTGTTCAGTGTTTCAAGGCCTATCCACTGTGCCAACTTATAACTAAATCTGAGGGGGGTGCGATGGGGAGGTTCCCTTGTAAGCTGAACATTGTGACACTACAGCGTGAAGATCGTTGTACCATGTTCTTTGAATCGCTGCTGCCAGAAACTGGTATAGTTCTATAAACAGCAAGTGTGCATGCGCAAACATGCTTGAGTGTGCAGGATAAATTTGCGCAATCATCAGGACTGTGCAAGCAGTTTGATGATCGCATTTCATTTATATATGTTTGTACAAGCGTTCATGGGTGCGCATGCCTGAGCGTGCGTACCAAAAACAGAGAGGCTTGTGTAAGCACTCGTCAGTGACTTGATTTAATTTTTATTTGGACATATGAAATCACATTCTGTACAAAAATTGTTCTGTAATGTGGGACAAGCCGAGGAGAAGGAAAACAGCAATAGCGTGAATAGTTAATATGGAAATATTATTTTCGTTTCTTTCACAACTCTTTACTCCACATGTCACGTTTCCTCTTTTGTTTTTATTTCGTAACACAAGCATAAAGGCTGCCAAAGTCATTGCATCGTCATTTGAGCTCGACATTTTCTTGTAATCAAGCTGATGTTTGTACAGGCAAGCTTGAACAGCGTGGAGGCGCGAAGAATTTGAGCATGTTTGCGCAAGCATGTTTGTGAAACATGCAGTTACGTGTGTGGCCGCCTTAACGTCTCATGCCACAATCCTAAAATGATGAAGACAACATATTTGTTGCACAGTCAACACTGAACATTCAGTCACAGGTTTTATACGGCATGGTTTCACGACGACAACGTCGCCATTCTTCAAATGTTTCCGTTCAAGATCCCCGAGCATTTCTGTTAGCGTGTGGGCTATACGGACTTTTTCGAACCTAGCATTTTATCTCTGTATTCGTTCGGCCTCTGACGTGGGTCTACTTTACAAAGATCCAGAACGCTGCACCAGAATTTAGAAGCAGAGGAAGAAGAATATTAGGGTGTAACGTACCGTCGATCACGTGATCATTAGAGACTGAACACATTCTGAGAAGTGAGAGAGATGTCGAAATAAATCGACCGTGTTACAATCAACGGAACCACCTCAGTATCCAGCTTAAGCAGTTGAAGAAAATTAGGAAAAACCTCGATCTGGATGGCTGAACGGACATTTGAGCCGCTGTCCTCCCAGTGCGAGCCCAATGTTTTAGAACTGCACCACATCGCTGGGTGCCCAACAGCACTTAGACTAGATTCCATTGACGCCTTGTATGTAAGCCCCTTTAAAGATACACCATTCTTTCGAAGAATCCTCGAGAGTAATTTACGTCTTGCAACCGTCATTTCTACTACTCATTGTACGAGTCCGTCCTTGATCATACTGGTACGTACCACTGCCACTAGGTATTGATAATACGTGAGAGGTTCCAGAAATTAACCACTAATCATAGTACCAGATACCTTTGGCTTCTTTTTCTTGTCCATAGGCAATGTACTGCGTTTATCTACATTAAAAACGAGCTATGTTTTAGCAGGAAAGTTAACTAAGGAGAAATTTGGAAACGTAATTATAATTCAAGAAGAGGGAATTCGCAGCACAGTGTGGTCGTGAAAACAGAAGACGGAACAGGTACTATTGCGTAAACCTTGAAATGCAGAAGAAGAAGAAATTGAAGAAGTAGAAGAGACAGCATGATAACTGTGTCAGAGTTGGCAAGGGACTTAGAACATTTGTTCAACGAAGTGGATTGTGTCCTGAGAAAAGATTATAAGGTGAACATAAATAAAAGTAAAATAAGGGTGCCGGCCAGTGTGGCCGAGCGGTTCTAGGCGCTCAGTCTGGAACCGCGCGATCGCTACGGTCGTAGGTTCGAATCCTGCCTCGGGCATGGATGTGTGTAACGTCCTTAGGTTAGTTAGATTTAAGTAACGAAACTTCCTGGCAGATTAAAACTGTGTGCCGGATCGAGACTCGAACTAGGTGCCCGCGAAAGGCAAAGGTCCCGAGTTCGAGTCTCGGTCCGGCACACAGTTTTAATCTGCCAGGAAGTTTCATATCAGCGCACACTCCGCTGCAGAGGGAAAATCTCATTCTAGGTTTAAGTAGTTCTACGTTCTAGGGGACTGATGACCTCAGATGTTAAGTCCCATAGTGCTCAGAGCCAAAACAAGGGTACTGGAGTGTATTCAAACCAGGTCAGGTGATTCAGAGGGAATTAGATTAGGAATTTATGCGCTGATAGTAGTAGACAAGTTTTGCTTCTTGGGCAGCTCGAATGCTTCTCTTTGTGTTGTTCAGCAGGAGTAGAGTATATTCATTCACTACTTCTTGTCATCATTATTTTCACCACCAACGGTACATATATATATATTCTGAATTGTCGTATCGTCTTTCCCCTGTAGAGATGGATTATATATAGTGGCTTACGTGTCCATTCATCCATCTCAACAGAACGACAGTTTTTTACAATTCAGAAGATTCATGACGGACAAGCCGTATCCTGGTATGACGTTACATAGGCCTTGACTAGACACGTGGTGCCATACAAGCGATTTTAGTGTCAGTTAGGGGCAAAAACTGTAGAGGAAGATAGATACTCGGATAGAACCAGGAAATAATTGAAGATGTAGGTTGCAACTGCTGCCCTGAGATGACAAGTTTGGCACAGGAGATGAATTAGCGGTGGGCCGCATCTAACCAGTCAGGTGACTGATGACTCAAAAAAAAATTACAATACGAATGAGGACAACACAACACCAAGTCCCCAAGTAGGGAAAATCTCCGGTCCGGCCGGAAATCGAAAAAAAACTGTCATTGCAAACTGCCGCGCTGGCCCCGTAGCTACCGAGGGGGATCGATAATCATACGAAACAGTGAAAATCAAAATTTTATTGCCCTTGTAAGGCGTTAGATAGGCGACCAGCGACTACGACCTGGTGATTGTTTCAACAGTTTAGTAAGACAGACGTTACCTGAAGATGAGAGCCAGGTCTCGAAACACGTTGTCCGACTTGCGATCTTACCACGAATTTTGAATGTTTGAACAAAATATTAATGTTTTAGTAACGACACTAACACTATACACTCACTCGCAACAGTGCAGTCTACTGTAAAAACAACAACCACTAAGTGCTCCTCTTTGCGGCTATAGACTCTCTGAGAGCGGCACGCGTGGGAAATGGCTGGTCAGCCTGTGACGTGCCAGGTCTCACGCCGGTTCCCTCGCAGCCGTTAAGCGGTCCTGTTTAGCGCACCAACCGAGCGTCGAACCCGACCGCTCAAGGTCCCGCCTAGCGGTAAGAGTGCGGTAGGCGTGCGCAGAATTCCGCCCCGCCCCGGGCGAGCCGCAGGCGGCGTCTCGCCTGCATTCGTCCGACGGGGACGCCTTTTCCTTCGACTCCGGCCGGCCGCACCCCTCGCGTCCATCAGCGGAGCCATTCCTCACACTGCCGGCCCGCGATGTTAATTGGGACGTCGAAGGCAGTTCTCGCAGCGCTAACCCACAGAGCCTCTCGCAGTTACGCGACGCGCACCAACTTTCTCCGGCGTATTGCTCGGCGTGCCGCGGCGAAGAGAAAAGAAAATTCGACGGCAGTCGCAAAGAGAAGAGAAGACACGGCAGGGCAGCTTTCGCACGCCGCGATGCCTCGGCGCCGGGAGACGCCAAGAAACCTAGCTAGCGGTGCCGCTCGTGGCTTTCGCGGTCGCTGGCGTTTTTGTCGCGCGACTGACTGCACGAAACCGACAAGCAGCCAAGGTCTCGGCCAGCCCGCAACCTCATTTCCACCCAGCTCACACTGTTTCCTCATTAGTGCGCTGATTCCATGCTTGCCTCGTAAATCCAGTTCCCAATACACTAAAACGATAGTCATCACAGCGAAATTCCTCCGCAGAACCTCACGATTAGATGACACCAGTATGCCCTCCCGAACCCCCGACTCTTCAAAACATCGAACTCCAATGCATACAAAGCTTCAAACGTATAACCACATTTTAAATGAATTGATGTGTTTTCCTTTGCATGGTCTGTAGGGCTGAATCCTTTCAATACTCCGTAGGCTATAACAGAAAACGTTCAGAAAAGGTTTGAAATTATGCTTAAAGTTTATTGGAAGCTGGGTAATTTGCACTCTGTTTTAAGAAAACTGAGTTTTCCATGCATTTTGACGCTTAAAACGTCATATCTCCTTCACTATGTGCCGAACACTGACATAATTTTTCCAGGTTAATTCAGTAATGTATGTGGATATCATATGCAAAATGTGCTGCATGTAGAGTTATTGGTAGAGAAGTAATGCCGCGCGGGATTAGCCGAGCGGTGTAAGGCGCTGCAATCTTTGACTGTGCGGCTCGTCCCGGCGGAGGTTCGAGTCATCCCTCGAGCGTGGGTGTGTGTAAACTTAGGGACTGATGACCTTAGCCGTTAAGTCCTATAAGATTTCACACACATTTGAACTTTTTTTTTTATTTTCGAGAGATGTAATGAATCAAAGCGTCATTCCCGGAGATCTACTGGACCGCGAAAATATAGTAAGCGATAAAAATTTTTTCTTTTCATTATTTTGTGGTGGCGCATCAGTGCGGAAAAGCTTCGAAAAAGTTTGAAATTGTGTGTATAGATCTGTGGAAGTCGCTATGTGTTCTCATCCTCAGACACTGGATGAATATAGTCTGTTTAATTTGCATGCTGTGAGCTACTTTGCTTCGAGACGTGTACACTTTAATACTCGTCTCATTGTGTTAAAGCTTTAATGTATGATCATATCTCTTAATGAGTAGATTATGACAGCATTTTAAGTTTTTAAATAAAGTCTGTAATCATATGAAACAGTAAAAATTAAATTTTTGTTGCCCGTGGAAGCCGTTAGATACGTAACCTACAAATGGAACCGAGTGACTGTTTCAGCCGTTTTGTAAAACCGACCTGTAGCTATTTAATATTACTTTATGTTCCCTAATTAGTTTTCGTGTCATTTCAGGCTCGCTTTCTAGTGTGGCGTACAGAAGGTCAAATTTACATAATCATCTGATTCATTTGAAGTTGACTGAGAAATGGCTCGAAAGTTAATTGGTAAAAATAAAGCAATATTTCAAAAAGGGGCAGTATAGGTTACATTTAACATGCAGTCACTGTGTTCAAAAGTATCCATAATGGATAAATTTAAGCTCTCGATTTTTTAAAAGTATCTTTCACTATCTAGGCTGCTCGAGTAATGATCCATCTTAAGTCAGTGATTTTCCAACCAAACAGCAGCTGAGCAGCTAGTTAGACAGAGGAAGTCCTAATTGGTAATATTTGAGAGCCGTTTACCACTTCCGACATTTGCCTTGCAGCTACAGAAATCCTCCCGTAAACCTTGGTCAGGTCCAAGAGTTGGGAATTATATTTAGTTTCTGCCAAACAAACAATATGAAAGTTTGGTCTTTTTGACAGTGCATTTGTTTAAAAGTGTACAGTGCTAAGTCGATGACTAGCTCAAGATGTGCAGTGTATCTGCTATGGATTCATTTCCCAACAAAATCGAATTCGCACTATCCCTAAAGTCCCAATGACGTCAGGTCTACAGGATTTGAACAAAAACCATAAGCATCGACGAAATGTTGTGTGCTGTTCTTTTTGACATCCAAAATATTCAGCCCCCATACGTATCGATGCTAGAAATCCTCCAGTAGTTGAACGCGATGTCTCCCAAAGAAACTGTTCCAATTCCATCACAAATGCACTGGAGGGTAACGATCTCAAATTTGTGTTCTCAGAATAAACCACAATTAGAGAAGACTGTTATTTAATCTTCTCGCCCAAACTCTTGGACCTATACAGCCCTTTAAGTGAGACTGGATTCGCGTTTTGAAATATGTGATACAGGAGTACAGTGTCTTAAGTCTCTGAATGAACGTTTTCGCCTGGAATGGTTTAGCAGCTGTTACTAATTACATCTCCTTCTATTTCTTAGTAAACAATGTACAGAATGAAAATAAAACTACGTGTACCAAATTTTAGAGTGTTTAGAGGAGATGAAAAACACATCTTTTATGTGACAGAAATGTCCCAGTTCCCCTCATGAAGGTTTGGATCACAATGCTAAGGTTTGGATCACAATGCTGAGATACTAACGTATGATAAAAGGTACAATACGAAAGATAACGTCATGATTTAGAGAAACGATACAGTTAGATGAAGGAGAATGCCATCGAAATAAAATAGTATGAAAATCCACTCTACAGCTCACAAGAAGTTTGGCTGAAGAACGAACGCAGTATTCTCTACGTAACCTTCGCTTAAAGTACTGTAGAGTCACAAGTGCAGCCACTCTGCAAAGAGCCTAACAATCTTAGCGTGTCAGGCCAGTATCATTCCTATCCTTATTGCCAGCATATTGGCAAATTACAGCTAGTCTGCAAAACAGATGCCATACAGGACGCATATCCGTGTATTATTCGAGGTTGTTACAGATTTATAGATAGGCTATCTGAAAGCAAATAGGACAAGGTAATTAAAATTAGGGCCCTACTGAAACGATGGAGACCTTTATGGGCAGGTACTGAGGAAAATTAACACTGTCGGCAATATGAAGCTATAAAATATCAACAACAGGCATTCATTGAGGAATATCGATGAGCTAAGGATTGTAAAACTGAGAATGAATAGGTAGGGAAGCTGCTCCAGAAAAACGCTGTAGATTGAATGAGAAGATATTAACATACATTTCCTGCCGATAATTTCATAGCAATTTGCAGTGTAAACAGATGTCTTGATGAAGACACGAACCTACGGCCTACATCTTTTTACTACCGTATTTCCGGACCTAGGTTCCCTATCACGTTCTGCAACTTTCTTCTCCGCCGACATCCCTAAAATATGCCCCATAGCCGACACCCAGTACACGAGATATATCAAATGTAATGGATTCCTATCGGAGGGATGCGTCCGAAACAGCCCTTACTCGATACCAGGGATGTCAACCAGTGCACTACACAACAAATCACTGCGGTCTCTGAATTTTGACACCAAAATTTCTCAAATTGTATAAACGTTTTCTTCGTTATTTCTTTTAACGAACTTACGACCATGACCCGTCCTCTCGATATATTTCAGCCTCCTCTGTTGCGGCAGTGGTTACATCATCCACCTGACCATCAGCAGGTAACCGCAGGGTAAAGAAGAAAAGTATGAAATGAGTAACGGAGAACGTACCGCTATGCAAATGTTATAAGCCTGAAGTGTAAATGGCAGCCGGGAAGCCGCCTACGACCAGTCGAGCGACTGAATGGCCATGACACGCATCACCCTCTATAAGGCAGGCCGTTCTTAGAACTACGGCGACCGAGACATTTACGCGACTCTGCTCGTGTTTACTGTCCTTGCTTAATTTCGTTTCTTTGGTAATCTTGAAGCAAGAACAGAGATTTCGTATAACAATGCGGAAAATGAAAAGAGCATCAAAATGCTGTATATATATCTCGTTCATACTATGAAATAACTGCAGTAGTGCTGAAACTGTGTCGAAAGAAAAATTAAGTTTAACATGACGCTGAACATTTAATCTCCATATATAGAGCATATCCTGCAAAACATAACACTCCTTTTAGTTCGTAAATGGTTCGAGGTAACAGAAACGTGCTTTTCGGCAAATGATAGTATACAAATAAGCACGTAATTTTTCATATACGTAATCCCCTTAACCGCTGTACTTGCCGAGATACTGGAATGAGAATTATTTTTTAAACATAACGATATACACTTATCAGACAGAACATTATGACCAATTACCTAATAGCCGCGGCGCGGATAACTGCGGCGACGCATCGTGGCATGGAAGCAATGAGGCCTTGTAGGTCGCTGGAGGGAGTTGGTACCACATCTGCACACACAAGTCACCTAATTCAAAAAATGGTTCAAATGGCTCTGAGCACTATGGGACTTAACTGCCGAGGTCATCAGTCCCCTAGAACTTAGAACTACTTAAACCTAACTAACCTAAGGACATCACACACATCCATGCCCGAGGCAGGATTCGAACCTACGACCGTAGCGGTCGCGCGGTTCCAGATTGTAGCGCCTAGAACCGCTCGACCACTCCGGCCGGCTCACATAATTCCCGTAAATTCCTGGGAGGGGGATGATGAGCTCTGACGCTACGTTCTATCACATCCCAGATGTGATCGATCGGGTTCAGATCTGGCGAGTTGGGGCGACAACCCATCAATTGCAACTCGCCACTGTGTTCCTCGAACCACTCCATCACGCTATTGGCCTTGTGACATGGCGCATTATCTTGCTGAAAAATACAGCTGCCGTCCGGAAACACGATCGTCATCAAAGGGTGTACGTGGTCTGTAACCAGTGTACGATACTCCTTGGCCATCATGGTGTCTTGCACGAGCTCCACTGTACTCATGGATGCCCGTGTGAATGTTCCGCAGAGCATAAAGGAGCCACCGCTAACTAGTCTCCGTGCTGCAGTACAGGTGTCAAGGAGCTGTTCTCCTGGAAGACGACGGATTCGCGCCCCTCCCATCGGCATGAGTGAGAAGGTATCGGGAATCATCAGACTATGCAACAGTCTGCCATTGCGCCAACGTCCAGCGCCGATGGTCATGTGCCCATACCAATCGTAGTTGCCAATGTCGTGGTGTTAACATTGGCACGTGCATGGATCGTCTTCTGTGGAGACCAATCGTGAGGATTGTTCGGTGCACTGTGTGTTCAGACACAGCATTAAAGTCTGATGTCAGTTCCGCCACAGTTCGCCGCCTGTCCTGTTTTACTAGTCTGCCCAGTCTACTACGTTCGACATCTGTGATTAGGGGTGGCCGCTCGACCCCGCGACATCAAGACGTGGTTTCGCCTTGCTTTCGACACATGTTGAAGACACTTACCACTGCCCTTCTCGAACAACCGACAAGTCGTGTAGTTTCAGAAATGCTCGTGCCGAGCCTCCAGACCAGCGCAGTCTGCCCTCAGTCAAACTCAGATAGATCGCATGCCTTCGCCCTTCTGCATACGGACAAATCGCTCACTAATACTAAATGCACTGTGCATGTGTCTGATTAGTAGTCATTCCTCGCCATGTGACACCTGCTATCACCTGCACGGCTTCATATCGGTAGTAGGTTGGTGCTCATAATGTTCTGGCTGATCACTGTATTTTTTTAACGGTTACAGCAGTTTTCAAAAACGCGAGTACACTGATATAATACTTGCTGATAATCGAGTTTTAACTTTTCGGAAAGGATCCCAGAAATATGGTAAAACTGTAAGGCATGGTGGTCGGAATCGGCTGTTGCAGTGTAAACATGGACAAAAAAAGAGGAATAAAGATTACAGTTTAACGTCCCTTCGTCATCGAGGTCATTACGGACGGAGCACAAGAACGGAATGATTCAAGGATGGGGAAGAAAATCGGCCGGTCCCTTTCAAAGGAGCTACCCCGAGATTTGCCTGGAGCGATTTAGATGTATCACGGAAAACTATATCTGGATAGTCGAACGCGGATTTGAACCTTCGTGCTCCCGAATGCGAGTCCAGTGTGTCACCTGTCTCGGTTAAACACCACCAATTGGAGCTCCCACATCAAGCTCCGTCGTTGTACCAAGTGACAGACTTTGTTTACAGTTGCACTTTTTCACTTAAACGTGAGTACGTACACTCGTGCGAAACGGTTGGTCTAAGTCCCTTCTGGTACGCTGGAAGTCTGCACATAAACTACCTTACAAGATAAGTAACGCACTCGGCTGACGTTGTCGGATGTCAATGTAACACAGACACACTGTCGGCGGGTATGCAAATG
This sequence comes from Schistocerca serialis cubense, assembly GCF_023864345.2. Taxonomy (NCBI): domain Eukaryota; kingdom Metazoa; phylum Arthropoda; class Insecta; order Orthoptera; family Acrididae; genus Schistocerca; species Schistocerca serialis. The sequence continues at coordinate 771,346,327 of NC_064641.1, read as the reverse complement.
ATTAATGATGCAGTTTCCCTTGACAGGGAGAACGGCCACCAAAGTGTATTATAGTTGTTTCTTGTTTACCGTGTGTAGGGTATACAAGGTGCATGAACTGCGCCAGATCTTGAGCGATTAGTGTGAAGCACACGAAGATGGCTCAAATGGCTCTAAGCACTATGGGACTTAACATCTGAGATCATCAGTCCCCTAGACTTAGAACTACTTAAACCTAACTAACCTAAGGACATCACACACATTCAAGCCCGAGGCAGGATTCGAACCTGCGACCGTGCCAGCAGCGTGGTTCCGGACTGAAGCGCCTAGAACCGTTCGTCCACAGCGGCCGGCACACGACGATGTTGCATACCCGTGAAAGACAGCGTTATCAGCACGTGACAGTGTTTGAATGGGTCATCGTTTTGGGTCTACATTTGGACAGCTAGCTTAACGGTGCAATATCGAAGGTTGTAAAGCTTTCTGATGTCACAGTATCCCAACTAGTTTCGGTCGACCGCGTCTGACTGCCACGAGGGATGGTGGCCTTATAGCGCACCAAGCACACCGTAACCCATACCATCTGCACCTCCCATCCGAGATCAAGAATGAACCCTCCGCAAAATTCTGTGTCATCCCGCGCCATTGGCCGGAGATTAACAGCAGCCAAACTGGGGAATTACCATCCCAGGATACTGTTAATACTGCAACACAAAAGGCTGCGTTTTCCGTGGTGTCATGACTGGGAAGCTTAGACTGCTGATCAACAACGTCGAATTCTATCCATCAATGCTTATGAGCGGCACTGAGTCGTGTACAGCGTTGAATAGTCATTCTGCGCTACCCCGGATGACCATCATTGGCGAGTATGGCGGCGACTTGAAGGGAGGACCCGTTCTTCCCATGTTTTGGAGAGGCAAAACTATGTTACAGCTGGCGTCATGATGTAGTGAGCCACTGGGTATGACTTCTGGTCAGGACTGATAGTGCCCGAGGGAACTCTGTCCACACAAGATATCTTGTGACCCTCACGTAGTAGCTCCATGCGACAGTACCACTGTGGCATTTTGCAACAGGACAATGCTCGTCCAAACAAGACGCACGTCTCTGTGGACTGCTTGCATGATGTTAGGAACTCCAAGGACATTATATCCTTATTTTAGAATATGTTTTGTAACAGGTTGCACGTCAATTCCGTACCTGTTTCAGTATCCAGGGTACCAAAGACAACTTACAACAGTTATGGGACAGCTTGCCTCAATAAAGGATACAACGGCCTTCTGACATCCTTTCCAACAGAGTCAGAGCATCCATCCAGGCTAGAGGGTGTGAAACTTCATACTGGTTAGTGGGCTCATACTGCTAAGTTCATAGTAAATTTAATTCGATATTGTAATCATTGAAATAACGATCATATACCCTCTCAACCGGTGAAGTTTCATTTCATTTCTTCGTCCCTTTCTGGGTGCTTCACCTTTTTCGTCAGGCAGTATATTTGCGATTACAACAATCGTAGCTGATCCCGTATCTATGTCGCATAAAGTAAAGAGGGAATATGTTTTAGGGTAGTTGTGTAGGCCTCTCTTCTTGCTTCATATAAATGACGGGGCTTGACATGAAAGCCGGAATACGTGGTGTTTACACGGCAACAGCCAATTCCGATAGACTTCGCACTCAAGTTTAGCACATTTCTCGCAGGTTTTTGCGAAAAGTTTCAACGTCAAAATAAAGTTGATGAGGCGGTACCATACTCCGAGGAAAGTAGGGGACGATGCGGGAAACCCGCACCGCTGTTCTAGGCAAGGTCCTATCGGAGGTGGTTTGCCATTGCCTTCCTCCGACCGTAATGGGGATGAATGATGATGAAGACGACACAGCAACACCCAGTCATCTCGAGGCAGGGAAAATCGCTGACCCCGCCGGGAATCGAACCCGGAAACCCGTGTGCGAGAAGCGAGAACACTACCGCAAGACTACGTTAAATAATATTAGTCACCTTCTCAAGAGCTTTCGAATACTGTTAAAGAAACATATTCCATTAAAAACTACATGTTTCGATACCTCATTCGATACAAGAGACGAGGATAACAACCATACATCAGAATTACGTAAACCTCTTCGCACTGTCATTTGTCGGGAATCTAGTTTCGATATCTCGAATAGATCAAGAAATAAAAAGGGTGTATATGTCTTACTCGACTGTCCCTGTATTCTCTACAAGCCATAGTGTAGTGCATTGTGGAGGATAATTCGAAACAATACCAGAAGCTTCTATCAGGAATGTTCCGTCAACGAGGGAAAATTAGCTGTTCCCTGTGTACTGCCTTAATCGCTCTTATCTTATTCTCTTGATCCGAACACGGAATAAACGAGCGACGCAGCGTAACTGTCGCATTGTCTTTCTCCAATGCCGTTATCCTAAACTGACGCAACAGATTTGATTAAGGGCCGGTCCACAGCTTTCGTGTGTTTGTTGGACATGGTAATTACCGCTTATTGCTGTCAGTTTGCGACAGTCATTATCTGTAATTACAATGTTTAACGAATAGATGATGTTGACTCATTCCTCATCAAATTTCTGACAGCTGTATGAGGTAATTACCGTATTTAACAACTACCCAGTGAGTTTTTACCGAAAATATATCGCTTTCTTCCAAAGATACCTAATTAAGCTGTCGAAGCATCACTGTTGCAATAAGTCGTTTCATTTCGCGTGCCACAGGCACAAATTTATCGAAGGACAATTCTATTTCCCCCCTTGACTGCCATATAATTGCTGTTTCACACAGTCACCTTCTGTGGGCGTATACAAACGTGTATCTGACATTGTAATACAAATCAGCTGTCACAGTAAACACGAGCGAGAATAACGTTATATATTTCTCAACACTTTAAAATAACATTACTGCAGAAGTGACATACGTACATAAACATAAAAACTCTCATTATCGCACAAAACGTTGTCCTACGAAGATTTAATACACTGTCCAGAAACAGGAACAGCTATTTACTGTAAACTGGACAGTGTCGCATCAACCCGTATAGCAGTACGATCTGTGCCCTGTACTATGAGTTTGTACGTTCATGTACGCATACCAATACGGCAGTGACGTTATTTCAAAGCGTTGAGAAATATGGAACACTATTCTCGCTCGTGTTTGCTATGACAGCGATTTTGTATTAAAATGACGGATGTAGATTTGTATAAACTCGCCGAGGGTGTCGGTGTAAATTTACGAGCGTAAGAGTATGCACTTGAATGGCTGTCAACCAAAACCAGCTGATCGTGGTGTAAATAAGACTGTTTCACGAGGAGCGTTCAATAACTAATTCAACACGTTTTTTTTTTTTTTCTCGATAGCATGTTAGTTTTACTCAGGATTCCAATACAGCATTTTACTCCCTCTCTTTTGTCTACAAAACCTTATTTTTCATCAAAATCTCAGTTCAGTGCGACAAGGTTACGCCACCTTACTGGGAAGATCTGTGCGTCCGCACCGTACCACTCTACTGACCGACGTCGGAGCTAAGGCCTTGGTGCACCAATAACCTTCCCATCACCCACTTGCTGCTCCCTGCGGACTGCATCCTTCATTGGGTCAAACTCATGTAAGTCGTAAGGCGTGAGATCCGGGCTGTAGGGTGGATGAAGTAGAGTCCAATGAACTTTTGTGAGCTCCTCTCGGGTGCACAGACTTGCGTGGGGTTCTGCTTTCTCACGGAGAAGGAGAAATTCGTTTTTTTTTTTTTTTTTTTGTTTTTTTTTTAACGAACTCACAAAAGCCGTTTCTACAGTTTCCTGAGTGTGGCACACTATACTTCAGCGTAGATAGTTGTACCATGAGGGAAGACAACAAACACAATAACATCTTCATAGTCCCAGATGGCCGTTGCCATGACTTTAGCGGTTGAGGGTGCGGCTTTGAGCTTTTTCGGAGGAAAGGTGGGTGGTGCCACTTCATGGATTACCGTTTTGTTTCCCTTTCGAAGTCATGAACCCATGTTTCGTCCCCTGTAACGATGTATGACAAAAAACTATCACGGTCAGTCTCTTAACGCGCAAGCAATTCCACACTGATGGTCCTTCGTTGCTCTTAATGGTCTCCTGTTAGGCGTCGAGGAATCCAGCGGGCACGCGCCCTTGAGTACCACAACTGGTGAACGAGTGTGTCAGCACTACCAACAGAGACGTCCAGTCGTGCAGCGAGGCGTTTGACTGTGATCCGTTGACCATCTCGAATGAGAGTGTCCGCACGTTCCAACATTGCAGGAGCCACAGATGTGTGAGGCCTGCCGGCACGCGGGAGATCTAACAGGTTGGCGCGACCTTGTTGCAATGATGACAGACGCCTCGTCCAACGACTCACCGTGCTTTTGTTCACTGTTAGGTTCCCGTAGATATTCTGCAAGCGCCTATGAGTATCTGTGATGCTGTGGTTTCCCGTCAATGGAAACACAGTGACAGCTCTTTGCTTGGAACGCACCTCCTTTACAGATGCAATTTCAAAGGGTATCGGAACTTCATTAAACTATAGCGGCTGAAGTGTATATATTCCAAGACATCCTACAACAAATTCTGAAATTTTTTCAGCCGAAACTGGCAGATTAAAAAAATGTGCTGCATTATTTATTGAACGCCACTCGTGTAAGAGCCAGTTTGATAAATGGAAGATTGTCCTCCAGCTGCTGTTATGTTTTCGTATGGACCGTATCGTCTTGTTACGATACTAGCAGCGCGCCTCTGAATCCCCTAGATGGCTGCTGTCGTGCCTGCTAGCTGCGATACGCTACCACGCCGAAAAGACTGCTGTGAGCATCGAACTCTGCAGTCTGCCGCCTACATGTGGCGAGGAGCCAAAGTGTGTGGAAACGGTAGAAAGCCTGAATTTTCAAACATTGAGTAGACGACCATGGACGTTATTAAGGAATATAGGAAGAACGGCCCTCATACAAAGGAGTAAGGCAACAGTTAACCCGAATGTCATTGTTTCACATTCATTGGTAACATCCAGAGCACCACAAGACAAATCACATATAGTCAAAGGCAATCAGGAACTCGGAACCCTAAAAGCCGAAGCCACAGAGATCGAACAAACCTGTCCCTTCACTTATGAAGAAGTCTCGACAAGTTAAGCCAGGAGAAACTCCGAAGTTTGTCAGTATCCACCCTGAATTCCTAATAAATTGCGACAAATATATAAAATCATGGATGACTCATTTCTTCGCATATATTAATCAAAACGACAATATAGCACACGAATTAAAACGCTCGAAGTCCTAAAATAATCACTATTTTTGAAACACGGCAAACCAACTGATAGCCGTAAGAGCTACAGATCAATAACCCCGTAACCTGCAAGCTATGAGAATGACTTCTTCGTAACAGACAAAGTACAAGATGACTTGAAGCAATCCCAGTCAAACAAAAAGGATTACACCCAAAATGAAGTTGCACAGACTAAATTCTATCACTCACCATCTACATTGAGGCAGGGTCACAAGGAAAACTGAAAACTGCAGCTGCATTCATTGACTTTTGAAAGGCATATGACATAGCGTGGAGAAGAAGGCATGATATACAAGCTTCTTCGCACAATTCCTTGCAAACCAATCGCTCGTCTGATTGACAATATGGTAAACGGCCGACTGTTCCAAATGGTCATGGGATCCAGCATGAGCACCCCAACAAAGTTAAAAACAGGCTTACTACAGGGATCACTCCATGCTCCACTTCTCCTCAGCTTGTACACTGAAGACGTACCATAAACCAAGTCAAGAAAGTTTGGCTACACCGACGAATGGGTACTTGCAACAATATGCACCTCAACTGAAGTCAGAAGAAATCCTAACGGAGGCGCTAGATGTAGTGGGAAAGAACTTTCACAAATGGAGACTCCAACCGAACGCCACAAAAACTAAGGTTTCCTGCTTCCACCTAAATAATAAACTCGCCAGACAAAATATCAACATACTCATTTGTTGTGTGCGACTTTGTACACAAAGATAAGGAGAGGTGGGCTACAGAATAGTGAGGTAACTGTCGTTGTAACAAATCTGGATAGGAGCAGAGATGATTAGCAAACAAGATAACAGAAAGAATAGATTCAGTTAACTTTTATTTCTCCAAGCATATGAAGACTCATTACAGATAATCCACCAGGAAATAGAGTCCAGCTGTCGACGTCCACAACTAAAAGGCTCGCTGTACTAACCATGAACAATCGTGTCATTGTGAACAGGCTGAAAGTGCAAGTGAGTTGACTGGCTGCCACTGGCTGTTCCGTATTGCGGCAGCAGAGGGCGCTCGTGATACGGAGCTGCTGGAGATGTGGCTCAGTGGGTATGCACCATTTGGTTTGCCAGATACCCCGCGACGACTATTAGCATCGGACAGGAACTTGCAATTCTGTCGCCAACTGTGACGCCCATGTATCGATATAATACTACAATTCCGAAAACATTAAAATCACCCATAATAAAACACCAAAGTACCTGGAGGTAACCCTTGACAGAATTTTATCTTTCATAGAGAATCATTCAAACACAGCGAAAAAATTAAAAGAAAAAACATCTTCCAAAAACAGTGTGGTATAACAAGGGGAGCACCAGCATCCATCCTACGTTCTTGTGCTCTGAGTCTTGTCTTCCGCCGGCCGGGGTGGCCGTTCGGTTCTAGGCGCTACAGTCTGGAACCGCGCGACCGCTACGGTCGCAGGTTCGAATCCTGCCCCGGGCATGGATGTGTGTGATGTCCTTAGGTTAGTTAGGTTTAAGTAATTCTAAGTTCTAGGGGACTGGTGACCTCAGAAGTTAAGTCCCATAGTGCTCAGAGTCATTTGAACCATCTTGTCTTCCCATCCGCTGAATATTGTGCCCCAGTTAGGCCAAACAGCCCACATGCGCAAAAGATAGATGGTCAACAAAATAACGCCATATGAATGATTACTAGCGTTATCAGATCAACACTTACAGAATGGCTGCCCGTTCTAATCTACATTCCACCCCTTCAACTACATCGCATAAATAGTCTCACGAATCAATACAAAAAGATCATAGGTAACAGAAATCTATCAATCCATCAAGATGATACAAACCATAACCGACTCCACTCCACACACCAACAATAGTAGTAAGGATCGGTGTGGAAGATGAGTTCAACGTTACTGATGCATGAGCGTTATAACTGACTGGACAATAATAATTTGCCGTGTGTCTCCCAAAGAACATCGGCATCTGACTTGTCACGCGAAACGTGGGCAGTGCTAAACAGAATTAAAACCCAACACGGTAGATATGGATATTTTTTACGTAATTTGGTAAGCAATTACCCCCACTTCGTGATTGTGGAAAACCAGAGACCATCACAGAAAAATGGGCAGTATCATACAGTGGTAGGCCAGAAGACCTCTTGCTGACAACTTCAGCCATTTTATGTATTTGTTTTGATGTGTCAAAAAGCCACATGATGTGTAGATAAATCTGCAATAATAAGAAAAGGACTCATTGCAATACTGTAGCTCCAGATGGTGTCCTGGCGAACTGAGCTGTAAAGGACGCTTCGAAGAATAAAACTAGAACAAACGCTCAAGGGGAACAGGAAGGTATCAATGCAAAAGGGTGAGCACAACGCGCAGCTGACGGACAGCAGTATCCCTAACAGACATTAAATATGCGAGAGCAACGGTGAATGTTGTAGAGAAGCCGGCTGATGACCTTGAGAGCAGCAGCGAGGCTAGCTGTGGCGGGACAGGTGCGCAGCGCCGGGTCGAAGCGGTGACCTCCGCTAGTCCGATCCGAGGTCACTCGCGCCATGCGCGAAAGTGATTGCTCACGAGGACTGGGCGAGGTGTATTACAGCTGTTCGCAAATTCGAGAAGAGTCAGGTTGCGTTTCCCTCCTTACTTTCCTACCCGTCTCCGCACGGGGGAAAGGTAGCTGAGATAACCAATACTCGGTAGTAAGGTGGCGGTCGATCGGAGGCAACTGGTTCCAATCTCGGTGGTGGGAGAAATTTTCACCATGATTATATGGCCGCCAAGTAGACATGCGCTGCTGTAAAATTAGTGATCGCAGGCTACACTCCAGTGTTCTGGCTGAAATTCCAAACCTCTCCATAGTGTGCCACACTGTTAGGGGTGATCCGTTCGTCTGAATATATGGACGACAAACTGGGCACCCCCCTGGTGCTATTCGAGACGAGTTGGCACTAAGTTTCACCCTTTCCCTCAAGCAACACAAACATGACACTAGGAAGTATGATAACAGTCATCCATGCGACACGAATATCCACAGTTGCCGGCCGCGGTGGTCTAGCGGTTCTAGGCGCGCAGTCCGGAACCGCGCGACTGCTATGGTCGCAGGTTCGAATCCTGCCTCGGGCATGGATGTGTGTGATGTCCTTAGGTTAGTTAGGTTTAAGTAGTTCTGAGTTCAAGGGGACTGATGACCACAGATGTTAAGTCCCATAGTGCTCAGAGCCATTTGAACCATTTGAATATCCTCAGTTAATCGTAATACAACGGCTAACCACTTCCCCTAGACATGAAGTTTATCGTAGCTGCGACTATGATGAACCATCAGTTGCATAATGGAATGACAACAATGAAAATTCGTGCCCGCCCGGGAATCGAACCCGGAATTCCCACCTATCGCGAGGGGTTGCCCTACCATTATGCTATCCGATCACGACTCACGCCCAGCCCCAAAGTCCCATTTCTCGTCAACCATGTGTCTACAACCTGTACTCGTACATCCACTGTGTAAATTCCTCTACAGGGAAGAGGTTTCACTTGAAAGACGCTTGCCCGTGTCGGCGGATAAATATGGTACTGCAGAGCCTGTGTTGTTCAGAAGTACAATGCAATGTTCGTTTGGACATGCATCCATGTCCGAAGGACATTGCATCGAAATTCGTAATTTCGGGAAGAATTGATCCCTTTACGCTGCGGTCGCAGTTTCGAATCCTGCCTCGGGCATGGATGTGTGTGACGTCCTTAGGTTAGTTAGGTTTAAGTAGTTCTAAGTCTAGCGGACTGATGACCTCAGATGTTAAGTCCCATAGTGCTCAGAGCCATTTGAATCATTTTGATCCCTTTATGAAGTTCTGAAAAGTATTTCTCCTTAAGGCAAAGTCAATAACTTGCACTCTGCAGTAATGCTCCGTCGCCGGCCTGGGTGGCCGAGCGGTTCTAGGCGCTACAGTCTGGAACCGTGCGACCGCTACGGTCGCAGGTTCGAATCCTGCCTGGGGTTTGGATGTGTGTGATGTCCATAAGTTAGTTAGGTTTAAGTAGTTCTAAGTTCTAGGGGACTAATGACCTCAGAAGTTAAGTCCCATAGTGCTCAGAGCCATCTGAACCATCAATGCTCCGTCAGACGTACACAACACTCTCAGCTTTTAAAGTAACGGAATTCCCGGTGGCATTTAATAATCTCGTCAGACTCTGTTAATTTTTATTCTAATTGATCTATGGGCTAACACTGGGGTTTACTTCTTTTGAACATCATACTCGTCTGTTCTTTTACATGATTTTCTTCTACTCCTTTTGCTAGAACATCATTCCAGCAAATAGAAAACCTATACTTCAGACTGTAAATGGAAACGAGCGTTTGGTGGCATTGGCCGGGAGGCGCCTTACAGGGCAGGTCCGGCCGCCTTGGTGCAGGTCTTATGACATTCGACGCCATATTGGGCGACCAGCGCACTGAAGGGGGATGAAATGATGATGAAGACAACACAACACCCAGTCCCTGAGCGGAGAAAATCCCCGGCCCAGCCGGGATCGAACCCGGGCCCGTAGGACGGCAATCCGTCAAGCTGACCACTCAGCTATCGGGACAGACACTTCAGAATGTCACGTGTACTAAGTCTGATGCAATAAATCTCTTGATCCATATCAAACGATGAATGCACGCTCGACTTGGGGTTATCAGTGAAGACGAGTAAAGTTGCAGATTTTCGAACTAGATGGTGTAAAATGGGAAAATGGAAGATAGTAGAAAAAGGTTATTGCATTTTCATGTGCCACAATTTACCGCCGAGAATCTTAGATGCCCTTCTTTTTTGTAACAGTTTTGTAAAGACGCCAATATTCTATAAGTCCAGTCGTTTCCTCCCCTTTTCCCTGCCTCCTACCCCCTTTCACTTCTCCATTACCGTCCCCTCCCAATATCGCCGTTATGTGCCAGCAAAAATGTGTCATAAACCAATTGGAATATTTTTGATGTGACTGAAACAATTACTGAATACCTCCCAGATCGAAAACATATGACCTTCAAAACTGTATGATTCTTGAATGAAATTTTCACTCTACAGCGGAGTGTGCGTTGATATGAAACTTCCTGGCAGATTAAAACTGTGTGCCCGACCGAGACCCAAACTCGGGACCTTTGCCTTTCGCGGGCAAGTGCTCTACCAACTGAGCTACCCAAGAACGACTCTCGGGCCGTCCTCACAGCTCTAATTCCGCCATTACCTCGTCTCCTACCTTCCAAACTTCACAGAAGCTATCCTGCGAACCCTGCAGAACTAGCACTCCTGGAAGGAAGGATGTTGCGGAGACATGGCTTAACCACAGCCTGGGGGATGTTTCTAGAGTAAAATTTTCACTCTACAGCGGAGTGTGCACTGAAATGATTCTTAATCACAAAAATTGTTACCTCTGTACACTATACTGTTCCTCTGTAGTTAAATTTTATTGGAATATTTGCCAGCAGCAATTCTCAATAACTACACAACCTGATGTGGTGACGCTGTGTGGATTAGGTTGAGAAAGCACACTTTTAGCGAAGAACCTGGACAAAGCATTGTCAGTTATACTGAGATAGACACACAAGGGGGGTAAAACACATTTAAGTTTACGAAACATCTGTTTATACTTGATAAGTCTATGATTGTAGCTAATGACAGGAAAATTACAATTACTGTTGACAACAGGGTTAAGCAATCACCATTCCCATACGATCTTTGGAAAACAATTAAATGTTGTAAGGCTTCTCAATTACTCACGGTCATTTACTTGCTGTATCTTACTATCAGCCAATCTGAACGAGCACTGGATTCGTTTGTGAGACAGATATTAGTTTTCCCGGCAGTGCGAGGCCATGATTTAGATATCTGTAAAAGTGATCGACACCCGAAGGCTTCCATAGTCGCTACGAGTATTGGGATCAGTGGTAAGATTCCGTGATTCCGAATGGTCAAGACTTCGGAGAAATTCATTTTTAAATAAATTTCCATAGTTAAACAAAAACAAACATCAAATATGCAAAATTCTAGAAGCGTATAATATGGGCTTTCCGCAACGAACACCGAAAAAAGGTAGTAAATTAAGTAAGCTGATGAGAAATTTGTTAAGTAGAATCCTTCAGTATAAGCAGGACGCTAGATCGTCCGTAGACTCTGTCACGTCCTCTGTTCCTTCGTATGCTGTAGAGTTATAAATCAATTCCTTCCGTTGCTGTTGCAACGTAACGAAAGCTGGGACGCATTCACGATATGTTCACTCCAGTCAGTTCCAGATATTTGGGCCATACATTCTATTTCACTAATTTTTATATTGTCATTACAGTTGATTATCTGGCTGACATCCTGAATTGAAGCATGGTAAGATTCAAAAAGAAAGGAACCAGATCCTAGTCGTTCCCACTATTTCGATGAACACAAAAACAGGCATATGCCTTTTCATTCCGCACGGAAGATGGTACATCGCATATGCAGCGCGCACTATGGAGCAGTGTAACAGTGATAGTGAAATAATTTACCGTTTCTGCTACCCAGAAAAGACAGCCTTGATGAAACACGCCCTAGAAAACAGGCACAAGGTTCTGTTTAACGAAACAAATATTTTAAGTACGACGAACAGTTATTTCGATAGAATAACAGAGAAACTCGTCGAAATAAAAATGTCGCAGCACTGATGTGATGCTTTGGTACATACCCTAGAAAATCCAAGAAAGCAGAGACGCAGAACTACACCTGATGCTTATGATGACGACGTGGCGACATCATCATGGGTGCCAACTAGAATAAGGACTGCGTCTTTCACCACATGACAGTCAACCACGTAATAATAACAGGAAAGAACTGTGCAAAAGACTTATGTTTTAGACGATCCGACGTGACTTCATTCCCAAGAATGTTCGTCACCGCCATAATCCAAGTCCTACTAATCCTTTCCATTATTAAAAGAAATCTCACAAACTCCATTTTCTTTTTTAGTCTAATTGTCACTTATACAACAAGAATACTGTTTCACATCACCTGGAAATACGTGAAACGTTAAACAGTATTTCGCTTATTCTTTACAGATTTACTGATAATCCTAATAAATCTAGGAGCTCCTCTCATTCACTAGTCATCGTCATAAGCCATTCGGCACCCATTGCTGAAAGAACATCTCCTTTAACTCTTCCATTAATTACGTTCTTCAGCGCTTACGAACACGATAGAACGAGAGGCAGTCACCAAGTTTTAATCATCACCAGAAAAAATGAAGTTGCATAATTAATTCTTTATTTATCAGTTATCAGTGGTTTCTGTCTTATACTTACTGAAATTAAGAGTATTTTCCATCAGACGACTTCCCCTTTGACATACAAAGCATCTTCTGTAGCCATTTTGGAAATATGGTACTCATATTAATATGTTGTTGTTGTTGTGGCCTTCAGTCCAGAGACTGGTTTGATGCAGCTCTCCATGCTACTCTACCCTGTGCAAGCTTCTTCATCTCCCAGTACCTACTGCAACCTACATCCTTCTGAATCTGCTTAGTGTATTCGTCTCTTGGTCTCCCCCTATGATTTTTACCCTCCACGCTGCCCTCCAATACTAAATTGGTGATCCCTTGATGCCTCAGAACATGTCCTACCAACCGATCCCTTCTTCTGGTCAAGTTGTGCCACAAACTTCTCTTCTCCCCAATCCTATTCAATACTTCATCATTAGTTACGTGATCTACCCATCTAATCTTCAGCATTCTTCTGTAGCACCACATTTCAAAAGCTTCTATTCTCTTCTTGTCCAAACTATTTACCGTCCATGTTTCACTTCCATACATGGCTACACTCCATACAAATACTTTCAGAAATAACTTCCTGACACTTAAATCTATACTCGATGTTAACAAATTTCTCTTCTTCAGAAACGCTTTCCTTGCCATTGCCAGTCTACATTTTATATCCTCTCTACTTCGTCCATCATCAGTTATTTTGCTCCCCAAATAGCAAAACTCCTTTACTACTTTAAGTGTCTCATTTCCTAATCTAATACCCTCAGCATCACCCGACTTAACTCGACTACATTCCATTATCCTCGTTTTGTTTTTGTTGATGTTCATCTTATATCCTCCCTTCAAGACACCATCCATTCCGTTCAACTGCTCTTCCAAGTCCTTTGCTGTCTCTGACAGAATTACAATGTCATCGGCGAACCTCAAAGTTTTTATTTCTTCTCCATGGATTTTAATACCTACTCCAAATTTTTCTTTTGTTACCTTTACTGCTTGCTCAATATACAGATTGAATAACATCGAGGAGAGGCTACAACCCTGTCTTACTCCCTTCCCAACCACTGCTTCCCTTTCATGTCCCTCGACTCTTATAACTGCCATCTGGTTTCTGTACAAGTTGTAAATAGCCTTTCGCTCCCTGTATTTTACCCCTGCCACCTTTAGAATTTGAAAGAGAGTATTCCAGTTAACATTGTCAAAAGCTTTCTCTAAGTCTACAAATGCTAGAAACGTAGGTTTGCCTTTCCTTAATCTTTCTTCTAAGATAAGTCGTAAGGTCAGTATTGCCTCACGTGTTCCAGTATTTCTACGGAATCCAAACTGATCTTCCCCGAGGTCGGCTTCTACTAGTTTTTCCATTCGTCTGTAAAGAATTCGTGTTAGTACTTTGCAGCTGTGACTTATTAAACTGATGGTTCGGTAATTTTCACATCTGTCAACACCTGCTTTCTTTGGGATTGGAATTATTATATTCTTCTTGAAGTCTGAGGGTATTTCGCCTGTTTCGTACATCTTGCTCACCAGATGGTAGAGTTTTGTCAGGACTGGCTCTCCCAAGGCCGTCAGTAGTTCCAATGGAATTTTGTCTACTCCGGGGGCCTTGTTTCGACTCAGGTCCTTCAGTGCTCTGTCAAACTGTTCACGCAGTATCGTATCTCCCATTTCATCTTCATCTACATCCTCTTCCATTTCCATATTAATATACATTATGGTATTTATAAATTAAAAACAGAATTTATTTTTTATATTTGTGTACATTTTACTTATGGCGTTTTTGTCTCTTGTTTACATTTTCTGAACTTTACGGATCTGTCCATCGTAGTTAGAGCAGTCTGACGTAGGCCTATAGAGTATCATGCTTGTACACATCATGTTTCGCCTTTTATTGACCCACTTTTATTCTTCTTCGCCTCCGTTTCGTAAACTTCACAAGAGAACTAGTACTGTAGTTTCAGATGTTCATCCACTCAGCACAATTTTTGTGTTTATTCATTTGCGTTCTGCGTGGCTTGTGAGTATTGCCAGTCTAGTGGATCCATACTTTTAAATTTTTTGTAATTACGACTCACTAACAATGCTTTCACAAGATTGGCAATACTCACAGCCTACAAACATAACAAATGAATACATATAAACATTATGATAAGTAGATGAATACGTAAAACTACAGCACTATTTCGCTTGTGAAGTTTACGAAACTGAGGTGAAGAAAAATAAAACTCAAACGAAGCGTAAGAAAAAGGTGGCTTCATAAAAGGCGAGCAGAAACGGAAACCGTTCGTACATCCATGTCAACCTCCGCTGACAATGAAGGAAACAGCTGTGAACTTCAGAAAAACGTTAACAGGAGGCATAAACATAGTAAGTTGTACCCCAGTTTTACAATTACGTAGTTTTTAATCCATAAATATCAAAATCTAGACATATGTGTACATCATATTTCCAGAATGACCACAAAACATGCTCTATAAAACGAAACGTATTTAGTGAAAAGTACTTTTTAACTGCAGTAACCTTAAGGTGGAAAACCCATTATAATAATTCACAAAGATAAGCTGCTGCGGCAGATGGTCTTGCAAGCAAATATATTGACTTTAGTTTGTCTACAGATGCAAGTCTCAGTTTTGGTACACACTAAAATTTCCGCATTAGAGCACCGTTGCACGTCACTGCAGGAGCTGAAACAAAAGGTGCAGCCCATTAATAAAGTCGAAACAGGTTATGCCATTCTGATCTGTACTGTGGCGCGGGGATGTTAGTGTGTGTTGCGACTACAGACATTTACCGCAAGCAAACACAAGAAAAATGTTACGTAATTTTTTTCCGAGCCGATAATTGAAAATTTATGACTGCCGCTGTTCTATCGCGGTCGTAATACTTTGGACTGCAATTTGGTTTAGTTGTTGTAGCTGGTGGCGAAGCAAAAAAAAATATATGACGGCAGTGTGTTGCACGAGGAGTGGTAGACCAGCTAGCGCAGCACAGCTGGCGAAAGCAAGGCCGGCAACAGCCGGTGGGTGGGGCGACGAAAGCGGCGACGCAACCGCAGGTAGCTTTAATAATTTTGCTGCCGCGCGGGGAACAGAGTGCGGTCAGCGGCTCGTAAAGCGCCCCGCTCCATAAATCACGGCGCCCGGGGAACACCTTTACTTTCTTGCTTCCAGGAAGCTGCGGATGATCGCGGCCTCGAGAGAAGTGAAGTGACAAGCAGGCCGTTCTAACGCTTACTGCTGCCGGCGCGCAGCTGAAAGGAGTGCAGGAATGTCGCCGGCGCGGTAATGACACAAAAACCGCGATGGTCATCAAGTCGCGTACAAGCGAACGAGTTTCGCCGCTACTACGCCGTCGGAAAACATGCTACTGTCGCCGCGCGCAGCGGGCCGCCAGGCTGACAAGTTCTGGGAAAACCGTCGACAGGCAGTTCTAGCGAGTGATTCACCGATTCCGTTTTGCTTGAAATTTACGTCTGTATAAGTACGCAGCGTACGACACTGGAGTGCACGGTTGACCCTGAACGTGACGTACTCCGCACCAACAGGAATAGAGATTCATTAGTGCTCGGTTACGCCATTGTTGAAAACTCATCGGATCAGTGGATTCCGTCCACAGGCCCTGGGAAGCCCATCGGTACCGACCGACCACCGTGTCATCTTCTGCCTGTGGCATGCCATGATGTGGTATAGCGGGGTCTGCGGCCAGCAGACCGCTCTCCGGGCCGTTGTGACCCGTAGCTGCTATTACTCGTCAAGTAGCTCCTCATTTGGTATCACGAGATTGCAAGGAAAAATCCTTCGCAGTACCGCGAATCGAACACAGGTCCTCCGCATGGCACTCATCCGCCTTGACCACCCAGCTACGGAGGCAATGGAGACGGGAGCAACCATAAAATATATGGGTGCAGTCAGCCGAAACTATCTACAGTGAAATAACCACATAAAACTAACTGTGGTACAACAACCGAGTTAGAAAACTGCTACGGAAGCAAAGGGAACTTCACAGCAAACATAAACATAGCCGATGCCTTGCAGACAAACAAAAATTACATGAAGTGAGATGTAGTGTGAGGAGGGCTATGCGAGAGGTGTTCAATGAATTCGAAAGTAAAGTTCTATGTACTGACTTGGCAGAAAATCCTAAGAAATTTTGGTCTTATGTCAAAGCGGTAGGTAGATCAAAACAATATGTCCAGACACTCTGTGACCAAAATGGTACTGAAACAGAGAATGACAGACTAAAGGCCGAAATACTAAATGTCTTTTTCCAAAGCTGTTTCACAGAGAAAGACTGCACTGTGGTTCCTTCTATAGATGACAAAATGGTAGACATCGAAGTAGATGACAGAGGGATAGAAAAACAATCAAAATCGCTCAAAACAGGAAAAGCCGCTGGACCTGATGGGATACCAGTTCGATTTTACACAGAGTACGCGAAGAAACTTGCCCCCCTTCTTGCAGCGGTGTACCGTAGGTCTCTAGAAGAGCGTAGCGTTCCAAAAGATTGGCAAAGGGCACAGGTCATCCCCGTTTTCAAGAAGGGACGTCGAACAGATGTGCAGAACTATAGACCTATATCTCTAACGTCGATCAGCTGCAGGATTTTGGAACACGTATTGTGTTCGAGTATAAAGACTTTTCTGGAGACTAGAAATCTACTCTGTAGGAATCAGCATGTGTTTCGAAAAGACGATCGTGTGAAACCCAGCTCGCGCTATTCGTCCACGAGACTCAGAGGGTCATAGACACGGGTTCCCAGGTAGATGCCGTGTTTCTTGACTTCCGCAAGACGTTCGATACAGTTACCCACAGTCGTTTGATGAACAAAGTAACAGCATATGGACTATCAAACAAATTGTGTGATTGGATTGAAGAGTTCCTAGATAACAGAATGCAGCATGTCATTCTCAATGGAGAGAAGTCTTCCGTAGTAAGAGTGATTTCAAGTGTGCCGCAGGGGAGTGTCGTAGGACCGCTGCTATTCACAATATATATACAAATGACCTTGTGGGTAACATCAGGAGTTCACTGGGGCTTTTTGCGGATGATGCTCTAGTATATCGAGAGGTTGCAGTAATGGAAAATTGTACTGAAATGCAGGAGGATTTGCAACGAATTGGCGCATGGGGCAAGGAAAGGCAATTGAATCTCGATGTACAGAAGTGTAATCTGCTTCGAATACATAGAAAGAAAGATCCTTTATCATTTAGCTATAGTATAGCAGGTCAGCAACAGGAAGCAGTTAATTCCATAAATTATCTGGCAATAGGCATTAGGAGTGATCTAAAATGGAATGACCATATAAAATTAATCGTCGGTAAAGCAGACGCCAGACTGAGATTCATTGGAGGAATCCTAAGGAAATGAAGGAACAAAGGAAGTAGGTTACAGTACACTTGTTTGCCCACTGCTTGAATACTGCTCACCTGTGTAGGATAGATAGAGAGATAGAGAAGATCCAACGGAGAGCAGCGCGCTTCGTTACAGGATCATTTAGTAATCGCGAAAGCGTTACGGAGATGATAGACTCCAGTGGAACACTCTGCAAGCGGACACCCAGTAGCTCGGTACGGGCTTTTGTTGAAGTTTCGAGAACATACGTTCACCGAGGAGTCAAGCAGTATATTGCTCCCTCCTACGTATATCTCGTGAAGAGACCATGAGGATAAAATCAGAGAGATTAGAGCCCACACAGAGGCATACCAACAATCCTTCTTTCCACGAACAATACGAGACTGGAATAGAAGGGAGAACCGCAGAGGTACGCAAGGTACCCTCCGCCAAACACCGTCGGGTGGCTTGCGGAGTATACATGTTAATGTAGATGTAGGACAAGCAGAAGACAGGCTGAGATTCAGTAGGAGAGTCTCGAGGAAATGTAATTCAACCGCAAAAGAACTGGGTTACGAAAACTTTGTAGGAATGACTCTTAAGTATTCCTAATAAGTCTTGGGCAATTGATAGGTTGGATCAGTAGATAAGACAGAGAGGATCATCATCACATAATCGTTTAGTCTGTGAGAGAACATTACCGAGGTGCTCGACAAACTCCAGTTGCAGACGCTATAATATATCAGGTACATTTCACGGAGATGTTTGTCTTTGAAAATCAGAGAGCGTACACTCACAGAAGAGTCGACTAACATGCCACTTTCTCCCGCTTATGACTCGCAGAATGACTACGGCGAGAAAATATGATGGGCGTTCAAAAAGTTTCTGTTCAAAACCCATACAGCCGACAGTCGGTATGCCAATCAAGCAAAATCGCTGTGAGCACTGAGGCGATAATACCTCCAATACACCAGACTGAGGATACCCATTCTTTAAAATACCGTGTACTGCTGCATGAAAAAGTCCGCACATCGTGATCCGACAAGAATCGTCGACCCTTCAAGGCCTATTTTAAGGGGCCGAAAGCTGACAGTCGCATAGCGAGAGATCAGTACTATAGAGCGAATGTTCGAGCGTCCCATACTTGAGCCTGCGTAACTTACGAGTTATCACATTCACGATATGGGGATGTGCGATATCACGAAGCAGCAGCAGCCCTTGGCGTTTCATTCCACAATGGTGGTTTTCGACATACGTGCTGCCCCATACACATTCTTCATTCTCTGATGGGCATCTACCGATGTTTCTCCTTAGCCAAGGATAGAGTAACAGCACGTTGGTCCTGTTTGGGCGCATTTGGTAATAACACGTCATAGTTCACGTTACCGCATTTACAGCACGCACGTCGGAAAATGCAAGAATTCCACACTAATGCCTTGTCTTCATTTCGACACTTACACATCCGCATCGGAGTCGCGCTATGTTACAGATACTCTACAGCAACGCCCTCAAACGAAAACTTTTTGATCGCTCCTTGTAGAAAGTTTATCGACAGCCCTTGTTTCCATACATCTTTGGCGAATGAAACAGGGAAGAGGAGAAATAAGATTCAAACTAGAAGTATCCTCTATCACACTTCAGGTCACTTGTAGTACAGATATAAATGTAGCTGTTATTTATCAGTCCTTTTCCTGTTTCCGTACGAATTGATTCCAAGGAAATGACCGTGTTTACGTCACAGCAGGCGCCAAAATTGCTATTATGTTGTTTTAAAGATCATTTCCTAGTGATACTTTTGCTTTTCGAGATCCGCGTCTAACATTCCTAACCATCTTGGGTGTAACGTTCAAATCAAATGGCTCTGAGCACTATGGGACAACTTCTGAGGTCATCAGTCCCTTACAACTTAGAACTACTTAAACCTAACTAACCTAAGGACATCACCCTCATCCATGTCCGAGGCAGGATTCGAACCTGCGACCGTAGCGGTCTTGCGGTTCAGACTGTAGTGTCTAGAACCGCTCGGCCAGCTCGGCCGGCAGGGTTTAACGTCCAGTCAACATAGAGATCATTAGAGAGGGAGCACACGATCAGGTTGTGTCAAGGATGGAGAAGGAAATTAGCCGTGCTCTTTCAAAGGAATCATCCTAGCATTTGCCTGGAGCGATATAGGGAAATCATGGAAAACCCTTAATCTGGATGGTTGGGCCCAAGTTAGAACCGTCGTCCACCCGAATGCCGGTCCAGTGTACTAATCACTGTGCCACCTCGTTCGATCAAGGCAGTACGAGAAGCGACCGATGGACGTGATTAACATGTCGCCAATCCCTCCAGCCGTTATTGCCAGTAGATGATCGTCCACGAGTATCATAAATCCCATTTAAAATTTTATTACAGTCTTAAAAATTGTGGCAAAGGCATTACTGATGACGATCTATGTACGGAAATGAGAAAATTACCCAGAGGTTGCCTTCGTCTCCAGTGCCTATGAATTGTAGTTATTAATACGTCGCGTAGTCCTACGATACTTTGGATAATATGGCAGCGAAACAGTCTGTCACGACGCAGGATCAAACACTGACCTGCCAGTCCCCGTTCTTTGACTTATACCAACTTTATAATGAAGTCTCTTAGACTTTCCCCGCTATTCGTTGTCGTCTCGTTGAGATCGAATGTTCTTCCGGTGTTCGGGGTCTTCCTAGCACGATTTTTCGACGCCTTAAATCGACGCCCTCATCAGGTGTTCCCAGCCTCAGGGAACACCCAATAAAGACAGCACGCCCAATCTCAACGGGGTGTGCCACCTTTGTTTACTTTAATAACATCGTCTTAGTTTTTTTGCAGGCTAAAATTTTTAAACTACTGCTGAAAGAGTTGAAAGTCATAGTAATTTGAGACTGATGGAACGCAGTATGCCTCCATGTTTGGTATCTCTCTTCTTCTTCTAAGTGGAATTTCTACTTCATGATCGAAGAATATAAAGTAAACTGGCAGCGTAGATTATTACGGGATAAAACGTTAAAGAGGCGAACACGTACGAATACATTCGGCGCTGTCGCTGTGTAATAATCGTTCCGCCACGTGGCCTGTAATCCCCAATATTTTGTATGACATACTGCAGTTAAGGCCTGAATGAACACTCGGACAGAATTACTGGCTACTGTAAACGTCTCCCCATAATCGCTTCTGTGTGAAGGGGAATTGTCACTGAAAAGACCACTATAAATGAACTTCTTCAAGCGCTATACTGGGGCACATTCGTTATCATTTTACCGCTACTGTGGACAAAGTTAAAAAACTATGTATGTGTCACAGTTATATCGAATTACTTAACGTTAACGTCGTTCAATATTTCGTACCAGACAGCTTCCTGTTTTGCTCTTCTAAGAGACTTGCTTTTGAAAGTAACACTGTGTTGCTTATTTACGAGGCCTATTCGGACAATAAAGTCCGACAGGTTGTGAAACGTAAATGACAGTGAAAATCCAATGAAGCTTTGCTCACATTTGTTAGGAAGTGTCTCTAGTATACCTGTCGTTGGTTCACGTCACCTTGCTGTTTTCAGTTCTGAGCACCCAGTGCGCCCGTAAAGACGCCTAGAACAGTAGAGTTTCCCGCCAAGTACTGGCGCCCGCTGCGAGGTTTCGCCTGCTTTCATGCAACCCCACATAATGCAGATGTCATGCATTTCCTTCTTCGTGACTATTCTCAGTCGCACACTGCAGGGGTAATCAGGTCGCCCCTGCAGAGTTTTCGATGGGAAGTATTTGATAACCCACAATACAGCTCGTAACTGGCTCCCCTTAAGTTTCATCTCTGCTCATATAAACCGCTGGCTGTCAAGACAACATTTTGGTACAGAGAAAGAGCAGTGAAGTGACGGAAAGCACAGGCGGCTGCCTCCTAAGACGAGGGTACCGGTATTGAAAAGTTGGTACAACTCTATAACAAATGCCTAAATCGGAGCGATGACTATGTAGAGAAGCAGCTAGAAAGTGTAGCAATATCTTGGAAATAAATCATTTTTATTTTCACTGTGGTGTCCATTTCGCGACCTGTTAGACCTTGCTTTCCGACTATCCCCCTTATAACTGAAAGTCTTTGTTCAAACAAAGCAATGTAACAGTCCATTGTTTTCGCCCTTCTCTGACGCTCTGAGCCGATTTGCGAAAATAATCAATGCTCTATATAGCACATTATTTAACACCAGCGAATTTCTGCTTCATGAAAGATTATTACAATCATACGATCAGTCCACAGTTTTTAGATAGTGCGTTGATGCTTGCGAGTAGAACGGAAGTTTCAGCGATGTAATTAAATACTGACCATACATCAGTGCCGTCACTACGTAAATTTGGGGGACGTTTTCTTGTAGCTGACAGTTCGAGAAATCTGTATTTCCACGTTCACGGTAGCGTCCACAGCGCAACGCGTCGTTGCGCCTTGGTTGTAGGCAACATAAAACTCAAGACCGAGATGTGGGCTGACAACATCGACGGGGCAGTACGATGCTGGACAGACTAATCACTAATCAAGGGGAAAGTAGGGGTCATTATGAATCCTCGTCGACGAAGAGACCATTAGAGACTGAGTACGTACTTGGAATGGAGAAGGATGGGGAAGAAACTAAATCACACTTTTTTCAAAGAAACCATCACGGATTTCGCGATTAAGGGAAACTCTCGTGAATAATGTCTTTCAGAAAATTATTAAGTGGTTCTCTGCAAGTGGACTCTCACTAAATTTTGAGAAAACACAGATTATACAGTTCTGTACAGTAAATTGCAGAACATCATTGATAAATATATTTGAACATAAATCTGTTGTTAAGGTAGGACATTCAAAATTTCTGGAGGTATGCATTGATGAGAAATTGAATTGGAAGAAACACATTGATGATCTGCTGAGCTTCTAGGTTTAACTACTTATGCTATTAGGGTTATTGCAAATTTTGGTGACAAACATATCAGTAAATTAGCGTACTATGGCCATTTTCATTCACTGGTTCCATATAGCATCATACACTACTGGCAATTAAAATTGCTACACCAAGAAGAAATGCAGATGATAAACGGGTATTCATTGGACTAATATATTATACTAGAACTGACATTTCACCCAATTTGGGTGCTTAAATCATGAGAAATCAGTACCGAGAACAACCACCTCTGGCCGTAATAACGGCCTTGATACACCTGGGCATTGAGTCAAACAGGGCTTGGATGGCGTGTACAGGTACAGCTGCCCATGCAGCTTCAACACGATACCACAGTTCATCAAGAGTAGTGACTGGCGTATTGTGACGAGCAAGTTGCTCGGCCACCATTGACCAGACGTTTTCAGTTGGTGAGAGATTTGGAGAATGTGGTGGCCAGGGCAGCAGTCGAACATTTTCTGTATCCATAAAGGCCCGAACAGGACCTGCAACATCCGCTCGTGCATTATCCTGCTGAAATGTGGCGTTTCGCAGGGATCGACTAAAGGGTAGAGCCACGGGTCGTAACACATCTGAAATGTAACGTCCACTGTTCAAAGTGCCGTCAACGTGAACAAGAGGTGACAGAGACGTGTAACCAATGACACCCCATACCATCACGCCGGGTGATACGCCAGTATAGCGATGGCGAATACACGCTTCCAATGTGCGTTCACCCCGATGACGCCAAACACGGAAACAGAACCTGGATTCATCCGAAAAAATGACGTTTTGCCATTGGTGCACCCAGGTTCGTCGTTCAGTAGACCATCGCAGGCGCTCCTGTCTGTGATGCAGCGTCAAGGGTAACCGCAACCATGGTCTCCGAGCTGATAGTCCATGCTGCTGCAAACTTCGTCGAACTGTTCGTGCAGATGGTTGTTGTCTTGCAAATGTCCCCATCTACTTACTCAGGTATCGAGACGTGGCTGCACGATTCGTTACAGCCATGCGGATAAGATGCCTGTCACCTCGACTGCTAGTAGTACGAGGCCGTTGGGATCCAGCACGGCGTTCCGTATCGCCGTCCTCAACCCACCGATTCCATATTCTGCTAACAGCCATTGGATCTCGACCAACACGAGCAGCAATGTCGCGATACGATAAACCACAATCGCGATAGTCTACAATCCGAACTTTATCAAAGTCGGAAACGTGATGGTACACATTTCTCCTCCTTACACGAGGCATCACAACAACGTTTCACCAGGCAACGCCGGTCAACTGCTGTTTGTGTATGAGAAATCGGTTGGAAACTTTCCTCATATCAGCACGTTGTAGGTATCGCCAACGGCGCCAACCTTGTGTGAATGCTCTGAAAAGCTAATCATTTGCATATCACAATATCTTCTTCCTGTCGGTTTAATTTAGCGTCTGTAGCACGTCATCTTCCTGGTGTAGCAATTTTAATGACCAGTAGTGTATTTTGGGGTAATTCATAATTAAGAGAAAAAGTACTGATTGCACAAAAGCGTGTAATCAGAGTAATAGCTGGAGCCCACCTTGCAGACATTAATTTAAGGAACTCGGGATATTCACAGTACCTTCACTTATGGATTTGTCATTAAATAGCAAAGTGCATAGATACAACACTAGAAGAAAACTATTCTGGTTAAATCTGATTCTGGAACAGAAAGGCGTAAATAATACTGTCACAAAAATCTTCGGTCATGTACCAAATAGCATTAAAAGTCTGACAGATAGCAGACCAGCATTTAAAAACAAATTAAAATAATTTCTGAATGACAACTGCTGCTACGCAGTAGATGAAGTTTTAGATATGAAGCACTAATTGTAAGAAAATATTTTGGATATGAAGTAGGAAAAACTGCTATTAAAGAAAACTTATATTAAGCTGTCATGTTCCACATCATTACGAAATGTCGTATTAATGGTCTTTGGAACAAGTATTAATGTAATGAAAATCAAAAACAAATCAGTATTTACGTAGTTATAGTCACCCTGTAGAAACGGGCCAGTCTTTACGTAAGGCCGCAAAACTTTGTCCAAAAACTAACGATAAGTTTCTTTGGAGAGCAGTCCAGATTTTGTGGCTGTTGCCACTACCTTTCCAGAAGCAAACAAAAACTGTTAAAATAAGTTTTTTGGAAAATGTTAATCCATGCCAGTCGCGATGATTAAATGTATTTTAAATAATGTTTGAAATGCTGACTACTTATGCCAATAATTACATTTTATTTCAGGATGTCAAAAAATATTGATGTCACGTACTTAAGCGGCAAAAAAAGCAAAAGAAAAGATTGGATGCGAAGAAGGGTTGCGAAAACTGGAAACTGTGGGCTTGACCACTGCGCTACCAACTCACTTCCTTACAAGTTGCGCCTGCGGACTGCTAAAGAGGCGTCGAAACACTGATCGTCATTTTCTCGGAAACTATTAAGTGTTAGCACCTAAGCCAAACTAGGTGTACCTTTTTTTTCGCTGTTCTTTCGCGTCGCCAAGTTTCGACAATATCAAAGAACGACCTGTGGCGGGTTCCCCTTGTTAGACTAAAATCCAGGTAGTGATTTTGTAACAGTTAGCTATGTTAACGGACATGTATCACTGACTTTTGTGTGGCCGAATATTTGAGAATTTTGTGAGGGAAAGCACTGCGTGATCTGTGGACACGTGCGGGACTTGTGGCCGCTTTTGCTTCGAGCTAAAGTTCCTTTTCTCCTCGGAAATAAACTTTGCGCTGGTGTGCAGTCTACTGCTGCTTGTTAGGAGTTGGCAGAGATGGGCATGCTGGAGTTGGCAGCGCGCACAGCCACGTGCGGTGCGTCGCAACGAAAGGCGACGCGAGTCGGCAGTGGAGCGGCCGGCGAAAGTCGCGAGCGGAGCCGCTTAATGTGTTTACACGGCCGACCGGCGCGAGCAGCGCCGCTGCATCGTAACAGCGCTGTCGAAACACTCACTGTGTGTCCGCCCCAAGGTGCACTCCGAGGCGTCAGACCGTGGTGGGAGGGCTCTTACGTCACTGGTGCAGCGTCTTCCGCGTTCGGTGGGGGCCCCAGGGACGGGGAAGCTTTACATAACGACGCACTTGAGTGGACGAGGCAGTGTGTCTCGGCTTACCGAGCAAAAATTTCGGTATGTTGTCAAAGTTTTTCCCCGCCTCTGTAGCCGTTGATGCCAAGTCATGTTAATGCAGCGATGTTCGACCAGGAGGTACCCAGTGTGAATTATAGTGGTGCAGGAAATTTCCATTGCCAATGTATGGCAGCTTTTCGATTCGAACGAAATCGTGGCCTGAAGAATTAGGGGGATCGGAAAGTGATGTTTCCGCGTATGTCGATATTCGTTTGCTATGAGCTCACTAGTCTACTTCAAAGTCGCCCCAGAGATTTTTAAGGTTAGGGTTTCTTCTTTACTCGTAAATAACTTATAGTGAAATGGCTAGCCACATATCAGAAGACGCTTTTTCTGTTTCGCAAGGATAGAAACTCAACGGTTACTACCAGAATCATTTTCGATGTTAATCAAAGTGCTAATCCAAGTGCATTAGAGGTTCGCAAAAGCAAAATATGGTTTTTCTAAGTTATAATTCGGTAATTTTGATCTTACCGCCGGCCGGAGTGACCAAGCAGTTCTAGGCGCTACAGTCTGGAACCGAGCGACCGCTACGGTCGCAGGTTCGAATTCTGCCTCGGGCATGGATGTGTGTGATGTCCTTAGGTTAGTTAGGTTTAAGTAGTTCTAAGTTCTAGGGGACTGATGACCTCACATGTTAAGTCCCATAGTGCTCAGAGCCATTTGAACCATTTTTTTTTATCTTACCGACTCGTATCGATCAGGAAGACCAACAATTTCAGACGATGACATATTAAGGACGAAAGTGGAAGGAGATCCATGTCAGACAATCGAGAAACTGTCAGACACTCGTAACTCATCTTAGCCGACCATCCAAGAACATTTGCAGCAGATTGTTAAAGACAAACAAAGCTAACCGACCAACCACATGTAACGTAATGCTGCGGCACAATACAGAAGCTTTTTTTTGATCGCTTGGTCACTGGAGGCGACAAATGGGTCCTCTATGATAATCCAAACGACAAAAGGCAGTGGCACCCTCCGAGCGAATCGCCACGAAGGAGAGATAAGCCAGGTTTACTACCAAAAAGGCGCTTTTGTGTGTTGGGTGGAGCATTCGCGGTGTTGATGATTTTGAAGTGCTGAAACCTGGACAAACTTTCAATGAAAACTTACTATGAACAGCTGCATCGAGTAAAACAATCTTTAACTGAAAAATGCCCAGAGATTGTCAACAGAAAAGGTGTTACTCTTCAATGCGATAATGCATGACCGCACTGCGCAAGACAAACCCTGGAAAAAAACAAATGTACTGGGTGGAGAGGTATATCCTCACCCATCCGCGCTCGGTATTGCGCAATCGGTTTTCCATGTACAGTGTTTCTATAGTTTTGACCCTTTTTCGCTTGGTTCACTCCTGAAATACTTACGTGCGTTTTGAAATAAGTGTGCTTCATTTAGACAAAGCAGTTTCACGAAATTCTTATCATTTTACATATGGTTTAGTTAGTTTTACGTTTTTCCAATTTGTCTTGCGTTTCCGGACACATGTCCACATAACATCTTTTCTTTATTTGTGTGTGAGGAATGTTTCCTGAAAGTTTGGCCGTACCTTTTTGTAACACCCTGTATACATTATTGACTTGTACGGCGCGCAAAGCGATCCTTTCTTATATGACAGACTGTTTGTCAATAACAAAGGAGTACTGATGTGCTCATTAAAAGTAGTTCCACCAAAGTGTATGCCTTCATGCCAACCCTGCAACGTATACTTAAAATGACAAGTGCAAAATTACACTAGCCGGATACAGTAGTGCTCTGTTTTATAGCACAGTGAAGGGTAATCACAAGTAGAAGCGATGCAATTAAAATACACGCCCTGATCCACAATCAGCTGGAGGCTCCAGCTATCGACCACATGTTTCGATATGCGTAATTTGCCGCGACATTATCGCCAGATCGAGTGGTATTTAGCCGCTTTAACGTGGGTGTTTAACTAATTATATTCACACAAAAAAATGTGTCTATGACATATGCACCTTCGCACGTTGCTCGTGGTGCTCTTGTTCTAAAGTTTCAAACGTTTTTGTGATACATTTCACCGTGGGGTATGCTCTGGTTCCCTTGAAGCAAGAAAGAAAAAAATCAGTGGAAAAAATGAAATGCTAGATTTTATATCTTTTTAAATTTCAATTGTTGCTAATTATATATGATTTGTGATAATCAATTTTGTTTTATTCCTAGATTACTAAACGCTCGTAAAATTTAAGTTTTCAATAGGTTATGACATAGGTCATTTTGTACTTAATTTTTTGTATAGCATACCATTGCACATCCAATAACAGGAACTAACTAACGCATAGACTATGACTTTCTTTGAATAAATTTTCGAGTAGTACAATTTAACAGCACTGTAACATATTCCCCGCCGTTAGTGTTTTGGGGTTAATAAGATTTCTTTTGTCAATAATTCTCTTGTATTTCACGATGTGAAAATAAATGTTGAAGTCACGTACTTCCGCAACAACAAAAGAATAAACAAACGCAGGAGTCGGTTTGAACACATTTCGAAATTTCGAAACCGTGCTCTTAGCCACTGCGCTAACAACTCACTTCCTTACACGTTGCACGAGTGGACTGATGAAGAGGCGTCCAAACTTTGACCTTCATTTTCTAAGAAACTAATAAGTTTGGCACCAAAGCCAAACTGAGTGTCCCTTTATTTTCAGTCCTCTCTAACTCTGCCTAGTTTCAACTGCATCATACAACGACTTATGTTAGATTTCCATTGTAAGATCACAGAATACAATATTAGTCACGCCCTCCAAAGAGCACAGTGGTCACTTTGATGGCTGCAAATGTTGTATCTCTTATATGTAACTCGACTGGAGAGGGGGAGAAAGGAACGGAAATGGACGGGATCACTACTGTCAAGTGCATCGAGACATTACGCGGAATCAGCGGCGAGTAGTGAAAATGTGTACTAGAGCGGGATTCGAACCCGGGATCCTCTGCTTACTACGCAGGTGCGCTAATCACTGCGCCAAGTGGGATACAGTGTCATCACACCTTTCTGCAGTCTGCGTCCATTTCCTCCATTTCCGTTTTCTGCGATTCCCACAGGAGGTCGGATGTATTTGTACACCTGCACTGAAGAAGGTGGATCCATTGCCCAGCTAGGCGAATCAGGTTACATAAATGACTGGTGTATGGTCTTTCATATATAATTTGATTTGTCTAGGTGGGCAATGGATCCACCTTCTTCAGTGCAGGTGTACAAATACGTCCCACTTCCTGCGGGAATCTCAGAGAGCGAATATGGAGGAAATTTGGAAATTTGTATAGGCTTACACACTACTCAGTCCAACTTGAACTAACTTACGAGAAGGACAACACACACATCTGTCCAGCCGCGTGGGATTAGCAGAGCGGTCTAAGGCGCTGCAGTCATGGACTGTGCGGCTGATCCCGGCGGAGGTTCGAGTCCTCCCACGGGCATAGGTGTGTGTGTTTGTCCTTAGGATAATTTAGGTTAGTAGTGTGTAAGCTTAGGGACTGATGACCTTAGCAGTTAAGTCCCATAAGATTTCACACACATTTCATTCATGCCCGAGTGAGGTCTCGAGCCTCCAACGGGGGAGAGCCGCGCGAACCGCGGCAGGGCGCCATGGAGGAAATGGACAGAAACTGCGCATAGGTGGCTCTCGATGGGAGCGTGGATCGACCTTGAGGCGTGCCGAGACATTCCACGCAGTTAAGATGGTACTGTGTCCCCGATGGCGCCGTGGGTAACGCACCTGCCTAATACGCAAGAAATCCCGGGTTCGAATCCTGGTCCGGTACACATTTTCACTCGTAGCCACTGATTCCACGTAATGTCCCGATGCAACTGACAGTAGTCAGACTCTAGCTTTTATTTCCTTTCTTCCCCTCCCCACCTTCAATTTGCATATAACGTATGACAGCTGTGGATTCTGCGTGATGTCTGTTCTTTCGGACACGTCCGAAAGAACAGACACCACGCATTCATATAAAATGTTGTATCTCTGCTACAGGGTGGCCATGTGGCCTTACAGTGCTGACATAAACCATGGAAGTGAAGCAATGTGTATGTGCCAGTCGTGGTATGGAAGGAGCGCAGTGAGATGAGCCGACTGGAGACGCGACAGAATGGCCTTGGCGTCCGGTCGTGTCCATCACCACGCCGTAAACGAAGCTGCCCGAATTTGTTTGTATAGCGACGTGGTCTATCCAACGTGTCTACAATGAATGGGTTGCCATTTGCAGCCATGTAACACAGCGTAAGAAAAGTAGTCGTAAAAATATCCTAACGGACAGGCAACCAAGACTCGTGTCACGGCGTTTCAATGTCAGTCGGTTTCAAACCGGGCACGAATTGCTGTTGTATGTGTAAGCAAACCCGTGGCAAACAATATCCTAGCAGCTAACAATGCGAAGGGAACTGCGCTTTTTGTCACACGAGCTGGCTTGTGGTAAAATAGCCCGGCCAACTGTTGTCTCTCGTTTTCAAGATAATAACTTCAGTTATGCTGAAGCCAGCATTTACATTATTTATATGATGTTCACGACCAAGATCTTCAAATTAGTTGGGGCTACATCGAATTGGATCGAATGGAATATATTCCAACAATGTGGCGAGTAGTCTGCATGTAGAGGAAAAACAGTACACTTCGGTATATGTAAGCGCAGATCCAGCAGACTCAAGCCCATTACCAATCGTTGACTATGCACGTTCACAAGTTGGTTGCAAATCTGTATTGATGGTTCTTCGCAACTGTAGAAAGAGGATTATCAAAGGTTCACACGTAGCTCTTGGGACAACTGAGCATTCCGCCCATGGGAAAGCAGGTTTTCCCATGCATGGTACATACGCAGGAAACTGCGGCTTGACCATTTAGAACTGCAGCAACAATTGGCCCAATACGCCGTGAGATCCGATGTCAGCAGGAGCTAAGGCCTGCACTTTCTGTAACAGGTAGGGGTTTAGGTATTTTTTCTCCCATTAATTTGAACATGGCATGGAACATAACATCAATTACATTTGCAACTGATCGAGTGCTCATTGATGACTTCTCATCAGCATGAGCAAGCACTGCCTCTTCCAAGTTGGAAGGCTATACAGTTAGTTGTTCTTCTAGATCGTTTTGTTGTAGTACCACTCGTCCTGTGGCCTTGGAAATATTGTGTGTTTCGGAAGTCGTCTTAACTGTTTATTTCGGCCTATAAGACCTATCAGTATTTCTACAGTTTCCTTTTGGTTGTCTGTAGACGAAAAACTTGTACTGTAAATCCGCATATGGATACAGCGCTATTTTGTTACGGTTGGTACATTTCATCTTGTAAGCAGAGACTTCGTATCAGGACTAAACATGTCAGCATACGTATCACTCCTTCTTCAGTGCACCTTTCACATTGTACGCCTACACGTTGATCGAGTTTGCCTACCCTGAAATTGTGACAGAACATACCGATCCTGTCATTAATATTAGATTAGACTCCGTTTTTAATCACGTTCGATGTTAAGTGAGTACATTTAAAACAAACACACAAGTACTCTCGATCAATAGAGAGACAGCTGTTAGACAATAAAGCGTCATCGTTTCACTGGAAAATGTTAATAAACATCTATTTCAAAGCAGTTTATCTGAAAGGGTCGTAAAGAAATGAATGTATGCTTATGTAATAGTAAAACCTGAGTTCTCTTGTATAAATGCGTGTGTTGTGCGGTACACTGGCCTATTTGTCCGGGTCCATGCTACTGTTCCGTCCTGCCACGTAGTCCACCAAGGTCACAATGGGATGCAGGAAAACTGACACGATGTTCGTACAGCGACAACTTCTCATCTCTCGCCGTGAGAAAGGTCGCAGTCAAATAGATATTGCTAGTTTGCTACATATACCCAGAAGTCGAATGCAGATGTTAAAAGATGATCTGAGAAGAAAGGTCGCATAGAATGTGTCCCCCTCAACGGGCGGACGCTGGGAGCTTAATGAAAGAGAGAGAAAATTAATCATAAGAAACAATAAGAGTAATCCGCTATTAAGTGTATCTCAAATAACAATCCAGCTGCTCCATTATGTGCTAAGCAAGCAAGTGAATCGACTGTCCGGGGAATTATCAGAGAGAATGGATACAACAGAAAAATGACAAGTAAAAAGCTTCACGTGCACGAAGTGAACCCGGACAAAAGGCCCCATTTCGTAAGGCTCAACGTTAATGTAGAGTCAGAACTATGTTTCCCAGTCACTGATAACAATGTCTCTTCAAAACGGAAACGGTCGCTTGATGCTAAAAGGAAAAAAAAAAAAAAATCATCTAACGAAGTTAGCCCTTATTATTCAATCACAGACATCGACATGCGACGTAATCTCGCATTGGATATGGAAGTTCCATGACTTGGTGAAATCTCCGTAATTATAATAACTGAAGGGAGTACGTAACCGTCCACTGAAATCTCGTGACGATGACGACGGTGTAAGTCGTCAAAAATTCGAAACTGAATACAAAACTGCACCCCGAGAACGCTGTGAAGCATTTATTCAACCCCAAAGCAAATTTTGCGCAAGAAACATAGAGCGTTTGAAACGTGTTATACAGTAGAACTGTTATCCCAGGAAGTATTGAGTTCCAGTATTATTCCTGTAACCAAAAATAGCTATGTTTTTCCCGGCTATTAAAGACACTATAATGTGCTGTGATCCATTATTTTAGATATCTCCATTATTTTAGATAACACTGTCGTATTCTGTTAAGAAATTATATGCCCTAGTTCACACTTATTGAGAGAATGCATTTATCATTTATCGAAATTTCTTTTGTTTATTTCTGGGGCAGCGGGGAGTATTTCTTTACTGCACCCGTATGAATACGGCGTACCATCTCTGTACGCTCCTGACATCTAGTGGTAGTTTGTTGCATCAGTTGTATATTCCGTTCTACGTGAAATAAAGCTCTTAATTGCAGTGAAATGTCTCTTCTATTTTTCAGCCGCGGAAAGAAAATATATCACCACATGTTGTTTTAATGACTAGTGGAAAGTATGCTTACCACCAAATTAATTTTCTCATGAAACATGGGGACGTATGTTTACTACAAACATTAATATTTCTTTTCGTGGACTATGGGTGGCATATTTACAACTTAATTGTTTTATTGTGTTATGGAAATACGTCTCACCACCTCTGTATGTACCTGACATCTTGTGGTACCACGTCTATAAAAACTGCTACGTCAATCAGTTCTTATTTTGGAGCGGTCGCTACTGTTGTTACTTGTGAAGTCAGGAGGCATTGCTTCGTTTCTGCAGTATATGTTATTGCTGAGCTGCTACACATTGATATACAGGTGGGAACGAAGAGAAACGCCAAATTTTCAAGTCTGGCGCTTAGCGAGTGGTCTTCTACATCTACATCTACATCCATACTCCGCAAGACACCTGACGGTGTGTGTCGGAGGGTACTTTGAGTACCTGTATCGGTTCTCCCTTCTATTCCAGTCTCGTATTGTTCGTAGAAAAAAAGATTGTCGGTATGCCTCTAAGTGGGCTCTAATGTCTCTGATTTTATCCTCATGGTCTGTTCGCGAGATATACGTAGTAGGGAGCAATATACTGTTTGACTCCTCGGTGAAGGTATGTTCTCGAAACCTCAACAAAAGCCCGTACCGAGCTACTGAGCGTCTCTCCTGCAAAGTCTTCCACTGGAGTTTATCTGTCATCTCCGCAACGCTTTCGCGATTACTAAAAGATCCTGTAACGAAGCGCGCTGCTCTCCGTTGGATCTTCTCTATCTCTTCTATCAACCCCATCTGGTACGGATGCCACACTGGTGAGCAGTATTCAAGCAGTGGGCGATCAAGTATACTGTAACCTACTTCCTTTGTTTCCGGATTGCATTTCCTTCGGATTCTTCCAATGAATCTCAAGTGTGGCATCTGCTTTACCGACGGTTAACTTTATATGATCATTCCATTTTAAAAATACTCGTAATGCCTACTCCCATCTACAGCTGTTTAGTTTGCGTAATCAATGAAATTTTTAAGTGTGTGTGAAGGCAATCCAAAATAGCTCACTAACAATGGCTGTGTAAGGAATACATACCACTGTAGACTGTGGTCCTGAATCATAAAAATAAAATTATCAAAATATTAAATACTGTCACAATTCTGACATGATACAACGTCGCTACGAGAAACTAAACACGTAGGACTAGAAATAGTGAAATGACCGAATATTAATGGCAGCCGCAGTAATAATATTGATTTTTACAAGTCACGATCATTAATACGTTTTCATAGTTCACGGGCAGAGTTAGCATACAACACGTATGGCTCTGCAGCTTTCGACTCAATTATTTCAGACCAGATTTCAAACTGACAAGGATACGGCACGTCCGTGGGGTCAGGGATTTGTCCGCAATTTTGTGTGCTGAAAGAGGACCCCTAACACCTCGCGTGGTTAAAATATTAGGACGCACTACTCGGAAAACCCCAAGAAAAATCGATCCAAAGTTTCTTAGGTGCCATATGAGTATAAAATGTGAGTTCATTGCCGAGTCGCCGTTTGGCATACATGGCTAGCGTTCGGACCTTTATGCTAGAGATCTCGGGTTCGATTCCTCCTCGCGCACATTTTTTTTCTTCTGTTGCTCGCAAAATTACAGCGCATTGTTACAGGAGAATCGTGAAATTAATTCCCGGGAAGATTGTATAAAAATTCATTCTATAATTCACCATCAATTATCGTCACTAATATTCCTGGTTTGCCTCAAAATTATGAGAAACTCAAAACATTTTCGTAAATGTTAATGGGGCAAGTTTTTGTACAGATTTATTCCAAACGCCCTGTGATTGTAAAAAAAATCCGCTTTCATCTGTTGCGCAAGATGTCGCAAAAACTATTGCTTTGTTTGTTTTTACGATAATTACCACTGCGGTTCTGGTTTATAATTATTATATGTATAAAAATTGAATGTTTCCCAATCGACTTTGCTATTATGAGTAAAAACCCAATGTTTCTCCTCATATACTTTAAAATGAAAAATGGGAAACCCACCGCCATGAATTGTGTTGTTGGACAAAAAGAAAATAATTTTTATTCAATAATGTAACTAATTTGTTAAAGGTAATGTAGGTTTGGGAAACTTTCTGAATAATTGGTGAAATAACAAAAGAAAATGAAACAAAAAAAAAAAACGTGCTGGAAGAGGAACCGAACCCGAGACCTCTGGCATTAGAGTCCGAGCCCTAAACATCTTTTTTTTTCATTTTGTTCGTTATTGATCGTTGTGTTTGGTCGTTGCGGACGTCGCAAGACATCCTGCTCAAGTTCGGTGGTTGATTCTTCCACTCAGTTTTTTACTACAGAGGCCAACCGGCTTTCTGACCGAACACGCTGAGCTACCGTGCCGGCAACTAGGCCAGACGGAGCCTCGGCATTTCACTAACATTTTATACTCATGCGGGACCTAATAAACTTTGGATCGATTTTTCCCAGGATTTTCCGGGTAGTGCGTCCTAATATTTTAACCACGTGAGGTGTTAGGAGTCCTCCTTCACCACACAAAATTTCGGACAAATCCCCGACCCCACCGTCGTGCCGTCTCCTTTCGAGTCGTTTGTCCCTCTCGACGTTCCTTGAAAGTCTGTATCGCCGCCGCAGAGGTACACTGTACAGCCAGCATCGCACTAAGCCAGTAGTGCGTTTAGCTGTGAGGCCCACGGGGCCAAGCGACTGCGCGCACATTCTCCGGCTAGCGTCCGTACGGGTTTGCCCGCCGCGCCGCGGCTGCCGCGTGCATTCCATCGCGGGCCGCTCGGGCTCGGGCTAATGTAAGCCTAGCCGGGCAGCGCAGCCCCACGTTTAACGTCCCACATAGCGCCGGCCGCTGGCATTCTGCAGCCCGTTATGCGCGCCGCGCGCTTCTTCGCCCTCACGTTGTCTCTGCTATTCGCGAAGGCGCCACTGCAATGTCACTCGAAGACTACAACTACCGGGTGGTTGTAATTAAAGTGCACCTACCTACCAAGTTCCTGTGCCGGCTGTAACTATCTTATGGCAGCGAAATGCGGCAGGTATGCTGGAACCGTTTTACACTGGAAAAAAATTAGTTCGAATTTTGGCCACCAGGAGCAAATCTGGCGCTGTACAGCATCTCGTCGACGTCCCTGATGCTCGTATTGACCAAATTATGTAAGCAGCGGTTAATAATAAAATCAACATTATGACTTCCTCACATATTTCACGTTTTCTGTACACGTCCCGTTCCTAATCCATTACATATGGAAACACTTCTGTACGGCCTATTTGTACTCACGGGGCCAGATTTGAACCTGGTGGCCGAAATTGGAACTAATTATTTTCCAGCGTAAATCGGTTCCATATTAACGAATTAGAATATCTACGAAGTTTCGCTGCCATAGGATAGTTGCAGCTCACAATGGGCCTCTCTGAGTAGCTGCACTTTAATTACAACCACCCAGTACTTTCATTTGTCACTCGCAAATACACTATCTGAACGAACGTATCCAGACATCTATTAACGGCCATTAACACGGCGGAAACGGAACTCTGAAATAGAGTTAGTGAGAATAGCATGTGACACACTAGTTCACAGTTCGAACGTTAATTCGAGACTAGCAAACAAGCACACTAAGGAAAGATCGGAAATCACTGACGTGACTATACAGCAGCTACACCAAGGCATTTTAACTGAAAATTCGGGCGGGGCTGTTTTGGCACCTGTGCACGGGGTAAATTGAAATAGGGTCACATTTCGTTACGTGCGTGTTGAAAGAATTGAACTCTTTGAGCTCAGATTTAATAATCAATCACTGTTGTTTCTTTGGCATTATGTAATTGTTAGTCCTATGCAGTTTCCTAGTGCAGAAATATGCTGCTGCGTCCTCACGGGAACTTTAATAGATTCCTAGCACTGGATGATAACCTCGTGGAACACACAGAAAAGCATTGTGTACAGTGAAGTCTATAGTACATTAATACCGAAAATCAGAGTAATATTGTACGGCATCCGTATTAGTGTAGAAATAAACAAAAAATGGTTCAAATGGCTCTGAGCACTATGGGACTTAACATCTGAGGTCGTCAGTCCCCTAGAACTGAGAACTACTTAAGCCTAACAAACCTAAGGACAGCACACATATCCATGCCCGAGGGAGGATTCGAAACTGCGACCGTAGCAGTCGCACGGTTCCAGACTGAAGCGCCTAGAAACCGCTCGGCCACACCGACCAGCTTAGAAATAATCAACTTTTTATGCACGCAGCAATATGATTGCTGCTTGAACGAGTATTATTAATTATTATTTAAAGAGGGTAACACAATTACTTATTTTAAGGAACTGGGGTATAGTTTTGTCTCATTCAAACGTCCGAACAGTTATCGTATATAGCACTAGCACGCTTTTGAGTCTTCAAGACGTTTCGACACTTTCTAGATCACAATTTGGTCTCGAAATCCTATAGTCAGAGACTATCACCTACGTAACCTATGTTGTTACGGTGAAAAACGCTTATAGTTACCCGGGCTGCAAACGTCTGTTAAAGTCTTAGCGTAGTGACACAGGCGCACGCCAGAGCTTATGTCTTGGTGTTGACTTAGTACTTATGTACAGCATTTTTAAAAAGTGACTACCCCTGTTCTGGCTGTTTTTTTATTTCTAGGCCATGCCCTCTTAGACAAATTATAGATTCAGGTATATATTCTTCTAAAGAAGCCTCAATTATTTCGGCTGAAGCCTAGGTAAAGGTTGGTTTCATTACCGCAATCGAGGCTGGTAGTTTCTTATATATTCCAGTCATCGCCGGCCGTTGTGACCGAGCGGTTCTAGGCGCTTCAGTCTGGAATCGCGCGACCGCTATTGTCGCAGTTTCGAATCCTGCCTTGGGCATGGATGTGTGTGATGTCCTTAGGTTAGTTAGGTTTAAGTAGTTCTAAATTCTAGGAGACTGATGACCTCAGATCTTAAGTCCCATAGTGCTCTGCTCGGAACCATTTCAACCTTTTTTTTTTTGTCTTGTATCTTCCTACAGTCACTCAATTTCTACACCTTACCGTACGTCACAGCATTATCAGTAAACAACCGCAGATTGATGCCCACCCTCTCTGTCCAATCACTTATATACGAGGGTCACTCCAAAAGAAATGCACAGTATTTTTGTAAAAATACAGTTTTTATTCTGCATGTGTGGACGTTTAACAGTGTGTAGATACATCCCTCCCGCTTGTTTTCAAACTTAGTTCAACCTGTTCCCGTGAGTGGCCCCGTCACAGCATGTTTTCAAGATGGCTGCTACACTTGATGTTCGTCAGAAGCAACGTGCTGTCATAGAATTCTTGTGCTGTGAAAACGAGACAGTGGGAAACATCCACAATACGTTGAGAAAGGTGTACGGAGATGCTGGTGTCGATCGCAGTACAGTTAGTCGGTGGGCAAGCAGATTACGTGATGAAAGCGGGCACGGCAATATTGAGGATTGTTCTCGCAGCGGCATGCCTCGTACTGCACACACTCCAGACAATGTGCAGAGAGTTAACGAATTGGCGACTGCTGACAGACGCATCACTGTGAACGAATTGTCACGCTACTTTGGGATAGGGGAAGGAAGTGTTTGCAGAATACTGAAAGTGTTGGCG
This sequence comes from Schistocerca serialis cubense, assembly GCF_023864345.2. Lineage (NCBI taxonomy): Eukaryota > Metazoa > Arthropoda > Insecta > Orthoptera > Acrididae > Schistocerca > Schistocerca serialis. The sequence goes on along the minus strand of NC_064641.1, from coordinate 771,307,833 downwards.
TTAAAAAAGGTTTGTGCCAGGTGGGTTCCCAGGATGTTGACAGTGGCTCACAGAGAAACAAGAAAAACGGTACGCAGTGAACTTTTGGCACAGTACGAGAATGGTGGAGATGAATTTCTTGGAAGAATTGTGACAGGTGATGAAACATGGCTCCATCATTTTCCACCAGAGACGAAGAGGCAATCAATGGAATGGCATCATGCAAATTCACCCAAGAAAAAAAAATTCAGAACCACACCTTGTGCTGGAAATGTTATGGCTACGGTGTTTTTCGATTCCGAAGGACTCTTGCTTGTGGTCATCATGCCAAGTGGAACCACCGTAAATTCTGATGCATATGTGACCATTCTGAAGTAACTTCAAGTTCGACTGAGTCGTGTTCGACCATATCGGCAAAAGCAGGATGTTTTACTGTTGCACGACTATGCACGGCCACATGTCAACAAAAAACCATGGAAGCCACAAAACTCAGATGAACAACACTGAAGCACCCGCGTTAGAGTCCTGACCTGGCTCCATCTGACTATCATCTCTGTGGGAAACTGAAAGACTCTCTTCGTGGAACAAGGTTTGAAGATGATGACTGTCTTGTGCATGCTGCCAAACTGTGGCTCCAACAGGTTGGTCCAGAATTTTACCGTGCGGGTATACAGGCGCTGGTTCCAAGATGGCGTAAGGCAGTTGAGAGGGGTGGAAATTATATGGAGAAATGAAAATATTGTTCCTAAAGGATGTATTTACACATTGTAAAACTATCAAACATGTAGAATAAAAGTTGGATTTAAAAAAAAAATAGTGTGCATTGCTTTTGGAGTGACCCTCGTATATAGAGAACAATAGGGGTCCTCTCGTACTTCCCTGAGGCAAGAACGAAGCTTAACTCCGAAACGCGGTAATTTTTGGGGCGCGACTGGCAGAATCAGAGTGCCGGTGCACATGAGCGGAAATCGTTGGCTGTGCGGCGGAGATGCGTGGTGGCGACTTGTTAAGCGGGTTCCGCTCGGCGCCGTACGTGGAGCGCGCTAGCGGCGAACGGCCGCGCCCGCGTGCCACGAATTGCAACGAGCCGGCATAAGCGATGGCTTCTCTCGCATTGTGCCTTTCCTGACCCGCGTAACGCGCCGCTCGCCGGCAAACGAGTTATCTGCGCATGCGTAATGCAGTCGGCTACCTAGCGGCCGGTTCCGCGTTTTATGCGCCGATCGCAGCTGCAGCACGGCTCTAGGAACCCAGGACGAGAGCTCGCAGTCCGGTAGTTTGCGACATTCAGCATCTCACCTCTAGTACCTGGTGATAAACAGCTCCATTTGTACAAAGAAAGTAACGCTAGTTTCGGGAGAATAACTGGATGAAACTTCCTGGCTGATTAAAACTGTGTGCCGGACTGAGACTCGAACTCGGGACCTTTGCCTTTCTCGAGCAAGTGCTCTACCAACCGAACTACCCAAGCACGACTCACGACTCGTCCTCACAGCCTCACTTCCGCCAGTACCTCGACTCCTACCTTCCGAACTTCACAGAAGCTCTCCTGCGAACCTTGAAACACTAACACTTCCAGAAGAAACGATACTGCGGAGACATGGCTTAGCCACTGCCGGGGGAATGTTTCCAGAATGAAATTCTCACTCTGCAGCGGAGTGTGCGCTGATATGAAACTTCCTGGTTCAAATGGCTCTGAGCACTATGGGATTTAACATCTGAGGTCATCAGTCCCCTAGACCAGCCTCGTCCAAACTGTGCTCCCCTGTGGCGCTAGCGCCCGCGATCGCCCGCGGCCAGCGCCCCGGGAGAATTCGCTTGTTGTCGCAGTGGCCGAGCCGTGTCGCTTATCTGGCTGTGCGGACCGCCCGCCGAGCCTCGCTATGCCGCTGTACGCGCGCTTCGTACGTAATTGTCTTCTTTAAGAATGTTGATTGTAAGAATTAAAGAGCTTTATAACCTTAATTCAATTTTTTAATAAGTATTCAAACTTGGCCGGTTAAAATTATTACGTACAAAACAGCAAACTAAGGATCCGATCTCTAAACTCTGAAAAGGGATACAACAGTGGCTAGCACACTGGACTCGCATTCGGGAGGACGACGGCTCAATCCCGCGTCCGGGCATCCTGATTTAGGTTTTCCGTGATTTCCCTAAATCGCTCCAGGCAAATGCCGGGATGGTTCCTTTGAAAGGGCACGGCCGGCTTCCTTCCCCGTCCTTCCTAATTCGATGAGAGCGATGACCACGCTGTCTGGTCTCCTCCCCCCAAAACAATCCAACAATCCAAGGGATACAAAAAGATGTAGCCCAAAGTAAAACAAAAAATATTTACTTGTAACTGCTAACAGTAAGAATGAGACTGTATAGCCCTTACATAAAATTATTTCTAAAATAATTTGTGACTCTAGTTCATTTAAGAAACTGATAGATTTTTCAGAAGACGCCTATTGCACATAAATGACGAGTGTACATGTGCAGTACTAATAGAATGAACCTGTGGGTCAGAAAACAACTAAGATGTTCTTCGATTCTTGTTTTGGATATTGTTTTCGAAAGCTTTGCGTAATAATTCTGCCACACGAACACTAGTTGTTACCTAAACAGTAGATGGTTTGCTTCTTTTACCGCTCAGCGACCTCTATTATAGAGGTGCGCTTCCTCTGTTATTTGTTTACGTTGGATCTGACTGCGGGACAGTCCAGGTCAGCGCAGTGCTGTGCGGTCTCACTCGCTCCGCAGCTCCTATGGCGACACTAGCGACACACGGTCGCGGACGGGGCGCTAAACTACACCGCCTTGTGCCCGCGAGGCGCGGGCGCGCCTGCCGGGCGCAATTCTTGGATGAGCCTGCCCTAGACTTAAGAACTACTTAAACCTAACTAACCTCAGGACAGCACATACATCCATGCCCGAGGCAGGATTCGAACCTGCGACCGTAGCAGCAGCGCGGTTTCGGACTGAAGCGCCTAGAACCGCTCGGCCACAGCGGCCGGCTTGAAACTTTCTGGCAGATTGAAACTGTGTGCCGGACAGAGACTCGAACACTGGACCTTTGCCTTTCACGGGCAAGTGCTCTATCAACTGAGCTACCCAAGCACGACTCACGACCCGCGAAAGTAGGAGACTAGGTACTGGCGGAAATGAGGCTGTGAGGACGGGTCCTGTGTCGTGCTTGGGTAGCTCCGTTGGTAGAGCACTTTTCCGCGAAATGCAAAGCTCCCGAGCTCGAGTCTCGGTCCGGCACACAGTTTGAATCTGCCAGGAAGTTTCATATCAGCGCACACTCCACTGAAAAGTGAAAATTTCATTATGAAGTGCTGGATGTCAGTAACTTGCTGCCACGATATTCCGGCGCAGTTCGTCTGGTCATCTTCAGGTGCATACTAGCGAAAGTACATTGAGCTCTCCTACTTACAACCGCGCCTGTGCATGCATACTATATCCAGTTGTGCCTGTGCAATCGATGCTAGAGCGCACGGACATCTGCCGCAAGCCATGAAGGCCCAACGACCGACCGGCCGCCATGTCATCCTCAGATGACAGGCGTCATTGCATACGGATACGAAGGGGCACGTGGTCAGCACACCGATCTCCTGATCCTATGTCAGTTTGAGACCGGAGCCGCTATTTCTCGACCATGTAGATCCTCAGTTTGCCGCGCAAGGGCTGAGTTCACCCCGCTTGCCAACAGCCCTCGGCAGACCCGATGGCTCTGCCCGACAGCACTTAACTTCGGTGATCTGAAGGGAACCGGTTTTACCACTGTGGCAAGGCCTTTGGCCCGGCTAAGTCGAGGAATCATAATTTTAACCGTCTTGGTAAATAGATAAGACTGATCTGTTCGTTATGATCAATTAGGGAAAACAGTCAAGATCGCATAACATCCCATTTATTAAAATGACCGGCAAGTTTAAACCGAAACCTTCAGTTTACGTTCATCGTAAGGATATATGCAAGTTCTTGTTATGCAAGTAATTAGGGAAGTCAGCCTTTACATAACATATGCAAAGATCAGAAGTACTTTAGCGTGTATTTGGCTGGAGTTGTACAAAACGAGTGCAAATGATCAGAAATACTATAGTGTGGTGTTTACCCATTTGGCTGGAGTTGGCGGCGCGATGAGCAGCTGCGTGTGCCTACAACAGTAACTTCTGCTAGTGATAATTCTGCCACGAGTTAAATAGTGCACGAAAACGCGCGTTTGTTACATTACGTCAGCTCCAGGCAATGGGAATGTAACTTACGTAAAAAACATTATAATTTGTGAATAAAATGTAAGAAGAAATTATTCAACTGTACGACAGCATTATACAAATGTAATTGTCCAAACAAATAATACAAGTGTTAAATAATCTTGCTACAAATTTGTGAAAGACTTTAAAATAGGTATGCCAATAGAAACAGCTGCAGGATTGTTGAACACCCGCTGCCGACACTTCTTGGTACTTCTAGTGGGACCGTCTCCATGGAAAGATTGATAGGATGGCTATTGGTAGTCAAAGATAATGCTGTAAGACACCATTTCCATGGAGCCGCCGTATAACGGCTGTAGACAACCAAAGATGTATGAAGAGGACGCTGTTGTTGGTTGGGTTGTTTGGGGGAAGAGACCAAACAGCGAGGTCATCGCTCTGAGGACGCTGTTACCATGGAGATGTTGTTCAGGCGGCCGTTCATGGGTCCGTGGTGATGTAGCTGCCACAATCGTTGCTCGTCCTAGACCCACATACAAAGTGACGTCGTAACTACGATGGAGGCACTTTGTATCGATGCAAAATACCACTGCAGGTGCAAGTTGACGTTATACTGCATGTTGCTTGAAGTCATCAGAATTACAATGCATGAAAGAACGTTGAAGTGATAACTGAGTGCGAGAAAAATAGAGGATAGATAATTCCAAATAAAACAATAAACTGGTAGCCAAGATCGCAGCGCAAGCTTGTATGTGATGGAGACACTTAACATTTATAACGTCATCTCTCTTGGACGCATATGTGCTACTTACGACAATTTTGTAAGGCCTGCGTGTTATAGGCAACTATTAATATCACTATTGTTTGCCTTGATGTTGTAACCTGTATGTGTCCTAAGATCCGATGATGGCGGCTTTAGTTTCGCCGAAACCGGTAATCATGGAATAAAAAGAATTCCTGCGATCATGGTTACCAGTTTATTGTTTTACAAGCATCTGGATCGCTCCCACATGAGCAAAATGTGCTCCCTACAAAATTCGAAATAAGTTACAGTACGAGAGAAATTCTGTGTAACATGAGGGTTTTAGATTAAAATTTAAGCTTAATAAAAGAAATTAAAAATATGAATTCTTGATGGTGGTAATTTATAAAAAATATATTGGAACTATAGGACACTTCAAGAGATAAAAACCACGAGAGACTTTAAAAAATTGTGGTTCTTTCTAAAAATCCTCAATAACAAACATTTGAAATATAAAAAAGTGAAGAACAAAGAAGCGGTAGTCCTTTCAAATGGTTCAAATGGCTCTGAGCACTATGGGACTCAACTGCTGTGGTCATAAGTCCCCTAGAACTTAGAACTACTTAAACCTAACTAACCTAAGGACAGCACACAACACCCAGCCATCACGAGGCAGAGAAAATCCCTGACCCCGCCGGGAATCGAACCCGGGAACCCGGGCGTGGGAAGCGAGAACGCTACCGCACGACCAGGTAGTCCTTTCCTATAGCATATCTTTTAATAGATCAAAGACGAATTTCTCATTAAAATCCATTTGTTCACGTGGAAGAGCTGAACGATTTATGATGAACGAAATGTACAGGAAATTTTCCTATAACAGTCCATGCACTATTCAGCTGGAAACTACACTCCCGATTGAGAAAAGTCCCTGACAGTCTATTACCACTGAATCATGGCTAACAGAGTTCCAAATGTTTGAAGTATGGGCTGCAATTTTTGTTTCCCTGTATTTCACCGAATTCCCAATATAAATACAGTGTTCTGCTGTTCCACGATGCACTTCTGAACAGAGCGCGTCGCTTACCCCGTATACGATCTACCACACACACACGGAATCTTATAAACACCTGTCATGCATAGGGCAAACGACACGCAGTCTTCAGAACACGGCTATAAAAGAAAATTAGGATTATACGTTGCACTGACGACAAAGTCATGTTGGTCTAGGAAGGGAAGGTAGTCGATGGTGTCCTTTTGAAAAGTACCGCCATTCAGTTTAATTAAATCTTCAAACCCACAGAAGACATAAATCTGAGAGGACGGGGATTTGAAATCAACTCATGCAAAATACTACTCCAGTGGCAAAATAAATCTGGGCTGGAAAATACTGACGTAGGATTGAGCCTTTTTAACAAACAAAAGGGTTCTTTCTCGCTGCAGAGACCATTTCGCGCCATTTTGCTGCTAAGCTTTGCATTTCTGAGTTTGATGGAGGTTTTGTCAAGATACTACCAGCCTTCAACTTGTGTGAAAACAGTTCTGGATATATCTTCCACGGGTTGCGCTTCACATAAAACTCGACAATTAACAAGTGTTGTTTTATCTGTGTTGCTTCTAACTAGTCACAGAACATCTTTTGTATCTCGCCTGGATGGCGGCGCGTGGGTCTGCTCCTGAGATCTGCAAAATAGGCCGAATGAAGGAAGCGAGTAAGAGCAGGAGAGGTAAAGCACTTCTGAACTGCGTGTAAATTAAAAGTAGGCAAAAACAAGTTAATAAATGGTAACATAACTTTGCGATGATGAGCACGTAGGTGCGAAGCAGTATTCCCGTGGTAAGTCGTACGAAGTCTCAATAGCACGCTAGCCCACTCTGATAGTAGATGCGATGTATCCAGTCCGTCTGCTCTTGATCAACTGGGCAGAAAGCAGAGCGGCGCTCATTGAGCTCCACAGCGTCGGCTAGAGGGCGCTGTGGTCAGCGTAGTTCGTTCGCTCACGTAGTGCCGACCTACGAGCGTGCACCTACGATGTGGCATCGGAACTATCGATACCAGAGAACCCATCTGTTCCCCTCACCGACTCAAACGTAATCTGTTGCTTACAACTTCGTGCACAGTGTTGAGGAGAAGTGGGCTACAGATTTGTGAGGTAACAGTCGCCAGCTGGACAGGAGCAGAAATGATTGGCGAACAAGTTAACACAGTAAACAGAAGCTTTACTTAACTTGTATTTCTCCAAGTGTACGAAGACTCATTGCAAATAAGTAGCAAGAAATAGGTTGGTTGGTTGAATCGGGGGAGGAGGCCAAAAAGCGAGCTCATCAGTCCCATAGGAGCACAGAAGGAAGGCGGCCATGTCCTTTCACAGGTCCCATCTGGGAATTTGGCTCAAGCAGAAATCACGGAAAACCTAAATCAGGATGACTAGATGTGGGTTTGAACCATCGTCCTCCCGAATGTAAGTACAGTGTGCTAACCACTGTGCCGCCTCGCTCGATAAGAAATAGAGTCCAGCTCTGAGTGTCAACTGGGAAGAGGCTCTCTATACTTGCATAACCGATGGAGCTGGAGCTGCGACTAGACAGCGTCTGTGTAATGTCACGCAATGAAGAGCTTCCAAGTGCAAGTGGGCTGAGTGGATGCCACCAGCCGTCCTATGTTGCGGCGGCAGAGGGCGCTCCTGGTACGGAGCCACTGGAGATATGGCCATTGCGTGTGCACCATTGGGCCCACTGGATGCCACACAACTGCTATCGGCGTCTGACGGAAACCTGCAATTCCGTCGCCAACTTGAAGACGCCAGTAGTGTGGTGTCGATAAGTGGCGCCACATAATGACACAATGAAGTACTCATGACAGAGCAACTGGGAGATACACAGGTGCAGACGTGTGACAATAAACGAATGGTGTATCGAAATCGTTGTTTCCAGCATTTTCTGTCATGGGTCGATCTCCTGTTCATTAACAAGGATCAGCTCCATTTCAGTATTATAAATATTTTTCTGGTCAGTTTTATTTTGCCTCCTCCTCCCCACAACCCCTTCCCCTTCAACCGTTCTCACTCCCTGTCTCGTTCTCTTTCTCCCTGTTCTTAGATATAAACCTGACCCATAGAAAAATGGTTTCTCCACCTGCCTGTCACATTCACTTTTATAACCAAAGACGCTAGAGGTTTATTGAGGCCTGTACTTCATATGTGTAACGATTCAGGACGAGAGATCGCGATGGCCGACCCTGTCGATGAGCTCAAATAACGCAAAGCGAGTCCTGGAAAGGTCTAGTCTGTCGCAAAAATCGCCCGGCCATGAAGCAGATAGCTGCCTCACGGGCCGGCCGTGGCCCGAGTAGAAAGCATCGGCCGTGGCAGCGGGCCTTGAAACATTTCCTGCGCTGCGCCTCGCTTTGCGAGACTGTCGAACAGCGATCACGCCTCTCGCTCGCCTTGATCATGCACACGCCGCGTCACACATCGCGATACAGCGGCCACCTGTATCAGATAGCCTTCCAAACAGCCGCGCAACATCTAGGACGCAAATGATTCACTAAGAGAGAAGTTGTGAGTGTAGAGAACTGTGAAAACGTTATGCCCCATCTAGAAATATGTATTTGAAATCACACATACGCAAAACGTAATATACTCATTTCAATCTCCATGTATAATTTCTCATATATACATTGAAGCGCCGAAGAAACTGGCATAGGTATGCGTATTCAAATACAGAGATATGTAAACAGGCAGCATACGGCGCAGCGATCGGCAACGTCTATATCAGACAAGTAGCGTCTGTGCAGTTGTTAGTTCAAATGTTCAAATGTGTGTGAAATCTTATTGGACTCAACTGCTAAGATCATCAGTCCCTAAGCTTACACACTACTTAACCTAAATTATCCTAAGGACAAACACACACACCCATGCCCGAGAGAGGACTCGAACCTCCGCCGGGATCAGCCGCACAGACCATGACTGCAGCGCCTCAGACCGCTCGGCTAATCCTACGCGGCACTTGTTAGATCGGTTATTGCTGCTACAATGGCAGGTTATCAAGATTTAAGTGAGTTTGAACGTGCTGCTGTAGTCCACCCACGAGCGATGGGACACAGCATTTCCGAGGTAGCGATGAAGTGGTGACTTTCCCGTACGACCATTTCACGTGAATATCAAGAATCCGGTAAAACTTCAAATCTCCGACATCTTTGCGACCGGACAAAGATCCTGCAAGAACGGGACAAACGACGACTGAAGAGAATCGTTCAACGTGACATAGGTCCAACCCTTCCGCAAATTGCTGCAGATTTCAATGCCGGGCCATGAACAAGCGTCAGCGTCCGAACTATTCAATTAAAAATCATCGATAATGAAAGTATTCGTATGGAGTGTAGCCATGTATGGAAGTGAAACATGGACGATAAATAGTTTGGACAAGAAGAGAATAGAAGCTTTCGAAATGTGGTGCTACAGAAGAATGCTGAAGGTTAGATGGGTAGATCACATAACTAATGAGGAAGTATTGAATAGGATTGGGGAGAAGAGATATTTGTGGCACAACTTGACCAGAAGAAGGGATCGGTTGGTAGGACATGTTCTGAGGCATCAAGGGATCACCAATTTAGTATTGGAGGGCAGCGTGGAGGGTAAAAATCGTACAGAGAGACCAAGAGATGAATACACTAAGCAGATTCAGAAGGATGTAGGTTGCAGTAGGTACTGGGAGATGGAAAAGCTTGCACGGGATAGAGTAGCATGGAGAGCTGCATCAAACCAGTCTCAGGACTGAAGACCACAACAACAACAAAAACATGTTCTTTCTGAACCGAAGGCCTACTCGTATACCTTGATGACGTATTCGTATGGAGTGTAGCCATGTATGGAAGTGAAACATGGACGATAAATAGTTTGGACAAGAAGAGAATAGAAGCTTTCGAAATGTGGTGCTACAGAAGAATGCTGAAGGTTAGATGGGTAGATCACATAACTAATGAGGAAGTATTGAATAGGATTGGGGAGAAGAGATGTTTGTGGCACAACTTGACCAGAAGAAGGGATCGGTTGGTAGGACATGTTCTGAGGCATCAAGGGATCACCAATTTAGTATTGGAGGGCAGCGTGGAGGGTAAAAATCGTAGAGGGAGACCAAGAGATGAATACACTAAGCAGATTCAGAAGGATGTAGGTTGCAGTAGGTACTGGGAGATGAAAAAGCTTGCACAGGATAGAGTAGTATGGAGAGCTGCATCAAACCAGTCGCAGGACTGAAGACCACAACAACAACAACAACATGGTCTTTCCGAACCGAAGGCCCACTCGTGTACCCTTGATGACTGCACGACACAAAGCTTTACGCCTCGCCTGAGCCCGTCATCCCCGACATTGGACTGTTGATGACTGGAAACATGTTGCCTGGTCGGACGAGACTCGTTTCAAATTGTATCGAGCGAATACACGTGTACGGTTATGGAGATAACATCACGAATCCATGGACCCTGCATGGCAGCATGGGACTGTTCAAGCTGGTGGAGGCTCTGTAATGGTGTGGATCGTGTGTAATTGGAGTGATATGGGACCCCTGATATGTAAGGATACGACTCTGACAGGTGAAACGTACGTAAGCATCCTGATTGATCGCCAGCATCCATTCAAGTCCATTGTGCATTCCGACGGACTTGGGCAATTTCAGCAGGACAGTGCGACACCCCACACGTCCAGGATTGCTGCAGAGCGGCTCCAGGAACGCTCTTCTGAGTTTAAACACTTCCGCTGGCCACCAAATTCTCCAGACGTGAACATTATTGAGCGTATCTGGGGTGGCTTGCAACGTGCTGACCAGGAGAGATCTCCGCTCCCTTGAACTCTGATGGATTCATGGACAGCCTTACAGGATTAATGGTGTCAGTTCTCCGCAGCACTACTTCAGACGTTAGTCGAGTCCATGTCACGTCATGTTGCGGCGCTTCTTCGTGCTCGCTGGGCCCCTACACGATATTAGGCAGGTGTACCACTTTCTTTGACTTTTCAATGTATATCCACATACATCACAAAAGAACCTTTACTTCATTCAAGTTAAACGATATCGGTAAGATTAACGAACAATAAAAGACTTAAACTAACTGCATAAATTAGATTATTTTTACTTCAGCAAATTAACGAAATACTGTTGGTTTATTGTTATCGACAAAACCAGCTAAATGGAGCCCTTGAATAACAATAACAGTCAGGATAAGAAATAATGCACAACCATAACACACACAGAGAGAGAGAGACGCCATTAAAAACGAGGATGTAGAACGTTCGAACGTAAGTTTAAACAAATGATAAAATCTGGCTACCAAAACACGGAAGTTGTCAATTATACACTTTGAAATTTTTAAGGATTACAGCAAATATACATAAAAGATTTACTGTTAAGTGCTTCAGAAGCTATCTTCTGCATTCACACTCCCAAAATTATCGTGCAACTTAAAAAAATAGTTACAAAAAGTGCCCAGCTGCGGTAATAATTTAAAAGATTTAACACAATGTTCAATGTCATCATTCGACCCATAGAGAGATAAGGAAAATGTTATCGTTCATAATAAATTAAACTGATAATCATACTCATTAAATATTAACCACGGAAAGCAGCAATGGCGATCTCATCGGTGCCGACCGACCGCCGTGTCGTCCTCTGCCAAAGGCGTCATTGGATGCGGTGTGGAAGGGTGTGTCGTCAGCACAAACGCTACTACTCGGTCAAGTAGCTCCTCAGTTGGCATCACGAGGCTGAATGCAATCCAGTCCAGTCCCCTCACCGAGAAAAAATTCCTGGCAATACCAGGAATCGACCGAGCGAGGTGGCGCAGTGGTTAGCACACTGGACTCGCATTCGGGAGGACGACGGTTCAATCCCGCGTCCGACCATCTTGATTTAGGTTTTCCGTGATTTCCCTAAATCGCTCCAAGCAAATGCCGGGATGGTTCCTTTGAAAGGGCGCGGCCGACTTCCATCCCCGTCCTTCCCTAATCCGATGAGACCGATGACCTCGCTGTTTGGTCTCTTTCCCCCTAACAGTCCAGTCCAGGAATCGAACCCAGGCCCTTCACATGGCTGTGCTGATCACTTAGCTATGGAAACGGGATCCACTGATAAATAAGATAGGATAATTCTAAACAACCGTCATTTTTCTTAACTGAAACAATCAGAAGATAGAAATGCATCAGCACATGATTAGTGAAAACTGTATGAGATTTGATCACTAAGTCTGTCGAACTGCAGACATACAAATACTGCCTTCACTCATAGTTATACATTAGCCACAAGGTCAGAAGGAAATATTTACAGCTTAGATGATTCGGTACTTCAATTGTTCATGAAAAGATCGCAGCTCTCCCTCCTCTAGCTCACATCCCCTCTGCTCAGTTACCAGCTAGCTTAGAATTTGTATGAAAAGAAGAGAACTCTACAAAGGGTCGGATCTCCTTCAGCCTGCTCTGCCGCACAAGACAGAAAACGAAACTTGTGCTACGGACTAATCTTACTTTCAGCATTCCTACAATAGAAGACGGCTGAGTGACTCCAGCATTATCATTGTTTTTATCCAAATCCGCTAACCTGAAGCTGTTGTATTAGTTCAGCCGCAAAATGAACAATTGCTGGAGGCTTATTGGTACAGAAGATTAATGTATTGCGTGCAAATATAAGCTCCCGGCCATACTATTAGTCACCCCTTAATAGAGCACTTTGCGCACTTTGAAGACTTGCAAATGGTGTAGAACTGGCACCAGGTTCTCATGTTACCCTCCATCGTTGACGGAAGACATGACAGTGAAGTGGTACTCATGTGCCAGTCTGGTAAAATGGCTCGACGTGAAAACGTGACAGAATACCACATAGGAGCTATCATGTTTGGACCTTCCCGTGATCACACCGTGAATGAATTGCTCGAATTCTTGGTGTACCAACATGGACTGTCCAACGGGTCAACTAGGAACGAAGTGGCACCTCCAACCGCGTAACAGGGCGTAAGAACAGGTATCGTAAAAAAAAATTCTATCCAACAGATGCCAGTGACAATTAGTTTCAACCCCGACATCAGTTGCTGCCGTCAGAAAATGCAGGCCAATCTAAACGAGTTTCCGCGTGAAAATTGCTAAGGGAACTGAACTATGTGGTGTTGGGTATCTCGTGCAAGGCGATTGCCCACAGCGGAACATAAATCTGCACGTCTTCAATGGGCGAAACAAAACGGAAAATGGGTAGCAGCTGACTGGAGGCGTGAAATCTGGTTCGAAACATCACGATTACCATTCTTTTCCAATGACTGTTCTCGGCACCTGGATACGGGAGTTGCTTCACATTACCTCTCCCTCTCTCTCTCTCTCTCTCGCTCTCTGTATACCGTACAATAATTGCTCTTGGTACTTGAACTCAAGAGCTGCCCCATATTACAGAGGTATCGATCCCCTATCTCTCCCTCTCTCTCCGTTTCCAATGAGTGCTCTTGACACCTGTAAGTGAGCATTGCCCCATATTACAGAGCCATCGATTCTCTCTCTCTCTCACTGTTCATAATGACTGCTCTCGGCACCTGAACCCAAGAGGTGCCCCAAATTACAGAGGGATCGATTCTCTTTCCCGTTCCCTTTCTCTCTCTCTCTCTCTCTCTCTCTCTCTCTCTCTCTCTCTCTCTCTCTCTCCCTCTCTGTTTCAGCTGTTCATCTTCCACAAGGGTCCCCAGAATCACAGTTCCCTTAATCCCATGTTGAAGCAGTATGACATGAAAACATTCTCCTTTTTGTTTCAAGCCGCTTTTACCTAGTTTATATAAAAACTCTTTCAGACTGCAACCGTCTGCTACTACCTCGCATATGAGATGAGTCAAATTCACTTTTCATTTCTCGTCTACAACTATACTAGTCATTGTGGTAAAAATGCTCTCCACACCTCTTTTCCTTAGCTGATTTGTTTAAGGATTATGTTGTGAGCATGGTGAAACACTACAAAGTGATGCGCTTAAACGGATCATGTCGTAACCTAAAAAAATGACCAAGGAAGACATGAAGAATCTTAGCAAGTAGATTGATAACTAAAGTATTTCGCCTTCAAAGACTGCTTTGAGAAGAAAATGGTTCCTTATAACAGGAAACAAAGTCGCATTTCTATGCAATAGAGTGAAAACAGGCAAATCATTGCCTCTTCCACTGATATATTCGCTTTCATATTTGAAGCTCGAACAAAATCATGGGATACGACACTTTTGTATACATCCCCTTGATCATTATTTTAAGCAGACAGAAGTCTTTTTCTAAAAAAAAAAAAAAAACATTTTAGGTTTGCCAATAGCACTCTAATTCTATCAGAAACAGCAAAGAACTTGGAAAATAGTTGAAATAAACAGACAGTGTCTCGAAATAGGTTACAAGAGGAACATTAATCAGCATAAAACAAGGGTAATGGGCTACAGTCAGATTAAGTCATGCATTTCTGACGGAATTAGATTAACTGAAGATGGCAGAAATATAGAGAACATAATTGACTCGTGTCACATCATTATGATTTATCTTGCAAATGATCCATGCAACCGGAAACTAACTATAAAATGAGGACTAGTAATTGCAAGAAGAGGCTGAAGGAGAGATATATTTTAACTTTAATGTACACTTAAGTGTTGGGAAATATTTTTTTAAAGAGTTTGTCTGGATTGTAGTCTCATATGGAAGTGAAAGGTAGACAATAAGCAGAGCAGACAAGATGGGCAGAGAAGCTTTTCAGATATAGTGTTTCAGAAGAAAGTTAAAGATTTTACTGAATCGAATTAGTGAGAAATAACTTTACAACACAACTTCACTAAAAGAAGGATTTGTTTGACAGGGCACAACCTGAGGCATGAAGGAACAGTCAGTTTGGTAACAGAGGTAAGTGGTAATTGAGAGAGTGGGGGGGGGGGGGGGGGGGTTGGAAGGGGGAGGTACTATTCCGGATGAAAATGTATTCTGAACATGACGAGTTTTTCGCCTCAAAACCACGTGGCTTCTATAGTCGCGGAATCGATAGGTTACCCTAGCGTTGGCAGACTGTTGTAGATAGTGAAGAATATTCTAGGTGTACCAAAAAGAATCATCCGATTTGGCACGTCTATACTTCTGAAACTAATATATACAATGAATTTTGTTTTTTTTTTATGAACGGGAAACTCAGAAAGTTTATTTTTCATACAATTTCATAGGTGTTCACTATGCCCCCTTGAGATTGAAGTCCTTTGCATCAGTCTCCAACTGTGGGAAACGAAAGTTCTCATGCATATCGAAATATGTGCTTGCTGTAACAGTGTTGCGGCAAAGAAAAATGGACCATACACTTTTTCCTGTGAAACAGCACGAAACACATTAAATTTTGGAGAGTCCCTCTGATGTTGCACAACTTCATATAGTTGTTCCGTATCCAAAATTCTGACATTATGTGGGGTCATCTTTCCATTTAAATGGAATGTTGCCTCATTACTAAACACTAAGCGCTGAAGAAAACTGTTGTCCTCCATCTTGCCAAGAACGAAATTACAGAACTTCTCACGTTGTTGTTTGTCACCTTCACGAAGAGCTCGCGGCAGCTGAATTTTGTATGGTTTCATGTGCAAACGTAGACGCAACACACGCCAGACGGACAGTGGGGGCATGTTGCGCTGTCGAGCTGCGCGGCGAACGGATTTCTGCGGACTCCTTGTGAAACATGGCGGATGCGTTCGACGTCTGTCAGACACCTGGGGTCGGCCCGGCGATTTACGTTTACACAGACAACCTGTTTCTCGGCATTGTTCCTGCCAATGATCTAATGCTCTGTGCTGTAGGAGGATCCTTACCATACCTAGCACGAAAGAATAGTTATTACTGACCATCACTGCGCAAAACGTAAAACATAAAGCGCTCTCTCTTGTTCCGACACAATTTTTGCTAGAACTGAAGTGGGCGCACACTGGTGCTACCTAGCGGCAACCCTGTAAAACTCGAGAGTTTGCTCTTTCCAACAGTACGTTGTTCACGCACATATTAAAGGCATATTTCAATAGTGGTACAAGTCCATTTCCTCCACTTTTCTGCCTATAATGCTTCTGAAATTAATGATCCAAACAAACAGAAAGAAAGGTTCATCTCTAGCAAGAAGCCGTATGCTTGAATATTTCTGGTATCTCAACTGCAGATTTTTCAGTCCTCATTTAACTTTAGGACTCTGTATTTCACGATGAACAAAAATGGACTTGTACCACTATTGAAATAAGTCCTTCATATCACAGATAACATAATAGTTATGATTTTTTAAAATCAGATGATTCTTTTTTTATACACTCCGTATTATTGTTGACCAAATTGTCTGTTATGTGTATCTGTTGTGTTTCTTAAACTTGTCGAAAAGCGGTACAAACTTATGCACAAACCCAATATTATGTCCGGGGAGTTTTTATTTGTACTCAAAGCGTTAGGATACTGTACCAGTAAGCCTCTAGCTATTGTTCATTTTGTCGATGAACTAACGTAATAGCAATTTGGAAGCTTCGATTAGCGGATGCGGACAAAAACAGTGACAATCCTAGACAATCTAAGTCTCGAATAAAGCATTGCATATTCAAATGATTGTAGGTTACAGTAGTGATGCGAATCTGAAAAGACTTGCGCAGGTAGATCAACATGGAGAACTGCGTCAACACAGTCATTGGAGTGAAGACCAGTAGAGATGGGCAAACTCGTTCATCCTTGGGAACTAGTTCTCTGCTGATCGTTCTTTTTTGGGAACCATTCATTTTTAGTCGTTCACCGTTCATTTGTGCTTGGTATATGGTTCTTATGAAAAACTGAAACTAGTAGTGTAGGTGACTGGAGGATGGAGGGCACCAAGAGGGGGCACTTGCCTCCCCCCCTGGAGTATAGAGTTTTTATTCATTACAGAATTCTTACACACTTTTAGAAGTAATTTCTGTGATTCTGCAGAACCTCTCGCTTAGTCAACTGTAGCTTTATGTGGCTGATCACAGGGGAATAATATAGGGTGGCGCACGGCAAACCGGCCCCAAGTACAAACTGCTCGCCAATTACGGACGATGTGTTGCCCGTTACGAGCAGATACAAAAAACAGACAAACATGTAATAATTAGGCAGTGAAGAAATAACAAGCTAATGAAAGCGACAATTGCGAAACAATCGATGACGATTTGTAGAGAGCTGGAGAAGAGAACATGAAAATCTCACGCGACGCGCATGGGCAATAACTCATGTAGTCTTTTAAACTTGTTGGTGGCTGTTTCCCAACTTAATAGACCACAAGTCTCTTGTATAAAATTCTTCGTTTCGACTTCCAGTACATAGCTATGCTACGTTGTAAACAATAATCGTTTACACTCTATATATACTTCACGTTGTCTCCGAGTTCGTAGGCAAAGTAGAGACTTTATGGAAGCATAAAATAAAATGTGGTTTTCTCATCATACGTGCGTCACACGCTTAGTAAAAATTAGGTTTTTATGTTGCATTATTAAAGTTAATGCAGCAATAATAATAATAATAATAATAATTAGGTTCGCAGTAATAAAGTTTTTGGTTTGAAAGCTCCTTCTGAACAAATGTTTTGGGGATAATAAGTAAATACGATTTTATGGCAATCTATGTCTTTTTCAAATGGAGAGGCACCGCTTTTCCTACTCAGCCAAAACGACCCACAACCCACTTTTTTTTTTTTTTTTTTTTTTTTGAAAGAAACCAAACTAGCAGGTAATGCAAATTGGAAACAACCAAACTTAAAAATGATTGGAGCCTTCCTAAATGTAATGTTTTGTATATGAAAGATACACGAAAATCGTTTTATATGAATTTTCTTACTCTGAAAATTAAGCAAATTATTGAAAGTTAGTTGCTAAATCAAGTCGATCAAACCAAAAAATATATGAATAACAAAGAAAACTTGCCTTGTTATAAGTGTGTCTTCTGCTGTTCATCGATATAATGAAGTGAGCCGATATGCCCTTTTGTTACCTGAAAAGACGTACCTATTAGATACAACGTAATTTTAATGTAATTTACGTAACTATAAAATACTTTTTGATTACCGGTCGTGGACGCTGAATAGCCAGAACCAAGTGCAAGAACAGTTTGGAACACATGTAAAATGGGCGAGAGCAGTGAACGAAACGAACAACTGGATACTGAACTAACTAGGAGCAGTCGGCCGTGGGACTGGTCGTGCGAAGAACGACGAGTGCAGCCGAGGTAGACCGAGACTGAGACAAGCATGCGACCGCGGCTGGAACGAGAACTGCCGAAGTAACCGCCGCGACCGAGGTGAACTAGTGAACTATGAACCGATCGTTCCTCGTTCCTGAGATCTATAAGTAGACCGCCGCGACCTAAGTGAGCTATGAACCGACCGTTCCTTGGAATTCGTTCCTCGGTCCTTTCGTTCATCTTGGTGAACCGTTAGCCTGCACCCGTTCGTTCGCGAACTACCCATCTCTAAAGACCACAGTAGCAACACACATTAGTTTTTCGGCACACGGGACGCCGACTGCTTGTCACAAGCAAGCGTCAGAGGCGGACCTGGAGGCGATTTAGCGGAATGCAAAGAGCCCGGATGCTGGTGGCCGTTAGCAGTAGTTGCTAACAGTTGGTGCATATGGAGGAACAAAGTGTGCGTACGTGACCCTGCGTGCACACGTGGCTTGCACTAATTAGCGAGCGCGGCGCACGGCCCGTTAATGCAGCGCGGGTCACACGTAACGGTGGCCTGCGCCCGCCAGCCCGGCTCCCACACAGCCGCGTGCCAGGCCTTGGTTCGACGCCCGCTGCCGCCACCTGCCGCTGCGCAGTACCTCCTGTCCTGTCCGCGCGTCAGCCGGGCCGCACATCAACTCAGTTCCTCGTATTTCGCAGCGACAGCGCGCTCCTGCACGCTTTGTGAACGCCCTTTACCAACGGCTACCAAAACTTCTACAAAGAAATAAACAAATTTTCGGGAAACGTAACCGCTCTCGCACTTCCGTCGGTGTTAGGGAAGCCATTTCAGTAATTCTTTCTTTCTTAATAATTTTTAATTAGTATTATTTGAAACATTTAAGTAAAAATTTTAATTAAAAGGAACTGAAATGACTAATAAAGTTAGAAGAGAACAATGCTGTAATAGCCCTTTCTTGCCTATACAGAGGGGTTCAAAAAATTTACCCAGTGTTTAAAAGTCCTGTTGTGTACATAGTTCCGCGTAGTCAGCGCGTACACAACTTTCCCGCTAGAGCGCGCCCCGCTAAGCACAACAGCGCAGGCGCAGCGCTCGTCCGTCTCCGCACTACATCTTAGAGATGGACCAAATTCTGCTTCCGCCGATCCGCGTATTAATATGTAACGCAGCCAATGAGATTGCTGCTAACGTAGAACCTTTTCTTCTCGCGGATCACACTCGCGCAGTGATACCTGAACGCGCGAGGTATTATAACGGATGTACAGACCTCCGATTAGTCAGTCTGCATCAGTCTGCATTTGTCTGCATTAGTCTGTACCAGTCTATAGTCAAGTTTCAGTCTGCGCCTAATAAGATTATCATATTCCTGTACATATCCACGAAGAGAAATGTATAGACACTTTGTCAAGTATCAGAGATATGTGAGAATAAGATTAACGTACCAATAACAAAGCAACTTCAGACTGTCAATTGTAAATAGCATCCAGAACCAAGTTAAGTTATTTTTATGCTTGTTGGTTCAAATGGTTCAAATGGCTCTGAGCACTATGCGACTCAACTTCTGAGGTCATCAGTCGCCTAGAACTTAGAACTAATTAAACCTAAGTAACCTAAGGACATCACACACATCCATGCCCGAGGCAGGATTCGAACCTGCGACCGTAGCGGTCACGCGGTTCCAGACTGAAGCGCCTTTAACCGCACGGCCACACCGGCCGGCTTTATGCTTGTTATTATTTTAATAAATGTGTGAAAAAATTAATCAAGTTCTCTTTAAAGTTGGTCACCGTCAATCTGCTACTCAAAGCGTGCAAGTGGCATTTCTATCGTCTGACCTAACGGCAGAAGATAAACACGCCATGATAAGACCACGAGACATATTGCTGATACTCGCCTTCTTCGTTAGAGCGACAAGTCAAATAATCTGATGGTGTGTGTACTGAAGGTCTCACAGTACGCACACCACAAGTCCATAACTTGCAAACTAATTGACGGAGTTGTCTCATTTTTGGTGAACGTGTAGCTTAATGTCCAACTTAAAGACATCACTGTAGGTGTTCGAAATGGTCACCATCAACATCCACACACAAACGATGCCGCCGAACTGCAGCACGAACTACTGACTGCAACGTGTTCAGTTGGATATTTGCACATGAATGTACGATGGATTCCCGAAGTTCATACAATCTGCGTGGCTTTTGTCGATAAACGACGTATTTTAGTGTTCCCCACAGGTAAAAGTCCAGAGGAGTTAGGTCTGGGGAACGTGGTGGATACTCCACAGCACCTCTACGGCCTGTCCATCTTCCTGGTAGATTTTTGTCGCGATACGCCCTAACACGATTTTGATAGTGGGCTGCGGCACCATCTTGTTGAAAGTAAACTCTTCCGTCTCCATACAAGTCTCGGATGTCTGGAGCTTCTGAAGGTACACCTCACCGGTAACTGTGCCGTCAAAGAAGAATGGCCCAATCAAGCCCCGGTAAGACAACCCACACCACACATTTACTCCTGGCAAATTCATGGCTTTGTCTGCATGGATGTTCGGATTTTCGGCGGCCCAGTAGATGCAATTGTACCACTGAGTTTGAACTGTGCCTTATCAGACCACACAATCATCTCTGCAAACTCTTCATCGTTGCGTACCATGTTAGTAAACCACTCGCAGTACTCCACTCTACGATCTGGGTCGTCCTCGTTCATTGCGTGTAGCAATCGTAGGATGTAGCGCTTCCACTTTGATGTCTTCAAAATTCGCCGAACACTTGACCGACTCAATCTAGTTTCACGGGCACACTGTCTCACAGACGTCTGTGGTGAGCGAGTGAATTGTTGTAACACACGACGGGAGTTAGCTGGACTTGTTACTGTTACAGGTCGTCCAGATTGCTGTTTGTGTACACCTTTCACACGGACTTCGGCTTCAAATTTGCCTCGAATGCGACGAATCGTTAAACGTGTCGGTGGCTCTGTTTGATACTCATTTCGCCATTGCCGTCGAACCTCATTAACGTTTTCGTACTTAAAATACCACTTCAAAACTGACTTCCTTTCATCGAATGTAAGCCTTGTGCCAGCCATGTTTACTGCAGTAACTAGGTGCAACTAACAAGGGAACCTCCCCATCGCACCCCCCTCAGATTTAGTTATAAGTTGGCACAGTGGATAGGCCTTGAAAAACTGAACACAGATCAATCGAGAAAACAGGAAGAACCTGTGTGGAACTATGAAAAAATAAGCAAATATACAAACTGAGTAGTCCATGTGCTAGATACGCAACTTCAAGGATAGATCAGAACAGGATCGCCGTGGCCCCGTGGTTAGCGTGGGCAGCTGCGGAACAAAAGGTTCTTGCTTCAAGTCTTCCCTCGAGAGAAAATTTTACTTTCTTTAGTTTCGCAAAGTTATGATCTGTCCGTTCGTTCATTGACGTCTCTGTTCCCTGTAATAAGTTTAGTGTCTGTGTTTTGCGAGCGCGCAGCAAAACCGTGCGATTAGTAGACGAAAGGACGTGCCTCTCCAATGGGAACCGAAAACATTTGATCGCAAGGTCACAGGTGAACCGATTCCTCCACAAGAAAACACGTCTGATATATTCTATACGACACTGGTGACGGCATGTGTGTCACATGAGAGGAATATGTTGTCGACCCACCTAACTTGTACACTTGGCGAATGGGTAAAAAGATTCTCCTACCTTGCCCGATTTAGGTTTTCTTGTGAATGTGATAATCACCCCCAAAAAAGTGATCGCATCGGACGCACAAACGGACAGATAATAACTGTCTGAAAATAAAAAATTAAACTTTTCACGCGAGGGAAGACTTGAACCAAGGACCTCTCGTTCCACAGCTGCTCACGCTAATCACAGGACCACGGCGCTCCAGAGCTCACACTCTCCTTGATGTTGCCTATCTGGCGCATGGACTACTCAGTTTGTATATATTGCTTATTTTTTCATAGTTCCACACAATTCCTTCCTGTTTTCTCGATTGATCTGTGTTCAGTTTTTCAAGGACTATCCACTGTGCCAACTTATAACTAAATCGGAGGGGGGTGCGATGGGGAGGTTCCCTTGTAAGAACAAAACACTGACTATCTGGCGACTGTCATCTGACAAAACAAAAGAACGTAATAAAACACTTGTGTGGCGATTGCCGGGACTACAATCTACTACACTACCAAGGATGAGACAACTCTGTCAATTAGTTTGCCAATTATGGAGTTTTAAACAGTGGATACATTTTTTGGACCCCTCTGTATATGCACGCAACCATCATTGTTAGTTTATTACTATTCCTATTACTACTCCGATCCCTGTTCTGTGATTGCGGTTATTACTGTTGTTGCGATTGCTAATATTGCGTGTTGTGTACAGTGAAGCACTGAAAATATATCAAGTTATTTTAAAGAGTGTATCGATCATTTTATAAAAGTGTTACCGGCGCTAAGTCAGCGTAATTTTCATCATCCAAAGATAGAGTTTCAGAGACTTGAATTTGTATAAAGAGAGGGAAAGATAGATTCTTTACTGATTAGCACTAAAGATTTGTGATATTTAACATTAAATAGCATTATCAAGTAAAAGTTAAAAGGTGAAATTAACTGCATTTTAGTGTGAATATTTGCAAAACTTCACAGTATCAACAGTCAAGTGTTAGTACAAAATTTCAATTCTGCAGACTGTTAGAATCTCTGGTCAGACGTAAACTTTAAGTTAGCTGGAACATTTTGGTAACTTGGTAATGAACATTTATTGGCCTATCTAAAGAACAAAAATCTAGGAAAGACAATCAACTTTAGCACGCATTTAATTAAAAATCAGAATCAACAGTGCAGTCCAGATAATTACGACGCAGCCTGTTCTGTAACGAATGCAATAAACAGTTCATTAGTATCGCACTTAGTGACTATAAACTAATTGAATTAAATTTGAACGAGCTGTATCATCTTGAAGCGTTCTTGTGTTCTCGTAAGTGGCCATAGTACAATAACAATTGAAGCTTTGTCGCCGTGATATTCATGCAAAACAAAATAAGACCTAGCATACTCAGGCAAAACTATGTAAGTCAAGACAATATCACGACAACAAAGCACCACCAGCTTCAGAGCCCCTGTCTCCTTACGTTCTTTAATTTTATTGTTTAGTTCTCCGAATATGTCTGTTCGTTAGAGCAGTTGGTCAAATGCTGAAGCATAACGGAAAAAAAGCCTCCCTATAAAATACACAATGGGTTTTTGTCTGGATTTTCATACCCAAACGAAGAGTGGGAAATGGACAAATGCAATATCAAACTGACTAGCGTCAGGTCTAGTTATGTATAAACCGATTTATTTGCTTGATAGTAATCCTGATAGTTAACAAAAAATTAATTACATAAGATATATTTGCACTTTCGAATACGGACAACCATCAGCCGTATAGGGGAATGACGAATCTGAAAATTTGTGCCGGAGCGGGACTCGAAGCGGATTTTCCTCTTTACGCGAATGGTCGCCTTAACCACTTGACTACTCGTGCACGACTCACGGCCAAGCCAAAACTTTAATATGCCGTCGTTCCTACGTTCTTCGCACATGCTTTCATTTCGAAGGAACACTGCATCTTTCTTCTTAACAAGACAGGCACTGCAGTATCGTAAAGAAATTAATTAGTGATGTGGGCGAAATTTTTAGTAGGAACTTTTATTGTCAAATGCAGAGAGGGAAATGGACAAATGGACAAAAAATATTTAATTTCTTGAAAGTAGTTATGGAAATTAAGAAAAACTTAATTATTGATTTGAGAGGAAACTGAAATATTTCACGAACAGTATGTAAATGAAGTGTCAGAAAGTTCAGCTCCTCAAGACCTAGCTACTTTTCGGATAAAAAGTTACATTCGTGTGATATTTAACTGTCAAACTCGTTTCCTCTGAATGAAGTGCTAAATTCGGGGCATTTAGAAAATGAAGGACGCTAGGAAAGCAAATGAGGTGTTAATAAGATCATGCTTTCTGATCAGAACTCGAAAATAAAAAAAACTGAAATGGTCATTAAAATGTTTTGTGAAATTATTTGTGAAAAAGGAAGAAAGAAGTTGATTGCAGAAACATTGACGCGCCGTTGTGTCGTGCTCAAATGTTTCTCTGATCTATTTTATTTCTCACTTTCAGACAAATTACTCCACAAAACATATAACGAACTTTCAGAAAAAAATTATTTAATTTGTTCTTTGCATATTCCGTGGTTCACATTTGTGGTAGCTCACTGTAATTATTCTACGACTGGCTGATTAGGTTCATCAGATGAGAACTTTGTATCAGACTCACTGAGTGGCTTCAAGAAAGGTATAGTCACAGAAAATGACAATTATTCTTTTGTAGTGAACACATAGTGTGTTGTGGGCCAATCACTCTATAAATAATTCAAAAGCCAAGATCGCTTAAACACTGTTTACTAGATGATCGGTTTCAACACACTAAAGGTGTTATCATCGGATCTGTGAAGATATAGAAGATATAACATGACAGCTTTGAGGGAGGGCTTACATGATTTTCATTTTTATTTCTGCGACAATGATTTTATATCAGCTGGTCTGCCTCATGTATCGTTATATCCAAATGAAACCTGAATAATAGATAAACAGATCAAGAGAAAACATACAAGAGGCACCTCACCTCACACAGCACGGTTTGCTTGTTGCAGGACTGGGCGAAGCAGCACAGCCCTATTACGGAAAGTACATCGGGAAGCTGAAGACGCTCCACCACGGCGTCACGGGCGAAGTGTATGCCGTAGACGCGCGCACGCTACACATCAGGGACTTCAGCTACGATGGAGAAGGGCCAGGTAAGGATCAGGTTCAATGGCGCTCTGTGTCCACTTACCATAAAGTAACATATCAGCAATGTTCCTGGCATACCAAAACACTACGGCGACATCTCAGTCGATCTTTACTCCTCTTTCCCAAAGACTCGTCACACTGATAACTTCTAGACGCTTCTTGTGAAAGGTAATATCATGGTAAAGACACACGATCAGACTTCTTGTAACAAATCTTCCTGGGAACATCTGTACAGTTCCCACTTTTCTACACACATGACCAGGCTCGTGAGTCGCTTCAGAAATTCTCGTCTACTCAGACTTCAATTATAGCGTTAATCCTCGCATCCATAACTCAATCTAACCGACCTATTTTTTGTAGAAATTCTCAAGACAAATACGCCTGCTTGATTTTGTTATTTTGTTTCATTTGATAGTAACTCTGATTGTGCACAGTACAGATAACACAGCTACTTCAGTTGCACAAAACCGATTCAGTCGCAATTCCGCTCTCTGTAGTAATCCGAGCTATTTTCTTTTTTTCTTTTTTTTTCGATTTAGCACATGCGCCTACTACTTCCTTCTCGTTTCCTTCGTTGATATCTCATGGAACAACAAATCATTCAGTTAAATTGCTTACTCAGTATTTACTGATATAGTCAGCATGGCGAGTTTTCTACCTACCTTACGTTTCCTGCACATATTTATAACAAATATTGACACAAAAACCAATGGTGATAATTTGTACAAACCTTCTTTCAGCAGTACGATAAATAGCAAATGGCAATTACCTATTTCAACATTTTGGCAGCCGTTCATAATCGAAGTTCTTTCGGTTTTACAAAATAGACGTCCATCAATTTCATAAAAAACCTATACAATAGATGCAACATCACACTTTTCTTGTATGTCAGCTCTTTCTGCATATATATACCCCAGTGGTTGTAACCCAAAGTTCTCAGTTAATCGCCCTCAGATAATTTTTCTTCATGCGTTAGATTTAATACAAACTCAACTTATTGTGGTTGATTTATATGTTATTATTTCACATTCATGTAGGGAACATAAATTAACACCACTTTCAAAAACCAAGAACCATCACCAAGACGGGACCCAAACCAATCACCGTCGTTTGGCAAGACAGATATGATTCGTCGAGACTTTTTCTGTTGGAGAGGGTGAGAGCATGAGTTTTCATTCCCGCCTTACCCTTGCTAATATAAGCTTCCTTCGTTCTAAGTCATTAAATTATTTTGAAAATTTCCTAGAGAAATTTTTTCGACTATGTCGTCAGTGTTGCTGAATACGTCCAAACATAAATACTTTTTAGTAGAAAATAAATATCTTATTTTGCAAAAAAAAAAAAACTGGTTTGACATTAAACATGATTCTTTCAAATCGAAAATTAAATTGTTTCTTTTAAAATAAGAAGACAAAAGTCCTCTTCTACGTTTTGTCTTTGCTTCAAAAAGCTAAATGCTCTTCGGCTGAAGGTCTATCAATTAAGAAAGAATAGCCTTCCAAATATGAAAAGAGTGACCTTTGAAAATTAAGATTATTCTTCTGAACAAAGTGAAATATCTTTTTTCTAAGGAATATCTTCCAAACGCTAAAAATCCTTCTTCTGAAACATAAAAGGCATTTAGTCTTAAAATTAAAAACTATCCTTCCAAGGAAAAGTTTAAAGCTACTCTACAGGTAAGTATGACTCCTTGTCTGAAGGACTAAAAATCTCTTTTGTAAATAAGATTGCTGTACGAAAATAAAGGAATAGAATTGAGCAATGAAACGTCCTCATGGTTTGTTGCTGTTGTTGTGGTCTTCAGTCCAAAGACTGGTTTGATGCAACCTCCATGCTACTCTATCCTGTGCAAGCCTCTTCATCTTCGAGTAACTACTGCAACCTACATCCCTCTGAATCTGCTTACTGTATTCATCTCTTGGTCTCCCTCTTCGATTTTTATCCTCCACGCTTCCTTCCAGTATTAAATTGATGATCCCTTGATGCCTCAGAATGTGTCCTACTAACCGATCCCTTCTTTTAGTCAGGCTGTACCACAAATTTATCTTCTCCCCATTTCTACTCAGTACCACCTCTACACGTCTAATCTTCAGCATTCTTCTGTAGCACCAATTTCAAAAGCTTCTATTCTCATCTTGTCTAAACTGTTTATCGTCCATATTTCACTTCCATACATGACTACACTCCATACTAATTTCACAAAGGACTTCCTAACACTTAAATCTATACTCGATGTTAAAAAGTTTCTGTTCTTCATAAATTCTTTTCTTGCCGTTGTCAGTCTATATTTTATATCCTCCCTACTTCGACCATCATCAGTTATTGTGCTTCCCAAATAACAAAACTCATCAACTACTTTAAGTGTCCCATTTACTAATCTAATTCCCTTAGCATTACCTGATTTAATTCGACAACATTCCATCATCCTCATTTTCCTTTTGTTAATGTTCATCTTATATTCTCCTTTCAAGATATTGTCCATTCAGTTCAACTGCTCTTCCAAGTCCTTTGCTGTTTCCGACAGAATTACAATGTTATCGGCAAACCTCAAAGTTTTTATTTCTTCTCCCTGGACTATAATTCCTGCTCCAAATTATTGTTTTGTTTCCTCATGGTTTACATAGCTGAATATATTGAGAAGAAATGAGACAGTTTAGTATTCGCGGTCGCTATGATAGGTCACCATGTTGGGGGTTAGTCATCTACAGAATAAATACTATTGAGATGCAGATTACTGAACTTCAGGCCTTGGATGCGAACAACGTGACTTGTTTGCGATGTGTGATTGGGGTCAGTATCATCTGAAGATAGCCCTGCAGGCAATACTGAAAATAATGGCTTACACACCGTAATAATTTCAGTATATTCGGGTCGCACATTGATAAAAATACATATTTGAGATCATATCTACTAATAGAACAGAGTTGTTTCTGGCACTGTACCCTTGAAGTCGAACGGCACAAAACAAATTTCTATCATAACTGCTAACATCATGTGCTTCTCTTGGTTGGTGTGTTTAAGATGACTTCGTAAATGCAGCTCCCAAACATATAATGCTGAAAGTAGCCTAAGGAAGTTAGATCTGTATCTACATATAGATGTAGGAATACACTGTAAAATCCTTGGCAGTGTGTACTTTAAACCAAGACTGCGCTCTTCTCTGTATATAGTTAAGGACAATTGATTTCGCGCCTGCCCTAATTGCTAATTTAGTCGTGGTTCCTTGGCAAGAATACAATGGAGGCAGAAGAAATTTAGTAACGCTGGCCTGAAAAACTAGTTAGTTTAATTTGTACTATAGGGTTTCACAGCCTATATCGATCACTAGCAGAGCCTCTGAATTCCATGTCTTTTGTCACGTACACTACGTAATGACACACAAAGCGGCATTAGGACTCTAAAACACATTACAGTACATAACTGTAAGCAGAAATACTGAACATGGTAAAATCTTATACTATTCCTTTTTCACTGCAAATTATACTTATTGTTGCATTTCTAGAAGAAAATTTCAGATCTTTCCGGTAGCAAACGAGTAACATTCTCTAAACACCGGCAGAAGCCATAATATTTCTTCGTTCGCAATTAATATCGCTCCGGACTAGGTTGTTGGTACTAAACAATTGTTAGGAAGTCAGACTGAAAGAGTTAGCGCGTCATCCTAATTAGCGCTAAACTTTGCGTAACATAAACGCATTACTAAATCTTTCTCCTTCCCAAAACGGGCTTAAAGTCATGGATAAAAGTTCTACGTTGCTACCTTGTATTATAGGATGCACTGACAAAACTCCTCTCCTATAGAAATATTCACTGCCGCTAAAAAAGGCAACACCCTCAAGGAAAAATTTTATTGACAAGTGAGGTGACAGGTAGTTCCTCCTTGTAGAAGTATATGATAACAAATTCAGACCAAATGAAACATACACGTCAGTAAACGGCGCCCAAATAGTCGTATCAGTACCAAATGTATCCCCTCTGGCAGTAACGCAGGCGTCTATTCTCACATGCAAACTATCATAAACGGCCGAATAGCATCCTGCGATAGATTATCCCAAGCATCTTGCACCTTCTGTTGCAGTTCGGCAGTAGCTTTTGTAAGCCCTGGAGAACGAGTAAAGTCCTGTCTTCATCATGTCCCATGTGTGTCCAATTGGCGAGAGATCTTGCTGGCCAGTTGTTGCGCACTACAAAGAGCACGTTGCGTCGCAGAAGGCGATTCCGAAAGTGCATTATCCTGCTGGAGAAGCACATCACCAACCTGTCGAAGAAATGGCGACTGTACGGGAATAACAGTCTGTGCAATGTAGCGTACACTGGTTACTTTACTCTGCAGAAACACCAGAAACGATTGCAAGCTCTAACTGATGCCCTTCCCCCTCTGCCCCCTCCCCCCCCCCCCCCTCCCCAATCCCACACAGCGAGAAGTCTAGTATCAGACCTGTGTGTCGTGGGCAAATGTACTCTGGAACAGACGACTCACTAGGTCTACGTCACACCCATATACGCGCATCACTCGCATACAGACGCAACCTACTATCATCACTGGAGACAACAGGACGCCATTCCATTCTCCAGTCGAATCCTTCACGACACCAGTGCAGCCATATTGGATAGTGTCGTGGTGTCATTGGTAGCCGGGACTGGGGCATTCGTGACTGTAATCCTGCTGCAAGCAGACGATACCCAATGGTCTGTGATAACACAGCAGGTGCGACACGTGCACGTCTAGCTTCCCTGGATGATGTTCTGACAGCCACTACCGCTTGCACAATGCGTCGATATTGACGTGCGTCTGTACTACGTGGAATTCCAGAACTTGGTCTACAGGTGGAGGAATTCTCCACAGACCAGTGTTGAAAGCAGAGACACGCCACCGAGACACTGTGTCCAACAAGTGCAGCAATCTGTCAATGTCTCTGCCAGGGGACTGGGTGTTTCTGTTGTCCTCATCATTTCCTTCGCATCATCATCATCACCATCATTCGTAACAGTGACTAGATTGGACTGTGTAGAAATTGGGACTTTGTGCGGGCGCTGATGACGGCGCAATTGAGCTCCCCTCAAAACCAAACATCATCACCATCATCATCACGAATGCGAGTCCAGTGTGCTCACCACTGCGCCACCTCGCTCGGTGAATGTCTTTTCTCTGAACTGATAGGAGAACAGTTCCCTTGTTCATTTGTTTAGCCAAGCAGGCAACTATGTAATTTCATCTGTAATGTTATTTCATTTCAGCTTCCTTTTTTACTTGTCATACCTGCGTTATGTATTATTTCAGAGCGTGAGTTTTCACATCTTCATAAGTATGTGTGATAGTGAGATTTAAGATAACAGCTTTTAACACACACCGCATTCTGAAAACTGCATTCCACGTCAAATTTTATTACACAAGTCCCGTCAGGCAAGCAGACAACGAGATTCCGTCCGGATTTACCAATTTATGAGCGTCATTGACCTCATCTGAAGTGCGCCCTCAAAACAAACTATTACCACATACTGTTTCAAAACCTGAGATAATATCGCTCTCCAATCTATCACTATGTTCCACGAGAATAATTGCGAAGCACGACTGCAAAGTAGGACGATGAAGTGATAAGCAAGATATTTGTCTCTAGTATTCTTGTTACGCATACACTGATAGCAAATCACCTGACATTTATTTCCACACTAGCTGGAGGCACGCTATATCATATTGTGCCGCGCTGAAGATTTCTCAACACTAGGAATTTTGTCATTACGCGCACAGCGTAAAATGTGATCAGATTGGAACCGACAACGTCAATTTTGTCAGTAACGCATTCTACATGAGAACCAGTCCTTATCGGAAACGGAAGCGTATTTAATAGCTTGCACAGATTTGAAATTGCTCCGTGTTTCACATAAATTACAGTTTGTAATTCATACCCAAGGGGAACTGATCTTATCGACTGACATAGACGCGCACACACACACACACACACACACGCACACGCACACATTTCAAATGGGAAACGCGAGCAGAATATTTACTGCTGCAATTCGAAAAGAAAACAGGCAGTCAAATAAACGATCACACACCTCTCGTTTCCTTGGTGTTGTTTTGTAAACAACATCGCGAACGACGTCCAGGTACGATTGCAAATGGACGCAGTTATATTTAAGTGTCCCATTTCCTCAAACGATAAAAATAAAGGTTTAATTTAAAACTGATGTCCATCACGAAGGCGAGCGATTCCCACGGCGAAACCTAACGGTGACATCTGGTCCCGTACAAAAATAGTTCCATAAAACCTCGCTCCGCCTTTCGGAGCGTCGCCTGTCGACCATTACGGTCGAGTGTAAGGCAAGGGGAAGAGCGAGTCGGGGTAGGCGCGCGGAAGCGAAAAAAGAAATAGAAGGAGAGTGCGAGTAAGAAATAAAGGAGGGACTGCCGCGCCCGGCGCCACTGACAGGGATCCAGAAACGCGCAGTCCGCAAAAAAATTGTGTCACGCGAAGAAATGTCTGCCATAAACTATGGGCGCCCGTGGCGCATCGCGAGCTATTTCCAGAGGCAGTAGCGGGACCGGTGGCCGCCTCACTGAAGGTCGTTGCCATTGAAAAACAAACGAAGGTCGCGGAAGGGGGCGCGCAGAATGTGACCGCCACCAGCACTCTCTGCCGGCCTGCGAGTGAGTTAGAGGGGAGGGGTAGGGGCTTCTAATTGGGATGCGAGCAGGACCGCGCGTAGGCCGGTCCCCTTCGGCTTTTGCGCCCGTGTTTCGGGGCTAGGTTTTTGCACGTCGGACTGTTCCCGAACACAACTGCTGCAAACGTCAGGATGGCGACAGGAAACAAAAAGTTTTGCTTCCGGGGGTACGTTTTAGGAGGCGAGTGACCGCCGATGCACAGCCTGAAGCGACACTGTGCGTTCTAATGACGCCATGGTCATTGACCCCATGCGACTAAGGCCGCGATCACAATGGCACCGATATCGGTGGATTCCAACGACGACCGACATCGTCCTAAGATGGCCGATCTTTTCAAACCAGTACGCAGCTACATGCACGATCACAATGTAGCCGACCTCATCGCCCGAACGTACAGATTCCGGACGACTGTCGGTGAAATTCAGTGCAGTTTGTTTTTTCGGTCATAATGGCCGACACAACAGCGATGTCATGGACAGCGAGAAACAAGTAACTCCAAAGGAGTACTTTCTGGAATCCTGAGAATGAAAAACACTTTAGTCGGGATATAGTTCGAAATCTATGGGCTGAAATCGCAAGTTTATTGGAAACCCCAAGTAGGCAAAATCTTTAACGGAAATTTTAGGTGTAGATTATAACCTCGAAAAATAATTTGTTCATGTGGCAACCCGCGCGGGATTAGACGAGCGGTCTCAGGCGCTGCAATCATGGACTGTGCGGCTGGTCCCGGCGGAGGTTCAAGTCCTCCCTAGGGCATGGGTGTGTGTGTTTGTCCTTAGGATAATATAGGTTAAGCAGTGAGTAAGCTTAGGGGCTGATGACCTTAGCAGTTAAGTCCCATAAGATTTCACACACATTTGAACTACTTTTTTTTTTTTTTTCATGTGGCAAGCATGGTGTATCTTATGAGTAGAGTTACAATAGCGGATGTTTTTGGGTTGTGGTAGGCCGACAATAGCTGTCTATAAATACTATTACTGTTAACTGGCGTTTTTATGAGTTTAGGCTGGTAATTTTCAAATATGGTGTACGTATTTGTTTGCACTTCACAGTGCTTTATGTGTTCAGAGTACCTTATTCGAAACTACATGCTTGTCTTTCATGCTGAATGATAGTCATTGAAGAGTAATCGACGCATGTTTGCACATCTTCAAATAACTTC
This sequence comes from Schistocerca serialis cubense, assembly GCF_023864345.2. NCBI lineage: Eukaryota > Metazoa > Arthropoda > Insecta > Orthoptera > Acrididae > Schistocerca > Schistocerca serialis. Next base: position 771,275,070 of record NC_064641.1, on the reverse strand, counting down.
AGCAAAACAGATTTCGAGTGCTTGTAGAAATGTGATTTGGGCTCTCTTAAAAAGTCCGATACTCACATTAAAGATGCAGTTTTGGCTCAAGTAAAACTAGAAGTGACACTTTTATGTTTGACATCTAGCGATTACATCTTTCCAATGACTAGGAATATAGCGTGTTCTGGTAAGTAAAGTTTCAAAATTTTTGTGTTATATGTTGGATGCTATTTACAATGCCATAAATACTAATTTAAAAGTTAACATTTTCACTCGTGCATCCCAAATACTACGAAATTTTGAATTTATTCTATACCGAATATTGGAGCTATGCATCATGCAAGTGCAAAAAAAAAAAAAAAAAAAAAAAAAAAGTAGGCTCTGAGCACTATGGGACTTAACTTCAGAGGTCATCAGTCACTTAGAACTACTTAAACCTAACTAACCTAAGGACATCACACACATCCATGCCCGAGGAAGGATTCGAACCTGCGACCGTAGCGGTCGCGCGGTTCCAGACTGTAGCGCCTAGAACCGCACGGCCACTCCGGCCGGCGTGCAAGTGCACTAAAAGAAACTGTAATATAGTTCATTTTCTTTATTAAAAGTTACACTGAATCTGAAATAATACTGCCACCAGAAATCTTGTTACGTCTTTTCTCAAATCCACTGGGCAAACAGTAGTTAAGTTTCCAGTATTCGAATCTGGTTATACCTAATGCCAGTACTGAATTAATATTCACCGACTTAAGAATAAAGTGAGATGCTGTGAAACCACAAATCCACCTTTCATTAATTAGATAATACTTGCTTACTGAAACACATATTTTATCAATTCCTCATATAACAGAAACATCTACTTTCACCATTTGAATTCACCATTATGTGCTCGTAGCCTCTTTGGCTAAACCTTTATACACAATGTTTCCGCTGTAGCATAATAAACCTAACGCTGAACAACGTGTTTTGGAGAGATACATAGTGCGGTATATCACTGAAACTACATGTTTTCGTAATACAGGGTGATTCAAAAAGAATACCACAACTTTAGGAATTTAAAACTCTGCAACGACAAAAGGCAGAGCTAAGCACTATCTGTCGGCGAATTAAGGGAGCTATAAAGTTTCATTTAGTTGTACATTTGTTCGCTTGAGGCGCTGTTGACTAGGCGTCAGCGTCAGTTGATGCTAAGATGGCGACCGCTCAACAGAAAGCTTTTTGTGTTATTGAGTACGGCAGAAGTGAATCGACGACAGTTGTTCAGCGTGCATTTCGAACGAAGTATGGTGTTAAACCTCCTGATAGGTGGTGTATTAAACGTTGGTACAAACAGTTTACAGAGAATGGGTGTTTGTGCAAAGGGAAAAGTTCTGGACGGCCGAGAACGAGTGATGAAAATGTAGCACGCATCCAGCAAGCATTTGTTCGCAGCCCAGGAAAATCGACTCGCAGAGCTAGCAGAGAGCTGCAAATTCCACAATCAACTGTATGGAGAGTCCTACGAAAAAGGTTGGCAGTTATCTGTCCGTAACTACCTGAACGTCAACTACCCGAGGCGATGGATCGGCCGCCAGGCAGCCCGTGACAGAGCACTTCATCACTGGCCTCCAAGAAGCCCTGATCTTACCCCCTGCGATTTTTTCTTACGGGGGTATGTTAAGGATATGGTGTTTCGGCCACCTCTCCCAGCCACCATTGATGATTTGAAACGAGGAATAACAGCAGCTATCCAAACTGTTACGCCTGATATGCTACAGAGAGTGTGGAACGAGTTGGAGTATCGGGTTGATATTGCTTGAGTGTCTGGAGGGGGCCATATTGAACATCTCTGAACTTGTTTTTGAGTGAAAAAAAACCTTTTTAAATACTCTTTGTAATGATGTATAACAGAAGGTTATATTATGTTTCTTTCATTAAATACACATTTTTAAAGTTGTGGTATTCTTTTTGAATCACCCTGTACAGTGGCACTTCGTAAAACTTGTCTGGTAATTCGAATAACTGAAGACAGAGTGTACAGTTCACGACAGGTCCTTCACGAGACAGATGCAGCCCATTCGGCACTTTTTATAGCTAACACCGCATCGCAGCACTCGTCTCTAAGAACAGACGTGTCGTGGTGTCCACCCACACTTTGAGGTTAAAATATAACCTACTACACACATGGAAGAGATTCTAATCTAACACCGCCAAAAACTGATGAATGAGATCCGACGCACCGTGATCAAGCTGTCGTCCGATGTTATCGGGCGATCTCTGGCGACGGTGTCTGACGATGGTTTTCAGTGCCACTGTGAACGCAACCTAATGGGGTAGAGGCTGGTCTCCAGCACTGAACACTACGACTGTGTGTAAAGCTATATTCAAACATCATTGGGCTGAATCAAAAAGTGTATTGGCCTGAATCAAATGGCTCTGAGCATTATGGGACTTAGCATCTATGGTCATCAGTCCCCTAGAACTTAGAACTACTTAAACCTAACTAACCTGAGGACGTCACACAACACCCAGTCATCACGAGGCAGAGAAAATGGCCTGAATCTATTTTTATTTTAGTTTCATATAGATACAACGTCATTGATTATCTAATTACTTACGTGATGCATATGATGATTAAAATAAACGAATTTGAGGGCCTACAGAGCAAGCAGTAGGTAATAATAGATCATAATAACGCATCATGTAACTGGAAACGAACACAGACGTTTTGGACTATTTGTCAACTTACTACAAATTTTGCTCCTATCAGTATTACGAAAACGGTGCGCATCCTCATTTGCTAAGGCTTTCAGGACCAACAACAATTTTATTTTCATTAATTCACGTTTTAATTATTGTCCAAATTTAAAAATTTAAAATGCCATCATAACCTACTTATTAAAAGGCAAAAGGTATAACACTAAGAGAAGTACAAAAGCCGGAAACTGTGTGTATACCCCTAGGCAGCATAACTCACGGTATTATAATATACATCCAGTATTTGATACTCTTAATAACAGCTCTCAGCGACTTCGAACAAACTTTACACATAATTTCAAATATTTTCGAAGCTTTTTTTTAATGAAAGCAAAAAGTTAATCGCATATTACATTTTCACTGTTCATACAGCAAAATTTCAGCATCAGGCACGCTGTCTAATAGGCGACATTACCTCTTTACAACGAACTCTATTGACAACATGTTTGCAGACAATATCCACATATTCCGCCGAATGTAACTGCAACATTATATCACTGTGTGACAGATAATTCACGAGTCTTGAGATTTTATACATGTGACTTCGATTATTTAAAGATCTGGCGCAGGGGGTCTGACCTTCGAAATGCCTCACCTTAGCTTTACTTGGGGTGTGCGGGGGTGGGGGAAGGAGAGGGAGGGGATTCGAAAAAGAAAATGAATATAAGGGCATTTCTGAAACCAATACCTCCCAATTTTTGGGTTGACTTTGAGTGCCCAGGCAAGATTATGTTGATTTAGTACTGAATCTTTCCGCTAACGTCCTGTACATTTTGCTATCCTGCGATTGATAGCACCGACAGGGGATCCTACCAAAATGCTGTGTGATCGCAAAGTGTGTATAAAACATTTATTTATAGGGGGTCGACAGGAATTTGGAAACAGTGTTCTTCTTCCTGGAGTATTCAAGTAGCAGGATGCAGATAAGCGTCAGTTCGAAAACCGGAACACTGACACTAGCAAATTGGAATTCTTCGTTGGACACTAACGTGTGTTGACTCGCAGAGTGTAATCTTCCTCCTAAGTCTCATTCAATAACCCACTGTAGTTATTCCGCAGTAGGGATCATGGATATGAGGACAACAAATGACTTACATATGCCATATTTGGCGTAACCTGATTTCGATTACAAGTATTATGGGAAATGTAAGTTACAGTTGTCAGCCTCCAGTGTGACAACAGAGGCCAACACTTTAAATCTGTATAGTAATTTTACGTTTGTTGTACATATTACATCATCTCGCCATCCATGAATTCACTCTCTTAAAAATTATTGTGGGAAAGAAATAACTAAGTTGTTAGCGGTCCTCATCCCAAATCGGGGGTGACCATAGCCATGTTTATTGTAAATTATGGTCGCCCTGGGATCGAGTTACATTGGGCAACATGAGCACTTCCTCGGCTACATACGAGATGTTTCAAAATGTTTCGGGAATTTCCATTTTTTGGAAGTAATTTTATTTATTCGTCCACATTAATGTCATCTCCTTCAAAGTAGTCCCCATCAGATGTTATATAATAATGCCAGTACTTCTAATCCCCGGACACTTCTGGAACTCGATCTTTGGGACAGCACTTAGCTCTTTCGGCGATTTGCTTCCAATCTCGCCTAAACATGTAAAACGACGAGTCTTTAAAGTTTTGGAAAAATGTCGCACTGGGTCATATCTGGCCTATATGGAGGGTGGGGAATCATTACACTGCTTTTCCATGAGTTTCGTCATAAATCCGGGCGATTTTTTTCCGGAATGCTTCCCGTAAACGGTGTTGAAATTGTATGTAGTACTCCCTTATTGGTCCTTTGATCATTTGGCAAGAACAATGTCGTTAAAATCGAAGAAAATAGCGAAAATAACCTTCACATTCACAACACTTGCCGAGCTGTTCTCGGTTTTGGTGATCCAGAATGCCTTCACTTAGATGGTTGAGCCTAGATTTCGACGTCATAGGCGTAATCCCATGTTTCGTCCCCTGTTATGACACATTTCAGTTGTTCTGAATTGTTGTTGACTCCTGAGCAACTAACATTCATCTCTTCCTTTGCTCAAAATTCAGCGCCTTTGGCATAAATGTTTCTGTCCACGTTTCACACCAAAACGTTCGAAAAATATCAAAACCCAAGTAGCAAAAGCATTGATATTTCTAAAAAATATAGAGTATCACAGAAAATTAGCCAAAAGAATAATTTTTGAAGTTTAAAAGAAACATGTGTGTTCCTTACCGTAAAAAAATTCACGTGAATATCACATTATGTCTTTTTGGAAATCTGGAAAATGTTTGACAGAACATTGTGTTACATCTTGAGTTACAATCTAGGTAAAGATAAAATCGAGGAACAGAATTTTCCACAACAGATCGGAGTGCAGGGGTCAAGTTCAGAATGGGTAGCGCAATGCATGCCTGCAATTCAGCCTCGTTTGCAATCGCAGCACTAAACACAGCATGTTTCCGACAGTCCCACAGCCAGAATTCAGACGGATTACGATCAGGTGATTTGGACCGCCAGGCTGTAGGGCAGTGACGGCTGATGATTCTAGCATTTCCAAAATGTCTGCAGCCGCTTCATTGGCTGTGCAATGTGCAGAGGAGCGCCATATTGCATAAAAGTGATTCCATCCTAACGTCCTCGCTGTTAAATTGGAATGGCGTTGGCGTGCAAAAGACTGTCATAGCGTTTACTAGTGACAATGCAGGTAAAAGAACATGAAGAACCATCTCGACAAGATACGCCCCTATTATAAACGATGTCATCAACCTGCACTACACAGTTACGTTTACAGAATGAAGCGGTACCTGTTGTGGGTGCAGATTTTCCGCTGCCCATACTCTGCAATGGACTGTCCACAGAGTGTTCATGGCAACTCATTGCCCACTTCTATGCGAGCAAGAAATTCTAGAACAAACTCTCGTCTTACTGGCAGGTCAGCATAAAGCAACTCTTGAACAAGGGCAATTTTATGCTCCGAGCCCATAGACATGTCCAAAGTTCGGGCAATTCTCTGTGCACAGCATGTTTGCACACCGTCTTTCGAACCCTGCAGCAATCCTGTGGCCACATCTACTGACGTCCGATCGGTTTTCCTCTCTCTGCCACAATGCACTTCAAAAGAACCTTTCTTTTCGAATTTCGTAATCATTTACTCCAGACCCTTGGCAAATTTCATACCAACGCCTTTAATCATACGCTTGAATGTCCAGAATGTCTTCACAGCTACTGGCGTACAGTCACCGTTCTTGTAAAAGAGCTTCACCAGCAGTGTTCAATCCTCCAAAGACAGTCATGCCGAGTGTCTCAGCACTTACAGCACCATCTAATGGTAGGATTTTCGTTAATTTTTTTGTTTCCATAACGTTTCCCGCTTCTTCTATAATATCTCTTTCAAATTTGACGTCATTCTTGGAGCGGTTAGTTTCTTATATTGTTTTGAAACTGGAACTTTAATTACAATCATCATATATTGTTGTTGATTACACTTCGATGTCGTCGTTGTGATCAAGAAGAAGATACGATATATTGTATAAGGTTCATGTTGAGGGCAGAAAAATATACTTTAAATTTCACTTTCTTAACTAGCAGCGCACTGAAAGCGGTCAATGTAATACTACGACGAAAATTAAATCTGTTAACATTCAGCAGTTAGCACGTTAGGTCAACTCTGACGGAAGTTTGTTTCGGTTTTCCTTTTTGATGTAGCTGCACATGCACAAGAGTTTCTGTTTTCAGCATGGATAGTTCACTCCGCCCCCCCCCCCACTCTCTCTCTCTCTCTCTCTCTCTCTCTCTCTCTCTGAGTGGTTATTTTCACTGGGAACTGTCAAGTTGCTGAATAAATTTTCAATAGCTGTCTGTAAAGTTCGTCGCTGATCAGGAATTGTAATCCTCTTTCCTTCCAGCTTACTAATTCCTGTGGATTAATAATTCACACTGGAGGTCTTTATTTGTTGATGAAGCATGACTAAAGATGAACATTATTTCGATGGAAACAGTTCTCCTTCTACACTTACTTTGCCAGTCTCATAGATTCTACACATAAACTTGAGCAGTCGTTTGGTTTCCACTCCTCCAAATGACTTTATAAATTCTGATGGAATGTTATTTATCCCTTCTGCCTTATTTGATTTCAAGTCTTCCAGATCTATTGATCTTCCATTCTTATCGTTCTCTCAGACGAGCCGCCTGAAACACGGAGAGAAAATGTATGGCAAAACTATATTAATCAGACATTAATCAGACGCTAATAAAGTCTAAAGAACAACCGACTGCAAGGTACCGTCTCTGACATGGAGGGTCCTTAAACGCTGAAACTGACGACACACTGCGCAAAACCAACCAGAGAAAATTGGGATATAAAGAGATCGACTCCTGAGGGAGTGATGCAATACAAGGTTATCAACATCTAATGATATGCCCAAAAATAAGCAAAACTTGCTCAGTGGCAGACCTTATCATAGCAAATGACAAAGCCGTCCATGTGGCCGTTTACTGGAAATGTGCAGTATACTTGGTGACCCAAACACGTAAAGAACGTAACTGTTCCCTCTTGCTTCTCGTACGTATAGTATATTACCCTCCTTTTCCTACATCTACATCTATATCTGCATCTAAATATACATGGATTCTCTGCAAATCTCACTTAAGTGCCTGGCAGACGGTTTATCGAACCACCTTCACAATAATACACTATTACTCTACTCTCGAACAGAGCGCAAAAAAAAACGAACACCTACATCTTTCCGTGCGAGCTCTGATTTTCCTTATTTTATTAAGATGATGGTTTCTTCCTATGTACGTCGACTTCAACAAAATATTTTCCCATTCGGAGGAGAAAGTTGGTGATCGGAATTTCATGAGAAGACCCCCAGCAACGAGAAACGCATTTGTTTTAATGATGTGTCCCCCCCCCCCCCCCCCCAAATCCTGTATCATGTCCGTGACTCTCCCTCCCCTATTTGTCGATAATACAAAACCTGCTGCTCTTCTTTAAACTTTCTCGATGTACTCCGTTAATCCTATCCAGTAAGGATCACAGACCGCGCAGCAGTATTCCAAAAGAGGAAGGACAAGCGCAGTGCAGACAGTCTCTTCAGTAGATCTGTTGCGTTTCCTAAGTGTCCTACCAATAAATCTCAGCCTTTGGTTCGCCTTCCTCACAATATTTTCTGTGTGTTCTTTTCAATTTAAGTTGTTCGCAATAGTAATCAAATGGTTCAAATGGCTCTGAGCACTATGGGACTCAACTTCTGAGGTCATTAGTCCCCTAGAACTTAGAACTAGTTAAACCTAACTAACCTAAAGACATCACACACATCCATGCCCGAGGCAGGATTCGAACCTGCGACCGTAGCGGTCTTGCGGTTCCAGACTGCAGCGCCTAGAACCGCACGGCCTAATAGTAATCCCTAGATATGTAGTTGAATTTACGGCTTTGAGATTTGACTCATTTATCAAGTAACCAAAGTTTAACGGATTCCTTTTAGCACTCATGTGGATGGCCTACTTTTTTTCATTGTTTAGGATGAATTGCCAATTTTCACACCATACAGACATCTTTTATAAACCGTTTCGCAATGTGTTTTTGTCTTCTGATGACTTTACTGACTCTACTAGACGATAAACGACAGCATTATCAACCGAGCGGGGTGGCGCAGTGGTTAAACACTGGACTCGCATTCGGGAGGACGACGGTTCAATCCCGCGTCCGGCCATCCTGATTTAGGTTTTCCGTGATTTCCCTAAATCACTCCAGGCAAATGCCGGGATGGTTCCTCTGAAAGGGCACGGCCGACTTCCTTCCCAATCCTTCCCTAATCCGATGAGACCGATGACCACGCTGTCTGGTCTCCTTCCCCAAACCAACCAACCAACAGCATTATCTGCAAGCAACCCTAGACGGCTGCTCACCTTGTCTCCTAAATCGTTCATATAGATAAGGAACAGCAAAGGGCCTATAACACTACCTTGGGGACCACCACAAATCACTTCTGTTTTATTTGATGACTTTCAGTCAGTTACTAAGTATTGTGATCTCTCTGACAGTAAATCATGAATCCAGTCGCATAACAGACGATATTCCATATGCACACAATTTCATTACAACCGCTTGTAAGATACGGTGTCAGAAGCCTTCTGGAAATCTAGAAATACGGAATCAATTTGAAATCCCTTTCAAGAACACTCAACACGTGGTGTGAGTAACGAACTGGTTGTGTTTCACAAGAACGGTGTTTTCTAAATCCGTGTCGACTGTGTGTCAATAGACCGTTCCCTTCAAGGTAATTCACAACGTTCGAACACAATATATTTTCCAAAATCCTGTTGCATTACTCATGTTGCCTTTCTTAAATGCTTGAGTGATCTGCGCAACTTTCCAGTCTTTGGGTACGGATCTTTCGTAGAGCGAGCGGTTGTATATGATTTTAAGTATGGAACTATTGCATTACCTTACTGTCAATGGAACCCAATTGGTACATAGTCTGGACCGGAAGACTTGTTTTTATTAACTGATTTAAGTAGCTTCTCTATTCCGAAGATATCTGCTTCTAAATTACTCATGCACTCATTCTTACTTATGACAGAGTTTAGAACATCTTGCACTATTTTACCATCGCATAATATGAGCAAAATACTTTGAAAAGTTTCCCCTGCTTGCTCATTTTTATAATAACACGGATTACCACCTGATGAATGTGTACTGATATAAAAATTCCACGTGTGTTTCAGCTGCGTTCTTCTGGGCTGGAGACACCAAGAGCCCGAGCAGCTACGGCTTCAAGGTGAACGACGAGAAAGGAACGTAAGTAGCTCCTCGTTTCTGTCGCTGTTATGTGCTGTCCCTGGCGCCCGGTTCACCTAAGAACGGAGGCATTCTTTTGCAGAACGAACGTGCTGCCGCGCTACCGCAAGAAACACATAACGGTCACCCTGCCGGACAACAAGACGCTCAGGGACATCAAGTGGTTCTCCGTGTGGTGCGACGAATTCGCTGTGAGTACCCTACATTACACTGCACGCTCTGGTTACCTTCTCCGTAAATACCTTCCCTCTGACGCAATGGTATGTGCTAAGTCTCAACAGGCTAGAAGAACGATACTTCGTTTGATGATGTTCCTTACTGGACTTTCAGAAGTATCGAGTTCAAACACTGGCTATGCTCTGTATACCCTGAGTGTATACCTGCCAAACACAACATATATTGTTCTGATTAAGCAAAATCGAAGTGTTTTAATAATGCTAGCCGTGCTCGGTATACATTTAAAGCCTTTTTTTCTTTCTAAGTGCTTACACTGGTATTCCGAACACACAAACGATACATATACTGGGTGGTCCATTGATCGTGACCGGGCCAAATATCTCACGAAATAAGCGTCAAACGAAAAAACTACAAAGGATGGAACTTGTCTATCTTGAAGGGGGAAACCAGATGGCGCTGCCATAGGTCAAACGCATATCAACTAGGTTTTTTTTTTTTTTTTAAATAGGAACCCCCAACTTTTTATTACATATTCGTGTAGTACGTAAAGAAATATGAATGTTTTAGTTTGACCACTTTTTCGCTTTGTGATAGATGGCGCTGTAATAGTCACTATCATATGGCTCACAATTTTAGACGAACAGTTGGTAACAGGTAGGTTTTTTAAATTAAAATACAGAACGTAGGTACGTTTGAACATTTTATTTCGGTTGTTCCAATGTAATACATGTACCTTTGTGAACTTATCATTTCTGAGAACGCATGCTGTTACAGCTTGGTTTCCTGTAAATACCACATCAATGCAAACGTTCTAAAAACGATGTCCGTCAACCTCAGTGCATTTGGCAATAGGTGTAACGACATTCCTCTCAACAGCGGGTAGTTCGCCTTCCGTAATGTTAGCACATGCATTGACAATGCGCTGACGCATGTTGTCAGGCGTTATCGGTGTATCACGATAGCAAATATCTTTCACCTTTCCCCACAGAAAGAATTCCGGGGAGGTCAGATCCGGTGAACGTGCAGGCCATGGTATAGTGCTTCGACGACCAATCCATCTGTCATGAAATATGCTATTCAATATCGCTTCAACCGCACGCGAGCTATGTGCCGGACATCCATCATGTTGGAAGTAGATTGCCGTTCTGTCATGCACAAACATCTTGTAGTAACATCGGTAAAACATTACGTAGGAAATCAGCATAGATTGAACCATTTAGATTGCCATCGATAAAATGGGGGCCAATTACCCTTCCTCCCATAATGCTGCACCATACATTAACCCGCCTAGGTCGCTGATGTTCCACTTGTCGCAGCCATCGTGGATTTTCCGTTGGCCAATAGTGCATATTATGCCGGTTCACGTTACCGCTGTTGGTGAATGACGCTTCGTCGGTAAATAGAACGCGTGCAAAAAATCTGTCATCGTCCCGTAATTTCTCTTGTGCCCAGTGGCAGAACTGTACATGACGTTCAAAGTCGTCGCCATGCAATTCCTGGTGCATAGAAATATAGTACGGGTGCAATCGATGTTGGTGTAGCATTCTCAACACTGACGTTTTTGAGATTCCCGATTCTCGCGCAATTTGTCTGCTACTGATGTGCGGATTAGCCGGGACAGCAGCTAAAACACCTACTTGGGCATCGTCATTTGTTGCAGGTCGTCGTTGACGTTTCACATGTGGCTGAACACTTCCTGTATCCTTAAATAACGTAGCTATCCGGCGAACGGTCCGGACACTTGGATTATGTCGTCCCGGATACCGAGCAGCATACATAGCACACGCCTGTTGAGCATTTTGATCATAATAGCCATACATCAACACGATATCGACCTTTTCCGCAATTGGTAGACGGTCCATTTTAACACGGGTAATGTATCACTAAGCAAATACCGTCCGCACTGGCGGAATGTTACGTGATACCAGGTACTTATACGTTTGTAACTATTACAGCGCCAACTATCACAAAGCGAAAAAAGTGGTCCAACTAAAACACTCATATTTCTTTACGTACTACACGAATATGTAATAAAAATGGGGTTTCCTATTTTAAAAAACGCTATTGATATCCGTTTGACCTATGGCAGCGCCATCTAGCGGGCCAACCATAGCGTCGTCTGGTTTCCCCCTTGAAGCTTTGTAGTTTTTTCGTTGGATGCTTATTTCGTGAGATATTTGGCCCGGTCACTATCAATGGACCACCCTGTATATAGTGTGTGTGTGTGGAATATAGATGTATCCACTTAGAAAGAAAAAGAGGCAGACAACGATGGAATTTTTATGTATGACAATGCTCTATGCAACGAGGTCACAATTGTTCGCGATTGGTTTGAAGCATATTCTGGAAAATTTGTTCGCCCCCCCCCCTCCCCCGCTACCTTGTAGAGGTGAAACCGTCATCGGGACTGTCACGAATGAGCCTAGCGCCCCTGAAAAGTGTGGATTCGATATTGATATCCGTCGTTATAAAACAATTTTTAGATGCCACGGGTTCTCACCCTTCACCCAGTCTACACCCTTAGAGAGGTAGGAGTGGTTGGGTGCACCAATTCAGAAACCTTCGCGCATGTGTACACAAAAGTATCATCGTAATCGTATGAATGGTATAGAAACGCATAAAAGAACAAAAATAAATAAATATTCATTTTGGTCTGTTAGAAGATGAGGGATTGTAACGTCTGCCTCTATGGATAGTCCAAATTACAGATCAATCGTTACTTAATTGTTCTCTGTCAGGACAAAATCTTTTCAATTATAATTTGTTAGCAGTTTCAAACAACAATGAAAAAGACTCGCTATCAAATGCAGATTTCGAGTGATCACCGTTTGGTTTTCAAGCTCTACTAGCAGCCATATCTGCGGACTACAGTAGCGGTTTTCAGGAACACATATTATAAGACACTTATTGTTTTCAACGCCCACACATCGTCTGGCGTAATTGTCCCATCAGCAGTAGGTGCTCTCTGAAAGTTTGTAAAATGCATACACGTACACTCCTGGAAATTGAAATAAGAACACCGTGAATTCATTGTCCCAGGAAGGGGAAACTTTATTGACACATTCCTGGGGTCAGATACATCACATGATCACACTGACAGAACCACAGGCACATAGACACAGGCAACAGAGCATGCACAATGTCGGCACTAGTACAGTGTATATCCACCTTTCGCAGCAATGCAGGCTGCTATTCTCCCATGGAGACGATCGTAGAGATGCTGGATGTAGTCCTGTGGAACGGCTTGCCATGCCATTTCCACCTGGCTCCTCAGTTGGACCAGCGTTCGTGCTGGACGTGCAGACCGCGTGAGACGACGCTTCATCCAGTCCCAAACATGCTCAATGGGGGACAGATCCGGAGATCTTGCTGGCCAGGGTAGTTGACTTACACCTTCTAGAGCACGTTGGGTGGCACGGGATACATGCGGACGTGCATTGTCCTGTTGGAACAGCAAGTTCCCTTGCCGGTCTAGGAATGGTAGAACGATGGGTTCGATGACGGTTTGGATGTACCGTGCACTATTCAGTGTCCCGTCGACGATCACCAGTGGTGTACGGCCAGTGTAGGAGATCGCTCCCCACACCATGATGCCGGGTGTTGGCCCTGTGTGCCTCGGTCGTATGCAGTCCTGATTGTGGCGCTCACCTGCACGGCGCCAAACACGCATACGACCATCATTGGCACCAAGGCAGAAGCGACTCTCATCGCTGAAGACGACACGTCTCCATTCGTCCCTCCATTCACGCCTGTCGCGACACCACTGGAGGCGGGCTGCACGATGTTGGGGCGTGAGCGGAAGACGGCCTAACGGTGTGCGGGACCGTAGCCCAGCTTCATGGAGACGGTTGCGAATGGTCCTCGCCGATACCCCAGGAGCAACAGTGTCCCTAATTTGCTGGGAAGTGGCGGTGCGGTCCCCTACGGCACTGCGTAGGATCCTACGGTCTTGGCGTGCATCCGTGCGTCGCTGCGGTCCGGTCCCAGGTCGACGGGCACGTGCACCTTCCGCCGACCACTGGCGACAACATCGATGCACTGTGGAGACCTCACGCCCCACGTGTTGAGCAATTCGGCGGTACGTCCACCCGGCCTCCCGCATGCCCACTATACGCCCTCGCTCAAAGTCCGTCACCTGCACATACGGTTCACGTCCACGCTGTCGCGGCATGCTACCAGTGTTAAAGACTGCGATGGAGCTCCGTATGCCACGGCAAACTGGATGACACTGACGGCGGCGGTGCACAAATGCTGCGCAGCTAGCGCCATTCGACGGCCAACACCGCGGTTCCTGGTGTGTCCGCTGTGCCGTGCGTGTGATCATTGCTTGTACAGCCCTCTCGCAGTGTCCGGAGCAATTATGGTGGGTCTGACACACCGGTGTCAATGTGTTCTTTTTTCCATTTCCAGGAGTGTATTAAGTAATAAATACTGGAATAAAAATCAGGAGTAAAATGGTTTTGTGTCTATTACGATATTGGCAATGAAGCTAAATGGCTTAGGGCTACTTTACTTTGGAATAATTAGAACTTACAACATGTATGCATTTTACAAACCTTAGTAACAGCACCCAATGATAGCAAAAAGATGTTGAAACATATTTTGGCGTTAAGAACAATAGTTGTTTGCACAACTGTGACTAGAATTCCCACGTGTAAGTGCCTGTATTACTAGCAATTCTAATACGATAGTACTGATGTTACTGAAGACGGCACAAGGCATTCCACTTTCATTAGTTCTCGCTGTAGCTCGTTTGTGAAATCACACTGATTTATGCAACTGAAGAAGATGTAGTTGAAACTTCCTGGCAGATTAAAACTGTGTGCCCGACCGAGACTCGAACTCGGGACCTTTGCCTTTCGCGGGCAAGTGCTCTACCATCTGAGCTACCGAAGCACGACTCACGCCCGGTACTCACAGCTTTACTTCTGCCAGTATCTCGTCTCCTACCTTCCAAACTTTACAGAAGCTCTCCTGCGAACCTGGAGAACTAGCACTCCTGAAAGAAAGGATATAGCGGAGACATGGCTTAGCCACAGCCTGGGGGATGTTTCCAGAATGATATTTTCACTCTGCAGCGGAGTGTGCGCTGATATGAAACTTCCTGGCAGATTAAAACTGTGTGCCCGACCGAGACTCGAACTCGGGACCTTTGCCTTTCGCGGGCAAGTGCTCTACCATCTGAGCTACCGAAACACGACTCACGCCCGGTACTCACAGCTTTACTTCTGCCAGTATCTCGTCTCCTACCTTCCAAACTTTACAGATGCTCTCCTGCGAGGAGACGATATACTGCCAGAAGTAGAGCTGTGAGTACCGGGCGTGAGTCGTGCTTCGGTAGCTCAAATGGTAGAGCACTTGCCCGCGAAAGGTAAAGGTCCCGAGTTCGAGTCTCGGTCGGGCACACAGTTTTAATCTGCCAGGAAGTTTCATATCAGCGCACACTCCGCTGCAGAGTGAAAATCTCATTCCAGATATAGTTAGTATTCTCCTCCTCGTGAGTGTCTAGGACAATTTAATGCCTATGTACTAATGGAAGAACTGAAACACTTCTCCTACCAAAGAAGCAAATTTATACAGAATGGGCAAAGAAAGGAATTTCTTAAGTATTACATAATTCTCCGCATCAAGTGTATTTCTTCCTTCAAGATGAGAGTTGTAAAACCATAATTAGAACCTGGCACAGCTATTTAAATGAAATATGTATGTAAATTAAAATATAAAATAAATCTGTAACAATAATCAATACTGTGAACATAATACTGCTTTAAAACGAATGTAATCTATTGGTAAAATAGATCGATAATGTAAAACAAAATCAGTTAAAACTTATGGTTCATGTCAGATACGTGTTATTGTGCTGCAACCTCACGTGTAAAATACATTCAATCTGTTTTACACTGCATTGTGATCACATTTCGGTAGCCACGCTACCAAACTCAGAAAAAGGGAAAAAAAGTTCGCGTGTTAAGAACAAATATTATACCTACTATTTGTTTAATGAAACATCCTAATTGTGCACCTTTCGTACAGGGATGTGAGAACTCCAGAAACATGTAAAGGGTGTTAAAATAAATATTATAACGCAGTGTGTGGTTGCAGCAATTGCTTATTCATTAATAAACGATACAGTCACGGTGTTGCTTCATCCGTCATGGAAAAAAATTATATCAAAAGTGTAGCTCTTAATTCTATCAAACCACAGTTAATTTGGTTTCTTGGTTTCTAGTCATCAGCTAATTTTGTTCTCTCAGTTTTAGCCAAAATGCATCAAAATTTCTTTTACCGAGTGAGGTGACACAGTGGATAAATTATTAGATACACGTTGTGAACAGAGCTGTTCAATTTCCCGTACAGCTAATCAAAATTAGGTTTTTCCTTGAAATCCCACTACGGTCATCCTGATTTACGCAAATCCCAGGATGGTTACTTTGAAGAGGACACGGTTGATTTCCTTCGCCTTCCTTTTCTCTATTTTAAATAACCTTTTTATCAACGGGATATTCCTTCCTTACAGTTTTTTCTGTATTTTCTTTCTAGTGTGGGTGGTATCGAACTGCATGTTTCACGCTACCTGTCTTTTGTCCGGGAGCAGACACCGTATTGCTTCTGAATGATCCCTAATTTAAAAGCTGACTGGAAAATTACTCTGAGCTATTCAATCAGAAAACAAGGTGCTTACTGCACCCGTTTGATGGCCTTTTAGGGAAGTTTTGTAACAACTGTCTGCATCACAATATCACATTCCCTACATTTTTCAGTAGCTGTACTTTCTCCCATAACAATGCAAAACTGCGCTCTAAGAATAAATTAAGTCCTAAAACTTATAAACTTACATCCGTTCTGAGAGCAATAAAACAATTTTCGACCGGCTTTTGACCGGAGCAGTTGTTTAATTTTTACCATAAAAATTACTCTAATTTTTTCACCTGAATTGTAACATAACTTAAAATTGAAATTTATTACACTTTCTTTATTACATGGAAAGTCTGTTAGTATACATGATGCAGTACGTTAACGTGGTTTCAAGTCAGTACAAAAAACTGATTATTGCCTGGATCATCACTCGTTACTTTTTTTGCAGAGAGACTGAAGTTACTATTTTATTATTTGTGTGGAGCACTGTCCACTCGTCTCTTATAGGGTGCCTAAAGGATGCTGCTATCTCGGATGGCTATACAACAATTCAAACAAATCACATTAATGATGGTTTTTATTACAAAAAAGTAGATTGACAGTACTTAACTTTGGTTTACAATCTCGTGTAGCAAGCTACTGCCGACATGCAAATAATCAATGTCTTTCGCTACATAGAATATCCATGCAAGTAATGGACATAGATCACACGTGACAGCTCTTCTAGTGCTCTCTTCTAGTCCGGACTACTAGTGTCCGTCTTCTAATGTCCGTCTGAGGCTGGCAGGAGCAGCACTTATATTCTCTTCTTGTAGAGGCCGCTCCTGCCGTGGAGACGTCCTAGTCAGCGTGCTAATGGCTGACGTTGTCTCACAGCCTTCTCTACTCCTGCCTTCTTCATCTTCGTGCCGGCATTTTGATGCGCCGGAACAATTTGCTTCAATGAAATAATAAACACAAACTTTAATCTGTTTGATTTTTTTTTATATCTGAGGGAAACAAGAGCGACACTGTGCATTGGGCCCTTGTAACCATAATTTTGTTTTTGATAAATACCTGGCGTCCTGGACGATGCTCTCGGGTGTCGCTCATAATGCTAGAGCTTGTCAGATATGTGAGGATGATTCCTGTATATAAAAAGAGTAAAAGAACGCACCCGCAAAATTTCAGACCAGTATACTTAACATCGGTTTGCTGCAGAATTCTAGAGCATATTCTGAGCTCGAATATAATAAATTTCCTACCTGACCGAAACGCTCATGTCCACGAATCAGAAGGCTGTAGAAAGCATCCCTCGTGTGAAACTCAGCTTGCTCTTTTCTCACCCGATACACGGCAAACTATGGCCGAAGGGCAACAGGCTGATTCCATATTTCTAGATTTCCGCAAAGCATTTGACACGGTACCTTACTACAGGCTGTTAACGAAGGTACGTGCATACGGAATAGGCTTCCAGACATGTGACTGGCTCGAAGACTCCTTGAGTAATAGAGCCCAGTATGTTGTCCCCGACGGCGAGTGTTCATCGGAAACAGGGGTAACATCAGGAGTGCCCCAAGGAAGTATGATAGGACCATTGCTATTTTCTATGCACGTAAATGATCTGGCAGACAGAATGTGCAGCATTCTGTGGTTGTTAGCTGATGATGCTGTGGTGTACATGAAGGTGGCGAAGTTAAGTTACTGTAGGTTGGTACGAGATGAAGTAGACAAAATTTCTAGCTGGCTCTAAATGTGGAAAAACGTAAGTTAATGAGGTTGTTGTTGTTGTGGTCTTCAGTCCTGAGACTGGTTTGATGCAGCTCTCCATGCTACTCTATCCTGTGCAAGCTTCTTCATCTCCCAGTACCTACTGCAACCTACATCCTTCTGAATCTGCTTAGTGTATTCATCTCTTGGTCTCCCTCTACGATTTTTACCCTCCACGCTGCCCTCCAATGCTACATTTGTGATCCCTTGATGCCTCAAAACATGTCCTACCAACCGATCCCTTCTTCTAGTCAAGTTGTGCCATAAGCTCCTCTTTTCCCCAATTCTATCCAATACCTCCTCATTAGTTATGTGATCTACCAATCTAATCTTCAGCATTCTTCTGTAGCACCACATTTCGAAAGCTTCTATTCTCTTCTTGTCCAAACTACTTATCGTCCATGTTTCACTTCCATACATGGCTACACTCCATACAAATACTTTCAGAAACGACTTCCTGACACTTAAATCTATACTCGATGTTAACAAATTTCTCTTCTTCAGAAACGATTTCCTTGCCATTGCCAGTCTACATTTTATTTCCTCTCTACTTCGACCATCATCAGTTATTCTACTCCCTAAATAGCAAAACTCCTTTACTACTTTAAGTGTCTCATTTCCTAATGTAATTCCCTCAGCATCACCCGATTTAATTTGACTACATTCCATTATCCTTGTTTTGCTTTTGTTGATGTTCATCTTATATCCTCCTTTCAAGACACTGTTCATTCCGTTCAACTGCTCTTCCAAGTCCTTTGCTGTCTCTGACAGAATTACAATGTCATCGGCAGACCTCAAAGTTTTTACTTCTTCTCCATGAATTTTAATACCTACTCCGAATTTTTCTTTTGTTTCCTTTACTGCTTGCTCAATATACAGATTGAATAACATCGGGGACAGGCTACAACCCTGTCTCACTCCTTTCCCAACCACTGCTTCCCTTTCATGCCCCTCGACTCTTATAACTGCCATCTGGTTTCTATACAAATTGTAAATAGCCTTTCGCTCCCTGTATTTTACCCCTACCACCTTCAGAATTTGAAAGAGAGTATTCCAGTTAACATTGTCAAAAGCTTTCTCTAAGTCTACAAATGCTAGAAACGTAAGTTTGCCTTTTCTTAATCTTTCTTCTAAGATAAGTCGTAATGTTAGCATTACCTCACGTGTTCCAACATTTCTACGGAACCCAAACTGATCTTCCCCGAGGTCCGCGTCTACCAGTTTTTCCATTCGTCTGTAAAGAATTCGTGTTAGTATTTTGCAGCTGTGACTTATTAAACTGATAGTTCGGTAATTTTCACATCTGTCAACACCTGCTTTCTTTGGGATTGGAATTATTATATTCTTCTTGAAGTCTGAGGGTATTTCGCCTGTCTCATACATCTTGCTCACCAGATGGTAGAGTTTTGTCATGACTGGCTCTCCCAAGGCCATCAGTAGTTCTAATGGAATGTTGTCTATTCCCGGGGCCTTGTTTCGACTCAGGTCTTTCAGTGCTCTGTCAAACTCTTCACGCAGTATCTTATCTCCCATTTCGTCTTCATCTACATCCTCTTCCATTTCCATAATATTGTCCTCAAGTACATCGCCCTTGTATAAACCCTCTATATACTCCTTCCACCTTTCTGCCTTCCCTTCTTTGCTTAGAACTGGGTTGCCATCTGAGCTCTTGATATTCATACAAGTGGTTCTCTTCTCTCCAAAGGTCTCTTTAATTTTCCTGTAGGCAGTATCTATCTTACCCCTAGTGATGTTAATGAGGATGAATAGAAAAAACAAACCCGTAATGTTCGGATATTGCTTGATACAGTCATGTCGTTCAGATATCTGGGCGCAACGTTGCGAAGCCATATGAAATGGAACGAGCACGTGGGGATTGTGATAAAGAACGCGAATGATCAACTTCGATTTATTGGGTGAATTTTAGGAAAGTGTGGTTCATCCGTAAAGGAGACTGCATACAAGGCGCTAGTGCGACCTGTTATTGAGTAATGCTCGAATGTTTTCGATAAGCACCAGGTCGGACTGAAAGTAGACATCGAAGCAATTCAGAGGCGAGCTGCTAGATTTGTTATCGGTAGGTTCCATCGCCATTCAAGTGTTACGGATATGCTTTGAGAGCTCAAATGGGAATCCCTGGAAGGAAGGAGAGATTAATTTAGAAGAACACTACTGAAAAAGTTTAGAGAGCTGGCATTTGACGCTTCAGTCTGGAACCGCGCGACTGCTACGGTCGCAGGTTCGAATCCTGCCTCGGGCATGGATGTGTGTGCTGTCCTTAGGTTGGTTGGGTTTAAGTAGTTCTAAGTTCTAAGGGACTGATGACCTCAGATGTTAAGTCCCATAGTGCTCAAAGCCTTTTGAACCGGCACTTGAAGCTGACTGCAGAACGATCCTACTGGGACCAACCTACATTTCGAGCAGGGACTGCGAATATAAGATATGAGAAATTACAGCTCGGACGGAGGCATATAGAGAATGGTTTTTCCCTCTCTCTATCTGAGAACGGAACAGGAACGGATACGACTAGTTATGATACAAGGTACCCTCCACCACGCACCGTAGGGTGTGTTGCGGAGTATCTGTCTAGATGTAGCTGTATCATCAAATCTTTGTCAACAGCCTGAGGTGTGGTAATGCTCAGAAAATGTAGGGAAATGGAATCTGTGTATGGGACTTCTAACAATACAGCCACTTGCAAAGTAGGTTAGAAATCATATTAATAATCGACATAAAACTTTTTTGGGTTTGGTACCGCGTCATAATGTAAAAGCTACTGCTGCTATAGAAAAACCAACGTTTCGGCCACGATTGCAGCGGCCTTCTTCTGGGTCTAATGGTGCGTTCTAGCTATGCACTGTCCTTTATATTTTGTTGTTTGAATTCGCTGCGCATGCCATTACGTCATAATTTTAAAAAGGTAGGTAGTTTCATTGGTCACTTAAGGAAGAAGGAAACTTTATTTTAATAGGTTATTGCCGTGGAGGGAGAACGTGACGTCCGTTATCCATTGGCTCTTGTGTCATGTACCATGACTGTTGGCTACCGTCGAATGAGAAGTTTGCTGCCGTTTACCAACCGCTGGACGTCGGCCGCGCGGCGGCAGTTACTCGCCGGTGTTTAAATATTTCGATGGCCTCTCTGATTTTGCGTTTCGTCATAATAGGCTGCTTGGCCAACACCCTAACAACATGAACAGGGAGGATGGACTCAGCCTTGCCCCATCTTGGCTGCCAGCAATCAGAGGCCAACAGACGCACTATCAACACGAGGCAGGAGCACTACCGGCGAGTAACTGCCGCCGCGCGGCCGACGTCCAGCAGTTGTTAAACAGCAGCCAACTTCTCATTCGACGGTAGCCAACAGTCATGGTACATGACACGAGAGCCAATGGACAACAGAGGTCACGTTCTCCCTCCACGGCAATAACCTATTAAAATAAAGTTCCCTCTCCTTCTTCCTTAAGTGACCAATGAAACTACCTACCTTTTTAAAATCATGACGTAATGTCATGCGCAGCGAACACTAACAACAAGATATAAAAGACAGTGCATAGCTAGAACGCACCATTAGACCCAGAAGAAAGCCGCTGCAATCGTGGCCGAAACGTTGGTTTTCTATAGCAGCAGTAGTTTTTACATTATGACGCGGTACCAAACCCAGAAAACTTTTATTTCGACTGCTTCTGGCCCCTGAAGCCTACGCAATTATATCAGATTAATAATGTTGCTCAAGCAGCATATGTTCGCTTTATCGGGCAACAACAAAGTTATTGACTGTGGATGGTATCGTCAAATGGAAATAATTAAGGCATTGTAAAAAAATCATTAATTTTGGCACTTATCTTGAATGGATTCCCACGTAGATTTCGTCGAAGTTGTTCTGGGTCATCTTGTTGATTCTAGGGTGTTTCCACTTTTACTGCTAGAAGGTCCAGATCTGTATTTTAGCAATATTTGAAGACCTAACAAATGCGTTTTTCAGGAAATTCTTAATGATCAAACAATCCCAGATCAGAACAATGGTATGGTGGAAATAATTTTTGACTTGGTGTTCACGATCTACATTTTTATTAAACTTCTTGTAAATTCACATATACTTCTTAATTGTCACATCATCAAGAAAACAGTTTTGTATCAATCTTCATGTATTTAATTTCCACTTCAACCAAACACATGACTGTTCGTCTACAAAGCGAAATAACAACTTAACTTCTGCAAAGTGAAACAAAGACTGCTCTGTGCGCATTTGTGCCTAAACGGTTACAAAATGGTTGGCTGTGAGCACTATGGGACTCAACTGCTGAGGTCATTAGTCCCCTAGAACTTAGAACTAGTTAAACCTAACTAACCTAAGGACATCACAAACATCCATGCCCGAGGCAGGATTCGAACCTGCGACCGTAGCGGTCTTGCTGTTCCAGACTGCAGCGCCTTTAACCGCACGGCCACTTCGGCCGGCGGTTACAAGTAAGTCAAAGATTATGACAGTCTCACAGAAATGAATACACACAAGAACCATATCACTGTAATATATCGATACATCGGAGTACCTATACATAAATAAAACCAAATGTGAATATTGTCACAAAAATATGTCTGTTACTTTGCACAAAAGTAGTACGATATTACTGGTATCGAGAACTGGGGTTGGAGTGCCGTAATGGTCACGTAAATAAATGACCATTACAGTCTGCATTCATGGTTTCCGGGATATCATCTGTGGAAATAGCAACCTGTCTCACCCACGAGCGATGCTTTCTGTATTAGTGCAGTTTAACAGAGCAGTCCTTTGCTTCTCTTGCAAATTCATTATAATCCAGTTTGCTCTGCACGAATTATACGGTACAATAAAATGTGCTCTCTTTGGCACATACGATCTCATGGTGATCCTGAAAGCGCAACTGTAGATCAGCACATCAGTCAGTTGAGCTGTTCTAACAACCCTACCACAACAAAGGTCAGCATTTCATAACGATTGTAGTGTTGCTCACGCTGCTAAATACTGCGTTTTCTGGCAACAACAGTCATATTATGTGGCAGGTGTCATTAGAGCACAGTTAATAAAGTCATTTCATGTAATAATCAAAAAACTAGGCACTCATCTTTTTGTGTTTCCCACGCTGGTCTCGTCGTAAAATCATGGCTCAATCGTTGAAAATCTAGGTGGTTATGATTCCAAGCTCGGATGCAAAGAGGCCTAGGTTTTATTCTGCTATATTCAAAAGTTTTGTAGATGCGTTTCACAAACCATTCTTGGAGATTAAACCTTTCAAAGTTAGCACAATGGTGATGTAAAAAAGAATAATCAGCACTCCGAATTTAAGTTACACTTCCTTTTAATTGCTTTTATTGCAATATCACGTAACACACAAAACATTTTATAAGCCAACTATAATATGCATCTTTCCAACATGACGTCCAAGACTTGACTTTCTCAACGTCCGACTCTCTAACAAGGCAACAACTAACTAATAATCGCTTACGCGCCCAAAAATCAGAGTTACAAGTACGTCAAAGATCATAGTGACAAAAAAAAGAATACACATAAGAATAATATCATTGCAAAATAAACATATCGAAGTATCACAAATGAAATCAAATCTGAATGTTGTCTCAGAAATATGTAAACTACTTTACAGAAACACAGTAGAATATTACTGGTATCGAGAGGTTCAGGTGAGGTGCCGTAATGGTTACGTAATTCAAGTACCATTACACTGTCGAGAAATCTTCGTCTTCGTACACACCGAGCTAGTTTACATTCGCATATAACGCAGCATTTATTTTCGCACCTGAATGGTACCCGGTCAGGCAGAAGCTGTGGAAACGCAACTCTGGGATCCGGGGAACGCCCGAGTTGGTGCAAAGTCAGCCAGCCGCAATAAATCATCCCTACCTCGGTTTCGGCTGCTTGATTACCTGGGAGAGTTTTTCGGCGTCACACACAGCTGCCGGCTCATTACCAGGCGACAGGCGACGGCCTAAATTCGAGCCGTCATTGCGGAGTCGCCGTCTGCCGCGGCGCGGTCGGGCTGCGTTCCGGCTGTTGCCTCGCGAAGGCGCAGCAGCGCTAGGCGCATATTCATGAGCGGACGTCGCGTATGGAATTATGGGGCATTACGCCACGCTTGCGGGCGTGGGAGAGCACGCAAGGCTGCGTGCCGGCAACGCAACCTGCACGCAGCTCCGCTTGCCAATCAGTCCACCACGAACGTGCTCGAAGGAATCCCTCGTATCTTACTACCCTTCCCACGGCCGTCTTGAAACTGCCACAGGAAACAAAAATAGATGTCACACACTCCACCTCGCTTTTCCCATTCGCAATCCCTCCCGCACTCAAATCTTGTATCAGCTCATTAATTCATCTCCTCTTTCTCCTTCACTCACCCACACTGAACGTATACTACATGTACACATACTGAGGTGACAAAAGGCATTGGATAGAGACATGCACTAATACAGATGCCGGTAGCATGGCGTACACACGGTAAAAAGGGCAGTGCATTAGCGGAACTGTCATTTGTACTCAGGTGGTTCGTGTGAAAACGTTTCCGACGTAATCATGGCTGCACGACGCGAATTAACAGACTTTGCACGCGGAGTGGTAGTTGTGTAAGTGGGGTGCTTCTGTGTTGGCAACACTGTGTAAAGCTTTGCATTGGATCTCTGACTGCGCTTTATTTGTAAGAGATTCTGTGGCTGGTTGGACTCGTTGTCGGAAATTAGTCGCCAGCAATGATGGAAGTAGTGTTGGGCAATTGGAGGTGAACGGCCAGCAGTGATGGATGTTGGATGTGAGAAGTTAGCATTGATGGATGGTAGAGGTCTGAGGTAATTTCCAAGAATGATTGCCTATCGAAGTCGCGGGGTGCAAACGATACATATCGAATGTGCGATCCTAAATCGATCACGCGACTCTGGTTGCGGGCGTTATGATCAATTATTTTTGATAGTCATTTTTATCTGTTTTCCGTCGTTCCCTTAGTTGCTCGTAGTTACATACCTTCGTGAGTTAATGGCAAAAAGGGAATTGTTCCCGCAGCGTATACATCACATGGCCTTTCTCATAACGACAACACTAACGACGAGTAAGGTGAGTCATCTCCCTTGTAATTACAAGTATTTTTGTAACGGTCTTCTTTTGTCATTGCTGCAGTGACCACCGTAAACATACTCATAACGCCGACCACCAGAGTCGCGTGATCGATTTAGGATCGCACGTTCGATATGTATCGTTTGCACCCCGCGACTTCGACAGGCAATCATTCTTGGAAATTATCAGGTCTGGAGTGTTAGCGTAGGCTAACGATCTGTACATGTTCGACTTGGAGACTGAATATTATTCATGATTATATACCTTTGTACTAGATGTCAATGACGATTTATATTCGTGTTTGAACTGGATGTCACATTATTAAGGTAAAAAAATACATTATTTGGTTTGCAACAAAATCCTTCCTTTGCTAACCACATGCCTATTAGTAGTTAGTGGCTTTAGTAGTTAGAATCTTTTATTTAGTTGGCAGTATTGACGCTTGCTGTATTGAAGTAGTTCGCGTAATGAAGATTTTTGTGAGGTAAGTGCTTAATGAAATGTATAGGTTATTGTTAGGATTTGTTTTTAGTCAGCGCTATTCTTCTGAATTAATTATTTGAAGTCAGATTATCCTTTTTTTGAGCAATCAGATTGCGTTGCGCTAGAGTGTTGTGGGTCAGTGTTGACATGATAAGTATAAATAAAGAGAAAGTAGGTTCACTTGCATTCAATTTCACTCAGCAGTTAAAGTAAAATTTTTAATAAAGAAGTTTCAGTTTGAGCTAGAGTCATGGGATATTCCATTTCAGAAATCGTTAGGGAATTCAGGATTCCAAGGTCCACAGTGCCAAAATTGTGCCGAAAATACCAAATTTCATGCATTATCTTTCACCACGGACAACGCAGTGGCCGACAGCCTTAACATAAAAATTTCCTGTTAATGAGCTATGGCAGCAGACGACCAACACGAGTGCCTTTGCTAACAGCACGATATCCCCTCCAGCGCCTCTTCTGGCTCGTGACCATATCGGCTGGACCCTAGACGACTTAAAAACCGTGGCCTGTTCAGATGAGTCCCGATTTCAGTTGGTTAGAGCTGATAGTATAGTTCCAGTGTGGAGCAGACCCCACGAAGCCATAGACCCAATTCGTCAACAAGGCACTGTGCATGTTGGTGTTGTCTCCGTAATGGTCAGGTAGGGTGCCGTGCGGTCTGAGGCATCTTGTCACGGTCCGCGCGGCTCCCCCCGTCGAAGGTTCGAGTCCTCCCTCGGGCATGTGTGTGTGTGTGTGTGTGTGTGTGTGTGTGTGTGTGTGTGTGTGTGTGTGTCTGTGTGTGTGTGTGTGTGGTCCTTAGTGGAAGTTAGTTTAAGTTAGATTAAGTAGTTCGTAAGCTTAGGGACCGACGACCTCAGCAGTTTGGTCCCTTAAGACCTTACAACAAATTTCCATATTTCTCTATAATGGCGTGGGCTGTGTTAACATGGAATGCAGTGGGTCCTCTGATTCAACTGAGCGGATCATTGACCATTTGTAACCATTAATGGACTACGTGTTCCCAAAGAACAACGGAATTTTTATGGATGACAATGAGCCACGTCATTGGGCCAAAATTGTTCGCGATTGGTTTGAAGAACATTCTGAACAGTTCGAGCGAATGATTTGCCCATCCATATTGCCCAAATAAATCTAATACAACATTCATGGGACATAATCGAGAGGTAAGTTCGTGCTCAGAATCCTGCACCGGCAACACTTTCGCAATCATTAACAACTACAGAGGCAGCATGCCTCAATATTTCTGCAGGGAACATCAAACGAGTTGTTGAGTTCATACCACCTTGAGCTTCTGTTCTACTACGCTGGACAAAAGGAGGTCCGAAACGATATTAGGAGGTATCCAACGACTTCTGTCAGATCAGTTTATACGTTGGGGGCAGCATAATGGTCGAGGCAAAAATAACTACACTGGCTAATAAAAAGTGCGAAGCACGCAGAAGAAGTACACTAAATTTTCAGCCCATGTCACTTCGCCACTTCCAGTTTTTTTCACTTGTTTCTATTTAGTCAAGATAAGATATTCTGCCTTTTACTTGAACACAGAACCCCAAAATTTAATGTGGCCATGTGAAATTCAATGTATAATCACCTGAAGATTGACACAAACCCGAAACCGACTGTTTCGTAAATAAATCACCTTCAGTATTGTAATTGGTAGCAGATATTATTATAAAGAAACAGGCATGTAGTTCGACAGCATCTATCGTGTATAAAATTTGTTAAATACATTTTTTGTTCTTTATTTCAAGGATACTCTTTCCACTTTGCAATTTCCAATTCCTAGGTCCAGCTATTACTCATTTCATTCAAAAAAAAAAAAAAAAAAAAAAACTCACTTCTTGTCTATCACCGCTGCTGTCAATCACAGAACTGTACCACCGACATCATCAACAGTGCCAAACATCTGTTGACAACATTCGTTTTTATCAATTTATCCCCCAACTAATGATGTTTGACAAAACTTACTGGGCACATGCCGTGTCATGGTGAAGGAACCATGTTGCCTTGCCAAAGGTGTAGTCTGTTTATCCGAATTTTCTCGTCAGGCCTTTTTAAAATACTTGCATAATAATAGTGATTTAGAATCTGACCTTATCTAGCAATTCAAAATGTACAATTAAAAAAGAAGTGAAACTTCCTGGCAGATTAAAACTGTGTGACCCACCGAGACTCGAACTCGGGACCTTTGCCTTTCGCGGGCAAGTGCTCTACCATCTGAGGTACCGAAGCACGACTCACGGCCGGTACTCACAGCTTTACTTCTGCCAGTATCTCGTCTCCTACCTTCCAAACTTTACAGAAGCTCTCCTGCGAAACTTGCAGAACTAGCACTCCTGAAAGAAAGGATATTGCGGAGACAGGTTCGAATCCTGCCTCGGGCATGGATGTGTGTGATGTCCTTAGGTTAGTTAGGTTTAAGTAGTTCTAAGTTCTAGGGAACTGATGACCTTAGAAGTTAAGTCCCATAGTGCTCAGAGCCATTTGAGCCATTTTTGAAGTAAGGAAACAAACTACTTCCTCTCATATGTACTTCTCGAAATGGCCACAATAAGAAATTCGAACTCACTCGTAGTTTCCCCGTGCAGTATAAGCGAACGTAACAGCTAAGGTGGCAAACAATAGAGGTACTTGCTATTCACCATATTATGGCTTGTGGCGTGTAGGTGAAGACGTAGATGGGACTATTGTGTCGCATGGACCACTGTGGTGAGTACCTGTGTTGTGAACGTTGTGTTCTGGAATTATGGAATAATATGAAATAAAAGGGAAAGGGATGACAATTAATGCTGACACGAAAGAGATTAACGATAGCAAAAAATGGTTCAAATGGCTCTGAGCACTATGGGACATAACATCGATGGTGATCAGTCCCCTATAACTTAGAACTACTTAAACCTAACTAACCTAAGGACAGCACACAATACCCAGTCATCACGAGGCAGAGAAAATCCCTGACCCCGCCTGGAATCGAACCCGGGAACCCGGGCGCGGGAAGCGAGAACACTACTAACGATAGCACGTTCATAAGATCCTGCGCTTATATTTCTATTTTAGTCCGGGACGTTGAAGCAAAGGCTGAAGAACAAAAACTCTTTGAACCCATGCTTCTTTTCGTTGCCGGCCAAGTAAGCGAGGTCAAAATTAGCTGTTCACACTAGAATAAGAATCAACTGGATGCGGACAGCGCGTCACCGGAGTTATAGTGGACTCTGAGAACAGCCTAGTAAATATGCCTCGTAACAAGTACACGGGAATGTTTTACAATTGATTAAAGCCTATAAATAATTAACATCTGTTCAAAATAAGTGAAAACTACAAATTACGACGGTAAATTTAACATCGCAAAGTAAGATTCATTTCAGACAAAGAGTCGTTGCGATGGAGAAGTAATGATCCCCCAACTCAGAAACTGAAGGATACGAGCATTACCTGGAACGGAACTACTGCTTACAGGAATTTAGGAATCAATTGCAGCGCCATTGTGGTAACTCAGCTCATTATTCCGTTGGTTGTCTGTAGTACCATCGTTTACTTCACGCTGTATCTGAAACAAATGAGGAGTAATTAGTCTGTATGAGGCGCAAGCATTTCCTGCTTTCTCTTGGACTTACTATTAGCTTCCTGCCCGTGCAAATACCCTATCCCGCAGGCGGTACACGTCTTTGGAAGGCGCAAGTAAATTGCAGCCCCAATTCATACCTACGGCTATCTACATCCATTTGAACTTGCTAATTGTATTCAAGGCCAGGTCCCCATCCACAATTCCCATCCACCCCCCCCCCTCCCCCATCCCCCAATACCGAACTGACTTCATTGACGCCTCACGATGAGTCCCTTCAACCGAACCTCCTGTTAGTTAACGTGTGCCAAAAATTTCTTTTTATCCAATTCTTTCAGTACATCCTCATAAGTATTCGATCTTCTCAACAAATTTGCAGCATTCTTCTACATCACCACATTTCAAAGCTTCTATTCTCTTCTTTTCTGAACTCCTTATCATTTACGTTTCAGTTCCGCATTAAACTATAGCCCAACAAATGCTTTCAGAAAACACCTCTTAATACTTTAATTTATATTCCTCTTTTTCAGAAGTGCCTTTCTTGCTGTTTCTAGTCTACATTTTATACCCTCTCTATTTTGACCACCATCAGTTGTCCTGCTGCGCAAATAGCTAAACTCGTCTAATACTTTGGTGTCTCATTTCCTAGTCAAATTCCCCCAGAATCGCCTGACTTAACTTTACTACTTTCCATTATCCCCGTTTTACTTTTGTTGATCTTATAATCTCTTTTTAAGACACTATCCATTCCGTTCAACTGCTCTTCCAAGTACTTTGATGTCTCTGAGAGAATTACAATGTCATTGGCAAACCTTGAAGTTTCTCAGTTTATTTTCTGAACTTTAATTCCCTTTGCAAATTTCTCCTTGTTTTCCTTCACAGCGCGCTCAGTGTACAGATTGAACAACATTTGGGGGTACGTTACAACATTGTCTCACTCCCTTCTCAACCACTGCTTACCTGTCATGCCCCTCGACTCCTACAACTGAAGGCTGGTTTCTGAACAAGTTGTAAAAAATCTTTGTTCTCCTGTATTTTATCCTTGCCACCTTACAAATTTCAGAGAGTGTAGCCTAGTCACCACTGTTAAATGCTCTTTCTGAATAAACAAATACTATAAGTGTAGGTCGGTCTTTCTTCAACGAATCTTCTAACATAAAACGTAAAAACCCAAACTGATCTTCCCTGAGGTCGGCTACTACCATGTTTCTCCATTCTTCTGTAAACACTTCATGTCACTATTCTGCATCTTTCTCTTATGAAACTGATGGTTCCGCAATATTCAGCACCTATATTCTTTGGAAATTGAATTATTACATTCTTCTTTAAGTCTGAAGATATATCTTCTGTCTACTACATCTTGCACTCCAAGTGGAATAGTTATGTCATGGATGGCTCTTCCGAGGATCTCGATAATTTTGAAGGATTGTCGTCTACTCAAAGGGCTTTGTTTTCACGTAGTTCTTTCAGTGCTCTTTCATATTCTTCTCGCAGTATCCTTTTTCCTATCTCGTCTCCAGCCACTTGATATTCTCTCTATAATATTCTCCTCGAGTTTGTTTCCCTTATACAGACTCTCTGTTTATTCCTTCCACCCTTCAGCTTTCATTTCTTTGCCTAGTTCTGGCCTGCCATCTGAGCTCTTAATATTCATACAGCTGCTCCTCTGTCTCCAAAGGATTCCTTAATTTTCCTATAAGCGGCATCTACACTCCTGGAAATGGAAAAAAGAACACATTGACACCGGTGTGTCAGACCCACCATAGTTGCTCCGGACACTGCGAGAGGGCTGTACAAGCAATGATCACACGCACGGCACAGCGGACACACCAGGAACCGCGGTGTTGGCCGTCGAATGGCGCTAGCTGCGCAGCATTTGTGCACCGCCGCCGTCAGTGTCAGCCAGTTTGCCGTGGCATACGAAGCTCCATCGCAGTCTTTAACACTGGTAGCATGCCGCGACAGCGTGGACGTGAACCGTATGTGCAGTTGACGGGCTTTGAGCGAGGGCGTATAGTGGGCATGCGGGAGGCCGGGTGGACGTACCGCCGAATTGCTCAACACGTGGGGCGTGAGGTCTCCACAGTACATCGATGTTGTCGCCAGTGGTCGGCGGAAGGTGCACGTGCCCGTCGACCCGGGACCGGACCGCAGCGACGCACGGATGCACGCCAAGACCGTAGGATCCTACGCAGTGCCGTAGGGGACCGCACCGCCACTTCCCAGCAAATTAGGGACACTGTTGCTCCTGGGGTATCGGCGAGGACCATTCGCAACCGTCTCCATGAAGCTGGGCTACGGTCCCGCACACCGTTAGGCCGTCTTCCGCTCACGCCCCAACATCGTGCAGCCCGCCTCCAGTGGTGTCGCGACAGGCGTGAATGGAGGGACGAATGGAGACGTGTCGTCTTCAGCGATGAGAGTCGCTTCTGCCTTGGTGCCAATGATGGTCGTATGCGTGTTTGGCGCCGTGCAGGTGAGCGCCACAATCAGGACTGCATACGACCGAGGCACACTGGGTTAACACCCGGCATCATGGTGTGGGGAGCGATCTCCTACACTGGCCGTACACCACTGGTGATCGTCGAGGGGACACTGAATAGTGCACGGTACATCCAAACCGTCATCGAACCCATCGTTCTACCATTCCTAGACCGGCAAGGGAACTTGCTGTTCCAACAGGACAATGCACGTCCGCATGTATCCCGTGCCACCAAACGTGCTCTAGAAGGTGTAAGTCAACTACCCTGGCCAGCAAGATCTCCGGATCTGTCCCCCATTGAGCATGTGTGGGACTGGATGAAGCGTCGTCTCACGCGGTCTGCACGTCCAGCACGAACGCTGGTCCAACTGAGGCGCCAGGTGGAAATGGCATGGCAAGCCGTTCCACAGGACTACATCCAGCATCTCTACGATCGTCTCCATGGGAGAATAGCAGCCTGCATTGCTGCGAAAGGTGGATATACACTGTACTAGTGCCGACATTGTGCATGCTCTGTTGCCTGTGTCTATGTGCCTGTGGTTCTGTCAGTGTGATCATGTGATGTATCTGACCCCAGGAATGTGTCAATAAAGTTTCCCCTTCCTGGGACAATGAATTCACGGTGTTCTTATTTCAATTTCCAGGAGTGTATATTTTCGCAAGTCAAACATGTTTCTGAGAGGCATGATGGTCTAGCCTGTAGTACACTAGACTCCAGCCTTCGAGTTCCCTGGGTTCGATCCTTAAAAGGGGAGGAGGGAGGATTTTTCTCGTTCCAGTCCGTCCAGGACTGCCCCAGGACACACTCTGCTGTCAAAGTGAGTGATCGGGTTCTTTGGCATGGGTAAAAGGCTGCTAGTGCGAGGGGCTCATCCACTCCTACTGCCGTGATAAAGAGAAAGATTGGACTCTACCTGTAGTCAGGCCAGTCACGGGCTTTTGCCATACACCTTACCGTTACTTCCACAACAGATGTTTCTATAGCTTTGCATTTCTCCAGTACCCATTCTTGCTTACCCATTTTGCAATTCCTGTAACTCTAATTTGCTAGGCACCTGTATTACCTGCATCATTGTTGCATCTTCATATTTCCTTCTTTAGCCCATTAAATTCAGTATCTCCTCCCTTATTCAGGGAGTTCTATCAGGCCTTTCCTTTTTACCTATATATTACTCTGCTGCGTTCCCATGTCTCAAAGCTACCCAGTCGTCTTCGCTTGTATTCCAGTTGTTGCCAAATACTCGCTCTGAAACACTCAGTTTTAATTTGCCGTTCATAACCAACAAATTATGGTCAATGTCCACATCTGTCCCTGGAAATGGCTTGCAGTTGATTTCTAAATCTCTATCTTATCATTACACTGACCAGCCAGGACATTATGGGGGGAGTTAGCACCACATCACCACGCAAAAGTCACCTAATTCCCGTAAATTCCTGGGAGGGGGTTGATGAGCTCTGACGCCAATACCTTATGTTACTTTATCCGTTTCGTCCTTAAGTTTTGTAGAGCAATGAATTTGGTGGCTGTATGCGTACTTGTCTATTCTAGTCCCCGCAACTAGTACTTCCTTGTCGTCTTTCAAACTGTAGCTTAACGCTCCTGACACTGCTAAAAATCACTTGCTAAACTATTCCACCTCGAGGACATGTTTATTTTTTTATTTTTCTTACTAGATCACTAAAAATGTTAAGACAAAGTGAAAAAAATATTGTTAGACAGTTCTAAGGGAAGTCTTCATATCGTCATATTGGCAAAAATGAAGAATTAATGTGTGTTAATGAAGCGCACGTGGACCATCTTCGTATTGCTGATGACATATTATTTTTTGCCTCAAATCTAGAGAATAAAAAAGCGTAATAGAACAAGTTTGAAAGTATACTCGAAAAGCTGCATATTAAAAACAAACTAGTACAGGGCTCACATTATTCCCGTAAATTCCTGGGAGGGGGTTGATGAGCTCTGACGCCACGTTCTATCACATCCCAGATGTGTTCGATTGGGTTCAGATCTGGCGAGTTGGGGCGACAACACATCAATTGGAACTCGCCACTGTGTTCCTCAAACCACTCCATCACACTCCTGGCGTTGTGCCATGGCGTATCATCTTGTTAAAAATTCCACTGTCGTAGGGTTGGTTTGTTGGTTGATCTGGTGGAGGGAACCAAACAGCGAAGTTATCGGTCCCGTAGGATAAGGGAAGGGAACAAGATCATCGCGAATGGGTGTACGTGGACTGCAATCAGTGTACGATGCTCCTTCGCCGCCATGGTGCCTTGCACGAGCTCCACTGGTCCCATGGATGGACACGTGAATGTTCTTCTTCAGAGGCCGGCCGGAGTGACCGAGCGGTTCTAGGCGCTACACTCTGGAACCGCGCGACCGCTACGGTCGCAGGTTCGAATCCTGCCTCGGGCATGGATGTGTGTGATGCCCTTAGGTTAGTTAGGTTTACGTAGTTCTAAGTTCTAGGGCACTGATGACCTCAGAAGTTAATTCCCATAGTGCTCAGAGCCATTTGAACCACTTGTTCTTCAGAGCATAATGGAGCCGCGACCATTTTGTCTTTGTCCTGCAATACAGGTTCAAGGAGCTGTTTCCCTGGGAGACGACGCATTCGCGCTCTCCCATCGGCATGATGAAGAAGGTATCGGGATTCATCAGAGCATGCCACGCTCTGCCACTGCGGCAACGGCCAGTGCCGATTGCCACGTGCCATTTCATTAGTAGTTGCCAATATTGTGGTGTTAATATTGGAACATGCATGGGTCGTCAGCTATGGATGCCCATCGTTTGGAGTGTTCGGTGCACTGTGTTCAGACACACTTGTACTCTGGGCAGCATTTAAGTCTGATGTTAGTTCCGCCTCTCCTGTCTGCCAAGGCTACGACATCCTACATCTGTAATGAGGGGTGGCCGTCCAATCCCGCGATGTCTGGACGTGGTTACACCTTCGTTTCGCGACGTGTTGAAGACACTCACAGCAGCACTCCTCGAACACCCGGCAAGTCCTACCGTTACCGAAATGCTCGTGTCGAGCCTCCGGGCCATCACAATCTGCCCCCGATCAAACTCAGATAGATCGCACGCCTTCCCCATTCTACACACGAACGGCACACTCACTGATACTACATGCACCGTGCAAGTGTCTGACTAGCAGTCACTACTCGCCAGGTGACGCAGCTATCGCCTGGACTGATTTATATTGACAGAAGGTCGTTGGTCATAATATTCTGGATCATCAGTGCATATAATCAGACTGGAACTTCCCAGTGTAAACTGTCTCTTCCACGTACAAAGCCCTCTTTCATCATTTCTAAACCAAGAGCTAGCGATAAGTAAATTATGCTGTGCAAAGAATTCTATCAGGCCGTACCCTCTTTCTTTCCTTCCCCCCTTCCCCGTCCCCCTGGCCATTTTTTCCTATCACTTTTCTTAGCTTCCCTTTCTTACCACCTCATTCCAGTCACCCAGCCGAATTAAAGCTGCGTCTCCCTTAAATATCCAAATAATTTATTTCATCTCATCAAATACTTAAGGACGAAAGTAACTTTCGCATCATGTGTCACTGCCAAATCACATAGTTCGATGAAACTTGGACTTTACGTGGAAAGAATTGCTACAGTATATTACAGAAGGGAATACGTAAGCAGACGAACAGAAATCATCGCGAATCACGACCGCCTCCTGGATATGCGGAACTTGGTTACTAATAGGATATGTGATCACCACTGAGAGTAACACATGCTCCTATGCTTGCCACTAGGTTGGTAAATACTTCTTGTGGTAGGACGATGCATTCTTCCAACAATGCGGTTGACGATTGCTGGATGGTCGATGGTGCAAGTGGACGTGCTGTAGTACGTCTTCCCGATGCATCCCACACGTTCTCTATGGGAAATAAGTCGGGGAGAAGGGAGGGGGTAGGGGAGGGGCAGACCAGTCGATTCACAGAGTCTTCTCTTGTTCCAACCAGAGTTCTTCACCTGTGCTGTTCGATACGGTCGTGCATTGTCATCCATAAAAATGAAGTCATGGCCGAATGCGCTTCTGATAAGACGCACACTGGGAAGGAGTACCATGACATAATGGCGTTGACTGGTGAGAGTATTGTGTTCAAAGATTTGGAGGTCAGTATACGCGTGCAACAATATGCCTCCTCACACCATAAGATTTGGGCCACCAGAACGATAATGTTCGACAATGCTGGCCATACCCTCACGTGGCGGAAGGTCGGAGCACGTTACATACACGGGAGCTATGTTACTGGGCAGTAGCACATCACACGAAAGTTACTCCCGTCCGTAAGTTTTCCGCACCAGTGTACATTCTTTCAGTCTCTTGGATCATCTGCGGAGTCAGTGGACATGCAGGGTGGTCCATCTGAAGTTTCGGATGAGATTATCTCGAAAACTATATATCGGGTAAAAATAGTGGATAAGACAAGTTCGTAAGCTCAAAGGGGGACGTCAAATGATACTGCACGTGACGTCCAGCCCCCGCCCCCGTGTGTGGAGCCGGGGTCAATTTTAAATCTCAAATGGAAACACCCATCTTTTACTGCAGATTCTGATTCTCCAGAAAAATGTAATCAAGTTTTGTCTGAAACATTTTTTAAACCATTGACAGATGGCGCTGAAATCGAGTAAAAAGTAAAATTGAGGAAGAACTCTGATGTATTTAGAATTATCCGAGAAAGACGCATCAAATCGATAAAAAATGTGCACCAATTGTTTCGTTACGCCAAATTAAGCTATTTTTGTACAAAATGTACTGTACCCTACTTTTAGCGTTACCCAGGAACGACGACATGGACGTAGTAGAATGATGTTCCCATGGGGTGCATCATTAGTGTGATTCCCCTCGACTCTCACAATTTGGGGTGCTTAATTAATGAAATTAGCCACGAAGAAATTGTTCAAAATTATCCCCATTTGCTTTAAACATAAAATCAATCGTCTGCGAAAGTTGTCCACAGTTTTGAGCAGCACATCTCGTGGTATATCTGCACACGCTCTTTGAATGAGTTGCTCCATGTAGTTTCTAGTTGTGGGCTGTCTTTCATAAACAATATTTTTTAAACACCCCCACAAGAAAAAATCAGGAGATGTTACGTCCGGTGAACGTGGAGGCAACTGAATTGGTCCACCGCGTTCTATCCACCGATCATGTTTTTAGCATAATGGGGAGCTGTTCCGTCCTGTTGGAACAACATTCGTTGTCTAGTTTCTAAATAAAAATCTTCCATTAGCTCCAACAAATCATTGCGGAAAAGTTGTAAATAAGATTCCTCAGTAACATTTCGGTCAAAAAAATACGGTCCTATCAAGTAACCGTTTAAAATTCCACTCCAGTCAATTAACGACCATTCGTGTTGATTGTCAACGGGTCTGTTCAAATGGTTCAAATGGGTCTAAGCGCTATGGGACTTAACTTCTGAGGTCATCAGTCCCATAGACTTAGAACTACGTAAACCTATGTAACCTAAGGACATCACATACATCCATACCCGAGGTAGGATTCGAACCTACGACCGCAGCAACCGCGTGGTTCCGGACTGAAGCGCCTAGAACCGCTCAGTCACAGCTGCCGGCTAAAGGGTCTGTGCCAGCGTGGATTGACAGGGAACCAACAATGACAATCATGACGATTTAATTCGCCATTGTTTTTGAATGTGGCTTCATCAGTGAGCATAATGTATCTAAAAAAATCATTGTCACCTCTTATCATTTCCAAGGCCCATTGGCAGAAAAGGACGTGTATTTGCATATCTTTCGGCGTTAATTAGGTCAACTCCGGCACTGAAACTATTTGATTTTGTGTTGACAACCCTGTACTGTCTTGACCATAAGCCCTGCTCTTCCTGTCACCGGACTTCAGTCACTCGCCGGCCGGTGTGGCCGAGCGGTTCTAGGCGCTTCAGTCTGGAACCGCGCGACCGCTACGGCCGCAGGTTCGAATCCTGCCTCGGGCATGGATGTGTGTGATGTTTTTAGGTTAGTTAGGTTTAATTAGTTCTAAGTTCTAGGGGACTGATGACTTCAGATGTTAAGTCCCATAGTGCTCAGAGCCATTTGAACCATTTTTTCAGTCACTCCCACCATATCTAACTTCAACAAACCCTATTATATTTTTAGGTTCTCTAACCTACTTTGCCGTTTAAGATATCTAACATTCCATGCGCCGACCGGTAATAATGACCACCTATTGGTTAAAATGTGTTTATTTTACGATTGTCAGTCCTTTTTGTCATTCGGGGCAATTTTGGTATCTAGTTGGCGTAACAAAGAAATATTTTCACCCGTGAAGCTAGTAGCCTGGTTAATACATTATGTTAATTCATGGAGTTCGTATAGCCCATCGTTAAACGATATGGGGATTCTAATGCTAACACGGCAACACAGCTACTAGGCTTATGAGAATTGTGGCTCGTAACACGAACTTAAAAGAGATAAGAGTATCCATTCCTTGAATACAACATAAAGAAATTATCTTTATGTTTCCAGTGCTCTCTTTAAGAATGTTCGGAGGTGTGACAGCACTCTGTAACATACATTTGCAATAATCGTCGACGTGAGCTGAAGGCCGTGGATGACGAACGTGCAAGTTTTTCAAGCCCATATTCGAGGATTTTATATATATATATATATATATATATATATATATATATATATATATATATATATATATATATATTTGCAAACTAATGTTAGCTACTCTTTCTTCTTAACTGTGTTGTGAGAATTTAATTCGTTCAAGTGGATAGCGTAGTGGATGAGTACTTTAGGTAGTCATGATACTAAAATTCGTGGAAAAATGAAGAGAACTGCTGATCGTACTAGACCAATCTACTGTAATTTGTGTTTACTACAGTATTTCCAAACCATTCTAAGCGGATGCCGTGACAGTTTCTAGTAGAAGGTCATAGCAGTCACCTTGTCCTTTCCTGACACGTTATTAATAGTTGCCTGAAAAATCTTATGCTACATAATCATTATTATTATTATTATTATTAGTTGTGATGGTGGTGTTAGTGGTAGTAGTAGTAGCAACAGCAGTACTAATTGTTGTTACAGTTATTGATATTATTTTCGTTGTCACGATCATTTTGGATTCATATAACTCAGTATTTATGATCATGATTTTTTTTTTCTTTTAATGAGTTCTGTTAGTTTGATTATTCGGTCACATAAAGGTATTTATACAAGAGCTCAATAAATAACACTACAGAAAATGCAAATAGGACATTAGTCATGTTCTTCTGCATAACTTTTAAAGGAGAGATATAAGTTTGGGGTCACGACGCCAAATGAGCTAAAGATAAATAAATAAAACAAAAACGAAGTGTGATTGTGAGACGCCTATTTTCAAAACAAATACTTAAACATCTACTGTCCCAAGCGACTAAGCTAAACCAGTCCATACGTAAACACGAAATTTCTCATGCTACGGTGGCTGTGCTGTTGCAGGTGAACTTCGGCGACGTGAAAATCCCCAAGAACTTCGACTATCCGAAACCGCAGAAGATCGATCCACTGGACGGCGTGCACGCCGTGTCCTCGGACAACATCGTCATCGTCGACGCCCAGACACTGCTCGTGCCCCACTTCTCATACGATGGTGAAGCTCCAGGTTAGTAATGACCGCTTTAATTTGGCCGAACACTTTTTTTTTATTTTTCAAGTTGTAAAAGAGAGTCCCAACTGCATCTTTATATGCATATAGATTTAGTGAAAGTTCTCTTCTGATTTGTTGTGTAGCTCTAGACGCCCTGCTGTACAGCAGTCCCAGTCTCACTAGTCTAGATGGCCTCCGTCTAAGCCACTCTCCTCTGCTAGACACCACCAAAGTCGATTTGCAGTGACAGAAACACGTTTTGTGGCAGTACAAGTAGAAATGCAATATAATTTTTTGTCCTGGTGCGTAAGGTACCAAGTTTCATTTCACGGATACTATTAACATTCTGCTGCAACTTTTAACAACTAAACTTTTATGCAGTCTATTACATGGACTGTGCAAACAAAAAAACTATAAAAAGGCTAAATTGGGCAATAATGTTAATATGACTGAGCCCGCTATAACATATAAATTAAATCATCACTGACAATTCATATATTTTCATGCTATCAAACCATATCTGTAGAAAGGTTTACTGATACGGTCCAATTTCATCTACTTAGATTCATCTACAGTGAATTTATTATGCAAATATAACATATCTATTTGTAAACAATAAGACCAAAATACTGCTCTGCTATGTCAAATGTGAAATGATTACCGATAATCTTATTATAAGATTTCTGTTCTGGTTACCGTATCATTTCACTGAAATCAGCGATACGACTCAAACGGCTTCTGAATTCATCATATAATTGGTGCGATTTAATTACAATCAAATGTGTCTACATTGATTGCGTGCGAATATTTGTGGGTAACCCGTCTTTAACGTTGCACATCTGTTGTACATATACGGGGAGTAAATCATAACTGTTTACAGAGTACCACAGTGGTGTAAGTGAAGTAGAGACAAATACATTGATTCAGTACACTTGGAGAACTGGCCTACAAAAGCCGCGTAAACTACCGCGCATGCGCGCTCCGTGAGAGTCTATCTAAAATCATCCTTGAATATTAAAAATCTCTTGGTCTTGCATTTACAGAATATAAACTGACGTTTGTGTAAATCTCCAATTATTGTGAATTTTGACAGCATAAAATTGAGATATAAATTGTGTTGTTCGTCTGACCTTATTACGAAACTATTGTGCTTGTAAGGATTAAGCTTAGATCAAGTTTAAACGAAATTAGTTTTCGCAAAACGATTTCAAAAGTTTTGTTATTTCATCACCCTCACGGGAAAGTTTAAATTAATAATGTTAACGTAATTGCCGTCTAAGCCGGCGTCGTAAGTGGGTGAGAGGCTATTGAAAACGTCACGCGGCGCTTACGTGGCTTTTGTAGGTCAATCTGAGGCAGTTTTACCACTTGATAGACCGCAAGCGTCCTATGAAATTGCTTGTCACAACTTCCCCTACACCACTGTGGTATGCTGTAAATCGTTATGATTTGCACCCTGCACGCCAAAATTCTTGATCCAATGAAAGGACATTATGAATGTGTCCGATCAGGTAATGGCATTGTGATGAGATCCTATGAGCTTACAGTGGCTAATACACGTCGTACTATTATAGTTCTCGGTAAAAAAGCTAAAGTTTCACACGTAATTTGTTTTTCTTTGAAGTATTGTTTGCACAAATAGGCAGAATGAAAGAATGACGCAAGTTTTTATCACACAGTCTTTTCCACCTTTTCTACAAACCTGATATTTCGAACCCACTGCTGGAATCTTCTTCGGAATACTTTTGGTGTCCACAGGTGGCCAGAGGCCTTTTAACTAAGCCTTACACTCAGTAAGAAGTACTGTATGTGCAGACCCATCCTCTGATATGTGGTTCTGTGTAGACAGGGCGGGTTGTTGATGCAAGTACTTAGATTAGAAGATGATTCAGAGTAATCGAAACATGTGATAAGTCGAGACGGCACAATTAATGAGAATTATCGTGAAACTCTGAGAACGTCCTATCGCCGATTGGCGAGCAGCCGAAATGTCTTGCATAGCTTGTAGCTAATCGCATGTCGTCGAAACCTTAGTAAAATTCATTTGTCTATTGATTTAACTGGTTTACTGCATAGTGGTATTTTTGTATTAAAGCTCTAATGACTCGTAGGCGACTCCTTGTATCTGCTATGCCAAAAGTGGACTTGGACACTAGTATTTAACAAATAAAATTCTATTTAATAATTAAAATTCTGAGTATAACGCCAGTGATACGTATAGATTGCCAAAAAAGATCTTTCCTCACGGCTGGTGTACCTCTCCGCACTACAATGATTCACTACTACGCCCTATGGTCCATTTGCCACCAATGTCAACGTGAGAACCACTCGGTCCTACCGTATTCTGCAGCGCTGCTTAAGGCACCGAACTACTCTGCTAACTGCAGAGTCCCAGAAAATAAAATGCTGCCCAAGAGCAGGAGTAACTTCACACTGTCTGCAGTCCCTCATGAAGTGAGGATATTGTTGTGTACGACTTCATACACAACGGTAAGGAGAAGTGGGCTACAGAGCGGTGCAGCATCTGCCGTCGTACGAAAGCTGGACAGGAGCAGAAATGATTAGCAAACAAGCTAACACAAGAAACAGAAGATTCAATTAATTTGTGTTGCTCCAAATATGCAAAGAGTCAAGTACTAGAGCAAGAAACAGACCCCACCTATCACAATGTCCGCAAATATGAGGCGCTAACGAAGGTAACGTAGCGAAGTGGCTCTGAGCGTGAATGGCTTGGTCCCTACTGCCGGCCATCCTACGCTGAAGCGCCAAAGAAATTGGTGCAGGCATGCGTATTCAAATACGGAGACAAGTAAACAAGCAGAATACGGCGCTGCGGTCGGCAACGCCTATATAAGACAACAAGCGTCTGATGCAGTTGTTAGATCGGTTACTGCTGCTACAATGACAAGATTATCAACACTTAACTGAGCTTGAGCGTGGTGTTAAAGTCGGCACACGAGCGATAGAACACAGCATCTCTGATGTAGCGATAATGTGTGGATTTTGCCGTGCGAGCATTTCACGAGTGCACTGTGAATATGAGGAATCCGGTAAAACATCAAATGTTCGACATTGCAGCGGCCGGAAGAAGATCCTGCAAGAACGGGACCTATGACGACTCAAGAGAATCGTTCAACGGGACAATAGTGCAAGCCTTCCGCGAACGGCTGCAGATTTCAATGCTGGGCCGTCAATAAGTGCCAGCGTGCGAACCACTCAACGAAACATCCTCCATGTGGGCTTGCGCAGACGAAGACCCACTCGGGTACCCTTGATGACTGGGCACGGTAACACCGACATTGGATCGTTGATGACTAGAAACATGTTGCCTGGTCGGACGAGTCTCGTTTCAAATTGTATCGCACGGACAGACGTGTACGGGTATGGAGACAACCTCATGAATCCATGGACACGCATGTCATCAGCGGACGGTGCAAGCTGGTGGAGGCTCTGTAATGGTGTGGGTGTTTTGGTTGGCAGGACAGCCAACACCGTGTTACCAGAGGAAGCCGAAAGGCACGCGTTTTAGCTCACGCTGGTTGGCGTGAGGTCTGGAACAGGACAAGGAAATTAGAATTTAGAAAAACGGACGTAGCTGGTGGAATACTTAACTTTAATCCGTTAATGAAGAACGTCGGTCATGACGGTACATGATTCTCAATATCAATAGTAACTGATAATGGCGCCTTGCTAGGTCGTAGCAAATGACGTAGCTGAAGGCTATGTTAAACTATAGTCTCGGCAAATGAGAGCGTATTTTGTCAGTGAACCATCGCTAGCAAAGTCGGTTGTACAACTGGGGCGAGTGCTAGGAAGTCTCTCTAGACCTGCCGTGTGGCGGCGCTCGGTCTGCAATCACTGATAGTGGCGACACGCGGGTCCGACGTATACTAACGGACCGCGGCCGATTTAAAGGCTACCACCTAGCAAGTGTGGTGTCTGGCGTTGACACCACAGTGGGGCGTGTGCAGTTGGAATGATATGGAAGCCCTGATATGTCTAGGTACGTCTCTGACAAGTGACAGGTGCGGAAGAATCCTGTCTGATCGCCTGCATCCATTCATGCCCATTGTGCATTCCGACAGTCTTGGGCACAATTGGACACAATTGCTACCGAGTGGCTTCAGGAACACTCTTCTGACTTTAAAAACTTCCACTGGCCTCCAAACTTCCCAGAAATGAACATTATTGAGCATATATGGGATGCCTCGCAACGTGTTTTTCGGAAGAGATCTATACCCCTTCGTAACCTTACGGATTTATGGACAGCCCTGCAGGATTCATGGTGTCAATTCCCTCCAGCAGTACTTCAGACATTTTTCTAGTCCATGCCACGTCGTCTTGCGACACTTCTGCGTGTTTGCGGGGGCCCTACACGATATTATGCATGGGTACCAGCTTCTTTGGATCTTCAGTGCATATCGTGGCCGCTGACGGCGCTCGTAGTCCAGAGTCGCTCGAGGCACGGCTCGGAGGGCGTGCTCAGTTGGGTTCGGTACATACCTCACGGCCGCTCACGTCGCTGAACAGAACGTTGCAGTTCAGTTGCCAACTGTGGTACGCCGGTAGGGTGGTACCATAGATACGTTGGTGGAAATTCCATCCGTCGGGTGGAGGTGTTAACTTTGCTGGTCCCCTTGATATTATTCGAGAGCTGCAGGCTAAGCGACGGCGCAAGTTTTCACCTCCTCTTCTCGCATCATCATTCAATAAAAAATACCACACCAAGTACAGCTACCCACGCTTATCAGATACATTTACGCACACAACACTCACACTTCGTGAAGGGAACATGGCGTGATATGCGAAAGAGAGAAAAACCTTCCGAGTAGGCGGCTGAAGCTTTCCTTTGGGGTCTTCCCGCCAACACTGTACGAGGTGCATTCAAGTTCTAAGGCCTCCGATTTTTTTTCTAATTAACTACTCACCCGAAATCGGTGAAACTGGCGTTACTTCTCGACGTAATCGCCCTGCAGACGTACACATTTTTCACAACGCTGACGCCATGATTCCATGGCAGCGGCGAAGGCTTCTTTAGGAGTCTGTTGTGACCACTGGAAAATCGGTGAGGCAATAGCAGCACGGCTGGTGAATGTGCGGCCACGGAGAGTGTCTTTCATTGTTGGAAAAAGCCAAAAGTCACTAGGAGCCAGGTCAGGTGAGTAGGGAGCATGAGGAATCACTTCAAAGTTGTTATCACGAAGAAACTGTTGCGTAACGTTAGCTCGATGTGCGGGTGCGTTGTCTTGGTGAAACAGCACACGCGCAGCCCTTCCCGGTCGTTTTTGTTGCAATGCAGGAAGGAATTTGTTCTTCAAAACATTTTCGTAGGATGCACCTGTTACCGTAGTGCCCTTTGGAACGCAATGGGTAAGGATTACGCCCTCGCTGTCCCAGAACATGGACACCATCATTTTTTCAGCACTGGCGGTTACCCGAAATTTTTTTGGTGGCGGTGAATCTGTGTGCTTCCATTGAGCTGACTGGCGCTTTGTTTCTGGATTGAAAAATGGCATCCACGTCTCATCCATTGTCACAACCGACGAAAAGAAAGTCCCATTCATGCTGTCGTTGCGCGTCAACATTGCTTGGCAACATGCCACACGGGCAGCCATGTGGTCGTCCGTCAGCA
Source organism: Schistocerca serialis cubense (assembly GCF_023864345.2). NCBI lineage: Eukaryota > Metazoa > Arthropoda > Insecta > Orthoptera > Acrididae > Schistocerca > Schistocerca serialis. The sequence goes on along the minus strand of NC_064641.1, from coordinate 771,230,109 downwards.
TTCGTGGCACCCACCTGGATGACACTTTTCGCATTTTCAGGTCGTCATGCAGGGTTGTGTGCACAGAACCCACAGAAATGCCAACTCTGGAGGCGATCTGTTCAACAGTCATTCGGCGATCCCTCAAAACAATTCTCTCCACTTTTTCGATCATGTCGTCAGACCGGCTTGTGCGAGCTCGAGGTTGTTTCGGTTTGTTGTCACACGATGGTCTGCCTTCATTAAACTGTCGCACCCACGAACGCGCTTTCGACACATCCATAACTCCATCACCACATGTCTCCTTCAACTGTCGATGAATTTCAATTGGTTTCACACCACGTAAATTCAGAAAACGAATGATTGCACGCTGTTCAAGGAAAGGAAAAGTCGTCATTTTAAGCATTTAAAACAGTTCTCATTCTCGCCGCTGGCTGTGAAATTCCATCTGCAGTACGGTGCTGCCATCTCTGGGACGCATTGACAATGAACGCCGCCTCATTTTAAAACAATGCGCATGTTTCTATCTCTTTCCAGTCCGGAGAAAAAAAATCGGAGGCCTTAGAACTTGAATGCACCTCGTACTTTCAGTGTTTTAAAGTGAATTTTGTTGGCCTTGTACTGTGACCGCACTCTCTTCTCTCCCAGACGCCAAGTTCTGGGTGGGCCGCGGCAACAAGCCCAGCTCGCAGGGGACGCGCGTGCCGGACGAGAACGGCCGCGAGGAGCCGCTGCGGCGCTACGACCACAAGACGCTGGTGCTGACGCTGCCCGCCGACCTCACCGTGCACGAGATCGGCCACTTCGGCGTCTGGTGCGAGGCGTTCGCCGTCGACTTCGGCCACGTGCGCGTCCCCGCCAACATGAACGTGCCGCCCTCGCTCAAGATGCTCGGCGTCTCCGCCCAGGTAGGCACCGGCTGCGCTTCTCGCTGCTTGCTCTGCTCTGCTCTACTGTGGGCGTGGGATTCCGTTTCGGCCGCCCGGCCTCGACGGCTGCAAGCGTCGTTCTGCTCACCAACCCTATTAAGACGACTTTTTCAGACTGTTCCGCTTTTATTTTTGCTCTTGTCGCTTTTGTCCTTTTACTTTCATCGACAATATGGGATTCCTGTATTGGACGGTGCGGAGACTCTCCTTACAAATGGGGTGCTACAGAGTCTCCGGTTTGTGACTGTGGGGCTCCGAATCAGACAATCAAACACATTAGAGATGAACGCCCCTTGCGTTTATATCAGGGGAGTAGGAACGACCTCATGAAAGCTGATGACTTGGCCCTTATATGGATTAGGAACCTAGATATTGACATTTAGTTAGTTTTATATGTAGTTTCATATTTTCGTATTCCTGTTATATATAGTATTGCTATAGTTATTCACCTGCAATTTTAAACTGCATGTGAGCCGTACGAATAAATAAATGAATCGGTCCGCCTTGATGCAAAACAATTTTGTTATTTATTTATTTACTCTCAAACTAGTTTCAGCGACAATTTCGTCATCATCAGTGCGTTCTTTGATTCTAAAACGTGTAGAAACAGCATACTTATGAAACATTGTAAAACATTATTACATGTGTTTTGCCTGGTTCCAAATATTGTTTCCTGCAAATAATTTCGTAATACCTTATTCAATATACGTCGCAGCATCGTTTTACGATTGTTGCCGCTGTTTTCGGGGTATTTTCTGTGTTGTTTTTTTTCCACTTTCTCGGCATACATCACGTCATCTGCAACTGTATGAGTGGCTGCTAGCAAACAAATACAAAAAATGAACTTATGTATGTCACTGTTATGCAATTGGGATTGCGGTATTGCTATGGATACAGTTTTGGAGCGTACTAGGTTGTTACTTAGATTGTCATGTACTCACGTTCGTTGGACGGCTTGCAACTACTATTATACACAGAAAAACATAACTTTTGCGCCTTGTTCGTAATCCAAAACATTACGCCATCTTGCTGTTCGCCTGTATCGCGTTAAATGTATCGCATATTGCGATAAGCTTATGAAAATTTTAGCGGAAGTTGTGATGACTTCTGTTCCTTACTTCTGCGTGCGTGTTGAGGGAGCGGTTTTGTGTATGTGTGTGTGTGTGTGTGTGTGCGTGCGTGTGTGTGTGCAGACAGTGAGTGTGTTTCCTGTGTCCAGCCAGTTCTCTTAGAGCGGTAAAGAGTACGTTGTTATAAAGTGTGTTTTCGTTTTTTACGTTTTTCCCTTTAGTACAGTCTTTTGTTTGTAATAATTTCTCTTCTATTGTTAGTTTGCGGCATAAATTGCTGCTGCGTTTCAGACTGTGTAGATCACTTTCTACAATAGTGGGGTTGTGGTTTTGTTCATTAGATGTTCTGTGAAAGTGGAATGTGTGCTGTCACTCTTTAGAGCGCTCTACCGCTCTAGAGAAGTGACACAGCATACAGAACACACACACACATAAAACCACTCCCCCAACACACAGAGAGACATAAATAAGGAACAGAAGTCGTCAGAACGCCAGCTACAATTTTCATAACTTTTTTGCAATATGCGATGAATTTATCGCGACACACGCGAACAGCAAGATGGTGTAATGTTTTGGATTACGAACAAGGCGCGAAAGTTATGTTTTTCCTGTGTGTAAAAGTAGATGCAAGCAGTCAAACGAACGTGAGTTCCTGACAAACTATGTAAGAACCTAGAACTCTAAAAGCGTATCCATAACACTACTGCAATCCCAATTGTATAATGCTGACATACATTAGTTCACGTTTTTGTATTTGTTTACTAACAGCCACTCATACAGCTGCAGCTGACATGATGTATGCCGAGAAAAACGGCAACAAAAAAACGCAGGAAATATGCCGGAAACAGTGGCAACAATCGTAAGACGATGCTGTGCCGTATTATGAAATTGTTCACAAACAACAATTTTCGAAACCAAGCAAAACACATGTAATAATGTTTTACAATGTTTTATAAGTATGTTATTTCTGCATGTTTCAGAATCAAAGAACCCACTGATAATTGTGATATTTGTTGCTAAAACTAGTTTGGGAATAAATAAATAAGTAACAAAATTGTTTTGCATAAAGGCAGATCCATAATCTGTATGCAAACACGGACCAATGGAAGAGTTCAAGATAATGTTCAAATGTGTGTGTGAATTCCTAAGGATCAAACTGCATAGGTCATCGGTCCCTAGACTTACACACTACTTAAGCTAAGTTAAACTAACTGATGCTAAGAACAATACACACACCCATGCCAGAGGGAGGACTCGAACCTCCGCCGGCAGTGGCTGCGCAGCCCGTGACAGGACACCTCAAACCGCGTGGCCACTCCGCGCGGCGTTCAAAATAAAATTATTGCTTTTACTTTCATGTTTGCAAGGTGCCTGTTGTGAACTCAGAGGACTAATAGAATATCTGATATCCGCTGTGTCGTTAGTGGAGGTGGCCGATAAAAATAGTCAGCTATCGACAAAAATATAAGACATTTATAAGTTTATTTAGGCTATGTACACTTGAGTTACACATAACTCTCAATGCGGTAGGTTCTCCCATGGTGCTGACTTACAAACAAAGAGAGTGAAGTTTTTGACTGTAACAAATGGTATTGAACGCTAATACGCTTATAAAAGATGAAAATTATTTAAACCAACAAACTGTCGGAGGTTGCACGGGACACTGAAACAAATATTTTTCCCACGTTATATTTTCTTGTGACGGTATTTTCAACCGGTAGAGGGAGTTTTCTCTGGGCGAAAAATAAATAAATTAATAAACTCTGGGAGATTGCATGGGCCAATGAAAACACTTTTTCTAATGTGTGTTCCTGCGAAGACTAAACGTAACATAAACAAGTTTTTATTTTTCATTGCCTAGAGACAACAATATTAATACAACACAATTACTTCAGTTGCAATAGAGGTTCAAAAATGCCTCTATTGATTTTTAAACGGAGGATACACAGGTGGGTTAAAGACAGCAGGAATGTTCGTAATTCCTATTGGCGCTACAACGGAATCAACAGGGGCTTTGCAAACAAGGCTGCACATCTCTCGTCACGCAGAAAAGTCTGGAGGGGTGACATCAGGGAATCGAATAGGCCATGGCACAGGAAATGTGTTGGCGCCCCGTCTTGCTGGAACCACTTCCGCTGTCTTGTAGCCAGTGGCACGTCATCCAGCAGCTCTGACAATGTTCTGATGAGGACATTGCAATAATACTTGTCATTTAATGGCTAGGGTAGGAGATATGGCCCAATTAAACAGTCACCAACAACATCTTCCCACACAGTCACGTAGAACCACAATCGATGAGCGTGGGTAAATGTGGCACGTGGACTAACCACACTCAAGCCATGGGAAATGTGGATGTTGAAGACCCCATCACGCCCTAACGTTGCTTCATCTGTAAACAGCACACAGGACAGACATGAAGGATGCATTTGACACTGTTCCAGATACCACTGCGAAATCTGTGCTCTGAATGAATAACCGTCTGGTTCCAGGCTGTGCAAACGCTGTAAGTGAAAAGGATAAACATTCGTTCATGAAGGAAGTTTCTTACATTCTTCTAATTCGTCCCCAAGTTACGTGCAATTGCATGAGTGCTAAGAGCGATTACCCCCTTTACTTGATTAAAAAAATGCTCACAGGTAGTTACAAAATTAGAGAAAACTGTATGTTTTGGTTTCACGAGCAACCTCCCACAGTTTGTCTGTTTAAGCAAATTTTCAACCTGTATAAGTCTCTGAATATTAGAAATGTGTAGTAGCGTCGTGTTATGTTGATGTAATCTCCTCGGTGCAAACTTGTGTACTCATGTGAATGAGTGTATAATGCACTGGATCTGAACTGCGGCTCCACAAATAGGTGAGCCAGCCAGTCAGAGGCGCGGGCAATTATGTCACTTCAGTTTCGCGTCCTCTGGTGGTTTGTATGTGTGGCGCCCCCCATGAGGGGAGAACAGCGAACGATGGAAGAGCGATATCGCCCAGCTTCGCACCGGCGGGAGATTTAAAGCTCTTGTTCCAACGTAGCTGTGAGCGACACTCCGAGTGCGTCGTGGGAAATTCCTTCGATGCCGCAAAATCTGCATAGCGTCGGTTGTCAAAATTGCGTGCTTGCACATGCCCATGAAGTGTGGAAGTCTACCTTCCTCTTGCAAAATGTTACTAAATGTTTATAGAAAGTTTTACTTTCAAATTGGGCAAAATCTAAGCATTGTTCCCTGATAACGCAATCTGACTCGTAAACTCTAACAACAATGATAGTGCTTTCGCAAGCACAACGGAGAATTTCGTTTAAAAGTTCCCGAAACACGCATTTTCATAAGATTTACAAAGTAAAGCTGTTGCTTTAATGCCTGTCTGCATATTAGGTTCCACCTTATACACAAAATTAGAGCTAGATAATGTATTTTACATCTGTGTAATATGAAATTAAGCACCTAGATAAGTTTCAGCTCCTAACAACATTAAAAAAAAAAGTATTGAAGAGACTGATCTGGTGATGCTGTTTCGAACAGCATACATCAGCAAGCTCCGACTCGGCAACTTATATGATAGCTGTAAATGAAAGACAACGTAACAGTCAACTGTAAAGTAAAAGGAGTGTATTTCGTACTGTGAAGAAATAATAAAAAGGGGAGCAGATACTATAAGGAAACCGTATACTAGTGCAAATATATAAAGTTCCATGGTTGCAGGTCGGAGAAGGAAACCATTTACAGTAACGAAAAGACGAAAGCCAAACTGTGGTAGAAAGAGATTCTAATGCTCAAAAGTACTGTAAACACGAAAGAGAACCCTATGTGGGTGCTTACAATGCGTCTGGAACACCACGCAAAAATCAGCAAAACATCTGCACATCATATAATCAAAAATTTCACAAAAAGTTGGCATTGAGGGAGAGAGCGAGACGGATAGATAGACAGAGAGAGACAGAAAGGTAGTTTCTTTACCATTATCTTTCACGGATTTGATTATACCACTTGGAACCGAATTTATCCCAAAGAAAAGGAAGTTTTCGTCGTAATTTTATCAAACAACCGTCGCTAGAATATATCCTGTACCTGCCTGATTCAAAAGTAACACAATCTGCCAAAGCGCAAGATACACACGAAATGCACGATTACATCAAAAGCATGCAGCGGCCTCAGAAAGGTAGTTAAAATTGCAGACCTGCATCTGCCGTCCGCAAAAGTGCAATCAGAAAGTCATTACCACGCGAGAGGCGGCCCTATAGGGCTTTTCTCTTCAAAACACGTTGTCTCCATTCGATTTCAAGCAGCATAGGTTCGTATTGGGTAATTCAGGTCGAAGGACGCACCACGCGAGACTACTCAGCGATATTTGCCTGAGCCAGGTAGAGTAAAGATGCGTTTACACCTGTGCGCCTTGTGGCTAGTCGCCGTACGACTGTGCATGACCCACACGAACGTAGGGGCAGGTATCTTCCTGTTTGGTACGGGGAGACACCTGCGCGCCCGTGCTCATAACTCAGACGCATGCGCGACTTTGCACCGGTGCATGCGTCTCCTTGCGTCTTCCTGCAACAGTTCCATGCGCCTAGTGCGCACGGAAAGTCGCAAAGGTGGAACGCACCTTAATGCCGCCTGACTGACTATGCTACTTTGGTGCGAGAACGGGAGACAAATACGTGGCACACTTTCACGCTCAATTGAAAAGTGTTGTTGCGAGTAACCGAAGTCTTTCAAGTGGACACCGTTCCAGTTTTTTCCACGACAGGAAAATCTGGAACTACCTCCGTGTCACTAATCAGTGATACTAACCATTAGATTACGTTTTTATCATTGAGTGGTTTGTGTTATGTAGTGAATAAGAGACCAGGGCCATAAGAAATGGTTGGAAATACAACTGTCATAAGAACTGTGAGTACACAGCAAATGCCCCAGGAACGCAGTGAACTTTCATCAATACGCACCTGATGATGATCAGAAGACTATGAACCGAAACATCGAGGCAGCAATCTATAGACATTCTCTAGTTTTCTCGAAACTTTATGGAACAATTAACATCGTAATTGGTTTAGATCTACTGCCGACAAACAGGACGACAGGCGACATTTACCAAGTGCGATATATGCTGTCACAAAATCTGTTATTTCGAGTCTGATAGAAAGAGATTACTTAGAACAGTGTTAACGCCATAATTCAGAAAGTTTTATGGCACAACATATTGACTGACAAGCGTAGGTCAGTACAGATGACAACTGCTGGAAATTTCATTGACGCATGTGACAGATCTACCATCATAGTAGATTAGACCTAATACTACCAGTTCCAAATGGCTCAAATCATATCCATGCCGACGCAGGATTCGAACCTGCGACCGTAGCGGTCTCGCGGTTCCAGACTGAAGCGCCTAGAACCGCTCGGCTACCACGCCCGGCTACCAGTTCCATACGAAATAGAGTTGACAACTATCAGGGTCACAATACACAGCTATTTGCATCACATTTCTTCGATACATCGTGAAGGAAACACTTACTGACAGCATTCATTACCTGTACAGTCATTTCCACATTTTTCATCACTATCCGCCAATTTTTTGAACGTACTTCTTATTTCTAGATGTACAACAGGTTTGAAAACTTGATTTCTCTGCATAAATAATAGAGTACTGATTTAGTCAGGCGCCGCGAGCTGCGGTCTTGGACGTGCTTACTACTCACACTCCAAATTGACTGAAATGTCATTAGCAACAAACCTCTATTAATACTGCAGTTCCATTCCTATCGACGGTTAGCACGCCGCATAATAGGCCGGGGTCTTACATTTAACAAACATCGTTTCCATCTCCTTCTGACTCTCTACAGATGAACCCTCTTCTTTAAGTGTTAACGCAGCCTTATTTTCTTCATACAGGTTTTTATCAATGTGATTAGATCTTTAACGACACAGAATACTGCTCAAAAACAGATGAGTGACGCCACAGCTATTTTAATGATTGCGCTAAAGCTCTGCATAAAATCAAAGTAAATGAGTGTTAATGATTGCACTAAAGCTCTGCATAAAATCAAAGTAAATGAGTGGAAAACGTACTAAATATAAATTATTTTTAAATTAAATAACATAAACAAACAAATGTTTTGTTAACTAAAATCGATGTTAAGCAGCAGGCTATTTCAAATAACTCTCTCCTATAGCGGACGTGATGAAGATAGTAAGCCACTGAAATAAAATGTAATGTTAGAAACATAAAAGATGCTAACCGATGCCAATGTGGTCACATTTCCACTGAGAGACATTTGTGCGACTCTTGGTGCATATATTGCAGTTAAGAAAGTTGGCACCCCTGAACCTCTAGACTTTCAGCCTCGAACTTCCCCTTCACATCACAACAAAGATCAACAGAAAAGTTCGCACAAGAACTGCTACAAGAAAAAAATTGGCATTTAATATACCAACATTTAATATGCCAACTCTCCATACTACCGCATCGTGCACGTCTCACATTCAGTAAGTGGCTATTGTGAACAGTTCGAGAATCCAGTACTACCGCTTTGGGCGAGTAAGTTTGCTGTTGCCTTCATCCGATATGCTCTAAAGTGTCAAGTGTACGTCTCTATCACATGGTCGACTGATGAATACCTGCACAGTGTTGTGTTTTTGTTGGCATGGATGACTATGGAAAGCATAAACAGAAGAGGTTGAAAACTGTTACCTTGTCGTAACCATCTACACTCGAAAACTAGAGAGCAGGCCAGGCAGATGTAACGGAACTATCCAACTGGTGGATCTCTACCAATAGTGTCATACTACCTCATTCTATTGGAGTCTCTGGACAGAATTTAGATGCAAGCCAAGGCATTAGCTCAAGCTATGTGAATCAGGAGCTTTAAGGCATCATCGTTTAGCAGTCAAATACTCTGGTCATTGTAACTTGGGCTGCGGTTGGCAGAGGGGCTGCTGATCTTCACACACAGTAATTTAGAACGTACAATCGCGACATTTCAAGATATCCTAAGCTTTATATTACGATAAAATGTAATATAGCTTACGTTCTTAGGTATCTGGAGGTATGAAGCTTTACTCTAACTGGTAGTGACAGTTTCTATGTAGATTCATCAGTCGTCGCCTCCTCATGTGTTGTTAATTTTCCTGCACTTTAACGCAGATCCGCAAATCCGTGATCAACGTCTGAGTGCAGAATGGAGAGCGTCTTGCTCAAATATCGGTGGGACACATCGTGTAGTTTGGCTGATTTTAGGAGACCTTGCGTTTCACAAAAACTCGATTGTTACAAACGTACATTTCAGGAAAGGTTGCCTTTGACTATACGATTCATGAGTCACAACTAAAATAATTCATGCACCGTAAGTGAATGTCTGTGGGTTGGGATATGAAGAGGATTCTGTGGGATTGCAGTTAGCACATGACAGGTGTATAAAACACTTGTATAACAAATATGGGAGGGGTTCTCAGAAATGAAAAATCAGAACTGGAAAAAGCATGTAATGTGACTAAGAAATTTCTAAAACAGGTTTGCAGGAATACCCTTTAGTCTTCTGTAAGGGGCAATCAGAATAAAAAGGGACAGATGGAAAGATGCAAGTAAACTGTCTATTACGTCGAAAGTAAACGTCATAACTGTTAATACATTTACTCCACTATGAGACAAGACGGTCGTTGCCTTCATGCAAAATGATTGCTACTGTCTATGGAACCACGTTGTCCGATGCAAATCGTTGGCTACGAATGTCTTTTCTTCAGTGCTCTAAAAACTTGGAAATCGCACGGGAAGACAGCGGAACTCCTGCAGCGTAGTTAAAACAATGTGCAAGCAAAATGCCCGGCCACGTGTTGCCAAGCTTGTTTCTGCTACGCTGCAGAAGTTCCGCTGTCTTCCCGTGCGATTTCCAAATTTTAGGAGCCCTGAAGAAAGACCTTTGTGGCCATTGATTTGCTTCGGACGTAGAGGTGGACGCCTGGGTATAATCGTGGTTCCGTAGGCAGCCACAAATATTTTCCACGAACGCATTGGCCATTAGTGAGATAAATATATTACCAATTATGGCGATTACTTTTGACGTAATAAACAGTTTACTTATTTTTCTCCATTTTTCCCGTTGTCATTTGACTGCCCTTCATACATAACGTTCCTATACAGACAGTGAAGTTCCACTTGGATTACATACGGCTTGTACATTCGCAGTCATTCTTCAAGTGATTATTGATGAATGAAACTGGACGAAAGCTAAACTTACTGTAATGACAAACCTCCTTTTACACACATTTTATAGCGCATTACAGAACGCAGATGTTCACTTTTTCTCCAATGTTAGTTATACAATAATACTGTTTGTTTCAGACTCCATTTAATTCCTCCCGAATGTCAGTTTAGAGTAGTCCACAGAGATGGGCTACTCTGAATTAAATGGATCAGACAGTAACCACTCACATTCCCTCATCTGTATCTTTGCTTCTAGAGAGCACAGAGACACCTGCTTGTTGGAGAAGATAGAAAAAGTAAACGGTATACAAAGCTGTTAAAAAATACAAAATTATAGAATTTTGTCGCCATTTTTCTACAAGCTGCAGAATGAACGGTTCCCAAAACGTTGAGATACCACTATGTCTTCTATTTGACAGCGTATTCGTAGCGACAAATATCAGTGCTTTGGAGTGGCAAGCTGAGTAAAATAACAGTCGATAAAACTTTACTATGGATTGAAACTGCGTGTCGAGATGCGGCTCAAACTCGGATTTTCTCTGCAGTCATAGTATCCGGACACATTATAACTTCAGTTTGTAATGGCTCCCCTCTTCTAGCACACGGTGGCGCAGGTCCCCGTGTAGCTAATTACAGGCCACCCACCTTGCTATTTCCCACGAGGCAAGTATACATACCCAAGCAGCTCTGGTCCTGACTTGTTCAGAAAATTCCTAAATTTGTACACTGGATCGGAAGTTTCTCACCACTGTTGTGGGCTCTCTACGCTCTTACAACCTAGCAGAAAGTTGAAGAAATAGGACACTGAAAGGAGTTTACACATGAATCATCTGAGGCACACACATTGTTATAGTTTCCTCACTTCAAGTAATTTAGTTACCTCAAACCGTCCCCTGCCAAATTAGACTCTAAATTTTGCTGCCAAAACTGTAACGTTCTAGCACCCTATTCCAGAACTTGCTGTCGTCTCGGGGACAGACATTCAAACACAGACCGGCGAATGTTCCATTATTTTATGGACTATTTCGTAACATTTAATCCCTGTGTCCGAAAGTGGAAGAACTATAGCCAACCTACTGTCAAATTTCACCAGGAGGAAAAGCATCTCTGTTCTGGCTTCCATGTGTGGAATTTATGGCCTCTCAGGGGGTGAACATAGGCCCACTAGCACAAAAATGACAAACTCTGCGGTTTCTGGCCTCATTATCTATATAAGCGGCCGACTGTTATTTGCGAGCTGTGAATTTATATTCCTTCCACTCAGTAATTTAGATTTGCACATTTTTTGACACAAACCTTTACGTTCTCTCCCACATTCCATTATCCTATGAACCATGACAGCGCACCAATCCTGGAAGAAACGATAACTGACTGACAAACGTGTCTTTCTGGCCAAGTCGTACACTACCCATCCAATGAATGCATTAAGTACCTGATCACACACTGGGTACAACCCAGAAAATTTACAGCATTACTTCGTGTGAGCAGGTGAAAGTACTGTTGGGTGGACCAGGATTCTATTTTCCTCTTTCTGTGGTGCGTTTTTCTTCATCGCACTATCTACGCACCGACGCGCACACACACACACGCGCGTGCGCGCAGGTGATGCAGTTGTAATCCTGTGGACATCCCCTCCCGCCGCAACAAACACTCTCACATGATACAATTGTACTCTTGTGCCTGTATGAGAAAGAGAAAATTCTGTGGATGGTAGAGCAGACAACTGAAGTTAGATGAGTAACACTCCAAAATCACCTAATGGTTCAGGCTGGCATCCACCAAATACTGAACAAATAATTTTTATCAATATCGTCTCTTTGCCACCTATAACAAAGGGCAGAACCTCTGTGAAATTTACAGCTGTTTTCAACCCGGAAGATAAATGAAATTAGTCACTATATATATACTTTACTAAAATTCGTGCGCTTCAAATACCAGAACGAGGTCATTGGTCTCACCAAAATAGAAATTATCTGAACATTTCCACCATAATTACAAAGCGTTCTGCAAATTATTGACTACGAAACTAAATTCGTCTGGGCCATAAGAAATCCATATGTTCATTCGTCATATATTAACCCGAATGGTGGTGACCTCACTTCACCTAACACACACAGTTTCTCTCTTCAGGATTATTGCACTACAGATAGTTAAGAAACAATAGCCTTCCTTTTTATCATCACAGTTTCACGAAATACTCATCATCATGAGATACGCAAAAATTGGAAGTCACTACTACTTCCCATCTAACTAAACTAATTACAAATCTTTAATGAATAGAAAGCTATGGTGGCCCTGGTACCCCAAAACAATGTTGTCTGACAAGCGCAAAAATTCTCTCCGAGCCAAATTTTCGCACGTAACAAGTGCATTGTACTCTCTGTTTACCTAGCTTGGCGCTACTGTACCTAAACGTATATACTTTCTTTCATAGCAGACTCACGACTGCAATTTAATATTCAGCAACATTGAGGCGTTGCCTCACAGACGACGCTCGCTGACAAAGTAACGCATGCCCCTCCTAATACCCAGCTTCATCCTATTACGCTTGCTTCATTTTCTAACCACTCGCATAATTTCTGCCATTCTCTATTTTTCTCTCTTTTTTTCTTTCTTTCTGCAATTTTTATGAAAAGCTTTTAGTATAATAACGAAAGGGACACACACCTGCACCCTACTTTATCTGTTTTGTCTTTTTCTGTCTGTTACAGAAAAGACCGAGATCTCCCGAAATATCCCAAATTCTTCAACAGTACGATCAGCAACAGCTTGCGCCCCACACGCTCAGCGGCGTCGTTGACCGTAGCGCCTCCCACGGTTTCGACCAGGGCCACCAGACTAACACCTTCTACAACCAACAACAACAACAACAACAACAGCACCATCTTGCCTCGGGCCCCGCCCCCCGCCATTACGACAGCGAGCAGGGCGCGTCCTCGGCCGCTGGCTCTGCCCAGCTGTACCAGGAGCAGCTGCGCGCCACCACGTACAAGCCGTCGCGCGGCGCCTTTCGGTTCAGGGACTCCGCCGCGGAGTCGACGTCGGTGCAGATCGTCCCCTCGGTGTCTCTAACGCCGGATGAGTTGCGGGAGCAACACGAGCAGCAGCAGCAGCAGCGCCAGAGGCAGCAGAGGAGAGGCGGCAGCCACTCGCGCCAGCAGAGCTCGCAGTATTACGAGCAGCAGGAGGCCGAAGAAGCGGCCGAGGCTCAGAGGCGCGCAGACGCCGACGCCGACGAACTGTCGTACACGGGGCAGCGGGCGCGCGCCGTCCGCCGGCAACGCGGACGCGCCTCCTTCTCGCAGAACTAACGGCCTCCTCACCCCAGCCCCACTAACAAGCCCCTTCGGAGACGTCTCCTAGGATTGCCTTAGTATAGCCGGTTAGGGCCATCGGTCCAATTATTTATTAGACAAAAGTTGCGTTTCGAAGTGTTCACGTGTCCCCGGGCTCGCCATCTCTTCTGTAACGCGTCTAGGTCGCCCAACCTTGAACTTTTGGTTTTATAACCCAGTACATTCAACACCTCTCTCGTATGAAACTTCCTGCCAGACTGATTCTGTGTGCCGGACCGAGACTCGAACTCGGGACCTTTGCCTTCGTCTACATCTACATCTACATTTATACTCCGCAAGCCACCCAACGGTGTGTGGCGGAGGGCACTTTACGCGCCACTGTCATTACCTCCCTTTCCTGTGCCAGTCGCGTATGGTTCGCGGCAAGAACGACTGCCGGAAAGCCTCCGTGCGCGCTCGAATCTCTCTAACTTTACATCCTCGGGAGGTATAAGTAGGGGGAAGCAATATATTCGATACCTCATCCCGAAATGCACCCTCTCGAAACCTGGATAGCACGCTACACCGCGATGCAGAGCGCCTCTCTTGCAGAGTCTGCCACTTGCTAAACATCTCCGTAACGCTATCACGCTTACCAAATAACCCTGTGACGAAACGCACCGCTCTTCTTTGGATCTTCTCCATCTCCTCCGTCAACCCGATCTGGTACGGATCCCACACTGATGAGCAATACTCAAGTATAGGTCGAACGAATATTTTGTAAGCCACCTCCTTTGTTGATGGACTACATTTTCTAAGAACTCTCCCAATGAATCTCAACCTGCTACCCGTCTTACCAACAATTAATTTTATATGATCATTCCACTTCATATCGTCCCGCACGCATACTCCCAGATATTTTACAGAAGTAACTGCTACCTGTGTTTGTTCCGCTATTATACAATCATACAATAAAGGATCCTTCTTTCTATGTATTCGCAATACATTACATTTGTCTATGTTAAGGGTCAGTTGCCACTCCCTGCACCAAGTGCCTATCCGCTGCAGAACTTCCTGCATTTCGCTACAATTTTCTAATGCTGCAACTTCTCTGTATACTGCAGCAGCATCCGCGAAAAGCCACATGGAACTTCCGACACTATCTACTAGGCCATTTATACATATTGTGAAAAGCAGTGGCCCCATAACACTCCCCTGTGGCACGCCAGAAGTTACTTTAACGTCTGTAGACGTCTCTCCACAACGGGGCGTGAGTCGTGATTGGGTAGCTCAGTTGGTAGAGCACTTGCCAGTGAAAGGCAAAGGTCCCGAGTTCGAGTCTCGGTCCAACACACAATTTTAATCGGCCAGGAATTTTCATATCAGCGCACACTCCGCTGCAGAGTGAAAATCTCATTCTGGAAACCTATCTCGTAATCTACCAGTGTCGAATTATTCATCATGATGAAACGCCACTCCATACTGCCTAAGGAATAAATAATCGCCTATCCAAGCGCACAGTGTAGACCAAGAACAGTATTTTCGGAACTTTACAGCCATGTGTAAACGGGAAGACAACGGGAGAAGGAATTTCCCAGTTGGGAATGTTTTGGAGATGGTCCCCGGACCCTCACTAACGCGCTTAGTTCTCCTCATTTCAGGCCTGAACTCTCTATCGTAATCCACCAGAGTGGAGCCGTTCCTCGCACTGATGTACAACTCCATGCTATGGAGCAAGTGACCACCTGATTCTTACGTTTTATTTACTACCATATGTGCAGAGCAATCCGTTGACAGTATTCTCAGTAGTTTACAAGCAAACGAAGAGAGCAGACAGTGAAGCAAGAGTCTCCCCATGTGGGAACATTTTGGAGAGGGTTTCCATATATTTTCTCTAACGCAGTTGGTCACCTGTATCTAGGCGTGAACCCCTCGAACTCGCTCGTAATCAGCAGGGATGAAGCCACTGAACGATAGAAAAAGATGTCACGTATAAAATGTAGCACCTCAAAGCGAAGGAAGGCCTGGGCCAGAAGAATATGAATTTGGGAACTACAGCATGTCTCATGCCGAATGTCTCACGCTACAATAGTAAGAGCAAACTGAACAAGTCACAGTTACAGTGACGGTAATTCTTTCCATAGCATTCATCAATATTTTGTCTGGGAATCTCCTTTTACAAGAGTACCAATGTGCTACACACGGCAAACAGTGTCTTGTAGTTTGTCTTGGGAAGTTCATCACTTCCTGAGTGCAAGAGGCAAACTACTATTATATGCTGACAGGACGAAATTATTGCTGTATTAACTTCGACGTGGGCAAACAAAGCCAGCGATAGAGAAGAAACAAAAAAGAGCGAAGCAAACAATGCGTCGCAGGTGCAATCAAGTGGTGTTTCAACCGACGGTACGGATATGTTATAGATCCACCTGTCATAAGCAGGCCGCCTTGCCGAACCAGAGCGCTGGTGATTACTAAAACGACGATCCCGAAATCGATTCACGATGACCACCTACGGTCTTTCTGTGGTGGAAATACCTAGAATGGAAAATTCCCGCCGTTGCGAATCCTACCAAGAAGAATCTTGTACACAGACAGCGAAACTAACACGCATACCTCCCAAATATTCTCAAATCGAAAATGCTTGCACCAGGTCTGGGGCACGACAATCTGTCGGAATACCTGTCGTTCAAGGGACAAGTGCAAATGTTAGTGCGCTGAGGTATGAACCTGCTAAAAAGCCCAGAAAATGAAGTATGCAAGTCGTGAGGCAGTAATCACTACTGCTGCTGTGTGGGTAAACTTTAATCGACTGTTCTCTGTGGAAATAACTCAACCTCGCTGAAACATAAGCCCTACACGTATATGAGATTCTTTCCACTTACGTGAACGTGAGCATCCATACGACTCGAAAAAAAGAGAATTATCTTCGTGAACTTTCTAAAGAGTTCGTAACTCCTTTCCCTTAGGCGACCCGACAGAGCTAGAGCCCCAGACGGTCCAGGCGTGTGGCTGTCTGGAGAGCACGTGGTAAAACGTGAGGAGGACGTCGGCTTTGGGAGCATCGCCCACCGGTGATGGTTACGCAAGCCAGCCGGAGCAAGACGGCGTTACGCAACGGCTCATTGGTTAATGCATGTCTGGGAACTTTCGCGGAAGGCAGCGGCGACCCTCGACAAGGTCCTGGGAAAGAGAGAGCCGACCGCTGGCCGTCCACATGCTCCTCATGCCCGCAGCGCACTGCCGTCCCGTCCGCACCTTTCACATTTGAGCTTTCACTCATGTCGCTCTCGGCGAGCGACTGCTGTGGTTCTTCTTAGTCATACTCACACGACTTACAGCGTCCACTCATAATGTCTCTCCCGCGAAGAAGCATTCTCCATACTGTCAACCAGGTCACTTCACACAATCACTTGAAAAGTAGTGCGTAATCTTCTAGTAAGAAACAGAACGTTACTGACAGGAACATTCAGTAACTAAAGAGACAAATTTATGTAGAAAAAAGCTGAATATTTTTACAAAACACAACTGTCCCTACTTCTCAATATAATACCACCAACGATAGTACACTTGTTCCAACCATGAACTAGATTTTTTTACCTGATTTTTTGAGCCTTCCCACAAAGTCTTTGACTTCTTCATTATTGCTAAACCTTTTTGCGCACAATACTTCCGTGAGCAGATCAGACAAACGAAAATCCGAGGGAGCCAAGTCTGCACTGTAGTGACTGTGGAGTAGTACCTCCCAACCCATTTTTTCAGTGATTTCGGTGCGAGGGCGAGCACTGTTGCGTAGCAATATCACGCATTTCTTTGAGATCCGCAACGCTTTTCTCTCATTGCTCCCTTTTTTTGTTCATCAGCCCGTCTGAGTAGTAGGCACTGTTTACTGTACGTCGATAATCCCAATAACCACAAAAGAGAATACCTTGGGCTTCGCAAAACATGAGCAACGTGACTTACCCGTTGATACTTGCTTTCTGAATTTCTTTCTGACAGGTGTGCTGGTTTGCTTCCATTCTGTGCTTTGCCTTTTGGACTCTGGATCAAAAACCTGAACCCATCGCACGTTAAAATCTCGTTTAGAAAAGGATCGCCTTCCCTTACGTATCTATCTTTCAAGTGCGTACACACACTGAATCTTACGTCCTTGTGTTGTTCCGTTAACTCCCTCGGGACCCACCTTTCACTTGTTCAGCTGTACTTGAGCTTGGTACTGATAACGGCATAAACTGTGTCAACAGTTACTGTAATTGTTTTTGCTATATGTTCTACTGTAACATGTCGGTCTTCAATAATAATGCCGTCATTGCGGGTTTCAGGAGAGGGAGCTGGCACTTCAAATGGCCGGCCAGGAAGTTTTCGAGCTGCTATACCCACTCACAAAAATTTCCGAGATTCATCCTACTTTCACCATACTGTAAAATCATTTGAGAAAAGTTTTTAGCCTGTTTTTCGCCTTCAGAAAGCAAAAAACCCGTCATTGGGCGTTGTTCAACTACTGTGGAAACTTCACGCGGACACACCATCGTTAAATCCAATATTGAGGCTACACACAAAACTTATTAATACTAGTGATGCCAACCTAAAATCATGAAAGTAGAAAAACTCCTCCTACAAATTTCATTTCTGCATCAGTTTGTCTCCTTAATTATTGAAAGTTTCTGGTATAAACAAAGCAGGTGTAAACTTCGTGTGATTTGGCTTTTATCAGAACTGGTTGGTTCGTACCGAAATTAGTTTACAACTTTGCTGTGGCCTACCACGCCTTATGAAACTTTAATTCGCAAAGTTGGCAAAACAAAGAACGTATTTTGAATGGAGAATGTTGCACTGCGGAAATAAATCAGCAACGAAAAGGTTCCGTTTTTTGGCACGAGTGGTCGACGTTCCCCTTAGGATTGCGCTTTTTCTCTCACCTAAGAGCGATAAAGTAATGAATGTCTGAGATTATGAAAGTTAAGCGGACCGACGAATCAGAGAGAGGTGGCGATCCCTGCGTTGCTTTATCTCCTTGACTGCGCTTCGTACACGTAGACACGACTGTGCGCCGACTCATCTTTAAAAGACGTTAATAGCAGCATTTGGAAGGAAACGCACGTTGGTACGTTAACACGAGGAATTGGGCAAATTGCTATTTCCACAAACATTTTATTGCGTTTCACAGCTATATGTATCGCATTTATTTATGCTATCATATCAGATTCAGAATTATTTATTACAATAATTAACTGATGAGCAGTTCACTCGAAATGAAATTTATCAAAACATTCTAAATCATTTATGTTAAATGACTAACTCTGTCACACTATTATAATGATGTACATAGAGTTTTATATATAAATGTATAAAAAACATCACAAAATAAAATTTTGTATGAAACTTGATTCCTGACGTGTTTGTGTCGTCTTTTAGTCTTTGCTACCAATCACCTAAAACACTACGTAAGAGATTTTACTGGTTTCTCAATTCCACCATCTGTTATGCACAACTGGTTCCGAAATTTGTTAGCTTTGTATCTCATATTTTAGCATCTATGCGAATTTCTCAAAAGAAAAGGATTTTCTCTGTCTCGTGATGACTGGGTGTTGTGTGATGTCCTTAGGTTAGTTAGGTTTAAGTAGTCCTAGTCTTATGTAAAGCTACAATAGGAACTCCATGGTAATATTACAGTACAGAAGGAATGTTTTTATCTATTAATAACAAGAGTCCAGTATAATATTTAATATGTATTATGATGAATTAGAGGCACTATTTACATGCAAATTTTTAACCAAGCAATTGAAAATTTAAATTAAATAGCCTTTTAAAAATTATAACTCAAAGAGCTCTAGACAACGGTTTTCCAAACGAGGTTCAATGGAGAGGAACCGCCCACCCACAAAAAATTAATAATTTTGATCTTCGCAAGCCGAAATTATTGTCAGAGATTTATACATATTATTTTTGTGGCAGGCAGATAACGTTGAGATACGTATACATTTTTAGTACTTTTTAACCTAAGTTCAAAATATTAGTAAGTAAACACCGTCAATTCATACGCCGTTTACCCTACGAATGCTTGAATCATGTGTTTGGTTCTTGTGAAGCTTGGGGAGGGGGGTGGGGGTTCTGTGATCGTATGGGTGCGAATCTTTGGATGGAATAATGTCGTAGATTTGGTGAAAGTAGATGGAAAAAAGGGACCAAAAGTACTATCAGGACATTCTCCAGCGACATGCCAAGAAATCTGGTTTGCTTTAGATTGGGAACGATGCTGCGAAACACGCATCCCGCTTGTGTCAGAACTACACTGAAGCGCCAAAGAAACAGACATAGGCATGCGTGTTCAAATATAGAGATATGTAAACAGGCAGAATACGGCGCTGCGGTCGGCAACGCCTATAAAGCGTCTGGCGCAGTTGTTAGATCGGTCACTGCTGCTACAGTGGCACGTTATCAAGATTTAAGTGAGTTTGAACGTAATGTTATAGTCGGCGTACGAGCGATAGGACACAGCATCTCCGAGGTAGCGATGAAGTGGGGATTTTTCCAGTACGACCATTTGACGAGTGTACCGTGATTATCAGGAATCCAATAAAACATCAAATCTCCGACATCGCTGTCGCCGAGATAAGATTCCGCAAGAACGGCACCAACGACGACTGAAGAGAATCGTTCAACGTGACAGCAGTGCAGCCCTTCCCCAAATTGCTGCAGATTTCAATGCAGGGCCATCAATAAGTGTCAGTGCGTTAATCATTCAACGAAACATCATCGATAAGGGCTTTCATAGCCGAAGGCCCACTCGTCCACTCTTGATAACTTCATAACACGAAGCTTTACGCCTCGCCTGGGCCCGTCAACACCGACATTGGGCTGTTGATGACTGGAAACATGTTGCCTGGTCGGACGAGTCTCGTTTCAAATTGTATCGAGTGGGTGAACGTGTACGGGTATGGAGACAACCTCATGAATCCATGGACGATGCATGTCAGCAGGGGACTGTTCAAGCTGGTGGAGGCTCTGTAATGGTGTGGAGAGTGGGCAGTTGGAATGATATGGGGTCCCTGATACGTCTAGAAACGACATTGACAGGTGACACATACATAAGCATCCTGTCTGATCACCTACATCCGTTCGTGTCCATTGTACATTCCGACGGACTAGGGCAATGCCAGCAAGACAATGTGACAACCGACACGTCCAGAATTGTTACAGAGTGGCTCCAGGAACACTCTTCTGAGCTCAAACACTTCCGCTGGCCACCAAACTCCCCAGACATGAACATTATGAGCATACCTGGGATGCCTTGCAACGTGTTGTTCAGAAAAGATCTCCACCCCCTCATAATCTTACGGGTTTACGGACAGCCCTGCAGGATTCATGGTGTCAGATCCCTCCAGCACTACTTCAGCCATTGGTCGTGTCCATGCCACGTCGTGCTGATCCACTTCTGCGTGCGCGAGGGGCGCTACACGATATTAGGCTGGTGTGTGTGAAGTCTTAGGAGGTTCGTCCAATTTCGAAAACCATGGAATGGACTCCCCAGTCCACCGCTTGTAACCCAATCGAGCTACTATGGGGTGAGTTGGACGTGAGGATCCGGAAACGAGAAGTCTTGAGTGAGACACACTTGTGGGAAGTACTGCAGCAAGAATAGAGACTAATTCCAACTGAACCCCTGGAAAAATTGACCCATTGCATCCCGGGAGTACGCAAGTTAGTGATTAAAGCAAAGGATGGCTATTATGAAGAATCTAAAATTTAATAGTTGCGTTTATCCATGTATTGTTCGATTGTTTGAGCTTTATACACATTTAGAAAACAATAAAGTGCATTTTTATAATGTGTTTCCTTCCCTTTGTCCATAATCATTTGGTGTTTCCAAACTTACGGAGAGCCAATCAATATACTGACATGAGGAAGGTGACGCTGTTCGACTATTTGAGGTACGCGGTTTCGTTTGAGCTCAGAATATGCTCTAAGATTCTGATATCCGAAAAAGTTCTAAAACTGGCGGTCCAAGCTACCCAACTACAAATGAAGGGACCCACACTATCCAAAAATACGTATAAAATACACACCAAACCATCGAGTGACTTTAGGGGATATGATATTGAAACTAATCACCTCACGCTTGTATGTCAAATATTCTAGCAGTATGTGATATCACTTTGTTCCTCAGTTTGGAGAACTGAGACGGATTGAGCGAGATACTGTACTAATTAAACAGGATGCAGCTAAACGTATTAACCCTGAAGGGCCAGAGCAGTGGAGCTATCACAACAGAGCAGAGTAGGTGGGAAAAACTCGGATTACTACGTGTTCCTGCCGGAAGCAAAAACACGTATAATAGAGCGCCTCAGAGCACTGTAGAAGGAACCAAAGTGTTTCTTCGAACAGCAGCGACTGACGCGAGTGCACATCTCCAGGAGCGATCCTCCATTGTCAAGTTGCAGACAGCAACCATCGGCAACATCTTGCCATTCCCGAGGTAACCTGTAGAGCTGCTCCTCCCTGTCCTCTGGTAATTTCAGCGGTCTTCGGGTACGTACGGCACCCAAGATATGCTGCTTCGTTGCACCAAGACACTGTATCCTCACCCTGGATACTGTAGTTCAAATCCCTCTCCATCCAAACTTAGGTATCCCAAGATTTTTCGTAAATCGTTGAAGGAAAAATTGAACTGTTCTCCTTCATAAGATTGCAGACAGTTTCATTCACCACCCTTGCCCAAATGAGCTACTGGTCTGTTGCCAGGAATTTAGATTGTATCCAGATGTTTGATTTGACATCCTGTAACGAACAGCCGAGTTCCGCAGCCATCTCTGGAAAGATGGACATACAGAGACTCAAAATTAACAGGTGGCTTCCTTCCCCAACCCTTTTCAAACAAGGATTGTCGAAGTGTCACTGTTGCTAATGCACTTTTGATAGAATGACAGTGGTAAACGAAGTGGTTGTCCAACAGCCACCAATATTAAAATAAATAATTTAAATAAATCAATTACAAACTATGCAAGAACAGGACAAAATTTCTGGATGAAGTCATCAGGAGATAGTAACTTCGAGATATTACTTCGGAACTGCTGAGACTTCATTCCTTCTTTTTTCATGTCGGTAAGACGCATTATGTCAATCCATAATAATAACACAAGATACAGTAATTGCATCTGCACAGCGAAATATAATATAAGGAACTTACATTTTTAGGCAGTAATTCGTAATAAAATGCGACAAACGATTTACACATGACGTAGGTGATAAACGAATTCAAATCAAAATTTCAAAGGAACACACTTAGACACAATATTAAAAATGGTTTTGTCAAAGAATATGTAAAATTTTAACTAGCGTATTTGCATTTTTTTTAAAAATTGAGACAAGTGTTAAAATTGAAGCGCTGCGCAATTCTGCGTTTTTATGAGGTGTTTATACTGAGCCCAAAAGTTTAATGGCAGTAGCCATCGCTAAGTAAGCTGTGTAAAGTCATCTGGGTATTGAGATCAGTCCACCTTGATGTTATCGTCTCAAACTCGCCACAAATAAGACAGCACATTCCACTTCATGGGGTTGTTTCTTATTCTTCCAATGTCAATTTGCACATAAACTAGGTTCCTTGGTGTTTAGGGAGCTGTCTCTCTTCCAAGTCTGTATATTTTGAATGTTTCACGCCTCCACGCTGCTGACTTTTTTAGCCTTTAAAATTAGCGTTCCGTCGTGTTGTGGAGCCTAGAAAACTGTTGCACAACTTCAGCCGAGAGAAAGTAAACCAAACCCCGCGAGGGACCCAAAAGATCACGCGATGGACTGAATGCTGTATCACGTATCTCCCTGCGGCGTCGTTTGGACATCAGTGTTGAAGTGTTTGTGGTTACCTCAGCACGCTGCCAGCTGTTAAAATCGAAGCAGAGTGCACGCCAATCATTCCCTCCCTCTCCTCTCCCCCAACCATCACAAAAAACAACAAGGATACGTTCTCAGCAGTACTGAGAATCCAACGTGGGCTCTTTCTTTGATAAGCAAGCAGTTCAGAAGACTATGACCCCAACGAAACATTTTTTTATGCACTTGCTCCATGAACCAAGAGTCATTTGCATCTTCGGAATAGTTTTTTTAAGGTATTTGTATCGTATGTGTTTCGATGAAATACATAAAATGGAATACAGTTCCATCACAAAATTCTTTATTTTGATAATTTGCCAAAATCCGAAAGTGGTGAAAGTTTCTACGGTGCCTGATTCTACATTCTGAATAGCGCAGAAATTGGTCACTATTCACACGTGATCGTGCTCGTACTCCTCCCGAAGGGCTTAGAAGACCAGAACCGTGTAGAAAGTGCATAACATGGCACCGGATGATCGGTGATAATAGGTGTATCGAATAGACACCACCACAACCATATCAGGGGAAAGGGTGTGTATGATATCTTTTACACAGAAAATAGCTATGAGAAACACATGTTGACTGCTACGCAAAAGCATCTACGACAATGAATTTCTCAGCAACGAGAAGAATTCGAATGATTTTGATTGATTGACAGTTTGTCACTGTGTAACACTAGAAACAAAACAGCAATAAAAATAGCTGATCGAAACTAGACAAAGAAAATGAAAGGTTGAAGTCGATTTCATTGTCATGAAGAATTATGGCTTGTATTCTGCCCAGAAAAGGAGTTATCTTCAACATATGCCTTACAAAGGATAAAACGATAACTGGATAATATTAAGCACATGTTCCTGACAAACTGGGTGAAAAAATACCAGGTGGTTGTAATTAAACTGGCAGTGTTCTGATTATTGCAGTAGGGGTTGTATGCATCGGAGGATACTGTTCATAAATGGGTGCAATTGTGGAATATGCTGAAAAAATAGTAGTTCCACATTCTGCTACCAGTTGAAAATATGGCGCTGTGGTAGTCAGTAGTGAAATATTTCCTGACGCCAAGTACGTACAGAATGATAACGCCGTCATCCGTGTGTCTGTATCTATTTATTGAGATTCGGCCAGTTTCGGTGGTCCAGTCCAGCGTTATCATCTCCTACGGACAACAAATTTGAGAATATTTGCTGTACATAGGCGCCTGATGACGGTATACCTAGAGGACCACAGAAACCAGTCGCATTTAAATAAATAGATACAGGCACATGGTTGACTGTGTAACCATTAATTCTCATCAGCTGTTGTGCCACTATCCATGTAAGGTTGAGGATGGATGTACGAAACTTGAATATAAAGAATTTTGTTGAGAGTGGGAGATATTACAGAAACATTTGCGTCAGAGGTTTTCTACGTATCCGTTCACCCGTACAATGTGACGTGGTTTTTGCGGCGATAGTGGTGCACGGAACCTGAAGAGCCAAGCAGCGACTTATTCTTCACGAAGAACACTCATCCCCTCTGACACTGCCCGTCTACAAACGAGCTCTTGTTACACCAAGAGAACCCTTGGACTTTCTTTGGCGGTTGGCTTCAGAAATCTGTCGCACTGGCTCTTCCCATGTTACCTACCCAGTTGGCCTTTTAGTCCCACTCCTCTCACAGAAAATACAGAATTCATGACGAAAATTGGTCAGCGCACCTGGTGAGGGCAACGTGGTCCCTTGCTGAAATATTGTGCCCGTTGTACACTTACATCCAGCCATTCACCCGTGAACTATTTTGTCATGAACTACGTCGGGAGAAACTGAAGAATCATTTGGAATTTATCTCTTTTAAAGTTTCCTGGTAAGATCGCTTTCACACGAGGCCACTTTTTCTTCCCCACCGAGTCTGGACGCAATAATATCTCCTCCACTTCCTGACCTAAGAAGCGGCCGTTTTGGAAAATCGCTCTGACGCGCTACCCAGGGTCATGTGTCACCAAATGTGCGACATTCTGTTTCTCCATCGACAGCGTCACTGACTGGTTTAAAGAGAGAGAGAGAGAGAGAGAGAGAGAGAGAGAGAGAGAGAGAGAGAAAGCACTCCGTCTTCAGGCCACAAGTGGCCCATCGAGACTATCCGACCGCCGTGTCATCCTCAGATGAGGATGCGGATAGGAGGGGCGTGTGGTCAGCACACCGCTCTTCCGGTCGTTATGGTGGTTTTCTGTGACCGGAGCCGCTACTGTTCGGTCGAGTAGCTCCTCAATTGGCATTAAGAGGCTGAGTGCACCCAGAAGACTGGTTTAAAGCTACATATAAAAACACAGTTCATAACATTGCCAGAATATCATACCTCCAGATGTGACGAATCAGATGTTTCGTATCATTTTGGTCATGAGACGTTCATGGCTAATTAGCCCTATTCGTAAACGAAGCAAAGGAAAAGTCCATCAACGGTGGCCTGTAGTCACAGTACGCGCCTCCACCGTCGAGGGATACTTGATTCTGTCTTATAATCACATTTCGTTGTGTCCCATTGGTGGATTGATACATGGGGAGAGACGCATTCGGTCACCTTATAAGAAATCGTAGCTTTTGCTGTATTCTGGGTGGCTGGGGGAGAAAGAACAGAGGCCCCAGCTAGGATGATAAAAAAAAGCGGAAAACAGGTCTGGCAGTGGTCGATTATGGACGTGTGTGTACGAACTTAACAACGAATGTACGTAAGTGGCTCTGAGCATTATGGGACTTAACTTCTGAGGTCATCAGTCCCCTAGAACTTAGAACTACTTAAACCTAACTAACCTAAGGACATCACACACATCCATGCCCGAGGCAGGATTCGAACCTGCGACCGTAGCGTTCGAGCGGTTCCAAACTGTAGCGCCTAGAACCGCTCGGCCGGCCCAGTCGGCTGTACGCAAGTGTGTAGAACAGTACTACAAAATTGGTTTTGTGCACCTGTCAAACTCGTGCGAAACAAATCATCATTTCGAGGGCGGTTTCATTCACTTTTGCAATCGAAGTGAATGAAAATATCTTGATATCGTAAATAGCTATTTGAGTCTTTGCCAGCTGCTCTATACGCTATCTGACAAAAAGTATCCACCCACAGCTATATAATGCTGATTTCATCACTATGTGTCGCGAGAGGAGGACCCCTCAGTAAAAAAGTATTATTTTGTCAGTGAAGAACCACTAACAGCAGAAAAGAGAACTTAGTGACTTCGAACGTGGACTCGACAGTGGTTGTCACCTACCAAATCCATCAGCGGTACTTCAAGCCTTCTAAAGCTGCCCAAGCCGAGTGTTGGTGACGAGGTTCGTAAGTGGAAACGCGAAGGCACAACCACAGCTAAACCAAGACAAGATAGATCTCTTATACTGGCAGACAGAGATCGCCAAGCATTGAGGCGGGTGGTTGTAAAATGTCGCTTGGAATAAGTGGCAGGAATGACTCGTGAGCTTCAAAGTGCTATCAACACTCCAGCTAATACAATGAATGTAGGTGTGGAGTTAAAGAGAATGGGGTACAATGGATGAGACGCTCCTTATAAGACACACATTTCTCCAGCCCATGCTAAGCGACGCCTGACGTGGTGGAAGGATCGACACCACCAGACAGTGAGTGACTGGAAACTAGTGATCTGGAGTGATGAATCACGCTATATCCTGTGGCAATCCGATAGACGGGGCTTGCGTTTGGCAAGTGTCTGGATAACGTTAACTGAGTGCGTATGTTGTGCCAACAGTGAAATACAGAGGAAAAGGTTAGGCCTTGAGGAAAGGATATAAGCGGAAGGAAATGAACACATTTTACAACACTTTGTACTGCCTACAGTAGAAGGATAGTTCGGAGATGATTACTGTTCGTTTCAGCATGACAATGCACCCTGTCACTAAATAGCATCTGTGAAACAGTGGTTTGTGGACAACAACATATGTGAAGTGGACTGGCCTACCCAGAATCCTCATCTGGACTAAGTGAAACACCTTTGAAATGAGTCAGGACTCCAGACCCGGGCGTCCAACAGCACTATCTGGTTTTGGCTCTTGAGGAAGAATGGGCTAACATTCCTCCGTTGAAACTGTCCCCAGCAGAGTTCAAGCCGTCATAAACGAGGAGTGTGGACACACCCCATATTAATTTCCACTAATAGGTGCCCGGATACTTTTGATCAGACAGTGTAGCAGTTCTTCGCAGCGACCAGTGTAGCTTCAAAGATGGGTGATCTACAAAGCGGCGACCAAGCACTGCCTACCGCGAAAAGGGAAATCGCCTGAAGATTAGGGTCGAGTGTTAATTAGAACTCTGCGATGTGTGCCAGAAGAACGTATATCAACCTCTGAAACACCGCGTAATGTGTACAGGTGTCACATCCAGTCACATCCTCAAGTCCCTGGCAGTAATAATGCGTAAGATTAATTATTTTGGGTTGGTGCATAAGCTCGTACCGTTTTTCGAAAGGCGTAATAAACACAACAGAAACACATAACATAGACTTTAGTCATCAATAATATAATCTCTTTCACTATTTGCAACAGTCTGTCAACGTTGAGATAACTTTTGAGAACTCGCTGAGTCTTGTTCGGAACGCATTTTAATGCGGGAAGGGATTTCGATAGAGAGCGGGAAAGATGAAAATCCAAGGGTGCCAGATGAGCTGAATAAAGTGAGTGCTGACTGACTCCAGAAGCCATCTCCTGTACAGTGTCTTTTGTCAGTCCAGTAGAATGGGGGCGGGAGTATCGCGGAGTAGCATCACTTCACGCAATGCTCCTGGTCGTTATTCTTGGATTGGGGCTGCAAAATGTCTCACTTGTTGATAATAAATGTCAGCAGTGACGGTTAAACCTCGGAGAAGCAATCCGTAGTGCATCACACCGTGGCTGTTCCACCAGAACGGGGAGTTGGTGCTTTGTTTGGGTTCAACCGTTCCTTTCTCTTCCTTGTGTTAGCATAAAGACACCATTTCTCGTCACCAGTAACGATACATGGTAAGAATGGTCGGTGTCGTTCGCGAGCGAATTAACTGCGAGTAAGCAGAGATGCACGTATGGTCACCGGCTGATTTATGTGATTTTGGTATAGAGCATACGGTACCCAAACACATGATTATTGATCTTTGCCCACTACGTGCAAATGTCGCACGATGATGGAATGACCACAGTTCACCACGTTCGCCAGATGTCGAGTACACACTGATTTGGATCACTGTGGATTAATCCATTTAAATGATCTTCGTCAAACCCTGAAGGTCTTCCTGAACGTGGAGAGTTAGGTATGTCAAAGCGAATCTCCTTAAAGCGAGGAAACCATTTTCTTGCCGTGCTCTGCCCAGTGGCATTATCCCCATACAGACTGCGCAAGTATTTCTGGCTGCCTCCATTGCTGTGCCCCTCTTCTGAACTAGACAAAATAATATGTCGGTAATGTTCCGATTTCTCCACTTGGCGCTCCATTTTCTAGCATCCATAGCACCACTCGATAGGTACAGTCAAAAAGCAATAGTAAACTACAAATTAAAAAAATCTATCTATCGCTTGCCCCGTTGTCCCGCATTTTTGCGCGGGGTTGGCGTGGTTAAATCGGATTTGGCATGTTAATGTGAAGGGGTGGCCGGATGCCCTTCCTGCCGCCACCCCTTACCCGTCGGGACGGAATCAGAGTACCCCATCTGTCTGCGTCTAGTGTAAATCATGCAAAAGTGCCGATGTGTTTCGAATGTCTGTGAGTCGTGTAACTGAGGCTGGACGTTGGGACCAGCCCAGTACTCACCTAGAAGGATGTGGAAAACCGCTTAAAAACCACATCCAGGCTGGCCGGCACACCAGCCCTCGTCGTTAATCCAGCGGGCGGATTCGACCCGGGGCCGGCGCGCCTACCAGAGTCCAAGAAGCAGCGTATTAGCGCTCTCGGCTAACCTGGCGGGTAAACTACAAATAAAAAATGACAATCGATAAATAAGCCCATAGCAACTGAAATACCAACTCTACGATCTTACGCACCAACCTAATATGTCGCAACCATCGAACACGACGCTGCGAGCTGCTCCCGCGCGAGGGAAGGAGACGTCGCGGCTGCGCGGCCTGTGGCCGGCGGTCGTAAATTAGGTCGTAAGCGATGCCGGACTCAGCCCTAGTGACAGCTCGCCCCGCGCGCCGCTCTCCCGCCGGTAATAACACAATCAGCCCCGGTCGCCGGAGAAATAGACACCTACCGCCCGTAATCTCTCCGTAAATACGTGCTGCGAGGCCCCACTAATGATCGGCCGCGCGTTATTTTTAAAGCACGCTAGACGGTGTGTTTAAGAGGCGCGTGATTACTTGTAAGTAGGCGCCTGAAACACATTCTGTACTGGGTCGCGCCACGCGCCCGAGAAAGAAAGAGGGAAGGAGCGGCCGGTAGTGCGTGACAACGGCAGCCGCCTCCTCCTCCTCCGCCCACCTGGAGAAAAAGAAGGCGAAGAGAGGAGAGAGGCGCGCGCGTGCCTCCAAGGTTATTCACATCTCTAAAACTGCCCTACATTAACAAAAGCGGTAACCTTGGGCGCCACGCAGACGCCCTCCTACATTCCGGAACACATCTCGGTCGCCAGGGAACACGCGCCACGCGCGCCCTAAAAATATTCGGACGGCTGCTCTCGTGCCGCGGCCGTCCAAGCTTTCTGGCTAAGAGTCCTCTGGAATCGAATCCGTCCGACTAGTTGGACGGCCGTATACGATCACACGCGGCCGATTAATCACATGACATATTCCGGGACTGGCACTGGCAAACGTCCACTCCCTACGACCAAGTCGGCCGCACACGGACGGCAGATGGACGAATCCAAGTAAAATGGCATTTAAGACACAACGGAATTACAGGCATTGGCTGCGAATGGAGATCGATTGAAATCAATGTGAAAGTTTGTGCCGGACCGAGATTCGTACGCGGGTATTCTAGAGTTAGATTTTCACTATGCAGCGGAGTGTGCGCTGATACGGAACTTTCTGGCAGATTAAAACTGTGCCGGACCGAGACTCGAACTCGGGACCCTTGCCTTTCGCGGGCAAGTGCTCTACCAACGGAGCTACCCAAGCACGACTCACGACCCGTCCTCACAGGTTTACTTCTGCCAGTACCTCGTCTCCTGCCTTCCAAACTTTACAGAAGCTCTCCTGCGAATCTTACAGAATTAGCACTCCTGAAAGAAAGGATATTGCGGAGACATGTCTTAGGCATAGCCTGGGGGATGTTTTCAGAATGAGATTTTCTCTCTGCAGCGGAGTGTGCGCTGATATGAAACTCCCTGGCAGATTAAGACTGTGTGCCGGACCGAGACTCGAACTCGGGATCTTTTATTTTCGTGGGCAAGTGCTCTACCAACTGAGCTACCCAAGCACGACTCACGACCCGTCCTCACAGGTTTACTTCTGCCAGTACCTCGTCTCCTGCCTTCCAAACTTTACAGAAGCTCTGCTGCGAATCTTGCAGAACTAGCACTCCTGAAAGAAAGGATATTGTGGAGACATGGCTTAGCCACAGCCTGAGGGATGTTTCCAGAACTGAGATTTTCACTCTACAGCTGAGTGTGCGCTGATACGGAACTTTCTGGCAGATTAAAACTGTGTGCCGGACCGAGGATCGGACGCGGGACCTTTGCCTTTCACTTGCAAGTGCTCTACCAACTGAGCTGCCCAGGCACGACTCACGCCCCGTCCTCACAGCTTTACTTCTTCTGCCAGTACCTCGTCTCAGACGACAACCAGTATATGCACAGGGCGCTATGGGCCTGTTACTCAACGCTTTAACCCTATGGCTGGCTGGAAATCGGGGTGGTCATCTTCACCACAACGAGGCTACTTGCGACTAGAAAGTCCAACCATGAAATTCGCCAGCTTCTTTTTCGTGTCACCTGGGAAAAATTGAATCGAATCAGATGCGAGATAGGCAGAAAAGCTGCTACTCTCTACGTTAGGGGAAGAAGAGACCATCCAAGCTGTAACTGCAGCAAGGTGTCATTGGCCTTCAGGATTGCCCCATACGTGATTCTACAGGATCCCCGAAACAAGCCCATTTAGCAAGCTCTAAAGCCACGCGGGTAGCAGCGTGGTCTACGACGTCTTGCCACGGTTCGCGCAGCTGCCCCCGTCGGAGGTTCGAGTCCTCCCTCAAGCGTGGGTGTAAGCCTAGATACCGATGACCTCAGCAGTTTGGTTCCATAGGAACTTACCACATATATTTCTTAGCTTAAAGAAACAGCGTGTGGTTGGACAATCCCCGATACTGATTTCTGATTACTCTCCTTTTGTTTATTAGGCTGATACCTGTTAATAAAATGGCATTTTTCCACTTGTATTTATTGCATTCTGGCATTGTATTCTAAACCAGTTTCTGCCTTTTAGATCATTTCCTGCAGTAGAAAAATATGCCATATCTGTTACAATGGCATCGTCTTTAAATTTACATGACTTTTTTTGTTTTGGTTTTGACATATTCTGTCGTTCATTTGACAGCTTAATATTTTAAGAATGAGCATTATTAACATATCAAAGAGCAAGACACAGTAATATTTTGAGCACCTTAATACAGGCAACCCACCACACATCATCCGCCCTGGGTGTCGAAGACATTAGCTGGATTTCCTGTGTTAAGGTGCATGAAATATTTTCCTAGTTAGTTTCATTTTGTCCACCGAGCACAACTCTCAAAATAAATGCACAGGTAAGAGTTTGAATTTTAACAGTGATTGCAAAATCTTGCACAAAGTTACCTACAATATTCTAAGCCACTGTTTGAACCAATAACCGATTTTTGCGAATTGCATACAAAACACTGACTAACCCCACCAGTTTTTTTTTTTTTTTCAGAGACCCTTTGTACTTTCATTCTTCTGTAGCTTGCTCACGCCCAATCAATCAATATGGTGATGGTTACAAACAATCTGAAAAACTTGTAAGGGTGCTGCAGGACAGGTTGTGCTGAGAAATAATTATAAAGAAAAAACTTCGATACGTTGCGCCGTTATTGAGTTAACTAGCATTGAAGTTAGACAATCAGGTAGTTGCGCGGGCAAGAGGCTCAGCAAACACAGTTAGCGTCAGTTGTCCGCAGGGCATAGATGATAACGCATAAGACTGCTCAGCCTCTGGCTCGGGTTCAATTCTTACTACAGTCCCATGTCCAATTTTTGTATAGCTCTCTCGTTCATTTTTAGGAAACGAAACCAATGTCAGGTTTCGAAACACCGTCTCTTGCGGGCCGCTTGAATTTAGGCGCGCGACGATCTGACTGGCTTACTTCAGTGGTCACTAACTCGGAAACGGCGCAACGTATCGTAGTTTTTTCGTAACAATTAATTCTCAGCCCAACCTACGCTGAAACTCCATTAAAGTTTTTCAGACTGTTTTTGAGAACTCTGTATATATGAGCGTACTAATTGTAAGATGCAGAATTGTGAAATCAGATGAAAACTTTAAAATAGTATCGTACGATATCAGAGTACGTTTCATACTCTGGAAGATCCGTAGTGTATTTCATTTTCCACGTACAGAAGGTGAAACGTCTGCTGAAGAAGCAGTAATGATGTCATTTTCGTGACAGCGTCCTCTGATATAAAGTGTGCAGTCTTTTTGTCGCGTCATATTTGGAAAGCTTTCGACTATTGTTTCATCACCTTTGTCTGGGACAAATTGTTCCCAGAAACGACGCCCGTGAAGGTGAAAGCAAGAAGCCTGCCGTTTTCATCCATAACATCCAGCAATGCAAAAAAAATTGTGTGTGAAACGTGATTAAGTGTTGATCAACACTCACAATAACAGTACAAAACAGAAGGGACTCAAGCTGTAGACGTTCCTTTTATATTGTGACGTTCACTTATTTAGTTTTACTTTGATCCTGCAGCGAGGTACTATGTTCAATTAATGGTGGACGCAACAAGAAATCTCAGGACATCTGATATGAGAGATTAATATGAAAGGCTGTCAGCAAATCGGCACGTTTGGTGGCCAGGAGCCATATATATATATATATATATATATATATATATATATATATATATATATATATATATTGTCCCAGACGCCCTCGGGGTAACGTAGATTGGTGCATAAGCTGCGGGCGGAAAGTATGATCATTTCTCTACTATTCACTCTGTCAATAGAAAGCATTCTCAAATGATACTAAATAGGAATTGCCACCCTAAAATAGTATGAATTAATATAACTTTTCACAACTATTTATTTGGAACTACTCACAGCTCCAATGCCTGTTAGTGAAAAAACACTCTACAACTCGCCACTCTGCTTGCTTCAATAGATATCTTCATTTATTAATCGACTGTAAAAAACTTGTGTGGTGGTGGTACAAGGCTTTAATTTTTTGTCCATTATTATAAGGTTTGTGTTACGTAATGGTGCGCATCCCAAAATAAAACAAGCACGGAATTTGTCAAAACCAATTTTTCAGTCTCCATTCTCTTACCAGGAGGAACATTTCAGCATCGTTGCACAACTATCTGACTCGAATTCAATCATGAGATAACCACTGTCAGTGATAACCACAAACCAAATCCCATGCGCACTAATTTAATTCTCCTGCCGGCCGCGGTGGTCTAGCGGTTCTAGGCGCTCAGTCCGGAACCGCGCGACTGCTACTGTCGCAGGTTCGAATCCTGCCTCGGGCATGGATGTGTGTGATGTCCTTAGGTTAGTTAGGTTTAAGTAGTTCTAAGTTCTAGGGGACTGATGACCACAGCTGTTAAGTCCCATAGTGCTCAGAGCCATTTTTTAATTCTTCTGTTCGTAGCGACAGGGTGCTTCGCTGTAGATTACTGTGTTGCTTTCTTCATTTAATAACACACGTAGCGGATGTTATATAAATACTGATACAACAAACAAAATATTCAGATTACGTTTTGCGTAGTTTTCCTAAGTGTATTCGGGTGAATAAGGAATCGGTTCATTGTAAAAATGCCACTTATGAATTCGTTCCTCATTCCCATCAAGCCAAGCTAGCCCTCATTTCTTACAATGTCTATATAGACACACTGTTGAACTGCAACGGGACTGTTAGGATAAACATCCAGTCGACGTCATAGTGTTTAGCGAAAAAATGGGCAAGGACGGCGAATAATGTCGGCAGTGGTCTTATTCTAGGAATCAACCTGGCACTCGTCTCAACAGATGTAAGGAAACCACGAGAATCCTACATCATTGTGGTTGGACCTGGATTTGAACCCTGCTACTCTCGAATTCTGGTTCTGTGTTTTAAGTTTTGCAATAAATTTCTTCCTTTCTCAAGAATCAGCAGGTTATTCCGATTGAAATTGTACACGTTTTAAAGAGCAAATAGAACACAAAACAACAGTTCCCTGGAGACTTCGATGCACGGCAAGGAACTGTGACCAACTATCCTAGCCCATTAGTCGACGTAGTGGAAGTACACTGGCCTTACGGTAATGAATGAGTAGTAGCCGTTTTTATTCTTGAGTCTGAATTACGAATCGACACCATAGTTTTCAGCCAGAGGTTCTTTTAATGGACATAACATGCTGCAGGAAATAAAATCACGAAGGATGTCTTTTCATGCTTCTAATTCTTATGGTTTTTGCTTAGTATGCCTCCATTTTTGCAGTATCTGACTTTGACGAACCTTCTGTACTTTTCGTAATTTCACTAACCAACGCCAGACTCAATAACTGAAACAAATGTAGTGTGTGTTCTCTTTTTTTCTTAAGAGTCAATTTACAGAACTCTGTAGCATGTTTGCCATTTGCACCTCTTCCTAATACTACATTTGAGATACGCCTATTTCCGCTCTGTAGTACCGTCAGATACCCTCCTCTTTGCCCAAATGCTTTTTATACAACTCAATACATCTTTCCAGCTCCACATCGCAGCGAAACACTTTTGAGTATTACCTTGTATCATCTTTTCAGATTTCAAAGTAATGCACATACGAAAAGATAAACCACAGTACAACTCTGGAAAATATTTTGTATTTATATCTGGAAGGCAGGAAATTTCTATGATTACACGGTACAAGAATAAAACAGTAAGTTCAGAAAGAATAAGCTGTTTCATAATTAACAGATACACAGTATAACGTGGTGTTGATTCGTGATTCAGCCTCCAGTGTAAAAATCGAGATTAAAAATTACAAAATTACGTTGGGTATTTTCAAAGGCCACTATATTTAGAAGCATAACTATCAATTTAATGAATTAAAAATTCCCGGTTTCCTAAACTGACTTTGTTTGCATACTGAGATTCGCACATGTCATATAAACAAAATATTCTGCGATGCTGCTTCCGTTGGAAACATTTGTTTTCAGAGAGGGCTGTCAGCAGTTATCTGGTAGTCACTTAAAGATATCCAGTAGGCATCTAGCAGTCCAAGAAAATGGAATAATTACTATCAACAACATGACAGCAATATCATTCAGATGTAAAATTTGCCACTAATCGTCCCTAAAGAAGTCAAGCCAAAGCTTCCTAAAGTGTCAAAGTCAGTTCGTTTATACACGGCGTACTAGATCAGCACGACAAGAATATGCACAAAACACAGGTCCCTTAATCATAGTCTAGTTAAGTATAATGATGAGAGCAGGAGCTTCACCAAGCATCTTCGCGGTAGAGCCGGCCACAGATGAATTTCACTGTAATGAGAAACCTGAGAGACTTCGTTTTTCAGTGGATTTAACTTTCATGGATTATAACACTATACCCCAAAGAATAGCATGCATTACTGAGGCATTGGACAATTAAGACATCTAAATCGGTGTACCTGAAGCCAGTACGAAACATATTGAACACAGAACCTAACACCTCAAATTCTAAATGGCTCTGAGCGCTATGGGACTTAACATCTTAGGTCATCAGACCCCTAGAACTTAGAACTACTTAAACCTAACTAACCTACGAACATCACACACATCCATGCCCGAGGCAGGATTCGAACCTGCGACCGTAGCAGTCTCACGGTTCCGGACTAAAGCGCCTAGAACCGCACGGCCACCGCGCCCGGCTCCTCAAATTCTAAGCAACCTGAGAATCTGATAACGGAAGGTATGTCACGACATAACTTCAGACATTCTGAAAACTTGTGACAAGTATCCTAAATTCAGATATATAGCGCACTGCTAACGAAAGTGGATATACTCATTGTAAATACCCGTTATGTAAGTAATATATGGCTCGTGTCGCTATATTGCCTAATGCTGTCTCAGCAAAGGAATTCTCACGCCTAGAAATGATTAAAACGACGCTGCCACTGACAGCGTACAACTAGGAATTTGCATGAAATCAAGCATTGTGTTGTGGTTTTACTTCACTCTAGTGTAGCACATCAAACCAGTCATTCCTATGGGGATGCTACTGGAATTAATCACAAATTAATACCGTAAGTAATTTATTCTCAAGAAAATGTAGAGTGCAAAAAATTATATAAATAACAGGTATTCAATGTCGGTTTCTACCCTCCTTGTAATTTAAAGAGGGGCAGAACATATGTTTTCTTTTCAATAGATAGCAATACCCGCTTTTTGATGGACACTAAGTTGGCTGGTACTAGTAAGCAGTGAGAAACGAAAGACCTACACCCTGACAGGCACTTTCAGAACAAGTTCATGGGGCAAGCAAATGAAACTCAACACATTTACTGTGAGTGTTTTTTTTTCTCTCCGCCGAATCGGAATCCACTTATCACCCATTGAAGTAGGGACAACTGTTGTACTACAACACACAACCATACCCGAGGCAGGATTCGAACCTGCGACCGTAGCGGTCGCGCGGTTCCAGACTGTAGCGCCTAGAACCGCTCGGCCACTTCGGCCGGCAGTCCCAGTCCGGCACAAGTTTTTATCAGCCGATGGTTGTCCGCCACTAAACAAAGGAAAACGAAGAAAAAAAACAATAAAGCTGCCACTGCTGAACGTCCACTATCTTCCCCATGTTTGAGTGTAAATGACGCACACCAGTTGACGCTGGCTGTAGTAACAGTCCTCTGCTCGAGTGTTAAATTTGAAGATGGCCTAATTCCGCCAGAACCCTTTAATAACACGTAATAAAACATTATCTAGACTATATGAAGATGGTATCTGTTCTTTCGGACAGTGTGTGGATATTAAATTGGGAATGTGGGTCTCACGGGGAGCGTGCAAGGGATAAGCCCCTGCAGTCGCACTATTCTCTGTGCCCTCGGTGGCTCAGATGGATGCCAGCACCGTAGCTCAGCAATTCCGGTCAGAGGGATGCACGCCCTCTATAATAAAAAAAACTGAATAAAAGAATCAACGATCAACTTGAACTGATATCTTGTGGCGTTCGCCCAGACCAAACGCAAAGAACAATACCGAACAAAATGAAAAAAAAAGATGGATAGAGCGTCTGCCATGTAAGCAGGAGATCCCGGGTTTGAGTCCCGGTCGGGTCACACATTTTCAACTGTCCCCGTTGATGTATATCACCTCCTGTCGACAGCGTATGGCCTTGATTTAATTATCATTTCATCACCTAGACTGTTTTGTTGGCGAAATAAAAGAAAAAGAAAGACTTTTTCCAGTCACTTTTTTCCGCAGTTGCGCCATACCCTGAAGCTTGTTGTCTTTCACATCAGACGAAAAGTGGTATTCAGGAGACAGACTGTAGTACGCATATGGTTTAGTATGAGGCTGGTACGGAAACATCTTCCCCGCAGCGTTCTCAGCGCTGGCGACCGCGCTTTAGAGCCACCTAGAAGCGCCGGCTGTTGTGTGGGAGCCGTTTCTGTAGCAGCCAATGTCTGCAGTGGAATCCAGCGCGTGCCAGTTAGCACCGGGCCACACAGTTATACGATCCACATGTTGAAGGAAGAGTGGCCGTAGCAGATCAGTTCCTGCACAAGTGCCGGCCCTCTCTAAGCCCTGCCCGAACTACTCCCGCCTCCACTTCCCCGCCTGTACCCGACAATTTATCTACAATCTTCCATCCTTTCTTTTTGAACCATTTATGTACTTGTAGAACGCTTTACTTGTAATAAGCTCTATTTGCAATCCCATCATCGAGACTGAAGATCTGCATCGTAATAAATCATTATTCAGAGACTGGTCGATTCCTAACACCATCCTTTGACAGACTTGTATTGGTTTCGCTTTGTTTTCAACGAGACGATGAATAAATAAGTGCTTCGGCTATGACCAACTGCTTTCGTTTCTAATGCAGGCAGTGTTAGGTATATTACGTACTGAATCTTCATCTAAAACCAATACAATGTTTCTTCAAACTTTCTTCGTTATTTTCTGCGTCGGTAACCTTGAAATCTTTCTTAAGAATATCTTCCCCGTTTCCTCGGCGTCTCATTCTCCCTCGCTTAGCATTTTTTCCCTTCATATTTGCCAGGAAATCGTTACGTTTTTCCCCTTCATCTGATCAGTGGCTACGTTGCTTGCTTTCTCTTTAATTTCTTATCTGTTATATTCCCTAGAGCCACTTCACCATCGTCTATCTTGCTTCTAGCTGTTGTTAAATCTTTCACGTTATTTTAGTGTCACACACCATAAAATCGTTTAGACAAACTGTTTGTTTCAGGCGATACTAAATGTCTTGTTTACAAGTAGTTGTCATCTTTCTGTAATAAGACGCTTTGATATTGGAATCCTTTTTCGTATCTCCGTGTACTAACTATTGTCTATTGCAATTATAGTACTTAAGTCAGACAAGTTATCGACATGTATTTTATTTCTGAGGATTTGTTATTTTTTCCTTTTTCATTTACTGAGTGTCGTTCTTTTGGTGTTAAGTTTAAGCTAAATTTTTTGACTGTCATCAAAATTATTATTCATAGTAAGCCACTGCAGCAGTATTATCTGTAAATCATGTCTGTCTAGTACAGTTGTTCTCAACCAGGGATATTACCCCGTGAAGGGTAACATTGAATTTTCAGTGAGGTGAAAACAAAGGGGTTCAATTGTGTTTGTCACGAAACTAAATTTCCTTTTAAAATATTTTTACTATGAGCACTGTTTCATAATACTTATTACTCGTTACATGAGTTATGAATAATTACTTTTTTAAATAGTAGCTTTAATGCACGATATAGTGTGATTATTACAGCTTGTGAAACGAAAGCATGAATACAATATTTCTCCTACATTTCATACACTACACATGTAGTTTGTACCATTCATCTATGGCAGTAAAATTGGCACTTATGGGTCCGTGTTGTACATAGCTCCCGAAATAGACCAGAAATTAGAAATTTCTTCATTATACGCTTCACAATAGATAAAAGTAGTAACTGCCACCACAACACGGCAGTAACTATAAAAGGACTACTACGTTGCTATAGCGCCTACACAGTACTGCTACTACTATTATTATTATTAGCGGCAGTGT
This sequence comes from Schistocerca serialis cubense, assembly GCF_023864345.2. Lineage (NCBI taxonomy): Eukaryota > Metazoa > Arthropoda > Insecta > Orthoptera > Acrididae > Schistocerca > Schistocerca serialis. The sequence continues at coordinate 771,190,475 of NC_064641.1, read as the reverse complement.
TCAACTACAAAGCATTAACAGCCTGAAGTCTTCCAGTTTCTGCCAGTTCAAGAGTGTGGAATTCGGCAATCGACTGATTTACAAACATTAAGTCTACTGCACACATTTTAATTTGGTTGATTTTAAATTGGATTTAGGAGGGAGCTGTTTCAAGCTGTCGGAGAAAAAAGTATCACTAGTGAGAGAAGCAGGACGAAGGAAGCATGTGTTGTAACAACACTGACAGAAAGGGCGATGTGGGCCATGCATTCTTCAAATGGTTCAAATGGCTCTGAGCACTATGGGACTTAACTTCTAAGGTCATCAGTCCCCTAGAATTTAGAATTACTTAAACCTAACTAACCTAAGGACATCACACACATCCATGCCCGCGGCAGGATTCGAACCTGCGACCGTAGCGGTCGCGCGGTTACAGACTGTAGCGCTTACAACCGCTCGGCCACCCCGGCCGGCTTGCATTCTTCAGAAGCTGCTATCGGCTTAAGAGGGGCTAGGAAGAAATTTGCCGTTTTCTGCAGGGGTGGACATTTAGTGCCCTAAGAGAATGCAGGGCGAGTAGGTGATGGTTTTCAATGCTAGAGGCCAGAGACTCCTGTAGAGTGGGTAGTGCAGGCGGGAAGTTACACTCTGGTGGAATGGAGAAAAGTTCAGAAGAGTGTACTTAAGGAGGAATGTGCAGGGGCACAAACGATAGTCGCAAGCTGACTTCTCACGAATTTTCTCACAGGAAGTGAGGGGGCGCGCTTCCCATCGAAAAGCAGAGACGTGTATTTTATTGGCAGAGTTCTAAGGATGTAGGAGGGGAAATGGAAATTTCCAGAAAATCTTCGGAAAGGAGTATGAGCTTCAGATGACTGACTGGCAGATTCATGACCCATAGAGTGTGAGGTAATATTTTTGTAACAGCCACTGAGCGCAAACACAGACGCTGCTTGTACAGGGCGGAGTGGGATATGCCATGTAGAGGACAGAGTTGTTAATCTGTTTACTCGAGTGATGATTCCTTAGGTGCCTGTGGAGTCTGACATACACTGAAGTGCTTCTTTATGGGAGAATACTTGGTTCGAATTTCTGTTCATGGCTAGCGATTAAACGGAAATCTTAACCCGTGTTTTGTCTTGTAGTGAAGTAATTTCAGCCCTAGCACTATGTGGACGGCATATTGCTTCCACTTTGTAGGCAGAGAATTGGAGGTATGTCGCGTACATCATCTGCACAGCGGCCAACACCCCAACGACCCTACAACACACACCCACGCCCGAGGCAGGATTCGAACTTGCGACCGTAGCGGTTGCGCGGTTCCAGACTGTAGCGCCTAGAACCGCTCGGCCACCTCGGCCGGCGAACAGTAAGACAGAAGAAATCTGGTTTAAAGAAGTACAAATGGATATGAATGATTTGAACATTAAAAACATCAAATTGAACGTAGGGAAGAGAAGCTGCTTCTGAAGAACAAATACATACGACTGGCACACAAAACATGACAAACTAAGAAGTACGTCGTAACTGCAGAAGAACGAGTCGCCAGTCACTCCAAATGAAAATCTTTTGGGAAAGAAAGAAATTGTTGAGTGCTAAGATCTAAACTTATTCATTGTAGATTCTGTTGTATGTTTGATTTTAGTGTTCCAATGTGGGCACTGTGTAAATAAACAAATATTAGTGAAACCTGCATCGAAATCCCTACAGCAATTGTTGAGATTAGCCTACAAATACGTGGCAGTGGGCTTTAATTTTTAATACGTGGAGACGAAGAAGAAGAGATGTACAGACGTATAGATGCTGGTAATAATATTTTCATGTAGCGTAATGGTCTGGTGAAAGTATTCCATTTGGACGCTACTTCCGCGAACTGCGCATCCATAACCTACCATAGTAATGCATCTGGCGAAAGAGGACCTATAGTTTAACGTGGAATTCGAATGACGTGCATATCTGGCGAATCTCCATATCACTGAAAGGTGAATGCTAAGAAACAGACTGAAAAATCGGTGGTCCACCCAGGATTCGACCTTTCAGTTTCCAGGCGTGCACTTTACTCTAGGCCACCAGGCCCGACATAGATTCTGTTGGTGCTTCTCCCGCTAGATACCGCCTCCTCTGTAGCTGACCAGTTCATAGCTGCCGTCATTGCTACGGTTATGTTCCTCCAAACAGCAACTGAACAGCTAACAATACATAGATTTCACACTTATCATAGCTTAGCGGGAATAGATTATATACAAAAATCTTTGTATGAATCACTCTATCTTTAGTGAAAATCGTATCAGAGTCCTTACAGTGTTTATAGAGATTAAATTGAATATACAGACAGAAACAATGGCATGGTTTGGCTCAAATGGCTCTGAGCACTATGGGACTTAACATCTGAGGTCATCAGTCCCCCAGAGCTTAGAACTACTTAAACCTAACTAACCTAAGGACAACACGAACCTGCGACCGCAGCGGTCGCGCGGTTCCACACTGAAGCGCCTAGAACCGCTCGGCCACATGGGAGATTAATTTATAATACGTATAGATTTGAAGTATCAGAAACACAGCACATGCAGCCAGAGTGAAACACTGAGGACACAGGAGAGTTCCTTCGTTCTATCACATCGGTTTTCTGCCACGTTCCACACGATGAATAGAAGCGGAATTACATTGTATGGCCTTCGTGAACACTAAACGCTATACCACACTCAGCACTCAGTTACCACACTTCCCACATCTTCATACAGTCGAATGAAATTGCTAATATCAACAACGCACAAAGTAACTGATTTTTAGTTCGGCGGACTTAGCACATCGTGGACGCTCCCTGGTTCTAATGGTAATCACTGTCATTACTTGGCCTTGGTAGAACACATTCATTTATGCCGTGGTACGTTTAACTACAAATTTTATTTCATTCAATGCTGACATTTATTGTTTACTAGCTATCCAGGTTATCAATAGCCCATAAATATTTTTTAGCCGATGGCTGCCTCAGAGCCTGCTAAGAATCAACATTTCCATGACACTCCTAGCATCTTTTATGCAACCGTCAGTTAAGAAGAATTTATCGCCTCTTTGTAATGAGTAGACAATCGTAACCAGGATAGCCACTAAACCATTTATGTGTGCATCGACTTCAATAAACTTTATAGAAATTAGCAATTTGCTCGTTTTTAAACAGCCTGTTTTTGCATCTGATGGAGACAAAAGTATGCCAAATCTTTAATTTGCATGCACTAGTGCTTCGATCTTCATCTGTTAACTATCATCCTAAATTTTTCATAGTATTTCGCTAGCATATAAACAAACGTCTGTCATTTCGTTGCTGGCCACCAAAGTTCTAATAAATATTTTGAGTAAATAACAACGCAGTTCCTTTGACGACTTCTCACTGCAGCAATCGACTCTGACACAATAGAAACATAGCTTCAGGTGAAAATTTGGGGAGAAAGGCCTTAACCAAAAATAAGGTAGTTAAGAAGAATAGTATGTTCTAAACTACTTGTATTCTCTGCTGTCTGCACTATAAGAAAATGACTTAATATGGAAATGTAGCAACACTGAGAGCTATCAGCAGTTGATTCCTTTTGGGCCCTTAAGTACGAAGAAAAAAGGAAAAGCGTGGAAAACACAGAAGACTTAGACGGAAGGTGAGCTCGCACACTGATAATATCGGAAGATATTGTAAGTATTTACGAAATACATTCTCCAGCGAAATCTAGATGACAGGAATCGGAACAAATTAACTTTCTGTGATAAAATAATTCTTTAAGGACTTTTACATTCGTTTCCTCAAATGATTTGGGTTTTCGATGGCCACTTTTTAACTGAAAGTTATAATATAATATGCAGTAACATATTATACAGTAACAGAATTACTGTATAAATGAGAAAATATTATGAGAAGGAAAGTTGCTACTCACCATACAGCGGAGATGCTGAGTCGCAGATAGGCACAACAAAAAGACTCTCACAATTATAGCCTTCCGTCATTAAGGCCATCGTCAACAATAGACACACATACGCACACGCACACACTCTCACGCAAAACGCAACTGACACACACGACTACAGTCTCAGGCAACTTAAGCCACACTGGTGAAACCACACAGTTGCCTGAGACTGCAGTCGTGTTTGTGTGAGTTGCGTTTGCATGGGTGTGTGTCTGTTGTTGACGAAGGCCTTAATGGCCGAAAGCTATAATTGTGAGAGCCTTTTTGTAGTGCCTATCTGCGACTCAGCATCTCTGATATATGGTGAGAAGCAACTTACCTTCTCATAATATTGTTACATTCCATCCTGGATTTTCTATTGTTTGTATAAATGAGAAAACCTCTTATACCAGTGTCGCAAGTAATTTGTAAATAAACAAAGTCGAAATAATTTCAGAGCATTCTACATGGAATGATACGTAACACACATTAAACCTATTCGATCCAACTGCGTCACTTGATACCATGACCGTGATTTAACTATGAAACGTTTCGCTTTAAGACAGTGTAGCATATGAACACGTTTTCTTCGACTTAAGGAAATAACGAGCAGCATTTTTGAGTAGTGACTCAACCGACAGGGAACCAGACATGATTAAGATAATGAACGGAAGGATACCTTAATGAGAATAGACTGCTGGAGAAACACTTAGTTTTTCTGTCCTCCTAGATTTGATTAAACATATATGACACTGCCATAGAATATCTAATTTCAGCATATGATAATGAAGGAAATTTACTGTAATACAATCTTTTAAGGAATTCGTACATTCTGCTAAAACCTTAATTACCTCATACATGTTTATGAACGGTACTGATTAGATGTAGAGCTTCATGATCGTACCTATCTGCTGAACGTATAAATGGTACACAGGAGGGTCTGCTGAGCAGATTCCTGGAATGGACTACAACCTGTTGAACTCATCAAGTTGTTACTGGTAAATCAAAAAGTTGGATTTGTAGCATCATTGAATGGGGACTCAGAGTTCGATTTTTTGTCGACCCCAACATAGGAAATATCTCAAAAGTCGGACTCACGCTGTGTATGTAGCTTTAATAATTTGGTCGAGTGAAAACTTTTTCATTTGGCTTTGGGAGACAGTACAATGCTCTGAACAAATAGCGATATGGGGGCGTCTGTTTTCAAGTGTGGAGCGGCATCATGTTACAAGAACGAAGTGCTTTGCATGTTTTTCCTTGAGATATTGTGACAGTTGCCGTCTTTGGAGATCAAATGAGCGATCATATGCTCTTGTTGACTGGGAGACCGATAATTATTGCAAGAATTCTTAAAAAGCGCAGTTCGCTAACTAAATAGATCTCTTACAAAACGCTTGTCCGACTAACTATAGAGCGTTGTTTATAACTCTGAAACGCTTACGAAGTTGAATAAACATAAGATATAGAAGAGATTGAAAGAGGAGCTGTAGGACTATCGTGTATCAGTTTAGCCAGCATGAGAGTGTCACAAACCGCTCAATCAACTGCAACGACCGACGTCCCAAGACTCAACTACTGCTTCGTGGAAGGCCTTACTCTCAAATTTTTCGAGGCCAACTATCTAAAATGCATCGTTGAACTGCTTCCCGCAGCACATATCGTACGTCATGACCACTGCGCCGAAGCTGGAAAAATTCGGGCTTATACAAAACAGTAGCAACTGTATTTCTCCCCACGTACCATTTACACTGCCTGACAAAAATGTGAAGCACCCAGAACACATGATAGGATGTCAATGTAAGTTCGTACACATACGCACCATCGGAGAGTATGCAAATAATTTAGGGTTGCAATCTGTACGACAGGCGAAACGGCCACCGGAGTGGATTAGTGTTTTTCGTTCTTAGTGTTGTTAAAAGGCCTGGTGGGGCATATGAGGCGCGTGAACAGTGCCGGATTTCTAGTGGTCACTGTGAAGGATACAAAGATGCCGCGTAATCGTGTGAGACAGCGATATCAGCAACTGACAGAGTTTGAGAGGTGCGTCATTGTGGGTTTCCATTTCTCCGGCGGCTCGAATCGTGCAGTATCCTGATTTGTGAGGCATTCAGATGTAACAGTGTCTCCATGTTGGATTACTTCGTGACGTGAGACCAGGCATATGCGTTGCCAAGTCCCGATCGAACATGTCTGAGCACCACCAGAGAGGATCGCTCAAGCACATCGTAATCACTTCACACCTGCGCCTACCATCCGAGAACAAGTGATGGACTCCCTGAACGTACTGTGACATCCTGCACCACTGGTCGGGGACTAGCAGCAGCCAGGCGATGGAGTTACTGTCTGATGTGCAGGCTGTCGTTAATACCACTATAGAAACGACTGCATTTTGAGTGGTGCCATGGTGGGGAAGCATGGACTGCTGATTGTGTTCAGTGATTAATTTCGGGTTTGCACTATCCCGAATGACCATCGGTGGTGAGAATGGAGGCGACGTGGAGACTGGTCATCGAGGCCGGAATTCGAACTTAGTTCTCCCTCTCACTAGGAAGATGTAGTAACCTCTGTGCCACCCCGCCGCAGCGACTTCGCAGAATTGCACGCACTACACTAGCACGTTTCCCTCCTCAATCCAAATTCCCTCTCACGCCTCAGTCCACTTAGTATTCCACATAAACTCAAACAGCATTGCAAAGGAGCTCTAACTGTATTGGAATAACACCTCAGCATCGAACGAAAATTGGGATCTTGCCTGAAAATCACGAATAGGAGTTTTAATCAAAAGAGACTCAAGTTCGATAGCCGGCCTTGGCACAAATTTTCATTCGTCGCTTGAGTCTGCACATATACACTCCTGGAAATGGAAAAAAGAACACATTGACACCGGTGTGTCAGACCCACCATACTTGCTCCGGACACTGCGAGAGGGCTGTACAAGCAATGATCACACGCACGGCACAGCGGACACACCAGGAACCGCGGTGTTGGCCATCGAATGGCGCTAGCTGCGCAGCATTTGTGCACCGCCGCCGTCAGTGTCAGCCAGTTTGCCGTGGCATACGGAGCTCCATCGCAGTCTTTAACACTGGTAGCATGCCGCGACAGCGTGGACGTGAACCGTATGTGCAGTTGACGGACTTTGAGCGAGGGCGTATAGTGGGCATGCGGGAGGCCGGGTGGACGTACCGCCGAATTGCTCAACACGTGGGGCGTGAGGTCTCCACAATACATCGATGTTGTCGCCAGTGGTCGGCGGAAGGTGCACGTGCCCGTCGACCTGGGACCGGACCGCAGCGACGCACGGATGCACGCCAAGACCGTAGGATCCTACGCAGTGCCGTAGGGGACCGCACCGCCACTTCCCAGCAAATTAGGGACACTGTTGCTCCTGGGGTATCGGCGAGGACCATTCGCAACCGTCTCCATGAAGCTGGGCTACGGTCCCGCACACCGTTAGGCCGTCTTCCGCTCACGCCCCAACATCGTGCAGCCCGCCTCCAGTGGCGTCGCGACAGGCGTGAATGCAGGGACGAATGGAGACGTGTCGTCTTCAGCGATGAGAGTCGCTTCTGCCTTGGTGCCAATGATGGTCGTATGCGTGTTTGGCGCCGTGCAGGTGAGCGCCACAATCAGGACTGCATACGACCGAGGCACACAGGGCCAACACCCGGCATCATGGTGTGGGGAGCGATCTCCTACACTGGCCGCACACCACTGGTGATCGTCGAGGGGACACCGAATAGTGCACGGTACATCCAAACCGTCATCGAACCCATCGTTCTACCATTCCTAGACCGGCAAGGGAACTTGCTGTTCAAACAGGACAATGCACGTCCGCATGTATCCCGTGCCACCCAACGTGCTCTAGAAGGTGTAAGTCAACTACCCTGGCCAGCAAGATCTCCGGATCTGTCCCCCATTGAGCATGTTTGGGACTGGATGAAGCGTCGTCTCACGCGGTCTGCACGTCCAGCACGAACGCTGGTCCAACTGAGGCGCCAGGTGGAAATGGCATGGCAAGCCGTTCCACAGGACTACATCCAGCATCTCTACGATCGTCTCCATGGGAGAATAGCAGCCTGCATTGCTGCGAAAGTTGGATATACACTGTACTAGTGCCGACATTGTGCATGCTCTGTTGCCTGTGTTTATGTGCCTGTGGTTCTGTCAGTGTGATCATGTGATGTATCTGACCCCAGGAATGTGTCAATAAAGTTTCCCCTTCCTGGGACAATGAATTCACGGTGTTCCTATTTCAATTTCCAGGAGTGTACATGATACATGTTTGAGACTTGAAAAGGTCTCTTGGACCATATACGTGGGCTGGAACTTAAATAGTGGAAACTATTTATTTACAGCTCGTACAAAATAGGTACGTATTTCAAAGTTTTACTGACCTCCAATGTAGTGACAAGCATTGTGTATAACCCGTTGCCAGCGATGTTAAAGTCGTAGGATACTCTTAGTAGTGCCAATTGTGTTGACAGTTCGAGCGGCGCGGTCTATCGCAAGACGAATTTGTAGCAGTCATGAAGCGAATGCCGTGAAGTGTTTCCTTCAGTCTAGAAATCGAGTTGAACTCATGATGGCTTAAGTCAGGAGAGTGCTGTAGGCGGTATAGCACTTAGAAGCCCCATCAGTCAAACAAATCAGTAACAGCTTGCACTGTACGTGCATTGTCCTGCAAAATGATGGTCAGGCCCTGTAAAAAGTGTCGTCACTTCTGTCTCCATGCTGTTCATTTTTGGAACACAACCTACGACCAGCTGAGAGGCAGAAGTGATGGCACTTTCTGCAGAACTTGACCATCATTTTGCAGGACAATGCTCAAGCACGTACAGTGCAAGCTGTTACTGATTTGTTTGACTGATGGGGCTGCTAAGTGCTGTACCACCTACTGCACTACCCTGACTTGAGGCCTCGTCAGTTCAAGTTGATTTCTAAACTGATGAAAACACTTCACGGCATTCGCTTCAGAACTGCTACAAAATCATCGGGCAATAGACAGCGCCGCTCGAACTGTCAACACAACCGGCACTGCTAAGAGTATCCTACGACTTCCACACCGGCGGCAACGGGCTATACACAATGCTGGTGACTACTTTGAAGGTCAGTAAAACTTTGAAACACCTATCTATTTTGTACGAGCTGTAAATAAATAGTTGCAACTATTAAAGTTCCAACCCTCGTAGTTTCGTTAGATACCCTTAAGACAACTCCCACATGCTGCAGGCAAAAGGGAAAACTTGCACGAAGGAAATAATCATTTTTGACATGGTGGCTAAAGCTGTCATTTAAGGTTGCCCAGCCAGTAGTTCCACGCGCCGGGTAATACAATGAGGTGAGAAAAGTCATGAAATAGCGATATGCACATATACAGATGGTAGCAGTATCACGCACACGAGGTATAAAAGCGCACGGCATTCGCAGAGCTGCCATTTGAACTAAGGTGACTTGTGTGAAAAAGTTTTCGACGTTATGAAGGCCGCACGACGGAAATTAACAGATTTTGGGCGCGAACGGTAGTTGGAGCTAGATGTATGGGACGTTGCATTTCGGATAGCATTAGGGAGTTCAATATTTCGAGATCACAGTGTCAACAGTGCGCTGAGAATACCAGACTTAAGGCATTACCTCTCACCACGGTCAACGCAGTGTCCGACAGCCTTCACTTAACGACCGAGAGCAGTGGCGTTTGCGTAGAGCTGTCAGCGCTAATACACAAGCAACACTGCTTGAAATAACGACAGAAATCAGTGTCCAGCCTGCCACTCTGACCGAGCGGTTCTAGGTGCTTCAGTCCGGAGCCACGCGGCTGCTACGGTCGAAGTTTGAAATCCTGCCTCGGGCATAGATGTTTGTGATGTCCTTAACTTAGTTAGGTTGAAGTAGTTCTAAGTCTAGGGGACTGATGACCTCAGATGTTGAGTCCCATAGTGCTTGGAGCCATTTGAACCATTCGAAATCAGTGTGGAAAGTACGACAAACGCAAGTGTCTGTTAGGACAGTGCGGCAAAATTTGGCGTCAATGGGCTATGGCTCTTGACCATATCTATTGGACGCTAGACGACTGGAAAACCGTAGCCTGATCAGATGAGACCCGATTTCAGTTGGTAAGAGCTGATGGTAGGGTTCGAGTGTGGCGCAGACCCCACGATTCCATGGACCCATGTTATCAACAAGGCACTGTGCAACGTGATGGTGGCCTGTAGTCCACCTGAAGAGATCGTTTACTGGAAATGGTTATGGTCACCAACTTGGAGACCATTTGCAGCCATTCACGAATTTCATGTCAATGTCTTATTGTTCGCGAATGGTTTGAAGAACATTCTGGACAATCTGACGGTTTTAGGCGCTTCAGTGTGGTACCACGCGACTGCTACGGTCGCAGGTTCGAATCCTGCCTCAGGCATGGATGTGTGTGATATCCTTAGGTTAATCAGGTTTAAGTAGTTCTAAGTTCTAGGTAACTGATGACCTCAGATGTTAAGTCCCATAGCGCTCAGAGCCATTTGAACCATTTTTTTGGACAATCCGAGCGAATGATTTGGCCACCCAGAACGCCCGATATCAATCCTATCGCATGTTTATGGGATATAACAGATGGATCAGTTCGTTCACAAAATCTTATACCGGCAACACTTCTGCAATAATGGTTGGTTCAAATGGCTCTGAGCACTATGGGACTTAACATCTGTGGTCATCAGTCCCCTAGAACTTAGAACTACTTAAACCTAACTAACCTAAGGACATCACACACATCCATGCCCGAGGCAGGATTCGAACCTGCGACCTTAGCGGTCACGCGGTTCCACTGCAATAATGGACGGCTATAGAGACAGCATGGTTCAATATTTCTGCATGGGACTCCCAAGGACTTGTTGAGTCCATGCCACGTCGTGTTGTTGCACTACCCTGGGCCTAAGGAGGTCCGACACTATATTAGGAGGAATCCCATGACATTTGTCACCTCAGTGTACATCGCATAATATGTCTCCATTCACGGATTTCATGTCAATGTCTTATTGTTCGCGAATGGTTTGACAAACATTCTGGACAATCTGACGGTACTGTTACCGACGACTGTGCCGCTAAAGCGGAGTTATTGAACGCAGTTTTCCGAAATTCCTTTACCAGGGAAGGCGAATGGAATATTCCAGAATCTGAAACACGAACAGCTGCTAGCATGAGTTTCTTAGAAGTATATACCTTAGAGGTTGCGAAGCAACTCAAATCGCTTGATACGGACAAGTCTTCAGGTCCAGATTGTATACCGATTAGGTTCCTTTCAGATTACGCTGATACAATAGCTCCCTACTTAGCAATCGTATACAACCGCTCGCTCACCGATAGATCTGTACCTACAGATTGGAAAATTGTGCAGGTCGCACCAGTGTTTAAGAAGGGTAGTAGGAGTAATCCATCGAACTACAGACCTATATCATTGACGTCGGTTTGTAGTAGGGTTCTGGAGCATATACTGTATTCAGACATTATGAATCACCTCGAAGGGAATGATCTATTGATACGTAATCAGCATGGTTTCAGAAAACATCGTTCTTGTGCAACGCAGCTATATCTCTATTCGCACGAAGTAATGGCCGCTATCGACAGAGGATCTCAAGTTGATTCCGTATTTCTAGATTTCCGGAAAGCTTTTGACACCGTTCCTCGCAAGCGACTTCTAATCAAGCTGCGGGCCTAGGGGGTATCGTCTCAGTTGTACGACTGGATTCGTGATTTCCTGCCAGGAAGGTCGCAGTTCGTAGTAATAGACGGCAAATCATCGAGTAAAATTGAAGTGATATCAGGTGTTCCCCAGGGAAGCGTCCTGGGACCTCTGCTGTTCCTGATCTATATAAATGACCTGGGTGACAATCTGAGCAGTTCTCTTAGGTTGTTCGCAGATGATGCTGTAATTTACCATCTAGTAAGGTCATCCGAAGACCAGTATCAGTTGCAAAGCGATTTAGAAAAGATTGCTGTATGGTGTGGCTGGTGGCAGTTGAGGCTAAATAATTAAAAGTGTGAGGTGATCCACGTGAGTTCCAAAAGAAATCCGTTGGAATTCGATTAGTCGATAAATAGTACAATTCTCAAGGCTGTCAATTCAACTAAGTACCTGGGTGTAAAAATTACGAACAACTTCAGTTGGAAAGACCACACAGATAATACTGTGGGGAAGGCGAGCCGAAGATTGTGTTTCATTGGCAGGACACTTAGAAGATGCAACAAGTCCACTAAAGAGACAGCTTACACTACACTCGTTCGTCCTCTGTTAGAATATTGCTGTGCGGTGTGGGATCCTTACCAAGTGGGATTGACGGAGGACATCGAAAGGGTGCAGAAAAGGACAGCTCGTTTTGTATTATCACGTAAATGGGGAGAGAGTGTGGCAGATATGATACGCGAGTTGGGATGGAAGTCATTAAAGCAAAGACGTTTTTCGTCGCGGCGAGATCTACAGGGCTATTACAAATGATTGAAGCGATTTCATAAATTCACTGTAGCTCCATTCATTGACATATGGTCACGACACACTACAGATACGTAGAAAAACTCATAAAGTTTTGTTCGGCTGAAGCCGCACTTCAGGTTTCTGCCGCCAGAGCGCTCGAGAGCGCAGCGAGACAAAATGGCGACAAGAGCCGAGAAAGCGTATGTCGTGCTTGAAATGCACTCACATCAGTCAGTCATAACAGTGCAACGACACTTCAGGACGAAGTTCAACAAAGATCCACCAACTGCTAACTCCATTTGGCGATGGTATGCGCAGTTGAAAGCTTCGGGATGCCTCTGTAAGGGGAAATCAACGGGTCGGCCTGCAGTGAGCGAAGAAATGGTTGAACGCGTGCGGGCAAGTTTCACGCGTAGCCCGCGGAAGTCGACGAATAAAGGAAGCAGGGAGCTAACCGTACCACAGGATGGTGCTCCACCGCACTTCCATCATGATGTTCGGCATTTCTTAAACAGGAGATTGGAAAACCGATGGATCGGTCGTGGTGGAGATCATGATCAGCAATTCATGTCATGGCCTCCACGCTCTCCCAACTTAACCCCATGCAATTTCTTTCTGTGGGGTTATGCGAAAGATTCAGTGTTTAAACCTCCTCTACCAAGAAACGTGCCAGAACTGCGAGCTCGCATCAACGATGCTTTCGAACTCATTAATGGGGACATGCTGCGCTGAGTGTGGGAGGAACTTGATTATCGGCTTGATGTCTGCCGAATCACTAAAGGGGCACATATCGAACATTTGTGAATGCCTAAAAAAACTTTTTGAGTTTTTGTATGTGTGTGCAAAGCATTGTGAAAATATCACAAATAATAAAGTTATTGTAGAGCTGTGAACTCGCTTCAATCATTTGTAATAACCCTGTATTTACGAAATTTCAGTCACCAACTTTCTCTTCCGAATGCGAAAATATTTTGTTGGACCCAACCTACATAGGTAGGAATGGTCAATATAAGAGAAATCATAGCTCGAACAGAAAGGTTTAGGTGTTCGTTTTTCCCGCGCACTGTTTGGGAGCGGAATGGTATAGAGATAGTATGATTGTGGTTCGATGAACCCTCTGCCAAGCACTTAAATGTGAATTGCAGAGTAATCATGTAGATGTAGGTGTAGATGTAGACGGTTCTAGGCGCTTCAGTCTCGAACTGCGCGACTGCTACGGTCGCAGGTTCGAATCCTGCTTCGGGCATGGATGTGTGTGATGTCTCTATAGCAGCGTGACAGCGTCGCATAAATTCCTGCGGCGGCAACGAATGAGACTATACGCGACTCTACGATCTCTCTGAGGAAGAGAAGAACGGACGTTTCAAGATTTAGACGAGGTGTTTGGCGTCACTCTCTTTCCTGCCAACCGGTGAGTGTCCTACTAGTGCGGAAGGAGAAACTGCGCTCGGAGTGGATAAAGAGGAGGGGAAGGCGAGCGCCTAATGCCGGCGGTGTCAGTGTGCCGGGCTGGCGCCGGTCGGCGGGATTCCGGTTGCGGGCCGTAGGCCGCTGTCTGGTGGCTGCGGTCGACGTAACCCTAGCCGCGCTCTGCTCTTTCTCTTCGCCTCTGCTCGCGCCCGGACGGCGCCTGCTCGCCTGCGGCGGTCAGCAGTGGCGCCAGCAGCTGCCGGAACGTGCGAGTCCGGAATCCGACACCGCTCGGAAACGGCCGTGGCGCCACCGCGCCACGCCCTCCGCGCTGGCCAATTAACGGATGTGGGCCAGTGTTACGTTCCTGCGTGGCACCTCCGTGTTTACAGTTACCTCATCTCCAGGGAAGAAGGGGTGCCGGCCGCCCACTGCTTCTGGCGTCTGCGAGGGTGCGCTCGTAGCTAATCTCACCGTCTACTCCACAGAACATCAAGATACACTGAAGAACCCAAGGAACTGGTAGAGGAAAGATGCCTATTATGCGATAGTTCCCTAATATGAGACACCCCAAATGTGGTCATGTTAGGGGTTGCACTCTGGTGGAGAGTTTCTTAAACACGTCTGTTGCGTGCCAGACGACGACACAGCTAGTAGGACGCCATAGTTGTGCCGGACACAGTAGGCAGAGGTTGATACAAAATTTCTTGAAACTGCCTGGCAGAGTAAAACTGTGTGCCCGATCGAGACTCGAACTCGGGACCGAGTTCGCAGGAGAGCTTCTCTAAAGTTTGGAAGGTAGGAGACGAGATACTGGCAGAAGTAAAGCTGTAAGTACCGGGCGTGAGTCGTGCTTCGGTAGCTCAGATGACAGAGCACTTGCCCGCGAAAGGCAAAGGTCCTGAGTTCGAGTCTCGATCGGGCACACAGTTTTAATCTGCCAGGAAGTTTCATATCAGCGCACACTCCGCTGCAGAGTGAAAATCTCATTCTGTACAAAATTTCTTGTGTTTGGAGTTTTTGCGACATCGGTGTTAAGACCATATTTCAGCTTAAAGGAGAGTGGATATTACTGCACTCTTTTATTGTCGTTATTTCTGACGGTATTACCTATAATTATTGACAAATAGGTTCATTTTCCAACGAACGTTGTTAGCAAGAGCGTGATTCTTTTCGTAAGATGGCGAAATTCCTAATACGTGATAGTATGGGGATCCAAATACACGACAGTGTCGCATATTACGATACCTGTCGCAGAACCGCCTGGAGATAGTCAAATAGGTCAAATATCGCGTTCGTGCTCTCCTGCGCTACTAACTCCTTATGTGAAGCAATTGCTAGAATCTAAGCAGAAGAAATCAGAGGCTGAAGCTAAGAAAGCAGCCAGAAAGTTATTTGGGGAGAAGAGTGGGAAAACTTCAAATCGTAGACCTAAAGCAGAAGAATCGTCTAGTGACTCGGCATCCGATGTCCTTCTTGATGACAGTGGGGATTCAGACAGCAGTAATGACGATGACGCAGAGTGCCTGTTCCGTACTGGGCGCTTTTCTGGAGACAAACACGGGGAGAAATGTTATCGCTGGGCTCACGAAGATTGCGGTGACACAGAAGACAATTTTGTTTGCCCCGGTTGTCGTAAATATAAACCTAAGTAGTGTGAAATGAATGAACATGTAAAAATTGTATGTTCATATGTCATTATTCTGTAATAAAATAATTAAAGCAAAATATTATTACTGTCTCATATTAAGAAATCTTGATCACATTTCTACGAAATGCCTTGTTTGTGAAGATTTAATAACTACTCTGAAGTATTATTTATTATTGCAAATACGATAATTGTATGATAAAATTAAATAATGCAATATATTATTACCATCATAAAAAATACAATTGCACTTACTTTTAGGTCTTTCAAATGGGTTTACAAAAGTGTGTCTCATATTAGGCGCCTTTCCTCAACACCTGCCTCATATCGTGTAGAGTCCCCGCGAGCACGCAGAAGTGCCACAACACGACGTGGCATGGACTCGACTAGTGTCTGAAGTAACGCTGGAGGGAACTGACACCACGAATTCTGCAGGATTGTCCATAAATCCTTAAGAGTGCTAGAGCATGGCGATCTCTTCTGAACAGCACGTTGCTAAACATCCCACATATGTTCAATAATGTTCATGTCTTGGGAGTTTGGTGACCAGCAGGAGTATTTAAACTCAGAATAGTGTTCCTGGAAGTGCGTGGTGTCACATTGTCCTACTGAAATTGCCCAAGTGCGTCGGAAGGCACAATGTACACGAATTGATTGCAGGTGATCACACAGGCTGCTTACGTACGTGTCACCTGTCAGAGTTGTATCTAGACGTATCAGGGGTCCCATATCACTCAAACTGCACACGCCCCACACCAGCTTGAACAGTGCCGTGGCCCGCATCTCGTGGTCGTGCGGTAGCGTTCTCGCTTCCCACGCCCGGGTTCCCGGGTTCGATTCCCGGCGGGGTCAGGGATTTTCTCTGCCTCGTGATGGCTGGGTGTTGTGTGCTGTCCTTAGGTTAGTTAGGTTTCAGTAGTTCTAAGTTCTAGGGGACTTATGACCACAGCAGTTGAGTCCCATAGTGCTCAGAGCCATTTGAACCATATTTTTGAACAGTGCCGTGCTGACGTGCATGGGCAATGGATTCATGAGATTGTTGTCTCCGTACCCGTACACGTCCCATCAGACAACATATTTCCAGTCATCAACAGTTCCAGTGTAGGTGTTGACGGGCCCAGGCGAGGAGTAAAGATTTGTCTCGTGCAGTTATCAAGGACACATGAGTGGACCTTTGGTTCCAAAAGCCCGTATCAATGATGTTTCGTTGAATGGTTCGCACGCTAACACTTGTTGATGGCGCAATACTGAAATCTAAAAAATGGTTCAAATGGCTCTGAGAACTATGGGACTTAACATCTTAGGTCATCAGTCCCCTAGAGCTTAGAACTAATTAAATCTAACTAACCTAAGGACATCACACACATCCGTGCCCGAGGCAGGATTCGAACCTGCGACCGCAGCAGTCCCACGGTTCCGGACTGCAGCGCCTAGAACCGCACGGCCACCGCGGCCGGCTACTGAAATCTGCAGCAGTTTGCGGAACGGTTGCACTTCCGTCACCGTGAACGATTCTCTTCAGTCGTCGTTGGTCCCGTTCTTGCAGGAACATTTTCTGGCCAATGTGATGTCGGAGATTAGATGTTTTACCGGATTCGTGACATTCACGGTACACTCGTGAAATGGTGGTACGGTAAAATCCCCACTTCATCGCTACCTCGGAAGCACTGTGTCCCATCGATCGTGCGCTGATTATAACACCACGTTAAAACTCACTTAAATCTTGATAACCAGCCATTGTAGCAGCGGTAACCGATCTGCGCCACACACTTGTTGTCTTATATTGGCGTTGCCGACCGCAGCCCCGTATTCTGCCTGTTTACATATCTCTGTATTTGAATACGCGTACCTGTACCAGTTTCTTCAGCGCTTCAGTGTATGTACAACAGTTTGAAGTGCAAGGCCCGTGTTACGACACGTAGTGGCAGTGAACTTTGAATACGAGATATATTGCGTTGAAACCGTATTATTGCTTTCCGAAATACTAGTACTGGATGACAGTATTTTTATTTATACTTTGGAGTTTGCGTGACAGTCTAGTGGAAAAGTGAATTTATTTGTAAAACCCAATATTGCAATTTCAGCCGTGTAGCTGTTATTAGGTTCAAAAATGGCTCTGAGCACTATGGGACTTAACATCTACGGTCATCAGTCCCCTATAACTTAGAACTACTTAAACCTAACTAACCTGAGGACATCACACAACACCCAGCCATCACGAGGCAGAGAAAATCCCTGACCCCGCCGGGAATCGAACCCGGGAATCCGAGCGTGGGAAGCGAGAATGCTACCGCACGTGTTATTAGGTGGAAATAACTTTCCTAATTACAACGATCTTGGGCGTATTGCACTTTTTGAATTGCAACGTAAATATGTTGCTCGTATTCTGCTCAATTTTTGGTCTTATCCATATTGCTGAGCTGAGTAAATGATTCCATATTTGTTTTTGTTTCCCGAGAACAGAAATTGGTATCGTCGCATGCTATTCCGTGGACTCTACGAATCTGGGTGTGAACTGTTGAGTTAAATGCACTATAAGTTTACTGCTCCTGTTCCACTTTGTTTTTGTTACCGTCATGTTTTCGTACTGTCGCATTTAATAGAGACTTCCGAGATTTTCATTGACTTCTGCTAAAATGTAGTGTTTGCAGTACATGTTAATAAAGTGTGAAAACATTTACGTAACTTCTGTTGCATTGTTCTGCATTTCCAAGGATGAATGCGCTAGTCACCAAGACTACAAAGCATAACGCCTACTCATCTACACCTGCATTCATACTCTGGAATACACTGTGAAATGCATGGCACTTAGTAGCAAGAAGAAACACCATTCAAAGCGGAATTACATACTCATTCTGTGGGGAGATACAATAAAGCTGAATACCAATACTGTTAAAACCTGTTAACATGCAACTCTCCACTAAATGCTAGAAAATACAGGAAACGGATGTAGACAAAAATAACGCAGAATACGAGCATATACTTACAATGCACTTAGATCGTGCAGTTCACATTCAGATCTTGGTGGTAAGATCCTAAGAGACGAAACTGCTTAGGTCATCGGTCCCTAGTCTTACATACTACCTAGTCTAAGGACAACACATACACCTATTCCCGAGGGAGGATTCGAACCTGCCACGGGGGAGCCGCGCGAACCGTGGCAAGGCGCACTCATTGGTACTTCTCCGGAGGTATGTGACACCAGAAGTCTATGCAGAGACCACGTAATTCCCGGAAATTACGAGCCAGTGTTTGTGGGCGGGGAGCTAGCGCGCGTAGCGTCCTTGACCTGTTCCGTCGGATACACGTAGGTGACACCGATGGTTATCCTGCTGAAAAATGCCATCGCCGTCTGGGTAGACATCAAGCGTGAAGGGTTGCAGGTGGTTTGGAATAATGTCCACGTACTCCACAGCTGCCATGGTGCTTCGATTACTGCCACAGGTCCCACAGAATCCCCTATGACTGTCCCGCGTAGCACAATACTGCCCGTATCGTCCAGCGTCCGTCGCGGGGTGCATGTTTCGAGCAGCTGTTCTCCCGAATCACGGTATACCCGGACACGACCATCGACCTGTTGTAACAAAAAGGTGACACGGTTCCGTTGCCGCACGCTCCAGTTTCGATGATCCCGTACCGACTACAATCTTAAGGCGAGTCGTTCATTAAAAACATACACTACTTAAAAGATGCATCAAATCAATCAAATTTTGCACCATACTTTACAAGAAATTAACACAATTTACTGTTAAGTTCATTTTTTATGGAATTTAAAAATTTTATTTTCAAAAAAATATACGTACTTTTTTCACAGAAACTGTTCAACAGATTTCTACAAAATTTTCTCTGTTCAGTCCCTTTGCATAAGGTAAGCTTCTCTCATGCGGTTTTTTAAATAGCCTATATGGAATAGGAGAGTTTCTATAATTTTTAATTATAATGCTATAAATATAATACAAATTCATGCAAAATCTCAAGTCCTTTTCCCGGTATCTCAGCTCGCACTCAGAGTTTCAAAACTTGAGGCAACATTTATTGGATTTATAGAAATGATTGTACAAAATTTCATAGTTCTAGCCTTCGTAGATACTAAGAGAAAGGTACATAAACATCATAAACGTAATTTTTGGGGAAATGCAATTAGAAGTTAAACCTAAGGTTTTTTATGTTACCTCTTTAGAAGGCCCCAGATTTGTATTCAGGGTCCTCTTTCCTTTCAAGACTTCTCTTGTCGTTTCTTGTTTTCTGCCTTCTTTCCTTTACTAGGTCTTCAAGTGGCTTTTCAGCTGCAGAGAGGTGCTGTAAATCTATTTTTCTCAAGATGTCTTCAGTGAAATTTCCTATCTTAAAGCCCATTCTCTCTAACATCTCTATCTCTCCTACCTTCCCATCATTAAAGAACTGCATTGCCATAGAACACTTGCGTAATCTCCGTCAGTAGCACAAGGCAAAACAAGAATTGCTTCTTCATAAACAAAGCAGCTTGTTTGTTGTTGTTTCTAAGACACCGAAGAGAGTCATAGATGATATATAAAACCAAAGAGTGTATATCACAGGCTTCTGGTTGTATCCCGTGCAAGTCTCCTTGAAAGTAACCCACGGAATCGTTGTTCACCGAGCTAGTATTGAAGTGTCGCTTCAAAAAGTGGACGTTACAGGAAGATCGCGTCACACATTTAGTTATATTTCAGGCATGCTACACTATGTTGTCCGGACACCCCCAAAACCATACGTTTTTCATATTAGGTGCAGCGTGCTGCCACCTACTGCCAGGTACTCCATATCAGCGACCTCAGTAGTCATTAGACATCGTGAGAGAGCAGAATGGGAAACTCCGCGGAACTCACGGACCTCGAACGTGGTCAGGTGATTGGATGTCACTTGTGTCATACGTCTGTACCCGAGATTTTCACACTCCGAAACATCCTTAGGCCCTCTGTTTCCGATGTTATAGTGAAGTGTAGCTCCAATCAGGTATCAGCTTTACCCTCTGCTCTGGCCCTATGAAGCCGCTACTCTCCTTATCCTACGATGCCGTCTATCTTCATGCGTTCTACGTCTACATCTACATTCATTCCCTGCAAGCCACCGTACGTTACGTGGCGGAGGGTACCCTGTACCACTCCTAGTCATTGCATTTCCTGTTCCACTCACAGACAGAGAGAGGGAAAACCGAATGTATACTGCGTATTTCTTGAATCTTACCTTCGCGAGTCTTAAGCGGCAGTAGAATCGTTCTGCTGTCGCCTTCAAATACCGGTTCTCTAAATTTTTTCAATAGTGCTCCTGGAAAATAACGTCACTATAGCGCGAGAGATTCCCATTTTAGTTCCCGAAGCATCACCGCAACACTTTTTATTGTTCGAACCTACCGGTAACAAATTTAGCAGCCCGCCTCTGAATTGCTTAGACGTCTTCCTTTAATCAGACCTGGCACGGATCCCAAACGTTCGAGCAGCACTCAAGAACAGGTCGAACCAGCGTCCTCCATGCTGTTTGCGTTACAGATAAATCACACTTTCCTGAAACTTCCGAATAGACGTAAGTCGACCATTAGCCTTCCCTAATACAATCTTCGCATGCGCGTCCCATTTCATACTACCGCTTTGGAACGTTACGCCCAGATTTAAGAACTGTGATTGTGTCAAGCAAGAAACTGCTAATACTGTATCCCAATATTAAGTGTTTGTTTTTCCTCCCTATCCGCATTTACTTACATTTTTCTGCATTTAGGGTTAGATACCAGTTATCACAAAAAATAGAGATTTCGTCTGTCATCTAGTATCCTCTTACAGCCACTCAACTTCGACACACTGCTGTCACACTTCCCTTGGCCGTCTTGACGTTACCCTCACCTCTGATGAACACTCGCTGTCGAGGACAACATTATTTAACTAGTCTCCGAGTCATTCACATATGTGGAAATCTATTCCATACGCTCGTACCTTCGTTAAAAGTATGCAGTGAGGCACCGTGTCAAATGCTTTCCGGAAATCATACATGCCCATACAACCTTGGGCTACTTTGTACAATTAAATTTAGGATCAAAGTTTTCATTAACCGTTTACAAATGCCGTCTGACGTTATCAGCGTCTTGCATCCTGATGCATAATTCAAGCAACCAAGCTGTCTGTCTGCATTCAGTCTGCCAATAAAGTCTCTGTCCCTTAATGAGTGTATAAAACGTAGGTTTCGTGATCAAAGTAATATTTATGACTGCGTAAATTAGAAATATTACATTACGAAGTTACAAAGTTTTCGAGTCTGTATTGCACGAATTTCCATAATAGCATATTAGCGATCTGTATTTAAATTCGGTGAATGCTTATGAATATATTAAGCTGCAAAATAAACGACTCCTACAATTTTTAACAGCGCTTTGTCACGAAAGCACGTCCTTCCTGACGTCCGCGCGCTTTAGGCCTTCGTGACGCACGCAATATCTCTACGAGACACAAATCAGTCATTGTCGGCAATTTAACTGTTAATCGGCTGAGCTGGATCAGCTTTTTGCATTATATACAAGGGCGTTTCGAATGACTCCATAAGACCATATCTCCTACACGAATGAAGGCAGAAGCTTTGAGTAAATTTTGACTTAATATAGGATTGCAAAATTTTTATTTTCAAAAGAACCATCCGATTTTAGAAGGCTATGTCTTATACATGCATGCACATACATCCATGGGGTTCTTTTTACAATTACGGTTATGATCGAAGTTTTCATTTACCGTCCACAAATGTTTAAGGCGTTCTCCACGGAAACCGCGATAAACATACAAACAATAATCAGCCTCATCCTACATTTTTGCGAGTACGCCTCGTGTCGTTTCTTTCAATGCTGCAGCGTGTGACGTCAGGGTTCACCTAAAGTTGTCAAAAGTGTGTTACATAGACCGCGTGTTACACAAACATTCGTCAAATCACATACTTTGAGAACAGGCGGTCTTGCAGACCAGTGACCTAACGGGTAATCAATCGTCAAAGCCGTACACTGCTATGAAGTGATTTTATTTCCAGTTACCAAATCGGTGTTACTCCATCCGGTTGAAAAAAGAAATTCTCGACCTGTTCTCGCAATTGTGGAAAAAAACAGGTATCCAACTTATCAAGGTACGAGATTCCTTTGAATCTCTCTTCCCCAAGAAAGAACGCTTCTTAGATCCCTTTTCGAGAAACGCACAAAACTCAAGTAGCATTGGAGACTCGTTCCCGTGCTGGACGATCTTATGTGGGTGCTGACTTCCTCATGTTCTTACGTTGTAGCGGTTCACTTTTCCATTCGCATAGAACGTAACCTCATCGCTGAACACTCACTTAACGCGAAAGTAAATTTTTGTCTTCGATTGCCAAGCCCAGAATGAATTCACAAAGCTGTACACGTTGTTGTTCATCATCTTCATGAAGAACTTGTATCAATTGAGCCCTTTATGATTTCAGACACAGACATATTTTCAACACAAGTTAGATTAGAGTTGTAAAACTATCATAAGCTACCGTACACTATCGTAAGTAAGCGGGAACCACGGTAGTTTCCCTGGTAGGTTTGGTCAGTTAAGTTCGTAACCGCATTACCTATGCATTAGGTGTGTTGCACATCTATTGGGCATTATCTCATTTCGATCACTTTCTTTGCATATGCGATCAGTGTCTTACTACAATACTCTAGAAACCTGAAGCGTTGATCCATCTAGAAATTGAGTGAGAAGTTACAGAGAGGGCTGTGTAACCTACGGAACGTTTTTGATCTACATAGTTATCCTCCGGTCTCTTCTTAAGAATAAACGATGCTTACAGAAAAAATGAAATCTTCAAAGTTTAATTGAGGTTTTATACGAAAATTGTTGATTTGTAATATGAAACAGGAGGATGTTGTAGTAAAAATATTTAAAATGTAAATATTTATCATATAGCGCAAGAAAACGCAATTTCCTTAAAAAAAATGTTAAAATCTAAAGAAAAACGCAGAACAAAAAGGTATCAAACATCGATTCAGTACTTCATCGAGATTATATAGAACATGTTTCCGTTATTGCTAAACAACTTTCGTCCTTATCAATAATAACAGGAAACTCTTGCCTTTGAGCAAGAAGAATAACGTTCTATTGAATATAAAATAGCAACAATAATTACATATATATTTTTTGTTTGTGCCTGTAAACTGTACCTGCATCAAAATTGATTGCTTTGGTTACATAAAAGCGGAGAAGTTGCGTGATTAACTAATTTTTATTACTTAGAAAATTGAATTTATATTTTTAAGGATATTTTGGCTCTAAGCACTAAGGTACTTAACATATGAGGTCATCAGTCCCCTATACTTAGAACTACTTAAACGTCACTAACCTAATGACACCACATTCATCCATGCCCGAGGCAGGATTCGAACCTGCGACCGTAGCAGCAGCGTGGTTGTGAACTGAAGCGCCTAGAACCGCTCGGCCACAGGGCCGGCTGTAAGGATATAAAAACACACAATGGACTAACGCTTATGTGCAAAAAAAAAAGAGAGAAAGGAAAGAGGAGTCACTGACTCCCAGTTTCTTCTCACACACATCCATTTACGTTTTTCTCCTACCTATGCTAGCAGTACCGCCGCTAATTCTAGCATTTACTATGTCATTTATGTACTGTGCCCAAATTACCCTCGAGTGAAGTGGAGCAGTGGTTAGCACACTGGACTCGCATTCGGGGGGACAACGGTTCAAAACCCACGTCCGGCCATCCTGATTTAGGTTCTCCGTCATTGCCATAAAGCGCTTCAGGCAAATGCCGGGATGGTTCCTTCGAAATGACACTGCCGACTTCCTTTCCATCCTTCCCTAATCCCATGGGATCGATAATCACGATGTTTGATCCTCTCCCCCAAATCAACTAACACCAAAACTACCGAAGTGTAGTTTTGGTATAGCGCAACTCTACGACAGACAATCACATGAGGAATGGCTAATTCTCAGCTGACACGGTGAGTAGATTCTAAGGACGATGTGCAGAACTATGTCGAATGCACTACGCGTTTTGAATGGCACACAGGAGCAACGTGTGGAGTTCCAGTTACATAAACAACCTTTGTCTTGAACCTTTTGGTGCCGTCGTCGAAAACTTTGAGCTGTAGGAGGTGCATGGCCGTACCCCCGACAAAAATCGTGCACCATAGTTGTAACTGATTTTCATCTGTTGCAACGAGGAATGGCGAACGCCTTTTGCAGTTTTTCCCACTAGAGCGCGCCCCGCTAAGCACAACAGCGCAGACGCAGCGCTCGTCCGTCTCCGCACTATGAGATGGCGCTCCCATAGGGACGGACCAAATTCTGCTTCCGCCGATCCGCGTATTAATATATAACGCAGCAAATGAGATTGCTGCTAACGTAAAACCTTTTCTCCTCGCGGATCACACTCACGCAGTGATACACGAACGCGCGAGGTATTATAACGAGTGTACAGACCTCCGATTATTCAGTCTGCCTTTGTCTGCACCAGTCCGTACCAGTCAATAGTCAAGATTCAGTCTGCGCGTAATAAGATTACCATATTCCTGTACATAGCCATGAAGAGAAATGTATAGACACTTTTATCAAGTATCAGAGATATATGTGAGAATAAGATTAACCTACCAATACCAAAGGAACTTCAGATTGGCAATTGTAAATAGCATCCAGAACCAAGTTAAGTAATTTTTATCCTTGTTATTATTTTAATAAACGTGTGTGAAAATCAATCAAGTTCTGTTTAAAGTTGGTTACCGTCAATCTGCTACTCTAAGCGTGCAAGTGGCATTTCTATAGTCTGACCTAATGGCAGAAGATAAACACGCCACGATAAGACCACGAGACATATTGCTGACACTCGCCTACTTCGTTAGAGCGACAAGTCAAATAATCTGATGGTGTGTGTACTGAAGGTCTTACAGTACGCACACCACACCTATCGACAACCGCATGAACCACCAACATACAACTGGAGCCTATAAGCTTTTAGTTTTGACGCCTGGGTTACTCTAAAAATTGCCCCAGATTTATATCTTCATTCATGTGGGAGGTATAGCCTTGTGGGGATACATGTAACGCTAACAGCCTCTGTTTAACCTCCAACTAGCTCCAGTTCTTCTTCTTGTTTTTTTGTTTATCTCAGAAGATATCTGAATAGTGAAGCAACTTAAATCACTCAATAAAAGCAAGTCTTCTGGTCCAGACTGTATATCAATTAGGTTCCTTTCAAAGTATGCTGATGCATTAGCCCCATACCTGCACAGGTCACACCAATATTCAAGAAGGGTAGTAATCTACTTAATTACAGGCCCATATCATTAACGTCGATATGCAGCAGGATTCTGGAACATATACAGTATTGTGTTCGAATATTATGAATACCTCGAAGAAAACGGTCTATTGACACACAGTCAACATGGGTTTAGAAAACATCGTTCTTGTGAAATACAATTCGCATGAAGTCTGGATTTGCAGAAGGCTTTTAACACTGTACCACACAAGCGGCTTGTAGAAAAATTGCGTGCTTATGGAATATCGTCTCAGTTATGTGACTGGATTAGTGACTTTCTGTCAGAGAGGTCACAGTTCGTAGTAATTGACGGAAAGCCATCGGGTAGAACAGAAGTGATTTCTGGCGTTCCCCAAGGTAGTGTTATAGGCCCTTTGCTGTTCCATATCTATGTAAATGATTTGGGAGACAATCTGAGCAGCCGTCTTAGGTTGTTTGCAGATGACGCTGTCGTTTATCGACTAATTAAGTCATCAGAAGATCAAAACAAACTGAAAAACGACTTAGAGAAGGTATCTGAATGGTGCGAAAAATGGCAATTGACTCTAAATAACTAAAAATGTGAGGGCATCCGCATGAGTGCTGAAAGGACTCCGTTAAACTTCGGTTCCACGATAAATCAGTCAAATATAAGGGCCGTAAATTCAACTAAATACCTATGAATTACAATTACGAACAACTTAAATTGGAAGGAAAACATAGAAAATGTTGTGGGGAAGGCTAACCAAAGAATGCGTTTTACTGGCAAGACACTTAGAAAATGTAACAGATCTACTAAGGAGACTGCCTACACTACGCGTGGCCGTCCTCTTTTACAATACTGCTGCGCGGTGTGGGATCCTTACCAGATAGGACTGGCGGAGTACATCGAAAAAGTTCAAAGAAGGGCAGCACATTTTGTATTATCGCGAAATATGGTAGAGAGTGTCACTGAAATGATACAGTATTTGGGCTGGACGTCATTAAAAGAAAAGCGTTTTTCGTTGCGACGGAATCCTCTCACGAAATTCCAGTCACCAACTTTCTCCTTCGGATGCGAAAGTATTTTGTTGACATCGACTTACACGGGGAGAAACTATCCCCACGATAAAATAAGAAAAATCAGAGCTCGTAAGGAAAGATATAGGTGTTCGGTCTTTCCGCGCGCTATACGAGATTGGAATAATAGAATTGTGAAGATGGTTCGATGAATCCTCTGCCAGGCACTTAAATTTGATTTGTAGAATATCCATGTAGATGTAGATGTAAATAATCACGGCATAGTTCTGACCGGAAAATGCGATTGCATATGTAACGTGTGGCGTTAGGCATTTTAAAAGCTGTTTGTGTCATTCTTACACGAGCAGATTCCATAATATACGGCATCCAGTGGACGGAGATCTACTTTGAACTGCTCAAGCGCAATTCACCCCACCTATACCTTCATTCTGTGCTCTGTTGCCAAATCGCCACTAGGTTCCCAACCCGGAGTAAACAAAGCTATCCCTTGAGACCACTTGTTTTATTACAATTGTCACCCCCCCTCCGATAATATAGTTTTTATCAACTTTTTGGAAGCTCTGTTTACATCTTACACTAATTGTTTGATTGTTTGCACTAAAAGGCTCCGAACTGTTCCTAGATATGGAAAACCAACGCCAATGCAGCAACATGTCACCATTGTTGTAGACCACTACAACCAAACCCATCCGCCAGCTAAGGAGCGCTAGGCAGAGGCCTTGCTTGTCTGGTACCAATGACGAAGTGCCTATTTCGAGCGGTGTCGTTTCCAGACTGATCTCACAGCGAATGTTTGTGCCGTCGATCAGTGACCAGAGCCACTCACCTCGCTACTGCAGCTTTTAATGTCAGCTTTGAAAAAATAATTAATCTTTCCAGATAAGTTCGTGAGAGAGCTACATTCTTCGCTTATGTGTCTTCAACTTAGCAATTAGTTTTTATATTAAAAAGAACGTACACAGCTCAAATGCAAGACTGTGAGTCGTTGGCAGCATGTGTTGGCGGACTCCAGTATAATCTACAGAGCGGTCAACCGTTTCGCCTGGTGTCGCTCCATGGGCGAAATCCGTCCTGCCCAATGGACTATTGTGTTTCTTCAAAGGACTATCGTGTTTCTTCAAACCCTCGTTCAGCCTGGCTTTCCGAATTTCCAATCCTGCATGAAATTTTTGAGTGCAACAACAGGACGTGAAATTAAACTTAAGTATATGCTCCGTTCCATTAAAAACAGAAATGAAACTTGTCCTTCTCCGTAGTTGTCTCTAGCCTATGATAAATCACGATGCAAGAGAACAGCTGAATATGTCGATAATCACGAACAGTTGTCTCTAGCCTATGATAAATCACGATGCAAGAGGACACCTGAATATGTTGACAATCAAGAACGAATTGAAAGAAACTCACCATAGAAATTATTGATACTTTACCAGAAGCGATGTCAGTCCTGTGGAGCAGAGAGAGAGAGAGAGAGAGAGAGAGAGAGAGAGAAACTACGCATCTGCTAGGAAAGGGTCACAACCATTGACCCAGAAGGAATTAGCGTCAAATTCTGTTGGAGGGGAGGGTGACGAGTGTCTGGGAAACAGACTAAATTCTCCTGTCAAATGCTAGAATTAAAAAAGAAAGTTACATGAAAACTTGACCTTAATCTGATTTGTACATGTCCATGCTATTCCTACCATAAGGACAGCATTTCAAGATTCTCCAGTTGTGGAAGGAGAATAAGAGTCTACGTCATCGTACCATTCAAAGTCCTTCTATTTCGAACTAATAGATTTTAATTCGTTTCGTGATCGTTATTTCCACAGTTTTTTCGTCCTAATCGATTTAGAGTACCGCTTACGAATGATTCCGTTTCAGTACAAACTTCGTAATGGTGCTAGGCTGGATTCCTTACCATCACTATCTGACTGAGCCAGGAACAAATCAATGTCCATCCAAATAAATCTCTCGTTTTGGACCGACATATGTACAGGAGCTTCTTGACAAGACTTTCGCCTCCATGTCGCGTAAGCTCAAAGGCCAATTGCCTGGAGATAGAAGGACTTCACCAGTCTGCTTTTTCCTCTTGAGTCCAGTAACACCCTGCTGTAGTTTGTAACGTTGTACATGAGATACCCAGTACAGTAGTAATAAGGTAGACCCACGTTGGTAGTTCGTGTGCTATAAGAAAGGGAGTAATATTACACTTGATTTCATAAGACACTGAAGCCTTCTAACAGCACAGGCACATTGTGAAACGATCATTTTTTACTTTATATCAGATACCATGACTCTCTATCAATGGCCCCAACAAAACCGTAGTCCGATCGATACTTTAGTATTGGTCCTGCGTCTGTAGTATTCAGAGAGAAAATGGAGAATATCCTAAGAAAAAAGTCATTTCTATGTAACTCCAAGAATAACTATTAGAATAAACATTTATTCAGCACTACGTTCGATTAAAATAATCATTATCAGGTGACATGAAACTGTCGCCGTAGCCTGTATGAAGTATCTCCTACAATGGCGGCCGGCCGCTGTGGACGAGTGATTCTAGGCGCTTCAGTCCGGAACCGCGCTGCTGCTGTGGTCGCAGGTTCGAATCCTTCCTCGGGCACGGATGTGTGTGATGTCCTATGGTTAGTTAGATTTAAGTAGTTCTAAGTCTAGGGAACTGATGACCTCAGATGTTAAGTCCCACAGATCTTAGAGCCATTTGAACCATTTTTTTCCTACAATGGCGTTCATAATAAAAGAAAAGTCATAGAAAATATTTCGGCGCCATTGTCGTCAAAGATAAAATACGTTTATACAATTCAGTAATCTTGATAGACTGTCCATTTCTACGTTCGCTGCTATTACATTGTCTAGTCACATTAATGCGACCATTTGTCAAAAGCCTAATTGACCACCTTTTGCAGAATGAAAAGAGCAGGAAGAGAATCAGTGAGGTTCTGGAAGATTCCGAAAGGGATTTGGAGCCATACCGACTCCATTGCCGTGGCCAGCTGCGCTAGGTTTCTCCATTGAGGATCCATGGCACGAACAGCCCGATCAATAGTGGTCCCACAGTCTTGATTGGGTTTTAATACGAGAAGTTTAGTGGCCAGAGGAGAACAGTAAATTCACCTCGGTGCTCTTCAAACTACATACGTACGCTGTGAGATGTGTGACCTGTTGCATTGTCCTGCTGGTAGATGTCGTCGTTCCAAGGAAAAACAAACTGCGTGTAGGGCTGGACATGGTTCCCAAGGATAGACGCGTACTTGTGTTGATCCAGTGTTCCTTCCAGAATGACGAGATTGCCCAGGCAAGTCCAAGAATCTACTCCATGAACCATTACGCTCCGACCTGCTTGCAGGATGTTTGCTTTCAAACGTTTCACGTGCATGCCGACTGGTTTCTGTCCATTGGGGCATAAAACGTGATTCATCTGAAAATGTCATTCGCCGCCACTCAGCGGACTGAGTTTCTGTATTGGCGTGCAGATTCCATCCTTCGTCGCCGACGAACAGCATCCATCATGGATGCATGATCCAGGCACCTGCTGTGGAGGTCCATACGCTGCGTATGAACCTGCGCAGCAACGTTCACTGAATTGGCATTGACGAAAGACTGTTGAGAGTCCCTTGGTTCTTCTGGGCAGTCAGTTGCATTTGTGTGTGAATTCCTAAGGGGCCAAACTGCTGCGGTCATCGGTCCCTAGACTTACAAACTACTTAGTCTAACTTAAACTAATTTATGCTCGGAACAACACACACGCCCATGCCCGAGGAAGGACTCGAACCTCCGGCGGGAGGGGCCGCGCAATCCGTACCATGGCGCCTCTAACCGCGCGGCCACTGGGCGCGGCAGTTGCAGAACAGTTGCGAGTCTATTCGCCCTTACACTTCTTTGCAGCCGCCGTTCCCCCGTATCTTCTATGGCCCGTGCCCCGACAGCTGAATGGCCGTCCTATGGGCCCGGGTTCGATTCCCTGCTGGGTCGGGGATTTTCTCCGCTCAGGGACTGGGTGTTTTGTTGTTTTCATCGTCATTTCATCCCCATCCGGCGAGCAGGTCGCCCAGTGTGGCGTCGAATGTAATAAGACCTGCACCATGACGGCCGGACCTGCCCCGCAAGGGGCCTCCCGGCCAATGACGCCAAACTCTCATTTCCATCTATGGCCCGTGATGCACCACAGTTGGCTAGGTGCCAGTTTCTGATAGCTCCATTTTGTCTTGCACGGAACACTTTAACCATGGTGGACCGCAAGCAGTTTACGAGGTTAGCCGTTTCGGAACGCCTATGCTTCCACCTTTGGCATGAAAGCCTCTGACCTGAACGTCATATGATCAGCTCCGTTTCCACACGACGACAATGACTGCACTGTTTTCGCGTTATATATCCTCCACTGCTCGTGCTGCCACCGCCATCTTTGATTTGTCATTGCGCGCTGACCTCGAACATAGGCGGTGGCCACATTAATTTGACTCTACGGTGTATGTGGAGCGCACGTTGCGTCACGGATTCGTTTAGTACCCGCAAAAGCGTCACGGACATGCCCATAGAATTCAAGTGTCAGACTCTACAAGAGGGGTGTTGTACATCACGGTGTAGTTTACTGTTAATATTCCCAGAGCGGTTGAACAGGCCAGATTAACGAAGATCCCAGGAGGATAGAAGATGCAGTGGACATACAAAAGCTATACGAGTAAAGAAAGCAGTAGAGTCATGTCGTTCACAAAGTTCTTACCCGGCTCGCTGGAAGGAAATACTGATTATGGTTGTGATAATTCCTAGAGCGCACGTTAGGACGTTCTACATCTACATCTACATTTATACTCCGCAAGCCATCCAACGGTGTGTGGCGGAGGGCACTTTACGTGCCACTGTCATTACCTCCCTTTCCTGTTCCAGTCGCGTATGGTTCGCGGGAAGAACGACTGTCTGAAAGCCTCCGTGCGCGCTCTAATCTCTCTAATTTTACATTCTTGATCTCCTCGGGAGGTATAAGTAGGGGGAAGCAATATATTCGATACCTCATCCAGAAACGCACCCTCTCGAAACCTGGCGAGCAAGCTACACCGCGATGCAGAGCGCCTCTCTTGCAGAGTCTGCCACTTGAGTTTGTTAAACATCTCCGTAACGCTATCACGGTTACCAAATAACCCTGTGACGAAACGCGCCGCTCTTCTTTGGATATTCTCTATCTCCTCCGTCAACCCGATCTGGTACGGATCCCACACTGATGAGCAATACTCAAGTATAGGTCGAACGAGTGTTTTGTAAGCCACCTCCTTTGTTGATGGACTACATTTTCTAAGGACTCTCCCAATGAATCTTAACCTGGTACCCACCTTACCAACAATTAATTTTATATGATCATTCCACTTCAAATCGTTCCGCACGCATACTCCCAGATATTTTACAGAAGTAACTGCTACCAGTGTTTGTTCCGCTATCATATAATCATACAATAAAGGATCCTTCTTTCTATGTATTCGCAATACATTACATTTGTCTATGTTAAGGGTCACTTGCCACTCCCTGCACCAAGTGCCTATCCGCTGGAGATCTTCCTGCATTTCGCTACAATTTTCTAATGCTGCAACTTCTCTGTATATTACAGCATCATCCGCAAAAAGCCGCATGGGACTTCCGACACTATCTACTAGGTCATTTATATATATTGTGAAAAGCAATGGTCCCATAACACTCCCCTGTGGCACGCCAGAGGTTACTTTAACGTCTGTAGACGTCTCTCCATTGATAACAACATGCTGTGTTCTGTTTGCTAAAAACTCTTCAATCCAGCCACACAGCTGGTCTGATATTCCGTAGGCTCTTACTTTGTTTATCAGGCGACAGTGCGGAACTGTATCGAACGCCTTCCGGAAGTCAAGAAAAATAGCATCTACCTGGGAGCCTGTATCTAATATTTTCTGAGTCTCATGAACAAATAAAGCGAGTTGGGTCTCACACGATCGCTGTTTCCGGAATCCATGTTGATTCCTTCATAGTAGATTCTGGGTTTCCAAAAGTGACATGATACTCGAGCAAAAAACATGTTCTAAAATTCTACAACAGATCGACGTCAGAGATATAGGTCTATAGTTTTGCGCATCTGCTCGACGACCCTTCTTGAAGACTGGGACTACCTGTGCTCTTTTCCAATCATTTGGAACCTTCCGTTCCTCTAGAGACTTGCGGTACACGGCTGTTAGAAGGGGGGCAAGTTCTTTCGCGTACTCTGTGTAGAATCGAATTGGTATCCCGCCAGGTCCAGTGGACTTCCCGCTGTTGAGTGATTCCAGTTGCTTTTCTATTCCTTTGACACTTATTTCGATGTCAGCCATTTTTTCGTTTGTGCGAGGATTTAGAGAAGGAACTGCAGTGCGGTCTTCCTCTGTGAAACAGCTTTGGAAAAAGGTGTTTAGTATTTCAGCTTTACGCGTGTCATCCTCTGTTTCAATGCCATCATCATCCCGGAGTGTCTGGATATGCTGTTTCGAGCCACTTACTGATTTAACGTAAGACCAGAACTTCCTAGGATTTTCTGTCAAGTCGGTACATAGAATTTTACTTTCGAATTCACTGAACGCTTCACACATAGCCCTCCTTACGCTAACTTTGACATCGTTTAGCTTCTGTTTGTCTGAGAGGTTTTGGCTGCGTTTAAACTTAGAGTGAAGCTCTTAGAAGAATGAACGAATTTATTAATGTGTCCTACACATATTTTGCGAAAGGCCCACCAATGTAAAATTCGTTAGATTCTACCTCAATCGGATGCTCACCAACGGTCGTTGTTCCCTCCTGCACGCCATTCGCAGCTGGAATAGGAAATGAAGTGGCAATGGCACATGAAACATCTTCCGCCTCTCCCTTAAAGGTAGGTTTGGTGCATATACGCAGATGTAGATATAGACAGAGGGGATATCTAGTGATAACTGCGTCGGTTTCACCACATGTCGGACTTGGTTGTCTAGGAGTAAAGCAGTCCTGGAAACCGACAGGTCACTGCATCTAATACCGGTCGGATCAAGTAAATTTTCGTCGGCCTTAAATTTAGCGTTCATCACTCAACGATATGATAAGTCGCCAGGCTACACATGATTCGCATACCAATTTATAACAGTAGGTCCCCTTTTCCCGGTTGCGTATGTGCAGATTAGGGACGTGCAAGTAGCTAATGTGGCGTCCAATTGGAAAACTTGCTCATAACCATTGAGCTTCACTAATTTAAAATACCGCGTATGTCTCTGTCGCAAGTTTTAGCAGTTTGTAGCAAACATTGGTGGTGAATGCGGTTTGAGGCTACGTGGCCGATCTCGACGTGTCTCCGCACGCGCATACGCAAGCATGCATTTTTTGTAATATATTATAATTTAGATTCAGTGCATTCAGCCCATTTTTAGACGCATTTTGTATTTGCTCGCCAGATGCTGATCGCGTTCTGTGATACAGAGAGTCGACAATTTACTCCTTCCTAGCTGATGAGGGATGCCATTCGCGCCGTAATCAAATTAAAGATAAAACAGTTTTTAAGAGAAAGCTTTGATAGAATATTAATTTCCCTTCATTTAACTGTGTAATAAAACTAGATGTGAGCTATGCACAATGCAGAATCGCGGTTTCTTCCTTCTTACAAAGATCGACAGAAAGAGAAAGTTGCTCATGCTGAGCTTACATAAGAGGAAATCTAAGTTCTTTACTTGAGTAATTCTTTCCGTCGTGAAACGTGAGTTATTACTGAATTTCCTTGCTGAAAAACTAAAATTTGTGAACTTACGTTTGTACTAGCCGAATCGCTGTGAAGTTCATGATATTATTCTGCTCTGTAATATGGTTTCTTCTCGTTCCGTTAACGGATGCAACCTAGAAAGAATGACTGATTACATGCTTCTTTTCAAGCTGTTACATGAGTCTCCCTTTTATTTTCATGGCGTGCACAGGGATGACAACAGAGGACCTAAAAATACTTCTGTACTGTCATAAACCTAATTCTTGGGATTTTATACATAGATTTCCGGGAGATATTCGAGATCCTCCTTCTAATGTTTTCTTAGCATTTCGTTTACACTATCCCGAGAGGCAAACGGACCTGTGACTATCTGCAAAGCTCTTTATTGATTTCGCTCCATTCCCCTTGCTAGTATAACAAATGTGAATTATGTTCCAAAACGGACTAAATACACATTTGTAAGTAATACTCTTCGAAGATAAATGGCATTTGAACAGTTGTCCAGCAGTAACACGAAGCTAACCATTTCTTTTATCTTATGTTGTGTTTATGTGATTGTCAATTCTTCAAGATGTTCTCAGAATTTCGAACATCTTGCACCATTTGACACTGTCTAACGGTTTTTTCAGGTCGACAAATCCTGTCAACGTGTCTTGATATTTCTTTAGTCTTGCTTCCATTATCAACCGCAACGTCAGAATTGCCTAAAGCCAAACTGATCGTCATCTAACACTTTTTCAATTTTCTTTTCCATTATTCTGTATATTATTCTTATCAGACACTTGGGTGCATGAGCTGTTAAGCTGATTGTGTTATAATTCTCGCACTTGTCAGCTCTTATAGTCTTCGTAACTGTGTGGATGATATTTTTCCGAAAGTCAGATGCTATGTCGCCAGACTCATACAGTCAAGACACAGAGTGAACAGCCGTTTGATTGCAACTTCCAACAATGATTTTAGAAATTCTGATGGAATGTTATCTATCCCTTCTGCCTTATTTGATCTTAAGTCATCCAAAGCTCTCTTAAATTCTGATTCTAATACTGGATCCCCTATCTCTTCTAAATCGACTCCTGTTTCTTCTTCTATCACATTAGACAAATTTTCCCCATCGTGCAGGCTTTCAGTGTACTCTTCCCACCAATCTGCTCTCTCCTCTGCATTTAACAGTGGAATTCTCGTTGCACTCTTCATGTTACAGTCCTTGCTTTTAATTTCACCGAAGGTTGTTTTGACTTTCCTATACATTGAGTCAGTCTTTCTTTCATTTCATTTTTGATTTCTTCACATATTTCATGCAGCCAATTCGTCTTAGCTTCCCCGCACTTCCTGTTTATTTCATTCTTCAGCGACTCGTATTTTTGTATTCCTGAATTTTCCTGAACATTTTGTACTATCTTCTTTCATTGACCAACTGAAGTATCTCTTCTGTTACCCATGGTTTCTTTGCAATTATCGTGTTTGTACCTATGTTTTCATTTCCAACATCTGTGATTGACCTTGTTAGAGATGTTCATTTCTCTTCAACCGCACTACCTACTGCGCTATTCCTTATTGCTGTATTTGTAGCCTTAGAGAACTTCAAGCGTATTTCACCACTCCTTAGTACTTCTGCATCCCATTTCTTTGCATATTGATTCTTCCTGACTAGTCTCTTAAACTTCAGCCTACTCTTCTTCAGTACTATGTTGTGATCTGAGTCTGTATCGGCTGCTGGGTACGCCATACAATGCAATATCTTATTTCGGAATCTCTGTTTGACCGTGATGTAATCTAACAGAAATCTTCCCATATCACCTGGCGTTTTCCAAGTATACATCCTCCTCTTGTGATTCTTGAACAGAGTATTCGCAGTTACTACTTGGAATTTACTACAGAACCCAAATAGTCTTTCTGCTCTCTCATTCCTTGTCCCAAGTCCATATTCTCCTATAATTTTTTCTTCTACTCCTTCCCCTACAACTGCATTCCAGTCCCCCATGACTATTAGATTTTCATCTCCCTTTACGAACTGTATTACCCATTTAGTATCCCCATATACTTTCTCTATCTCTTCATCTTCAGCTTGCAACGTCGCCATGTGTACATAGCCCCGGATCTACGATATTTCCGAACCGGGGCAAGCACTTGATAGTGGCGCCCCCGCCCCCTCCCTTGTTCTTTTGAGGTAGGACGTCAAAAATTAAAAAAAAAAAAAAATTTTAAAGTAAGTTCATTTTGTAGCTCACATTTTTCTGGATAGTTTGATATATAAAACACATAAATATATATGTTCCAGAAAATGAAAGAAGTGTTATTTCGTCTTAAGTGTGCCAAAGTGCAGTGCCAAGCCTCTCCACACACCATTTTTCTATTGCAGATCGTTGTATTTTGCTCTGTGGAATTCAAACGTGTATATTTTGTAATGGAAGCCATGAAACCTATATTCAGGATAATGGAAAATTAAAATGTCTTGTGGTGTCACTCCTGTTCCCAGTATGGCGTTTTGACATCCTAGTGCCTTAAAAAAAACTCACAGTTAATACTGTGTGGGGTTATTTGCAAACTGGAGAATAAGAACTCCTCAGAAAACCTGCACTCTTTATTGTCCATTAGCTAATAACTTTCTCTTTTGTGTGACATAAATTTAAATATACGAGAGATAAAACCAGTAAAGATAAGAGAAAAGCAAGACAGCACATTTCTTCAACCTTTACGTCACAGCATTTTTTCTCTCTAATCTCTCTGCAGCTTTACACGGCATGTTTTCGTTTCTGCGAAAGAATCTATTACCTCATCAAAGTTCGTAAAAAAATTTGCTACATGAAAAATCAAATTGTCGTTGTTTAATACTGAAAATGCTCTTAATACAAATAATGTATTAGATTGGTGTGGTTTCACGATTTTATTACGTCTATATTGTCACTGTCTGCTAGATAAAACAAAACAGGCCTTTTTAATATTGCAGCAATCGTAACACACGCCAAATAAGAGAAATTGTTTCGGCAGAAATGGTCATTTTTATCTACCTTGTCTTCATAAATAACACAACAGAATATAATTCACGAAATAACAATATCAAATGCCTGTTAGGTCTACTACAAGCACTGAGCGAGGTGGAGCAGTGATTAGCACACGAGGCTCGCATTCAGGAGGACGACGGTTCAATCCTACGTCCGGTTATCCAGATTTGGGTTTTCCGCGGTTTCCCTAAATCTCTTCAGGCAAATACCGGGATCGTCCCTTTGAAAAAGACACGGCCGCCTTCCTAACCCATCCTTCCCTAATCCGATGAGACCGATGACCTTGCAGTTTGGTCTTCTCCCCCCCAAAAAACCCACTCTACTACAAGCAGAAAGTCTTATGTTACCAAATAGTTTTACGTTTCATTCATATGCTCCAGTTGCTCAAACATGAGATCGAAAAGTACTAGCAGTAGTACGAAATTTTTATATTAACTTGGAATCGTCATATTCTTCCATACAATTTGTGTGATGTCGTCGCTTATGAGATGAGATCTGTAATTCGTTTGCTGCATGCGAAGAACACAAAACCAGTCGACATTCCCTGACAGATTTGCGAGGCTTACAGTCCTGGGTCTGAGACTGCAATGAATGAGGGTACCACGTACACAGTGCCGAACGAAATGGGCGTCCATGCTTGGTTAATGAAGAACTTTTTCGTACAGCTGAAGATCTCGTAAGGGGAAACAACAAGTTTAGGGTATTCGATTTTTCTAAAAGCTTTCTGTAAATTTAAATATTATTTCTTCATGAAATTGTTTCTGGAAAAGTGAACAAGCGAAAAATTTTTTCTTGTCGGGTCTTAAAAACTTCTACAGGATTATCAAAACGATAAGTTGGCTCCTTATCCAGGAAAAAAGTGTTGTGTTTCGCCTATTATGAACATTTCAGTCCAGTCACAGACCTAGTTAGGTGGTTACGTACATACACCTTTTCTTTAACAGGTATAGGTATGATATTTAATCGAACGGTTTACAAAAGCCCACAAATGCCGATTCTAATCTTTTCTTTAATGAATGTATAACAATATGTTGTATTCCAAGCTGCCACATCATATAATTTAAATCGACCTAAAATTCGGTGTGTTGATAAGAAAAAACATCACTAGAATGAGCTACTAACCAAGAAAATGAAATAATTTGGTTTCGGCTTATGTCATAGCTCATTTTTGATCGTAATTTTATATGACATGATTTATTTTCCACTGATTTCGGGTACGAAAAATTGTCCATGTGTGCTTGAAAAACCATGGCGGAATACACTTGAAGTGGGACTCTGGGGCAAATCTAAACTCTTTCCTGTCCGGTTATGGTGGTCAATCTGGTGGTTCTATTTCGCGGTTTTTTCTTGGAGAAGCATCTTTTTGCTTGACCGGAACTGCTTTCGAACGGCTGACATACGGATCAAGATGTACTGGTGTTAATAATAGCGGCATACCGTTAACAACTATGGCACAATGAAGAAGAAAACTTTTGTTCATGAAGGATTTTAACAATTTAGTGAACGATGTCTCTACTATAATAAGTCGTTTTCCTTAATTATCATTTCCCTTACTTCCGTTGAATTACACTGGTAGGTACTCATTAACTCTATAATATTCTACGACATCTCCGTATGATTTAATTTCTCAAGCTTCCGTTCCCTTAATGAACCATTCAGTTTGTCTGCAGTATTCTTTAGTAATAAATTGCAAGGCAGCCGCAATCGCAGAGTTGCAAAAGGAGATGTGCAATATTTTCATTATATTGCAAAAAAATGGTTCAATTGGCTCTGAGCACTATGGGACTTAACATCTCTGGTCATCAGTCCCCTAGAACTTAGAACTACTTAAACCGAACTAACCTAAGGACATCACACACATCCATGCCCGAGGCAGGATTCGAACCTGCGACCGTAGCGGTATTACATTGCAAATGTCATTCGTAGTCAGGATAGTGTCCTGAGTAGTTGTAAGTGCATTATGTTGGAGCTAATTGGATTCGAACGTGGACAAATTATTGGTGCTCGTATTGTGGGTGCTTCCGTAACCAAGGCAGCTGAAGTGCTCAACGTTTCAAGAGGCACCGTATCGGAGAGCTATACCACACACAGGGAAAGCGGAAAAACACCACTCGCTAAGCCACAACGCGGACGAATATGTGTGTTGAGAAATGGTGACTGACGGTCATTGAAGAGGATTGTGACTAAAAATAAGAGAACAACAGTTGCAAAAGTCACGGCTGGACTTAATGTCGCACCCGTGGACCCTGTCAGCACCAAAACAATACGGAGGGAGTACCATAAATAGGGACTCGTAGGACGAGCTGGTCTAAGGCGCTGCTGTCATGGACTTTGCGGCTGGTCCCGGCGGAGGTTCGAGTCCTCCCTCGGGCATGGGTGTGTGTGTTTGTCCTTAGGATAATTTAGGTTAAGTAGTGTGTAAGCTTAGGGACTGATGACCGTAGCAGTTAAGTCCCATAAGATTTCACAGACATTTGAACATTTTCAGGACGAGCTCGAAATCCAATACTAGTCACTCAACAGTGATGTAGATGCCTCTTACTAGAAAAACTGGTGCCATAGCCATAAAACGTGAACTATGGGGCAACGCAGAAATGTCATTGGTTCGGATGAGTCTTGTTTCTCGGTGTTTCCAACTTGGGGATGAGTTTACGTTCCAAGAGCATAACATGGCCGGGGTTCGGCGATGATTCGCAGCCATGTCGTGGAATTCCATCAGTCTGCAGGGTCGCATTTCTGCCAAGGATTATGTGACCGTATTGGCTAATCAGGTCCATCCCATGGTACAATGTTTGTTCCCCAATGGTGATGCTGGGTACCAAGACGACAGGGCTTCTGTTCACACAACTCCCATCGTCCAGCACTGTTTTTGTGAGCACGAAGATAAACTGTCGCATCTCTCCTGGCCACCCTAGTCACCAGATTCTAATATTACTGTACCTTTGTGGTCTACTTTGGAGAAAATGGTGGGTGATCGCTACAAATCTCCATCATGGTTATCTGAACTTGTAACTATTCCCTTGAAACCGTACAAGACATATACTTATCCCTTCCGAAAGGACTGGAAGCAATTCTGAATGCCAACAGGTTTCCGTGTTAGTCACGGTGATCTGTTGTGCTCTTGGGGTTTCCGTATTTTTGTCCACCCCCTGCACGAGGGATTAAACAGCCGTTGTTTTGCATGCGTTAGTCTAGTGACGCGCTACTGTGATCACAACATACTCAGCTCTTGTATCAATAGGTTTATGTCTTCTCAAGGAATTTCTGTTCCTTTGGTTTTCACCACATTTGTGGAAAACACATTGTGTAGTTATAAAGTTTACGAATAAAAGGAATATTTGCTTTTTGTTCTCTCTGAATTAAAATTCTTAATTTTAAAAGCGCCTAATTTGATGTACCAGCTGATCAGCGGCGACGAGCTGCTACAATGAGATCGCAGGTAAAACGCGAATAGGCCGGCCGATGTGGCCGAGCGGTTCTAGGCGCTTCAGTCTGGAACTCCGCGACCACTACGGTCGCAGGTTCGAATCCTGCCTCGGGCATGGATGTGTGTGATGTCCTTAGATTAGTTAGGTTTAAGTAGTTCTAAGTTCTAGGGGACTGATGACCTCAGATGTTAAGTAACATAGTCTCAGAGCCATTAAAAAAAAAAAAAAAAAAAAAAAAAAAAAAAAAAAAAAAAAAAATAAAAAAAAACCGCGAATAATGCTGTACTGCTTTACGAATTTGATGAGCCATTGCTTTTGCGTATTAGTAAGTGTGCCTTTCCGCCGCTTTACATCTTTTCTTCTTTTTGCAGTCGAAGCTGAACTGCGAGGTGCTGCACGACGACTTGGCTCTGGAGGTGCGATGGGCCATCGCTGGGGACAGCATTGTCGTGCAGCTAGTTGGAAAAGTCGGTGAGTAACCTGGAGAAAACTATAATAGGGAGTAGAATGCGGAAGTCAGAATTAAGGGACAGTGTTTTAAGGAACGTTTTATCGTGAAAGCAACATATAAAGTAACATCATTTCTCTACACGGTCTCTCACATCCTCTATGCACTTGATCCATTTCTTGACAAGCCTTCTGATTCCGTCCTGGAAGACGTTTTGTGACACTGTGAACAATCATTCTTGCATCACGTCCAAAATCTTGTCATCCTATGAAACGTTAGATTCACATAGATGCTCCTTCATCGGACCACAAAACAGAGAATCTCTTGGAGTGCTCGAACAGCTCAAAATCAAGATTTTGAATGCTTTAGCTACATCTACATCTACATTGATACTCCGCAAGCCACCCAACGGTGTGTGGCGGAGGGCACTTTACGTGCCACTGTCATTACCTCCCTTTCCTGTTCCAGTCGCGTATGGTTCGCGGGAAGAACGACTGTCTGAAAGCCTCCGTGCGCGCTCTAATCTCTCTAATTTTACATTCGTGACCTCCTCGGGAGGTATAAGTAGGGGGAAGCAATATATTCGATACCTCATCCAGAAATGCACCCTCTCGAAACCTGGCGAGCAAGTTACACCGCGATGCAGAGCGCCTCTCTTGCAGAGTCTGCCACTTGAGTTTATTAAACATCTCCGTAACGCTATCACGGTTACCAAATAACCCGGTAACGAAACGCGCCGCTCTTCTTTGGATCTTCTCTATCTCTTCCGTCAACCCGACCTGGTACGGATCCCACACTGATGAGCAATACTCAAGTATAGGTCGAACGAGTGTTTTGTAAGCCACCTCCTTTGTTGATGGACTACATTTTCTAAGCACTCTCCCAATGAATCTCAACCTGGTACCCGCCTTACCAACAATTAATTTTATATGATCATTCCACTTCAAATCATTCCGCACGCATACTCCCAGATATTTTACAGACGTAACTGCTACCAGTGTTTGTTCCGCTATCATATAATCATACAATAAAGGATCCTTCTTTCTATGTATTCGCAATACATTACATTTGTCTATGTTAAGGGTCAGTTGCCACTCCCTGCACCAAGTGCCTATCCGCTGCAGATCTTCCTGCATTTCGCTACAATTTTCTAATGCTGCAACTTCTCTGTATACTACAGCATCATCCGCGAAAAGCCGCATGGAACTTCCGACACTATCTACTAAGTCATTTATATATATTGTGAAAAGCAATGGTCCCATAACACTCCCCTGTGGCACGCCAGAGGTTACTTTAACGTCTGTAGACGTCTCTCCATTGATAACAACATGCTGTGTTCTGTTTGCTAAAAACTCTTCAATCCAGCCACACAGCTGGTCTGATATTCCGTAGGCTCTTACTTTGTTTATCAGGCGACAGTGCGGAACTGTATCGAACGCCTTCCGGAAGTCAAGAAAAATAGCATCTACCTGGGAGCCTGTATCTAATATTTTCTGGGTCTCATGAACAAATAAGGCGAGTTGGGTCTCACACGATCGCTGTTTCCGGAATCCATGTTGATTCCTACATAGTAGATTCTGGGTTTCCAGAAATGACATGATACGCGAGCAAAAAACATGTTCTAAAATTCTACAAGAGATCGACGTAAGAGATATAGGTCTATAGTTTTGCGCATCTGCTCGACGACCCTTCTTGAAGACTGGGACTATCTGTGCTCTTTTCCAATCATTTGGAACCCT
The DNA here is from genome assembly GCF_023864345.2 of Schistocerca serialis cubense. Taxonomy (NCBI): domain Eukaryota; kingdom Metazoa; phylum Arthropoda; class Insecta; order Orthoptera; family Acrididae; genus Schistocerca; species Schistocerca serialis. The sequence goes on along the minus strand of NC_064641.1, from coordinate 771,147,452 downwards.
CCGTTCCTCTAGAGACTTGCGGTACACGGCTGTTAGAAGGGGGGCAAGTTCTTTCGCGTACTCTGTGTAGAATCGAATTGGAATCCCGTCAGGTCCAGTGGACTTTCCACTATTGAGTGATTCCAGTTGCTTTTCTATTCCTTGGACACTTATTTCGATGTCAGCCATTTTTTCGTTTGTGCGAGGATTTAGAGAAGGAACTGCAGTGCGGTCTTCCTCTGTGAAACAGCTTTGGAAAAAGGTGTTTAGTATTTCAGCTTTACGCGTGTCATCCTCTGTTTCAATGCCATCATCATCCCGTAGTGTCTGCATATGCTGTTTCGAGCCACTTACTGATTTAACGTAAGACCAGAACTTCCTAGGATTTTCTGTCAAGTCGGTACATAGAATTTTACTTTCGAATTCAATGAACGCTTCACGCATAGCCCTCCTTACGCTAACTTTGACATCGTTTAGCTTCTGTTTGTCTGAGAGGTTTTGGCTGCGTTTAAACTTGGAGTGGAGCTCTCTTTGCTTTCGCAGTAGTTTCCTAACTTTGTTGTTGTACCACGGTGGGTTTTTCCCGTCCCTCACAGTTTTACTCGGCACGTACCTGTCTAAAACGCATTTTACGATTGCCTTGAACTTTTTCCATAAACACTCAAACTGCATGAGAGTCGGAATTATCGTGAAGCAAAATCATACTCTTTGAACACACTGTGGTGACAAAAGACATGGGTCAGCGATATGCACATTTACGGATGACGGTAGCATCGTATACACAAGGTACAAACGGGCAGTGCACTGGCGGGACTGTTACTTATAGCCGGCCGCTGTGGCCGAGCTGTTCCTAGTGCTACAGTCTGGAACCGCGCGACTGCTACGGTCGCAGGTTCGAATCCTGCCTCGGGCATGGATGTGTGTGATGTTCTTAGGTTAGTTAGTTTTAAATAGTTCTAACTCCTAGGGGACTGATCTCAGATGTTAAGTCCCATAGTTCTCAGAACCATTTGAACTATTTTTGTTATTTATACACAGGTAATTCATGTCATAAGGTTTCCGACATGCTTATGGCCTCACGACGGAAATTAACAGACTTTGAACGCGGAATGGTAGGTGGAGCTAGACGCTTAGGACATAAGTCGTTAGGGAATTCAATATCCTGACACCCACAGTGTCAACAGTGTGTCAAGAATATCAAATTTCACGCATTACATCTCACCATGGACACTGCAGTGGCCGACGGCCTTCATTTAACGATCGAGAACAGCGGCGTTCGCGTAGACTTGTCAGTACTAACAGATAAGCAACAGTGCCTGAAATAACCACAGAAATCAATGTGAGACATACGACGAACTCATTTTAAAGGAAAATTGAAAGCGATTTGCGTAACTTCTACACGCCTGCAACTGATGCATGAGCGGAGTCACCTAAGATGTATCTTTAAAGTATGTTAGCTTACTCTAAATGTTAATGGATGACGAGAGACGCTATCACGAAATCATATATCACCTAAAAATATTAAGTGTACATATTCCCTTTTCGAGGGGCATGAAAGGAAAGCAATGATTAGGAATGGAGTGAGACAGGGTTGTAGCCTACCCCGATGTTATTCAATCTGTATGTTGAGCAAGCAGTAAAGGGAACAAAAGAAAAATTCTGAGTAGGTATTAAAATCCATGGAGAAGAAATAAAAACTTTGAGGTTCGCCGATGACATTGTAATTCTGTCAGAGACAAAAAGGACCTGGAAGAGCAGCTAAACGGAATGGACAGTGTCTTGAAAGGAGGATAAATGATGTACAACAACAAAAGCAAAACGAGGATAATGGAATGTAGTCGAATTAAATAGGGTGATGCTGCGGAAATTAGCTTAGGAAATGAGACGCTTAAAGTAGTAAATGAGTTTTGCTATTTTGGGAGCAAAATAACTGATGATGGTGGAAGCAAAGAGGATATAAAATGTAGACTGGCAATGGCAATGAAAGGGTTTCTCAAGCAGAGAAATTTGTTAACATCGCGTATAGATTTAAGTGTCAGGAAGTCGTTTCTGAAAGTATTTGTATGGAGTGTAGCCATGTATGGAAGTGAAACATGGACGATAAATAGTTCGGACAAGAAGAGAATAGAAGCTTTCGAAATGTGATGCCACAGAAGAATGCTGAAGATTATATGGGTAGTTCACATAACTAATGAGGAGGTATTGAATAGAATTTGGGAGAAGAGGAGTTTGTGGCCCAACTTGACTAGAAGAAGGGATCTGTTGGTAGGACATGTTCTGAGGCATCAAGGGATCACCAATTTAGTATTGGAGGGCAGCGTGGAGGGTAAAAATCCTAGAGGGAGACCAAGAGATGAATATACTAAGCAGATTCAGAAGGATGTAGGCTGCAGTAGGTACTGGGAGATGAAGAAGCTTGCACAGGATAGAGTAGCATGGAGAGCTGCATCAAACCAGTCTCTGGACTGAAGAATACAACAACAACATTCTCTTTTCGTATTATAAATGCGTTCTATCAAATGATACCTACGTAGTTGTTCACTAGCTTTGACGTACTGATTCGAATTCAAAGTATTTGTCACATGATTTTGTTGTCTGCTGTTTCTAAGATATGATTATTAACATAACTTTAACTGGTTGACTTACTAGAAGTAGCATTCGAACATAAAATAGCTTCAGATTCCCTCCTATCAATCACTTAAAGGAAAAGTCATAGCAGACTAAAATACTAATTGGCCAAACACGGGGTCCTACACCGCACGCAACCGAATTTAAAACTCCCTCGAAATCTTTGAACGCCTTACACTTCATCTCGTTTTCTATGTCTGGCTACATTTACCTCCCTGCATTCAGTACCGGGTTACCAATTTTCCCACAGATCATCTATCCTTCGTCTCCCGCAAACCTGAGTCAAAACGGTCCATCGTATCCTTCATGCTTGAGGTATTTTACATGTTGCGTCGTTATCCCAATGTACCATCTTTCTTATAAACGCTGTTCGGAAATTCCCGTTACAGACTTCTAGGACTTGTACAGGGGAGTGAGTAGATAATATTTTGAACAGGAACCCATGTCCGGATACGTACCGTTTCCGTGCGACAGCCATTTGAAAACTTGTTTGCAGGGTAGGTTTGCAACAGGGTTGTCAGGGTGGGGCTTGCTTAGGTCGGATCGTCTGATGTCATTTGATGTCTGCCGTACCCTCTCACCTGGTTTGAGCCTCACTCACGTATCTGAGAGTGTTAGATGTGGTACGGAGTGTTGGAGATGTTATGAACGTTGTTGTTTATCATCCACAACATACTAGACGGTGCTGGAAGCAACATCCACTGCAAGCGCAAATGCTCGTAAACTCACTGACGGCTTTACTTCAACATGATGCAGTACGGCCTCTTTCGACTCAGGTGTGCTGCGTCTCCTCGAACCCATTGCGTAATTATGGAGGAAATGGTGGGCCACGGAGTCGAATCTTGTGCATAACGATCTTGACAATGGTTATGAGCAGCTCTTCCACTACCGTGAGCTTCACCATACAGAAGGATCAATTCCCCACAGCTCACAAAATACTAAGTAAGTTTTCACCTATTCTACGTCTCCCACAAACCTGAGTCACAAACGTGTATCCTGCAAACGTGTACTCAACCGTGTTGCTCTAACACAGACACGTGAGTGAGACTTCAGCCAGGTCAGAGAAGTTGGATGGATGTCAAATGAAGCCAGCCAATCCGACCCCACCATGATTACCATGCTGCAAACCTAGCTAGCAAACATATTTTTAAACGAATGTAGCACGGAAAGGGTACGTTTCCGGACATGTGTTCCTATTCAAAATATAATTTTCTCATTCGCCTCTACAAGTTCTAGTAGTTTGTAACGGGAATTTCCGAACACCCTGCATTTCAAAGCATTCCACACCCTTTCCCACGGAATTTGCAATTACGTTTCCTCCCAACTCTCCACAGTGTAATCTGTCCCATCCGTCTCATATTAGCTTGTCTACACCCCCTAATTCTCAAATGGAGAATGCAAATAAATAAATTAAAAATAAAAGACTTGCTGAATCATATGGAAGGTTCCTTCTTTATGGTTTGAGTAATGCTGGCGAGAAATTTTGGATACACCTAACTGAAGCTACTAAGGAACACTACCTACGTCATCTCCACATTTATACTTTTATGTCATGTACTGGATACGTTTCAGACTTTCCATTCTGTGGTGTTTAAAAGTTACTGATCGCTCCAAAGCATGGGTCATATAAAACGTAACTAATTGATTTGCTTACTGAAATATGCCTTGGAGTCTTACAAATGATATATCCCATGGAGTTATACCACACGCAGAGTTCTTTGTGCCTAAATTCCATATTTTCGGACAAAGAACGTCAAACATCGTTTCACATTTTTGAAGGCCAACAGCGCGACCTGGTATATGAAAACAGCAATTTCGATGACACAGTATTGGCTTTATACAGGTTTTCTTTGCAACGAACAAGTTGTTCATCAGTTTTGTCGAGACTCCTTGCTGCCTGAATAGTAATGTTTTAGCGAACGTGGTGGCGCTTTGCGTTCAGGAGGACGGAAGCTCAAATCTAGAACTGGCGACCCAGATTTGGATTTTCCACGGTTTCCCTAAATCACTTGAGGCAAAGGCTGGGATCCTTCCCAAATATGAGATAGTGTTTTATCTCTGAACATTGATGGGATGTTAAGATGTTAAGCCCAAATTTTTTTGGCTTTTTGACTTTTGATTCTGACACGTAAGGTCTGGAACTCTACTAGACAGCGACCGCATCATCAAGATCCCGGGACACAGATTGCTCTGTCACATGGTTTACTGTCGCATTTATCTGGGTTGCAAGAGATATCCCATGCGGCAAAGAGCTGTCATGTAACATAGCAGCCAGGTAACGCTTCGCCCGAGTGGAAGACGAATTAAGCCGCCATCAGCGCTCCAACGGCTGTGATATTTCTTCTCTCTTTTCCTCCTGAATGGCTCCAATCCAGCTTTCCCCCCAGCTTTCACAGCCCGCCCTTTCACTCGCAAATGACCTGTTGTAGCGCGGAAGAGGTGCATTAGCGCGGCATTATGTTAGTTCTTAGGTGCCGCGCAAGCGACACAAACTGAGTCTCTTATGAAAATGAGCTCACCTCTGACATTCTGCCAAGAAAATAAAAATGCCTAGAGCAAAGAAGCCTCGCGTGCGCTCCTAGGACTCACTTATTTTTCTAAACACCTCTTGAAGTCATAATGTCTGTCTCTCTCTCTCTCTCTCTCTCTCTCTCTCTCACTCACACACACACACACACACACACACACATACGCGCTCACGCTTTTGTCGCTGTTATCAAAACATCCCGCCCACCTTCATCTACACTGACTTACATGGGACGAATGGTTGTTGGATAATAAACCATATGTCTCTAACTGAACAGAATATACTGCCTGAAATAGCCATAAACAGTAATACATCAAGTGAAACATTCTGTGCGAAATTTCTTGGACTATGGTTAGTACTCTAATGTTGTGTCTAGTGCAGTTCAACATAGAACTTTCTCAGGTAACAAAACTGTATGCCGAGCAAAGCCTCGAAAGAGATCATTGTCTCCTCAGGCAATACACTTATCGACTGAAAGCCCTTCAAAAATCTTTTACACACATCACGAAGGATTATTCCAGAAAACATCCCCTGCATATCCTGTTGCACTAGTCCAAAGAAGGTCTCCTCCATACCTTGAAGACTAATCTACACAAACTCTACTGCGTACCTCGACTATTCCACATAACTTATCTTGTCCACCTTTCAAACCCATTCCACAGAAAATTTCCTCCGTATCTTGCTACACTAAGCCAAATAACTTTCCTTTATACCTTGATAGACTAATCCGCAGAAACTTTCCTACCAATCTTGCTGTACTAGTCTACAAAAACTGTCCTGAGTATCTACCTAGACTGTTCCATATAACCTCTCCTGCATACCTTGTGAGCCTTGTATGCCGAATCCCTTGTTCATATCTAGCTATACCAATCCACAGAAGTTGTTCTGCAAGCTTTCCTGGAAACAGAACACTTTTCGTGAGTCATATCTAGACAATATGTCGTTAAAATGGTTCCGCGTGAAAGCTAATGGTCTCGATCTGAATACCATTCCACTACACAGTTCCAACATGTTAGTAAGTTTCTCAGCAGCACACATTTCGTGCATTGTGAGAACATAATTAAAGCATTGATCTGAATTTGTGGATTGCGGCTACATTTAATTTATTTCTGGGACGATACATCCCAAACAAAATCTAAGAAACTATAGTATGTTGGAGTATCTGTTTATGTGTGTAATAGACTAAAGGGTCTGGTAATGTAACAGGTTAACGCCATGGGGAGGGAAGAACAAATATTAAAAATCTTCATGAAAGTTTAACTCAAAATGAACTGAATTCACTGCAATGTATGGATGCGTGGGAACGAAATTAGTGAAGATAGAAATGCAAGCGTTCATGTATGCTGAAACTGCAATCTAAGGTAAATGCGACACTTAAAACAACATTTCTTGATTGATTTTATCTGTATGTTAGAATGTCTCTATTTTTAATGTACCTTTACCTATCCATTTTTATGCCCACCTTCCCTATCTTCCAGGTTGTCACATTTCCTTTTACTTTGGAACTTATCATCAGGTTATAGTCTTGTCCACCACAGATGATTCAAGTTCATGCTGATAAGAACCACCACCACAGCTATATTAAGATACATTTACTATGTCACGAACGGTTACGTTCAATCAGCAGCATCAAGCAGCACTGCTAAAAGTCTCTGTAACAAATTCTCACAGGATTGTAACGATATCATTCCTTGAGAATTTCTTATGAAGACTGTTAGCAGTGCCACCTAATGATCTTCATTGAACGAAACCTGTCGTGACGTAATGAATGCACCTCATTATAGCTGAGGTGGTTCTTCATTGCTTTCAGCAGATTATGTTTTATTTACTCTAGGAAAAATGGCGACGTTGTAGAGATTCTTCTGTAAACTTTTCTACAAAAATAAAATATGCAGTTTTTTACTAATACAAATAAAGAGTGCAGAATGGGCTAACGCACTGAGGACTCACCTGTTAATTCAGAGATAAAGTTACAGTTAGAGTGTGGCGTAGTTGGGCCTCGAAATATATACACTGAAGCGCCAAACAAACTGGTATACGTATGCGTATTCAAATACAGAGATATGTAATCAGGCAGAATAGAGTGCTGCGGTCGGCAACGTCTACATAAGACAAAAAGTGTCTGGCGCAGTTGTTAGATCGGTTAGTGCTGCTAAAATGGCAGGTTATCAAGGTGTAAGGGATGTAGAACGTGGTGTCATAGTCGGCGTACGGGTGATGGGACAAACCACCGCCGAGGCAGTGATGAAGTGGGAACTTTCCCATACGATCATTACACGAGTGTACCGTGAATATCAGAAATCCGGTAAAACATCAAATCTCCGACATCGCTGCGGCCGGAAAAAGATCCTGCAAGAACGGGACCAACGACGACTGAAGAGAATCGCTCAAGGTGACAGAAGTGCGACCCTTCCGCAGATTCCTGCTGATTTCAATGTCGGGCCATCAACAAGTGTCAGCGTGCGAACCGTTCAACGAAACAGCGTCGATATGGGCTTTCGGAGCCGAAGGCTCACTCGTGTACCCTTCATGACTTCACGACACAATGCTTTACGCCTCGCCTGGGCCTGTCAACACGGACATTGGACTGTTGATGACTGGAAACTTGTTGTTTGGTCGGACGAGTCTCGTTTCAAATTGTATCGAGCGGATGGACGTGTACGGGTATGGTGACGACCTCATGAATCCATGGACCCTGCATGTTAGCAGGGGACTGTTCGAGCTGGTGGAGGCTCCGTAATGGTGTAGGGCGTGTGCAGCTGGAGTGACATGGGACCCCTGATATGTCTAGATACGACTCTGACAGGTGATACGGACATAAGCATCGTGTCTGATCACCTGCATCCATTCAAGTCCATTATGCATTCCGACAAACTTGGGCAATTCCTGCAGGACAATGCGACACCCCACACGTCCAGAATTGCTACAGAGTGGGTTCAGGAACACTCTTCTAAGTTGAAACGCTTCCGCTGGCCACCAAATTCCCCAGACATGAAGATTATTGGGCATCTCTCCAGGATTCATGGTATCAAATCCCTCCAACACTACTTGAGACATTAGTCGAGTCCATGTCACGTCGTGTTACGCTACTTCTGCGTGGTCGCGAGAGCCCTACACGATATTAGGCAGGTGTACTAGTTTCTTTGGCTCTTCAGTGTATAATCCGCCCTTCTTTTATTCTACCCATAAAACAGAATAACAACTATCTCGTCTCCTTCACACGAAGGAAGAAAGTGGCAGCAGCGATATAAATGCTAAAAAATAGCATCCTACAAGAAAAATTGAAAGCTTTCTTCACAAACTCGCGTCGTTCAAGAAATTTATTTGCTTGCTTTTTTACTCGTATTATTATTTATTGATTTACTTACCTTGTTACCCTTCCTATTCACACCAATCTTGATACGGAAAAAGACCTAATGAAAAAACTTGCAGTATAGCCAGTCTCCATTCCTAGCAGACGAAACCCGTGAGTAGACTGGTTCAAATGGCTCTGAGCACTATGGGACTTAACATCTATGGTCATCAGTCTCCTAGAACTTAGAACTACTTAAACCTAACTAACCTAAGGACATCACACAACACCCAGTCATCACGAGGCAGAGAAAATCCCTGCCCCCGCCGGGAATCGAACCCGGGAACCCGGGCGCGGGAAGCGAGAACGCTACGGCACGACCACGAGCTGCGGACCCCGTGAGTAGTGTTTTGGCATCTCTCCAGCGACTTGTAACTCGGGTCAAGATAAATGAGACGCAGTTGTCTTCTGTTGAACGGCTTTCAAAATACATACATCAAGAAAAGTTTTGCATCACACTTTTATTTCGAAATTAATGGGACAGGAAACAAAAATTGACTATGAGGCATGCGATGATCGAACCAGGCTCGGTCCAAATTGTCCCAGCCTTCAGTGGCGATTCTACATAAGTCGTGAATAGTACACTGTCGTTGTCGATGTACAAAAACAGTTCCTTTCAATCGATCCCATACATGTTCGATTGGGTTCATTTCCGGAGAACAAGCTAGTCACTCCGTTTTGGTGATCCTTAGCAAGCTGAATGTATAGTACCGTTTTTACATCACAATTATCAAAGAAATAGTAAGTTTAATATGATAAATAGTATTAAAATTTTTTTAGTGTCCATACTGACAATATAAGTCATACATACTTTGAACTAATAAAGTTAATGCTGGCAGAACTTGTACTTCTGATATTGCTGCCACTAGTAATGATAAGAAAAGTAATAGTAATAATAGTAACAGTGACAGTAATAAAAATAGTGATTGTGGAAGACATAAAAAGAGTTTATATCTGTACAAACCAGATGTTTTCTGATACAGTGAGTTCTTAAGGGAAGGAAATCGAAGGCGGCTACACCAGGTAAGAATACTACCCGCCAGGGTAGCCGAGAGCGCTAACGCGCTGCTTCCTGGACGCGGGTAAGCGCGCCGGCCCTGGATCGAATCCGCCCGGAGGGTTAACGACGACGGCCGGTGTGCCGGCCAGGCTGCATGTGGTTTTTAGGAGGTTTCCCGCATTCTCCTAGATGAATACCGGGCTGGTCCCCACGTCCCGCCTCAGTTACACGACTCGCAGACATTTGAAACACCTTCACACTATTTCACGATTCACACTAGATGCAGACGGCTGGGGCACACTTGTTGCGTCCCGGGTAGTATGGGGTGGCGGCAGGAAGGGCATGCGCCCAGCCCTTACAATTAACCATGCCAAATCTGTACATAACCCTGCGCAAAATGCGGGATAAAGACGGTAGCAAAAAAAAAAAAAAAAAAAAAAAAAAAAAATTACTGTCCCACTGGTGGTCGCAAGATTCTCCTCCCTGTACCACAGAGCAGTGAGATTGTTTCCAACAACCACGAGAGGTGCAGAGTGGCACCATATAATCCACCCCCAGAACATCACTCCACCACCGCCTTGTTACACATTTGGGATCAGTGTTGGAGGCTTTGATATTAAGGCGTTGTCTCGCCTTGTTACACATTTGTTGGAGGCTTTGATATTAAGGCGTTGTCCCCAAACGCGTTGTCTGTCTTTATCAGAGCGTAAACAGAACTGAGTTTCGTCCGTAATCAACACGCGACGCCAATCCTAGGGTGTCCATTCTGAAAGATTTCTTTGTCATCAGTAAGGGAGTTCATGGTGTTTTGAGGTACAACGTGGTGATCACCAAAGTCTTCCGGAACGGTGATTCGCATCATGTAAGCATCTCGTCACAGTCTGATGCGATACGTGACGTTCTTCCAACGCCGCATCCAGTTCTGGAGCACACGGCCCAAGATTCCTTTCATCCAAAAGTCGTAGACATCGATCTTTCAGTGCATCTGTCGAACGTGTACTGACTGTACGGTGAAAGTCCTCAACACTACTTGTTCCTTATAACCGGTTCCATGTCCGCACCACATCATTTTGACGTCAAAATCTTACATGGTTCACGTGCGTTCTGCGCGTAGCGTGTTGATGCCGGCCCCACGACTGTTCGTGACTGTCCTTCGTGGCATAATGAATGTTCAATTTACTATTCCACTGTCTTCTCAATTCGTTCCTACTGGTGCTTTACTTTCAATTAAGAAGTGCAATGGAATCGAGAGCGGCGTTCTGCCCGTAAATGGCGCTCATGGTAACTGTGCGTGTGTTTACAAATGTCAGGGGTGATCTACCGATCGGTACAGGAAAGCCACAATAGCAACATACCTGCACGGTATATCTGGGAGAATCAACACTTTTGTTGATGTATGTCATGAAACAACATAATTTCCAGCGAAACTAAGCGGGAAAACTACTGTGACTGATAGGGGACCTGCGTATATCACAATGTGTCCATATCATTTCAGCACATTTAATACATGTCTTGTAATCTTCAGGGTAGGATAAGGCACTGTTCTCCACAGACATTTTTCACTAGTAGTGACATTCCCACTTGCCCCATAAATAGCGATGAAAGCCCGAGTCTATCCTGGATGGGTACTCTTTAGCCTAAAGGGTTAGCCGTCTGCTCATAAGCAGGAAATCCAAGTTCGAGTTCCGGTCTGGCACAAATTTCCAACTATCAAGTTTTCTTCATTAAAGTATAATTTAGGAGTTTAAAAAATTGAAGTTGGCTTGACTGTTTGCAGCCAATGGCGACTACATGGCGTTCGGTCTTTCGGGACATCCGGAGCGGTCCAGGATGGTGGGCGGCGACGTGGCGGTGGCGTGGGTGGACCACGACACGCTGCAGGGCGGCGCCGACGACTACTTCCTGGGCGCCAAGTCGCAGTGCTCCGGCGGCACCGGCAGCTGCCCCGACGAGCGCATCAGGGTACGTCTCTAGACCCACTCAGCGGCACTCGTCGGCTGGAGATAAAAAATGAGCTGTGTGTATTCGCATGAAACTCACCAGCGGGCACTATGACGTCATCTACGAACTCGCTGTCTCTGTGCTCTCGCAGACGCGACTCGCGAGTATCTGCCGCTGGCCATTTAATTGAACACACGTCACTGGAGCCTGTTGTCGGGTACGAGTGGCCCATACAAGTAGCAAGGACAGCGAGCACCTGAGTTCGCAAGTGTAATCAGGGACTCGCTTCATTGCCGCTACTTACACAACCGTTAGGCACTTATACAGGGTGTACATAAAGTCCGGGAACACTTTCAATTATTTATTGCACAAGAACCAAACATTTTACAGATATACATATGTCATTTTGACGAGAAACCCTGAAAGTTTTTTTTTTTTCATGTATACCACCAAAGCTCAGTTTGGTAATTTGCCGATAGTCAGCGCTAGTCGCAAACATGGCGAGTTCAGGTGCGGAGCGAGCTTCCTGTGTGTCGGAGTTCGACAAAAACAAGTGTGCTACAGCTGTTCAGCGGATGTTTAGAGCCAAATACGGTAAGAAGCCACCAGCAAGGAAAGCCGTTTACCACTGGCACAACAAATTCGTTTTTTGAGCATTGTCACGTCGAAAACTGTACGGGCCATTCTTCTTCGCCGAGAGCAATGTCACTGGGTATTCCTACTTGGACATGTTGCAGCAATGGCTGATGCCTCAAATGCAATCGGACTCTCCGTCCATCTTTCAGCAGGATGGGGCTCCACCCCATTTTCATTGTGAAGTTCGTGGGCACCCGAACACGGAGCTGCCGCATCGATGGATCGGCCGTGCTACAGAAGGGGACAGCTGTTTCATGAAATGGCCTCCCCGATCATCAGATCTCACTCCGTGTGCCTTTTTTTCTGGGGGGGACGCATTAAAGATCTGGTGTATGTACCGCCTCTACCACGTGATGTAGCTGAGCTCCGGAAGAGAGTACGGGAAGCGACTGCCACAGTCGACGATGCCATGCTGGGACGGGTATGGCAAGAGTTCGATTGCCGTATTGACGTCTCCCGGGTCACTCATGGTTCCCATACCGAATGTTCGTAAAAAAAACTTTCAAAGCTTCTCTTCTAAATGCAATATGTATTACATCTGTGCAATGTTTAGTTCTTGTGTAATAAATAATTGAAAGTGCCCCCGGACTTAATGTACACCCTGTACAATGACCGCTACAGTCCTGTGTGTGTGTGTGTGTGTGTGTGTGTGTGTGTGTGTGTGTGTGTGTACATGTGTGTGTGTGTGTGTGTGTGTGTGTGTGTGTGTGTGTGTGTGTGTGTTTGTGCTTGTGTGTGTGCATGTGTGTGTGTACAAACGTATATGTATATATGCCTATATATTTATTTATTTATTTATTTACATGTCAACTTCCATAGGACCAAATTGAGGAACAAATCTCCAAGGTCATGGAACGTGTCAGTACATGAAATATATCGTAAAAGTAATAACAGATAAAATAAAATGTTTATGAACCCTAAAAAAGTCAAGCCCTATGTTTAAGTAAACGCAATTAACAATACAACAGCATTCAGTTTAATTTTTCAAGGAACTCCTCGAGAGAATAGAAGGAGTGACCCATGAAGAAACTCTTCAGTTTCTATTTGAAAGCGCGTCCATTACTTCTGTATGAAACGTTTTCTAAGACTGCTGTAAACTTGTTTTAATAGCTAATCTCTATTCCGAGAATCTCTAACAATTACTTTGATGTACACACACTATCGATACGTTACCGAGACTGCGACGACAGTGCAAGATTTCAGGGCACAATGACAAAATCTATTCTATAAGCCGGCCGATGTGGCCGAGCGGTTCTAGGCGCTTCAGTCTGGAACCGCGCGACTGCTACGGTCGCAGGTTCGAATCCTGCCTCGGGCATGGATGTGTGTGATGTCCTTGGATTAGTTAGGTTTAAGTAGCTCTACGTTCTAGGGGACTGACGACCTCAGATGTTAAGGCCCATAGTGCTCAGAGCCATTTCATTTCTATTCTATAAACGGCTGTCAATCATTAACAAATTTACAGCAGTTTTCGAAGAAATTACATAACGAAATGATAAGTACTACACACATCAAAAACGTTTTGCATCACCCCGGTTCCCAGAACTCCTGAAGATAAACGTTGACTGTGGATATCGTATCACAGACACAGTTCCTTTGACTGTTCAGAGATGTCACTAAACCCGCCCAAAAAAAGATGTAAACAACCATGCATGAGCAGCGCCTATTAGACGGAGGGGGTCCGATAGCCGATCAGTTCCAGTCATTCCACCAGGAAGGAGGTAGACGGCTCGTGTTGTCTGTAGTTCCATCATGCATGGACGGTCAATACCGCGGTTCGATCGCGTCCGCATTGTTACTTTGTACCAAGAAGGGCTCTCACCAAAAAAGGCGTCTCGGAGTGAACCAAAGCGATGTTGTGCGGACATGGAGGAGATGCAGAGAGACAGGAACTGTCGATGACATGCCTCGCTCAGGCCGCCCAAGGGCTACTACTGCATTGGATGACCGCTACCTACCGATTATGGCTTGGAGGAGCCTTGACAGCAACACCACCATATTGAATAATGCTTTTCGTGCAGCCACAGGACGTCGTGTTACGACTCAAACTGTGCGCAATAGGCTGCAAGATGCGCAACTTCACTCCCGACGTCCATAGCAAGGTCCGTCTTTGAAACCACGACACCATGTAGCGCGATATAGATGGGCCCAACAACATGCCGAATGGACCGCTGAGGATTGGCATCACGTTGTATTCACCCATGAACGTCGCGTATGCCATCAACCAGAAGCCGCGCGGAATGGCCGCGCGGTTTGAGGCGTCATGTCACCGACTGCGTGCCCCTCCCGCCGGAGGTTCGAGTGCTCCCTCGGGCATGGACGTATGTGTTAGCCTCAGCAGTTTGGTCCCTTAGGTACTCACACACATTTGAACATTCTTGTTCCAACCAGACAGTCGTCGGAGATGTGTTTGGAGGCAACCGGTTAGGCTGAACGCCTTAGGTCACCATCCAGAGAGTGCAACGAGGTGGAGGTTCCCTGCTGTTTTGGGGTGACATTATGTGGGGCCGACGTACGCCGCTTGTGGTCATGGAAGGCGCCGTAACGGCTGTATGATACTTGAAAGCCATCCTCCGACTGATAGTGCAACCATATCGGCAGAATATTGGCGAGGCATTCGTCTTCATGGACGACAATTCGCGCCCCCATCGTGCACATCTTGTGAATGACTTCCTTCAGCATAACGACATCACTCGACTAGAGTGGCCAGCATGTTCTACAGACATGAACCCTTTCAAACACGCCTGGGATGAATTGAAAAGGGCTGTTTATGGGCGACGTGACCAACCAACCACTCTGAGGGATCTACGCCGAATCGCCGTTGAGGATTGGGACAATTCGGAGCAATAGTGCCTTGATAACATGTGGAGAGTATGACCCGACGAATACATGCATCAATGCAAAAGACGTGCTACTGGGTATTAGAGGTAGCGGTGTGTACAGCAATCTGGACCACCACCTCTGAAGGTCTTGCTGTATGGTGGTACAACATGCAATATGTGGTTTCCTTGAGCAACAAAATGGCGGAAATAATGTTTATGTTGATCTCTATTCCAATTTTCTGTACAGGTTCCGGAACTCTCGGAACCGAGGTGATACACAACTTTTTTTGATGTGTGTATTATCCTGTAAACACAATATGGAACGATCAAAAAATGCTCAAATAGCGCGCTTTTTGGTCGGAGAGGCAGAACGGTGACATTTCCCTTCACTCAGTTTTCGTTTGATGGAGCACTTATGTTTTCTCGTGGTGGAGATGAAGTAAACAAGGATACAACCACTTTGGTTGTATTGGACGAAGTGAGGACTAAAGCACTGAACTTATTCCAGAAAATCTTTCTTTACATTTGCAGTTGTATACACAGCAACGCTTGATTTTCACCTTGTACCCTCCACTGTCTAACAAAAACATACCTTCGTTAGAGGCCATCTGACTCCGACAATCGGTCATTTCGCCCAGTCATTTCTACTTCACAACAGCAAGATCGTGCAGTCAACTTTCACACTAACTCGCGACTAGCTTTACCCTCCTGCAATCTTGAGTAAGTCCGCCCCCGGCAGCTGAGTGGTTCGCTGTCGGGCATATGCTGATGACCTCCTCCTCCTCATTCGCTCCGGCTCTGAGATTCGGGATGTCCTCGAATTGATTACCCGTTATGGGGCTGCCGCTGGCAGTGCCATGAATGTCGCCAAATCTTCTGCAATGCACATTGGACGAGGCCTCCAGGAGGGTGAAGTGGCACCACTGCCGCTTGTGCGGACTTTCCGGTACCCGGGCATTACCTTTACTCCCACGGTCACACGCACTGCGGCAACGAATTTCCGTCGCCTGTTACACGTCATCCGCAACGACGTCCGCCAGAACCTCTTGCGCCGCCAGGACACACTTCAACGGGTTGTGTTTATTAATCTTCATGTGGCATCAAAATTGGTTCACATCGCTCAAGTTCTCCCTCTGCCAACTGCAATTGGGTGCAACCTTCAGGCGGCTTTTGGCTATTATCTCACGGCTGGTTCAATGTTTAAAGTCCGTTATGAGACACTTACCCCTGCCCTCACGGTATGGTGGCGTCGGGCTCGTCAGTGTCCGTATGCGAGCTTCAGCCTTGTACATGAGTACCATGAGAAAACAGTGGATGGGACAGGGTACATCTCTAACACGCAGCTTGCTTGAGGTCCTCCTACCTGCTTCCACCTCACCACCAGTGTCTGTCGGCCATATCGTGCCTCATTTGTCCCATATTTCGACCTTTTTCGTCGACTACAGTTACATACATACCAGTCTCCCAGATACACGCCCACCTAGGACTAAGGATTTTTACAGCCTGTTGCTGCGCTGTGTTCCCCGGAATGTGATGGAGACCAAACACCCCTCCATCCAGTGGCCCATAGTGTGGACTACCGTCCACCAGCCTTTCCTCCCTACGAACGTGCGGGCACTGTGGTATCACATAGTCAACAGGAAATTTGCCACGAAGCAGCGCCTGCACAACATTGGCTTGTCAGAATCCCCTCTTTGTCTCCTTTGCCAGCAACTGGACACTGATGAACACCGTCTGACATGCGCCTCATCGCAAGATGTATGGCGCTTCGTGCAGCAAATCATTGCCTGCTATCTCCGGGTGCCACCAGACACAGTCGAGCCTCGAATGTTTCTATACCCGGAGGACCGACATTTTCCCGCCGCCAAATGTCATGTTATTACGTGGGTCAAAGGGTGGGCGGTCGCTTATCTCTTTAATGAGGGACCTTTATCCCGCCTCGACTTCTGGACCTATTTACGAACAGCCCATGCAGCTCTCGAAAACACGCCACGTTACCGAACATTATTTGCTAACTATCTTCGAGCGGTCTTTGTTAGACCTCCACTGAGTTGGGGGGTGCCTGGCACAGAGGGCACCCACCCCTCCTCCCCCGGCGGTGTCTGAGTTTCAACCGCCTACGATCTATTCTACTTCTGACCTCCGCGGATGGGAGAGCGCGTCGCAGATTGCACGGATTTTATTTCTTTTTGCTTTTCCTTTTTCCTTTCTTTTTCTTTAACCAGAATTTATACTTCTTTTCTCTTTCGCATATGTGTTCCCATAATTTCATACTATTAGTGCATATTACAAAAACACATGCAAATAAATAAATAACAACGCCTTGCACTACTGTTGATTCCTGTGTCTCCCACTTCCCTAAGCACCACAGGCTCGGTGGTGGTGAGGGGGACACTGTGGCCAGGCCTCAGGTTTCGACCCCTGCCCACTTTGCCCCCCGAGCCCCCACCGGTCCCCTACAAAAAGAAAAAAAAAAAAAAGTGGTCAGCGCGACGGACTGTCAATCTTAAGGGCCCGGGTACGATTCCCGGCTGGGTCGGAGATTTTCTCCGCTCAGGGACTGGGTGTTCTGTTGTCCTAATCATCATCATTTCATCCCCATCGACGCGCAAATCGCCGCAGTGGCGTCAAATCGAAAGACTTGCACCAGGCGAACGGTCCACCCGACGGGAGGCCCTCGTCGTACGCCGTTATTATAGCTTGAGTAAGAGAGAACGAGTTGACAAATATGAAGCGACTGCAGCGCCACGGTTCTCAGACTTGTAACATACGCGGAATTACAGCAGGAAGTAAGACAGCCGGTATAGCAGTGACATAACAGCGGCGCCTTGATTTGTAAAGTATGCCACCATCAACATTCGACTCATACTCGCTCTGTTTCTGATCTCTATTCTGGACCTTCTTGCGCGGCTTTCCGGAGTCCATGACATACTCCCAACGAAGGGGTGGATGATAAAACCTACAACAAAGCACTGTCAGAAAAAAGCTCCACAAATATTCAGTCACATTCTAATGAACTTTCAAAGTGGTGCAAACATTGGAAACTCATTTGAAATGTTAGAATTGTAAAACTTTGCACTTTACAAAACGAAAATACGTAGTATTATGACTATGATATCAGTGTCACAGTTGGGATCTGTCAACTCATACAAATACCTGAATGTTAGTAGTGGTATGAAATGGAATGATGACGTAGTCTCAATTGTAGGTAATGCAGGCGGTAGATTGCAACTTATAGGTAGACTAGCTGGAAATTCAATCAGTCTGGAAAGGGGTTGCATACAAAACACTCAGGCAACCCATCCTAGAATATTGCTCAAGTATGTGACCTGCACCGAATAGTATTAATGGACCATACTTGACATATACAAAGAAGGACACCACGAATGGTCTTTTTTTTCTTTTTAATCTATTAGAGAACGTCACGAAGATGCAGAAAGAACTGAACTGGCAGGCGCTTGAAGATAAACGCAGACTATTCCGTGAAAGCCTACTGAAGTCTCTAGAACCAACTTTAAGTGAGTAATCTAAGAAAAAATCGCAACCTCTTGAGTATCGCTCCCTTAGGGATCGCGTAGGTAAAGTTAAGTTAATTACAGCGCGCACAAAGACGTTTTAGCGACCCTTTTTCCTCACTCCATACGAGAATGGAAAAGGGAAAGCGCCAATAACAGGCACAATGGGATGCACCCTCTGCCACGAACTTCACAGAGGTTTGCAGAGTACAGATGTAGATGAAAACCATCGAGATTGCGTCGGGAACGTATACCTGGCATGTAAACTGGCCAACAGGTACACAGACTTTCACAGGAATCTGTACTCTTCAGGTTAACTTCCATTCTGAAGGCTGTTGCACTCAACGACTGTTATATTGACTTGTAAATAATAGATTTCAGCTATCAGTCATTGTTTTTAAATTTTGTTGGCAGATTGAGTAGTATTCAATGAACTGTGGATGAAGCCCGACCAACAGGCATTACATGCATTGATCAAAAATGATAGTGCATTGAGAATGGCTAGTTTTTAGCTGAAATCTATATCTGCCAATAAAATTTAAAAAGGACGACTGATAGATGAAATCTATTATTTACATATCTGTACTCTTATTAGCTACTATACACTCTAGTCGTAATTCAGCGGTTCACCTGTCCACAGATCTTTCAACACGAAGTCACATTTCCATAATATTAGTAATGATATCCAACCCACGTGTCAATGACATGGTGCTTAACGTATTCAACAGACGTGAGAATCGTGGTAACTTAGCTCTTAGTCATTTTCGAGTAAAAGTTTTCTAGCTTGCAGTCCTCCCTTCCACCTCTTCCAAGATTTGTATACGCAAGGTGAACTGCATGGCGTGGTCAGTCTGAATATCTCATAAACGCTTCTATGTATGTATATAAAGTTTACGGATAATTACAGTACTCAAAGACGCAAGTGATTTGCTGTAGTGGCATAAATCTACCTTCTTTATCGGTTGTCACATAGGGGGGAAACTAACCCCAGCATCAAACTTTCTGAGGACGTCTAGTGGTATTTTCTGAGTACATTGGTAACAAGGGACCCATTGTCTCCAGAGGCTCGTTACAGAGCAATGACTCAAATATGATTTAATCGATTTGTTATCCTGACTACCTTCAATTCCGTGAAAAAACCTACACTACTGTGCAGGAAGCTTCTCATATGTTATCACCGAAACGTAGAAGACATGCCACAGAGCAATGTAACAACCCTTATCGATCTGGTTACAGTACCGTTGGGTCTCCATGGCCTGCTCTGGCGGAGTTTAGTTTTTTATTAATCAAAACTTCTAACTATTGACAAATAGTTCCAATAACATCAAAGAAATTGCTGGGTACTTACACGCTCCAGACCGTGTTCGTTTAGGGCTTAAGGTACATACTCCAAGGACTTCCGTAGTAGAAAGTGAGGAAAGGCTTCCGTCCTTCCGCTAGCATATTGCACAGCATCATCAGTTGCTATGCCGCGCCCAGCTAGTTCTGCTTCATGACGCCTGTCGGCCGTGTTTTGCTAACACACTTGTCTGCCTGCAGCTGGCTCTGTTGCAACGCACTTCCTACTTTGGCGTAATTTTTTACCGAAAATGGTCGATACGCTACACAGCGAACGAAAGGTTATTCATAATTTATATACAAACCCGACTCCCGCTTGTAAGAGTCAAAAGATATGAGTGGGAAGCAATGGTTGAGTAGAGAGTGGCTCTGTTGCAACGCACTTCCTACTTTGGCGTAATTTTTTACCGAAAATGGTCGATACGCTACACAGCGAACGAAAGGTTATTCATAATTTATATAGAAACCCGACTGCCGTTGTAAGAGTCAAAAGATATGAGTGGGAAGCAATTGTTGAGTAGAGAGTGAGACAGAATTGTAACCTATCTCCATTGTTATTCAGTCTGTACATTGCTCAAGCAGCACTGGAAACAAAGGAGAAATTTTGAAAGGATAAATAAGGGAAAGGAAATAAAAGTTTGGGGGTTTGCTGATGACCATGATATTTCTGTCAGGGAAGGCAAAGGACTTGGTAGATCAGTTGAAGGGGATGGCTAGTGCCTTGAATGAAGGTTATAATACAGTATGAACAAAAACAGTAAAACAAGGGTAATGGAATGCAGTCGATGCAAATAAGCTATGCTGAGGATATTAGGAAATTAGTAGGTGAGTTTTGCCATTTGAGCTGCAAAATAGCTGAGAGTGGTCCAAGTAAAGAGTATATAAAATATAAAATGATAAAAAGAAAAGGGTTTCTGAGAAAGGGAAGTCTGTTTGCATCAAATACACACGTGAGTCACAAAGGAAATAAAGATATTAGCTGCAAGAGGGCACTGACTTATATCAATGGGGCCAGTTGAAAATTTGTGCCGGACTGGTATTTGAACCACTGCGCCATCCAAACCCATTTGTCAGGAAAACTGCAAGGACTACAGTACCACGCTTCCCTGCAGCACGCTCGGACACCATCGCTGAAATGCTAGCACGTGTACAGCCGTCGTTCCATACCAGACTGGAAGTGTGTATTGCTGCTGCCGGTAGTCATTTTGAACACGATATGCGGTAGTCAATTGCGTTACTGGAAAGAATCTACGTAACTAGCGCATGCACTTATGTTTTCTTTAGTGTGTGTTACCACAGGTATTGTACAAGCGTCGGCGTGGGAACTTTCCAAAGTACACTATCTCGTAAACGACTCGCAGTAAAGTACTACAACCAACACCACTGACATTCTAGGTTGCCCTTCTTTAATTTGTTAATATCAATAGGCATTGTTCTAATCGAAAACTGTAGTTTGCGGAAAAAATACACTTTCTAACTATATTAAAATCTTTTGATTGGCTGACAATACGAGACCCTGGCTACCAATCTATTCTGTGAAAACCGCACATCAACAGCACTTTCCATTTCAACAATATTTGCGGTGCAAATTTTGTGTGAGTTCAAAAAATGGTTCAAATGGTTCTGAGCACTATGGGACTTAACATCTGAGGTCATCAGTCCCCTAGAACTTAGAACTACTTAAACGTAACTAACCTAAGGACATCACACACGTCCATGCCCGAGGCAGGATTCGAACCTGCGACCGTAGCAGGCGCGCGGTTCCGGACTGAAGCGCCTAGAACCGCTCGGTCACCGTGGCCGGCTTTGTGTGAGTCACCCTGTAAAAATGTGTTACAAAATTTTTGCAGAAGATATTTGTCTAACGTGTACAGAAATGAAATGTGAACGGTAAACAGTGCTTAAGAATCTTTTTAAATGCGTTACTTCAGAAGAATTCTGAAGATTAAATGGGTAGATCGCATTACTAATGAGAAGATAGCGAATCGAATTGGGAAGAAAAGAAATTCATGACACAACTTGACTAAACGAAGCCATCGGTTGATTGGGCATAACCTAAGCATCAATGAATAGTCAGTTTGGTGATGGAGGGAAGTATGCGGGGTAAAAATTGTAAAGGTAAACGTAAGCAGGTTCAAATGGATGTAAGTTGCAGTATTAATTGGCAGATGAAGAGGTTTGCACAGGACAAACTAGCGTGGCAAGCTGCATCAAGCCAGTCTGAGGACTGATGATCACATCAAACGCAGCCGGCGTTATTTAAAAAAAGGGGGGAAAACGTTATTAAATCATTAAAGATAGAGGCAAAAATATGACGGTTTAGTATCTGACATATACAAAGTGTGATGTATTACGCTGATGATAATTATTATTGCTCCTACGTCTACATGACATCTACAAGTACTCCGCAGTTCGCACTTATCTGCCTGGCAGAAAGTTCATTGAGTTGCATTCATACCATTTCTCTACAGTTCCACTTTCGAACAGCTCGCGGAGAAAATGAGCACTTAAATCTCTCCGTGCGAGCTCTGCTTTCTCTTATTTTGTTACCTTGATCATTTCTCCCTATGTACATGGTCGTCACCAAAATATTTTCGCATTCGGAGGCGACAGCTGGAGATTGAAATTTCGTGAAAAGATCTTGTCTCAACGAAAAAATCTTTGTTTCAGTTATTGACATCCCAAATCGCGTATCACATCCGTGACACTCTCTTGTCTGTTTCGCTATAGTACAAAACGAGCTACCCTTCTTTGAACTCTTTCGATGCTGTCGACAAGCCTGTTTGGTAAGGACGCACAAGCGTAGTGTCTAGTAAAGGATTCACAAGCGTAGTGTTGGCAGTCTCTTTCATGGATTTGTTGCATCTTGCTGATAAAACGAAGTCCTTTGTTCGCCTACCCCACAATATAGGGAGTATCAAAGAGAATCATTCGATTTGGCACGTCTATGTTTCGGGTACTTATAAACATATATTATGAATTTTGTTTTTTGATGAACGGGAAACTCAAAAAGTTTTTCTTTTCCATTCCTTTTCATAAGTGTTCATTATGCCACCCCTTGAGATGCACAGCAAATATCAATACGGTATTCAAACTGTTCCACACTGCAGCGAGCATGTCTTGAGTTACAGCTTCCACAGCTGCTGTTATGCGATGTCTCAGTTCATTCATTGTTGTTGGTAACGGAGGCACATAACTAGAGTCTTGCACAAACCCTCACAAGAAATGATCACATACAGTTAGGTCTAGTGACCTTGGTGGCCAGTGATGTAAGGCAGAATCGTTTGATCCGATCCAAGGTTCAGTAATCTCTTGATTTAAAAATTCCCATATTTCCAGATGTCAATGTGGCGGTGCCCCATCCTTTTGGTAAATAAGGTCGTTCGAATCAGTTTCCAACTGTGGGAAAGCAAATTTCTCAAGTATATCGAGATATGTGCTTCCTGTAACAGTGTTCTCGGCAAAGATAAATGGACCATACACCTTTTCCTGTGAAACTGCACGAAACACATTAAATTTTAGAGAGTCTGTCTCATGTTGTACAATTTCATGTGGTTGTTCCGTACTCCATATTCTCACATTACGACGGACCACCTTTCTATTTAAACGGACTGTTTCCTCGTCACTAAACACTAAGCGTGGAAGAAAAATGTCTTCTTCGATCTTGCCAAGAAAGAAATTACAGAACTCCACACGTTGTTGTTTGTCACCTTCACGAAGAGCTTGCGGCAGCTGAATTTTGTATGGTTGCATGTGCAGACGTCGACGCAACACACGCCAGACCGACAGTGGGGACATGCTGAGCTGTCGAGCTGCACGGCGAACGGATTTCTGCGGGCTCCTTGTGAAACTATGGCGGATGCGTTCGACGTCTGTGTTAGGCAGACCGGGCGGCCCGGCGATATGCCTTTACACAAACAACCTGTTTCTTGGAATTGTTCATACCATCGTCTAATGCTCTGTGCTGTAGGAGGATCCACACTATACCTAGTACGAAAGTCACACTGAACAGTTTGACCCGAAATGTGCAAAAATCAGAACACAAAACGGTTTCTGTTGTTCCGACACCGTTTTTACTAGAACTGAAGTGGACGCACACTGCTGCTACCGGTGGGAACCAAGTAAAACTCGAGAGTTTGCTCTTTCCAACAGTACATTGTTCACGCACATATCTCAAATAACATTATAGTTATGATTTTTTTTAATTGGATGGTCCCTTTTGATACATCCTGTAATATCTTCGTGATAGTTCCAAATCAAATTGTTCGTAACTGTAATCCCCAAGTATTTAGTTGAATTGACAGCCTCTAGATTCGTGACATTTATCGTGTAACCGAAATTTAAAGCATTCCTCTTAGTATTCATGTGGATGACGTCACGTTTTTCATTATTTAGAGTCAATTGTCTCTTTTTGCATTGTACAGATATCACTATATCGGCATACAGTATTATCTTGACAATACATGATACTATACGTCCGACATTTCGTTTAATGGGGAATGACATTTCACGAAAGGAGTGGAGTGTGAAAGAAAGTTCGTTTCAATTCACGACTCTTGAAAACGCGTTCTATTTGACTAGTCATCGCACACGGAAGAAATGCTACGAGCTTAGCCTATACCGCTGAGTCACGAAGCGTCCTTCGCCGATTGTACCACGAAGCTTCCGCATTGTTTTTCTTGTTGAAGCTCTTTTCCTAGAACACGGGTATCAAATGCTTAATTAAGATTGGACTGGATGTGATTGTCATCGGCAATGGTCTAACCCCTATTATTAAAAGTTTGCAAAACACTTGTTTCCTTAGCGAGATGATGAGATGGTGCAGCTTATTCTGTTGTAATATCAGTAACAAATGTAGTTTGTCCAAATAAGTCTTCTCTCGCAGTGTAACAAAAACCAGAGTATAGTTATCAACTTAACTTTGCTACATAATGAAGGATCTAACGTTATATTCTCTCTCCAACATAACAAACATGATAGTACTACTATTTCTGTTTACTTTTAACCGTAAGAGAGTTACGCTAAATTCATTACTCTTCAGCGTGGTCTCCGCCCGGCCTGCATCTGGTTCAAATTATCACGTTACTAACCCGATTACAACAATTGCTTTCATCTTGTTCGTAGTCGTTGCAAAGCAGCTGTCTCCCTTTAGCAAATATTTTACAGTGCTAAAGGCAAAGAGGTGGTTCCTGGAGGGAAGGTTCTGTAACGATATTCTGAAATATGACATTCATGTAACAGTTTGTTTAAAAGCATATAACAAGTATTTCAGAACGGGTCACACACCGATATGAGGAAATTTGTATATGATAGTACACAAATGGCAAGCATTTTCCCGTATGGTAATGGTACCCATTAGAGACCGGGTTATAAGTATTTGCATGTTGCATATGCATTTTTATATTTGGCTCCTTTTCACCGGTTATTGCATATTTTAACTAAAAACTAGTGACGATGCATATTTTCGGTCTGTGGTTACAATATTTTAAAAATTTAGACGGGCGGTCTGTAGCCCGTTCTAGTTTTGATGTCTCACAGATTGACCGCGACCAAGAACTGTGTGCAATCGCTAACCGAGAGGCCACTGTCTAGCGAAATAATTACAGAAGAGGAACAGAAACAGGCAGAGCCAATGCTCCTGCGCCCGTGCCCCCGGCTAATACCCTCCGCTGTCATACCGTAATCGTCGGCAACAATTAAACTACGCAAGCTTCTAGTCGCACGTCCATTGTTTCAGTTTAGCTTTCCATTTATTTATACACATCGAACATGTTTACGACGTGTAGTGTGTAATGTGTTGTGCGCAATGCCGCCTGCGAAAAGAAACGTCGTATCGTGGATAACTGACTATTCTGGGACATTTACATAATACCCCAGATCACATAAGAAACAGATTGCCCGATCGCATAGCCTAGCAGGCAACCCTTGTCAGGGAACGGTCACCAGGCGGCAACAGCGTCACACCCTTACTTGTGGAATCAACCACCAGATGGCACTCTGTTCTGTGAAATATGTGGCAACATCAGCCGAACGCGTGCAGCTTTCCACTATTTGGCGTCTGTGAAGTACAGCTGTTTCTGACATACCGGTGGTAGTGGATCGAGTTGTCATGCCGAGGAACTGTGAGTATATCAACTGTGGAAGGAACAGTCGGACAAATCCTGAAATAAAAATGTTCAAATTTCCCGTCAAAGATAAAGAAAGTGGAGTGGATTTTAAATTCAGGTAAATCAATAAATTAGTTACGAGTACGAATTAATAAAGAGCCCTAAGCATTCGATCCTATCTAAATTTTGTCGATCTTATATTCTGATATAACGTGGCAGCCCTTCCTATACAAGAATCATATCATAAAATTTTTAAATGAAATCTTTGCTGCGGTTTGGACTTTTTTAAACTGTTTATTCACTTCAATATCGTAATTTTGGCTGTAGAGGCATTTTTGTGTGCAATGTGAAAACTGAAACCAATATAAGATATGGATAACAAAATGCAAAGCATAGTGTGGTAACATTTGGTAAACAATTTAAGAAGCATTACCTTACAAGACCTTTCCGTTGGTACTTTAAAATGGCTCTAGAGCTGAAATTGCAACAGTGAAATAAATGAATAATAGCCATCATCTAACTGCTAGGTCATCGGTCCCTCTAAATCCTGGTATATACTAGAGCGAACGAAGTGAACGAGTGTAAAACCTCGTTTACACTGCTGCAAATGAGTATTCATAGATAATTCGCCAATGTTCACTGCCAGTCGTTTATACGTGTGGACAAGTGTTTATACTCGAATCAAGGGAAGAGAATAGAAGAGAAGGAGCATAGCATGCAAACTATAGACGCTGCCTATTTTATTTTTTTTTTTATCTCTGCGCTAATAATCCTCACACAGCTTTCACTCGAAAACAACACTACCTATAGTAACAGGTCTGCGCCAGTGCGAATATTCCTAGTAGTAACTGTGTTGCAAATAAAAGCGTACGTCTGTTGCGAATATTTGCGGGTTATCTTTAAACAGTGCAAAGTAAATTTTTAACATAATTATGGTTTGCCGTCTGTGGCTCTTCAAAGTTGACACCGCCAAAATATGCTCGAAAAACACGCTTTCATTTGTATATTACAGCGTTTCCAGCCCCCTTTCAACAACAATCCAAAATTCATCGTTTTTTGCCACTCTTATATCATTTACGATAAGTTAAATGCAAAGTGAAAGAATTTAAATTTGAAATGAGTCACTGAAATATGTCAAGCCTTAATTCGCATCACAACCGAGTGCGGACATCAGCAGACAAAAATTCAGGCCAGGCACAAGTCTCTTTTCAGATCAGTGGTGGGTTAAACTGCTTTACAAACGTTAATATCTCAGAATGCGGATAAGCAACTTGGCAGATGTGGATAACGATCTTGTGGATGCGGTGCACATACGGACGGCGGCATTTTTCCTGTCCGCGCAGACTTCTAGTTACAGCTATGATGTAAATCTTTGATATTGAGATAAGATTATTTTGCCCGCTGGTTTTGACAAAGCAAACAAAGTGGCGTAGGAAAATAATTATGTCGGTAATGTCAGGACGCGAAACCCACTGCTCAGTGCAATATTTGTCAGTAAATTAACGGATTATATTTCAAAGACTTTGAGAAGATTTTGAAAATTTTCTAGTGTTAACCTGCACGTGGAGATCTTTTTTACCACCATAAATAGACGGCATGGAAGGTGAGTGTAAAAACTATGCGACTGCAATACAGTCTGCATTTAAACAGTAACTCACGAGATATATTTGTGTGTTACTTTCCATTTATTTCATTTCGCATGTGATTGTGAGAAGTATCCCTACAGTAGAAATAAACATGGTTCGTAGAATTACAGGAGCTAATCTACATTCTTCGATTGAAAACTCGGAAAAAACCATAGCCGATCATGGTCTACAGTCAGCTGTGTGACGAATGCAATTCGCGCGCAGCGCTCTAGCCGAACACAAATCAGCGTCATTCACGTCACTGAAGATACAGCGTTGCCAATTCCGCGACATGGACAGGTCAGTTAGCATTGTAGCTTCGCCTGCGACATCTGTTGACCGACTGGAAAACTATTTTTACGGTTGCCTGTTCCGCCGTAAGGATGGTAAATCTGTTTCTTATGTAATCTGGGATAATACGTAGTTGTTTTATATTGTCGAGTTTGTGAGAAAAACGTTTCGTGCAAAAAAAAGTTTCAAATAGACCAGCATCTCAAGACAAGTTTTCATATCGCAGGAAAGCAGAAGAAAGGACCACGACAACATCTTCTGACAACGGAAAGTTGCAGTAGCAGGTATTTGTCCAAAGGTAACCAAAACAGTCGGTTTAACATGGATCTATGTGAAGCATTCATTGCAAGCAAACTTACAAATCATATCCTCAAAGGCTTCCTGCGCAAATATCGCTTAAATTAAAATATACCAGGTGAATCAACATTCCGTAAAAGTTACATACCGACAATTTACATAAATGTTCTGGAAGAAGTACACAAAGAACTCAAGGACAGCATCATCTGGATTTCAGTTGACGAAACTACAGATACTTGTGGCCGTTACATTGCAAATTTAGTTGTTGGAACTTTAAAAGAAGAGCTTTCTTCTTCCTATTTAGCTGCCTGCAAGAACTTGAAAAAGTAAATCATTCAACGATAGCCAGATTTGTGAATGAGGGTATTAGAAAAATATTTCCAGAATCTTCTGCAGATGAAAGGGCGTTTGTGTTTATTTCAGATGCTGCACCCTATATGATCAAAGCAGGAAAAGCCCTCCGAGTATTTTATCCCAGTTTGATTCATGTGACATGCTTTGCTCATAAAGCACATAGCATAGCTGGAGAAGTACGTTACACGTTTGTGAATGCAAATAAACTGATTTCATCCACAAAGAAAGTGTTTCTAAAGGCTCCTGCTCACGTCAAGACATACAAAGAAAAAGTACCAAATGTGCCTTTGCCTCCCAAACCAGTGGTAACTCGTTGGGGTACGTGGGTCGAAGCTGTGTTGTTTTACAATGAACATTTCGAGGCCATTAGAGGAGTAGTAAACTACTTCGATAATGCAGAGGCTTTGGGAGTTTGCCATTGCAAGGAAGCTTTTAATGATTCCAGTATTAAAAAAGACGTTGCTGTGATCAGCACTCATTTTTCACATATACCAGCAAATATTAACAAGCTTGAAACTCAAGGTTTAGCGCTGAATGAAGCTATTGAATTAATGAATAAAATCATTTTAGTGAACTCCTCATTATCTTAGGTATTCCCACGAAAACTTAAAGAAAAGTTTGAATACATTTTAAACAATAAAACACACACACACACACACACACAAACACAAACAAACAAACCAAACACCACAGATGCCAAATACACTTTTAACTCGCACGCCTCACCCAGCCAAATGCGATACGAAACAAATGAACACTAGACATCCACAACAACACATAATGCCGGCGAAAACTCTGCCTATGTTTTGAAAAATCGGAGAAAGTGCAGCGTCAAGCGACCACAGGTCACGAAATCTGCCTATTCACTTCGCCTACAACAGATGAGAAAGCAACACAATATCAAAACCGTAAATTAAACACAAAAATGTGATATATATTCATTTCCGTTTGTAAAAGCATAATAAACAGAAAAATAAAAATTACGTTTTGCTGTTTTCGAGATGAGAAATTGTAGATTGTTTATCAAAATAGCTACCAAAATAAATGTCCAATAGTATCATGTAAGATATGTAAACTAATGCATACATCCACTCTTTTTGCCAATTTGTTATTACCAGAACTTTGACATAATGTTATAAACAACACATAGTGCGTCAGGTCGTTAACAATTATCTCATCTGTGAACTATGAACAAATGATGTATAATATTTTACAACAATTATTCATTCACAATTGTAAACATTATGTACCAAAAGTTTCGCTAAATGTAAATATGAAACAACAATTT
Organism: Schistocerca serialis cubense; assembly: GCF_023864345.2. NCBI lineage: Eukaryota > Metazoa > Arthropoda > Insecta > Orthoptera > Acrididae > Schistocerca > Schistocerca serialis. The sequence continues at coordinate 771,117,752 of NC_064641.1, read as the reverse complement.
ACAGTTAGAAAGTAACCCACTGAAGACAGCACAAAATGTGCTGAAACATGTCTAGGTGAAACAAAACAGAAAAAAGGTGTCTTACATAAGGCAGAATTCCTCTTCCCATTTGTCATTTATGCTTACAGTAGTAGGAAAATGGAAAATAAATTGTAAATGGTGTTTTGATCCCATAGTAGTAATTAAACATTAATGCTATTCCATCAAATTCATGGCTGTATGTTGATTTTTAAATAAAATATTACAGAGTTTTTGGGCATGCCCCTCCGCTTGCGATATATCTCGAATTTGGTACTGCAGATATCGATTGTTTCGGTGCGACTCACTCAGATCGCATCTGCTTGTTACCGCCAACAATAGCAAAGAAGGAACAGTTCTTGAAACACAGTATACGTCCCCATTTTGCAAATTTTTAGAAAACAGTCCCACAAAGGCCCCCTTTCTAAGCTCTGCCAGAAAGTATTCAGGAAATGTTATCAGCGTACTAAATGTACCGATTTTTCGCGTGGTCGGCGCTCTTCCTCGTAATTGATATGCACAGGTTGCATGCAGTAAATGCCATATTTGTTTTATTATTTGATCTCGCATATTTCGACACTTTTCATGCATTTTTAAGCAATTTTCACGTATATTTACATGCATATTTTAAGGTGTTTATGATGCATATAATCCGGGCTCTAGTAATCATTATTACCTATATTTATCGAGATTCTAAAACAACTATGGTTTCAAATGAGTTTCTCTGCGTTTCTTTTACAGCATTCGATACCTCCTAGGTACAGCAGTAGAAGACGCTTGTTGATGTGTGGCACTAGTCATGAACAAATACTAAAAATAAAGGAAACTCATTTTCCAAATTGTTGTCTGATGTTTACGCAGCAGCAGCGTTGAATCTGAACCGTGCCGACGTTTTATGCTTTTATCAAAAATACCGCTTCTGACTTTCATACTTTTTATGTTACTGTAGGCATTTAGTACCTTCAAGAGCTCTCGAAAACCGTTGATAGAAGTCGCTTAAATATGTCAGTGAATGAAGAAATTTGAGAATACTATATGTACAGTAAATTACCAGCAGTTGTGTGTATTGTTCGCTCGACAATCATATCACACACACACACACACATATATATATATATATATATATATATATATATATATATATATATATATATATATATATATATGTGATATGATTGTCAACACACAAAATTTATCATTGGGTCATATGTGTTGTAAAACGTTATGTAGGCTAGTTCGTGACGCATTAGAGAAAACCGCTCAAAAGTAATTTCGGATCCCATTGGCACTGTAAACACTATCACATACAAAAGAATTAGAGTTGAAAATATTCAGACGGATTCACTAAGGTCAGTACCAGGATGAACACTTTTTTGTACTGCAGAATTTTAGCGTCGAAACTGAGCTTCCGCTACTGTTCGGAGTTTTCGTTGCCGTTTGACTTTTCTTGCAGTGTGTAGTGTAACCCAATGTTTTGGGAGCATTAGGGTATAAGAACATAGGCGAAATAACCTCTTCGTAAACAAACGAGTTCAACAGTTCCACAGAAACTGACGCAGATTGATCACTACATTTATCCATGGACAGTGCACTTCCTGTGATTGTAATTCAGTTAATCATGGGAAGTTTGCGCCAGTTTCCGTCGCCTTGCAACCTGATTTTATAGTTACGCAGGGGCCACCTCGGGTTCTTGACCGCATTTGATTTCTAACATATTTCATTACAAAAGGTGATAGAGTGCCTTCACTTCATCGCTTGGAAACACGTCGTCTATCTGGTATTTTCCCCCTGGGTACGAACACCTTTGCGTTCCCATAATACCTCACTATGACCATTGTCAAAGTCGCTACTGAAACACGTACAAGCAACAGCACAGTGACTAATTCTTAAATTTTGCCCCCTATAATATATTCCGATATAATCATTTTATAACAACATGACTTACAGATAGGTGTTTAACATTAGTCCACTGAAAATAGTTAAGGTTTCATAATCTGGTTCACTATCTACATGTTATCCACCGCTTCATTCTGTTGACAGGAACTATCATTAATAGCCCAAAAACTTCAAACTTTCTTTCTCAATCTTTCGATAAAAGGAAATGAGCGTCCTGTGGCCCCTAAATTAGCACTATCTTTTGAATTCGATCCTACTTCAGCAGGTTGTTAGTAATGTATGCGAGCGGCATCTTATTATCTGACATCGCGAGGTTGAGAGGATCCAGTTCCGCACCTTTCCCCAACAGAAAAACCGAAGTGATTATCGAGAATCGATCCATCGACTTCTTCGGTTTTAGCCAACAGCTAACCACCACGCTTCGGTGACGATCAACACTTTCGTTGCAGTATAGTTTACGTGTCCTCAGATTACAGAATGTAACATCGACCTATTCATCTGATTTCATGATACAAACAACTGCAGCTGAGATTACTGTGTAGCATAAAAGAAAACGTTCAGGATATGGTTAGCGTCTTAAAAACGTACTGTAGTTTCGCATCGTTAATGACGAAGTCACGTTCCCCATACTTTGTGCCTTACATTTGGTTGGTTGATTGATTTAGGGGAGGGGGACCAAACAGCACATCCATCGGTCCCATCGGATTAGGGAAGGATGGGGAAGAAAGTCGGTCGTGCCCTTTCAAAGGGAATATCCCGACATTTGCCTGAGGCGATTTAGGAAAATCATGGAAAACTTAAATCAAAATGGCCTGAAGCGGGTTTGAACCACCGTCCAGTGTGCTAACCACTGAGCCACCTAACTCAGTGCCTTACGTTTGTATGCGAATGTGTATAAAAATAATTTACTCAAGGCTCATATGTGCTGTAATTAAAAAGTAAGAAAATTTTCGACTCTTTTGGGATGCTTCAATTACTGGTTGTTAAAACGAATCGAAAGAGAGTAAGAGTAATTTGTCAGAGGTAATCGAAGGTTCATTTACAGTACAGCAGCGTATAAAATGTTCTGGAATTTTAACTTACCTCGTTCTGCGGTAAACTTCTGCAGCGCAAACATTACATAAAAAGAACGGCGATAAAATTATCACATATTTAATAAAACAAAGCGCAGAACCACAACTAGAAGAACACGAATAGCTTATTGGATCTGAACATTCATTTGTTATCACAGCGCAGGAGGAAGTAATTCCGCAGCGAACTCTGTTGTATACAATCTCTGCCTTACATTTTCTACACTTTTATCACTCTAGACTCTGCAAGTAAGGACGAAGCAACCGTTAGATAGCTGCTCAGTAATAGTGTAAAAGGTAATTTCTCAGAGCCCTTCAAAATGTGTGTGCACACAGACAAATCTGCAGGATCATATTTACGTTTCAACGGCAATCATTAATTGCGTTGTCTTATTTATTACATGCTGCAGTCATTTTTTGTTTCGGCTGTAGTAAATAAGTAGACTTATAGGGATTTTAAGGTGATCCAAACAAATTTATTTTACGTCTTTATCGTTTTCTTCGACATTGTATCTGAAACTGCTGACACGATAGGAGAATACGTATGAATGTAAGTGAGAGACGGTGTTCTGAGCTCTGTAATCTTGTTGCCGGCCGCTGGTGGCCGAGCGGTTCTGGCGCTACAGTCTGGAACCGCGCGACCGCTACGGTCGCAGGTTCGAATCCTGCCTCGGGCATGGATGTGTGTGTTGTCCTTAGGTTAGTTAGGTTTAAGTTGTTCTAAGTTCTAGGGGACTTATGACCTCAGCAGTTGAGTCCCATAGTGCTCAGAGCCATTTTTTTGTAATCTTGTTTTCGTTCAATGTTGATTTGAGCTTATGATAATACTACCACAACCACACACAGAGTAAATAAGCAGAATTAAGTAGTATTCTACGATTCCAGCAGTCTCAGTAATTTATTGTCTGCCTCTGTATTTCGTAAGATCACTTCTCCAACTTTAAAACTTCTTTACAGATCATGTGACAATATAGGATTACACAAAAAACCGGAAACGTTTGGAAAAAAGACAGAAAATATGAATGAATATAAGAAAACTAAATGACTGCTCGAAATTGAAGTATGGCCACTTGCGCTTTAAGCGTCAGTAATTCAAATCAGAATTGTGTTCATATTCTGGAGATGTCATCCTCCAATATAACTGCATTCGCTGCAGTTTATCATATATTCTCTTATGGCGTCATTTTAGCAAATGATCCACAAGTTTTTCACCTGTCGAAGTCCCTTTACAATTAGGACAATCTTTAACGTTGCCCCTTTTTCAGCTCTCAAACCTATGCTCAGTAACTGCTGCTAACACCCACATACAGGGAGAGTCCTATATCGTACTCAAAACAATATTCTGTATCGGTAGTTGTATTGATACTTTGATAGTAATGGAACAAAGCTATCTGTACCGAAAGTACTGAAAGGCATTGATTGCATTCTTATATGTTTTAATATTTTCTTTAATACAAAATGGCTAACACCGCATTCATGACAAGATATGAAAATTGTGCTTTGTTTCCATGAACAAACGTGAGTATAAAATCAGGTAAAGGACAATACTATTCCAGACACAAAAAAATTATTGGTCTTAACGTGAACTACATGCTACATTAACATTACACAATTATTACAAGAAAACTTATTTTCGTAGTAAAAAGTCTTGTCTATTTGAATCATTCTTTTTGATACGCCACCTAATAATATTAACTTTTTCCTTTACCTACGTTTCTGTACATGAGTCCTCGAACCAATTTCCAATGGTAGCAAATACATATTTTATACTACTGGTACATCTTGCTGAAATCTGCTATGTTCACTATGCACTGCACGTATTATGCAATTTCTTGTTCTTGTTCTTTTTCTGTTTCTTTATCTTTCATTACGGCCTCTGTAGGACCATGGGTAGCCGTTCCACGGACTGGGTTTTCCTCTTCTCCTTCGACAACTTTTCATCCCATCCGTTCTTCTCGACCTGAGTTCTTCCTCATTTTTCCTGCTTCTCTGGTTACTTTCAGTTCATTTTCCGTATTCTTCTCTGTTGATGTCTGTCACATTGGTCAGTGTATGCTTGTTTCTGTAAATGTACTTCTCTTCCACCTCGATATCTGTCTCAGACCGGTTATTCCTGACTTCAAGAACTCACTTGGTACCTGTCTTTTTCCTGTCCCACACGTTTAATGTTCCACAGTCTTGGATATTTTTCCCCTATTCATAATGATAACATGCCATTAAACTAGTAATGAAATGTTATTTTATCCTCATAGCATTCGATATTTTCGCTACAAATACATTTCTTTTGAGTCTATACAAATTTTATATAGATGCTGCACATCAGAACGCACTACTCAAAAATTATCTTGTAGCAGTTGAAAAGATTGCGCGCTGCAGTAATATAGTTACTAATAGCCTGATGCGTGCGTACAGACTACATACCATTCTAAAGAGATTTTCATGAATTGAATTACTGTACATCAAAGTGATGTGACTGGCATGAAGAGGTTCTAGGAACGTAAATATATATAATCTTCTCATCTTCTCACCGTTCAAATGCTTCAGAAGTAATATCGGTCAAATTCTTTATTTGTGTGTATTTTATATCTGAGGCTAATGCATGAAGAGTCAGCTCTTTCGTTAACACAGTGGTAGGGCTTTCTCGTCCGATTCTTGTTTATAATGCGAATATGATGACTGTACGCATGTTTCACTAGAATTTCCCCCTTTGGCACTGGTGCTGTACGTAAAAAATTAAAGAAACTCTGAGACCATAAACGGCAAATAACGAAACACAACATGGCTGGAAATTAAGTTTGCTCGTAACGCAGTATTTTTCGGACTGCGCGGGGAGCGAGGGGAAGGACTATTTCCCTACTCGCTTTATCTCCCGTAGGAATTCTTCTGACCTGCTTGCTGTGGATTATGCACTATTTGATCAAAAGTATCCGAACATCTTTTAATGGCCATTAATATGGGCTGAATCCATCCTTCACCTACATGACAGCTTTAACTCTGCTGGGGACGTTTTAAATGAGGTGTCTGAATGTCTGTGGAGATATTCTTCTTCAAGAGACGTAAGAAGAGAAGTTATGGATAATGGAAGTTAGAGTCTGAAGTCGACGCTGTAACTTACCTCTCATGTGTTCCATTGGGCTCAGATGGGGAGCTTTGGTAGGTCAGTCCATTTCAGAAATGTTGCTGTACGCAGATCATTGTCTCACAGATGCTATTTTATGACAAGGTGCTGATGCTGGTACAAACAATTATCAGCTGATAGGTATCTGTAATATCCTGCCCACTCGTCTAATATAGGGTGCCTAGGAAGCTGTTTCTCAGATCGCTAGACAACAATTCCAAGCAAATCATACTAATGGAGTTTATTACAGTAAGTTAAATTGACAATACTTAACTATGCGTTTTCACAAAGGTGCTGGCCGCTGTGGCCGAGCGGTTCTAGGCGCTTCAGTCCGGCACCGTGCTGCTGCTACGATCGCAGATTCGAATCCTGCCTAGGGCTTTTTATTCCTTTATTGTGATTTCATGCCTCAGCTGAGGCTGGCCGGCAGCGGCCTACATACGCCGCTCTTCGGCCAAAAGGCACAACATAAATACACGGAAGGCATAGAAACCATTAAAAAAGCATGGTAAACACATGATGAACACTGCACAAGAAATCAGAAGTAGTTCGACGGAAGACGCTGTAATGAAGGGTGGCACCAGTTGAAAATAGATGAAGACGTCCAGGTGGAGACACGAACGTAGTAAAAACACTGACGAAGACACTATACACAAACGGAGAGACACTGACGCACGGAAAACACTGGCGACGATCTTCGGCGAAGCACTCACACTGATGAAGGAGGGGGGGGGGGAGGGGGAGGGGGAAGGAGGGGCTGCCTCCAGGTCAAAGAGAGAGGTAGGAGGGCGGGAAGGAGGGGGGGGGGGTGGAGCCAGTGGGTCTCGGGCATGGGTGTGTGTGGTGTCCTTAGGTTAGTTAGGTTTATGTAGTTCTAAGTCTAGGGGACTGATGACCTCAGATGTTAGGTTCCATAGAGCCATTTGAACCATTCACAAAGGTGTGTCGCAAGCAAATGGCAACATGCAAACAATCAGTGTCCTTTGGTATGTACAATTTCAACGCAAGCAAAACAGTTCAGTGCATAAGTAACTGCTGTAGCGTTAGTATGACGGCTAGTCTTCCAATCCGGCGTCGGCTAGCCGGTGCGGCGCTTATATTCTCTTCGTGTAGATGCCGCTCCTGTCGTGGTGTCGTCCTAGTCAGCGTACTATTGGCCGAAGTCGTCTCTCAGCCCTCTCTGCTCTTCCGTTCTTCATCGTCGTGCCGGCGCTTGTCGTTACGCCGGAACAGTATCCCTGCTTAATGGAAGTCTTCTAAGAAGGGTTTCAGCTTCAGAGGAGGTCAGGTATCCAAGTAGAGAAGGAATTAGCATATTTCATCAAAATATAAGAGATATTAAAGTTTGTGAATTTCTTGACTCTTGACATTATTGGTTTACCGTAGCACCACTTAAATAATTTGACAATTCAGGGGTTTCCTTTACCAAGATACAGATTAGCTGGCTGTTTTTTAAAGAGTTCCTTGGGGGGGGGGGGGGGGAGTGGCAATGTGCGTAAAAAACAGTACTCGGTTTGAGACCATAGACTTATCACGGCATTGTACTGAACAGGTATTTGAATGTTATGCAGGGGCAGTTGAATTTAGTGAAACCAAACTTCTAATTGTTGTTGTTTATAGGTTCCCTGACTCTGACTTCTGAGCATTTCTGCTCAAGCTAGAGAGGGTCCTTGGTTCACTTTATAGGAAGTACCAAAAACTACTTATACTTGGTGACTTCAATATTAATTTTGTATGTGACCGTGCAAGAAAAAGGATGTTGAAAGATCTCCTAAACTCATATGATCTGATGCACTGTGTTTTTTCCAACCAGGGTGCAGGGGAACAGAGGCACAGCTATAGAAAATATTTTTATTCGTTCTTCTTTACTAGATGGGCGTTTTGTTAGTAAAAGGGTGAATGGCGTTTCAGACCATGAGGCATATATTTTAACACTAAAAATTTTTGTACTCAGGCAAATGTTATAGATAATTAGAAACTATTTAGAAAAGCTAATCCAAAGGCAATAGAGAGTTGTTAAAACCTAGTCAAGCAGCAAGAGTGGCAGGATGTTTAAAGTGCCGATAACATACACGACAAATGCTTCCCTTAACTCATTTCTCATGCTCTTTGAAAGTTTGTTTCCATTAGAACGTTCTAAACAGAGTACTAACAGTAAAAGGCAGCCTGGGTGGCTGTCTGATGGGATAAGGTTCAAATGGTTCAAATGGCTCTGAGCACTATGGGACTCAACTGCTGAGGTCATTAGTCCCCTAGAACTTAGAACTAGTTAAACCTAACTAACCTAAGGACATCACACACAACCATGCCCGAGGCAGGATTCGAACCTGCGACCGTAGCGGTCTTGCGGTTCCAGACTGCAGCGCCTTTAACCGCACGGCCACTTCGGCCGGCTAAATGGGATAAGGATATCGTGTAGAACGAAGTAAGAATTATATAAAAATATTAAAGTAGTCACAATCAAGCTACGGTAGCCCATTTTAAACAGTATCGTAAGGTGCTTAAAAATGTTATTAGGAAGGCAAAGAGTATGTGGTACGCAAATAGAATAGCTAATTCACAGGATGAAATTAAAACCATATTATCAGTTCTAAAAGGAAGTGTCTTGTCAGGAGCACAAGGTCGACGATATAAAGTAAGTTAGTAGTAAAAATATTTCTGTTACTGATAAATCAGAGATATTAACAGTATGTAACAATCATTTTCTGAGCATTGCTGGCGAATTAAATAAACACTTCCACAAGGAATCATATAACCTTCTTGGACTTTTATGTTGTAATTTCATGTACTGACACGTTCCACGGCCTTGGAGCTTTGCTCCTCAATTTGGTCCTACGGAACTAGACTTGTAAAATAAAATGAAATAAATCGTTCCCGAACTCTACGGCTGCTGTACATGCTCGCAGTACACAATGTTACAATGTTGTAAAATGTGTTCATGTCCTCCCACATTTACCGTTATATTAAGCACAATAAGGGGACCACACGCTAACACGAGAAACATCCCCATAACGTAACACCACCTCCTCCTATTTCAGTGTTGGCACTTCAGGCCAATGCTCTCCAGAGATTCACCACACCCGAACCCTTCGAACTGACTGCCACAGGGTACAGCATGAATCATCACTACAAGTCACTCGTTTCCGTATGTCCATCGCCCAGTGGCGCTGCCGTCTACGCCACCTCAATCGTCGCTTAGCAGTGACTACAGGAATGTGTGGTTTAAGAGAAGCTGCTCGACTATACTGCTCTTTAATTCCCTACGCGCAGTCATTGGGCTAGGTGGACCGCTGGTAACACGTTTTGTGGTAAGATGGCCCAGCGAAAACCGAACACAGATCAAGCATGAAAACATAATGAAGGTGTACTGAACTGTGAAAAAAGACTCAAAATAGAAACAGTGAACGGCCCAAGCTCAAGAAATGCAACATCGAGAGAATTGGAAGAGCCACGTTTTCGTGGTTGTGTGGTCACGGTGTGGGACAGCAAAGTAGAAGATCCGTGTGCAAATCTCCCCTCGTGCCCCATTTTTTCACAAAATTATGAACTGTCGGTCCAGTTACTGATGTGTCTGTTCTTCTTCTGTAGTCTTGGCAACTGATATTCAATACAGTGGTTATAGACACGACACATGTGGCAATTATAGATTACCACCGCAAGTAAATGTGATGAATAGCAAGAAGAGGCGAGATGCCGCATAGACCTCTGACAGAAATGAAAACAACAAATAAACGGGCTTGTACTGTGTTGCAACAAAGGAATTCAAGAGCCATCACTTTCAAAACGGAGCACTCAACTCATAACATGTGGTACTTGTGCAGAACAAATAAGAGGTACAAACGTCCGGATGTCCCTTCCTTACAATTCGTTGTTGCCAAGGGACGTTACTCCACGACACAGACACAGATTTGAATGCAGCTAACAGACACGTCAGTGACCGAACTGACAGTTCATAATCCTGTGAAGAAAGAAAAAAATAATAATGGGGTGCGAGGGAGATTTGAAGAGGATCTCCCCTTGCACAGTCCAACACAGTGACCACACAACCATGACGCTGTGGCTCTTGCAGTTTCCTCGATGTTGCACATCTTGAGCTTGGACCGTTCGTTGTTCCTATTTTGCTTCTTTTTCACAGTTCAGTACACCTTCTTCCTGTTTTCATACTCGCCTGTGTTCAGTATTTGACGGTCCATCCACTGGGCCATCTTACCACTAACTGTTAGGGGAGTACGACGGCTAGTTTCCCCCCGTCAGGAGTGATTCCTTCTGATGATTTCGTGCTATTTTTTACAGTCATCTTCTGCAATGCTCAACGTTTTGAGTCCGTTATTATATGAGATCTGCATGCTCTTAGTTCAGCTGTGCTTGTTTCTTCAAGTTTTCACTTCAACATCAGATCAACAACAGTCGACTTGGGCAGCATTAAAGGGGTTGAAATGTCCATGGTGGATATGTTACTCTTGCGACACATTCGAAGACAATGTGTTTTCCTAGCCGATCCTTTAGGCTGTTACTGCTTCATTACTGAGAACACAATACTCCCTTCTTTTATTATGGCAGTTACGGCTGTCGTGACGTCTACTGGTGAATTCCGCAATATATAGGGGTGTTCGGATACTTCTGATGAGATTGTGCACGGTTGTTGATCGTCATTATGCCTCATACAGTCATACAATGAAGAACCAAAGAAACTGGTACACCTGCCTAGAATCGTATTGGGCCCCAGCCAGCACGCAGAAGTGTCGCAACACGACCTGGCATGGACTCGACCAATGTATGAAGTAGTGCTGGAGGAAACTGACACCATGAATCCTGCAGGGCAGTCCATAAATCCGTAAGAGTACGAGGGGGCTGGAGATTTCTTCTGAACAGCACGTTGCAAAGCATTCCAGTTATGCTCAATAATGTTCATGTCTGGGGAGGTTGGTGACCAGCGGATGTTTAAACTCGGAAGAGTGTTCCTGGAGCCACTCTGTAGCAATTCTGGAAGCAAAGGTTATCACATTGACCTGCTGGAATTGCCCAAGTCTGTCGGAATCCATAATGGACATGAATGGATGCAGGTGATCAGACAGAATGCTTACGTACGTGTCACCAGTCAGAATCGTGTCTAGACGTATCAGGGGTCCCATATCACTCCAACTGCACATACCCCACACCATTTCACGGTCTCCACCAGCTTGAACAATCCCATACTGGCATGCAGGGTCCATGGATTAATGAGGTTGTCTCTACACCCATACACGTCCATCCGCTCGATACAATTTAAAACAAGACCAGGTAACCAGTTTCCAGTCATCAACAGTCCAATACCGGCGTCGACGGGCTCAGACAAGGCTAAAGCTTTGTGTTGTGCACTCATCAAGGGTACACGACTGGGCCTTCGGCTTCGAAACTCCATATCGATGATATTTCGTTGAATGGTTCGGAAGCTGACACTTGTTGATGGCCCAGCATTGAAATCTGCAGCAATTCGCGGAAAGGCTACACTTCTGTCACGATGAACGATTCTCTTCAGTCGTCATTGATCCCGTTCTTTGCCGCGCGGGGTAACCGAGTGGTGTAAGGCATCTTGCTATTGTCATCGCGGCTTCCCCCGTCGGACGTTCGAGTCCTCCCTCGGGCATGGGTGTGTGTCGTCCTTAGCGTAAGTTAATTTAAGTTAGATTAAGTAGTGTGTAAGCTTAGGGACCGATGACCTTAGCAGTTTGATTCCTTAAGACCTTACCACAAATTTACAAACTTTCCCGTTCTTGCCGGCCGGAGTGGCCGAGCCGTTCTAGGCGCTACAGTCTGGAACCGCGTGACCGCTACGGTCGCAGGTTCGAATCCTGCCTCGGGCATGGATGTGTGTGATGTCCTTAGGTTAATTAGGTTTAAGTAATTCTAAGTTCTGGGGGACTGGTGACCTCAGAATTTAAGTCCCATAGTGCTCAGAGCCATTTTTTCCCGTTCTTGCAGGACGCTTTACCGGCCACAGTGATGTCAGAGATTTGATATTTTACCGGATTCCTGATATTTACAGTACACTCATGAAATGGTCGTACGTGAAGATCCCCACTTCATCGCTACCTCAGTGATGCTGTGTCCCATCGCTCATTCACTGGCTGTAACACCACGTTCAAACTCAATTAAGTCTTTATAACCTGCCATTGCAGCAGCAGTAAGCAGTCTAACAACTGCGCCAGACACTTGTAGTCTTATATAGGCGTTGCCGACCGCAGCGCCTTATTCTGCCTGTTAACATCTCTCTGTATTTGAATATGCGTGCCTGTACCAGTTACTTTGGCACTTCAGTGTATAATGGCAGGTACGCCTGTCGTGACCTCTACTGGAGAATTCCGCAATACATAGGGTGTATGGATACTTGTGATGACATCGTGCACGTTTGATGGCCATCATTATGTCTCACACAGTCATATTAACAGCAGTTTGCTTTGATGTGCTCTGTCATCCCTCGAAGCTTCTAGAAGCATGGCCCTGCTTTTACTCAATAGAAACGGCTTTGGCTGCAGAAACTTGTCTACAGAGTCAACCGCTGACTGCGATCGTGGTGTTCACAGGAGGGTACTAACACCGTGCTGCCTCTGAACGCGGCGCTGGTGAACGGTTACTCCATCGTGACGTTCCAGCGCCACCTGCGCGCCCGCGACGAGCTGGACCTGCCCGTGCTGACCAACCAGAGCCAGGCCGTCATCTGGGCCGTCGGACCGCTCAACGATCGCCGAGAGGTCTCCTTCCACCACACTTTCAACAAGCGTAAGTCGCATGCTCTCGTACTTCCCCCTACCATAGAGGCCCAAGTAAAAAAAAAAAAAAGAAAAATCACAGAAAAGAAATACAAAGTCTCTCTCTATAGGTCAATGCAGAACGTGTAGAGCTCAATGTAGGTTAGCGAGTTTCAATTACACTGGCAGAAATTAAAAGTGTTAAACCATTTGTTGTGTACATAGTTCCGCGTAGTCAGCGCGTACACAACTTTCCAACTAGAGCGCGCCCCGCTAAGCACAACAGCGCAGGCGCAGTGCTCGTCCGTCTCCGCACTACGAGATGGCGCTGCCGTAGAGACGGACCAAATTCTGCTTCCGCTGATCCACGTATTAATATGTAACGCAGCCAATGAGATTGCTGCTTACGTAGAACCTTTTCTCCTCGCGGATCACACTCGCGCAGTGATACATGAATGCGCGAGGTATTATAATGAGTGTACAAATCTCCGAGTAGTGAGTCTGCATTTGTCTGCACCAGTCTGTACCAGTCTATAGTCAAGTTTCAGTCTGCCCCTAATAAGATTACCATATTCCTGTACATAGGCATGAAGGTAAATGTATAGACACTTTTGTCAAGTATCAGAGATATATGTGAGAATAAGATTAACGTACCAATACCAAAGGAACTTCAGATTTTCAATTGTAAATAGCATCCAGAACCAAGTTAAGTAATTTTTATGCTTGTTAAAATTTTAATAAATGTGTGTGAAAATTAATCAAGTTCTGTTTAAAGCTGGTCACCGTCAATCTGCTACTCAAAGCGTGCAAGCAGCATTTCTATCGTCTGACCTAACGGCAGAAGTTAAACAAGCCACGATAAGACCACGAGAGATATTGCTGACACTCGCCTACTTCGTTAGAGCGACAAGTCAATTAATCTGATGGTGTGTGTACTGAAGGTCTTACAGTATGCACACCACACCATTATCTCCTCGACCAATGCTATCAAACTGATGCTGCAGTACCTAAATTACTGTAGAATATGTTGATTAATATGTCAACCTTACACATACTTCTTGCTGGTACTTTAATCTCAAACAAAAACCATACTAACAGATAAAATGAGCGAAGGCAGAGCAATGGAACAAGCATTTAGTGACTCTGATACTAAAATTTTGTCAAACTATCTGACTAAAAATCGTATCAGGTTTTGGTCTTGCATAAAATCAGTAAGCGGTTCGGAATCATCTATTCAGTCACTCAGTGACCACACTGGTGTCGAAACGGAAGACAACAGAGAAAAAGACGGAAATACTGATTTCGATGTTCTTCAATAGTTTCACAGTGGAAGACCCTAAAACGGTCCCAATTTCCAGTCATCATAAGAACGTCAAAGTTAAAAAAAATGTTCAAATGTGAGTGAAATCGTATGGGACTTAACTGCTAAGGTCATCAGTCCCTAAGCATACAGACTACTTAACCTAAATTATACTAAGGACAAACACACACACACCCATGCCCGAGGGAGGACTCGAACCTCCGCCGGGACCAGCCGCACAGTCCATGACTGCAGCGTCATAGACCGCTCGGCTAATCCGTCGCGGCAACCTCAAAGTTGAGATAGTTGATCGTGGAATAGAAAAGCAGCTATAATCGCTTACTAGTGGAAAGGCATCAGGACCAGATGAGATACCTATAAGATTCTACAACTATCATGCGAAAGAACTTGTTCCCCTTCTAGCAACACTTTAATCTAGTTCGCTGGAGCAACGACGGATGCCTAGCGACTGGAAAAAAGTGCACGTCATACCCGTTTTCAAGAAGGGTTGTGGGATAGATCCAAATAATTGTAGGCCTATTTCGTTGACGACAATCTAATGTAGAACTATATAACATGTTTTATACCAGACGATTATGGTGTTTCTGAAGAACGAAAATCTCCTCTGTAAAAATGAGCACGGATTCCGCACACAAAGATCCTGCGAAACACAACACGCTCTGTTCTTCTATGAGACAGATCTAGAGCACTATAAACAACGTTGCTCAGGTTGATGCCCTAATCCTTGACTTCATGAACGTATTTGACACCGTCCCGCACCGTCGTTAAGGAAAAACAAATACGAGCATGCCGAATATCGGACCAGATTTGCGATTGGATTCAAGACTTCTTTGCAGACACAACTCAACACGTCGCTCTTAATGGAGCAAAATTGGCAGACGTAAAGGTAATTTCCGGAGCACCCTTAGAGGACGTGATAAAACCGTTACTGTTTCAAATGGTTCTAATGGCTCTGAGCACTATGGGACTTAACATCTGAGGTCATCAGTCCCCTAGAACTTAGAACTACTTAAACCTAACTAACCTAAGGACATCACACACATCCATGCCCGAGGCAGGATTCGAACCTGCGACCTTAGCAGTCGCGCGGTTCCAGACTGCAGCGCCTAGAACCGCGTGGCCACCGCGGTCGGCTCGTTACTGTTTACGAGGTATATAAATGATCTAATAGAAAGATTCCAAAGCTCTTTAAGACTGTTCGCAGATGATGCGACTGCCTGTCAGAAAGTTGCAACGGCAGAAGACAGTATCGATTTGCAGAATGGCCTGCAGAGGACTGATGTATGATGAAGGTTCTGGCGTTCCACACTTGACGTCAACAAACGTAACACATTCCGGATACATAGGAAAAGAAATCCACTATCCGTACTACTACACTACCGATGACAAATCGTTGGAAACATTATCTCACGTAGAGTAACTAGTAGTATTCCGGGCGGGAAGGAGCGCCTGGTCCCCGGCACGAATCCGCCCGGCGGATTTGTGTCGAGGTCCGGTGAATCGGCCAGTCTGTGGATGGTTTTTAGGCTGTTTTCCATCTGCCTCGGCGAATGCGGGCTAGTTCCCCTTATTCCGCTTCAGTTACACTATGTCGGCGATTGCTGCACAAACAATTTCTTCGCGTACGCTTACACAACCATTACTCTACCACGCAAACATAGGGATTACACTCGTCTGATGTGAGATGTTCCCTGGCGGGGGAGGGTGGGGGGTACACCGGGGGCCGAACCGCAGAATAACCCTGGGTTCGGTGTGGGGCGGCGGAGGGGTACAGTGGACTGCGGTAGTCGTCGTGGGGTTGTGGACCACTGCGGCTGAGGCGGGGACGGAGCCTCTCCGTCGTTTCTAGGTCCCTGGTTAACATACAATACAATACAACTAGTAGTAACTACCCAGAGCGGCTTTAAATGGAATGACCACATGAAACAAATAGTAGGAGAAGCAGTGGCCTGACTGAGATTAAAAGGAAGAAATGTAACTCATTTCATTCTTGTCTCGCACCATTCGCGAGTAGAAAAGGGAAGGGAACATCAGTTGGTGGTACGAGAAGTACACTCCGCCACACGCCGTCAGATGGCTTATGGAGTACTGATGTAGATGTAGATGATGAATGGTGTGAGCACATGACATGTATTACGTATGTCAAACGGTACTGGAACTTTTCCGGTGGAGATCGCAACACAGCATGTCCAGAGACGGTGCATGTGCAGCTTATCGCTTTTTTTCGTACCTTGAGAAAGGTTGAATCATTGGCATAAGGGGCAGAGAAGCAACATACCGTCAGATAGCACAGACAGTAGGCAATAGTGCTACAGCTGCAGAACTAGTGATGACAGGAAGGACAAATGCAAGAGAGCAGCAAGAGGAATGGATTCACAGCCTTTTTATGTGAGCACGTGAATGGCGAACATAGGGCCCAAGCCGTTGCATTGTTTTATGCTTTCCTATGCTTCTCTCAGTCTCTAGGACAAATTGCCTGTTGACAACCTAGCTTGCGGGCGGTTAACTTATGTTCTTCGGACCCCACATCTGGGTTTGACCGTTACCCTTTCAAATTACTTTTTTTTACGAAAGTGCGGATCATGCGAGGAAGGTTGGCCGCCACCCAACATGGTAGCCAGCCCATGTGGGGGATCATCACTCACCTGTAAGGTGGTGGCCCCAGACTGCATATGGAGCGCTTTATAGATGCCCGAGCGGATACCTCCCTACGTATACCGAAGAGCAGGTGCCCGTCCGTCTGGCAGCAGAGGGACCCTGGACAATGGTCATTAAGCCAGATGGCTATTGCTGCGGCTGGATGGCGCCCGTTGGGAATAGAGGGCACCTGGCGGGTATCTTGCACCATGAAAAGACGTAAGGTACAAGACGGTAGCCCGTCTGGCCAGTTTAATGTACAACGACGTTGTTGGATGATCGTAAGATTATGAAATTAATACTTGAGACACTACCTAGCTAAACTAGACCCGCCAGGATAGCCGAGAGCGCTAACGCGCTGCTTCCTGAACTCGGGTAGGCGCGCCGGTCCCGGATCGACTCCGCCCGGCGGTGTGCCGGCCAGCCTGGATGTGGTTTTTTGGCGGTTTTCCACATCCTCCTAGGTGAATACCGGGATGGTCCCCACGTCCCGCCTCAGTTACACGACTCGCAGACATCTGAAACACATTCACACTATTTCACGATTTACACTAGACTCAGACAGGTGGGGTACACTAATTCCGTACTGGGGGGTATGGGGTGGCGGCAGGAAGGGCATCCAGCCACCCCTTAAAATTAACCGTGCCAAATCCGTACTTAACCCTGCCGACCCTGCGCACAATGCGGGAGAAGGCGGTAGCGAAAGAAAGAAAGAAACACTACCCATCTAAACTACCTCTCTCCTGAATTAGTTTAGCATCTGGTCATTACATAGTTCCAAACTTTGCAAAATGACTAGCCACGAATAAAATGATACGAAGATTGTTTCATAGAGTAATTAGCCCTATTTGTTTTTCATAAAACTTGAAGTTACCATTTCAAACAAAAAATTATCTGCTCACACGAAATGACGGGCCTTTCTTTGTATAATTAATAGTTTCTAATGTGAAAGTACAGTCCATTTAAAATTTCCAGAAAACAACAGAAACTGTTATTGGCCAATGCCTATTGGAACTATCAAAAACTGAAACAATGACATTGTAGCACTCACACAAAAAAGACGTAATTCACATTAGCTTCCATCCATCCACTAAGTATTTAATCACAACAAAGATTTGCGATCTTATACTTCTGACGTATTGGAAATCATACAAAGTATCATGCAAGTCTTTGTCAAGATTCTCCATCGTCACGAAATTCTGGAAATATCATATGTCTTAAGGTACTTGGCAAGGAGAACTTCGATGCAAGAAGCTTTGTTACAGAACTAAATAAATAAATCAATGTACTCAAAACAGTTACAGAACATATACTGTAAGGCTTCGGTAATGGCTTTTCTGTTTATTTTTGTGTTAATTTTGCTGCTATGGTCTGTATGAGTCGAGCATAGGAGCTATGCATAGAGAACCCGCTTCGTTACAAAATAAAACTGTCCATGGGTCAAATATGAACACAAGCTATTCAGTTGGAAAACAGAAAATGTCGCTTGGAAATAATAACAGTATAAGTCGAACTTTGTTGTCTTACAGCCCTTCCCAAACAAAGCCTAAACTGATGCAGTCCGTAGCGTTCACAGTTTTGCTTGTTTCGCATTCACACTACAATAAGCATTGCTACGTTCCGTTTCCACATTAACTAAACAGGCAATCACTGAAATCGAAAACGTTTTCAGTTACGTTTTGCGATCAGTGTGCTTCGAAAATTACTGACTCACCAAGACGACACTGTAGTAAATATAGCTGTAATCCTTACAGTACACCAATCTTCAATCTATTTTCGAGATATGTGCGCGCATATATACAGTAAGCACACAAGAGACACAATTCTGAAAATAAATTCAGTAGTTGCGTAGCTTACAAAACCGTACACAAACTCTCTAGCTTTCAGAATAATTGTATAATGATTACACAGTGAAGGCTTTAGCGACCGGGTATCATAGTTGCTGATGAGTCTTCCGCGCTGTATGGCCGTGGTCGAAAAAAACGTTTCGGTTCCTGACGTTTCGTCCAGAGCGTCCATCTTTGGAGGTGCTTAGCATGATGATGAGTCTTGCCGACTGACGTGCCACAAATACTGTGTAAAATGGGAGTCGTCGAGTTTACTCGTGATCAGCAGAGATACTCTTTGTCAGAGATAAAAAGTTAACTATCGATTATGGCCTGTCAAAGATAAAAACTTATCTGTCGATTCTACAGAGTCATTGTCTACAAATCATTGAGATCCAAGGCTTCTTCTTTCCTGTTAGTATCATCACTGTGCTTATATGTTTCGATGGATTCTCTGTATAGTCGTGGATAGTAGTTTGACAGAGTAGATAAAATTTTGGTTTCGAAAAATTTCAATTCATGATTTCCTGACTGAAGAGCATGCTCTGCTATAGCAGATTATTCTGTATTCCCTAGTCGGCAAAGGTTTTTATGTTCTTTCAGTTCTGTATTCACGCTTCTCTTGGTAGTTCCAATGCAGAACTTTCCATAAGTACACGGAATCTTATCTACTGCACTTGCTACCAGAGTAGGGCGTTTGTCCTTTAAGAACGGAGTGCTTCACACATTTACTTGGTCTAAACCCGGTCTGATGTCATGTTTCTGCAAAATCTTGCCAAACCGATCAGTTACTTCTTTGACAAAGGTGAGAGAAAAAATGTTCTTCCATCGCTGTGTTTTATTGCTGTCACAAGCTGCGACATTGTTGCGAATAAAACAGTGACTCGTAATACAATAAGTTTCTTTAATTTACGTCTATGATCACACATTTTCTTGTTCTTTCTCTGTTCATTTCATAGGCTGCATTAATTAGATAATGTGGGTCATGCACCGTTACGGAATTTTATCATTCTTTTCTTGCAACGGAGAGCCGCAGGGTACGAGGGGCCCTCTGGCGGTCACGTATCTCCAGCCACTTCCCGCCAATGCGGTATTCTGGCGTTAGCGATAACAGAGGGCGCTGATTATGTGCAGCACTATGTTTTCTTTCATTGTGGCTTCTTTAGCGATTTTTTTATGGTTTTTAATATTATCCTGTGCGCTATCAAAGGTGTTTATTACTTATGTCATTATCTAGAATATTGGCACTAAAGCATATGTCAACTACTGTCTCTTAACTTTTCCTCTTTTTGACAATCTTACTTTTGTCGTGTTCTATTTCATTGCTTTTTCTACTGTAATGCCTTTTATACGTTATAAGCTCATTATAAACTTCAACTGTTGTACCCCCTTTATTTTCGCTGTTCAATTAATTATTGAAAACTAGTGTATGCCGACATTAGCGACATCTGGTGAACTTACAACACAAACATCTTGTGGCCACTGTACGGCAGCTTGTTTTGAACAGTAGTGCTACTGACGACATGACTCGTGCATATGATGTTATTTACATATATTTGACGATGCTGGTACTGATGCTTCATTTAACATTTGACGATGCCACTGTGGCTGCAGTACATTAGGACTTTGTTTTTATTAAACAGGTATGCCTCTTCATACTTATAGCGCACAAATGCATAAATGTCAGTAGTACTTTTCATCATGGTCTATTTATTGTTTTTAATCTGTAGACTACCTACGAGTGTATTTATATTTTTTACCATTTTTTGCTGCAGATCTGATGATGGCCACTATAGACCGAAACCGGTAATCGGTTAACAAAAAGTTTGTGGCCATAGACGTAAATTAAAGGAAACTTATTTTATTGCTGTAGTTTTTCCTAAAGTTATTTGCTCACAAACCCCTATTTACGCCTTTGCTTGAATAGTCATTCTTCTCGAAAGGCTGATTCAGATGTTTTAATTCGTCGTTCAGGTGTTCCGGAGTGCAAATTCTTTTGGCTGTTTCTTGGATGGTGGCCTTACAGCTCGGAAGACTTGTCAGCAACTGGATACTGACCACATAAAACATGGCGGATAGTACAGTAGAGCGTCGATTATCCGAACATCGGTCAACCGAACGACCGCTTAACCGAACTGTGTACTCGCTCGCACCTGTTACTCTCACAGCATACAATTCATCATCCCCCTCACTCCCAAACCAAGTTTCCCACAGTAGTCGCCGCACTGGGCCACTGCTGGCGGAACATTGCTTCTAATGGGGCCTTCACAAGGCGCTGCTGACAGGCCAAGCCGCCTGTCGCTGTGTTACAACAATCAGCACACTTCTGTCGGCTTGGCACTGGCAGTAGAAGTTGCGGCAGTATCAAAGCTGTTCACAGCAACAGCTGCTCCAGCTTAGAGTTAAGGCGTGCCGCTCCGCGCTGTTTGAAGGATTTCGCGCCCCCAAGAAGAGCTTCTCACGGTGCAAACAGTCACCTTCTGTTCTCCGTTACGACCACTCGTGTGCTGCTGCGTGAAAAAGTGAACTTGATGATACAAAATGCTTAAACGTAAACGTGTTGTCCTTTCTATGAGGGACGAGTACGAGATTATTAAAAGGTTAGAAGAAGTTGAATCTGCAACCACTTTATCCAATGAGTACAAGGTGAGGAAGTCGACAATTACGGATATAAAAAACCAAAAGACGTGCATAGCAAATTTTATAGCTATGCTTGATTCTACTGATGGATCAACAAGCCGTAAAACTACGAAGCTCGCCACTAACACAGATCTAGATGATGCTGTTTACAAGTGGTTTACACAAAAGAGATCGGAAGGATAACCTATCTCAGGTCCCATTCTGTGTGAGAAGGCAATGCAGTTCAACGAAAAACTAGGAGGGCCTTCGAACTTTAATGCGAGCACGGGCTGGCTAAAACGCTTCAAGTCAAGACACGGGATTCGTGAGCTTACATGATTGAAAATGACGAACAGAATGATATTCTTGGTATGCTAAAAGAAATAGACTGCCACGAATGTGATGAACAAGACGTTCATGAATGGATGAATATCGATGATGCAGATCCAGGACACCAAATCATGCAGGACAGTGAGATTGTAAACGTCGTCACTGATAAAGATGACGCCACCAGCAACTCATAAGTCAGTGCTCAAGAAAGCGAAGATGAAGGTATACCAACAGCTTCTGAGGCATTCACTTGTTTAGATACTGCCTTGCGATGGTTTGAAGCCCAAGATGAAAGTGACCAGTTTCAGATATCTGTGATGAAAAAAGTACGTAACTTAGCTGCTCGTAAGTGTGTAGCTTAGACAGACCAAAATGAAGGATTTTTTTAAACGTTAATTTTGTATACTGTGTGTATTGTTCATGCAAAATGCGTATGTAATATGTATATATTTTTGTTTAATAAACAGGGTGTTACAAAAAGGTACGGCCAAACTATCAGGAAACAACCCTCACACACAAATAACGACAAGATGTTATGTGGACATGTGTCCAGAAACGCTTAATTGCCATGTTTTAGCTCATTTTAGTTTCGTCAATATGTATTGTACTTCCTCGATACACCGCCATTTGGCCCAATTGAAGGAAGGTAACGTTGACTTCGGTGCTTGTGTTGACATGCGACTCATTGAAACTTCCTGGCAGATTAAACTGTGTGCCCGACCGAGACTCGAGTCTCGGTCGGGCACACAGTTTAATTGCCAGGAAGTTTCATATCAGCGCACACTCCGCTGCAGAATGAAAATCTCATTATGCGACTCATTGCTCTACAGTACTAGCATCAAGCACATCAGTACGTAGCATCAACGGATTAGTGTTCATCGCGAACGTGGTTTCGCAGTCAATGCAATGTTTACAAATGCGGAGTTGGCAGATGCCCATTTTATGTATGGATTAGCACGGGGCAACAGCCGTGGAGCGGTACGTTTGTATCGAGACAGATTTCCAGAACGAAGGTGTCCCGACAGGAGGACGTTCGAAGCAATAGATCGGCGTCTTAGGAAGCACGGAACATTCCAGCCTATGACTCGCGACTGGGGAAGACCTAGAACGACGAGGACACCTGCAATGGACGAGGCAATTCTTCGTGCAGTTGACGATAACCCCAATGTCAGCATCAGAGAAATTGCTGCTGTACAAGGTAACGTTAACCACGTCACTGTATGGAGAGTGCCACGGGAGAACCAGTTGTTTCCGTACCATGTACAGCGTGTGCAGACACTATCAGCAGCTGATTGGCCTTCTCGGGTACACTTCTGCGGATGGTTCATCCAACAATGTGTCAATCCTCATTTCAGTGCAAATGTTCTCTTTACGGATGAGGCTTCATTCCAACGTGATCAAATTGTAAATTTTCACAATCAACATGTGTGGGCTGACGAGAATCCGCACGCAGTTGTGCAATCACGTCATCAACACAGATTTTCTGTGAACGTTTGGGCAGGCATTGTTGGTGATGTCTTGATTGGGCCCCATGTTCTTCCACCTACGCTCAATGGAGCACGTTATCATGATTTCATACGGGATACTCTACCTGTGCTGCTAGAACATGTGCCTTTACAAGTACGACACAACATGTGGTTCATACACGATGGAGCTCCTGCACATTTCAGTCGAAGTGTTCGTACGCTTCTCGACAACAGATTCGGTGACCGATGGATTGGTAGAGGCGGACCAATTCCATGGCCTCCACGCTCTTCTGACATCAACCCTCTTGACTTTCATTTATGGCGGCATTTGAAAGCTCTTGTTTACGCAACCCCAGTACCAAATGTAGAGACTCTTCGTGCTCGTATTGTGGACGGCTGTGATACAATACGCCATTCTCCAAGGCTGCATCAGCGCATCAGGGATTCCATGCGACGGAGGGTGGATGCATGTATCCTCGCTAACGGAGGACATTTTGAACATTTCCTGTAACAAAGTGTTTGAAGTCACGCTGGTACGTTCTGTTGCTGTGTGTTTCCATTCCATGATTAATGTGATTTGAAGAGAAGTAATAAAATGAGCTCTAACATGGAAAGTAAGCGTTTCCGGACACATGTCCACATAACATATTTTCTTTCTTTGTGTGTGAGGAATGTTTCCTGAAAGTTTGGCCGTACCTTTTTGTAACACCCTGTATAAACCTACTGATGTTGCCTTTGTATGTTACTTTGTAATACTAAAAGAGATGCCTGTTTTTATGAATAAATTTACTGTACAGTACTTCTTTTTGGCAAATAAACATGTACAGTTCGATTATCCGAACAAACCAGTTTTCCGGACACCCATGTCCCCCAATTACTTCGGACAATCGACGCTCTACTGTAGTTGCACAGGAAGCGCTGAATAGCGTGCCACAGCGTCTCCACGTGTTGTGTTATCTCTTTGGTGTGCAGACAACGTGCTGATCGACTTCGGGCGGTCCCCGCGCTGGAACTGCCCTCTGCCGGACACGGACGCCCCCCGCGTCACGACGCCTGCCGCGACCAGCATCACCACTGGCGCTCCCTCTCGGCGCCGCGGACCCTCCAGGGCCACTACCACCACCACCACTGAGGAGCCACCAGCCACCCAGGTTAGTGCCTCACAGCAGCCGATACTCGTGCTAGCGCACTTAGTTTGACCTGCAGAACCCTGTGGGTTTACTCGAACGCGTTTCGTTGTCTGACCACCTGCAGCGCTAGTTGATACCTCTACTCTCTTCGCGTTGCCATAGGCTGATACAATACGAGGGTCACTCCAAAAGTAATGCACACCATTTTTTTTTAAATCCACCTTTTATTCTACATGTTTGAAAGTTTTACAGTGTGTAGATACATCCTTTAGGAACAATATTTTCATTTCTCCACATAATTTCCATCCCTCCCAACTGCCTTACGCCATCTTGAAACCGGCGTCTGTATACCCGCACAGTAAAATTCTGGACCAACCTGTTGGAGCCACTGTTCGGCAGCGTGCACAAGGGAGTCATCATCTTCAAACCTTGTTCCACGAAGACAGCCTTTCAGTTTCCCAAAGAGATGATAGTCACATGGAGCCAGGTCAGGACTGTAAGGCGGGTGTTTCGGTTCGGTGTTGTCCATCCGAGTTTTGTGATCACTTCTACATCTACATCTACATCCATACTCCGCAAGCCACCTGACGGTGTGTGGCAGAGGGTACCTTAACTACCTCTATCGGTTCTCCCTTCTATTCCAGTCTCGTAATGTCCGTGGAAAGAAGGATTGTCGCTATGCCTCTGTGTGGGCTCTAATCTCTCTGATTTTATCCTCAAGGTCTCTTCGCGAGATATACGTAGGAGGGAGCAATCTACTGTTTGACTTGTCGGTGAAAGTATGTTCTCGAAACTTCAACAAAAGCCCGTACCGAGCTACTGAGCGTCTCTCCTCCAGAGTCTTCCACTGGAGTTTATCTGTCATCTCCGTAACGCTTTCGCGATTACTAAATGATCCTGTAACGAAGCGCGCTGCTCTCCGCTGGATCTTCTCTATCTCTTCTATCAACCCTATCTGATACAGATCCCACACTGCTGAGCAGTATTCAAGCAGTGGGCGAACAAGCGTACTGTAACCTACTTCCTTTGTTTTCGGATTGCATTTCCTTAAGATTCTTCCAATGAATCTCAGTCTGGCATCTGCTTTGCCGACGATCAACTTTATATGATCATTCCATTTTAAATCACTCCTAATGCCTATTCCCAGATAATTTATGGAATTAACTGCATCCAGTTGCTGACCTGCTATATTGTAGCTAAATGATAAGGGATCTTTCTTTCTGTGTATTTGCAGCACATTACACTTGTCTACATTGAGATTCAATTGCCATTCCCTGCACCATTCGTCAATTCGCTGCAGATCCTCCCGCATTTCAGTACAATTTTCCATTGTTACAATCTCTCGATATACCACAGCATCATCCGCAAAAAGCCTCAGTGAACTTCCGATGTCATCCACAAGGTCATTAATGCATATTGTGAATAGCAACGGTCCTACGACACTCCTCTGCGGCACACCTGAAATCACTCTTACTTCAGAAGACTTCTCTCCATTGAACTTTGTTCATTAAACGACTGTGGGGAACTGTATCGAACGCCTTGCGAAACACAGTATATACCTGGGAACCCGTGTGTATGGCCCTCTGAGTCTCGTGGAAGAATATCGCGAGCTGGGTTTCACACGATCCTCTTTTTCGAAACCCATGCTGATTCCTACAGAATAGATTTCCAGTCTCAAAAAAAGCCATTACACTCGAACATAATACGTGTTTCATGGTTTTTTGACTGACATGTGGCTGTTCATTGTCGTGCAACTGCAAAACATCCTGCTTTTGCCGATGTGGTCGAACACGACTCAGTCGAGCTTGAAGTTTCTTCAGTGTCGTCACATATGCATCAGAATTTATGGTGGTTCCACTTGGCATGATGTCCACGAGCAAGAGTCCGGAATCGAAAAACACCGTAGCCATAACATTTCCAGCAGAAGTTGTGGCTTTGAATTTTTTTTTTCTTAGGTGAATTTGCATGATGCCACTCCATTGATTCTTCATCAGTAGCTCTACAGCCCTTGGTGAGCCTTGGCTTCTTCAACAATCTTCCTCCACACTACTCGGTTATTTGCTGCTCTTTTCCACCCCCGGACTCCCATATTGCTGATATCCATTATTACCTCAGCGATTCATCTTCTTATAGGTCTCCCTTTTCGCCTAACTGAATGGATCATACCTTTCATCATTTTCTTTGGAATTCTATCCTCTGCCATTCTCTCCAAGTGTCCTAACCATCGTATTCGCTGTGATTCCACAAATTTTACTATGTCCCTGCCTTGTATTAACTCTTGTAATTCGGCATTGTAGCTTATTCTCCAGCCTTCTTCCTCCCTTACTGTCCCATAGATTTTGCGTAGTATTTTCCGCTCAATGCTTCTTAGAGCATTTTTATCGTGTTCTGTCAACGTCCATACCTCTGAGCCGTATGTGATAACTGAGCGGACTAGGGAATTATATATTAGCAATTTAGTTTTTCTTGTAACAAGGCTACTTTTGAAAAGCTGCATATTTGCAAAGTAAGCTCTGTTTCCTGCTTGTATTCTTTCCCTTATAGCCTTTCCAATACTGTTATCATTTGTTATTAGGGCTCCCAAGTAGTTAAAAGAGGACACTCCATTGAAGCATTTCCCATTGATGTTCAGGTTTTTAGGGGTTCTTCTGGCCTCAGATTGTGACATTACCATATATTTTGTTTTGTTTTCATTTACTATGAAGCTAATTTTTAAGGCTTCTGCTTCCATTGCCCGGTATGTTTCTAGGAGTGTATTGGTATTTCTTCCTACTATAGCAATGTCATCAGCGTATGCACATATCTGGATAGTTTTCATAAATATGGTGCCTCTTTTGTTGATTTTATTTACTGCACTATGTAGGGCTATGTTGAATAGGACAGTGGAGAGACTATCCCCTTGCTTCACACCTTTATTAAAGTCAAAGCTTTCACTTGTTCTGCTAAGGGCCTTTACTTTTGCTCTTGTCTCTGTCATTGTCATTCTGATTAGTCTTAGTAATTTAGCACATATACCAACTTCTTTCAGTACTCTGTATAGTTCTTGCCGATTTATGCTGTCAAAGGCTTGTTTGAAATCGATGAATAAGAAATGCAGATTTATATCATATTCATAGAACTTTTCCATCATTTGCCTTATCACAAATATTTGATCAGTTGTTCCTCTGCCTGGTCGAAAGCCACACTGATATTCCCCTAGTATGCCTTCTGCACACTTCCGTATCCTTTCGTTTAATATACTTGTGAAGATCTTATAAGCTGTACTTAGGAGTGTTACACCTCTATAGTTTTCACATGCTGTTCTGTCCCCTTTCTTATAAATGGGGACTCTTATTCCAGTTTTCCAATTATCTGGCATAGTTTCTGTTTCCCATATATCTGATATTAATGTGTGCAGTTCCTTTATTACAGCCTCACCACCAATTTTTATTAATTCAGCAATTATGCTGTCTTTCCCAGGGGCTCGATTGTTTTTTGACTTGTGCACAGTCTGGGAAACCTCTTGTAGTGTTGGCTTTCTTGCCTCATTGGTTTCATTGTCTACTTCCAGCTCTACTCTTCCCTCCTGTGCAGCTGTCTCTTCATCTTCTAGGCTGGTGCTTAGTGTATCTTTGAAATGCTCAACCCATCTTCCCACTATCTGTTCTTCCTCCCTTATCATTTTCCCATCTTTACTGGAACAGGCCATTGTTTTTGGTTGGAATCTATTCTTCATTTTGCCTATGGCATGATAGAACTTTCTTATTTCACTCTGTTCCTTTAGTTCTTCTAGTTCTTGGAATTTCTTCTTATTCCACTCTCTTTTCTCTCTCTTACACAGTCTGTTAGCTCTTCTCCTTAATTCTCTATATTGTTCCACATTATTTCTGGTTTCTCTCTGTAGCACTTTTGTTCTTGCCCTGTTCTTTTCCTCTATTGCTGACCTGCAATCTTCATCAAACCACTCCTGCGTTCTTCTGTTCCTTCTTATGCCTATTATCTCCTCTGCAGCATCCTTAATGGCTTTTTCAAACCTTTCATCTACTCCTACTGTGGTCTCTTCATTGCTCAACTTTCTGCTTAGTATTACTTGGTATTTTTTTACTTCATCAGGGATGTTCAGTTTGTCTGTATTCCATTTCATCATCTTTCCCATTCTGTTGCCATTTGTTAGTGACAGTTTCTCTCTCAAGACTGATTTTATCAAAAAGTGGTCTGAATCACAGTTTGGTTCTCTGCAGCTCCATACATCCGTAACTGACGTGGAGTGGCGCTCACTCACTAAAATATGGTCAATCTGATTGACTACTCCATTGGCTGCAGACTTCCAAGTGCCCAGATGGATCCTTTTATGTGGAAAGCAGGTACTTTTAATAATCATATTATTCCTTGCTGCGAATTGGCATAGTAAGTCTCAATTCTTATTGTTTTCTTCATGTAGTGAATGTTTTCCAGAAACTTCATACGGATGTTCATTCTTCCCTATTTTTGCATTAAAATCTCCTATTACTAGCTTCAGGTCATATTTAGGTACTGCACAGTATACTTTTTCCAAGTCTTCTAGAACTGTTCTTTAATTATATCCTCTTTTTCCTCTGTTGGTGCATGTGCATTAACTATTGATATATTCCTAAATTTACCTTTTAGTCTGAGTCTGCACATCCTTTCATTTATGGGTTAAAATTCTAGAAGGCTTTTCCTAACTTCCCTAGTTATTATAAACCCTTTTCCAAGTTGGCCTGTTCTTTCTTCTGGTCCACTATATACCAATGAGTACTCAGGTTTATCTAGCTGCCCATTCCCCTGCCATCTTATTTCCTGCAGCCCTACCATATCATATTTGAATTTTAAAATTTCATTGGCTATTTCTTTCATTTTTCCAGGCTGAAGCATTGTCCTCACATTCCATGATGCTACTGTTAGATCCTTTATCCATTTCCTTTGCCGGTGTCGTGATACATGCTTTCCATCCAGTTTCCGAGGCTTCTGTTGAATTTCCGTAATAGGGAAGCTGGCTTCACTACGCCTCTAGAGCCCTCCCTGCCCTATGTTGTGGGACATACTTTGTCTGGCTCCTCTGTCGAGACCACTCCGGCTTGGGAGACCCTGCCAGTAGCTATGCTACTGCCGGTACTCCATTGATTGCCTCTTCGTTTCTGGTGAAAAATAATGGAGCCATGTTTCATCACCTGTCACAGCTCTTCCAAGAAATTCATATCCACCATTCTCGTACTGTTCCAAAAGTTCGCTGCATTGCGTTTTCCTTGTTTCTTTGTAAGCCACTGTCAACATCCTGGGAACCCACCTGGCACAATCCTTTTTTAACGCCAACACTTCCACTATTCTGTAAACACCTCCTTCCCGTACCCCAACGTAGCGTGACAATTCGTTCATTGTGATGCGTCTGTCCGCAGTCACCAATTCGTTAACTCTCTGCAAATTGTTTGGAGTGCGTGCAGTACGAGGCCTGCCGCTGCGAGGACAATCCTCAATATTCCCGTGCCCGCTTTCATCACGTAACCTGCTTGCCCACTGACTAACTGTACTGCGATCGACAGCAGCATCTCCATACACCTTTTTCAGCCTCTTGTGGATGTTTCCCACTGTCTCGTTTTCACAGCACAGGAATTCTATGACAGCACGTTGCTTCTGACGAATGTCAAGTGTAGCAGCCATCTTGAAGACGTGCTGTGACGGCGCCACTCACGGGAACGGGTTGAACTAAGTTTGAAAACAAGCGGGAAGGGTGTATCTACACACTGCAAAACTTTCACACGTGCAGAATAAAAACTGTATTTTTACAAAAATAGTGTGCATTTCTTTTGGAGTGACCCTCGTACTATCATATTTCTTTAACATATGATCAAAAATTGGTCAAATTTCTGTGACAAAGATCTTTGACGTGACGCTAAAAAGGGATATTATACTGTCGTCATATTTTTTGTCAAATTCAAGATGGCAGACGACAACTTGTTATTATACACTGCAGTTGCTAGTATCACAATTGCACTGTGTGTGTATTTGGAAGAAAAGCGGCGGAAAAAAAGGAATCATACTTGGATGAAGCCCTAGGTTTTACGTAGAGATAATAAAAGCATTCAGCAAAATTTGTTACGACAGCTGTAAGTGGAGGCAGTCAAGTCTTAAAACAGAAAATTACTTACGAATGGGTGACAGTGTATTTCAGTATTGCTCAGGAAAGTGACTTCTCATATTACAAAACAGAATACTATCTTGAAAATTTTGGAAATTTGTGGTAATGTCCTATGGGACCAAACTGCAGAGGTCATCAGTCCCTAAGCCTACACACTACTTAAACTAACTTACGCTGTGGACAACACACACACCCATGCCCGAGGGTGGACTCGAACCTCCGACAGATGGACCTGCACGGACTACTCTCTTGAAAAATGCTATATGTGCAGAAGACAGGCAAACTGTGACACTGCGATTTCTTAATACATGATAGAGCTACTCTATGAAACTGCCCAGGCTGTGGCTAAGCCATGTCTCCGCAATATCCTTTCTTTCAGGAGTGCTAGTTCTGCAAGGTCGCAGGAGAGCTTCTGTAAAGTTTGGAAGGTAGGAGACGAGGTACTGGCAGAAGTAAAGCTGTGAGTACCGGGCGTGAGTCGTGCTTCGGTAGCTCAGTTGGTAGAGCACTTGCCCGCGAAAGGCAAAGGTCCCGAGTTCGAGTCTCGGTCGGGCACACAGTTTTAATCTGCCAGGAAGTTTCGTATCAGCGCACACTCCGCTGCAGAGTGAAAATCTCATTCTAGAGCTACTCTAGTTTACAACACAGCACTCGAATATCACTTTGCACGTTAACCAAAATAATTCCAGAAACGTGTGGAGCGTTTTATGAAGGACTGAAGGAGGAATATGTGAAGGTAAATAAATGTTTAGTACACTATATGTGCTATGTTTAATTTTGAATAATATAATTAATGGAATTGGTGTTCCAACAAACACAAAATTAATAAAAAGTACGAAACAGATGAAACGCTTTTTAACTTTTGGCATCCAGAGTTCAAAAATAGACAAAGTAGAATGGAAAGTCAAGAGAGAATTTTTTATTTTAGAGTGTGACCACATCCTCTATTCTGGCTTGCTGAAAAGCTGCCTGGATGTTTCCAGATGTAGAGGTCGATGGCTGTAGCTGTGAATGTGGACATGAAGTCCCCTGCAGCACATTCCACCTGCCCATCAACACACAATGCACTGTACCGCTTGCTCACCACCCACCCCGTCAACCTCATCCTCTTCGCCACTGCCTTCCTAACACTTGCAATGACACTACATCTACGACTTTACCCCGCAAGCCACTGTTCGGGTTGTAGCGAAAGTGCATGATGTTCCAGAATCATTATGCTTACTTCCTGTGCTATCCGCAGGTGGTACGTGGCAAAATCTGTACTACGGTGAATGTATGTTGCAGAAAGTTAACTTCTGGTCATTACAATTGCAACAGTAGAAAAAATAACAGATAACAAATTTTACTTATTGTGCGTATCCAGTACTGGAAGAGGAATAAATGAATGACCGGGCCGGCCATTGTGGCCGAGCGGTTGTAGGCGCTTCAATCTGGAACCGCGCGACCGCTACGGTCGCAGGTTCGAATCCTGCCTCGGGCATGGATGTGTGTGATGTCCTTAGGTTAGTTAGGTTTAAGTAGTTCTAAGTTCGAGGGGCCTGATGACCTCAGATGTTAAGTGCCATAGTGCTCAGAGCCATTTGAACCATTTTGAATGACCGGCAGTGCAGTAAATTTCATCACTCATCTTGGAAAGTGACTATCGGAATTTTTTGAGGATAACTCTTCGTGCTGCGCAACGGCTTTCGTGTAACGACTGCCACTGCAATTTGTTTAGCACCCCTGAGGCAGCTTCACGCTTACTAAACGCCGTGACGAGTCATGCAGCTGTTTATTGAATCTTTTCATCTCTTCCCTGCTATGAAGCGGTAATATAGCAAGCAGAGAAGAAACAAAGGAGAGCAGCTCATTTCGTCACGGGTCGTTTAATAAAATCGGGAGCGTCACAAGGATGCTCATCATACTCCAGTGGCAGTCACTACAGGGATGGTTCTTATTAACACTTGAAAACCCCTGAAGCGCCGTGGATGAGACCCAGAAAAGTAATTCAGTATGAGACACAGGGGGGCACAAATGTCAGGGAATACCCCAAAAGTGGATGACAAATGTTGAAGATGTGATGTCACCAGATGACGTAGCTCGCCACACGTGCGGCGATTGGGCTTGTCGCTCCCATCCTCGCTGGTAGGGGGCTGTGCTAACATCTCTCCGCTAGACTACTCTGTTTTCGAACACCTTTTGTAAATGAGATCCGTTGTACACGTAGAAGTTAGAAAATTATTGTCCTCGGTGTAACCGAGCAAAAGCTGTACTAAATTTTTGTGTCTTTCCCTTCATACCTTGTTTTTTTATTTGTTTACAGACACTGTTTTGTAGAGAACATGTACATCATTTACTGGTAGCGATGCAGTTCGGAAGCTTATACTTATTTACTTGTGACGCAATACGGTCGGTTGCTCTCCCCGTCGGGTAGACCGTTCGCCGGGTGCAAGTCTCTCGATTTGACGCCACTTCGGCGGCTTGCCCGTCGATGGGGATGAAATGATGATGATTAGGACAACACAACACCCAGTTCCTGACCGGAGAAAATCTCCGACCCAGTCGGGAATCGAGCCCGAGCCCATAGGATTGACATTCTGTTGCGCTGACCACTTTTTTTTCCATTTGGTTCGGTATTGTTCGTTGCGTTTGGTCTGGCCGGACGTCACAAGACATCCGTTCAAGTTGCTCGTTGATTCCTTTACTCAGTTTTTTTCTTACAGAAGGCGAGCAGCCCTCTGACCGAACACGCTGAGCTACCGTGCCGGCTTCCACTCAGCTACCGGGGCGGACTGCTTTTCGGTTAACTAGCGGAGAATGCGGGATCGGTGAACAAATTAATAAATCTTACCTCAGTTTGGACACATAACTGTCAACACAGTGGAAGAAAATAAGGGACGCAAGACTCAGACTCCTGAACCACACATACTATAGTCGCGCATGTAGGCCCGGAGTCACACCGACTTGAAAACTCCACTGCTTCATGTGCGGTGAGGCACGCCATCTGGTGACGTCACATATTCAATATTTCTGATACAGTTTTGTGGTACTTCCCGACGTTTGCGGGCCCATGTGTCTAATATCAAATTACATGTCTCAGCGTTAAATACGTTAATCGGAATCACCATTATATAAGAGAGGCTTTGTGCATGATGGATCAGGCCGGCCGCGGTGGTCTCGCGGTTCTAGGCGCGCAGTCCGGAATCGTGCGACTGCTATGGTCGCAGGTTCGAATCCTGCCTCGGGCATGGATGTGTGTGATGTCCTTAGGTTAGTTAGGTTTAAGTAGTTCTACGTTCTAGGGGCTGATGACCACAGCAGTTGAGTCCCATAGTGCTCAGAGCCATTTGAACCATTTTTTTTTTTTTTTTGCATGACGGATCTGTTTACTGTTGATGTTTCGACATCGTGCGTTCCAAGGTGTTAGGCAGAATATTACTCTCTCCCACATACACCTCGCGAAATGACCGCGACGTAATGAGCAGAGAAATGAGTGCTAACACGGAAGTTCATCGACAGTCGCGAGTAGAACAGAGAAGGGGTAGAATTACAGAGGTTCCAGAGGTTCCCTGAGGCACATTTCTTAAGCTGGCGTGTGGAAGGTACACTACTGGCCATTAAAATTGCTACACCACGAAGATGACGTGCTACAGACGCGAAATTTAACCGACAGGAAGAAGATGCTGTGATATGCAAATGATTAGCTTTTCCGAGCATTCACACAAGGTTGGTGCCGGTGGCGACACCTACAACGTGTTGACATGAGGAAAGTTTCCAACCGATTTCTCATACACAAACAGCAGTTGACAGGCGTTGCCTGGTGAAAAGTTGTTGTGATGCCTCGTGTAAGGAGGAGAAATGCGTACCATCACGTTTCCGACTTTGACAAAGGTCGGATTGTAGCCTATCGCGATTGCGGTTTATCGTATCGCGACATTGCTACTCGATTTGGTCGAGATCCAATGACTGTTAGCAGAATATGGAACCGGTGGGTTCACGAGGGTAATACGGAACCGCGTGCAGGATCCCAACGGCCTCGTATCACTAGCAGTCGAGATGACAGGCATCTTATCCGCATGGCTGCGGTTACCCTTGATGCAGCATCACAGACTGGAGCGCCTGCCATGGTGTACTCAACGACGAACCTGGGTGCACGAATGGCAAAACGTCATGTTTTCGGATGAGTTCAGGTTCTGTTTACAGCATCATGATGGTCGCATCCGTGTTTGGCGACATCGCGGTAAACGCACATTGAAAGCGTGTATTCGTCATCGCCATACTGTATGGGGTTCCATTGGTTACACGTCTCGGTAAACTCTTCTTGTTCGCATTGACGGCACTGTGAACAGTGGACGCTACATTTCAGATGTGTTACGACCCGTGGCTCTACCCTTCATTCGATCCCTGCGAAACCCTACAATTCAGCAGGATAATGCACGACCGCATGTTGCAGGTCCTGTACGGGCCTTTCTAGATACAGAAAATGTTCGACTGCTGCCTGGCCAGCACATTCTCCAGATTCTCCAGATCTCTCACCAATTGAAAACGTCTGGTCAATGGTGGCCAAGCAACTGGCTCGTCACAATACTCCAATCACTACTCTTGATAAATCTGTGGTATCGTGTTGAAGCTTCATGGGCAGCTGTACCTGTACACGCCATCCAAGCTCTGTTTGACTCAATGACCCGGCGTATCAAGGCCGTTATTACGGCCAGAGGTGGTTGTTTTGGGTACTGATTTCTCAGGATCTATACACCAAAATTGCGTGAAAATGTAATCATATGTCAGTTGTAGTATAATATATTTGTCCAATGAATACCCGTTTATCATCTGCATTTCTTCTTGGTGTAGCAATTTTAATGGTCAGTAGTGTAGATGTAAGTGCAATGGGCCATCAAAAGGTGGTATTCGGACACCAAATTACCGCAGCTCAGCAACCGAGAGATTTTTTACCCAAGAAGTCGGTCGCGAAGAACTGCGATAAGGTCAAATTACGAGCAGGAAAGAAGGAAAGATTCTCACTGTCGACTAGACATCCTGATAGAGACCACGATACCATCATGAATGTCGGTACGTTACTTCGCTAGTTAGTGAGCTAGTGCTGCCTCCCGTGACGTGGCTATGGGAGGGAGGCGCAACTAGTCACTTCCCTCCAGCTGCAGTGAGTGTGCTCAGACAGCTGGACTGCGCCTCCGTGTTGCAGCCGCCCCGGAGGCCGACCCGCCCGCGAGCCACGCCGGCGCCCGTGGCGCGAGTAGCCGACGCCTGGCACATCCCGGCCATCCAGTGCTACGAGCCGGAGGACGGCGTCTTCTACGCGCAGATGGGGCCCACCGGCGGCAAGCGAGGCTACTCCGCTATCACCGGTAAGACGCAACACCCGCACAGCTTCCGACAACCCCGCTATCTCTTTGATGGTAATTAACCACATCGAAACCGTTCCACTTCCATCTACATCTACACACATACTCCTCCATACATCATACGGTGCGTGGCGGACGGTACCTCGTACCACAACTAGCATCTTCTCTTCCTTTTCCACTCCCAAACAGAGCGAGGGAAAAATGACTGCCTATAACCCTCTGTACGAGCCCTAATCTCTCTTATCTTATCTTTGTGGTCTTTCCGCGAAATATAAGTTGGCGGCAGTAAAATTGTACTGCAGTGAGCCTCAAATGCTGGTTCTCTAAATTTCCTCAGTAGCGATTCACGAAAAGAACGCCTCGTTTCCTCCCACCCGAGTTCCTGAAGCATTTCCGTAACACTCTCGTGATGATCAAACCTACCAGTAACAAATCTAGCAGCCCGCCTCTGAATTGCTTCTATGCCCTCCTTCAATCCGACCTGATTGGGATCCCAAACGCTCGAGCAGTACTCAAGAATAGGTCGTATCAGTGTTTTATAAGCGGTCTCCTTTACAGATGAACCACATCTTCCCAAAATTCTACCAATGAACCGAAGACGACTATCCGCCTTCCCCACAACTGCCAACATGCTTGTCCCACTTCATATCGCTCTGCAATGTTACGCCCAAACACGAGGGAGCAGTAACTGCTGCGCAGAAGCAAACCCATTTCTGACGTTCTGCGCATGACGTCACTGAGGAACAGCTCTTGGCCCGCGCGAAGTGTGCGTCTGAGCTTTGTGTTGTCGTGGTTCGTCCGTGTTGTGTTTCGTGCGTGTTGTCGTTGCCGTTTGGTTATCTTTGTAGACGTTTTTATGATCATCCATCGCCATTCGAGGTAAAGATTGTTGTTGTTGGGAGCAAACGCATCGTCTGTTGAGTCAGATGAAGAAGGAAGATTCGTGACTGCAATTGTTTTTGGCAATATCCTGCCTGATATGTCTGAGGCGTTGGCAATGGTTGAAGGAGAGAAGGAGATAGAAGATTTAGATTTTGGAGTAGGAGAATCCGATGTGCCTCCAATGTCACTGGCTTCCGATTGTAGCACTGAAGGATTTAAATATCTTGCTGGATATGTAGCTTATCGATGCAGACAGTATGACAGATCACTGGCCACACCCACTAGGGAGTTACTGACACTGCCTGAGGAGACATCGAGAGGATGGCTGGGCATGGTTTCTCGTGGCGGTTTGCTTGTGCCTTCAGAAACGTGGCTCGAAACAATTAGCTAATTTGAATTAATTTTTGCCCAGATCCATGGACACGACAGTTTGTCCAGGGAAAGTGGTGTCATCAAGAACCTGTGCGCTATACTTACCGAGCGATTCCCCACTATTCACCCAGAAATCATTAAGATTTACGCTAGGACGAGAACATTTATCCGACTGCGTTGGCTGTCTGCAAAGGACAAGTCAAAGAAAACAGTTGCCGCTCAGCAACGGAAAGCAAGGAAGTGGTATTTGTCATCGCTTTAGAATGTAAATAAACAATATTTGCGAAAGTTAAATAATATATAAACTTAGTGATAGAAGTGAAGGTCCTCTGACTGTATTTGTTTCACAACTAGCAAGACTCTATACTGACAGTGCCAAGGATTGGCTTATTGTTTCCCACACTACACACCAACTTTGCTGAACGGCGGACTCGGTAAGTTAATTTACCACTATTTCCTGTAAATCGTATTTTGCAGCACTTCCTTGATTCAATGCCCTTTTATATAAGTGAATTTTAATAACTAGGGCAAACATTATACATCCACCTTGATAAAAATATAAGCCAAAGGTTTGAGGTGTGAGAAAATTAAGAATGTGTGTGTGTGTGTGTGTGTGTGTGTGTGTGTGTGTGTGTGTGTGTGTGTGTGTGTGTCAGTTCAGGTAGGTAATTCAAATGCTTCCTACAAATGAGGCAATTGCATAATTTCTTGAGTGAAAACGACATGATGTAAACAGAATATAAATGAGCGTTACATAGAGCTTGTCTACAAGTTAACACTTTTCCCAGAGCCAAATTTAGATAATTGAATGCTCATTTCGAACGTTTACTTCGTAGAGTACTGCAAAACAGACTGTACTTTGCACTTATTTTTG
This sequence comes from Schistocerca serialis cubense, assembly GCF_023864345.2. Classification (NCBI taxonomy): domain Eukaryota; kingdom Metazoa; phylum Arthropoda; class Insecta; order Orthoptera; family Acrididae; genus Schistocerca; species Schistocerca serialis. The sequence goes on along the minus strand of NC_064641.1, from coordinate 771,079,990 downwards.
TATAGTTTGATCTATAGACGCTTGATTTTATTAAAGTCAGCACTCAGCAGTGTCTGTTTAAAGCTGGACAAGCTACAGAATATAGCAGTAACTTTCTAGAAATAGCAGAATAACAATTTACCTTTTACTATTTCTGTAGAAACTGAAACATTTCACAAATACATCGCTTAAATGCGCGGGCTGCGTCTTGTAGCACTGTTGCAGAGGCAGCGGCGGTTCCTTCGTAACGTCACAGCCTCAGCCAGTGGCAGGACAGAACGCTTACTGCTCAACCTTATTTTTTTTACGGACCTTGCGCCCAAATGTTTAATAGACGTGACTGTGTCTAGCGCTACACTACTAATGGAGTATTCAAACATTACGGGATTCTTTTTCCTATTCATCTGCATTAATTTACATTTATCCTGACCAAGTCATCTTGTATCCTCCTACTGCAAAATGACAGTGGCATCTACCAGACAGATGACTTGAGAACTCAGCGCAGAGCCGTACCGAGGTGGTCCAGCGTTTCTGGCAGAACAGTCAACGCTGCGTCCCCCCTCCCCGTCCTGGGATATGTGAGACTTAATTACAAAAATCTATATGGCTTAAATGTTTAGCACAGTGATCAGCAAAGAAACTTCAAAGTCGGTAAAAATGGAACCCTTATAGCAAGTAAATGAAAATAATCAATAATAAAAGCAGGCGATAAAATCGGTGACATAAATGGTAATATGGCTGAAAATTGTAGAACTTACAACATAAAAAGAAACGTTCAAAACACTCTGAGCAGTATAGGACTTAACAGCTGAGGTCATCAGTCCCCTAGAACTTAGAACTACTTAAACCTAATTAACCTAAGGACATCACACACATCCATGCCTGAGGCAGGATTCGAACTTGCAACCATAGCAGACGCGTAGTTCCAGACTGAAGGCCTAGAACCGCTCCGCCATCGCGGCCGGCTAAAACATAAAACAAAGGGTTGGCGATGCTAATAATAAAACACAGGGAGCAGACAGGTAAAATAATAGACAAATAATTAAAAAACACGGCGACAGTCTGGTTTCTGTTCGCAAGAGATATAAAAATCACACGCAGCACAGCATGATTTCTGTTCGCAACACACAACACTGAACACGCACTGGAACAGTGCACTAAAAAGTTGGCACAAATACGACACATCACAGCCGAGGGCAGATGGGGGGAACCTGGACAGATGATGGGGAAGAAAAGGGGGAAGGAGAGAAAATACGAAGTGGGGGGAGGGGGGGGAAGGAGCTGATGGAGGGCGAGGACTCATAAGAGGGGGGGGCTGGGCAAACGCGAGAGGGAGTGGGGAAAGGCAGACGAGGGGAATGAAAATGGACTCGGCGGGGGGGGGGGGGGAGAGGGGAGAAAGGAGATAGAGAGAGGGTAGGTGGGGAAAAAACAGGTTGGTAGGGGGGGAAGAGGGAGCCCGGGGAAAGGACAGAGGAAAAGAGTGGGAGGTGAGGATCAGAGTTGATAGGAGGGATAAATGGAGGGAGACAGGGCATCATCTGGGAGGGGGATTTGACGGAAGCCACCTTGGGAAAGGAGATGAAGGGTGTAGAGGTGGAGGGTAGGGGCGACACAACAGTGAAGGCATAGCAGAGGGTGGGGGTTGTAGAGGAGAGGGGCAACCAGGGGATGAGGGGGATCAAGACGGCAGGAGGTGCAGACGACACAGATATGTTCGAGGAATAGGAGCAGATGGGGGAAAGGAATCAGGTCGTAGAGGATCTGTATGGGGGACGGGAGGCATATACAGAAGGCAAGGCAGAGTGCATGGCGCTCGAGGATCTGGAGGGACTTATAGAATTTTGGGGGATGGATATCCAGGCGGGACTGGCATAACAGAGGATGGGATGGATGAAGGATTTGAAGGTGTGGAGGATGGTAGAGGGGTTCAACCCCCATGTCCGGCCAGAGTGCAAGTCGCTTATGCATCGATCTTATTATTAACTAGCTGCAGTGCACAGCGTTTCCCAGGATGTTTAATAGTCACCAAACAAAGTGATTGGCCCTGTGCCTTGTTGATAGTGACAGCAATTGCATGCCGCATGGGAAACTGCAATCGCTTTAAATCGAAGGCCATATTTAAATCACTGGGTGTCAACGGGATGCGACGAATGAGTACGTCTTCGCCTGTATCAAAAGATGATTACCTTCACCATCTGTTGTTTCAAATTTGGAAATTTGTGGTAGGTTCCTATGGAACCAAACTGCTGAGGTCATCGGTCCCTAGGCTTACGCACTACGTAATCCAACTTAAACTCACTTACACTACGGACAAGACTCATACCAATGCCCAAGGGAGGACTCGAACCTCCGACGAGGGCAGCTGCGCTAACCGTGGCAAGGCTCTTCAGACATGGCAGCTACCCCACGCGGCCCTATGTTGTTTCATATTACGATAAGTATCTCATAATGTTTTTGCAGAAATCAGCTTCTATTGTTTCAGTTCACTTTTCACTGATCCATGTTGGGCTGTGTTCGAGCACAACTCGAACTGTTGGAACACTTTACGCCGCAGTTCGAGAGATTTCGGGTTCTGTTCGATCTTTTGACCAGCCTCCGATCTATTGACTTCAATAATTTTCCTCGGGACATTTGAGTCTCATCTTTATCTATGACAATGAATTAAAACTAGTGCCGTGGCCAGAGCTTGAACCCAGGTCTCGTTGCATACTAACGCAACAATGCTAGCCCTTACACCACGAAAGCATTATAGCTAACATTGCTGCGCTAACTACCCTATTCCAGTGCCCTACTTAATAGAAAACCGCGACCACAGACGAGAGTGGGCTGCCCATTGCGACTCTTTCCTTTAGTTTATAGTAATCTCCATTCATATTAGTCTCCATGAAATAGAAGATAAATGTTTATTTCTTACTACAATAGTGAATCTGTAACCATAGAACATAATTTTTTTCTTTAAAAAAGGGGTTACTTTACCGGTTTCAACGAACTATGCCGTCATTTTCAAATGTAGAAAATCAGTTGGAGAATATATACATCTTACAAAAGTTACGGGAAATAATAGGACCAGGCAAATTTCTCGTACGTTTTGTAATATGCATGGTCATAATTCTCATTATATTTTCTCCAACTGATGTTTTACATTTAAAAACGACGACCTAGTTCGTAACCCCGTTTTTACAGAAAAAAATTTATGTACTGTGACAATGGCTTCACTATTGCAGTGTCAAATAAACATTTATGTTTTTTTTTGGTCACACTCCTTACGACAATTATGTAGGAATATAGAAACAGAAAATACATAAAAGCCAGGATATGCCTGAAAAGCTCTGTGCTCTTCTCGTCAAATTTCCGACCAACAAGCTCCAGTCAGTCTCGTAGAGGCAACCTAGTGAATAACGAAACGTCGTCAAAACTCACCAGGATGTCTGAGTCTTTCATCTTGAAGCTGTCGAGGCGTTTTACGAAATTCACAGGAGGAAGTGATGAGGGCATTTACCCACATAATGGCTTAACATTTCCGTCACATATTTTGCAAGCAAACATGTATGTGCCCTAATATTGCTGACAATTGGGCACAACAGCATCCCATCTTTGTGAACTTGAGTGAGTCCATAAAGTCTTGCCGGTACAGGGCCCCCTCTGCTAATCCGCGTCCTTGAAAACAGCCCTAATCTTTTTCTCCAGCTTCTTTCTGGGATCAGCGTTGATCATCCTGTATGAGTCGTCATCTAGCAGGCTCTGCACCTTCTCAATGTAATCCTTGTTGGAAAGAACAACAATAATGTTTTCTTTGTCAACAGGTAAGACAACAATCTCAGGGCACTCTCTCAGTTCCCAAATCGCCGCCCTCTCTCTGGCGGGGTGGCGACAGGAAGGGCTTCCGGCCTCCATCTGACACTAACATCGTCAAATGCGTAGTAACAAGGCCGACCCCGCGTTGGAGTTGGACAAAGGCCCAAAGAAAATGACGATGAAGAAAATTCTGATCAATAATTACTTTTGCTCAATGAGGTAGCATTAACGCGGTGAAGGTTACAGATTCCTCATACGAGGTGCATTCAAGTTGTAAGGCCTCCGATTTTTTTTCCAATTAACTACTCACCCGAAATCGATGAAACTGGCGTTACTTCTCGACGTAATCGCCCTGCAGAAGTACACATTTTTCACAACGCTGACGCCATGATTCCATGGCAGCGGCGAAGGCTTCTTTAGGAGTCTGTTTTGACCAATGGAAAATCGCTGAGGCAATAGCAGCACGGCTGGTGAATGTGCGGCCACGGAGAGTGTCTTTCATTGTTGGAAAAAGCCAAAAGTCACTAGGAGCCAGGTCAGGTGAGTAGGGAGCATGAGGAATCACTTCAAAGTTGTTATCACGAAGAAACTGTTGCGAAACGTTAGCTCGATGTGCGAGTGCGTTGCTTGGTGAAACAGCACACGCGCAGCCCTTCCCGGACGTTTTTGTTGCAGTGCAGGAAGGAATTTGTTCTTCAAAACATTTTCGTAGGATGCACCTGTTACCGTAGTGCCCCTTGGAACGCAATGGGTAAGGATTACGCCCTCGCTGTCCCAAAACATGGACACCATCATTTCTTCAGCACTGGCGGTTACCCGAAATTTTTTTCTGGCGGTGAATCTGTGTGCTGACTGGCGCTTTGTTTCTGGCATCCACGTCTCATCCATTATCACAACCGACGAAAAGAAAGTCCCATTCATGCTGTCATTGTGCGTCAACATTGCTTGGCAACATGCCATGTGGTCGTCCGTTAGCATTCGTGGCACCCACCTGGATGACACTTTTCGCATTTTCAGGTCGTCATGCAGGATTGTGTGCACAGAACCCACAGAAATGCCAACTCTGGAGGCGATCTGTTCAACAGCCATTCGGCGATCCCCCAAAACAATTCTCTCCACTTTCTCGATCATGTCGTCAGACCAGCTTGTGCGAGCCCGAGGTTGTTTCGGTTTGTTGTCACATGATGTTCTGCCTTCATTAAACTGTCGCACCCACGAACGCACTTTCGACACATCCATAACTCGATCACCACATGTCTCCAACTGTCGATGAATTTCAATTGGTTTCACACCACGCAAATTCAGAAAACGAATGATTGCACACTGTTCAAGTAAGGAAAACGTCGCCATTTTAAGTATTTAGAACAGTTCTCATTCTCGGCGCTGGCGGTAAAATTCCATCTGCCATATGGTGTTGCCATCTCTGGGACGTATTGACAATGAACGCGGCCTCATTTTAAAACAATGTGCATGTTTCTATCTCTTTCCAGTCCGGAGAAAAAAAATCAGAGGCCTTAGAACTTGAATGCACCTCGTATAGTCCACCCACTACACACATAAGTTGTGCTTTGTCCCGTATATCGCTGATGATAAAAGTAAGACATATACCTAACAAACGCTAAATATCTCAATAAAATGTCTTCTCGATGTTGTAGATAGTACCTACAATAGTCCAGAAATGGCTACATTACCTGCTTCGAAACAGATGAGTTAATTAATTTACAGCACGACACAGCAGTAACTACATGAGGGCTACTATAGCGCTATACACAGAATTATTATTATTATTATTATTATTATTATTATTATATTACTGTTTGTGTCTGTGCCCAGACATAAAGCATTAACAGCCTAGAATCTTCCAACTTCTGCCAGTTCAGAAGTATGGAATGCAGCAGTCAAGTAACATACGAAGAGTAAGTATAGTACACACATTTTAACTTGGTTGTCTTTAAGTGGCGTCGCAGGTTGCAAGTCAAGCAAGTGCTGCAATGGAGAGGAGTAATACAGGGGAAGCATGTTTTGTAACAGTGTCCACCCTCACTGTAGATAGTTAACTTTCTTATCTGAGAAGGAGTTCTGGGTAGCACTTAACCACTGGTAACATTGTAGAACACGAGCAACATTGATGCACTCTGGTGGTCGTTCAATATGTCACAGAGAATAGCAGCTCTACATATCCGCCGATGGTGTGTACGTGTGCTATGTTACGTTGACACTCAACCATGTCTTATGGGTGCTTCACTTTTTGTCAGGCACCCGACGTGGTGTGGAAAGTATATAAGTGGAACAGAGATGAATGGGGAATTATTGCAACAACGATACAGTCCGCAATTGAGGACATCAGCTGATATAAGTGACTTTGACAAAAGGCGGACTGTTATGGTCCGGCATCTAGTAAGGAGCACCTGAATAATGGCGGGACTGGTCGATTGTTCACGTGTTACTGTCGTGAGCATCTATGGAGAGTGTTTGAAGGATGGTGAAAGTGACAAGGTGTTGGACGTCCAAGTCGTCGTAGAACGTGAAGATCGAAGACATGCCAGTTATGTAAAGCAGGATAATTGGCCATCTGCGGCAGATCTGACGACAAAATAAAATTTTGGTGACATGGGTAACATTCATCTGAATTTCAGTGGTAGCTGTGGTAGTAATCAAAGGCACCATGATAGCTGTGGACAACATGGACACTATTGCGAACAACCTGCATCCCTTCTTGCTTGATGTCTTCCCTGACGGAGATGACATCTCCCTGCTGGACAACTGCCTGTGTCTTGGTCACCAGATTCGCCTGATCGGAAACCAATGGAACACATCTGGGACGCTATCAGGCGCCTCCGCTGGGCCAACAAAACATTTTCCGTGACCTGTGCGTAGATATCTGGTGCCACATACCTCCACAGACGTACCAAGGGCTTGTCGAATTCATGCTATTCAGAATCGCTGCTATACTGCGATCAAAAGGAGGCCCAACAAGCTATTAAATAAGTGGTGAAGACGTCCTGGACCAACAGTATGTACATCTAGTTATCACATATTAGTACACTGTGCTATTGTTGCACTAACTTTAAAAACACTGTGGAAGGTGAAGCGTGACTTGAGTGCAGAAAAGTACTACAGTAAGGAGAACAGATGCGAGACCATCGCAGCAACCACTTGACATAAATGCAGAAAGTAATCAGCAGAGTATCACCAAAAACTTCTACACAAGAGCACATCTTGTGGCAGTACAGTAGTTTCTTTTTCCTTTTTGTATGTAAGGATGTACAGTGTGATTGAGTTGCCGCTACTTAAGGGTTTTATGCAATCCATAACGCCTTCAAAAGCCACGGACAAGATTTTTGTATTCTCTCGCTCGTTATGTGTAAACTATTAGTCCTACATAAATAAATGAACAACACCTTTTTGTAGGAAATTTAATGTAGAATTTTGTACTCGGATATGCTTTCCCTGGAGGCCACGGTTTTCGAGTTATTCAAGAAACAAGCTTTTGAAGGTCACTTTTGTACGTTATTCTGGCATAACTCGAGAACCGTGTCCTCCAGCGAAAACGTGCCCCAGCACAAAACTTAACTATATTAAATATCCTACCAAAAGGTCCTGTTCATTTTTTCTATAGTACTAAGAGCTTGCGTGTAGTGAGCGAGGGAATATGAAAATCTCACATGCGATTTTTAGAAGGCATTGCAGGTTGCATAAAATCCTTAGGTAGGGGCAGCTGAATCACCTCGTATACAGGGTGGTCCATTGATCGTGGCCGGGCCAAATATCTCACGAAATAAGCGTCCAACGAAAAAACTACAAAGAATGAAACTCGTCTAGCTTGAAGGGGGAAACCAGATGGCGCTGTGGTTGGATCCCTAGATGGCGCTGCCATAGGTCACACGAATATCAACTGCGTTTTTTTAAAAATAGGAACTCCCATTTTTTATCACATATTCGTGTAGTACGTAAAGAGATATGAACGTTTTAGTAGGACCACTTTTTTCGCTTTGTGATAGATGGCGCTGTAATAGTCACGAACGTATAAGTACGTGGTATTACGTAACAGCCGGCCGCGGTGGTCTAGCGGTTCTGGCGCTGCAGTCCGGAACCGTGGGACTGCTACGGTCGCAGGTTCGAATCCTGCTTCGGGCATGGGTGTGTGTGATGTCCTTAGGTTAGTTAGGTTTAAGTAGTTCTAAGTTCTAGGGGACTTATGACCTAAGATGTTGAGTCCCCTAGTGCTCAGAGCCAGCCATATTACGTAACATTCCGCCAGCGCGGACAGTATTTGCTTCGTGATACATTACCCGTGTTAAAATAGACCGTTTACCAATTGCGGAAAAGGTCGATATCGTGTTGCTGAATGGCTATTGTGATCAAAATGCCCAACGGGCGTGTGCTATGTATGCTGCTCGGTATCCTGGACAACATCATCCAAGTGTACGGACCGTTCGCCGGATAGTTACGTTATTTAAGGAAACAGGAAGCGTTCAGCCACATGTGAAACGTCATCCACGACCTGCAACAAATGATTATGCCCAAGTAGGTGTTTTAGCTGCTGTCGCGGCTAATCCACACATCAGTAGCAGACAAATTGCGCGAGAATCGGGAATCTCAAAAACGTCGGTGTTGAGAATGCTACATCAACATCGATTGCACCCGCATCATATTTCTATGCACCAGGAATTGCATGGCGACGACTTTGAACGTCGTGTACAGTTCTAACACTGGACACAAGAGAAATTACGGGACGATGACAAATTATTTACACACGTTCTATTTAGCGACGAAGCGGTAACGTAAACGGGCATAATATGCACTACTGGGCAACGGAAAATCCACGATGGCTGCGACAAGTGGAACATCAGCGACCTTGGCGGGTTAATGTATGGTGCGGCATTATGGGAGGAAGGATAACTGGCCCCCATTTTATCGATGGCAATCTAAATGGTGCAATGTATGCTGATTTCCTACGTAATGTTCTACCGATGTTACTACAAGATGTTTCACTGCATGACAGAATGGCGATGTACTTCCAACATGATGGATGTCCGGCACATAGCTCGCGTGCGGTTGAAGCGGTATTGAATAGCATATTTCATGACAGGTGGATTGGTCGTCGAAGCACCATACCATGGCCCGCACGTTCACCGGATCTGACGTCCGCGGATTTTCTTCTGTGCGGAAAGTTGAATGATATTTGCTATCGTGTTCCACCCTCAACGTCTGACAACATGCATTGTCAATGTGTGTGCGAACATTACGGAAGGCGAACTACTCGCTGTTGAGAGGAATGTCGTTACACGTATTGCCAAATGCATTGAGGTTGACGGACATCATTTTGGCATTTATTGCATTTATGTGGTATTTACAGGTAATCACGCTGTAACAGCAAGCGTTCTCAGAAATGATAAGTTCACAAAGCTACATGTATCACATTGGAACAACCGAAATAAAATGTTCAAACGTACCTACGTTCTGTATTTTAATTTAAAAAACCTACCCGTTACCAACTGTTCGTCTAAAATTGTGAGCCGTATGTCTGTGATTATTACAGTGCCATCTATCACAAAGCGAAAAAAGTGGTCCAACTAAAACATTCATTTTTCTTACGTACTACACGAATATGTAATAAAAATGGGGGTTCCTACTTAAAAAAACGCAGTTGATAACCGTTTGACCTATGGCAGCGCATCTAGCGGGCCAACCATAGCGCCATCTGGTTTCCCCCTTCAAGCTAGACGAGTTTCGTTGTTTGTAGTTTTTTCGTTTGACGCTTATTTCGTGAGATATTTGGCCCGGTCACGATCAATGGACCATCCTGTATGTTCTGGACCTAATAAGGACTGTGCCAACACAACTAATTAGCGATAATATAGCCAATAGTTTATTCATGTTCATAAAAAAAAACAGAACACCTTGAACGATTAGAGATAGGTCGTTAATATTCATTGGACACATAAGTTAGCATGTTCTGCAGAAATGATCAGCATTTCATTCCCCTCCGTTCAGATTGCGTCCTGTTGCCTAGTAGGCACAGAGTCCGCCGAGGGCCCTAATAACTTTTTCGATGGTTGTGGTAGTTCATATGGGACCTAACTGCTGAGGTCATTGGTCTCTAGGCTTACACACTACTTAACTTTTCGCTGAGGAAAACACACACACACCCACGCCGAGAGAGGATTCGAGCCTCCGACGGGGACAGCCGCGCGAAAAGTGGAAGGAGCCTCAGACCCCGCGGCTACCCCGCGCGGCACTTGTCCCATGCGTGACGGCATCTACATCTACTACATCTACATTTATACTCCGCAAGCCACCCAACGGTGTGTGGCGGAGGGCACTTTACGTGCCACTGTCATTACCTCCCTTTTCTGTTCCAGTGGCGTATGGTTCGCGGGAAGAACGACTGCCGGAAAGCCTCCGTGCGCTGTCGAATCTCTCTAATTTTACATTCGTGATCTCCTCGGGAGGTATAAGTAGGGGGAAGCAATATATTCGATAACTCATCCAGAAACGCACCCTCTCGAAACCTGGACAGCAAGCTACACCGCGATGCAGAGCGCCTCTCTTGCAGAGTCTGCCACTTGAGTTTGCTAAACATCTAGGTAACGCTATCACGCTTACCAAATAACCCTGTGACGAAACGCGCCGCTCTTCCTTGGATCTTCTCCATCTCCTCTGTCAACCCGATCTGGTATGGATCCCACACTAATGAGCAATACTCAAGTACAGGTCGAACGAGTGTTTTGTAAGCCACCCCCTTTGTTGATGGACAACATTTTCTAAGAACTCTCCCAATGAATCTCAACCTGGCACCCGCCTTACCAACAATTAATTTTATATGATCATTCCACTTCAGATCATTCCGTACCCATACTCCCAGATATTTTACAGAAGTAACTGCTACCAGTGTTTGTTCCGCTATCATATAATCATACAATAAAGGAACCTTCTTTCTATGTATTCGTAATACATTACATTTGTCTATGTTAAGGGTCAGTTGCCACTCCCTGCACCAAGTGCCTATCCGCTGCAGAACTTCCTGCATTTCGCTGCAATATTCTAATGCTGCAACTTCTCTGTATACTACAGCATCATCCGCGAAAAGCCGCGTGGAACTTCCGACACTATCTACTAGGTCATTTATATATACTGTGAAAAGCAATGGCCCCCCTGTGGCACGCCAGAGGTTACTTTAACGTCTGTAGACGTCTCTCCATTGAGAACAATGGAGAGAGCATCAACGCGTGTAAGGCGCGAAGGTGTCCTGTGGTACAGTCACCCATGTTGCATTCTCCTGGTTTCAAAGTTCATCTGTAGTAGTTGGCACTGGGTCACAGATCTGCCCCCGTCGTTTCATCATATCCCACACATTTTCAATTGGCGACAAACCTGGTGATGTGGCGGGCCAGGGCAAAAGGCTGACTTCCTGTGGCGCCACGAAGGCACGTGTTTGTACAGCAACATGTGATCGTGCATTGTCTTGCTGAAAAATGGCATCCGGAGTGTTGTAAAGAAAGGGTACCGCTACGGGTCCCAAGATGTCATTCGTGTAGGTCGCACAGGTCACACTGCCCTGTACACGCACCCACTGTGACTTGAGGTTAACGCCCCAAACCGTCTTGATTTGGCGCTGTACCTCGTGTGCGAATGCAGTCACTGTGAAGCCGCACCCCCTGTTTACAGTGAAGCAAAATGCAGACATCATTTTTAAACAAATAGAACCTCGACTTGCCCGAAAACACTATCCTGTACCCAGTGATGTCCTTCCATACACCATTGCTGTGTAGCATGTTTCTACACATTTTTCAAAGGCAGGTGAAGAAGTGGACGACGCGCACGTATCCCATGCCGCAATAAACGGCGACGCAATGTCATCCCGGATAGTGTACGACGTGTTACACTGTTTGTGCAACTGTTGTGCCAGATTCGAGGAGGACACGAGTCTGTCCTGTATTGCCATTTGGATGAGGTGGCGATCTTCTCAGGGGATGATCTGGGTGGAGCGGCCTGGCCCATCTCGTCGTGTTCTACGGCCCTCCGTGAACCATTTTCTGCACCAAAACACTTTCTCCCACACGAGCAGCAATTTCTCGTATGGATGCATCACAATCTCTCATGACAACAATGCGCCATCTTTCAAACTCACTGATTTGACGGCACGGTTCATGCACACTTCTGCGAGGTGTCGTACACGTCTGCTCGTGTCACAGTGATCCATTATCGGTAGATGGTGTTGCGCCGCGATATCGATGTTGACTTCAAACCCGCGGGCCGACACGGTTCTAATGCTCATCATTTCCGCAGGACATACTAATGTACATTTCCTGTGCGTATGAACGTCCTAGAGGTGTTCTGTTTTTTGCTGAACATGAGTGTATTAGTAGCGCAAATAATATTTAACAAATTTGCCTGGTTGTGAGCACTACTAACTCGAAATGTGCCGCGATATCGTAAGATTAATAATCCTTAAACATTGTGATTGGTTGTGGGACATACATTCACCATCTGATCAGATGTATCTGTGCGCCCCTATATAATGCGGAATGGACCACTAGACCTAACAAGACGCAGACCTACCAGTACAGAAGGAGGTAGAAAGCATTATGTTGTCATCAGGAAAGCAGTCACACCGAGATGGGCCGGTAAAGAGAGCTCAGTGACTTCGAACATGGAGTAGTCACTGGATGTCATCTGAGTAACAAATCCATCAGGTGCATTTGAACCCTTCTAAAGCTTCCCACGTAGGCTTTTGGTGATGTGATTGTGAAGTGGAAACAGGGAGGAACAACACCAGATAAACCAGGACTAGACAGACCTCACGTATCCACGGACGGGGACTATTGAACATCGCGGAAGATGGTTGTAAAATATCGCATGAAATTAGAGGAAGAATCACACGTGAGTTCCAATGTGCTATCAGCAGTGTAACTAGCATATCGACTTTGCAAAAGGAGTCAAGAGGAATAGAATAAAATGTCCGAGCAGCTCCTCATGAAGCACACATTGCTGCAATCAAGTTGAGCGAAGCTTGAGGTGGTATAAAGAGCGATGCCACTGGACAGTGAGGGTCTGGAAACGAGTGATTTCGAGTGATGAATCACGCTGTACCCTGTAACGAACCGCTGGAAAGGTTTGGATTTAGCGAATGCTTGGAAAACATTACCTGCCATTACATGTAGAGCCAGCAGTGAAGTACGGAGAATCTGGTGTTACTGTATGGGAATGACCTTCGTGGTTAAGGCGTCGTCCCCTTATTGTGCTTAAGAAAACGGTAAATAGGGAAGGACATGAAAACATCTGGCAGCATTGTGCTCTGCATACAGTAGTGGAACAGTTCGCAGACGATGATTGTTTGTGTCAGCATGACAATGCACCCTGTTGTAAAGCAGCCTGTGTTAAGCAAATTATTTGTAGTCAATAATATTTCTGAAATCTCATGGCCTCCCAAAGTCCAGATCTAAACCCAAAAGAACACCTTGTGGATGAGTTAGTACGTCGACTACGCTCCAAGCTCCAGCGTATAATTAATATGACTGCTTTCTCTGGTTTCAGCTCTTGAGGATGGGTGGGCTGCCATTCTTCCACTTGTATTCAGACACCTCATTGAAAGTGTCCCCAGAAGAGTTCAAGTCGTCATGAAGGCGAATGGTGGACACACCCGACATTGATGTCCACTAATAGGTGTCCGGATACTTTTGATCAGATTGTGTACCGCCGTTGTTATAAGGTTTTGGGATGTATCTGTTGCGAACTTTTTAGCGCGTCGGGCGCTATTTTTGAAATACGCCTCGTACTTTTCATTTTTTTTTAACAGGCAAGGTGCTCGTTAGGTACACTACTGGCCATTACAATTGCTACACCACGAAGATGACGTGCTACAGACGCGAAATTTAACCGACAGGAACAAGATGCTGTGATATGCAAATGATTAGCTTTTCAGAGCATTCACACAAGGTTGGAGCCGGTGGCGACACCTACAACGTGCTGACATGAGGAAAGTTTCCAACCGATTTCTCATACACAAACAGCGGGTTACCGGCGTTGCCTGGTGAAACGTTGTTGTGATGCGTACCATCACGTTTCCGACATTGATAAAGGTCTGATTGTAGCCTATCGCGATTGCGGTTTATCGTATCGCGACATTGCTGCTCGCGTTGGTCGAGATCCAATGACTGTTGGCAGAATATAGAATCGGTGGGTTCAGGAAGGTAATTCGGAACGCCGCGCTGGATCCCAACGGCCTCGTATCACTAGCAGTCGAGATGACAGACATCTTATCCGCATGGCTGTAACGGATCGTGCAGCCACGTCTCGACCCCTGAATCAACAGATGGGGACGTTTGTAAGACAACAACCATCTGCACGGACAGTTCGACTACGTTTGCAGCAGCATGGACTATCAGCTGGGAGACCATGGTTGCGGTTATCCCTGACGCTGCATCACAGACAGGAGCGCCTGCGATGGTGTACTCAACGACGAACCTGGGTGCACAAATGGCAAAACGTCATTTTTTCGGATGAATCCAGGTTCTGTTTACAGCATCATGATGGTCGCATCCATGTTTGGCGACATCGTGGTGAGCGCAATTTGGAAGCGAATATTCATCATCGCCATACTGGCTTATCACCCGGCGTGATGGTATGGGGTGCCATTGGTTACACGTCTCGGTCACCTTTTGTTCGCAATGACGGCACCTTGAACAGTGGACGTTACATTTCAGATGTGTTACGACCCGTGGCTCTACCCTTCATTCGATCCCTGCGAAACCCTACATTTCATCAGGATAATGCACGACCGCATGTTGCAGGTCCTGTACGGGCCTTTCTGGATACAGAAAATGTCCGACTGCTACCCTGGCCAGCACATTCTCCAGATCTCTCACCAATTGAAACGTCTGGTCAATGGTGGCCGAGCAACTGGCTCGTCACAACACGTCAGTCACTACTCTTGATGAACTGTGGTATCTTGTTGAAGCTGCATGGGCAGCTGTACCTGTACACGCCATGCAAGCTCTGTTTGACTCAATGCCCAGGCGTATCAAGGCCGTTATTACGGCCAGAGGTGGTTGTTCTGGGTACTGATTTCTCAGGATCTATGCACCCAAATTGCGTGAAAATGTAATCACATGTCAGCTCTAGTATAATATATTTGTCCATTGAATACCCGTTTATCATATGTATTTCTTCTTGGTGTAGCAATTTTAATGGCCAGTAGTGTATAACGAACCTTCCGTTGGCGCCTAATGATTTGTCTGTTCCTGAGATTTTAAAGTGTGTGCTTTGTGCTCCTCAGTAAGCGGACCTGATATTCACAGGCCACGTCGGCTGGGGCATCTCATGGTACATCAACGGTCTGCTGATCCCCGAGATCAACGTGGTGCGCGGCAAGACGTACACGTTCGTGGTAGAGGGCGGACTCGACCCTGAGACACCGGCGCGCTACCACCCGTTCTACATCACCGATGATCCCGTAGGCGGTTACGAGCACAAGACGCCGGAAGAGCGAGCGGTGAGTACCATGCTACAGCGAGTCAACCATTGTGCACTAATCTGTTTTGTCGGTTCTTCACCTTGGCTACATTACGACCTTCTAGGCTTCTCTTAAAAGTCAACCTGCTGATGCATTCATTGTATTCTCAATGATGATATATTGCTATGAAGATCTGTCACTAGCTCAGTATTGCCAAGGCATGTATTTATTCCAGTTTTCTATTTGTCCATCTCCTCGTTCCCCCTGAGTCTGTCCGTCACCTCTTCTCCCTCCTCTCCCCTCTCTGTCCATCTCCTCCTCGTCCATTCTCTGTTCATCTAGGGTATTAACAATCACTTCAGTTGTATTTTGGTCCTTTATTACTGTAGCACTACCGGTTTCGTGGCGGTAAAGCCACATCTTCAGGTGACATCTGTATAACAATAAATCCAGAAGGAATAACAACCCTGTCTCATACACTGATACGGTAAATTGTTTTAATATTTTAAAAAATATTAAAATCTTATACATGAGAATATAGAAATGTTATTACCCACATGATTAAAACATTAGAGGGGAAAAGCTCGGAATCAAAAAAAATGTTCAAATGTGTGTGAAATCTTATGGGACTTAACTGCTAAGGTCATCAGTCCCTAAGCTTACACACTACTTAACCTAAATTATCCTAAAGACAAACACACACACCCATCCCCGAGGGAGGATTCGAACCTCCGCCGGGACCCGCCGCACAGTCCATGACTGCCTTAGACCACTCGGCAGCTCGGAATCTTTTTTCCCAACATTCGTTGTCTGTCAAATGCAAAACACCGCTAAAAGATGGTTTGTCATGGATTAAAAACTGCCAAATTTCAGCATTGGACAAACAGAGTTGAGGCATCGTGGTATTTTGGAAAATTTCGACTGCCTAAGTTAAATGAACGCAATACTCTGTACTTTCATCACCCAGTCTCTTTGTTCCTCCTCGCCCTTTCTATTTTCCTCACCTCGCCTCACGTCCCCCCTCCTATGCATCTGCTTTATTGACTTAGGTTTCTCACGTCTCCCTTACAAGAATGTATTTAAAGGTTTTGTAAATTTCCTTAAACTTTAGCGACTGTTACTAAGTATCAAAATTCACTACAGTCTTGGATTATTTTAACTGTCAAAACTAAGAATTTTTAAAGCACTTTTACGAAATATAATTTTTAGAATTTTAACTTACTGAAAAATATTTTAAAGTTTTAAGTGGACTGTGCCAGCCGGCCGGAGTGGCCGAGCGGTTTTAGGCGCTTCAGTCTGGAACCGCGCGGCCGCTACGGTCGCAGGTTCGAATCCTGCCTAGGGCATGGATGTGTGTGATGTCCTTAGGTTAGTTAGGTTTAAGTAGTTCTAAGTTCTAGGGGACTGATGACCTCAGAAGTTAAGTCCAATAGTGCTCAGAGCCATTTGAACTATTTTTGACTGTGCCAGCACATCTTTTTCGTTGCTCTAGGTTATATGCACGTGATGTTCCTCTTTTACACTCCAGTTTTAACATAACTTGGGGCGTCATTAACGAAAAATGTGAGCTGTCACTACTATGCTGATATTCTACAGATGGTTAAGAAAGTTGCTATACTTTGTATCCCAATATTCCTTGTTTTCATTCACCATTCGTGTAATCCCCAAAAGACCACCAATCATTCGGTCGAGCCCGCGCTTCATCAGCTCATGCGCGAGGTGTCCGCAGGCAAGCTGTTTACTTTCTTGCCGTCAGTATACAATAACAGAGCACGCGGCCGCGTCCCCTGTACGCGGTTCCATATAGATTGGAGAAGCGGTAAGTGCGTTTCTCAGATTCTGTTTTTCCCCCATTAGCTATTTACTTGACGATTTTGTCTAGGTAGAGGACCCCTCCACTGTGTGGCAACCACTTCTTGGTTTTTCATTATTGTCCAAAATCAGGTCTTAATTGAATTCATTTGTTGTCTTCTTACCAACAGATCACTATGATGCGATTTGTTTTGGACCTATCCACTGTATTGGAATTTGGCAGTTTTTAATCCATGACATAACGTCTTTTTACGGTCTTTTGAATTTGACAGACAACGAATGTTGGGGAAAAAGGTCCGAGTTTTTACGCTCTAATGTTTTAATCATGTGAGTAACAACATTTTCATATTCTCATTTAATATATTTTTTAAATCTTAAAACAATTTACCGTACTAGTGTATGTGTCAGGGTTGTTATTCCTTCTGGATTTTTATACATATGTCACTTGAAGATGTGGCTTTAACGCGACGAAACCGGTAATGGTAAATAGAGGACCAAAGTACAGTTGAGGGGATTGTTAATACCCAAGATGAATACTCGCAGCTGTGGTTGCCCCACCTATAAGGTTGTGTGCTCATCTGCTGCCCCTGTCTCTGTTGATCTGCCCCAACCCCTCTCTCTCTCTCTCCATCTCCTCCGCTTCCTCTCTCTGCCCAGTTCATCTCTTCCTCCTCCTTCTCTCTGTCCATCTCCTCCTCTTTCCTTTATCTGTCCATCTTCTCCTTCTCCCTCTCTGTTTGTCCACTTCATCCTCCCCCTTATTCCGTCACGTTATCACCTCCCCCTCCCCGAATAAGGGCTCGCTAGTTCTTAACCCCCACAGTCTTATCTTTCCAGATAGCTAGTAATATGTGCACCAAGCTTGGTTGAAACGGATCCAGAGGTTTAGGAGCAACTTTCTATCCGTGTCTTTGCCCGCGTACGCACATGTCACGTATAGTTAACATATTTCACCTGTATCTCAAGCGAATTTAGCCCTGCAGTTTAGTTTTCACGGAGCTTTGTGTTTATGAAGTCGTATCTCCTTAACTATGTGTCGTACAATGATACAATTTTGCAGGTACATCGGGTGGAATACAGGGTGAACATTATTAAAACCGACAAACTACAGGGACGGATTCCTGCCCAGAAATGGAGGAGAAAAGGTCCTACCTATTAACATGTTCCAGAAATGCGTCGATGCCACCGCAGATGGCGCTGACGAATGAAAGTTCCTCTGACAACGTTCTGGTAAAGGTTGCTTTGTCGGTAAAGAAGACTGCTGGCAGAAATCCCATAATTATGACGGTCCGGTGCAAAAACTATCACAAAATCCTTCCCGTAGAGGAAAATCCGCTGTTGGTAATGGCTCAAATGGCTCTGAGCACTATGCGACTTAACTTAGAACTAATTAAACCTAACTAACCTAAGGACACCACACACATCCATGCCCGAGGCAGGATTCGAACCTGCGTCCGTAGCGGTCGCTCGGCTCCACACTGTAGCGCCTAGAACCGCACGGCCACTCCGGCCAGCTCGCTGTTGGTAATCCTTGCGCTAGTTGCAGGTGATAGGGATAGTAAGGGATGTCATACAGGAAACACACAATTGTACTTTGGTTTACACTAAGTTGGCGGGCCACTTGCCTGGAGCTTGTACTAGCGCTCGTCTCAATATCCCGTAGACTAACCCGATCCTCTGTATCTGGTGCAAGCACAGTCCGCCGCCTCCCTGCACGTTCGTCTGTCTGAAAGGACCCATGACCACACAAACGCTCAAAAAGGGCTTGAAGTGTTGTGCGATGTGGTTGGAGTCTGGGAGAGTACTCGTTTTGGTACCGCCGTGCTGCTCAAAATAGCTCTAAGTACTATGGGAATTAACATCTGAGGTCATCAGTCCCCTAGACTTAAAGCTACTTAAACCTAACTAACCTAAGGACATCACACGCATCCATGCCCGAGGCGGGATTCGAACCTGCTACCGCAACAGCAGCGCGCTTCCCGACTGAAGCGCCTAGAACCGCTCGGCCGCCATGCTGCTTCTAGACCGTTTCCATCTGCTTGACCGTACACAAACACCATCTCTGCTTATTCCCGACATGAATAACGGACCATTTTGCTGCTTACAGGACGCTGCGTCTATCACATAGCCTGCAACACACGAGGAACGCACGGTATGTGGTCAGAGGAACTCCCATTCGTCAGCGTCATCTACCGTGGCAGCGATACGCTTCCGGACACACATTCGTCAGACCTGTTTTACTCCATTTCCAGTCAGGAATTCGTCTTTGAAAAATGGTTCAAATGGCTCTGAGCACTATGGGACTTAACTTCTGTGGTCATCAGTCCCCTAGAACTTAGAACTACTTAAACCTAACTAACCTAAGGACATCACACACATCCATGCCCGAGGCAGGATTCGAACCTGCGACCGTAGCAGTCGCGCGGTTCCGGACTGAGCGCCTTAACCGCGAGACCACCGCGGCCGGCTCGTCTTTGAAGTTTCAACCCGTATATGGCTTCTGTGTCTGCAAACCGTGTTATTAGAAGAGTAATTGCGTCGTGTTGCCGCAAAGTTTCGACGAGTTTCCTGCTCATTTTCACGAGAAAGTTGGTTTCATGTCCAGTTCGTTCCTTTATAGCCGCTGGACCACATACTCCTTTGTCGGGGACGCAACAGGTGGGGCACTCCCGTGCCTCCGACATAGATGTCGCGGCCGACGTGGGGAGAGGGAGGGTGAGGGGTTGGAGGGTGGAAGGGGGGGAGGTGGTGACGTGGATGGGGAGTTCGGACCGGGGTTCGAGTCCTGATGCTGTCTAACTGAAATGAAATGAAATGATCGTATGGCATTGTTGGCTGGGAGGTCCCTTGCGAGGAAGTTCGGCCGCCGTATTGCTGTCTAACTATTCCGCCCATTGCTGCTTTCATCAGAGCACTTCTGATGTATTTTTGCCAACGCCGCATTCCACAAGGAGATCAATTGCAAACCGCAGTCTCGGTTGCTGAGATAGTCATTAAGGGGGGAGAACTATACCTTGAAACACTTTCCAGTTCTTGTCTCTAACTATCCATGTAACAGAAGTTCAATACATATTCTTATTGAATTTTGAATTGGTATCGTTCACTTTCTGTGTGTTCCTTTTTTTTCTGAAATAGCAAAAATTTCTCTGAAGGTCTAATGTTTTTCCAGATATGAAAACTGCTCCCAGGTACAACATGGTCAGGTACCTAGGAACAAATACTCTATTCAACTTTAAAAGTGTTGGACTCAAGGAAACATTGTCAATACTGTATTTAATAGTCTGTGAGCTAAGTTATTACTCCACTACACATCGACAGCACGCAAGTGAAACCAAATTAAGAAGAAATATTATCAGAAATCAGTTATAAGTTACAACATTTTGAAATAGAAATTGTTGCCAAGTATCACAAATTTCCATTCACAAGAAATCGAAAGCTGTTTAGACATAAAAAAATCCCTCAGTTCATCTGTAAATATCATGCGCTCCATCATAGAATACCTTCCGTTTCAACGTGCAAGATGATGCATGATGACGAAATATGACTTATCTGTCTACACGTTACGTAACTACACTCATGCTCATAAAGTAAGGATAATGCTGATACATGGTGAAACAACGCTCTGGTGGGCGGTTTGCGGGTTTAAATCACCTCGGGGTACGACCATGTGGTGCATTTGACCTGCGGTCGTCGCATGGTGGCGCTGGCAGCAGTCCATATACGTAGAGGTATGTTGGTGCATGTCAGAGTACGGTGCACCGAGTAAGTGTGCAGACGTTTTCAGACGTGCTAATGGTGACTGTGTGTTGAAAATGGCTCAAAGAACACATATTGATGACGTTATGAGGGGTAGAATACTAGGGCGACTGGACGCTGGTCAAACACAGCAGGTCGTAGTACGGGCCCTCCGTGTTCCACAAAGTGTGATCTCAAGATTATGGGAACGATTACAGCAGACAGGAAACGTGTCCAGGCGCTACAGTACGGGATTTCCAGTGTACAACACCACAAGAAGACAGATATCTCACCATCAGTGCCAGCAGACGGCCACAGAGCACTGCAGGTAGCCTTGCTCAGGACCTTACCGCAGTCACTGGAACAGTTGTCTCCAGACACACAGTCTACAGATGACTGGACAGACATGGTTTATTCGCACGGAGACCTGCAAGGCGCTTTCCACTGACCACTGGTCACAGGAGAGCCCTTAAAGCCTGGTGTCAAGAACACAGTACATGGTTATTGGAACAGTGGTCCCAGGTTATGTTCACGGACGAGTCCAGGTATAGTCTGAACAGTGATTCTCGCCGGGTTTTCATCTGGCGTGAACTAGGAACCAGATATCAACCGCTTCATGTCCTTGAAAGGGACCTGTATGGAGGTCGTGGTTTGATGGTGTGGGGTGGGACTGTGATTGGTGCACGTACACACCTGCATGTCTTTGACAGGTGTCAGGTGTATCGGGACGTCATTTTGCACCAGTATGTCCGCCTTTTCAGGGGTGCAGTGGGTCCCACGTCCCTCCTGGTGGAGATAAGGCACTGCCCCACCGAACTGCCATCGTGCAGGAGTACCTTGAAACAGAATGTATCAAGCAAATGGAGAAGCCTGCCTGTTCTCCAAACCTAAACCCCATCGAGCACGTCTGGGATGCTCTCAGTCGACGTATCGCTGCAGGTCTTCAACCCCCTACGGCACTTCAGGATCACCGACAGGTACTGGTGCAAGAATTGGAGGCTATACCCCAGCAGCTGCTCGACCACCTGATCCAGAGTATGCCAAACAGTTGTGCGGCCTGTGTACGTGTGCATGGTGATCATATTCCATACTGATGTCGGGGTACATGAGCAGGAAACAGTGGCGTTTTGTAACACATGCGTTTCGGGACGGTTTTCTCAACTTTTCACCAATACCGTGGACTTACAGATCTGTGTCGTGTGTGTTCCCTATGTGTCTATGCTATTAGTTTTGTGTAGTGCCACGTTGTGCAAAACCACATTCAGCAATTAACCTAATTTGTGGGCATGAGTGTAGTTTTAAAAATACACAGAATTTTATTGGCCATAAAACTCTGGATCTGAAGAATTACCAATAACTTCCAAAAAGCTTTAACATATTACCCAGCACTTCAATATGTAGAACTCGTAACATTTACGAACCTCACGTCAGAAAACAACAAAAACAGTAAAAAATTACCGAAAACTGCTTATGGCCTTCCCTAGTGCACGTTTCTTCATGTGATTCTGATATCTGTTCCAAGATTGGAACAATGACGACGATATCTCACATGTTCCTAGGTACACTGTCCTCCAAGGGCAACACACTCTTCTACTCATATTTCCACCGCCTCTTTCCTGACCGAATCGCAGACTTCCTTGGTGCACCACAGCACTTTTTTCTGTTCAGACACAAACGTGTTTTCCTTTGTTGATGCTGGGCTGCGCCACTACAGACTTGTCGGTTTGGGCGAGGCGAACGCTTCTCACATGTTCCGAACGGCGCTGGGAGACGCATCGCTGCGTCTGGCACGCTCACCACTGAAGCCGCAGGCACCAGGCGCCCTCGTTTGAGTGAGCCAAGCATATTCTTCATTTTAATCGCTGAGCGGCGAATAATTTTTTTTATGTTGCGCTTCTCCATTATTTGGCTGTGGGCGCCTCTGCGCACGGAAGCAATACCAGGCGCTTGGTTTCTTCTGCTGTATTGTTTTCTTTCTTCGTCTTACTCGGTTGGAGAAAGCACCTTTTTTTTGTCTCTCGAGTAGCCGATCTTGCGGAAGGTTTCGCGCATACACTGTACCTTGGTAGGTAGACGTTCCTTGTCAACGACAGCCTTGCGACAACACGACACCAGCTGATAGCCCAAGAAGATTTAATGAGACACTGTTCTTAATCTTGGTGTTGCTGAGAAGGAACCCACAACACTAGAAAGTCTGATCAAGGTACATCCATATTAGCTCATATGCCTGACCATGAAGAATGTATTCCGCCGGCTGTCAAAGACGCTTCAGCTTACTACACACGGCCATAGCATGTGATACAGCCTGCAATTCCACATGGACGTTATTCACTTCATGCATCTGTTGCATTTTCAACGAATGCAGGACCTTCCTCTTCTCTGTCCAACAGAGAATGTTTGTCAAAGGTTTGTAGCATAAGCTGCCAAACCCCTTGTCTGTATCTTCGTTCTGGTTTATACTTGAAGTAAAAGTTGGAAAAGATTCAATAACAAATTTCCAAAAATATTTATTATGCCTTAGTCAGACGCCAGTTTGACACGTCATTGACCAGCCCTGTCGCTGAGCTATACAGTTCAATGATTCCACCTCTGCATGTTGAGTGTGTTACCACCTTATCGAGTCAGAAATAGTCCCAACTCCTGGGGACTATCTTTTTCCGTACTTGATGAAACATTCCGCTGTTTTGTTTTTCACTTTTAGTTGAGAAAAAGGCATGTTTTAATTCCGAAAGACACGTTTGGGTTCATAAGTAAAGTAATTATAAGCGCTGTTACGACATACACTGAAGAGCCTTACAAACTGGTACACGTGCCACGCAGAAGTGCCGCAACACGATGTGGCATGGATTCGACTAGTGTGAAGTAGTGCGGGAGACAATTGACACCATGAATCCAGCACGGCTGTCCATAAATCCGTAAGAGTACGAGGGGATGAAGATCTCGTCTGAACAGCATGTTGCAAGGCATCCCAGATATGCTCAATAATGTTCATGTCCGGGGAATTTGGTGGCCAGTGGAAGTGTTTAAACTCTGAAGAGTGTTCCTGAAACCACTCTATAGCAATTCTGGAGGCGTGGAATGTCGCATGGTCCCGCTGGAATTGACCAAGGCCCTCGTAATGCACAATGGACATGAATGGATGTGGGTGGTCATACAGGATGCTTACGTACGTGTCACCTGTCAGAGTCGTATCTAGACGTATCAGGGGTCCATATCAGTCCAGCTGCACACACACCACACCAATACAGAGCCTCCTCCAGCTTGAACAGTCCCCTGCTGACACGCAGGGTCCATGGATTCATGAGGTTATCTCGATACCCACACACGTCCATCCGCTCGATACAATTTGAAACGAGACTCGTCTGTCCAGGCAACATGCTTCCACTCATCAACAGTCCAATGTTGATTTGATGGACCCAGAAGAGGCGTAAAGCTTTGTGTCGTGCAGTCATCAAGGGTACACGAGTATCCCTTTGGCTCCGAAAGTCCATATCGATGATGTTTCGTTGAATGGTTCGCACGCTGACACTTGTTGGTGAGCCACCACTGAAGTCTGCAGCAATATGCGGAAGTATTGCACTTCTGTCACGTTGAACGATTCTCTTCAGTCGTCGTTGATCCTGTTCTTGTAGGATCTTTTTCCGGCCGCACCGATGTCGGAGATTTGATGTTTTACCGGATTCCTGATATTAACGGTACACTCGTGAAATGGTCATATAGGAAAATTCCCACTTCATCGCCACTTCGGAGACGCTGTGTCCCACCGCTCGTGCGCCGACTACAACACCACGTTCAGACTCACTTAAATCTTGATAACCTGCCATTGTAGCAGCAGTAACCGCTCTAACAACTGCGGCAGACACTCTTGTTATAAAAGCATCGGCAACCGCAGCGCCGTATTCTGCCTGTTTACATATCTTTGTATTTGAATACGCATGTCTATGCCAGTTTCTTTGGCGCTTCGGTGTAAAATGAGCTGCTTAAGCTATGTAGTGGTAACTGGTTGGGAACTGGCGTCGGGTGTCACCTAAGTACACTCCAACCTTTTTTGTGTTAGGATTTTAAGGGAGGGGAGGGTTGTTGCGGGAACTGTCGACTGACACCAAGTACCGCTGTGTTCGACGGGCTATTTACCGCAATTCAATAAGGACATCTGCGACTAGGTGACAGAGAAAATTTTAAGCGATTTAGTTTGACATTGTTCCGGAAACGCCGAAACTACCTCTGAGAAATAGCACAATTTCCCACTAGCAGCACGCAAACAAACAAATCTAAATTACATAGCATCTCGAAGAACACACTGTTTCCGGACACGCTAGGCAACGTAATGCCAGCAGACTATACTTGCTGTTTACTGGAACCACAGGGAATCATTTTCAGAAATGCATGAGAATTATGCAGTGAGTAAAATGTCTGTGGCCTAGATCCAAGGCAAGGCAAGTGCTCCCTCATGCTTCTCCCTCCCCCTCCCCATTACGGAAGCCTATTCTTATGTACTACAGCGTAGACATGCTTGCACATACGAGTACACGACGCAAATGACAATAGCAGACATGCACTTATGCTTATATCTTTTCGAGGCTCTGAGCACTATGGGACTTAACATCTGAGGTAATCAGTCCCCTAGAACTTAGAACTACTTAAACCTAACTAACCTAAGTACATCACACACATCCATGCCCGAGGCAGGATTCGAACCTGCGACCGTAGCAGTCTCGCGGTTCCGTACTGAAGCGCCTAGAACCGCACGGCCACCGCGGTCGGCATATCTTTTCGAAGCAATCCGTGATGTTCTATACGTTGCTACCGCCAATAAAAAAACTTGGTGCAGGTTAACTGGTAGGCTTTAAAAAGCTGTCCTTTAGCAAACACAGAGATTGCCGTTTCTGGAGACTCAAATCGAGAAGCACAGATGATTTCAATAACTTTTGGAAACAGGGAGAAAAAGCATCTTGCGAGACCAGATCTATGGAATATATTAGGAAGTGTCCAGACTCAATATTTTTCAAACAGCTATACACTGAGGTGACAAAATTCGTGGAATACCTCCTAATATCGTGCCGGACCTCCTTTTCTTCGGCGTAGTGTCACAACTCCACGTGCCAAGGACTCAACAAGGCGTTGGAATCACCAACAGAAATATTGAGCCATGCTCCCTTTATAGCCGCCTGTAATTGCAAAGGTGTTGCGGGTGCAGGATTTTGTTCACGCACTAACCTTTGGATTATGTCCCATAAATGTTCAATGGTATTCACGTCGGCAATCTGGGTTGCCAAACAATTCGCTTTAATTACAATTCGCTTTAATTACAAGAACAATCGTTCTTCAAACCAATGGCGAACAAGTGTGGCCCGCTGACATGATGCAGTGTCATCCATAAAAATTCTATCGTTGTTTGGTAAGATGAAGTCCATGAATGGCTGAAAATAGTCTCAAAATATCCGAACATAACCAGGACACAGTCCATCCCGTGTTTACCGATCCCAAAAAACCGTTGTCATAACTTAACTGGCAGATTGTGTTTGCATTCCCGCGGCTTTGGTGAAGAAGGATGCCGCCACTGGCGTGATTGTTGCTTGGTCTCCGTTGTGAAGTGGTATGCCCAGGTTTCGTCACCCGCGACATTTGAGTCCAGAAAGTTGTCCTGTTCGGCTGCAGGGTGGTGAAGAAATGCGCGGGTAGCATCAACTCGTTGCCGCATGGGGTCCTCAGTCAGCAAGCGTAGCACCCATCTTGCGGACACCTTCCGGTAGTTCAATGCTTCCGTTAAAATTCTGTGAGCGGTGCTTCGGGAAACCTCAGGAACCAACGTGCAGAGATCATCCAGAGTGATCCGCCCATCTTCACGCATGCTTTGCTCAACCTTCAACACTGTCTCCTCAGCAATTGACGGTCTCCCGCTCCTTTGTTCGTCATGAATTTCGGTCCGACAAACTGCAAACTCTCTACACCACTCACGAACATTTTTGACATCCATGCACGACTCACCATATACTTCCGTCAATTGGCGATGGATTTCAATCGGCGCAGTGCCCTTTGCGTTCAAAAAACGGAATAACTGAGCGCAATTCGCACTTGGCGGTAATATCCAACGTGAGCTCCATTCTCAACGACTGCCAAGCCAAGACTGAGCTCCCGAGCGCGGCGTGCGCATGTTTACACACAGCGCGTGAAGCACTCTTCATAACAGTGTGACCAACTGCCACAAAAACAGAGTTCTGTACTTACAAAAAAAAAAAATAGGAGACCTTCTTACTTTTGGGATCACCCTCGTAAAATGACAGCGTGGATGTCATACCGTCACACAAACAGTGTACAGCGGCAGATTTGGACCTGGTGATCAAAGCTGAAACTAATAATTTTTTTTCAGCGTAAACCAGTTCCGAATTAACGCATTAGCTTTTTATCTACCAAGTTTCGCTTCCAAACGTGATTACGGCCGCACGACGGCAGTTAACAGACTTTGAACACGGAATGCTAGTTGGAGTTAGACGCATGGGACATTCGATTTTTGTGCGGAAAAAAAAAACAAAATACAGGGTTACCTCTCACCACGAACAACGCAGTGTCTAACGCCCAGGATCTCTGTGAGCAGCTGCCCTTTAATTATAACTACCCCATACGTTAACGACCTGACGGACAGGGTGAGCTACACCACTGGCCATTAAAATTGATACACCAGGAAGAAATGCAGATGATAAACGGGTATGCATTGGACAAATATATTATACTAGAACTGACATGTGATTACATTTTCACGCGATTTGGGTGCATAGATCCTGAGAAATCAGTTCCCAGAATAACCACCTCTGGCCGTAATAACGGCCTTGATACGCCTGGGCATTGAGTTAAACAGAGCTTGGATGGCGTGTACAGCTACAGCTGCCCATGCAGCTTCAACACGATACCACAGTTCAACAAGAGTAGTGACTGGCGTATTGTGACGAGCCAGTTGCTCGGCCACCATTGACCAAACGTTTTCAGTTGGTGAGAGATCTGGAGAATGTGCTGGCCAGGGCAGCAGTCGAACTTTTTCTGTATCCAGAAAGGCCCGTACAGGACCTGCAACACGTGGTCGTGCATTATCCTACTGAAATGTAGGGTTTCGCAGGGATCGAATGAAGGGTAATGCCACGGGTCGTAACACATCTGAAATGTAGCGTCCACTGTTCAAAGTGCCGTCAGTACGAACAATAGGTGACCGAGACTTGTAACCAATGGCACCCCATACCATCACGCCGGGTGATACGCCAGTATGGCGATGACGAATACACGCCCCCAATGTGCGATGTCGCCAAACACGGATGCGACCATCATGATGCTGTAAACAGAACCTGGATTCATCCGAAAAAATGACGTTTTGCTATTCGTGCACCCAGGTTCGTCGTTGAGTACACCATTGCAGGCGCTCCTGTCTGTGATGCAACGTCAAGGGTAACCGCAGCCATGGCCTCCGAGATGATAGTCCATGCTGCTGCAAACGTCGTGGAACTGTTCGTGCAGATGGTTGGTCCCCATGTGTTGACTCAGGGATCGAGACGTGGCTGCACGATCCGTTACAGCCATGCGGATAAGATGTCTGTCATCTCGACTGCTAGTGATACGAGGCCGTTGGGGTACAGCACGGCGTTCCGTATTACCCTTCTGAGCCCACCGATTCCATATTCTGCTAACAGTCATTGGATCTCGACCAACGCGAGCACCAATGTCGCGGTACAATAAACCGCAATCGCGATAGGCTACAATCCGACCATTATCAAAGTCGGAAATGTGACGGTACGCATTTCTCCTCCTTACACGAGGCATCACATCAACGTTTCACCAGGCAACGCCGGTCAACTGCTGTTTGTGTATGAGAGATCGGTTGGAAATGTTCCTCATGTCAGCACCTTGTAGGTGTTGCCACCGGCGCCAACCTTGAGTGAATGCTCTGAAAAGCTAATCATTTGCATATCACAGCATCTTCTTCCTGTCGGTTAAATTTCGCGTCTGTAGCACGTCATCTTCGTGGTGTAGCTATTTTAATGACCAGTAGTGTACATTCTGCACAACTACGCCGACCGGCAATGTCAATTTTCCTGCAAACATTCATGTCTTTATACTGATTTCTACTACCGTACCTGCTGTTCCACAATTACAGTCGGGCTGCTCACTCCTTTAAACCTGCTGCAGGATATGGTACAAGCGATGATGTGCGTTTTCAGGAGGTGCGCATCTTCGCGGGCGTGTCGGTGAACCGGCGGGGTGACGTGGTGCCCACCGGCACAGGCCGGCTGTGCAACTGGACCCCGGACCCCGACCAGCCGCCAGCGGACGAGTTCGCGTCGTTCGGCGCCTACCAGCGCTCCCTGACGCTGCAGTGCGACGAGGGCGAGCCGGGCGTCGTCCAGTGGACGCCGGGACCGGACACGCCCGACA
Source organism: Schistocerca serialis cubense (assembly GCF_023864345.2). Taxonomy (NCBI): domain Eukaryota; kingdom Metazoa; phylum Arthropoda; class Insecta; order Orthoptera; family Acrididae; genus Schistocerca; species Schistocerca serialis. Next base: position 771,050,790 of record NC_064641.1, on the reverse strand, counting down.
CCGTCTACTACCAGGTGAGACCGCCTCAACACATACTGTAACACCTCTGTTCAGTTTACAGTGATAAAAGTTGTAGAGAGTGTTGTGGACTGACAAGACAGCCAGTCCACAGTGACGGGTAACCGAAAGGCACGCGCTTAAACTCACGCTGGCTGGCGTGAGGTCTGAAACAGGATACGTAATGAATGCTATAAAGAAAAGTGCGTAGCTGCTGGAATACTTAACTTTAATCCACAGTTGGTGAATATTGGTCTTGTTACTGTACATGCTTCATTAGATACATAGCAAAGGATAAATGGCGCCTTGCTAGGTCGTAGCAATTGACTTAGCTGAAGGCTATGCTAACTATCGTCTCGGCAATTGAGAGCGTAATTCTCAGTGAACCTTTCCTAGCAACGTCGGCTGTACAACTGGGGCGAGTGCTGGTAAGTCTCTCTAGACCTGCCGTGTGGCGGCGCTCGGTCTGCTATCACTGACAGTGGCGACACGCGGGTCCGACGTATACTAGTGGACCGCGGCCGATTTAAAAACCACCTAGCAAGTGTGGTGTCTGGCGGTGACACCACAGAAAGAATAATTTAAAATTAAGAATTGAATTTTAGAGGGGAAAATAGTGTAGAATCAGAGTTCGGTAATTGCAGATCAAAATTATAGTATATCAGCAAGTAGTTTAACGTGTAAGTACAGCAAAGCCACGGAAGCTCCGTCATGGAGAAGGCAGTGACGTTAAACTCTTGTGATGAAAAACCTATAAAAGGCCTGATCGTGATTATTGCCGCCCTTTTTTCCTTTATTGTTTCGTTAAAGGGCGGGGAACCCGTATCAGTCAGCGAGACAATAGATTGGACTTTATCATGTTAAGATTCACGATAAACTGTTAGAATACTACGGAGATTAAAAGTGATGTAGTGTACGATCTCTGACTGTTGGTAACAACGGAGTATTAAGGGGATTTTGGGACTTTAGCGCTAGATTGAAACTTTACGGACATATAGACGACAGAAACTCAAATTATTTGCTGATACGAGTGAATTCAGAGGTACCGGTATTCAGATATTAACGTGTGGTCTTTTGAAAGTGTAGTGTGCCGTTAGTTGCGAATCTGGACGTAGAGCGCGTGCATATCGGCATTTGCGGACTATATAGATTCCTCCAGGCTAGGAACCTTTAAAATAGGCCATCATCCATCACCATCTTAATCCTTGAATATAGAGTGAAAGTGAAATACAAGTGTTTTGTACTTATTTCATTTACCTAGTACTAATTAGTGAAGGTTTTACGGAACCAAAGTTATTCAGCAGTAAGTCAGCACCATCTAGCGGAAACCGTAGGCATTAACTAACACGCTAACTGAAATGAACGTTTACGTGTTTTACGGACTGCTTAATATGAACTTTTGTGACTCTTTGTCGTCCCCACTCCCTCCGAATGGTGGCGCAGGCTGTCTTAATCATAAAAGGGGAGAGTTTTAGCCGGGCAAATTGCTAAATAAAAGCGATATTTACAAGACTCGCAGTAATAGCAAAACACAAGGTCCGCACCTCATCGGAGAGTCGTCACTGTCACATCGGGAAGTAAAGCCGGAAAACCTACCGACGATACGTATCTACGAGCAGACGTCGACGTGGAGTACCTAAGAAGGGAACCACAAGAGAGTTGGGGATGCTTCAACACGCACTCACAGTGTGAGGAGGTCAGCGTCTTAATACACAGAGTACGGATGGGCGATATTTAATGTAATTGTTAAAACACTACTGTTAATGATGAGAACACGACAAGTGCCATAACCTGATTTCCCAGAAACTTCGCTCGGTGGAGGAAGAGTAAAAATAAGCGAATACGTGTCACGTGTTATCCATAGATACTCAAAGAGTTCCCGAGAAAACAATGATCAAAGTTTTCGACCTAATTTTGACGTCATTTAGGGCGCTATAATCTCAGCCAAAATGGTGGCACAGTGGCTAGCGTCACAGCCTCTCACTTTGGTGACCCGTGTTCGAAATCCGGTTATTGTTTGTATTTATTTCATTTAACATTTTTCAATAATCTACCCATCTCCGCAAAAGGTTGCTATACGAATGTTTCTTATCAAGTTAGTGGATTCAAGGATATTATATTGACTGTAAAATTACAGCTGCGTCTCACAATGTCATACATCTATTACACAATATACACTGAATAGATAAAGAAACTGGTACACCTGCCTAATATCGTGTACGACGCCGCGAACACGTGAAGTGCTACAACGCGACGTGGCATTTACTCGATCAATATCTGAAGTAGTGCTGGAGGGAACTGACACCATGAAACCTGCAGGGCTGTCCATAAATCCGTAAGAATACGAGAGGGTAAAGGTATCTTCCGAACAGCACATTGCAAGGCATCCCAGATATGCTCAACACTGTTCATGTCTGGGGAATCTGGCGGCCAGAAGAAGTTTTTAAAGTCAGAAGAGTGTTCCTAGAGCCACTCTGCAACAATTCTTGATTTATAGGGTTCGAATTGTCCCGCTCGAATTGCCCAAGTCCGTCGGAATGCACAATGGACACGAATGGATGCAGGTGATCAGACAGGAAGCCTTCGTACGTGTCACCTGTCAGAGTCATATCTTGACATATCAGGGCTCCCATTTCACTCCAAATGCACAAGCCACACACTGTTACAGAGCCTCCACCATATTGAACAGTCTCCTGGTGACATGTATGGACCATGGATTCATGAGGTTGTCTCCATACCCGTACGTGTCCATACGCTCTATACAATTTGAAAGGAGACTCTTCGGAGCAGGCAACATGTTTCCAATCATCAACAGACCAATGTCGGTGTTAACGAGCGCAGGCGAGGCGTAAAGCTTTAGTGCAGTCATAAAGGGTACACAAGTGGGCCTTCGGCTCCGAAAGCCCATATCGATGATGTTTCGTTGAATGTTTCTAACGCTGATACTTGTTAATGGCCCAGCCTTAATACGAGGGCAGTTCAATAAGTAATGCAACACATTTTTTTTCTGAAACAGGGGTTGTTTTATTCAGCATTGAAATACACCAGGTTATTCCGCAATCTTTTAGCTACACAACACTATTTCTCAACGTAATCTCCATTCAATGCTACGGCCTTACGCCACCTTGAAATGAGGGCCTGTATGCCTGCACGGTACCATTCCACTGGTCGATGTCGGAGCCAACGTCGTACTGCATCAATAACTTCTTCATCATCCGCGTAGTGCCTCCCACGGATTGCGTCCTTCATTGGGCCAAACATACGTAAATCCGACGGTGCGAGATCGGGGCTGTAGGGTGCATGAGGAAGAACAGTCCACTGAAGTTTTGTGAGCTCCTCTCGGGTGCGAAGACTTGTGTGAGGTCTTGCGTTGTCATGAAGAAGGAGAAGTTCGTTCAGATTTTTGTGCCTACGAACACGCTGAAGTCGTTTCTTCAATTTCTGAAGAGTAGCACAATACACTTCAGAGTTGATCGTTTGACCATGGGGAAGGACATCGAACAGAATAACCCCTTCAGCGTCCCAGAAGACTGTAACCATGACTTTACCGGCTGAGGGTATGGCTTTAAACTTTTTCTTTGTAGGGGAGTGGGTGTGGCGCCACTCCATTGATTGCCGTTTTGTTTCAGGTTCGAAGTGATGAACCCATGTTTCATCGCCTGTAACAATCTTTGACAAGAAATTGTCACCCTCAGCCACATGACGAGCAAGCAATTCCGCACAGATGGTTCTCCTTTGCTCTTTATGGTGTTCGGTTAGACAACGAGGGACCCAGCGGGAACAAACCTTTGAATATCCCAACTGGTGAACAATTGTGACAGCACTACCAACAGAGATGTCAGGTTGAGCACTGAGTTGTTTGATGGTGATCCGTCGATCATCTCGAACGAGTGTGTTCGCACGCTCCGCCATTGCAGGAGTCACAGCTGTGCACGGCCGGCCCGCACGCGGGAGATCAGACAGTCTTGCTTGACCTTGCGGCGATGATGACACACGCTTTGCCCAACGACTCACCGTGCTTTTGTCCACTGCCAGATCACCGTAGACATTCTGCAAGCGCCTATGAATATCTGAGATGCCCTGGTTTTCCGCCAAAAGAAACTCGATCACTGCCCGTTGTTTGCAACGCACATCCGTTACAGACGCCATTTTAACAGCTCCGTACAGCGCTGACACCTGTCGGGAGTCAATGAAACTATACGAGACGAAGCGGGAATGTTTGAAAATATTCCACAAGAAATTTCCGGTTTTTTCAACCAAAATTGGCCGAGGAAAAAAATGTGTTGCATTACTTATTGAACTGCCCTCGTATATGCAGCAATCTGCGGAACGGCTGCACTTCTGTCACGTTGAACGATTCTCTTCAGTGGTCGTTGGTCCCGTTCTTGTAGGATCTTTTTGCGGACGCAGCGATGTTGCAGATTTGATGTTTTACCGGATTCTTGACATTCACGGTATACTCGTAAAATATTTGCACGGGAAAATCCCCACTTCATTGCTATCTCGGAGATGCTGTGTCCCATCGCTTGTGCGCCGACTACAGAGTCCGCCAGAAAAATGTATTCTCTCTTCATCAGGCTCTATCGAGATATCGATATTATCGTTCGATTGAGTTACGAATGTGTTGTAGTGTGGTTTTTGGCTCAACATATGTTAGTACTTTCGTCTCCGTATTGAGAAAACAAGATGGCTGGAGTATGCTTGACATTCGAGAAACGAAAGTGCATTGTGAAGTGGTTTTTCAAGTTTGATAAAGCCGTTAAGCGCAACGTCAGTGGAAGGGGGAGTTCGAAACAGAACAACCAAACCACCTAACAATTAAACACATCATTCACAAGTTTGAATTGCGTGGAACAATTTGTGAAATTCACAAAGGAAGATCAGGAAGACAGTGTACAGCTACACGTCCTGCTTCGTCGGCTCTCGTGTTGGAAACGTTTGTTAATTCTCCACAAAAGTCTGCTGCGCAACGTGCACGTGAAGTGGGGGTTAGCAATACAAGTGTACGAAGAATTCTGAAAGCTGCAAAGTGGAAAGTTTACGTTCCACAATTACTGCACGCGATTAATGATGACGATCTTGATCGCCGTATGCAATTTTGCGAATGGTACCAACAAATGGTACTGATGACGAACAATTTGTGACGACGGTAGTGTGGAGTGATGAGGCATAATTTAAACTTAATCGAACCGTGAATCGGCATAACAGTGTCTACTGGGCACCGGAAAATCCGCATGTTTATGTGGATAAAACGGTCAGTCTACCAGGGGTTCATGTGTGGTGTGGACTATCATCTAGGGGCTTAGTAGGACCCTTATTCTTTGATGCTACTATCGCTAGAGAAATGTTACGTGCATCAATTTTGACAGGTATACGTGTGCTTTGTGTAGCTAATGAAGAGGTCTTCTACGAACAGGCCGGGGCGCCACCACACTACCACCTAGCCATATGAGCTTTCCTGAATGACAGTTTTCCGGGACACTGGATTGGACGAAGAGGGCCCATTGAGTTCACGTCCACCAGATCTAACACCTATGGACTTTTACTTGTGGGGAACTGTGAAGGATAACGTCTATCGACGTAAGCCACGTACGCGGTTGAACTTCGCCATCAGATTACAGCGACATCCACTGTAAAATTCATTGACTGACGTAGTTGCGGCGACCGCTATCGTTCTGTTATGTGTATAGCCGCCAACGGTCAAAATTTTGAACATTTAAAGTAACCATGTGCTAAACGGAAGGTTGTACAACACGTGTGATCAATTATTAAATGTAAAATAAACATATAAGTAATACTTTTCGTTCCTTAAAGTGTGTATACATTTTTCTCGCGAGCTCTGTATAACACCGAGTTCAAACTCACTTAACTCTTGATAACCTGCCATCGTGGCAACAGTAACCGATCTAACAACCGCGCCACAGACTTCTTGTCTTATATAAGCGTTGATGACCGCAGAGCGCCGTATTGTGCCTTTTTACATATCTCTTTGTTTGAATACGCATGCCTATACTAGTTTCTTTGTCGCTTCCACGTGAGTGCGTACGGTATTTTCAGAGGTTACGAGCTTTTTTTAAATTCTCATATTCTTATATCAACACTTACTTAATTTTTATATTTAATTCGTTTGTTTGTTTTTCAGGAAGGCTTGGTACCTGTCCTAGATAATAGTGATTGTAGAAACACTCGAAACATAGAAATTCGGAAGACTACGAACATCACGGATAAGCAGGTTTGCCACACTGACATGAAACTCCCTTCGGGTAGAATGTCGGCACTGCTGTAGATTTCATGCTTTGGCAATAATTACGCGGCAAACCAGGCGCAATGGATCAGTGTTCCGAAAACTGGCACTTGATTATGAATCAAGGTACAGTTCAAGAATTTCAACGAAAACAATTTCAAATAATTTTCTCATTCATTTATTTTTCTTTTTTCTCTTTCTCTTTTTTTTACTCATTCGTCAACACACTAACTAAACGGGTAAGGGACACTTACTTCACTATACATAGGAAAACATTCTTGTAGTAATCTTATGCCTACATAGGGTAGATAAATGAACAACAAAAATAACAATAAGCGGGTTTCGAACACGGGGTGCAAATGTGAGAAGCCACGACGCTATACACTACGCTACCACTTCGGCTGAATGACTTACTCGCTAAAAAGCACATAAGGTACCTCCAAAACTGTGGCCGTCGTTTTCTCTAAAATTGTATAATATCTATAGATTAGCCGAGACATGTGTTCGCTGCTTTTGACGCCACCTCCACTGAGCGAAGTTTCTGGGAAATTCGGTTGTAGCACTTGCCATGTTCTCGTCGTGGGTATATCTTCACTGCGTGTTAACAATGGTGAGGTTAGTCGTGACGGTGCCACTACAGCAGAGCTACTAAACACGGCTTTCTGGAATTCCTTCACCGAATAAGACGAAGTAAATATTTCAAAATTCGAATCAAGAACAATTGCCATCATGAGTAACTTCGAAGTATGTATCCCTGGTGTAGTTAAGCAGCTTAAATCGCCTTATTAGGTGATTCCTCGATCCACATTGTATACCCGTCAGGTGTCTTTCAGAGTATGCTGATACGATAGCTCCAGACGTAGCAATCATATACAACACAGTTCGCTCATCGAAAAATCCATACCTAAAGATTGGAAAGTAGCAGAAGTCACGCCAGTGCCCAAGGAAGGAAATAGGAGTGATCCACTGAATTACAGACCCATATCGCTAACGTCGATTTGCAACAATACATTATCTCCGAACATTATGAATTACCTCGAAGAAACCGGTTTATTGGCTAATCGCCAACACGAATTCAGAAAATATCGTTCTTGCGAAACACAACTAACTCTTAATTCTCACGAAGTAGTAAGTGCTATCCACAGGGGATGTCGAATTGTTTCCGTATTTTTAGATTTACAGAAGACTTCTGATACTATTCGTCACAAGCGACTTCTAATCAAATTGCGTGCCTATGGAGCATCGACTAAGTTGTGCGACTGGATTTGTAATTCCCTGACATAGAGGTCACATTCGTAGTAACTAACGAAAAGTCATCGAGTAAAACAGAAGTAATATCTGGCGGTCCCCAAGGAAGTGTTATAGGCCCTCTGCTGTTCGTAATCTATGAGACAATCTGAGCGACCCTCTTACATTTTTTGCAGATAATTGTGTCATTTACCGTCTGGTAACGTCATCAGATGATCAAGACCAATTGCAAAATGGTTTAGACAAGATATCTGTATGGTCAGAAAGCGGCAACTGACTCTAACTGATGAAAAGTGTGAAGTCATCCACATTAGTACTGAGAGGAATCCGACAAATTTCGGTTACACGATAAATCAGACTAATCTAAAGGCTTTAAATTCAACTGAATACTTAGCGATTACAGTTACAAATAGCTTAAACTGGAACGATCACATATATTATGTTGTTAGGAAAGCAAACCAAAGACTGTGATTTATTGGTAGAACACTTAGAAAATGCAACAGATCTACTAGACTGCCTACACTACACTTGCTCGTCCTCTGGAGAGTATTATCGTTCGGTGTGGGATCCGCAACAAATAAGATTGACGGAGGACATCGAAAAAGTTCAAAGAAAGGCAGCTCGTTTTGTATTATCGTAAAAGAAGAGAGTGCCACGGATATGATAAGCTAATTGGGGAGACAATCATTAAAACAAAGGCGGGTTTCGTTCGGCTGGATCTTCTTATGAAATGACAATCGCTAACTTTCTCCTCAGAGAGTGAAAAATGTTTGCTAGAGAACATCTACATAGAGAGAAACGATCATCGTAAGAAAATAATAGAGGTCTCGCAAGGAGAGATTCAAGTGTTCATTTTCCCCGCACGCTGTTCGAGAGTGGAACGGTAAAAAAGTAGCTGGAAGGTGGTTCAGTGAACCCTTTACCAGGCAATTAATTGTGTACCGCAGAGTAATCATGTAGATTCAGAAGTATCCGTTAAGCAAACGAGACGGCCATTCTGAAACTAAAGCTTCCTTTTCTTGTGGTGATTCGAAGTGACTGAGCCGCATTATGTTCACTGTAGTAACTTCGACCATTGATACTAACAGAAGGAGCACGACGTCACTTTCTTGACTTCAGCATCCCTATAGCGGGAGAAGATAGAGTCACTTTGGCTTGCTATGAAGTGATGTGAAAATGACGTGTCACTCGATGCGACCACGAAACTCAACAGCAGTTGACAAATGAAGAACTTAGGAGACTCCATATTTAATTTCGTCGTTTTCGTATAATAATGATTACGGCCCGGATTTTTAACTCTTTGCAAGATAGATTTTAGCCTTTTATTTTCTTGTAATAGCCCTTTTAAAGTTTAAACAAACTATTTTAACGTTTTTAGTTTTGTGACGAAAAATATCATGAAAACTAATATTTACATAGAAAATTTTATTATGTTTTTCACACAGCTATTCTACTTGTTGATGGAAAATAAACAGTCGACTAGTCCAATGAATACTGACTTTTTGTAAATTCTTTATTAGACAAAATCGCATGTTGGAAAATAGATAAATGGGTTCGACCGTTTCCAGGCACCTTCAGATCTGAAAGATATTGGAATGGAGGGTTACAAGACAGGAATTGTATTCAACATTAATAGATTTTCAAAAGATTTTAACAAGGTTATTGAACAGTACATACCAGAGAGTAAAAAGCCGTCTCTAAGATAAAAGGAGACTTTTGTCAGTTGGCTGTCAACAACGCACGGGAGTGTCAATTCTAAAGTACATGCATCAGCTGTCATACAATAAAAAGACGTAAAATACAGGTATAACAATCATAATGTATGTCTATGCGTGCCATATATGACAAGATAATAGCGCTAAAGTTGCATAGAACATGACACTACAGGTATAGCTGTGAACTCGTGCTTGTAACATGGATACATAATAAGTATAGGTACGCACTGTTCTCCCGCATTCAAAGTGACACAGGAAACAGCAATTATGTATGGTGACAGCGGCAGTCATAGATTCCATGAGCTGATTGTAAGCAGTGACCGATGCGAAGTGCTGAGACCCATAGGTGAAGAATGTGACCGAAGATGGCAGCACATTACATTACAGTTTCAAGTAGCGTTATAACTAATACACAACAGTTAAGTTATAAAATGAAACGAAAAAAGTTTCAGTTCACAGTTGATGCAATGAAATACTAGAGTAAAATAGACAAGATGCACAAATATAAACTCTAAGCTGCACAGGAAGAAGTTTTGCAGTTGGCGTACTAATTTTATCAAAATGAAAGGAGTAATAGTATGTTATTTTATACAGATCTACTAGCTATAGCCGGCGAACTTCGTTCCGCCTCTAAAAATATTTATATGTCATAGCTGACCCGGCAAACGTTGTTTTGCCATATAAACTATCTCTAGTCTACAAAAATAATGTATACGTGTCACACAATGTTTACGTGTAACACCATAGCCGTTGTTCGCGGGAGCTCGGGACACAAACAATAATAATGGACGTGGGTCTAGTGCAGCAGGGGATACAACCCGTCGGCTTTGAACAATGACGTCACAAGTCGCCAGAGAGCATGCATTACAAAGATGAAAGAGCTGAGGAGAATGTTGAGAAACAAAGGAATGCGAGAGAGATAAACTTTATTTCACATATGTGAGGGCCAGTAGTATTTTCACGTTATCTTAGTATTTCTCCGCAAAATACAATGGAAAGAAATGAATGAAATTACTAGCAAAGAATACATCACGTTACATATATGTCAGTTGTATCTCGAAAGTCTTTCGAACTGTATTGCTTAAGTGCAGTACGGGATACAAGTTCAGCGTAGTCGATTTCTTAGTTTCAACTAGCATTGCTGTCCTGTTGTTCACTTGAACTATGTATCCCCTGCTTCACTAAACCGCAAATGAAACACCCGATACAAATTAAAAGCTCATTCGAAGTGTGTTGCTTAAGTACAGTCCGGAATACGAGTTTGTCGTAAGGCGATTTCTTCGTTTTCACTAGCATTACTGTCCTGTTCTTCACCTGAACGATGTATCCTCCGCTTCAGTAAACCCTAAGTGAAACACGGGATACAAATTGTAGATCTGTTTATTTCGTCTCCGCTATTACTAGCAGTCACTTGTTGAAAGGGAACTACACATTGATCTTGTCAAAAGCCGAGAAGCGATTCTTCTTAGTGTTGTAGCTCCCTTCAGTAGCTGATAAGTGTTTTTTGGCTTTTTAAAAAAAAAATCTCACGAGATAGAATAAACTGATCCTAAGATACAGATGCTTCAGTAGCTGATAAGTGTTTCTGGCTTTTTTTTAAAAAAAATCTCACGAGATAGAATAAACTGATCCTACTTCATTAAGCAATCAATAAAAAAACTAAACTAAAACATAACAGCAAAAGCGAAAATGGTAAACTGAAAATAGAATAGATTACGAAGTCTTTTGCTGTTATGTTTTAGTTTAGTTTTTTTATTGATTGCTTAATGAAGTAGGATCAGTTTATTCTATCTCGTGAGATTTTTTTTTTTTTAAAGCCAAATAACACTTATCAGCTACTGAAGCATATTGGTGGAATAAGAAAGTGAAATATGGCAAAATAGTGAAATATAGATAAATTATCGCTTTTAGATTCACATTCAATTATTTTAATGATAGCGCTTATTAGAACACAGAACTGCTTTATTATCTATGCCTCGAAGTGAAGACATTACTATCTATGACTAAGGAATGACGTCATTGTTCAAAGCCGACGGGTTGTATCCCCTGCTTCACTAGACCCGAGAACTGTGTTGGGAGTGAGAAAAGGCTTAGGGGGAAGTCCGCAGTATCGGCCACTATTAGTTCTAGCGTTTCTCCGGTAGATCGCGCGGATTTAACAATTGCAGCCGATACACGGCTCGTCCATGAGCATACAAACATTGCGGCAATTTCGTATCGAAAAGTGTTCGCCAGCATAATGAATAAGGCCAAGTGCACACGCATCGATTTTTATAGTACGTAAAAATATGGTACTTCTTTTAGGAACTTCTTTGTTCCACTAAAAGAATTTGATCGTACGACATATTTCGGTACGATAAAAATCGATGCGTGTGCGCTAGGCCTAAATGTCGATTTGGCGAATGACACATGCTGCCTAGTTAAACTTATCAGTCTAGTTACGTCGGTTCAAAGAGGGATATTCGAGTCGTTGCTTTTGGTACGTTTCTTCAATTACCTATCTATCGAATAGTGAAAGACTATCAGCGGTAGACACCTGGCGGGGATAACTGATCAAGTGATAATTGATCAGCTATCGACTGGGGTTGAAAATTATTAAATTACTTAAATCACTATTGAAAAAAAGGGGTTGGTGGTAGAAGAGTTAAAATGTAGGGTTATGTGTATTTTGTAATACCACATCATAAAAAAATAAATATAAAAAGTTCTGTCCAAGAAATAAGAAAAAAAATTTTGGGGTGGATCACCCTTATCACTTAGGGGTATGAAAAACAGATTACGTCTGATTCTCAGACGTAGCGAATATACATGTAAAATTTCATCACAATCGATAGAGCCGTTGATCAAGCGATAATTGATCAGTTATCGACTGGGGTTGAAAATTATTAAATTTCTAAAATCGCTATTAAAAATAGCGGTTGGTGGTACAAGGGTGAAAATTTAGGGTTGCTTGTATTTTTTAATGCCACATCATAAAAAACAAAAATAGTTGTCCAAAAAATAAGAAAAAATATTTTGGGGTTGACCACCCTTATCACTTAGGAGTATGAAAAATAGATTACAATCGATTCTCAGACCAACCGAATATACAGGTAAAATTTCATCAGAATCGATAGAGCCGTTTCGGAGGGATATGGCAACTAACACTGTGACACGAGAATTTTGTATATAAGGATATAACAAGCATTTGATATGTGTACAGATAAAAGAAAGCCAATTGGGTTGGATTGTTTTGGGGGAAGAGACCAATCATCGAGGTCATTGGTCTCATCGGATTAGGAAAGGACGGGGAAGGAAGTCGACAGTTCCCTTTCAAAGGAATTTGCCTGGACCGATTCAGGAATATCACGGAAAACCTAAATCAGGATGGCCGGACACGGGATTGAACCCACGTCCTCCCGAATGCGACTCCAGTAGAAAGCCCATTAACATGGGCTGGCTTAAAATTATACAAAATATAAACACGACCAATATACCACGAAGAGTGTACGTCAGTGTACTGGGTGATCAAGAAGTCAGTATAAATTTGAAAACTTAATAAACCACGGAATAATGTAGATAGAGAGCTAAAAATTGACACACATGCTTGGAATGACATGGGGTTTTGTTAGAATCAAAAAAAAAAAAAAAAAAGTATTGCTAGACGCGTGAAAGATCTCTTGCGCGCGTCGTTTGGTGATGATCGTGTGCTTAGCCGCCACTTTCGTCATGATTGGCCTCACAGGTCCCCAGACCTCAGTCCGTGCGATTATTGGCTTTGGGGTTACTTGAAGTCGCAAGTGTATCTCTAGGGATGCTGAAAGACAACATCCGACGCCAATGCCTCACCACAACTCCGGACATGCTTTACAGTGCTGTTCACATTATTCCTCGACTACAGCTATTGTTGAGGAATGATGGTGGGCATATTGAGCATTTCCTGTAATCATCTTTGCTTTGTCTTACTTTGTTATGCTAATTATTGCTATTTTGATCAGATGAAGCGGTTTGTATTTTTTGGTTCTAATAAAACCCCATGTCATTCCAAGCATGTGTGTCAATTTGTACCTCTCTATCTACATTATTCCGTGATTTATTCAGTTTTCAAATTTATACTGACTTTTTGATCACCCGGTACATCGTAATGATGTCACACCCATAGCGTGAGAGACTGGCTTACAGAGTTATTGCGGCAAACAAAATCTACGCAAATACACATCTAACAGTCAACCTTAGTATTCTTTAGAGAATATGCAAAGTTTACCTGGATGTATACATCATCTGCACAACAAAACAGAACCGCGCGTCTAGGTGATAAGTTATCGATGTCTAGGTTACTTCAAACGTCCAATCGCTGTGTGCTATCCAAGCCGTAAACACAACATCGCCCTACAAAACCAATCACTGACGACAAATAATATGGGCCACTCGTACAACCCAACAGCGCTCCACGTCTATGTGCCTAAGTTAATGCATACTTTCAGTCATTGTGTACAACACGTGCAGAAACATAGTTAAAACAGTGCGCAATATCATAACAGTCAACATAAAAGGACACTTTAATGTTATAAAAGGAATGCCTAAGTTTTATAAATGGCTATAGAAGTGTACAAAACGTAGAACGGAGTCTTCGTGGCAGAGGCCAATGACATATATTTAAAGATACAATAATAGTCGGAATAAGCAGATAAAAATGTATTATTGCCCTACAACTCAATAATTGACGGGAAATAACAGCAGATCACAATCGTTAAGTATGTAATACGTAATGGAGGTCCTAAATTGGATAAATACTTTTATAACTATACGATACGTAGACTTAAGTTTACGTGGCAGAGGTCAATGACTTAAATAAAAGGTACAATAACAGCAATACATATAGTTACAAATGCAATGTTGACCTATTGATCAATCACTGACGGCCAATTAACTATCCCTTCATATCGGCACTCGAAAAAATGCATTAACAATTGAGATATTTACCTGTGCAACAATTATTTTCTCTTTTTATAATATTTAAATGAAGAGTCTTTTACTCAAAAGCTATTTTCATGTGTCACTCGCATAAAAACTCAGACTTGAGATTTGTACCTACGTCTGACCACAATAGGTAGCCTAATGCTACAACTACTAAGAAATTTTATATTACATTTTGGTATTGCAGTACACACTTACCCACATTTCCAAGTTTTTGTGAAGTGAAACTTTTCCTGTTGTCTCTCAGTTCTTCTTTTTTTGGACGCTGGGAAATTTCTCTCTTCACCACATGAGGTCAATGGTGCATAATTCAACGACGCAATTGCTCGTGGCCCCCCGATGCAGTCCACCTTCAAAATTCTCCCCGTGATTGATGTAGGACATTTTCTTCATATCTGGGAGTCCTCAGAAGAATATTGCTTAATTTAGTGACACAGTGAACCAGGTATTTTCTCCAGATACATCTGCACCTCGGAGACGGACGTTTACAGCATCTTTCAGTGGCAGAGATACAGGTTGTAGGCAGTGAATTGCAACAGACAGATATTGGAAATGAACTCTTAAAAATGCCAAGGATGTAACATCCTTGTTGTTATTAAGGGCCATCTTGCCTTTTCCATTAAAAGATGATTTACTAGAATCGAATGTGTCTACTACATCTTTGACATTTTGGTGGCATTCGACGTAATTTTAAGCTGCCAAGAGGCAGGTGCTCAACGAATGGTTTCAGGTGGAAGGGGAATGTTTAGCGCTATTTGCTTAAAGGATTGGATGCGGGTAGGAGCTTTGAGAAGTACTTTCTTAATAGAGGAAATGATAATGTTAACCTTAGGAAAATTATTTCTGACTTCTCTGCTAGACACCATAGGCCACATCAAGGCAGGATCATAGTAGGGTAGAATTCTTTCAGTGTTGCTCCCGCTTTTAACATATTGGCAGCAACACTGCTTTCGCTAACAGCAAAAATTTCTCGCTCCTGTTTTCTCCTGGCCATAGGATGCGCATGGCATACCTGACAGTTCGGACTACAGTACTGTGATTCGTTGTCTCCTAATCTTTTCACAGTAGTAGGCGGGGTTTTCCTGGTGCACTCGAATCTAACTTTCCCACTACGACATTAGCTACAAATCTGCCATAAATGTCAGTGGTCTCATCGACTGGAAGCCAAGTATAGTGGTCACCGACGTCTGTTTTCTGTATCCGCAACAGCCTTTCCATACACCTGTGTCAAATATTTCTTCTGCAATGTCTGCTCATCTGGTATATTGCGTCCGGTGACACTCTCCAGGAAACCCTTAAAAGTAGGGTTTCTTAGCACGATCCATGGCACATTGGCCGACTCTACAGCTTCATACCCAATAAACCCAATAAACAAAAAGATGTTAGTTCAAGTTTGCATGGTTTTTCGAGACAAAGGTGTGTGGTGTACTACGTTCCGAGGAAATCTCACAATTTAGCTCTGATATAAGCAATGCAAAGTGATGACAGTATGCGTGAAAAAAATGTGCCTGTAAAAAAAAAAAAGTGACTTTCTGTACGCACACTAAGGGAGAATGGAGACGTGTGAACATCTATGCAACAAGCATAGTGTTGGGCGCAAAACACGCACATGGCCCCTTTAAATGTCCTAGTTTTTAAACGTCTTCGCATTAAATTACCATGTCATTTACAAAATGAACACCACTAAAAAAGAAGTAATGGAAAGTATTTATGAAGGAGCTTAAAACAAACATATCATTGGAAATTTTGAAAGGACATTGTTTACATGCTGTAGACTGTAGTACAGAACACTTTCGATAACACTAAATGTATCCACTATTTTCCTTTTGCTTTGCTGTGACAGAGCGAGGTGGCGCAGTGGTTAGCACACTGGACTCGCAATCGGGAGGACGACGGTTCAATCCCGCGTCCGGCCATCCTGATTTAGGTTTTCCGTGATTTCCCTAAATCGCTCCAGGCAAATGCCGGGATGGTTCCTTTGAAAGGGCACGGCCGACTTCTTCCCCGTCTTTCCCTAATCCGGTGATACCGATGACCTCGCTGTCTGGTCTCCTCCGCCACAACAACGCAACCCAACCTTTTCTGTGAAGACCCATTGCGATCTCGCCACTGCCTGCACTTCGTTTTGATATTGTGGCATACGTTTGTCTTTTGTTTTGATGGTAACAGGTTTGTGTGTGTGTGTGTGTGTGTGTGTGTGTGTGTGTGTGTGTGTGTTTAAGGAGAGCTAATGTGTCCTAGCTTCTGTGTGGATAAATTATTGCTTTACTATGGTACAATTTTGTGCACACGTAAGTTAGGACATACTGGGCTTGTAAGCTCTCCTTACACACAGATACAAAGACATATCTCTCTCTCTTTATTACACAAAAGTCGAAAAAAATTATAAAACCACACACACACACACACACACACACACACACACACACACACACACCAGTCGAAAAATACAAACACACACGGAGCAGTAGCAGGCAACCCTGCAACCACAAAAAAAAGGGTGATGAATCTATCCTGCAATATCAAACCGAGGCACACGAAATGGAGAGATGGAAGTGGACCATCACAACAAACAAACCTGAATATACGTAGTGTTAGTGAAAGTGTTCTGTGATAAAATCTACCTCACATATTAGAAGAACGAGAAGAACGACGTAAGAAACAAATACGCTGAGAGTAACGACGATAATTTAATCCTGTTTATAACAGCCATTGAAAGCATGATAACTGTTCATGAACGTGGTAGACAAAATTGTAAAAAAAAAGGCATATTGTTACAGTGACCATTGAAGACGCTTTACAACAAAGTGAAGCTCGTTTTGTCTGAATAAGAATTTTATTACAGTTGCTAAAGACGGTATAACCCACGTAACTTGTAATACTGCGACCACAGAAAAAAGAGCCCTTCAAACAAAGAAGACAACGCATATTTGAAGAATATTACCCAAATTAGCGAAAATATTTACTCTTTGAAAAAGCTATTAATCTTTGACTTCTGAACTTAATCATATTTGTGAAAATACATTTATTGGTTGATATGTTCTATGCAATACAATTCAGTGTACTGAAAACAATGCTCATACAATCATCAATGTGTTTAATCCATACTTGCGTAGCAGTATTATTAAATGTAACAATAACTCTGCCTGTTACGGTTTCACGACCAAACCGCTGAACCGATTTCGATGAAATATGACGTGGACATAGCTTGAACTCTGGGGAAGAACAAGGGCACCTTTAGAAACTAAAACATAATAATAAACCTCTAAGAGGGTGAAGTAGGGAATGGAACATACACTACTGGGCATTAAAATTGCTACACCACGAAGATGACGTGCTACAGACGCTAAATTTAACCGACAGGAAGAAGATGCTGTGATATGCAAATGATTAGCTTTTCAAAGCATTCACACAAGGTTGGCCGCCGGTGGCGACACCTACAACGTGCTGACATGAGGAAAGTTTCCAACCGATTTCTCATACACAAACAGCAGTTGACCGGCGTTGCCTGGTGAAACGTTGTTGTGATGCCTCGTGTACGGAGGAGAAATGCGTACCATCACGTTTCCGACTTTAATAAAGGTCGGATTGTAGCCTATCGCGATTGCGGTTTATCGTATCGCGACATTTCTGTTCGCATTGGTCGAGATCCAATGACTGTTAGTAGAATATGGAATCGGTGGGTTCAGGAGGGTAATACGGAACGGCGTACTGGATCCCAACGGCCTCGTATCACTAGCAGTCGAGATGACAGGCATCCTATCCGCATGGCTGTAACGGATCGTGCAGCCACGTCTCGATCCCTGAATCAACAGATGGGGACGTTTGCAAGACGACAATCATCTGCACGAACAATTCGACGATGTTTGCAGCTGCATGGACTATCAGCTCGGAGACCATGGTTGCGGTTACTCTTGACGCTGCATCACAAACAGGAGCGCCTGCGATGGTGTACTCAACGACAAACCTGGGTGCACAAATGGCAAAACGCCATTTTTTCGGATGAATCCAGTTCCTGTTTACAGCATCATGATGGTCGTATCCGTGTTTGGCGACATCGCGGTGAACGCACATTGGAAGCGAGTATTCGCCATCGCCATATTGGCGTATCACCCGGCGTGATGGTGTGAGGTGCCATTGGTTACACGTCTCGGTCACCTCTTGTTCGCATTGGCGGCACTTTGAACAGTGGACGTTACATTTCAGATGTGTTACGACCCGTGGCTCTACCCGTCATTCGATCCATGCGAAACCCTACATTTCAGCAGGATAATGGACGACCTCATGTTGCAGGTCCTATACGGGCCTTTCTGGATATAGAAAATGTTCGACTGCTGCCCTGGCCAGCACATTCTCCAGATCTCTCACCAATTGAAAACGTCTGGCAAATGGTGGCCGAGAAACTGGCTCGTCACAATATCCCAGTCACTACTCTTGATGAACTGTGGTATCGTGTTGAAGTTGCATGGGCAGCTAGCTGTACCTGTACACGCCATTCAACCTCTGTTTGACTCAATGCACAGGCGTATCAAGGCCGTTATTACGGCCAGAGGTGGTTGTACTGAGTAGTGATTTCTCAGGATCTACGCACCCAAGTTGCGTGAAAATGTAATCACATGTCAGTTCTAGTATAATATATTTGTTCATTGAATACCCGTTTATCATCTGCATTTTTTCTTGGTGTAGCAATTTTAATGGCCAGTAGTGTATTATTTACACCAGTGAACATAAAAAATGTTAAAAACTCATTAAATTTATTGCATGATATACATGCTGTATAATGTATAGCTGCTTCAGTAGCATAAAGCTTAGGTTTGCCGCTCCTGCCCACGCAGTGCAGTGCAGTGCGTATCGCTGCGCTGTGGACTGGGACAGTTCGGTGGGTGGGGGATGGGCCACGATGCGAACAGTGCTTACTCAAACACGCAGACACACGAGGGCTGCTGGCGTTATTGCATGTACAACAGCTTGCTTACTTACCGTCACTAATCATAACAACATTACTGATATACGTCTGCAGCTGCACTTAACAGCTTATATCCCGTATTGTTAGAGAGAATGAAGTTGTTTCTGATGGATGAGGAACAGAAACAACAACTCAGCAGCAGTAGGAGGCGCAACAAAAACATGTGGAGAACTGGGACAACATTGCAGAAAATGAAGACACAGCACATACGTCCTAGCACAAAAGGCAACTAACGTTCACCATAGTGTGCTACTTGCAAGAGAAGTGTGTAAAACTCTTTCCAACGTTTTATGCATGAAATTTGTATTGAACTGATATATTTTAATTCTACAAAATATTTTGTGCTATAATTTTGAAACATTTATCTACACTAATATTATGAAAAGGATAGTTGCTACTCACCATACAGAGGAGATGCTGAGTCGAAGACAGGCACAACATAAAGACTGTTGGAAAGTGAGCTTTCGCCCAACAAGGCCTTCTTCGAAATTAGACAAAACTCACACACACACACACAAACATACATACACACACGCAAATACAACCCACACGCACATGACCACAGTCTCTGGAAGCTAAAGTCACTGCCAGAGAATGTGGTCGTGTGAGCGTGAATAGAATAAAGTTGTATGGTGACATGCACTGCTGGAAGTCCGTTGGGTTATAACTCAGTCGAATGGACTGAGGATGACTATTTACAGCTCAAACCTGTATGCAGTAATAATACTAAAAATAATCAGGTCGCGACTGATTGCTGTATTCCTATCCTTCCATATAATGATATGCAGCCGCTGTGCACAACGGTTCCGTATGGAGTCAAAGTTGGTGAAAACTACACTACTGGCCATTAAAATTGCTACGCCAAGAAGAAATTCAGATGATAAAATATATTATATTAGAACTGCACGTAATTACATTTTCACGCAATTTGGGTGCATAGATCCAGAGAAATCAGTACCCAGAGCAACCACCTCTGGCCGTAAAACGGCCTTGATTCGCCTGGGCATTGAGTCAAACAGAGCTTGGATGGCGTGTACAGGTACAGCTGCCAATGCAGCTTCAACACGACACCACAGTTCATCAAGTGTAGTGACTGGCGTATTGTGACGAGCCAGTTGCTCGGCCACCATTAACCAGACGTTTTCAATTGGTGAGAGATCTGGAGAATGTGCTGGCCACGGCAGCAGTCGAACATTTTCTGTATCCAGAAAGGCCCGTACATGTAGTCGTGCATTATCCTGCTGAAATATAGGTTTCGCAGGGATCGAATGAAGGGTAGAGCCACGGGTCGAAACACATCTTAAATGTTACGTCCACTGTACAAAGTGCCGTCAATGCGAACAAGAGGTGACCGAGACGTGTAACCAATGGCACCCCATACCATCACGCCGGGTGATACGCCAGTATGGCGGTGACGAATATACGCTTCCAATGTGCGTTCACCGCGATGTCGCCAAACACGGATGCGACCATCATGATGCTGTAAACAGAACCTGGATTCATCCGAAAAAATGACGTTTTGTCATTCGTACACCCAGGTTCGTCGTTGAGTACGCCATCGCAGGCGCCCCTGTCTGTGACGCAGCGTCAAGTGTAACGGCAGCCATGGTCTCCGAGTTGATAGTCCATGCTGCTGCAAACGTCGTCGAACTGTTCGTGCTGGTGGTTGTTGTCTTGCAAACGTCCCCATCTGTTGACTCAGGGATCGAGACGTGGCTGCACGATCCGTTACAGCCATGCGGATAAGATGCCTGTCATCTCCACTGCTAGTGATATGAGGCCGTTGGGATTCAGCACGGCGTTCCGTATTGCATCCTGAACCCACCGATTCCATATTGTCATTGGATCTCGACCAACGCGAGCAGCAATGTCGCGATACGATAAACCGCAATCGCCATAGGCTACAATCCGACCTTTATCAAAGTCGGAAACGTGATGGTACGCATTTCTCCTCCGTACACGAGGCATCACAACAACGTTTCACCAGGCAACGCCGGTCAATTGCTGTTTGTGTATGAGAAATCGGTTTAAAACTTTCCTCATGTCGCACGTTGTAGGTGTCGCCACCGGCGGCCAACCTTGTGTGAATGCTCTGAAAAGCTAATCATTTGCATACCGCAGCCTCTTTTTCCTGTCGGTTAAATTTCGCGTCTGTAGCACGTCATCTTCGTGGTGTAGCAATTTTAATGGCCAGTAGTGTATCTCTGGAGTAACCCCAGATATGACTTTGGTTTCAATTACTTCGCACTGCAACTGTTCTGACAAGAAATCAGGAATCCAGTAATATGTAGTTGAAATTATGCCGTGATATTGTCCATTAGGAAAATGACGCACAATTTTCGTCCTTCTTTTTTCAGTGTTTCACTCATCGATACCTGGGTTGGAAGATAAACGTCCTGGACAGGTGCGACGCCAGCGGTAGCGCTAGCGAGCCGGTGGCTGCGAGCGTCAACCGCGGGCCCCAAGATCCTCCCGCTTACGACGACTCTGAGGAGGGCGAACTGCAGCCCGGGGCCAGCATCCGCGTCTCCACCAGGGTCAAGCCGAACGGCGTCTTCTACCACAACAGCAAGACTGCGAGTGACGGAAAAGGAGACGCGTTCGAAGTATTCTACGGTAACACCCAAGACAACGTGACACCCTACGCGTATTCCACAATTGGGAAGGATGATGAAGATGATGATGAAGACGAGAGGCACATCTCGTCAGACATCGACGAATTCGCCGCGTCCCCAGGTAAAAATCCTTTAGCCGCACCATCACAGCAGGCCAGTGTCGAATTTCATCGGGAATCGGAGAAACTGGGTACAAAATCTGAACAACACGCTGGTGAAGGAGCAGACGCGAAAACTGACAAAACTAAAGGCGACGATGCCACGAGGGGCGCGGAAACGGACGTATCCCGCTGGAAAGAGAGCTACCACTCCAGTCACGGAGAACTGACGCCTGTCGATCCAATGAGGAGGCCGGTGATCCACGCAACCACTCCTTACTCATTGGCCGCCCACACCGACCGCGGGGCGGAAGTTTCTTCCCAAGCACCACTGAGAACGCAGGACACCCTGCAGGAGCTGAAACACGAACCGGTTCCTCCGACAGGTACTGTGCGACAGTCGGAAACACCCAAACCGGGAAATGGAGACGGAACGGGTCCCAAAATTGAATCTGCTGGAGCCAACCTAGACGGACAATCCTCTACAGAACTGACTACCGCAAAACAGACAATTCCGGCCTCAAAACTGCCAACAAGTGGGCTGTACACGCAAGCGATAAGTTACAGACCTCAACAGATGCACCTTTCGTTTCGAAGACCCGTCCCTCACCATTCCCCGCCCCATATGCACAGGCCCTTAATCCCAGCTGCAATGAGGAAGCCGTACATATCAACAGTAGCGCCGCAAAATTATGCACTCGGTATGAAGAAACATTATTACAGGACGCCAAACATGGGCACATATAGACCATTAGTAAGTTCCTCTGTATACCAGAGGCCGTTAACTTTATATCCTAGCAGTCCGAGAACCATACCATCTATGACGACTTACCAAAGACAGACAACATTCTCACAGAGAAATGTGCAGCGAGTAACTGCAACTCCAACTAACAGATTGGAGAATGTGACCAAACTGCCGTCATTGGTGGCGCAGCGAGTCGCACCCAAAGTTACGCCCCCTGCAGTACATGTAGTCTCAGCTAACAAACCGCAATCACAGGAGAACGCCGAAAGCAAATCACCTGCAACATTCGCGTCGGCAGCGACACAGGGCGGAGATGAACCGTCGGCATTGATGCCTGCAGCTGTAAACACGGGTTTCCACCCCGAATCTGTTATTGTGGAAGGCGGCTTTAAGCCCATAACACAGAAAAACGCAGCTGCTCAAGACAGATCATCTGCCGAAAGCGAAACTCTCGCGGAATCTTCTGAAAGGCTAGACGCGGAATTGCTGTCTGATGTAGTTGCAGAATCTTCGGAAGAGAGCAAGAATGAAAACCCATTTAAAGGTCAGAGACCAGAACTGTTCGAACCAATGTTTATTCCTTCCCCTCCTGATAGAATAATTAACAGCAATACTTCAAACGTGAATCTCAAAAAACCTGTTTCGCTGCCAGACGATCTAATACCACCGGCAGCCAGCATCCATCACAGAAACAGTGGCCAACCTCTACGAAGCCCACCACATTTATTCGCAAATAGACCTAGACCAGGTAATGTCCGTAGACCGTTGTATCCTAACAACAATGCTGGGACATTTAGAGTTCCACCTCGAGGTAACGTCCCCTCTTTCAGGCACCAGCAAAAGTCTGAAGAATCTCAAGATGAAACACCAATGGCTGCTGAACGTTTAGATACATATTATCTACCTCCAGTTGAATATAAAGCTAGTTCTGTAAGAAATCATCAGCCAAGTATATCGCCCAGTATCGACGCCACAATTGCTCCCGGTACAGTAGTAACATACGACGGGAAGTCCGTGGTAGATGCGTCTCTAGCGTCCTCTATTTCTAACCCTCCTGGAGAATCCTCATCCAATTATCGGAGTCCCTCTGGCACTGCTGCCCTTATTAGAGAGCTACCACAGTTTGGGCCATTTCGTGGAGAAATTCCTCCACCTGTACCTGCTGTAGTGCAGACAGAAAACATACCACAACTCAGAATTCAGAATCAAAAGCGGGCACAAACCTTACCACTGCATTTTTCTCCTGGTGATTCACAACGCTCAGCTGGTGAACAGAAAACGAATTATCCAGGCTCTCATTCGGCTCGAAGCACACGGCTGTCTTTGGTCAGACAGGTAGAAAGTACGGATGAGGCTTCTTCAGATCTCACGCCAGAAGCCTCAGAGATAAAAGAATTCTTAATTCCCGTAAAAACAAGAAAATTTAAAACCGCAAAGAAAGTGGCAATACCATTTGCTGAGAGCACAGATGAACTTAGTGGCTTCAAAAGTGAGGAAATGGTTTCAACAGACAAAACAGTCTCGAGTAAGGACATTAGTCAGCACACCGAACCTACACAACAAATAAATCAAACTAGTTTTGTGCCAAGGGTAAATCCACACAACACCTCCAGAGGGCTCAGTCGGAACAAACGCTCACCTGTTCCACATCACGAACCAGGTCATCATGTTAGTGATAAGCATGATGACCAGGAAGAAGACAGGCAACACATACATGTAGAGGACATGCGAGTTAGCAACAGGGGTAAAGCTGTAAATGGTTCTCCATATACGGTCCACAGAGAAAGCATGGCATTAATACTGTGTCTGGTAGCCACTTTTGTTTGGTTGTAATGTAAATATATGCCTTCTGTGCTCCTTTTAACAGTTGAGTCAGGGTAAACAGAGAACTGTTAAGTGATCTTCTGTTATGTTTTCTTCATTTTAAAAGTGATTACCATCCTTGTCAAACAATTGTGTAGTACTGACAGAAGAAACTATTAGAAGTTCCTAGCAGAGTCAGCAACAGCACAGAGTGATGTATTATCATTGCAAATTTAATAAACATGTACTCTACCACGTCTGAGCTCAAAATCACAACAAATTGTTTTCATGAGTATTATGAAGTATTAAGAAAAAAGTTCGCTAATCATTCAGTTGCTTGAAATTACATACTGAACCATTGTGTACTGCCACATTATCATTTTGAAATTCAAGTGCACTTTTGATGTAATTTTAAACCATATTTATTACACATTTCATCCTCAGCATTTATTTATTATAATTCATTTTACAATTTCATGCAAATGTTATGGAGGTAGTTACAAGTGACAATACATACGTACTAAGTATTATGCATGCTAACAATAAATTTGGAAATTCACCTTTCAATGTACATCACACAAACAAATTCAGCTATTTATTAAGCATCAACTATATTTCTCAAGGAAACCTAGAGCAATTCATTATGTATATCTCAAACTTGTCATTCCATTCCAGTTAAAACATAGATGCCTGAATGGAAGTATAATACTTAATACATGCATTTATTAAAATTCTGATCAAATTAAACAGTAGTACTCTTTATATGTGTAGCGTTGTTATTTTTTAATCATTGTGATCATCATGTTTATTCTTATTACTTAGAAATTAATGAAGTATACTCGCCAATGATTTGTTTCTCAATGTATCATTACAAATGTCCACATTTTCACCACTCTGCACATCAACTATAGTAATAGTATCAATGACATATGTACTATATCACATTATATCAGCAGGAGCTCATACAAAAATATCTGCTCAAAATATTTCACATTTAGTTAACTCATTTTATAAGCTAAGTTTTCTTTATTCTTTTTTTACATTTTGAAGATTAAATAAGAAATAAAAGTCATAATTATAAATAACTAAGCCAGTTATTATTAATTATACTATGACATGCTGTAATTTATTGATTTCATTGCGGTCAGAAGAAAGTAATACTTAATGCTCGTTCAGTATTGTTGTTTGTTCATTCTTCATTATGTACCATTCTGACCATATATTCTGAGCTAGACTGCAGAAATGTTGCCTTGATTTCATATTTATATTGGTGACCAAACTGCTCATTTCTTATTCTGCCTTGTGCAAATATAAATGTTTGTAAACATTACTATGACTGAAAACTGACAGTGTTATTCTTCAAAATACAAAAAATTAATACTGATAGCAAAGTAACATACCTAAAAGTTGTTACTGCTGTTCAGATTTGTAAGTCTTTACTATTCTTTACAAATAGAACAATGCAACTGGAGCACCTAAAAAAAGATTCAAAAACAGCAATTTCATTTATATTGCATTAAAATGGGTTCCAGGAATCTAAAATTTCCATCTACTTCAATTTTTCCTCATAAACGGTAAAAATAACATTTACTCTATCTGACAGGTTGTTCAGAACTGTGGAAGTCTCTCCTCAAGTAATTTTACTAATAGAGAAAGAGCTATTTTTCGTTTATACTGGATTATAATGAAACCAATTTTGAAATGTACATATAATTAATTTCTTGTTTTTTTTTTATACAATGTCTAGTAGTAAGTCTCTACTTTCTTGTTCCAAGAATCATATTTTTGTACTTTTCAGAACTTGATATCAGTATATCCTTAAAGTAGATTTTATTTTTGATACAGTGTACAAATTATAACTGCCAAACTGAACTGTTAACATATATGCATCAAATATATCAAATTATTGTAAATATTCTGATGTAAAATAGGAAATAAAAGTAAATTAAATCAGCACAAAATGATTTAAAGAATTCCTGTTTAGGTGTTAAGATTCAGTGCTACACATCAAACACAAGACAGGTAATTGCATTACTCATCTATAAGCCAAAATTGTGTGCACCTTGCGCTGAATACATTGGACAATACTATTCCTTACTCTTTCATTTTTTATGATAGCAGACGTAATAGCAATACAAATCAAAGGGAAAGAACTTTCAGGGTTTCAGAACAGTGGGTATCAATGAAGTAACCCGGAATGGAAGCAAAGCAGCTGTCTTCAAGATGCTTTAACTACATATATTAGACTACACTCACATGCAACTGAATTAGGCACAAATACCTACTATCATATAGCATCCCTCTTTGTTTTGGTGAGAAAGTGATGCATCATGGCATGGTCACCAAGTAACACAAAAAGCATGGAGAAATCTTCGATTGTCAATTAACGATTTCTCAGGCTCAGAGGGTGATGAGAGCTGAGACCAAGGTATGCATATCTCACTTAGTATTCAAGTGGGACTGAGGTCAGGTGACACAGGTAGCCAATCGAGCATCCTCAAACCATTCTGCCAAAATTCTGGAATTAATGGGTAGTGCACAATCGTCCTAAATGTCCATGTCACATTCAGGGTAGTACAGAAAAACATACAGAAGCACATGAAGAGACAGATGGTTCTGTATCATTCACTGACGAGGCATAATGGCTGATATTCCAGAGACCCATTTTATCCCTTGTAAACACCTCCCACATGACAAAAAAATCCACCATCTCGCTGATGGTGCCCTATTCCAATCATTGGTATTCAAGGTGCAACAAACAGAGGGATGCATGCAAAGCTGTGTTTTTTCGGCTCACAGCAGGGACATGTCATGAATGGTATAGCTGCTCACCAGTTATTGTAATTCACCTTTTTATGGAAGAGTGATCTGCTGCACAGTAGACCAACTATCCACTATTACAAGACACACAGCGAAAGATAACTCCTGTCATCACAGTGTTGCTCCTTAAGCCCATTAGATGAGACTAGAGGCAGTTGTTTCTCGTAATTCAATGTACTCACGGCACATCTTCATCAGGGCAGCACATAACATTCTAAGGATATTATTGGCTTTCATTACAGCTTCTTCTAGGAGAAGAGGTTAAATGCTTTTTAAATATTGTTCACTTTTCGTGGCGATAGTATAACAATAATCATTTATAAGAGCAGCACGCTATATGTGCTGATGTGTATCCAGAAACCACACAATATTACTTATACGAACAGCTTATAGGGATAAAGTACAGAGGCAACTGAAAAAGAAGATTAAAGTGTGTTATCCACCCTACAAGGATGAATGATTATGGATTCATTTATATCACACATAGAGCTGGAAAATATTGGCTGCTTTACTGATTTGAAAATGGATGGAATAGTACTCCTGACAGCAAACAGCTACCAATGAGAAATGTCTCACGTTTCATCAATGCGTTAGAAATGGTATTAGCAAACTTATGAAAATTTAACTGGAAAGTCATTACCTGCGGAGACTATAATATTGATATTCTGTCAGCGAGAAATACTGTAGATCAGTTATAGTCATTTAATGTCCACTTCCGGAGAATTTCGATCAGCACATATCCTAATGACGTTTTAATGGCATGGGTGGAACAGCTATTGAATAATTGTTTTAGACCAAAATAATTTCAGTGATTTTAATATAAAAACAGTGAACTGTGCTGTCCGCCGAATTCCAGAATAAAGGTAGGAACAGATGTTCAATTGGCATCTGAAGTGTTACAAGCAGTTACTGAAGATGATAGAGCTTTACTGTCCGCCGACTTGCGGAATAGATAGTTACCTGATAATGATGGCCAAATGTTGACAATAAAACACTCCGATCAACTAGCACAGCATAATAAAAGAAAAACACAATAAAATAGCATCGTAACCATTTGCTTTTACAGTTCCATAGTTTATGATTATTTTCAACTGTCCTCGAGTATTTATTTGGGCAGTGTTGTTCATATTTTGCAACGTTTCAGCAAGCCAACTTCGTACCATCTGTTGATGACAAAAGTTGCTTACCAAAATAGCCCAAAATCTGAATAATCTGCCCAGCTGAATACCAAAGAACAATTCAAAGAATCATAAATTATCAGGCAGTCACAATGCTCAGATGGAACTCACAGGAAGAAGGCGCTGAAGAGATCTATTCGTAGAAAGTAAATAGGGAAAATGAAAAATTTTGCTTATCCATAAATATAGTCTTGAATTGCATTTTCTCCTAAAATAGATACGGATGAAATTCAACACAATCAAGCAAAAGAATGGATAAAACCTTCAGGTATTTTAGTATTACGCTCTATGGCAGGAGTGCTCAAATTAATTTTTTGTAAATGCAGAAACTAAATTACGACCAGCATGGTGCTGTCAGTCGCTAGCTTCCATTCGTGACACACCAGGGGAGTAGCAAGTCACATATTTAGCTTTTCTGTGTGTTTTTATAATCCAATTCTTAAATTTTTGCTTATTTGTTTACGTAAGAGGTGTAGTCTCACGGTTTGTTGTTGTTGTGGTCTTCAGTCCAGAGACTGGTTTGATGCAGCTCTCCATGCTACTCTATCCTGTGCAAGGTTCTTCATATCCCAGTACCCACTGCAACCTACATCCTTTTGAATCTGTTTAGTGTATTCATCTGTTGCTCTCCCTCTACGATTTTTACCCTCCACGCTGCCCTCCAATACTAAATTGGAGATCTCTTGATGCCTCAGAATGTGCCCTACTAACCGATCCCTCCTTCTAATCAAGTTGTGCTACAAATTTCTCTTCTCTCCAATTATATTCAATACCTCCTCATTAGTTATGTGATCTAGCCGTATATTCCTCACGTTTATAACTTCGTAATGTACATATGTTTACCCAGCCTGTGCTGCAGTTGTCCTTTGTTTTGAACAGCGAGGTAGAGTTGGAAAGAGCTCATTCAGGTGCTAGCTTCCGTTTGTGACACACCAGGAGAGTAAAAAATTACGTAGTTAGCTTATTCTGTGTGGTTCTGTACTGTAATTCTTAAATTAGTAGTAGTAGGATGGATAGGGTGAGTGCATGCTGAGCGGAGTCACAGGGGCTGGCTGCTTTTCGTGAACAACTGAAGACAGTGTTCGACACAGTCTTCAGAGTGTAGTGGCGCTAGAGAACCTGGCGCATTCCATGAAACATCTCCAGTTGTTGCTTGTTTTACCCAAGGGCTCTACGACCGAGAAACATCTCAACATACCCGACGCAGTGTACCTGTGCTCACTGCAGAGTGAATGTTTGGTTGTCAATGTGGTGACTGGTTGTCTGACCTTGCCCAATCACCCTATGTTTGGACAAGTGGCTGCTTCTTCAGCAGGGTCCAAGCAGGCACACAGGGAGAGGGCCGGGCTAGATATCAGGTGCTCCATTGTTATGTATGTTGTGGAACCTTTTAGGGAAATAGTGTCCAGTTTTGGAAAGGTATCCAGTGTGCACTCAACTTGTCTGCTGGGAGAACTCATCAGAGATTTCTGCCTTCGACTATCGAGAGTGCAGGGTGTAGTCATCTGAAAGTTGTGGTTCATGTCGGCACCAATGACGCCTGTCGGTTCCGAGGTCATCCTCAGTTCATACGAGCAGCTGGCAGAAGCAGGGAAGCCTGCTGGCCTTCTTCGCAGGGAGCAAGCGGAGCTCACAATGGGCAGCATAGTACCCAGAGTTGATCTGTTTCCTTTAGTTTGGAGCAGTGTGGAGGATCTCAACCAGAGGCTCCAACAATTCTGCAAGAGCCTTAGCTGCAGATTTCTAGACTTGCTTTATGGAGTAGAGAATTGTAGGACTTCCCTTGATATGTCATGGATGCGCTACACACAGGAAGCAGTTACTCAGGTAACAGAGTACTTGTGGAGTGCATATACAAGCTTTGAAGGCCAGGTGATAGTTTGAGGTTCTCTGATGAGCACTTGCCATTCTAAACATCAAGAGAAATCAAATCACGTACAAAGTAAAGGCACTTCGACTGTCAAAATTTTAACAGTAAACTGCCGAAGCATCCGTAACAAAGTTTCTGAATTTCCTTTGCTCCAGGAATGTTGTCGCACTCAGAGCATTCTCAGAACCGATAACTGGACGAAACCTGAAGTACAATTCTTCGAAATATTTTAACAAGGCATTGAAAGCATATCGAAAAGATATATTAGGCGCTGTAGGAGGAGGAGTGTTAATTGCAGTCGACAAAAATATTGTTTCTACCAAGGTCGAAATTGAATATGACTGTAAAGTTTGTGAGGTGCCGGGGCAAGCAGTGTATTTAACACTAAATTCTTCTAGAAACTACATATGTAAATGATGCTCTAAGCCCCCCCTTTTCTAACTCCGACTTTTGCTGTTGCACATGGATTAAAAAATATACGCGAACTGACTGTAATCAACCCTGCAAGTGGAGTAGAAAAGAGTTTGGCACCTGCAATAATTTAATTTGATAAATAAGTTAAATAAAGGAAGGTTTCATTAACGTAGTGAGAAATGATGGGTTGCTCTACCGATTAACAGAATGAAAGTTCTGTCCAAAATAACAATATGATTTATTAAGACTAAACACAAAATAATAAACAAAAACACATGAAACATTTATAATGCATCAAATTGGCTCAAATTGGGTACTCAAACAAACGCTGTGAAGGTGAAGTTGTCCCTAAACTAGATTGTGAGGTTTAAGACGAAGTGGTATGTGGAGCCAATTCCTTGCCACTCAAATCTTAAGAGAGACACACAGCTAACCCAACATTAATTGCTGCTACTCAAGACAGAACAAAGTTAGAAAAAGACGAATAGGCGCGCTCTTCTGAGCTCTGATTATCACCTAGGAAAATCCCTATCTGCCGGTGCTGCGGACATACATTACCAAACTGTCTTCTTAACTGCCAGAACACGATCTGGCGTACCGGAGGCGATGGCTGGTTGCTTCGACGTCCTTGACCGAAAGGCGAGAGCCGACTACCCTAGAGCACCCGTACATGCCGAACACCGAACATTCACGCCCCCACGACAGTGGCCGTGGTTAAACGTTCCAATCAGCTACTCGAAAACCGGCGGAAAATTCCACTCTATTTCCGGAGCACTACCATTCCACCAATGGAGATTCTTGGCGCCAATTTCTGCGCCGATATTGCTATGTCACGGAGCTATGCCCTGAGCAAGCCAATCACAGTTACTATACGGCAGAAAACGCAGTAATTTGCGCGCCAAGGCTGCTTGGGAACACAAGTCATTCCCACGCCTCGCTGGTAGCCCGCCAGAAAGTGTTTTAGCTAAGTTTCTGCGAAGTAACGGAACCTCTAGCCCAGCCGCTACTTCAGGCCCCTGCGGGCGTGTCTCTTGACAATGTCGCCGTCTGGAAAGCATTCACTCGACTCCCTCACACCCGTCGGCTTAACCCTCTCGAGATCAGCGGAGCCCGCCTGTCACCGGACCACCTGGGCGACGAGAGACGCTGCGTGGGAAGTCCGCGTGTGAAGGAATAGCAACTTTTCACCGCATGCAATTAGAGAGGAGAATCGTAAGATAGAAATGTGAGAGGGGCTCATGCCACCTCTCATTGCCCCTACGCCATTTTAGATTGTAATTGGTGAGCGGTTGGCTCACTTAGGAGCAAGGTAGTGAGTCAATCGCCCAAGAACAATCTTGCAAACTGACTCCACATGCCGCACTCTATAAAGAAAATAACTGCAACTGAAAAATGCAGCTCATAGAGGGAGGATTATTTACGATGTAGCCAACTTCACCTTCTTAATATGGAACTCTAACACTCACATCACACATCCATATCCAGGGAGCCCCTTCCAAACACCGATTCACACAGACATTCATGCTCTAAATATGGCCCGGGCATGTGAGCCAAATATGGAGCAGTTTATTCTTTACAATCAGAGTTGGAGTGCTCCGCAATTAAATGCCCAAGATGTTACAACAATTTGTATCATTAAACTAACCTGAACTCACTCACACAAGACACTATTTAAGTTAACAATCTCTTTGTGAGCTTTCTGAATCTAATTACAACCTCCGATTCATTCTGTCTCCCTGCAGCAAGAATAACCTTTACAAAATGTTCCCTGAACTGATGGTCCATTCACAATGACAGTGGTGGTATCTGCTTCAGTTTATGGGGACTTCAGGCACACTGTTGGCATACACACAACAATAAATACAAAATACAAAGAAAACAACATGGTGTGGAGAACAATACTGTAATTTGAAATTTGTGCGCCCTACTCTTTCACTTACATAAGAATTACAGTGTAAAACACAAACACATATAAGGTATAACATACATTACAAAAACAACACTAGAGAAAGAAATTTAAGAAAAAAAAGGGTTCATGGGGCATCAAGTTGTGCGTGCACATTGTACAATGTTCAGGACTGTGCTGAGAATGAGGCACTAAATCACATTGTTATAAATATTCGAAGCACTTCACAAATTCCACAGTACTGACATCACATAGGGCTAAACGCCGGGTGTATCTACGTTGTTGCAACAGCAATAGGGTGTGCTGGAGCATCTGTAGTACTCTGTTGAGATTGCAGCAAGACCCACGGATATGATCACGGCAGTACGGTAGGAAGACACAGTGATAGGTTCTCCTCACGTCGATTAATTGTCTCTGAGGTCTACTTGTTGGGATACATCACTAGTCTAGGTCTCTTCCCTCGCTGGACAGTACTTTACGTTTCCCAATATTGCAGTTCGACGAGGGATGATGGCACGTGGAGTGACTCCACAAGTGTGTGAGGTCATCCATACAGGATCGAACTAGTAGCGACGAGTGCTATAACTGCTCTCTAATAGAGAGGAGAAGTTAGAAATGAGACAATTCATTTGTTAGAGTTTGTGGCACGATACTGCTTTGTGTATGCAGATTGGCCAATGAGTTGTATAAACCCAAACAGGTGAGTGTATAGCGTCCCTTTCTGTCCTGAGGCACATGAGACGCCAGTTATGACACCATATGTTATCTTCTTTGTGTACTCACGACAACGTGGTCTGCCGCAAGGAATCCCTCCAAACGGCTGCCGCGTCCGGAGAGCTAGCTGGCTGTCACGTGTGGGTCACGTGTCAGTGTCAACGGCCAGCCTCACTTTCGCTTGTGGCCCGGCGAGGGCTGTCTGCCACCTTATCCCTCAGGTATACGGCCCAGTGACTGTCAGCTTGTAGGACCGGACGCTCTCGCGCCCTTCACGTCAGGTGGCGCGCTGACGCTCTCCTTGCAGGTAGCCGATGACCTCTTGTTTTTGCTCCGCCTGGCCTCTGCATTGCCACGATTCCCGTCATCTGCACAGTTCTGACAAAAATCTTATGCCTAACTTTTTCCCATGACCTTCTATGTTATAATAAATTTACATAACGATACATTGATGGTCTGTCATTTCAGACACTCTTATTTTAATTTTATAGTTATCAATCTACGGCTGTCACTATAACCAAATCTTGGTGTATCTAAGCTAGACATGGAAATAATCGATCATGATATTTGTGTAGAGACCGATCTCACTACTGTACACGGATGAACAATTAAATGTGCGGCCCCGCACTTATATTACTGTTACTTATATAGAGCGACAGTAGACATGCTCAAGAGTTAACTACCAACTGCCAACGATCTACATTCTATGTCTTTTGAATAAATTAGGTGATTATGCAGGTGGAAGTTTTACTGAGTTATAAAGAACATGCAACTATTCTACATTCGCTCGCCCGTCGTCCCTCCACTTGGGGTCTGTGGTTTGGTGACCTGAAACATAGCATCCCAACAGGCGCGCGCCAAACACTTATGGTAGAAAACCCCCACAATATTAAGGATCTAGCTATCGTTAAATCCTAAAGTTTAACTTATCCTAGTATATAGTACTCTCATTTTTTCTATTTTTATTTATTTATTTATTTATTTTTATTTTTTTACCTTATACAATAGTCTTACATAATTCCTGTTACGTTGAGATGTCTCGCTGCTCGCCGCTATTGACGACAGTGATGTGCGCGCCGTACGACATGGCCTCCGAGTTCTCACTACGCCTCACTGAAACTCCGGAGACTGGGTTAGCCATGGCTATAAAAGACAATAAATTTATAGTTGAACTTAATTTTGTATGTGATGCAGTTTTAGCAATGAAAGCGCACTTTTCCAGAGGCAATGTAATATGACCAAGCCAAGACTGGTTCCTGTTGGGGATTCAGTCGCCCACCACTCGCCAGCTACACAGTATGTCACGAATATCCAAGTATAAGTCCCTGGTTATTCATCTGTGACAGTCGCAAGCAGCATGCTAAATCCCCAACCAGCACATTGGCATGGTATGCTTTATGCCCGCATTTCTACCGTGTAGGGCACCATTGGAGTCAAACGCTCACAGGTTCACCCCGACTTGCAAGACAACAATGCTGGCGCATCACTGTAAAAACTATACTACCCATATTCATCCTCGAAATCACGCAATATACCACAATCTTGCAGTGCACTGTTGCGTGCCTGCAAGCATTGGTTCAAAATGGTTCAAATGGATCCGAGCACTATGGGACTTAACAGCTGTGGTCATCAGTCCCCTAGAACTTAGAACTACTTAAACCTAACTAACCTAAGGACATCACACACATCCATGCCCGAGGCAGGATTCGAACCTGCGACCGTAGCAGTCGCACGGTTCCGGACTGCGCGCCTAGAACCGCGAGACCACAGCGGCCGGCTTGCAAGCATTGGTATGAACGTCTCACGAACTGGTTGTGGCCGCTATAGAGCGTATCACGACTTCTCAGAACGCTTCTAAAAGCACGTTCTTGTATGCGCCCGTTTGTGCGACTTCTCCTCACTCATCATTATCCCTCAACATGGACACCAGACAGGAAAGGACAAAAACATTGCTCATGAAAAGGTAGAGTCTCCTACTCCATCGACATTGGAAGTCGCGAACATAAACAAAAAGAGGATAGCAGCAGTAAATTCTTATGCAAGACGACGCAGTGTGTTAATACTTTAGCAATCTTAATCCATTAATGCAACGATTATTGTTCCCCTAAGAAAGGTTCATATATTTGCCTATTCTACTTTGCACATCACTTACACTACTACTATAGCAAGGTTCATGTATTTGCCCATTCTACTATGTACATCACTTACACTACTACTATTCCACGAACTTCTTTATGTGAGAGATGTGGTGGAGTCCTATGGACTTCTTTTCCTTCAGCGTCTCCAATTCATAAGCATTGTGGTGAGATGCTCTCCTAATACGGTACGGGCCGTTGTAAACAGAATAGAATTTTTGGCATATCATTTTTTTGTTTGTTAGAGAGTCGGAAAGACTTCACGAGCACCCTCTGTCCAATTTGGAAGTGTCGTAGACGAGCTCCCCTGTCGGCACGTCTCTTCCTGACCTCTGCTGCAGCCCGTATCCTCTTGAGAGCCAAATCCACTATGGCTCGGTGCTGCGTTTGCGCCCTTGGTGGGAAGTTTACGACTTCGGTTATCAAGTCCTTAGGAATCCGGTTTTTCAATGGGGTGCCTCATTGATCACCTCCTGCAAGTCTTTAAGGAAAACATCCCATGTCGTGTGCTGTTTGTTACAGTACAACCGGCACAAGTTTCGGAGTTCCTTAATAACCCGTTCTGCAGCATTCGAGCTCGGATGGTGTGAAGATATAAAAATAGGATCAATTTTACGTCGACGCAAAGTCTCCTTCCATGTTTTTGACTTAAACTGTGGCCCGTTATCAGAAATAATTCTACTCACATGACCAACCTGTGGTAGGAAATCCCGGATTAGGGCTCGTGATACAGTTCGTCCCGTCGCCCTCTTCAGTGCCGTAAAGGTAACGTATTTGGACGTTAGTTCAACAAACACTAATACGTAAGTATATCCTCTTCTTGTTCTTGGCAAAGGTCCCATCAAATCTGTTGCTGCTAATTGTCTTAATTTGGTCGGTACGATTGGGTATAATGGTGCCTGCATGCTCACAGTGGTGTGCTTAGCCTTTTGGCAGTCTTTACACACCGACAGGACCCTCCGAATTCGACGCTCCATGTTCCGAAAGTAACACATGGTCCTTAGCTTGAGATTGCACTTGCGTGGTCCGAAGTGTCCATATCTGAGGTGAGTATGCCATATAATCTTGTTTATTAGGTGTTCAGGGATGCATACCCCCATTCAGTGTCATTGGCATAATTTCGGTGGAAAATTATGCCTTTCCGCAAGAGGTAGAACTGCCTGACGGTGGCGTGTCTTCTGTCTATCCATTTCTGTTTCAATAACACTAGGGCAGGGTCCTTGTCTTGCTCCTTCTTGATGTCCTGCATACTACAGGTAATAAAATTTTCAAAGGCTACTTTCTGCATATAGAAAAGGCAGTATTGATTTTCCTCCAGATCTTCTTCCATGTTGTGCTCAAATCCGATCGGTGACCGTGATAAGGCATCTGCAATAATGTTCTGACTGCCAGGGATATATTCTATCGAAAAATTGTATTGCTGCAGATATGATGCCCACCTAATGAGCCGCCTGTGATTAAGCTTTGCAGTCATCAGGAACTCGAGTGCCTTGTGGTCAGTGTAGACCCTCGTCTTGCGACCAAACAGAAGGTATCTGAACTTTTCAAACGCCCATACAATAGCCAGTGCCTCTAACTCGGTTACTGAGTAATTCCTCTCACTCTTGGTTAGTACTCTGCTACCAAACGCGATTGTCTTCCACACCCTGTTTCCTTCATGGACATAGTCTTGGAACACCATGACACCCAGACCTGAGTATGAGCTGTCTGTGACTATGCAAAGTCTTCTGCTAAATTAGGGTGTGAGAGGATGGGTGCTTGTAATAATGCGAATTTTAATGCTTTCCATTCGGATTCGGCCGCCTCATCCCATTCCCAAGGAATCTTCTTTCCTGTAAGTTGATGCAACCTAGGACTGCTCTGAGTTTTGACATGTATAAAGCGGTTATAAAAATTTATGATCCCCAAGAAGTCCCTTAACTGCTTCTTTGTCGTAGGAATGGGAAACTTTTCAATCTCTTCGATCTTTTTGGGATTTGGCGCAATGCCCTCACCCGTGATGATATGTCCTAGAAATTTGACAGAGGACGTCCCAAAATTCGATTTTTCGATATTGATAGTCACTCCGTATTCCTTGAATGTCGCAAGGAGTTCACAGAGGACTGCATTGTGCTCTCCCCAAGATTTCTCCGCGATCAGCAAATCGTCCACATAGCTGGTGACATGACGTTTCAAATTATCGCTTAGTATGCCGTCCAGCCCCCGAATGAATGCGGCAGACGAAATGTTCAAATCAAATGGTAGACGACGAAACCGGTAACATCTTCCAAATGCTAAAAAGGCTGTATACTGTCTGCAATTTGGATGGAGCTCGATCTGCCAGAAACTCGATTTTAGATCAACTGATGAGAAGATTGATATTCCATGGAAGCTTTGTAAAAGTTCCTCTAATCGTTCCGGTCTGTCTGTTTCGGGTTCTATTATGATATTAATCTGTCGCGAGTCCAAGACTAAACGAATACTACGATCTGCCTTCTCGACTACTCTTAACGGGTTATTATAGGCTGAAGCCATAGGTTCTATTATTCCTTCACTCAGCATTCGCGCAATTTCAGCTGCTACTTTCTGTCGATATGCCAAGGGGATTGGGTAGGGTGGCACACGAAACTGGTTGTGCGGACGTACACGGAATTCATATTGGAAGTTCTTTATTGATCCTGTCTTGGGAATGAAAACCTCCGCATGTTCTACTAGTAATTTATGAAGTTCTTTGCGGTGGTCGCACCTTATATTCTTTATTGCTTCCACTTTTTCTCCTATTTTCTCCTTTATTTCTCCCATTACTACGACTTCATTCTCATCCGTGTCCTCTCCCCTACTCGCAACGTCGACCTGTTCTTCCTTTCTGTCTTTCTGACACGCATAGTTTATCCGAACACAGTTAGACGGTAGTTGAGCTGGGATCAGCTGGTCGTCGAACTTAATGTGGATGGGATTCCCTTTCCTCAGAACCACTTCACCTCGTCCTAGATCAACTATCGCTTCATGCTCATTTAGGAAGTCCGTTCCTATTATCATGTCGATCGCCAGATTTGGCACGATCCAGAAGTTAGACTCTATTTTGTGTCCTTGGCAGGAGAATTCCAGTCTTGTTTGTTGGGTGACCTCCGTACATTTACCCGCTAATGCCCCTTTTATTTTGGTTTTCTTAACCGATAGGACAGGCCAGTCCACCTCCTGAGAGCACCTCTTGTATGCTGCCTCAGATATTGCTGTTGTGTAGCTTCCACTATCTATTATCGCATTCATACTCTTTTCAGCTATTGCTACTGTGATAAGAGGCTGCCGATCCTGTCGAGGAGTTGTTTTATGTTCTTCGAGCAGGATTTCTGATTAATCTTCGTAATTTATCATCCGTAGATGGCCAGGTCCGAGATTACGTGCGAAATTCCGGCGCCCTGTGTTCGCACTTGTCTGGCGTCAATCCCTTGTTAAGCTCCCCCTCCTCTGACGTGCATTAGGATTTGCGGGTCTAGTTTCAATCTCCTGGCTCCACTGTTGTCCTTGGTTTCGCTCTCTCCAATTACGGTCGCTTTGCCGTTCGTTATTCCTCCTATCCCAGATTCCTTGTCTAGATTGACCCTGCTCCCTGACGTTCTGGTTTCCGTGTCTTTGGTTTCCATAACCTTGAATAGCGTAACCTTGGCTTCCGTAACCCTGGTTTCCTAACTGACCAGTGCGATTATGCGATCTGTTGTCGTCTTCCCTTCCTGGCCCGTGGTATTTGTTACTTTGCCCCTTCTTCCTGTCCTTTGCGTCTTGTTTATCAAAGACAACTTTGAGTTCGCGCAATAGACTCTTGAATGCTTCTATGTCAGATCCACACTTCCCGACAAGTGTCTGTTGGTACCTAACTGGCAATTTGGAAAAGCAAAATTTAATGATTTCTCCGTTGCTATATGGACTATCTAAAAATTGATTCTTCTTGAGTAAATCATCAAGAAATTTGGAGGCTCCTATGCCCGGACACTTCCAGTTCAGGACCAAATTTTATTTCCTCTTTAATCCTGTCTTGCGTTTCCCTTGACCAGTAGGTCCGCAGGAATGCACCAACAAATTCCTGATAAGTCCGACACGTCACTGCCACACCTCGCATCTTTTCCGCAGCTTGGCCTTCGATGTGTCCACACATGAATTCTAATTTTGCCTGGGTTGGCCATGATGCCGGTAATGAATTTGTAAACTGCATCACCCAGCTCTTCGGATGCATCGACCCTCCATTTTCTTTGAACTTCTGGAATTTTAGTATCGACAGGAAGTGATTGCGATCAAAATCATGTCTGATCCTCGCACTGGTGTTGTCACTCGTTTCCGATACTTGCACGTCTGCCGAGTGTCCTGTTCTATCTTGCTGATAACTGTGATGTGCTACCTCTGTAACACAGTGGAAGTGGCACTCAGAATTCACTCTCCTAAGTGGGCTACAATTATTGGAGCTATTACTCGCTGTTTCTACGTGTGCATTGTTAGTTCCGCACTCGGTCATTAGGCTAGAGCACGGCGGGCTTTTCCTTGGAGACACAATTCTGTGTACTCCATCATTGGTATCCGAATGCGCAGTGCTCGTGTGCCCGTTTTGCTCTAGTTTTGCTATCCGACTCTCTACTTCTTCCATTAGTTTCGTGTTGTTCGCAACCGCGATATTACCCTGAGTTTTTAAGAGCGCTAGGGATTTTGAGTGGGATTGTGTTGTACGTCGCAAGCGCCCTGCGAGTTTAGAAGTTGCTTCCGCGTCTTTCATTGCCCCTATTGCCGCCGTTTCGGCCAGGCCTGCTACTTTTTGTGCAGCCATTGACATTTGTTTTACTTCTCCACATTCTTTCTTTATTGTTAATAATTCCCCTTGAATTTCTCCTATATGCGAAATTATTGCCTGAGTGTCCTTCTTACGGTGTTCGTCAGCTTCTTCTTTCTCCTTCTTACTTTGTTTCTCATCTTCTTCCTTCTCCTTCTTACGTTGTTCATCAGCTTCTTCTTTCATTGATCGTAGGAAGCTCAGTATTGGGTTTACGTCATCTTTTTGATCCACTTCAAACATGGGCGACGTAACTCTGGACACCTGGGCGCTAGAGCTCTGACGTGACCGAGCTGGCCTCTGTCTGCACTCGTTCGTTTGACTATAAACTTCTGCTACCATCTCGACCTGTGTGCCTGTCTCTGTTCCATCCTCCACTTCACTATCATAATTACGGTCGCGACGTTGCTCTAAGATCGCGTCCAAATCACCTTCCTCATCAATGACCCTGTCGTCCTGTGCTGCTAAAAATGTGCCCATCTCATCTCCGAACCTATCCTCGTCAGTAACCTGCCTCTTATCCATTATGCTATCCTCTTTTGTTTTAGTTTCGCTCGATAAAAGTCGTGCCTTACTTCTCGTGATCATTCATGAAAAAAAACAATTTTATCTAAAATTCACAATAAAAATCATCTACTCCCAATGTTTTTCACATAGACATAAAATTTCAACAACGCCGTTCCAACGTTGTAACTACAAGCACGATTTGTTGTGGTACAGAAACTGCATACAAACCCGACAAACTGTGATGAGGTACGGACACCACATCAAAGAAACACAAAAAAACAATGAACAAACAAAAACTATATACACTGAAAACAAAAACTGTAATCATGCGCCGCTAATAAAAACTAATTGCGGAACTACAAGAAAACGAACTTGGGTACTAATCATAAAAATAGTAGAGAAAAAAAATTTGAATGATCCTACTAAGAATACTGTTTGTTAATCAGTGATTCACAGGAAAGATCCGAGGCTAAGGGTCGCCATTTTATGCAAGGTGCCAGGGCAAGCAGTGTATTTAACACTAAATTCTTCTAGAAACTACATATGTAAATGATCCTCTAAGCCCCCCCTATTCTAACTCCGACTTTTGCTGTTGCACATGGATTAAAAAATATACGCGAACTGACTGTAATCAACCCTGCAAGTGGAGTAGAAAAGAGTTTGGCACCTGCAATAATTTAATTTGATAAATAAGTTAAATAAAGGAAGGTTTCATTAACGTAGTGAGAAATGATGGGTTGCTCTACCGATTAACAGAATGAAAGTTCTGTCCAAAATAACAATATGATTTATTAAGACTAAACACAAAATAATAAACAAAAACACATGAAACATTTATAATACATCAAATTGGCTCAAATTGGATACTCAAACAAACGCTGTGAAGGTGAAGTTGTCCTTAAACTAGATTGTGAGGTTTAAGATGAAGTGGTATGTGGAGCCAATTCCTTGCCACTCAAATCTTAAGAGAGACACACAGCTAACCCAACATTAATTGCTGCTACTCAAGACAGAACAAAGTTAGAAAAAGACGAATAGGTGCGCTCTGCTGAGCTCTGATTATCACCTAGGAAAATCCCTATCTGCCAGTGCTGCAGACATACATTACCAAACTGTCTTCTTAACTGCCAGAACACAATCTGGTGTACCGGAGGCGATGGCTGGTTGCTTCGACGTCCTCGACCGAAAGGCGAGAGCCGACTACCCTAGAGCACCCGTACATGCCGAACACCGAACATTCCCGCCCCCACGACAGTGGCCGTGGTTAAACGTTCCAATCAGCAACTCGAAAACCAGCGGAAAATTCCACTCTATTTCCGGAGCACTACCATTCCACCAATGGAGATTCTTGGCGCCAATTTCTGCGCCGATATTGCTACGTCACGGAGCTATGCCCTGAGCAAGCCAATCACAGTTACTATACGGCAGAAAACGCGGTAATTTGCGCGCCAAGGCTGCTTGGGGAACACAAGTCATTGCCACGCCTCGCTGGTAGCCCGCCAGAAAGTGTTTTCGCTAAGCTTCTGCGAAGTAACGGAACCTCTAGCCCAGCCGCTACTTCAGGCCCCTGCGGGCGTGTCTCTTGACAATGTCGGCGTCTGGAAAGCATTCACTCGACTCCCTCACACCCGTCGGCTTAACCCTCTCGAGATCAGCGGAGCCCGCCTGTCACCGGACCACCTGGGTGACGAGAGACGCTGCGTGGGAAGTCCGCGTGGGAAGGAATAGCAACTTTTCACCACATGCAATTAGAGAGGAGAATCGTAAGATAGAAATATGAGAGGGGGTTCATGCCACCTCGCAAGTTATCTGGATATGACTAACAAGAAACTGGCCTAGCTGAACTTGAGTTAATCATCGGACGTTTTTACCGACCACACGATTCCGCCATAGCTTTTTTAGACTCATTCAAGTAAAGTCTACGTCCAGCAGCGCTGAGATACACCGATAATGTAATATTAGTTAGAGGTGATATTTATCTACCGAGTGTAGACTAGGAAGTTAATGGATTCATTGCAGGTGGTATCGGCAGAGAGCCTTGGGAAGTAGTTCTGAACACATTTTCTTAAAACTGTCTTGGGCAGTTAGTTCGACAACCTGCGTGCAATTGAACTGTTTTAGACCACGTAGCTACAAACAGTCTTGATCTTACTGACAGTGTCAGTGTAGAAACAGGGATTAGTGATCACAATATCAAGGGTCACTTGAATAAATCCATCAAGATGGCGAGGAGAGTATTTATGCTGGAACTAGCAGATAAGCAGTTGTTAGCACCATTTAGTTCCCATATGATGGACATAGAGGAATTATGAGTAATATTTAAACTAATTGTAAATTGCGCTCTGGAAAATTATGGGCCATGTAGATGAATTACGAATGGAAAAGGTCCACCGTGGTTTAATAACAAATTTCGGAAAATGCTGGGGAAGCAGATATTGTTGCACTCTCTGTTCAAAACAGAATGTGGGTAGGCCTACAGTTCTACATTAGTAAAGATTCGTGCAGCTATAAAAAGATCGTTGCGGTGGGAAGCGCGCAACAACTTCAGCCATCATGTTTTAGCAAAAGATCTTGGCGAGAACCTAAGAAAATCACTAAGCGGGTCGTTTGTTTCTACGCAGTAACTCGTCGATCAGCCTGGTGTTTCTACAGAATACAATAAAAGGAAAGCTGAAGTTTTAAATTCCGCGTTTAAGAAACCATTCACACAGGAGGATCGTACAGACGTATCGTCGTTGGCCGTTGCGCGGACTCCCGTATGGAGGGCACAGTAGATTTATAGGCATCCCTGGCGTAAAGAAGAACTGAAAGAGTTGAAAACTAACAACTCGATACGTTTTACAGACGGTACTCTTCGGCATTGGCGCCTTGCATACCTTGCATTTATTGCGAATCTCTCGCCCAGCGCAGACTTTCGAATGACTGAACAAAAAAAACAAAAAAAACAAAAAAAAAAAAAAAAAAAAAACAAAAAAAAACCGCATGTGACTCCCTGAGATAAAAAGGGCAAAACTACTGACCCGCATAATTACATACCAGTATCTTTAACACGGGTTGCTGCGGAGTTCTTGAGCGTATTCTACACTACTGGATATTAAAATTGCTACACCAAGAAGAAATGCAGATGATAAACGAGTATTCATTGGACAAATATATTATAGTAGAACTGCCATATGATTACCTTTTCAACCAATATGGGTGCATAGATCCTGAGAAATCAGAACCACCACCTCTGGCCGTAATGATGGCCTTGATACGCCTGGGCATTAAATCAAACAGACCTTGGATGGCGTGTACAGGTACAGCTGCCCATACAGCTTCAAGAGTAGTGACTGACGTATTGTGACGCTTTCAATTGGGGAGGCATCTGGAGAATGTGCTGGCCATGGCAGCAGTAGAATATTTTCTGTATCCAGAAAGGCCCGTACGGGACCTGCAACATGCGGCCGTGCATTATCCTGCTGAAATGTAGGCTTTCGCAGGGATCGGATGAAGGGTAGAGCCATGGGTTGTAACACATCTGAAATGTAACGTCCACTGTTCAAAGTGCCGTCAGTGCGAACAAGAGGTGACCGAGACGTGTAACCAATGGCACACCATACCATCACACAGGGTGATACGCCAGTATGGCGATGACGAATACACGCTTCCAATGTGCGTTCATCGCGATGTCGCCAAACACAGATGCGACCATCATGATGCTGTAAACAGAACCTGGATTCATCCGAAAAAATGACGTTTATCCATTCGTGCACCCAGATTCGTCGATCAGTACACCATTTGCAGGTGCTCCTGACTGTGATGGAGCATCAAGGGTAACGGCAGCCATGGTCTCCGAGCTGATAGTCCATGCTGTTGCAAACGTCGTCGAACTGTTCGTGCAGATGGTTGTCGTCTTGCAAACGTCCCCATCTGTTGACTCAGGGATCGAGACGTGGCTGCACGATCCGTTACAGCCATGCGGATAAGATGCCTGTCATCTCGACTGCTAGTGATACGAGGCTGTTGGGATCCAGCACGGCGTTCCGTATTACCCTCCTGAACCCACCGATTCCATATTCTGCTAACAGCCATTGGATCTCGACCATCGCGAGCAGCAATGTCGCGATACGATAAACCGCAATCGCGATAGGCTACAATCCGACCTTTATCAAAGTTGGAAACGTGATGGTACGCATTTCTTCTCCTTACACGAGGCATCACAACGTCGTTTCACCAGCAACGCCGGTCAACTGCTGTTTGT
Organism: Schistocerca serialis cubense; assembly: GCF_023864345.2. Classification (NCBI taxonomy): domain Eukaryota; kingdom Metazoa; phylum Arthropoda; class Insecta; order Orthoptera; family Acrididae; genus Schistocerca; species Schistocerca serialis. Next base: position 771,005,821 of record NC_064641.1, on the reverse strand, counting down.
GTATGAGAAATCGGCTGGAAATGTTCCTCATGTCAGCACGTTGTAGGTGTCGCCACAGACGCCAACCTTGTGTGAATGCTTTGAAAAGCTAATCATTTGCATATCACATCTTCCTCCTGTCGGTTAAATTTCGCGTCTGTAGCACGTCATCTTTGTGGTGTAGCAATTTTAATGGCCAGTAGTATATATATATATATATATATATATATATAATGTACACGTGCCAGTGATACAATGATGCACGCAAGTAAACATGAACAAACACAAACACAGACACAGAAAGCAGTGTAGCGTATAGCAGCCAAGCTTCTTTGTCAATCTGTTGTTCGTACTGCCTAACATTTTAATTTTTCTATTTATGTATGAATTTTAGCATAGTGATTTATTTATTTATATGTTTTTTATTTCGTTCTATTTGTTCTTGATGTGTACCATGCGTTGTTACACCCTTGGGTGACGTAAAGATGAAATTCTTCCCCCCCACAGTAACTCGTGGGTAGTAAATGAACAGATTTTGCCTCATTTGGAGCCAATTTCTGTAAGCACTTTTTGTGCATTCATTTTTCGTAGTGTCATTTCAATGTGTAAGTGTGTCCATAGCACGATCCTAAGTTAGGAAAGTGTTGTTGTTCACGAAACGTGTTCTCTTATGCCCTGTGAGATGTCAGTATTACGATTGCGAACTTCTATAATGAAATAATTTGAGTAGTATGTACCCCAGTAAGGTTTTGAAAGAGAATACAGGAGTAAATAACGAACGTGGGCATAAACTACTAAAATCAGCCAGTGGTCTCATGAGCTATATATATATATATATATATATATATATATATATATATATATATATATATATATATATTTTGGGGGGGGGGGGGAGGCAGAAAGAAAATCAACGGGACGGTGTATAGTTACTCAACGACATTGAGTTATTCAGTGACATGTGAGATATACGCATAGGAACCGGTGAGAATATTATTATACCACAAGCTTTCTCCTTCGAAATACAGAAGACTTGGTAAATCGAGAAAGCCTGTTACGGCACGAGTGTTTGTGCAAAGTATAGGACAGGGTGCCGTTAGCAAGCTAAATAATAAAGTGCAACTTACCTTCGTGCAGTAACCGTAGGAGGTGCCCTGGGGTCCCTTCTCACAGCCAAGGTGTACAACGAGTGGAAGCAGATGCAGTAGTTTCGTGAACGCTACGAACGCTGCACAAAACACTTCACAGAAATGTATTAATCGGCGCGCGCGATATCGCTATCCAGCGGTGTTTGCGCGACTACTGGACTCCAAACGGCACGTAGCGTGCCGCCAGACTCTTTGTTGCGCGTGCGGTTGCTTGTTGTTGTTGTTGTTGTTGTTGTTGTTTTCAGTCCTGAGACTGGTTTGATGTAGCTCTCCATGCTACTCTATCCTGTGCAAGCTTCTTCATCTCCCAGTACTTACTGCAACCTACATCCTTCTGAATCTGCTTATTGTATTCATCTCTTGGTCTCCCTCTACGATTTTTACCCTCCACGCTGCCCTCCAATGCTAAATTTATGATCCCTTGATGCCTGAGAACATGTCCTACCAACCGGTGCCTTCTTCTTGTCAAGTTGTGCCACAATCTCCTCTTCTCCCCAATTCTATTCAATACCTCCTCAATAGTTATGTTATCTACCCATCTAATCTTCAGCATTCTTCTGCAGCACCACATTTCGAAAGCTTCTATTCTCTTCTTGTCTAAACTATTTATCGTCCATGTTTCACTTCCATACATGGCTATACTCCATACAAATACTTTCAGAAACGACTTCCTGACACTTAAATCTATACTCGATGTTAACAAATTGCTTGTTGCTTGTAACTGACACATTATTGACTGACAGCGTGAAGCTGGAGGGCAATTTGAATAGGAAGCAAAAATCTACGTTCAAATGGACGCTCAACATCGTGCAAAGAGGCATAGAGACTATATTTCCTGACCTAAAGTCTTACCACTACAGCTCATGATTTTCGACCCACGTTACAAAACAAAATATAAAAAACGACACCCATGTTCATTGAACAGTACCCATGTTTGTGTGTATTTTAGTTTTAAGCTAGAATAAGTACTAATCTCTGTGAATTTCATTTGTTACATGTTTATCTTGCCCATGATGAGACAACTATGAAACCCAGAAAGGACATTATCAAATAGATCCTGGTATAAAAGCGGGAGGAAGTGCAGAGCATAAGCAACTATAAGGAAGAATTTCCCCCTACTTACTACTCCAGATACCCTTGGAGCCATACAGCCTGGATCGATACACTAAAACATACGACGTTCTTGTAAAACATTGTTTTCAGCAAAAATGTAACTGCAGAATCATAGAAAAGACTTGTGAAATGTAATGTTATTGTCAATGTGCGATTGAAGACGTTTTTTGTACGTAGGAACAATGACACTGTGAATTGTCGTGAAGAACTGAACTATAAATTTGAGCTAAAAGACGATGTAATGTAATATCCATGTATTTGATCTGAAAGATGATGTAACGTAATATCCATGTATTTAATGTAAAGGCGATGTAATAATTTTTGTATCTAGTATGTGAGTATTTTGTGTGCCCTAGTGAGAACGTTTTGTTTTCCTTGTTAAGTACCAGTGCCAGCACCAGAACTACATAAACTAAGTGATGAAGAAAATGGTTCAAATGGCTCTCAGCACTATGGGACTTAACATCTATGGTCATCAGTCCCCTAGAACTTAGAACTACTTAAACCTAACTAACCTAAGGACATCACACAACACCCAGCCATCACGAGGCAGAGAAAATCCCTGACCCCGCCGGGAATCGAACCCGGGAACCCGGGCGTGGGAAGCGAGAACGCTACCGCACGACCACGAGATGCGGGCCAAGTGATGAAGAGAACTCCATTGAAGAAATGAACAATGCCATTTAAGTACGTGTGTAGAGGATTCAAGAACTACCAGTGTGTAAAGTGGTTGGGCTCATTGCCCGGAATTTGACATTTCTTCGGACAATTCGCCCAAGGGAGGCAATGTAAAGGAATTGTACAATTTTTTTATGAATATATAGGCACTAGTTCAACCACCAGAGATTAATGAGTTAAGCATTTGCGAAACAAAAGAAGCTTTACGCTCTTCGTTTATTAGTTTTAAAATAAGTTACCCTTTCGCTGTTATCCTGTCCTAGTGTTAAGACGTGTTGTGCCGTTTCTTACTGATAAAATAGGGTTAAATAATGAAAGTGGTTTTGAAGCAGAGCGATTTCGCCTTTTGAGATATGATGGGTCTCAGCTCCTGAAATTCTGGAAAATTATTACTATTATTTTAATTTTATGCAGAGAATTTAGATGGAGGCGACGATCTTCACGGCGACGCTGCTCAACAATAGAGGTACGTGAATGTGTTCATCTTTTTCCTTTCGTGGTCGCTACCGTCTTTCAATATATCTGCCGCGACATTCAGAATCTGCAGTCTTTCTTTTCATTTAATTTCAAAGTCCACACATTTACGTACTAAGATGAATAAATATTCCGACGACCGACTGAATAAAGATTTTTCTAACAATAACAGTGGAAAAACATAATAATATAAGAGGACGCGTTACACACCTACCACGCAACAAACAGGTTCGAGGTTCTCTCTTCCATGAAACAAACAGAGCCAGTGAGACTCATTTCGCTTGTTGGGAAACCAGCTGTGTTCTGTGTGAAGAGGTCGTAAAAGCAAATCGGTATGGATCTGTTAATCATTAGCAGTTCAAATGTACAGCAAATAATGGTATCCCTTGGGGAAATGGCAGCAAGGGATGGTAAAAAACACCAGGTGCAGTCAGTGCGTATGCCTGGTGGCCTCATTCAGCATGTTGAACAGTTTATTGAGGCAGCCATTGATGGGAGAGGTTGCAACCATCTACAGTTTGTGGCGCACATTGGAACAGACGATAACTGTCATCTAGGGTCTGACGTCATACTTGGATCAATACAGTGACTGGCAGAGAAGGTTGAAAAGACCAGCCTTGAACAAAAGAGCTTCAACGAAGCTCACAATTTTCACCGTTGTCCTCAGAACTGATTGTGGTCCCCTGGGTTTGAGTCTAGAGAGGGAGGCTTCAACAATAGACTGCAAAGGTTAAGTGACAAGCTGGGTTGTGACTTCCTAGACTTCCGCCATAGTGTCGACAACTGTAAGATCCCTCTAAATGTGTCAGGTGTGCACTACACATTAGATGCAGCTACCCAGGTAGTTAGCTGTGTGTGGGGTGCACATAAGAGGTTTTTAGATTACGCACTCTCCATCCAGTCTAGATAATGACAGTTGTAGGAAACTCAGAAGAAACAGTTTATGATCCAAAGAAATGCGCTCCACAGATGAAAGTATAAAAATCCTAGTGGTTAACTCCACAGCTTTCGCAACAAAGTACCAGAACTTGAAGTGCTGCTAAAAAGCAGTGAAGCTCACTTAATGGTATGAAAATGTGGTTAAAACCTGAAGTTGACAGTGAATTTGAATGTGTATGCTAATGGGAAATGGAGGTGGTGTACTTGTCATATTGGACAAGAAACTCAAATCCATCAAGATGTTCCTAAGTATCATCTATCTGGTAGGGGCAGTCAGTCATATACTGGACAGAATACTTCAGAACTGCGTGATGGTAGCTCTCCACATGCAGGTACCTGTTTGTGTGGGTTGGCTCCCTGGACAATTTGTGTCCTATACTTTGTTCTTCATAAGAATAAACCTGATGTAAACAAACACAAACGCGGTGCTCGGTAAGCAGCCGTAGCACATGTACACTGGTGTTGTTACACTCTTGAAAGTAGGGCCTACTTATGAATTAGATATCTTACTACTACGTTATGGTAAATGAAACATTAAGATATTCTAAATATATTAGCCATCAACGTTTTTCTCCATCATCTTTCCGCTACATAGTTTTTATTTCAACAATCGTGTACAGTGGCAGTGTCTCTGCTGTTGTGCTCTGACTGTTGTGCTGCTAATACGGTACGCAGTGTAGAAATAGCTGCACTGCTTCCTGCCCACGCGTGAAACACATTTACAGTGGCAAGCAATAGTGTGTTCGTAATCTTTTTCTCAGGTTTACAGGAAACAAAATTTCCGAGGAACTGTATTTACTAAATGAAGAGATTTTTAAGAGTAAACCCGAGTCGGTAGCATTGCAGGTTCAAACCTCGTTTTCGTCTTTTTTTTGTTCGGTTTGGAATACCTACATCTGTCACAAGTAAAATTCAACAATATATATGCTAATTATCACATATAATCGTTTTAATGAAAAACGCACGTCTTCTTGTTTTTAAATATATATTGCACACAATATTCCAATTTTCATTACAAATATACATTCTAAATTATTGGTTTTCTATAAAAGATTGTTAATAAAGGTTGCTTAAATTAATAAAACATGACAATTTAAATTTTTATGACAAAAATGAAAAATCAAACACACTTATAGTCGGGCTACGTCCAACGTTTTGTACCACAGATTTGGCCTCACACGAGCTAATGTGATACCGTAAGTGTCGTGAAAACATGGACAATAATAATTTTCACAGAATGAGCACAGACGCTACATTTTTACAGCTGCCATCGTACGACTGTAATACGAAACCATCAGACTGATCTGGAGCCAAGTTAAGGAATTTGTCGTGAGAAATAACAAACGTACTAACGCACGAAGTTCTGTCACGCACTGGGGGGAATACAGAAGAGCAAGGAAAATGTGATGCTTGGATGGCTTCGTAGATTTTGCTGATGATAGACTCGTTAACCAGTGTAGCAGATGTACTGAAATGTATTTCTCGGATTCGGATAGGGGAGGATCTGAGAGATTACTAGAGACCGACTGTAAGTAATACCTTCAGGGGCTTCAATATGTAACTATACGGTGAAATCCCTGCAATACGCTTTTGCACCACACGTATCTATCGCAGAACAATTACGCTGTGTTTAAATACGGAACTTTCATCGCTCTTGTTTTTAATTACGATACTACGTTAGTTAAGAACGAGAGCATGTTCTGTTTTCCGTCTGGTCCCCTAGAGAAAGGTGTGACATTGATAGAGTTTTGCCGAATATTATTTCATTCTCTTTAAAAATTTAATGACATTCGAAGCTGTATTATTTGTGTTTCGTCTCTTTTTATGTCGTAAGTACAACTGCTCACGTCACTGCACGTTAGTTGGACCAGCAGTGCTGCCCAAGTCAAATGCGCGTGTAAGGCTGTTGTCCTGTTTTATCGCTCAGTAGATGTGCGCGTGACGAACAGCATAAACTGTATCCTTATTGACGTACTAGACTGCACTCGAGACAGCTTGGCTTCAGCTCCATGTGAAACGAAATTCAGTGGGAGCCTAGAAAACGCGGAACAGGACAATGTTTAAATCAGGTTTATTCTTATGATGAACACAGTAGTCTGCCATTGGAAAATTTCCAGTTCACTTTCCCGTGTGGCCCGATAAAAAACATGTCGTCTGAATATCTTAGCCAACAGAAGGGGCGTAATGGTGCAGAAGCTAGGGCAGTTATGTCAGTGACCTGTATGGATAGTAAAATTAACGTCACATATGGAAGCTGGAACTGCTGAGGAAGAGGAAGGTGAAACTGCTGAATGATCTGCTGTTCTTCAAAAGATGTCGTGACCACTACGTCATCTCGAAATTAATCAGGATGCGGCCGCAAATTGCTACTAGAAAAGTGAGGACCATTTACTATCATCATTTACTGAACATAATCGATCCACGTACCAAGAATGTAGCGAAACATCTGGCACCAGAATTACATCATCTAGTGGGAACCAACAATCTGCACACAAAGAATTCTTCCCACTTTTTACAACTCATAAAGAAATAATGGATACAGTCTACTGACATATAGGTTACTTTTGACATGAAGTTTCTCTTCACCAATATACCTGTAGAGGAGACTATTTACTTAATAAAGAAGCAGATCCCACCCAATATCTGAGATATGGTGCGCTTTTGCCTGTGTCAACATACCTGGTGTGGGAAACGATACCAGTAATTTGGTAGGGTGACAGTTGCTGCAGACCTCTTCATGGAAGCTTTTCTGCATCTGCACAGTAACACCCCACTGTTCACTACAAAATGTAGATATCACATTCATCATCTAGCCACATGGGGAAGCAGAGTCAGGAAACTTCCAACAGCAGTTAATCAGTCTGCATAAGGGCATACAGGTCACGCAAAAAACCAAACACAACAGCGCATTCCCATTTTTGTGCATGGAGGTATGGCAGGCTTGGACAGTAGATTTACCAGTCACACAAACCAGTAACTGCACATGGGAGCTGCCAGCACCGAGCTCAGTAGTACTCTGTCCTACATACAATGATTGGTCATGCCTACAGGATAAGTGATACTAAAGAAGAACTGACAGAGCTATATCACACCTTTCATATTAGTGGGTATGACAACAACATTGCTATACAGGCAACCCAACCCAACCTGAATAAAAGAAGAAAAGCAGCTTCGGAAGAGAAGCTTCTACTAGTGCACTTCCTGTATGTGAAGGGCATCTGTGAATGGATACATAGCGTTCTCTGTCAACAATGATTCAAACTGATTTCACACAATAGCAACAGGCTCCACGACATGATAGATTCATCAAGGATGCAGTGAACAACCTTAATACTAGAGTACGTGAGCTACATTACACGAGCAGAGATGCCTACAAAAGGGAGAAGGGAAGCAGCCAGAACAGAAATAGCAAAACATGAACGCCATGTGCAATTAGCATAGCACAATAAATCCTGGTAGTGGAAGACCAGCATGATTGGACAACCTATCATGTTCCAGGAAGCCCTGTAACTGGCAAAAGTCATAGACACACATATGCACAACGCTTTTGAAATCATTAAGCAGCCTGACAACATTAATGGAGAGGATGACTACAAACTTCCAGTGTCCCGGCTGCCAGCTATCCCTGTCTCTCGGGCCCCACACAGTCATGGGGGAAAAGACTCACCAGGCACGGACGTGACAGCTTAAACAAGTGGCTATATAGAAACTGTCAATGCTGTGCTGATTTGCAGATAAGCACCAATCATCGACAAGTTGGATAGTCCATGAATCACCGCCACCTCCTCTCTCCCTCTCAGCATGACTAGTCTGTTATATTCCAGGGCCAATGAAGTTTCAGAAATATGACATATTGACAGCAATAGTTTCCAGTAAATAGGGGCACCTTTCCTCCAGAAAAACCAGTTTTGCTCTGATGAAAGCTTTTGTAATACTGTTGAAATGTCATTTTTATAGTTTATATTTTATATCTTAAAATAGTTTATATTCTAAAGATTTTATATTTTATGAAGTGACACAGTACAACACCAGAAGAATGTTAATCATCTTGACACTGGCTGACGAAGCCTACACAGTTACGTTAGGGCAGTGTACTTAAATTAAGGTGTCAAACTGGGAGACACCTGGGAATTAGGGCTCTCAATGGAACCAACATTTTTAGAGCATCCAAATGATGGCCTATAACAAAAAACCCAACAAGCAACGTAATCTCCACTTAAACAACAAACCTGCTCCAACAATAACTTCCTCAGCACCTAAGCCAATTGCCTCTCCCATTACAATATCAAATGAGTTCACTGTTCACCAATTTCCTCAAAGTACGACTAACATTCACCTTTCCAATCATTACAACATTCTCATTAAAACCCACTGTTTTAATAACCTATGGTTTCTACCTGTTCCTGTTGTAGAACCTGCCTCCATGCAACCATCCAATATGGCCTACTCCGATCCAAGCACTCAAAAAAATATATAACAGGACTGCATACAACACTAAGCTCTATTAATCAGCTGACATGTTCACTGTATGTCTTTGTCCATACAAGGGAGATGTACTTTGATGGCAATATTACAGAGGACATACATGAAAATGAGATGGGAAATATGATACGGTGAGAATAATTTAACAGAGCACTGACAGACCTATGTCAAAAAAGCCTCCAGGAGCATACAACACTCAATCAGAGCAACTGGTAGCCTTGGGAGAACCAGCCATGACAAAACTCTTCCATTTGGTGTGCAAGATGTATGAGAAATGTGAAGTGCCCTCAGACTAAAGAAGAATGTAATAGTTCCAGTACCAAAGAAAGCAGGTGCTGACAGGTGTGAATATCAGTGAACTATCAGTTTAATAAGTCATGGCTGCAAAATAGTAACACAAATGTTTTACAGGGAAATGTAGGAACACCGAAGGCAATACTTACCCTACAAATTCTCTTAGATGAAAGGTTAAGGAAAATCAAACCTACATTTATAACTTAAAGAAAGCTTTTGATAATGTTCACTGGAAAATACAGGGAAAGAAAAGCTGTTTACAGCTTATATAGAAACTAGACAGCAGTTAGGAGAGTTTAGGGGCATGAAAGGGAAGCAGGGTTTGAGAAGGGAATCAGACAGAGTTGTGGCCTATCTCTGATGTTATTCAATCTGTACATTCAGCAAGCAGAAAGGAAACCAAGGAAAAATGTGGATTTGTAATTAAAGTTGGGAGAGAAGAAATAAAAACTTTGAGACAGCAAAGGACTTAGAAGAGTAGTTTAACAGAATGGACACTGTCTTGAAAGGAGGATATCAGACAAACAACAACAAAAGCAAAACAAGGATAATGGAATGTAGTCAAATTAAATCAGGTGATGGTGAGGGAGTTAATTTAGGAAACAACACACTTAAAGTAGTAGAGGAGTTTTGTTGTTTTGGCAGGGAAGTAACTGTTGACGGCTGAAGTAGAGACGATGTAAAATGCATACTGGCAATGGCAAGAAAAGAGTTTCTGAAGAAAAGAGATTTGTTAACATTGAACATTTGTTAACATGGAGCATTGCCATATATGGAAGCGAAACATGGATGATAAACAGTTTAGACAAGAAGAGAATGGAGACTTCTTAAATGAGGTGCTATAGAAGAATGCTGAAGATTAGATGGGTAGATCAAGTAACTAATGAGGAGGTACCAAACAGAATTGCAGAGGAAGGAAATCTAATCTGTGGCACAGCCTGCCTAAAAGGAAGACTCAGTTGCTATGACACATCCTTAGATATTAAGAGATCACTAGTTTAGTGTGGGTGTGTGGGGGAGGGGGGGGGGTGCAAATCATAGAGGGATATCGAGAGATGAGTAGAGAAAACAGGATGTGGGTTGCAGTAGTTGTTTGGAGATGAAAAGACTTGCCCAGGATAGAGCAGCATGGAGAGCTGCATCAAACGAGTATTCAGACTGAAGACGAGAATGGCAACGCCAATGGCAACAATGACAACAACAACAACGTGGACTTATGATTAATATCTCCACTTCCTATGACAGCTCAATTCCTTTTCCCAATTTTAATTCACCTTGTTCTTCCCTAAATCCAAAGCTACCTTCCTAAATGGTGTCCTACATTTCACTTGAGGCTCACATGTGTCTCTAACCACATTAAACAACAATATCTACACTTTGACAGACATAACCCATTCCAAGTCAAATAGTCCCATCCGTACAGCCAAAGCAACTATGGTAAATTTATCTTCTCCATCATTAAATCTCTCAACATCTACAATTAGAAGCAGAGAATTTGTCTCACTCAGGAGTCTTGAGAAATATAGCCAAATTCTCAAGAGTCTTGGAAAAGCATCTTTAGAAGTGCTACCCTCTCAACAGCATATAAAAATCAACAAACTGTTGGTGTATAAAGTACTCCCTAGGTGTGTGGCTAAAATATTAAGCTACTGACTTGCTGTGATTGATGCTGACTTGAAAAAAGAGTAGATATACTCGTATCTCCATCTACAACAGTTGTTGTTTGCAAAAAACATCTGTTGTAAGTTATTATGAAAAGAATAGTTTATTTACAAAAAGAAATAGCATAAAATTAAAGTGAGTTTAAATAATTACTATAAACGAACACATTTATTAGTTTTTTCTTATATCAAAGACATTATAGTTTTCTGACACATGTGTTTAACTACAAATACGTAACTTGCAGTAATTCCAATCACAAATTAGAGGAGTCAGTGCTCGTTTGGAGTCACATAAGTTGGCCTGTTATCATAAAACTGAATTTCATGCAGAGAATAATGGGCAACTTGATGTACTAATATACTGAATGCAAACAAGTGCAAATGCAAAAAAAATTATGATTAAACTAGAAACTGTGGAACATAAGGTTCCCTCAATCACATGCTGTATGGCAACTTGTGGAATGTAGAAAATAATTTTACCTTCTAACAGTAAATTTGCACTGAACATATTGTCACAAATACTATAATTGCTTGCTGTACAATACTGTAGAACAACTGAAGACTCCTGATTTACCCATGTTGCAAATTCATGTACCATTTTTGAATCCCACACTTAAGCAATCAAATTACAATTGAAAACAATGTAATTAGAGCTTTTCCAAAAGCTTGGGACAAAATATCGATAATGGAGAAAAACAGAGAATTGCTGAAGTATAGCCTTTGCTTTCCTCTCAGTCCCTCTTTACTTCTAGTTTTGTCCCTTTGACTCCTCCTCCTCAAACTATGTGAGTCGTCCTCAAAATAGGGTCTGAATGACCTCTCTCTCCCTCCCCCCCCCCCCCCTCTCTCTCTCTCCCCCCCTTCTTTTTCTCTACACCTTCCACAACCAATAACTCTTTCCTCCCTGAAATAGGAAAAATTTGCAACTTTCTAAGTGGTTCTGTTAGCAATACCAGGCATTTTGCTTCCAGGGGTCAAATGTATGCCACCCTTTACATACCTTTAAAATGTTAATTTTTCTTATTTAATTTTCTATTGCATGTAATTTAAGTCAATTCTTAGTGCAGTCACACTTTATAATTTCCCAGTTTTCTCCCTCTTTAACATGCTGCTTGTTCTACCTTTTGCTTGTGTCAGTTTCATTTCTCAGGCCACTTTTAAATCAGAGCTTTTACATATCATGTGTTCTGCTGCTTATTTTTTTATGTTAATGATCTGATTATTCATTTCTCATACTTTTTTTCCCTAGTATGTTTGATTATTTCAGTTTTCTATGCAACTGGCAAGTTTATGGAGAACTTTTTATCTAAGGACTCCATCACAAAAGACTTCCTAGCCACTTCTCTTGCCACTTAAAATTCACATTTTAAATGCGATGCTTCTTTCTTTAATGTTGTTTTTTAATATGAATCAAAATTAACAGGTGTGTGTGTGTGTGTGTATGTGTGTGTGTGTGTGTGTGTGTGTGTGTGTGTGTGTGTGACTACCCACAAAATGAATAATATGTACTGGAATACATTATTTATGCACACATCCTGCTTGTTTACTAGAACATTTCACTTCCTGAGTTACGTTTCTTGGTTTCATTGCGCCATATGAATAAAAACGAGAACACTCCCTGGAGAAGATTCTCAGAGCAAAAGAACATCCTCTGAGAAAGTTCTCAGTTTTGTATGAATAAAAAATTCTAAGTATATTTGCTGATGAGGGAGTTCCTTCTCACTACCTCCCCTCCTCCTTCAGAAGGTTCTCGATGCATCTCATCAGCCGTGTCTGGCACAGAATACACACCTAATGTTACATTTCATTGAACTCACTCAAACAGACAAACTATTCAGTGCACAAATATGGAACTGGCATCAGTGAGTCCTGGAAGATTTGCACTACATTTAGAATTTACTGTTATGTGCGGCAACAAATTATTAACACAATTAGCGATGTTACCGAATTCTCAACATTTGGGAAACTTTTTAACCAGAACCCTGTCAAGAATTCTCTAACACAAAATAATTTTGATTAAATACCATGCATAATGGTCTGCTTTCATGTCAAGTACCTAAGCAGTCACCTGAGCGGCTCATTACAACAGACAGATCGCTAGGTTTGTAACAAACCAGCTATTAATTTTTCTGATCTATCTATTTGTTTATAACATAACAAAATAGAAGATTTATGCTGTGAGAACACATGATGATGAACGTCTTGAAGTGTACTTGACACAGTTGTTTGGCGTCTTTCTCTGCTGAGATGTGCGTATGCAGGGTGTCATGTTCCATCTGACTCTAGCACATCCAAGAACTACTTTCATTCTGATGTTGTGACAGAATGATAGCCAAAGGTTCTTTGCTTACAAAACTTGTTTACACAACTGAAAATGATTTGGTGACATACTCTAGAACTTCAGTTTCCTTGGAAATGTGTGAAAACTGATGAACTGTAGCCTAAAGCAATGACTGCCCAGCACTATCTCATTTATATGCCCAAAGGGCCTTTCATCTGTCCGACAAGTCTGACAATATCCTGTCTTCATATTACACATTTATAAAGGGTTGCCTCAATGCAAACACCACTGGCTTGCATTAGTTGCACTAATCAGTGCAGGTCCTTAACTGTTCACTGTGCATTTTAGCTCTATTCTGATCTTTTGCACTGAGAAGTTTTACCATTGGCATTAAGTCGTATGTGATTGAATTGTTAATTTTTTGAAACATTCTAACTCACACACAATAACAAACCAACAGGGATAGGTTCCTCTGCTATTTGCACATACCCTATCCGCGCCCGACTGCAAAATTACAGATTTGCCTCTCAGAAAGCTATGTTTTCTAGCTATCTTACAACATACGCTTTTTAGGCAAGCTTGTGCCAACATGCAGGTAATGCATTACATAGGTACAAATGTGATTAGGAGCAAAATGTTGATAGTCAATGTGAGTTTTGGATTTAGGTACAGATATGTATCCACACTGAAATTTGCAGCAACTGATCCTGCTATCATGCTGTATTACAACAATATGAGAGTTTTGTGTGTAGCAACTGTTCAGTGGGAGTAATACTTACATGAAAGAACTCTAGACCTCAAACTGATGCCTGGATTAATTGATTGATTGCTTGATTGATTAACTAATTGAGAGGGGTTATGAAACCAAACAGTGAGGTCATCAGTCCTGAAATTCCGAAGTGCACCACAGAAGAAAGAGAGTCTGCTTAAAGTGGACAGATCCAGTCAGGGGAGCAAAATTATAAAAAAATGAACGTTAAACACACACAATAAAGGCATAAGAGGCTGAAAACTGAAAAAAGGGGAGGGGGGGTCATGGGGTCACAGGCCGAGAAGACTGTAAAAGAAGTCCCAACCACAACCAACCTGTCCCTGCCCCAAGACTAAAGGAGAACCTCATATCTGGAAATAAAAACCACTTTCACAGAGGAAACTGAGGACCAATTCAACCATCCATGGATCATCTGCTAACATTAAATTTAAGGAATCGGGAAGACTATACTTAACATGAAGAGCAGAAAGAAGGGGACATTCCACCAATATGTGAGATAGTTGGTTGATTGGGGTTAAAGGGACCAAACAAAAAGGTCATCAGTCCCTTGTTTCAAATGTGATCCATTCAGATAGTGTGACGTTTCAGAAAAGTCAGTACGATAAAAGGGAAAAGGCTAAAAAATGTAAAAGTGCAGTCATGTTGTCAATGGTAAAAACAAAATGAGGTAAATCAGCAAGAGAGCGACCCCAACGCTATGCTAGAGGCAGGAAATATCCCACCTCTGAAGTGGTAGAGGCAAGACCACCAGCGACTTAAAAGTGTGCAACTGCTAGAATGTAGAAGTGTGTACGGGAAAAGGAGACTAACCAATCCTAAAAAGTGATAAAAACAGAGTAAAAGGGGAAGAAAAGAGGATCTCGGCCAGGGAGGGGAGTCGAGAATCTCCAAACACAGCTTACAGTGGGAGATACCCCAACGCTCACTGCCCTGCCCCAAAACCAGAGTGAGATTAAAAACCTTAAAACTGAGAATAAAAACCACTTTCCCGGAGGAAACTGAGAACCAGTTTGACCATCCGGGAATCATCAGCCAACATCAAAGGTAAAGTGCGGGGGAGACTGTACTTAGAATGCAGAGCCAAAAGAAGGGGGCATTCAACCAAACTGTGGGCTACTGACTGGAAGGCTCCACAACCACAAAGTGGGGGCAGCTCATCACGCAAAAGAAAACCATGGGTCAGCCGATGGGAAGATGACACGGTGTGGTAGAGTCCTTTTGGGAGAGGCGAAAGGAGGAACGCCATGGGCCTGGTGTCACCTTAATCGCATGAAGTTTATTAGACAGGGAGGTAGCCTCCCAAGAGTTGGCCCATGATTGTGCAAAGTGGGATTTGATGTGAAGCCGTAAATCTGCTGCAGGAGGGGTTATAGAAAATGGGGACGGGGGGGGGGGGGGGGGGGGGGGGGCTGGGGGGGGGGGGAAGATAAGTGACTGCTCCCCCAGCCAAACGATCAGCAAGCTCATTACCTGGGACACCCACACATGGCCAGAGACCCAAAGGAAGTCAACGGAACAAGCAGCACGGTGAAGATCAGCGAGATTGTCATGGATGGCAGAGACCAAGGGATGACGCGAAAAACACCAGTCAATAGCCAGAAGGCCACTCATTGAGTCCGTACATAACAAAACACGGTTGTGTTGGGACTGTTTAATAAAGGTAAGGGCCTGGGAAATTGCTATCAATTCCGCAGTAAACACCCCACATGTAGGTGGCAGCAGATGATTTTCCGTTCCAACAGAGGACGTGAAGGCATATCAGCAGATTTAGAGCCATCGCTATAAAAAACAACAGCATCCTGAAACCCCGGTAAAATTCGGTGGAAAAAGGAAGGAACACCATTGGGGGGGATGGAATCTTTCGGACCTCGGCGGAGATCAATCCGAATTTGGGGACAAGAACTAACCAACGGGGTGGGGGGGTGGGGGGGGGGGGGGGGGTGGGGGGAGCGTGGAAGACAGGACAAAAAAGGAAGCTGAAAATCATGGCGAAGAGACGCAAGGCACAGCCCAACCGGTAAACCCGCCCAAGGGCGGGAATCAGCTGGGCGACGTCCATGGTCTTGGAACAGGATAGAATAGGAAGGATGAGTGGGAGAGGAATGGACAGCGACTGCATAAGACACTAGAAGCTGGGACCGCTGAACAGAAAGGGGGGGGGGGGGATCCCAGCTTCAAGCAGGAGACTACCATAAACTTGACAACCATAGTCCAAGCGAGACAGAGCTAAAGCATTATAAAGGAGGAGAAGGAGGGAGCGGTCTGCACCCCAAGGGGTGTGGGCAAGGAAGCGAAGAACATTAAGTTTACGGAAACATCCTTCCTTCAGAAGTCTGACATGGGGGAGCCAAGTGAGCTTGTTGTCGAAAAGAAGACCCAGGAAACGAAACTGTGGGACCACAGGCAACCATTGTGCATTGAGATAGAGCTCTGGATCAGGGTGGATCATAGTACGGCGACAGAAGTGGACCACCTGTGATTTTAAAGGACAGAATTGAAACCCGTGTGAGAGGGTCCATGCAGAGGCACGCCATATAGCTCCCTGGAGCTGTCGCTCTGCAGAGGCCATTGAAGAGGAACCAACCCAAATGCAGAAATCATCCACATACAGAGCAGGGGCGATCAAAGGACCGACAGAGGCCACAAGTCCATTGATAGCAATGAGGAAAAGAAGTACACTCAATACAGAACCCTGTGGGATGCCCGTCTCCTGGGTCCGTGGAGAACTAAAAACAGTACCAACCTGAACCCTGAATGACCGATGGAACAGGAACTGGCGGATAAAAATTGGGAGAGGGCCCCGGAGACCACACTGATAAAGTGTAAGTAAGATGTGATGGCGCCAAGCTGTGTCATAGGCCTTGCGAAGGTCAAAAAATACTACAACCAAATGGCGGCGCTGGGAAAAGGCCTGCCGAACTGTGGATTCCAAGCGAAGTAAATGATCAATTGGAGACCATCCCTCTCGGAAGCCACACTGGTAAGGGGACAATAGATCCAGAGATTCGAGGATCCAATTGAGCCGATGGGCTACCATCCATTCAAGTAACTTGCAAACAACATTTGTCAGACTAATTGGCCAATAGCTTTCAACAAATAGTGGGTTCTTACCAGGCTTAAGGACAGGAATCACGATGCTATCCCTCCACTGAGAAGGGAAGTCACCCTGGAGCCAAATATGGTTAAACACCCAGAGAAGATGTTGCTGTTGTGGAACACTGAGATGTTGAAGCAGTTTGTTATGAATGGAGTCTCGGCCAGGGGCTGTATCATGAGAAGAAGAAAGTGCGGAAAGAAATTCCCATTCAGTAAAAGGTTCGTTGTAAGATTCTGACTGACAAGGGGTAAAACATAAGGCGGAAGCTTTGGCCCGCTGTTTCCAGTGAAGGAAAGCAGCCGGATAGGAGGCTGATGCTGATGCCGTTGCAAAATGGGTCGCAAGATGTTCCGCAAGAATCAATGGGTCCGTACGAAGGACATCAGGGAGGTGAAGCCCTGGGAGGGTGAACTGCCGATGGCAACCTTGGAGAGAGCGAAGTGTAGCCCATACCCATGACATAGGGACAGTAGAACCAAGGGAAGAAACGAAGCATTCCCAACGTATCCGTTTGCTCTATTTGATTAAATAACGGGCTTTAGTGCGAAGGCTTTTCGAGGTAACAAGGTTGGCGACAGATGGGTGCCTCTTAAGCTGTTGCAAAGCTCGACGGCAATCACGGATGGCAATGGCAATGGCAGTACTCCACCAAGGGACTTGCCGGCGGCGAAATGGTCCAGATGAGCGCGGTACAGCTAGGCTAGCAGCACGAACAACAATCGCGCCACACACGTTACGTAGGATGTCATCAATACAACCTGACAAAGAGGGAGAAAACACGACCTGTGCAGTGTATAGAGGCCAATCGGCGCGTTGGAAAGACCAACGAGGTAACCTGTTCATCGGGGAGCGGGCAGGGAGCGAGAGAATCAATGGGAAATGGTCACTATCACGAAGGTCGTCGTATAGCGACCAGTGTAATGAAGGGAGGAGGGAGGGAGAAGAAAGAGAAAGATCAATGGCAGAAAAGGTTCCATTACCGGCACTGAAATGAGTAGGGGAGCCATCATTAAGAAGGCACAAGTCGTGGTCTGTAATAAACTAGTCTATGATAAGACCTTGTCTAGATAGAAATGCACTGCCCCACAAAGGATGATGAGTATTAAAATCCCCGAGAAGGAGGAAGGGAGGAGGAAGTTGCTGAAGAAGGGCAGTTAAGGCAGCAGGTGTAAGAGTCCTGCAGGAGGGAGATAAAGATTGCAAATTGTGACCTCAGAGTCCAGGTAGACCCTAACAGCAACCGCTTCCAATGTAGTTTGAAGAGGAATCCACGTGCTAGCATCGTCTGTACAGACCAATGTACAAATGCCTCCAGAAGCCCGCACGGGGCCGACCCGATTTCGACAAGAAACATGAAACCCACAGAGGGTCGGTGAGTGATCATCAGTCAAATGGATTCCTGTAGAACCACACAAGCTGCAGAGTGAGACGGAATAAGGGATTTCAATTCTGGAAGGTGACGGTAAAATCCATTACAATCCATTGGATAACCACAGAATGATGATTCAAATGGGGATTGAACAGGCTAAAGCCAGTCATACTGCTGGGTCACCACCCGTCACCGACAAGGAAGGGGCGACATCCATGAACAACAAGTCAGAATCTGGTTGTGAAGCCGGGTATGGGACCTCTGGTGACACCAGAGCTTCCTTGTCCCAGGACTTATGTTTCTTCTTCTTTTCTGTTTAAGATCGAGGGGGGCTGTGTGGCATAAAGGATCCAGCTGCAGCAAGATCGGGAACAGAAAGAGATCCGGCGACCTGGGGGCCGACAGATCGTGGTTCTCACGGTCGTGTGTGGCAGCAGACCTTTGCCTGGAAGGTACCGGGAAGGGGTATCCCAGGAGGGACACCCCTGACCGGCAGACGCCGAAGAAGTGGGACACTTCTCCGGCTGGGGAGGGGGAGCAGTGCCCGGAAGAGAAGGTGTGGGAGCCGCAGGGGAGGGGGGGGGGAGGAGAGGGGTCAGGGACTGGGGTACAGAAGGGGGAGGAAGGGGTGAAGATGTAACTAAAGCATAACTAGACGTCATGGACACAGGGTGAAGTGCACACTTCTTATGAGCCTCAGTGTAGGTTAGACGATCAAGGGACTTATACTCCTGTATCTTCTTTTCCTTCTTATATACTGGGCAATCTGGTGAACGTGGAGAATGATTGCCATGACAATTTACACACACAGGAGGGGGAACACAGGAACTCCCCTCATGGAGTGGACATCCACATTCACCACAGAGAGGGGCCTGTGAACAGCAGGAAGACATGTGTCCAAAACGCAAGCACTTAAAACACCTCCTAGCAGGAGGTATGCACGGCTTCACATCACATCAATAAACCATAATCTTTACTTTCTCAGGGAGGGTATCCCCTTAGAAGGCCATGATAAAGGCACCAGTATCAATCCGATTGTCCTTTGGACCCTTCTGAACACGCTGAACAAAGTGAACACCCCGCTGTCCGAGATTCTCCCGAAGTCCCTCATCAGTTTAAAGGATGAGGTCCCTGTGAAAAATCACACCTTGAACCATATTTAGAGACTGGTGGGGGTAATGGACACGGGAATTGTGCTAAGATGGTTACAGGCACGAAGGGCCGCAGACTGGGCAGCTGAAGCAGTTTTGATCAACAACAAAGCAGACCGCATCTTGCTCAGGGAGTCCACTTTGCCAAACTTGTCTTCAATGTTTTTCACAAAGAATAAAGGTTTGGTATTGGTGAAAGTATCCCCATCTGTCCTGGTGCAAACTAGATAGCGGGGGGAAGGTTTCACTCCTAGCTGATGGGCCTGACCCTCCTCCCAGGGCGTAGCCATGGAAGGGAAGGTCGAAGGGGCAGGAGAAGCAGCGCTAGAAGAATCAGTTCCTCACAGAGAGACAGCCGCAGAAGAACGACCAGAGTTCTGGACCCGTATGCGTTTCATTTGCATAGCGTCCGCCCTGATACCACCCACTCCGATCAGGGGCGCTCCTCAGGGGTGCCACCCAGCCACAGCAAGGGCTGTCTGGCAAGGCGGCCATTGCCGGGAGTTCCGATGCTCCAGGATGACAAGCAACCACTCCTAGGCTTACATGAGGAGGTCACAGCTCAGGTATCGGAAGTGTGATCCCTGTGTGTTCAGGGGGCTCAACCAAAAGGGTACATAGCGACCCCACCACACGGGCTGGCTATACACCCTAGCATCAGACAACGATGTGAAAGAAAAGGTGGAATGAACTATGAGGGCACACGTCGGAGACACTACGTAAGGTGCTCTTCCCCTAATGGCTCACACTATGGAAGAGAAATTTAGTAATGGAGGTCAGACACCGAGGAGGGGGGGGGGGGGGACCAGGGAGTGCCAAAAGGATGAGGTGATTACACAACAAAACTAAATTGCAAAACCAACATAACCAGGAGGATAGCGGGGCCAACATAAGCGAGGACATCAAGAGAGGGAGAGGAGAGGGTGAAGGGGAAGGAACAAGGAGAGGACAGGAGGGAAAGGCAAGGAAATGCAGCCTTGAAAAGAAGGAAGGCTGCAATAGCTTGGGGCCCCATGCTCACCTAGCATGTACTCACAAAAGAACCGTAAGAAGTGGCTCCACAACCACATTGTGGGGGTGCGTTGTTACATAGGAGGAAACAATGGCTGAGCCGTGTATGACCAACGCATAAATGGCATAAAACAGTGGACTCCTTCCAAGAGGAGTGGAAGGAAGAGCACCAACCTGCAGTAGACTCCTTGATTGTGCAGAGTTTATTACTATGAGCAGTAAGCATTCCAGATGGCATTCCACTTTTGGTCAGAGAGAGATTTGACACAGATCTGCATATCTGCAGCTGAAATCATGAAAGGGAATGGAGGATAAGTAGTTGCTTATCTAGCCAATCTGTCAGCCCATTCATTCTCTGGGATGCCCACATGACTTGGGACCCAGAGAAAGACAACTGAACAGGTAGCATGCTCAAAGGCTGAGAGAATGTAATGGATAGCAAGCACCAAAGGGTGACAAGTGTAGCATCAGTCGATAGCCTGCAGGCTGCTCGTGGAGTCTGAATAAATTAAAACACTGTGGAGGGAGGCCTGAGAAACAAAAAGGAGGGCCTATGAATGGCTAGAAGCTCTGCTGCGAACACACTACATGATCCCGGCAATATATGGGGTTCGAAGACAGTAGGAGACGTGAAAGCGTAACCCACCTTGTCGATAGTCTTAGAAACATCAGTGTAAAAGATGGTGGAACCCTGGAACTCTGCAAGGGTGGTACATACGAGTCACCAGAAAACCATAGAAGTGACAAAGACCTTAGGACCCCGGAATAGATCGGTCCTAATCTGTGGTCTAGGCACCTTCCAAAAGGTGGGGGGGGGGGGGGGGGGGGGGGGTGTATGGGAGTAAAGACTAGGGGTGCAGTCCAGTGTGTGGAAATGGAAATCCTGAAAGAGGGAAGTGAGACACATGCCACCCAGCAATCCCACCCGTGGGCAGGTGTTAGGAGGGAAACATCCATCGTTGCCAACGAGCACAGGGTACACAGGACGGTCAGGGAAATGGCGAATGACGACTGCATAAGAAACAAGGAGTTGGCTCCATAGGATGTGTAGAGGGGGAATCCCTGCTTCTGTGAGGAAACTACCAATAGGAATAGTGCGAAAGGCACCAATAGCCACACACACCCCACAATGATGGACAGGGTCAAAGAGTTTCAAATTGGAAGGAGATGCTGAGCCATAAACCTGACTACCAAAATCTAGTCTGAACATGGCCAGAGCACGGTAAAGATGGCAAAGAGCGGAACAGTCTGCACCCCAAGATGTGTGGGCCAGGAGGCAGAGAGCATTAAACTTCCACATACACATAATCTTTAACTGGCAAATGTGGGGCAGCCATGTCAGCTTGTTATAAAAAATAAGGCCCAAGAAATGGGACTGTGCTACAACATCGAGGAGTTGGTCTCCTAAAAAAAGTTCTGGATCAGGGTGTACTGTGGGTCTACGACAAAAACGCATAACCCACATTGTGTGAGGAGAAAACTGGAAGCCATGGGTGGTGATCCACGCAGAGGTCCATCAGACGCTACCGAATGGGAACTGCACCAGGTGCAAAAATAGTCGATGTACAATGCCGAGGTAACCAGAGGCCTAACATAGGTTACAAGCCCATTGATGGCAATGAGGAAGAGTGTGACACTTAGCACAGAACCCTGTGGAATACCATTCTTCTGAATCTGAAGGGTGCTGAGTGAAGTGCCAACTCAAACCCTGAAAAGCCGGTGAGTTAAAAACTCATGGATAAAATTCAGAAGGGGACCATGCAAGCCCTAGTCATGGAGGGTAACTAAAATGTGACGGTGCCAAGCCATGTCATATGCCTTATGTAGGCCAAAGAAGACCGCAACAAGGTGTGGGTGGTGAGTAAAAGGCTGTCAGATGGCTGATTCCAATCAGAGTAAATGGTCAGTTGGAGATTGCCCTGCCCAAAAGCCACACTGATATGGGGACAAAAGGCCCCGAGATTAGAGTACCCAACATAATGTGAAGCTGGCCATCCTTTCGAGCAGTTTACAATGTACATTCATCAGGCTAATTGGGTTGCAGCTGTCGAGAGATTTTGGGTTTTTCCCAGGCATAAGGACACGGATAACTATACTGTATCTCCACTGTGACAGAAAAGTGCCCGTGAGCCAAATGTGGTTGAAGACCCTGAGGAGCTGTTGCCTCTGGGGAACATCCAAGTGCTTGAACATCTGGTTGTGGATGGAATCTGGGCCTAGGGCTGTGTCTTGTGAAAAGCCAAGAGCCTGCACCAAATCCCATTCAGTGAAGGGGGCATTATAGTGCTCAACATGGTGCAGGATGAAACAGGGGTTCTGTCCAACTCTGCATTTCTGCCAGAGAAAGGTTGGAGGGTAGGAAGAGGACAACGATGCCATTGCAAAGCGTGTTGTGAGGTTTTATGCAAGGACCAATGGATCAGTGATAGGTGAATTGGTTTAAAAGAGGGGGAGAGGGACCAACTTGCAAGGTCATCGGCCTCTCGTTCCGATTAAAATAATTCCACAAGGGTGGGAGTAAAATGATCGAGACGTACAAAACACGGCTGGAGAAAGGAGAAAACCACAAGAATGGCAGAAGGGCAACAAAGACTCAAATGGACAAAATTGGACAAGAAAACCACAGAGAGATGCAAGTCACATGTAGAAGAGATGAAAACAAGAGAGTAGATTACCATGGCTGGCTGACTATGAGAATAAAAAGGAGAAGCCAGCCACTCTGCAACCCATTAAAACCTCCACCCTAAAAGCATTAGGATGGAGGACACAGAGGAACAAAGGACATGCACTAAAACTTAAATCAAATGATAAAACCCACCCTCACGAATACAACTTAAAACTAAAGCTGCTGTTGAGGCATTGTCACCCAAAGGTAGGGTGCTGGGAATGTTACATGTCCTCCGCAGAGTGGCTAACAGTGGGCAGTCCAGCAAGAGGTGGATGACTGTCATTTGTGAGCACAGCGACGCCGAGGTGGGTCCTCACGACGGAGAAGGTAACCATGCATTAGCCACGTATCGCCAATGCACAGCTGGCAGAGGACAACTGATTCCCTGCGAGAGAACTGCATAGAAGACTTCCACACATTCGTAGTCTCCTTAATGACAAGCATTTTGTTGTGGGTACTGTTATGCCATTCCGTCTCCCAATGACGAAAAACCCTGTGGCGTAAGAGAGAATGCAGGTCAGTTTCGGAGATGCCCATTTCCTGAAGCGGTTTCCGTGTAGCCTGTTTGGCCAGCCTGTTGGAAAGTTCATTGCCTGGGATTCCGACGTGTCCTGGGGTCCACACAAACACCACCAAAAGACGGGACCATTCCAGGGCATAGATGGAGTCCTGAATAGGCGCTACCAAAGGATGGCAATGGTAGCAATGGTCGATAGTTAGTAGGTGCTCAAGGAGTCAGTACACAGGAGAAATGACTTGCCAGGGCACGAGTGGATGTACTCAAGAGCACGAGATATGGCCGCCAGCTCTGCAGTGAAAACATGTAGCCATCTGGCAAAGAGTGCTGCTCTATATGTCCTCCATGAACATATGGGAAGCCTACGTGACCATCAGCCATCGAGCCGTCTGTGTAAACCACTTCATGGCACAGGTACATGTCGAGAATCGAGAGGAAGTGATAGTGGAGAGCCGCAGGGTTAACGGAGTCCTAAGGACCTTTCACTTGGTCAGGTCCAGAAGCATCTATGGCTTAGGTGTACACAATGGAGATGTACGTGAATGGACCTCAAGCAGAGGTGGTAACAGGAGGGACGCCAGTTCAGACAAAAGGGACAGGATGCAAACCACAATGTTAAGCCATAACCTGGGCCACCGATGCGGGAGATGAACTGGTTGGGAGAAGGAGATGGTAATGCACAGGGGAACTACGAATGTGTGCAACATAACTGGTGAGCAGTTGTGCACGCCTAACCTTCAATGGAGGTACCCTGGTCTCCACCAGAACACTGGTCACCGGAATCATTCTAAAAGCTTCCACTGCTGGGTGAACAACACAGTGGTGCTCTGGGTCAAGCAAATGCAACGCTGATGGCGCTGCTGAACCATAAACCAGACTCCCATAGTCAAGGCGGGATTGAAAAAGGGTTCTGTAGAGCTGCAGCAGCGTAGAGCAATCTGCACCCCAGTTGGTGTTGCTCAGGCAGCGCAGTGAATTGAGGTGCTGCCAGCACTTCCTCTTAAGCTGATGAAGGTGAGGTAGCCAAGTCCATCAGACATCGGAAACCAGTCCTAAGAATCGATATGTCTCCACTATGATAAGTGAATTGTCATTAATTGTCAGGCCCCAGAGACCCCACATATACAATGTGGCAAGGATATGATGTCGCCAGGTCATGTCGTATGCTTTACATAAGTCAAAAACAACGGAAACCAGATGTTGTCTGGGAAACCCTGTTCATATAGTAGACTCGAGGGGGACAAGATTATCAGTGGTATAGCGACGCTGGTTGCAGCTGCCCTGACATGGAGCCATCAGGCCACATGACTCCAGGACCCAACCCAACTGCCGACACACCATACATTCCAACACCTTACAAAGAAAGTTGGTGAGGCTGATGGGCTGGTAGCTATCCACATCAAGCGGGTTTTGAGCACCGGAATGATGGTGCTCTCCCGCCATTGTGATGAAAAGACGCCATTGCACCAGATCCGGTTAAAGATCATGATGAGATGTCGCTTGTAGTCAGACGAGTGATATTTCATTATCTGACTGTGGATCCAATCCGGCACAGAAGCTGTGTTGGGGCAATGTGCAAGGGCACTGAGGAGCTTCCTCTCCATATATGGGGCATTATAGGGTTCACTATGGCGTGTAGTGAATGAGAGGACTTTCTTTTTCATCCATCATTTGAGGGTACAAAAGGCTGATGGGTAGTTCACTGACACAAAGACTCGAGCAAAGTACTCAGCAATCTCGTTTGCGTCGGTAGATAACACGCTAGTGATGTTAATGCCAGGGACACTTATTGGGGTCTGGTACCCAAAAAGGCATCTGATCTTCGTCCAGACTTGGGAAGGCGCCCAGTGGTCGACACATACCTCTGCCAGCACTCCTGTTTCCATCGTTTTATAAGCCGGCAAACACGGGCAAGAGCTGCTTGAAGGCTGTTATGTGCTCTAGGGAACGGTGCTGCTTATGTCGCTGTAGCGCTCGCCGCCACTCTTTAATTGCCTAAGCAAATTCAGGCGACCACCAAGGGACTGCCTTTCGCAGGAGGCTCCCTAAAGAACGTGGGATCACGTTCTCCGCCGCAGAAACGATCGTTGTAGTGACCTGCTAAACGACAACATTGATGGCATCATGTGAGGGAGATTCAGTGATGACAGCAGTGGTGAAGGTGTCCCAGTCTGCCTTGTTTAAAGCCCATCTTGGTAGGTGTCAGTGGGCACGACACCGGGGCAGTGACAGGAAGATGGGGAAGTGGTCACTACCATACAGGTCGTCATGTTCTCTACAGTGGGTAGATCGGAGAAGGCCAGGACTGCAAACCGAGAGATCAGTGGCCGAATATGTGCCACCTGAAATGTGAGGTAGAGTTGCGACAGTAAATTTTCGACCTCCCTACTTAGCCATAATGCATGGCGCTACCCCACAGGGGGTTATGCCCGGTAAAATCTCCCAAAAGTAGGAAAGATTTCGGGAGTTGATCAATCAGTGCAGCCAATATGTTCAGGAGTAGTGCACCATCTGGAGGAAGATATACATTGCAGACAGTTATTTCCTGTGTCGTCATTATTCTGACAGCCACAGCTTCAAGAGAGGTTTGAAGGGACACAGATTTACTACATATTGAGTTCAGGACATAGACGCAAATTCCACCTGACACTATATTATAGTTGCTATAGTTCCTGTAATATCCCTTATAGCCGCAGAGGGCAGGGGTCCGCATTGCTGGGAATCAGGTTGCCTGGAGGGCAATACAGAAAGCAGGTGTAAAGATTAACAGTTGCCGTAGCTCAGCCAGGTAGTGGAAGAAACCACCGCAATTCCACCGGAGGATGACGTCATCATGAGACTGAGAAGGCATGGAATATTCAATGAGGGAGTCTACGCCTCAGGGTCACCTGTTGCCACCAGATGAGGACCTGTGCGATCGACATCCATTGTGTCTGAGGCCCCAGCAAGACCTGAGTCCTCAGCGGATGCCAGAATCTCCACTTCACTTCATCCTCAGAGCTTGTAGGTAGTGGTTGCGTTGGTGCCACTGCAGTGCCTTGGTTCTTGAGGGTCTTTTTCTTTTTAGGTTTCTCTTGCTGCTCCTTAGGTTTGCCCAGCTGGGAGGGCTTCACTGATTCAGTCTCAGGGACTGAGGAGGACCATGAAGCCCTAATCAGCTATCTGTGGTTGCTTCAGTCTCTGGCAGGTGCCAGCATTGCCACTTGTAGGAACCTGGGAAGGGAGTGATCCAAGGGATCCCTTCATGGCGAGAGGAGCCGAAGCAGACTTACACTTCTCCAGATCAGAAGTGGGGACTGATGTTCCTCATGGTTGGGGGGTGGGGGGTGGGGGGGTGTTGCTCCTGAAGTAGGTCGTGCAGGAGCAACAGGAAGGGAAGTGGCCCCCACCATCAAGGGGACACTTGGGGTCTGACAGCTCTGAGAGCCAACTGTAAGCAGCGGAACAAAAGATGGTAGAACCAATGGTGAAGCAGCGGTGTAGGTTGATGTCATACTCACACGGTGTGGCCTCTCATATTTTCTCTTAGCCTCAGTGTAGGTCAGTCGGTCCAAAGTCTTGTATTTCATTATTTTTCTTTCTTTCTGGAGAATCCTGCAGTCTGGGGAGCAAGGCGAATGGTGCTCTCCACCGTTGACAAAGATGGGGGGTGGGGCAAAGGTAGTATTGGGAGGTGAAGGACATCCACAAGCCCGACAGGTGATGCTGGCTGGTTGGTTTAAAAGAGCAGGGGAAGGGACCAATCCGCTAGGCCATCGGTCCCTTGTTCCGAATAAAACAATGCCACAAAGGTGAGAATAAAACAAGCGAGACTGAAAACTTAAAACAGAGAGAAAGGAAACACCACAAAAACGACTGTAGGGCAACAAACTGTTAAATGGGCAAAATGGGAGGAGGACACCACAGAAACAGGTAGATGAGATTAAAGTGACAAAACAGATTACTATGGGTGGCTGACCATGAGAATAAAAAAGAGAATCCAGCCACTCTGCAACATATTAAAACCTCCACCCTAAAAGCACTAGGGTGGAGGACACGGAGAGACAAAGCACATGCGCTAAAACTTAGATCAAATGATAAAACCCACACTCACGAATAAAACATACAACTGTATCAGCCGATGAGGCGTTGTCAGATAAAAATTAGCGGGAACGAGTCCAGTAGCTGAAGATTACGTCGCAGGGCAGTCAAACTGGGACAGTGCACCAGAATATGGGCCACTGTCAACTGGGCACCACATCGACAGTGAGGTGGGTCTTCACGGTGCAGGAGGTAGCCATGGGTCGCCCAAGCATGGACAATGTGGAGCCGACAGAGAACCACAGAGTCCCTGCGAGAGGCCTGTATGGAGGACTGCCACACATTCGTAGTCTCCTTAATGGCATGCAGTTTGTTGTGCGTACTGTTATGCCATTCCGTCTCTCAAAGCAAAAAAACCTGGCGGCATAAAAATGAACACAGGTCAATTATTGGAATGTCGATCTCCATAAGCAGTTTCTGTGTAGCCTTTTTTGGCCAGCCTGTCAGCAACTTCATTGCCTGGGATTCCGATGTGTCCTGGGGTCCACACAAACACCACTGAAACCGGACAGTTCAAGGGCATCGATGGACTCCTGGATGGTCGCTACCAAAGGATGACAACGGTAACACTGGTCAATAGCTTGTAGGTTGCTCAAGGAGTCAGCACACAGAAGAAATGACTCCCTAGGGCATGAACAGATGTGCTTAAGAGCACGAGCTATAGCCACCAGCCCTGCAGTGAAAATACTGCAGCCATCGGGCAAGGAATGCTGTTCAATATGTCCTCCACGGACATACACGAAGCTGATGTGACCATCAGCCATCGAACTGTCGGTGTTAACCACTTCATGGTCTCGGTACATGTCAAGAATCGAGACGAACTGACAGCGGAGAGCTCTGGGGTGAACTGAGTCCTTTGGGCCATGTGAAAGGTCCAGGTGAAGCAGCGGTCTACTTGTACACCATGGACGTGTATGCAAATGGACCTCGAGTATAGGTGGTAAAGGCAATGACTCCAGTTCAGGTTGAAGGGATTGGACACTGTAATGCCACAACGAAGCATAGCCAAGGCGCAGCAGTTGAATAAGTGAACGCTCATGTCATCTGTTGGATAGTTGCGCAAACAAAAGCACGGGTGCTTCCGCCTGGCGGCAGTCAAATGAAATAGCACTACGAATAAGACAGTATCTGAATAGTGCTGCACTCAGACGACGAAATAAAGAAGCATTAAACTAGGATAATATTATTACATATAGTAAAAATATTAATTTAATATTAGTTTAAAATTATATATAATGAGTAATTGAATATGGTAATGTTATGGTGTGTCCATTTGTAAATAGAGAACTTGGCATAGAATAAATTAATGTTTAAATGTGAGGGAAAACCCCGAGAATGCGGACAATGCAGGTTGGCGCGTGAATTTGGCAGTCGAGAGGGATGTGTTCAGGAACTGTTCAGATGCAGAACAGCAATTAAGCGGCGCGAAAGTGCCGGTTTAAGTACGGTACGGTAACGTTGCTTATAGACAGTTAAAAGAGAGCTTACAACAAACACGAACTGGATTTATGGTGTGTCAGCAAGTCAAATGGACAATAAAGCTTGCAGGATGCAACATTTCGACGGAAACGGCTTGTGAGTGATATAGTTGCTGTTCCCGCTCAAAAAGCACATGGCACGCCTTGTGGAAGTCTGCGTAATTTACGACGGACTGCAGCGACCAGCAGCAAGGTATGAAGTGACCAGTGTCTGCAGCTAATGTTGCAATGTGATCTTACTACCATATGAGATCCATTGATGAGTTCACGCCAGCACAAGCAACGAACTAGTAGTTATCGTACGGCAGTGTTTTTATGAACAGTGCACTTTATAGCGCCGCTGTAACAAGTACATTTATCCGTAGCGAACCAGTTTATGTATTTATCAAGTCAAGTTCTCTACAGTGTAATGTCTGAGTGAAATATTAAGTTTGTGATTCAAAGTGCATTCCACGAGTGTCATCAATTATTTACAGAAAATAGCCCATTATTATTCCAAATCCATCACTCTGTGTGCAGCAATACCAGCAAAAAGGCTATATTACGTGAGTATCGGCGTATTAATGCAACAAGAGGATATAATGGGAGTTCAGGCCGAAAATTTCCAACAAACGCCATATTATACAACTGACAGAAGACGCCAGGTACTGTGCCACATTAATTACAGTTCAACTCGATGTGGTGGCTTTTCAGTACATTATCAATGCAAAAACTCATTCAGTTTCATTAAAACAAAATGATTCTAAAGTAATGTTTTTAACATCTCTAGTAACCATCAGTTCTATAGTGTTCATTGATTATTCAATTAAAGAATTTAAAGCCACCACAGTACTCATTGTACCTTCAGTACAATGCAAATTCAGTAACATTAAAATCATTACTGACAGTTGGTGTAGATCAATCTAACTTACAGCAAGTTCAAGTGTTTATCATATGTGTTTGTGTATTGTGTTACGTAAATGATGTTCGCCTGCTAGGCGTGATTAACGTATACCAGTTAGTGCATTCTGTTCAGTCACTTCAAAGAGGTTATTTTTGTTAAAGAAAATCAAAATTCATTTAACATTCGATTTCTTGTACGCCATCGCCAATATTTATTCAGTAATTCCGTGTAGTAATCTGAACTACATAGCAAAGCTATTCAGGCTTATTACACGCGATAGCTGCTTTCCAGACGTCCGATGCCGCATGGTCTAAAAAATATTACAGTACATTCGGGTAGTGGCATCGCAACACAAACTGCAATTGTAAGCCCTGACCTGGGCCGTCGATGCAGGAGATGAACTGCCGTGGATGGCAAAAGAAGATGTTAATCTGATGCACAGGAGAACTACAAACATGTGGAACATAACTGGTGAGCAGTTGTGCACGCCTGACCTGCTATGGAGGGACTCCATCCTCCGCCAGGACGCTGGTCACCAGACTCGTCCTATAAGCTTCTGACGCTAATTGAATGCCACAGTGGTGCTCTGGGTCAAGTAAACGCAATGCTGAGGGTGCTGCCGAACCATAAACCAGACTGCCACAGTCAAGGCGGGATTGATCAAGGGCTCTGTAGAGCTGCAGCAGCATAGAGGAATCTGCAGCCCAGTTGGCGTCGCTAAGGCAGCAGAGGGCATTGAGGTGCTGAAAGCACTTCCGCTTAAGCTGACGAAGGTGAGGTAGCCGTGTCAATTGGGCGTCGAAAGCCAGTCCTAAAAATCTATATGACTCCACTACAGTGAGGGGATCGTCATTTAGGTAAAGTGCTGGTTCCAGATGAATGGACAACAACAACACTGACAGAAGTGCATAACACACGACTTTTCAGCCGAAAACTGGAAACCGTTGGCTAGAGCCAATGACTACACCTTGTGGATGGATCCCTGTGGGCGTCGCTCAGCAACACTGCTACTAATGGAAAAGTACGAAATACAGAAGTCGTCTGCATACAGAGAGGGTAAGATGGACGGCCCTATAGCTGCTGCTAGACCATTAATGGCCACTAAAAATAGACAGACACTCAATACAGAGCGCTGCAGGTTCCCATTCGCCTGGATATGGGGACAACTATGGGAAGCACTAACTTGGACATGGTATGTAAGAAGCGACAGGAAACTCTGGATAAAAATCGAGAGTGCGTCTCAGAGACCCCACTCATATAATGTGGCAAGGATATGATGTCACCAGGTGGTGTCATTCGCTATTCGTAAATCAAAAAAAGACGGCAACAAGGTACTGGCGTCTGCAAAAGACTGTTCGAATGGCGGACTCGAGGGACACAAAATTATCAGTGGTAGAGTAACCCAGGCAGAAACAGCACTGGCATGGAGCCATTAGGCCACCTGACTCCTGGACCCAACCCAACCCAACCCAACTGCTGACACACCATACACAGGAGCTGTGTCAGGGCAATGTGCAAGGGCACTGAGGAGCTCCCACTCTGTAAATGGGGCGTTATAGGATTCACTGTGGCGTGTAGTGAATGAGATGACTTTCCCTTCCAGCTGACGTTCAGAGTGCGTTAGGCTGGGGGATAGTTCTCCAATGCAGAGGCTCGAGCAAAGTGCTTAGAAAAGTTCTTGGCAATCACGTTTGCGTCAGTAGATAACATGCCATTTATGTTAACACCGGGAACACCTGTGGGGTCTGGCACCCGAAAAGATGTTTGATCTTGGCCCAGACTTGGGAAAGTGACGTATGGCACCGAATACGTATCTCTCCCATCAGTCCTGCTTCTGTCGTTTAATAAGTTGGCAAATGTGGGCATGGAGCTGTTTAAAGGCTATGAGGTGCTGCAGAGAAGGCTGCCGCTGTAGAGCTTGCCGATGCTCATTAATTGCTTCAGTGACTACTGGCGACCATCAATGGACTGACTTACTCCGGGGGCACCCTAAAGAGCGAGGGATCGTGTTTTCTGCCGCAGAAACTATTGTTGTATTCACCTGCTCAACCATCACATCGATGTTACCATTTGGGGCAGATTCAACCATGACAGCAGAGGTGATTTTCCCCAGTTTGCCTTCTTTAAAGCCCATCTGGGCAGGTGTCTGTGGGCCTGATGCCAAGGCAGTGACAGGAAGATGGGTTAGTAGTCACTACCACACAGGTCGTCATGTGCTCTCCAGTGGATAGATGGGAGAAATTCTGGGCTGAAAATTGATAAATCAATGGCCGAGCCACTACCTTGAGCCACACTGAAATGTGTGGTAGCCCCAGTATTTAGGAGGCAGAGGTCGAACTGAGACAGTAAAGTTTTGACACTTCTGCCTCGGCCACTAAGTACGGTGCCACCCCACAAGGGGTTATGGGCGTTAAAATCTCCCGAAATTAGGAAAGGTTTACGGAGTTGATCAATCAGTACAGCTAATAGACTCAAGGGTACTGCACCATCTGGAGGAAGATATACATTGTGCACAATTATGTCCTGTGTCGTCCTTAGTCTGACAGCCACAGCTTCACGGGGGGTTTGAAGGGGCAGAGGTTCACTACAAACTGAGGTTAGGACATATATGCAAACTCTACCTGACACTCAATTATAGTCGCTACAGTTCCTGTAATATCCCTTATAGCCGCAGAGGGCAGGGGTTCGCATTTCCAGGAACCACATTTCCTAGAGGGCAATGCAGATAGCAGGGGTAAAGCTTGACAGTTGCCGTAGCTCAGCCAGGTGGTGGAAGAAACCACCCCAATTCCACTGGATGATGACATCATGAGACTGGGAAGGCATGGACCATTCAGTGAGGCAGTTTACACCTCAGGTTCACCTGCTGTCACCGACTTATTGCCTGAGCAGTCTATATCCATTGTGTCTGAGGGTCTGGTGACATCTAGAACCTCAATGGATGCCAGAATCGCCACCCCATCCTCAGAAGCAGAGCTTGTAGGTAGCAGTGGTGTGGGTGCCACCGCAATTTCCTTGGTCTTAGGGGTCTTCTTTTTGGATTTATCTCCCTGCTTCTTGGGTTTCCCTGGCTGGAAGGATTCACTGGCTGTCTCCGGGACAGAGTATGAGCATGAAGCCCTACATCCAGTTGCTTTTGAGCTCTTCAGCCACTGGCGTGTCTTATTTTCCACTAGCAGAAACCTGGAAAGGGAGTGACCCAAGGGACCCCTTCCTAGGGAAAGAAGCCAAAAAAGACTTGCACTTCTCCAGCTTAGAAGCGGGGATGGACATCCCCAATAGTTGGGGGGAACGATGTCATATGCACAGGATACAGGTGTTCAAATTTTCTCTTAGCCTCAGTGTAGGTCAGTCCGTTCAGGGTCTTGTACTCCTTGATTTTCCTTTCTTTCTGGAGTATCCTGCAGTCTGTCAAGCAAGGCGAATGATGCTCTCTGCAGCTGACACAGATGGTAGGTGGTTCAACAACAAAGTTAGGAAACTACTGCGAAATCAAAGAGAGCTTCACTCCAAGTTTAACCGCAGCCAAAGCCTCTCAGACAAACAGAAGCTAAACGATGTCAAAGTTAGCGTAAGGAGGGCTATGCGTGAAGTGTTCAGTGAATTCGAAAGTAAAATTCTATGTACCGACTTGACAGAAAATCCTAGGAAGTTCTGGTCTTATGTTAAATCAGTAAGTGGCTCGAAACAGCATATCCAGACACTCCGGGATGACGATGGCATTGAAACAGAGGATGACACATGTAAAGCTGAATAACTAAACACCTTTTTCCAAAGCTGTTTCACAGAGGAAGACCGCACTGCAGTTCCTTCTCTAAATCCTCGCACAAACGAAAAAATGGCTGACATCAAAATAAGTGTCCAAGGAATAGAAAAGCAACTGGAATCACTCAACAGAGGAAAGTCCACTGGACCTGACGGGATACCAATTCGATTCTGCACAGAGCATGCGAAAGAACTTGCCCCCCTTCTAACAGCCGTGTACCGCAAGTCTCTAGAGGAACGGAAGGTTCCAAATGATTGGAAAAGAGCACAGGTAGTCGCAGTCTTCAAGAAGGGTCGTCGAGCAGATGCGCAAAACTATAGACCTATATCTCTGACGTCTATCTGTTGTAGAATTTTAGAGCATGTTTTTTGCTCGCGTATCCTGTCATTTTTGGAAACCCAGAATCTACTCTGTAGGAATCAACATGGATTCCGGAAACAGCGATCGTGTGAGACCCAACTCGCTTTATTTGTTCATGAGACCCAGAAAATATTAGATACAGGCTCCCAGGTAGATGCTATTTTCCTTGACTTCCAGAAGGCGTTCAATACAGTTCCGCACTGTCGCCTGATAAACAAAGGAAGAGCCTACAGAATATCAGACCAGCTGTGTAGCTGGATCGAAGAGTTTTTAGCAACCAGAACACAGCATGTTGCTATCAATGGAGAGACGTCTACAGACGTTAAAGTAACCTCTGACGTGCCACAGGGGAGTGTTATGGGACCATTGCTTTTCACAATATATATAAATGACCTAGTAGATAGTGTCGGAAGTTCCATGCAGCTTTTCGCGGATGATGCTGTAATATACAGACAAGTTGCAGCATTAGAAAATTGTAGTGAAATCCAGGAAGATCTGCAATGGATAGGCACTTGGTGCAGGAAGTGGCAACTGAACCTTAACATAGACAAATGTAATGTACTGCAAATACATAGAAAGAATGATCCTTTATTGTATGGTTATATGATAGCGGAACAAACACTGGTAGCAGTTACTTCTGTAAAATATCTGGGAGTATGCGTGCGGAACGATTTGAAGTGGAATGATCATATAAAATTAATTGTTGTTAAGGCGGGTACCAGGTTGAGGTTCATTGGAAGAGTCCTTAGAAAATATAGTCCATCAACAAAGGAGATGGCTTACAAAACACTTGTTCGACCTATACTTGAGTATTGCTAATCAGTGTGGGATCCGTATCAGATCGGGGTGACGGAGGAGATAGAGAAGATCCAAAGAAGAGTGGTGCATTTCGTCACAGGGTTATTTGGTAACCGTGATAGCGTTACGGAGATGTTTAGCAAACAGAAGTGGCAGACTCTGCAAGAGAGGTGCTCTGCATCGCGGCGTAGCTTGCTCGCCAGGATTCGAGAGGGTGCGTTTCTGGATGAGGTATCCAATATATTGCTTCCCCCCTACTTATACCTCCCGAGGAGATCTCGAATGTAAAATTAGAGAGATTCGAACGTGCATGGAGGCTTTCCGGCAGTCGTTCTTCCCGTGAACCATACGCGACTGGAACAGAAAAGGGAGGTAATGACAGTGGCACGTAAAGTGCCCTCCGCCACACACCGTTGGGTGGCTTGCGCAGTATAAATGTATATGTAGATGTAGTACTGGGATGTGATGGGCGTCCGCAATCTCGACATGTGACACTGGAAGTACAGCGGGAAGACATATGGCCAAACTTCCAGCACTTAAAGCCCCGCATCAGGGGAGGGATATAGGACTTTACATCACAGCAGTAGACCATCACCTTGACCTCCTCGGGCAATGTATCACACTCAAAGGGCTAGATGAAGGCACCAGTGGCAACCTGATTGTCCCTTGGACCCCGGTGGACACGCCGGACGAAATGTACACCTCATTGTTCTACACTGGCGCGCTGCATCAGACTGCTAAAGAAGGTCGCTGTGAAATATGATACCCTGGACCATATTTAAGCTCTTATGGGGCGTGATGGTTACACAAACATCCCCCAGCTTGTCACAAGCCAGTACACCCGTGACTGGGCAGAGGATGGCGTTTTGATCAAGACTGGCCCAGATCTCATTTTGGACAATCCCTCCACCTCCCCAAACTTGTCCTCTAACTGCTCAACAAAAAACTGAGGCTTCATCATCATGAAAGATTCCCCATCAGCTCTCGAACATACAAGGTATCAGGGCGAATAAGATTCGCTGCCATCCTTAACCTGACATTCCTCCCATGGTGTGGCCAGGGAGGGGAACAATTTGGAGTCATACTTCTGTGCGTTGAATTGAGCTCGTGAACGCTTAGAGACTGCTGGTATTTTACCACCAGCAAGGGATGATGGACTAAGCTTCATCGCGTGTCTCTCGCCCTGATGCCACCCACTCTGACCAGGGGCCCTCCCCACCGGTGCCACCCAGCTGCAGTAAAGGCCATCTGGCAGGATGGCCATTGCCGGGAGTCCCGATGCCCCTGGGGGGATGGGCATCTACCCCTTGACATATGTGGGGAGTTAACGGTGGAGCCATCAGCAGAGCAATCCCTGTTTGGTCAGGGGGCTACAACCAACAGGGTACATGGCGGCCTCACCACAATTGGCTCGCTCTTCGGGAAAATTTTGAAGAAGGGAGGTCGGACCCTACAGGGGATCATCACATAAAGGCCAAAATGTGTGAAACTCCTTTTAGTCCGACTCTTAGGACAGGCAGGAATACCTCAGGCCTATTCTTGTCCTCGGACCTGCAGGTGGAGACAAGGATGGGGAGACATCCGTAAATGTCAAACTCAGGTTGTAAGGGAGGAGATGACACCTCCAGGGGCACCTCGTCTTGGGATTTATGTTTCTTCTTCTTCTCTTCCTGAGGTGCAGGAGGGCAGGTTACAGAGGGAGTACATGCTTCTGCAAGATCTGGAACCTAAAGAGAGTGGGCGATCTTGCGGAGCATAGATGGTGGGCCTTGTGACCAAGTGGTGCTGAGGAGAGGGAGCCCAATCACCAGCAGATGCTGAAGAAAGGGGGCACTTCTTCGGCTGGGGAGTGGGAGTGGCTCACTGATGGGAGGTCGTGGGAACTACAAGAGAGGGGGAAGGGAGAGAGGGACAAGGCTGGGTTAAGGACAAGAGAGGCAAAAGTTGAAGACAGTGATACTGATGGAGTCTCTCATACTTTTGGCAAGCCTCAGCAGACGACAGGCAATCCAGGGACTTGTAGTCTTGGATCTTCTTTTCTCTCTTGTAAGCCGGGCAATCCAGCCAGCAATGGGAGTGGCAGTCAGCACAACTGACACACACAGGTTGCAGAGCACAGGGGCTTCCCTCATAGAGTGGGTGTCCAGAGTCACCACACAAAGGGTCTGCCGTACAGTGGGAAGACATAAGCCCCAAACACAAGCACCAAAAGCACTGCATAGGACGGACATATGGCTTCACGTCACATCTGTAGCATAACCTTGACCACCTCTGGGAGAGAATCCCCCTCGAAAGCCAAAAAGAAGGTGCCAGGATCGGTGCAGTTGTCTTTGCGACCCTTTGCACATGTCGAACCAAATGAACACCATGCCGCTCCAGATTAGCCCGCAGTTCCTCATCAGTTTGCAGGACGAGGTCCCTATGAAAAATTACTCCCTGAACCATATTCAGAGATTGGTGAGGAGTGATGGACACTGGAACATTGCCAAGATGATCATAGGCATGAAGAGCTGCGGATTGGGTGGCAGAAGAAGTTTGATCAACAGGGAGCCTGACCTCATCTTACTAAGAGACTCCACTTCACCAAACTTGTCCTCTATATTTTCCACAAAAAACAATGGCTTTGTTGCAGTGAATGTGCCCCATCTGCCCTAGTACAGATGAGGTAATGGGAAAGGGTTTCACCCCAAGACGGCAAGCCTGGCCCTCCTCCCATAGCGTAGCCAGGGAAGGGAAGGCAAGGTTGGCAGCATTCAATGATCCTTCATCATTCGAAGAGATGGCCATTTGAAAACGGTCCGATTTTTGCAGCTTGATACGCTTCATGCGCCAAGCATCCACCCTGATACCACCCACTCCAACCATGGGCTCTCCCCATGGGCTCCACCCAGCCACAGCAAGAGCTGTCTGGCACGGTGGCCGTTGCTGGGAGTTCCGATGCTACAAGAAGATAAGCAACCACTACTTGGCATACATGGGGAGGGAACAGCTCAGGTACCACTTGATCCCTATGTTGTCAGGGGGCTCAACCATACGGGTACATTGGCCCCACCACACGGACTAGCTGCATGTGTTGTTGACCTAGCATGGTGGAGGGAGCTACAGTGGGGAAGGGAGACAAGAATGAAGGGTGGAGAGGAATTCCACACCGCAGATGCTAGGGAGGGATTTCTCCCCCATATGGCTCACACTAAAAACAGGATATTTTGAAGTGGAGGTCAAACCTCAAGGGGAGACCTAAATGCCAAAAAAGATGAAAGAACACGCAAAAGGAACAAAATTGCAACCAATACAGGAAACCCGTGGATAGCCAGGTCAATATAAATCGTAACATGAGGGGGAGAGGGGGGGGGGAGGAGGTGGCAATGGGGAAGGATCAAGGATAGAGAGGGAGGGGACGGGGTGAGGGAAATGCAGCCACAGAATGAAGAATGGGCTGCAATAGCTCGGGGCCCCGTGTGCGCCACGTATGACTCACAAAAGAAGTGAGCCCTCAGGGGAGGGGGGGGGGGGGGGGGGGGGGGGGGGGGGGGAGCTGATGCCTGGAGGAGTGTACATCCTCCCCTTATTCTGCATGCTAACCCACTCACCCTCAGCATAGAATCAGATGTCAGAAATCTGAAGCTTTTAGGCCTGCATCCCCAAATGTCTAGACAGACCCAGCATCCTTTGCCATCAAACAATACTGTTAACTAAGTTGTTTGACACACGTGAGATGACCATCACCTTATCAAAATTTATCAACAGTACATTGCAGTAACAATATTACAGCCAGAAGCAGACAATACCGTCTTTTAACAATGTATTATGTCTGCAGAATTGTAGGTGACGAAAAGGACTGAAAATACTGTGGTGAAATAGCAGCCAAAGCTTCATTCTCTAATCTTTCACTAATTAATTCATTTTAGTATGCAGAATAATTTTAAAAGCAGGAAAAACATGAGTGTCCATTAGGAATTCTTATTTTAATTCTTCACACAATGAACAAGATAAATTTTTTATACTGTGATAAACGATATGATGTAAATAAAACAGACAACTAATCTATTAATTACTTGATGCTCATAGGGGTAATAACACTAAGGAGATTTATAAAGTATTTCATTTCCAATTATTTGAATATTTAAGGATTAATTAGCTCCAGATGTTAAGAGAAACTATGATATAAAACAGAAAATATACGTCCTTGTTCCCCACAAATAAAAATGATAACAGAGAGAGAGAGAGAGAGAGAGAGAGAGAGAGAGAGAGAGAGAGAGAGAGAGAGAAGACAAAAGTAGTGGGAATAGAAGGAACATGAAAAATGACCATTAGTGTACCCTACTGTATGAAGGTTGAAACTTAAATTGTGGCAACTATTTATTCACAACCGATACAAAAGAGTTACATGTTTGCACCTGTTACTGTCCTTCAAAGTAGTCACCAACGTTGTGTAGAACACATTGCCAGCTATGTGGAAGGCACACTATACTGTTAGCAGAGCCCATTCTGTTGATGGTGCGAATGGAGCAGTCTACTGCCTGTCGAATCTCTGGAACAGTTCTGAAGTGAATACCACAAAGTGGTTCCTTCATCTTCAAAATCAAATCAAAGTCACAAGGACTTAAGTCTGGGGAGTATGGTGGATGGTACTGTACTTCCCAGTCCCATCGACCGAACAGAGCAGCCACAGCTTGTGCTGCACGCGCCCGCACATTGTTGTGCAAAATGATGCGTAGGTTGCACAGAAAGTGTCGCAGCTTCTTTCACAAAGCTGGTCGCAGGTGATGTTCCATAACTAACAGTAATACTGTGCACTGACAATCTGCCATGAGGAATATAATGCGTTAGGATAACGCCATCACAGTTGTACACGAGAATCAAAATAACTTTCACCATACTGGGGCTCTGGCGCACTTTCAACTTTTGCGGCAACCCATAATGACACCATTCGTCGGATTGACGTTTCAGTTTTGGCTTTTACGGTGTGGCCCATGTCTCATCCAGAGTTACGAAACGGCGTAGAAAGCCTCTCCTTAGCACACATAGCGCTCCAAGTGTGTCTGAGCAGTGTCGTAATGCATCAATTTCTGCATTTCTGTCAACACATACGCAACCCATCATGATGCAATTTTTCGCATGCCCAGACATTCCTTCAGGATGTGAAGCACAGTCATACGCACTAATTTGGTTTCCTGGGTGAGCTCACGAATCGTATGGTGTCGATCACTGTCCACTAATGCGGCAACAGCATGCCCGTCTTCTTCAGACACACTAGGATGACCTGCCTGATGCATGTCTTCCATAGTTTGCTGACCTTTGTTGAAGGCTTTTACCGAAGGTGTCACTGTTCTGTAAGGCAATGCCGATTCCCCACACAGCTCTTGAAGACCTTGATGACATTGTCGTGCTGTACGATCTCTGGCACATTCAATCTTGATCCAACTCCGTTGATCCCGTTTAGAAAACAGTGACACCAATACATTAGACTGCTTGCTCACAAGTGATTGTGTTTCCTTCGTTTGTGCGCACACTGGTGACGTGGGACAGGTGAGTTCATTTGCTCAGAGTTGAGGTAGGTATGTCAACAATTTGTGCTATCAGTGACAATAGTAGATTCCATTGCATAGTGTCTCCACAGCAGTGTTGCCACTATTTACGTTCCAACATACGTATGTTAATTGTCCCATTCTGAAGTATATATTGGAAACTTCAGTTACTGAGGAGTCTATTGAATCGATGACAATTCTCCACAAATATTTCACTCGTGTTTTCCTTCATACAGACAATTTTTTGTGAATCTTCAGTATGGCATACACACTTAATCCAGTCTTCCACTGTAACAGTATCAACGGCTTCCTTTTTACAAAAATGTTTCATATCTTTGAATATGTAGTTTCAGGAGATAACTGTTTTTCACTTGGGTCCATGTGCTTTTTCTTGGCAGAGGAAAGGGAAGGGAGAAGCCTCACAAACTTTTAGTGTATTTCTACTGCTGAGCAGTCTAATTCAAACTGTTATAAAAGTGCTTGTGGCAACTGACTTCCTCCAACATATCTGCTTTCATATAGCAGCACAAATGTACAATTTTATCTCTCTTTTAGCCTCTGATCAATTTCTACCTTTATTGTGTCTTAATCAGGAATTTTATCTATTTCTAATAGTAACACATTACCCACAACAATTTCACAACTCTTCTATAAACACATAATAAATCAAACACCATTATTTAAACTCATCGTTATTCATCTGCTCATCACTGCATTAGCTTTACACTTTTGATGAAGTCATTTTCTGATAACCCTACATGATATATAAAAAGTCTGTTTCCTTCATAAAACAGCTACTGCAAATTGCCTCAGCCCATAGAATTCTGTCAAATGTACTTTCTTATATGATTTGAACTGAGGCAGGTCTCTTCAATGTAAATGATAGGATAACAATGATTTCTTTCTGATGATTTGTCAGCAACATCTTCCTTACTCAGCAGTTACAATATTGGATATCTCCGTCAGAATCCACCTTCCATTTTCTGTGTGTGTGTATTCCAAGATTTCAGAATTCTACTTGTGTCCACCTGTGGAATTAATCCAGTTGAGTGAGACATGTACCCCATTTCATTCAAATCATTGACAGTTGTTATTTCACAAAACTTCCAAAAAGCAAACATTGATTCGTTCCAACAAAATTACAAACTGTGCCACTGGTAACACGAATGAAACAGTGTTTCCACACACAAAAAAATCTACAAAAACTATTTGTATGGTAGTATTTGGTCCTTACAATGCTACCTGGATGGCAGCTATGGAATGATGATTGAGCAAATTCTTCTCGGTGGCTGTTACAAATGAAGGGGAGACAATGGTTTAAAATCCTGACACTCCCCTCTGAAATGCCAGTTTTGTAAATTCAAAGTACTATACCAAACACAAAATGAAATCACTCATCAATTTCCAAACCCAGGCAATCTGAATCCTGCTGTGGACTATCAGTAGGATCCAGTCACTTGATTTAGGCCCCCACAGTGAAAGTCACATTGCACACAATATAGTTGGTCATACCCCAAGAGGATTACTGATATAATTAAACCATTGGTCATACCCCAAGAGTGCTATTAATGTAATTAAACCATTATCACACTGGGCTGCTACTTTTTCAGAGGGGTTCAAAATTCAGGTACTATATAGCATATTTATGATAATTGAAATTCACTGGTAGAAGTAAACAAACATACAAAATTAACTTACCTGGAAAAGAATGATTCACCAAGATTAATAAAATCACCCAGACTTTCACTCTCTCTCTCTCTCTCTTTTAGGTTGTGCGTGCGCACACGCACACACACACACACACACACACACACACACACACACAATCAATGAACTGAGGGAAGAAAGGAAAAGGAGAGTTCAATGGTAAATGCAAGGGGGTAGGTGTGGCGAGTGGTGAGGGATTTAGAAGAGTACGTGGGGAATCCTCAGGGGGCAGAATGTAACATGGGTAGTGCTAGGGTCCAGACAGACAAAATGTAAAGTACGATAGAAGCCGTGATTGTTCACTGCCTGCAATGGGCACTCAGCAGCACATGTAATTCACTTCTTTAAATAGCCGAATTCCACAGTTTATGATGTTGTGGCAAAATATTTAGCTTCAAAACTGGTGAATAAGATTTAAGTGTGCCATTGTGAGGACAAGCTATTTGAAAGATTTGATTGTGAAATGCCCTATAGTTGGTAAAAGAATTCAATTACTGATTTAGGGAGGCAATCACTGGTGAAGATTATTGGCATAAGCAAAACTGCTACACAGAGAATGGCCTAAAAGGATCTTACACAAACAAGGTAAGATAAATACTCTCCAGAACTGCAGCAAAGCGGGTTAGTAACTGACACTCATTCTTGAGTTTAATGAAAAACAATGCTGTGCAGCAAATCAGATTCTTTTCTGACAAGAACATTTATATACAAGATCAAAAATCAACCAGAAATATGATTTCTGGTTCCCACATTCCAGACCACTTCCCGCTATTGCTAGAACAAAATTTCCCACTACTCTTCATGTGCAATATGTTATTTTGTGTCCAGTGAGGAACAATCCATAGCCTCTCATTTTCTGAAACAGGAAAACTGTCACAAAATAAGCTTATTTGAAAATAATTTCAGATACTGTGAAGTTGTGGATGGAACAATGGCGTCTTAGAATTCCTCATATTTTTCAGCAGTATGGTACACTGGTCAACATGAGCAGTCAGATACAAAACTGTATGTCAGATAGTTTTGATGTTTTGGTCTAGAGAATTCTAGCCTCCTAACAGCCCTGATTTAAATTCTCTAAATTAATATGTATGGAGTGTAGTTTTAAGGTCTCCAACAAATCTCTACATCCCTATGTGACGCCATTAAGGCAGCACTCACTGACACAGAAAGTAAAGCCTGTAGCAGTCAATCATGACCAGACTTCTGATCTAACTGCAGATACAGTGCAGCCTTTCGTTCACAGTGGCTCTGGTAGCAAAAGGTTGGTAAGCCAATCATCCTGGCCACCTTCAACACCCAGGAAAGAGCCCAGGTTTGCAATCTAATAGCAGGCTAAGTGGACCTCGGGCCATCCTGCAGGAACTAGAACACAGAAAAACCTCACTTCGACCTGAGATGGAGCCCAAGACCTCCAGGTTGAGAGAGTAGTGCTCTAACCACTAGACCACCTCAGCCACTATTCAGTGACAAACAGATATATTACGAGAGCTAGTAAAATGAAAGCCAAACACCTGTCACAACACGACCATGGAACGGTCCCATTAAAAAGTAATCACCATATGCATTACGACATTTTTCCCATTGTGGGACAATACGATCAATTCTAGTTTCATAGAAAGAGTTCGGCCGCTGACGGATCAACAACCACACCTACTCTTGCAGTTTCTCGTCCTAATGTTTTTCTTCATGTTGCCAAAGATGTGAAAAACCCACAGTGAAAGATCTAGGCTGTAAGGAGGATGTTGCACTATTTCCCAACTACATCACTGAAGCATAGCCTTTGTCCAATTGGCAGTATGGGGGCAGGTATTATCATGCAACAAAATTATTGCAGCCAACAGCATTTTGAAAGACAGAGGGCAAACAGCAATATTAACAGTGGAAACATCCCACATCTCTCCCAACTAAGAAATCCAAAGCTGTTCACACAAGTTCTGGTATGATCATTATAGCTTTCTTCTTCAACTGCAGGAGCCCCTCAGTTCATCGAGTTACTCAAGCGTGGAACCACAATCAACACGCAGTGCTATGGAGACATTTTGCAGAAACTGTGATGCACCATAAAGTCAAAGATCCAGGAATGCTTTTGGACAGAACCGTCCTACACAATAATGTCGATCCCCATGCTGCAAATTAAACAAATGCTACATTTCAGCAATTCAGTTGGGAAGCGCTGCAACATTCTCTGTACAGCTTGGATCTTTCACTGTGCAACTTTTACATCTTTGGCAATATGAAGAAAGAGAAAAATGTACATCAGTTTCAGTCAGACAAAGTGCAAGGGTAGGTGCAGTTGTGAATCCATCAGAGGCCAATTGCTCGTCTCGTCACCCAGTATGATAAATGTCTTAATACATGAGCTGATTACTTTTGAATGTAAAGGGGGA
Organism: Schistocerca serialis cubense; assembly: GCF_023864345.2. Classification (NCBI taxonomy): domain Eukaryota; kingdom Metazoa; phylum Arthropoda; class Insecta; order Orthoptera; family Acrididae; genus Schistocerca; species Schistocerca serialis. The sequence goes on along the minus strand of NC_064641.1, from coordinate 770,961,200 downwards.
CTCACTGAATGATTGTGCTCTATTGAAGTTGTCCACATAAAGTGTGAAAGGATATTACATAACATTTCATGAATAAAATTTTGTTTAAAGAAACTTAAAATTTGTCCAGATTTTGTTCTCTCCTCCAATCATCGCACTCTTATTCACCCAGTCACACACCTTTTTTCCTCTTATTTCCAACCTCCAAACTAACTACACACACGGAATCAGAATCACATTCAGTTATATGCATTCTGACCACGTCCACTACTCAAAGTGCACATTATGCTCAATATGTGGTCAAAGTAAACTTTCACAGAGAATAATTTATAACAAGTTCACTGATTAATGACACAAACATACAGCATTTTCCGGTATATTACACTAAATTTATTTTGACGATATTTATCTGCAATGCCTTTCATATTACATACTGTTACATTGATATCTACACGATCAAGTGCATTTAATATGATTTGTTCAACTGCTGATAGCAATCTCTGGTGTCTACAGTAATACTCATGCACTGTTTGTCAATTATAAAAGATTTAACTTGAGATGATCCTCTCTTAGAGATTCACATTACAATAAACATTTTTTAATGAAATATGCCCACTACTCTTTAAAGATGCTTGGAATAAAATGTGTGATATGAGGTTTACAGAAGAGGAAAAATATGACTTCAGTAACAACAGTGTACCTTGGAAAGAGCTAAAATTCTCATTAATTTCTTACACACGCACACATCATAATTTTAATCAAGAATAAAAACCTGTTTAGAAACAAGAATAATTCCCAGACACAGTAATAAGCACTCAAATCTGGTTTAAATGGTAACTACTTTCATACATATACATTAATGCATAAAATGGAGTGTGCCTTGGAACACAATTGGAATTTAAATACGCTGTCATCATGCTCTTTCACAAATGAATTTTACATGCAGCTGAAAATATACATATATATAAACTAAATAAAGTCCTATCTCCTGTAGCATGGGAATTTTAAAAGATAAAAAGGAAATCCTGGAGCAGCCCACATTAATTTTGGAAATTACTCCAAACACAAATGATAAAAAAGTTATCACTGAGATTCTTTTTACAGTTACACTTGTTAAGTATTGTGGTACATCAAACATCAAATTTCAGTTCTACGATTACAGTGCCAAGCCAAGCTTATCATAACATCAACTATATCACCACATTTACGAAACATGTCCATACACATATAAACATTTTAATTGCTTTCTGCAACAGACACTCCATGTTTCACTTGAAGTCTAGTGCAATCACACCACTGGCTGATGCCACACAATTTTTCCCGTCAAACAACCTGACACGAGTAAACAGTGCTGAGGTGAAAACTTTGTACTAACAACTATATCTGTATGGCATACATGTGAGGCTAACTCATACAAACGCACAGGGGGAACAGCAGGAACACAAGACGATAATTCAGCACAGTCAGGGGAGAATGCCAGTAGCCGAACACCATAACCGTAAGGAGAGCAAATAAGCCTGCCATCAGAAGAGAAACACAGCTCCTTTATAAAACCCTTTCCTACATTTGGTTCCTCTATGTAATGAGTAAGTCGCTGCATATTCTGATGTATCTGACGATTGAGTTTGCCTGGATGATCTGGCTTTATTGTCCCTGTATTTACTCTAAACACTCTTGTAGGTCCTACACGCCTCGTCTCAGATGAAGATGAATTACCTGAAGAGCGAGACACGTCGCGATGATTTACTATAAGAATTGCACCAGAGCCATTGCTTCCATGTGGACGTATCAGGACTGCTGGACTGTTTACAGTGTTCCCTGAAACAGCAGGCCTACTTCTAGATGAGGAGGACACTTGTGCATCAGGTGCATCACCATTATCTGCTTGATTGGAATTTCTGCGAGGTGATGATCCAGGCGCAGGTTCGTCATCAAAAGTCCTGTGGACTAATATTCGAAACCTTGCTGCTCTTCCTTCAGGGCCATGAGGCACATCACTCATGCTTGCATCATTTGCAACTTCTTCAGATATTATTCGTCTAGCTGCACTAGCTGCAGAAGACAGCCGGAACTGGAAGCCACGAGGCAGAGAATCTTGGTCCAAAGAAAACTCATGCTCCATACGTTCCCTTTCACGTTCTCGCTCGCGGCGTATTCTTGCCTCCCTTATAGCAACCAAAGCTTCCCACACATCAGCTGAAGAAACATGAAGCTCGACACTAGCAGCTGAGAAACCACGACTAACACTCAATTCTGATGCGCGTGCAAGCAAATCGTCTGCATCACGTCTTAAACGTGTTTCGAATGACTCATTTTCTGTAGATGATGCAGTCTGAGATGAACCACTAGAAGCACTAGCACTAGCACCTGCACGAGTTGAAGGCGCAAAACTACTCTGCCCTGTGTCGTTATTGCCTCCACTATTTTGACTGTGCCCAGGTCTCAACAAGGATGATTCCTCTTCCTCAGCTTCTTGAAAATCTACTTCACTCTCCGTGTCAGGATAATCTAAATCCTGAATGTCATGAACACAAGTCCACTGAAAAAAGAAAAGATGGTCAGAACTGTAAATCAAAACATGAACACAAAAAAAAAAACATTAAAATGAAACAAATTTCAGCTTGTGAATAGCATCTTTTGGTTTTAAATCACAGAATATTAAACAAATCCGCAAGGGACTGTAATCAGTTCTCATATTTTTTTAAATAAATGAACATTTTATGAGTCCTGCTTCACATAAGAATCAAGAAGCGTTTTTAAACCGTTTTAAAGGAATTTCCCAAGAAAATTTGCCATTCTTCTGAGAGTTAAAATATTTTGGATTAAGAGTAAATACTAATCTTGAGAATTAACTGTTTGGATATAAAAATTACCAAAGTAACATTTATTTCTTGTCTGTATTAAAGTAAAGGCAATTTTAAAACCCAGGCTTTGAAATGCCCTTCCTTTTTGCTTTATATGACAGTGCACTACTACAGAAGTTCCACACACGAGACTGTTGGAAAATGCACCGAGATGACACATCATCATGAGACAGCAATACGCACATATGCAGATGGCAGTTGTATCGCATACACATGGCACAAAAGGGTGCCACATTGGCAGAACTGTTATTTGCACTTAGGTGATTATTCATTTAAAAAGGTTTCTGACACAATTATTGACACATGACAGGAATTACCAGACTTTCCCGTGGGATGATATGAGGAGTTAGACACAGCAGAATTCCATTTTGGAAATCATGAAGTAATTCAACATTCAGAGATCGACAATGTCAAGAGTGTGTAAAGAATATCAAATTTCAGGCATTACCTCTCACCATAGACAACACAATGCCAATGGTCTTCACGTAACAGCCGAGGCCAGCAGTATCTGCATAGAATTGTATGTGATAATAGACAAGCAACACTGTGTGAAATAACCACAGAAATCAATGTGGGATGTACAATGAACGAATCCATTAGGATAGTGTGGTGAAATTTAGTGTTCATTGCCTATGGCAGGAGACAACAGTCATGAGAGCCTTTGCAAAGGTAAGTCCTGATTTCAGCTGGTAAGAGACGATGGTAGGGTTCGACTATGGTGCAGACCACACAAAGCCATAGAATCAGGTTGTCAACAAGTCACTGTGAAATCTGGTAGTGGCTTCATAGCGGTATGGGCTTTGTTTACATGGAATGGACTGGGTCCTCTGGGCCAACTGAACCAATCACTGACTGGAAATGGTTACATTCAGCTACTTGGGACACCGTTTTCAGCCGTTCATGGACTTCGTGTACCAAAGCAGCAATGTAAATTTTATGGATGGCAATACACCATGTCATCAGACCACAATTGTTCCAGTTGGTTTGAAGAACTTTCTGGGCAATTCGAGTGAATGAGCTGGCCACTCACTTCGCCCGATATGAATCCCATCAAACATTCATGGGACATAATCGAGAGGTCAGTTCATGCACAAAATTCTGCACCAGCAATACTTTTCGCACTTATCGGTGGCTATAATGGAAGCATGGCTCAATATTTCTGCAGGGTACTTCCAACAACTAGCTGAGTATATGCCATGTCAAGTTGCTGCACTACTCAGGGCAAAAGGAGGTTCAACGCGATATTAGGAGATACCCCAAACTTTTGTTACCCCAGTTGAGCTGTTATGGCTGTGTACTACTGATGCTCCCTAGATGCAGAATTTGTGATTAAATAGTGTGTCATATACCCTGTGTATGACTGATATGATTTGCAGGGCCTTATGAGTCATCTTATATGGGAATACTAATTCAATTTAGAGGAGGATGTAAGAGTAAGTGAAAAAGTATACAAAAGTGATTTTTGAAGCCTTTCAAAGCCATATTCTTAGCCTGTGATGAATCACTATATATCACACCGTGGACAAACACATGCAAGATCATCTTGAGTAACTGCACATGGGATGCAATGTCCAGTGTCTACAATTTTAAAACAGGTAAAAACTGACTGTTTCTTATTAATTTTACTTTACTTACAAATCACTGTTCCCAATAATGTTATCTAAAATTATGTCTACAATTTTGTTACAAGATTAAAGCCAACTGTTGTTTGCTCTCAGTGGTATCTTTCAGTGATGAAACTGCATTCATTTTTCAGAATCTGTACCTGTGACAACAATAACTACCCCCAAAAAGTGTAATTCACATGACAGAAGTAAAATTTCAGTGCCAACCACTGAGATTCTACAAGATCCCTTTATTATAATCCTATATTCTAATTATAAGCTCTACAGTGTGTCCCAGGAGGAAAGGTCAATATGACGGGAATCACCATTCAAAGCAAGAAAGTCTAGTAAACATAGGTTCTAAAATGCATCCCATAAGAGCTATGAGCACTACTACATCTTCAATACCATGAAATAAATCTATTTTACCACATATTCTTTCTTTTTCATATATTGTACATCCCCCAAAACACACACACACACACACACACACACACACACACACACACACACACAGGCACAGACACTTCCCTCCATTACCAACTTAGCTGTTCCTTGATGTCTCACAAGGGTTCCTAGCCACTCATCCACTCTTTTAGGCAAGTTGTGCTACAAATTTATTTTCTCCTCGATTCTATTCAATACTCCCTCATTAGTTATCTGATCTATCCATCTAATCTTTGGCATTCTTCTACAGCACCATACTTCAAAAGCTTCTATTCTCATCTCGTCTGAGCTGTTTATCATCCACATTGATATCTATACAAGGCTACATTCCAGACAAATACCCTGAGAAAAGACTCCCTAAGAGTTAAATTTATATTCAATGCTAATAAGTGCTGTTTTAGAAACGTTTTCCTTGCTATCACCAGTCTGATTTCATATCCTCTCTACTCTGCCCATCATCAGTTATTTTACTGTCTGATATTAGCAAAACTCATGTACTACTTTTAATATCTCATTTCCCAATCTAATTCCCTCAGTACAGTCTGGTTTAATTCAACTATATTCTATTATCATTGGTTTACTTTTGTTGCCACTCATCTTTTCAAGATACCAGAAGGTTATAATTAAACTGACAGTGTTCCTAGTGCTGCAATGTTGGCTGTATACATCGCAGGACATTAAAACATTGTACGTATATTCATCAATCAGTGCACTCATGGAGTATACCGGAAAAAAATAGTTCCATTTTCTGCACATGGTGAAAATATAGTGCTGTGAGCAGTCATAATGTGAAATGTTTCCTGTTTTTTACATCAGTACACCGTTTGTCACTTGGTGACAAGTGCTGATTTCTCCTGTGAAGTGACTGTAAGTGTAAAGGGTTGAGAAGGTGAAGTTTTCCACACAAAACACATTGGCTATTGAGAAGAAAGACTATGCACCGCTGGTAAAGTAGTTTTCTCTGAACAGCAGCAATAGCAGTGCAGCACTGCAGGAATATTGTCGACAGAAACACATGCGAAGAGACCCCATGTCAACAAATGAGCTCAAGAATATGATCAACAATTAATTTGAAGAAACTGATGAATTAGGTGATGTAGCAGGGAGAGGCAGGTGGCCCATTCCCATGTTGTTCAAATGGCTCTGAGCACTATGGGACTCAACTGCTGAGGTCATTAGTCCCCTAGAACTTAGAACTAGTTAAACTTAACTAACCTAAGGACATCACACACGTCCATGCCCGAGGCAGGATTCGAACCTGCGACTGTAGCGGTCTCGCGGTTCCAGACGGCAGCACCAGAACCGCGCGGCCACTTCAGCCGGCTGTTAGTTGTTGATACAGTTTCTGTAGCTACAGCTGACTGTGCAGCACATGGCTCAAATTCTGCAGCCAGTGCTCGATCTGTGTCAAGGGAATTGGTTTTCAACAGTTCAAAAGATTTTGCAATGAATTTTACACTGGTACCCCTACAAAATTAAGAATGTGCACCACACGAGCTCCAAAGAAACGCTACAATGCCGTTACTTTGCCATTCATTTTTTGGCGTGCATGGAAATGGATGACATGTGGTGGGGGAACATTTTACTCTGCACAGTGCCACGAATGTACAGAACTGTCGCAAATGGGTTTATATTTCACCAAATGCCAGGCAGGAACATCCTCTGCACTCCAATTATGTGACTGTGTTCTGTGGTTTCAGAAGCTCCTTCATTCTCGGTCTATTTTTCTTTGACGAGATGACATCTCATGGGTCTGTTAAGTGTGCTGTGACATCTGCACATTATAGTGATCTCCTTGTACAACATGTGATCCCATCTTTGCAAGAACACAACTGTGTCCACAGCACTATTTTCATGTAAGATTGGGCAACACCACACATTGTCTCCCAAGTGAAAATTTGCTTCAAGAAACCTTCAGTAACAATCACATCATCTACAGGAAATTTCAGGATGTGAAGCCTTCCAGATACTGTGACCTATGGAACGCTGTAAACATGGCGGCGAGTGAGTGACGTGCGTTAGCTTTGCTCGCAAGTTTACGTGAAATCTGGAGGTGTTTTAAGCAGTTAGGCTAGTCTACATATACTAAAGCCGTATATCTACTGCCGAGTGTCGTATTTTATATCACATACTGAGCACCAATTACAAGGAATCGCACTAAAAATGGAAAATCGCCGAACAACGCGCAGTGCAGCCAACGGCCAGGCCGACGACAGCGCAGGCGTGGAGTCTACACCGGGAGCTGCGGCCGCTCCGCCCGGGATCGCTGACATCGCCGCACTCGTGAAGGCTGAGGTGAGCGCCGCGCTGCAGGCTAAGGAGACGCTCGGGCTCGTTGTTCAAACCATCACCGATGCTGTCACTGCAGCAGTGACGGACAAAATACAGAAAACTCTAGAGGCGAATGCGAGCGAGATCCGTGCACTGGACACATCGTTAAAAGCAAGTGAGGAGAAAGCACGACTGCTCGAACAGAAATTGATCGAGAAGACGGACGAGCTCGAACAATATCAGAGACGCAATAATCTCAGACTGTTCGGCATTCCAGAGAGCAGCAGGGAGAACACAGATGAACTTGTGATAAACCTTGTCCAAGAACAGCTAGGCGTGCAGGTGACTGAGTGACACTGACAGAAGTCATAGAGTGGGTCGTAAGTCGCCAGGTTCTACAAAACCAAGACCTATAATAGTGAAATTTATGTCGTATAGGAAGAGATCTGAAATCTCAGAGCAAAGAAGAATCTCGCGAAGTCGGGTCTGACAGTACGCGATGATCTGACCTCTGAAAGACTAAACATTTTGAAGAGCGCGATTTCGAAATTTGGGCTACATAACGTATGGACAAATGACGGCAGGATAATGGTTAAGACCGAAAACGGAAAGAAAACAATTTGCAGTGTTAATGAACTCGAAAGCCTGTGCTTTAGAAGCTAAATCATGTCTAATCTTGCTGCCACTAAGCTGTATGTTTATATTGTTTACACTGTCAACCATATCGTAACTAATGTATTATCAAATTGTTCGTTTCTCTAAATAACTATTTTTTTTATCTCTAATTATTTTTTGTCGTGTAATATTTGTTATTATTTGTATTATCAACTTTTCGTTTCTCCACATAACTATTTTCATTTTTAATTGTTTTTCTCAGGTAATTTTGTTAATTATTGCATAAGGTAGTCTCACTTCCATCCTTAATTAGCAACCCCCCTTAATACTTTAGTTGTTATCCTCATAAGTGCAATTAATATCACACTCTGTCATAACGTGCAGATTACTCCCATTGTATTTAGCGAAATTCCTTCCCCTGCCAGCCCACGGCTACTTCCATAACCGTTGCAGACCTCGCTGACCTTGGCCGCAGATCCCGTTGTCTCCCCGGGGACCTACCTCCTCCCCCTCCCGGCCGCTTTCACTGCACAGAACTGGGAGGACACTCCCTCACCCCCCTCTCCTTCACACGCCTTCCGCATTCCTCATGCCAGACCCGCTTGTCACCGCCAACCACGACCCGCAAACATCGGTCGGCAGCCTCCTCGGGCAATCAACACCCAAACGCACCAAGCTGCATATTGCACATGCAAATGTCCAGTCTCTGCCAGCTCACTTCGACGAGTTCAAATGTATATTTCAAACTGCTGATATACATGTAATACTTTTGTCAGAGACTTGGCTCAAACCAAGTATTCCTACAACTTCCGTAAACCTAGATGGCTATATCTTTCTCAGGCACGACAGATGCAACAGACGAGGGGGCGGAGTAGGGGCGTACATACGCTCTGATTTGTTACCTACAGTACTACACACATCCGACAACAATGTAGATAAACAAGTGGAATATATGTTCATAGAGATCAAATCACTTAACAGAAAGTGCTTAATATGTGTCCTTTACAAACCTCCTAAAGTAGATGGGTTCGCCTGCTTCGAAACTGCCCTCTCTAGTCTCGAATCGTCATATGAACATGTAATTATAGCTGGTGACACTAACACTAATTTTCTGTGCAATAGTCCTTCCACTGGGAAATTTAAGAGGATGCTTTCTTCCTCAAATATGACGCTACTTCAGCTGGCACCTACTCATCACACGACTACCAGTCACACTTTCATAGATATATTCGCAACAAAATCTCCGAACAGAATAATCCGCACTTCTCAAATATCTGCGCCTGGCATGTCTGCCCATGACATCATTTCCATTACGTATTCACTAGAATGCCCTGGAAAGAAACAAAAACTGTCTACATACCGAGACCTCAAACGCATAAATTTGCCTGAACTCGAAACTGAGGCACAAGAAATAGTTTGGGGGATGACCTCTACTCCCCTCATGGACATAAACGACAAACTCCACGATTTCACTAACAAAATTACTCAACTATATGACAAATATGCTCCAATAAAGACCAGAAAAGTAAAAAGGCAACCTGCACCTTGGCTGACTGATGAACTAAAACAGCTCATGAATCTCAGAGACACTGCACATCGAGCATACAAGATACACCCTACACCTGAAAATCACGCTGTATACAAGTAGAAACGAAACAAAGTCAGTCAAGCGGTGAGAAACGCTAAGCTCAGACATGCCCGTACATTAGCTGACAATAGATGTAGACCAGCTATCCTGTGGAAAAATCTCCGTAGTCTCGGTTTAGGCAAAATAAAAGTTGCAGAAAATCCCATGGTCCCAGCTGAAGAACTAAACCGATTCTTCACATTACCTGCAACCAAAATTGATCCGCAAAAAAAACAGAGAATCATTGACTACTTCTTTGGGATGAACGACTGTAGCAAAGAAAAATTCTATCTACAGCACGTCACTTGCAGTACTGTCAAGAAAGCCATAATGCGGATTAGATGAGCATCTACTGGACATGATGGTATCACTATCCAGATGATAAAACTTATTATTGACCAACTACTGCCCTCTATAACAAACATTTTCAACGATTCATTAATCACAAGTGTTTTCCCTGAGGCCTGGAAACTGGGACAAATTAAGCCACTGCCTAAAAAGGACATCGCCACAGCAGCCTCTGACTACCGCCCCATCTGCCTTCTTCCTGCACTATCAAAGGCCTTAGAATATATAGTTCATGACCAGCTCACCAACTACCTAACTACTAACAACCTACTAGGCGAATATCAATCAGGTTTCCGTAAACATCGAAGCACAACATCCGCTCTGATAAAGGTGACAGATGACCTGAAACTTGCCATGGACAGACAAGAAGCGACTATCATTTGCTTCTTAGATTTCAGCAAAGCATTTGATACTGTCGACTTCGACATCTTACTAGCCAAACTTAGCGGTCTAAATTTCTCACCAAGCGCAGTGCAATGGTTTCGCTCATACATGACGTCTCGTCAGCAACGCGTCCTGTCTGGGGATATAAAATCACAATGGTGGCAGGTAGTGTCAGGCGTTCCCCAAGGCTCAGTATTAGGTCCTATACTATTCTCTCTTTATGTCAATGATGTGTCATCGGTCCTGACCTATTGCAAATACCATATGTATGCTGATGACCTTCAGTTGTATCTAAGTGCGAAACCAAGCAATCTCAAGAAAGCTATTGAAAATTTCAATACTGACCTCGATGCACTGTCAAAATGGGCACAGGACATAGGTCTAAAACTAAACCCATCTAAAACCCAAGTGGTACTTGTTGGTCACTCTAAGCTCATTAGCCCAAAACATCGGGAATCCGTACCACCTCTTATCCTAAATGGAACAAATACTAACTTCTCGCCCTCAGCAAAGAGTTTGGGAGTAATAATAGATGAAAATCTAAATTGGACAGAGCACGTAACTGCAGTGTGCAAAAAAGCATCAGCATCCCTTCATGTCCTACAAAAATATAAAAAACTCTTCCCTTTCGATCTGAAAAAGAAATTAGTACAAACGCTTATACTCCCAATCATTGACTACAGCGATATTATCCTACAAGGCCTCTCTCAGGAAAATTCCCAACGTCTAGAACTGGTCACGAATGCCTGCGTCCGATATATCTGTGACGTTCGACTTTTTGATCACATTTCACCAGCATATGCAAAATTGTCCTGGCTGCGTGCAGACAAACGCAGAGATTTCCATACACTCTGTCTCGTCTACTGCCTTATAAATGTACACTGTCCCTCATATCTCTCCTCGTCCCTAACACTCATGTCAGAACAACATGACAGAAACACACGTTCCCATCATAATAAAATCCTCTCCGTTCCACTGCATCGCTCAGTCACCTTCTCCAAGTCCTTTACAGTAGCGGGAAACCGACTCTGGAATAACCTCCCTCGTTATGTTAGAGAACTTAAAAACATGACCGGCTTCAAAAAACACTTAATGACGTATCTACTTAAGCAACAGTAATGCCTTCCTCTGTACATGAGTGCACTTCACCTCATTACTTCCTTCTCACCCCCTCCTTAAACCTCCCTTACCCAAAACTCGCTATACTAGTAAACATCTACTTTACACACTAAAATATTAATGTACATCTGCACAAACCTTCATTACTATTGCCAATCTTTCTCATGTTTGTCATTATTATTTGATTTTTTTACTGTTATTATTATTGCTTTCACCATAATCTGTATGTATAGCACATGATGTAAAAATACTGCCAGCATTTACTTTATTAGGTCTTAGTCGTGTTTATCATTATTATTTGATTTTTTGTTTTACTGTTATTATTATTGCTTTTATCATAATCTGTATGTATAGCAACTGTTGTAAAAATACTTCCGCATTTACTTTATTAGGTCTTAGTCACTACTCTTTATTCATATTGTCACTAGAGTAAGTTAATTTTCTCATTTAAACTTTGTTCATGATGTAACTCTGATGTGTGAAATGCTGCATGTGTGGAACACTGGTCCGATGTAAGAGAGGGCCTGATGGCCCTAATCTGATCAGGTTAAATAAATCCATGTGACTTCTGGTCATAGGGATATCTGAAACATTGTGGCTATCAAGAATATATCCAGACTGTTCCTGATCTGAAGGATAGAATAGGATGACATATTACTAGGACTACATCAGATTTGCTGCGAGCAACTGTCGACTGTGCTGTGTTGCGGATGCAACATGTTGCTGAAATGGGAGACCATATTGAACACATGTTGTAACTTGTGACCATACCCTATTAAATGAGCCAGAACTACCATTATCATAGATTTGATGATTCTCCCCTCTTTTTGCACCCACACCACAGTCTCACTGCTTAAGGAACCATGTTTTCACCTGGTGGCACAAAATGGAACTATCATTTGTTTCAGCATACTCCGAATGCATTGTTTAATGAACATACCTAATTTTTTTTCAGCATCCTGCGATGTAAACAGCCCACACTGCAGCACTTGAAACACCATCAGTTTAATTAAACTACCCAGTACCATCAATCTGTTACAATTACAAAGTCATTGGCAAACCTCACAGCTCTTCTCCAAGAGTTTTAATTCCTTCTCCAGAGCTTTTGCTGAGTCCCTTCATTGCTTGCTCAATGCACAGATTGAATAATACTGGGGATAGAATCTAACTCTGTCTGATTCCTTTCTCAACTCTTGCAACTGCAGTCTGATTTGTGTAGAAGCCTTTTAAACTTTCATTTCCTGCATTTTACCCCTGACATATTCTAAATTTCAGAGACTGTAGATTGGTCATCACTATCAAAACCTCTCTCTAAATAAACAAATGCTATAAATGAAGGTTTGTCTTTCTTTAACATTCTAAAATAAGTCATGTCACTATTCCACCGTGTTCCTACATTTATCTGGAACCCAAACTGTTAACACCGAAGGTCAGGTTCTACCAGTTTTTTCTATTCTTCTGTAAATAATCTGAGTCAGTATCTTGCAACCATGACTCATTAAACTGATCGTTTGGTAATATTCACACCTGTCAGCACCTGCCTTCTTTGGAGAGATTATTACACTCTTCCTGAAGTCTTAGGATATTTTTCCCATCTCATATGCCTTGCCCACTGGGTGGAAGGGTTTTGCCATGGCTAGCTCTACTCCATGGGAATTGTTTCAACTTCGGTCTTTAAGCGGCCTGTCAGATTCTTCTCACAGTATAAAATTTCTCACTTCATCTTCATCCACTTCCTCTTACCTGTCTTCAAGTTCATTTCCCCCATACAGCCCTTCTATATGTTCCTTCCATGCTTCCCCCTGTTTGCTTAGAACTGGTTTCCCACCTGAGCTCTTGATATTCAAAAAGCTGTTTCTCTTTTGCACAAAGGTCTCTTTAATCTTCCTATAGGTGGTGCCTATCTATCTCTTAGTCACACATGAATCTAAAGTCTTGCATTTGTCCCCTAAACATCCCTGCTTAATCGTTTTGTACTTTCTGCCAACCTAATTTTTAGACATCTGCTTTGTTTGCTGCATTTTTGTATTTTCTCCTTTAATCAATATGCAGAATATCTCCTTTGTTGTACAGAATTTCTACTAGGTCTGCTACTCATTCAAGGTTTCATATCCTTAATTTCCAACCTTTTTGCAGTTAACTAACAGTTCATAACCAAAATATTAGTCCACACCTGCTTCTGGAAATTTCTTACCAGTTAAAAATCTGATTTCTAGATCTCTGTTTTATCATTATCTAAACAACCTGAAACTATCTAATGTATCCATGTAGATTCCATAGATACAATCTTCTTTCATGGTTCTTAAAGCAAGTTTTAGCTCAGGTAGGTGTGTTTACTATTCCTTTCCTCCAACCTATATTCTCCCACTATCTTTCCTTCCCTTCCTTTTCCAACTGCCAAATTCCCAGTTACACAACACATCTAAATTTTTGACCACCTTAACCATATGAATAATTTCCTTTACCTCCTCTTACATTATTTTAACCTCTTCATCATCTGCAGAGCCAGTTGGCAATTTGACATTTCACCAGGCCATAATTGTTCGTGATTGGTTTGAAGAACTTTCTGGACAATTTGAGCAAATAATTTGGCCACCCAAATAACTCAACATGAATCCCATCGAATATTGATGGGACATAAGCAAGAGGTCAGTCTGTGCACAGGACAAGTACAAGGCTATAGAAGCATGCGTAACTAGAGGAAAGACACACTGATCATCCACAACTTTACGAACACTGCCCACTACAGTGTTTGATGCTGACAGGTGGCATTGCAGGCTGTGATGCAAGTATGTAAGCAGAGCAGACACAGATGGGGGATCACTCTAGCAAAGATAGGGCCTGCAAATGGGAAAATTCATTGAGATAAGTGACTCTGACAAAGGGCAGATTATCATTACACAGAGCCCGTGAACAAGTATCTCCAAAACAGTGAAGCTAGTCATATGTTCACGTTCTACTGTCGTGAGCATCTACAGAAAGATGTAGGACAGTGAAACTACAACCATACACTAAATAGTTGGATGTCCATGACTCTTCACAGAATGTAGGGTTTGGAGCCTTGTCTGCTCTATAGAGCAAGACAGATGGTGATCTGTGGCATCTCTGCCAAAAGAGCACAATGCCAGTGCACACCCAGTGTTTCGGAGAACACCATTCATCGTATATTGTTGAACATGGGAGCTCTGCAGCAAACCACCCCTACATGTTCACATGTTGACCCAATGACATCATCTATTACGACTGCAGTGGGCATGGGACCATCACGATTCGACCATTGATCAATGGTCATGTGTTGGCGCTTTGGGTAAATCACATTTTTGCAACACTAGGTTGATGACTGTTTCCACAAATGCTGACTTTGAGGTGAACAGTGACTTGAAACATGCAGTGCACCATAGTCATGTGCTGGTGGGAGCAGTATTAAGCTATAGGAGACATTCTTCTATGCTCGTATGGGACCTGTGGTAGTAATCGAAGACATGTTGACAGCTGTGAACCACCTGCATTCCTTTATGCTTGATGTCTTCCCTGATGACAAAGTCATCTTTAAGAAGTATAATTGTGCTGTCTCAGAGCCAGAACAGTGTTACAGTTGTTTAAGGAGCATTATAGTGAACTCACATTTATGTCTCAGTGACCTAATTTGTCTGATGTAAATCATGCGGAAACCATCTGGGTCCCTAATGGGCACCATCACTGCATACACAAATCAGTGGCCTCTTATTTATGTGAATTATATGACCTGTGCATAGACAACTAATCCACAAACCTACCAACAAACTGCCAGATACCAATAAGCCAAATCAGTGATTTATTTCATTCCAAAAACTGACAAACAAGTTATAAAGCAAGTGGTCATAATGTTTTGGCTCATTAGAGTGGATGCCACCTACAGAAAAATTAAAGAAATCTTTGGAGAAAAGCAAGAAGGAAGGAAGTTGTTTAACATACTAAAGACAGTGTGGTCATTAGATTATGGAAGTATGGTGAAGAAAATCGGACACGCCCTTTTTGAAATAAATCATTCAGATAGCTGCCTGGAGCAATTTAGAGCACTCATGGAAAGTCTGAATCTGGATGACTGGAAGGTGTTTGAACTTTCATCGCCCTTTGAAGAAAAAAAGAAGCAACTGTATGAATACGAGGAACTCTGACAACAAGCCAGTACTACGCAAAGAAGGGAAAGCTAAAAGGTGTTAGGAACATATAGGTGTTAGGAATATATAGATAATCTATATAAGGATAATGAACTACACTATACAAAGAGAAGAGGAAGTAGGTGAAGACGAGATGAGACATTTCATACAGCGAGTAGAATTTGACAGAGCACTGAAATCCTCAGTAGAAAAAAGGTCACTGGAAAATACAACATTCTCTCACAATTATTGAGATCCTTGGGAGAGCCAGCCATGGCAAAACTACTATACACAGTGCGAGGGATATATAATACAGGAGAAATACCTACAGACTATGAGGAGAATGTAATAATTCCAACTCCAAATAAGGCAGTGCTGACAGGCGTGAATACTACTGAACTAACAGATTAATAAGATATGGTTGCAACAAAATGGCACAAATTATTTATAGGAGAATGGAAACATTGTTAGAAGCTGACATTGGAGAACATCAGTTTAGGTTCCACAGAAATGTAGGAACACGTTTGACCCAACGAATTATCCTGAAGACAGGCAAATCTACGTTTATAAGCATTTGTATATTTAGAAAAAGCTTTTGACAATGTTGACTGGATTACACTCTTTGCAATTCTGAAGGTAGCAGGGATAAAATACAGGGAGTGAAAGGTTATATACAGTGTGTACAGAAACCAGGCTGCAGTTATAAGAATTGAAGGACACAGAAGGAAAGCCATAATGAGACTTGGTTATAGCCTATACCCAATGTTATTCAATCTGTATGCTGAGTACGCTGTGAAGGAAACCAAGAAGAAATTTGGGAAGGTAATTAAAGTCCATGGAGAAGAAATAAACATTATGAGATTTCCTGATGAATATGTAATTCTGTTACGACTGCAAAGGATTTGGAAGAGGTGTTGAGCACATTGTATAGTATCTTCTAAAATGAGCATCAACAAGAGTACATAACGATAATGGTATTTGGTCTAACTAAATCAGGTGATACTGAAGGAAGGAAGGAAGGAAGGAAGGGTGGAAGATATGCAGATGATCCATTTGGACAGAACCTGGAAATTTTTTTTTTTTTTTTTAATATTCTGAATTGGTGTTTTTGGTTCAATTAGCTGCTTGTTTAGAGAACACTCTGACACCCTGTGTGCTGCTCCAGCACATGATGCTGGGATAAGCATAGTTCCCACAGTAAGGACTGCTGACCAATGGATGCCTTGGTGAGTGTCTTCGCAACCCTCTACCACTGGACACCTAGGGAGAGAATCACATGAGGACTGTGATGCAAATAGCAGAGTGGCCTACCAAGTTGGGCTTGTTCTCTCTACTACGGCTTCTCAAACTGACAATTTGTCCTTTCCTACCCTGTTATTAATTATTCTTTACTTTGTGTGTAATGGCCTTCCCCAATGTTTGGTGTCATTCACAGGTGTGCCTATGTACCCATTTTCATACAGAATATACCTCACAATTGCCTGGGCAAATCTTCCTCTTTTACTTGTAAAAACCTGCATTGTATGCCTGCTCCTAAGCCTAGACATTCCCATATGTACGTCTGGCACCAGAATCAGGAGGACGACCACCAATTGATCCAATAATTACTGTCCTCTATGGCTGCATATTGTTATGAGACTGCTGTCAAAGGGTGAGGGTCATAGTCTTATTAGTAAGCAGACTTTAGCCCTTGGCTGTATCTGGCTTTTGTAAGACAGCACTGCGAGGCATGGAGTTTGTCCGTGACATCTGGCACATTTCATTCTTGCCGGGCATCTAGCACTAATGTGTGCTGCACATGAGCGCACAACGACGAATCCCACTGTCTTCAGCCACGCAAAGTTCTGCTGACTGCAGGCCTCCCCCAATGCTGCCCCACTATGCCTGTCCAGTTCATCTCCTGTCGCTGTCCTCTTGACATCCAATGCTGGGACAACCTTTCTGCTGCTGTCTCCTGCACAGTCATTTCCATGAGGGTCTGAGTGCCAGCGATGGGAGCACCTTCACCTGGTCATCATGACTGCCGCAGTGCCTTCTCTCTGAGGGTCATGGGTTCTGTCTGGCTTTGCCACTACATGATGTGCTGCCATCTCTGCCTCCACAGTGCACATACTGGTCATTCCCTTTTCGCCACTTCTCACCAGTCTGTCTGCAAATTACTGGGTTGGTGTAGCTGCATTGAAAACGTGGGAACTTTCCCTCTTTCTATGAGTTATTAATCACTTTGCTTTAATTTTATTGTTTCTAGTGCAATTGATAGGCCCCTCTGTTTATAACCATGTCTTTGACATGATTCCTGCAGGAAAGCCCTGCTTAAGGGGATGGTGGTGACCCCATAAAGGCTCTATCGAATCAAATACAGAAAATCGTACATAAAAGTTTACAGTTGGAGGCAAGATTTGAATGTGTGCAGCCACATCAAAATCAGATTCAAGTGACCAGAAAGCGAGGGCCTAAAGTGGTCAAGGCACGTATAATTGTCCCATCATCTACTGTTGTGAGTAGTTTCCCAATGGTAAACTTTATTCCCTCATTCTCAGGAAAATCTAATGAAAATTGATTACTTTCTTGCAAAATGTCTGCAATGCTGGCTGCATTTGTTCTTGCCCAAACAGTTTTTTTATTAAACGTGGCACAAATAAAGAACACGGGCATGCACACACGTACATTGAATCTGTTGATGCATAGAAGAATAGAGAGGGATCTAAAACTTTGGCAAAGTGTTTAGCAGAGTGGTATTCGGATAAATGGGGAGTCACTTACTGTCGCGATAAACAATTCATTCTCTGACAGAGACTGAGGGAGAATTCCAAGACAATTACTAACTGGATCAGAACTAATTCCTGTCAGACATGCACCCTCAACAGGAATACATTTCATAATTAAGTACTAGACGAAGCAGTTTGCTTCCCACTGTTATGTGAAAAAGCAGGGCAACTTGTTTCTACCACTTCAAGCCATAATGAGCTGTGTTGTGTATTCACTAATGAAACTAACTGCGGACAATGTGGGAGAGCAGGTCATAACACCCACAACATCAGATTCCCTGCTGCCCCATTTATAGAGAAGTAGGATGCGGGCATAAACTGCCCTCGGAAGCAGAACAGGTCAAAATATGGTGAAGATAGCTTTCAAAGTTACCAAAGAAATGAGAGCTAATAAGGGAAATGATCAGGGGGTGGGGTGAGGGGTTAGTCGTAGCCATCCTGCCCCCATTAAGAACTGTACACCCCATCAATATCCGTGGGGTACAAGGGGTGGCACCAAGTGATTGTTTCAGAAACAATACGAGGAAGACAAGCAAGAATTTTAGTTGACACGCGCAATAAAGCAGGCACTGAAGCCACCCCACTGCTGTATTAAATGTTGAGTATCTGAAACAATTAAGCCTACGGGAATTTGTTTTGTTGGGCCAATAATGGATGAAACCACTTATAAACTCAAGATTGTGACAGTAGGAAAACAGAAGCAGGATTTTGATGTTATGCAGGGGAATGATTTTCTGCACCAGTCCTTAAAGTGCGACTGACTACTGGTCACATACTGTTGAATTCAGTGAAGCAATTAATCTTTTCAATGGCAGTAGTATGCACACATTCGAGAAACTCAGAGGGATGGGGGCAACATATCTCCCAAGTTTCTATACAGCTAGGTATTTTGGTGTTGAAAGCCAACATCAAAGTAACTATATGTAGCAGAAGAGGGAAAGTCCTCTGGGTGACAGTTGGAATCCAAGAGCTTGGCAGAACTGTCTGTCTGGTTGATCAGTTCATCAAGAATAAGTTTCTCTACCAGCTACAAGACATATGAAAGAGGGTCTCTGTGAAGTCAAGGTAATAGGTGAGAAATTGTATGTTCCGGTTGGGTCGGATAATTTTGGGAAGAAAGATGCCTTAACACCATGTGGAACTATACTGGCCAGTAAAAAGAAGATAACTACTGATGAGTTACTTCCAAAGGGAAGAAAACAGCTTCAGGAGAGTAAGAAGAAGAAATCCTTGCCTATAACAGAAATTTATACAATCACTGCATTGCTTAAAAGTTGCTAGTAGGGGAAGTAACTACACTCATCCAAGTTTAAGCGAGGTTTTTTGTATCCGGTCTTAGAGGAATTTGTGTTGTTCTCCGAGGAGAGGCAACATTTGCCAACTACCTCAAAATTGCAACCATGGATATCACACCAATAGCACAAAAACCTTAGAAATCCATATCTCTTGCGGTCAGTAGTTGAAGAGTGTTTTCAGCAATAGCTTGAAGTTGGAATTATACAACATTCCTCCAGTCCCTAAAAAATCTGTTAATGGAGGAAAGACTTACCATCTACGTGAGGATATGACTGCAGTAAACAGTCACTATGCTTGATACCTACCCATTGCCTCGTATCAGCAAAACTCTGGATAAACTAAGGAATTAAAAAGTCTTTATCACTTCAGATATGAAATCAGGCAGGGCTGACTACATCCCAAGACAGGCTGTAAGTATCTTCCAGGCTATATGAGTTTTTAAGGATGTGTTTTGGCTTAAGAAATGCACCCACCACATTCCAGTGATTTGCAAGCTTATTATTGGAAGCTTTAGACCCAACTGTGTGTTTGCTCTGTCTGGATGACATTCTTGTATTTTCCCAAATGATTGAGAAACATACTACAGAGTTAGAAAGTCTGTTAAGATTACAAGGCACACATTTCAGCCTGAATCGGAAAAATGTTCTTTTGCAAAATCACAGGTTCAATATGGGCCAAATTATTAGCTCGTCTGGTGTAAAACCTGACCGATAACTAACAAAAGCAGGAAAACTGTCTAATTTTCCTGCCCCCACTAATGTGACAGAATTACAGAGTTTTCTGGTTCCTGCGAATTATCATCATCATTTTGTAAAATACTGCAGTAAAGTAACAAAGCCATTAATAAAGCTGTTGGAAAAAAGAAGCAATTTTTGAGTGAACCATGGAATGCAAAACAGATGTGCTACTGAGTCCCAGAGTATATGTAACCTTTAAATAATATTAGGTGTTGGGACACCTGATTACGAACTGAATCAGGGGCTGCGACCACGGCAAGATGCTGAAGCAGTTCCCAGTCAGTGAAAGGTTCAAAATATGATTCGCCTGGGTGGGGAGTGAAACAAATGCAGATTTCTTCAACTTGTCATTTCTGCAGTAGAAAGGTAGCTGGATAAGAAGAGGCTGCTGATGCTTTCAATGTGTATCACAAGGTTTTAAGTAAGAACCGATGCATCGGTACAAAGACTAACCTGAAGCTCAAGACCTGGAACAGCTGTTGATCATTTGCAGCCCAGAAGAATAAGGACCTTGCTCCAAACCTGGGAGGAAGAGGCATATATCCTCTGGGAGGAGACTCAGCACTCCCAGAATTTCTTTTTACTTTGTTTAATTAAATAGCAAGACTTAACATGAAGTCGCTTAAAAGTGATACAGTTGGTCTGCAAAGGATGTCACTTAAAATGACGCAGGGCTGTTCGGTTATCCTGAGAGCTACTGCAATGTCTGTGGTCCACAACAACACCAGCCAGAGGTAGAGAGGGCCTGCAGAAAGGGGAACAGTAGTTATAGCGGCGGCGTGGGTGATTGCATCGGAAACGTCTTGCACAACTTCGTCAGTGCAATCTGGTCAGTCCATCTGGCAACGGCACGGAAGTGACAGAATCACTGGAAAGTGGTCACTGTCACAAAGATCATCATGTAATGACCATAGTGATCAGTCAGTGAAGCCACATGACAGTAGGAAAAAGATTGTTAGCCCAATACGTGAAAAGACGCCACAGGCAGCACTGAAGTGGGTAGGAGTACCATCACTGAGAAAACGCAGATCATGGTCAGTATAAAGCCTGCCAAGTAAAGGCCACTACCAGATGAAGCGGTACTCCCCCACAGGGATGATGCACATCCCCAAGTAGCAGAGAAGGGGGGAACATTGTTGGATTAAAATGGTCGACTCTAGTACGTAGCCTGTCTGGAGGTATGTAAATGTTGCAGATGGTGATTGCTGAGTTGGTTTGCACTTGCACCACTATTGCTTACAATGTGGTATGAAGAGGAATCCACTCACTGAAGGCATTTTGGCGAACCAATGTACAGACACCTCCAGATGCCCTCTCAGGGCCAGCACAGCTTCAGCAGAATGCATGATAACCATACAGCATTGGGGAATGGCCACCACTGAAATGCATTTCTTGCAGGGTAATGCATAATGCAGAAGAAGAGGAAATGAAGTGTTGTTGTTCTAGCTTGGCTTTAAGCACTATGGGACTTAACATCTGAGATCATCAGTCCTCTAGACTTAGAACTACTTAAACCTAACTAACCTAAAGACATCACACACATCCATGCCCTAGGTGTTGTAGTTCTGGCACATGTGGTAATAACAATCACAGTTCCACTGAACGAGCACATTACTTGTGTCCAGGTTAGGAGTGGAGGGGCCAGGAGGACAGGTAACACCCCAGGATCGCTCACTGCCTGTCACGAGCATTGGTTCAGATTCTCATGGCATGGAGGAATGTGGTGCCTGCAGAGTCATTGGATTAGCCTCATCCCAATTCTTCTCCTTCACATTGTCTGGTGGCTGGGATCCTTGTGAGGGCCTACCTGCAATGAGCATGTGGACAGATGAAGAGCAGCAACCTTGGGACCTACAGGGCAAAGTTTCCTCAGCCACTGTCTGGCATTGGGCATCTTATCTGTGGTTTCCAGCAAGAGGGTTCCCAAGAAGAAGCCTTGTCACTGGTAGATGCCGAAGGAGGAAACTGCTCCCCTGGTCGAACATGAGAAGTGGTTCCCGAATACGGTGCCAGGAACTGCAAGAAATGAGGTGGGGTGGGAGAACCAATTTCAAAAAAATTCAGGTACTGGCAGTGACTGCCTTGACTTTCACATAATTGGACATCATTTCAACAGGATGCAAGCATTCACATTTTATTACATGCCTCAATACATGACAGACTGTCAATAGGTTTATTTTCCTGTATATTCTTTTCTTTCATGAAGACTGGGCAAACCAGTGAAATGGAGAATGGTGTTTGTACAACTGACACACGGAGGTGGTTGTTCACAAGGACTGCCTCCACGGAGTGATCATTCACAGTTATCACATTTTGGGTCTGCTGTGCAACAGGACAACATATGACCAAAGTGCAAGCGTCACAAGCATCTCGTGGGCAATGGGCATGAAGTTTCACATCACAGCTGTATGTCATGACTAATTTTTTTCAGCAGACATTCTCTTCAAAGTTAAAGGTACCTGTCTCTATTCTATTATCCTTGGAACTTTTTTGGGCATGTCAGACAAAATGTACACCTTGCCACTCAAGATTATTTCAAAGCTCCTCGTCTATTTGGAGCATTAAGTCTTGTGGAAGATGATTCCGAGGACCATATTCAAAGTCTTGTGTGGGGCAGTTGTCACTGGTATGTCATCCAGATGTTCACATATTTGAAGAGCTGTAGACTGTGCAGAAGAAGGGACTTTAATCAATAGTGATCCAATGTGCATTTTTCCTAATGACTCAACTTCTTCAAATTTATCTTCAATCTGTTCCACAAAAATAATGACTTTGTCACAGTAAAAGTATCCCTATCAGATCAAATACATAATAATATAATATGTCTGCTTGTGTCTGTATATGTGTGGATGGATATGTGTGTGTGTGTGCGCGAGTGTATACCCGTCCTTTTTTCCCCCTAAGGTAAGTCTTTCCGCTCCCGGGATTGGAATGACTTCTTACCCTCTCCCTTAAAACCCACTTCCTTTCGTCTTCCCCTCTCCTTCCTTCTTTCCTGACGAAGCAACCATTTGTTGCGAAAGCTAGAATTTTGTGTGTATGTTTGTGTTTGTGTGTCTGTCGACCTGCCAGCACTTTCGTTTGGTAAGTCACATCATCTTTGTTTTTTGACAAATACATAATAATTATTGTATAAATTGTTTCAATCCTAGCCGTTAGGCTTGTCCCTCTTCCCACAGTGTAAACAGGATAGGAAAAGCAGCAGGGTTTTAACTGTCAGCATTGAAGTTTTGATTCCTGTCTAAAGAGAGGGCCAGATCGAAATGGCCACTGTTCTGGTGTAATTCAATACATTTCATAAGCAAAAACTCTGTGATGCAACCTACTTCAATCGAGGGTTGTCCCCATGGGTTCCTCCTAGCTGCAGCAAAGGCCACCTGGCACGATGCCCACTGTCAGGAGTTCTGATACCTCAGGAAAACGAGCATCTACACCTTGAGATGTGTGGGGACCTAGCATTGCAGGCTTTATCAGTCTGATCCCTGTCAGGAGGTTCAATCAAAAGGGTGTGTCAGATTGGCTACAGTGTTACCTTTGAAGTGCAAATAGCAGCCTATGCAGGTATTGTGCTCAGATGATCTTTAACATTGTACGCAGTAGGCACTATTTACATTTTTCTTCACCAGTTAGTCCGCACTACAAAAAAATTTGGAAAATGAAGGTCAAACACAGAGAAGAATTCAAAGTTACTTCAGCCACAAGAAGGTGAGTGAAAGAAGATTCCAAGATTGAAAGCAGAAATTCAGGAATAGCTGGTCAACATCATAGCTGCCACCATGAGAAAGTGAGCAACAAGCAGAATGGACAGTCAGAGATGAGAGACTACAGCAAATGAAAGGAAAGATGTATTCCAATAGTTTGGGGGCCTGTGCTCAACAAATCAGGTACTCATGGAACAGTTATGAGGCCCCAGAGGGGTACTGGAAGCAAGTGTGTGTAGGGGAGGGGTGGGGGCGGGGGGGTGGCTGCAACAAACCAGTCTTTGGACTGTGGACGACAACAGCAGTAGCAACAGCAGCAGCAGCAGCAGCAGCAGCAGCAGCAGCATCAGCAACAACAACAACAACAACGACTACAGCAGCAGCAAAATATCAAAGCTGTTTCAAGTAAAATCCACTAAGGCTAAATCCTCTTCCCCCTGAGTACATCAATTGAAAAATACTTTCAAAGTTATTGTAAGAAATAGTATGGAGTTACCTTCCAAACCTAATTTTGAATCTGTCATTCTCCTCATGTTTGTAATTGAAGATATGAAGGTTACTTAACCAATATCTAGATTCAATTAATTCCATGCTTTTAAAGTTTTCTCACCATAGTCTCACATCTGCTATGTCTACATCTATAGCCATACTCTGCAAATCATCGTGAAGTGCATAGTAGAGGGTACGTTCATTGTACCAGTTATTAGGCCTCTGTGGGTGCAGTAATTACTCTAATCTTAATCTCCTGATCATTGTGTAAGCAGTGCATAGTGGGTTGCAGTGAATTCCTTGAGTCATCATTTAAAGCCAGTTCTTGAAACTTCATTAACAGACTTTTTAAGGATAGTTTATGTCCATCTTCAAGGATCTTCTAGTTCATTTCCTTCATTATCTCTGTGACACACTCATACAGATTAAACAGACCTGTGACCATTTGTGCTGCCCTTTTCTATACACATTCAGTATCCCATCAGTCATATATGGCATAGGTCCCACCCACTTGAGCAATATTCTAGAACTGGTTGCACAAGTGATTTGTAGACAATTTACTTTGTGTACTGTTTGCCCTGCCCCATTTCATGAACTCATTTATTACTTATAGGGTGTCTATCGTGTGTTATCCACCCGTAGGAACAGTTTGTTCTCTGCTCTAGCTGATTTCTCTATACGCATTAGAACCAAGGTATCTGCCACTGGAGAGTTTACAATTCACTAAAAGTGATGCACTATTTGTCTGCCTTTTCAGGAGATCTGTGTGCCTTCAAATATCCATACAGGTGAATTGTAGCTCCCATGAATGCTGATTCATTCTGTACTTCTGAACATTTGAACACAATGAAAGGTTCAGTATTAATGAAAATTATCAAAAAGTATTCAGGACTGTAAGTACCACAACAGCAATAATCAAAATACATACAATGTGTAATGAACCTGTACCAATTTAGTGACCCACCTCAGATGTTTCATTATTACTGATGTTACGAGAAAGTGCACACCATCCCTGTGGATGAATCTGGAGTGATGAAACAACTTCTGCATCATCACCCTTTGGAAAGTCTGCGACAATTTCAACCCTATTCACCTTGCGACTCTTTGAAAATAGGTGTGTGTAAGTAGCAGCAACAGGAATTGTAGTCTGACTTAGTTGCATTAGGCGGTACATGTTGGGCTAAAACAAAAAAAATAAGGTAACATAGTGAAATATTTTGTCAAAAGCTCTCAGATAATTAAAGTATTGGCACATGAAGTTACTGAGAGAATTATCAATTTTTATCTTCATAACACAAATAAGACTGACTAATGAAGTATACACATCATCAATATTAACAAACAGGGATGAGGACAATTCGAGCATACAAATAAAGAGAGTATATAACATACAAGATGACTTAAGAATACACTTTTACTATAGCGGATTTTATCTACCACTACTAGGTGTGGTAGTAAAATATTACTTTATCCCTTTTTTCCGTAAAAAGTGTCACGTAATAACACCACTTCATAAGTAAAATAAAACAGTAAGCAGATGTTGATATTTCAAATTTTATAGCACTGCTTTACTGTTGCCCATCAGTGTAAGTCCAGTGTCTTAAACACCACAGAATTTCACATTTTGTTTGTTATTATAAAGAGCAAAATTACAATTTATATAAAGAAAAAAATGGCAGTCTTAATCAAAAGGTTTTGAGTCACAATGGAAACATATCACCTAATAAAAATACCTGCAACAAACATGGATATGAAAGAGAATGCCCACAAAAGTTCAACTCGAGTTAAAGCTACTGGCACTATTGAATACAATGGTGTGAGGTGAGAACCGTAGCATGTTGAAGTGGACTGTTTCACAAAACAGTTAAGAACCTCATTCTTGAATACTTCTTGCAAGTGGAATATATCTACTAGGTTGTCTTCTCTCTCATACATGATCCATTTTAACCACCAGCAAGGTCGATGATAAACAAACTCTATATTTGTTTTCACATGAAAGTAATGAACTGAATATAAACTTGTCAAAAACATTTACATACTTTCCTCTCACGAAATTCAGGAAAATCAGAGAAAAACTGAAATAGGATAGTTCCAAGGAGCCAAATCTTTCAGTTCTCAATATTTGTAAACTGTAGGTTGATCTACTTTTTATGGCCAGCTTTCTACTGAAATAAGACGAAATGACAATAATTGATGAAATGCCATGGTCTCTTACAGTGCTCATGCGTCAATACCTCTTTCCTAATATCCTCCAGGTCACAGTAGCTACCCTGCATACCTTGTGGAACTTATACCATTGAAAGAAAGAAAATAAGTACAGAATTGCTTAAGGAAGCTTTCTGATAGATTTCCACATTGCGCAAGATGTCAACTATTAAAAAAAATTTGTGCTGATGCAAGATTTGAACTGTGGCTTTTGTCTTTCATGGATAATGCTCTATAGACAAACCTACCCAATCACAATTCATGATCTAATTCCAGAAGTTCAGCCTGCTAGCTCTTTTCCACTGAAAGTCAGTTTCCTAATGGAAACAACACTATGCAATTTTCAAGTTTATCCTTTCTTATCAGGATTATTATCCTATCAAAGTATGCTGACATATCCTTGCCATCCAGATTTATGTTGTGTTGTCTTGTATTTTAGAAGGAGGAAGGAAGATTGAGTTTAACATTCTGTCGACATCAAGGTCATTAGCAAGTAGCACAAGCTCAGGGATGGGGAAGGAAATCGTCCATGCCCTTTCAAAGGAACCAGCCCAGCAATTTAGGGTAGTCACGAGAGATCTACATCTGGATGGCCAGACATGAGTTTGAACAGTGATCCTCCCGAATGTGAGTCCAGTATGCTAACTACTACACCACTTTGCTCAGTTGCATTTTACAACTTTCTCAGTTTTCTTATTTGTCTTCATTACTACTTTCTTCTTCTTCACACCACTTTTGATCCACTTGTACTTTTAGGTTTACACCATTCTTTGATTATCTTTGACTTAGCTGCCAGCCCCTTTTTAAATCCTTTTTGAGGAATTTCATTTTTTATTTTCGTATTATCCACTTCTCATGTGATTCACTTACATGACCACAAGTCCAACAGAAACAGAGAGGATGTGGGACAACAATCCTTAATACTTGGAAGAAGCCCTGAAACATACACTTCTAATAATACAACACTGAATGTAGTCATTCAACTTAAGGCAGTTAATATCATAATCTGAATGAATACAACCAATAATTACACAAAAACATAAAAAATATGATAACATGTAAGAGGATGGGAGTGGATGAACAGAATCATTCAGCAACTGTGTTCTACTGACTGGACTGTAAATAAAAATGGTCTGCATACTTACGGTTTATAGGGTGCTTCTGAATGTACACGCATGCTAAGACACAATTCTTACAATGTTTAAAAAATGAGGATGTCTCACTTACCTGACCAAGGTGTTACATTACAGTAAGCCTAAGCCTAGCAACAGCAGTGTTGAAACTCAACAACCTTACAGCTACAGCACCACTGATTTACATATGCAACTACTTTCTGTTCTGTCTGTTCTTGACAGACCTTATTTCTCTTCTGGTTGTTAAGAAGTACAATACTTTCATTTGCCTGCAAGGAGTACTACAGAAGACAAGATTACTATTTACAACGGGGCTGTGAACCTTACTCAGAATACACTACTGTCACAAAAAATTTAAGAATAATGCATAAACTTAAGAAAAAACAACATACACCTTGAAACAAATGCAAAAGTTTGTGCATATTTCAGCAACAGTTCCAAAAAATCTTCTTTTTACAAATGTAACTAATAAGAATTTGAAATATGTAGTACTTGTGAAGAAAAATCTGTGCAGCCTCTTATTCACACAATGAAATTCCCAAAACCAAACTATCATGCCGCAAATACCTTTAAAAACTACATCACTGCTTAACACTACCAAGCAATGTCACAGTCATTCATAAACAAAATGAGAGTACCTCTTGAAACTATAAACAGATAATAATAAATAATATACCTTAAATCCAGCCAAGTCCTGTTGCAATGTTGTGAGATCAAGGTCATGAACAATCATAAGGTAGCCACTTGTTGTACAAATTACCATCTTTGTAGCATCCGGGTTAAGGCGAGTTCTCATTAACCCATTTGTATGAAATACTCTGGTGTACACAAAACCAGTTTCTGTGTAGCTGGAAAGAAATTGTAAGTTATCAGTGCAAGGCAATACTGTGCCCACCATTTGACAAGGTCCTATATTTCTCTCTAAAAAGAAAATGCCACCCAAGGGTGGTTTCAAAATGTTCAGTATGTGTTACATACATTTGGAACTGAACTTGAAATAAGATGTTCTCACCTGTTGATGTCCCAAGTGTAAATGCTTCCATCAAACCCTGATGTAACAAGAAGACCATCTCGTGGTGAAAATTCAATATTTTTTACCCAGTTTGAATGTCCATGCAGAGTTCTTATCTGTGACTTTAAATTTCGTGCATCCCAAAGTGCAACTGTGCTGTCATCACTGCATGTTGCAAAAACTCTAGAATCCAAAAACCTGTAAGAAAGTATCAAAGACTTCACTATACTGGTGAAAGATTACCTTTCTTCTCTTGACTGACATCATCCCTTGCACAAAGATTTTTTAATTAATACTGCCTCCCATTACCGATATGGCAATATGTAACTACCACAATGCAAAACATGTCATTGTACAGGTTGCACATATTTAACTGAAATTCACATACAATTGTACATTAAATCTTAGGTGGGAGAGAGGAAGAGGGGGGGGGGGGGGGGGGGGGAGGGGCAGCCACATACAAAGCTACAAATATCCAAAAGAATATACACAAGATTGTGACTTCGAATTTACGAAGATTACCGGTATGCCAAGTTGGAAAATTACACTGTGTAAAGAGAACATCAGTGAATTAAAATCGGAACACTGGAAATAGCAAAGTCTCATTAGAAAGGCAGTGGGCACTTCAGAACAGCTAATGACAATACAGTATATTTTTCATGTAGGACAGATAATTCCACATTCATAGTGTTGCGTTGTTAGTACACAAGGGATGGACCGCAATGATTGAATAAAAGCCTGCCAGTAACCAAATAGTACTAGTGAAATTCAGTACTAATCCTTGCAAGTTAAATGTTCTACAGGCATATGCATGAGCTTCAACATCTTATAATGAAGGGCTAGAAAAGTTTCACAAGTCTCTTTTCAACCGCCTTGAATTGATAGTCAAAAACAAATTTAGAATGGTTCAAGGAAATTTTAATGTTAAATTAAGAAAATGTGCCTCATCGAATGAAGTACTTGGCTATCATGATTTAGACAAAAATTGATGGAGATAAACTGATTCAGTTCTGCCAGGAAAATAAGTTTATAATTACCAACACCTTCTTTAACACCATCCACAAAAACTTTGCACCTTGACCTCACCTGATGGAACTCACTATAATCACACTGACTATTTTTTGATTGGCTTGAGATTGAGATTGTCCATTAAGAACATTAAGATGCTTCCAGGTGCCGACTAGGGTTCTGATCATTGACTTCTTATGTCTTGAACTGAGAATGAAACTGACAAAATGTAAGTGGACACTTCCAAAAACAAGAAGACTATCGCAAAACGCTGAAACGGAAATTTTTGGATATCAAGTCCAAGAAAAACTTTCATCGAATCAGTCACGTAATATGACATCTGCATGGAAATCCAACCTCATGACAGAGATGTTAGTTGAACCTGCTGAGAAAGTAGACAGGAAAAAAAGAAAACCTGACTTACTGCCAAGATTATACAAATCACTGATGACAAACATTACTGAAGATGAAGAGGTTGCAGGGAACTCTGCAGTACTACAAGTTATCTGCGTTAATACAGAGAAACTGCTACCGAGAAAAAAATAATTACATCAACAAAACCAGAAAGAGAATCGAGAAGTCCTGAGATGAGGCACACATTCAATAAAGTAAAGAAACTAGCAGATGCTTCAAACAAAGAACATGGGCTCTAGAAGACAAAGATAATATACTGCTACCCAACAGTAACTGGCTGCTGATCAGTGGAGAACGTACTGCAAGATGCTGTACAAGGATAACAATTGAAAACTTGGTCATGTAAACATTCCAGTGGAGAGGAATGCACCAACTCAAAAGAAGTAGTCTGAAAAGTTATAGCTAAATTTAAAAATGACAAACCACTTGTACCTGACCTTATTACTGTCGAAATGATAAAAGCATCTGAAGATCTTGGTTTGTAAATCAAATACGAAATATGTAAAAGCACATGGAATAACGAAACTTGAATAGAAGACTGGACCATGTTTATAATAATTCCTTTTCATAAGGAAGGACAAACACAACACTGTGGGAACTACAGAACTACTTGATTGAACAGTCCATGGGTGTACTAATGGTCCATAGTGTCCTACAGGCATAATATTTCAGCGATTCGGTATGGCACCATCATCAAGGGCATTGATAAACTGAGCTCCTGAGGGCACATGGATGACTTGTATCCCCTCCCACCACAAGTCGTTCCATCTGCGGATCGTGCCCAAGGGCACACTTCAGCACTCAGGGAGAGGTGCTTGCGTTGGCGTCTCTGGTAGCATCGATGTAGTTCCTCTGCCCGCCTGGTTACCAGATCATTGTTTTTTTCTGCGTACCATCTTAATTTCACCTAGTGCTGGTTCCCAAGCTTTACTGAGATTATAGCCACAATCCCAATGGATAAGGTTACCATGGTGCAAATTTCGATGGGTTCTCTAATGACGCTGTCCCAGTATTTGGACGCATGCACTAAAATCCTGGTATGCTCATACTCCATACCATTATTCTTTGACAAACAGTGCTACACAGCCGCCGACTTGTTGGGGTACATTTGTTGAGTGTGCTACTGGTGCTCTTAGCATTGACCTTCAGAGGTGTGCACTGTTTGTCAAATATATGTCATGTCACACTGGCACAGAAACTGATACACCCTGGTCTTCTGCAAACTGAGGTCATATCTGACACTCTCCAATAATGCTCATGGTTTACCAGGCAGGGAAAAAACAGTTCTTATGCAATGCTTTTTCAGTATGGGCAATGCTTTTTCAGTATGGGCTTGACATTTCCCAGCAGTCTGCCAGTCTACAATATAAAGGCTGTGGCTACATCTTCTCTCTGATATCTTCTGTCTTCACAGCACGTACTGCAGTGATGGGGCAAACAGCATTCCTCTGCACAAGGTCGTGGCAGCTATTTGAGTGCAAATACAGGCCAGTGTGCATTCTCTTTCGATACATGTTGTGCAGAGGGTGCCATCAGCTCTTCTCTTGACCATTACATCCAGGAGTGGTAGTCTTCCTTATTCTTCTGCTCCACAGTGAATTTGATATTGTGATATATTGATTTCAGATGTAGAAAGAGGTGACTGAGTCTGTTTCTTCTGCAGAGCCACATGATGAACTTGTATTCCACATTTATGTTATAACATGAAAAGGAAGTGGGTTTCTATTTGAATGATGCCAGGGCCTTCCTTGAAGTGCTCCATATACAAATTCAGAACCACTGGTAAGAATGGTCAGCAACTCCCTCCATTTGCTCATAGCATTCTCCATTAAATAGAAAATATGTGCATGTTAGGACATGCCTGTAAACGTCAAGAACACACAGCAAGTAACGATCTGGTGACACAGTAACTACATCGGCGTTATCATTGATGTCAGTGCAAGTGTCTCCATGAGTGCTGACGTGCCCTCAGGTGTAGATCAGAGAGAGATTGGCTTGTGATGAGATGGGATCGGATCCAAGTCAGCCACGCACCCTCCAGAACTGAATTCATCAATGCACCTGACAATGGTGAGATGTCTTGATTGCCGAAACATTGTGCCCTTTGGACACTATGGACCAGCAATACACCTGTGGACTGTTTGATCAACAAATATGCTGGGAGAAACTACAGAATCACAGAACTACTAAACTGATTTCAAATGCCAGTAAGATTCTTCTAAACGTCATACATGAATTCCTAAGAGCCTGCTTAAATACAGAAATATCATCAAAGCATGCTGTGTTTGTGCATTATACAGGAACACTCAGTAATGTAGAGGATTCAACACCCCCTCCGTTCTTTACTTTCTTGGACTGTAGCTAGGCATTTCACTGCTTTTTGTGAAAGAACTGTGGAATGGTGCTAGCAGAAATTACTCTTATCAGAAACTTTTACTCTAATAGCACGGCAGCAAATCACACTAGGTAAGTCCTTTTGGACAACGTAAAGGAGTTAGACAAGGGTGCATCTTATCACCAGTTCTATTTAGTACCAATGGAAAACGTTATAGCTAGACTGGTAATTGGAGGATGAAGAATCATTAATTTAAGATTCACTCGCAGCACTATGCTGTGGGAGAATCGTAAGTGGAAATGAAGGAACTACTACAGAGAGTTAGGAGTGAAAGAGAGGAGGGGAGGTTGGCGAAGAGGGGGGAGGTGGTCGGCAAGTGGGGCTAAAGAGGGAGACAGGTGCACGACGAGGGAATGTCGTCAAAGACATGGGGGTCCAGCGAGGGTGGAGGCCAGTCAGGGCACCGGGGGCCCGGAGAGGGAGGGGAGGTCGATGAGGGCCACAGGAACCCAGTGTCAGGGTCGGTGAAGGAAAGGACAGGGGGCGAGCGGAAGGAGGCAGGCAGGTGGAAGCAGGAAGGCGGAGGCAGGCAGGCAGGCGGAAGCAGACAGGCAGGCACGAGATGGGCAAGCGGAGAGAGGCAGTACAGTACAGAAAATTGTGAAAATAGTAGGGTAGAAGAAGTAAGTGGGAGGGTAGTTGGGAGTGGGCACATAGAGAAGGGCAGTTGAGGGATAGAGTGGGAGGACTATGGGTAGAGGAAGTGGCAGAATGGTGGGGGGGAGCAGAGGTACCGAGGGGGGAGGGAAGTCGGAAGGGCGGAGGGGCCGAGGGGGGAGGGACGTCGGAAGGGCGGAAGGGCGGAGGGGCAGAGGGAGGAGGGAAGTCGGAAAGGCGGAGGGCCCGAGGCGGAGGGGCCGAGGGGGGCGGAGGCGGAGGGGCCGAGGGGGACGGAGGCGGAGGGGCCGAGGGGGGCGGAGGCGGAGGGGCCGAGGGGGGCGGAGGCGGAGGGGCCGAGGGGGGCGGAGGCGGAGGGGCCGAGGGGGGCGGAGGCGGAGGGGCCGAGGGGGGCGGAGGCGGAGGGGCCGGGGGGCGGAGGGGCCGAGGGGGGGCGGAGGCGGAGGGGCCGAGGGGGGGCGGAGGCGGAGGGGCCGAGGGGGGGGGGGCGGAGGCGGAGGGGCCGAGGGGGGGGGCGGAGGCGGAGGGGCCGAGGGGGGGGCGGAGGCGGAGGGGCCGAGGGGGGCGGAGGCGGAGGGGCCGAGGGGGGGGGCGGAGGCGGAGGGGCCGAGGGGGGGGGGGCGGAGGCGGAGGGGCCGAGGGGGGGGGGCGGAGGCGGAGGGGCCGAGGGGGGGGCGGAGGCGGAGGGGCCGAGGGGGGCAGAGGCGGAGGGGCCGAGGGGGGCGGAGGCGGAGGGGCCGAGGGGGGGCGGAGACGGAGGGGCCGAGGGGGGGGGGCGGGCGGAGGGGTCGAGGGGGGTGGAGGCGGAGGGGCCGAGGGGGGGGGGGGGGGGTGGGAGGCGGAGGGGCCGAGGGGGGGGGGGAGCCGCAGGGGCCGAGGGGGGGGGAGCCGCAGGGGCCGAGGGGGGGGGAGCCGCAGGGGCCGAGGGGGGGGGAGCCGCAGGGGCCGAGGGGGGGGCCGAGGGGCCTAGGGGTGGGGGGGAGCCGAAGGGGCCGAGGGGGGGGGCCGAGGGGCCTAGTGGTGGGGGGGGGAGGCGGAGGGGCCGAGGGGGGGGCGGAGGGGCCGAGGGGGGGCGGAGGGGCCTAGGGGTGGGGGGGAGGCGGAGGGGCCGAGGGGGGGGGGGGAGGCGGAGGGGCCTAGGGGTGGGGGGGATGGCGGAGGGGCCGAGGGGGGGGGGGGGAGGCGGAGGGGCCTAGGGGTGGGGGGGATGGCGGAGGGGCCGAGGGGTGGGGGGGGAGGCGGAGGGGCCGAGGGGTGGGGGGGGGAGGCGGAGGGGCCGAGGGGGGCGGGCGGAGGGGTCGAGGGGGGTCAGAGGCGGAGGGGCCGAGGGGGGGGGGAGGCGGAGGGGCCGGCGGGGAGGCGGAGGGGCCGGCGGGGAGGCGGAGGGGCCGGCAGGGAGGCGGAGGGGCCGGCAGGGAGGCGGAGGGGCCGGGAGGGAGGCGGAGGGGCCGAGGGGGGGGGGAGGAGGCGGAGGGGCCGAGGGGTGAGGGGGGAGGCGGAGGGGCCGAGGGGTGAGGGGGGAGGCGGAGGGGCCGAGGGGTGAGGGGGGAGGCGGAGGGGCCGAGGGGGGGGAGGCGGAGGCGCCGATGGGGGGAGGCGGAGGCGCCGATGGGGGGAGGCGGAGGCGCCGATGGGGGGAGCCGGAGGGGGGATGCGGAGGGGGGGGAGGCGGAGGGGGGGATGCGGAGGGGGAGAGGCGGTGGCGGGGAGGCGGATGGGGGGGAGGCGGAGGGGCCGAGGGGGGGAGGCGGAGGGGCCGAGGGGGGGAGGCGGAGGGGCCGAGGGGGGGAGGCGGAGGGGCCGAGGGGGGGAGGCGGAGGGGCCGAGGGGGGGAGGCGGAGGGGCCGAGGGGGGGAGGCGGAGGGGCCGAGGGGGGGAGGCGGAGGGGCCGAGGGGGGGAGGCGGAGGGGCCGAGGGGGGGAGGCGGAGGGGCCGAGGGGGGGAGGCGGAGGGGCCGAGGGGGGGAGGCGGAGGGAGGGGCCGAGGGGGGGAGGCGGAGGGAGGGGCCGAGGGGGGGAGGCGGAGGGGCCGAGGGGGGAGGCGGAGGGGCCGAGGGGGGAGGCGGAGGGGCCGAGGGGGGAGGCGGAGGGGCCGAGGGGCCGAGGGGGGAGGCGGAGGGGCCGAGGGGCCGAGGGGGGAGGCGGAGGGGCCGAGGGGCCGAGGGGGGAGGCGGAGGGGCCGAGGGGGGAGGCGGAGGGGCCGAGGGGCCGAGGGGGGAGGCGGAGGGGCCGAGGGGGGGAGGCGGAGGGGCCGAGGGGGGGAGGCGGAGGGGCCGAGGGGGGGAGGCGGAGCGGCCGAGGGGGGGAGGCGGAGCGGCCGAGGGGGGGAGGCGGAGCGGCCGAGGGGGGGAGGCGGAGCGGCCGAGGGGGGGAGGCGGAGCGGCCGAGGGGGGGAGGCGGAGCGGCCGAGGGGGGGAGGCGGAGCGGCCGAGGGGGGGAGGCGGAGCGGCCGAGGGGGGGAGGCGGAGCGGCCGAGGGGGAGGCGGAGCGGCCGAGGGGGGAGGCGGAGCGGCCGAGGGGGGAGGCGGAGCGGCCGAGGGGGGAGGCGGAGCGGCCGAGGGGGGAGGCGGAGCGGCCGAGGGGGGAGTCGGAGGGGCCGAGGGGGGGGGCGGATGCGCCGACGGGGGGGAAGCGGAGGGTCCGACGGGGGGGAAGCGGAGGGTCCGACGGGGGGGGGAGGCGGAGGGGCCGAGGGGGGAAGGCGGAGGGGCCGAGGGGGGAAGGCGGAGGGGCCGAGGGGGGAAGCGGAGGGGCCGAGGGGGGAAGGCGGAGGGGGCCGAGGGGGGAAGGCGGAGGGGCCGAGGGGGGAAGGCGGAGGGGCCGAGGGGGGGACGGAGGGTCCGAGGGGGGGGAGGCGGATGGTCCGAGGGGGGGGAGGCGGAGCGTCCGAGGGGGGGGGGAGGCGGAGGGTCCGAGGGGGGGGGAGGCGGAGGGTCCGAGGGGGGAGAGGCGGAGGGGCCGAGGGGGGAGAGGCGGAGGGGCCGAGGGGGGAGAGGTGGAGGGGCTGAGGGGGGAGAGGAGGGGGGAGAGGTGGAGGGGCCGAGGGGGGAGAGGCGGAGGGTCCGACGGGGGGGGGGGAGGCGGAGGGGTCGAGGGGGGGAGGCGGAGGGGTCGAGGGGGGGAGGCGGAGGGCCGAGGGGGGGGGAGGCGGAGGGGCCGTGTGGGGGGAGGCGGAGGGGCCGAGGGGGGGGAAGGCGGAGGGCAGAATTTGGAGGAGGGTGAATATGGCTGAGTCTTCGAGAGGTGGTGTTTACAGAATGGTGGTAAAATTTAAAGGAAGGGGCAGAGCTAGATGGCGGGGGGCAGAGCTAGATGGCGGGGGGCAGAGCTAGATGCCGGGGGGGGGGGGGGGCAGGGCTTCATGGCAGCGGGGGCAGTGCTGGACTGTGGGGGGGCAGGGCTAGATGGGGGGGGGCAGGGCTAGATGGAGGGGGGGCAGGGCTACATGGAAGGGGGGCAGGGCTACATGGAGGGGGGCAGGGCTACATGGAGGGGGGGGGCAAGGCTACATGGAGGGGACAGGGTAAAGACAGGAAGTTAAGGGTGATATTGGGGGGGGGGGAGGGTAAGGATACAGTGAGTGCCTGAAAGGGGACGTAGGTACAAGGGCTGCACTGGGGGTCACCAGAGGGGAGGGATGAGGTGTTAAGTGAGAGCACCTGGGAGGTCAGGTAGGAAGAGGGTCACTTGAGGGGTGATGGGACAGTGGTGTGACTTGGGTTGGGGTGAGGGTGTGAAAGAGGTTACTGAAAGGAGTGTGGTAGGGGCCAGGCTGTGGGCAGCACAGGAGGGTCCCAGAGGTGGCTGGAGGAAGGAAAGAGGGAAGTCACATGGAAGAAGTGTGTTACAGTTGGGTGGGAGTTGTAACGGTGGGAGACGGGGTACACGTGGTTGGCAGGGGATTACTGGAGGGTGGCGGTGTTGGGTGTACTAATGCTCATGGGGGTAGTTGTTGGTGGCCAGGTGTGTTTGGAGGTGGTATTGGTTGCTGGATGGAGGAGTGATGGTATTAGCAAGGGGAAGAGGTTCCTACAGGGTGACAGGAGACAATTCTGGAGGGAGGTAGGTGAGATCTGCAGGGAGGTGGGGTGAGGACAGTGAATAATAGAAAGGTTGGATGTAGAGGCAGTAGGCGGAGCAAGCACTATGCCAGTGTCCTATGTCCTTATGTTACACATAAATAATTCCCAATGGTTCCCAGCCTGATACAAGCCTTATTACGTGTCACCAGTTTGGTGACTGCATGTCAATTCCACTGCTTCATGATTCAATCACCTTCTTATTTGGTCTGCGGGGCTGAGTTGGCTGCACTACAGGCATTTTCACACAGGAAAATGTGATGTGGATACTGAAAATTTAACCAGGTCTCTCTGTGCTATTAGCTTATAATGCTGACCGTTAGACCACAGAGACAGATTCATCCTGAACTTAATACAGATTCTTGATGTGGGATTTTGCAGGATAGTCAATATTTTCAAACATTTACCAATTCATGTTACTTAGCATTTCTGTTACACTCTTCCACGAGTCATTCAAATCTGTCAATTCAAAACCTGACTGCAATGTTTTGACAATGGCAGTATTTCAAGACGAGTGCCACAGCCACTGTTTACTTCATTTAGTCTGATGAGGAAAAATAAATCAATAATGATTGCTGACTTTGCAGATGCAAAAAGCTGTTAACTGTTCATCTCAAAAGTGAAATTACTGCATTTTAAAAAGAGGTTTTTTAAAGAAGTATGAGATTACATGCTATTTTTGTCGAGACTACAGTATAATTCTCTGCAAAACAATTTATTGTGTTAAGTATTTTCACATTAAACAGTTTTCAATGTATTTAATACCCCTAAATACTCCTAAACTTGAGCAATATTGTAAGACTGGACACATACATGATTTGTAAGCAGTTTCCTTCGTAGACCAACTGCTTTTTCCTAGTATCCCTCCAAAAACTCAAGTCCGCCAGTAACTTTCCCTACAACTGATGTTGTGTGACTTACTGATAGTGTAGTCATAGTTTGGATTTGTTCAAGAGCACATTTTACATTTCAGGGCAGTAAAAGAAGTTGTCAATCTTTTAACCACTATGGAATCTTATCAAGATATGAGTTGATATTTGTACAGTGTTTTTCATACAGCATTCCGTTGTATATATCTGTACCACCTGCAAAACGGCTGAGGTTATTATCACTATCAGCCACGTTATCAATCAATATACATCATGAATAGCAAAGGTCCCAATACACTTCCCTAGAGTACATTTGGACTTGCTTCTGCATATGTCAAAGTCTCTCCATTAGATATAACATTGTGTGCGCTCCCTACCAAAAAAGTCTCAATTCTGATACAAATTAAACTTTGAACTTCCATTAATAAATATTGGCTTGATACTAAGCGAAATAATTTTTCAAAAAGCACACTGCTTATAATCAACTGTCTTTATCAGGATACTGTGTGAGAAAAGTGTGAATTGGGTTCACATGATATGTCCATAGAAGACATTCTGAGTTGGCATGAAGGGGGTAATTCTGTTCATTTGACCTCTGAATTCAAGACTGTACGACAACTGGATGTCAATGAAACTGGTTGCTCTGTTTTGTACCACTTACTGTAGACAGATATGACCTGTGCCTTTTCCCAATCATCAGGCATATTTTTGTTTTGATTTTATGACTACAGTACACAGTATGGAGGCTAACTCAGATCCAAATTTTGTAAATAACCTGAGTGGAATTATATCAGGTCCTCAAACCTTGCTTAACTTTGTAAATCTCAGTGGTTTCTTACATCACTGCTTGTATCATTCCCACAGTGGTGCAATAATGAAACCGAGACAGAACTCCTGTATCTGCCTTTATAAAGGAACATTTGAAAACTGAGTTCAGCATTTCTGCTTTTGGTTTGCTACATTCAATTTTAGTTGCAAATATTATGAGAATTCCTTTGGTCTTTGTGAGAAATCTTTTGACAGGATTATGCTACAACAGTCACTGTAAGATCGACACACTGCCCATTTGTCATCAAAAAGGTTGTATCACCATCTCTCTATCTATAATCCAATGCTTTGTTTTACATTTATCATGCAATTAAGCTGCAGTCACCGTATCTTTGTGACTATCTTTACCACAAGTGAATACAATGAAGAGCTTTCTTTTTAAAAAAACCTCACACAGTCACTAATATGCCCCATTACTGATTACGGCTACTGTATTCAAAGGATATTTGTACGGGAGCTCATGATGCCTTGAACTGGTGATAAGTGCTTGTGTACGAGACTTTTGTGACACACACTATTTCAATCATATCACTCTTGCCTAGAAACAATTACCATGGCTATGTGCTGATATGCTTAGAGATTACCATACCCTGTGTTTGCTCTATGTCTTCTCAATCGTTGCCCTCTCTCTCATTTTTCTTCAACCATTACACTACCATCTCAACAGCACAGCAGCAATACTTGTTCTCAACAGAGCAAAATCCTCTCACTATCACAACACAGTCATGTTCTCTAAATCATTTTCTGAATAAGGTACCTGACTTGTGAACAATCTTCCTCAAAATTTTTGATTACTTAGCCAGTAATATATATAATACAGTAGAGTCCCATTAATCCGAACTAATTGGGGCCAGACCTTGTGCCGATTACTGATTTGTTCGAATTAGCTGGATTTATGGTGATGAGTTTCTAGAATGAAGTATACCAAGCAGATAAGTAGGTACACCAGGGTAACAAATGGGAACAAGTGTGAGAACAATGGCTCACTCTCACTCCCTGCCCTCATTGTTGTGCATTGTTGAGATCTTTGTAGTGTCTGAGGTCAGTGCACTGCCAGTTGGCTCACAAAGTGCTTGGTTATGTTAGTTATTGGTCGCTGGCACGCGTAACAGTTGTACTGTATTCGTTCAGGTGTACATATTTTCGTCATGAGTAAATGGAAATATACAACGTTAACTCTCAAAGAAAAACTGAATGCCTTGAAGCAGATAGACAATGGTGAGAATGTATCTCAACTGGCAATGGAACTGGGTGTTGGTAAAGCAACCATTTGTGATTGGAAGAAGAACTGAGTGAAGCTTGAACAGTCCTGCGTAACGTCTTCGGGAACAACACTCTAAATTCGGCAGACTGAAACACTCCCAGTATGATAAAGTGGATGAAGTGCTTTTCCTTCGGTTTACACAGGAAAGAGAAAGGGGAACTCCTTTGAGTGGAACAATGGTTCAGGAGAAGGCTGTTTACCTGAACAAGTTAACGAATGGTGATGAGTCTTTTAGTGCGAGTATGGGTTGGTTGGGCAGATTCAAAAAACATCATGGAATCTGTCAGCTAACAATTACTGGAGAGAAGCTTTCTTCTGACTGTGATACAGCAAGGGAATACTTGGGCGAGTTTGAAAAAATGATAAGAGAGGGAAAGTATTCTCCCCAACAAATTTATAATGTTGACGAGACTGGCCTTAATTTTAGGGCATTGCCAACAAAAAGCCAGGCATCAAAAGCAGAAGACCATGCTCCTGGTTTTAAAATGTGGAAAGATTTGTGTGACTTTATTAGTGTGCAGCAACACTGCTGGTAATCACAAGCTGCATTTAATGTTGATCGGCAAAACTGCTAGGCTCAGAGCTTTAAAAAACTGCATAATGAAGTCCCTGCCTGTATATTATCGCAATCAGAAAACAGCATGGATGGATGGTAAGCTGTTCAAAGAATGGTTTCACGGCCAGTTTGTTCGTTCTGTTTGGCAGTTTTCTAAGGAAAATCACTTTTCTCCCCATGCAATCCTTTTTATTGATAACGCGCCATCTCACTCCAGCACTGAAGAATTGCGAGATGAAGATATTGTGGCAAAGTTTTTGCCGCCGAATGTTACACCACTTCTACAGCCGATGGACCAGCCCATACTGCAAAAATTAAAACTGATTTACAAAAAACAAATTTTAAGAATGCTGATCCAAGATGAAAGCATTCCTTTAGTGGACAAAATAAAAATGACCAATGTGAAGGATGTTGTTTATTGGGCCATTGAGGCATGGTAGAATATTTCAGAAAATACTCTGAGAAAAACCGTGGAGAAAACAGTGGACATCTCTTGATTTTCAGGACAGCCTAGTTGAAAATGAAGAGGAAAATATACTACAAATGATACAGACAATCCCTGGATGTGAAGAAGCTAGTGAAGGAGACGTAGATGATTGGATGACAGCAGATGGAGCATGTGTGGAGAACCTTATTACTGATGCTGTTTAGTTGCTGCTGTGACTCAAGACCAGGAAGAAGTAGACTGCTGTGACGGAAGTGACAATGAGACTGAAAGCGACAAAGGAGATGCAGCAGAAGCCCTTGATCTCACACTACGTTATTTGGAGCAAAAGCCCACTGCTACACCTGTTTATTTCATGTTTATGAGACGATGGCGTAACTATGTGTCATATAGCAGATTGTCTTCATTACACCAAAAGACAACAACTGAGTTTTTGTCATCTAAAAAATAGCGATAAAATATCCGCTGTAGTTTAGTAAGTTTGTCAGCTTTTCTTTCATTGTTATGCAGTGTTTAAACCTAATGTTTCCTCGTCAATTTTTCTAATACATGTTTACTGTACTGTGTAAATTAAAATAGTGTGTATGTACAGCAGTTTACCGCACAGTTTTCCATATTTAGACTAGCATTTTTCATGTTCAGATTAACTGAACGTTCAGATTACGGGGACTCTGCTGTACTTATAAATGATCAGCACACACGCGTATTTACAAAATAATTTGTGATGTGAATATAAAATGTATTATTGTGATTGTTATGTAATATCTTTTGGGATTTTTTGTTTTTGATGATGATCATGATCATGATGATTTTGGATGCAAGGCACTCAACAGCATGGTTATCAGCAAACAGACAAAATGTCAGTATGTCATTCTCATGGGGGAGGGGGGGGAGGGGGGGGGGGGCGGGCAAAGGGTGTCTCCATATTATTAGTACTTTAGAATATATTAAAATCCGTCTCCCCTCCCCAGCAATTTAGGGATCAGGCCTGACAGTTCACAAAATTTTACAACCTGTCCTAACATGGTGTCTGTATCAGTGAGGATGATGGGCATATCTCCAGACAAACCAAGGGCTGTTCCCGATGTCAGTACACAAAACACACATCGCCAAAACATGCTGAATCAAAAATGTCACTTCAAAAAGCGGCAGATCCTACTGTGGAGGAGGAAACCATGTGTTACACAGCTATGGCCTATGCGAAGTCTGGTGAGCAACACTTTCTTCAAGCGGTGTGGTTGGCATGACATCAGCCATGCCCGTGTGGTCAACTTGAGTGACTGGTTTGTTCTCTGACACTTCCAATCATTCAGTTTACCACCGACACATAATTCGTGTGTCAGTGAATGAGATAATAGCAGCACATCTAAGTACAAAACAATCCCAACAGGTGTCTTTGACTGCTTTGTTAGCTATGTCATTTCTCTGTATTCCAATGTGTCCAGGTACCAAGCAAAAGATCACCTAACTGGCATGGTGTTGTGTCACTGTAACGAGTCATGAATGAGCTGAATCAAAAGGTCTACAGAATACATTTGATGGTCTGCTTAAAGCAAACTGCGCGAGCCAGAGGAAATGAGAAACCTTGTACTCTGATCCACTCCAGTGCTGCCACAATGCCATACAACTCCGCACCGTAATTCGTAAGTTGTTCCGGAAGGTGCACTTTGAAAGTCCTGTCAGGGAAAACAGCTGAACAATTGAGAGCATTCACTTGCCTGGATCCCCCTCTACAAACAACAATAAAACTGTGGTATGTACTTAAAACTGAAGCACATAAGAGTTGTAAAAACATAATCTAGAGTACAAGTTTTCATGTAATGTACCAAGCTTAAAATCACTTTAGGCTTCTGAAGACACCAAGTTGGAGTTTGTTCCACCTCAGGCTGCATGATCATGGGTCTGATATATCCAGGTCCTCAAGACAGTCAGCAGTGTGTTTCTCAAATGGCTTGGTCAGATGGGCCAATTCCTGAACCATCGCTCAGAGTTGGGGTGGATCACTGCACCAAATGACAATGACTGTGACAATGCTGAAATTTTCAGGACCTGTCAACCAAAACAAGAGGTGCCACCAAATCATGACTGGTGGTTCATCAGCCTCAACACACAGACTCTGAACTGGGAAGGTCTGAAGGGCTCCATTCAATATCCAAATACCCTTAGGTTGACAGTGTCCAACATCCCAAGGCAGGAAACACAGACTCATCCATAAACCACATTGCTGAAATTTAGCCATGATGTGGAAAATAGCCTATAAAACAGCGGCGGGGGGGGGGGGGGGGTGAGATACCTGTCAGCTTACACGCCTTTCCACTGCAGCATTTTAAAATATTCAATGATTACAACTCCTCCGATAGGCACATCTTTCGGGTGTAGTAGCCAGGTTAATTCAGAATCGAAGAGTAGACCCAAAAACTGCACAGTGTCCTTAAAAAGTAAAATGTTGGCACCCACTGTGAGCTCTGGTTGGTTAAACCTTTGAAGAGCATGGTTAAAATTCACACACAGTCTTCTCTGTAGAGAACTGAAACCCCGTTTTATTACCCCAAGCTTCCAGCCTCCTGACAGACAGTTGTAGTTGCCTCATTGTCACTGCAAGGCCACAGGAAGAGTCGAGACCTAAAGT
This sequence comes from Schistocerca serialis cubense, assembly GCF_023864345.2. Classification (NCBI taxonomy): domain Eukaryota; kingdom Metazoa; phylum Arthropoda; class Insecta; order Orthoptera; family Acrididae; genus Schistocerca; species Schistocerca serialis. The sequence goes on along the minus strand of NC_064641.1, from coordinate 770,917,358 downwards.
CATCCACAAACAAAGAGCATTTAACAAGGCTCCTGACTGTGGAGGAGGTGCCACTGATTGAAATTGCAAACAATGTGACACTTGAGTACACTGACTTGGGGGATTCATTCTCCTGAAATAGCCATCAGATAAGGCACCGCCAAAGCAATACCAAAAGCACCAGCCCTTGAGAAAGGATTGGATAAGAAGTGGCAGACATTCACAGTCTCCATTCCATGAAGCTGGTGAAGGGTGATGTACCTCCAAGTGGTGTCGTACGCATTTAAGAGGTAAAAAAATAAATAAAAAATAAAATAAAAAAACCAACACTCCAACCAGGCCTTAAAAGAAATATTGCATTGCAATCCCCAGTACAATTAAGATGTCAGGGGCAGAATGAAAGCAGCTGAAACAGCACTGGGAGCAGCACGGATGACCGACCCAGACGAGGCAGCAGATGACTATGAGCTCGAGAGTTTTACGCACACATTTGGTAAGAATGGCACTCCAATAACTGTTTCAGTTGGTACAGTCCTTGCCCGAGTTCCATAGAGGAATTAATATTTCATTCTTCCAAGTCAAGGGGTACTGTCCATCAAACAAGATCTGATTGAAACAAGATAGGATTTCGCCTTTGGCTTCTGAGCACAGATGACGGAGCAAGGCATAATGAATTTAATCTGGCCTGGAGTAGCATCTCTGGCTGCAGACAGAGCTGACTCCAAAACCCATGAGGAAAATGGAGGATTGTAGAAATTCCCTTTACGCGAGAAGAAGTGGAGCCTCCTGATCTCTGAAGTCCTACAAAACACTTAGAACGCAAGAGTGTGTCTGGATGATGCAGTGACGGTAAAAGTATATTCAGCAAAAATTAGAGCAATGTCTTTGCCGTGTCCATTAAGACCCCATTACTCAACAAGGTCATAAATGAAGGTGTGTACTTCTCTTGCCCAAACTTGGGCATTGGAAGCTGACTGATTATTGTTGGAAGCTGCGAACTCCTTCCAGGAGTTCTTCTTCAGATCTTTCATCACTCATCTCACTTGTGCTCTCAGAGGTCTGAAGGTAGAAAGATTTTCGGTGGTAGGATGGTGTTTGAAAGTTTGCAAAGCTACGTGCTTGGTTCTGATTGCTGAGCAACAGGGACAGAGAGCCGTCTGCCATGGTAGCTACATTGGTGAATGGGATCTGTGGCAGCTCACTGGACCTCACAGATGATGAGGTCCACTATCTTCTGAGCATAATCTTGTTAGAAAATGGCCCACTGACTGTATCAAGGCCAATTTTCCTTTTGAATCTGCCTTCTTTGTGGTCTCCCTTTGACAACCATCCGAGTCAGCAAATAAACACACTGGAAAGTGATCACTGAAATGCAAATCTGTGGCCATTTCCCACTGAACTTCGGTGTGACATCACGTGCTGGACTGTTATTCAAATCACACACCAATATTTTACAAGGTTTTAGACTCTAGATATTTATTTTAAAGATTTTTGGTGTTAATATTTGCTCTAAAAGTAAGTAACATATTAGTGGATCTTGATTCACCTCAATCTTCCTTTTTGTATCATTGATTTGAGTGGTCTGTTACTAGTGAGTGTGCTTACATTGTTCATCGAAGTCTCAGCAGTGTTTTTACATTTCGCAGAGTGCAGTTGCAGCTGTAGTGGTTCATAAGTTCCGATAAAGTTGTTTGTGCACTGTTATTCAGTTATTAAATTTAGCAGTTTTCAGCATTGCCTCGTGCTGTTTCTAGTAAAATAATGGTTTAATGAACTTCTGGAAACTTTCACTCACTGTGTTTTATAAAGTTGTTTGTGTGTTGAAGTCATTTATTAAATTTAGTATGGTAGTTTTCAACTGACATTTCTTGTTTGTAGCAAAATATTTCAGTAAAACTTTCATTTACTGTGTTTAATTTCATTGAGTTTTCCAGTAGTAGCATGAATTTTTGGTTTTATATAAGAAATTTTGTGAAGTTTTTGATGTATTAGCTCTGGTTTAGTAGCATTAATAAACGCAGTTAATTTCTTAGTAGAGAGCAAAATTCGAGATTACTGATGTTAGTTCTTGAAACAGTTCTACTGTAGTAATTGTCCTTAACCTAACACAGACGTTTAGTTTTTTCAGTAACTGTTAACATTTTGCTGTGAGTGAGAAGTGTGGGCTTTGCCGTAAGTTTGAGAGTAGTGGGTTACAATGTGATATTTGTTCAATGTATTTTCATTGGGGCAAATAGAGTGGGGAAGCCAGTGGTCATTCTAGCGAGATCCTCTCCTGGAAGTACAGAATTTGTAGCAGAAATAAGTTGAGAGAGGAGCAAGATCGTAAGATCTGTGCCCTTCAGGTGCAGTTAAAAAATGCAAAGGAAGAATTAGATAGGATGAGGAGGGCGAAGGGTGCTGGGGAATGGGAAATGGCTGCTGGTAAGATGGCGGCTAGGAGGAGGAGATATTCAGACAGCCGTGCTTTGCATATAACCAATAGACTTGACCAACTGTCAGAGTTTAGTGGAGAGGAGCTTTTTGTAGCTGTACGTGTAGGACACAAGCAGTAACCCTAATTAGTTAGGGAGCCTCAGTCAGTTGCAAATCCTAACAAAAAGAAGAAGGTTCTACTGCTAAGTAGTTCGCATGGCAGTGGTGTGCGGCAGCAGTTGCAGTAAGTGTTGGGGAGCGAGTACCAGTTCACCAGCATTGTGAAGCCTAGTGAAGGGTTGACTCAGATGACTTAATATAAGGGAGTTATGTAGGAACTTTATGAAAGAGGATCAGGTAGTGACTGCGGGTGGAGCTGAGGACAGTCTTGATGGAGACAGGTAATACACTACTGGCCATTAAAATTGCTACACCAAGAAGAAATGCAGGTGATAAACAGGTATTCATTGGACAAATATATTATACTAGAACTGCAATCTGGGTGCACAGATCCTGAGAAATCAGTACCCAGAACAACCACCTCTGGCCGTAATAACGGCCTTGATACGCCTGGGTATTGAGTCAAACAATGCTTGGATGACTTGTACAAGTACAGCTGCCCATGCAGCTTCAACACAATACCACAGTTCATCAAGAGTAGTGACTGGAGTATTGTGACGAGCCAGTTGCTCGGCCACCATTGACCATATGTTTTCAGTTGGTGAGAGATCTGGAGAATGTGCTGGCCAGGGCAGCAGTCGAACATATTCTGTATCCAGAAAGGCCCATACAGGACCTGCAACATGCGGTCGTGCATTATCCTGCTGAAATGTAGGCTTTTCCAGGGATCGAATGAAGGGTAGAGCCACAGGTCGTAACACATCTGAAATGTAATGTCCACTGTTCAAGGTGCCGTCAATGCGAACAAGAGGTGACCGAGACTTGTAACCAATGGCACCCCATTCCATCATGCCGGGTGATACGCCAGTATGGTACTGACGAATACACGCTTCCAACGTGCGTTCACTGCCATGTCGTCAAACACAGATGCGACCATTGTGATGCTGTAAACAGAACCTGGATTCATCCGCAAAAATGGCATTTCGCCATTCGTGCACCCAGGTTCGTCACTGAGTACACCATCGCAGGTGCTCCTGTCTGTGATGCAGCCATGGTCTCCGAGCTGATAGTCCATGCTGCTGCAAACGTCGTCGAACTGTTCATGCAGATGGTTGTTGTCTTGCAAACGTCCCCATCTGTTGACTCAGGGATTGAGACGTGGCTGCATGATCCGTTACAGCCATGCGGATAAGATGCCTGTCATTTCGACTGCTTGTGATACGAGGCCGTTCGGATCCAGCACGGCGTTCCATATTACCCTCCCGAACCCACCGCTTCCATATTCTGCTAACAGTCATTGGATCTCGACCAATGCGAGCACCAATGTCACGATACAATAAACCATAATCGCGATAGGCTACAATCCGACCTTTATCAAAGTCGGAAACATGATGGTACGCATTTCTCCTCCTTACACGAGGCATCACAACAACGTTTCACCAGGCAACACAGGACAACTGCTGTTTGTGTATGAGAAATCAGTTGGAAACTTTCCTCATGTTAGCACGTTGTAGGTGTCACCACCAGCGCCAACCTTGTGTGAATGCTCTGAAAAGCTAATCATTTGCATATCACAGCATCATCTTTCTGTCGGTTAAATTTCGCGTCTGTAGCACGCCATCTTCATGGTTAGCAATTTTAATGGCCAGTAGTGTATGATGTAAGTGGTGAGCTGGTAAAGATAGCTACTCAAACTGGGGGCTCTAATGTGCACTTTGTGCAAACATTTCAGCATCATGATAGGCCTCATCTTAATGCTCCTGTCAGGTGTGTTTACAATGGACTGGAGAAGGCACTTATGGTGGAGGGCATGGCTCACATTGCAGTGGTGCCAGCTGAGTCTATCAATAGATTAGGTTTCTCTAAGCGTGGCCTGTAGCTCAGTAGGTATGGGAAGGGGAGGATGACAAAGCTTATTGGCGACAGTGTAGTTGGACTGGTGGGATCACTCATGGAAAAATTCCTGTTGTATTTGATGTTAGAGCTGCACCGTTTTTACACTGAAGTCAGCTGATTGGTATCCCTGGTCAAAGGAAGTCCCTCTAACAGAGGAATCACCTTCAAAAGGGGTGAGGTATTAAAGTAGTGAAAGAATTACCTTATTTCATCAAAATATAAGAGGTATTAGAGATAAAGTTAGGGAAATGCTTATAGATGTTGGCTCTGACATAATTGGTATATCAGAGCACCACTTGAATAATTTGCAATTCAGAGGCTTTACCAGGATACAGATTAGCTGGGTGTTTTTCAAGGAGTTCTTTGCGGACTGGGGGAGTGGCAACGTACGTAAAAAAAAAAAAAAAAAACACCCGTATTCCACTTGAGTCTGTAGACATATTACAGCACTGCACAAGTATTTGAATGTTAAGCAGGGGCAGTCGAATTTAGTGTAACTAAACTTCCAAATGTTGTTATTTATAAGTCCTCTTACTCTGACTTCAAAGCATTTCTGCTCAAGGTATAAGATTCTTGGTTCACTTTATAGGAAGTGCCAAAAAAAGAGTTACATGTAGTGACTTCAATATTAATTTTGTATATGACTGTGCAAGAAAAATGATGTTGGAAGATCTCCTAAATTCATATGATCTGATGCAGACTGTGTTTTCTCCAACCAGGGTGCAGGGAAACAGTAGCACAACCATAGACAATATTTTTATTCATTCAGGTTTTTGTGCTCAAACAAATGTTATAAATAATTACAAACTATGTAGAAAAACTACTCCAACGGCGAAGGAGAGTTTTTTAAACGTCGTTATGAACATGAGTGGCAGGATGTTTACAGTGCGGATAACAAAGATGACATGTACAACGCTTTCCTTAACACATTTCTCATGCTCTTTGAAAGTTACATTTCATTAGAACATTCTGAACAAGGTACTAGCAGTAAACAGCGGCCTGGGGGGCTGACTAGTGAGATAAGGATATTACATAGAACAACGTGAGAACTACATCAAAATGTTAGACGTAATCACAACTGAGCTACAATAGCTCATTACAAACAGTATTGTAAGGTGCTTAAAAGTGTTACTAGTAAGGCAGAGAGTACATGGTATGCAAATGGAATAGCTAATTCACAGGACAAAATTAAGACAATTTCGTCAGTCATGAAGGAAGTGTCTGGTCAGCAGTACAAGTTTAACAATATAAAGTCAGTTCGTAGCAAAAATTTTTCTGTTACTGATAAGTCTGATATATGTACAATATTTAACTATCACTTTCTGAGCATTGCAGGTGAATTAAATAAAAACTTACTTTCCACAGGGAATCGTGTTACACTCTTGGAAAATGCCCTTCCGAGATTGATGTCTGAAATAATCCTCTGTGATACTGACAAGGGGGAGACTGAGTCAATAATTAAATCACGAGAAACTAAGGATTCTCGCAGATATGATGGAGTACCTAGCAGAATATTAAAGTACTGTGCTGCACATGCTAATCTTGTACTTACCCATATTTGTAATTTTTCCTTTCAGAATTGTCAGTTTCCTGTACGATTAAAGTACTCAGTAGTAAAGCCACTTTTGAAACAAAATTTTTGAATGCTAGGTATCTTTTCTGACTAAATTAAGATATTTGTTTGAGTTGATCACAAAATATCGCTCCAGGAGTTGGAGCATTATGGAATATGGGGAGTAGCTTACAATTGGTTAACCTCTTACTTTAATAACAGAAAGCAAAAGGCCATTCTCCACTGTGCTGGGAATGGCTATGATGTGGGGTCTGAGGAAGGCACAGTTACATGGGGAGTGCCCCACAGATCAGTGCTGGGGCCACTAATATTCCTTATTTATATAAATGATATGCCCTGTAGTATTAGAGGAGATTACAAAATATTTCTATTTGCTGACAACATGTTGTGCGCAACGTCAACACCGTTTCAAATAGTGCAGTTCAAGAGAGAAATTCATGGCTTGTAGAAAATAAACTAACACTAAATCATGGTAATACTCATTTTTTACAGTTTCTAACACACAATTCAACAAAACCAGGTATTTTAATTTCGCAGAATGGACATGTGATTAGTGAAACAGAACTGTTCAAATTTCTAGGTGTTCATATGGATAGTAAACTGTCAGGGGAAGTCCACATTCAGGACCTTGTTCAAAGACTCAATGCTGTCATTTTTACTATTTGAACAATATGTGTTCATATACCATTCAAAGTAAGTGATAGTGCAACACAAAAAGTACTCTACTTTGATTATTTTCATTCATTTATGAAGTATGGTATTATGTTTTGGGGTAAATCTTCCCATTCTCAAATGATATTTTTGGCTCAAACAGGCAGTTCAGGCAATAAATGGTGTAAGTTTGCAACCATATATATATCCAACCTGCATTTGGATTGCACCTCATTGACTCTTGTGCAGAAAGGCAGGCAGTATACTGCTGCATCCATTTTCAATAAACTACCACAGAAACTCAAAAATCTTAGCAGTAATCCACACACTTTCAAATCAAAACTGAAGAGTTTCCTCATGAGTAACTCCTCCTATTCTCTCGAGAAGTTCCTTGAAAAATTAAGCTGATTCTTGTGTTACATTATTGATTGTGTTTACTTAAACTTATTGCTTGTCTTTTTTTGAATTCATAAACTTTTATTTGTCTGTTACCACTTTTTTGTGTTGTAATTTCATGTACTGACATGTTCCAGGACCTTGAGAATTGCGCCTCAATTTGGTCCTACGGAATTAAACATGTAAAATAAATAAAAAATAAAACTCGGTCTGCAATAGCTGGGGAGCAAAAATAAGGGGATATTCCCAAAAGATGATCCTGTAACTATGGAAAAGTGTGTCCCATTACGAGAGCTCAAAGGACATGTATTGTCTAAATGGGCAAGATCCTCGAGATTTCGACCCCTGGAGCAAGTGGTAGCTGAGACCCACAGCGCATTGTGTGCACCAATATCCTGCACGAGGAAGAATGGACAGGAGAGTGTCCATAAAAGGTCTGTTGTTAGTGCATCTGCATTCATCTCTTCATGAGGTGGAAGATATAACAAACACACTGCAATTTAACTGCAGTGTGAGAAATTCCACTGCAGCTGCTTGTATGGCTGTGATAGGACAGTAGAGGAGTGGCATCCGACATCAATGGAAACAGCCACACCACCCTAGGCCAAGTCTCCAGAAACACTGTACTTTCTGTACAGGTGGTAGCCCCTTTATGCATGTATAACAGTAACTTTAAAATGATTTTCTTGCTAGCAGATGCAGAACAGTCTCTACTGGAACAGTAGCTGTAATTCTTCCAAATGTGCCTGCAACGTGTAAGACCCTGCGGGAGATGATTAGCACTGGTTGTCCTCCTTAGTCGGCACAGGCAATTTACCCAAAATGTCAGAGGGAATGTTAGGCAGTCTCCAGCTCTCCGGTTCTTCCATGTGGATATCAAGATCGTTGACAGTAATATCACATTAGAAAGTGAGGGAGCTCATCAATCTGAAAGTTTAGCCCATACTTAATTCAATTTGGTTTGACTTTTGTATGATGTCTTCCCTTACTTATGGGAGGAGTTGCTCATATTGGTAGGGGGGACAGCTTAGTGGCCTTCTGATGGTGTGCAGTGGTAGGTGACTGAGGTTTCAAGTCCAGTGTCAATGGATTCTGAAAGATTTCAAATTGAAGTATAGCTTTCCCTCCACATGTACACCGCCAAGCGCAAATACTCATACTTGAATCTGTGGTATGGGTTTGTGTGGAGGCATCACACTTAGCGACTTGTTTCTTAAGGGCCAAAGCAAAAGCAGTAGCAAATATACTAGAGATTGTATAGCTTTAAAAGCTTTTATAGCTTCACCATAGCGTATGCATCTCATAACTTTCAACTCCAGAATTTTCCTTTCCTTGTTATAAATCCCACACTTTCTGCTCCATACTGAATGAGCCCCTGAGCAGTTTCTGTACTTTGAAGGAAGTGTACAAGAATCACCTGATCCACGAGCTGAGCTGCCACAATTTCCACGTGTGGCTCTCATTATATACCATAGCTGTATGATAAAATTGTTGACTTTTGAAGCATCACGTTTGGTTGAGAGCAAACAGTCAAACCTCAACATTAATGTAACCTGCAAGGATATGTTCAGATAAACCCTGAATGTTAAATATTAGAACAAACATTGCAGAGTTTTCCAATGTGCAATTGACTTTCATCTTATAGTTCTGCACTTCCATCTTTCATGCAACTCCACTGGGTCCACTGCCTTTATATCAGAGCATGTAACTATGCCTTTCCAGAAGTTAAGGATGTCATGTAACTCAGCCACCTCGGAGTAGCCACCCAAGGCCTAGCATCCCAGAAGCTTAGAGACTTGGTTTGATGTTATGACAAACTTATGCCCCACTACTATAACTCAGATTTTTTCACAGGAGGACTGACCAACCTAGCTTGATGTGTACCTTTCTCATGGTCCAGATGGTGAAGCCATCTGAAGCACACAACATACTAACACCATGCCCAATGATGGTCTCTGAAGTATGCCCTGAATTCACAGCAGTCGCCAGCTGTGGAAACCCCACTGCTGGTGGGGCTCCCTGGGCAAAACACAGCCAACATTTTCCTAAGTCATGGAACACTCTTTGTCAGGCCCCTCTGCTGAGGCCTGTCTAGCTTAGGTGACCCTAACAGTAGACATGCTACCACCAGAATAGTCCTCAGTGTCACTGAGGCACACAAATCCTCCCACCCAGCACTAAAGTTAAGGGTGCCTTCGGTAAGGTGGTGTCCCCAGGAGGGTGGTTGTTCCTGGTCATATGTAAGAGAGGGCCTTAAGGCCCCAATCTGATCAGGTTAAATAAGCAATAAATAAATATTATTTCCAATTATGATCCGTTCTATAACATATGTATCCAGTGCTTTGTCAGCTATTTCTCTAAGCTTTAGTCGCATTTCTTTTACATGCTCCAGCCAAAGCTACATATTTCTTGTTTCTCCCTAAAATTTGACACTACTGCCTCTTCATATAGTTTACTGAACATGTTAATATTACTTGTCTGTCTCCTACAATGACAACAGGTGTGACCGGGAACATACATACACTAGTGAGATGAGGTTTACTCGAAAGTTTAGGGTTACATCTGAGCGAAAGTCTGGTGATCAATAAAAAAAGTCCAATAACAAAGCTTATGCCCATCCTTGCCCAAATAGTTTCATATGCAGCTTCAATTTCTACCTTGGTGAACCTCAGTTTTTTGTCTGCCTCCTAGATTTCCCATTAGGCTATTCTTTCAATATAAACTTACTTTACTATAAAAATCTCACTGCTATCAACTTCAGATTTCAGCCGTCTTTCTGTCCTACAGTCGAGTTGGTGTAAGATGATCCCTGACAGCTAGCAGCACTGTTGTCAGCTTTCAACTGCGAAATGCAGACAACTACTTTAATACTGCAAAGAGAAGAGGAGAATTGGTGGTGATTGGGGGGTGGGAGTGCCTCCTACAGCTATCATGGTGAGTCACCTAAGTTAAAAAGACCTTGTGTGCAACGAACAACCAGACTGCTACCTGAGTATCAGCCTCTGATGAGTATTGCCCTCTGAAGCCTTTAGGTGACCTTAGAATTCTCAATTCTACGATACATCTAGCATTCCGCAGCCAGCCTAGTTCGTCACAAAAACTTTCAAGTGTGATTCTGACAGTTAAACCAAACGGCATCCACACTGGCATATGAAGTGCACTAAACGCAAATTAAGTTTAAGTTTTGTGAGTTTAGATCCTTTGTTGGGTCAGGGCAATCAGCTATTCCTTCATTACTGTTTCAGCTACAATACTGGCAGGTTTTTTCCATTATCTAACACCTTAGCGTGTCTGTGACAAGCTTAAAAGTGTGAGTCGCAAGTTTGGCATATAATATATATCTCACGCCTTGTCATGTAAGTAAAATTTCTCTAGTTTAGTTTTTCTACTTTCAGTAACACAGCTGCTGTTTTGTGTATGATTTTGTATAGAAGTGGTCTGTACAGTATTTTTTAAGACTTCTTTTCCAGAACACATAAAAACATCACAAATGACAAACTTTATGAACTATCCTGTACGAATTCTGAAGCTAAAGTACAGTCTTCAGATGGTGATGATGACAATTCCAACGAAGAAGATGACACCACTGATTATACTAAGCATGATTCACAAAGTGAGTGATGCTTATGGGTGTTCAACAGCGAAGTTATCATGACCCTTATACACATTAAAAGAAACGAATGTGAATAAAATTACAAGGGTGATTTGAAAAGTTCTCAGAACGGGAAAAAAGTACTTACATCACAAACTTTTTTTATTTTTCAGTGTGTCTCCTTGTAGATTAATGCACTTGGTCTAACACCGTTCCAGTGCCTTGATCCCATCTCGAAAATGAGTTTCCTTCAGACCTGCAAAATAGTTGTCAACTTCGGCTATTAATTCTTCGTTTGAAGTGAATCTTCATCCACCAAGAAAAATTTTCAGTTTTAGGAAGAGATGGAAGTCTGACGGAGCCGTGGCAACAGTTCATACCTTAGTTCATGTAATTTTGCCTGGCAACGGCATGTGTGGGATCCAGTGTCGAAAGTTGCAGCACCCACCTTGCAGACAATTTTTTCATTTCTAATTCTTCACTTAAAATGTGAACACCCTTTCAGATGACATCTGGAAAACACGAGCAATTTCACACACTTTCAATCAGGGATCCTCCATGACCATTTAGCGCACTCTTGCAATGATTTCTGTAGTAGTGACACATCTTGGCCGACCACTGCGCGGATCATCATCTAAGCTCTCCAGACCAAATTTAAATTCATTTGTCCACTTGGCAACAGTTGAATATGAAGGAGCAGAGTCCCCCAGTGTATTCTGGAAATCAGCATGAATGTCGTCTTCTTTCATACCTTTCTTTACGAAGTACTTAATCACTGCTCGAATCTCAACTTTTTCCATCTTCACAAATCACTACCCAGGAACAACAACAGAGCCACAGCTCGCTTCCATGAGCACTAACGTGGCACGTGTTTACAGGCCACAGTCCAATGAATATCATGTGAACAACTCGTTGCACTATCGTTGATCTCTCGTGGTGATTAAAAGAGCTTTTCAAACCACCCTCGTACTAAAATGTGACCATGCACGCTAACAAAACAGGAAAGAATAAAATATGCTTTACCGGAGACTAAAACACAAGTAAAACGACAAAGGAGCTAAAAGGAACAGGAAAATGTCACTGGCTGAGCCAGTCACTCTGTTAACCATTAAAACCGTCTCCCTAAAATCTTGGAAAAAACATTGGACAATTCACAAAACTGTATAACTCACATTCGTTGGAATGTTATCTAAAACATATTGCAGACTCATTAGCAAAACAGTCACAGCCCACTGGTCAGAAAATAAAATGCAGTCCAATAAAACGTATTGCACAGTGATCTGTACAGCAAGAAGTCATGCACTAGAGGGCTGCGGCCTATACGAGGACAAGTGAGGAGAACCTCATCCTATCGATGTGGGTGGAAGGAAGTACACCACGGACACATTGTGGACTTTAGTAAGTGGAGCTTACTGTCTGTCACTTCCAGCCATTCACCCCCCCCCCCCCCCCACACAGATGCAAGACACTGGAACTCAACAGCAAAGTTATAGCATGCAGGAGGATGGTATACTGAAATACTTGAGAATCATGACACACCATGTTGGCTGCTACATCCGTCCTTTCATTCCCTGTGATACCCATGTGCCCTGGTACCCAGCAGAAAGACACCTCCTCCCCTAGTTGTCTTGTTGGAGGAGGGCATCCTGGATAGTTTGGACTACTTTATCTGAGGGGCACGAACATTGTAGAGAGTCACGAACATTGTAGAGAGTGAAGGGCACTCAGAGAATTGGAACAGACAAGATATTTAGTACTGGAAGAACATATTTAGCTCTGCCAGCATCTAAGCAATATCTCCAGGTTTTGTTTGGTGAAACCCTTGTTTCAGAATTGCTTTTATTGGTAAATGACTGTTTACCAGAAATCCTCCGGATGGCTTCCCATACATGTGTAGAACAAGTGGAATAGTTTATGGAGTTTAAGAAGGTCCACGATGACCTTTTCTTACTCTCCTTAATTACACGTCAAGCCTTGGCTCTGAGGTTGTCTGCTGTAGGGCAGCACTTAAATTGTCAAACAGCCGCACACCTGCACTGGGTTGCTGAAGTACAGGTCTCCTCTTAAGATGACCTGAGGACTTTGGGATGGTTAAGTCAGCGGCACGATGGAACTCTCATGTGACACTGTTGCGAAGTTCAAACACAGCCAGGTGGCTGAACAGCGTCCAGTTAGCCCTGCTGACCATCCATTTTGGTGGGTTCTGATGAAGCAATCCTCCATTCAGTAGGTGAATGCAGATTGGGAAGTGGTCACTGGAATGAAGGTCGTCAATGACCTCCCAGTGAACAGAGTCGGCAAGGGCTGGGGAGCAGAGAGATAGGTCGACGGCCAAGAATGACCCAGTAGAAGCACGGAAATGAGTGGGAGAACCAGTGTTTAGGATGCACAGCTCTTCAAATGTCAGGAGGCTCTCCAAACCTCGACCCTGAGGGCAATTAGAGGTCAAGCCTCAAAGGACATGATGAGCATTGAAGTCTCTAGAAGGGGAAATGGTTGAGGGATTTGTTCCATAAGATCTGTGAAAGCCTCAGACTCTACTGTATCTAGGGGAGGTAATTACAGCGAGCAAATTGTAAACCTCCAATGTGCATGAATTTCAACTGCAACTGCTTGCAGGTCAGTAGCCAGAGATAGAGCAGAGGAGTGGTGCACATTGTTAGCAAACACAGTAACTCCTCCCTTGGCCCTTTCCCCAGTCAGGTCATCCTACGATGGAGTGTACTGCCCCATAGGACAGATGCCTTAAAATGTATTCCCTGCAAACAAAAATTTGCAAAGAGGACACACCTGCAAAAACATGCAAAGGGGGCATACCCGTGCCAGGAGCTTCAGTTCTTCCACGTGTCCTGAACCCATTAATATTCCACTGGAGGATGAAAACCAACTATCACAGGGGTAGCACTTTCATCCTGACTTCCTGCTGTGGAGGGGAGCCCACAATGGGCAGAGGGTCTCTCTTGAGGCAAGATGACTGTCTCAGTTCAACATCCAGGTTGCTAGTCTCTAAAGAAGAATCAACAGACATATGAGAGAGGTTGACTGAACATCATCAGGCTATTTACTGCCCAATTCCAACTGTGGTGGACATTTTGCCTTTGATTTTTTCCCCTGCATAGAGTTTGCAGCCATAACAGTGGCTGTGGTTGTGGTAGAATCAGACAGCATACCAGATGGAACTTTTGGAGGGGCAGGGAGCTTCACAATATTAGCAACCACGGCTTTTTCTGAAGTTCTGGGGGAGAAGGACAGGCTTAGAAATAACTGCAGCAGCACAAGATCATGGACAAACATAGGTACTAGTGCTGATACTAGCAACTTTCATTCGTGTAGCAGCCTCAGCGTTCGGCACTGACTCTTTAACAACTGAAGTGAAGGAGGCAGCAAAAGCTGGGGGCAGCATGGCTTTATACATTTTTTTGCCCTTATCATATGGGATGCATTTCAGTTTTAAGCTGTTTGTATTTTCCGTGCTTCCAGATACATGCTGCAGACTTGACTCCACACAGGGTGAGCTCCAGAGCAATTTACACACTTCAGTGGAGAGGAACAAGAGACACTGTTGTGGGCTGCCTTAACGCATTTGCCACAAGTAGCTTCTACATGACACCCAATAGTAGTATGCCCAAAGTGCTGGCATCTGAAACACCGCATTGGGTTGGGTACATAAGGGCACACGCTTAGGCAAAGGAAACCTGCCTACATGCTCAGGAAGTTTCTTGCTATTAAACATCAGGATAAAGATCCCTGTCCACCCTCCTCATGATATTTTGCACGTCAGTTACTCCTTCTGGAGTCCACTCATCTTAAAAGTTCCTCACTGGAAATGTCCACCAGATTCCTGCACATCACATCATCTTGCTACAACTCAAGCTGGTGTGCAGCTATTTCAATGGCATATTCCCCCAGGTACTGCGCATTTCGTAGGTTCTTTACTTGTTGGGAACTAGCAGTTTCTGCCACCAGTGCCCAGATTTTAAATTGTCAGCAATGCCTTCCAACCCTCATTGAATATAAGAAGGAGAAACTTTCATGAAGCTGCTCTCTTTCCTCTTGATGATTAAAGCGAACACTCTCACTGCCAGCATGTGTCCTGTTACTAGACATGAAACACTTAGATTTCACTCCTGAGTCAGGAGGACTGGCTATATGAGCCCTCTTACTTGATTGGGTGTCAGTACCCACCAGCAGTCCACCCTTTATGCTGGGAGGAGGAAAAGAAAATTTCGGAGGATCCATTTTGGTCTAACAAGCAGCTAGGGAAATAACGGTCCACTCGGACAGAGCCCTGCATGCCTGAATAAGCCTTACACAACTGACATGCAGCAAGTTCCCCACAGATTGTCTGCTAATGACTGTTCACCCTTAACAGCCATGCATCTCACCAGCACGCAGCACACCTTGAGATTGACATGTTTTTTTTTAGAAAGGTTTATTCCATCCTCGCTATCCAGGCAATGAAGCCAAGATCCCCATTCCCTGAGATACACAATGTTGCACCACTGTGCCACATGGTGGTTGCTGAAGAATGCTCAGAGCTTACAGTGACAGAGGACTGACGACACTTACCAGTCCCCAGCTCAGGAACCCCAGGGACGCAGAGCTTTACTCGGCAAATTAATCCTTACCTGGGGGGGGGGGGGGGGGGGGGTAGAAGTAATAGTTAGCTTAAAAAATTGTGTGTCTTTCCTAAGCTTAAAAATGACATGTCTTTCCTAGGAAGAGACGAACAGAGTACATGGACGAAAATCTGCATTGTCAATAAAACCGAAACAAAACAAATCATGATAACACTTCCATTTATTACAATCAAGTTATAAATAGTGAGTCTTAACACAAACATCCATTTAATTTACAAAATAAAAGAAAAATGCTTATATCAAAGTCAGCATACTTTTATATTTTAAGGACCCCACACACAATTCCACTAGAAGCAACCCATCTGTAGCAAATGTTGTCAATTACACAACTTTAAATAATAAAAAAATGCGAATAAATGAGATAGTACTTAAACATGGCTCCATTGAAGTGCTCAATATGTGGTAGATAGATATGGAGTTCAAAGTACACTGCATGCCCACCAAAATAAGAACGGAAGCAGTCACTCGAGGTGTAACGTATATTTTGTCCCATTCCACATTGCTGAATGCTCGCTTTCATTATGGAATTTACAGGACACTGTGTGTGTCTATAAAAGAATGAAAATGAATGACTGGGAAGGCAATCCACGAAACGTCCATCTACATTCAAATACATACAACTTTTATTCTTGAATGTCCAGTTTTAACACTAATGGTAATACTAAATGCATTTTAACTTTTCTACTATAGAGACACCTGAGAGTGATCTCAGAAATCAATACAAGACAAATGCTTAGTAAGATCCATCATATCAAAACAGCGAGTGATTTGTGTGGGAGGAAGAATGCCGACTTCTTTCCAAGTAACCTTCCATTCGTCATATTTTGTTGTTGGCAATTCACAAAAATATGCCTGCTTCTAACTTAATGTACAGCTTTCATCATTCGACATACCTTCAGGTATTTATGGAACATGAGACTTGAATGGCTACAGACTACTAAACATGAACTAAGAGAAAATGAAATAAGCCTTTACACACACACACACACACACACACACACACACACACACACACACACACACACACACACCTGAACATGAGGGTTGGGTAGTGGCAATAAATGCTGACTACAAGATGAAACCAAGTATCCTATGGTCAGTACAACATTGCGACAAAAGAATTTTAAGGGGGTCCAGTCACCTGACTCTCAGACAACTAGTTGTTTTAGAAGAACTTTAAGTCCTCTCAATGGCAGTTATTAAAGAATTAGTTACTGGTGAATCTTCTGAGTTGTATGGTTATTCATGACATTTTACACAGATCTAACAAGGAAAGGTCCCCAGAGGTGGGATCAACTTTTTGAAACCAGCTATACGATGATGATGGTTAAGGTCTGACGTACAACACTCTGCAACCATTCACCCTGGTGGGCCCTCACTTACAAGTAATCAACAAAAAAATATTGGTATTTCACATGAAGCTCTACAGCTTTAAAAAAGTAATGTTCTACAGTTTGGTAGCATTGTATAACGATTAAGGTGCAGTCCTCATATACCAAAGCTGTGGGTTTGTATTGCCTAAGTTCCTTTCAAATATTTTATATTTATTTTATTTTTTATTTTTAAATCTTTATAAGTTGTGGATCATAATGTTGATTCAGTTAATTAGTTTAAATGTAACTTTTTATTTCTATCGTCCATCACATCATTTTAATCACTGTATTAACTTTTTCATTTGCTCTCATTTTTCTTCCTATCAGTCTTCTTCCACTTGGAAGCTTTATTCGTGTGACTTTAATAATATTTATAATATTATATTTTTGTCCATGTTATTGCATTCATTATTTCTCCTCCCCATTTTGCTTGAATTTAATTTTACTTATAACACATTCTTTCACTTAAATCTTCATCTGCATTACTTTGTCCACATGTAATAAGAATTTATGTTTTAAATGTTTGTATGGCAATTACAATCCAAAAAATATGTACATCTTGTAATGAAAAATACATGTTTGACAACACTGCGCAGTCAATATACATAAATAGACTTTTTTCAGCTTTTGCTCCCAAAGTAATAGATTGGTATTATCAGATGTTTAAATATTATGACATAAATAAAGATAATTAAATTCAATATAATGGAAGGAAACATTCCACGTGGGAAAAATTATATATAAAAAACAAAGATGAGGTGACTTACCGAACAAAAGCGCTGGCAGGTCGATAGACACACAAACAAACACAGACATACACACAAAATTCAAGCTTTCGCAACAAACTGTTGCCTCATCAGGAAAGAGGGAAGGAGAGGGGAAGACGAAAGGAAGTGGGTTTTAAGGGAGAGGGTAAGGAGTCATTCCAATCCCGGGAGCGGAAAGACTTACCTTAGGGGGAAAAAAGGACAGGTATACACTCGCACACACGCACATATCCATCCACACATACAGACACAAGCAGACATATTTAAAGACTTTAAATATGTCTGCTTGTGTCTGTATGTGTGGATGGATATGTGCGTGTGTGCGAGTGTATACCTGTCCTTTTTTCCCCCTAAGGTAAGTCTTTCCGCTCCCGGGATTGGAATGACTCCTTACCCTCTCCCTTAAAACCCACTTCCTTTCGTCTTCCCCTCTCCTTCCCTCTTTCCTGATGAGGCAACAGTTTGTTGCGAAAGCTTGAATTTTGTGTGTATGTCTGTGTTTGTTTGTGTGTCTATCGACCTGCCAGCGCTTTTGTTCGGTAAGTCACCTCATCTTTGATAATTAAATTCATATACACAAAGATTCAGAGCGGAAAAAATGTCAAGAAGGAAAAAAGTGAACGCCATTGAAGAAAATAATACAGTGATAAAATTATGTGACAAGGGAATTTAAAAAAAAAAAAAAAACCTTAACTGAACAAAAATAATGATCAAAGTCATTTCAATGAAGATTTAAAAATTAAAAAGTTGATAGCACCAATAGCACCTGTAGAGATCCAAACCCACAACCTTAACTGTTATGCAACACAACCAATCTGTACCACATTACTTTTTTTAAAGCTATAGAGCATGACATGAAAATCAATTTTTTTTTTCTCACAAACACCTCTCGTTGTGAGCTGGACACATTTAGAAATGCTCCTGGAGAGCCCCTACAACTTAGACAAACCATGAGCATCTCTGAAGATCTCTAATGCAACTCTGGAAGAGATGTCAGAAATGAAAACGTATCATGGACCAAAATCATACAATCTGGAAGATTCACCAGCAGGTAAGCTGCCCAACTGGGAAAGGCTAAAGTGTGTGCTATCAAATAATTCCCTTCTGCTAAAAATGAAGAGGACAAATGTAAAAATATTCAACTCTATGATACTACAAAAATACAGCCATCCCTGTTTCACACAGGCAAACAATTAGGAATCATTATAAGAAATGGACTGCAGGGACTGTTTTCACAGCAAGGGAAGAACTTAAAACGAGATATGAATATTACCAGATTAATGAATCTCATGTTATCCACATAGCGCTGAAGATTGCTTTTACCAAAATGAAGTCACAACTTCAAATAATACCTCTAAGGCCATGTGGTGCCACAGAAATGACAACAGGGAAGGTTCAAATTCCAAATAAATGGACACTTTCTTCAACAAATTATCTGAAGTCCTTTGAGACGCCCCAAAACTATCATCATAATGAGTTGAGACATGAATATTAACACAGGGGTTGAAGGTGAAATTAATAACTTCCTAAACATTTTAAGCACTTTTGCTAACTGCTGCATGGATATCAAAAATTTCACCATCAGTCTTGGACCAAGTACTTACAGACACTGACTCCAAATGTTGCAAAGTATTTATAAGAAATCTTGGCCTTTCTAATCACTACTGTCAAATAATACAGTTAAATACAGGTTTGGTAAAACCCACAAAACAGCAGTCTTCTACAAGGATCTTCTTAGAAGTACATACTTTCATAGGGCATTAGCAAAGCAAACCTTGAATGAAGCGTATCTGGGAAACAATGTAAATGCTAAGTTCTCTAAATTCTGCATTCTGTTTAAACTATTATTGTTTTATTATTATTATTATTATTATTATTATTATTAGACATTTCCAAAAGTAGCCACAACATCAGCAGCAGCTAATGAGAATATATAGATGATTGTGGGTATTCGGAAGTCCTCCAAGAAATTCAAATTTCTCAGTTCTTTACAAAACCACTACAATAATTCAGTTTCTAAATTAGTATCATAGGTATAAAAACTGTACAGGATGGTATTACTTGCAAAACACACACACACACACACACACACACACACACACACACACACACACACACCATGACAAAACAATATGGCAGAAACTAAAAGCAAAGTAGTATGGGATGTCATGAAACATGAAACAGAAAAGACAAACAAGTACAATACATTATAAATCAAAGATAGGCGTAGAATAGCAGAAAATCCCCAGAAATTGGGAAATTTTGTAAATTATTATTTCTGGTATTGTGGAGAAGTTCCAACAAAATCTTCCTAAAATACATGTAGCACTCACACTGACTTACACAGCAAGAACAATAGTGGTCTTTTCCATATCAGAGCTTGAAGTCAGGAAGATAAAAATAAGAAGTCAGCAAGCACAGATGATGTTCCAGTTTCTGTTCGACCTAGAAGCCCCATTGACAAACATAATAAATAAGTCCTTCAGCTGACATTTCTCCAGAGCATCTAATACTTGCATGTGTTGTGCCCTCGTTAAAGAAGGGTATTAAAAATAGCAGGCAACTCTACTACTGTATGTGTTCTTTAAAAGTAACTGAATCCATCACCCAACAAAAAATAATGAGTTACATGAATAAATGCAACCTTTCTAACAAATTACAGTTTGGTTACCGAAGAGGGACAAGTACAGTACCGGCCATTAGAGACTTCACTAAAGTGCTACTCCAAGGTCTTGACACAGATGTCTGCGTTACATGCATGTTCTTAGAACTCATTCAAGACTTTTGACACTGTTGAAAATAAAATACAATATAAGCTAGTTGAAAATAAAATACAAGATAAGCTAGAAGCACTAAGTGTAGGAAGGATTCCAAATGAATAGTTACAATCTTACCCGAAAATCGGGGTGCGAAAGGTACTTTTACTAAAACAGCTGTCAGACAAGCACATAAACATAGGTATTCCTCAGGGTAATGCAATGGACAATGCTGGGCACAATATGGTGCTGAGCACTACAGCATTTGCTGTGCTGCATCTTCATCACCACAGGGTCTTCTGTATTTATTATCACTAATAAGATCCTAAAATAAATTTTAGCTGTTGAAGTTCCCAAAACCAGATAACATTACAAAGAATCACATTTCAGAATTTTTTTGTGTGATCATTTCGAAACAAGGCATTACACAAAGTTTTGCATCACACTGTTTACAGCAGTAATGCAACTGAGTAGTCTCCTCACAAGTACGTGTTATTTTACTTATGATTTAACAGTACTTGGAAAGTGCCTTGCTCAGAGCCACAATGGATTTTCTTCCACTGATCAACAACCTCCTGATGCTTTCCTTTCTTGGTGATATGTCTGCAAAATCTCAAATTAGGCCGAGGTGAAATTCGGTGAGTGAAGAATTCTTTTTGGCATGAACCTTGTAAATAATGTGGGAATTTAACACACACATATCTAAGGAGTGAAAAAACAGTATTTTGTACCATTTCAGTGTTTTGCGAACACATTCTGTTGACATCTTTGCCCACTGCACACTTGCTGTAATCAAACACACATTTCAGATTAAATTTTTCAGTGTTAGTTTGGAAGTCCACTTTCATAGCTGATTTCATTGCAGCTTTACATATGTCATCAACATACATACATCTCTCCTGTCACGCCACTTCAAAACCATTGTAATGTTTATTAACCCAAATTCCATCTCACTACAGTTTGGCTTCAAGTTCTGGCATACCTTCACTGTGCATGCAAACTGTACCCATTGTAATTTTTGTTCCTTACTGCAAATAGCTGAACAGAGATGGACTTCTGTACCAGTAGTCAACATATAGTGTGTGCTTTATAGCATACACTTACGAGAAATCTCGAAACATATATATACAACATTAGCACTCCAGGCTTGCTTAGCTTCTGTCGCACGCATGTGCTGTTGGCACTGAAGCCATGACAACTGTGGGCAGATATGTATGTTGCCAATAGTTAAAGTGTTAACACATATCAATGACCTCCCAGAGGGTATAAGACATGGAAAAAAATTCTCTTTGCTGATGGTAGCAACATCATAGTCACTGATAAAACACCTTATCTCCTATCAGCTAAAGCAAATAAAGCTCTCAACAATGTTTACAGCTGGGCACTGTGTAATAAATCAGCGGTGAATATTTAAAAAAAAAAAAACAGTATGTACTTCAGCATGAATAGGGAAAATAATTCTGTCACATCAAACGTAGATGAGAATTCTACAGATTGTGTAACAAACACAAAGTTTTTAAGGGTGAATATTGCTTCTCAATTAACTTGGAATGAACACACAAAGATACTGGGGAAAAAAGTCATCTGCATGTTTTGCTCTTAGGATTCTATTATCAGTTTGTAACTGCCAGTGTTTTGTGACGACACACTCAGCTCTTCGATAAAGGATAATTTTCTGGCGATTGAAAGACACAAAACACGACAATTTTTATGCTACAAGTGCTAGGCAGGCTCATTCTAAGGAACTGTTTAAAAACTTGGATATCCTTATTGGACCCTGCGAGTATATCAACCATCTGTTGCGCATATATGGAGAAAAAAAAACATTACTACCTTCGCTAACAGTTCTACACAAACCATGGAACAAAAGCCAGTTTGGACTTACATATATCAAGGAAAAACAAAAAATTCAAAACATCATTTTCTATTAGGGAATAAAATCTTACAACAAATTTCCCACGGAAATCACCTCAGTCATCAGTTTTTTTTTAGCTGGACCTAGGAGAGGCCATTAAGATGTACACGGGGTACAATTGCATGCATATGAGCCAGGAGTCAGTTTTCCAAGCAAGCTGAGTTAGTTCTAAGGGCATAGCAGTGTGTTCATTGTCCAGAAGTCACCAGCAGGTGTCTTAGTTTATGCAGCAAGGAAGAGCAAAATTAAGAATTATTAAAAGTTATCTGGAGCAAATTGTGTGTGAATCAAAGAACATTGTAGAATAGGGACAAACCGACTGTGAAAGTGGACTTGATAAGACAATGACATAATATTCGGGAATGCGAAGTTTGCATCTATCTGGCAATCTTGACTTAGGTTTTCCATTATTTTTCTAAATTATTTCAAGTAAATGCCAGGATGGTTTCTTCATCAAAACCATAGCTGACCACCTGCCCTATCCTCATAAATGAAAATTATATACTCTGTGTGTGTGTGTGTGTGTGTGTGTGTGTGTGTGTGTGTGTGTGTATTTTTGAGCTATTTATTTCCATTTTATTACCACAATGAATCCAGTATCATTGTCAGATCTTTGTTGAATAAATAAAGAGGGCAGATTGCAGTAAAATAACACTGCAAAAGGGAGGAAAGGAATAGAGGGATTCATATGAAGTTAGTAATATTTTTAATTAGCAATGTGCTGAGGTATTACACAAACTAATGGATAATACAAATCTTATAACGAGAAGTTCAAACAATATTCCCAGTTTAACAGAAAGTATTTTCATATTTCTAGCAAGTGAAACGGAGTGTAGGTATACAAAAAATGGTAACAGAAAATGTTAGATGAATAAAATGGAAATTTTTGGATGATTTCTTGACCTAATACAAAAAGTTAGTAATTATATAGGCCTAATGTGTGAAGTTGACGTTATGAGTCCATAGTTGAAAAACGGACTGATACATGAAGACAAGTTATATAATATTAACAGTTATGAAATGGATATATTGCTACTGATCATGAAAATGAGTTGCAGACATGCACAATGAAGAGACTGTCTCACACACTAAGGTTTCAGCCAAAGCCATCTTCATAATAGAAAGGACAGCTTGAGTGACCAGTTATGAGGAGTGCCCACTTGTGTGAATGTATGTGTTTTCCCTTCTTTTCTGAAGAAGGCTTTGACTGAAAGCTTAGGTGCGTAACAGCCTTTTTGTTGTATCTGTCTGCAACTCAACATGTCATCTTTAAGGTGAGTAGCAATCTACCCTTTTCATAACTGTTGTTGCTCCAACCTGGACATTAAACTGTTAAAATAATAATATGGACAGTACTCTGAAACAATAATGCATTCGAAATTAAATTGTCCTATTTTGCTGACCAAGAACATAACATACCAATACAACATTTATGAATGATTACCGTATACTTTCATCTAACTGAAAGTTTCCCAATAAATACTCTTTTACACAAACAACACCGTAAGATCATAAAAAACAGATCGCTACTCGAAAATAAATGAAAATGTTATGATAATTTTAGCCAAACAGTACTAAAGATTATATAGAAATTAGACATTAACCTTCCAAAATAAAATTAAGCAGTACATCATTCAAACCAAGCAACTACTTATTGTAGGTTTTTGCTGGCATATGAGAAAATTTCTGTGATTCTCTCCTCTCCCCTCTTCACATCAACTTCCTTCGAAGCATGGATTAGTGCAAATCACATTTTAAAAAATCGGCGTTTACATTTCATATAAAACTGCTTCTGAAAGTGTCTTCAGTGTGGCAGACCTTTGTGACTTTTTTGTATATGACTGCTTTGCTTATGTCTATGACAGTGTTATTAATATTGGTTGTTAAGTAGTTATCTGTGTAAAAATAAGCATTTTAGTACTTGAAAACAGTTTATATATCCCCTTGTTTTCCCATACCTGCAGATAATTTGTAAGACAGAAGCGTCCGATCCCACGTGTCGGCTTTGACCCGTGACGTAAGGGTGTTGTCGTGTGTGACGTCATGACGGCGCGGAGTTTGGTTTGAGTGTGGCTGTCTCCAGTTCTGTTTTATCTTATTTTATTTACTTTTCTGATCTGTTCGTTCTATCTCGTGAGGGTTTTTTTTTTTTTTTAAATTTAGAAACACTTATTACTTATTTTAATTATCTGTTTCCTCGAATTTCTGTTTTAGTTTATTATATTTATCTTTCTGATCTGTTCGTTCTATGCCGTGAGTTTTTTTTTTTTTTTTTTTTTTAAAGACAAAAAACACTAATCAGCTACTGAAGCATCTTTATCTTCTATGGGTTGCAGGGGTTACGACCCCTGAGGAGGTGGGTGGGTATTCATGCATGGTCGTCTTCACTTACACGTTGTAGCTACGCAAGGCGTCTAAATTTGTTTATATTTAGTGTGCCCCCCACCCAAAACACCCCATTTCCCCTCGCTTGTCCCGTTAGTGTCATTAGGCTTCTTGTGGAAAGTGTGTGTGTGTTTGTTTTTGTTTCCGCCATATTTGTGACGTCATGGGTCAAAGCAGACGGGTGGGATCGGACGCTTCCGTATTTCCACAAACTGTATACATTTTGTTTAAAACAGTATTAATGTGACTTGTCTATGGACAAATAAACTACACCTTCCCTATCCTCATATACTATATTTCTACATTCTATGTGTTTGCATCTTTTGAGCAACTAATTTTAATTGTATTACCATGAACATTCTTACATTGTTATTAGATGATCTTGGATGAATAATTACATACACTACTACCAACATTACTATTACTAATGAATGGGGAAAATCGACGAACCAGCCTTTTATGTCGCGTTCTTAAGGTGGCGGGCCATTACAAACTAACTTATATTACTACATTAAATGGTGAACAACCGGTTTAGTCATATGTATGCCTAAAAACAGGCTTACATGTTATGAGGTCATGTTACAGTAGCTTCCTTAGCAGTAGTCATACAAGTTTCACACTTTTGATCTAATGTCATTTCATTCAATTCTGTTCAATTTTATTCACCCCTTACATCATGATCATACAGTTCTTGTGCATATGATACAAAATATGTCAATGCGATTAAGTGATCTTCGGGTTGATTTATGAGACAATCAATGAATACAGCAAATTTAGAAACTATGTGGTACAATGTTTTAACTACATTTCCAGACAAAGTAATTTTATGCTGATACAAAATAACTTATTTGATTGTACCAGAATTTCAGTAACATAATGCATGTACCCACAATAAACATTACCTTTAGGAATGTACACTACAAAGCTCATTCCCATGCATCTTATGATTTATAAAATGTAAAAGATATGTGGCGTAGAAAACACACCAATGATTCCTGTCAGAGTATGTTTTTGCTTTATAAAGTCATATCCAGGAATCTTTCACCAAAATAATGTCTTTCAAACTAATAAAACAACGCATCTCGTCTCACTGTCAAGTTGCGATCCTCAAAAAATAAAACTCTTCAAGAGAAGAATTTCTGATTGTATACCTTGAAATGAGTTTGGCAATACACTGTATACTCAATCTACACAAAAAACACACTACATCCAATGATATGACAAGACGACAGAATAAGAAAGTACATAAATGAAATTTCATAGCATCTTCACATAAAAGTACCACAATTACAGAAAAATATCCTGAATAACGTAATCCAACACAGTTTACATGTTTTGTGTAATGAATGAATGTGCTCTCAGGTAGCTAACTGAATAATGCTTCTGAACCATCATTTGATTTTACTGATGTCAACAAGGCTTACAGACAAAGCTCATTGCAAATGAAACCTTCATAAATTACTTGAGAACATAATGATAAAAAACTGGAATGAAAGCATACTATGCTGAAATTTGTTTATAAACAAGAAAAGCCTGCATCAAAACATTATATAGCTTACAGCTCAAACCAACAGTAGGTCATGAACACATATATACAGAAGAATGTCTGATTCTAGCAATCAGAGAGAGTGGAGTAACAAAATTATCTGAAACATACAAAGAATAACAGGAAGTAACAATCAGAAGTACTTAATGTGATATTGTTACATTCCTTCTTGGATAACATAGTGGATAGTTTTAATTTAAAAGAAAATCAACAACAGAACTACATGTATTGCAATTTAGCACCTTAATGTGCTCCATGATACTCGACAATAAAAACAAAATTCATGCAAATTTTAAAGTGATACTCAATGCCTACATTTTGATCGAAATTCTAGACGCAAGGCTGTCTCACCTGACACAGTTGACGCAGTCACGATGTGCATTGTCCACTGCATGTATTAACTTTCTGCACAAGGGATCAAACATTAAAATGCTCTTCTTCTCACAAGCTGCCACGAGTAGGGAGCTGCAAAGTAAACTAATTAGTTTCACTTAATATGGTATTTTACTACGAAGTTACGTCGAGCGATAAGTTGCTCCTACCTATCGGGTGAAAACTCCAAATTAAAAACACCACCGTGCACAGCATTTCTCAGATGTTCACTTTGGTCCCAGCCATTACAAGGCATAAGAGAAGAGTACAGTTCTTTCGAAAATCGGTCACTGTGTCCCAGTGGGAAACGATGACCAAGTTCCCTATGGTGTAACCATGAACTGTGCAAGCCTCTTGCCTTAATTTTTGGCATTTTGGAAATTGTTGTCTAATTCACTATTATCACTACAGCGTTCTCCCTACAGGACGCACATTTGCTTACTGGATTCACAGACTGTCAATAGGTCAAGTCTTGACTCCACACTTGCACAGTGAACTATAGACAATTTGTTGGTACCATTAATTTAGTCTCCTCTCTATAACACATGTTGACAATTCCGCTCCATGTTTGCGTCAGAGATCTTCCACAGCCAGTTGTTTGAATCACATATGGTCAAATGTATCGATAACTGCAACTGTCACCTGAAAGCGAAAAAGCTTATAAGCATTAAAACACACAAACATTCAATATTCGACTAAATCGACGATGATAATAAAGATGTGAGAAGCTGTCATTCATAAAACGGATTGGATAAACTTAATTGCACTGCGTAGAAAGTTCGGAGAAACACTTTATCTTGGCGAATGGCGAGCGTTACCGTTTGTAAACATACAATAAATGAAGAAACATAAACTTATTACAATGATTTTCAACAAACATGGTTGTGGAAGCGTATTAGCATTCGAAAGCGCGATAAATGCCTGGGATAATACACAGAGCTTGGGTATATCCAATATGAAGCGTGAGACCACACAACACAATTAAATACTATCTGCGAATAATGAATACTGTCGAAATATTGTATTATGTTTACTACCGAGTATCGGTTGTTAATTAGGTAACATGATGTCGGATGTACACTTAACGAGCGTATTATTTTATTGCAGACATGAAAGTGGCTTGTGTTCGGCACTAAAGTAGAAACACCCGCAAGAAACAGAGCTAGTGGACTTTATGTACATGTTACTAATGGATTGTAAAAATAAACAAAATGATACGCATACTTACGAGCGTTTCATGCAGAAACACCGTGGTGGAATAGCATTTTGCGACGCGATAGATTACGCATCGCCCTAAGCTGCGTTACTTTAAAAAGACTAATCTCTTTTGGCGTATTGTTGTACTTATGTTTTAACAAGACTTCCAGTGTTCTGTTTCAGGCCCGTGTATGTCATTTGTATAGTTCTGATGTGTGAATTGTAGTGGCAACGTATTATATTGTAGTAGCTACTTATAAAAGTAGTTGTGACTCTCACCTGCGGTAACGATGATAGCCTACTTTAACTATAGGAGTTTTTCTGTTGCTGTAATTACGAATCCCTAGTTGGCCTACTCAGAACTATAGGGGCCTACTTTTTTTTGTGGAAGATACTCATTACTTCGTCACAGAAAGAATTTCCCAGCAATCTGCTTTTAGAACTTAGGAGTAAATATGTTATGTCATTAATTCTATGGATTAGAAGAGTTTTCACAGTAGTGATTTAGATCAGCTTTGCAATTATAGGAAATTTTAAAAGAATTCTTCATTTTACAGGTTTTTTTTATATATATTTTTTTATATCACTTATCTCAGAACAATACCTGCAAAGTAGCTCAAACGTCTGTATCACATTTGGGAAAAAAAAAAAGACTTACACCGTCTTACATACCGACTGATTCTGCTTTTTATTTTATTACGCTGACACACTTGGTTAACGTTCCTAAGTTAATTTCGCAAGAGCGTTGTGGTTCACAAGCCCATACTAAATATTCTTCTGTAGTAATACTTGTCATTACAAAGTGCAGTACTGAAACATCACTCCTTATTTCCAATGGATACATATTGTGATTACATTAATTAACTTACACTTTGGTCTCCTGCTGACCACTTCTCTCATAGGCCTACAAGTTTCTAAATTCTTAATAGTGGTTCAATATCATATCAACACTCACTAAAGAAAATGTTTGTATTACGCAAGTAGCTAGGTTTGGAACTGGATTAAAGACTTTTTAACAAGCCTACGGTATAAGTCAGTTCAGATAGAAAGTCATTCTAAGATACGCAGATAACTTCGGATCATCTCAGTGCTGTCACTTTAAATCTGACATATTGTTGACTTACTGGATGGTGATAGGATATGAGGACACTACAGATTATGATGTAGCATCAGTGTGATTAAAAATTCAAGAGCATAAACATTAAATCTTAAACTGACAGTTCAAATAATGTAGTAAAAACATTTTTGAAGGTGGTAAGAAGGGGACTGACAAATATTCAGAGGATACAAACAGTACTGAAGTGTGACATAATGACAGCATAATAGATGAAGATAAAATGGTTGCCAATATCTTCAGCAGTCGTTTTTGACAGGACAATAGCTGTTCAGATTTGTTATAAGAGATCTGTAGTTGAAGCCGTGAGTCTTCTCCAGAAGTCAGTGCAGAACAAAAGTAGTCCGTTGCATGTACCCTTATATCACAACAGAAGAGATTAAAAAAGTGATAAGACAAATGAAAAACAAAATGCCACTGATGTGGACAATATATATGTATCAAAGTTCATATACATCTGTACTATGCAAACCACCTTGAGGTGCATAGCAGAGGGTACTTCCCGTTGTACCAGTTATTAGGGTTTCTTCTCATTCCATTCACATATGGAGCACAGGAAGAATGATTGTTTGAATGCCTCTGTGCATGCAGTAATTATTCTAATCTTATCCTCAAATCCCCTTGTGAATGATACTTCAACAATTGTAATATATTCCTAGAGTCATCATTTAAAGCCAGTACTTGAAATCTTTTTAATAGACTTTCTCGGTATAGTTGAAGTGTATCTTCAAAATTTTTCCTGTTCAGTTCCTTCTGTATCTCTGTGACACTCTCCCATGGATCATAGACCTGTGACCATTCGTGCTGCCCTTCTCTGTATACAGTTCATATTCCTATTTGGTGCGTGTCCAGCACACTTGAGCAATCTTGGATAACCAGTTGCACCAGTGATTTGTGAGCAGTCTCCTTTGTAGACTAATCACACTTCTCCGATATTCTACCAACAAAGCGAAACCTACCACCTGTTTTATTCACAACTGAGGCTATGTGATCATTCCATTTCATATGCCTACAAAGTAATATGCCCAGTTATTTTGTATGAGTTGGCCAATTCCAGTTGATATTATATTCATTGATATTGACATTATAGTATAATATGATTTTGTTTTTCTTTTTGTGAAGTGCTCCATTTTTCTTTTCTGAACATTTAAAGATGTTACCTTTCTTTGCACCACTTTGAAATCTTATCGAGATCAAACTGAATATTTATTCAGCTTTCAGACAGCACTTCATCATAGATAACTGTGTCATCTGCAAAAAGTCTGAGGTTACTATTAATATTGTCTGAAAAGGTCATTATTATACAATATGAACAGCAGCTCCCCCCCTCCCCAACACACTTCCCTGGGGCACACTTTAAGTTACTTCTGATTATGACTCTCCATCCAAGATAACATGCTACATCCTCTCTACCAAAAGGTCATCGATCCAATCACAAATTTAACTTGATACCCCATATGATCTTACTTTTGACAGTAAGCGTAGGTGTGGTACTGAGTCAAATACTTTTTGAAAATCAAGAAATATTGCATCTTCCTGACTGCCTTGATCCAAAGCTTCCAGTATGTCATGTAAGAGAAGTGAGAGTTGGGATTCACATGATTGATAATTGTGGAATCCATGCTGGTTGGCACTGAGGTCGTTCTGTTCATGTTACCTTATTATGTTTGAGCTTCTAATATGTTCTAAGGTTCAGTATCAAGCATATGGGATGGTAGTTTTGTAGATTACGTCTACTACCCTTCTAGTAGATGGGTGTGACCTGTGTTTCTTTCCAAGAACTGGGCACTTTTTTCCCGTGGGATCTACAATACGTTATAGTTAGAAGAGGGGCAAACTCAGCCACAAATTCAGTGCTGAAGAACTGCTATAAATTTATTCTTAAAGTTCTCCTTCTCACATTACTGAATCTGTAAATCAATGTACTGTCCCTAATAGACTCAAATATGCTTGTCAAACCACTCTTCAAAAAAGGCAAAAAAAGCTGAGGCTTCCAATTACCAGTTATTTTCATTGCTACCAACTCTTTCTAAAACTCTGGAGAAGTTTATGTATGTGAGGATTATGTATCATGTTAATACACACAACATCCATAATAAAAATCAGTTTGGATTCCAAAAGGTTATTTTAAATGAAAAAGCCATGTTCTCATTTGTTAACAAACTCATCAAATTAATCAATAAGAAAATGTGACTAGTTGGAATCTTTTGTGATCTTTGTAGAGCATTTGGCTAAGCACAATGGCTTAAATGGCAAAGTAGGGGAGCATCACAAGTCATAGTGTAGTGGTGAATAATTTTGCAGTGGCACCTGACAGGCACAGTGGAATGAGGAGTACCAAAAGCATCAGTGCTTGGACCCTCACCATTCTCAATTTGTATCAATAACCTGCCATGCTGTATGTGCCACAAAACACACTTCATTCCATTTGCAGATGATGCAGCCATTATGACTGACAAAATACCAGACTGCAGTCTAGAGATCACTGTGACCACCATATTCAAAGAAGCTCAGATTGGTTCACTTCAAATGATCTGTTTCTCGATGTTAACAAGACGCAGTTCGTTCAGTTTCATACACCACATAAAAAAGGAAGATGTTGAAATAAAATTTGGAGACAAAAAAATATTGAGAACTGAGTCTTCCAAATTGCAGGGATTACTTATTAACAAGAAACTAAGCTGGTCAGTTCAGGTCCTGGACATATGTAAAAGACTGAATTCAGCAGCCTTTGCAAATTTGCTCAGTCGCACCTGTTTCTGACTTGAAACCACTCAGAGCTGCATACCTTGACATTTATATTCACTATTTACAACTTGTACAAAAACCAGACTGCAATAATATGAATTTAGGGGCATGGAAGGGAAGCAGTGGCTGAGAACAGAGTGAGACAGAGTTGTAGCCTCTCCCCAATGTTATTCAATCTCTACACTGAACAAGCAACAAAGGAAACCAAAGAAAAATTGGAGTAGTAATTAAAGTCCGATGAGAAGAAATAAAAACTTTGAGATTTGTCAGTGACGTTGTAATTCTCAGAGACAGCGAAGGATTGGAAGAGCAGTTGAACGGAATGGACATTGTCTTGAAAGGAAGCTATAAGATGAATATCAACAAATGCAAAACAGGGACAATAGAATGTAGTTGAATTAAATTGGGTGACGGTAAGGAAATTAGATTAGGTATTAGATTAGGAAATGAGACAGTTGAAGTATTATATGAGATTTGCTATTTGGGCTGCAAATTAGCTTGTGATGGCCGAAGTAGAGAAGATATAAAAAATAGACTGGCAACAGCAAGTAAAACATTTCTGAAGATGAGAAATTTGTTAACACTGAATATAGATTTAAGTGTTAGGAAGCCTTTTCTGAAAGTATTTGACTGGAGTGTAGCCATGTATGGCAGTGAAATGTGGACAATAAATGGGTTAGACAAGAAGAGAATAGGAGAGAAGTGTGACGGGTAAAAATCATAGAGGTAGACCAAGAGAGAAATACAGGAAGCACCATTGAGAAGGATGTATGGTGTGATAGTTATTGGGAAATGAAGAGGCTCACACAGGATAGAGTAGCATGGAGAGCTGCATCAAACCAGTTAGTGAAACTATTTTATGTGAATGGTAGCAATTACAGTTCTACATTGAGAAAGTATCACTGGCTGAAAAGTTTGAGGAGAGGCCCACTGTTATTAAATGGTTTAAAAAATATGATAATCAAATTCAAAAACACAGGTGAGTTTGGTGTGGCACCTGGAACAGGAAGGTGTCCTATCCCGATGGAAGTTATTGACGAGGTTGCTTTTGCTGTAACTGACCTGTAGCATGTACCTCGGGTAGCATTAATGCTCATACAGTATCACGAGAATCATTCATCCCATGGAAATTTTTAAAGTCTATTTTACATTGGTATATGTACAAGATTCAGACAGTGCAGCAGCTGAAACCTCATGATCTGCAACAACATTCTGAACTTGCTCTTTGGTTTCTGGCATGGATCAAAGTTGATGACATGTGGCCAGGCAATATTCTGTGGAGTGACGAGGTACATTTTACATTACAGGGTGCAGTGAATACACGGAACTGCCAAATTTGAGGTGCTGTTAAACTCCGTGTTGTGCACAGAGAACAGTTGCACTCACTTTATGAGACTGTGTGGTGTAGATTCACGAATACCTTTGTTTTCAGTCCATTCTTCTTTGGAGAGAAAACACACAGAAGTACTGTCAGGTGTGCCATGACCATTGCACATTATTGAGACCACCTTGTACAGCTTGTGATTCCTGCTTTGGAAGAGAGCAACTGTGTGGAAATCAGTTTTCATACAATATGGGGCAACACATCATGTCTCCTGCCCAGTGAAAGAGCTGCTTAATACTACTTTCCATGATCGTGTTATCTCCTGAGCTTTTCCAAATGCAGGGTCTGCAAGATCACTTGATCTGAATCAATGTGACATTTGATTCTGAGGATATCTAAAGGAATGTGTTTACCAGGGACACCTGAAGGTCAATATAAAAAAAAACCTGTTGCTCAGTTTCCACCAGAACTATTGTGAGTAGCTGTCGATCATGTCATTTTATGGATTCAGCATTTGTTGTCTCCGGTGCTCATATTGAAAGAATTATGTTAGCGGCAGTTAATGGTAAAATAAACATTATATCTTTCTCACCTGTTTGGCCTGTTCTGCCTATGTCCTGTACCAGATCCATTACCTATGGAAACATTTCTATATATCTTTCTTACATTCACAGTGTCAAATTTGCACTGATGGCCAAAATTGGAACTAATTTTTTTCCAATGTAAATCATTTCCACATTGGCACACCAACCAAATTTCACTGACATTCGATATTTACAGACCACACTGGACCTCAGTGAGTAGTTGCACTTAAATTGTAATCACCCAGTAATTCCCAGATTTCACAGAAGCCCAACAGCGTGTCTTACCAGACTAGCATTCCTAAAAAAAAAAAAATGATACTGTGGAGAAATAGATAAGTCACACTCTAATAGCTGTTTCCAGAACAAAACTTTCACTCTGTAGTGGAGAGTAGGGAGCATACTGTTTTGAAACTTCCCGAGTGATTAAAACTGTGTGCTGAATTGCAATTTGAACCTTGATCCTGACCTTTTGTGGGAAATGCTCACATAGTTGTTCAGGCACAAGTCACTGTCTGCCCTCACAGCTTCAGTTCTTCCAGTACTCTCCCATATCCTCCAAACTTCACAGGAGCACTCTTGCATATCTCGAAGTACTAGTGGAAAATGAGGGAGAGGTCCCAGCAGAACTGAAGCTAAGAATGGCTATCAAGAGTTGTGCTCGAATAAAGCAAGATACTGGGTTCAAGACATAGTCCAGCACACAGGAAGTTTCAAAACAACTCAAAGTCCACTGCAAAGTGAAAATCTCACAAACCAGAGGTTGTAGCTAACCCATTTTTTCAACAGATCATTTTTCCAGGGTCTGTGATTCACTCTTCACCTTCATTTTATTATGAAGTTACAAATCAGAAGTATGTTTAGGATGCCACATATTATTATATGATTTTAAATTCTTTGAAGTTGGTTTCTTCTAGCGACTAGCTACTGTAAAATAGTGGAAATGACCTATCGTGAATTGTATGATTGCCTTTGGTAACACCATAGTACTTCTAGACTCAAAAGGTGCTAATGCATTTAATTAAATATTTTAATGTTTCCCTGTTCTAAAATCTAAAGTCACTGTCACCAGCATATCCATTGAGAAATAATTTAAGAATAATTAGAAACTTCAGTGTCTTAACTTACATCTAAAAATAAATTCTTTGTCTCATTGTACAAAAATGAGGCTCTAGTGTAAAATTAAAAGTGTAACTAATATCTGATGTATTGAAACTGTCAATTACTATCAAATTTTACTTGAAACTGTGGCACTGCACTGTCCATTTTCGTGTGGGCAGTCTAATATTTTTCCTGAAATTAAAACTAAATTTAAGACACAGGCACTGAAAAACTCAGATTTTAAGCTATAGTGTTATAGTCCATCAGAAAGTCAAATAACCTAAGGTAGTAATAATATTTATTTTTGTTTATTTATTTATATGACTAGTTCCATGTGACCAAATTGAGGACGACATCCTCTTGTTCATGGAACAAGTGTATACATGAAATTAACATCACAAACATTAATAATAGATAAAATAAACTTTAAATGAATCCTATTTAGATAACAAACTGCTGAGTATGTTTCAGCATAATCAACCATATAATACAGGTATTAGCTCAATTTTTTCCAGGAACTCTGCGTCAGAGTACGAGGAATGTACCATGAAGAAATTATTCAGTTCGGACTTTAAAGTGCAAGGAATACTGCTAAGACTTTTTAATCCTTGTGGTAGATTATTGAAAATGCAATTTTTGCAATGTCTGTATTTTACAATGGCTATATAGTACATGCATGCATGACTGAAGGAGCAGACACTGCTGACAGTCTACAGCTGTATGAAATAGAAGAGATGTATTCACAGATTACAAATAAAATTAGACATCAGCTGTACAATTTATTAGTGACACATGAAAATTTGTGCTGGACTGAGACTCAGACCCAGATTTCCCACTTAATGCAAGCAGTCACCTTAACCACATCAGTTATCCATGCACACTTCCTGGACTGATCGAAACCTGCATGAGTGACTGTGTCCACATCCTGTGGTGATCACACACTTTCTGTGATTCCCACACAAGGAGAGACATTATTACTATCATATTTTTGGCCTGTATTGGCATGTAATACAATTTTTGCAATGTTTGTATTTTACAGTGTTTATATATTAATATGCAGAGTATTTCAGACATACAAGCATGTCTGAAAGAGCAGACGCTACAGCCATGTGAAATGAAGAAGTGTATTTGCAAACTGTCAGCAGTACAATTTATTTGTGACACATGAAAATTTGTGTTGGCCCAGGACTCAAACCTGAATCTTCCGATTAATGCATGTGACTTGTAGATCATCAGCAGTGTCTGCTGCTCCTGTGTCAACAAAATGTTGAAACCAAAATATCATTATTATCAGTGTTTTGGTGTGTCTTGGCACATAATACAAATTTTGCAATACCTGTATTTTATAGTGTTCTATAGCACTATGCAATGTCCTTCAGGCAAGCATGCATGTCTGAAGGACAATGCATAGTACTATCTGAACACTATAAAATACAGACATTGCAGAAATTGTATTCCACGTCATGACACACCAAAAGGCTGGTAATTATGATATTTTGGTTTCAACATTTTGCTGACACAGGAGCAGCAACCTTTTTAATATTTCATGAAGCATTTATTAACAATCTGTCACAGTTCTGTACATGTTTGACAACTAGTTTCAAACCAGCTGGTTCATTCTCAAGCCACACCTACTGAGGCTGGCATATTCTTAATAATAAACTACAAAATGGCAGTATGCCATATGTCATGGGAGACTAATTTTCATGTTGGAGTGTCACTTATTGTAGATGCTATTCTAATAATAAATAGACCGAGCGAGGTGGCGCAGTGGTTAGACACTGGACTCGCATTCGGGAGGACGACGGTTCAATCCCGCGTCCGGCCATCCCGATTTAGGTTTTCCGTGATTTCCCTAAATCACTCCAGGCAAATGCCGGGATGGTTCCTTTCAAATGGCACGGCCGACTTCCTTCCCCGTCCTTCCCTAATCCGATGAGACCGATGACCTCGCTGTCTGGTCTCCTTCCCCGAAACAACCAACCAACCAATAATAAATAAATCCACATTCAGTTTTTGAACAAGACCGAGAAAATTGGCTTTTCTTGACAGCTTACCAACTAGCTGAAAGCCTAGGAATTTGCATTATTTATATCCAGTAACCACATGCTCATTCTGTATAATTACAATTTTGTATTGTGTAATAACCAAGTAATACACGAAACCAATCCAAGTAACACAAAAGTGACTTTGTTCATAAAACCCTGAACAGTAACAGAAACAAGTCTCTTCACATATAACAAGACAAAATAATCATACAGAAGATGCAACATAAGTGATACACAGAACAACTGATTTGAGCAGTACAAACTACAAGAACATAGGGAGGGTGAGGCAGCACTGTTCCGCATGTATGTTAGTGCAAGTCGCTGGCAGCCTGGTGGAGACCATGCCATGTGCACACTTACAACAAGTGGCCTATAGTGGCTGGCCTGTGCTGACACATTTGGAAGTTGACTTAAGTACACACGCGTGGCCAGACTACACTTGGTGCAACCACATTCACATGCACTAATGGCAGGATACAGTACACTTCTCACTCATACGAAGAGGGCACCAAGGCAACAGAGGAGATGCCAGCGGCCTGATGGCAGACATATCCAAGTGGTGGTAACTGGTGCCAACTGTAGGGACAGGATGACGTGCCAGGTGGTCAACAGAGCATTGGGCTGGAACGCATGGAGAAGTGGGCACCCGTGAGGGCAGTGGCCTATGTGGAGCCCAATGACAACACTGGGGAGACGGATGCCATTGGCATCTCTGCAACGTCATCAGCAGGCAAGTCACTGTGTGGAGAGGACAGGTCTGGGCCAACCAGTGACAATGGCTGAGGGGACGACAGTGAGGGGGCTGGTGGAAGTGGCCTGAACAGAACAGCAGGCTGCAGCAACAGACCTGTGGCCGGAGACGGACTGGTTCCCAGCACTGAGAAGCTGAAACCCCAGGCACCACACATAGAGGAGGCAGCCAATGGGATGGAGGTGGAGGCACCTTCATAGCAGATGATGATGGGCTGAAGGTGGAGGGCAGTGAGGCAGGCTGTGGTGATGGGGGCCGCACCTGCAATTTGGTAGTTTTCGGTGGTGAGCAGAGGCGCATCTGATGAAAGTGTCCTCTGTGGCACACAACAATGGCCAGTATCCACTTGGGCCAGTGACCAAATCCTCACTCCCACACCTGCGATCCCGGCATGAAGAGGCCAGGTGAACCCAACTGCGGCATGTACGGTGCAGGCCATAGAAGGTGGAGGAGCTTGTGTGGTTGTTGGCCATGAAGCAGTTCAGACATGCTCTGATCCCCTGTAGACATGAAAGGATAGGTGGGGATGGACGTCATCCAGTGAACAATCCACAATAAACTTTTTCATTTGGGACTTGAATGTACAATGTGTTCCCATGGTTTACATGGAATGGGCCAGGGGGACAGAGGCACACTGCCAGCTGTCTGTTGTCAGGCACGCTGCTCACAAGCCATGACAAAATGGACAATTTTGTCATCAGTCTCTGGCTATAAAACATGTCTCCTAACTAACAGTTTAGTGCATGAGACTCCCCAATAGCCATGGTGGAGAAGGCGGAGAACCTCGCGCCATAAAGTGGTGAGAATGACGACTCTGGCAAAGAGGTCTTCCATGGACAATACCAAAACTCTGTCAAAACAAAGAGTCAATACCGTAAGGTAAAATAGTTCCACAGGGAGTCCAAAGCCTGACCCAGTGGTTTATCTCACCAGCCCTGTTGAACAAGCTGAACCACCTGGCGGAGAACTATGTCGATGCCAATGGAAGCTGCTATGCATGAGCTCGTAATTGGGAAACCCTCAACTGTGGCCTGCATTTCAGTATCAAGATAGGAGCAAAGCAATTCTTCATGATCAAAGTCGGGATCAGCACCCACAGGCAGGCAGGATAAGGTGTCCACATTGGCATGCTTAGACATAAGTTGAAAATGGGTTTCCGAATTGTAGCAAGACAAGAACAGCACCCAGTGTCGTGGACAGTGTGCTGCCTTGTCAGGCAAGGATGCTTGAGAGTTAAACAAGGAAACCAAGGGTTTAAGCCAGTAATAAGGTGATCCTTGGAACTCAGTAGTAAGTATGGAATTTTTGGTGAGTGTAGACTATGGCAAGAGCCTCTTTTTCCATCTGAGAGTATCGCTGCTGGGTCAGAGCGAGAGATTTAGAGGGGAAAGCAACAGGTCATTCAAAGCTATCAGCACATCACTGTGCTATGACCATGCCAAGGCTATACTGTGAGGCATTAGTCATCAAAATATATGCTGAGCCAGAGAGAACGTACCTAAACAAGGGGCTGAGATTAGTGTGGATTTTAATATTTGAAAAGCACATCCACAATTCGGGCTGCAGAAGAAAGGTACATTCTCACATAAAAAGGAATGCAAAGGGCAGGTCACTGCAGCTGCCTCTGGCAGGAGTTTATAGTAGTAGGTTATCTTCCCCAGGAAGGACTGAAGCTCCTTCGTGGACAAGGGGTGAGGCACAGACATAACAGTGGAGGGTGTGGTCTGGCAGAAGGCAAACCCCATCTCACGAGACCTCAAACCCCAAATAAAGAATATAAGGTCGAAAAAACTGAAATTTTTTTGAGGTTGCATTGTAAGCCTGTGGACAGAAAACGAGGCACTCAAATTTTCAAGTGATCAGCATGGAGGGGCCCATGACAACAATATCATCCAGATAATTAATGCAACCTAAGACAGACGTAGTCAATTATGTTAAAAATCATTGGAAAATAAAAGAGGCTCTACTCATACCAAAAGGAAGGCATAAATGTTGATAGAGACCAAAAGGAATATTCAGAACCAGAACTCGCCGAGATTCTTCATTCACAAGAACCTGCAGATATGCTTCACACAAATCAATTTTAGAAAAGTACTGACCACATGCATTTTTGCCGACAGTTCCTCCTGGCATGGGAGAGGATATCTATCAATGATTGACTGCACTCTGACAGTGGTACTGAAGTCACCACAGAGGCGAAGTTTCCCCAATAGCTTCCAAACTACAAATAGCAGAGATTACTATTCACTAGCCATAACAGGTTGCACCACTCATAGAACTGAAGTCTGCCCAATTCTGCTTTCACTTTATTTTTGAAGGCAACAGGAATAGATTGCACACAACAAAAAGGTGGCTGAGCCTTGAATTTCAAAGAAATATGAGGAGAAACACGCCTTCTGAAAACAAGTCCAAAACTCCTCAAACAGTGTTTTTTAGGCTTTGGCTAAAGGTGTGGGGATCATTTGCATCTTTTATTTCTTGTGGTAGTCTGCTGTACAATTTTATTCCATAGTATAATCCACTACTTTGAGTTTATGGCTCATTTCTTCTGTTTAGATGTAAAAATGGTCTGGATTTGGTTCCATGGTCATGTATTGTGCTGTTTGTGGTGTACAGATTAAGATTTTTTCTTATATACATGATATTTTGATAGAAGTATTCACATGGAACTTTCAGAATTTCCAGGTTTTTGAATAAATCTTTACAGTGTGTTCAGTGACAACTAGTTGTTACTATTCATACAGCTTTTTTCTGTATCTTTAAAATACTCTTTATGTTCCCAGCACTTATTCCCAAAAACATTATCCCATAACTGGGGACTGAAAGCATATATCCAAAGTAGGCTACTTTGAGGCATGAAATGCTGTACACAGTTGTAAGGATTTGCAGGCCATAACATTCTGATAGCTTCTTTGCTGAAATATCACATGTTCTGTCCATTTCAGCTGACAATCTATATTCATCCCCAAGAATTTGGTATTGTTTACACAATCTAGTATATCATTGTATACTTTAATATAGTATCATTAGGTTTTTTATTTAGTTAGAAGTTTGTACATTTAGCCTTTTTCACATTTAAAGTTACTCTATTCCTTAATGACCAGTTATGGATGTCTCTGAGAGCTTCACTGGCTTTTTCTGCTAACTGAGTTGAATTTTTGTGTGTAATCACTACAGTGCTGTCATCGGCAATAGTATTTTTTCTCCATACCTAACACTGAGAGGGAAATCATTTAATATATAAGGAGGAGGACTGAGCCCAATACACTTCTCTGGAGGACACCTATATTAATATATTTCAGTTCTGGTAAGTGGTTTACTACTAAACTTTTATAAATATGTGAGATTTCAACTCTTTGCACCCTGTTTTACAAATATGACTTAAACCAATTCTGTGCCATACCCCTCAGTCCTAATCTTTCTAATTTGTCTAGTGAAATTCTGTGGTCAACTGCACTGAATGACTTTGATAGATCCAAAAAGATGCCTAGTGTGTTTTTGCCATTGTCTAGTGCTTCAAGCACAACTTTAGTAAACTGTGCTATAGCTGACTTGCGTACTTCTTGTGGGCCTGAAACAGAATTGTCCATTACATAGAAGGCTGTATTTATTTAAGGACTTTATTAGTCTATTTTTCATTATGGTTTCTATTGTTTTGGAAATGGGAGAAAATAAAGAAATTGGTCTGTGGTTTTCTACATTTTTGGGTCACAATTTTTTAGTATTGGTATTACTTTTGCTTGTTTCAGATATTCAGGAAAGCAGCCAGATCTGAAAGAATAATTGATTATTATTGTTAAGGGTTTTTTTATGTTGTTTATACATTTCTTAAGGACACTGACTGGAATCTCATATAACCCTGTGGATTTTTTATTCTTTAATTGGTGTGTTACCAGTGCTGCCTCTTCCTCTGTTACTGTAAAGAGCACCATTGAGTGTGGTGGCTGATCCTAGTGGTGTAGAACATATGCATCTGGAAATTTCTCTTGCAGTTTTTTAGCAGTGCCGCTGAAGTATTCATTCACTAAGTTTGCTAGTTTCTTTGGGCTATTGATTTGAACATGTTTGTATTTAATCTGTGTTTCCAGGTGTTTTGGCCCAACATTTGCTGTCTCCTGTGTGATTGTGTTTCAGATTTCTTTGCTTTTGTTATCTGCCTTCATTAATGTTTTACTGTTTTAAAGCTTTTTTGCAGCTACTAATACCTTTCTAGCCTATAAGTTCGCCTGTATTTTTTCTAAAATTCTGAAAACACTGGGTCACTCTGTTTATGTGAGATACCTTAGAGTTTCAGATGATTTTTCAATATCTCTGGACAGCCATATACCATTTTTTGATGCTCCAATGGAATGAAATACTTTGGGGAATGCTTCCTCAAATTTTAGTTTAAACATTTTGTTTGTATTTGAGCTTATTAAACATTTTGTTTATATTTGTTTCTGTATACACTCCCCCCCCCCCCCCCCTCTTTCATGTTGTAGCTGGAATGAAAACTGATACAGGTTTGGTTCTGAGAAGACCCTTTTGTATGCGTTCAATTTATCAGACTTTTCAATATAAATATTTGCTTTTAATATCTGACAGAAATGATCTGATAGGCCTAGATTTTGAACAAAGAACCTGCTGTGCTTTCTCTCTATGTCTGTTGCCACATGGTCTGTTATTGAGGAAGATTGTTTAGCCACTCTAGTTGGACAGTTTACAAGTGACATTATGCCCTACTAATATCATCTGATTTCATTGTGTTGATATGTAAGTCCCCACATGTGAGAATGTTAATTTTTGGACTAGATATCTTGTCCAAGCTCTAATTGAGTTTTGAGAAAAAAATGTCCATAATACCACTAGGGGATGTATACAAACAAAATACAAATGATATTTTTGAAATGCTCTTTTCTAATATTCCAACTGCCGATAATTCAGAAAGTTTGTCTTCACTTAATGCTACAGGGTCCTTTTTGATTTTAAATGTAATAACTTTTTTCACACAAATACGTGAACCCCCACCTTTCATGAAATTTCTGCTGTATAAATCGGCCAGATCATATGGTTTTAATGCAAAGTACACAATTTCATCTTCCTTACACCAATGTTCAGTGATACATACAATGGTACTGTCCAGTGTTTGCAATTCTGATTCTAGTTGCTGAACTTTATTCTTTATGGGTTGTATATTTTGATGAAATATTGTTATTCTGCAAGTTATATCGGTTTTGATGAAAGAGAAAAAACAAGATGCAGTACCATGAAACAATTAGAAAATAAAGTAAATACTTTTGTTGATGATTAGGGGGCAAAAGAGAAAAACAGTTTAAAGATCAGTGCAAAGTCATTGTTGATGATTTTTGCAATGGCTGACACAGAAAGATACAGAAATCAATGACAGATTAAATTCCAAACTCAGATGAGTTACGAGTGAAATGATCACTGCCACTGTGTCAAATTGTGACAATTGTGGTGAATCTGTTAAAACAGAGCTCGAACAGATTAAACAGATTTTAAATAAAGATTTACTAGGCTGACATGGCCAGATGATTATGCAGATTTCTGGCATGTAACAAGAAATATCTGCAGCCAAAGGTTTAATTGAATGCACTGACTGCGAACCCAATATGTAATGAGTGCATTAATCATAATGTTCTTCCTAAGCCATAAGGTAATGCTATGTCTTTTTGTGGTTTGTTACTGAGTTCTATATGAAGTACCAGCAACACATATTGGCATAATGTATTACATAAAGAGAACCTGCTCAAACACAAACAATTCCAGTCTTTTATAACGGAAAGGAATACTTCTCACTCAATTGTGTG
Source organism: Schistocerca serialis cubense (assembly GCF_023864345.2). NCBI lineage: Eukaryota > Metazoa > Arthropoda > Insecta > Orthoptera > Acrididae > Schistocerca > Schistocerca serialis. Next base: position 770,874,308 of record NC_064641.1, on the reverse strand, counting down.
CATTAAGGCCTTCAAATATGTGTTGCTGCCATCCTGGCCAGAGCAGCAAAAGATATACTTCATGGCAGGATATATACAAGGTAATGGAGCAGTAAGGGTGACACAAACACCTGAGTAGTGTAAAATTTATGAACAGTTCGAACAAGCCTTTTTCTCAAAATATTGGTCTTGAGTCATCAGTGTAAACCTAGAAAACAGGTTTGTAACCAAGAACAATTCCATTCTAAGTAAGTTTGTTTTCATTTTTACTTTGAAAAGTATTTAAACAAATCCCATTATTGGGACGAGCCAGTCGTGGACAAAGCTATGCTAAGAATTTTGCAGGCAAAATTGTCATTAGATATTCATAAAAAGTTTGTACACCTACTGGAAGATGACATACAACACTTTTTGTCAGTTCTAGACTTACTGACCTTATACACAGAGTTGTGAAGGCTAATAAAAATTACAATAACATCTACAATAGCGTGCTACTGCCGAGTCAGCAGCACAGCAGTAACAAGCGATCCCCTTGTGACGTCGCAGCTGATGTCACCTGTGTACGATGGGAGCCACTCTGATCATCGCCTGCAGAACCTGAACAGTAATAATAATCATGGAAGGTATAATGACAGTAACACCCAGTATCATCTTGGGTATCAAGGAAATTTACATCTACATATCTACTCCGCTAGCCACCAAACGGTGTGTGGGGTGTGTGGCAGAGGGCACTATTTGTACCAACGTCATATTTCCCCCCCCCCCCCCCCCCCCTGTTCCACTCGCAGATCACGCAAGGGAAAAATGACTGTCTGAACACCTCAGTCCAACCTCTAATTTGCCTTATCTTTGAATGGTGATCAACACACAGTTTGAAAGTTGGTGGTAATAATATATGCCCTACATCCTCAGCGAAGATCGGATTTTGGAATTTAATGAGCAGCCCCTTCTGTTTAGCGTGTCGCATGTTTGCAGGTGTGTCCCACTTCAAACTTTCTATGAGATTTGTAATGCTCTTGCAATCATAAAAGGTACCAGTCACGAATCTTGCCGCTCTTCTTTTGACCTTCTCAATCTCTTGAATCAGATCCAACTGGTAAGGGTCCCATACAGACCAACAGTACTCTAAGACTGGATGAAATAAAGTATTGTAAGCAATTTCCTTTGTTGAAGAACTGCGTCATTTCAGGATTCTACCAATAAACTGCAATCTAGAGTTCGCCTTACCCATTACTTGTGTAATCTGATTGTTCCATTTGAGATCATTTCGAATAGTCACACCCAGATACGTGATGGATTTTACCACTTCCAAAGACTGGGCATTTATTTTGTACTCATACATTAATGGGGATTTTCGCCTTGTTATACGCAGTAGGTTACACTTACTAATATTGAGAGATAACTGCTAGTCATTGCACCATGCATTTAATTTCTGCAAATTCTCATTGATTTGTTCACAACTTTTGCCTGATACTACTTTCTGTAGATTACAGTATTATCGGAAAACAGTCTAATGCCACTGTAAATTCCATCAACCAGATTGTTTATGTAAATCATAAAATGCAGTGGGCCTATTATGCTGCCCTGGGGCACACCCAACGCTTGTTTCTGCTGAGGTCTCCCCACTCAGGATGACATACTGCTCTCTGTCTGTTAGAAAACTTTCTATCCAACTGCACATGTCATCAGATAGACCGTAAGTGTGCACTTTTTGGAGCAAGTGACAGTGAGGAACTGAGACAAATGCCTTTCAAAAGTCGAGGAATATGGCATCAACCTGGGAGCTGGTATCTAGAGCCTGTTGTATATCATGCACAAAGAGGGCCAACTGTGTCTTGCATGACTGCTGCTTCCTAAAACTGTGCTGGTTTATACAGATGAGCTTCTCAGAGTCCAGAAAAGTCATTATGTCTGAACACACAACATGTTCCATGATTCTACAAGAAATCGATGACAATGAAATTGGCCGGTAATTATGTGCATCCAATTTTCTACCCTTTTTGTAGCTTGCTATGACCTGGGCCTTCTTGAGGTCCCATGGAACTTCCCACTGTTCCAATGATCTCTGATAGATGATGGATAAGAATGGTACTATATTTGTAGCACAGTCAACACAAAATCTTACGGGGATACCGTCTGGGCCAGATGCCTTCCTGACTTCTAAGGACCTTAACTGTTTTACAATCTCAGATACACTAAACACTATGTCAGCCATCCTTGCATTTGTTTGATAATTGAAAGGGGGAATGGTGCTGCAGTCCTCTACCGTAAACGAGTTTTTGAAAGCTAGGTTTAGAATTTCGGCTTTCTGTTTATCATCATCCGTTACATTACGCATACTGTCAGCAAGAGAAGGTATTGAATTATTTTGTAGCATTCATAGGTTTTACGTAGGACCAAAATTTTTTGGGGTTATTTTTAGAATCTGCAGATAAAATATTGCCTTCAAATTCATTAAAAGCATATCTCATTGACCTTTTGACAACTGCTTTCATTTCGCATAATTTCTGTTTGTCAGCAGGGCAGTGACTATGTTTAAAACAACTGTGCAAAATCCTCTGCTTTCCCAGCAACTTCCTAATATATTTGTTGAACCAAGATGGATCCTTTCCCTCCTCTATATTTTTGCTAGGCACATATTTCTGTAGCACATGGTGGACAATACCTTTAAATTCCGACCAAAGATGCAAAGATGCTCAATATCTTTGTGTCCCGCAGTGAATGCTTGGAGCTGACTATGAAGATATTCATTAATGACACTTTTATTTGCTTTCCAAACTAAGAAAACTCTATGTTTTTTCTTTTTTTTTTCAACTTTTGACATAGAAGCCACAACAACATTATGGTCACTTCTAGATTAACTTCCTCAAAAAGGTCAAGTCTGTTTGACCTGGTGGATGGTGGATGAAATTACAGAGACAATAATAATGGTTACTGGCATGAACACATTGCAAATCAGAACCAGAGAAATGAAAATAGTACTTACTCACAACAGAGTCAGGTGCCGACTGGTCTGCCTGACAACAGGTGGCCAAATCGAGGCCATTCCGTGAACATCATTGGAGTAACAAATGAACTGCTGCCACCTGCCCCTGTTGAAGATTCAATAAAGTAAGTATTGACATCACTAAGCCCTTGAACACTGGTTGTAGTGCAGGATGGGGGGAGTGTTGGCAGTCACATAAACATGTTACACTATAATCAAGATAATGATATTAGAAAAGAATTTTGCAATGAGCAGCATACAGATTCGAATGAAATGCAAATTATTGTGCAAGCATCTGTAAATGCTATTGTAGGAATAATCACTACCATTATTATTCTAGATACTTGTGCCTCTGTGAATGTCATGTTGCAAAATCTATTTAATAAAATTAAAGAAGTAAGCAAAGTTCCAATATGCCCAGTACACAATTGTCAGATAATAGGGGTCCTTGGTGCAAGAACAAAGCCTGTCAAAAGCCAAACTCTAGTAAATATTTCTGTAGGTAATGGAGTAACTTTATGCCCATTCCCAATTTTAAAGAATGTTGTAGTTGACTGTTTGATAGGAACTGAGCTTTTAATCCTTTTCAGGGATTTCAGGCTGCCTGTTTTAGGCATCAGAGAGAGAGGGTCAAGTTGAGATTGATATGGTCAGTTTTGCAAGTAGAACTTTGTCTGAATATGAACATGGATATGCAGCTCTACTGAGCTAAAAGTTCTAGCTGTCATTTGAGCTCTTAAGAAATGTAATTATTACAGTTATGTAAACAAATCAAAGTATACTGTGATCTCCAGGAACTTAGCTTTCTATTAACATGTGTAGACAGTGATGTGAATCAGCTGCTAATATTTCATGTGTGCAATGTATACTTTCTGATTCTCTGCACTGCCTCTGAACAAAAAGAAAGTATAGATACATACGCTTCTTGCAGTCTTAAAATTTTTGGTTCCTTATAATTAATTAGTTCATTGTTATTTTGTGTGAATAAATAAATTGCATTACATGTGACATTTGGTGACCCAGAATTTTCCAAATTATGTGCCAGAACAGTTTCACTGTAGGCTGAAAAATTAAATCACTAGCCAAACTGATTAAAGGCATAATACTTAAGTTTTTGCATGCAGTGCACAGAATTCCATGAACACCCACGTTATGTGATCAACACCTGCCATGAAAAGCACTGACTTACCAGCGGCGGACATGATCCTTAACCTAAATGCAGTAAAACCCCCACCACTGGGGGTCTAGTTCTATGGTTCGCCCAACTTGAGAGCCAATTTGTCTTGGCACACATCACCTGAGATGAAACAAAATATAGTTACACGCTGGCTGCACTTAATGAGCAAATGGCTACAGAAGTACAAGACATCCTAGCTTCACCACAAGTACTGAAAGATGTGACTCTATCAAGCACGTGTTTGTAATGCACCAGTCACTGTCAGAAGCAAAGCAACTTGAAAAATTGCTCTGCTGTGAAGAACTCAATGATCATCTACTTCATCATCTCCACACACTGGCAGTTGATGCAATTAATGATGATATTCTGTGGAATATATGGCTGGTGTGCTTTCCTGAAGATACACAGAAAATACTAACAGTTGGCACTGGTGATCTCGAGACTCTCACTCAAACTAATGACCAATTGATTGAGATGAATCCATCAATGGGCATGACAACTGATTCTGCCAAAACACACACTTCTCTGTAAGCAGTAAAAGCACATGTGGTTGGACTATCTAAACAAGTCACAGCCCTACAAATACAGCACTCCACATACGCACAGCGACAATCTTCCAGCAGAAAGAAGCATTCGCCTACCAGGGAGAATATCTGCTGGTATCACAAAAAATTTAGAGATGAAGCACAGCAGTATCAAATACCCTGTGACAAGGGACGTGCCACCGGGAATCAGTAGCGATGGTGACAGATTTCATGCTGAACAGTGATCGGCTATTTATGACAGAGAATACTACCAAGCTACAATTTCTTGCTGACACAGGTGCAGATCTCTCATTTTATGCTTCTTCTTGTCTCCCATGACAGAAAACTGATGGGGCATTTATCTGTATATTGTAGATGAATCTCTCGCTAAGACTAATAGCTACATCAGCTTACATCTTAATTTCAATCTTCAACATGAATTCATGTGGAGATTCATTGTTGTCAATATGCTGTACCTGATTGTTGGAGCGAACTTCTTATCTTTTTATAGTCTCTTCCCAGATCCTTGCAATCAACACCTGCTTGATTCTACAACACAGCCATCTAGTCATAGGCATTTATGCCATGCTAATCTGTGATTACGGATGATTCACCATACAATGACCTACTTCATCAGTTCTCTGCAGTCACCCTCCCACGAACTACTCCAACACTGGTAAGACACTCAATGGTACACCACATTGTCACTACACCATTACCACCAGTTCATAGAAAGCTTCATTGTCTGCATCCAGAGAAACTTAGGACCACAAAGCAAGAGTTCTCTTTTATGTTAGCCCACGGTATCTGTTACTCCTCAAATAGTAGCTGATCGTCTCCACTCCATATTGTTTTCAAGAAGAATAACAGGTGGTACCCATGTGGTGAGTATCATCAGTCAAATGCTAGAACAGTATCTTACCATTATCCTATGCTACATATCAAAGACTTTGCTATGCACATTCAGGGAAAGACTGTTTTCTCCACAATAGGCCTCATCTGTGCTTTTTACTGTATACCAATTGCACCAGAAGATGTACCCAAAACCACTATCTGTAGCCCATTTGAGATTTATGAATTTGTCAAAATGCCTTTTGGACTATGCAGTGCTGCCCAGACTTTTCAGTGCTTCATGGAAGAAGAAACTAGAGGTTTAGATTTTTTTGTGCCCACATTGCTGTCTTGCTTGTAATGTCATATAAGGAGCCAGAGAATCTAGCACACCAACAGCAACCATTCACTAGACTACAAGAACATGGTTTAATGAATAATCTGCAAAAATGTTTCTTCATTGTGACAGAAGAGTAAAGTTCCTAGGATTCCTTATCAATGCACAATGGATACTGCCACCTCACAAGAGAGTGGAAGCTATTTCTCAGTTTCCTCAGCCCACTACAGTATGAGAATTATGTTGTTTCTCAGGCTTGACCAATTTGATAGACATTTTGTAATCATGCATTGTTGGCAGCACTTCTCAACAAAATGTTAAAAGATCCACCTAAACTGGAGATGCACTGCAGTGGACTGATGAAAGGAAACATTCTGGGCCAAAGTGAAAGCTGTTATTGCAGGGGTCATATTGTTAACTCATTCTCTTCCTGATGCACCCCTCTCAGCTATGGCACCGAGCGAGGTGGCGCAGTGGTTAGCACACTGGACTCGCATTCGGGAGGACGACGGTTCAATCCCGCGTCCGGCCATCCTGATTTAGGTTTTCCGTGATTTCCCTAAATCGCTTGAGGCAAATGCCGGGATGGTTCCTTTCAAAGGGCACGGCCGACTTCCTTCCCTAATCCGATGAGACCGATGACCTCGCTGTCTGGTCTCCTCCCCCAAAAACCAACCAACCAATCTCAGCTATGGCAGATGCATGATGAACGGTAACTGGAACTGTGCTACAACAATGTGTCAACACAACTGGCAACCCCTAGCTTCGTTTAGCAAGAAGTTATTGCCTTTGCAAGCAAAGTGGTCAACACATTTCCATGAGCTCCATGTGACATGTGTCTCAATTAAAAAAATTAGGCACATGCTTGAGGGTAGAAATTTTGTGCTCCTCTCATACCATAGCCATTAGTGTTTACTTTCCGGCAGAAGGCAGACAAGGTGTCACCACACCAGTTATGATACCTGGACTTCATTGTGCAATTTAGTATTGACATTGATGGTGTGCAGAATGAACCAGCAGATGCACTGTCTAGTATTGATACCATTGTGAAGGAACTTGATTTTGTAGCACTTGCCAACACCCAGAAAGATGACAGGGAATCGAAGGCATACCCTGAAGCATTGTCAGGCTTACAGCTTCAGTACATCTGGATACTGAGCTCACATCAGTGCCACAAGTGCGACCTTTCAGCAGTAGATTTTTGCAAGCAATCTCTGCACAGCCTCTCTCATCCAGGAGTGAGGGCTACTGTACAACTGGTGAACAAGGCATTTATCTGGCCAAATATTGAGAAAGATTGTAAGGCATTTGTTCACTGGTGCTATACCTGTCAGCACAACAAAGTAACGTGGCATGTAACAGCTACACTTGGTACCTTCGCCCCGCTGAACATCTCCACATTGACAGTATTCAACCTTTGCCGCCATCAGAAGGATACCAGTACTGCCTTACAGAAATTGACTGTTTCTCTCATTGGCCTGAAGTGTATACTATGAAAGATACACAGTAGCAACTCTACCCACAACCTTTCTCTGTGAGTGGATCCCACACCTTGGTGTTCCTCTCCATGTCACTACTGATCAGGGCAAGAAATGTGAGTCAAATCTCTTTTAAAGTTCTCTCAGCATTGCTTGGCATGAACTGTATTTGAACCTGTGCCTACCACCTGACAGATAATAGTCTTGTGGAAAGGCTTCGTCAACAATTAAAGGCATCGCTCAGATACCATGCCACTGAACATTGGACTGACAGCCTACCTACTATTTTCTCAGGACAGTCTTTAAAGACAACTTCAATGCAACAACAGGTGCATTAATGAATGGGCAGATACATCAGTTGGTGGGAGAGTTCTGTACCAATGTAACAGATAGTGTTCTAAAGAAGCCTTGGATTTTGTGCAAGCTCTTCACACACAGATCCATAAACTCCATCCTGACGTTTCTAAAGAACATTCTTCTCACTGACCACTCATTTTCTGTGACTTAAAGTATTGCAAACAGATTTTTGATTGACATCATGCTGTAATAAACCTATACAACCACCATATAATGGCCCACACCCAGTACTGGCATACCACAACAAGACGTTTGATTTGATATCAATAATACTTCCTGTCATAATACCCATCGGCAGACTCAAGCCAGCCTTCACCTCAGCTGACTCCAATATGCTACCTACATGTAGTTCTATAAGGATACCAGACACAACTAGTCTCCCAGCACCACCATCCATGCTTCCAAATGAACCTCAAGTCATGACTCTTTTGGACATTGCATATGTTTCCACCCCAAATATCATTGACACTTGTGAAGGAGTGATGTAGAGAGTGATGTGAATTCTCTGCTAATATTTCATGTGTCCTGTGTAGCCTCTATGATTCTCCATGCTGCCTCTGAGCAAAAAGAAAGTATAGAAGTAGATGCTCCTTGCAGTCTTACAACTTTTTGTTGCTCATTTCAAATAATTATTATGTTTTTACATTGTGTGCATAAATAAATTACAGATACAGATGAAATATGTAAGTCACAGCACCCTATAATTGCTACACGGATGATATTTCTTCAAGAATACAACTTTGAAACATCACATATATAAGGTAAGTACAATGCTTTTGCTGATGCATTATCATGGCTCCGACAAGGAGCAAGTAAACTTACTGATCTTAGTTAACACTTCTGATGAAAGACACCCACTACATGCAGTGTTATTTAGACACATGTAATAACATTGCAGGATTCAGATCCTAGGTGGCATAACATAAAAACACTTCTATCAGACAACCCATCTGAGGGAATTTGACAAAATTACAAGATTCACAGTGACATATTTTTCTGCCAATACAATGCCACTAGTTATAAATGGTGTGCATATATCCATAGTGCATGTAGACAATCTTTAGTCTGGCATACTCACTATGCTTGAGCTAACTACAGTGGCACTAAACGTGTGAAAAAACTTAATTTATTTTGCTATTCCCCAAATATTTGCAGATACACTGAACAGCTTTTAAAAACCTGTCTTGTGTGCCAGAAGACTAAACCAACAAATAAATGCTGTAATATTGAACTACACCCAATACTACCAACAAAACCATTGCATCTAGTATTTGTCAATGCAGCTGGGCCAGTGCCAACTGCATGAGGAGGTGTTAAATATTTACTAGCTTTCTATGATCTGTTCTCCAAAATATTATAAATTAGATGCCTTGAAGTCAACAGCAGCATCTACTATAATAAGAACAATTCACAAACCATACATGCCATTGGTTGGCAAACCTATTTCATTTCTTACAGACAGTGCATTGAACTTCACATGTAGGAAATGGAAAGATTTTATGAAAGATAGTGACATTAAGCATGAATATCTCATTCACTCACAAAGTAATGGTGCCAAATGCATTTCTAGGGCATTTAGCTGATTTATAAGAACATATGCAAATATACAATACACATGATGGGTGGAGTTAATTGAACCTTCTAAACAAGAAATAAATAATCTGACAAGTTACACCACACCATACACATCTGCTGGAATGAATCACTCTAAATGAAAAAGTAAGACACACACTAATTGCACCGACAGAACATGCTGGGTTTATTTATTTATTTATTATCATCCCAATGATCACATTTGTGATGTAGGATTTGTCAGGATACATTTTAACAACTATATAATATCTTTACAAAAAAATTTTCTATGCTGAATTCATATGAATCTATCTTATGTTTAATACAATATACAACTAATAAGTGTTCTTATAACATAATTTCTTATGTGCTTGACAGACCTATTCCTTGATGTTGTGATTTCATTAGTCACATTTATGATATCATATATTCTTATACAGTTGAGCAGAGCTATTCACTTATACTGTAGTGACATTTGTCAAGCATGTGGTTCTTTATATTCTAATACAGTTGAGCATAGAAATTCACTTACACTGTAATAACATTTGTCAAGCATGTGATTCTTTATAACAGTTTTAAATTTATCCTCATTTTCCAGCTCTTTGATATGTTTTGGTAGTGAATTAAAAAGTTTGATGCCTTGATTACATAGATGTTTCTGACTTCGGGTCCTTGTTACAGCTTGTAAGTAGAGATGTTTACATTGCTGCGTATCGTAATTATGGTAGTCTGTATTGGTTTTCATTTTGTTCTGATTTGTTTTGATCACCAACAGACATTTCAGAATGTATAATGATGGAAGTGTTAAAATTTTCAATACTTTAAAAAGGGGCTTACAGTGTGTTTGAGGTGGGCTGTGGATCATTATCCGAGTAGCGCGTTTTTGCAATTTGAAAATCTCATTTAGACGACAATTTGTTTTTCCCCAGAATACTAACTATCCCATAGGATGCAATGGACTGAAAATAGCCAAAAAATACTAATCTGGTATAGTCATTACTACAAAATCTTGAAATTATTCTATCTACAAAACATGCTGAATTTAGTTTTAGTGCTAAGCTCACCACATGGTCCTTTCAGTTTATCTTCTCATCAATGTGCATACCCAGGAATTTTGCATACTGTACTCTTTCAAGTTGTTTGCCCTCCATGGTGGGATTTAGGTCATCATGTTCACTTATTTTTCCATATTGCACATAATTAGTTTTTTTTTCTTTTTGTGTTCAGTGTTAACTTTATTGCACTAAACCATTTTTGTATATCTTGTAGGACATGGTCCACAGTACTGTGCAATGACTGCTTCATATCACTAACTATTAAACTAGTATCATCAGCAAATAACATGATTCTAGCTTTTCTCTCTGACACCTGAATATCATTAATGTAAATGAGGAACAGCAAGGGGCCTTGGGGTACTCCTACTGTGACCTCCCTTGGATATGATCTTAGTTTAATTTTTTGGTTAATATTTGGTGCAGTAATTTCAACCACCAGCATCCTCTTTTCCAGATACGACTCAAACCACTTTTTTACTGGTCCTCTGATACCTATAGCTTCGAGCTTTTCCAAAAGTATGCGGTGGTCAACAGTGTCAAAGGCTTTTGACAAATCTAGATTTGTCCTGACTACACTTTTTTCCCTCTTCCAATTTACTGATTATTTCTTTTGTGTATTCCAGTACAGCTGTTTCGGCACTTCTCCCAGCTTGAAATCCAAGCTGATAATTGTTTGTCAGATTGTGGATATTAAGATAATGTGTGACACTATATTTCATTAGTATCTCTAAAACCTTAGAGAAAGTTGGGAGAAGTGAGGCAGGTCTGTAGTTTTCTATTTTAAACTTATCACCCTTTTTCAACAGGGGAACGACTTTAGAAATTTTCAGTTTCTGTGGAAACGCCCTCAGCCATTGATAATTTTGCTATGTGCACCAATGGTTTCGCTATTTGATTAGTTGTTTTCTTTACTAGTATTATTGGCACCTCATCTACTCCAGCTGACATCTTGGACTGCAGACTTTTAATCACTTTTGAAACTTCCTTTTCGTTTGTTGGGACTGCCATCATACTGCTGACTGCCTTGGGTGCTGCCATGTTAATCTGCTCCCCAAAATTCCTGCTTAATGTCTGGGCTACATTTAAAATAAATAACTGATGATGGTCGAAGTAGAGAGGATATAAAATGTATACTAGCATTGGCAAGGAAAGCGTTTCTGAAGAAGAGAAATTTGTTAACATCGAGTATAGATTTAAGTGTCAGGAAGTCGTTTCTGAAAGTATTTGTATGGAGTGTAACCATATATGGAAGTGAAACATGAACGATAAATAGTTTGGACAATAAGAGAATAGAAGCTTTCAAAATGTGGTGCTACAGAAGAATGCCGAAGATTAGATGGGTAGATCACATAACTAATGAGGAGGTATTGAATGTAATTGGGGAGAAGAGGAGTTCGTGGCACAACTTGACAAAAAGAAGGGACCAGTTGGTAGGACATGTTCTTAGGCATCAAGGGATCACAAATTTAGCATTGGAGGGCAGCGTGGAGGGTAAAAATCGTAGAGGGAGACCAAGAGATGAATACACTAAGCAGATTCAGAAGGATGTAGGCTGCAGTATGTACTGGGAGATGAAGAAGCTTGCACAGGATAGAGTAGCATGGAGAGCTGCATCAAACCAGTCTCAGGACTGAAGACCACAACAACAACACATTTAAAAAGTAATTATTTATATAATTAGGCATGGCATATTTATCTACCATCTACCATGTTTGAAAGAAAACATGCATTAAAGAGTTAGGACAGGTACAAACATACACTCTTGGTGAAACAGTTTTGCTAAGATCATGTCCAAAATCTTCTGCGCTGCATAAATGCAATGGTAAACAGCAACTGCTCTACACCGGTCTGTATAAGGTCATTGCTCCATCTAACCCTGGCAGTCATCTTTCGGCTTTTCCAAGATAAAAAAAAAAAAGTCAAATGTTTATAAGCCCACCAGGATCTGGAGAATTCACGAAGTTTTCAATCTGAGAAAAAAAAAATTGATAAATTGTGAAATGTCATGACAGTTTTAACTTTTTGTACTTGTAACTACATTCTGTGAAAACTAACCAGTGTTGGTATACCACGTATACTCAACTGTGTGAAAGACTAAAGAGCAATCTGATATCCAAACATGTATTCTGTATTTCTATAACTTTTTAGCATGAAAAGATATGCACGCATGTTTTGAGATAGCAATCTCAATTTAGCTGCTTATTTACATTTTCCAGAAACTAATTGTGGTGAGAAGTAAGATTTGTATGTGAAAAAGATTTATTGTTTCCATAATACTAATCTATAGCCAATTGGACACTTTGAACAAGACAAGAAATTTGGTGGCTACTACACCTTCATGTTGAAGAGTAAGATAAATACGTTTATACACAACTCTGTAAGTATTGCTGTGCAGTGTAATGCTGACTAAACTTACTCCCTTGACTTCATATGAATGAGCTTTTTTAGAGCAAGCGCCGAAGAAATTTTCTTTATGTATGTTTATTTATTTCTTTATTTATTTCATTCGTGTTCTGTGGACTCATTAGAGATAAATTGCTTGGGTGTAGAACGTGTCATTTACATAGATTTGAGACATTTGTTTATAATTATAGGTAGTACAATGAATAATATATTACATAGAGAAAAATGTTTACAAGAATTGTTTTTTGTAAAAAGTTACAAATTAAATTGAACAGACTTACAATAGATCAAAATCAATTCACATATTCTCATACATAAATTCGTCCAGTGAGTAAATGGTTTTGCTTAGAAGGTATTGTTTAAGTTGATCTTTAAAAGTAGGTGGATCAGTAACTGACATTTTTATTGCCTTAGGGAGAGCATTAAATATTTTTATGCAAGAGTAGTGTACCCTTTTTTGTACCATACTTAGATTCTTTTGTTTTACATTGAAGCAGTACTCTAAATTCATTTATTATGTTCTTATGGTAATTTGTGTAAGAAGCTTCAAAGTCTATTTAAGGCATTATTCTGACAGCTATATGCAGAATACTGTCCAGTGATGCTCCATGTTCGAGCTTATGTTTGCTCTGACTTATCTCATGTGTGATTTTAGTACATTTTCAGTCTCTCTCTCTCTCTCTCTCTCTCTCTCTCTCTCTCTCTCTCTCTCTCTCTCTCTCTCTCTTTTTCATATACAGATATATAACACTTTTGTAAACAAGGTTGGACTCATATACACAAAAGAAAACTGTTAATTTTTCTGAGTAGAATGTACAGAATAAGTAAAACTACACTGATGAAAAAAAAATCACAACACAAAAAACAAAAAAACAAAATTACTATAGAGATATGAAATTTCGGAATACATTTGTCTAGGTAACATATGTAAGTGATTAACATTGCAAGATCAAAGGTTAATGTAAGTGTAAGATAAACAACTGCAAATGTGGAATGCTGCTACATTAATGACCAATGTAAGTGCCAGAATGTTGAATGCAAGCAAGCAAACATGCATCCAGGTGCCAGATGTCAGTTTGTGGGATGGATTTCCATTCATTCATGATGGACTACATTGATCAGTATATGGTGTGTAATACCCTTTTATTTTTTCTCACAATATCAATTTATATGAATGTTTTTATTCCTCATTAGTAATAAGAAACTGGTTCATCGCCGCAGAAGATGGCAAAGATAGGATTTTAAAATAATCTCTGTAACAGGAGAATATTCAATTTTTTTAACAACTTTTGTGTGCGTGTGTGTGTGTGTGTGTGTGTGTGTGTGTGTGTGTGAGAGAGAGAGAGAGAGAGAGAGAGAGAGAGAGAGAGAGAGAGATTTCAGTATTGGTATGTTGCATTGTATTTTTCTTATGCTGTGAGGAAGATTGTTCAAGGTGCCAACTTACGCTGCAAGGAAGACTGTTCATGGTGCCAAATTTAGTTCCAACAAGAATTCATGCTTTAATTGCAGTGCTTCAAGTAGTAATTATCCCTCATTACATAAATTTCATGCTGATTCATACTCTTTGTGTTAGCTACTGGGCTGCCTCCCAGCATGGTTATTCCAAAATCGAACAACAGAACTAACACAACTGGCAACCATTACAGGACAAAGTCATAGCTGTTTGGCTGACTCCCAGCACGATTATTCCAAAATCGACAAACAGAACTAACACAACTGGCAACCATGACAGGACAAAGTCACAGCTAAACAAGAAGAGACTTTTTCTAACAAATGTTAAATGAACATACGAAAAAATATTGTCATTATTGTGTAAAAGAGAAAATAATTTTTGTCTTTTTCTTATTGCTTGAATACAAGTGCAACAAAAGTGATTATTATATGAAAATGAGGAGCAGAGAATTAAAAAGGACAAATTATCCACCAACGGGACACGTAAGTCAGCCACTTGACTACGCTGAGAAGGTAGGAAATTTGCACAGTAGCTTGCATGATTACACTTAGTAGTGCCTCTCTTGTCATAATTAACTTTCTTTCATTTTTCCTTGCCATTTCCCTGGTCGGAAGTTTATTAATCAAAAGGACTCAAAAGTCATACCAAACTTTGACTCATCAGCATAGTGTAAATTATTACAAAAATTTCAATCATTTGTGCCATAATACTTTTCAACAAATTGACAGGAACTGATAGAAATGTGATTTCACAAGAAATTGCAGGTTTCAGATGTAAGATTTATTTGCTTAAAAATTGTTCTGCTTGAGTTTATTAATTGTAGTTGCTAGCACAATCATAATGACTGACAAAAAATTACCCATTGTTGATCATAACATAGAACATGCAATTGGCCAAGATTGCGATGATTTGCTAGAACAGATAAATGAAAACGAGGTGCCAACTGCGCAGCTAGCACAAAGCCGACATACATCAGATATAGGTATCACATATGTAACAAATGACCACACAGATACACAGACAAACTATGACAATACCTTGATGACTATTAATGAGACTGTTTCACTCAGCTCCCAAAGTGATATATCACTGCTAAACATAACGGAGTAACATGAAACAGCAGTGTATTTTGACAACATATAGTGGACACTGATTATCAGTAATCCGAGTATTAACATGCAAAGTACAGCTCATAACAATGACAATAGTACTACCTACCAATGTGCTGTTACCACAATTACTGACAACTGTGAACACTAAATTCCATGATATGAACACGAATTTCAATACAAGTAACTTGAACACAGAATGTATCGATTTGTCACAAGGTTCCTCAGATTTCAAAATGGAATGAAAGCAGGTGTTGGAAGATTTCCAAAACAGTATCACACAAAAATTCAATGATTTGACAGAAACTTTACTTACAGAGATATCTGAAAACTTAAAAGAAGTGAAAAAAACAATTAAAACAAGAGATTATTTCTGAGTTTAAAGAAAGTATTGATGTTTTGAACGAAAAGGTAGGCTCAATTAGTGACAATCAGGAACATGTAGAAAGTGAATTAAAGAAAATCACGGACACAAATAATAGTATGAGAGCAAATCAGAACCAAATGAGTATTACTATAAAGAAAGTGATCACTACTGTCAACAAGCTACACAAGGACTATGAAGGTTTACCATTGGCAGTAGAGAATCTAACGTTAAGAGTAGAAAGCTTGGAATTAGAGTCTGAATGTGCCAAAAGAGAAAGAACTCAGATATGGAAAAATTTAGACAATGTAACCACAAGAACAGAAGCAGGTACCTTAGATCAAAGTAGCACATTAGTGAAAACCCCGGTAGCTGAGTGGTCAGTGTGACCGAATGTCAATCTTAAGGGCCCAGGTTCGATTCCCGGCTGGGTCGGAGATTTTCTGCACTCAGGGACTGGGTGTTGTGTTGTCCTAATCATGATCATTTCATCCCCATCGACATGCAAGTTGCCACAGTGGCATCAAATCGAAAGACTTGCACCCGATGAACGGTCTCCCCGACAGGAGGCCCTAGTCACACGACATTTATTAGTGCTAAAGGTAGTATCTGAATGCAAAGTATATGTAGATGCAGTAGAAGAGGTCATGAATTAAAGGGAAACTGAATCATCAACTACCTTTGGCCAAGATGGATGCATGTAATAGTTATCCACATCTTGTCACAAGCCCGATAGTGAGCGCAAGTGAAGATTGCAGAATTCGTAATTTACCTACAGCAGTACCTACAACACATGCGCAATTGCCACACAGTGCTCCACACACTTGTAACACACCAATGTCAGATAATACTGCATGTTTAACATCCATCTTTGCTGATGAAGGGTTGCCTGGACATAGGCAGTTTCCCATGTATTCAACAGATGGAAAGCGGATGAATCCAGTAGTTTTTATCAGATTGTTCCACAACATATTTCCATGTAACTGGACGGAGGCTCAAAAGATAAGATTTGTTGTTGATTACACTCAAGGTGATATTATTTTGTGGGCCATTGAAACGGCAGAACGTTGTCACAGTTACAAGCAATTTGAACGTGCTTTCTTAGACAAGTACTGGTCAGAAGCCATTCAAGAAAGATTAAGATGTGAAGTCTTTAACTCAGCTCCATTTTATAGCAAGCATGAAAGCTTTCAGTGTTATTTCAAAAAGTATTTAAATAAAACCAGATATTGGATCAATCCCATATCACAGGTGGATGTATTGAAGATATTAAAGAGCCGACTTCCGCCATACATAAGGGAAAAACACTGAGTACTTTTTGCCAGCTTTGGATTCTGTTGATTATGGCAACATAAAGCAGCAAATAAACAAACACCTCAACCCGTCTTTGCAAACCAATCTGTAAATAATAATGTTACTACACAACAAGCATGGCAACCATATCTAACACAGTACATACAAAAAGGGAATGGATATAGTAATGGAAATGGGACAAACAAAAGATTTGAGCAAGGTTATCAGAACAACAGGAACAATTACAACAGACAAGTGAACTACCGTATGCCAGCGCAACGCTATCCGCTGCCAATAAGTAGTAATAGTAGCTGGTGAAGTGGCAAGCAGTCGGCAACAATCAAATGCCATGTGCTGTGCTGCAGCCAACCTACAGACAACATAATAGTGTGAACTATAATTTCGCAACTACCAATATGAATTCTCATGGAGATGGGTCACATGCAGCCAATGGCACAAATTGGCGTATCACAACACACACTGTACAGCTCACTGAAATTATTGCGGTCACCGAGGTCAATGCTCCTCCAGTGGGGAAAACTTCAACCAGTTGCAGTGAGGCCCCACACTGCTGATCAGGTAGAAAGTGGGGGCAAAACACTTATAAACACATGTTTTCTGAGATACAATGAACAAGGTGATATGAAGGATGACTTATACTGACATGAGGAGTAAGTTCAAGAAATCTTGTATGAAGAGCAGACACAGGCAGTTCTAAAGGCAACAGTATTTGACACAGAAGTACACTTAGTGCTAGACACAGGTGCAATGATTAAGTTAATGTCAACTGAATTTTTCCAAGAGTTAAAGAAAAGAGGTAAAATTCCCATGTTCCCAGTAGAGAATTGTAGAATACAAACAGCCACTGGAAACAAATCAAAAGTAGTGAAGTTACAAGCATTTATTCCATTGAAAATAGAACACTTTACTGTCAAATGTAATTTCCTCATCATTAACAAATTAATAGTAAATTGTTTGATTGAGATGAATGCATTTAGGACTAGCAAATTGATGTAGGAAGAGGTAAAGGCTACATCACTGTAAATGAACAGGTATTTTCTGTCGATTTAATAAAAATGTCAGACAAGAAAGTCAAGCAGGAGGAGGTGTCTGATGTGACAGTTCAATTTGTATTTCCTGCTGTACTATTTGTAGACACACACTATAATGAACAAGTGCCAGAATCAGATGTAAACTAGGAAATGGTAGAGCAAAAGGTGAGTGAGTCCAGAAACGTAAATGAGCAGGATTAACATGATCTTACAAATCTGTTATTTAAGTATGCACATGTATTTGGAAAACAACTGGGAGTTATCAATAATTACACAGACTAACAATGGAAAAACTTTTGTGCTGAAAATACCTTATTCTTATGTTTTTCAGGGTTGGAAATCCAAATATGATACTTAAAAAACTGTATCACTCACCATTTCTTCACATTTTACAGTTAAATTTATTAAATTAAGCTATTTTTTAAAGAATTTAATAGCTTTTATATAGTTAAAATAATTTAAAAAGGAGGTGTAATGAGTGTAGATGACATTGGTAGCACTGCTGAAAAACATTTGCTGGCAATAAAGGTTGATTCTATTTTTGTGTTAACAGATGGCGTTTTGTTTACTGTCAACCTAACCTCACTTTCCCATTTCCTGTACATGTGCTCAGTGCAGTGTCTAATCATAGTTGTAAAAACTCTGCTGACAGTTTTTGTTATATTTGTGGTAAATTTGTGATTAAAAAACACCAAAAAACATTACAAACTTTGTGAAAAAGGTTTATCTATCATACGTTGCATCTAAACTTGGTGATAAAGATAAATCTTGGGCACTGCATAAAGTATGTTATGTGTGTATCGAAGATCGGAGAAAATGGTCCAAAAAAGAGAAAAAAAGCCTTTACATTTGTTGTCCGTATGATATGGAGGGAGCCAAGAAATCATTCCAATGACTGCTACTTTTGCAGTGTTGTCATTACAGGTCATAATTCAAAAAACAAGAAGGTACTGTAATAAGCTGCCCTAACCTTCCATCTGCCATCTGACTAGTAGGGAATGGTGTAGATTTGCCAGTTCCTGAACCACCAGATTATTTAAATTCTTTTCCAACAGAAGTATTTTCTGATGTACAATCTGATTTACATGAACCAGATGATGATGAATTCAATTGTAATACAGAAAGTCTAGAGCCCAAATTATTTACTCAGACTGAGTTTAACGATTTGGTTAGGGATCTGGGCTTAACGAAAAAAAAAAGCTGAATTGCTTGGCTCTAGATTAAAAGAAAAGAACTTATTGGCAGTTGAAACCAGCATATACATGCATAGAAAGAGAGAGCAGCAATTTTCCAAGTGTTTCAACAAGAAGGTGATTTAGTGTAAAAAAACTAGTTTAAAGGCTGTTTTATTACACAATGGTAACATGTATGCATCTATACCTGTTAGGCATTCTGTAAATATGAAGAAAGCTAATGAAATCTAGAAATAGTGTTAAATAAAATAGGCTATTCTGCTCATGGTTGGATGATATGTGGCGATCTAAAAGTAACATGCATGTTCTTTGGTCATCAAGATGGCTTTACCAAATTTTCATGTTTCTTGTGTGAATGGGACAGTAGGGCTAGGGATCAACACTGGTGCAAAAAGAAGTGGCCTGTGAGGGAGTCTTTAAAACTTGGTGAGAAGAACATTCTACACAAAAACCGTGTAAATCCAAAAAACGTTCTCCTACCACCTCTACATATAAAGTTAGTTCTAATGAAACAGTTTGTAATGGCTTTGCCTAAAGATGGACCATGTTTTAAGTAACTCTGCCAAAAGTTTCCACCCCTTTCAAAAGCTAATCTAAAAGAAGGCATCTTTGTCGGACCTGACACTAAAAAATTGATGTTTGATGGTAACCTCGAATCCACAATGACCTTAAATGAGAAAGAAACATGGGTATCATTCAAGCAAGTCATTACAAAGTTCTTAGGACATGAAAAAGACCCAGAATATGTTACTATTATAGCTACAATGTTAAACAAGTTTAAAACTTTAGGCTGTTGGATGAGCCTGAAAGTTCACTTTTCGAACAGTTGCCTTGAATACTTCCCGGACAATATGGTAGGTGTTAGTGAGGAGCTAGGAGAGCGTTTTTATCAGGACATTAAATTGATGGAAAAATGCTACCAAGCCCAATGTATTGCCTACATGATGAAGGACTACTGTTGGTCACTTCACCGAGAAGTTCAGCAGGCGACTCATCATAGAAAAAGCTACACAAGAAGATTCATTGAAAAAAGAGAAAGAAAATACAAACCAATTCCAGCTGACAAGTGAAACCTCTATTAAAACATATTATGGTTTAAAGTAGCTTACTGTAAATACAAGCCAGCTCATGTTGTGAGAAAGCGATTCATTAATTTCCCCATTTACATTGTTCCATAGGATTTTTATACTATATAATAAAAAGCATACTGCTCAAAAACTATGGGCGATACAAAAAAACTAAGGATAGATTAGGATTCAACTCAAAAAAATCTATAAAGATCAACCATCAAAGTAAAAAAAGATTTAAAAAATAAAAAAAAGTTTTGTTGGCCTGTGTTATGAGTACAAAATGGATGTTTACCCCCACAAAACATTTTTGTGTGTCATCATATCCCATTCCTTGGGTGAAAAGAGAGGCAGTACAAGAAGGAATCAATTGAATGATTGAATAGTGAGTAATTCAGCCTTCCTTTTTATCTTATTGTAACCCCGTAGTGCCTGTAAATAAACCAGACAGATCAGTAAGATTGGTTCTGGATTCACAAGGTATTAATAAGATCCTAGTACCAGTTTGAATCAGGCCTTACAACCTGCATGAACAACTGTTGAAGTTCCATAATGCCCAGTATTTTACTATATTGGACCTCAAAAATTCCTACTGGCAAATCCAACTCCATCCAGAAACTAGAAGGTATACACCTTTTGTATGTGGAGGTAGGAGCTTTGAATTATGCTTCCTGCCATTTGGTCTGAATATAAGTGCAAGTGTATTCATTGCAGCATAGCTAAAGCATTAGGACCAGAGCTACTAAGCAAGGTTACAGTCTATGTTGACGACTTGTTAATCACCAACCCCACTTGGTCAGAACACATTCAGCTGATTGTGAAAGTTTTACAACATTTTTCAGAATACAGGTGATAGTCCATTTAAAAAAGTCTGACTTTGGCAGGGCGAAGGTAAAATTTCTCGGTCACATTATCTCCAAATGAGGTATCCTCCCTGATCCTAGGAAACTTGATGCCATACGCAATTGTCCTGCACCTAGGAAAAAGGAACAACATGAAGTTCATTTAGGATTAAAATCATTCTTCCGAAAGTTCATACTCAAACAACTGATGAACAGTGACACCCTGCTCAATTTATTACGCAAAAGCAGACCATGGCTATGGAATGACAAGTGCCAAGAAGATCCAATAATATTAAAGAGGCATTAGTGAATGCAATTATATTTAGTCACCCCGATACGGAGTAAGACTTCTGTCTGTGCACAGATGACTCCTCACAGAGTCTGAGGGCATGTCTGTTCCAGATAAGAGAGGAAAGCAGTAAGATATTGCCAAAGGTAATTAGCTTTGGTAGCCACATATTAACTGAGGTAGAAAGATCATACTCTGTATCAGAATTAGAAAGTCTGGAAGTAGTCTAGGCATTCAAAAAATTTGAGTACTTTTTATGGGGTAAGAGTACAAAAGTATATTGTGATCACCAATCCCTTTCATTCTTGTTGATGTGTAGATTACTGCACAGGAGATTGGCAAGGTGGTGTCTACATCTGCAAGAATTCAACTTCGAAATTATTTATTTATTTATTTATTTTATTTATCCATCCGTTGACAATAAATATTGTATGGATGTTGTCAAGCCATTTCAAAGAAATGGACACAAACAATATATATGTAAAAAAAGTACAAAACAAAATAATACAATGAGGTTAATAATAATACAATGTAAGTAATATAGCCTATGTACATCCCTGCTTGTTATTTTAAATGCATAGTCTGTTTTTCATAAGGCTTTAGTTTTGTCCTCTCTAAACGGCAAGTCCTTATATACACCACACTGCTTAAGTATATATTTACATCACACAACAGCTGTCCTTTAAGTATGTAATGTAATGAATGATTAGGTAATGAATGATTAGGTAGGGCCTACATATTGAGTATTTTCCATTTTGCCTTTATAAATATCATCAGAAAATATTTATTGAGCTACATAGTCATTTAAACAATAAAAACATTGTTCTACTAGAAATTTTTTAAATTCTGTTTTAAATTTGTCATCATCTTCTAACTTCCTGATGTTGACTGGCAGTGCGTTGTACAGTTTTGCACTGATATGGCTCACATGCCTTTGTGTATTCGTTCTTTTTGTTCGCTGAGTATGGAGTGCTGCGCTATTACGGGTATTGTAGTTATGAACGTCGGCATTTGTCTGAAAATCTGCAATGTGGGTCCTGACATACAATACACATTTGTATATGTATAATGATGGTATAGTAAGTATTCTAAGCTTTTTGAATATGGGTTTGCAGTGTGTCTGTGGATGACTGTGAGTTATTATTCGGATGGCCCTCTTCTGCAACAAAAAAATTTGTTTTAGGCGCCCTGTTGTGGAACCCCAAAATATTATTCCGTATGTGGCAAGAGATTGAAAATAGCCAAAATATGCCATTCTGGCACCCTCTGAGGTACAAACATTTGCAATAATTCTGAGAGCAAAACAGGCTGAATTAAGTTTCTGTGCAAGTTTTATTACGTGGTCATTAAAATTTAAGTTTTCATCCACATGAATCCCCAGCAATTTTGTGGATGTCACTCTGTCTAAGGCTTTGTCACCCCACACCAGATCAAAATTTACATTTTGACATCTTTTCCCAAACTGCATATAATTTGTTTTATTTACATTCAATGTCAACCTGTTTGCATTGAGCCAAGAGTGGATGTTATTTAGTACTTTATCAGCAGTTGTTGGTAGCAACTGCTTTGGTGCACTTATTATCACACTGGTATCATCTGCAAATATTATTGCTTTGGCTGCATCATCTGAGGTGTGAAAATCATTTATATAGACAAGAAACAATATGGGCCCTAAGATGCTGCCTTGTGGTACTCCTATTTCTACATTTTTTGCCTCTGATACTGAATTTATTTTGTGGTTGGAGTAAGTTGATGTCAGTCCTACAACCTGTGTTCTGTTTTTTAGGTATGATTCAAACCATTTTTTTCCTATCCCATGTATACCCAACGATTCCAATTTTTCTAAGAGAATGTCCTGGTGCACCGTGTCAAAAGCTTTGGAGAGGTCTAAATTTACTCCTACTACACTATAATCTTTTTCCAGATTTTTGATTATTTGTTCAGTGTAGCACATTACTGCTGTTTCGGTATTTTTAAGTGCTTGGAAGCCATGCTGATTTCTGTTAAGTAAATTATGGCCGTTTGGATATGTGTTGATTCGGTGCTTCATCAGTTTTTCTAATATTTTTGAAAATGCTGGGAGGAGAGATATTGGGCGATAGTTTTCTACATTATACTTGTCGCCGTTTTTAAATAATGGCTTCACTTTTGAAATCTTCAGCCGTTCTGGAAAAGCTCCTTCACTGAATGATAAATTGGCTATGTGTGCAAAGGGCTTTGCGATTTGTGGTGCTGTCCTTGTTATGACTGACACAGGCACCTCATCTATGCCAGCCGACATTTTGAGTTTCAAGCTTTGTATCACTTTCAACACTTCACCCTCATTTGTTGGCTCTACCCTCATCCTACAAGCTGTTTTTGGATATTCAGGTTTTTCTTCATTTGTAAATTTTAAGCTTAATGAAGTTGTTGCATTTATGAAATAATTGTTAATATAATTTGGCAAATCTTGTTTATTAATATTGACATTTTTTAAATTTTTGAGGCTAATGTCCTGGTTTTCACAACTCTTCCCCATTTCAGTCTTCACGATACCCCATATGGCTTTTGATTTGTTTTCAGACTGTCTTATAAAACTATCATTACTCATGAATTTTGCTTTAGCAATTACTTTTCTATATACCCTCTTGTAATTCCTGACATATTCTATGAATTGTGGGTCTGTGGATGTTTTCGTTTTGGAAATTAGTCTCTTTAGAGTTCCACAGGAAGTTTTGATGCCTGCTGTGATCCAAGAACTTGGCTTTGTATTACCATGTGACCTGATTTTTGACAGCTTTTTTGGAAAACACATTTCAAAATATCCCATGAAAATGGAAGAAAATGTGTTATATGCATCATTTGTATTTGTTAGGGATAGTACTTCTGCCCAAGCCTCATTAGTTAGTATATTTATGAATTCTACACAGTTCTCTGTAGAAAAATTTCTTTTATACATGAAGTGTGTTTTTCTCTCTTTCAGTGGCCTTGAAGGGATTTTGAGGACAAGAACATTGTGGTCTGATAATCCCAAATCAGTATTTGTCACTTCAACTTCTGTGCGTCCTACATTTGAAAATATATTATCAATAAGACTGACTGTATTATTTCAATATAATAGAGGGAAACATTCCACACGGGAAAAATATATTTAAAAACAAAGATGATGTGACTTACCATACAAAAGCGCTGGCAGGTCGATAGAAACACAAACAGACACATACATACACACAAAATTCAAGCTTTCGCAACAAACTGTTGCCTCATCAGGAAAGAGGGAAGGAGAAGGAAAGACGAAAGGAAGTGGGTTTTAAGGGAGAGGGTAAGGAGTCATTCCAATCCCGGGAGCGGAAAGACTTACTTTAGGGGGAAAAAAGGACGGGTATCCACTCGCACACACACACACATAACCATCCACACATATACAGACACAAGCAGACATATTTAAAACTTTAAATATGTTCACATTGCTGTTATTACGAAAGTCAGTAGCTATGTTTTGCCCTTGGCTGTCTGAATATATTTCGATTTTTGTAACTGTTTTGGAGCTACAAAATGTAGGCCTAACTGAGCTGTTTATTTCCTCTTTCTTTTTCACACAAGCCAGTAATCCATCAGAACTACATAAGGTCAGCAGATGTTTGTTTACTAAATTTACGTCGGATTTCTTATTTTTCTGCATCAACGAATTCTTTTGCTCTGGCTTATCTACAAGATCCTTTTGCTTTTCACATGGTTCATGAGCACTATCACTAAACACTGCACTTCCACAATCTGTTGTGGAAAGTACTTGAAATAAGTTGTCGTGCACAAAGCTTACATTTATTTCACAATTCTCTTGATCTTGTACTTTTTGTTTGCGGCCGCTGCACTTCACCTTTGTCCACTTTTCGGAAACTGTCAAATTATCTTGCCGAAAACGTGGCATGTTCACTTTGGTTTTTCTTTCTTGAATTTTAGTAAAACCATTTTCAGGGCATTTATTACAAACTGTAGGCTTTTAATTCGTTCATTTAGCTTCATAATTTCGCCCTTGCAGTTTTCACACGATTTCTTTTTTGTCGCAAAATTTACGTTTTTATGGAGAGACACATTTCGAACTTTTACCTTCGACGCCATCTTACTTAAACTTCTAAGGGCAGTCAGAACATCATTGACAATACTCTATCAAGGTTACCTCAAGGTGTAGATGAATTTAGTGAATTTTTGGAACAGGATTCTGAAATAAAAACTCTTCTTATGCAAAGTAAAATACTGCAATCTGACTACAGTAAGTTTTGTAAACAAATGAAAACTATGCAACAGCAGGACCTAAGATGGAGCAAGGTCAGACAGAAACTATCACAGGAAGGCAATGAACAGGTAAAAATGTGGTACAGAGAATATAAAGGTGTTTTATTCCATCCTAAACATCCTGACTCAGAACAATGGTGTGCTTGTCTTCCTAAGAAGTACATTGAGGAATTCATAACGTACACTCATGAAGTGTAGAGACACTATGGGGTAAGTAAATATATAGAGAAGATAGGTAAACATTGCTACTTGCCAAATTTGACAAGACAAGTACTTCAGGTACTACAAAAATGTATAGTGTGTCAGAAGGCAAAACATTCTCTTCCAAACATATCAAGCTTCACCAAATTTCAACTAAGAAACCTCTAGATTTAGTATCTCTAGATGTAGCTGGCCCCTATCAAAGAGGCAAGGGTGGAGTAAGATACATAGTAGCACTATTCGACATTTTTACAAAGCATATTAAGGTGTACACTGTATATAGCACTACAGTGACCTCCATCAGGAAAAGGATTGAAGATTTCTTGAGGAGGACAGGAAAGCCACAAGTGATACTTACTGATAATGCCTTATATTTTATAGGACAGAAACGGATGCAATTTTTGACATCACAGGTTATAAAACATATCTTAGTATCTAGATTCCAAGGAATTTAATTGGTTCATAAGAACACACACACACACACACACACACACACACACACACAGAGAGAGAGAGAGAGAGAGAGAGAGAGAGAGAGAGAATGTGTCACACCATTCACGTAGGTCATTAAAAATCTTACAATAATAATAATAATAATACCCGTGGAGGCCCGGGAAAAGAATAGGTCTCTGGCATGTTCTGCCAGTCGTAAAAGGCGACGAAAAGAACAAACCACTAATAGGGCTAACCCCCCCTTTTAGTGTGATTAGTTGGTTCAGGACAGAACTAATGAAGCCTCGGACAAGTGCTGTCATGGTCGGGGACGATGCTTGAACCTTATGCCCGTCCACAATGGTAACGACACTGCTAGCCACACGGAAAATGATTTAAATCCAAATAGAGGTGTTTTGCAGGATATGCTTCCTGCAACCACTCTAGAAGGAAAACAAAGGCAGAGGATGGGATGGCCAGATGAAGTTAACAGGCACCTCATGTTCTGTTATTACCAAGCAACAAATGTAGGAACCAACACAACTGGATACAGGTCACAAGTATACACAACATTTATTACCAGATACCCAGAATTAAAATTTTTAACAGAACAATGACTAGCTGATCAGATCCATGTAATAATAAAAAATGACAGGATACCCTAGTCAGAACTAGAAAACATCAAACAACAAGTACAACAAATATTGGAACAAAATAATGTGCAATCAGAAGAAGAAGAAAATACAGTAATGGACTCAAACATCCCAGAGCAAACAAACAAAGAACAACACGCATCAATTAAACAATCAGAGGAAAACGAAGTCTTAAGACAGCCACCAGGACAAGCACAAATAGAACACGAAGTGACACACATGTTAGATATAGAAGAAAAACTTCAGTTGACATATATAGAATACAAAGACACAAATACAGACATTAGACCATTCTTGCATAGACCACCAAATATCCCACAAGTCAAAACAACAATAACAACTATCAACACAATCATACACAACAAAATAAATGAAAATACAACTATGGAAGAGTTACAACTACTGGTTTATATAGGAGCACTCACTACACTAAATATACACACTAGGCAGAGATCAGAACCAATCAACACACAGAAGAAACCCACAAAACCAGCATGGCAACACAGGCTACAGACCAGAATAGATAAACTGAGAAAAGACATCAGACAGCTAACACAATTTATAAGAAATGAAATGTCAGAGAAAAAACGAAAAAGGTAAAATCTCACAACAAGAAGCGATAGAGCAATCAGATGAAAAGAAGCAGAAATTACAAGCATTGGCCAAACGACTTAGAAGATACAAAAAAAGTGAAAATAGAAGGAAACAAAACCAAATATTCAACACAAACCAAAAGAAATTTTACCAGACAATAGAGAACACACATATTAAAATAGACAATCCACCAAACATAACAGACATGGAACATTTCTGGAGCAACATATGGTCAAACCCGGTACAGCATAACAGGCATGCATGGTGGATACAACCAGAAACAGATGCATACAAGATGATACCACAAATGCCTGAAGTGATAATTTTGCAACATGAAGTCACCCAAGCGCTTAATTCTACTCACAATTGGAAAGCCCCTGGAAAAGATAAAATAGCAAATTTCTGGCTAAAGAAGTTCACCTCAACACATTCACATTTAACTAAATTAATTAACAGTTACATTGCAGACCCATACACATTCCCTGATACACTTACACGTGGAATAACTTATCTGAAACCTAAAGATCAAGCAGACACAGCAAACCCAGCTAAATATCGCCCCACAACATGCCTACCAACAATATACAAAATAGTAACTTCAGTCATTACACAGAAATTAATGACACATACAACAGAGCACAAAATTATAAATGAAGAACAAAAAGGCTGTTGCAAAGGAGCACGAGGATGTAAAGAGCAACTGATAATAGATGCAGAGGTGACATATCAAGCTAAAACTAAACAAAGGTTGCTACACTACGCATACATTGATTACCAAAAAGCTTTTGATAGTGTACACCACTCATGGTTACTACAAATATTGGAAATATACAAAGTAGATCCTAAATTGATACAGTTCCTAAACATAGTAATGAAAAATTGGAAAACCACACTTAATATCCAAACAAATTCAAATAATATCACATCACAGCCAATACAGATTAAGTGTGGAATATACCAAGGAGACTCATTAAGTCCTCTCTGAACCCACTATCCAACATGCTAAATAATACAAATTATGGATACAATATTACTGGAACATACCCACACAAAATCACACATTTGCTATACATGGATGATCTAAAACTACTGGCAGCAACAACTCAACCAATTACTAAAGATAACAGAAGTATTCAGCAATGATATAAATATGGCTTTTGGAACAGACAAATGTAAGAAAAATAGCATAGTCAAGGGAAAACACACTAAACAAGAAGATTACATATTGGATAACCACAGCGACTGCATAGAAGCGATGGAAAAAACAGATGCCTATAAATATCTAGGATACAGACAAAAAATAGGAATAGATAATACAAATATTAAAGAAGAACTAAAAGAAAAATATAGACAAAGACTAACAAAAATACTGAAAACAGAATTGACAGCAAGAAACAAGACAAAAGCTATAAATACTTATGCTATACCAATATTGACCTACTCATTTGGAGTAGTAAAATGGAGTAACACAGACCTAGAAGCACTCAATACACTTACACGATCACAATGCCACAAATATAGAATACATCACATACATTCAGCAACAGAAAGATTCACATTAAGCAGGAAGGAAGGAGGAAGGGGATTTATCGACATAAAAAACCTGCATTATGGACAGGTAGATAATTTAAGAAAATTCTTTCTAGAATTAGCAGAAACTAGCAAAATACACAAAGTAATCACTCATATAAAAACATCGGCTACACCACTGCAATTTCATAACCACTTCTACAACCCTTTAGATCACATAACATCAACAGATACGAAGAAAGTAAATTGGAAAAAGAAAACACTACATGGCAAGCACCTGTATCATCTAACACAGCCACACATCGATCAAGACGCATCCAACACATGGCTAAGAAAAGGCAATATATACAGTGAGATGGAAGGATTCATGATTGCAATACAGGATCAAACAATAAACACCAGATATTACAGCAAGCATATTATTTAAGATCCCAATACTACAACAGATAAATGCAGACTTTGCAAACAACAAATAGAAACAGTAGATCACATCACAAGTGGATGTACAATACTAGCAAATACAGAATACCCCAGAAGACATGACAATGTAGCAATACAACATAAACTAATAAAACAACACATTCCCACATACAAGTATGCACCACAAAATGTACTGGAGAATGATGAATACAAATTATACTGGAACAGAACTATTATAACAGATAAAACAACACCACATAACAAACCTGACGACATACTCACCAATAAAAAGGAGAAATTACCACAACTAATTGAAATATCCATATCCAATACAACAAATATACAGAAGAAAACAGGAGAAAAAATTGAAAAATACATCCAACTGGCTGAGGAAGTCAAGGACATGTGGCATCAGGATAAAGTTGACATTATACCAATTGTACTATCAGCTACAGGAGTCATACCACACAATATCCACCAGTACATCAACGCAATACAGCTACATCCAAACTTATATATACCGAAATCTGTAATTATTGATAAATGTTCAATTACCCGGAAGTTCCTAAGTGCAATGTAACATATACTGTACAGTTAAAAGGAAGACATGCTTGATCAAGGTCCATGTCACTTTCCATTTTTGACCAGATATAACGTCTGAGAAAAGAAAGAAAGATAATAATAATAATGTTTTACACTAAACAAAAGGATGAATGTGAGTCACCCCTATCAAAAATAACAGCAGTGGAAATGTCATTAGAGGAGTAATCACATTGGTAAATAGGGCTGAATATAGGAGGAAAAATCTATGATCGGAAACAGAAGTGTTTTACACAGTTTACTGAAGGCCAACAAGTCCTGTTACGAACTCATCCTAGGTCAACAAAAATAGGAAAGTTAAACAAGAAGTGGCAATTGCTTTATACAGGACCGTATATAATTTTCAAAATCCCATATCCTGCAGCTTATTGATTGATTTGCAAGAAGACTGGTCGAGACAAAGGTGTTTACCCCCACAAGGACTTAAAGGCATTTGTGGAATAAAAATTTTGACACAAGTATTTTTACTGAAAATGACTGTAATACTAGTAATTTAATTTTTGTTTTCTTTTGAATACTTGTGTTGAGGAAACATGTTTAGATTAAGAGATTTTGCTTGTATTTTGATATATAAAGTAGCAGGTAAGTGAAATTGAGAGCGATATTAAACAATACAGCACTTTGCTTGATGCGAAGTGCAGCGAAGCAGAGCAGAACTTACAACACACACAGTGATGTAATCACAATGGTGAGCTACAACAGCAGACAAGATGAAAGCAGCAACTCATGCTCATGCGCATGTAAACAAGGTTGCAGGAGTTTTAAAAGAGTATTCCATGATGATCTGCCATGAACGGTACTAGTCTAGTGCAACAGACATCTAGCAGCAGAACAAGTGAAAATATGAAAATCAGCACACACATTTTCTGCACGCTGGAATAGAAACCAGTTCTAAACTACCGTCAATTTGCGCATGCACACTAGGAAGCATTAACTTGCCCATGCATAGAAGGGGGTGCCGTAGTGCTTTCTGCTTGATGTTTGGTTATTGTTACATGGCTAGCGGCTAATTTCAGGTTTTTGTGTTGGGGATTTTCTGCATTTTTTTCAGTAAGTAGGTTTTTATAAATGCAGAATTTTTTGTGGCCAGTAGACATTCTTTTATACTAGCTGTTTGTGAAAGCATTTTTTTTGTTGATTGCTTTGTAACAGAAATGGGGCAAAGAGGTGTTGAGCATCTTAATTCAGACATATAGCAAGGAAAGGTGTATGTATGATTCACACGACCTGGTGTACCATAATAAGGTAAGTCAGCAATTGTTTATTTCTGAGTAATATGCATGTAACATTACACAGTGATTTTCGATTTGTATCATAATGACTTAGCTTATGAAAGTTCATGTCTGATTTGATTGCATCTCTTGCTTTACTTTAGCATGCCAGGAAAGAGAGGAACTGCCAGTGAAGGTGAGAGAGTCCGTGCAGTTTTACCCAGTGCGACAGACGAGGGGTGCAAAAACTCTGACTAGCACATATATATTCCAAACACGGAAAAATAAACCGAGTGTACCTTTAAGTACTGGCCCTTTAAAGTGTTGCAAATTGCAGTGCGTACATCTCCACCAATGCTACAACCAGCCTACAATATAACAGGCCATATACCAGTATTTTATCAGTGATCTAGGTTGGTATGATCCCAAAACATATAAACATGTGACTTAATTCTTACTTTCAAGAAGGTGAGATAGCCTCCGTCAGGATTGGGTCACTCTTGCTAATTCCATCTTCTATCATAGACAGGAGCTTCTTGAAACAGGCCATGTCCATCCTCATGATATTCCGAAATTCTTGCAGATCTTTGGGCCTCAGTGCTTTCATAAGTAGTGAATATATCCCCCTGACTTTGTGCCTTCTTTTCAGCCAGGGTTGAACCCAACAACTTCTAGCTTTACATTTTCATCGTTGTTCTGCCCCGATCCAAAGATTTACTGTCACTGTCAGGGCAGTAGCTCCAAAAACAAGTGGGTCCTCCATGTGCAAAAGGCTGTATAAATGTAAATTTAGATATACTCGTACATACACTTGTGTAACCAAGTGTCATAATATAAAACTAACTGTTAAGTCTGTAATTCAGAAGAGTAGTAACCTACTTATGAGAATACCAATTACTTAATAAATAACAAAAAAAAAACAATTTCTTATAAAATAGGAACCTTTAGCTCACAGAAATAATTTGAGCAAATGATGTTCCAATATATCACATGTTCGCCCTTGTGATTCGCATGGTAGAACGAACAACTTTCCAAGAGATCAGACAGCTCTGTTTGCATTTCATGCGTTATTACCACCTACTGCGCATGTGCGCCGGCAGTATCCCATGTGGATGGTGTAATAAGTGGATGTGAACCAGCCTGTAGTTACAGATATGGTTGTGGAGTGCTGGTGCATAGATGTATGCTTTAGGCACATTGTGTAATAGGGCTTTAGTTATTAGACAGTGGACATGATAAACGGCCACAAGCTAACAAAATTAAACACAACCCACCCACATACATATTTAAAAGAATTATTTACATACAAAAAGTAAGAAGGAATGAAGGAATAACTATATTATAACTATAACTTAAGGTGGGAAAAAATATACACTCCTGGAAATTGAAATAAGAACACCGTGAATTCATTGTCCCAGGAAGGGGAAACTTTATTGACACATTCCTGGGGTCAGATACATCACATGATCACACTGACAGAACCACAGGCACATAGACACAGGCAACAGAGCATGCACAATGTCGGCACTAGTACAGTGTATATCCACCTTTCGCAGCAATGCAGGCTGCTATTCTCCCATGGAGACGATCGTAGAGATGCTGGATGTAGTCCTGTGGAACGGCTTGCCATGCCATTTCCACCAGGCGCCTCAGTTGGACCGGCGTTCGTGCTGGACGTGCAGACCGCGTGAGATGACGCTTCATCCAGTCCCAAACAAGCTCAATGGGGGACAGATCCGGAGATCTTGCTGGCCAGGGTAGTTGACTTACACCTTCTAGAGCACGTTGGGTGGCACGGGATACATGCAGATGTGCATTGTCCTGTTGGAACAGCAAGTTCCCTTGCCGGTCTAGGAATGGTAGAACGATGGGTTCGATGACGGTTTGGATGTACCGTGCACTATTCAGTGTCCCCTCGACGATCACCAGTGGTGTACGGCCAGTGTAGGAGATCGCTCCCCACACCATGATGCCGGGTGTTGGCCCTGTGTGCCTCGGTCGTATGCAGTCCTGATTGTGGCGCTCACCTGCACGGCGCCAAACACGCATACGACCATCATTGGCACCAAGGCAGAAGCGACTCTCATCGCTGAAGACGACACGTCTCCATTCGTCCCTCCATTCACGCCTGTCGCGACACCACTGGAGGCGGGCTGCACTATGTTGGGGTGTGAGCGGAAGACGGCCTAATGGTGTGCGGGACCGTAGCCCAGCTTCATGGAGACGGTTGCGAATGGTCCTCGCCGATACCCCAGGAGCAACAGTGTCCCTAATTTGCTGGGAAGTGGCGGCGCGGTCCCCTACGGCACTGCGTAGGATCCTACGGTCTTGGCGTGCATCCGTGCGTCGCTGCGGTCCGGTCCCAGGTCGACGGGCACGTGCACCTTCCGCCGACCACTGGCGACAACATCGATGTGCTGTGGAGACCTCACGCCCCACGTGTTGAGCAATTCAGCGGTACGTCCACCCGGCCTCCCGCATGCCCACTATACGCCTTCGCTCAAAGTCCGTCAACTGCACATACGGTTCACGTCCACGCTGTCGCGGCATGCTACCAGTGTTAAAGACTGCGATGGAGCTCCGTATGCCATGGCAAACTGGCTGACACTGACGGTGGCGGTGCACAAATGCTGCGCAGCTAGCGCCATTCGACGGCCAACACCGCGGTTCCTGGTGTGTCCGCTGTGCCGTGCGTGTGATCATTGCTTGTACAGCCCTCTTGCAGTGTCCGGAGCAAGTATGGTGGGTCTGACACACCGGTGTCAATGTGTTCTTTTTTCCATTTCCAGGAGTGTATATGCAATGTTGAACTAAGAAAATGCACAAGAGAATACAAGTAATATGTAC
This sequence comes from Schistocerca serialis cubense, assembly GCF_023864345.2. Classification (NCBI taxonomy): domain Eukaryota; kingdom Metazoa; phylum Arthropoda; class Insecta; order Orthoptera; family Acrididae; genus Schistocerca; species Schistocerca serialis. The sequence goes on along the minus strand of NC_064641.1, from coordinate 770,840,184 downwards.
ATAAAATGATAATATTGACCTACTATATACAGATATGTATAGGCATTTACAGAAAGTAAACTACAACATATATTTAAGGATATGAATGATCACAGCTAAAAGGAAAGCATGAATCAGAGATGAGAGCACAAGTGTCTCCCGCTTTTGTATAAAATTTTCTTTATAGGGTAAAGGTAAGTGAAGCTGGTGATGTACTGAGCAGAACAGGCAAATAAGACAGCTGTATACTGAAGTAAAATATCAATGGAATCAATGGCCACTGAGATACTACACATTTAGTTTTAAGTTAGTTTTAAGTTTTCTATTTTCAGCAACCAGTGCATCAATACAGTGTGAAAGAAGAAATGATATGCTTTGAGGGTGGCATGGTACCACACAAGTTTAACGGGCTTCACCTCAAGCAAATAAAATTTAATTGCAAGAAATATTATGTATATAAGTGATAGGAATGAATGATTCAAAGTACACACAGTAGCAGTCTAGTAAGTGACATCATAATGATATAAGTTTGATCTTTCCAAACAAATAAAGGGCTGACGTACACATACGGTACAGTCACTGCATCAGAAACTCCCAACACCCATTTTCTCTTTACAATATGCATATATGTATATGTACATGTATATGTACATAAACAGGATTATTATTTCTACACATTGAATGAGAACAACATTTATGGCAATTAAACGCATGTCATGAGTACTTAAGTTACATATTGTCTGAAGTAAACAACGTCTATTTCATGTAGTAGGAACATAACAGGAATCTACCATGAACAATGCTGACTGAGAGTCTTCTTGTAACGTGATATATGTGTTATATGTCCTTTTGTTAGTAATATAAGGGGCCTGTAGCCAAATAGATTCCTTCCTTCATTCCTAGAGGTGCTAAGAGTAGTTAGACAAGCAGCACATAGTGTATTTGAAGTAGATGCCAATGCTGTCCCACTTGCTCCATAAATAAATAACAAGCTTCCTTAAGTAATGTGAGAGGAATTATGTTTTTTGTTTCTTATGTAAAGATTTGTGATACCCAAACATATGGATGTATATATTTATGTAAGATGTACTGCAGGTGGTGGCTCATGTCAGTACCAATGACGTATGTCGCTTTGGATCAGAGCAGATTAAGTCTGGTTTCGGGCGCCTAGTGGAAATGGTAAGGACTCCCAGTCTTGCTTCCGAGATTATGGTGGAGCTCACCATCTGCAGCATCATCGATAGAACCGAATGTGGTTCTTTGGTGCAGAGCTGAGTGGAGGGTCTGAATCAGAGGCTCAGGCGGTTCTGTGACCATTTAGGCTGCAGATTCCTTGACTTGTGCCATCGGGTGGTGGGTTTCCGGGTTCCGCTTAATAGGTCAGGAGTCCACTACACACAGAAGGCGGCTACACGGGTAGTGGGGGCTGTGTGGAAGGGACTGGGCAGTTTTTTAGGTTAGAGGGTCTCAGGGAACCACAGAAGAGGCATCCGTCAGAAAGTGGGCAGGTAAAACACAGTAAGGTAGTTGTAGAAACGATTGGTATTGTAGTTGTAAATTGTTGTAGCAGTGATGGGAAAGAACCAGAGCTCCAAGCCCTAATAGAAAGCACTGAAGCTCAAATAGTTGTAGGTACAGAGAGCTGGCTAAAGCCAGAAATAAATTCAGCTGAAATTTTTGCAAGTGATCTAACAGTGTTCAGAAAGGATAGATTAAATACAGTTGGTGGTGGAGTATTTATTGCTGTCAGAGGTAGTTTGCCTTGTAGCGAAATTGAAGTAGATAGTTCATCTGAAACAGTATGGGTAGAGGTTATACCTGACAAATGGACTAAACTATTAATTGGATCGTAGATGTAGCTGAGGTTATGCATATTTATTCTATAGTATGAATGTAAATGAGCCTATTATTTACAAACTAAACTTATCTGACAGTTTATGAAGTAAGTGTGAGTCAGAAATAATATGTAATATATGAATGTTTTAAAATTGTAACTTTATAAATAACAGTTTGTTTAAAGAGTAACAGTGTACGAAAACAGACACTTCATGCAAAATAAGTGATTAATGGAATTTGTGTAAAAGTTTGTTCTCCCCCCCCCCCCCCCCAAAAAAAGTGAAGTGTTTTGATGCTTAGTACACATGTGCAAACCTACAAAAGTTTGCACTACACTACACTCAACTCTGAATAAATGGAGAAGTGTTTTGTAAGGAACTTACCTTATCATCAGGTGCTGATTAATGGATTTCCTCTTTGCTGAATAAGCGCATTACAGTGGGTAAACAGTGAGTCCCAGGCCATAAAATTGGAGGCCTTCTGTCACAGCATCAAAATTACCACAAGCATGGACACCATTTCCAATAGATGAACAAATGATGACTTCACTGTTTCACTCTTTGTGAAATGGACACGCACGGGTTAGAAGTATTCAGTGAGGACACAATCATTAAAGTCCCAGTGCTAGGCCACCAACTACTTACCATGCGCGTGGTCACAATAATGAAAGAGAATGAACTAAACCAAGCGTTGTTGAATATGCACAGTATTTGATATTTGTACACCTTCTTTTTATACTTTGTTTTCCTTTTAATTATTTGTATTAGTGTTTGTAGATATAATAAGGTAAAGCTGACATCTCCACTTAACAGAAGTCAATTCCAGACCAAGAAATAAAGGGCTTTGACCCCCCCTCACATTAGTAGTAGATAGCAACCAATTAATCATATGATACTGCTTAGTCAGTGTACAGTGGGGAGGGAGGGGGGGGGGCAACTGTGTAATACCTTTTTATTTTTTTCTCACAATATCAATTTACATAAATGTTTTCTTTTCCTCATTAGTAATAAGAAATTGGTACATCACCGCAGAAGATGGCAAAGATAGGATTTTAAAATTAACAAAAGAGAAATGTCAGGAGAATATTCAATTTTTTAACAACTTTTGTTTAAATCTCCCTAGAGTGTACTTATGTTTTAGATCTCTTACAAAAAGGACATGTCATTTCTACTGGTGCATCAAATGATATGTGTGATAATAATATATATCTTTCACCTGCAATTGTATGAAGAGGCAGTAATTTCTTCCACCTGGAAAAATGTCTTAAAATATATATATGTGGAATACCCCCCATGAACCATGGACCTTGCCGTTGGTGGGGAGGCTTGCGTGCCTCAGCGATACAGATAGCCGTACCGTAGGTGCAACCACAACGGAGGGGTATCTGTTGAGAGGCCAGACAAACGTGTGGTTCCTGAAGAGGGGCAGCAGCCTTTTCAGTAGTTGCAAGGGCAACAGCCTGGATGATTGACTGATCTGGCCTTGTAACAATAACCAAAACGGCCTTGCTGTGCTGGTACTGCGAACGGCTGAAAGCAAGGGGAAACTACAGCCGTAATTTTTCCCGAGGGCATGCAGCTTTACTGTATGATTACATGATGATGGCGTCCTCTTGGGTAAAATATTCCGGAGGTAAAATAGTCCCCCATTCGGATCTCCGGGTGGGGACTACTCAAGAGGATGTCGTTATCAGGAGAAAGAAAACTGGCGTTCTACGGATCGGAGCGTGGAATGTCAGATCCCTTAATCGGGCAGGTAGGTTAGAAAATTTAAAAAGGGAAATGGATAGGTTGAAGTTAGATATAGTGGGAATTAGTGAAGTTCGGTGGCAGGAGGAACAAGACTTCTGGTCAGGTGACTACAGGGTTATAAACACAAAATCAAATAGGGGTAATGCAGGAGTAGGTTTAATAATGAATAGGAAAATAGGAATGCGGGTAAGCTACTACAAACAGCATAGTGAACGGATTATTGTGGCCAAGATAGATACGAAGCCCACGCCTACTACAGTAGTACAAGTTTATATGCCAACTAGCTCTGCAGATGACGAAGAAATTGAAGAAATGTATGATGAAATAAAAGAAATTATTCAGATTGTGAAGGGAGACGAAAATTTAATAGTCATGGGTGACTGGAATTCGAGTGTAGGAAAAGGGAGAGAAGGAAACATAGTAGGTGAATATGGATTGGGGGACAGAAATGAAAGAGGAAGCCGCCTGGTCGAATTTTGCACAGAGCACAACATAATCATAACTAACACTTGGTTTAAGAATCATGAAAGAAGGTTGTATACATGGAAGAACCCTGGAGATACTAAAAGGTTTCAGATAGATTATATAATGGTAAGACAGAGATTTAGGAACCAGGTTTTAAATTGTAAGACATTTCCAGGGGCAGATGTGGACTCTGACCACAATCTATTGGTTATGACCTGTAGATTAAAACTGAAGAAACTGCAAAAAGGTGGGAATTTAAGGAGATGGGACCTGGATAAACTAAAAGAACCAGAGGTTGTACAGAGATTCAGGGAGAGCATAAGGGAGCAATTGACAGGAATGGGGGAAATAAATACAGTAGAAGAAGAATGGGTAGCTCTGAGGGAGGAAGTAGTGAAGGCAGCAGACGATCAAGTAGGTAAAAAGACGAGGGCTAGTAGAAATCCTTGGGTAACAGAAGAAATATTGAATTTAATTGATGAAAGGAGAAAATATAAAAATGCAGTAAGTGAAACAGGCAAAAAGGAATACAAACGTCTCAAAAATGAGATCGACAGGAAGTGCAAAATGGCTAAGCAGGGATGGCTAGAGGACAAATGTAAGGATGTAGAGGCCTATCTCACTAGGGGTAAGATAGATACCGCCTACAGGAAAATTAAAGAGACCTTTGGAGATAAGAGAACCACTTCTATGAATATCAAGAGCTCAGATGGCAACCCAGTTCTAAGCAAAGAAGGGAAAGCAGGAAGGTGGAAGGAGTATATAGAGGGTCTATACAAGGGCGATGTACTTGAGGACAATATTATGGAAATGGAAGAGGATGTAGATGAAGATGAAATGGGAGATATGATACTGCGTGAAGAGTTTGACAGAGCACTGAAAGACCTGAGTCGAAACAAGGCCCCCGGAGTAGACAATATTCCATTGGAACTACTGACCGCCGTGGGAGAGCCAGTCCTGACAAAACTCTACCATCTGGTGAGCAAGATGTATGAAACAGGCGAAATACCCTCAGACTTCAAGAAGAATATAATAATTCCAATCCCAAAGAAAGCAGGTGTAGACAGATGTGAAAATTACCGAACTATCAGCTTAATGAGTCACAGCTGCAAAATACTAACACGAATTCTTTACAGACGAATGGAAAACCTAGTAGAAGCCAAACTCGGGGAAGATCAGTTTGGATTCCGTAGAAACACTGGAACACGTGAGGCAATACTGACCTTACGACTTATCTTAGAAGAAAGATTAAGGAAAGGCAAACCTACGTTTCTAGCATTTGTAGACTTAGAGAAAGCTTTTGACAATGTTGACTGGAATACTCTCTTTCAAATTCTAAAGGTGGCAGGGGTAAAATACAGGGAGCGAAAGGCTATTTACAATTTGTACAGAAACCAGATGGCAGTTATAAGAGTCGAGGGACATGAAAGGGAAGCAGTGGTTGGGAAGGGAGTAAGACAGGGTTGTAGCCTCTCCCCGATGTTGTTCAATCTGTATATTGAGCAAGCAGTAAAGGAAACAAAAGAAAAATTCGGAGTAGGTATTAAAATTCATGGAGAAGAAATAAAAACTTTGAGGTTCGCCGATGACATTGTAATTCTGTCAGAGACAGCAAAGGACTTGCAAGAGCAGTTGAATGGAATGGACAGTGTCTTGAAAGGAGGATATAAGATGAACATCAACAAAAGCAAAACAAGGATAATGGAATGTAGTCTAATTAAGTCGGGTGATGCTGAGGGAATTAGATTAGGAAATGATGCACTTAAAGTAGTAAAGGAGTTTTGCTATTTGGGGAGCAAAATAACTGATGATGGTCGAAGTAGAGAGGATATAAAATGTAGGCTGGCAATGGCAAGGAAAGCGTTTCTGAAGAAGAGAAATTTGTTAACATCCAGTATTGATTTAAGTGTCAGGAAGTCATTTCTGAAAGTATTCGTATGGAGTGTAGCCATGTATGGAAGTGAAACATGGACGATAAATAGTTTGGACAAGAAGAGAATAGAAGCTTTCGAAATGTGGTGCTACAGAAGAATGCTGAAGATTAGATGGGTAGATCACATAACTAATGAGGAAGTATTGAATAGGATTGGGGAGAAGAGAAGTTTGTGGCACAACTTGACCAGAAGAAGGGATCGGTTGGTAGGACATGTTCTGAGGCATCAAGGGATCACCAATTTAGTATTGGAGGGCAGCGTGGAGGGTAAAAATCGTAGAGGGAGACCAAGAGACGAATACACTAAGCAGATTCAGAAGGATGTAGGTTGCAGTAGGTACTGGGAGATGAAAAAGCTTGCACAGAATAGAGTAGCATGGAGAGCTGCATCAAACCAGTCTCAGGACTGAAGACCACAACAACAACAACATGTGGAATAATGAGAACAACTGTCTTTTTGTTAAGCACCAAGCATGCTGCAAAAATACTGTTTTTGTGACTTCACTATTGGTACATTGCATTGTATTTTTCTTACGCTGTGAGGAAGACTGTTCATGGCACCAAATTTAGTTTCAACAAGAGTTCATGCTTTAATTCCAGTACTGCAAGTAGTAATTATCCCTCATTACATAGATTTCATGCCAATTCATACTTTTTGTGTTAGCTGTTACACTGCCTTCCAGCACTTTTATTCCAAAATCGACCAACAGAACTAACACAATAGATGGTCAACGTTGTTTGTGGATGATGCTGGATTTGTTGTCTGATGATGTCTCGTATGTACTTGACTGGACCAACGAAGGGCACTGAGGCAGAACCAGCTTTCATCACAAAGCACAATGTACCACCACTCTACCGTTGATGAGCTCTTGCTTGACAACACAAAAGTAACTGGCAGTGGTTTCGGTTAGTGGGATGTATACTACCAGGTTTCTGGCTCAGAGCTATCCTTGAATTATCTGATTTGTAACAGTTTGTTGTGCCATTGTGGTGCCATCTGCCACTCAGATTGCTGCTGAAGATGCAGCACAATGTGCCAGAGTCATATGTCAAACATGATGGTCTTCCCTCTCAGTAATGCCATGTGTCCATCTGGATCCCCCGTTTGTACATTTTCATGATCACAGCTGCCAGTAATCATATACAGTGGCTACATTCCAGCCAGGTCTTTCTGCAGTATCACAGGAAGAAGTTCCAGCTTCTCATAGCCCTACACAACTTTGTTCAAACTCAGTGAGGTACTCATAATGGTGTCTTTGTCGTCTCACAGGATTCTTGACTAACATCAATTCACCACATCCAATCTCAAAGGTAACTAACACTCACAAACATTCAGTGTGTGTTTTAAAGCAAATGTTTTTGCATCCTCATAGTGGTAATACTAGTGTCACTCCTATATGATTGGTTCAAAGTTTTAATATCATCTTTAAGGGGTAGAGACATGGCTGCCAACTTTCATTTATGTCACACAACTCTTTCTTGGTGTTGCAATTTTTTTCTCTCAGTGTATTTCTTGCTGACATCCATAGGGGAAAATTTAAACTGTTGTGCCATGTAAAAAACTATAACAAGCTCCAAAGTGAAAATACTATATGGGAACTAGAGCGAAATCTATAAGAAAATATTTTGTGAGTGTGTGTCCATCGTAACGTATTCATGAAAGTAAGGATTCAAACATGAATAGGGTCATGTGTTTGGTGTAAGTAGCTGCCCGTGAATGGGCTATTTCACTGACACTCAGAGAAAGAACAAACATTTTGCTTACCTGAGCTATATCCTATGGGCATTTGACTACTTGTGGTCTATGGTGTGAGATGCTGGATGCCCTGTAGTCTTCATGGTGACATCATCTTCATATTTCTCACATGCTAACATGTTAAACACTCTGTGGCTGCACTCAACTAACTGCTTTGGCATTTGTGCATGTCCGGCAACAATCCTAGCTACATACCATGGGCTTGATTGTCGAACAAACTGCCGCACAAGTAGCACCATTGCAGAATTTCAAATGACTTAAAGTGGCAATGAATGTAAAGGGAAGGAATAATGTGGACACTATTACATAGTGTGTGTTACAAACATTTATGGTGAACTGGGAGGGTAAAGACTGTGTTGTGTTGTCCTGCAATTGCAGAACTTGTGTGGTTAAACCACATCGAAATTTAGTAAGCAAAATAAGACAAAATAAGCTTTAAGAAAGATTATGTCCCTTGGCAGAAAACTTAATGGATTTCACAGGCAAATGCAAAAAACATTTTAACTCTGTGTCCCTGTACTTTATGTCAAGAACAACAATTTTGTATTTTTATGTCTAATGTTTTTCTTTTAACTGAACCATTGTGCATTGTACTGAGGCATCATTGATCCTATCATGTAATTGTTTCATGATTCTTAACCTGTTGAGCACCTGAAGCTCGGCTGAATGACATCCTGGTCATCATAAAAAGTCGTGTGCCGGTCCAGTAAATAACTCCTTGCTTCGGTCCTAATTCCTGCACTGGTACTGCTCATCGTCCTGTGTTGTCACCCATCGCACATAGTCATTATGTTGAGACACGTAATATATTGTAATACAGACTCAATGAAGAATGTAAAACTGGAACCTTTATTCCTTATGCAAACCCTTTTATTTTGTTAACAGTGAAATGACTATGTGGTATCTAATATCGTCAAAGAGTAAGTATGTTGAGAACATTGTACTCTCAAGAACATCTACATCTACATCTACATTTATACTCCGCAAGCCACTCAACGGTGTGTGGCAGAGGGCACTTTACGTGCCACTGTCATTACCTCCCTTTTCTGTCCCAGTCTAAAGAAAAGGATAATGCTGCTCCCAAACTGAGCAAAACAATACCTATGTAAATAAAACTACCATTTGTTATTTATGAACTCACCTATATGTAAAGTGAAAACTCTATACAGTGCATTGTAAAGTAACTTATTGAATTATTAGTGTGAATATATGTTAATGAGAAATGATTATGAGGGCAACAGACAGCTAACAGCCACCATCTCACTACTTGTTGGATGGTGTCAGCGAGTTAGGCAATAAATTATGACAATGCAATTCGAGGGGACCATGTGATAACCCTTTTTCTAAATTGATTGTGTAACAGACTGCTCCACAGATGGGACAACATGACATAGTAAGAAAATAATATAAACATAATATGGGACTCTTCATTTATGATAATGAGGTGAATCCAGCCTAGACATTCTTGTAGAAATGTTTTTAGAAAATTAGGGATACTGACAACTGCATGTCAATATATCCACTCCCTGTTGTGTTTCATTGGTAAAATTGAGAAACTATATAAAACCAATGATTCATACCATACCCATAATATCACAAGGAAGATGGACCTCCATTATGAATTAAAAAACCTTGGTATTGTACAAAAAGGAGTCCACTACATGAGCTGCAAGGTGTTCAATGCTCTCCCACCATCACTGAAATCACTTGCCCATGAGATTCCCAAATTTAAACAATAGTTCAAACACTATCTAATAGATAATTCCTTTTACTTGGTTGAAGAATATTTCAATTGTGTTAACTTTAACTGATTTTTTCTTTTAATTAAATCTGATGTACTCTTATGCATTATGATAGTTGGAATCATTGTTAACATTATTATGTCTGTTATATAGCTATTAAGATCTACCTTTATTTTAACTTTTTTAAGTGTAATTTTGTATATACATATTAATGTGTTTTTTGTCTTATACCTATATCTCCTCTTGCAACAAGGTTTTTTGTGTGTTTTGTATAATTTGTAATAATCTGACATGTCCTAGATCCATGTGAATGTCTCGCTGTATTTGATTTATGGGATCTAAAGCAATAAATAAAAAATATGACCTAATGTCTGTTGAAACAAATGATATTAGTTTCTGTGGTGAATGACCTTGTCTCCCTCACTCTTTTCTGTCTTAGCTTCAGATGTAGATGCACACTTTGATAGGAGGTGTTGTATTTTTAATATCTGAATATTTTATGTCAGTATATCAGTTAAACTATGAAATGTTCTTATTGAAAATGAATCATTGAATCTATCTTGTCCAGACCCTATTTATTTGTTTCTGCATTAATTTGAGATGAGGCAAAGTGCAAATCTTGATAAGGTGATGCAATTGGTTGGCCACCATTGTGACAGCATGCTCAATCATAGAACCTGCCTTCATTATCTTTTCATGATTTATGAAGTCTGATTAAAATTTGTTGTATGCATTTTTATACATGCCAGAATTGCCAATTCAAACTTGTATTATTGATACATGGTTTAGCATCACCCTACTAATGATTGACAATGAAAACCAGCTACATTTTAAAATCTAAAGTAAAACTTTTATATATTTCGTTTCATTTTCTTTATCAAAGTGTTTTGTCCTTCCTTATAATACTGCTGCTCTCATTAGATCCATTAATGTACATTTTTAATCATTAACTCTGAACCAAAGCAGAAATATTACAAACTGTACTGTTATTTGATCTGTAATAGAGGCTGAGGACCTGTGTTCTTAATTTTTTGAAGTCAGGTGTGAACCATCAATGTAAATTCTTCAGTTTGAACATTTCATTGACAGGGAACAGCAACTTTTTACACATTCCTTTTCAAGCCTGGCCTTCTGAGGTTGACTGACACTGCCTGATCTTAATAGTAAACACTGAGTGGCAACACATGCTCTATAAATGTCTGCAGGATGAATGCCATAATCTATAAATATCTGTTACCAAGTCAAACTTTGATTTTGACTTGGTAAGAGTCATTCACTTCTGTGATCACTTTTGCTTGGTTCCCCCTGTGTCTTTTTAATACTTTAGGGCAGCACTTACTAAACATATTGGAAACAAGATTGACAAAGCTGTCAAAAGTTTCAATAGTGTTCTAAACTGATTTTACCTTATTCTTGGAATGTTTTACTTTTTGAGCATACTGGAAAAATGGCATTGCTTGATAATTTTTTACAGGCTATGGATTTCAGTATAGAAAAAGTATTAAGAACTATGTTTAGTATATTAGAATATGTTTTGTAGTAAGCAAATAAATTGTCAATGCATTGATCCGTTCAGACAATTTGTCCAGAAGTGTCTTTTTCTCATAGGAAGTTTTTATTATAGAACATATTCTGTGATCAAACATAATCTCAGAACTATGACCTTCTCCATGCCAATCAGCATGGATTCCAGAAACATTGTTCAAGCAAGACCCAACATGCACTTTTCTAATACGATATTCTTAAAGCCATGCAGCCATGGATTAAGGCAATCTAGTGGATGCAGTATTTCTCACTTCCAACCAGTGTTTGACTTGGTACCACAGAAACAATTATTAACAAAGTTATGGTTATAAAGAATATCAAAGAAAAATTGTAACTGGGTTGAAGATTTCTTTGTATGGAGGATGCAGCATGTTATCTTATCTAAATCATTTTGCAAGTCATTTTGATCATCTGATAACTTTACAAGTTGCTAACAGAAGTAAAGTAACTTCAGGCATTCCCCAGGAAGCACTCTGAGGCTCTTGTTGTTCATATTGTATCTTAATGACCTGTCAGACAATGCTAATAATAACCTCAGAATTTTTGTAGGTGATGCAGGTATCTATAATGAAGTACTATCTAAAAAAAGAAGCACAAATACCCAGGCAGATCTTGATAACATTTCACTGTGATACAAAGATTGGCAACTTCCGTCAAAGATTCAGAAATGTATAATTTTTGCTTCACATAATGATAACAATACTGTTCCAGCTCTGAACACAATGAAACACACTTTCATGAGAAAGTAACAATTGCACTACCAGAAAAAAAATAGTACACCCTTTTAAGGGTTTCCAGTTCACTCCATATTTATTTTTGCAACAGTGCATATGGGGCACATGAAATTACTACATTTACATATCAATAGCACAAGTGTTTCTGAGGTATTAGGTGTCAACCCATGTTGAAACATCCATATTAGTATGTGCTGTGGCCTCCAAGGGTAGCAATGTAGCAGCCGACTCTGGCATACAGTCGATTGTACAGATGGCAAACCCTGTTCTGAGATATGATGTGCCATGACTGCTCAAGCTGTTCGTGTAGTTCTGTAATAGTTGTTGGTTGACAAGTTGCACAAATCACTTCTCATCCCAACATATCCCATATGTGACTGATTGGAGACACGTTCAGTGATCATGCTGGCCACTTAAGTTGCTGCACATCTTGCAGAGTATGTTGAGTTTAATGGACAATGTGTGGGCAAGCATTATCCTGTTGGAACAGCACATCACCTACCTGTTGCCATAACAGCGAAAGAACAGGCCTAACAACATTCTGCACCTACTGAGCACTGGTTAGCATCCCCTCCAAAAGCACTGAAGCTGAACAAGAGTTGTAGCTTATTGCACCCCACATCATAAGACTTGGGGTGGGACCAGCGTATTTTTGATGAATGCACTCTACGAGAAAGCACTCGCCAGGTCTATGTCATAAGTGCAAATGGTCATTACTAGCATGACACAGAATCTGTATTCATTGCTGAAAACTGTGGCACACCATTCCATCTTCCAAGTGATCCTCTAATGGCACCAGCTAAGCTATGCATGTTGATGCTGTTACATGAGTGGAAGAGAGGCTGAAGATGTGCATGCCTATAGTCCCACTGCTAATAACCATTTCGCAGCATTTCATATTGTTATGTCTGGGCTCACAAGACCTCTTATCTGTGCTGTGGTAGCTGTAGGATCTGACACTGCTGCCCTTACAATATGATGATTCTGGTGGGACTCTGTGCTGCGTAGGCATCCAAAACTTCATCTGTGGATGTGAAAATGTTCACACAACTGCTGATACCAGGGTCATTGCAAAACTGATGTAGCACTCCAGCTTTTGTGGCAATTCTCTGAAAGGGCCATCCCACCACTCAGAAGACCACAATTTGACCCCTTCAAACTCCCTCAGTTGTCTGCAGGAAGTACGAGTGCATCTCTGTGGCATGGTCCTTGCTTGCTTCACCTGTTAGCTCTACACTGAGCCAACCAGTTTGGGAGCATTCCCTATTACAGCAAAGACACAGGTGGCACTCTGGTAGTGATGCCACTATGCTATCTATTGCTAGACAATCCTGAAACTGTTACCGCTACATTTACTATCCCCTACGTGGCAAATGCCATCATCGGACCAAAAATGATGTTGTCTTTCCAATAGTGTATTTATTAGGTCACAGTGTGACAACATAAACATAAGTAAAACCATGGAGTTTAGAAAAATACAAGATTGCCAATTGGAGCTCATGCATGGCAATAGAAAGAGCATTTGCCTGCCAGGGGCTGCTGGCAATCAGCTGCAGGTGATTGAGGCATTGTCCATGGTCAATGGCCTCTGGTGGGGACCTGGACCAACCAAACCATATGACACTCAAATATGCATGATATATGAGATAGGGAAAGGGAAATGGATAGGTTAAAGTTAGATATAGTGGGAATTAGTGAAGTTCGGTGGCAGGAGGAACAAGACTTTTGGTCAAGTGAATACAGGATTATAAATACAAAATCAAATAGGGGTAATGCAGGAGTAGGTTTAATAATGAATAAAAAAATAGGAGTGCGGATAAGCTACTGCAAACAGCATAGTGAAAGCATTATTGTGGCCAAGATAGACACAAAGCCCATGCCTACTACAGTAGTAAAAGTTTATATGCCAACTAGATCTGCAGATGATGAAGAAATTGATGAAATGTATGATGAGATAAAAGAAATTATTCAGGTAGTGAAGGGAGACGAAAATTTAATAGTCATGGGTGACTGGAGTTCGAGAGTAGGAAAAGGGAGAGAAGGAAACGTAGTAGGTGAATATGGATTGGAGGTAAGAAATGAAAGAGGAAGCCGTCTGGTAGAATTTTGCAGAGAGCATAACTTAATCATAGCTAACACTTGGTTCAAGAATCATAAAAGAAGGTTGTACACATGGAAGAATCCAGGAAATACTAGAAGGTATCAGATAGATTATATAATGGTAAGACAGAGATTTAGGAACCAGGTTTTAAATTGTGAGACATTTCCAGGGGCAGATGTGGACTCTGACCACAATCTATTGGTTACGAACTTCAGATTAAAACTGAAGAAACTACAAAATAGTGGGAATTTAAGGAGATGGGATCTGGCTAAACTGACTAAACCAGAGGTTGTAGAGAGTTTCAGGGAGAGCATAAGGGAACAATTGACAGGAATGGGGGAAAGAAATACAGTAGAAGAAGAGTGGGTAGCTCTGAGGGATGACGTAGTGAAGGCAGCAGACGATCAAGTAGGTAAAAAGATGAGGGCTAATAGAAATCCTTGGGTAACAGAAGAAATATTGAATTTAATTGATGAAAGGAGAAAATATAAAAATGCAGTAAATGAAGTAGGCAAAACGGAATACAAATGTCTCAAAAAATGAGATCGACAGGAAATGCAAAATGGCTAAGCAGGCATGGCTAGAAGACAAATGTAAGGATGTAGAGGCTTATCTTACTAGGCGTTAGATAGATACTGCCTACAGGAAAATTAAAGAGACCTTTCGAGAAAAGAGAACCACTTGTATGACTATCAAGAGCTCAGATGGAAACCCAAAGCAAAGAAGGGAAGGCAGAACGGTGGAAGGAGTATACAGAGGGTTTATACAAGGGCGATGTACTTGAGGACAATATTATGGAAATGGAAGAGGATGTAGATGAAGATGAAATGGGAGATAAGATACTGCATGAAGGGTTTGACAGAGCACTGAAAGACCTGAGTCGAAACAAGACCCCGGGAGTAGACAACATTCCATTAGAACTACTGACGGCCTTGGTAGAGCCAGTCATAACAAAACTCTACTATCTGGTGAGCAAGATGTATGAGACAGGCAAAATACCCTCAGACTTCAAGAAGAATATAACAATTCCAATCCCAAAGAAAGCAGGTGTTGACAGATGTGAAAATTACTGAACCATCAGTTTAATAAGTCACAGCTGCAAAATACTAACACGAATTCTTTACAGATGAATGGAAAAACTGGTAGAAGCGGACCTCAGGGAAGATCAGTTTGGATTCCATAGAAATGTTGGAACACGTGAGCCAATACTGACCTTATGACTTATCTTAGAAGAAAGATTAAAAAAAGGCAAACCTACGTTTCTAGCATTTGTAGACTTAGAGAAAGCTTTTGACAATGTTAACTGGAATACTCTCTTTCGAATTCTGAAGGTGGCATGGGTAAAATACAGGGAGCAAAAGGCTATTTACAATTTGTACAGAAACCAGATGGCAGTTATAAGAGTCGAGGGGCATGAAAGGGAAGCAGTGGTTGGGAAGGGAGAGAGACAGGGTTGTAGCCTCTCCCCAATGTTATTCAATCTGTATATTGAGCAAGCAGTAAAGGAAACAAAAGAAAAATTTGGAGTAGGTTTTAAAATCCATGGAGAAGAAAAAAAACTTTGAGGTTCACCGATGACATTTAATTCTGTCAGAGACAGCAAAGGACTTGGAAGAGCAGTTGAACGGAATGGACAGTGTCTTGAAAGGAGGATATAAGATGAACATCAACAAAAGCAAAATGAGGATAATGGAATGTAGTCGAATTAAATTGGGTGATGCTGATGGAATTAGATTAGGAAATGAGACACTTAAAGTGGTAAAGGAGTTTTGCTATTTAGGGAGTAAAATAACTGATGATGGTCGAAGTGGAGAGGATATAAAATGTAGACTGGCAATGGCAAGGAAAGCATTTCTGAAAAAGAGAAATTTGTTAACATCGAGTATAGATTTAAGTGTCAGGAAGTTGTTTATGAAAGTATTTGTATGGAGTGTAGCCATGTATGGAAGTGAAACATGGACAATAAATAGTTTGGACAAGAAGAGAATAGAAGCTTTCGAAGTGTGGTGCTACAGATGAATGCTGAAGATTAGATGGGTAGATCACATAACTAATGAGGAGGTATTGAATAGAATTGGGGAGAGGAGGAGTTTGTGGCACAACTTGACAAAAATAAGGGATCGGTTGGTAGGACATGTTCTGAGGCATCAAGGGATCACAAATTTAGCATTGGAGGGCAGTGTGGAGGGTAAAAATCGTAGAGGGAGACCAAGAGATGAATACACTAAGCAGATTCAGAAGGATGTAGGTTGCAGTAAGTACTGGGAGATGAAGAAGCTTGCACAGGATAGAGTAGCATGGAGAGCTGCATCAAACCAGTCTCAGGACTGAAGACCACAACAATAACAACAACATGAGATAGTAGTGACAGTGAAGGTGTAGTAATATGCTGGCTCCTCCATGACATGCTTCTGATGGCACATTCATAGCGTCTGCAGCAGTTGTCCAGGTGCGAACAGTTTCCATTCCATGTGAACCAGTATATGGGAGTGGACACATGTGCCTTCTTCCCCCTCCTGGGAAGGAGACAAATGAACCCAGTACCCAGTAGGCAGAAGTCATGTAAATGTGGGACAAATCTCTAAGTGCTATGAGCTGGGAAGCTGCAGTGACTGGAGGTAGTGTAGGTGGCACCTGCAGAAGGGCAGCAGGTGCTGGTGTCATTGTGGGTGGCATCTGCATTAGTGTGGGAGGCACATGCAGCAGTGTAGGAGATGCCTTTGGTGGTGTAGGAGGCACCTGCAGGCATGCTGATGAAGCCCTAGAGACTTTCATCCCCCCTCCCCTCCAACAAAAGAAAGCTCTGCAGAGTGCATCGAGAGGCCAAGCTGCATCATTTGTGTGTGGCCAGGCCACTGGCAGAGCAGTCATAAGTGACATCAGAAATGGAGGGGCACACCACCCACAGCAAATGGCGATCCTGGTGGAAGAGGCATGGCAGTCCACAGGGAGGGAGACGTCTGCATGCACCCAAGGATTTAGCTGACTGTAGTGGCACACCACAAGGTGCTCATCAATATACACTGGGAAAACAGGTACCCTCACTGGCTCTGAATGATGCCTGGAGTCCAAGGCAGGTGTTGTCCAAACCCTAAGGCACAGGCTGGAGCTCTGGTTGTATACCATGCAGACACTGGTATCGCTGCGGGTTGCCTGTCTAGCAGCACGAAATGGAGCAGCATCCTTGGCTGCTTTCCATACAAGAGTTTGGCCAGGCTCTTATCCCAAATTGGAGTCATTCTTAAGACCTGATAAGAACATAAGGGCCTCTTCCACCTAAAATTTTGTGACACATTTGGGCATTTGTGTTTTGAAGGTAAACATGAGACATTCTGCCTCACTATTTGATTGTGGATGAAAGGGAGGTGTCATGACATAGTGGATGCCATTGTGTGAGTAAATATCTTGAATGGATTGAACCACAAATTGAGGACCACTGTCCAAAACCACCGTACAAGATAGGACTTCAGTAGAAAAAATGGCTGACAGTGCCTTGACTGTCATGTCTGCAGTGATAAATGGATAACAAATGACGTAAGGAAACTTTAAAAGACATCAACAACCAAAAAGTGTCTAAAAAGGTCC
Organism: Schistocerca serialis cubense; assembly: GCF_023864345.2. Classification (NCBI taxonomy): domain Eukaryota; kingdom Metazoa; phylum Arthropoda; class Insecta; order Orthoptera; family Acrididae; genus Schistocerca; species Schistocerca serialis. The sequence goes on along the minus strand of NC_064641.1, from coordinate 770,822,757 downwards.
AGTGGGGTCTATCTATGGATCTTTTCAAAGGTAGTGTGGGCAATGGCCAAGGGGAAATAACAGTGCCGATTGCCACCTGTTGATTTGAATACTTGCTGCAGGCTGTGAGCAGGCATTCCATCTCACGATCTATACCAGGCCAGAATATGTGTGACATGCCAGTTGTTTAGTGTGGGAGGCACCCCATAGACCTTGATGTAATAGGTTGAGAACCTCCCTATGCAGCATTGCTTGAATCAGAATGTGGGAAGTACCACCTTCCATCAACAAGAGAATGACACCATCTAACAGGGAAAGATGATGACTGAGACATAAAAGTTCCACTACAGATTGGAAACCCAGTTGCATGGTGGGTGGGGCCACCCGTGTTGTATTACATGCACAACTTGCCTAAGTACTGGGTTTGCAGGTACTGCAGATGTAATCCTTGAACTGCCAATGCGGAAACCATCAGTAGCCTGTCTTGTTTCTGTGTCAAGTTGAAAACACAACAGTTCTTCCTGATCAAACAACCCATCAGGCAGCAAAGACAATGCATCCACATTTTTGTGTTATGACATTGGGTAGAAATGGATCTTGTAATTATATCTCCACAAGAATAAGGCCCAATACTGAAGGCAATGAGTGGCATTGTCAGGCAAAACAGAGGAAGGGTGAAAAAAGGAAACTAAAGGTTTATTATCGGTGACTAAACAAAATTTTTTAGGGACTTTTGAATAGTGCTACTGAGATGCAATGAACGTTTTGGATGCAAAAGTGATGAGTTGCTCAGAGCTATCCACATGATGATGGGCCAGAACTGCCCCCTGCCTATACTGGGATGCATCCATGGCCAATACTGAATGTTTACCAAGTTGAAAAGGAACATTTGTAAAAAGCAACTGGTGCAGAGGGTGAATCAGAAGAAACCTGTGAATGTATGCTATTTTATCAATGAACGCATGCAGTTCCTACAAATTGGTTTGACGAGGCAAAACCATGATTGTGGTGACGTGCTACTCCAGGGGATGAACATCCTGCCTGGAAATTTCATCACTGAGGTACGCAATGGAAGGTTGAAAATATTTTGCAATAACTCATCAACATGAGGCAGAGGGTATGTGTCAATAACAGACTGTGCATTTATAGTAATTTTAAAATCACCACAAGGTCAGAGCTGACCTGGCAGTTTTTTGACAATCAGCAATGGTTTAGCCCACTGACTTCTTGAAATTGGTCAAATTATACCTGCAGATATCAACTGATCCAATTCAGACTTTACTTGTTTGCATAAGGATTTATGTACAGGCCGCGTCCCAAAAAAACATTGCCATCCCAAAGGTTTAAGCATGATATGCACTGTGAAGCTGTTTGGACACCCTAATCCCCCAGAAAACAAATCCAAAAATTCAGAAGACAATGAATCTAGATCTTGATAAGGCACTTGATACAATGCAAAATAGACAGTTTCAGTAACAGAAGATTCAAAAGTAATGATAGCATCCAACCTAGACAAATTGTCAGTGTATGGATTGTCAACAGCCTAATAGGTAATAGGCCAGACAACAGATTTGTGAGCTGTGGCAGCACTAAATTGACTAAGAATAGGAATATGTTGGTTATTGTAGCTTAACAGATAGTGTTTCATGGAAGCCCCTGGTGGGAAGTCCAGCCAAGTGTATGTTTGAGAGATGAGGGGTGAAAGAGCTGCTCCAGTGTTCACTTGCAGTGACAATGGTTTGTTCAGCACAGACACATCAATAAAGAGCTTATTCTTAGTTGCAGGAAATGGTGAAATAGTATGAATTTTAACATCTATTTGTTCTGAGGAAGGCTGATAATGACAAACCAGTGCATTGGCGGCCTTTCTTGAGACACCAACCTAAGGCATGCAGCTCTCATGTTGCACAAAGCACAAGGGCATGATGGGTTGTAGCATGGTGTAGTGGCTGTTGTAGTTGCCATTGAGCTTGTCCACTATATCCACGTTTCCTGGTTTGAATGGCACTGACTTCATCTTTGCTTGATTACTGTTGCTGTGTGCTGATGTGGTTCACTAGCAATGCCAGTGACATCCCCTCATGCTTCAATTTGGCAGCCTGAAATGTGTGAAACTTCAAAGGACTGAGAAATATTTCAAACTTCATTCAAGGACAGATCCTCACACTGAAGGACTTTCTGACAAACTTCTTTATCAGGTGTGAGGTGGATGATCATGTCCCTAACCATGGAGTCTGCATAAGATTCCTTTGAGTTTTTAGTAATAAAGCACTGCTTATGACTCGAACCCTACATTTATTTTATAAGACTGATGTGGCTGCTTGTGGCACTGGTAAAATTTGATGCAAGCAGCAATGATATGGGTGTACTTGTGGTGATAAGAATTCAAAAAGATACACACTTTGTCAATGGAGAGTGAGGCTGGTCCCAGCAAAGGGGCTAACTGACACAACAACTGGTACATGAGAGAAGGACTCCAGGACAAAAGCAAAGCCTTACAAGTGTCTGCAATTCAATGAAGAGCTGGCAGAACTGTTTTTCATAAGCTTCCCACTCTTCAGCAGAGGTTTTATACAGTGTAAATGGTGGCAGTTGCAACTGAGACAGCAGAGTATGAACAGTCAGTGTGGCCATGACTTTTTCCAAAGCAAAATTAGTAAGTTGCTGTTGGTGGAGAAGCGACTGAAGTACCTCCTCCATGGAGAAGTTACATGAAAAAAAAAAAAAAAAAAAAAAAAACAGCCACTGCTGGCTGGAGCTGTTGCACAGCAACATAAAGAGCATTTGCCTGTTAGGGACCGCTTGCTATGGCTGCAGGTGACTGAGGCATTGTCCACAGTCTGCAGCCTCTGGTGGAGGCATGGAGCAACTGAACAGTGTGGTGACTACAATATCAGTGGATCATAATTGGAATCAGTCAACTCATAAAAAACCTGGGTGTCAGAGTTTAGAAGGATATGAAATGAAAAGATAACAAAGGCACAGTCATAGGTAAAGCAGATGGCTGACTTTGATTGACGGGAAGTACAAAGGGAAAATAGAGTTGGTCTAAAAAGGAGGCCACTTACGAATCTCTAGTGTTTCCTTCCTCAGATGATTATTCAAGTGCATGGGAGCTTACCCAATAGAACTAACAGAAGTTGATGGCTGTATACAAAGAAGGGATATTGAATGTATATGAAGAAGGGCATGATCATAGGTTTGTCTGACTCATGGAAGAGCATCATGGATTTGTCAGAAAATCTAAATTGGCAGACAGTTGAAAAAGCCTACTTGCAAAGTTTCAAAAATTAGGAAATGAAGATTCTAGAGATATTCTTCATCTCCCTATGTTATCCCTTCTGTAGAGGCAGTGAAGATAAGGTTACAAACATGACAGGATATTTATTTCATGGGCAGGAAGACATGATCTTTATACATAGCCACATGAATGGTAATGGACACAAGGCCAAACAGTTGTATAAAATAGTGTTTCCAGGCCAAAGACAGCTGATCATCCAACCTCTGGTGCTGTGTATTGTTGGGTTCCTGTGACAGCATCTGTAGCACCACAGGCTATTGATTGAGGAGGATACTGTATTGCTCGTGTGCCCAACAAGCAAGAACACATTCTATAGGCTCTTATCAGTACAAGAAAAGCTGCCTTGGCATGTGATACATCGCCACGTCAGTGACAGAGGATACTTCACAACTTACGTATCTGTATCCTCAGTTCAAAATGGTTCAAATGGCTCTGAGCACTCTGGGACTTATCATCTGAGGTCATCAGTCCCCTAGAACTTAGAACTACTTAAAACTAACTAACCTTAGGACATCACACACATCCATGCCCGAGGCAGTATTCAAACCTGCAACCGTAGCCGTCGCGCGGTTCCAGATTGAAGTGCCTAGAACCACTCGGCCACTCCGTCTGGCTGTATCCTCAGTGCTTGCAGGGTGTTACATCTGGCAAGCACCCACCATGGGAGGACTTCTGCCATTGGTTTGTCACACAAACTGCCAATCTTTTGTTTGTCTGCTCAGCTGTGTTTACAGATGAGACAACATTTGGAAGAGATTGAATAACAGTTTCCACAACCAACACATATGGGTCAGTCACAATCCTCATGCTCCAGTACAGGCTAGATGTCAGCATCAGTTTCAGATTAACGTGTGGACTGGAACTGTAGGTGACTGTCTGGTATGGCCACACATTCTCCCAGCATGTCTTACAGGTGCTGTCTACAGTGACTTTATTCAGAACATCCTCCAAAAACTAAAGATGTAGTCCTGCATATAAGAAGAAATGCATGGTTTATGTATGGTGGAGTTCCAGCACAACTTTGCTTTTTTTGTGCTGGAATACAAAGACACACACACACACACACACACACACACACACACACACACACACACACACACACACACACACACACACACACACATATCATGCCCCTACATGGCGATGGCTGGCTGCATAATGCTGCCTCTCGGCAAGTGGACTAGGTTGTGGTGGAGGTTATGTCTGGTGGATTGGGTAGAGGGAGAGGGAGAGGTAGGGGGCTAGGAGGGGATTTTGGGGGTGAATGTGTAGCAGCTTGATGAGGGCAGCCAATTTGCCAGGTAGGAAAGAGGGAGTGAGGGAGGGAGAGGTGGTAGAAACATAGACTAGGCATGTGATTCGAGGTTGTTGGAACCAATGGGGAGCCACACACACTGAATGTGATACTGGGATGTGAATTTGAGATAGAATGACAGGATGGAGGAAGGGGAACTGTAGGCTGAAGAGTGTGGGGACTTTCAGTAACTGAAGATTTAGGCCAGGATAGTTAAGTGATTGAAGGATGTGTTGCAAGGACAACTCACATCTGCATAGTTCAGAAAAGCTGGTGGTGAAGGAAAGGATCCTGATGGCCTGGGTTGTGAAGCAGCCATTGAAACTGAGCATCTTATGCTCAGTGGCATGTTGTGCCACCTGGAGGTGAACTTCATTTTTGGCAACAGTTTGGCAGTGGCCTTTCATCCCTGTTTGACTTCTGCATAAAAAGCTATGCAGTGTTTGCAGCAGAGTTGGTATATGACTTGGCTGCTTTCACTGGTGGCCCAGCCTCTGATGGGGTAAGATGAGCCCGTGACAGGACTGGGGTAGAAAGTGCTGGGTGGGTGGTTGGGCAGACATTGCACATTGGTCTTCCACCAGGATATGATGCCTGTGGTAAGGGGTTGGATATTGGAGGTGGTATAGCTGTGAAGTAGGCTGTTATGTAGGTTGGGTGGAAAATGGAACACCACTGTGGGAGGGGTAAGACTGGGTAGGATTCTCTCATTCGAAGACATGATGAGAGATAAAACATTGTCCAGATGAAGGATATAGTTCAGTTGTTCCAATACAGGGTGACTATGGATGATGAGGGGATGGTCTTCATTAGTTAATTTTTGTGGTGGTGGAAGAATTGGGGGTATTTGAGTATATTTCATGGGAAATCTGTTTGTGAAGTACGTCAGGGGAAAGCCTGTGTGAGACCTTCAGTGTACTGGGCAAGGGAGGTCTCATTACTGCAAAAATGTTGTCCATGGTTGACCGGGCTGTATGGAAGGGATCTTTTGGCATGGAAGGGATGGCAGCTGTTGAAATGTAGGCACTGTTGGTGGCTAGTGGGTCTAATTTGGACAGAGGTGTGAATGGAGCCATGCATGAGGGATGTTAGTGTGTATAGTCTGTCTGTAAACTCAAGCGCCAGCACCACTTTTGGTGCAGGAAGTGGCCTTTCCCAGAAGAGCCCTGCCACTGGCCTACAGGGCCACCAAAAATCAGTTTCCCATTACCTGTCTAGCGGTGTAGATTGGCGTGTAGCGATATATGTGATTTCTGTTCGTGGGATCTTAGTTGCCAGTGTCAGTCAGTTGACTTTGTATACTCACTGATATACTTTAGTATCTGGAAGTGATGGATAATCACCCTGCATTGCAAGAAAATGTGCAGAATATGAGGAAGAGGAGGTATTTGTGGAGGGTCATTCCATATCAAATCACCCAATAAAAAATAAATTTTACACCCACCTCCTTAGATTTTCATGAAATTTGGCTCAAATGGTTCTAATACCATTCTGACAACACCTGCAATTTTTTTTGCTGTATCTCTTACAGTTTTTTTTTTTTTATAAATTTTTAAAGTTTTAATGTTTTGCGTTTTCTGAACCTTCGGAAATGGTCAGTTTAATTTGTATTCAAAACTTTAAATTTGCTTATCTTAAAAACTCTTGTAGATAACATCATGAATTTTTGCAGCAAGTTTATTTATTATACATATTTGAAGATAAAAATGATGCTATTAAAATATATTAATATTTTCTATGAAAAAAAAAATATATATGTATTTTTTTCTTTTTTTTTAACGGATGTTTTGTTTTATAAGAATTGCAATATCTCGAGTCTCAGACCCGATAGAATGCTCAAATTTGTTTTAATTTAAAACAAAAATAATGATGGCTTTTTAACATGTTTATTAATTATAGTAGATTACATTAGAATTATGTACAAAGATAGTTTACTTACGACACTTATGCATAACCCAACTGATTGCTTGAAACATTGAATTTTTTGAGTAATTTTGTCTTTTTAACAAACATTAATGCTGATTCAAACTGTTTTTCCACTTCATCCAAGAGCTTTCAGTTCTTTTGATACAGTCTTTTTTGAAGTAATACATTCTCCCAGTGCCATTTGATTGAGGTGCGTCTACTACACAGACTATGTGCTCCAAAGGCACTATGCAGGAATCTTCTCTTTCAGGCCAATAAAATGATGCAGCGGGTCCTGAAGGATGTAGAAATAGAATTTCTGCATCTTCGTCATCACTGAATATTGTTTTTACCAGTCCAAAGTACCAGTTACCATCATAATTTGCAGCCACATAGCAATTTATGGATGGTTCAACACAAACCCAATCAGAAGAAGAATGGAAAGAAAAGACTAAGGAGGGTTTTACACTATCTGTAGTCCTTCTAATTTCAAGGTTGTTTGTTAGAAGTGGTTTGAAGTTATGAAAACTTCTAGTTCCAGGAATGGTTCGGGTTGCTGAAAAACGTTTTTCTAGTTTTAACCGTAGCAAATCAGCTTCTTTTTTGTCAATAAAGTGAAAATGAATGTTCTCAATATTTTTTTCACAAAACTTATACACATCGATTGCTGTCATTATTTGTTCTTTGTCTGAAAGCTGTAGACTGGCTTTCCTTAAAATTCTTTTAATAGTTCCTCCTAGGCCATCACAAATTGACTTCCCATGACTTGTTGCAAAAAAAGAGTGTTGGGCCTTCAAATTAAAGTCTCTCAAGTGTTCAGTCAAATTTTTAAAACTGTTTCTATTTTTGTACTGCCCAGCACAACCATCTGTAAAGTAGTGAACTGAGTCAATGTCAGTATGATGTAATGACAGCCACTTTGTAATTTCTTTTGGTACAAAGTTAACAAAACCAGTGTCATGTTCTTGGTCATCACTAATAAAACAGTGGTTGGAAACAAAAACATTGTTTTCCTCATTTCTTAGAAAAACTCCAACTGGGTGTAGAGTACAACCACCTCTACTCCAGTGGTAACTTTGGATCTCATTTTGCATAACAAAGGAATAATTTTCACTGAAATCCATCACAATAATTGCTGTTTTGGGTGGTGGGTCTTCTTTCAATCTTTTAAAGGCTGCTGATTGGGATTTTGCTATAAACGAGTGTGGGGTGAGCTTTTCCAATGACCTAACCAATAAAGAAATGTATTCTTCAACACTGATAGACTGTTTGATCATTTCTGCCCTGTCTGTGTTAACCCACTGACTGATTACAATTTCTTCTTCTAAATCATAATCTTCACTTAGTTTTTCAGTTAAGCACTCTGTTGGTGCAGTATTTGCAGGACAGCTGTTGCAATGATGTAGCATGCAGTTTTGGTTTTCTGTGTTGCACACAAGCATCTTAATTAGGTCTTTATAAGATTCTTCAATTTTCACAGCATCCAGAAATAGTTTAACATTCTGGTGGATACTGCATACATATACAGTGTGTGTGCCTGCAACACCAGCAAGCATACACCATTTAAGTCTCAAGAAACAAAATTTTGAAAATCCTACTTCTACCTCAGGATTCTCCCATTTGAAAGAATAATAGAGTTCTCTCAAGTTACACAAAATGAGTCTTTTTTGCATGTACACATATTTTTGAACACTTACTTTGTCTTTTGTTACAGGTAGCACTCTGGAACTTTCATCCTTTTCATAAAAATCTGTTACAAGTCTTACTGTATTTTTTTGGACCAGGAGTTTCCAAAACACCCTTTTTAGATTTTAGCTTCCTAGCTTGTCGCACCATGTACTCACTTACATTAAATTCTTTCATCACTTTATTTCGAGTCCAAGAATCTGGAGCCAAGGTCAGAATCTGGATTTTTCTAGACCTCCCAACAGATGAAATCTTCTCTTTCATAAGAGAAATCATTACATCAAAATCCTTTGCTTTCTCAACCACACTTTTATCTTCTTCGTCATCATCAGAACTTGGTGCATCATATTTTAATGCTTTTGAAACCGCCTTTTTGGCAGTCTTTTCAATACTGCTAACCTTCCTTTTAAAATAAGACCCTTTACTTTGTTCTGACAAGCCATGAAGCTTTATCGGTGTTAAACCTAAATAATCAAGAGCAATGTTTGTTTGTACGAGGGATTCATTTCTGGATTCCAATGATTCTAATTCAACGATGACTTCATCATCTGTTTCACTTTCATTGACTTCAACTCTTAATTTTTCCTCACAAAAGTTACGGCATGTTGAGCAAAGCTTTTGTCCAGGTTTCATGCTAATATTTCTTGTCAGTAATTGTTTAGAAAGATCCAAGCCTACACTTCTCAACGATTTTTTGATGGGCTTTTTGTGTTTTTTTAGTGGGTCTACACATGTTGTTTGATACTTTTCAAAAACATTTAAAAAGTAGTAGCTGTGGTGTGAACATATATTCTTAAATTCACACAGATTAATTCCAGATCGTAAGTGGATCAAATCTTTTTCTTCCTCACTCAATTCCGATACCGGTTGTAACTTTTTTGAAGGTATGTAGGTTGTTTGGAAACAGTCAGATTTTTTAAATAACACTACACTACAGGTCTGAATATCTGACATACTGATTTAACTTTTGGTCTGATTACTGTTCTGGTTACTTTTATAGGATATTGGAAAAGAATCTCTGTAAACTAAGCAACAGTACTTACTGAGAGTTCGAATAAACTTAATAAAATACTATCCAAGCACTATTTAACACTGTAATAATTTTTTACTTCAAAACACAGGAGGAACAATACAAAATCCAAGTGTACATTGTTACTCCAATAAGCCAAAAACTTATCCGTTAGCTTAAAAAAAAAAAAAAAAAAAAAAAAAAAAAAAAACTTATAAATTTTTTTTCATTTGGAAGAATTTAATACATCTTTATGGTAATTTTTTTTAACATTTAGATATAATACACAAACTTATTCCAAAATTTCATACTGATATCTTGAGTATTCTTTAATATACAAATTTTTTTAGTTGTGAGGACATGTTTAAGTTACAATTTCCGACTGCTGAAACAAAGCCAAATCTAAAAACTTTAAAAATTTATAAAAAAAAACTATAAGAGATAGAGCAAAAAAATTTTACAAGTGCTTTCAGGATGATAAAAGAAGTAATTGTAGCAAGTTTCATCAAAATCTGACATGGTTGGTGTCAAGGCCTGGGTGACTTGACATGGAATGACCCTGGAGTAACAAGTGTTCGATTATCTCTCATGTTCTTACAGCATGTGTTAAGGAGGCGACACAAAAAGAACTGTTGGCTAATATTACCAGTCCCAAAGGGCCACAGTTTAAGCAAGAATCAGCCTTGCCACAATAACACGCATAAGGAAGGAATGTGAAAACAAGCCGCATGGTTTACTGGAATTGCCATGAAGGAAAACTATTAATTCAGGGAGGAAACTCATCGTTATAGACAGTTTCACAAAATCGGTCATTCGACAAACGATGGAGGACTTTTACATAAGCCAAAAAATAGTGCCGACATTACGGAAATTACTTACTGCTGTCAAACAAAAAATACATTTTGCTTGGCAGAAAGATGTTTTATACAAGACACTGCATGAAATGGGATTTACCTGGAAAAGATCTGTAAGTAAACAAAAGATTCTGGTAGAAAGAATGGATATAATTGACTGGCGATGTAAGTACCTGATCCAAGTGAGGAAATTAAGGGAACTAGGCAGAAAATTCTTTTATATTGATGAAACTTTGGTAGACAACAACATTACTTACAGAAAATGTTGGCAGGGCCCTGGCATTGATTGGCATTATGGACAATGCTAGTGGAAGCAATATGATTATAGTGGTAAATATTGGATTAAAAGATGGGTTCTTACCCAATGTACAGTTGATTTATAAAGTGGGATGTGCAACAGGAGACAACCATGGGCAAATGAATTACAAAAATTTTTCTAATTGGATACTGAATAAAGTAATTCCGAATCTGCCACCGAACTGTGTTATAGTTATGGACAATGCTTCATATCACAACAAGGAGCACAACAAAGCTCCAACTAGGTCCTCGTATAAAGCAAAATGATTGAATGGTTATTAAAAAATAAGGAGGAAGCTGATTTGACAATGAGAAAAACAAAATTATTTGATTTAATTAAACAACATAAGCCGGAAGACAAAGTATTTGAAGTTAATAAAATACTTGAGGCTCATGGACACACTGTGCTGCGACTTTCACCATACAACTGTGACTTAAATCCAATTGAAATGGTGTGGGCAAAGCTCAAGAATTTCGTCAGAGTAAGAAATATTCTTGCAGATATTTGCATGACGAAGTTGCTGCAGTTGGTGAAAGAAGGTGTGTAGCCATTTTCTGAGCTTTCATTTTTTATTCCAAATTAAATTTTGCAGTAACCGAATGAAAGCATATACAAACACTTGTCCCAGTTGTTGCAGGTTTTGAAACGATAACTCAAGATGACTGGAGTGCATACCGCCTCCATATGGAGATACTTGAAAGAGAGTATTGGGTTAAGGATGGTGTTACTGAAGACATAATAGTCGCCATAGTTATTAATTTAGTAAGTGATGATGACGAGGATGATGACGACAATGACGACAACAGTAATGACAGTGACAATGTTGATGATGACCTCTAAAATATAATGTACGCAATGAATATATTTTTTTTTAAATATGTTATGTGGCCTTTCAAGCCTGACTCTGCTCATACACTACAAAGTTTCTTTTGGTAGAAATGTACTACATGGTAGTAAAAGTGTTAAACAGTTTTCCAAGATAAATAGACTCAAATGTGGTCCAAAGCAATAAATACCTTTATCACTAGTTGTAAAAAATCAGGAATAACTTGAGAACTTACTGGTAAAATCAATTAACTTTTCGCTAGTAGAACGTGATTCAATCATGTAAAACCTTTCATGCTTATAGAACAGCAGCATTTGAATGTAATCTGTCACTAAAACTCTATTTTGCTTACTATTCACATGATTCTAAGACATATTGCTTAAAACATGAGTGCAATAGCTATTCTAAACATTGCTCAAATTTCTTTCGAAACATGTATACCGATTCTTTATTTCTATGTAAAAAGCTTGACATAGAAGGTGCGTTCACATATTAATTTTTATTTTTTGGTAAGTACTTTCCTTTCTAATCTACAACAATGTTATCCTCTTCAAAATATTCACCATTACATGCTATACACTTATGCCAGTGCTTTTTACAATTCCCAAAACACTTTAGGAACTGTTTCCTCGGGATAGTTCATAGGTCTCTTAACTGTGCATTTTTAATCTCATCCATTCTTGTAAACCCGCTGTCCTTTAGGGCGTGCTTTGAAATGTTTATACCACTTGTATGCTCTTGGTTTAGTCATAAGAGACTCATCTAAAGTAATATTTAACATTTCTAAAAATTTGATATACTTTATTCCATTCTTAGAACAAAATTTAGTGCAGATTCTCTAATCTATTTTGATACAAAAGAAATAGTAGTTGATGCTACCAAAATGCATATAACCTTTTTGACAGATAATAACAGAGTAAATACCCAATATGCATAATATTGTACAGGTACTTTTCAGATATGTTTACAAAGACAGTGACAAAAAAGTAGCACAAATTGAACTAATACAACACACGAAATCTTTAACAATTGGTCAATGCAGCAGATTACCCCAATGCAGAATCTCTTCACTGATGTGTGTTGTGGATGTCTGTGAAACCATTCGATACCACCAGGAAGTATTTGAAAGGGTGTGACAGACCATAATTTAATGAATGAATGGGTGTGTGTTTAGAAGCAAGAGTAGGACATTTCACACATTTATTTTGAGTTTATGTGTTGATGAGCTCCAGTCGTCTGAATTGAAAAATGCTATTAATAAATCAAAAACAAAGGATTTTCAGGTATATGTTTATATGAAATTTTTTCCTGTGTTTAAGTGTAAGGAATCTGTCCTCACAGTTTGTAAAAGTATTTCTGAAATATGTTATGTATATACACAGTGTGTTTATAAAGTCCTTACTATTTATGTCTTACTGTGAAAAAAATTGACTCCTTTATGGGTAATATAGAAGAATGTGCACAGTAGAAGAAAGAACAACTGTTATTGGTAACCAGTTGCATCTGGGACTACCTGAATGCCACATATACAGACAAATGGATTGGCCATATGTTGCCAGGACTCTGGGCTCCCCATTCACCAAATTTGATCCCAGCAGACTTATTCATTTATCATGACCTAGATGTATAAAGTGAAAACCATTAATCTTCAACAATTGAAAAACCATTTTTTTGCAGTTGTGGAACAAATAATGCCAGATATGCTACCATAGGTGTTCTGGACTACACAGGAGCAATGAGCCTTGTGCTTACATTTGCCAGGTCATCACACTGAAATGAACTACATTTGTATCAACATATGTTTCAATATATATTCATTGTTGTTTATAGTCCATAATAAAATGTTCAAGTGGAAAATGGAACGTGAATTTACATTATAAACACACTCCACACACACACACACACACACACACACACACACACACACACACACACACACACACACGCACGCACGCACACACACACACACACACACAAGCTGTCCTCCATTGACATCAATTAATCCTGGATACCACAGATGCCGAAAGGTTTGCCTAAGTAGAACAGTAAAGGGGGCTTCACACCAAAAGAGAGGAGACACTGCTAAACATAAGACCAGCACTCAAAAACAAACACTTTGCAGCTATTACTGGTCCCTTAATTCATTGCTAGAAAATTTGTTTGCTGTAGGAGGGGTGCCACATTCAAGTCCTGGCCTTGAGAAAGATGTCTATGTAGAAGAATGATTGTCCTAGATCAAAGCAATAAGCACAAGGGCCAAAGCATATTAATTACCTGTTTCAAGCCATATCAACATATAAAAGCTAATTTATTAATAACACATAATGCACGAATTTGTGTTTCACAGTTGGCGGTAATGCATAAATGCTCCTTTGATTGCAGTAAAGAAGGATGAATATGATGAATATCATAACTGGTGTTCCTTTGAACCTCTGTTATAGAGTGACAGACCTTTACAATTATATTATTCATAATACAAATGTTCAAATACATATCTGCCTTGTTAGATGCATTGATGTAAACACCTCTTGATTAGCAAGGACACTTCTTAACATTTCTACAGGTACTGATGCACAAGCTTGATATATTCATGCTTTCAACACATATGGATTTTACAGTTTTGTTTTGTAAACCCTGGCTTTGATATAACCCCCTAAGAAAAGATCCAAGGGCGTTAAATCAGGTGCTCTTGCTGGCCACTGAATGCAAAAATGTAACAGACATTTGGCTGCAACTGAAATGTACCATGCAAATCGTGAACTTATAGTACTAGAAACACTGCAGAATGAACTGAAAGCAACAAGAGAACGTGTTCAGTTGTTGGAAAATATGGTTAAAAGCCTATCTGATCCACTACTTAAGGAACTCAGACAATTTCAGGAGCACAATGAACTAAAGAAGTGTGCAAAGCCTAAATCTGCTTCAAACAATTTTAAAGTTCCATTAAGAAACAGATTTAAGTGTCTCATTACACATTATGAAGGTAATACTGACAATTCCGGCAACTTGCACCAAATTATTTATCTGAATTGGCGGGAAGTAAACACAAAATGTTGGAAAAACATAACTGCTGTGACAATGCAAATAAAATGATGAAAATAAACTTTAGTAGGGGGTATTTTTCGCCTTCATCAAGATATGTCTGTTACAAGTGTTGTGAAACCTGGAGCAGGTCTGACATAAGTTTTAAAGGACTGTAAAAACTATAACTGAATGTCGCAAAGTGAATGTATAGTAATAATGGGCTGTGCAAATGATGTGTATAAGAATGACCTAATAGTGGCAAACAGTGTGTTAAGAAATGCGCTATGTACATTAGTGAATCAAAACATGATCGTGGTAGGCATACCACACAGGTATGATGTTATTGAATCTTCTGGTGTGAACAGAGAGATCCAAAAAGCAAACAGGATGTACAAAAAGATCTGCAAGGCCACTTCAAATGTGTTTTTCCTTAATACTGATGACCTGGAGAGAAAGCACTTCACTACACACGGAATGCATTTAAAGAAATGAGGCAAATCGCTACTCAGCCAGAAGGCATTAGTGGAAAATGTTTCTCCTAGAAGTAAGAAAAGTAATCCAATCCCATTGCCGATGGTGAAGGAGAGCTGCAATGCATCTTGCCTACCAGCTGCTGCAGTAACACAATGTGAAGAAACATTGATTACAGAAGAACATGTTGGGAGAGAAGCAGGCATATTAACAGCTACAACAGATGGAATAACACAGCAAGGAACAGAGAAAACAGAAACAGCAAGGGTGGCAGCATACTCAGCTACAAAAACTATTGCTCCATCAAGTGGTACAGGTATCCATTCTGCAGCAACATCTGAACTACCCACAATGGGAACCCAGTCATCGAGTTCAAGACATGAACATGAAGAAGGAAAGAGAGTTCAATGAGCAGTAGCAGTGTCCAGTGTTGTGGGTAAGTGAAAAACAGTTCCTCCTCTCTGTCTAAATGATTTTTTAGTCAAAGGCAGCAAGGAGAAGAGGCCCATGTGGTAAATAGTGCAGGAGATTTAATAGCCCCTCACCGTAATAGTAAATCTGTGAGGAAAGACAGGTTGGATCTTAAAACATACTATCTTAACATTCACATACATTCACACACATATCCATCCACACATATACAGACACAAGCAGACATATTTAAAGACAAAGAATTTGGGCAGAGATGTCAGTCAAGGCGGAAGTGCAGAGGCAAAGATGATGTTGAATGACAGGTGAGGTGTGAGTGGCGGCAACTTGAAATTAGCGGAGATTGAGGCCTGGTGGGTATTGGGAAGAGAGAATATATTGAAGAGCAAGTTCCCATCTCCGGAGTTCGGATAGGTTGGTGTTGGTGGGAAGTATCCAGATAACCCGGACGGTGTAACACTGTGCCAAGATGTGCTGGCCATGCACCAAGGCATGTTTAGCCACAGGGTGATCCTCATTACCAACAAACACTGTCTGCCTGTGTCCATTCATGCGAATGAACAGTTTGTTGCTGGTCATTCCCACATTGAATGCATCACAGTGTAGGCAGGTCAGTTGGTAAATCACGTGGGTGCTTTCACATGTGGCTCTGCCTTTGATCGTGTACACCTTCCGGGTTACAGGACTGGAGTAGGTGGTGGTAGGAAGGTGCATGGGACAGGTTTTACACCGGATGCGGTTACAAGGATAGGAGCCAGAGGGTAGGGAAGGTGGTTTGGGGATTTCATAGGGATGAACTAACAGGTTACGAAGGTTAGGTGGACGGCGGAAAGACACTCTTGGTGGAGTGGGGAGGATTTCATGAAGGATGGATCTCATTTCAGGGCAGGATTTGAGGAAGTTGTATCCCTGCTGGAGAGCCACATTCAGAGTCTGGTCCAGTCCCGGAAAGTATCCTGTCACAAGTGGGGCACTTTTGTGGTTCTTCTGTGGGGGATTCTGGGTTTGAGGGGATGAGGAAGTGGCTCTGGTTATTTGCTTCTGTACCAGGTCGGAAGGGTAGTTGCGGGATGCGAAAGCTGTCGTCAGGTTGTTGGTGTAATGGTTCAGGGATTCCGGACTGGAGCAGATTCGTTTGCCATGAAGACCTAGGCTGTAGGGAAGGGACCGTTTGATGTGGAATTGGTGGCAGCTGTCATAATGGAGGTACTGTTGCTTGTTGGTGGGTTTGATGTGGACGGACGTGTGAAGCTGGCCATTGGACAGGTGGAGGTCAACGTCAAGGAAAGTGGCATGGGATATGGAGTAGGACCAGGTGAATCTGATGGAACCAAAGGAGTTGAGGTTGGAGAGGAAATTCTGGAGTTCTTCTTCACTTTGAGTCCAGATCATGAAGATGTCATCAATAAATCTGTACCAAACTTTGGGTTGGCAGGCCTGGGTAACCAAGAAGGCTTCCTCTAAGCGACCCATGAATAGGTTGGCGTACGAGGGGGCCATCCTGGTACCCATGGCTGTTCCCTTTAATTGTTGGTATGTCTGGCCTTCAAAAGTGAAGAAGTTGTGGGTCAGGATGAAGCTGGCTAAGGTGATGAGGAAAGAGGTTTTAGGTTGGGTGGCAGGTGATCGGCGTGAAAGGAAATGCTCCATCGCAGCGAGGCCCTGGACATGTGGAATATTTGTGTATAAGGAAGTGGCATCAATGGTTACAAGGATGAAAAGCGCATTTCACCGGCATCAACAAGCAAGAAAATAACTCCTAGTTGTTGATGCCGGTGAA
The DNA here is from genome assembly GCF_023864345.2 of Schistocerca serialis cubense. NCBI lineage: Eukaryota > Metazoa > Arthropoda > Insecta > Orthoptera > Acrididae > Schistocerca > Schistocerca serialis. Next base: position 770,805,901 of record NC_064641.1, on the reverse strand, counting down.
ATGCGCCTTTCCTGTCTTGTTGGGATTCTACATATTGTGATGTTTGTTAGTTATGAATTTCAATGTGTATGTGTGGTTAAATGACTACTATGTTTTATTCATAATGACAGATGGTTTGTTTTATTATAACAATTTGGTTGTTTCGCTAGTATGTATTTCACTGCCTACGTTACGCGAGACTCTCGCGCATTACACTAGTCCCCTCTCTCGTTAGATGTTCCAAGCGCAAGCTTTATCCGTTTGACACTAGGACACAGGTAAATTTGGTTCTATATTTCTATTTTACATAAATGTCTTTAATTGGTGTGATACGTTTTATTTATTAAGACAAAGTTTGAATTAACACAACCTTTAAAATTTTGATGCGCTTATGTATGTATTTATGGAATGTAATATGCGCGAGTCTGGCACATGCAAGTGCCCTCTCTCGGCGGAAAAAAAAAAAAAATCTGCCTTGTTATATTATTCTCCAGTGCATGATGTAATTTTAGTAAGTACTAAAGATTTTGTGCCTGTATTACTTTAGCAATTTCACCATTATTTAAGCTTCTGTTTCTCACTTTCGTTGATATAGCTTTTCTAATGAATGTGTCTTTCTGTTCAGGAAGTTTTACTTCTGATGAAGGTATATTTATATGTACCGAAACCTTGGTCAAGAATTTTAATAAATAAAAAAAAAAAAAAAAAAAAAAAAAAAAAAAAAAAAAAAAAAAAAAATTCTATCCTGCAACTGTTTTTGGCTGTCATCCTTTATTGTGTTACAAGGATGGTTTCCGGCGGTAACACATTGGGTAAGGATTCCAGGCATTCGAGAAAGTGGTTGGTGTCTTTGATGAAGGATGGGCGACTGCATGTAATGGGTTGAAGGTGTTGATCTACGTAGGCAGAGATACGTTCTGTGGGGGCTTGGTAACCAGCTACAATGGGGCGGCCGGGATGATTGGGTTTGTGGATTTTAGGAAGAAGGTAGAAGGTAGGAGTGCGGGGTGTCGGTGGGGTCAGGAGGTTGATGGAGTCAGGTGAAAGGTTTTGCAGGGAGCCTAAGGTTCTGAGGATTCCTTGAAGCTCCGCCTGGACATCAGGAATGGAATTACTTTGGCAAACTTTGTATGTAGTGTTGTCTGAAAGTTGACGCAGTCCCTCAGCCACATACTCTCGACTATCAAGTACCACGGTTGTGGAACCCTTGTCCGCCGGAAGAATGACGGTGGATCGGTCAGCCTTCAGATCATGGATCGCCTGGGCTTCAGCTGTGGTGATGTTGGGAGTAGGATTAAGGTTTTTCAAGAAGGATTGAGAGGCAAGCCTGGAAGTGAGAAATTCCTGGAAGGTTTGGAGAGGGTGATTTTGAGGAAGAGGAGGTGGGTCCCGCTGTGATGGAGGACGGAACTGTTCCAGGCAGGGATCAATTTGGATAGTGTCTTGGGGAGTTGGATCATTAGGAGTAGGATTAGGATTATTTTTCTTCACGGCAAAGTGATATTTCCAGCAGAGAGTACAAGTGTAGGACTGTAAATCTTTGTCAAGGGCTGTTTGGTTGAATCTGCGAGTAGGGCTGAAGGCGAGGCCTTTGGATAGGACATAATGGCCAGCTTCACACATCTGTCCACATCAAACCCACCGACAAGCAACAGTACCTCCATTATGACAGCTGCCACCCATTCCATATCAAACGGTCCCTTCCCTACAGTCTAGGTCTTTGTGGCAAACAAATCTCCTCCAGTCCTGAATCCCTGAACCATTACACCAACGACCTGAAAACAGCTTTCACATCCCACAACTACCCTCCCGACCTGGTACAGAAGCAAATAACCAGAGCCACTTCCTCAACCCCTCAAACCCAGAACCTCCCACAGAAGAACCACAAAAGTGCCCCACTTGTGACAGGATACTTTTCGGGACTGGATCAGACTCTGAATGTGGCTCTCCAGCAGGGATACGACTTCCTCAAATCCTGCCCTGAAATGAAATCCATCCTTCATGAAATCCTCCCCACTCCACCAAGAGTGTCTTTCTGCCGTCCACCTAACCTTCGTAACCTCTTGGTTCATCCCTATGAAATCCCCAAACCACCTTCCCTACTCTCTGCCTCCTACCCTTGTAACTGCCCCTGGTGTAAAACCTGCCCCATGCACCCTCCCACCACCACCTACTCCAGTCCTGTAACCCGGAAGGTGTACACGATCAAAGGCAGAGCCACATGTGAAAGCACCCACGTGATTTACCAACTGACCTGCCTACACTGTGAAGCTTTCTATGTAGGAATGACCAACAACAAACTGTCCATTCGCATGAATGGACACAGGCAGATAGTGTTTGTTGGTAATGAGGATCACCCTGTGAATAAACATGCCTTGGTGCACGGCCAGCACACCTTGGCACAGTGTTACACCATCCAGGTTATCTGGATACTTCCCACTGACACCAACTTATCAGAACTCCAGAGATGGGAACTTGCCCTTCAATATATCCTCTTTCCCATTACCCACCAGGCCTCAACCTCTGCTAATTTCAAGTTGCCGCCGCTCATACCTCACCTGTCATTCAACAACATCTTTGCCTCTGTACTTCCGCCTCGGCTGACATCTCTGCCCAAACTCTTTGCCTTTACCTATGTCTGCTTGTGTCTGTATATGTGCAGATGGATATGTGTATGTGCGTGTGCGAGTGTATACCTGTCCCTTTTTCCCCATAAGGTAAGTCTTTCTACTCCCAGGATTGGAATGACTCCTTACCCTCTCCCTCAAAACCCACATCCTTTCGTCTTTCCCTCTCCTTCCCTCTTTCTGATGAAGCAACCATGGGTTGTGAAAGTTCGAATTTTGTGTGTGTATTCGTGTTTTTTAGCATCTCTATCAACATACCAATGCTTTCGTTTGAGCTACCTGAAGCGAAACGCAGAGAAAATATACATTGCTACAACACTAGGACAAAGAGATGTATTTATACACCATTCCACAGACTCTCAAAATCACTGAGCATTTATGAACTAATGGGACACAAATTATTTAATAAATTTCCACTAGCTATGCAAGATTTACCAGAGCAACCATTCATTGTTATAAGTATGACTTTGTAGGATTTCATCAATTGTAATATTACACTGTAATAACAAACCTATTGTTCTATTGCAACATGAATTATATTGTATTATGACTCTGTCCATTGCCTTAATGGCCTAACGACAATAACATTATTCTATTCTATTCTATTCTATGACCTATCCACCATTTGGTGTACACATTGTTGAGGTATTCTCTAACCCCTCTACACTAACTGTGTGATAGCACCATCATGCTGAAACCAGTGCCTCACAGCTAATTGAAGTGGGATGTCTTTTAAGAGATGCCCAAGATTCAGCTCATTCTGTAGGAATTGCAAATACAGCTGACCAGTTAGTCTGGGAGCCAAACAAACTGGTCTCCTAGAATGTTTCACCATATGTTAACACCCCAGTGCATCTGCATGCAATGTGGTCATAACCAGTGACAATTTGCAGGAGCTCAGTAATGTAGATTGTGACAACTGACAGTGGCATCATTGGCAAAATAGCATTCATCTCCCCACAAAAATCTGCCAGATGAAATATGGATCTACAGCTAGCTACTTTATTTATGAGACATCTGTAGAACGATACCCGATTTTGGATATCATTTCCATACATCTGTTGGTGTAGGTGCAGCTTATAGGAATGTCATTTTTGTTCCTCCAGAATTCTTTGTACAAAAGACCTCAATGTCCCCAGGTCTGCTGCAGCTCTTCTTTGTCTTAATTATGTTGAGAAATAGTTATTATTGTGCGACATCTAATGACTTTCAATATATTAATAATAATGACCATATTATTTTTATTATTATTATTATTATTATTATTATTATTATTATTATTATAGGTACAAATAACACTGGAACCTAAATGTAATAGTGCCATAACACTTTTTTGCACATTACATTGTACAAACGTATTATTTTCATTTAAGCTATGCTTACCACGTGAGGGATGTGCTCTAAAATACTTAATAATGTTTCTGGGCAACATAGGGAGCATTGTGGATGGGTCTTTCCATGATATGTTGTACCTGAAAAGCTCCCTCAGTTCTTAAACATATCTCTGTAGATCTAAAAACAGGCTCAGAAGGTAGATGTTGTGTTGGAAAATGTTGTGAATACAGCCTTCATGTCTCAGCTGCATTGTGGTGCATATCCCCGTACATTAGTATCATATCAGTGCAGTCTTCGCCAGTGTACATTGCAGTTATTGCCTGTTTGACTGTAAGATCTGACTCAAACTACAATCAGATGGCTACAAGATCTAATCAGAATGTAACAAGGAGGAAAAATGCATGCAGATGGCAGCACAGTTCCATGGAGGTTCACTTGTATGTGCACTTTCCCTTTGGACAGCAGTGATGAGTGACCCTTCTTGCACTAACGTATGTGAGGAACATAAAACTACTGAGGGTGGCTTGTGTGGACCACCTGTGGGTGTGTGTGTGTGTGTGTGTGTGTGTGTGTGTGTGTGTGAAAGGGTGAGAGAGGGGGGGGGGAAAGGGGGGGGCCAGGCTCATAATATTAATATCAGTATTAAAATTGTTCTAGAAAAGGAGAGTATTTGTGCTCAAAATAGAAGCTAAAACTGCTGCTGGTAAAAATAGAGGTTAAAACTGCTGCTCATGTGCAGTTATATCCTACTGTATGACCAACATCAAATACTGGTGCACAAACTGCAGTGTTGAACTTCAAATTTAACATATGTCATATACAGGGCTATTACAAATGATTGAAGCGATTTCATAAATTCACTGTAGCTCCATTCATTGACATATGGTCACGACACACTACAGATACGTAGAAAAACTCATAAAGTTTTGTTCGGCTGAAGCCGCACTTCAGGTTTCTGCCGCCAGAGCGCTCGAGAGCGCAGTGAGACAAAATGGCGAAGGAGCTGAGAAAGCGTATGTCATGCTTGAAATGCACTCACATCAGTCAGTCATAACAGTGCAACGACACTTCAGGACGAAGTTCAACAAAGATCCACCAACTGCTAACTCCATTCGGCGATTGTATGCGCGGTTTAAAGCTTCTGGATGCCTCTGTAAGGGGAAATCAATGGGTCGGCCTGCAGTGAGCGAAGAAACGGTTGAACGCGTGCAGGCAAGTTTCACGCGTAGCCCGTGGAAGTCAATGAATAAAGCAAGCAGGGAGCTAAACGTACCACAGCCAACGGTTTGGAAAATCTTACGGAAAAGGCTAAAGCAGAAGCCTTACTGTTTACAATTGCTACAAGCCCTGACACCCGATGACAAAGTCAAACGCTTTGAATTTTCGGCGCGGTTGCAACAGCTCATGGAAGAGAATGTGTTCAGTGAGAAACTTGTTTTCAGTGATGAAGCAACATTTTTTCTTAATGGTGTAGTGAACAGACACAATGTGTGAATCTGGGCGGTAGAGAATCCTCACGCATTCGTGCAGCAAATTCGCAATTCACCAAAAGTTAACGTGTTTTGTGCAATCTCACGGTTTAAAGTTTACGGCCCCTTTTTCTTCTGCAAAAAAAACGTTACAGGACATGTGTATGTGGACATGCTGGAAAATTGGCTCATGCCACAACTGGAGACCGACAGCGCCGACTTCATCTTTCAACAGGATGGTGCTCCACCGCACTTCCATCATGATGTTCGGCATTTCTTAAACAGGAGATTGGAAAACCGATGGATCGGTCGTGGTGGAGATCATGATCAGCAATTCATGTCATGGCCTCCACGCTCTCCCGACTTAACCCCATGTGATTTCTTTCTGTGGGGTTATGTGAAAGATTCAGTGTTTAAACCTCCTCTACCAAGAAACGTGCCAGAACTGCGAGCTCGCATCAACGATGCTTTCCAACTCATTGATGGGAACATACTGCGCCGAGTGTGGGGGGAACTTGATTATCGGCTTGATGTCTGCCGAATCACTAAAGGGGCACATATTGAACATTTGTGAATGCCTAAAAAACTTTTTGAGTTTTTGTATGTGTGCGCAAAGCATTGTGAAAATATCTCAAATAATAAAGTTATTGTAGAGCTGTGAAATCGCTTCAATCATTTGTAATAACCCTGTATTTTTGTGAAAAGTTTTATTATAAACTTTAGCATACATTATGTCAGTAAATCTTCTTTTGGAGAGCCACTGAATGCCATTAAAAGTATACCATCTCATTTATTTAAAACATAGTGCTTTTAGTATCTGTAGATAAAAAATATAATTGTTAAACCCCAGTCTTTTATGTGCTATTGCTCATCAGAAACTCTGTATTTATGATTGTAATCATGTTGCAAAATATTTCATGCATATACTGTATAATATATTGCCACAAGCTGTGTTGCAAGAAATGAGTAGCAGCTAGGGTCACTGCCTGGCATGCTGCTGGTTGATAGTTCAAATCCAATCAGCAGCAAATATTTGTGATTTATTGTTAATCATTTCTAGAAGTTTCTCAAAATTTCTTATATTAGCAATGTTTGCATATTTTAGAATATTCAATGTCTGTATCAAAAGCAGTACTCTCAGTCCAGGAGGCACTTCTGTTCTTTCTGTAAATTGGTATCCATAACAAATGTGCTTTCAGTGCCAAGTGTAACACTTCACTGATGGCTTGTTCCAGATTTGAATTTGATTGTGGTTACAATTTGTCATTGTTTGGTGGTGATGCTGGGTACCTCAAAACATCTACATCACCACGGCTCAGATTACATAAAGGAAAAGCCATCGCCTACACAGATGGGAACTGGAAGCACTACATCATTCTTAATGTCTATAAATTCATGATTTTAATGGATTCCGAATCAGCAGTAAGTCAGCTGCACTTCAGCCATCCATCACTGTTTTCCAGAAAGCTGGTCAGGACCCAATGAAATAGCTGAAAGGATTTGACCAAGTCACCAAATACAACAGCTCAGATGAGATAAGGTGTATGGTAAATGTGCACTTTTAGTTGGATAGCACAGGCCAGCAGTGATTTGAGAAAAAGAAAGAGAAAATAGATAGCTGGGACCAGGTTGAAATGAAGAAAACATTTGGTGAGAATCAGCAGCAAGTATGCTTAGTGAAAGAACAACGGAAGAATTGAACCCAGCATCATGGGAGAAATGACACAGTCTTATGTACCGAATTACTTTGGTCCTGTTCCAAATTATGAATGTTAGCTTATCAAGGAAATGCAACAAAAATGAGTCAGGCAAAGGAAATATGACCTACCCCTGAATGGCATTTGTGGAATACTGCCATGGCTTTGCCCCCTTCATATGTTAGGTAGTAAGGGAAGAGATACAATTTATGGCAACCAGAAATCTCAGACCCAGTACACAAGAGAAAGCAGTGATGAATGTTGACCCCATACATCAGGAGATAATAGAAAATGTTGAAGAAGAAGTATACTGATCTTTAGCATCAATTTCTGCCACCAGTCAAACACGCATGAAGAATGGACTTGGCCAACTCGGATTTATGCTGCAGCTATCAAACAACAACCAGCATCTGACCAATGCAGGCACAACCTGTGCCAGTTATAATGCCCCACAGTGAACAGATATTTGGAGGACAGAGGACCACACTCCAGTATGTTCCTGCTGTAGAGGCCCTGGAAACATTGTAGGCTACTGCAGATAAAGACAATGAATTTTTGTGATGACTATCATGTCACAAGACATCAACCAACACAACAGTCCTATTCACACCAGTCATCTGCAGGCAATTATAGTTGACCTATGGGATAATGCACATCACAGTACCCTGAATGAGGTTACTCCTGAAGATGCCATAGCTGTTCTCCATCACTGTACAAAGGTACCAGCAGCTCAGCTACTTGCTGAACTCAGGAAAACTAAAGGAGGTGACCACACTTGAAAGTGAGGTCACCACAGATGAAAATTCTCCATCAGCAACAGTTACCAAGATGTTAGGGAGTCTCATCTATATCATCATTCATGGCCAACCAGGCTGGGTACTAGTTGACAAAGAGGCTTTGTTTTCTGCATTGTTGAATACTTATCATCACCAGCTAAAAAGATGATACTCCCTGTCTTGAAAGTGATTTTGATGAAGGTTGTAAATGGGAAATACACCCAGCCAATTGGAACATGTATTGCAAGACAGAACACAGCCCTTCAAATTTATTGTTTTAACATAATGTAGATAATGTAGTCATAGTGTTATTCTCAGATGGGTCTTCCTGGAGACATCGTAAGCAGTCATAAACTGTAGACAATCAGTTCTCCAGATTGATGGAGGTATTCCAACAAGTACATGTAACAAAGATTGCTCTGGATGGTTGTTTGTTGTTGAATACATTAGTATCCCCATCGTCATGAGTTCCTGTTGTTAGTCTAGATGCTTGGTTATTCTGCAAAGCTGCAAAAAGCTACTTAGCCTCACAAAAGAAATCCACATACAACTACCAATACCAGAGAAGGAAAGTTGCTACTCACCATACAGTGGAGATGCTGAGTCCCAATAGGCGCAACAAAAAGATTCACACAATTACAGCTTTCAGCTATTAAGGCCTTTGTCAGCAGTAGACACACATACACACACATGCACACACATACACACTCACGCAAACACAACTTGCACACATATCCACAGCCTCAGAGAGCTGAAACTACACAGAGTGTGGTTTCTGCTCTCTGAGACTGCAAACATGTGTGCACCATCTTGAAAATTTCCAGCTCACAAGGGCTGTGGAGGTTGAGCACGTACACTGGTTTCAGTCGAGCAATGGATAATTTGGTGGCAATGCCATAGAGATGTTCAGAAAAGATCTTCACCTCGCACTTGAGCACAAGGTGCAGGCATGACTACTGTGGATGGTGCGATGGCTGTTTGGCATCCACCTGGAGCATGACATGCATGCACATGCAGAGGTCCCAATGCACAAAGGATTTCCACTTGCTATGGCATCCTGGGGGCACTGGGTGCTGGCTTGCCATGTGGTCATGCAGCTGCCATATGAAGACCAGGCTGCATCTGGGGGCCGACGGGGCTGTGACTCAATTAAATCAGTTGGGAAGGTGAGCGGCTGCCCACACACAACTTCAGTGATGGATGCACCAAAGTCAGTTTTGTGGGTCACCCGCAAGCCTAGGAGAACTAGTAGCAGAGTGTAAGACCAAGTTGTCGATTTTCAGGTAAGGGCAGATGAGGGTCCTGTAGAATCTCTCCACCATGCCTTTAGCTGCAGGGTGGTAACTAGTCATAAAATGGATGAGCAAACCACAAGTTCTGGTTAGTATTTTAAACAGGTAAGATGTGAAGTCTGTCATCACATGTCAGAGGATCCAAAATGTGAGACACAGGTGTCCATAAAAGCCTTGGCGTCTGTGTCCACCATGATGTCAGCTAGTGGCATTGTTTCTGGCCACTGAGTGAACCTGTCAATGATGGCAAGGATGAACTAGTGGGTGATGGAAGGGGGTCTACCATGTCGATAGAGATGTGAGGAAAATGATGGTCCACAAGGGAAAAAGGAGCAATAAAGCTTTCACATGACAGCCCACTTTGTAGTGCTGGCATGGGAGGCAGGTGCAGGTCCAGTTAGTGCAGTTCCACTGGATACCATGCCAGTCAAAATTCTACAGTATGAGGGCTGAGGATGCATGGATACTGGAGTGGGACAGGCCACGGAGGATTTTGAATGCCACCTTGCAGAAGTTGGAGGAACGGTATGAGCAAACGTGTTCCATAGATTCACCTGGCTAGTTGGTCTCACATGAAAGTTGCTGCAGACAGGTGGTGGGAAGCATGCAGCATTTGAGGTTGAGGCTGGTGTCTGGGATGCTGCCCAGTCTTAGCAGCTTCGGATAAGCTGCATGGATGGCAGCAGAGTAGTCTAGTTTAGAGGAGCAGTGAGGACACAGGAACAGCTGAGGTGGTTGGTGATTATATTCTTGACACCTGCTGCATGCCATATGTTGGTTGTGAACTGTGTGATGTATTCCTGCTGACAGAACAGCCTATTAAGAATTTGTGTTCCTTTCTTTTAACAAAACCCTGTCGTAAGGGGACAGTGGTCAGTGAAGACCGTGATGGGGTGTTCTTCCACTGAGGGGTGGAAGTACTTCATCACCTTGTGTGTGGCGAGGAGCTGGCAGTCATACAAAGCCCAACTCTGCTGTGGCACAGAGAGCTGCATGGAAAATAATGCTAGTCACTACCAGGACCTTTCAATGCATTTCAAAGGATGTCACCTAGTGCAGATTGACTGTTGTTAGTAAAGATTGTGAGTGGGGCATCTGGATGGGTGTGTGCCACGAGGGCAGTGTGCAAGAGGTCATGTTTCATTTATTCAAAACTCTTCTTCACTTTTGCTATCCAGGAAAGGACCTGCTAGCTTTAGTGAGGTTTCCTTGGACTACAGCAGTGAGTGGTGCTTGCATACTTGCAGCATTCTTGTGGTGGGCTGGAAAAATATTTGCGATGCCAAAGAAGCTCTGGAGTTACTTAAAAGTTGTGGGGCATGAAAATTCAGGAACAGCTCAGACCTTCTCGTCTAGCAAGCAGGAGCCCATGGATGATATCCTGTGTCCAAGGAAGGCATCTTTGGAACACTGAAAATGCTCTTCTCCTGGTTGACCTTAACTCCCACCCCTCTTGGAGGTGGGAAAATATCTCCTGCAGGTGCCAGCAGTGCTCCGTGAGGTCACACAAGAAGATGAGGATATCACCCAGGTAGACAAAATAAGCCAAGGCACCACACAGGAAATTACCAAGAAAATGTTACCAGGTCTAGATGGCATTACAGAATCCGAAGGGCATAAATACACTTTCTAAAAGACGATAGGGGGTGATTATTGCCATCTTTTCTACATCCTCCCAGGTGACCAGAACCTGCTTAAATGCTTTTACATAGTCTAAGTTGCTGAAGATGGTTATACTGGATCATCACTGTACCTGTGCAAGAGGAGCGGTGGATAGTGGTTGGGCACCATCCTGGTATTAAGTGCCTAAAAGACGCCACACGAGTGCCAAGTACCATCTTTTATTAGAGATGAGCTGTAGGGTGGAGGCCCATGGGCTTTTTGAGGGGTGGAATACACCAGCAGTGATTGGTAGCTTGATTTTGGTCTGCACAGCTCTTCACTTACCTGGAAGAAGACAGTGGGGATGGTAGAAAACCAGGAGGCCCAGCTTCATTGTGATGTAGTGCAACGTATCATGGTGTACCTTCCGGAAGGACTGGAAGAGAGGATGAGGAGAGGAAATTCAGTAACGAGGTCAGTAACGGGGTCTGGAATTGACAGTTGCTTGATGGTGAAATGGAAGGCAGTGTGTAATCTAAGGAATGGATTGCCAGGATGTGCCATCAATGATGAGGCGATCTGCCAGGTTGAAGAGGAGGCTGCAGTGGGCATTGAAGTTGGTGTCAAGAATAGGGTCCGCAACATCAGCCACAGTAAAGATCCATGCAAAATATTTTCCATGGCTGAGATCGACATATTGCGTGTGGGAGCAGTAGGTCATGATTATGGGGCGATGTGCCATGGTGAGGAGAAGGTGCGGGGGAGGGAGGGGGGGGGGGGGCTGGGAGGCAGGCAGGTAACAGTTTGCAGGTAGATGGAGAGGTTGGAGCTGTTGTCAGGCATGTAGGTTGTTAGGGAGGAGGGTTTCCAATCATCATGCAGAAACAGGAGCTGAGAAACAGCAGAGTAGCTGGGCAGAACTACTGCTGGCTGCCACCAGTGTTTGGGCCCATGCATACAGTGCCCTGTCGTGCACAGTAGCTGTGCGACCTGAGGCACCTTGCCGTGGTTCATGCAGCTGCCCCCATTGGAGGTTCAAGTCCTCCTTCAGTCATGGGTGTGTGTGTTGTCCTTAGCATAAGTTAGTTTAAGGTAGATTAAGTAGTGTGTAAACCTAGGGACCAATGATCTTAACAGTTTGGTCCCATAGGAACTGACCAACACCATACAGTGCCTGGTGATTTGCGGCATTGCCGCCAAAATGCTCATCATACCAGCAAAGGTCACCAACACTCCGAGTGTCGCAGCTGCCACTTGCTGGTCAGGAGAGAGGGGTTGGAAACACACCTACATGGGCATGTGTGCTGTTGGCCATAGGTGTCATTGGGCAGGGACAGGCACAGCGCACATTCTCCAGGGTGGAGGTGAGGTTCTTCATCTTGCCTTTCATGTGGGTTAGGATCTGTGCTATATACGTGGAGAGTTTGTGGGATGTGGAGGGTGCCGATGCTGTTTCAGGCTGTACATGAGGTAGACTATGTTATGTGATATTGTGACACTGTGCAGCAGCAGTGATGGTGTGGGAGTCAAGGGATTCAAAGACCCTACCTGTCATGATGGCTGCCACATCAACATTTGTATAGTCATCTGCAGGTAATACTGTGTGGACTGTGGTGGGCAGTCACATGAACCAATTCATGAGTAGCAGTGTTTTGGGACTGATCGTAGGCAGAGCCAGTGGAGATGCTGAAGGAGCTGCAATATCCATATGTTGTGCTCCCTATTTTCAGTCTACATGCAGTTTTGTTTTACTTGAGGTACCCTGTATGTTCATAGTCTGTTTACTAACACAGTCACTGTTCACATTCAGTTTTTAAGTTTGTTACATCATACCAAAACAAGGCGAAGTCGTCACATGGCATGTCATGAGTTCTTGTCAATTGTGCACTTATGGAACAATTTATTAAACCAGGGCACCATTTATGATGTTCCACTTACCTGCTGTTTTGTAGCAATTAATCTTGAAGTCTCATATTTCATTGAACTGAAATAACATACTGAGAACTAATGTTGGGCAGGAGAGATTAAAATGATGTAAACTGGACATAAAATGAGTTTTAAATGTGGTTCATCTCAATATATTTGCACTGTTTTATAGTTGGTAGCCAGTTCAGACTTCACAATTCACAGTATATAAAGGTAAACATAAGTGCATCTCCTTCTTTATAATTCCATAAGGAAGGAATAGCACCCATCTAATGTATTAAGCAACATCATGGATTTGGTTAAAGTTAACAGTGGCAGAACATATGATAACAGCAATATGACTGTATCAACACACAAAAAAAGGTCTTCAAATTGTTACCAGCCTAAGTAATACTTTCCAGCAAACAGTTTTCCAATTATTAATACCTTCAGAATTGATGCCATTTAGTTCACTCAAGGTTCATTGGATACAACCATTAATTAGGTAGATCTCATATTATTTACAGACATGCTAGTAGTGTTTATTATTTAGAGTCACAGCATATTTGATTGCTGGGAGTAGACTCTCACTTTTACCAACATGGAGATGTTACCTTAATGCTAGCTGGGCTCAAATTTTTACCCAATCTGACATGGAGATGTTAGTGGAGTACTGCTTGGATGCAGACTATTATGTGATATGACATACAGTTGTTGTCTGTGTGCTGGTCTTTTGTGAATTGCAGACTTTGGGGTAGATAGGGTGACTATTTAAAAACAGCCTTAAGAACATGATGTGAATTCTGAAATTACGTTGTGTTTTGAAAGTCTCTTAGGTTAGATTCTACTGTCTGGCATCAACTCAGACTTTACTATTGTTTGGTTTATGAAAAATGTTTAAGTTTAGTAATTCACAAAAACATGTGGAACATTATTGTCATGTGATTTCTGAAATCCCCTATTTACAAGTATGGGATCAATCTTGAAATAAATCTTTTATGATTCTAAAGTATTTGAAACCTTCATTACTGACTTAATTAATTTTTGAGAAGTGGTGTCCAATTTAGAAAAAAAAAACAGCAATATAATTATATTGTCAAAGTTCAGAATTCTGCATTCATTCAAGTGAAATAGGTGATCAAAATTTGGAAGTTTGAACTTTTAATGCCAATTATTTTGTAAGTTAATTACATTTAGCTACTTCCAAATATGTTCTCAAATAGTTGAGAGTGCTTGCTTTTGAATGAGTGCTGACAATATTTCCTCTGCTGCTTATTTGCTCATAATGTTTTTCCTATTATATGACAATGTCATAACTTTAATTAGGGATTACTTTTCATTACTCAGGTTTCCAGTAAAACCAATTGCATCATTATATTCATGAACATAACTGTGAACAACTAAGCTATAAGTTTAAATGAAATTTCGCATAAATAATAGTTTTACATATTCTTGCACATACAGTTATTATGCGTGCCTACATAAGGTCTAGGACGATAAAGTGAAAAATTTTAGTTTTTCTTGGGAGTAGAAGACATAGCAGATGGGTTTGTCCCAACTTGTTACATCTAAGGGTGGCCAGACAAAGACTGCCTTCATAACATACTGAGAACTAATGGTCTCTATGAGTTCAAAGTTATGCTGTTTGGACTAGCTAATGTTCCAGTCACCTTTGAGTACATGATTGACAACCTGTTTCAACACCTTAAACACTGAATGTGACTTTGATATCTGAATTATGCATCATTTTCTTAATACATTTGAAGAACATCAAAGATGTCTGTCAACCACGCTGGATTTTATTTAGATCCAGGCCTCTGCATGAATCTGAAAAAGTACATCTTTTTCATTCAAGAATTAAAAATCTTGGGGCACTTAGCTAATGGCGCTGAAGTCTGTCCTGATCCAGAGAAAGTATGAGCATTCACAGATTTACTGACTTCTCAGCACATTTGTGGTGTGAGAAGTTGCCACAGAATGTGCTCATACTACCAAGAAATAAAGAACTTTTGTACCACGGCGAATCCCTTGCATGAACTACTGCAGTGGCATGCCAAATTTTTCTGGACTGAGGTGCATTAATCAACATGGCATGATACAAATGTCAAGACAGGACTTCATACCAACACTAGTGATAATATAATTGGTGTAGGTGTAGTACAAATTGAGGAAGGTGCTGAAAAGGTGATAGCCTATGCTTCCTGAGTACTCTCTAAGTCTAAGGTAAACTACTCTATAAATGAGAACAAGTGCCTTGCTATTATTTGGGCCATAAACAAGTTCCAACCATATTTATTTGGCAAACCATTCACTATTGTGACATACCACTAATCTCTATGCTGGCTGACTAACCTGAAGAATCCATTCAGTTAACTGGGAAGATGAGCACTGAGGCTTTGGAGTACATCACAGTGGTATAAAAAAATGGACACAGAAACAAAGATTACAAACCAAAACCTTTGGTGAAACACAGAGTTAAGGATGAAATCTCAGTCATTGCTGCATGAAATGTCACTGCTGCTGAACAGAGGGAAAAATCCAGCACTGCTGAAAAACTATAGAAGCCTTGAAGGAAGAAGAATCAATCAAAGCAGAATTCCAATTAATAAACAGACCATGCCATGGTTTGCCTAAAACATAATGAGATTAGGGATATAACATACTTTATTTTTGCTTTTTCACAATGTTTACCTTATCCTCTTAAAACTGCTCTCCTCCATGATCCTTACACCACTTCCCGTGAATTTTCCACTGTTGAAAGCAGTGTTTGAAGTTATCTTCTGACAGTATGTTCATGGTCTCCAACACTTTCTCTTTCATAGCTTCAGTTGTCTCAAATCTTGTTCCTTCCAGTGCATATTTCACTTTCAGGAAAAGAAAAAAAATCACACAGAGTAAGATCTGAAGTTCCAACACAGGTATCCCATGCTTAGCTCAAAACAACTTGATAGGCAACAGGTTCTAGGGTACCATTTCTGAACAATCCGTTCTCATGTGAAAAAGGACAAGGAGTGTTTATGTATTATTCTGTGCTTTTAGTGACTGTGATGATTATTAAAGGCAAATGAAGAAATGAGGTTAGACTTTCAAGTAATTCATGTGTTGGACTTACTAGAAGCAAGATACGTTCATATTTATGAGCGATTCTTAAACCAACTCAGTTATAAATGTAAGTAAATGTGTTTCTAGAGCTCAAAAAGTGAGTGAAATATGAGAAGGCAGAGATATTTACATGTGAAATGAGAGGATGTTATTCTGCATAATCCAATACATCGTTAATTGGTGAAAACATAAATTTCAATGCTATTGTAAATGTATTAAATCAAGTCTAATGTGAGACAAATTGACTGACTTGCAAACTTTTGAATACTTATGTGAGAAATTGTGAATTTTTTCTTTGTGGAAGTTGAAATATACCCAGACCAAACTAAAAGTATTCTGTGAGTGTCCACTTATTTCATGAGCAGAGTGAGAGAGAGAGAGAGAGAGAGAGAGAGAGAGAGAGAGAGGTCAGGTAATTCCCTTAATCAGCTTCATTTTTCGGAGAAGAAGCTTTTGGAGATTGACGTGGCTGTCTATCCAGAGAGGAAGATCGACTGTGAATACAAAGTAAGTCAACTGATGTGAGAGCAGTGTGAAATTTGTATATTTAGTCCACACGTTTTATTGTCAAAAAGTGTTAGAATCTCTTGTTCTTTCAAAACACTAAGCAAGTTTTTGACAGGCTGCAGATACATGGTCTGATAAAAAAGAAGGCCATTACTGAGTGAGGAGCTGGCAGGTGTCCAGGCAGTGTGAATGGAGAGAGAAGATGTCACTTGACATGGCAATGTAGATTTGATCTTGAGGGCCAAGCTGCTTTTGTGTTAAAAAATCACTCATATTATTTTTTAGTTGAACCTCCTATAAGAGGAACTATGATCCAATTGTACAAAAATGGCTGCTCATCATCACAGCTCCTGTACAACCAGCTATCCTGAAGAATTTCCATGATGCTCCGGCATCCGGTCTCCAATGGTTTAGTAAGACATTGGCAGATAGTCTCTCAATAGATGTTGATGTCAAACATAGAGATTGGGATACAATACTGCCCGTCAAGACATTTGCATATAACACAACAAAGCAAGATGTTGCAGGCTTCACACCACTCTTTCTGCTCCACTATCTCGATGCTGAAATGACAACGAATACACTATGGCCATTTCAACTGTATGTTGCTCAGGATGACTATGTGGAACACATCATCACCAGGACTGAAGATGAAAGATATCAGGTTCACATATGGTTCTGGACACTCAGAACAAGCTCTGTGAACACTATATAACACCAATCACTGACCTGCAGATACAGCCTGAAAGATTTGGCATGGATTTGTTGGCTGTGCAGAAAGTGAGACCATTGGAAAAGTTCCTAAAACATGCTTTGGACTGTACTGTGTACTTCATCACATAACAGACATAACATAAGAGGTCGAAAATATAATGTAATTGAATAGATCAAATAATCTAATTGCTAAGCAATGGCAGGAGGACACACATACAAAAGTATTCAAATCTGCATGCTTTTGGAACCCGTGGCTCCTTCTTCTGACAGAAAAGTTGAAGAGGAAGAGGAGTAAAGGAATAGGACTGCTGAGGTTTGAGAATTGGGGAGAGTTTGGAAAAGTCACCCAGAACACTAGGTCAGGGAAGATGTACCATACAGAATAAGAAGGAAAGACAGACTGTTGAGGACTGTATCAGATAAGATTTGAAGACCTGAGAGCTTAAAGCACCCTATTCACCCTCCTACCACCACCTATAATAGCCCCGTAACTGACAAAACATATACTATCAAAGGGAGAGCAACCTGCGAAATGATACATGTCATATACTAGCTATTATGTAAACACTGTTCAGCCTTCTACATCAGCATGACTACCACCAAATTATCAATTAGAATGAATGGGCATAGGCAGAGGGTATTTACTGGCAACTCGCAATATGTTGCAGAGCATGCTCTACAACATGAAATTCATGACCTTGGCACCTGTTTCACCACACGCACCATCTGGATTCTTCCGCCAGACACCAGTTTCTCAGAACTCCACAGGTGGGAACTAGTACTACAACATGTCCTCAGTTTCTGCCACCCATCTAGCCTTAATTTACGTTAACTTCTTCCATCTCAGCTTTTCCTCACTGTAACTACTCTTTCCTTCACTGTGTTTTGGTTTTCTACATTTTCTATTGTCTTTCCTGTCTATTTTTCACCGCCCCTCCCACCTCTGTTACATACAATGCACTTCACTTCTCACTCTTATTAACTCATGCCCATTGTTTTAATAGTAATCTCTGTCTTGCATATTACCCTACCTTCCACCTTTAAGCTCTCAGCTTTTCGAATATCATCTGATGCACTGACAATCAGTCTTTCCTTCTCATCCCGTATGGTAAGTCTCCCCTGACCCACGGTTCTGGGTGACTTTCCCAAAATCTGCCCTTTTTCCTATACCTCTCCAGTTCTTTTCCTCCACCCTTCTTCCTTCATCTTCAACCCTTCTGCCTGAAAATGAGCAACTGGCTCCGAAAGCTTGCCAATCACAACAGTGTTTTATGTGTGTATTCTGCTGCCACTTGGTGAGTATATTTTTTATCTATCCAATTAAATAATTTGAATATAATAGAGGGAAACATTCCACATGGGAAAAATATATCTAGAAACACAGATGATGTGACTTACCGAACGAAAGTGCTGGCAGGTCAATAGACACACAAACAAACACAAACATACACATGAAATTCAAGCTTTCACAACAAACTGTTGCCTCATCAGGAAAGAGGGAAGGAGAGGGAAAGACGAAAGGATGTGGGTTTTAAGGGAGAGGGTAAGGAGTCATTCCAATCCCGGGAGTGGAAAGACTTACCTTAGGGGGAAAAAAGGGGTATACACTCGCACACACACACATATCCATCTGCACATACACAGACACAAGCAGACATATCAAATATCATGTGAAATGTCTGCTTGTGTCTGTGTATGTGCAGATGGATATGTGTGTGTGTGCGAGTGTATACCCCTTTTTCCCCCTAAGGTAAGTCTTTCCGCTCCCGGGATTGGAATGACTCCTTACCCTCTCCCTTAAAACCCACATCCTTTTGTCTTTCCCTCTCCTTCCCTCTTTCCTGATGAGGCAACAGTTTGTTGCGAAAGCTTGAATTTCATGTGCATGTTTGTGTTTGTTTGTGTGTCTATCGACCTGCCAGCACTTTCGTTCGGTAAGTTGCATCATCTGTGTTTTTAGATATACAATTAAATAATTTTATCAATAATTGATTGTTTTGTTATATTAAAAAACTTTCAAAGCTAAATCTATGAAAGCTAGTATTTCATTTCTCAGTTAGATGTAAAGAAATACATGTTAGAAGATGAAAGTTTCTGTGGAAACATCACCACAAGAATGCAAAAGCCATGATTTACAAAAACCTTGGACTCCACACTTTCACAAGAATCACTTTTTGGTCAGAAGTACATGTGGAAAAGATCATTATTCTGTGGCATTAATTAGGGTGGGAAGGTTAGAAGGTGTTCTAATTTGTGAATAACATAAAAATTTGACTAATTAAAAAAAATCTGTGCAGACCATAGTCTACCAAAGCAAAGCTGTATGTGCTACAATAGTACTAGAAGTAAAAATAAGTTCCTTATAGACTCTGCATCCCTGTCTGTATTCCAGAATGGAGTTTATATTCTGATGCTAAAGGTTATAACAGGTTACCTACTACCATGAGGCAGGAAATCGAAAATTCCACGTAGTCGAGAAAAAGGTAAAAGAATATCTCATTAACCACTTGTTTAGCCCACCAGAAAATTTTGACTCATGGATGTAAATTCTGGACGAGTTTAATGTTCATATTACAGAGATGTTTACTTTCCCAGTATATGGGTTGAGGCAGCTAAATCATGACACCTGAACTATCTCTAAAATGAATATTTTCTGACATACTCAAATAATTGTTACTGTTTATAGTGGCTGAATTATTATATCATTTTTTTTTTAATGCTACTATACATTGAATTTCATCTGGGCTTATTACAGAACAGGTCCACACTATACGACAGTTGATGTCCTTGGGAGATTGTCAGTGTTTTCTTGTAGACCTCTTTGTTTAATTCTTCCTCACAGATACAATTATTTGTTAAGGGTGATGAATGACCAATCCACTGATGTTGGTATGGTCTGTTAGAAGGTCTGTAATTATTTGTGCAGAATGGGTGGGACATACACCACATTGGGGCACATGGATTGACTTTTGTCCAATGGGATGTCTTCCCTAAACTGCAATAGTGTATCTGTTAGGTACTATAGATACTAGTGTCTGTGTACAGTTCCATCAATAAAACAGGAACCAATGAAACAGTTCTTGAAATGCCTGCACCACACATTGGAAGATCAAGATTTTCAATTAACCAGTAGTACATGTTGTTAAGATTGATTTGCCCACAGCTTGTAAACAGTATTCCATTTGAACACAAAACCACATCACTTTGCAGTTTTCATAGACACTATTTTCATTTTGAAAGATGCACATATGAAGCTGTTGTTGGAATAAAAATGGAAAGGACAAAATGTATTGTAATGTGTTATTCACATAACTTCTCTCAGTCATTGTGCATTTTCAACTGACCAGTAGTGCATACTGTTCAGCTTGATTTGCCTGTGGTTTGTAAACAACACTCCATTCACAAACAACATCAAACCTACATCAATCTGCTGTTTTCATTGACACCATTGTATGAAATACAATTAATTTTGGAAGACATCGATATGAAGCTGTTGATGAAAGAAAATGTGGGACAGACAACATATAATGGAATGCATTGTGTGCAGAACATTACTTTGGCTGATATCAATCACACCTTCAAACTGCCTCAAAGTGACACGAGGATTGTGTGTTCCCATTGTTGAAAAGTTAGTTGCAGTTCTCTCATCAGCTGCTGTTCCTTTTCATTGGATTATTTTATTTTCACTTTTTTTGGTTTCTACTTTGTTTAAAAAAATAAAAATAAAAAAGATTTTTGACATGATCAGGATACTTTTCAACATACAACCACACTATTGCTGCAACAATTTGGCAACATACGTCATAAGTGAAAATGATATGCATTTTTCAACTGTCATATACATTGTGGAAGTCTGAACAGCTTCACAAGCAAGCTGCCTGGTCATTTTCTACAGCATATGAGCACAAACTGATGGATTTCAAAAGCACATGTAAACAAATAAATTGTAGATGAGTTACATGTTAGCCTTCATTTAGTACAGGCCGAGTGGTACAATGCCTGACTACAGATTCTAAGGTCTTGGGCTCAGTCTCTCATTAGTACTAGGTTTTTTGTGTGTCACTTATCACTTCTATCACCTCTGGCAATGTTTGTTAATGTAAAAAAATGTCAAACTGCTCTGTAGTTCAGAGTCCACGTTAAACTATAGGTACCCCTACAACTGGCTGAGTAAAGCCAGAGGAGTGCAACAGCATACCAAATCTAGTAGGACCATGTCTAGTAAAACACAGTTGCATTAAAACCAACCTTCAAATTGATGATGCCTGTAACTGCTTTTATTTAGGGCAGACATTTGTGGGACAGTGGTTTGTAGTGCTTTTGTCTTGTTACCATTTGATCAACAGCTCC
This sequence comes from Schistocerca serialis cubense, assembly GCF_023864345.2. Classification (NCBI taxonomy): domain Eukaryota; kingdom Metazoa; phylum Arthropoda; class Insecta; order Orthoptera; family Acrididae; genus Schistocerca; species Schistocerca serialis. The sequence goes on along the minus strand of NC_064641.1, from coordinate 770,784,546 downwards.
ATATCTAATGTCGTTCAAGTCATCAAAGTCCTATTTCAGATACTATGGAAAATGTATATAGTTCCATTTAAATAAAGCAAAGTTTGTGTTATAATTCAGCAGCCAGAAAGGTTAAGAACTGTTGCATGTATCACAAAGTTTACCACTTTGGCTGCTGTGGCTTAGCAGAAACTACAACTCAATATCTTTACCAATTCCGGATGCATTTGGGATGGCCTTTATCAGCTGCCTCATCCTGTATAGACATCCGACAGTGATCTGTGTTAAGTTACAGAAATGCTTTATTTGAAGTCTTAGATAAATACAGTAAATGAATACTATAAGAGGAGGAGCAGTAGTTCATTTTCTCCTAATAAACATAAATAATCTGTTCACAATAAGTTGGTTCCTCCCATTCTAGAGTATGGGTGACTTGCCCATTTTTTAGCCTTTCCAACCTACCCCCCTTTCCTCAGAGGAAAGAAGCAATAGTTCCTAAAGCTAGGATAGTTTCTTGTACTTATACATGTGTCTGTTGGCAGTACACTTGGAGCTAGATACTGGCCAGCAATTCTGTCTTCTAATTTTATGATTTACACAGTGAAGTTGCCTTACAAAAGTAGGGCAGTGGATGTTTCTGCCCATCAGTGTATATTCTCACTCACTCCTCAAACTTGAAGGCTCTTCTTTATGGTGAGATTTACAGAATATGACGTATGAAATGATGAATGAACTACCTTGGATGTAGAGGTTGACTATTGTGCAAGATAATAAGATATTTCTTTCTACCACACTTACCATAGTTAGCAAAAATTAGTGCTCAAGACACTTCCATTTCATGAACATAGGATGTTTATAGTGATCAAAGGCAGAAACAGGGTAGAGTCTTCTGGAAAATCATGTGCACTGCTTGACAAAAAAATGGAGCACACAGATGGGGAGGAGGAAATGAAATAAAACTTCTTGAGGTGAGAGGGTATGTGATGTTATTTCAGTGATTACATAACTGAATAAAATTTACAAAGAATTGCAGTCTCTCTGGAATGGATGTCTATACTGACCCAGTTGAGAAAGTTGTCATAAATTCATGGTATCCTCTCTCGAGGCAAGCTGACACACAACTGTTGTAACTGGTCTTTCATCTGAGTACTTGCACTGGGGTGGAGTTGACATCAGAGTTGGTCCCAAATACGTTTTGTCAGGGATGGATCTGAGGATACTGCTGGCTATGGGAGTACCTCAACACCAAACAGACAGTTCCGAGAGACATGTGCCATGTGTGGACATACATTGCCCTGTTAACAAATGCACCACAGTACTGTCACATCACAGGTAAAACATGAGGACATGAGATGTGTGTGTTGTATCATTGTGCTGGCAGAGTTCCCTCAGTCACTGTCAGCTGTGACTTGAACTTGTACCTGATGACTCCTAATACCATGAAACTAGCAGTAACGCTGCTGTGCCTCTCCAAAATGGAGGTATGGGACCCCGTCCCAGGTTGCTGCCACATTCACCAATTATGGTCATCCAGGATAGTGCACAGCCACGATTCACTTCTGAACAAAATTCAACACCGTTCATTAGCTGTCCATGCTTCCTGGTCTTGACACCACTCAAAATGTAGTTGTTTGTGTAGAGGTGTTAATACTGGCCTACACATGGGACAGTAATTCCTTATGTCAGCTGCCACTAGACTCTGTCCAATGAGCAGTTTGACTTAGAATGTTGCAGGAAGTTCATTAACTGTTATCAGTTAGCAGGCACAAACATGAAGAGGTTACAATGTGTTCAGTGCACAGCATGGCGATCCTTTCTTGTGGCAGTCAGATGTAGTTGACAGGAACCTAGAAGATGAGTATGACTGGCTTCATGTTCCCATGCAGTCCAGTAATGGACAACTGTCACATCAAAAGGCCCCACAAATGTGAGTATAGTACAATCGGAGCAGCCAGCCAAATGGGAACCCACAATGAGGCCCCTTTCCAAAGTCTGCCAGGTGCTGATAATGCTGTCTACATGAGTACACTGCATCTCTGTGTGCTTCACAGTGATCTCTCAACAGCTAATGGTCTTCAGGTAACTTATATACTCTACTAGGCCTGGTAACAGCACTAAACACAATCAACACTAACACATTCTTGTGACAGTTCTACTTGTCACAGAGAATTGCAACACTAACCATTTACATATCTCCTGATGGCGTGCATGTATATGAAATTACACCGACATCCATCCATGCATTCTGAATGCTTCACTTTTTGTCAGGTAGTTTGATTGTCCAACAATGAGCCTGTGGTCACTGAAATAAAGTTTCAGTTATAGCAGGAGGGACAACAACCTTTCAAGAATAACTTTTACTATGGTTTTATAATGGCAGGTGAACTGAACCACAGAAGCAAAGTAACTAGAATTTAGGATATAATCAGAAACAGTATTCCAGTTGATCTGAAAGCAGCAGGAATCAGAGTGCATTACATCGTTAACTATGTGGTAATAATTAGCCAGCTGGCTTTTCCAGCATTGCCTAGAAATTGTTTGACGCAGTGCCACACTGAAGACTGAAGTCCAGGCATTTAGAATAGGTTCCCAGATACTTGAGTAGCTCATGGACTTCTTAAATAATAGAACCCAGTGCACTGTTTGGGATGCTGGGTGTTCGTCTTAGACAAGAGTGTCATCAGGAATGCCCCAGGGAAATGCAATAGCACCACTCTTGTTCTTTATATACATGAACAATCTGACAGATAGGGCGAGCATCATCTTTGATGATGCTGTACTGTATAGGAAAGTATCATTGTTGAGTGACTATAGTATAATACATGATGATTCAGAGAGAATTTCTATCTGTTGTGATGAATAGTGCCTTTCTCTAAATGTAGAAAAAGGTAAATTAATGCACATGAATACGAGAAATAATCTTGTAATGTTCAAATACAGCTGCTTGACACAGTCATACCTATGAAATATTTATGTGTAAAAGGAAAATTGTCAAATTTGATTTATTGGGAGATTTCTAGGAAAGTATAGCTGATCTATAAAGGAAACTGGATGTAAAACACTAGTGTAACCCATTCTTGAGTGCCACTTGAGTGTTTGAGACCCCCAACAGGTTAGATTGAAGGAAGATGTTGGAAGAATTCAGAGGCATGCTGCTAGATTTGTTACCGGGAGGTTTGATCAACATACAAATATTACAGCGATGCTTCACGATGTCAAGTGGGACTTCCATGAGGCCAGACAATGTTCTTTTTAATGATTTTTCCTTTGTGGGGGACCACAGTCATGTAGAACCTTTTGAAAGAAGTTTGCACCATTTGACTGTAAATTACTATTCATTTACTTCACACAGTCATGATTTCAGATTTATAGCCATTGTCAAGTGCATGTTTAAATGCCACAATTTATGTCTGAGCTAAGTAAGTGACACATCATAATCAAAAAAACAAATTTCTGGTCTTATAAACCAATTGTCACGTCCTATCTGATGGACGTGTCATTGTCAAAAAACCAATTTTCATGTCCTGTAATATGACATTTGGTTTATAAGACCAGAAATATGTTTTTTCAACAATGACATATCACTTAGACATTCCAGATATGTTGTAACATTTCAACATGCACTTGATAATGGTTATAATGCCAAAACCACGATTGTGTGAAATAAATTAATAGTAATTTAAAGCCAAATGGCGGAGATTTCTTTAAAAAATAATACACAATAAAATAGAATTTTAAAAAACTCTTTTTTTTTTAACACTAGGGGGAAGATTTAAGGAAACGATATTTACAGCTACTGCAGAACAATTCTACTGCTACCATTGTACATTCAGCATAACGACCATGAAGACAAGATAAGGGAAATAAGGGCTCTTATAGAGGCATATAGAGTGTTAGTTTTTCTTCACTGCATTTTTGAGTGGAATGTGGAAGGCAATGGCCAGTAGTAGTATGAAGGATCCTCTGACATGTAATTGTACAGTAGCTTGCTAAGTATATATGTAGATGTAGATGTTATGTCTAGTGCTGCGAAAAATGTGTGCAAGAGGAATTCACAGCCAGTCAAATATCAAACACAGTCTAGAGCAAAATAGTGCACACCATTCTATAAACAGTATTAAAGTGCAACTGCGCCAGCATTGTTTGAGTGACTTGTTTGCATTCAAGTAATATAAATATATTAAATCATCACAGCTTTTCAGTGTATGATACTACTGGTTGAATAACAAATAAAATTTTTCATTTTTTGTGGCCACTGTATTGGTAGCTGCTAGAAAAACAGTTTAGTAATTCTGATACTTTGCATAAAATTGTTCAAATACATTTTTTATGAGGTATATCTTGTCTTATTCTATTGAAATATTATGATATGCTTCTTCCTTGCTTACAATGGGGATCTGATGTCTGCATGTGTATTTTACAAGAATTTTCACTTTTTCTGCTGATGTTATAAATAAAAAAAAGGCAGCGAACAAGAGTCAAGGATAAAATTCATGGGAAATGTGCAGATTGGTGAAACATCTCTTTGTAACAAAGACACAAAAGATAAAATTCCTCTGCTGAGAAGTTTTAAGTGAACTGGTTGCAGCAAGTATAGTAACTAAAACACAGCTATTATTCCAATTTTCATGGGATATTTTGAAATGTGTTTCCCAAAAAAGCTGTCAAAAATCAGGTCACATGGTAATACAAAGCCAAGTTCTTGGATCACAGCAGGCATCAAAACTTCCTGTGAAACTCTAAAGAGACTAATTTCCAAAATGAAAACATCCACAGACCCACAATTCATAGAATATGTCAGGAATTACTAGAGGGTATATAGAAAAGTAATTGCTAAAGCAAAATTCATGAGAAATGATAGTTTTATAAGACAGTCTGAAAACAAATCAAAAGCCATATGGGGTATTGTGAAGACTGAAATGGGAAAGAGTTGTGAAAACCAGGACATTAGCCTCAAAAATTTAAAAAATGTCAATATTAATAAACAAGATTTGCCAAATTATATTAACAATTATTTCATAAATGCAACAACTTCATTAAGCTTAAAATTTACAAATGAAGAAAAACCTGAATATCCAAAAACAGCTTGTAGGATGAGGGTAGAGCCAACAAATGAGGGTGAAGTGTTGAAAGTGATACAAAGCTTGAAACCCAAAATGTTGGCTGGCATAGATGAGGTGCCTGTGTCAATCATAACAAGGACAGCACCACAAATCGCAAAGCCCTTTGCACACATAGCCAATTTATCATTCAGTGAAGGAGCTTTTCCAGAACGGCTGAAAATTTCAAAAGTGAAGCCATTATTTAAAAACGGCGACAAGTATAAGATAGAAAACTATCGCCCAATATCTCTCCTCCCAGCATTTTCAAAAATATTAGAAAAACTGATGAAGCACCAAATCAACACATATCTAAACGACCATAATTTACTTAACAGAAATCAGCATGGCTTCCAAGCACGTAAAAATACCGAAACAGCAGTAATGTGCTACACTGAACAAATAATCAAAAATCTGGAAAAAGATTATAGTGTAGTAGGAGTAAATTTAGACCTCTCCAAAGCTTTTGACACGGTGAACTAGGACATTCTCTTAGAAAAATTGGAATCGTTGGGTATACATGGGATAGGAAAAAAATGGTTTGAATCATACCTAAAAAACAGAACACAGGTTGTAGGACTGGCATCAACTTACTCCAACCACAAAATAAATTCAGTATCAGAGGCAAAAAATGTAGAAATAGGAGTACCACAAGGCAGCATCTTAGGGCCCATATTGTTTCTTGTCTATATAAATGATTTTCACACCTCAGATGATGCAGCCAAAGCAATAATATTTGCAGATGATACCAGTGTGATAATAAGTGCACCAAAGCAGTTGCTACCAACAACTGCTGATAAAGTACTAAATAACATCCACTCTTGGCTCAATGCAAACAGGTTGACATTGAATGTAAATAAAACAAATTATATGCAGTTTGGGAAAAGATGTCAAAATGTAAATCTTGATCTGGTGTGGGGTGACAAAGCCTTAGACAGAGTGACATCCACAAAATTGCTGGGGATTCATGTGGATGAAAACTTAAATTTTAATGACCACATAATAAAACTTGCACAGAAACTTAATTCAGCCTGTTTTGCTCTCAGAATTATTGCAAATGTTTGTACCTCAGAGGGTGCCAGAATGGCATATTTTGGCTATTTTCAATCTCTTGCCACATACGGAATAATATTTTGGGGTTCCACAACAGGGCGCCTAAAACAAATTTTTTTGTTGCAGAAGAGGGCCATCCGAATAATAACTCACAGTCATCCACAGACACACTGCAAACCCATATTCAAAAAGCTTAGAATACTTACTATACCATCATTATACATATACAAATGTGTATTGTATGTCAGGACTCACATTGCAGATTTTCAGACAAATGCCGACTTTCATAACTACAATACCCGTAATAGCGCAGCACTCCATACTCAGCGAACAAAAAGAACGAATACACAAAGGCATGTGAGCCATATCGGTGCAAAACTGTACAACGCACTGCCAGTCAACATCAGGAAGTTAGAAGATGATGACAAATTTAAAACAGAATTTAAAAAATTTCTAGTAGAACAATGTTTTTATTGTGTAAATGACTATGTAGCTCAATAAATATTTTCTGATGATATTTATAAAGGCAAAATGGAAAATACTCAATATGTAGGCCCTACCTAATCATTCATTACCTAATCATTCATTACATTACATACCTAAAGGACAGCTGTTGTGTGATGTAAATATCTACTTAAGCAGTGTGGTTATTGCCGTTTAGGGAGGACAAAACTAAAGCCTTATGAAAAACAGACTATGCATTTAAAATAAGAAGCAGGGATGTATATAGGCTATATTACTTACATTGTATTATTATTAACCTCACTGTATTATTTTGTTTTGTACTTTTTTACGTTTATATTGTTTGTGTCCATTTCTTTGAAATGGCCTGACAACATCCATACAATATTTATTGTCAACGGATGGATAAATAAAATAAATAAATAAATAAATAAATATGAATAAAGTATTCATATTGACCAGTGTGCTCTATGTACTGACCTGTCATGATTCTGCACTGCCTATTGTAGGCTAAATACTAGAAGCAATAAATAGAAAAAATGTCTTAGCAGACTGGAAGTAAATTTTATTTAATATTTTCAAAAAATTCTGTGATCTTAAATAAAGAATTACAAAAGCCACACAAGAATTTAACTACAGAAATTTCTCTCAGACACCATGTGTTTGATTCTGTTACTAATAGAAGTCTTGGATTGTGACACAAAATAAAACTGCAAACTTCATAGTATTATCTGTGAACTTTACAAATCCTTGAATATTTCAGATGAATCTGTCAAATGTAAATAGTTTCTCTGGAGTTTTATTCTTGTGTTGTATATCTGAAAAAAGAGAGTTTTATTAGATATTACTTTTTTATTTAGAATTCTCTAGATGAGAGAAGGAAGTGTTATTTTATTACAAGTACCTTTAGTTTTGAAGAATTATATCAGTTCCAATTTTCATCAATTAGAAGAATAATTTTGGTGCTGTATTTGCACAAAACATCAGGATATTATAATTGATTACACTATCCCACATCTGAATAGTGTATGTGAGTCTTTGCACAAATTTTCCACAATAGAATATAAGAGTTTTACTTTCCTATGATTAAATTTAGTTTTTCATCAATAAGGTTGCCACTATTGACAAATTTATCAAGTTTGGTGTAGCATCTACTTTTACACACTATGTTGATTCCAACATTTGAATCATCTGCCCTCTGCAGTCTTCCCAATCTTTCTTTAGTAATATTTAGTTGATACAGAAGTTCCAAGCATTTTTCTGTAAGTTTAATAGACACAACAAATGCACATGAGAGAGACTTTAGTCATCAGTAATATGATCTCCTTCATTATTTACAACAGCCTATCAATGCTGGGGTAACTTTTCAATTTGACAACTGTATAAATCAGGTGGTTTTGAGGCAAAGAATTCATTGAGCCATGTTCAGAGTGCATTTGCATCCTTAAAGATTGTTTGATAGAGAGCAAAAAAGGTGAAAAACAGAGGATACACAGTCAAGTGAATAAGGAGGGTGCAGAATGACTTCCCAACCCAATGTCTGTATAGTGTCTTTTGTCAGTCTAGCAGAACGGAGTGGGATCACTTCAAGCAGTCCTCCTGGTCATTGTTCTAGGATTGTGTCCACAAGACATCACAATTGTTGACAATAAATGTCAGCAGTAATGGTTATACCTCACGGAAGCAGTTTTTAATACACCACATCACTCTTTCACCAAATGCTGTACATTATCTTTTATGGACACATGCATGTCTTTGTTGCTGCTGTGTATGGGCTCAGCCATCACTTTCTTTACCTTACATTAATGTAAAGTAACTGTTTCTCATCACCAGGATAGGAATGTCCAGTGTTGTTCATGAGCCAATTGCTGATGAGCAAGCAGAGATGGACATATGGTTACCTGCTGATTTTTGTAATTTTGGCTTAGAGCTTGCAGTATCCACACACCCAATTTTTGAACCTTCTCCACTGTATCCAAAAGTGGCACGATGGTGGAATGATCATTGTTCATCATATTTGCCAGTACTCGAACACACTGATGTGGATCATTATGGATTAATGTGTTTAAATGATCTTCATCAAACCCCAAAGGTCTTCCTAAATTTGGATAGTCGTTTATGTTGAAATGGGAATATCAGTTTCTTGCCTTGCTCTGTTCAGTGGAATTATGCCCATACATGGTGCAAATGTTTCTGGCTGCCTCTGCTGCTGTAAACAACAGCAACAGTGAACTACAAATAAAAAAATGAGAATTGATAAATGAACCCATAGCAATCAGAATAGCAACATGCATAGAAAAAATGCTTCAAATTTATGCACCAACCTAATACATTAACATACATTTTTTTAAGAACTTGAACATATAACAGCTCGAGAAATTCTCATGCCCACTCTCCATCAACTGGAATTCAGCATGAGCTATAAATCGGGCAAAATTATTTCATTCATTGTGTTTCACAGATAGCATTATGAAAAAAAACTTTCAGTGATGTGAAACACGACATACCACATGTTAACAGAGAGAGGAAGCTGACGGATACTTTCTGTATGCCATATTAATAATGATGTCATCACAGATTGTATTTGTACTCACACTCTCTGCAGATTAACTTAAATTAGCATAGATGCTGCTACTTTCACAGTTACTGTTTATTTACAGTTACTTGTGCAATATGAGGTCATTTCTATATATTTACGTGTTGGCAACTCAAAATAATGTTTTGTGCTGTTTATTTACAGTTGCTCGTGCAATATGAGGTCATTTCTATATATTTACATGTTGGCAACTCAGAACAATGTTTTATGAATGCAGTACCATCTATTGGTTGTTTACAGAGGCCACTGGTTTGGTCCAGCAGTAGTTTGACTGTGAATGAAAGCAAAAAACTAATAGATTCAGAAAAACATTTATCCTGCTAGTTGCGAAAAGGATCATATAATTCAATTTTTGTGTGTGAAGGGCTCTACAACTACTCAGATTCATCAAGAGTTGTGTCCTATTTGTGGACCTACAGTAATGAGGGAAGGAAGTGTTAAGGCAATGGCTTCAGGACCTTTTTAAGTAATCATACAAACATTTATGATGAAGAGCAGAGTGACATGCCCAGTACCCAGGCTGATGAAACTGCTATGTCAGGGCTCATAGCTCTCCAGCACAATAGCACTGCACCACAGGTGGCAGGTGGCCTATGCCAAAAATCACAAGGTTACATTGCCGAACACCACCACTGCAGTTCTGAGCAGGCACCTCACTGATGAGCGGCAGCAGCATCACTTCATGAGAGCACAGTGAGTACAGACCTTCTCATCTCTGCAGGATCATATGCTCAAAAATAGGTCTCACAGTATCCTGGTGCCTCAACAGTATTTAGGTCGGTGAACGGGTATGGCTAGTCAGTTCCCCATGGATGAGCTCCCAGGGATTTATGCCAACTACTGCTGCAGTCCTCAGTCAGAATCTCTCATGGAATCCTCCTGCAACCTGTCCTCTGATGCCAGTCTCCCAGAGTGGGATCTTTGCCTCCAACACTACATGGTGCCATCAGAAGTTGTCCTCAAGCTATGCTGATAGCTGGACCTTAGGGTTCAAAATGGCTCGGAGCACTATGGGACTCAACTGCTATGGTCATAAGTCCCCTAGAACTTAGGACTACTTAAACCTAACTAACCTAAGGACATCACACACATCCATGCCTGAGGCAGGATTCGAACCTGCGACCGTAGCGGTCGTGCGGTTCCAGACTATAGCGCCTTTAACCTCTCGGCCATTCCGGCCGGCGGACCTTAGGGCTTTCGTATTTTGGCCCGAATGCATGTTTGTGTAATTACATACAATCAGTTCCTCAAGAACCAGTACTCAACTCTATCATCATCATCATCATCATCAGTGTTCTGTTTAAAGGCAGGTTTTCACATGGTAGTTCTCCAGGCTGTCTGGTCTTCTGCCATCCTCTTCAGGTCTGCATAATTTCCCCTTCCCTTTATGTTGTATGTCATCTTGTATCTCCTTCTTCCTCTCAGTCTTCTCCCACAAACCAATCCTTCCAAAGCATCTACTAGCAAGCACTCCCTTCTCAATGACTGTCCCAACCAGTTCTCTTTACTTTCTCTTACAACCGTGAGCAGACATCTCTCGCCAACCCTTTCCAATACTCTTTCATTACTCACTCTTTCCATCCAGCTTATTCTCTCCATTCTCCTCCACATCCACATCTCAAATAAAGGACTAAGGAAAAGGCTTGGCAAATGTTTGTCTGGAGTGTAGCACTATATGGGGCAGAAACGTGGGCACTGAGATGAGAGGATGAAAAAAGGTTAGAAAACCTTTTTTCATCCTCTCATCTCAGTGCCCACGTTTCTGCCCCATATAGTGCCACACTCCAGACAAACATTTGCCAAGCCTTTTCCTTAGTCCTTTATCTAATTTGCCACATAAGAGTTAGTAGTGATCTCTGTCTTGCATATTGCCCTGCCTTCCACCTTAAAGCTCTCAGGTTTTCAAATCTCGTCCGGTGCAGTCCCCAACAATCAGTCTTTCCTTCTCATCCTGGCTCCGAAAGCTTGTAAAAGTTAAACCTTGTTGTGTGTGTTTCTCCTGTGCCAGTCTCCTCTTTCTGTTCAAGTTTTCACCTCCTGGTGACATCTCAAGTCTTCAGTTATTGTGCTTCTGAGATATTTAAATTCACTTACTTGGCTAATGGCAGATTGTCTTACTTTAATATTGGACAGTCTGCGTCTTGTACTGATGACCATACTCTTTGTTTTTGCTGTGTTTATTTGCATCGCATATTCCACACAAGCTTCGTTCAGATCTTTGAGCATATTATTCACGGTCCGCTCACTTTCTGCCACTAATACCATGTCATCAGCAAATCTTATAAATTCTATTCTCTTTCCACCAAAACATATTCCTCTTTTCCCGTATAAGCTTTTCACAATAATCTCTTCTAGGTATATATTAAATAACAGTGGGGAAAGGCAACAACCTCATCTAACACCTCATCTAATGCTGGTTCCTTCTGACATTTCATTTCCAATCCTTATCCTTACTTTCTGGTGTAAATATAGATTCCATATCAGTTGTCTCTCTTTCCAATCCACTCCTTTCCTCTTCAAGATATCCATCAGCTTGTTCCACTGAACTCTGTCAAAAGCCTTTTCTAAATCTATAAAAACAGCAAAGATTTCTCTACCCTTTTCCATATATCTTTCCCCTATAGCTCTTAGCAGGCCAATAGTCTCTCTTGTTCCTTTTTCTCTTCTAAATCCGAACTGCTCCTCTGCAATCCCTCTATCCAGCTTGCCATACAACCTTCTATTCAACACTCTCAGCAAGACTTAAGCTGCATGAGAAATTAGACTGATGGTCCGGTGCTCTTCACATTTTTTAGTGTTTCTCTTTTTCTCTATTGGTATCATAACTGTTGCAGCGAAGTCCTCAGGCCATTCCCCTTTGTCACATATCTCGTTACAGAGGTAGACTATTTCTTTTCTTGCCTTGTTTCCCAGACTCTTCAACAGTTCTGTTGGCAAATCATCTATTCCATGTGCCTTCCTATTCTTCATCTCCTTCAGCACCTTTTCTACTTCTGCTTCCAAGATGGTAAATCCCTTTCCATCTTCCGGCACATATTGCTCCTCTTCAGCCTTAATTTCGCTTTGCATTTCATCCCCCTTATACAGACATTCAATATATTCTTGCCATCTTTTCAAAACCTCCTGTGGTTCTTCTATTTCCATGTTATTCCTCCTTCTTTTACATTCAAAAAATATCTCACTAGCCAGTCTATACATCATTTCATACTTTCCCTCTCTCTCCATTTTCTCTGTTTCGTCGCATTTCTGTTTCATCCATTTTTCTCTTGCTTCTTCAGTGTCTCTTCTTAATTCATTATTCAGTTTCCTGTACCTCTTTTTGCCTTCTTCAGTTTCTAAACTTTTCCACTTTCTGCACTCTTCCATCTTTTTCAACATGTTTTCTGTTATCCATTCTTTCCTGGTGCTTTGGGATACTCTAATTCCTAGTATTTCTTTGGCAGAGTCCATGAGTCCTTCCCTCATTTTTATCCACTTGTCATTAACACTTTCATCAACACTACCTCTTTGCCATTTTTTCATATGCCCTTCCTACCTCTTTGAGTCTTTCTATGTTTAGTCTTTCCTTTGCTTTACCTCTCCAGACTTTTTTCAACTTCATTTGTATTTCTCCCATCACTACGTTGTGGTCTGAATTTATATCCACTCCTGGATAAGCTTTAGTATTCTTCAAACAGTTCCTAAACCATTTTTGTATCAGGATGTAGTCCAGCTGATATCTTTCCCCGTTCAAATTTGATATCCATGTGTAACGTCTCCTTTTGTGGTGTTCAAATAATGTTACCCACTGCTAATGAATATTCTCTACAGAAACTAATTAGTCATTCACCTCTCTCATTTCTTATTCCTAATCCAAATTTTCCTACTGTATCTTCATCTCTTCCTTCACCCACCACTGCATTCCAGTCCCCCATGATGATAATGTAGGCATTTCTATTTTCTTTCTCGATGAGTTCTCGTATTTTCTCATAATATTCTTCCACTTCCTCCTGGCTGGTTGAACTACCTTTCAGTCGTATCATCATCAGTCTTCCATCAATATATTGTACCTTCATTACCTTATTTTTCAGCTTTTGCCCTATCAATATTCCTACTCCGTTTTCACCACTCTTGATTTCCCCTGAGTAAAAGAGTTTATAATCTCCACTTTCTATCTCCCCATTCTCTCCCCATCTCATTTCACACAAACTGAGGGCATCTAATCTGTTCCTATTCATCTTCTGTTTTGCATTCTCTAGCTTTCTTGCTTGCAGAAGTGTCCTCACATTCCATGTTCCAATCCGGATCCTTCCTCCCTTCATTGTCCCTTTCTTCCTTTCAAATATGTCTACTCTCAATGTGTTCCCCTCCTGGAGATCTGAATGAGGGGAAGTTTTAACTCCAGAACCTTTCACATAGAGAGACATATCATGTACTGCTTGGGAATGTAATGTGGTAGTTTCCCATTACTTTCCACATAGGCAGTAGGATGCCCAGCCTAAAGTCAGCTGCTCACCACGAGTCAGATGCTGTCTGTAGCTGCCCCTCTGGGGTTCAGTCGCTACTTGTACTCTTTTTGTACCCAAAGAGAAAAGGTGCCTCTTCTACCAGCTCCGCCATACTGAAGCCCATCTTCTCCGCCTTCTCTGCCATTGAGGTCTTCACCATACCCCTGGCAAGGGGCCCTCACGAGGTACTATCGCCCAGGCCAGGTGAACCAAAGTTTTTAACAAGGTGTTACTCCTCCCCCTCCTCCTTTCTCAACTGGGCTTGGGACTGATTAAAACTACTTGACAGTTGACATCAGTTTCTTGTTCCTACAGTGTTGGCACATTGGCTGCCAGCTACTGTTCTGTTATGGATGACACACAAATATGGCAGATCACTTTACAAATGCTGTTAATGAGTACTGCGGAGCAGTGTTAGAAGTGTCCACCATGAGGTATGCCAGAAATGACAGATGTCCTGTCAACAGCTGATTTGAAGTGACCAATGCCTAAATTGTGGCAGACAATGCATTTTGTATAGTTGAATTTAAACTCATGTCCTAAAGTAAGCACAATTTCATGATGTGCAATGTATCTGAGAAAGCAGCACTCAAAAATCTGTGGTAGAACTAAAATCATGATTGCTTTATTCGCTGCTAACTTCCATGAGCAAACATCAAGGTGGAATAAAGTTCTGTGCTAAAAGCAAACTATAGATTCTCTTTATCATTGGTTAGCTGAAATCATCCACATGCCGACTACACTAGCTGCTGTGTTACCAACTGACAAGCAATCCTCATTGGATCTTGGTTGCAGATTATAGGCAACAGAGGCTGATTCCAAATGAAAAATGAATGATAGAAAGAAAAATAAGAGCAAATAAAAAAGTCAGTACAATGATAAAAATGTTGTTTCATGGTATTAAAGATAAAAATTACATTTAAATGTTACTTGAACGAAAATAATAATCAAACTCTTTTTTATTAGATTTAGCAAAACAAAATTCACTACATCATGACCTTCAACATGTCAGCTTTGTACGCTAATCACTGCACTATGGCATAACACTGGTTAAAATTGTTATAAATGTAACTGTAGCGACCCAGTCACAGTGATGAATTACAGCCTTAAGAAATCTGGCTTCACGACATGTTGTGCAAAGCTTACCTAATGTAAGCTGATCCCTGTGATAATGACAACTGTATATGTGATTCTGGATTGCATCTTGTGCAGAAGTATCCAGTAGTGCTTGGTTACTGCTGTTTTTCTCAGGGTACCACTATGACATCCATTATTGGTCTACAGCAAAAAATGCCAATGCCGACATCCTATCACATCTCCCAGTAGGACAAGACTCCTAGTTTGATGTGGCTCGTGAAGTCTGCTTTCATACTGACGCAGAAATCAAGGCACCAGTGGCCAAATTACCCACTGATGCCGCAGCCATCACCTGCTGGTTGCTGGAGGATTTGGTTCTCTGAAAAGTTATGTGATTGGTGAATAATGATTGGGCAGCAGATCACAACACTCATGAACATCCAGACAATCAGGCCTGTTGGTACCACCAACATAAGTTGTCCACTCTCCGTGGTTTCCTGTTGCTCCAAGGAGATAACAGTCACACCAGAGTGGTCATTCCATAAACACTCAAATGTCACATCTTGACGTTACTTTATGAAGGTCATTGATGTATAGTCCCCATAATAAAGCTGATCTGCCAACATGTCTTCTGGTAGGGCATTGACAAAGATGTAGAATGCTTGGATGCTGTGTGCACGGTATGTCAAAGAGTGTCAGTATTTTCCTTGGCCTGATATAACATTCCCATAGTCTCATTTAGATTTCACAGGGTCATTTCTGAGCTACTCTTGGTTGATTGTCGCAGATGCTGGCTGCAGTTTTCCATAGGTCTCGCAGATGCACTCAATGTCATTAACAAAAATCATTCATGCCTTATCTCACATCTTCTTAACTGAAGGTGTCTCCCAGAAACCATCATAGCAGATAATGGTCCTCAGTTCATGTCAGCAGAATTTCACAGCCCTTACATGGATAATGGCTTAAGTTTGCTTCCAGTCAATTGGTAGAGAGGTCTGTCCACGCTCTTTTAAAACTCAACTGGCAAAATTACCCTAATATCATGGTCTCAATAGAGCACTCAGTTTATTTCTTGTCTCCTGCCACTCCTCTCCACAGGATGGGTCCAGTCCAGCTGAAAAATTCAATAGTCAGTGAAATTGATCTAACACTTGTCTATCATCCATTGCACCACTCTCCCGCCCCCACCTCCCCCCACCAAAGATTTGTGCCATTGCCACTATACTCTTTAGGATGCTATCTGAACACTAGTTTTTCCCAGGGGTCACTGACAGTGGGTACCAGCTCACATCACACAGGTTTCAGGCAGCGCAGTGATCAAAGTCCAACTGCTTGATGGCTTCAGCTGCAAAAAAGCATATCAACCAGATGCGCCCTTGCAGGGCATTAGCGGCCCAGGCCAATTTTCTGTTGCAGAATGTCCTCCCAATGCCCAGAAGCATTGGATCTTGACCATTGACTTCCTCAGCCACAGGACCCACAGGTCACAGAGCCCAGGGATTACCAGCTGTCCTGCAGTGCAGGTGCCCAGTCTGATGGGTGTTGACAGCAGTATTTCAGATTCTCTGCTTCCCCAGCACTGGCAGTGTGACCATCACCTTCTGGGATGTGGAGAACAATGCTATGTTGGGGTCACAGCCCTTGAACATAACAGTGCAGCACCACGGCTGGCCTATGCCAAAAGTCTCAGAGGCTACAACGGTGAACACCACAACTGCAGTTCCATGCACGTGCCTCACCAAGAGAGGGCAGCAGCATTGCTCCAAGAGGAGATAGTCAGCACAGACCTACTCACTTCTAAAGGATCACATGCTTGAAAATAGATCTCACCATATCCTGATGCCTGAACAGTATTTAGGCAGGTGCATGGCTACAGCTAATCAGTTCTACAAGGGCAAGCTCTCCGGGTCTTGCATCACCGACTGCAATGGTTTCTCAACCAGGAGCTCTGCTGAAATCCTCCCATGACCTATCATGCAAAGCCATGTTTGCCTCCGATGCTACGTGGAGCATAATATGATGTCAAATTGTACCCAGAAAGTATTCTTTCAAAATTTCAGCAGTAAACCTCTCTATGATGCACAATGCCTCTCTTGTAGTGTCTGTCACTGGAGTTTGTTGAGCATCTCATTTACTCTCACGTATTGAATAAATGATCCTGTGATGAAATGTGCCATTCTTAATTGGATCTTCTATATTTATTTTATCAGTCCTACCTGGTAAGGATAGCCGACTGATGAACAATACTGAAGAATTGCTAAGCAAAGCGCCTTGCCTTGTAAGCCACTTTTTTTATGGATGAGTTACATTTCCTTAAGATTCTTCCTATGAATCTCACTCTGAAATCTGCTTTTCATACTATTTGTTTTATGGGGTCATTCCACTTAAGGTTGGTCAGGTTAGTTACTCCTAGATATTTTACAGTAAACACTGTTTCCAGAAATAGGCCATTAATAGTGTAATTGTACAGTTGTGGATGTCTTTACCTGTGTGTGCATAATATGTTACATTTATTTACATTCAGGATCAACAGCCAGAGATGGTACCATTTATAAGTCTTCTGCAGATCATTCTGCAAATCATGACTGTCTTCCAGCATTGCTAATTTCTTATAGACAACTGCAGCATCTCCAAACAGTCCTAAACAGCTTCTGACCCTTTGTACTACATCATTTATATATACTGTAAACAGTAACGGTTGTATCACACTTCTTTGGGATGCTCTGGAAATTACATTTATATCCATAGATTTTGTTGTTTTAAGAGTAACATCCTGAGTTCTGTTTGCTAGGAACCCCTGAATCTAGTCACAAGTCTGGTTCGATACTTGGTAAGCTCATATTTTGGCATATTGAGCGTATTTTCAATATTATTCATGTGTGCTCCACATCTTTGTCCTCAGCACTGAATATTGGTTGACTACTGAGATATTCTGCAGTTTGTGTTCTGTCACTCTTGCTAAGCAAACATATTTTCCTACTGTTCTTAACATTCCTTGGTTTTCAATCTGCCTGTGTAATGTAAATAATCTATGTAAGTAATCATATTAGTTCTCAACTTTCAAAACAAATCAACTGAAGTATGCTTGAGCACATCTGAAAACCAATGATCTGCTTGAATTTTATTTTTCTTTCTTTTTTGATCTCAATTGGCAGTTCAAAACTGCTATTTGTGTAGGCATTGCCAGACTGGATTTCTTACTCTGATCTCAGTACTTTTTCCTTTGATGTCACCATTAAAACCTAATAACATCATCAAGTAACCACAACACAAAAGTAAAACTTATGAGCAGCACCATACTTGACAATAAAGTTTATCAGTTACCCATTGTTGTGACTTCCCTTGATGTGGCAGCAGAGTGGGACATGCCAACAGTGTTGTGTTCAACAACAACACTGGACACAATGTCATCTTTCTGGATAAGACTTGGTTTTGTCTACAGCATCATGATGGATGTATTAATGTGTGAAGGCTCCAAGGGGAATGAATGTTGCCATCATTGTCATATGGGACCAGCATCTGATGTGATGGTATGGGGTGAAATTGTGTATAGAATGCTGTCACCTGTGGTTAACATAGCTAGTAGCATGGAGAGTAGCCATCAAATTTCTGAACTGTTCATACTGGTGGCCATGCCCTGCCATTGACGTCCCCATTTTGTTATCTTTCAACAAGATAATGCAAGACTTCATGTTGCTCAAGCTGTCCTGATCTATGTCAATACAGAATGCATCAAACTGTTGCTTGGGCTAACATGTTCTCTGGGTCGTTCACCCACTGAAAACGCCTGGTCATTGGCTGCCAAAAAACACATTCTGCCATTAGTCAGTCACCTATGATTGATGAACTCTGGCATGGACTTGAAGCAACCCTTATCTAACGCACAAGTTCATTTTGACTCAGTGTCCATCCAGTTCAGAGCCATTGTTGCTATCAGAGGTGGTAGCCCTGTTTACTACATTTTGCTCCTGGTATACCCTCAAATCATGCACACACTTAATCATAGATTCATTATAGGATACAGTACACACACAACAATTAAAAATTCATTATTTACTATCCTTCCTGGTGTTACAGCTCTAATAGCAAGCTGTGTACATTGAGACTGGATCAACCAATGTCTTTTTAAAATGTCCCATTAGAACATCTGTCTGCAGTTAGTAGACTATTGTAATCTTGTGGACAATACTGCAACATGGAATTACTTCTGACCTCAGTTTTGGCTGAAACACTTTCTTGTGATCACATAATTACACTTAGTGCTCCACATTTAAAAATTACATCTCAAACCAGAAATATGGCAATTTCTGCACCCTTCGCAGTTGGTGTAGCCTTGGTGACAGCATAATAAGTGAAGGAAACAGTGGATACTGCTACCCATTTATTATAATTTGTCAACTCGGGAAAATTCCTCAAGAGGTCAGTTCCAATCTAGTGCAATGGAGGAACTTCAGGAGGAATTAGTTCCAGATGTCCTGGGAGTAAGTGAGACACATGCTTCTTTCACTACAGTTCCCTACAATGGCTAATACATTTTTTATCTGACAGATCAGTAGAGATCTGAACTATGATACCTGCTCCTAAATCTGTCAGTGGTCTTTGCAAATCTGTGATGACCTGCTGTTGGAGCAATGTGAAAATACTTCAGTATCTTTGGCTACACATCAGCTGGAATGAAGAGCAACCAATCAGCATTCTTGTGTTTGCAGGGATTTTTGTACATTAATGCAATATCGTATTTTGAAACTTCAGTGCCCATCTAGCCAATCTTCCTGATAGATTCTTCTGACACATCAGGCAACACAAAAAATGACAGCATATCATTACACTGAATGGTCTGCCATATAAGTAAGATCAGAATTTACTAATTGCTCATACTAGTGCAACACACACCTTTTTAAGTTCTAGAGTAATACTTGTTGAACTCAGAAGGTACTCTAGAGGAATAAATCATTATTCTTTCAGCACCTTCCTGGATTTGCACTAGAACTGCACTTATTACATGACCACTAGCATCAGTGTGTACTTCATTCTCAGCATTATCATCAAAAAATCCCAGGTTACAGAGACATCTTTCTTGCTTTTCACCCCCCAAAAAAATTTGGCATATCCCTGTCACGGTTCTTATTATAGCTGTTCCTCGTAACTGAACTCCTTTCTGAAGTAGGCACACACTGTAAGGAAGATATTACAAATGTTCTGAGGAGTTGGAAAATTTGTTCTGCCTTGTACTATTCCTGGATCAGGATGGATCCATTTCTGATAATTACAGGCAAAATTTAATGTCTTGAGCAATGAAGAAACACTTTCTTGGATTCATCATGAACATACTGCAGCACAGTTGTCAAGTGGCTTAAAAATATTCAAATGTCTTTTAAAATGCAACTATGCCAGCCAGGTAGCAAAGACACATCATCCATTTATGACGTCGAAGCACATTGTCCATCATGTATTGAAAGCTAGCTGGAATACTGAACTGGCTGAACAGCTTAATTTTGAACAAGGAGGACACTAAGTGTAATGAAAACAGTATTTTCCCTGTCAGCCTCATCACCTTCAGTCTGTAAGTAGCCAATCTGCTTATCCATAGTAGAAAAGTACTTTGGTCCACACAGACAGTACATGGTGGCACCAGTTAGTAACAGTGAGTATACATCCTTTTTGATGATTGACACACCACATGTCATATGTGTCATCTTTCTTCTTCATAAGCGCCAACGGGGAGGCCAAAGAACTATGTAGGATATATGCAATGATGTTGTCTTGTAACATCTTCACCACTTCCTTCTGAATTATGCATCATTCAGATGGAGATACACTGTATGAGGGCTGTCTGATTATTATTTGTTCTTCGTTTTCTTCTTGGCCGCAGGGAAGGGGGGGGGGGGGGGTGCACAAGTGTGATCCACAGTGTTAATATGTTGTTTCACATTGAGGCGTATGGTCTGCCTTGTCTCCACTCAAGCACTGAATATGTCTGCAAATTGACACAAAATGTCCAAAAATCACTGGCATTTTTCCTATGCCAATTGGGACCTGGACAGTCAATTCCTTCAATGAGTACCATTACCATGGTGCATGATTTTCCATTGAAGTAGGTGAGCTGACTGTTCTTGGACTGGTCTGCCTGTCCCTATCCACATACCCTGAATATATACATTACAAAAAAATTAAATACCGTTTGCTATACTATCAAAATTCTTTCTGATTGCACATTGAAAGAGACACTAAAAGATGTATACTTCACCCAGGCAGAATCCTTACTGTGATATGGCATAATCTTTTGGGGAAACGATCTGCTAGCAAAAGTTGTTTTATATGCCAAAAGAGAATTGTAAGAGCCATAGAAAATGCTGCATCAAGAAGCTCATGCAAGCCCTTATTCAAGAAACTACATATCCTTCCACTATCATATCTGTACATTTTACAAGTAATCATATTTGTAAGGAAAATCTTAGAAAATAGCAACAATGTTGTGTGAACTAACCAGAGTATCCACCTGCATAACACAAGGAGAAAGCAGGACATACATGTTCAACATGCACACACAACACAAAAACAGAATGGACAACTGCAAACAGGAAACAGACTATATAATAAGCTACCTACAAACATTAAAACTATAAAAGACACTTCAAAATTTAAAAATGCTCGTCATAAATATTTATTGCAAAAATGTTATCATAGTATAGATGAATATCTTGAAACATAAAAATTTATTGCAGAAAAATAATTAATTACTTGGGTTAAAATATAATGTATGAAAGCTGAACTTTCAGTTGTGATAATACTAAGCCTAAATCAATGTAAATATTCTTGTATGATTTAAAAACATGTATTGTAAATCACAATGACTTGTACAATATCATACTGTATACCTTGTACAACAAGCGATCAAAAGGACCAATAAAAATATAATGTAATGCGTTGCAATTATTCATGGCTGAGTTCTCTGTGTCCTCTTGCGATGATTATGACTGTCACTGGCTTGGAGATTTCTTTTGTGAGACTGAGTACATTTTTGTACTCAGCTAGAGCTTCACAGTTAGACTGAGCATCCAGATTGTTGACTGGAAATCATCTCCCTGATAACAGTGGGATAATTGTGTCTTGGGTTGTAGACAATGGCCCAGAACAACCATTGTTGCATGGACTTGTTGAGGCTTCATCAAACTGAAGCTCCAATCCTTCACATTCTATGAATGCTTGTGATGCCTGCAGGCTGTCCTATCCAAGGATAACATTTTGTCTGTATCCTTATAAAGTGACAAATTCAATGGGCTCTCACTGTCATTGATAGTTATTCTGCAGGATGACACCATTTGCACCTTTTAACTCACTGGTGTTTGAAATTCAGGACATAATATTTTTCAATGATGAGCATCCAAAATCATAGAAAATAATGTCCCAAAATTGATTAGTGCCTGGACAGGTGGATTATTAATGATGACATTGAAATGATTTCATGACATCTTGGCAGCTGTTGACCATGAAGAACTTTTATCTGAGGTAACCTCACTACTATAAATAGTTCCCTCATTTAGTTTTCCTGATTTTGGCCACTGGGTGAACGACTGGCTCCTCTGTAGTGTGACAAGAAATAACTGTGATGTGTTGGAGAGCAACCTCAAGCAGGATATGGCAATGGGCTTTGTCCAACAGGTCAGTTGTAGTCATCTGCAGTTGTCAGGGATGAATATAATAGTTAAACATTCTTCTTTGTTCTTTAGAGTAGCATACAACATGCCCTGGGTGGCCACAAAGAAAATGTATCAGTATGTTGTCCTCTGTTCTCCAAATGTCCATTTTTCTGCATGGAAATCAAATTGGAAGGCAGCTTGTTGGATCTGTATCATTGATAATTGTGTACATTGTCTGGTGGTTTGTGGCATCAAGTCTGCAATACCTGACTCCATGAATCAAATTAGCAAGGGAGCTGGTTGTATCTGCATCACTGAGAACCTTGGATAATATCTGATGGTTGTGGCATAAGTCTGGGTCCACTCCTCAATGTTGGTTGGCTTTGAAGATACTGATGCCAATGAACTTCTTTCTGAATCAGTGATATTGCCTCCTCCTGGATCACTTTAAAAATCAATGCTGCTGCTTTTGGCAATCTGGGTTTGACATTAGTCAATGCCATGAATGCTTGTGTCTCTTGTTTTACTATTTGTCATATTAGTTACGGAAATTTTTGATTACCTTCCACACAGCCCATCAGTACAACATTTGGAAATCCACTTAAAGTATTTCCATATACTCTTTCTGGTGCATTGCGCCAACATGCAGCCACCACTTGATGAATATCTCTAATATCTCTGTTGTGGTGTCATCCTGCAGAATAAGTATTTGACAATGGTGCAGTGCCATGCTCTTCATTAAATGTGAAATTTTGTTAGTTTCTATTATATTTGGATTCACTGTCCTGTGCGACACAGCACCAGAACACACTGTATATATGACCGTGTAGCCCCCCACCCCGTCTCCTCCATCTTTAAACAATGTTCTTCAGTTGTTGTTTAACTATGTAGACCTGCTGCTGATTATCACCAAATGTTTTACTGATTTATGCTCAAAACTTGTCCCATTTCTTGAAGTTTTCCTTGTTGTTCTGACATCATGGCTGGGCTATACCACAAAAATAAAAATAGAAACTGATAAAACATATGTCATCCCACCTGTTGTATGTAGTAATATGATGATACCCCTCTCTTTAACCATTTCTTAGGACCTGGACAACATCTTCTGAAAGCACTGTTGGATGTCTGATGTGCATCTGACTCGCCAATGTTTTGTATACATCGGCACCTAAACAGTGCTGACTATAGGAAGAATGTACTATTGTGCTCAGATTCCTCCTTAGGAAGGCCATGTCTTTTGCCCTGCCTTATTGTAGCCACTGGGATGTTGATATCCAAGACACCTGGTATCTCCTTCAAATGGCAGTTATAAGAACAGGGTCATCAACAAGAACTAACACTTCACATGTTAGTTGAGCATACACAAAAGTAGAGCTGCAGCTGGGCTCTCCAGAGCAAGCTTCTATTTATCCATACATAGAATGTTCTAGCACATTACAATGTTCTACATAAATAAGAAATTTCCACAGTGTTCTAGAAATTACAAATTTTAAATGATAAATAATTGCAGGAAACAGTAATCGAAATGTTGTCTCCAGTCAGTGACTATTACAGCTTTACCACATTGGACAATGGACTGCTCACAGAAATACTGAGATCCAGTGAGCACTGAGATCAATAAAGTTCTTTTATTTCATCCTCACACTCATCGGACTAAGCCTCAACATTTATAATTTTGTGAGTGAGGTGCAGACCCTACTGGGAATAATGCCTGCACCACTAAATGATGATGGTACAGGTTCATAAGCCTTGACAGTTATCTTTCTTAACGCATAACCATATGACCTATTGAAAATAGCCAAGAGCAATAAGGAACTGTCAACATGCTTAGCAGCTGGAAGAAAGCAGTTTGGACAGTACATTTCTTTGAGGCCCTCATAATATTAATACAGCCTTTGGTAAGAAATAGGGAGATGGTAGAGTCTGTAGATTATGTTAAATGCTTCTATTACTTTAAGCTGCAGGTTTGGTGCAGCTCATATTGTTCTTTGTATTCACTTTGTTTACAGTAAATTTAGTAAAACAAATTCTTCATGAATATATTTTGTATCTAGTTTCCAGTTCAGTGATTGCATTGGCACTATGTTCTCCAGATACATATTAACTTGAGCATTCACCTTAGTGTTGGTGTTCATAGGTAATAATTTTTTTTGATGCCCTCCTGACACATTCACTTCCATGTTTAACAGATAAAATTTTCCTCTGAATTCTATAAGTGAAAAGAAAGGAAGCTTAGTGTTTAATGTCCCATAGAAATCAAGACCACCAGACACAGAGCACAAGCTTGGATTGTGTCAGGGTTAGGGGATGATATTGGCCACACCATTCCAAAGGAACCATCCCAGAATGTGCCTTGAGCTAATCACAGAAAACCTAATCTGGATTGCCAGATGTGTGTTTGAACCATCATTCTCCCGAACGCGAGTCCAGTGCTCTAACCAATGTGTCACCTCACTTGGCAAATATGACACTAGATTTAATGGCAGTTATCCTGATTGCACTTAATGCATGAACATTGATAATTTGCACACATTGAATGCTTCTAAAACTTGATACGATAGCAAATAAATATATCACCACAGTGACCACAGATGAAGGATGGGCAATTTGATTCCTTGAGAAGCAGTTACATAGGGGCTCAACAAGTGGCATTTTTTTCCTGCAATGCAAGCAAGCACTATGCAAAGTCTGTCATTCAAACAATATATCTTCAAGTGTGTTGTTTACACCCTCATATGAGCAGTCCTGTTCTTGTATATTATCCAAACATGACACACTACAGGAAAGTTTGGTACATAGAAAAGATTTTAATTTTATCTCTTATTTGTTGAGGAAACATTAATGCATTGTTTAACAAGTTTGGCAGATTACTTTTTTGTTATATATATAAATAAACAAAAAACACCAAAATTATTTTTAACCACATTAAACACTGAAAAACATTTACCCAGCAACACAAACTATTTCACTGGTTTCAGAGTTTTTCATGGTTAGGTAAAACCTATTATCTAACAGGTTCTGCATGAGAGGTTGTCCTAAGCTACTGCACTGACCTTTTGTTCAATGTATTGCTGCCGTCTCTCTTCTGCCTTCATCTGTTTGTAGAGAATGCAAGACTTCAGTACATCCATTGGATCTCTTGGAGGGACTTTATGGTTTCCACCCCATGGCATACCTACAACAATAAGGAGAACTTTCAAGGATGTGAAATGAACCAAGGTATACATTAACAAAAGAGAGGTTAACAATAAACAAGCACTTTACCGCCTAATGGTATTCATTCTCACACCAGATAAGTTTAATCAAGAAAATTAGAAAAAAGTCTGCTGTCTCCTCATTTATACCAAATAGCTGCTGTTATCTCTTAGCGATAGCTTAAATTTTTATTTACACTGATATTTTTCAAGGAAAACAGTTACCCACAGCTGTAAATACAAAGTTCTGGTTATAATATGCTATTCCTTCTTCCACCAGATAAATTTAATCAAGTAAATTAGAAACAAATCTGCTGCCTCCTCAGTCAGATAGCTATGTTGTTATCTCTCAGTGGTAGCTTAAATTTTTATTTACTTTGATATTTTCCAAATAAAACAGTTACCTACTGCTGTAAATACATAGTTCTGTTTACAGTACATTACTGCTTGTCGTGCAGCTTTACAATGAACAATTCTATTTACCACATAGCTAACAGGACTTTTCAATCTATGAACGTAGATACTCCAATAACTTGTGGAAGTAGTCATTATTGATACATGTTTTCAATTTTCTTTTGACCTGGTAGGGATTCCAATTTCTTGTTCTGTGTTAGATGGGAGCTCTTGAAAGTCTTTCAACCAGTAAGTAATTCACATCCAAACCTAGACAAGGATGTAAAGTGTACACAAGAATTATTTTTTGTCTTTTACTGTGATCGTGCTCAGTTGAAACTGATTTCATTGCCAGTGACAAAAAGCATTAAGAAGTTAATATATGGGAAAGAGAGTGTAAGAATTTCAAGTTCCTTGAACAGAGCTCTGCAAAATGTGTTATTACCTACTTGCCAGTGACAAAAAGCATTAAGAAGTTAATATATGGGAAAGAGAGTGTAAGAATTTCAAGTTCCTTGAACAGAGCTCTGCAAAATGTGTTATTACCTACCTAACACAAAATTCCTACTGCTTGGTTCTGCAGAATAAATACTTTGTTTACTTTAGGTTAGTACCTCAAAAGATAATCCTATAAGACAAATAGCAACAGAAAATTAGCAAAAGTAGCAAACACTCTTATCTTAAGGTCAACACAATGAGAGAAGCTTCTAAGGGGAAAACATTCTGATTTGAGCTTCTTCATTAGTTTACCTATAAGTTGACTCTAATTTGTTGTCTGACTGGACACAATTAATTTTACACAGGGTGTTTCATTTAGGGTGTGGCAATTAATGTCATTTTCTACTGATACAAGGTCAGCTTTGCTTTTTTTAAAATAGCATTACATGAGTCTTTGTGAGATTAAGACTTGAAATGTTATCTGTGAACCATGTTTAGACATGTTCAGCTATCATCTGATGTTGAGTTTGAACTCATGATAGTATGCTTTTGTCATTGTCCAAAAATTACGGTTTTTGAACACCAATTTATAGTCATTCAAAGATAATTTATTTAAGTTAAGAGCAAGAGTGAGCATGTGTGGCATCCCAAAATTTATGTTCCCCTTTCTGAAATTAGTTTCAAGCATATGACACAGGTGTCAATGAGTCCCTCTTGCTCACTATTATGAAGGTAAGACTCCACCTATGCAAGAAGGTTGCCTTTAATACCAAAACATTTTCACTGAAAGATTATTTACTTAAGATAAGAGCAATAGTGGGCCCAGTACTGAAAGTTGTGGAATCCCACAAGCTATATTCACCCACTCTGAGGTTAGTTTCAATCCTATGACACAACTGTCAATGAGATACCCTGCATTGTATTATGTAAGTAAGACTTTGCCCTATAAGAGGAATGCTATTAATGCCATAATATTTTAGTCTGACAAGTAGAATTATGATTTGGACAATTAAAAATTTTGGCAAGGTCACAAAATAGACAATTTTTTTGTTTATCTCTTCCAAGAATTCATTGGTGAGGTCTTGTACTGTTTTTTTCATGGAGCATTCTTAACAAAGGCTGAGCTAAGAGGCAGTCAACAAGTTCTGCTGAGATAAATTAATCTGTATCCTGTCATAAGCCATTCTCTGAAAAACTCCTGTAAAGACTGGAAGGAGTGAAATGGATCTGTCATTAGATGTGATTTATTTACCTCCAGTGTTTAAGTCTGTCAGGAAGTATGTCTGGACTTATGGATTAATTAATAGACAGCATGAGGGTGATTCTAACAAATGAGCAGAGATTTTATTATTCTGCTATAGGGAAGGTCAAGCTCGTTTCCCACATAAGCAAACTGTGCGAGAAAGACAGTGTGGAAAAGCTCCAATTGCTCTGGGCTACAACAACAAGACTTTTTTAGAATAAAGGACCATAATAATAGTTTTCAGGGATGTGTTTCAGATATGACTGAGTCCCGTTTGCGCAAAGAAAAGCCAGGCTGTGAAATAAGTGCTCAGTCATTGCAGGTCAGTTCCAATAAACCAGTGTATGCAAAATGTCGTAAAAAGTGTAACTCAAACAATTTTGATTCGTGCAATATGGTAAATAAACAAGAAGGGATAACACCCTTAAAGTTAATGCACTTAAATGTGCAATATCTCAGAAACAAACTAGACATTCTACAAATATTCATAGAGGAACACTTGCCACATGTACTAGTAATAACGGAACATGGGCTAAAATGCAGTGAAATAATATACTATAGATTAGAAGGTTACATACTAGCAAGTAGTTATTGTAGGCAAAACCACAAAGGTGGTGGTGTGGCAATTTATGTTAGTAAGGATATAGAAGCTAAAAAAATTTCCTTTCTTGAACACCACACCAAAGAAGGATCAATTGAAATGACAGGTATTGTAGTCCACAGTAATCATCTTAAGTTACCAAAGTATAAAGTGATTGGAGTATATAGGCCACCAAATGCTGATGTAATGCTGTTTATGGATAAACTTAGTAGTGTTGCTGGTCAGGCTGGTTCTAATGACCTTACTATATTAGGTGACTTTAATATAGATGCAAACCCAAATAGTATAGTAAACTTGAAACTCAGTGATGTGCTGACCTCATACAACCTTGTAAATATAGTGAACTCTGACACCAGAGTGACGGACACATGTTCCACTAGAATAGATTATGCTATAATCAACAAAGATGTTATAGATAAGGTAAATTACAGTAACTTAGATTTTCTTTATTCTGACCACTTCTGTCAGGTGATAGAATACAAAAATTCAGTTGTGCCTAAAATAACAAAAATTGTGCTACAGAAACGAATGCTGAATACCTCAAATATTAATGGTCTTAAAGACAAACTAGCGAATGAGAAATGGGATTCTGTGTACCAGGTAAAAGGGTTGGATGGGAAATGGAATGAATTCTACTCAACCATATTGCACCATTATGAATATAGTTGTCCAGTCAGAGAAATCTGTCAAAATGGAAGTAATCCTAGACTAAAACTCCCAACAAATCTGATTAGGCTCAGGCAGCAAGTACATGATCTAATCCAGCTTTATAAGGCTACTACTATGCAGGTTTTCAAGGAAAAATACAATAGGGCCAAGTAAACTTTTAAAACTGAAATTGTTAATCTAAGGAAGCAGATTAACAGTAAAGCAATAGAACAGTCTAACATAAGCAAAGCATCTTGGAAGCTGATTGACAAGCTTTGATCCCAACAAGATGAACATGGAACCACTCAGCATAAGACATGATGGTAACATTATAAAACACCCAGATACTATTTGTAATATTTTTAATAACTACTACATTTCTGGTGAACAATCAATGCATAAGATTCACAGGTAGAGACCCGATGCTATCTCACCCAAGGTACCGAATTTGAATTTGTGGAAGTGAATGAGGAGGAGGTTCGCAGGGCAATATAAATGCTAAAGAAAAAAATTTCATCTGGATGGGATGGCATATCCAGTGGAATTACTAAAGCGTGCTTAAAAGAAATCTCTAAACCTCTTACTCATCTGGTTAATTGCAGCATTAGAGAAAACATGTATCCAACAGTTCTAAAAATGAATGTATAAAAAGGGAAGTAAGGAACAAGTCTCCAGCTATAGACCAATATCATTAATTCCCACTTTTAGTAAGATATTCGAAAGCATTATCCTTTCTCAGCTAAGTTCCTTTTTCACAAAACATAAACTGCTTGTAGATTCGCAGCATGGCTTCAGAAAAGAGCTAAGTACAACCACAGCAGTTACACAGTTCATCCATGACGTTTACTGTCTGTTGGACCAGAAGATGCAGACTGTAGGTATATTTTTGGACCTGACAAGAGCATTTGATACCGCAAACCATAGAGGACTTCTTAAAAAGCTTATATCTTATAGTATTGGAGATCAAGCCATGAATCTTCTAACCACATACCTGCTAAATTGTAAGCAAATCACTAAATTGTCATACAAACTAGATAACAAAATCATGAACTCCCAGTCCACCAGTGAACCTGTATTACAAGGTGTACCACAGGGCTCAATCCTTGGACCCTTTCTCTTCCTTATATATACACTCCTGGAAATGGAAAAAAGAACACATTGACACCGGTGTGTCAGACCCACCATACTTGCTCCGGACACTGCGAGAGGGCTGTACAAGCAATGATCACACGCACGGCACAGCGGACACACCAGGAACCGCGGTGTTGGCCGTCGAATGGCGCTAGCTGCGCAGCATTTGTGCACCGCTGCCATCAGTGTCAGCCAGTTTGCCGTGGTATACGGAGCTCCATCGCAGTCTTCAACACTGGTAGCATGCCGCGACAGCGTGGACGTGAACCGTATGTGCAGTTGACGGACTTTGAGCGAGGGCGTATAGTGGGCATGCGGGAGGCCGGGTGGACGTACCGCCAAATTGCTCAACACATGGGGCGTGAGGTCTCCACAGTACATCGATGTTGTCGCCAGTGGTCGGCGGAAGGTGCACGTGCCCGTCGACCTGGGACCGGACCACAGCGACGCACGGATGCACGCCAAGACCGTAGGATCCTACGCAGTGCCGTAGGGGACCGCACCGCCACTTCCCAGCAAATTAGGGACACTGTTGCTCCTGGGGTATCGGCGAGGACCATTTTCAACCGTCTCCATGAAGCTGGGCTATGGTCCCGCACACCGTTAGGCTGTCTTCCGCTCACGCCCCAACATCGTGCAGCCCGCCTCCAGTGGTGTCGCGACAGGCGTGAATGGAGGGACGAATGGAGACGTGTCGTCTTCAGCGATCGGCCGAAGTGGCCGTGCGGTTAAAGGCGCTGCAGTCTGGAACCGCAAGACCGCTACGGTCGCAGGTTCGAATCCTGCCTCGGGCATGGATGTTTGTGATGTCCTTAGGTTAGTTAGGTTTAACTAGTTCTAAGTTCTAGGGGACTAATGACCTCAGCAGTTGAGTCCCATAGTGCTCAGAGCCAAGCCAAGAATGTCTTCAGCGATGAGAGTCGCTTCTGCCTTGGTGCCAATGATGGTCGTATGCGTGTTTGGCGCCGTGCAGGTGAGCGCCACAATCAGGACTGCATACGACCGAGGCACACAAGGCCAACACCCGGCATCATGGTGTGGGGAGCGATCTCCTACACTGGCCATACACCACTGGTGATCGTCGAGGGGACACTGAATAGTGCACGGTACATCCAAACCGTCATCGAACCCATCGTTCTACCATTCCTAGACCGGCAAGGGAACTTGCTGTTCCAACAGGACAATGCACGTCCGCATGTATCCCGTGCCACCCAACGTGCTCTAGAAGGTGTAAGTCAACTACCCTGGCCAGCAAGATCTCCGGATCTGTCCCCCATTGAGCATGTTTGGGACTGGATGAAGCGTCGTCTCACGCGGTCTGCACGTCCAGCACGAATGCTGGTCCAACTGAGGCGCCAGGTGGAAATGGCATGGCAAGCCGTTCGACAGGACTACATCCAGCATCTCTACGATCGTCTCCATGGGAGAATAGCAGCCTGCATTGCTGCGAAAGGTGGATATACACTGTACTAGTACCGACATTGTGCATGCTCTGTTGCCTGTGTCTATGTGCCTGTGGTTCTGTCAGTGTGATCATGTGATGTATCTGACCCCAGGAATGTGTCAATAAAGTTTCCCCTTCCTGGGACAATGAATTCACAGTGTTCTTATTTCAATTTCCAGGAGTGTATTAACGACATTGCACAACCCATTAACTCCCATATTGTAAGCTATGCAAATGACACATTAATCTTATTCTATGGGAGCGAATCTAAAGAGCTAGAATCTCTAGCTACTAGTGGTGTAACAGAAGTTACAAAATACTTCAGTGATCAGGGGCTCAAGGTGAATGTCACCAAATCTCAACTACTGACATTTAAAACAAGCAGTTCTCATCACAACAATATGAATAGTGTATGTAATATCTCTGCAACAGAAAATGGTAACTGTAAATTCCTGGGTGTATATGTTGATGAAAATTTGCGGTGGACGTACCACATTAATTTCGTATGTGGAAAAGTCAGTAGTACCATATATCTCCTCAGCCAGCTCGCAAAGATAGTTCCTAGCCAAGCACTGAAATTAGTATATTATGGAACACTTTACCCCTTTCTCAATTACAGAATTGAACTATGGGACAGTGCAGCTGATGTACATTTAAAAAGAATACTACTACTACAGAAAAGAGCAATAAGACTTATACATGGGATGGGACATAGAGATTCATGTCATGAAGTGTTTGTGCAGCACGAATATCTGACAATATATTCTCTGTACACATTCAAAATAGTTGTATTTTTTACAAGTCAACCAACAGAAGCTATCAAGGGCAGTGATGTACATGATCACAATACTAGAATGAGGTGTAACTATTTCCGTAACAGAACAACGTTAAAAATGACTGATAGAAGTCCATATATCAGTGGTTTGATTTTGTATAACAAGCTACCAAACTCTCTAAGAACATACACAGGAAATGTTTTTAAAACAAAATTAAAATCTTTTCTAATAGAAAAATTTTTATATTCTTTCAATGAATTTTAAAATAGTGATTGTAACATGAGGCATTAGCATATCAGTTGCAATGTGATAAATGTAAAAAATAGATGTAAGATGCAACAGCTACAGAATATAGTGTATTTCATAAGTATAAATATAACCATAGTATTAAGTGTGACGTTTGCAAAAGCCATCATTACAATGGCTCCACGCAAAGAAATTGTAAATAAATAAATAAATAAATACCATCATAGCCAGAAAAATTACTACATTTTAGTGAGCCTGATGAATTCTGCAATCTCCTTATGTTTTTTTTTTTTTTTTTTTTTTTTTTTTTAACTTGATATCTGTTAGTGGTGTAGTCATTCAGTGTCTCTACTCAAGTAAATCTAAGGAATGTGTAAAGTTATTTGGTTATTTATTAGGGCATAAAAATTTTCTCCCACTGTGTGGAGTAATTATTGAAACTGGCAGCCGATGATTAGAAAGTTCCTGCAGAAGCTATTTTTGGGGTCTCCATTTAATTTGAATTACAATTCTTGTTTAATAACATACCAAATTGCTTTTGCCTTACTCTTGATGTATGTTTTTTTTTTTTTTTAACCTAGAGCATGTTATACTTTTTAATAATACACTGGACAGCTTTACAATAGTGATGGTAACAGAGTTTCTAATCATGATCCCTGTTCATTGTCTGAATTATGTAGAGCTCTCTTTTCCTACCACAATACAGTTTAACCCCAAGCGTTATCCACCTCTTATACTTGTTTCTGTTTGCTTTAGCGTTGTTTGTTTTGTTAGTAAACAAAGTGTTGTGGGAATACATTTAAGAAAGAGTTAAATTTACCATCTATACTGTCTACTCTGTAATTTCTCACAAGTGTTCTTCCCACAATTTCTCTATAGTCACTATTATTGAGTCATTGTATTTCAGACAGTACTACTTTTCTTTTTTGATATCTGTCTAACTGCACAATATATTTTATTTTTAACATTTGACCATCTTACTCAGATCACATTGACTACTGGTGTTAAAGCTAAATCATTGCAAGTTATTGGGTCTAATTTGAAATTCATCAGTAGTTTGCAACAAGATGGGTATAAGGCCAGATGGGAATCATATCTAGATAGCCAAGGTGGTCAGACATTGGTTTGTGAGAAGCAGGAAATCCAGGTTCAAGCACAGGTCTAGCATACATTTTCACTTGCCATCATTGAAATTATTTCAATGGTTACTTACAGCCGACTCAGAAAGAATTTCATTTCATTTCAACATGTATTTGTACAGCTGCACCTCATGAATGGTGTCTGTGGTGACATCACAGGGTTTGTTCTTTTGAACATATATAAATTGAAATTGTTAGTTGCTGTTGTGGTGACATCACAGGCTTTGTTCTTTTGGACACATATAAATTGAAATTGTTAGTTGCTGTTACACTATGCCCTTCAATTTGCATAGAGAATTGTACTGTGGGAAATAATCCAAAGCTTGACATCAACTACTCTAAGTGCCGTTGATCAGTACAGTCTGACAGAAAATCATCTTTAAGGTTCTGTGTATTTCCTGGTTGACTGTTGTGGTACAACATCCAAAGACTTTTCGACAAAACATTCCTTATCCTGAAGAGCTCAGTACTTAACCCCATTTTATGCATATACAGCTACTCTTCCTGTTTTTCTTTTTGGTTCTACAGTAGTACAATAACTTGTATACATCAAGATGAAGCTGTTCAATTTCACTGATTCCAATGTTATGGACTGATATGCCCAACTAATCTATTGACATTCCATCTGTTGGATCCTGATGTGGGAGGTGCATGTTATAATTAATAGATTAGCTCTGGTATACAAACAACAACAGAACTTTATTACACAGTACTTAAACAAAGTACAACAGAAAACAGCTTTTGTAGTAATACCACAAAAGATTGACATCATATAACGAAGCTGACATTAAAGACAATAACTGTTTTTTCACTATACTAGCCACAATGTTACGCTAACATAGTCAATGAGTTAAGTTGGTAGTACTAGTGTAGCCTGGAAATGTGCAAGTGTGGGTGTTGGCCATAGTTGAAGCACTTGTGAAGACTTGGTGGTTTGGATGCTGTATGACAGGCTGTAAGCACTGACTGTGACTGCTACACTCTAATGAATGGAATTCAGACTGTCCAACTGCTTGTGCAGTTGGCTTCTTGCCCCAAGAAACCTAGCTATGAACTCCCAATGTCAACTGATTGGCAAGCGGCTGGGCAGTGACCTGCAAAGCTTTCCAGTGGAAGAATACCAGGACACTGTGATAGAGTCATGTGGCTATTGGCAGTGTGCTAGTGCCAATGATACTAGTGCTGTATCTGATGAATTAAGTGCTATCAGACACCACAACAGCTGGTGTTGGTGTGATGTGCTGTAATTGAATTGCAGGTGCCTTGGAAGGGTGGCAACCCTTGGGACACTGCTGTGTGGTTGGTGCCTGGACTGAATATGCTAGTCATGGTTACTCCATCCCCCTTCCCTATGGAGGAGATGTCAGAGACATCTCACTAGATAGAATATGGCTAGGACTTACATAACAGCTAATGACACATCATCCCTTCTTCCACAAGAATCAGTTGGTAGCATCATTGAGAGGAAGCAAACCTGAAAACTAAGAACCATGAAGGGTGTTGTTGAGAAAATGCTGAGCATGCTGCCAAAGGTGTCATGACCTGGCGGGCTAGGCTTGCGATGAAACTTCCATGAATAGGTACACTGGAGAACTAAAACTGAAGCCCCATAAATGCTGCTGTCTGTGGAGAGTAGAAGACCCTGGAGGTTGTAGTAGACAACTACACCTGGAGACATCTGGATCTGGTGAAGAGGGTGGAGCAGTGCAGAGTAGGGTCCAGGAGAAGGCATGTTGCATGCTGCAAAAGTACCTGTTGGAGAAGAAACCTAGTGAATGAAGCTGGTGTGACCAAAACTCTGAAGGAGAAAAGCCCATGAGAGAAAGCAGCAATCTGAAGATGTGGGCTGAACATTGGCAACAGGCAGAAAGAATAGCCGAATCAAAGGCAACGAATCCAGAGGGGACAAGATATGGTCAGCGGAGTCAACAGACAAAGAGCAAGAGTTCATGAAGGGTATAGGAGCTGAGGGCAGAGGAAGCACAAGAGAGGGTCTGATGGAGGGAGGTGTCGAGTGGGCTGGCAGAGTGAGGGCTGCTGATGTGAGGACCAGAGGGGACCAGTGGCACTGGAGCCTGTAGAGGTGCCTAGACTGGAGGCAAAGATGCCAGTAGCACTGGAATCTGAAGATGCACTGGAGGCACTGGCGAGTGTGCCAGTGACGATGGAATCTGAGGCACTGGACCAGTAGCAAGGACGCCATTGGTGCTGGAACCTGAAGAGGTGCTGGAGCTTGAGGAGGCATTGCAGCCTGAGGAAGTGTAGGGGCTGATGGAGGCCCAGGAGCCAGGGATGCAGTCAGGAGGCTAAGGTGCCGAAGGGGGCCACAAGACGATCAGTGGGGAACACAGTGGGGAACACAGCCACATGAGGCATGCAGGCCATTAATCCAATGCATTGTCAAACTCCAAAGGAGACAGAGACCAGGTTGTCACTGCTCGGGCTGATTCATCATCAGGACAGGTGAGCTGCCAAGAAAGAAGCTCAGAGGTATGCTGTAAGAGCCAGACTTAAGACCAAAACTGTGGCAAAATGTCCTGCACTTGAAGTGGTGCTGCAACTGCACATTGAACCAAATGATTAAAGGCCTGGAGCAATTGCTACATGAGCCACCCCATAACTACACAAGCCAAGACAGAGATAGTTCCAATGTTGGATCAGCAGTGGCAAATGAACCTATGGTATGAGGTAACTGGACTTATAAGTTGCATCCCTCTCAAAAGCGAGTCATGTAATGTCCAAGATCTACAATAGCTCAACCAAAAATCGATTCACGGTCTATCTTTCCCCAAAATGCACAAAGGCTAAATCAATGAATGCTGAACTGTTAGCAGCTATCAGTGGTGAACCATCTTACTTGAAGATTGTTTTACCATAAACATGGTAATACCTTTCCACACAGTAAAAAAAAAGAGAGAGAGAGAGAGTAAGTCGCACTGCATCAAGCCACCACTAACACAACACAAAAGAGTTTATTTACAGTAAAACAACAGAAGAGAAACAGGCACAGTGAATAGCACAAGCCTCTAGCTAAGCATAACTAAAACTCTGTCTGAACAGGCCATGAAGGCCCAACGGTACCAACCAGCTGCCATGTCTTCCTCAACAACAGGCGTCACTGGATTCAAATATGGAGAGGCATGTGGTCAGCATACCGCCCTTCCAGTCATATGTCAGTTTACGAGACTGGAGCTGCTACTTCTCAATCAAGTAGTTCCTCAGTTTGCCTCACGAGGGTTGAGTGCACCCTGCTTGCCACCAGGGCTCGGCAGACTGGATTGCCACCCATCCAAGCGCTAGCTCAGCCCAACAGTGCTTAACTTCAACAATCTGATGGGAACTGGTGTTACCACTGCAGCAAGGCCTCTGGCTGCTCAGCAAAACACCACAACAAAGAAAATTATGTGCACTATCACTAGACAGAAACAAGGCAAATTAAGGAATAATATGGCATATAATCATGGAAAGTGATAGAGCAAAAACAATGCACACACAAATGATAAGATGAGCACTTTGACCTACAAGGAAATCATAAACAACAAATAATGCACACAAAGCAATGTTCTCATAGAAAATTGCATTAACAAAGAATCTGAAAGTAGGAAATGTGCAATGATCACTTGTAAATCAAAAGCAACAGATAGTGAAACTGACAAGCCACAGTGCAACAGAAAGTAAGGAAAGGACACACAAATGCAAGTAAGCCAAAGTAAATGGCCAACAACAATGGGTATATGTCTGAATGTGGAGCACAAACACGAAAAATTCCATGTGGAGGACCCATTAACACAGAGAGGAAGGCTCTCCAGTTGAGCACAAGGGCAAAGGGAATGAAGTCCCAGAACCAAACCTGTCATTGCAAAAAAGCATGCCCTTGTTGTCACTGTTGAGATGAGAGCATTACAGAAAACGATTTTACCACTGTTGAATCCCAGTGCAAAATGTTCACACTACAATGAACAGAAGTGTCCATGTAGCCAAAAGAACAACAAAACTTTATTACACTGTACCTTAAGCAAGCACAACAGGAAACAGCTTCTGAAGTAATACCACTAAATATTGTCCTGATCTGATAAGGGTTGACACCAAACACAAAAATAATTTCTTGACAATATGAGCTACACCATTAAGCTAATGTAGCCACTGAGTTAAGACACTGTCCATCCAAAATTTGGTAGTACCGATATAGCCTGGAAATGTACATATGTGGAAATAGGCCATGATTGAAGCATTTGTGAAGACTTGGCCATTTGGATGCCAGTATGTGAGGCTGTAGGCTCTGATGGTATGTGCTGTGCTCCAACAAACTGAACTCTGACTTTCAGACCACTTACCCAGTCAGCACTTGGCCCAGAGAATTGTACCTGTGACCTGGCCCAGAGAACTGTAGCTGTGGACTCCCGATGTCAACTGATCAGCAAGTGGCCGGGAAGGATCCTATAAAGCCGTCTTAGGAAATCATGATAGAAAGTCACATGGCTTACAAAGACAAGCTAATGCTGATGATAACAGCACTGTATCTAATGAATGAAGTGCCTCCAGATACTGTGACGGGTATTGTAGGTGTAATGTGTTGCAGAAGACTTGCAGGTGCCTTGGAGGATCAGCAACCCGCATCACCCTTCTGTGTGGTTGGCGGCTGTATCAGAGGGTGGCAGTCATGGTTATTATGCAATCTATCCTTTCATTTTGCTGTATGGATGTAAGTTTATCTTTTTTATTAATGAGGCAGCTGATGTTGTGAAGGGTGACATTAAATGCATTTTCTTTCATATTCACATGTTTGCCCAAGCCAGAGTTTTGTGTTTTGTTAATAGCTGTTTCTATTATAACTGCATTTATTCTGCAGCTCCATCTTTCAGATGAATTTACCCAAAAACATCCCTTGGGGCACACTGTAAATCACTTGAGTTAGGATGAGTACTGCTTTGGTAAGAGTGGATGCTTCTGGCAGTTAGTAATGTATGATGCAACTGAGTGAGAAGGAGTATATCAGACGCACCCCTGTATGAGTATCCCTCTGTTCTGAGCAATTTCCTAAGCTCTGCAGTAATACAGTCCACAGTATGCTTCACTCAGGGCTTATGGTACTGCTGAAAGGGTGACAGGTTATTCACACTAGTGTGAGGAGCATTCTCTGCCAAGTGTCTGATGTCATCCTCAGTTGTATAATTGAGATTATGATGTATACTGTTGCCTGTGGCTCTCACTATTATTTCATTCTCTTATTTCCTAAGATCCTTTTCCAAAGAGTCTAAATGACAGGAGACATCACTGAGCTCCGTGCACAACGCTTAAAAATACTAGTTACCTGGTAAAAAATTCCCAGGGAGCACTATAGCAGTTCTTACATACCTCCCCTACCCCGCCCCCACCCCCATTACTAGCACACAGCATTAATACCTTTTTGGTCTTCTTAAAACTTTCCCTAGGTTTAGCTTGTAACTTATGCCCTGTACTGTCTGACTGCTTCTGAACTTCTTGAATTGTCTTAATGCTCTCTTTCACATGCTACAAATCACTGAAGTTATTGGAGAAAGATGGAATTAAGCTATCAGATGTGCAGAATGTTTTCTTTTCACTTATTTTGAAGGCTTGACTGAATTCCTGCCACCTATATGAGCCCTAACATCAGTACAGCAACTTGCACCTCCTAAAACTGTTACCTCTTCTTGTGTTAATGCCAAATCATTTCAAAGTTTTAAGAATAGTTACAATCCAGAAATGACCAGCATAATTCCTCATGTAAGTTGTACTGCAACATCCCACATGAAAAACATGCTGACATTTCTCACACTGATTGGCACTCTTCAGTAGTTTGCACTCATGTATGTTTTCACAGTAAAGTTTTGTTATAGGTATTGGATAAGATATGGTATGGAGGGCATCCACAACTGAGAGGCATGATTAATTAATTTAAAGAGATCCACTTAAGTTGTACTGCTGATTATTCAAACCATGATCATTTTGGGATGTTAAAATATCATATTCAAGTGTATAAAATTATTGCATTTGGTCATGCATAACAAGCCAACTAATGTCGTTGCTGGTGTCCATAGTGTGCAGCTGTCCAATAGTGGACAGTTTCCACCTAAGAAGCAGTGACTTGGAGCCCTTGCAATGGCCCAACCACATGTTATGCATGGCCAAATACAATAATTGTATCCACTTGAATATGGGATTTTAACATCTGGAAACCAGTTGTGGTTTGAATAGATCAATACAACTGATGTGGATCTCCGTAAATTAATTAACAAAGGTACTAACTGAAAAGCTTTTTCAAGTGAATTATGTCTTTTTTTCTTCAACATTGCAATAGATGATGTGAATATCTAAACATTAAATAGATTTTACCACCTACGATAAAGTAGGGCAAAGGTGCACATTATTCTCTCCACATTCTTTCATCTCCCTTTACTTGAAGAAGGAGATGACACCTGAGAAGTTAGTTAGTTGTACTTCATTAGTGAAAGCAATAAGATGCTTTTTGTTAACTGGTCCTCGTCACTGCTGTTAACACATCTATTTACTGAACAACTGTTCATAGCTCTCATGAAATGGACTTTAGAGTCCATGTTTACTGGACTCTTTTCTTGTTTGGTTCATATTACCACTTCTCAGAATATGGAAAGCAAAGAGGTTGCAATAAAAAAGACATGTTCCACAGTATCAAAGATGAATTGGTGCTCATAGCTCTTAAGGTATGCGTTTTAGAGTCCATGTTTCCTACAGTTTTTTTTTTTTTTTTTTACTTAAAATGATCATTCCTGACATATCTCTGAATATGTCTTTGTCCTATGGACCAAGGCTACTGAATCACCAATGTAGACTTTGGACTATGGGACATAACTTTTGAATCACCCTGTAATGGTCCAACTTCTGGAGCAATATTTTGTGATCAACACAATCAAACGCCTTAGTTAAATCAAAAAATATGCCAAGCATTCGAAACCTTTTGTTTAACTCATCCAGTACCTCACAGAGAAAAGAGAATGTAGCATTATCAGTTGTTAAACAACTTCTAAAGCCGAACTGTGCATTTGATAGCAAATTGTGTGATATACGAGGGCCGTTCAGAAAGTAACCTCCGGTTGATTTAAAAAAATACACCAAGTTAAATAAAAATATTTTAATATATACATCTTACAACTACATCTTTTCACTATTTTTCTACATAGTCTCCATAGCGATTGAGGCACTTATCGTATCTCTTCACAAGCTTTGAAATTCCTTCTGCATAAAAATCACCCGCTTGTGCCTGTGACCGCATCTTTGAGCTCTTCGTCGTCATCAAACCGCTGTGACCCGAGCCATTTCTTCAAATGCATGAAGAGGTGATAATCACTTGGCGCCAGGTCTGCGCTGTAAGGTGGATGGCTGATAACGTCCCACTTGAAGGACTCAAGAAGGGCCGTTGTTCTGCGAGCAGAGTGAGGACGGGCGTTATCGTGCAAAAAAACGATACCGGAAGTCAGCATACCACGGCGTTTGTTCTGTATAGCCCGTCGTAACTTTTTTATTGTTTCACAGTACACCTCTTGATTAATGGTCGTACCACGTTCCATGAATTCAACCAACAACACCCCTGGGGTTCGATTCCCGGCGGGGTCTGAGATTTTCTCTGCCTCGTGATGGCTGGGTGTTGTGTGCTGTCCTTAGGTTAGTTAGGTTTAAGTAGTTCTAAGTTCTAGGGGACTGATGACCATAGATGTTAAGTCCCATAGTGCTCAGAGCCATTTTTTTTGAACAACACCCCTTTGGCATCCCAAAACACCGTTGCCATCAGTTTTCTGGCAGAAAAATCTTGCGAGGCTTTTCTTGGTTTGGTAGGCGAATTTGAATGTGCCCACATCTTTGATTGTTCTTTTGTCTTAGGGTTCACGTACTTAATCCAGGTTTTGTCACCGGTTACGATTCTGTTTAACAATGGTTCTCCTTCGTCCTCATAACGTTACAGAAAGTCTAATGCAGAGGCCATTCTTTGAGTTTTGTGGTGGTCGGTAAGAATTTTGGGCACCCATCGTGCACAGAACTTACGGTAACCCAATCTTGCTGTCACTATCTCGTACAAGAGAGTCTTAGAAATCTGTGGAAAACCAGTAGACAACTCCGACATTGAGAAACGTCGATTTTCACGAACTTTTGCATCAACTGTCTGAACGAGTTCGTCAGTCACCAATGATGGTCTACCGCTCCTCTCTTTATCATGAATGTTTTCTCGTCCACTTTTAAATAAACGTACCCATTCACGGACAACTCTTTCACTCATAACTCTTGGTCCGTACACGGCACAAAGCTCACGATGAATAGCTGCTGCAGAATATCCTTTGGCTGTAAAAAACCTTATGACAGCACGCACTTCACATTTGGCGGGGTTTTCTATTGCAGCACACATTTCAAACTGCCACAAAAACTAAACTAGCGCAGGTACGACGTTCACTCGACCATGGCTTGATGCCGACTGACCTGTTGAGTACGTGAATGCACAGATGGCGTCGCTACTCCCCCCACAACCCGCACTGTGACCAATCGGAGGTTACTTTCTGAACCGCCCTCGTAAAATTATCAATTATCCTTACATACACAACCGTTTCAATAGCTTTAGTAAACACTGGTGGCATAGAAATCGATCTAAAATTGTCTACATTATCCTTCCCTCCCTTTTTATAAAGCGGCTTTACTACTGAGTACTTTAATCATTCAGCAAACTGACCATTCGTAAAGGAAAAATTACAAATATGGCCAAGTACAGGGCTAACATGTGCAGCACAGTACTTTAAAATTCTGCTATGCACTCCACTATATCCATGAGAGTCCTTAATCTTCAGTGATTTAATTATTGACTCAATCTCCCCCTTGTCTGTATCGCAGAGGTGTATTTCAGACATCAATCTCGGAAAGGCATTTGCCAAGAAAGTTGTATGATTCTCTGAAGAAACTAAATTTTTATATAATTCACAAGCAATGCTCAGAAAATGATTGGTAAATACTGTACATATTCCTGATTTATCAGTAACAGAAATATTTTTACTATCAACTGACTTTATATCGTCGACCTTGTGTTACTGACCAGGCACTTCCTTCACAACTGACCATATGGTGTTAATTTTACCCTGTGAATTAGCTATTCTATTTGCATACCACATACTCTTTGCTTTCCTAATAACATTTTAAGCATCTTACAATACTGTTTCTAATGGGCTACTGTAGATTGATTGTGACTACTTCTAACATTTTGATATAATTCCCACTTTGTTCTGCATGCTATCCTTATCTCACCAGTCAACCACCCAGGCTGCCTATTACTGCTAGTACCCCATTTAGAATGTTCTAATGGAAAGCAACTTTCAAAGAGCATGAAATGTATTAAGGAAAGCATTATATTTATAATCTATGTTATTGGCACTATGACCGCCCCAATAGCTGGGTGGTCAGCATGACGGATTGCCGTCCTACAGGCCTGGGTTTGATTCCTGGCTGGGTCAGGGATTTTCTCCACTCAGGGCCTGGGTGTTGTGCTGTCTTCATCATTACTTCATCCCCACCC
The DNA here is from genome assembly GCF_023864345.2 of Schistocerca serialis cubense. Taxonomy (NCBI): domain Eukaryota; kingdom Metazoa; phylum Arthropoda; class Insecta; order Orthoptera; family Acrididae; genus Schistocerca; species Schistocerca serialis. The sequence continues at coordinate 770,741,353 of NC_064641.1, read as the reverse complement.
AGCATGTAGGTCACCCAGTGTGGCATCAAATGTAATAAGACCTGCAACAAGGAGGCCGGACCTGCTCCACAAGGGGCCTCCCGGCCAATGATGCCAAATGCTCATTTCATTTCATTGGCACTATAAACTTCCTGCCACTCTTATTCCTTGACACGCTTTAAAAAGCTCTCTAATGCTGTTGGATTAACTTTCCTACATATTTTGTAATTATATGTGACATTTGTTTGAGAACAAAAGCCTTTTAGTGTCAAAATATGTGTATCATGACTGAAAGGCCATTCACCCTTTTACTAACAGAATGCCCATCTAGTAATGAAGAATGTATAAAAATATTGTCTATGGCTGTGCTACTGTTCCCCTGCACCCTAGTTGGAAAAAAAACACAGTCTGCATCAGATCATATGAATTTAGAAGGTCTACCAACATCCTTTTTCTTCCACCATCATATACAGAATTTATATTGAAGTCACCACATGTAATTTAATTCTGGTACTTGTTACAAAGTGAATCAAGAACCCTCTCTAGCCTGAGCAGAACTGCTCTGAAGTCAGAGTTAGGGGACCTATAAACAAAAGCAATTAGAAGTTTAGTTTCACTAAATTCAACTGCCTCTGCACAACAATATCTGTTCAGTGCAGTGCCGTGATACATCTATGGATTCAAATGGAATACTGTTTTTTATGTACATACCCACTCCCTCACCCCACAAGGAACTCCTTGAAAAAGAGCCAGCTAACATGTTCACAGCCTGTAGGGAAAAGGCACATTCAACATCATCAACCTCTACAGACCTGCTTGACTGCTACTTCACCTTGCTTGTTTTCCATTTTTCTTCAAAGGCAGCTGCAGTTTTTCATATGAGGAACACTGTGAAAACTGTTCACTGAAAAGACTAATGGACTAACTGTCATGTCTTCGATTGGTAAAGAAGATGGCTCAATGAAAGGCAAACAGAGGGAGTCAGCTGAATACCTGCTAACTGCTCTACTTCCTGAACACAGATCCTGAAATACATGCACAACTTTGAAGCACACTAGGTAATGAATATGACAATCAGATGTTGGTGTTACCTTTTGTTCAGGGAGAATTTCTATCACAATTTCCAAGCTCAAAATTGGAAAGCTGCCAAGTAGAGATGATGTCTATCCTGCACCATGTGGATGATAGGTCCACTGATAGTGCCTTATTTGACAGCATTGCTAAATGTGGCATTGAGAATAGGTATAAATGGTGATTTGGAAAACACCTAGGACTTTGATGCCAACATCCAGGAACCTTCTCTTTGAATGGAGAGCTACAGAACAAAATTGTAATGTCAAGTTGCTGGGGCTGACATCACCAAAATACTACAGATCCATCTGCTTATCAAACATCTTGACCATCTTGACCACAGCCCATGAGCATTTGCTTGCTGACTGGTTCCACACACAGGGAGCTGTTCAGTCTGAACCAATGTCAATACGGATTTAGAAAAGGGAGGTCCATAGGTATTGCACCTTATAGGACTCTTCAGATTACAGAAAATTTTACTCTGAAATATGCAATTACACTCATGATTGATGTCATGGGCACAATCGATAATCTTCAGCAGTCTGCAATATTCACATGCCTTGGAGATCTTGGAATTTCCAAATGTCTGTACAAGAGTTTTGTCAACTATTTTAATTGACGTAGCATGCAATGCATTTGGGACAGAGCAAGGTAATCAAAAATTTTGCAAAGGCTGTCTCCATGGGTTCATAAAAGCTCCATTGTTCTGGAATCTTAGTATTGAACCCTGTTACATGTGTTAGACATGGCAGATACTGTTAAAGATGTTGTGTATATGTGGATGACATCTTAGTAGTTGTGTCTGTGGGTTCAAGTAAGAAACTTGAGGAAAAGACAAAAGACATGCTTCTTCAGATGTGGCAGTGATGCATGTATAACAAACTGCCTATAACAGACTTCTGAACAGTAGATTTTCTCTCACCAGAAATTCTTCCCTGGGGCCCGACAGAGTCCCTATAAAATGTAGGGCTGTTTGCAAATGTCTAGGAAGGCTTCTACATGAGAAGAGAAACTTCTTAGAACATGTACAATCTGTTACACAGAAAGTGAACCAAACTAGGAATACAATTGCCTTCCAATGGACAACTGCAAAACAATACTGTGTTGAATACAGTGGAACATACTCCAGAGTATCACCTGTGCTTTTCACACTACACCCGTCAAGAATTTATGGTGATTCTCAAGATACATTCAATGAATATCATGGTATGTTATAGGGAAATGGAATACTGGTTGGAGGGTGAACAATATGTTTGAATGTAAAAAAAAAAAAAAAAAAAAAAAAAAAAAGGCTCAAATGGCTCTGAGCACTATGGGACTTAACATCTATGGTCATCAGTCCCCTAGAACTTAGAACTACTTAAACCTAACTAACATAAGGACATCACACAACACCCAGTCATCACGAGGCAGAGAAAATCCCTGACCCCGTTGGGAATCGAGCCCGGGCAAGGTAACAAGAGCACATATCTATAGAAATAAAAATCAGTTCCCACATGTATGAAAGATCATCACTTTAGAATGGCTGAAACAATTTGGCTGCCCCCTCCCCCCCCCCCCCCCCTTAGTTGTCATGAAAATTGTTTGGAAAATCCATAAGGAAAGTTAGAAATTTGAATGCTATTATTGTGTGAAAATCTCAATAAAAGAAATGTGATGGTCCATTTTTTACAGTTCTACTGTCACATGTTCTCATAACAATAAATAAATAAAATGTAACATTCAGTTTGACAATTCTGCTGTCACGTGTTTTCATAACAACAACCAATTCTGTATTAAATATTGATATTTTGCAAAACAGAATACAATTTAAAGCAATATTTCAGTGCGTTATTTGCGGTGATCATATCTTTGATGTGTTGCAAAGACTGAATTAATGTCAGTTCATGGTAATTTGGTGTGTTGCAAACATTCCATTGATTTCAGTTTGTGGTTGATTTCTTTGGAAAAAACACCACAAGTGATGTGATATGATCATCAAGTCAATGAGACTGACACAGAGTGTAGACAGTGTTTGGAGGAAAATTATACAAGTACTTCTGAAGTGCAATCCATTATGATGGATGCAGCTGAGCTTGACTCACTAGTTGAAGTTTATGTACAAAATAATTTGGAACATTGATGAAACAGACAGCCAAACATGTGTTATCAGTGGTGATCATATCTTTGGCGCATTGTAAATATAGAATTGTCAGTTCATTGTAATTTGGTGTGTTTCAGACATTCAATTGATAAGATATACAGTGATTGGGGGAAGTTGATGGACAGAGATAGGGGGAGGGAAGAGGAGATGAACAAAGGGAAGGAGGAGGAGATTAGGATGTTTATCCATTTCCCATAAATATTTAGCAATTGTGAAGCATTGCTGGGTTTGCTAGTTTCAAATAAAAGGCACTTATGCCAAACGTGTGTTATCAGTGGTGATCGTATCTTTGACGCATTGTAAATATTGAATTGTTGTCAGTTCATTGTAATTTGGTGTGTTTCAGACATTCAATTTATAAGATATACAGTGATTGGGGGGAAGTTGATGGACAGAGATAGGGGGAGGGAAGAGGAGATGAACAAAGGGAAGGAGGAGGAGATTAGGATGTTTATCCATTTCCCATAAATATTTAGCAGTTGTGAAGCATTGCTGGCTTGCTAGTTTCAAATAAAAGGCACTTATGAATCTGTAGGTTAGACAAATGGCAGTCTGACTGGAACATTAGAAGCAATGCTAGGTGAATATGCAACATATTCCCAAGTATTAAGGATCAGCATATGTGACACTGACCCTACTCAAGATATGGTGCACCTGCTGAAGGTCATGGTACATATCCCAAACATCTACATCAAGTGAGGTGCAGGAACACACCAATGTTTAAATGTTGAGAAAAAGGATCTGCTGATCATGTTATTTTTATTTGTCCCCATTTGCATATAGAGAGGGAATGCAGAAAATTAGATTGCTTTTTGCAAACAATAGAAAATTATTAAAATTTATGAACTAGAGTTAATATGATGCTGTGTCATATATCTATAAAAACTGCTCAAGTTAAAGTCTTGAATACCAAAATGATATCAACAGATCAGAAAAACAAAGCAGAAGGGACAGTAGGCATGAATGAAATATGACTAAGAGCAACTATTAAAAAATTAAGAAATGAGTTAAAAGAAGTATAATGGCCACCCACATGGGTATGCATACATTCTAAGACAGCTGAGGTACACAGCTTATCAATTGGGGCAGTATAGAATAGTGCTGCAATAATAGGTCTAGAAGTAGGTATAGTTGTAGTTAGTTGGCAAACCTCAAGCTTTTCTGAGGCTGGACTAACAGATGTAGTAATATAAGCTGGAAGTTATCCACTTAGGGCTTAAATTAAATGTATTTTTAATTGACTATATTTCAACATTCTGTGTTATTCCTACATGAATATTGACAATAGTTGCTGTTGACATACTTTATAGCTATACAAGTTGTTTACCTGTAGTAGGTACAAATGAAAGGGGTGAGTCAAGGACAATGAAGCAAGCAAATAATCCTAACAAACATAGGACCAGAAACCATGGGATTCCTGATACAACGTAAGCGCAGTAGCAGTAATAACAATGTTTTAACACTGTTAATGTGACATATGTTCCTGGTGCCAGTTCCTACATTTTCTACCAAGCTAACATATTGGCCATACATACATTCGTTCCCTCAACACAAGCTAATCGCCTATGCAGATGCTGTTCTTTATGGTGAAAAAATGTGTATGTCATACATGTATGATGATACACTGTCACACTTTCATGTAGCTGTTCTGGAATATGCAACATGAATCATCAACAAGAAGTGTTTTGGTCATGGATCACCAACATGGTCTTCAATTCCTTCTCCTATTACAGTATTCCAGTCACCACTGATTACTAGATTTTCATCTCCCTAACATACTGAATTACACGCAATATCTTCATATATTTTTTCTATCTGCTTCTGATGTCAACATGTATACCTCAATTATTGTTGCTGTCATTGGTTTTCTGTTGATACTGAAGAGAATAATCTGGAAAGGCTCTGAACTGTTCACAGTAATTCACTATCTATCCTGCCTTCCCATTCATGACAAATTCTACTTCTGTTACATCACTTTGTACTGTTGGTGCTGCTGATATTTTCCTATACTTGTCTACCTAGAAATCCTTATCTTCACTGACCCCCCCCCCCCCCCCCCCTCTCACTCACCCAATCGTACCTAGACTCAGCATTTGCACTTACCTTTCTAGATTTTCTAGCTCCTCTACCACATTCAGACAGTGTGTGAAGCATTCACCTGTCACCTACATTTACAATCTACCACCATGAGCTGTATGTGGTTATGGTAGAACTGGAATAGATGAGATGAGACCAAGTGAATTTGTCTTTCACCTGCTCCAATTCCCTTAGTGCTCTACAGGTCTTCTGCCAAATGTATAAAGCAAAAACAATTTTACAGCACAAAATATTCTCTTCTGTTGCTTCAGTGGCATGAAAAGTTGGTGAAATTTTGCTAAGTACTTCAACACAAGGGAATAAAGAAAATTCAGTTCGTTTCAATTGATTTACTGCCATACATTTTAGACCCGTTATTTTGAAACTCTAAACAGGTATTACACATTCAATAACCATGACTACATACTCTTAAAATGATTTGTATTACACATACCAAGTGTATAACTATTATTGGCACAAATAAAAGGGAGAAAGTAGAGTATAATGAAACAAGCAAATAATCCTAATAATTATTGATCCAGGAACCATGGTTTCGCCAATATGATGTAGTATGACTGAGTATGTTAGCTCCTTATAACACTGTCCCTGAGAATCCAGACTACGATAAGCACTCGAGAATAAACACATTACTAACATTCCATATGGCCACCATTCTTGTGACGACCGACTTCAGCACATCTCCTCCTTCATGCCCATATATATTCAAAAATCCCAAGTATGTTCTATATGCATTGACAATCATCTAAAATCTCTTCCCATAGTATAATGACATTGTCAACATGTCTGGAATACTCCAAAACTTTTAAATATCCCTGCACAAAAAGTATGACAGATTCAAACCTGGGAAGCATGTGGGAAAGGCCTGGAGGCATAGAAAGATACTAGCTCAATTACATCAAAGTCAGAGATTGCAAAATTAGATGTTGGGTTGTAGGGAGCAGGTCTAAACTCAGATAACAATTTAGTAATGATGAAGAGTAGACTAAAATTTAAGAGAAGCAACCAGAAAAATCATGGAAAGAAGTGGTATACAAAATTTGAGAAAACGGTTAGACATATTTGGAGTTCTCTAAGGCTGTAAACATAATAATAACGAATACCTCAATAGGCAGTTCAGTTGAAGAGGAATGGGCATCTCTAAAAGTGTCATTCACAGAAGTTGTACAGACAATTATCGGAACAAGAAAGTTAAATGCGAATATCAATTACGCAAAAGAAGAAGTACTTCAATTGACACGTGAAAGAAGAATATACAAGAAAATTTAGGAAAAGAAAGAAGTTCAGCGAACTGGCACTTAGGAATGAAATGAACAGAAAGAACAGGGAAGGCTAGGTGAAATGTGAAGAAATTGAAAAAGAATAGGTTGTAAGAATGACTGATTCAGCATGTACAAAAGTCTAAACAACATTCAGGCAAATTAAAAGATAAGGCATCAAAATTAAGAGTGCAAGAGGAATTCCTCTGCTAATACATAGGAGAGAGTGGATAGGTGGAAACAGTGAAGACCTCTGTGAGAGAAAGGAATTCTGTGATGAGAGGATAGAAGTAGTTTGAGTTGTTAGGAAGACTTAGATAAGTGATCCAGTATTAGAGTCAAGTTTTACAGAGCTTCGGAAGGCCTGCAATCAAAAAGGCAGAAAGCTTAAGAAATATTTCTTCATAATTTCTAAAATTGCTGAAGGAACTGGCAACCAAACTACTAAAAGAGTTCATTTGTAGAATCTAAGAGCCTGGAGATGTACCATCAGACTTTTAGAAAAATATCATCTACACAATCACGAAGGGAGTAAGGGCAGGTAAGGGTGAGAACTACTGTACGATCAGCTTAAAAGTTCACACATCCAAGTTGCTGATGAGAATAACATCTAGAAGAATGGAAAAGAAAACTGAGGATACATCAGATGATGATCAATTTGGCTTTAGGAAATGTAAAGGCACCAGAGAGGGAAGTAGGACTTAAGAAAAATCAATGCATGTTCATTGGCTTTGTTGATTCAAAATTCTCAGGAAAATAGCTCTGACTTTGCACGTGATAATGGAAATAATACTTAAGAAAAGTTAATAGAAGTTATTGACCTAGAAAAAATGTTTCATTATGTGAAACAGAACGAGATTTTTTAAATTCTTGGGAAAATATGTGTAAGTTACGAGGAAAAATAGATAGTATACAAAATAAAAATAACCAAAATGAAAAAAAAACAAAGTGCTTGGACAAGAAAGCGTACAAAAGAGGGAGGTAGTCTTTCACACTCTATTCAGCATGTAATCAAAGTAGTAATGACAGAAATAAAAGAAAGATTCACGTGTGGGATTAATATTCGGGGTGGAAAGATACCAATGATAAGATTTATTAATGAAATCAGTAAAAGCAATGAAGAATTTCAGGACCTGTTAAATGGAATGAACAGTCTCTAATGAGCACACACTATGGATCGGGAGTAAACCAATAAGAGACAAAAGTAATGAGGAGTAGCAGAAATGAGATTAGAGATAAACTTAACAATAAAATTGGAGATCATAATGTAGAAAAAGTGAGGGAATTACATGATATTGAGAGCAAATTAACACAGGGTGGACAAAGCAGGGAGGCCATGAAAAACAAGCTAGCACACAGGCAAATAGGACATCCCCAGCCAAAAAACGTCTTCTAATTTAAATATCAGCCTTAATTTAAGGAAGAAATTTCTAAGAACGTATGTCTGGAACATAGCAATGTGTGGAAGTGAACTGTGGACTGTGCCAAAATGGGAAAAGAATAGTATCAAAGAATTTGAAATTTGATACTATAGAAGGAATGTCAACTGATCAGAAATGAAGAGGTTCTACACAGAATTAGTGAGGAGAGGACTATGTGGAAAACATTGTCAAGCAGAAGGGGCAGGATGATAGGGCATTGTGTTAAGACATCAAGGAATAACTTCCATAGTTTTTAAGGGCGCTATAGAAGGAGAAAACTGTAGAAGAACACAGAGATTGGAATATATCAAAAAATTAGAGGATATTGGGTACAAGAACTACTCTGAGATGAAAAGGTATCAGCACAGGAGAGGAATTCACGGTGGGCCACACCAAACTAGTATTAAGACTTTTGACCAAATCTTTTCATTAATTATTTGATCTACCCACCTGGTCTTCAACGTTCTTTTGTAGCACCATCTTTCAAAAGCTTATATTCTCTTCTTGCCTTTACTGTTTACCATAAAGGTTCACTTGCATAAATGGCTGCACTTCAGAAAATATTTTTAAAAAAGACTCCCTAACACTTAAATTTATATTAGATGTTAAAAATCTTTTCTTGTTCAGAAAAGCTTTTCTTACTATTGTCAGTCTGCATTTTAACACCTATATATCAACTCTTTTTAGGTATTTTGCTGCCCAAATAGCATAACTTGCCCACTGCTTTCAGTGTCTCATATCCTAATTAAATTCCTTCAGCATCATCTGACTTCATTTGATTGCACTCCATTACCTTTGTTTCACTTATGTCTATTTTCAGCTTAAAACCTCTGTTAAAGACGCTATTATCCATTCCAGTTTAACTGATCTTCCAAGTTCTCTGCCCTCTTTGACAGAATTACAATAACTCCATCAAACCTTAAGTTTATGTAAAATAAGAAAAAGGCAACCACTCACATGTAGCAGACTGAAGTGTGGAACATAGAATCACTTAACGGAAAACAGTATTCACACTAACTTTCAAGCTACTGCTACTTTTTTCAGTAAAAGTACACATACTGGCTCAAGAAACCACACAGACATCCAAACACTCCCATTACAAGACAGATTTGAAGGTAGGCATCATGTTAACCATTTCTTCAGAATTACCCAGAACTTTTGAATTCTGCTTGCTGCAAAGAAATTTATAATGCAGCAGCAATTCTTAAAAATGAATATGAGGATGATTTATGCTGTTAACTCCCAGACCAGGTAACAGGTTTCAAAAATGTTCTGAAAAATAAATGGTTTTGTGGTGAGTGCCGATCATGGCAAAGCGTAATCGCTGGTTTTGTATCCTCCTCTGTACCGATTCTTTGACTTTTATCTCCCTCTCTTATGTTTCATGCCATGCTTTGTAAAGTGCCACATTGTATTGTGTTCTCATGTCAAATAAATCTACTCAAATCATTGTGTTATTGACTATTACTAGCATAGTCTACATCATTACCATATTTTATATCCATATTGGTGACCCGGACTGTGTTCGTTGTCTGTTTCATCTCTGTGAAAATTTTTCAATTGTCAGTGTTGTTTAATATGCACAGTAGACCTTCCACCATTACCAGTGCACTTCCATGTGCTTCCACAAGGCGTTTCATATCAAGATTGTGTGACATACAGTTCAAACAACCCTAAAATGGAACATAAATGTGCTCCTGTCATTACATCATGTCCACATGGCCTAAACTGCAGGTCCCACAACAGCGTGGTTTTGGCATCTCACATTCTGCATCCCCACCTGGATTGGACTCATGTGCACATGCACAGATGCCTCAATCTCCACCTCATGTGTGTTTCAGATTTGAGATTATTGTGTAGTGCGGCTCCAGTATGTGTTTCTCCCTGGAACAGACATTTTGTAGCTGGGGTTCCACAAACTGTTACACACCTCATTCTGTGCTCAGGGCAACTTATTCTCTGCATGCACCTTATGGTCGCTCCCCCCCCCCCCCTCCCCCCTCCCAGCTTTGGGGCCTCGACAATGCACCACATATCACATTCACTGGTGTTGTACTTTCACCCCACTCACACCCCGCAACATCGATTGCCTCATCTGCATCAGTAATGCATCTGTTTCATGTCTTGCATGTTGTTACTATCATACTGCAGCCTTGGGTGACGCACCCTATGAAGTGTTTGCATGCTCCTCTCAGTTGCTGCATCCGATGACAGTGCCACCTTCTACAGTGCAAGTCAACCTCATCTCTGTTTCTGCTACTCCCCTCGGTGAGCCCTACACCATGACATCCCAGAGCCATGACCCAGCCAGACAACCTCCTATACTCAATCAAGATTTCACCTCTCAACACTAGCCCTCTTACCTCCCGCATCAGCCTGCTTACTCACACCACTCGCTCAGGGGCAAACTGCAAAAGTTGCCTCCACTCTCAACAGACAATCCATGCACTTGGTTTGCTCTCATTGAAAAATTATTCAATTTGCATGGTATATTGGACAATGATCACCCATCTCCATAACACTTATCTTCTGCGATGCTTCCAAAGGTACACTCTGCATGGTCGTCGTCCCCCCCCCCTCCCTCCATTGTGCAGTTTTTTACTCTTTTCATGGCCTCACCCATCCAGAGGTTAAAGCTATGATTACCATAATAATGGAACGCTTCATCTGGCTGGGGATTAAAAAGGACTGCCGGAAGTGGACACATGGATGCACACCATGCCAAACGAGCAAAGTCAATAGACATTCCAAGTCACCCCTTGGAATGTTTACCATATCAAAGGGCAGGTTACGACACATCCACATTGACATCATCAGTTCTCTACCCCCATCTGACTGCTTCTGGTACATCCTGACTATTACTGATGGTATGACATGGTGGGTTGAAGCCACCCCATTCCCTGATATCACAATTGAGACTGTAGCTCTTGCCTTCATCAATGCCTGGATTGCTCAATTTGATTGCCCTTGTACTATTACCACAAACCAGGGCTGCACATTAAAGTCAGCACTGTTCTCCCACTTGTGCAAGCTCTGTGGCGTGAAGAAATTCCATATGACAGTATACATCCCCAGAGTAACAGCTTAGTGGAGAGATGGCATCATACTCTGAAGATGGCACTTACATGCTACAGCAACTCTTGATCCTCCGCATTCCTGTGGGTTCTACGTGGAGTGCACACAGAGCATAAAGATCTACATCTACATCTACATGATTACTCTGCAATTCACATTTAAGTGCTTGGCAGAGGGTTCATCGAACCACAATCATACTATCTCCCTACCATTCCACTCCCGAACAGCGCGCGGGAAAAACGAAAACCTAAACCTTTCTGTTTGAGCTCTGATTTCTCTTATTTTATTTTGATGATCATTCCTACCTATGTAGGTTGGGCTCAACAAAATATTTTCGCATTCGGAAGAGAAAGTTGGTGACTGAAATTTCATAAATAGATCTCGCCGCGACGAAAAACGTCTTTGCTTTAATGACTTCCATCCCAACTCGCGTATCATATCTGCCACACTCTCTCCCCTATTACGCGATAATACAAAACGAGCTGCCCTTTTTTGCACCCTTTCGATGTCCTCGGTCAATCCCACCTGGTAAGGATCCCACACCGTGCAGCAATATTCTAACAGAGGACGAACGAGTGTAGTGTAAGCCGTCTCTTTAGTGGACTTGTTGCATCTTCAAAGTGTCCTGCCAATGAAACGCAACCTTTGGCTCGCCTTCCCCACAATATTATCTATGTGGTCTTTCCAACTGAAGTTGTTCGTAATTTTTACACCCAGGTACTTAGTTGAATTGACAGCCTTGAGAATTGTACTATTTATCGAGTAATCGAATTCCAACGGATTTATTTTGGAACTCATGGGGATCACCTCACACTTTTCGTTATTTAGCGTCAACTGCCACCTGCCACACCATACAGCAATCTTTTCTAAATCGCTTTGCAACTGATACTGGTCTTTGGATGACCTTAGTAGACGGTAAATTACAGCATCATCTGCGAACAACCTAAGAGAACTGCTCAGATTGTCACCCAGGTCATTTATATAGATCAGGAACAGCAGAGGTCCCAGGACGCATCCCTGGGGAACACCTGATATCAATTCAGTTTTACTCGATGATTTGCCGTCTATTACCACGAACTGCGACCTTCCTGACAGGAAATCACGAATCCAGTCGCACAACTGAGACGATACCCCATAGACCCGCAGCTTGATTAAAAGTCGCTTGTGAGGAACGGTGTCAAAAGCTTTCCGGAAATCCAGAAATACGGAATCAACCTGAAATCCCCTGTCGATAGCGGCCATTACTTCGTGCGAATAAAGAGCTAGCTGCATTGCACAAGAACGATGTTTTCTGAAACCATGCTGATTACGTATCAATAGATCGTTCACTTCGAGGTGATTCATAATGTTTGAATACAGTATATGCTCCAAAACCCTACTGCAAACTGACGTCAATGATATAGGTCTGTAGTTCGATGGATTACTCCTACTACCCTTCTTAAACACTGGTGCGACCTGCGCAATTTTCCAATCTGTAGGTACAGATCTATCGGTGAGCGAGAGGTTGTATATGATTGCTAAGTAGGGAGCTATTGTATCAGCGTAATCTGAAAGGAACCTAATCGGTATACAATCTGGACCTGAAGACTTGCCCGTATCAAGCGATTTGAGTTGCTTCGTAACCCCTAAGGTATCTACTTCTAAGAAAAGGAACCTAATCGGTATACAATCTGGACCTGAAGACTTGCCCGTATCAAGCGATTTGAGTTGCTTCGTAACCCCTAAGGTATCTACTTCTAAGAAACTCATGCTAGCAGCTGTTAGTGTTTCAAATTCTGGAATATTCCATTCGTCTTCCCTGGTGAAGGAATTTCGGAAAACTGCGTTCAATAACTCCGCTTTAGTGGCACAGTCGTCGGTAACAGTACCATAGGCACTGCGCAGCGAAGGTATTGACTGCATTTTGTCGCTTGTGTACTTTACATATGACCAGAATTTCTTCGGATTTTCTACCAAATTTCGAGACAATGTTTCGTTGTGGAACCTATTAAAGGCATCTCGCATTGAAGTCCGTGCCAAATTTCGCGCGTCTGTAAATTTTAGCCAATCTTCGGGATTTCGCGTTCTTCTGAACTTCGCATGCTTTTTCCGTTGCCTCTGCAACAGCGTTCGGACCTGTTTTGTGTACCATGGGGGATCAGTTCCATCTCTTACCAATTTATGAGGTATGAATCTCTCAATTGCTGTTGCTACTATATCTTTGAATTTGACCTCCAAGCCCCATCTCAGAAGTCTCATATGGTGAAGGCCTTGTCCTACTCACTCAGTTTGTCAAGCCCGTGGCCATTCTAACAACTGATGAACTTCCAGAACTGGTTAAATGAGCGTGCCCTTCAAGGGCTCATAACATTCCTCACACTTTGAACATTGCAACTACGTTATGCTACATGATGACTCAAGTCAGAGCTGCACTTCAGCCCTCCTATTCTAGCCCACACTGAGTACTCAGTAGAAGACAGAACACCTTTGACGTTCTATTTAATGGGAAGAAGCAAACAGTGTCGTTTAATCGTTTCAAACCGGCCTGGTGTTTAAATGATCCCCTCCCCCTAGTATGGATGACAGTTCTGATTCTACAGTTGTTGGTCCCCAGGCCGAGGTTCCATTTCTCTTCCGAATGATTCATCTTCGGGTCCTTTGCTCCCTGAGTGCAGTGTCTCTTCTGCACATGATTTTTTTCTTTCACATAGGTCAGTGTTCCACATCAATGTCTATGGTTTTCCCTATCTATTAGAGTGTGAGACAACACCATCTTTGTCTTCAGTGTTCCTTGAACCCCACCATAGGACACATCAATGCACTTCAATGTCATCCATCTCATCATGTTCAATGTCCTTACGATGCCGACAATAACTCTCTTACAGCATCTGCTTCAGGTGATGGCATCCTTTCAATCTGCATACCTCCCCACCCATTATCAACTGCTCTTCCCTTGACTACCAGAGACTAACTCTATACTCACATGGGAGGCTGCCTACATCTTCCTGGATGGCTTTGAGACTGTTGTCAACACCGTTTGCAGCTGTGTACCTACCCTGTACTCTGAACTGCCCACATGCGAGGGGGGGCAGGAGAGGGGGGAGAGGGGGGGAAGGGAGTGCTCTATGGTGAGGGTCAATCATGGCAAAGCATAATCGCTGGTTTTGTATTTTCCTCTATGCTGACTTCTTTGACTTGTCTTGTTAAGTGTCATGTTGAATGCATCAAATCCACTCAAATCATTATGTGGGTGACTTTCACTAGTTTAATCTACATCACTACCATATGTAATATCCACAGCCACATTATCCTCTGTAGTTGACTTAACACAACTCTTAGTAATACAAAATTCCATCGAAGCTGCTAGTGTTCGAGATTCATGTACAGTATTTTACCTGTTTTTAATTATTTCTGTACTGTTTCTGCGGCTGAGCGGTTATTTTCGAAGTTCAAATTTTAATTAGAGTGTTATCTTTTTGTTCCAACACACATAATGAATCGAATTATAAAATTATATTACAGCAAAGCAAGATCAACAATTGCTGTTGTTGTCGTTGTTGTTGTTGTTGTTGTTGTGGTCTTCAGTCCAGAGACTGGTTTGATGCAGCTCTCCATGCTACTCTATCCTGTGCAAGCTTCTTCATCTCCCAGTACCTACTGCAACCTACATCCTTCTGAATCTGCTTAGTACATTCATCTCTTGGTCTCCTTCTGCAATTTTTACCCTCCACGCTGCCCTCCAATACTAAATTGGTGATCCCTTGATGCCTCAGAACGTGTCCTACCAACAGATCCCTTTTTCTAGTCAAGTTGTGCCACAAATTTCTCTTCTCTCCAATTCTATTCAATACCTCCTCATTAGTTCCGTGATCTACCCATCTAATCTTCAGCATTCTTCTGTAGCACCACATTTCGAAAGCTTCTATTCTCTTCTTGTCCAAACTATTTATCGTCCCATGTTTCAAATACATACACGGCTACACTCCATACAAATACTTTCAGAAATGACTTCCTGACACTTAAATATAAACTCGATATTAACTAATATCTCTTCTTCAGAAACATGTTCCTTGCCATTGCCAGTCTTACTTCAACCATCATTAGTTATTTTGTTCCCCAAATAGCAGAACTCATCTACTACTTCAAGTGTCTCATTTCCTAATCTAATTCCCTCAGCATCAGCCGATTTAATTCGACTACATTCCATTATTGTTGTTTTTCTTTTTTAATATTCATCTTTATAGCTTCCTTTCAAGACACTGTCCATTCCGTTCAGCTGCTCTTCCAAGTCCTTTGTTGTCTCTGACATAATTACAATGTTGTCGGCAAACCTCAAAGTTTTTATTTCTTCTCCATGGATTTTTAATTCCTACTCCAAATTTTTCTTTTGTTTCCTTTACTGCTTGCTCAATATACAGATTAAATAACATCGGGGATAGGCTACAACCGTGTCTCACTCCCTTCCCAACCACTGCTTCCCTTTCATGCCCCTCGACTCTTATAACTGTCATCTGGTTGCTGTACAAATTGTAAATAGCCTTTCGTTCCCTGTATTTTAGCCCTGACACCTTCAGAATTTGAAAGAGAGTGTTTCAGTTAGCATTGTCAAAAGCTTTCTCTAAGTCTACAAATACTAGAAACGTAGGTTTGCCTCTCCTTAATCTATCTTCTAAGATAAGTCGTAGGGTCAGTACTGCCTCACGTATTCCAACATTTCTACGGAATCCAAACTGATCTTCCCCGATGTCGGCTTCTAGCAGTTTTTCCATTCATCTGTAAAGAATTTGCGTTAGTATTTTGCAGCCGTGACTTATTAAACTGATAGTTCGGTAATTTTCACATCTGTCAACGCCTGCTTTCTTTGGGATTAGAATTATTATATTCTTCTTGAAGTCTGAGGGTATTTCGCCTGTCTCATACATCGTGCTCACCAGATGGTAGACTTTTGTCAGGACTGGCTCTCCCAAGGGTATCAGTAGTTCTAATGGAATGTTGTCTACTCCTGGGGCCTTGTTCCAACTCAGGTCTTTCAGTGCTCTGTCAAACTCTTCAAGCACTATCATATCTCCCATTTCATCTTCATCTACATCCTCTTCCCTTTCCATAATATTGTCGTCAAGTACATTGCCCTTGTATAGACCCTATATACAGGGTGAAAAGTAATTAAACAGACAAACTCTGGGAGGTTGTAGGGGCACATCAAAACAAATATTTTTCCCTAATGTCATGTTTTCCTATGAGGATTATTTAAACCAGTGGAGGCCATATTATGCTCTTCAGTTGTTAGAGGCCGTATTACGATCTTCAGTTGTTAGATGGCGTATTATGCTCTTCAGTTGTAGGCAACTGCTGTCCACCAGTGTAGTAGTGCATTGTCTCTGTTTACTAATGGAGCGATACACCTGGACTGAGTACACTGATATGGTTGGTGCGTACTACAGAGCACACCACAACGGACGAGCTGCACAGCGGGTTTATCAACAACAATATCCTGATCGCCGTATCCCGCATCATACGATCTTTACTGCTGTGTATCAACACCGGGTCATTTAGCAGATTACCTGGACAGGGACGCCGTCGTAAGGTAAGAACACTGCTGTCTTGCAGCATGTGGAGTGGGATCCTTCAATCAGCACTTGTGCAATTGCACGTAACATGGGGACGAATCAGACAAATGTAAGAACAGTCCTTCAAGAGCAATTGTTACGTCCATTTCACTACAGCATGTCCACAACCTGGAACCAGTTGATTATCCACCGAGATCACAGTTTTCGCAGTGGTACCTGGAACAGTGTGAAATGCATTCTACATTTCCATCCTCTGTGTTGTTCACCGATGAAGCAACGTTCAGGCATGATGAGTCTTCAACATGCACAATTCGCATGATTGGAGTGAGGATAACCCACATGCCACAATTACTAGTGCTCATCAAGTGCGGTTCTTCATTAATGTGTTGGTTGGTGTTGTTGGGGACTGTTTAATTGGGCCGTATCTGCTACCTAGGCAATTAAATGGCACGCACTATTACAATTTTCTCGCCAGAGCATTGCCAGAACTGCTGGAAGACGTCCCGCTCCCTACAATACAATGCATGTGGTTCCAACATGACGGGGCGCCGGCACATTTCAGTCGTTCTGTGCGTCGATTCCTGGACCGACGGTTCCCAGAAACGTGGATTGGCAGAGGTGGTCCTGTACCATGGCCTGCTCGATCCACAGATATTTCCCCTATGGACTTTTTTGTGTGGAGAGAGATGCGCAACCTTGTTTACGCAACTCCTGCTGCATCAGAAGAGGATCTGGTTGTCCAGATAGTAGCAGCAACAGGAACAATTCAGGATACTCCTAGAGTTTTTTCCTGTGTCAGACAGAACGTGATCCAATGGTGTAACCTTTGTTTACGTGTCAATGGAGGCATTTTTGAAAATCTACTGTAATTGAAATTGGGTTGTGTTAATGTGTTGTCTCTTGGTCATAAAAAATGGAAAAGTGTTTGCTGGTTTTATTAATTTCAGCCAGAGAAATCTTCCTCTACCGGTTTAAATACGCCATATACGAAAAAATGACATTAGGGAAAAAATATTTGTTTTGATGCCCCTACAACCTCCCAGAGTTTGTCAGTTTAAATACTTTTCACCCTGTATACTCCTTCCCCTTTCCGCTTTCCCTTCTTTGCTTAGAACTGGGTTTCCATCTGAGCTCTTGATATTCATACAAGTGGTTCTCTTTCCTCCAAAGGTCTCTTTAATTTTCCTGCAGGCAGTATCTATCACACCCCTAGAGAGATATGCTTCTACAGCCTTACATTTGTCCTCTATCCATCCCTGCTTAGCCGTTTTTCACTTCCTGTCGATTCCATTTTTGAGGAGTTTGCATTCCTTTTTGCCTGCTTCCTTTACAGCATTTTTATATTTTCTCAGTTTCATCGATTAAATTCTATACATCTTCTGTTCCCCAAGGATTTCTACTAGCCCTCGTCTTTTTACCTACTTGATCCTCTGCTGCCTTCACTATTTCATCCCTCAAAGCTACCCATTCTTCTTTTACTGTATTTCTTTCCCCCATTCCTGTCAATCGTTCCCTAATGGTCTCCCTGAAACCCTCTACAACCTCTGGTTTAGTCAGTTTATCCAGGTCCCATCTCCTTAAATTCTCACCTCAACAACGATCACCCCTAAAACAATAGAACTTAAGAAAAATTGTTAATATTCTATTACATGGTGTCCCACCAGAAAGAGGCCCCACAAATAAACATCTGCTTAAATTACACTCTGCCAGGGACAAATGATTCAACCTTGGCCATGGTCACTAGAGACATGTGGCGCCATTCTGTTGGTACCAGCTGAGGGTAAGTTTTTCATCATCCAGCTGGTTCACAAATTCCCAAAAAACTTCGATGTAAACTGCACTCGTCACAGTAGACTCGATAAAAATTGGTCCAATGATGTGACACTGTGATATTGCAAAGAACATGTGAATCTTTTGTGAAAACACAGGTTGCTCGAACAGCGCATGTGGATTTTCATTAGCCAGAGAAGTGGAACCACGCCTCATCACTGAACCAGGTGTACTGCAATATTTCTGGCCTCTGAGCAACAAATTGATGAAACTAACGGCAAAATGCAATGCATTTGTCTTTGTCACTGACATTCTGTTCCTGAACAACTGCAAAACCTGTATGAATACAGGCTGGCTTCCTCTGTGACATGTGCTCTGTGACATTCGACATTTCTCAGGTAAACGTCGAACAGACTTTGCAGGAGAGACCAACACTCGTTTCGCGTGTGACTTTTCCCTCCGGTAATGGCGGCCGTCCCCAGCGCGAAGATCCAACACCTTTCCACTGCTCTCCATCTTGTTCATTAACTTTTGTATGCATCATTTAGACGGTATATGCTCGTCTCCAAATTGTTCAACAAACATTCGTTGACATGTCTACATGGAACCAGTAATCCAATATTGTTTCACAAGAAACACGCGCTCTTCGATAGAATAGCGATACATGGTCACTAAACACTGAACTCTGAACTCCATCCACAGTAAAGCGCGGAAACAATGTTGCGTCAAACGATGTTGCAGAGTGCATTGTTGCCACGTCAAACGTCACAAATTTCGAAGTGCATTTTCAGTGGAATTACTACACATTTTTGTGGGGCTCTTTCGAGTGGGATACGTTGTAGAAACAGTCCGACTGTTGTGCACCGTATTTCAAAAGTCATTTAAAGCCAAAGTGCATAAAGAATGTGCTATTTTGCGTGGATCTGAAACTGCAGTAAAACTTTTGTACCGTATACCTAAAAATGGTTACACAGTTGAAAGTGAGCAACAGTGAAAAAGACAGAACAAAAGCATAATCTCATCCAGCACAAGACAGCCTAGGGCCGGCCGGAGTGGCCGCGCGGTTCTAGGCGCTGCAGTCTGGAGCCGAGCGACCGCTACGGTCGCAGGTTCGAATCCTACCTCGGGCATGGATGTGTGTGATGTCCTTAGGTTAGTTAGGTTCAATTAGTTCTTAGTTCTAGGCGACTGATGGCCTCAGAAGTTAAGTCGCATAGTGCTCAGAGCCATTTGAACCATTTTGAACAAGACAGCCATTGTGGCAGATTATCATTCTGGAAAGTTGTTTGCTAGTATGAGTAGACTGTCAATGAGTACGTTGCTTTGTTCATCGATTTGATACTCACGCAAGGGTGAGACGCTGCGTTTTGTGGACGGCATGCGCAGCTCTGCCACGGGATCCATAGCTGCGGAGTCGGCTCGCAACTGACGGCGGACGTCTCGCAGCCACGCCCACTGCTCCTCGCTGTTGCTGAAGTCTCCACTCGCCGTACTTCCTGTCAGAGGACTGCGCACATGGGATCACGAGCGGTCAATTTAGTCAATGACTCTTTGGTGATAAATGTTGGGCGATGACACCAAAGCAAACACAAAAGAGAAAGATAGGACAGGAATCACCTGACGGAGAAATCATGTTTGTGGATTCCTCTGACACTTCTCGGTACAACGATTTCATATTTAAGGTTGAAAAGTAAGCAAACTGCGTTTAAAGCAGTTTCCTGAAAAATCTTGTAAAACATAGCAGTGATTTCATATAATTGAATTGGCATAGGTAAGAACAAATTTACGTCTTTCACCTGAATTTCTCATGGCTGGTTTACTAAAAAGACTATAGAAAAAAATTTATGTTGCAGAAAGAGTGGGAAAAGCAATAAAGAAGGTGGCAAAAAGTATACTTGCACATTGCGAACGGTCTATCCGCCGAGAGGCCCTAGCCACATGACCAGCCACATGGATTACAGCTCCATTGATTACATTGTTTTCTATTAGTGTCTATTGTGTGCTGAATCATGGGCAATGTACCGCAGGAACAGTCTTTAAGTCAAGAAACTCAGTTGCAGGCCCAGCATATCCAAAAGATCATAACAGCAATGATACAACTGCTACAATTCCAAACCAATTTATTGGCGTCACTTGTGGCAGTTAAAGCAGCGCCACAACACTACAATTACCAGGGCATTCGATGCACAGCAGGAAGACCGCTTCGAATACCACTCTAGCTCGACGCCCTCTTCATTGCACATCATATTCAAGGTATGGACAGAAAACCGCCTTTTTTGACAACGGCAGGTGTTGCAGTATACAGACAGGGGTATAAACTTTTTCCCACCGCCCGCTCCGAAAGCATTGAACTATTTGGTCTTGATTGCTGCATTAGATAAATACTGTGATGAACAAGTGAACGGGCTCCTGCTCGTGAATAGTTTCTCCGTTTGCAGAGGCAACCTCTTCAATTTTAGAAACAGAAGGTAGCCGTTCTACAAGGCCAGACCAGCCAATGGAAGACTGAATGTGAATGTAGTCGATACTACAGTGGTGCTATGATTCGAGACGCTATCTTGCAGTATGTGTGTGGTTCTAGAATACTTAAGTATTCTGACCCTAGATTGAAGCAAATGTTGCAGTTAATTGAGTCACAGGACTGTTATGACAGTGGTGCGGTAGACTTTTGATTCTCCTCACGTTTCTGTAGTGCAAAGCAGGATTGATGGCAAACAGGTCGCACGGCCAGTTCACGCGCCGCGTCATTCCAAGTCACAGCCAGGGAAGTGGCATGTAGGCAACAGCAGCCGCGGACTGCACGCCGTCTTAAACCTTGCCCTCTGTGCTTCACGTCTCCCAAACGGCAGGCATGCCGCTCCCATGACGCAAAGATGTTTCCACTGAGGCAAGACAAGTACATTCACTGTGTTTGCAAAAGAGGAAGTCGCACAAACGATCTGTTCCTCACCCCAAATGTCGGTCTATGAATATCAATGTCGTACTTTCAAACCCATGTAGCGCTAATAATGGTGCCACGTCGGTGTTAAAATCACTGTCGCAGAAGTCTCAGATCTCTTCTCCGACTAAGCGGCAAGCAAGCAAACTTTGTCACTTTGCAGACTGCTGATCGCAACTTGCTCGTGCGGTTAGATATAGGAGCTTCAGTGACGCACATATGAATTGTTACGAAAGTCTACATTGTACAAGTCGCAGACCCCTCAGCTTATAACATTCATGACACCCCAGTTCCTGGTGTTTATAGCCTACCTGTCACTTTCCGTAAAGTTACAAAGACAAATTCATTCACAGTGTTGTGTTAAAGCATCAGTGAATACATTTTTTGGTATTGATTTGGTCGATCTTTTTGGGTTGCAAATTCAGGACAATGTACTTCCTGTGAATACCTCTGTACCACGAGACAGCGTTTCAGAACTTTGTGCATAATTTAGTGAACTTTTTGAGGACGGCCTAGGCAAGGCAACCAGCTGTCAGGTATAATTACAATGAAGGAAAATCCGCAACCTTTTTTGCCGGGCACGGCCCGTCCCTCAAGCAGTGGAGATGAAGTGGCACAGCAACTGTTAAAGTGGCAGGACAAAGGCGTAATCACTGCAGTAGCGGAGAGTCTGTGTGCATCTCCTACTGTACTCATCAGAAAACCGTCTGGTGTATTAAGACTCTGTGCTGGTTTCAAGTCAAAGGTGAACTTCAAACAGAGATTGACTCATTTCCGTTAGCCCAGCCTGGCGAACTGATGGACAAGCTAGGAGCAGGTCACTTCTCTAAAACAGATTTACGGAGTGCCTGTTTGCAGATTCTGTTGGACGAGCAGTCTCAGAAAGTTTTTATGAACAGCATCCATAAGGCGTCATTCAAGTTTTTACGTTTGGCATTTTCCAGTGCTTCAGCGCCAACCACTACCTGAACAGCTGACTACTACAATGCTTTAACACGCAAAATATTTGGATGATATTGTGGTCTCGGGTTGTACTCCTGAGGAACACCACCGAGCGAGGTGGCGCAATTGTTGGCACACTGGACTCGCATTCGGGAGGACGACAGTTCAATCCCGCGTCTGGCCACCCTGATTTAGGGTTTCCGTGATTTCCCTAAATCGCTCCAGGTAAATGTCGGGATGGTTCCTCTGAAAGAGCATGGCCGACTTCCTTCCCCGTCCTTCCCTAATCCGATGAAACCGATGACCTCGCTGTTTAGTTTCTTCCCCCAAAAAAACCTGAGGAACATCTCTCTAATCCGAGAAGTTTATTTCAAGTTGTCTCAGCTGCTGGTCTCAAGTACAACAAAGATATGTGTTCTTTTTTTTTCAAACTGAAATCGAGTACGGGGTCATGTCATCAAAGCTCAGGGCATCCATTCTTCACAGTTTCATTTAACTGCAATTAGTGACCTCCTGGAACCTCGCAACATAAGTGAACTTCAAGCTGTCCTAAGAAAACTCACTCACTACCTTCATTTCATTCTGAACGCAGCGCAAATTGTGGCTCCATTTCACAGATTACGCAGGAAAAATGTTCCTTTGTGTTGTCTCGCGAGTGTCAAACTGCTTTTCAGTAACTGAAGAAAGCTTTTTCAAGTGATAGTTGTTTAATGCATTTTGATCCTGCTAAGCCAGTCACGTTAGTAGTGGACACTTCTGCATGCGGGATTGGTTAAGTGCGTTTGCACAGAGTTGGGTCTATGGATAAACAGGTTGCTTTTGCATCCAAGCTTTGACCAAGGTTCAGTGCGATTGTTTTCAGTTAGAGAAGGAAGCACTTGCCATTGACTATGACATGATAAAAATTCCACCAGTATCTTTATGGAAGTGCGTTTTATTTGGTGACAAATGACTAGTCACTAAAGCCGCCTATGGAACTATTGCATTGATGCCAAACAGAACACTGCAGCATCTGGCGCTTGCACCACAGCAGTCGGTCCTTCCCCTGCAGCACACTAAATTTAATGTCAGTGAACACGTATTTTCAGAGACTTTGACAAAAACAGACGCTAGGAAAGGGACGGCACCTCAAATGGCTCTGAGCACTATGGGACTTAACTTCTATGGTCACCAGTCCTCTAGAACTTAGAACTACTTAAACCTAACTAACCTAAGGACATCACACAACACCCAGTCATCACGAGGCAGAGAAAATCCCTGTCCCCGCCGGGAATCGAACCCGGGAACCCGGGCGTGGGTAGCGAGAACGCTACCGCACGACCACGAGCTGCGGACGGGACGGCACCATTCAGTTCTTGAGCTGCTCTCTTTATCTTGTACAGGCTTCCTCCAGAATGCACTGGCAGCATCAGGATGGATCATCTCCGCTCCTGTTGGCTGCGTGACCCTACCACAGATTTCTCCGTTTCAGAGATGGAACCATATGGGATATCGCAGCCCCAGCTGCCTTCGCCTCCCTTAGGTCCCACGTCGCTTGTGCTTGAAGGGGAGCTTATGTACGCCGACGTGGCACTGTCGACATCATCGCAGAGTCAGCAGCCCTTGCTATGGAGATCTGGTCCTTTCCACCCTCCCACTTTTCTCCTTGCCTCCAACCCCACCAGACGGTCGTCGCCAGTTCATGAAGACGTTCCGCTCCTGGATGAGGTTGTGCACCCCATGACCAGTTTCTCGATTACCATCCCCAGTCATTCATTGCACTGAGCCTTGGTCAAAGCTTGGATGCAAATGCAACCTTTCCTTAGATCCAACTCTGTGGGAAAGCACTTCACCATTACCGTATAAGGAAGTGTCAGCGACTAGCAAATATATCTGTTCATAGTTCTGAAGTCGGCACCAGACGTTATGAGCACTGCCACTACAGGCAGCCATAAATATGGATAAGAGGCCACCTCAGGCTATGGTGAACAATGCCTGCAACTACACAGCCTCTCTCCGTAAGTGGCTATAGTGTAATGGACTCGGGTATGAGCTGGGATTCATGAAATTACACTTTGGATTTGACTGCATTATGTTCGGTAACTCACTGAGTTAAGTAAACGCCTTTTATATAACCATAGTTGCGCCTTTCATTCTTTCTTCCTGCCTTCCTTCAGAACAGGATACAACATACACAACCTTCTTTCATGAATCTTGAACCAAATGTTAGCACTAATTACATTTTTCTCCGTGCAAAATTGTACCAAGTGGCTTTCTCTTTCATTCATTGCCCCCAGCCCGTATTCTCCTGCCAATTTTCCTTCTCTTCCTTTTCCTGCTACTGAATTCCAGTCACCCATCAGTATTAAATTTTCCTCTCATTTAACTGTCTAAATATAATTTCTTTGATCTCATCATCTGCAGAGCTAGTTGGCATATAATCTTGTACTACTGTGGTGGGTAATCGGCTTTTTGTCCATCTTGGCTACGATAATGCTTTTACTATGCTGCTCATAGTAGCTTATCGGCATTCCTATTTTGTTATTCATCATTAGACCTAGTCTTGCATCATCCGTATGTGACTAACATCATCCTAATCATTTCCCTTTTAAAGTTTCCTAACCTACCTACCCAATTAAGGGTATACTACAGACCCACATATGTCATTCGCTTAGGGACCTTGAAGACAAGTTTAGATTAATTAGAGTGCGCACAAAAAAGTTCCTGTAATCGTCATGCCAATGGAATGGGAAGAATCCTTAATCCATACTAACACCGTAAATGGAGAAAGGAGTATGTCTGTTACCTGTTCACAACCAAACCCCAGAACCGATTTTAAGAAAATTTGGTATCGATGTATCTAGAACGCTGCGAACACAGACTACTTTACAAAGTGTGTAGCACAGGATATTTATTGACCTGAGGAATAGTATATGGATTAAGGAAAATTACGTATTCCGTGTCTCATTTTTGGTGTTTGTACAATTTATTGTGCTGCACACGTTGATGTTTGTAAAAACCATTAGAAACTATACAGTCTGCTCTCAACAGATGCACCAACACAATGCTTACACATGCGGTATCGAATGAAATTTTTGACTGGTTTGAGATTTTTGGTTGGGATGACAGCACGATATTTTGGATGGAGAGTCATCGACAAATGTAGAAGGAACTGCAGGTGTGCTTCAGAAAAGTGTGTTGGTATCCTAACTTCACATGTCTTGTGTTAATGATCTGACAGTCAGTACTACTAGTAACCTCAGACTTTTGTAGGTGATACAGTTATCTACAATACAGTATGAATGAAAAAGGCTGCCTACATATCCAGTCAGATCTTAATAAAACTTTTAAGTGTTGCAAAGATTAGCAATTTGCTTCAAATAGTCAGGAAGTAATTTTAATGTGCCTCTGGATGGGGCACTGTACTGTGGCGAGAGAATCCACTAGTGTGCAATGCTTTGTACATACATTTTAACATAATGTGCTTTATATAGGCAGATAAAAGTTTCAACCGGCTTACCAGCTGTTTTAGGAGACGACGAAGGGAATGGGGTTTGTGTTTTAAGATTATGTGGTATGTCTGCGCTTCTATGGGGTTTATTAGGCAAGAGATAATGGATTTTAGGATGGTTAGTACATCCTACTTTCCCAGTGATCAGCCAGGCACAGTTCCCTGCTACATTACTTTAGCTATTATGTAGTTATAACTTGTGTACTGTCAAACTGAATTTCAGAAAATGACTGTTATATATTTTTTTTTCTTCCGTGTGAAAGTGTGAGAGAGAGTGATAGTGTATCAGGCGGATGAGATTTATATTCCATCTTCTACCTTTCGGTACATATTTTTAAACATTTTAGTCACTTTTGTTTCCAATTAGGTTAATGAGGACGCTGATGACCTTGCTGCTCAGTGCCCTCACATACAAACAACCAACCAATTAACATAAGTTTCAGTGTATGCCGAGAAGAATACCATCTTCTCTGTAGGAAGTAGTGGGAAAGGACCAACCACGACATTCAATTGTGGGGCGAGGGGTTTCAGTCCTTTTAGATTCATTGTCTTTCCCTCGTTTTTGAACTCGCAGAACAACCTACATCCTATTTGCTTTTCTGAAAAGGCGAGATGGCTGAGGGGACTACTTGAAAAGATAGAAATCAAATAAGAAAGACCGGTATTTCTGAGCGTTGTGAACGTGAACTAGAGTTGGCGAAAGAAGATGCCTGACAGCAGCCGTGACATTGGTGTGGCTGCTGCGCACGTCTACTTCAGCCAGTCACGTAACGTGATTTTCAGTACATCTCTATGGTAACGCTTCAATTTTGTCACAGCTCTATAGCCATTTATTGTTTGCGCTTACCTGCTGTCAGGGAACTTCTTTCATCGACTGTAGTATAGTAGACAACATCTACAAGAACGTTCATACGATAATTTTCAGAGGGAATGGGTAAAATGGGGGGGGGGGGGGGCGGAGGGGGTTTGAAGTATTTTTAATATCTTGGAGGACTGATGGCGACTTGTAAGTAGCTGTAAAAAAGTTCCAATTCGATCCTGTTAAAAACCTTCGTAATAAAGTATTTATAAATCATTTTCTTGAAATAAAAACACCCGATTGCAATATACAGGGTGCGTAAAAAAAGATATACACAATTTGAACTGTCATAGACAATTTATTTTCCGTTCTACAAGGTTAAATATCTGTGAGAAAGTAATGTTATGTGTCTTCAACAGGTGGCAGCAGTGGCAAGGAAGTAACTGCAACATGGCGGACGTGCGTTTGAGCTTTGAAGCGCGGAAGCAGATAATTAAGAGGTACTGGAAGTTTGAGAATGTAGCTGTGGTTCGAAGACAGTGGAGAAGTGAGAATGGTACAGAATCATCTTCAAGGTTAACAATTACACATCTATGAGACAAATTCGAAATTCATGGAACAGTGTGTGATATGCATAAAGGTCGATCAGGGCGACCTCGTACAGCTACAAGTGATGATTCCACAACTGTTTCAGCATTCGCCTCAAAAATCTTCAAGGCAAGCAGCACGCGAGAGTAACGTAAGTGCTAGTAGTGTGCTACGCATTCTGAAGAAGGGCAAGTTTCGTGTGTACATTCCAAGGCTAGTGCAACATCTAAGTGACGACGATCCAGATCGAAGGTCAGAATTTTGTGAATGGGTTCAGGGGATGGTGAGACGTGAACCGTGATTTATGGGTAGCATAATTTGGTCGGATGAAGCCCAATTCAAACTCAATGGAACTGTCAATAGGCACAATTGTGTGTACTGGGCTGAAGATAATCCTCACATTACAGTTGAAAAGGCTGTGAATTTGCCTGTTGTAAATGTGTGGTGTAGTTTGTCTGCAAGGGGTCTCATTGGGCCTTTCCGCTTTGAAGGTACTGTTACTGGAGAAACGTACCTAACAATGCTTGCTGACTCCATATTCCCTGCCATTCGTGCATTATACGGTAATGATGAGTTTTATTTAAAACAAGATGGCGCCCCGCCGCACTATCATAGGGACATACGAGCATACCTGGATCACAATGTGCCAGGCCAGTGGATAAGATGCAGCGGACCAATCGAGTTTCCTGCACGCTCTCCAGACCTCACGCCGCTGGATTTCTTCTTATGGGGCACAGTAAAAGATGAGGTGTACAAACGTAAACCACGTAACCTGGACACACTTTGGAATGAGATTCAGGCGGTGTGTGCAGAAATCTCATTGGACACTTTGGTATGATGTATGGAATCAGTGGTGACTCGTACTCAGAAATGTATTGATGCTGAAGGCCATCAGTTTGAACATTAATCACATTTGCAAAGTACATTTATTTTTCCAATTGGACTTTAAGCTTTCCATTTCCAGAAATTTAACATTGTAGAACGGGAAATAAATTTTCTATGACGCTTCAAAGTGTGTATAAATTTTTTTGACGCACCCTGTATTTTCCCTTTCCCTGAGATCTAGGATGGGGGGGGGGGGGGGGGAGGCGGATATGGGCGTCCATGAACATTTAGGAGAGGAAAAGTAGCACCCTGAGATAACAGTCACTGAAATGTTACGTATGTTTGACTGTTTGGAATAATCTTATTGACGTATTAGAGCTGTTAAATAAACATTAAACATGCTGTCTAAAGTTGGCAGCGATCGGAAAGAAGTCGTACTGATTGTCGACATTCAGTTTCAATCGACGCAGCTAATCCCATCAAGGACGTTGCTGCCAATTTTGTTAGTGCGTACATATACTACAGTTGTGCTCAAGATAACAGACTACGCAATATACAGAGCTTTTTTTACAGAAATTATTTCATATCCAAGCACCAGCCTTAAAAAAATATTAGCAAAGATACGGAGTACTTTTTGTTGTCATGTCAAAGTACATATTGAGACCTACTCCAAGGCTCATCCTGCCTCTCACTGCCCTACCTCGCACCGCCCCCCCCCCCCCCCCCCCCTGGATATGTAAACTGCCGTTATACCAATATTTAACGAGCGCAAGACCTTTCCCTCCCGAAACCATGTAGGTTAGCAAGTAACTGGGCCCACTCCTCCCAAAATAGTCCAATGGCCCACAGATAACACACGCAAGACATCCCAGCAGTTTGAGGGCTGATGTCTGCTGTAGATCATTTAGAGTTAACACGTCCTCCAAAGCGCTTGCAGTTTCAGTGAGTACTATGGGAGGGAAAATGTTACTTCTGAAAGGTAACACCTTCGGGCTCCAAAAATTGTTGAAAAGTGCTACAGCGAGATGGGAGTGAAAAATTGACAGTTGTAGAACCTTTATTAAAACTGCTTCCATTGAGAAGTTGAATGCTGTGGAGATTCAACAAAACCACAATCGCGCGGAAATACGTTGTGACGAAATTGAGACGGAAAACTTGTAATCTCAAGAGAAAGGCCGCAGAAGACGTTTCTGAGAGACCATCAAAGCTAATTTACAATCAGTTACAAGGAAACGTACGTAATAACAGAGATGTCGACAGCTTTCGCAAATCTATTTACAGAACTAGGCGGAAAACAGTGTCGAAATTGCCACCGATTGTTGAAGAAGTTCATGATATTACCAACACGCTAAATATGGAAACAACAGATGGGACAAATTTCTTGCTAGAAAATAACGCTAAGAAAAAGTTTGTAAAATTTTGTGAATCTGGAATGCTAAAATATTTAGTGTGACACAAAATATGTTGATGGAACATTCAAGTGCTGCACGAAGTTTTTCTTCTATTTGTTTACAATACTTGGGCTAGTTAATGGATAAGTAACCAAAATATGTTCACTTTAGTGATTTGTTTACATCATTTAAAATCGTTGTGAGGCACTGCTGCAGTTAAAAAGACTGTCTCACATCTTGTTTTGGTTGTAGGGCACCACCACCCCAAGGAAATTTCATCATTTGGGAAAACAAAAAATAAAAGCTAATGTAAAATATCTTAACATGAAGTAACCGTCTGAAAATGAACCTATCGGTTCGAAACCGGTAACGGCGCTATTTAAATAAATAAATAGAACTGAAAAAAGTGGCTGGTTGCTGTTATATTATCTGTAAGCACTCTTTGAGAGAGTGCGGCAGAAATCCATGTGCCACTGCCATGCATGCATGGAGACTGCCCGTCGTCACTTTGAAAAGTTAGTAGGAGCTACGTTGTTCCTATGCGGTGTACATTCTGCATACCCGTAACAGAATAATACACATTTTCGACATAGGTTCCCTATCTCAATATAATCAGTTGTGGACCCATCACCACCTGTTTCAATTTCACCCAACAGGTTTGACACACCCTGTACGTTACTAACATCGAATATTGCAGGAAGTATTTCTGTTACATCAATATGAGAGTCCCAGAATCCGTTATAAATACGAATGTGATGACAAAAAAATTAGAACATAGC
This sequence comes from Schistocerca serialis cubense, assembly GCF_023864345.2. Classification (NCBI taxonomy): domain Eukaryota; kingdom Metazoa; phylum Arthropoda; class Insecta; order Orthoptera; family Acrididae; genus Schistocerca; species Schistocerca serialis. The sequence continues at coordinate 770,711,243 of NC_064641.1, read as the reverse complement.
AGGTCGCGAATCTGCTTCCTTCTTTCATCTTAGGTTCTCCTAAAAGCTTTTATTGCCGATGTGTCATTTACTGATATTTTATTATACAAGGTGTTTCAAAAACGACTTTACAACATTAAAAATCCATATAAATTTATTGAAAAAAGATATAGAGCTGGGTTTAGTGTTATTTTGAAGGGAAATACATCAAGTTTTGTCTCGCGTAGTTCGGTAGTGCCGAATCACACCGCAAGGACTGCTAGCAGCAGTTGTAGAGATGGGCAAATTGAAACACGTAACTGTTTCGAAACTAATGAAACAGTACGATGTAATGTTTCGATACACTGTTTCGAAACAGTGAAACAGTTTGCGTTTTGTGATCTAATAAATCTACACATTTTATCATATTGAATGTCTACTGTATAAGTATGTCCACATAAACATAAATGAGGTGCGAGAGCGCTAATCATATCGTAGAAAGTATGAAACTATCACTTAGGCGTCTTGGCAGTTTCGTATTTCCTTCAGCAAATGCGCTGCTTTCGTGTCGTGTGACTTTCATACTTTTCAATTGGCTGAGGACAGCCATAGCTGAAGACAGAAGAACCACCACGAACGGAACTGGAGGTGGGAGCAAGCTGCAGAAACAACGGATATGCTACTGGGATTCCCACATTCCATTAGTATGGCTAATATGCCCATCCTACTAATTTCCATGCACACAAAGGGAATCATTGTGGATAATAGACACAGTGACTATAGACTCACAAATAACACCAAATAATTCGAATAAATAACAAAATATAACAGAAATTTTTTTTTGTGTTTCAAGGTGTTTCGAACCGTTACTATAAATTTACGATGCTTCCCGTTCACCATTACACTATCAGTGATATGTCAAACAGATTGCTTGCAATTATACCTACATCAAATTTATGTACATGTCTAATAACTGTCACTCTACGCCTTTTTTTTTAATGTTGTAGTCTTACTTGCGTTTCTTAATATGATTTCTGTACATGAACAGAGAAGTGTATGTTATAAAAAAAGTGTAATTTAACTGAATGATTTTCACATATTTATTATTTTGAATGTGAATAGTATGCGTTGTTTTATTGTTTGGTTAGTGTTTATAAAGCAGATGTTACGCCATTTCGTAATAGGACAGTCAGCTAGAAACGAAGCTTTATTTTCGGATATCTTAAGCTTCATGCTATTGCTTGTCAAAAGATGTCGACACTCTTGAAAGTGTTTCATGAAGTGGTATGTTGTGTTTCAGTGCCTGTGCCGAGCCCGAATCTCGTCCGACACAGAGCGGAATGAAACATCACTGTTTCGATACAATTAGTCCGTTCCAGGCACAGGTGGACTGAAACAGTCTTATTTTGAAACAACGATACAGTTTCTGTGTCTGGCTCGAGATCCGAGACAGGGGCGGAATGAAACACCACTGTTTCGAAACAGTGAACCATAGCCGTTCCGAAACACTGAAACAGTTCCAGGTATCGAAACATAGAAACAATGGTCAAGTCTAAGCAGTTGCGTTAAAGATGGCTGCCTTCACTGGAGCTGCGTGTGCTAGCTGTGTCTTTTGGTTTGAAGCATCAAAGTCGACAACAGTTCAGCGTAATTTCCGTACCAAGTACGCTAAGGATCCTCCTAGTAGGCCTTCAGTTTCGCAGGGCTGTTGACGAAACGGTGTCTCTCTCGCTCAACGAGGTCGTCAAATGTGCTTGGACGACCTGGTGATTTTCCCACGTCTTACCGAGCATCCTGTTTCTACGAAACATTCAAGCCACTCATAAATTGTAGGCCTGCTAGGACGATCTTTAGCGTACTTGGTACGGAAATTACGCTAAACCATTGTCACCAACTTCGATTCTTCAAACAAAAACACACAGCTAGCATGCTCAGGTCCAGTGAAGGCAGCCATCTTTAACGCAACTGCCACTAGCTCTCCTTACGGTTCGATTCGGCACTAGCGAACTACGCGAGACAAAACTTGATGTATTTCCCTACAAATTGACACTACAGTCGCCTCTGTAGGTACTATGAATTAATTTATATGAATTTTCAAAGTTGTGAAGTCCTTTTTGAAACACCCTGTAATAATTCGTACCAAGAGTGATGTGCTTGTAATGAATCTCCACTGCACTGTTGCCTTGAAACTGCATACTATGATAACACGCAAGTTATAACATGAATCAACAAAATACGACGGCATACAACATGGTGTCTTCAAAGACTTATATTTGTCGACTGCTATTGACTCTCGTGATCGGATCGTGTAGCGCGTCATTTTGACTTCACAGTAAGCTTCTGGTATGACTATCTTCTCCAACTGCACACAGAAGTGCAATAGGGCTCCAGTAGCAGCAGCTGTGTAGTTTCCTGTTTAGTCAATTCATATGTTCCCCATTATGTGCAATACTGAATTCGCTTTGCAGGACTGTAATAGTCTTATCTCTTTCCTAAGCAATTTCGCTGTTAGCAACATACATCCCGTAAAATAAAATACTGCACTGAGCAACATAGCTTATAAGAACATGCTTTTCGTTACAGGCTACATGGTTTTATGGAATCAGACAACTGAAACAGTAAAGTGAACTGAGAAGCTTGAATAAGAAAGTGTGATAATTCTGCTGCGGTTTTAATAAATTAGTCGAGAAAATAATTTCCACAGAAGGGTCCATGATCATGTTTATGCTCTTTTCCACATTACGTTTAGTCCATACAGCTTACGTAATTTTGAATTAAATGCATCAAAAATGACTTCTAGACGAATACAGGTATACTGTTTAATAAATTAAACTTTATCTGTCCATCCAAAGCAGGCTGGTTATGAAGTTGTTTGGGCAATGGTAAGGCATCACAGACAAAGGTCAATAAAGTCTGGAATGAAAATATCAGCAAAGCTATCTCTGCTAAGAAGGAGATATCTGGGAAAATGCTAGCTAACAACTCTTTATTTAATCAAGAAAAATATATAGAAGCGATAAATGACGCAGAGAGAGCACAACTACGTTCATGGCACCGGTTTGCAAGTAAAGTAGAGAATGACCACTATAGAGGAAACAATCCATTATACACTATAAGACAAAAAAAATCCAACACGAGGTACGAGGGTATTCTCAAAAGTAAGGTCTCGTATTTTTTTTATAAGAAGTGTGTTTGTGTGGCAGTTGGTCACACTGTTATGTAGAGTGCTTCACGCGCTGTGTGGAAACATGTGCACGCCGCGCTCAGGCGCTGTCTTGGCTTGGCAGCCGTTGAGAAAGGAGCTCCCGTTGGATGTTACCGCCAAGTGCGAATTGGGCGCAGTTATTCGGTTTTTGAACGCAAAGGGCACTGCGCCGATTGAAATCCATCGCCAATTGACGGAAGTGTATGGTGACTCGTACATGGATGTCAAAAATGTTCGTAAGTGGTGTAGAGGGTGTGCAGCTGGTCGGACCGAAATTCACGACGAACAAAGGAGCGGGAGACCGTCAATTTCTGAGTAGACAGTGCTGAAGGTTGAGCAAAGCATGCTTGAAGATCGGCGGATCACCCTGGATGATCTCTGCACGTTGGTTCCTGAGGTTCCCGAAGCACCGCTCACAGAATTTTAACGGAAACATTGAACTACCGGAAGGTGTGTGCAAGAGGTGTGCCACGCATGCTGACTGAGGACTACATGCGGCAACGAGTTGATGCTTCCCGCGCATTTCTTCACCGCCTTGCAGCCGAACAGGACAACTTTCTGGACTCAATCGTCACTGGTGACGAAACCTGGGCATACCACTTTACACTTGAGACCAAGCAACAATCACGCCCGTGGCGGCATCCTTCTTCGTCAAAGCCGCGGAAATTCAAACAAACACAGTCTGCCGGTAAAGTCATTACAACCGTTTTTAGGGATCGGAAAGGGGTATTGTTGGTCGACTTTATGCCCAATGGGACCAGAATTAACCCTGACAGATACTGTGAGACTCTGAAAAAACTCAAACGGTCAATTCAGAACCGGAGAAGAGGAATGTTGAGCAAGGGCGTACACATTCCCCATGGCAACGCTCGCACACACTTCGCTCGGCAAACCGTTGCTCTCCTGCAACAGTTTCAGTGAAACATAATCACCCACCCACCCTGTAGTCCTGACTTGGCGCCGGGTGGCTATCACCTGTTCCAAAACAACATTTGGCCAGAAAGCGAGTCATCTCCGACGACGAGGTGAAAGAAGAAGTTCATAACTTTCTGAACAGCATGGTGGCGAGCTGGTATGACATGGACATACAAAAACTGCCAGAGCGTCTACAAAAATGTATCGACAGAAATGTTGATTATGTCGAAAAATAACTAAATGTTCAAGCTGTAGACTGATGTAAACCATTGTAGAAGCAAACAGGTCTATGTACTTATAAAAAATAGGAGACTTTACTTTTGGGATTACCCTCGTAATTATCCGAATGGGACGGAAATCAGTAGATGTGATGTACGTATACAAGCAAACAAATTCTTACAATTTCAGAAAAACTGAATGATTTATTCAAGAGAAAGAGCTTCACAAACTAAGCAAGTTAAAAACGTGTTGGAGCACCTCTGGCCTTATGCAAGCAGTTATTCGGCTTGGCGTTGTTTGAGAAAGTTGCTGGATGTCCTCTTGAAGGACATTGTGACAAATTCTCTCCAATTGGCGCGTTAGATCGTCAAAATCTCGAGACGGTTGGACGGCCCTGGCCATAGGGCTCCAAACGTTCTTCGTTGAGGGGAAACCCGGCAACTTTGCTGGCCAAAGTAGGGTTTGGCAAACACGAAGATAAGCGGCAGAAACTCTCGGCTTGCGCAGGCGTACATTATCTTGCTGAAATGTAAGTCCAGGATGGCTTGCCATGAAGGGCAACAAAACAGGGCGTAGAATACCGTTGACGTACCGCTATGCGGTAAGGGTGCCGCGGAAGACAACCAAAGCAGACCTGCTACAAAAAGAAATGGCATCCCAGACCATCACTCCTGGTTGTCGTAATCTCACTGACTAGAGTAGAATTCTCTTCAGCGATGAGTCCCGCTTAGAACTGAGTCCCAATGATCAGCATCAATCAATACCGAGCCGAATAACTGGTTGCATAAGGGCCAGAGGTGGACCAACGTGTTATTAACTTGGTTCAAATGGCTCTCAGCACTATGGGACTTAACATCTGAGGTCATCAGTCGCCTAGAACTTAGAACTACGTACACCTAACTAACCTAAGGACATCACACACATAAATTCCCAAGGCAAGATTCGAACCTGCGACCGTAGCTGTTGCCAGATTGAAGCGCCTAGAGCCGCTCGTCCACAGCAGCCGGTCGTAATTAACTTTTCCGTTTCTGAAGCCCCTTCTCTTGAGTAAATCATACAATTTATCTGATATTGTAATCATTTGTTTGTCTGTACAGGAACATCACATCTACCCACTTCGGTCCTATTCGGATATTTCTTTATGGTGCATCTTTTTTTTCTATCTTAGAGTGTAGAAGGGCATGCGCATAAACTCAAGGCACGGTGAACTTAATTTAGTCAAGGAGGAGGATAGATCAGGGATTACGAAAATCTTTGTTTTTTTACTGGGACGACAGAGCACTGGCTTCCAAAACCAGCGAATGCAGTCGCAGTTACATGAACAAGTAGGAATTTGAAATAACTAATGGGGCCCCATGCCATCACACCAGATGTTGAGCCCATATGACAATGGCGAATGCCATCTGGTGACCAGCGTTCTCCTTGGAACCTCTGCACGCGGATATGTCCATTGTGGTGCTGTACACAGAAAGGGATTTGTCTGGAAAGACGACGTAGTTGCTACTTCTGCATCCATTATTGTTGTTGTTGGGCGCTCAGTTGTCGGCATGCCTATCCCTGTTGCCAGTCACGGAAAGTCGCAACGATGGTCGCCATGCAGACAGGTGCTCCAGATGTCGTCCTACTGTCCTTGTGGAGCTATAAGCTGTCGGTCGGAACATCGTCCATATCCCAGCCACTTACTAAAAGTACGCCACACTTGTGAATGTGGAGCAAGCGGCACCCGAAATCACATTGTCTGGGAAAGTGGCGTTAGACAAGATGTTACAGTCCAGGACAGGGACGGATTTGGTAATACAACAGTCTACAGTATAATAAGGAACAAGGAACTGTGAGGTAAGCTGAGCTCGCTGACAGCTAAAATATCAGTTTATGAATTGCAAGGCTACCTGGCTGAGAGACAACCAAGGAGAGGCTATACTTAATGACAACAAGACGTGGCACGACAACCTTCTGGAAGCAGTGAGGAGATGAGACTCGGGGAGGACCACAAAGGACTGCCTAGGAACCTGGCAGCCATCTCCCAGTCTCTACACCTTGGATGGCACCTGAGTTGCACCGCAGCACGCCGGGGACTAACCATCCAGACAAATGAGATATCCAGCTTGGGTCTGATACTAAGTACAGTAGTGTAGTGTAGTGTAGTGTTCTGTTACGTAATCTAGTGTTCTATGGTAGAGTAGTCCAGAATAATAAATTACAAAATTTGTAATCTACCAATGCTCCATAGTGAAACAGATCAGTTGTACGTGCCTTTTGGATCAACATACACTGAAGAGCCAAATAAACTGGTACACCTGCCTAATATCGTATAGGGCCCCACGAACGCACAGATGTGCCGCAACACGACATGGCATGGACTCGACTAATGTCTGAAGTAGTGCTGGAAGAAACTGACACCATGAATCCTGCAGGGCTGACCACAAATCCGCAAGAGTATGAGGCGGTGGAGATCTCTTCTGAACAGCGCGTTACAAGGCATCAAAGGTATGTTCAATAATGTTCACGTCTGGGGAGTTTGGTGGCCAGTGGAAGTGTTTAGACTCAGAAGAGTGTTCATAGAGCGACACTATAGCAATTATGGACGCGTGGGATGTCGCATAATACGAGGGGCACGACGAATGTAATGTGTGGACACTAAGTTGGGAATGTGGGTCTCAATGGGAGCGTGCAAGGGATAAATTCCTGCAGTCGCACTGTCCTCTGTGCCCTCGGTGGCTCAGATGGATAGAGCGTCTGCCGCGTAAGCAGGAGATCCCGGTTTCGAATTCCGAACGGTGTACACATTTTCAACTGTCCCCGTTGATGTATATCAAAGTCTGTTGGCAGCTTAAGGGTCTTGATTTAATTATCAATTTTTGCTAGAGAGTTGCACGGTCACCGATGGTATCTGCTCTTTCGGACATGTCCGAAAGAACAGATAATACGAGGGGCACTACGAATGTAATGTGTGGACACTAAGTTGGGAATGTGGGTCTCAATGGAACGTGCAAGGGATAAATCCCTGCAGTCGCACTGTCCTCTGTGCCCTCGGTGGCTCACCGAAAGAACAGGTACCATCTTCATATAGTTAAGACTAACCAACCATTGACCTTCTTCTGTGCGGATGCACACGCATTGCCCGAGCTCTTACGGGACTTGGTAAGATTGTCTGCCGCGAGTAATGTGTGTAATGGGCAGGAGCACTACGAATGTAGTGTGTGGACATTAAGTTGGGAATGTGGGTCTTACGGGGAGCGTGCAAGGAATAAATCCCAGCAGTCGTACTAGGCTCTGAGCACTTGGTGGCTCAGATGGATAGAGCGTCTGCCATGTAAGCAGGAGATGTCGGGTTCGAGTCCCGGTAGGGGCACACATTTTCAACTGTCCCCTTTGGTGTATATCAACGCCTGTCGGTAGCTTAAGGATCTTGTTTTAATTATCATTTCATTCTAGAGAGCTGCATGGTCACCGATGGTATCTGTTCTTTCGGACATGTCCGAAATAACAGATATCATGTTCATATAGAATACAAATGCGCTGAGACCCATCAGGGCCATAAGCACAACGCCGTCAAACCCACGCTTAACTACATATAAGAGAAACCAGTGGCACAGACTTCCGTGAATTTCTCTTATATGAGAAAGATTATATCTTTCTCATATAAGAGAAACCAGTGGCACAGACTTCCGTGAATTTTTTCATATATACAGTGTGAACCTATAGCACAAATAAAGCTGACTCACCATAAAATCGGGGGTCTGCGTTGCTTCACGTCCGTAGGTATAACCTTTAAATACCCTACACGTGACCCCTGGGTGGTGCTAAGAAAGCAACAACGATAAGATGAGACCGAACTGTCTGAAAAGACCTCTCGGTCAAAGAATGACGAAGGACACGTGCGGTCCTATTCAGGACCCACAAGCTCGTAGAATTGGACCATCTCTGCGCATCTGTCAACTGAATATCGAAGGGATAAGTCGAGCAAAATGTGAGTATCTTTCCAGGCTCACACAGAAATATGCAGTTGATATCATCGCACTTCAAGAAACGCACACAGCTGATGAACCACAGCTACAGAGTAGGGGGAAAATACCGGGCTTTAAACTGATAGCCTCTAATCACCATCAAAATTATGGCCTTGCAACTTACGTCAAGAATCACATAACAAACTACCAGCTGCTGTCAGAAAATTCTGAAAATGACATTTTTACAACTGCTGTTAAAATTGAAAACCTAACGATAGTTAACGTGTACAAACCCCCAGGGACTAATTGGCCTAATCCCGTTCTACCGTCTCTGCAACATCCAACTATATACCTCGGTGATTTCAACAGTCATCATCACCTGTGGGGATATATGGAGAATGACCTCAACGGTGAAGCGCTTGAGGACTGGATGGAAACTGAAAACCTGAATTTAATTTACGATGCTAAAGATCTGCCTACCTTCCACTCAGCTCGCTGGTCCCAAGGCTATACCCCAGATCTGTGCTTCACAACTCAGTCTCATAATTCCCTAAATCAAGTACGACGAACTGTGCTCAAGGAATTCCCACATAGTCAACACAGACCTGTTATATTGGAGGTGGGGATGTCTATACCTGTTGTACGATCACATCCTAAACCGAGGTGGAACTTCAAGAAAGCCAACTGGACTGAATTTGCAAAGCAAACAGATTCCAATATCAGATGGATCAAACCAACGTACAACAACTACAGCAGATTTGTTGGGGTTATCAAAGGTGCAGCCAGACGATGTATTCCTAGAGGGTACCGTAAAGAGTATATCCCTGGTTGGAGTTCCGAGAGTGAGGAGTTACTAAAAGAATATGAAGACCATCCTAACTCTGACAATGCAACAAGCCTCCTCCAGTCCCTGGATGATAATCGAAGAAAGATCTGGCATGAAACTGTGGGGTCCCTAGATTACACCCATTCTAGCAGAAAAGCCTGGTCTATCACAGGAAATTAGACTCTTCAAACCCTACAACAAAAAGATCAAAAAATGCCATCAATTTGAATGACTATGCTAAACACCTTGTGTCAGTTACAAAGAATATAAAGGACAAGCAAGCCAAAAGGGATATCAAACTACAGTTGAACACCAAGAAAAGAGCAGCCCTACAGTCTTCCGAATTCTCTACTCCATTTCAAGAAGAGGAAACTAAAGCTGCAATCAAAAGTATGAAACTTGGAAAAGCAGCTGGATATGATGGAATATACCCAGAATTCCTGGCTCACTGTGGACCAGCTACAGTAAAATGGTTGACCAACTTCCTTTCAAACATCCTGCAAACTGGAAACATCCCACATCTGATGAAGAAATCAAAAATATTAGCCATACTGAAACCAAATAAAGATCCCACAAAAGTGGAAAACTATCGTCCAATAGCACTCTTAAGTATCACTTATAAACTCCTTGAGCGCCTGATCTACAACAGAATCTGTGAAACAATCAACCATCATATTCCTATCGAGCAAGCAGGATTTAGACCTGGGAGAAGTTGTAACGATCAGGTACTATCTCTCACTACGCACATTGAAAATGGGTATGAGAAGAAATCAGTAAGTGTGGCTGCCTTTTTGGATCTATCTGCTGCCTATGACACTGTCTGGCGAGAAGGACTCCTTTTAAAATTTGTGAGTGTTATCCCATGTCGTAAACTCACGGCCTTACTCAACAATATGCTAAGCAATAGGTACTTTCAGATCTACTCAGATAATGATAGGAGCAGAATGTTTAAACTAAATGATGGCTTACCTCAAGGGTCTGTTCTGGCTCCCCTCCTTTTCAATTTGTATACACACGACTTACCAGAAACATCTTCAAGGAAATTCATATATGCTGATGATATTTGTCTGGTGACTCAGTGCTCCAACTTTGCTGATGCTGAAACTATTCTATCCACTGATCTGGAAGCCTTAGACAAATATTTCAAGAAATGGTGCCTCCACCTAAATCCTCAGAAAACAGTTATATCTGCATTCCACCTACGTAACAGACAGTCAAATTACAAACCAGAAGTTGTATTCAGAGACCAAGTGTTGCCATACTGTAGTACACCAAAGTACCTGGGATTAACACTAGATAGAACTCTGTCTTTCAAGCAGCATTTATCAAATGTGGCTGCTAAAGTTAAAACTAGAAATAATATTCTTCAGAAGCTTGTTGGTACATCATGGGGAGCCAATACTAACGTCCTGAGATCTACAGCATTAGCTCTGTCATATTCTGTTGCTGAATATTGCTGCCCAACCTGGATCAACAGTGTTCACACTAAGAAGATAGACGTGCAACTCAATCAGGCAATGCGATTAATCACAGGATGTATTCGGAGCACAAACACGCTGTGGCTGCCGGTTCTAAGCAATATCCCACCTCCAGCCCTAAGAAGATCAGAAGCTCTCCTAAAGACGTGGAAAAACATTCAGCAGAACCCCCAGCTCCCCATCCATCAAGATATTGTACAAGGAACACACCAACGCTTGAAATCGAGGAAACCACCATGGCGCACAGCACTCGACCTTGAAGGATCTGCTTTCAACATTAACAGTTCATGGAAACTCCAGTGGGATCAGTCTTCAGTAGCCAATAAACATCTAGTCGAGGACCCTTCCAAGCAGACGCAAGGATTTGATCTTCCAAGGCGTCAGTGGAGGATCATTAACCGCATTCGAACTGGACAAGGCAGATGTGGCTATCTACTGCACAAATGGGGATGGGTTGGCTCTGCAAATTGTGACTGTGGTGCCCCCTCACAGACGATTCATCACATTGTTGCTGACTGCCCTCATCGTACTTTCAGAGGAACTTTAATGGACATTCATCGTACATCGGATGAAGCAGTCAAGTGGATTGAAGAACTAGACATAGAGCTGTAAAATTGTACGAACTTGTGATTGTACATTTTAGTCCTGAAAATATTGTATATAAATGTAAATCAATGTACACATCATACGATAAATAAATAACCATAAAATCAACAGATTTCAGAAGCATGAATAAATGCTACAATCTCACAACCGACGGTGATGTGCTTTACTCCCTTAAGAGCCTCAGCGTCTCGATGGATCACTGTATGATGAAATTCATAACTTAATATACTATAACTCATTCGGAAACCCACAAAACAGGTTTACTTTCAGTACAACTTTCACATATGCTGACGCACGTTCTAATTATACTACGCACGAGAAAATTAACAAATCTGGGGAGAGTGCTATCATCTAGCAGGATTTATGCAGAAAGAACGGGGATAAAAGTCTGCCCCCATGTGCTACCACCTGTTGGTACCGATGTAAACTTCTAGTTGAGTGGCAAGGGCTATCTGTGCACATCGTGAATCGTGCACGTTGTTTATCAAATCCGTATGTATTTGGCCCATAAGGCAATTACATCACGCGAGATGTGCGTGCACAGAAGCTTCTTAAAAGGTGGACAACTGAAGGCGTGCTCGCGACCCTGATGCCAAGTTTCACGGAGTCAAGAAGAGCAGTAGCACGGTAGATTTACGTGCCGTAGTTCTCCGATCTTAGCGTCTGTGTTACGTTTAACAGCTTTCAAAGAAAAATAACCAATAGTCCTTTTGCATTCCTCTCCTCTGCCTTTCCCCACTCCCTCTCATTTCTGCCCAGCCTCCTCCCCCCTCTTATGAGTCCTCGTCCTCCGTCGGCTCCTTTTCCCCCCCCCCCCCTTTCCACACTTCGTTTTTCCTCTCCTTGCCCCCCTTTTCTTTCCCATCATTTTTCCAGGTTCCCCCCGTCTGCCCTCGGGTGTGGTGTGTCATATTTATGCCAACTTTTTAGTGCAGTGTTCAAGTGAGTGTTCAGTGTTGTGCGTCTTTCCAAAGTGTTGCGAACAGAAATCATGCTGTCGCTGGGTGTGGTTTTTATATCTCTTGCGAACAGAAACCAGATTGCCGCCGTGTTTTTTAATTGTCTATCTATTATTTTACCTCTCTGCTTCCTGTGTATTTTATTAGCATCACCAATCCTTTGTTTTATGTTTTAAGTTCCACAATTTTCCGCCATTTTACCATTTAAGTCACCGATTTCATCGCCTGCTTTTATTATTCATTATTATCTTCATTTTTTAAAGCAAATTGTGCAGGCTGAAAGGCGGCGTACTAGGCTGCCGCCAGCCCGCCCCCTACGGGGGGAATCGAAACTCAATAAAGGAAAAAAAAGGAATAACCGATAAACCCGCAACGTGTCGAAAGTTAGGATGTTCACATGCTCTTGTGCTCTTACACACCAGCCGCCACTGGCAGTGACGAGGTGGCTTAGTTCCCTTGGCTACCAGGTCGCCTGACCTAACGCCTTGTGACGTGTTATTTTGGAGATGTTTACGTAAACCCATTGCCAGAAACAATGGAACAGCTCAGAGACCGCATTGATGCTGCTGTGTTGACCATTGATAGGCTGTAGCTACGTAACGTATGGAATGAACTCTACTTTCACTTGCACATGTGATCAGAGGGGGTTACGCGCAGAACATCTGCAGAGTGCAACTAGCAAGCTTGGTGAGTTTACAGTTGTATTCGTACATCAATCGTATTTGTACATGTTGTAATACGGAGAATATAGTGCTTTGAAAACGAATGAATTCTTTATAGTACCCCCATATAAAAAGTAGGCTGAAAAATCCTTAGGAGAAATCATACCCGTGAACAAAACTAGAGAGAAAAGAAATGAAGCAATTTACGTGTTGATAAACGACAGGAAAAGTAGTAATAGAGTATCTCTAAAAAAATTTGTATTACAATATGCTCTGTCTGGTGTAATAGTCTGAAAGAGATACTGTATATTTCACTGTTAATTGATTCATTTATAAATATGTGGGAGTGACAAGTCGATAGTCGACAGGACACGGAAACATTCTCTTTATGTAGGGGTAATTTCACTACATAAAGGAAAACGCCTGCGTGGATTTTATACTGGGAATAATCACTTTTATTCCACCTCACAAACACAATACATACATACGCTAACGTGGGAAACGAACACTAACCGCTTCCTCCAAAGAACCTCAATCCCAAAGAGAATGTTTCCGTGTCCTGTCGACTATCGACTTGTCACTCCCACAAACATAAAATCTAACCTTTATTGTAGGAGTGCAGAATGTTTCCTGTTGATGTTTAGGTGAAAACATGTCGCTCCTGATTATTAATTCCACCGTAACAGTATACTGGACAGGCTTGTCACCAAATGATTTGCACAGATTATAAAATGAACAGTTCAAATGTTTGGTCATGCGTTCAGGGCGTCACAGGGCATCCTCATCGATATTAAAGTTTTTGCAGTTTTTGGTTAACAAGTATATTCCAAGTGAACAGTAAACTGAGGTGAATCTACTATGAAAAGTACTCAATCGGACAGGATTGTCTCAGTCATCAATATGGCCAAAATTAACGAAGTAATTACCAGTAACATTACATCCTGGTATATTAGAATGAAACCCGTGGATATGCGACGACAGTCGGATGAGTGATATGCTTCATCGTTACTGAATTTGTCCCATAAGCTTCGTTAGCTACATTTCCTTCTGCTCAAGTGGTTGCTTTTGGAACTTGTGTTTCTCTTTAACAGTACATGTTATGTTATCCTGTGGTTTGCTTACCTTAAGTTAAACTCATGTGTGCTGCGAGCCTCCATGGTGTCGTCCTCCATGTCTAACATGTAGAAAGAACCTTACACTACGCAAAACGGTGATGAACAGCAGTTGTGACAAATTCCATTCACAGTCTCTTGTTATACTAACGACGCAGTATCTCTGCATCAAACAGCAGAAAACAGTGATCTTTCCCTAGAGTTAACTGCACAGTCTAATACATAATGATACACACAATTACGACACTCTCTGGTGCGAAAGATGCTACCAGCTGATTGCTGGAGCGAAACGAGCGCTCCAAGCAGTGAGAAAGCAGTGATATGCGTCGTAAGCATGATGTTGGTTTTTTAATTATTTTCTACTTGATTGGCGATATAATCGATATATTTTTGCATTATATGCGTCAGTAAATTATGAAGCGATATGAATTATAACGAAACACATGTAAAAACAACCGAATCACACTTATTCAATGACGAAAGCTACAACTTATTCGTGATGAAATATTTTCTGAAACGTGTATGTTTGCACGTTACTGTGCTGAAATCAAGAGAATAATTTCATGCAGGACAAGCACATATTTCTGTTTGTTATTATTGTAGGCACTTTCCTTGACACTCACCATTTTTTATTGTGGCTTATGATTCGCCCATTTTTACACTTCAGTCGACTCCCTAATACACTAATATTTTTGTAAATGTAATTAGTTTTGCTTCAAAAGTGAATGTGTTGATGATTCTTGCCATTTGTGGCTCAGATTTAGCAACAAGTGTGGAATTGGTTTCTTCTGTGTTGGGAAAGAGTTTAATTGCTTTTGACAATTTATTATCACATCTGTGTGGTTTTTCCGTAAGCTACAGGTGTGGTGGCTTATCTATTACGTTAAATAATGCAGATATTGCATTCCATGTAGGTTTCCTATGTTCCACATTCACTGATATGGCTCAGAGTGTAGCGAAAGAAACTCCACTTTGTAGGGAAGATGTACGACGTCTTTCTGCGAAAGGGCAGGCCTTCTGTTTATTAGCACTTTTTTGTCATTAAAGGAAAACGACATTACTCAGTAAATTTCCGTACGTCAGAAGAGAATCGTAAATAAACTTCCTGTAATGCACCGTTTCGTATCCCCGAGGGTCCTTAGGACACTAAATAATCACAAATGTGGTGTAATTTTTTAATTATTGTCGATTTTTATGGCACTAGATACATTCTCTATTGTTAAGAATTATGTTGAAAATCGATACATGTTAGCACTCATTCGATATCGCTTCCAGAAGTGTCGCTTGCTGCGCTGCTATCGCTGGGAGTAAACGTGACGGAATGTCGCGACTGTTAGACTGTGGTAACTGAGATGAAGCGTGGCCTCGATGATAACTATTTTTTATTAATTTTATTTTTGGCCTTTGATCTGAGATCTTTCTGCCGTCTACTGTTCAAATAGTCGAAAGCGACAATGATGCCCTTTGAAGTTTCGTTTGACTACACACCACCCGAAAACGATTTTGTTTCTGTTGGTCTTCTACAGAAGCACTTAGCTGTGAATAAGACGAAAAATTATCGACACTCCATGACTTATAAGTAGCAGCGAAAAACACTACGAACTTCATATGCATTTGTTGTCTTATTTTCGAGTATGCTATCGTGACTGAGATGACGAACTGATTTTAAGTTCTTATATGTGAGCATTCTGCCTTGTTGATTCGAGTTTCTATGTATTTATTTTTTATTTATGAGGCTCCACAGGACCATGCGAGCCAAAGCTACTTTGTCATGCAACAAATCAGTTCGTAGTTTACAGAATGCTGACTAAAAATTAATGAAAAAGAATGAAAGAACAAAACAAAATACGAAAAAAATTGTGAGGGAGTATACGAATAAATAACACATTAAGGAAAAAAGTTGCGGGGACTCTTACACAGAGTAGGAGTGCGCCACAAGGAAACACTTCAAACTGGATGTGAATGCTTGAAATTTATCACTCATTTTTTTCTGCTGGAAACTTAATGAAAATAAAACCTGCGAAATAGTTTACACCTTTTGTACAATGTTTCAGCCGGCCGCTGTGGTCGAGCGGTTCTAGGCGCTTCAGTCCGGAACCACGCGGTTACTACGGTCGCAGGTTCGAATCCTGCCTCGGGCATGGATGTGCATGATGTCCTTAGGTTAGTTAGCTTTAAGTAGTTCTAAGTCTAGGAGACTGATGACTTCAGATGTTAAGTCCCATAGCGCTTAGAGCCATTTGAACCATTTTGAGCAATGTTTCAGGAAGTGCTATCCAACTGCACATCGTTTTCCGTTTGGTGTTTACAGAATGGATATTGCTGTTTATCCTGAATGAGTCATTATTGTCGACACAAATCTCATGAAGGAATATTTATACAGAAGTGGCAGAGTTAGAATTCAGAGACTTCTGAATAACGACCAATGGGAAGTTCACGAGCTGACACCGCTGATCAGCCTGACCCCTATTTTGTGGGCAACGAATATTCTTGGTGCATGCACCGAGTGGTCCTAAAGTGTAACACCATACGAGATAACAAAGTGACAGTAAGAAAGGTAAAAAAGTAAAATGAAGTGATACAATTTCAGAGACTTTACTGGTCTCATACAGATATAATTTTATATATACAGACTGGAGTGGCGAGTGACAATTTGTAGCAAGGCCAGGAATCGAACACAGGTGTCCTGCTTATTATGCAGTTGTGTTAGTCACTAAGCCACCTTGGCGGATCGGTTCACACAACTGCACGAGTTGCCCTGGCACGCCTCCCTCCCTAACCCAGATTCTCGCTGCTGTCCCAGTCTAAATTTACCCTTACACACGGACAGAACTGCCGAGGCTCTCCATGTTCTGGAATAGCACCTCAACATCGAACGTAAATGGGGGATCCAGCCTGAAATCCAGGTGCAGTATCACAATTTCATAGACTTTACAGGTCTCATACAAATATGGTTTTATTTATATAGACTGAAGTGGCGAGTGAAAATTTATATCAGTGGAATCGGACTCGGGTCTCCAGAACATATGCAGCCTCGGCAGTTCTCTGCGTCTGTTAGGGGGAATTTAAAGTAGACTGGGGAGGCAGTGAGAATTTGGGTCGAGGAGGGAGCCGTTCCAGCGTAATCCGTGCAGTTGTATGAACCGCTGTGCCAAAGTGGTTTAGTGGCTAACGCACCTGCCTGGTAAACACGACACCCGGATTCGATTCTTGGCCTTGGTACAAATTTTCACTTGCCGCTTCATTCCATACAAAATAAAAGTAAAAAGCTTTCAAGTTTTAGTGTTTCAAAGTGTAATCTACACGGTGTTTGTTTCAAATTGAGGCAATATCTCGAAAACGACGTATCAAACGAAAAATGGTCTAGATGTCTGTGCTACATCCTAACCACCGCTCATACGTGGGAGGGGTCGACTTGGTATTTTCGAATGGGAACATCTCATTTTTATCGTGTATTTCGATTCAACGCCAAAAAATACGTGCAGCTCACTCAAACCATTCATTGGTGGGAGATGACGCTGTAACCGACAGACATCAAGTGTGCCTATTTTTGAAGTTAAAAGCTGATCTACAGCAGAACCCCTCTAATCCGTCACCTTCGGGACCGGGACCATGGTCGGAACGAAAAAAAGGTCGGATTATCCGAAAAATCTCATATTTATTGCAAAAAATATAAAAAGACATTTAGTACAACAAATTAAACGTTTTAAGAACTAAAAGACGTCTACAGTAATACAAAAAGATGTTTTTTACACAGTGTTAAACAATATATTAACTAAAAAACGTCTATACACACTATAATATGTTTTGCTTTTAAAAGGAAAAACGACAAACAAATTACAGTACTGTACTGTACTTAATAACGTATAAACGGTATATACTGTAAACTAAAAAAATGTTTATAGCACTGTATATAAAAAAGAAATTTTTTACAAAGAAATAAACTACTGCATGTATAAACTAAGAAATGATTATACTGTATGCATTGTTTTTACGGTAAAAACGAAAACAAATTACTTGGAAAAAAGTTGTATATTTTTGTTTAGCAGATGTTATTCTAGATTTAGCTGTAGTGTCCCTCCATTTTTTATCCACAAAACGTACATTGGAGTTGAAGTTGGATTCTACTCGATGTATTGAAGGGCGATGTCAAAAGCGTTTTTTGCATCATCGTTGTGTGAAATCCGGTTGGGGGTTCGTCTTCGCCTTCCGAGTCCTCATTCACAGTTTCCCTGGGTAACAGCGGAAACAATCTGGTCGTCATTGAGCTGCTCTTCAAAAGTGTCACAGTCTTTGTCACATTCGTTGATCCAGTCGTCAACTTCATTGGCAGGAACGTTCGGCTACAGAGTTTGTAGATCTTTAACGATTTCCATTGCGTCGTTGTTTTGCTCATCTTCGGTATATTCATTTTCAGTCATAACTTGTGGCCAACGCTTACGCCACGATTTCCGCAATGTGTCAGGTTTCAGTTCATCTCATACTGCAGCGATTGTGTAGATATCATCTTTGATGTTCAGGGATTTCATTGTCTCAAATAAGTTATGACCTCCTTCAGATTTTTCCAAGATTGAGCTGATATCCTTTCTGCGATATCGCCTTTTTAACCATTCGATAACGCCTTGATCCATTGGTTGGATGAGTAAGGTCACATTAGGAGGCAGAAAGAGAGCTTTTATGTCCCCTTTCACCAAATCTTCCTCAGATGGATGTGATGGTGTGTTATCCAACAGCAGTAGAGCACGAACGGGCAGATTTTTTTGCTTCAAGTCTTTTTCGACCGATGGCCCAAACGCGTCGAAAAACCAGGATTTAAAAAGGTTGCAGTCCATCCAAGCAGATTTTTGATTGCGGTAATAAACCGGCAAGGAAGATAAGTTTATATTTTTGAATGCCTTTGGCTTCTTAGATTTCCCAATGTCGAACAAGGGGAGCTTGCGGGAACCATTTGCGTTGCTACAAGGAATGGCTTATTCTATCTGTTATAAGTTTTGTTCCTACCACGCATTCATTTGAAGCTGCGAGCGTTTTTGTTGGCAACATCTTGAAGTTCAGCCCTGTCTCGTCGATGTTATACACTTGGCAGGGTAACAGTTCATTTTCTTCTACAATTTCTTGAAACTTAACAGAAAACTCCTTAGCAGCTGCGGCATTGGCAGGTAGTTTTTCACCTGAAATAGAAACAAATCGGACACCATGACGAGTTTTCCATCGATCAATCCAGCCTTCACTGGCAGCAAATTTACTTTCGGCTTCCAGTTTTTTTGTGCAAAACTTCGTTTTTTCTTTTGAGGATTGGCCCGGGTATTGGAGTTCCTTTCCTTCTTTCTTGGCAAAACCACATCCACAATGCGTTATCAAGCAGTTCAATTTGTTTTTTTTTTTAATGTTTTACGATTCTTCAGAGTGGTTTCACCATCAATCGTAACTGTGTAGGATTCAATGTCTTTCCGATTCTTCCTCCAATCCTTAATTGTCGTAACACCTACATTCAGTTCCTTCGCAATTTTTTGGAGCGATACTCCTTCGTCCAGTCTTTGTAGCACTGCTAATTTTTCATTTAGTGAAAGAGTTACGTGTTTACGTTTGAATGCAGACATGTTGAAAAACAGATAACTGTACACACAATGAATCTACAGTAATAACGACTGTAGAGAACACGTAATAAAGCAAACAACGACGTTTTTTAACTCCAACAAAGGATAAAACTGCACAATAACGTACAGTATAACAATATGCACAGCGATAGACACCGCAACAATGGCCCGACAGGCGTTAAGTCAGTGACAAGTCGGCACAGGCTCGCGAGCCTCAGCATGGTCGGACTAACCGGAGTGACGGATCATCCGAGGTCGGATTAGAGGGGTTCTACTGTATTTGATTCTACATTTCATTTAAGATGTAACTGTAAACCTTCGTGTTCTAAAGGATGATATTTATCCAGAATAAGATTTTCACTCTGCAGTGGAGCGTGCGTTGATATGAAACTTCCTGTCAGATTAAAACTGTGTGCCGGGCCGAGACTGGAACTTGGGACCTTTGCCTTTCGTGGGCAAGTGCTCTACCAACTGAGCTACCCAAGCACGACTCACGCCCCCCCCCCCCTCCCCCCAGCTTTACTTCTGCCAGTACCTCGTCTCCTACCTTCCAAACTTTACAGAAGCTCTCCTGCCAACCTTGCAGAACTAGCTCTCCTCTTTCAGGAATGCTAGTTCTGCAAGGTTCGCAGGAGACCTTCTGTAAAGTTTGGAATGTAGGAGACGAGGTACTGGCAGAAGTAAAGATGATATTTATGTTAGAAATACAGTACAAATAATATGGATACACATTAACATTTCTGGTAAGTAAGCTAATTGTATGATAAGGTAGTTTTCTGTTCCCTACAGGATTGAGTCCCCAAACCACCGGAATGCTTGATTTCGATGATCGACCTCGAACCTCAACATCAGTATAACTGATTTTGGTGTGCGTTTCCATCCAACCGCTATAGACTAGGTGCATAGTGGAGCGCTGACGACGAATGTCAGGGAAGGGTAGCACAGATCAGGGTTTTGTGACTCATGTTTGTAAATGCAACAGTGCAAATTGAGCCACAGAGCAGAGCAGATCAGCACAGTGCCTGCTCCCGCCTTGGCCGCTCAGTGTCCGAAACAAAGTTCACTGCATGAGCGCCATGCAGCTGACGGGCGGTCACAGACCTTCTGCTCTTTCCGGGTGGGCGCGATAGTGGGAACTGCTTCCCAGTATGCGCACACACTTCGTAGCTAAGTATTTCCTTCGCTGCGCTGCCCTGCCATCCGCTTCTATGGCTGTGTTGAGTGAGCCACGCCCAATTTTCGCGCAGGCCGTTGCGCGACTACCGGCGGAATACAAACTGCAGCTCTTGCAATAAGATAAAATGTCCATGAAATGATAGCAGTAATCCATATTTTCTAATGTAAAAGGACACTTCATTAAAAATTTCCACAAAGCAACATAAACAATCATATCCATGTTTCATCAAATGTAACAGTTCTTTCCAGAAATTTTTCTCCTGTTCAACGACGTTTAAGCAATTCTTCCGCGATTATTTCGCGACCTGCTTTCCGCTCTTCACTCGGATCTTGTGGAACCCACCTAGCAGCAACATTTAACTTTACAGTTATGATTCTGGAAACTGAGGGACGGACCTTCTGGCCTCATGTGCAATTCCCTCAGGTTTTTAGTCGATTCTCTCTCAAAATATCATTAACAATAACCTGGCAGGTGTAGTCTGCTGATCACGGAACCGTAACGGTTAAGCATGTGTAGTGTGAAATGAACTTCGTATAAAACGAATCTGGAAATTCAGCTGGCAAGGGTATGACGGTTGCTCTTTTTCTTACTAATATTACTTCTGGGCTCCAGTGATGGCGGCTCTATTATGACAGGAAAAGAAGGAAGGCTTGCCAACAAAAATTTGTCTTCGGTACCCAAAAACAATGTTTGCACAACGTTCTTCTCACCACCTCAATTGGTTGTGCCTGACTTAAGTGATTTAGCAGATTTCCGGAATGTAGTAGAAAAAAAGTTATAAATAAGTTGTTTCAAGAATTTTTGACCAAAACAGCTATAGCATCGAATATTTCTTTGCTGTGTGGAATTCGATGGACACAAAAACATAAAAGTATTGAACAGATTGCAGATAATTTCACAAAAGTTGTGAACCAAATAGAGAATTTCTCTTAGGATACAAAAGCTAAATCAAAACAGACGGCTTACCAGTTGTACAATACTTGCACTTGCTCCAAAGCAATTGCTTCTGTTGCTAGAATCAATATGTCTGACTTCGCAGGCACTTGAACTGGGCATAGTAAAAATGCATACCCATATACTAAAATTATTATAAATATTCTGGAGCAGCACAGAGAAAATTAAGTTTCAATATTTCAAGATATACTTACAGCTGCTGAAAATATTGCTGATGAAATACAAGTGTATTTTTCAATACTATTACAAGTTAAGAAGCAAACTCACAGATAAAATCTAACCTAATGTTATAAACAATCAATTATCATCGCTCCAGATACATATTTTTTAATTTTTTCTTTGTAATACCGATATTCAGATACATGTAACAACTTTTAGTTTATTTACATTTCATCCTTATTATAAATACCAAAATATTTATTATATTAATAATTTCTTACCTGAAGCAACAATGTAATATGATTTCTGGGTGGTAAAGGCACAATACCTACAAATCTACCAATCACTGATATTATTGACAGACATAAAATGTTTTCGCCCACCACAAAATAGGCTCTATTATTTTCGTTTACAGTTCCTGCAATTACAGTCAGAGTTGAACGAGCTTTTAGTAATCTATTGATTAATATAAATAAAATACATTACTTTATTATGCACTTTATTATTTTTCTTTTCCATACCGAATATACTTCTTCGAGGACAAGGACACGCCATTTTTTTAAGCTATCATTGGGAGAAATGTGGCGTGCAACTTTTGTCGAGATCGAAAAGATCTCATCTCTAATAAGAGTTTGCTCCTTATTGAACTATACGTCGTGGTAAAGTGACACCTCTCAGCACGCTGATATAAAGTTCAGAATTCCATAATTTACTAGTTTGGATGCACTGTGTGAATAAAACTACGGAGTTGAACACTGTCTTCGTTCAACCCTATACTATTATTAGTCAGTTCCGTCTGCCATATGACTGTCGTTTTAGCAGGTTTCTCACATTTATGCAGTCTAATTCTAGGCCTGGGTAAACGTACACAAGAAACACAAAGATGTAGCTTCCAATACATATTTGTTGAATTTCATTTACACAAGTCATAGTTAAAAAAATTGAAGACATGAAACAATGCAATATATGTGATACCCATTAACATAAACAGGTGTGATATTTGTCAGCAGAGATACAGATGACAGCGAAATCGAATAAACTTTTTTTTTTTAAAGTAATCTGCATTTTAGCTTTTTGGGAATATTAGGTAATCATATTTTTGTTGAACCCAAGACAATTCTTTCATATTGCACATCTTGCTTTCGCTATCAACCTTATGTTACAGATGTAAGAATAAGAATATTTTTGTGAATATTTTAATGTTTTATTTCCTACGTTTTTTGTCATTTTGCTGGATACATAGCAGGTTTAATCAAATAATGATGTGTATAATTTCGGTTCATCAACTTGACCAATGTATCACACTCATAATCAGTTACATTTAGTTTGAAGATAATTGTGAAATTATTCTTGTCTTTTAAGCAGGAAAGTAATTTGGCTGAAAAATATTGAGTGAATAAGCAACAAATCGCTGGTATACAGTAAATTTTCTGTGACTCTTGTAAAATTATGTTCTTGTCGCATGACACATCTACAACGTCACTAACATAGTTACATAAAACATGAATATTTCAGAGTCTTGACGTCCCCGTCCCCTACTCCATCCCCATCTGATGAATATCAGTGGATGCCCACGCTCACTATAATTTCGTCTGATATATGGACAATTACGTAGCTATAGGACTCCAACGTCCACAGAATATGTAATATGTTATTGGTTTTACAAGTAACGTCTGTGACGAAAATGTTCAACAACGAAAGTGCAGAAAACTTCTGCAATTATTTATTCAATTATTTCAAAAGGCAAATAAGAAAGAGGGATATATGTTTAAATGAAGGAGCAAAGAAGACGAGACACACCTACTCGGAGGAGACAAAGAACGATTATTACAGCGTGCTTCAGATGGACCTGAGGAACTGGTCTGAGTAGCTTTGAATGGGAAAAAATTGCTGTTGTTCTTGTCACTGCTCTTCGTGAAAGAGTCAAACTGAGACTTAACTTGCTAAAACGTTAAAGGTACGACATAGTTTTTCAAGTAGGTTCACATGTTCCTACTAGTTATGTCGGCAACAACAGTTATGTTATCTGCAGGAAATATGAATGAACGTAAAGCAACACTCGAAAACAGCCATCAACCCTGTTTTACACGAGCGTCTTCGTTTATGCGTGTAAATCATCAGCCAACCACGTTGCTAGTGTATCTATGACGTCAGTGATGTATAGACTGTGCCGAGTGTGGAGTCCTAATTTCCGAGTATGCTGCACACTGAGCATGAGCACGAACGTGGGTCTATAGCGGCGCCTACTAGAAGTTAACCAATTCTGGCACGCTTCACTCCTATTACAGAAACAGATTTTGTGCTTTCCTGCCTTCTTGCTCTTTGTTGTCGTGACACATTTCCTACTAGTGGTCTAGTTATCTCCTACAAGAGAACTAAATATCTGAAAGCAAAAATTATTTACGTTTTACAGAAAAAACTACACTATGCATAAACAAGAGACGCAAATAGAGAAACGTGTTTTGATGAAAATTATTTCAACAATTAAAAAGTCAGATTTATTTGACGAGAAAAATAATTTTCGATGTTATTTGGTGCTTAGCACGAAAACAAGATACATAGGATAAAGTAAAAAGGTTCTTTTACGCGTTCTACATATTGTTTGATGTGTTTGCAAGTATATATTTTCTCAAGCAACTAAATGTGTATGTTTTTAAATATTTGGACGACATTTTCCCTATTCTTGCAGTTCTAAGGAGTATCGAGAATTTACCACACGACCTTCGGAAAGAACATCTACTATGCACTCTGATTTGGTCGTTTATAAACTCTATTGTCGTTGCTTATTCCTAATTTTTATTTCTATATTCCAATTTTTTCATAAAAGGGGTAGTCCTTCATAACCTCATTTTTACTGTTTAGGTCCCAAACTGCACCGCTAACAACTCTCTAACACACACAGTTCTGGTGCTGACGTGTAAACAAAAACGACCACTAAAAACAGACGAGACTTAGTGCAGAAATAAAAGGCCAGAGCTGCTGCAGTAAGAGTCACTTGCCTCCGATAGACAGTTGAGAGAAGAAAGTTGATCGTGTAAAAGGAGCTTAGACTGTCGAATAAGATACAGAGTGCGCGCTCCATAATGGAGGGGAAGGTGTTAGCTTCAAAACGCTCTTTGTCTCATTCGGCTGCAAGCTGCCGGAGAGTCAGGACGTGCGTTTCCGTCAACCCTGTTTTGAGTTTATGTGACACGGCACAATGGATCGTTCTGTAGAGCAAAGGTACGCTATCAAATTTTGCGCTAAACTTTGGGAAGTCCGCCACCGAAACGTTTCCATTACTTCATCATGCCTTTGGGACTGATTGCTTGTCCAAATCACAAGTTTTCCGGTGGCACAAGTCGTCAGTGGAGGGCCGAGAGGAGATCACCGACGAACCTCGCAGTGGACGGCCATCAACCGCACGAGTCGACGAAAATGTGACGCGTGTGTTCGATTGTTTGAACTCTGACAGACGGCTGAGCCTTCACAAACTCTAAACATGTCAAAAACAACCGTTTTCCGCATTGTGACCGAAGATTTGAACATGAGAAAGGTGTGTACCAAACTCGTCCCAAAAGTGTTGACCGACGAACACAAGCACATGTGAGTGCTTCGGTGCCGAGAAATGTTAGAAATGTGTGAAAATGATCCTCATTTTTTAAACTCAGTTATCACTGGTGATGAGTCGTGGATTTTTGAGTACGACCCTGAGACAAAAAGGCAGAGTTCAGAGTGGCACACCGTATCGTCACTCCGTCCCAAAAATGAACGCATAAGCAAGTCAAGGATCAAAACCATGCTCATTGTCTTCTTTGACGTCAGAGGCATTGTCCACCACGAATTCGTACCTACCGGGACTACACTGAACTCAGCTTTGTACTAGGAAGTGCTCAAAAGACTGAAAAGGAAGGTCTCGCGCTGCCGAAGCGACATCAAGGACACGTGGAAAGTTCACCACGACAACGCGCCGAGTCACAGCGCCTTCATTGTCAACGACTTCCTGGCGAGGACCAAGACCCCGTTGGTTCCCCAGCCTCCCTACAGTCCTGACCTGGCTCCCGCTGACGTTTTCTTGTCTCCTCGGTTAAAAGGAGTCATGAAAGGAAAACAATGGGACATGACTGAAAGCATCCAGGCGCATGTTACATCAGCTCTGAAGGACATTCCGGAAAAGGCATTCCAGGGTGCCTTCCAGGCTTGGAAACACCGCCTCCAGAAGTGTATCGACGCAAGAGGATGCTATTTTTGAAAATTTTTGATTATATGTACGAATATATTCAATAAATGATTTTTTATGAATTTGGTCGAATTACTTATGGAACACACCTTGTACAACTTGAATGCCAATTCGCGTAAACTTTCCTTCGACAGCGTATCTAATTTACATAGACTAATATTACAATATTATATTAATATATAATAGTCGAGGGACATTAAAGGGAAGCAGCTGTTGGGAAGGGAGTGAGACAGGGTTGTAGCCTCTCCCCGATGTTATTCAATCTGTATATTGAGCAAGCAGCAAAGGAAACAAAAGAAGAATTCGGAGTAGGTATTAAAATCCATGGAGAAGAAATAAAAATTTTGAGGTTCGCCGATGACATTGTAATTCTGTCAGAGACAGCAAAGGACTTGGAAGAGCAGTTGAACGGAATGGACAGTGTCTTGAAAGGAGGTTATAAGATGAACATCAACAAAAGCAAAACGAGGATACTGGAATGTAGTCTAATTAAGTAGGGTGATGCTGAGGGAATTAGATTAGGAAGTGCGGCTGGTCCCGGCGGAGGTTCGAGTCCTCCCTCGGGTATGGGCGTGTGTTTGTCCTTAGGATAATTTAGGTTAAGTAGTGTGTAAGCTTAGGGACTGATGACCTTAGCAGTTAAGTCCCATAAGATTTCACATACATTTTAGATTAGGAAATGAGACACTTAAAGTAGTAAAGGAGTTTTGCTATTTGGGGAGCAAAATAACTGATGATGGTCGAAGTAGAGAGGATATAAAATCTAGACTGGCAATGGCAAGGAAAGCGTTTCTGAAGAAGAGAAACTTGTTAACATCGAGTATAGATTTAAGTGTCAGGAAGTCGTTTCTGAAAGTATTTGTATGGAGTGTAGCCATGTATGGAAGTGAAACATGGACGATAAATAGTTTGGACAAGAAGAGAATAGAAGCTTTCGAAATGTGGTGCTACAGAAGAATGCTGAAGATTGCATGGGTAGATCATATAACTAATGAGGAGGTATTGAATAGAATTGGGGAGAAGAAGAGTTTGTGGCACAGCTTGACAAGAAGAAGGGACCGGTTGGTAGGACATGTTCTGAGGCATCAAGGGGTCACAAACGTATCATTGGAGGGCAGCTTGGAGGGTAAAAATCGTAGAGGGAGAGCAAGAGATGAATACACTAAGGAGATTCAGAAGGATGTAGGTTGCAGTAAGTACTGGGAGATGAAGAAGCTTGCACAGGATAGAGTAGCATGGAGAACGGCATCAAACCAGTCTCAGGACTGAAGACCACAACAACAACAACAACAATATTACAATAGTTTTAAGATGCAGTTTTTTTAAAAGAAGTAGAAATCTGAGATCCATATCATGCAGTTCCGTCTTTCATTCCCCAAGGTAACTGTTTCCCAACGTACTTACGCTACTAACAATCTCGCATTCTCGCATATTTGGATGATGAATCATCATCTGCGAGTACACCTTTCCTTTCACTCCCAAATAAAACTTCCAAGATATCGGCCAGCAATTGATATTTGACATTGTTATTCGACAGCTGACTGTAGTTACAATTTGTCGTGCGTGCAACAAAATCCAAGCACCGGCAAGGTTATGTTCAAAAGTTTTCATTCAGTGTCCAGTTTTCATGATACTCCTCGTCTCGCCTGGCTGTGCCCGTTCGGTTTAGAGGGCCACCTCCTTCGCCTTCGCTGACGCTAAGACCATAGCAGAGTGGGAGGATGGTCGAGCGTCTTGTTGCTGCAGATCCTTCTCCTCTGGCGTTGCCTTGCGCTTGCCATTCCTGGCATCATCTTCAGCGTTCATCAGCAGTCGGACGATTTCCTGAAAGAATTAGAAAGAATCCTCAGAATTAACGAATAAAAGTGATACATAATTCAGTAACTCTATTTATCAATAACTTCTCTCTTTTGTTGAGATTTGCATCAAAGTAATGAAGCCTCAGGCTATTCCTACCACTACGTTTCTTACTCGTCAAGCAGCGTCAGATAAATTAAGCAACATGGGGTGAAACTTCCCGGTAGATTAAAACTGTGTGCCGGACCGAGACTCGAACTCGGGACCCTTGCCTTTCGCGGGCAAGTGCTCTACCAACTGAGCTACCCAAGCACGACTCAAGGCCCGTCCTCACAGCTTTACTTCTGCTAGTACCCCGTCTCCTACCTGGTCCGCGAAAGGCAAGGGTCCCGAGTTCTAGTCTCGGTCCGTCACACAGTGTTAATCTGCCATGAAGTTTCATATCAGCGCACACTCCGCTGCAGAGTGAAAATCCTATTCTGGAAACATATGGGGTGTTTAAAAGAATGAGTCTCATATTCTTACACGAAACAGTACTGAACAAAACTATTAAAACAAGTCCTGTAGACATATGTCTGGAAGGAAATACACCGCCTGGCGATAGAAGTGAAACAGCCAGAAGACTTGGTCGGATGTCAACGTAACTTTGTACGTGTACACACTATCGGCAGATATTTAAACGATTGGAGCTGCAATTTTCTGTGACCAGGAGAACGGCACAATAATGTTTCTCGTGTTTAATATTGTTACCAGACCTGGTAGGATATACAAGGTCTGCTCAAAGAATTCCGAAACTTTGTCCACAATATTTCTTACACTTACCTTTTATTTCTTGTCCATAGTCTTCAAAATACGAGGCCTGTCTAAAAAGTATCAGACCTTTGGCCTGAAAAAATATTTCGAATACCTGATGGGGGTGGGACCCTAATCCCCTTCAAAGTAGGCCCCTTGTGCTTGCACACACTTAGCCCACCGGTCCTTCCACTGCCGGAAACACCTCTGGCAGTCTTCTTTTGGAATGGTGTTCAACCTCGTCGTCGTATTCCGCATTTTCTCTACTCTCAAAACAGGATCCTTTCAGTGGCGTCTTCAATTTTGGAAACAACCAGAAGTCGCAAGGAGCCATGTCTGGAGTGTAGGGAGCTTGGCGAACGGCTGTAATTCCATGTTTGGCCAAGAAATTTTGGATCAAGTGGGATGGATGTGCGGAGGCATTGTCGTGATGCAATTGCCAGTTTTTCGCCGTCCACATGTCTGGTCTTTTGCGCCGAACTGCGTCACGGAGTCGTCAGAGAACATCTTCATAGTACTCCTCTGTCACTGTTTGTCCTTTTGGTGCGTATTCGTGATGCACAATTCCACGGACATCAAAGAAGACAGTCAGCATCACCTTGATTTTGCTTCGCACCTGCCACACTTTCTTTGGCCTTGGAGACTCGGGATGCTTCCATTGCGACGACTGTCTTTTTGTTTCTGAGTAGTACCCGTACGCCCATGACTCATCTCCAGTTATCGCAGTGTTCAGAAACCCAGGTGGTGTCCAGAAGGTCCAGTGCAACGTCAAAACGGTTTTTTTTTGGTTCCGGCGACAACGACTTGGGCACGAATTTCACAGCTACTCAGTGCATGTTCAAATCATCAAGCAAAATTGCACGTGCACAATCTTTACTCACTCCAACCTCTTGGGCAGACACCCACACGGTCAAACGACGATCTGCTATCATCAAATTTGGCACCCTCTCAACAACAGCCGCACTCCGAGCAGTTTGGGGCCTGCCAGAACGCTGGTCACTCTCCGCTGATGTGCAGCCATTTTTGAATCGGTTGAACCACTCCTTAATTTGTGTTACACCCATCGCATCTTCTCCAAACACCTGCTGAATCTTACGAATTGTTTCGCTTTGAGAATCACCAAGCTTTTGACAAAATTTGGTGCAGTATCTTTCCTCAATGTGTAGCACCTCACTCAGCGACCAACAGGCAGGCGGGGACAAAATTCACGCATGTGCATAAAGGTCTCTTCCTTTAATGTGTACAGTGGCGCTGCGCTGTCGTCTCTATTTTGTGCGGGAAAATCAAACGTCGGATACTTTTTAGACAGACCTCGTACCCTCCTCCACAATTGATACACTGCTCCCAACGCCGTTTCCACTTCCGGAAGCAGTCTTTGTACGTCTCTTGCTGGATCGCGCGAAGCGCCGTCTACGAATTTTCTTTAATCATTGCAAATCTTCGTCCTTTCATCGGGGTTTTCAACTTTGGAAAAAACGTCTCATCACCAGTTATGATTCTCTTACGGAACATCTCGTTCTCATTTGTGCTATCCAGAACTTCCGCACAGACTGCGAGGTGAAGGTCTTTTTGGTCTTGACTCATGAGCTGTGGAACAAACTTGGTGGCAACACGATGCATTCAAAGGTGCTGTGTCAAGATATCACCACATGATACTATGTCTTTTTGCAATTTCTCGGACAGTCAGTCTTCGATTGGCACGCAAAATTTTGTTGACATTCCTGATAGGAGCGTCGTCGGTAGACGTCGATGTGCGTCCCGGACGCAGGTCCGGCCATTTTTAAACTGTGTGAACGATTCGTAACATCGAGTACGGCTTAAGCACTCATCATCGTAGGCTTCCTGCATCTCTGTAAAGATTTTCTAGTTGCTCTAACTCTACCATCTCGAAATTCGCAAATGCGCGACACAACGCTCTACTCAATACAGCACTGAACAATAACTAACAGACATACAACAGTGAAACCTCCGCAAGCTGCATATTAATCACAGGCGAGTGTAGGGATGCCAACCGCATTTCGCTCCAACACACCATTGGCGTGAAACTGCGAATGTTCCGGAATTTTTTGTATAGGCCTCCAATAAGGGGCGTGACCATCTTCAGATGTTGAGTGATCACTACACAGTAATGCTGCGTACGCTTGTGAGATAGCGTTATCAGCACCTGACAGAAGTTGAAAAGAGCCTTATTGTGGGTGTCCGTTTGGCCAGCTGGTCGAATGGTGCAATATCTAGATTTGTGCGGCATTCTGATGAGATAGTGGCCCGATGTTGGACTACATGGAGCGTCAGGGCAAGCATACTAGTCGTCAACGCTCCGGTCGACCCCGTCTGACCACCACAAGGCAGGATTCCCGCATTGTGTGACAAGCACATTAGAACCGCTTCACATCTGCGCCTGCCATATGAGAAAAAGCAATGTTCTCTCTGAAACTTCCTGGCAGATTAAAACTGTGCGCCGGACCGAGACTCGAACTCAGGACCTTTGCCTTTCGCGGGCAAGTGCTATACCAACTGAGCTATCCAAGCACGACTCACGGCCCGTCCTCACATCATATAGAAAATTAAAAAAGAGTACCAATTTTGTATAATGCCTTTCACACTGAATATAAAGTGTGTTCATTTACACACTAAGTCCTTGGAGAGGAGTTGCTCCAGAAACCAAGACTTATGTCAATAACATTTTGATAGTTGCAGAAGCATTCGTTTTAAACTGTCAGTTGGTGCATTAAGTACTAGCAAAGAGACGGGAATAACTATCAAATCTCATTAAAAAATGTTTTTTATATCACATAAATGATTTTTGTGGAATAACATTAATTTTGGAAGTATATAAAACAACAGGGCTTTGTTCAGAATCAAGAGATTGAAAACAAATTAACTACAATTTGTTAGTTTTCATATAAAGCTTTTCCATGACCAGCTATGAATACACTTAAGCTAATAAAACTATTTAAATGCTTAAGCATGTGGAGGTATAACAACTGTGCTAAGGCCTTTTAAAGTAGTCACATATGGTGTGGCAGACACAGGTATGCTCCATCACATTAATGTTGCACGATTTCTGTCTACCTATAGGTGCCTTTAAATAAGGGGTGGAATAAGAATTAATTCACGAGTAAGAATTCTCTGATAAAAGGGCACTGCAAAAAGTTACCATACAATTCATTTTACAAGTACAGCACTGAAAGGAGGTGTTAGCTATAGTGTGATAAGTGATAACAATAGAAAATCAAGTGCCCCATCAGTTCCACAACTTGCAAAACATAAGCAATCAAAGACAGCACACAAGTAATGTATCAGTTTACCTTTTTTCCTGTATTTTATATTGATACAACCACCATCATGTTAAAATGAATGGCTACAAGTTAAATTGCTACCCTTGCAATACCCAGTGTCCTGTCACAGATTGTAACACCTGATCATACACTTGGCATTTTATTATTCATGTCTTCTTATATATACAGGGCTATACTTCTGCCAGTACCTCTTCTCTATGTAGTAATCCGTGTGACCCTGCAGTACTGGTCAGAGAACAGCAGCAGTGGACTACGTAGGCTGCCGTTAACATAAATGAATCGGAGACGTTTGAAGTAGTGTCGTGACCAGGAAATATGGAGTACCTATGAATGGCGGTCGCGTTGTGTACGGCGAGGAATAGCGGTTCGGCACGATATCGGACGGCCTTTATTGGCAAGTATGACGTCGGCGTGGGAACACGTCCCACTCTCCCTGTTTTGGAGAGGCACAGCGATGTCACTCTTGGTGTAGCAGTGCGGAGAGTCATCGGGTGACTTCAGGTTAGGTCTGGTAGCGATTGAGAAGCTCTGACGGCACAAAGGTATTACACAGACAGTATGCGTCCTCTCACGTGACAGTATCGTGGTTCTAACGTTCAACAGGACAATGCTCGTCAACACAGGGCACGTGCTTCTATGAAATGTCTCCATGACGTTAACGGGGGTAGGACGTCAAACGGGCCGACTTGGAGCAGGAGAGGCATCTCAGGACTTTTTAATTTCCAGTGTCTATACTTTTACAAATAAATTCATAAAACTTTGTCAGCATGACCAGGAAGGATCAGAATTCACACTCATAGCAGTGGAAGTTCTAAAACATAACGAAATAATTTTTTTAAGTGTGAAATTTCATCATTTTTTTCACTTACTAATGGCAGCATTTCTTGCTATAGGTACACTTTTCTTCATAAGTTAGAGAGATTCTTCGATGAATTTTGCACAGCATACATACCATACTCACAGGTGTATGAAACTCTAGAATTTATTTAATTTATGAAAAAACGAACAAAGGGTTATATTTTAAACTTCATGTTTAGAAAAAACACAAATTTTATAGTTAATTACTTCAATTTTTACCACAGTTTTTAATAGATTTGCAAAATTCTAGAGTTACGTACACCTTTAAGTATGGTTTGTATGCTGTGCAAAATTCATTGAAGAATCTCTCTTACTTATGAAGAAAAGTGTACCTATAGCAACAAATACTGCCATTAGTAAGTGAAAAAAATGATGAAATTTCACACGTAAAAAAAATATTTCGTTATGTTTTAGAACTTCCACTGCTATGAGTGTGAATTCTGAATCCTTCCTGGTCATGCTGACAAAGTTTTATGAATTTATTTGTAAAAGTATAGACACTGGAAATTGAAATGTCCTGTGGTGAGTCTCCTGCTCCAAGTCGGCCCGTTTGGCGTCCTACCCCCCTTAAGGTACTTGTGTGTCCAGCAAGATCCCCAGATCTGACGCAGATAGAACTCGTATTGGACCAATTCAGACGTGAACTACGTCCAAGTGCAGGATCCGGGATATCAAGGACCAATTGCAACAGTTGTGGGCCAGTTTGGCTAGGAGAGGATACAACGGATTTATGACATCCTGCCCAACCAAAACAGTGAATGCATCTAGGGCAGAAGAGGTGCAGCGTCATATTGTAAGTGGGCTCATACTGCCAAGTTCTCTGTAAATTTAAATCGATATTGTAATCAATGAAATAACATCACATACTCTCTCAAACCAAGAAGTTTAATTTCTTTCCTCCTCTTCTACTGAGTGCTTCACTTTTTTTTTACCTGGCGGTGTACTTAGTGACATATGGGCAGTACCGTCCTGTGATAGCCATCTTATTGTCGACGCCACAGGACATGCATAACGTGGTTACCATACATTCTAACACATCCAGCCATCTGAAATGAACTCCTGTCACCATACTGCTGTCGAATTTCGTCACATGCACGGAATACACACTGCTGTAGCGTTGCACATTGTCAAAGGGTGTGGAACACACGAACACCTTTAAACGCCCCATAGCCACTAATTTTAATTTCGAAACAAGCATGTATAGTAAAAATATTTCTATGAATTTCAGAAGACTATTAAAACCACTCTATGAATTATAGAAAGATTTTAAAAACACTGTACAAACCATTTTCATCTACTGTCACATTATACACAGTTTGAAACTGATATTACGTGCAATGTAAAATTCGTCCACAAATTTTATTGTCAAATAACGTAAACTACATCCATAGAGACACTGAAAAATTAGCGGAAACTTATCTGAAGACAGCACGCGAGAACACTAACAAACACAGATGGTGCTCTGCAGATACTTCTAACCACATTTCTCTAACAGATGGGTCATTCTGTAACTGGCAGAAAAACAAAGGGCGCAGAATGTTCATATGTTAAAAGTTGAGAACAGCTCGAAATACGTATATAAAGTTATATTATCATATTGTTTCATAAATCACATGAGAACGAATCAGGATTGTTATAACTATTGTAACGAACTCTTATGATCTGAACATGCGGAGCGCAAGAAAGCGATTAATACAGGTTGTTTCACAATTTCTTTACAGGCTTGTTCGGGATCACCGGATGAACAAGTTCCTAGTCCTTAGGTACGATGCTCTATACGTTTCTTTCACACTGACAGCTCTAAGAATCTAACAACAACAGCCGGCCGGTGTGGCCGAGCGGTTCTAGGCACTACAGTCCGGAAGCGCGCGACCGCACCGGTCGCAGGTTCGAATCCTGCCTCGGGCATGGATGTGTGTGATGTCCTTAGGTTAGTTAGGTTTGATTAGTTCTAAGTTCTAGGGGACTGATGACCGCAGATGTTAAGTCCCATAGTGCTCAGAGGCATTTGAACCATTTTTAACAATAACACAGACTTCTCCCTCACTGGGAAAGAAAACATCTTTCAAAAATCTTTTGACATTGTCAAGCGTTTGCTTGCAAGTTTTCGAAGCTCTCACAAGGACATTTGGGGCTTCTAAAGGAGAGTCCCGAATTCTCGGTACAAACTCAACAACAATTTCTTTTAAAGCAATGAAAAGGCGGATGGTCAGCATGAAAAAACCGATTAGACCATGGTACCTGAGGACAAGAAACCTGTTCATTTGGTGATCCCAAAGAATTTGACGGCACAGCTACATATGTGGTACGTATATGGTTTTCGATATTGGAAGAACTTTATGAGAAGATCTTCAGATCTAGTTCTGTTGAAAGATTTTAACGTCAATCTTCACTTGAGAAACAATATAATTAAGCTGCAGTCACTAGTACATTATCAGTTCTTTTCACCAGGATATTTAAAGGATCATCCGTGACAATTTGAAACCCTGCTGAATTTTGATTTATAGTGTGTTATTTGTCGTGCACGTTATGTGAAGAAATTTCGTTCATTTTATGTGCATGGTGTAAGAAAACGTTACGTTTTCAGCATTTATTCACAGATTACCATTAGTGTAACGATTCTGTACCATAAGAACGAATTGCTTATTATTTTCAAGTGACAAAACACACATAGGTGAAATGGTAAGCTAAAAAACAAAAAAAGAAAATGAATGTAAAATGTAAAATAACAATTTAAAACGTAAAGCAAATATAAGTAAAGTAAATAACTAGACTAATAATGGATGCTTAGGTATTTTAAATAGGTATGTTGAAAATACTGACAACACATTGTGTCGAGCTTATTTTCCAAAAATGGTATTTCAGAGGCTAGTTATATTACGCAGGGATGTATGTAGCTTTAAAGCTTCTTTAATTATGTTCTAACTGAAGTTTTCATTTTTCAGAATTGATTAATGGTGGTGGTGCAATACGCAAAATTTCAAATTATTATAAAATTCGGTTATGCAGTTTTCATGATCGTTAATTACATGTAAACTTTTGTATGAGCAGCGTTTTTTATATGTCATCGTCTCGAAGATATTCCCTCCAAATCAAATATGCCAAATTACCTTTCGAAGTGTGTGTTATCCTTCAAAAATGAAATTGTGCACAAAAAACATAGTGCATTGTTTTGCCTCCTCTACACAGCCACCAAGTTTAATCAAGATCGTTTGTTGACACTTGGAAATGTTCCCTTTTGGTACACAAAGTTTTCATAAGGAACCCTTCTCTGGACGCGTGCTTCTTAGATGTAAACTACATTGCCTAAAAACTAGTGGAGATCCCAGAAGACATGATCGGATGTCAGTGCAACTTCATACGCGTACTCATCATCGACGAGATTGTAAAAGATTATAGTTGCGATTCTCTGTGGTTGGTAGAATGCTCACCAGCTGGCATAGTGTTGTACGTTTTAGTGTTGTTACCAGGGCGTGTAGGGTATATAAGGGGCGTGAACAGCGTGTGATGTTGAGAGATCACTGTGAAGGACACGGAGATGCCGTGCACTTGTATGAGACAGCGTTATCAGCACATAATAGAATTTGAAAGCAGCCTCATTGTTGGTCTCCATTTGGCCGGCTGGTCGAACTGTTGCCGTGTACTGACAGAGGATAGAGGGAAGACAGGGGGTTCAGGTCAGTCTGCAATATCCGAGCGGCGAGGAGCAGATGCAGAAAAACAATTACCAGTGAAGGCAGGTTGATGACTTGGATCAGCGCCAAGCACTGTTACAGGGCACCTATGTGAGGCGCGGATTCTGGGACTCGACATGATGCTTGCAGCAGGAGATTCATGGAATTCTCGGGTCTAATTAACAAGATTTAGTTGTGCGCAGACACTGAAGGCCAGTTCTAACCATTAGAAGAAGTGATGGAGGCAACTGGTTGCACAACAGGAAGTGTCTGAAGCCACGTGGTGGGTGCGAACCGAAGTAGCGAACAGTAGCAACACGTTAAGAACAAACCTGAGAGCAGCACTCCAAGTGAGAAAAACAGATGTGTTGGAGCCTACCCAGGCTGGCTACGAGTGATCTAACTCGCCTTGAATACAAAAACATGTTTTTTTTTAAGAATCATGGTGACGCACCATTTCTCCCTTTCTATAGTCGACCCACCAGTTCAACGTCACTTAACAAGCTTCGGCCAATCGGAGAAGTCGCTCTGCACCTCCAGGGCGCCGCTGGTAAATCTCATTTAGATTCCTCCACTACTCCTACTCGGTAGGTAGGGATGCTTCTGGGTTTTACATTAACAGACTCCGAGTCTGGTATCAACTGCGTTCAGCTGAAAGCTAAACGTTTGTGCCACTCCTATTATGGCCAGCAACAACAGTGTTTTACGTCATTTGGCCCCGCCCTCTGATCTTCTGTGGGTTAGGACAGCTGAAGTAGCACTCTAAAATGTGTAAAGCTACTGACGCTGCAGTTATCAGGCGCAGGCATCAAGCTTGCTGCCACTAGTAAGATGTGCCATTTCGTGGCCATTTTCTACAGTCACGCCTTAAACAGCGTTTAGTCGGTGGATGGAGTTATCAACTAACTCCCTGAAATGAAGCTTCTCCCCTGGGACACCGCCTGCAATTTGCAAGCCTGTAATGTTAATATTTGTGCAGCGGGCTTGCCGTAGTGGATACACCGGTTCCCGTGAGATCACCGAAGTTAAGCGCTGTCAGGCGTGGCCGGCACTTGGACGGGTGAGCATCGAGGCCGCCATGTGCTGATGTCATTTTTCGGGGTGCACTCAGCCTCGTGATGCCAATTGAGGAGCTACTCGACCGAATAGTAGCGGCTTCGGCCAAGAATACTGTAGTGGCGTGGCAAGACAGCCAAGCCACTCGGAGGTAGCCGAAAGACACGCGTTAAGCTCACGCAGATTGGCGTGAGGTCTGGAACAAGGTAAAGTAATTATCCTATAAAGAAAAGAACGTAGTTCTTGGAATACTTAACTTTAATCCACAATTGGAGAACATCGCTCTTGTTTAGACATTATTACACTGAATATAAACTGGTAATGGCGCCTTGCTAGGTCGTAGCTGAAGGCTATGCTAACTATCGTCTCGGCAAATGAGAGCGTATTTGTCAGTGAACCATTGCTATTAACGTCGGCTGTACAACTGGGGCGAGTGTTAGGAAGTCTCTCTAGACCTGCCGTGTGGTGGCGCTCGGTCTGCAATCACTGACAGTGGCGACACGCGGGTCCGACGTGTACTAACGGACCACGGCCGATTTAAAGGCTACCACCTAGCTACCGGTGACACCACAAATACCATCATAACGACCGGGAGAGCGGTGTGCTGACCCCACGCCCCTACTATCCGCATCCTCCTCTGAGGATGACACGGCGGTCGGATGGTCCCGATGGGCCACTTGTGGCCTGTAGACGGAGTGGTAATGTTACTATTTATCTCCTGTAACCTAAAGGTGACCACTTTTGCCTTCTCTCTGCATTGTGTTCTGTTTTCTACCTTGGAATGCCCTTGATGGCTCTCAACAACGTCAGCATACAGTATGATGCTATATAATTTTCATATTTTTCGTGCGTTCGTAACAGTGGCCCGATTTTTGACTACATGGAAAAGTCAAGGCAAGCATATTGACCACAAATAGCCACCACAGGGGAGGACCGCCATATTGTGCACCAAGCACACTGTAACCCCTTCACATCTGCACTGCCATCCTAGAGCATGAGAACAAGTAATGGATTCCCTTATTGTGGCAGCCTGCGCCATGGTCGGACACTAGCAGTAGCCAGGTTAGTGAATTACCGCTCCACACATAGGCTGCTGTTAACACCACAGTGCGAACGACTGCGTTTGGACTGTTGCCGTGATCAGGAAGCATGAACTGCTGATAAAAGGTTTCACCTTGCTTTCAGCAATGAATCGTGGTTCTTCTATCCCAAATGGCCATCGTCTGTGATTATCAGGGCGACCTGGAAAGAAGTCCCATACTTCCAATGTTTCAGAGAGGCACAGCGGTGCCATAGGGTATGACTTCAGGTCACTGCTGATAGTGAATGAGGGAACTCTTACAGAGCAACAGTACGTCATGGGCATCTTGCGCCCTTAAGTGATTCCAGGCTGGGTCGGAGATTTTCTCCGCTCAGGGACTGGGTGTTGTGTTGTCCTAATCATCTTCATTTCATCCCCATCGACGCGCAAGTCGCCGACATGGCGTCAAATCGAAATACTTGCACCAGGCGAGAGGTCTACCCGACGGGAGGCCCTCCTCACACGACATTATTAGTACCATGGAGCCATTTTTCAACAGGACAATGCTCGTCACATATGGCACGTGTCTCCATGAACTGTCTGTGTAATGCTGAAGTATCCCGGTGACCAACAAGATCCTCAGATCCGTCCCCGATAGAACACGTGTGGAACCAGCTTTGACGTCAACTCCGTTCCAGTGACAGTATCCAGAATATCAAGGACCAGTTACAATGTGTAGACCAGCTTGGTCAGGAGAGGATACAACGACTTCATTACACCCCTCTCAACAGAATCAGTGCATGCATCCAAGCCAGAGGTGCTTCAATATACAGATGTGTGGGATTATGCTTCAAGCTCTTTGTAAATTCGACTCAATTTTGTGTTCACTGCAATACTATCACATGCGCTCACAACCCGTGAAGACTCATCTCGTTCACTCCTCCCCTTCTGGGTGATACGCTTTTGTCACCGGGCAGTATAAATTTGAAGATCAGGACACTTTCAAATTCCTCGATGCAGATGAGAAAATGAACTCTGTCCTGTGTGCTCTAGAGGAGCTGCTCCTGCTGTTTGTTGAACAATGTGTATGTGAGGTTCATACATTCACACACATACTGCACAAACCCAATGGAGCACGACATTCAATGTTCCTACACCTGCAAACGTGCAAGCTTCTCTCAGCCGTTGTTGTAGCCGGATGAAAATGGTGCGGGATGGACTGATTTAATCTGGAAAATGTTCTCGAGACATGCATTGTGCACCTCTACCTTTAAGTACTATACCATGAAGCAGGAGACTTGAAGTTGGATCTTCAAACTTGTTTTATATCCAAACGGTACATTTCTGGGCATTAGTTCTTTATCAAAATTTTACCTACCAGGTCCTCCCTACAAACTTTAGAAGCCTGTAATAGGAATTGTAATACACCCTTTGTACTTCAATATTTGCACGTTAGGCCGGCCGGAGGGCCGAGCGGTTCTAGGCGCTACAGTCTGGAACCGCGCGACCGCTACGGTCGCAGGTTCGAATCCTGCCTCGTGCATAGATGTGTGTGATGTCCTTAGGTTAGTTAGGTTAAGTAGTTCTAAGTTATAGGGGACTGATGACCTCAGATGTTAAGTCCCATAGTCCTCAGAGCCATTTAAACCATTTAAACCATTTGCATGTTACATATTGACTAAAGATGTTCTTTTAATGTATATGATGGCTTGAATGTGAACAAATACTTTCGAAAGTAATCACCATTAACTTAAATGTAAACGCAGCTGAGACCGAAGACTAAAGAAACAATAAGATAAAATAATGTTGCTGGTCCTTACGTCAACGCAATGTTGCAATTCCACACAAATCTAAGGGACTAAGATAATGTGAACGGACAGACTGCATTACTCCATAACATTCTCGAACAGCGTGAGTAATTTGTCATGCAAAAATAGATGATATACATTATCTTATAATTTTCCCGGGAAAGTGTATGGCTATATGAGAGTATCATCCACAATTTCTGCCCAATCATTAATACTAAAAGCCGGCCGCGGTGGCCGTGCGGTTCTGGCACTGCAGTCCGGAACCGCGGGACTGCTACGGTCGCAGGTTCGAATCCTGCCTCGGGCATGGGTGTGTGTGATGTCCTTAGGTTAGTTAGGTTTAAGTAGTTCTAAGTTCTAGGGGACTTCCGACCTAAGATGTTGAGTCCCATAATGCTCAGAGCCATTTGAACCATTAATACTAAAGCGAACCTAATATCTTGCTACCCTTGAAGTTTCCATGACCACGTGTGGTAATTGCCGTAATTTATTATCCTACTCTGTGTGAATACCGGCTCATCCGTAAATAAAACCAAGGCTTTCAAGTACGGATACACAGCATTCCACCTTAGAACCCACTGGCGTAACTGTATTCTGCTATGGCGATGTTAATGAGCAGAACTGACCACATAAAAGCCTGTTGTATGCCTCTAGAAACTCCAGCTCATTGCATATCAGTATGCGCTATAAGCTCATTTATATTCGTCGCAACACTAGCTCGTTCATAGTGGACGTGCTAATTACGTTAGGTCCACCGTGCGTCCTTGTACTGGTTGCGAATGATCCCGCGTGTACAAGTTGCTGGAACATCCTCCTGAACATTTTTCAGATTTAAGTCGTCGTACAAGAAACATGTCTATCGATTAGGCCCTAATGCCGTAATAGCAGAACACCATGTTTGCCATTTCGCACTTGGAATAATACCACTCCACTTCACAGTTTACGTTTTCCACATTTCAGGGAATCACTAATCTTGTTCTGGTGCTGGTACAATCTCGAAACGATATGAACGGATTGGTTGATGGCGACAGTTGCGGGTAGAACACCTGACTACAGCGTCATAGACAAAGAGAAACACAACAGACAACAAAAGAAAATGAACATACCACAATTTTTACCCCTCACACTTCCCACGATACCTCAGTGTGTACTCCGTCAATCTATCCCTTCTTTTTTTAAACTGATGCCATAAAGCTCATTATTACCCACTGTTATTCATTACCTCCCCATTTATTATTCGATCTATCCAAAAAACGTCGATATTATTCTCTAACACCAGGCATCAAATGCTACTCTTCTTGTCTATAATGCCTATCGTCCGTGATTCATTTTCGTATAAAGCTACATTCCAGATAAAAGCTTTCAAAAAGTACTTCCTAACACATGAATGCTAACACATGAATTGGTAAAAGATGTGTTAGGAGGGATGGTCAGTATTCAGGAATATGACAGAAATGCACATTTGAAGCAAAGAACTTCACAAGGACATATCCCCTAGCCCGAACGTTTTCCGAGATATACGGAGGTGGCAGAAGTCATGGGATAGCGATATGCACATGAACAGATGGCGATAATATTGCGTACATAAGGTATAAACGGGTAGTGCACTGACAAAACTGTCATTTTTACTCAGGTTTCCTACGTTATCATGGCCGACGACGGGAATTACACTACTGGCCATTAAAATTGCTACACACCACGAAGATGTCTACAGAAGTGAAATTTAACCGACAGGAAGAAGATGCTGTGATATCCAAATGATTAGCTTTTCAGAGCATTCACACAAGGTTGGCGCCGGTGGTGACATCTACAACGTGCCCACATGAGGAAAGTTTCCAACCGATTTCTCATGCACAAACAGCAGTTGATCGACGTTGCCTGGTGAAACGTTGTTGTGATGCCTCGTGTAAGGAGGAGAAATGCGTACCATCACGTTTCCGACTTTGATAAAGGTCGGATTGTAGCCTATCGCGATTGCGGTTTTATCGTATTGCGACAGAGCTGCTCGCCTTGGTCGAGATCCAGTGACTGTTAGCAGAATATGGAATCGGTGGGTACAGGAGGGTAACATGGAACGCCGTGCTGAATCCCAACGGCGTCTTATCACTACCAGTCGAGATGACAGGCATCTTATCCGCATGGCGGTAACGGATTGTGCAGCCACGTCTCGATCCCTGAGTCAACAGATGGGGACGTTTGCAAGACAACAACCATCTGCACGAACAGTTCGACGACGTTTGCAGCAGCATCGACTATCAGCTCGGAGACCGTGGCTGCGGTTACCCTTGACGCTGCATCACAGACAGGAGCGCCTGCGATGACTCAACGACGAACCTGGGTGCACGAATGGCAAAACGTCATTTTTTTCGGATGAATCCAGGTTGTGTTTACAGCATCATGATGGTCGCATCCGTGTTTGGTGACGTCGCGGTGCACGCACATTGGAAGCGTGTATTCGTCATCGCCATACTGGCGTATCACCCGGTGTAATGGTATGGGGTGCCACTGATTACACGTCTCGGTCACCTCTTGTTCGCTTTGACGGCACTTTGAACAGTGGACGTTACATTTCAGATGTGTTACGAACCGTGGCTCTACCCTTCATTCGATCCCTGCGAAACCCTACATTTCAGCGGGATAATGCACTACCGCATGTTGCAGGTCCTGTACGGGCCTTTCTGGATACAGAAAATGTTCGACAGCTGCCCTGGCCAGCACATTCTCCAGATCTCTCACCAACTGAAAACGTCTGGTCAATGGTGGCGAAGCAACTGGCTCGTCACAATACGCTAGTCACTACTCTTGATGAACTGTGGTATCGTGTTGAAGCTGCATGGGCAGCTGTACCTGTACACTCCATCCAAGCTCGCTCTGACTCAATACCCAGGCGTATCAAGGCCGTTACTACGGCCAGAGGTGGTTGTTCTGGGTAATGATTTCTCAGGATCTATGCACCCAAATTGCGTGAAAATGTAATCACATGTCAGTTCTAGTATAATATATTTGTCCAATGAATACCCATCTATCATCTGCGTTTCTTCTTGGTGTAGCAATTTTAATGGCCAGTAGTGTAACAGTCTTTGAACGCGGAATGGTAGTTGGA
Organism: Schistocerca serialis cubense; assembly: GCF_023864345.2. Taxonomy (NCBI): domain Eukaryota; kingdom Metazoa; phylum Arthropoda; class Insecta; order Orthoptera; family Acrididae; genus Schistocerca; species Schistocerca serialis. Next base: position 770,667,842 of record NC_064641.1, on the reverse strand, counting down.
GCTAGGTACGTGGGACACTCCATTCTGTAAATCGTCAAGGAATTCAATATTGCGCAGAGAATACCAAATTTCAAGCTAGATACTATCTCTCACCATGGACAACGCTGTAGCCGACGGCCTTCACTGAACGACCAAGAGCAACGGCTTCAGCTCAGCGTTATCGGTGCTAACAGACAAGCAGCATTGCGTGAAATAACCGCATAAATCACTATGTGACGTACGAAAAACGTACCCATTATGACTGTGCGGCCAAATTTGGCGTTAATATGCTATGGCAGCAGACGACCGACGTGAGTGCCTTTGATAACAGCACTACATCGCCTACAGCGCCTCTCCTGGGCTCGTGATCAAAGCGGTTGGACCATAGATTGGAAAAGAGCGGCCTAGTCACATCAGTCCCGATGTCAGTTGGTAAGATCTGATGGTAGGGTTCGAGTGTGGCGCAGAACCAAGAAGCCATCAACCAAAGTTGTTAACAAGGCACTGTGCAAGCTGGTGGTGGCTCCATAATGGCGTGGGCTGTGCTTACATGGAATGCACTGTGTCGTCTGGTCCAAATGAACCGACTTGGAGATCATTTGCACCCATTCATGATGTTCCCAAATAACTATGTAATTCTTATGGATGACAGTGGGCCGTGTCACCAGGTCACAATTATTTGCGATTGGTTGAAGAACATTCTGGACACTTGGAGTGAACGATTTGGCCACTAAGATCGCCTGACATGAATTCCATAGAACGTTTATGGGCCATAATCAAGAGCTCAGTTCGAGAACAAAATCCTGCACCAGCAACACTTTCACAGTTATGAACGGCTATAGAGGCAGAATGGCTCAATATTTCTGCAGGGGACTTTCAGCGACGTATTGAGTCCATGCCACATTGAGTTGCTGCGCTACGGCAAGCAAAAGGAGGTCAGACACGATATTAGGAGGTGTCAAAAAATGGTTCAAATGGCTCTGAGCACTATGGGACTTAACTGCTGAGGTCATTAGTCCCCTAGAACTTAGAACTACTTAAACCTAACTAACCTAAGGACATCACACACATCCATGCCCGAGGCAGGATTCGAACGTGCGACCGTAGCGATCTTGCGGTTCCAGACTGCAGCGCCTTTAACCGCACGGCCACTTCGGCCGGCTTAGGAGGTGTCCCCTGACTTTTGTCGCATCAGTGTTTTATACATTTAATGTACATTTGTTTTTGCACTGGTGGCACGCAGGTATATCCCTTACCCACCCATCACTTTGACGTGTTACTCTAACCCAATGTACCTCGTAGCTTTCAGCCCCTTTGTTTGGGATGTCCTTCTGCCATAGGAATAAGAGTGGAACCAAAACTGAACCCAGTGGCACTCCCTTTGTGATTTTTTTCCCCCCTCAGTCACTAAAATTTTCTACCTTTACAACTTGTTTGCATTATTCAGTGATTTTTTTCATTTTTGATTGTTAAATATGATAGTTGTGTGTCAAGTCATCAGTTCCATAAATAACAATGTACATTTCATGTGTTCTTTTGTGGAAACCATTTTGTATATGGACTATGTGCATATGAAATTTTTTGCTTCAAAAGAGCATTACTGTCACATCCCTGAGTATTTATTATTCCTCCTGGGACACACCATATTCAGTGTTAACATATCTCATTTTCTGCAAAGTTTTCTTGTTATTGCTGGTCTGCATTTTACATCCATTTTACATCTTTCATCGTTACTTACTTTGCTACCAAAAAACCAAAACTTGGCTACTATTTTCTGCAACTCATTTCCTAATCCCCAGTACCGCCTGAATTAATCAACTACAGGCCATTACTCTTCTTTTACCTAATTATGTTGATGTTCATTTTGTAACTTCTTTTCAAGAGCCTAACCCTTTCATTGTATTGCTGTCTGAAGTCACTTTCAATCTATGAAATAATTACAATGCCATTAACAGAAATTTTAATTTTTATACTTCTTCTTCCTCAATTTTTAAGCCCTTTCCAAATTTCTCCTTAGTTACCTTTACTACTTGCACAATGTACCGCTATCCCCTTGCAAGTTCTTCAGCTCTTACAAGTGCAGTCTGGTTTGTGTTCAAGTTGTAGATAAATTTTCGCCACTTTTTCTTAATATCCCTGACAAACGTCAGAATTCCAGACAATGTGTGTTTACCGTAGAAACGATTAATTCACAATAACTCTGAATTTGCGGTACTGTAGCTGGAATAAAATAAAATTTTTGTTCGATTGATTGTAGTCCTAGCAGGCAATGATTCTCGCCAGCATTCAACTTTAACAAGGCTCTCTGCACGTACACTATCTGTCAAAGGCATCTAGACGCCCGAGGCAGAGGCGCCGCAAGGAAAGAAGGTGGGGAGCACTGTGTTGCCAGTAGAGGGGCAGTAACAGCAGAATGGATCAATCAGGAAAGCTCAATGTCTTCGAACGTAGATTAGTCACTGGATCTCACTTGAGTTACAAAACAGTCAGGGACATTTCAACCCTTATAGAGCTGCCCAAGCCGGCCGGGGTGGCCGAGCGGTTCTAGGCGCTTCAGTCTGCAACCGCGCGACCGCTACGGTCGCAGGTTAGAATCCCACCTCGGGCATGGATGTGTGTGATGTCCGTAGGTTACTTAGGTTTAAGTAGTTCTAAGATCTAGGGGACTGATGACCTCAGATGTTAAATCCCATTGTGCTCAGAGCCATTTGAACCATTTTGAGCTACCCAAGTCTACTGTTGTTGATGTGACTGCGAAGTGGAAACTCTAGGGAACCACCACAGCTACAGCAAGACCAGACAGACCACATGCATTAGCGGAAAGGGACCGTCGAGCATTAGGCAGGATGGTTGTAAAAAATCGCATGAAACAAGCAGAAGGAACCAGTTGTGTGTTCCAAATTGCCACCAGCAGTCCAGCTAGCACAATGAATGTGCTTGGGGTTTAAGAAGAATTCGGGTGGCATGGTCAAGCAGCTTCTCATAAGCCACACTTTTGTGTAGTTAATGCTGAGCGAAGCTTGACATGGTGTAAACAGCGATGCCAAAGGACAATGTATGACTATTCCCTGTAACAGCCCGATGGGAGGGTTTGGGTTTGGCGAATGCCTCGAAAATGTCACCTGCCGTCATATTTAGCGCCAACAGTGAAGTACAGAGGAGGCTGTGTTACGGTAGGGGGGTGTTCTTCGTGATTAGGGCGTGGAACCTTATTGCATTTAAGAAAACGGTAGTTGAGGAAGGGCATGAACAGCAGTGTGTACTGCATGGAAAAGAGGAACAGTTCGGAGACGGTGATTGTTTGTATCAGCGTGATAGTGCACCCTGTCGTAAAGCACCAGCTGTGAGACAGTGGTTTGTGGGCGGTAACATTCCTGAAATGGACTGGCCTCCCGATCTGATTCTAATGGAGCACCTCTAGGATGACTTAGATAGACTTCACCCACACCCCAGCGTCCAGCGTAACCACCTCCTCTGGTTTCGCCTCTTGAGGAAGATTGGGCTGCTATTCCTCCACAGACATTCAGACACCTCATTGAAAGTGTCCCCACCAGAATTCAAGCCGTCATAAGAGCGAAGGGTGGGCGCATCCCACATTAAAGTCCACGATTACGTGTTCGGGTACTACTGGTCACATATTCTACCTTCAAAACAGGCAACAAAGCGTTCGAGGAAGAACTACGTTTGGCTGGTAGTGGTCCCTATCACTCGAATCGCTATACCGTTAATCACAAAGTTATCTTAATAGTATGGTGAAGACGTGTAGACTGAACTGCGTGCCCACCTTGAGGTTCCTGGCGCGCGCCATGTCCAGTGCGGTGTTGCCGTAGAGGTTCCTGCGCTTGCGGCCGGCCCCGGCGGCCAGCAGTATGGAGACGGCGTCGCGACGCGTCGCCAGCACGGCCTGCATCAGCGCCGTCTGCCCGCGCCGGTCCTCGGCGTCCAGGGATGCCCCGCGGCCCACCAGCTCCCGCAGGACCTCTTCGCTGCTCTCCATAGACACTGCACATCCAACTAGCTGTCAGCCAGAGCTGCCAACCCATAAACAGCTCAAAAACAAGTTCTGCAGCAGGCTCACGATTTGTATAGTTAGAGCATTTGATCGGGAACCGCTTTCTCAAATGGTTCAAATGGTTCTGAGCACTATGGGACTTAACATCTGTGGTCAACAGTCCCCTAGAACTTAGAACTACTTAAACCTAACTAACCTAAGGACATCACACACATCCATTCCCGAGGCAGGATTCGAACCTGCGACCGTAGCAGTCGCGCGGTTCCGGACTGCGCGCCTAGAACCGCAAGACCACCACGGCCAGCCCGTTTTCTCAGTACTACACTACTGGCCATTGAAATTGCTACACCACCGAGATGACGTGCTACAGACGCGAAATTTAACAGACAGGAAGATGCTGCGATATGCAGATGATTAGCTTTTCAGAGCATTCACACAAGGTTGGCGCCGGTGGCGACACCTACAACGTGCTGACATGATGAAAGTTTCCAACCGATTTCTCATACACAAACAGCAGTTGACCGGCGTTGCCTGGTGAAACGTTGTTGTGATGCCTTGTGTAAGGAGGAGAAATGCGTACCATCACGTTTCCGACTTTGATAAAGTTCGGATTGTAACCTATCGCGATTGCGGTTTATCGTATCACGACATTGCTGCTCGCGTTGGTCGAGATCCAATGACTGTCAGCACAATATGGAATCGGTGGGTTCAGGAGGGTAATACGGAACACCGTGCTGGATCCCAACGGCCTCGTATCACTAGCAGTCGAGATGACAGGCATTTTATCCGCATGGCTGTGACGGATCATGGAGCCACGTCTCGATCCCTGAGTCAACAGATGGGGATGTTTGCAAGACAACAACCATCTGCACGAACAGTTCGACGACGTTTGCAGCAGCAGGGACTATCAGCTCGGAGACCACGGCTGCGGTTACCCTTGACGCTGCATCACAGACAGGAGTGCCTACGATGGTGTACTCAACGACGAACCTGGGTGCACGAATGGCAAAACGTCATTTTTTCGGATGAATCCAGGTTCTGTTTACAGCATCATGACGGTCGCAACCGTGTTTGGTGACATCGCAGTGAACGCACGTTGGAAGCGTGTATTCGTCATCGCCATACTGGTGTATCACCCGGCGTGATGGTATGGGGTGTCATTGGTTACACGTCTCGGTCACCTCTCATTCGCACTGACGGCACTTTGAACAGTGGGCGTTACATTTCAGATGTGTTACGACCCGTGGCTGTACCCTTTATTCGATCCCTGCGACACCCTACATTTCAGCAGGATAGTGCATGACCGCATGTTGCAGGTCCTGTACGGGCGATTCTGGATACAGCAAATGTTCGACAGCTGCCCTGGTCTGCACATTCTCCAGATCTCTCACCAACTGAAAACGTCTGTTGAATGGTGGCCGAGCAACTGGCTCGTCACAATACGCCAGTCACTACTCTTGATGAACTGTGGTATCGCGTTGAAGCTGCATGGGCAGTTGTACCTGTACACACCATCCAAGCTCTGTTTGACTCAATGCCCAGGCGTATCAAGGCCGTTATTACGGCCAGAGGTTGTTGTTCTGGGTACTGATTTCTCAGGATCTATGCACCCAAATTACGTGAAAATGTAAACACATGTCTGTTCTAGTATAATATATTTGTCCATTCAATACCCGTTTATCATCTGCATCGCCGGCCGCGGTGGCCGAGCGGTTCTAGGCGCTCAGTCCGGAACTGCGCGACTGCTACGGTCGCAGGTTCGAATCCTGCCTCGGGCATGGATGTGTGTGATGTCCTTAGGTTAGTTAGGTTTAAGTAGTTCTAAGTTCTAGGGGACTGATGACCACAGATGTTAAGTGCCATAGTGCTCAGAGCCATTTGAACCATTTTTCATCTGCATCTGTTCTTGGTGTAGCAATTTTACTGGCCAGTAGTGTATTTTTGCAACGGAAAATCCCTGTTATTGCTATTTATTATTACTGTCTATTTATTTTTTTTTCTCCCTTTAAACTTACTCTCTCTATTTATACCCTGAGGACAAAAGACCGACGTACCACGCAGGAATTATTCGAGTGGGACAGAAATCGATAGATGTGATGTACATGTACAGACAAATAAATGAGTACAGTTTCAGACAAACTGGATGATTTATTCAAGAGAAAGAGCTTTACAAATTGAGCAGGGCAGTAACGCTTTGGTCCACCTCTGGCCCTTATCCAAGCAGTTGTTCGGGTTGGACTGATAGAGTTTTGGGTGTCGTTCTGAACGATATTGTGCCGAATTCTGTCCGACTTGCGCTTTAGATAGTCAAAATTCCAACCTGGTTGGAGGATCCTGGCAATAATATTCCAAACTTCTCAATTGAGGAGAGATCCGACGACCTTTCTGGCCAAGGACAAGCAGTAGAAACTCTCGCCATGGGCGGAAGGGCATTATCTTGCTGAAATGTAAGGCCAGGATGGCTTGCCATGAAGAGCATCAAAACGGGGCATAGATTATCAACGCTTTGCCCTAAGGGTGTCGCGGATGATAACCGAAGGGTTCCTGCTATGGAAAGAAATGGCGCCCTAGACCATCACTCCTGTTTGTCGGGTCTTACGGCTAGCGACAGGCAGGATGGTACCCTATCGGTGTCTGGGGCGCGTCCAGACTCGCCTTCGCTGGTCTTTGAGGCTCAGTTCGAGGTGGGACTCATCACTGAAGACAATTGTACTCCAGTCAATGAGATTTCTGACCGAAGACGTGTTTATCAGCCAAACCCCTTGATTTTCACTTTTGTATAAGGTAAACACTGTTAAACTATTTAAAGATTAAGTTTCACGTATGGTATTTATAGTTTAGTTTTGATGCGACGATAAAAACTTGCGAACGTTAGAAAGAATTGCACGTCATTAAGCTTGTAAGTAGGCTGTTTATGTTTTCTCTATGTAAGTAGGCTGTTTATGTTTTCTTATTGGCAACGTTAGGTAGCGCTCAATATGAAAATGAAATCACTGGCTGTGCTGTGTGCAGTCTGTGGCTAGTTTGCATTGTTGTCTGCCATTGTAGAGGGGCAGCTGGATGTTAACAGCGCGTAGCATTGCGCAGTTGGAGGTGAGCCGCCAGCAGTGGTGGATGTGGGGAGAGAGATGGCGGAGTTTTGCAATTTGTCATGAACTGATATATATATTATGACTTGTGATGATATTAAGGTAAATACATTGTTTGTTCTCTATTAATATCTTTCATTTGCTAACTATCCCTATCAGTAGTTAGTGCCTTCAGTAGTTTGAATCTTTTATTTAGCTGGCAGTAGTGGCGCTCGCTGTATTGCAGTAGCTTGAGCAGCGAAGATTTTTGTGAGGTAAGTGATTTGTGAAAGGTATAGTTTAATGTTAGTCAGGGCCATTCTTTTGTAGAGAATTCTGAAAGTCAGATTGCGTTGCGCTAAAAATATTGTATGTCAGTTTAAGGACAGTCATATGTAGAAATGTTCAAAGGGGACGTTTCATATGCCTTTCAGAGCACAGGAAAACACCTGGAGAACAAGCCATTAGGGTGTGCCTTTCATCGCTAATGCGACACCCTCGTTACTTGAAAACATATGATTACTCGCACTTTGTGCTAATTGCTGAAATGCTTATGAATTGATGGGAAATATTCGTACATCTGCAAACCTGATAATGACAAGTGTCTTTCTATGAGAGTTGAGAGCTACTGAGTTACGAAATGCCACATGACTATTGAATGATGTTTTTATGCTTTGGTTTGCGTAATTGCTTATTTCACTTGATATCTGGTTTCCAGCTGTGTTGCAGCATTGCTTTTATAAAATGAAATGCATTTGCTAATGTGAACACTTTCTGTCAACAGATCTATTAAATAATTATTTTATGATCCACATTCTTTAAAAAAAGGAGCACTTGGAAAGGAAAGAACAATAAGAAGGAACTAGTAACAGTAACACATAATTTTCTTTTCAAGTACTTGGTAATTTCTTTTGTAGAATAAATTGTGATGCATCACTCTAATGTTAAGATGTGACATAGGTATTAGACATGGCCATTTTAGTGTAATATTTTTTCTGCTTGTGCTATGTCATGTTTAGGTATAAGTTGCTGCTGTTTGCCAGGCATAGTGTTATTGAATTTGACTTTTGCTCATTTATGCTGCTAGCTTTGCCAATTTGCATTTTTTGCATTGCTATTTGTGTTGATTTGTTTTGTGCTGCTGCATTGCCTCGTCCCTTAGTTTAGCATCTGAGCTCAGTAGATTTAAGTTAGCTTAAGAGGGGGTAGACTATATAAGAAACTGACTATGGAGAATAGGTAAAGAATGCATTGCGAAGTTATATAAAAAGGATTTGGGCCCAAATGAGTATTGTACAATCAGAAATAATTATTTTGAAAGAAATATGAACAGAATACAGAAAGCATGCTTGGATAAGATTTTTTTGGTGGAAGCAAAGGTTGAAATAAGACGAATGATCTATAGAATGAAGTTTTGGGATGGACTGCAGTACCAAATGTTACACTGAAAACGAACCCTGTCCTTTCCTATTGGTGTTATCCCACTATGTGTTTGTGTACCCTTGTGTATTTGTTTTCTTCCTGTCTCTGTGTAGTTTCATAGAATTTTTTCTTCTTTTAATATTAAGCTACATTCACTATGATGAGGAATACTGTTATCCTCGAATATAATTGGCATTAATAATATGTTATTTACTTTGTAAAGATGTTAGACATTATTCATTCTGTTTAAATGCTCATGTGTGAAGTTGATGTTTCGAAAGTTATTCTGATCTTTTATGTATGTACTCATGTCATAATTCCTGTAACACTGACGTATATGTCTATTTCTATTCTTTTGTAAAGCCTGTACTACAAATGTTATCTATATTGTTATGTTTTTAATGATGTATTGTGTACCTTTGTAATTGTATTCTTATGTTATAAAATTGTAATTGTCACCAGTTCATGATATTATTAACTTGTTAGTTACATTTCACTGCACACGTTTCTGTTGGTCATAGTACATGGACAATATGTGAGAAGTAGGGACTGATAGTGTTTGCACGTGTGTTAATAATTCAGCAAGGGACTGGATAACGGCATTGCTGGTTCTAAGGACAATTCCCAACACTTTGTGAGTGCACAAGTGGTGGTTTATGGATTTTCTATATTCTCCGCAAGACTCTTCGATGGTGAATGTGCACCTGCACAATCGCAACAGATGGCTGCTGGCCATCTCTACAAGGACTACAGTGGGTCTGCATCTTTGATGGCCCACCATTACCATTATCTCTACAAGGACTACAGTGGGTCTGTACCTCTGGTGGCCCACCAATACCGTAATCTCTACCAGGACTACAGTGGGTCTGCTCTGTGATGACCTACCTACCAATATTCTTCAAAACATCGAATGACTCTGCTGTGGGTTTGCTATGTTGTGGCCCATTACCTGTCTGCATGTCAAGAGTCAGCACTGTCTTTCCGTTGGAAGGACAACACTACTTCTTCAAGACTGCATGGAAATCCACTACTTCTATGTGCATTTTCTTTTACTGCTCAGACTTTGAGAAAAACACTGCTATTCTCCTGTTATGTACGATTAGGACTGTCTTTATGGACTGTGAGAAAATTTGAGCTTTTGACCAACATAATATCAATAAGTGTGTGCATTTGATTTCTTTGTTATTGTAATTATGAAAAATTTTATCAAATCATTATTGGCCACTGCCCAAAAAAAAAATTTGTAAAATTTTTTGTGGGGAGCATGGGGGCTATGTAAGTAGGCTGTTTATGTTTTCTCTATGTAAGTAGGCTGTTTATGTTTTCTTATTGGCAACGTTAGGTAGCGCTCAATATGAAAATGAAATCACTGGCTGTGCTGTGTGCAGTCTGTGGCTAGTTTGCATTGTTGTCTGCCATTGTAGAGGGGCAGCTGGATGTTAACAGCGCGTAGCATTGCGCAGTTGGAGGTGAGCCGCCAGCAGTGGTGGATGTGGGGAGAGAGATGGCGGAGTTTTGCAATTTGTCATGAACTGATATATATATTATGACTTGTGATGATATTAAGGTAAATACATTGTTTGTTCTCTATTAATATCTTTCATTTGCTAACTATCCCTATCAGTAGTTAGTGCCTTCAGTAGTTTGAATCTTTTATTTAGCTGGCAGTAGTGGCGCTCGCTGTATTGCAGTAGCTTGAGCAGCGAAGATTTTTGTGAGGTAAGTGATTTGTGAAAGGTATAGTGTAATGTTTGTCAGGGCCATTCTTTAGTAGGGAATTTTGAAAGTCAGATTGCGTTGCGCTAAAAATATTGTGTGTCAGGTTAAGGACAGTCGTGTATAATTGTTCAAAGGGGACGTTTCAAGCTCTGCCTATTGCTCAAGAGTCCCGACTTTTGACTAGCCAAAGATAGCAAATCCTATAATGGAAGCAGGCAAACTACGAACGCTGAAATGTAGTAACATGATACACGACACATCGTATTCACCACGAGTTCTACCACAACAAGATTCCACCAGCCAGATGCAGACTGCGTATGTGAACTGTGCTGTGAAAGATGCGGAGAACTGCAGAAAAAACTAAGACGAGAGTAATGTATCTCAGACATGTATCTGCACGTTGCACGCATTTTCATTAATAATATGATACCAATTACTGGAGGAAGTATGCCAGTTGGTGCCGGCCGCTGTGGTCGAGCGGTTCTAGGCGCTTGAGTCCGGAACCACGCGGCTGCTACGGTCGCAGGTTCGAATCCTGCCTCGGGCACTGATGTGTGTGATGTCCTTAGGTTAGTTAGATTTAAGTAGTTCTAAGTCCAAGGGACTGATGAACTCAGATGTTAAGTCCCATAGTGCTTTGAGCCATTTGAACAATTTGAGTATGTCAGTTTTCCCCGTATCTCTGCTACATTGACACAGGTGTTATGTTTTTGTACACAATTTCTTATGATTTCAGCATACACTTTAAATTAATATATCTATCATCAATTACTAGCGGAAGAATAGCCTAACACTATTCGCAGCATTGGTCACATGAGCAGTAGGTACTATAGAATAAAATGCAGTAGTAAACTGAAAACTGCGTCAACTAGCATCAATCACTCTAAATCAGATTTTTCGTGAAAAGATTTGTTCTCGATGCATTGTACATAATTTGACAGTGCTGTTGCTTCTAAGCTCGAACACAAGCTCCTGTCAGATGGTGTAATGGAACGCTCCAAAAACTCGACCGAGAAAATGTACTCTCTCTTTCCTTGTGCCGTTGTCCCGAACTTCCGCAGGGTCGACATGGTGATGTTTGATTTGGTAAGGTTAATTGAAGGGGTGACCGGTTGGTTCAAATGGTTCAAATGGCTCTGCGCACTATGGGACTAAACATCTATGGTCATCAGTCCCCTAGAACTTAGAACTACTTAAACCTAGCTAACCTAAGGACACCACACAACACCCAGTCATCACGAGGCAGAGAAAATCCCTGACCCCGCCGGGAATCGAACCCGGGAACCCGGGCGAGGGAAGCGAGAACGCTGCCGCACGACCACGAGCTGCGGACAGGGGTGACCGGATGCCCTTCTTGTCGCTACCCCGGTGGATGACATAATGAGGCAGACAACACAACATGATGACGAGGACAACACAACACCCAGTCCCAGAGAGGAGAAAAGTCCCCGACCCAGCAGGGAATCGAACCCGGGCCCCTTTGCGCGGCATTCCGACGCGCTGGCCACTCAGCTATAGGGGCGGACGACCGAGAAAAATGCACTATCTGTATAAAATGTGGTAACAGGAGACGTCCTTTTCGATACCAGTGAAACTGTAAGCCCTAGCTATTTCTGCTGTAATTCATTCTATTGTTTGCAGTTCCACATTATGTTTTCGATACTTTATAATCAGATGAACTAGAAGCATTGTCGAGTCTTCTATTTTCTCAGAGTACAGCTGTTAAGTTTGGGTGATTCCCCTTCCTAGGACACCGTAAGTACTTCTGTTTTCTATATGGTCAAAATTGGCTTATCAACTAAATATCATTCAATTTTTAGACGTAACTAGTATATTCATTCATTTTCAGTGTTATGACTTCGATCTCTTATTCATGTACGAGTACGTCACTGTTTGTTTCAAATTTTGTGCACTTTTTGAGGAAACGTTAGAGGAAGACGAAGGTAGCGGTATAAACGATCTCTAAGATAAAAATGACTCTTCTTACAATAGTGATCATCAAATTGCTTCAGAACGAAACTGTGATTCTAGAGAACTAGACAATGAGAAAAGAAATGAATAGAGGGAGGAGGCATCTAATTTCTATGGCACAAGTAGCTATAAGTGACCCTCTACTGAACCTCAAAGGAGTGTGAGAAACGACCCACTTCATCAGGACATTTCGTACACTGTAAGGCCTGCAAACAGATGGGAAACTCGTACGGCGCATAGGAAGCGTGGTAGTATTTGCTTACCCGTGATATGTTACAAGAAATTTGCCAAGCCTGTCTTCCAGAGTTTGGAAAGAAAAACTTGGGTGAATATTGAATATTTGTGAAAAATTGCGTATCACTTCATTAGCTGCAAATATTATACACCATATATGTTCATCTTACATCAATCTATTACTGTTTCATGTTACATTTAATACAATAAACTGGTTTAAATTTTTATGTTTTATTTCACTTCGCTGTCTGTAAACTTGTTTTCCTTTTGTGATTTATTTTGAGTTTTTTGTGTTAAACTGGTTTTTCGTATTCTAATCTAAGCAGATATGAAATCTGTGAATAAATATTTGTTATGAAAGTAAAATAAATTACTTTTCATGGCTAAAAGAAAGCGGTATCTTCTTGGACCCCACAACAGCATTTCTGGTACAAAAAAATTCTCGACTCCGTTTGAGTGTCAAACAGTGATGTGAAGTGATACTCAAAAAATGCAATCTAGGAAATGCAAAGTCTGCGTATAGCGTCGTAAAAGGAGACTAACTTGGCTATTTTCGTACGAACTGGAGCAATCAACAATTTGGATGCTCCCACATAAACCGAAATCAACAAAGAGGTTCGTTCGTGAAGCTCTTCCAAGAAAATGACTGCTTGCTTACTTGGTTACAGTGGACATGTCACTACTATTATTTGAGTTTCACATTTATAGTATCGAAGAACAGTTAATACACGTTGGTATATTTCAGGGGTTACTAACCAGCGGGCTGCATGCGGCCCAAAGCAAGTATCTATGCGGCCAAATAAGTGACAATCTATCACACGATCTGTAAAAAAGAAAGTTCCATAAAATTCCCTTTATATAAAGTTGCGATAAATTGAATACTTCCAATCTGAAACTCGCAGGCGTGCTATGCTTTTGTCTTATTGGTCCATCCCCCTCCCATTATTTTCTCAGTGATTATATTTAGTGTCAAAAACATATTGTGTGCGGCCCAAAACTACTCGTCTTCTTCAATGTGGCCCAGGTAATCTAAAATGTTAAACACACCTGGTATACACTAAATTGTTTGGCAAGAAACCAGGAGAAATTGGAAGAGCTACATCATTTCTCGTTGTGGCAATGCAAGCTGTTGCTTAGTATGTCAAATAATTTATTACGTAACAGAGAAGAACGTCGAATTACTGTCTTGCTGCCCGTATTCGGGTGATTTATCAACCCCTAACGATATCTTTACTTTCTTTGTGTCAAACAAGAAAATGGGTTCTAATGGTTCAAATGGCTCTGAGCACCATGGGACTTAATATCTGTGGTCATCAGTCCCCTAGAACTTAGAACTACTTAAACCTAACTAACCTAAGGACATCACACACATCCATGCCCGAGGCAGGATTCGAACCTGCGACCGTAGCGGTCACACGGTTCCAGACTGAAGCGCCTAGAACCGCACGGCCACAACGGCTGGCAAGAAAATGGGAGCACAGCAAATTTCCTTATCACACGAATCCGCTGAAATCTTTAAAAACTACGTGTTTGTGATAACAACATCACTGTGGAAAAATGTTTTCAAAAATTGTTCTGTTTGCTCCAAAGAGACTACAAATTTTAAGGCTGATATTTTGAATAACAATAAGACGATTTGAACCAAAAAACTTGTTCTTTAATTGCTTTTATAAAAACTCAAAAAGTGTTATTTCGTATTGCATGCATGAACCAGATGCGATAGAATAGATCCATGGCTAAACTTGGGTACTAATCGAGACGGTAGTAAGTTGACAACGATAAACAAGATTACGGTAGCACCTCTTCCGGATTATTTGTGAACTACTTACGAATCATCGAAAGTTTTTCTTAAAATATAAAGTTCAGCGCACAGTATGGCAAGTTTTCCGATATATATACTTCTTGTCTATATTCACTATCCCTGTTATTAATGTAATATACAACCACGTATTTGAATTTGTTCATGACGTATCATAACAACGTCTCGGCATAAATTCGAATGCATTATATATTGTTGTTATTTCCCGTCCTTCAGCTTTGACAATGAAAATAAACTGGATGCTGCCATTACTTTTAAACACTATCACAAACACGCAAAATTCAAACGCTGATGTGACAGTGGTAGAATATGCAACACGATTTAAAATGAAAAAAAAAACAATGTCTATGAATTTTAACGTACGGTTTGGCTATTACGTGCAGTATAAACATTGACATCTCATTTGCAAATGTTAATAAGAAGCTCCCTAATTTCAAGATAAAACGCCACGTATTACAGTTAGATTTCTAAGATTTGTCATAGGACGCCAACCATGTACCGTACGAAAGATTACATACACAAGTATTTGTAACACATGCAACTCCATAACGCGGATCAACAATACATATTTCGCGCAAAATACTGTCTCGTTCCTGGAATTTTCTTGTGTGGTACATCGTCAAGTGTCACGGTGCTCAAGTAATACCACGTGAAGGTATATGAGATTCTTGTTTGAGAAAACAGCGTTTCTCTTTGACAGTTTTCAGTGTGTTACTTATCTTTGACGCCAGCGAAAATATGCCACAGGTTTTGTTGTGACATGATGTAAGTGTGGCCTTAGCAGTACTTCATTTGCGCCTGTTCTGAAGGTGTAAGAATGTCGACAAATAATAAGAAATTCCAGTTACGACTTAAAAGTTAGTAAGCTGACGCGTATGGCGAATGCAGGACGTGCAGCACCCTTTGCGGCTGGCGACGCAGATACTGACGTCGACGGCGAAGTGGTTGTCGACGACGAGGTCGGCTTCGACTGCGACCGCGTGAGCGCAATCGTGCAAGACGCGATCGAGTTCAGCATCGGCGGCTGCACCTTCCAGGAGTGCAAGCTTCGGAAGTGGTCGACGGACATCTTCGAAGCGTGCCTGGCGGGATTACTGCGCTTGCGCCGGCCATACAAGTACGCAGTAACGTGCTGCATAGTACCACGGGCGGCCGGCGTGGCGCTGCATGCGGACAGTGCTTGCTACTGGGACACGGCCGTCGACGGTAGCTGCACAGTACGTTGGGAGAATGCTTCGCTGTACTGCATCGTCTCTGTTTTCGGAATGGCTACTACATCCTGACTAACTGTCCGTCCAAATTTTCGTCACTGTCTTGCGAATGTCTGTGGCTCGTTTTCATCATTAACAAGAAGCAAGTAACTGCACTTTTTTTGCTTGGAGTGAATTATTTCAGTTTATTAATCTACTTAATCTAGTCTTTCATTACTTCGGATTGAATCTAGCAATTTAAGTTTCAGTATAGGTTGCTGTTGCTTATTATTACATCTTGCGATAGTCGTCTTTACGAAATACGCTGTTGCTCAAGAATGTAACCAGGATCTGAGCTGGGAAGAGGATGAAGAATTTGGGGGGAGGGGGGGGGGACCCGTGTTTCTTTCGCACTAAATGACGAAATAGATTTAAAATTTTAATACAAATGGCTCAGGGTGCACTTGCTACAAGTCAACACACATGACATATTCCGGCTTCCTTCAAACTGATTAACTGAATTGTTACGCCTGTTCGGCGGGCGTAGGATGCAAATTTCAACTGTCCTTTGCTTCTCAATGGATACGACGTGTTTATTATGCAGTCGTAGTGTATACACTTAACGGAAGCCGGAGATGCCTCTCCTGTCCCATGTCGAAATGATAAAATCTGAGGAACGCTTACAGGAAAACTATTACTTCTATTAATTTGAAAATTTGTCAACATATACAAGGGTTCAGTCTTGAAGTTAGGATATTTAATTATCTTTTATGGTTTCCTTTAAATAATTTTTTGTTACCAACCCTTTTTTTTTTAAAAAAAAAGGCTATATTTAATTAAGTTACTCATACACTACTGAACATACTGTCAAATGGCTGTGGTAAACTGTAATTTTGATCACAAAGTGCACGAGGGTGTTTCACGATTCACGTTACATCCTTCTAGAGGTTGTAGAGGGGACTTAGTACATCAAGTTTTACGTAAGAACCCATGTCCGGAAACGTCATCCAACAGCGCTACAGAGCGTCAAAATTATAGGCGCCAGCGCCTGCAAATGTATGTATACAGAGGGTGAGTCTGTTGTGATGCTACAAACGTTTTAGGGTGATGGAAAAGGATAAAAGTATCAATTTGAGGTACGGGTCCTAAACTGGGAACGAACGAGTCGAAACGTATAACCGAAAACCGTTCTGATACCTCTGGCAGTGGAATACATGTACTGGTACTATTGTTGCAAAGACTATAGGAGAGGCAACTTTCAGAGGTGGTAGTATAGACCAAAAGAAGAAAAGATGTCTGGTAAACATGGCCTCTAACATGCATAGCTTAAGAGCTATGAGCACTTGTTCAATAGTGGAGATGGGTTTCACAGTAGCGAAGGTGAACAAGTGCTCCTGAGGTATGTATTTTATAGCCCTTCTTTACAGGATTTTTTTCCTTGTTTTGGTCCATACTACTACCTCTGAAAGTTGCCTACCCTACACTCTTAGCAACAATAGTATCAGTACACGAGTTTGTAATATTATCACGTCTGTGTGTGTGTGTGTGTGTGTGTGTGTGTGTGTGTGGTGATGCCTTGGATGACGTTTCTGGACATGGGTTCCTACATAAAACTTGACCTGCTAAATCTCCTCAACAAGCTGTAGAACTGTATAAGATGAATTATGAAACACCCTGTATATAAGTTTCATCTGCCTATCTTGAGTGGTTATTGAGAAAATGTTCCTTAAGTTCAAAAAATATATAATTTACGGAAAATGGTGTCCAAAGTTTCTCAGTACATTCCTGCACTATAGAATGGAATGTCAAGATATTCTTCTTCACCTTCCAAAAGTTTCCTCTTTATTCTTCTGTTCTGTTCAGTTGTTCCATCTTATTTTATGTCCCTATCTCTTCTTTCTGCTCTTCCTATCCTCTCTTCTAAGCGCTCACACAGTGTTCACTCCGGCTGGAAATCTTAATGCTTTCAATACGTCACACTTCAATCTGTTCCCTTGGTTGTAGACTTCTGTTGCATCGTAAATGCCAAAGTGCATTTTTTGATACCCACAAAACACTTTTAGGAATCAATAACTAATTTATATTGTTAACGTTCTCATTAGAATTCTGCGTTTTCCGTGAAGGTACTTCTGTAACAGTTATGGCTGTGCTGTCATGAAAAATCAGTTAAATTGTGTCTGTCACAGCTGCGGGCAAAGAAGTGATCATAGTCCTTTTTGGCGGGCAAAGAAGTGATCATAGTCCTTTTTGGCGTTATATTTGCACTAGGAATCTTTTGGGCACAGGCTATCCATGGAGGGCATTCAGCGGAAGAGGCAGTATGAATGAACAACGCCCACATCGCATTCCTCGCATCACCAGTGTTAGTAGTATTTTGTCTTATCGCGTACCCATATTACCTCAGTAGACGTTCAGTCGCCTCATCAGTATGCTCGCCTCGCCCTCCTATTAATTTGCCGTCACTGAACATACTTGAACCCAAAGTTTGCTTGAGCCATCGAAGCCGTGCTCCCAAGCGCTTTTGCATGTGCCCATAGCATTCACATTTTTCAATTTTAAATTCCTTTCCATATGGTTTCAGTTCCTATATAGTCTTGAAACTTTTGGAGTCACCATCGACAAGATAGTGTTTGTACCTAACATTGTATCTGAGCATTGATCGTAAATAAATTGTTTCACTCATTCCACTTCCATTGCCCACTTAATCCATTAACATTGGCCTTACAAGTATTGTCGCGCTCTCCCTTAATTTTATTTTTGCACCTACAAAGTTTTGAAAATATCACAACGTCTATCAAATGGCTCTGAGCACTATGGGACTTAGCTTCTGAGGTCATCAGTCCCCTAGAACTTAGAACTACTTAAACCTAACTAACCTAAGAACATCACACACATCCATGCCCGAGGCAGGATTCGAACCTGCGACCGCTCGGCCACTTCAGCCGGCCAACGTTTATCACTTTTGTACTATCGCCACTAGTAGCAGTTACAACCGAATTTAGAGACTTAGGGCTGCTCTTTTGCTAAGAACCGTCTAATGTCACTGCCAAGTCCCTAGAGTCATCATCCATTTCTACAGATTCCTTCATTGATACCTACATGGTTTTCACAGTCACATCTTCACTAGAGCATCCTATCAGTTCACAGAAGTACCCTATTTTGCCTGGAGGTGATGGCAAGTTCATCATACCACAAAAGAGATTAACAGCAGCAGATCCTTTTCCAATGGAAAACCATAAACAAGTCGAACATTCACATCGTGCACTTTACATCGTCCTTCTTCACCACAAAGACTACTACGTGAATTATAGGTCACTTAGTACTTGCAACGTGTACAGATTAGCTGCGTCTCACAAGATAACCTTAAGTGCTCTGTGCTTTCCTACACTCGTACACATTTTGCGCAAAACACTTTCCAAGCAGAACACAAGACAACAGTCCAGTTATCCATGTTATCATTATCTGTCACTTATGGACAAGGTCTGTCAGCTCCACGAGTCACATTCTTGCTATAAGATGTCTCTGGGCAACGGTGAGCCGTGTGTTACTTATTGTTAGCAGCAGAACTCATTGTTTCCATAATTACAGCATCGCAGCTTGGTATCGCTGTTAATTTTCTTTTCCCTATGTTCTTCCTCTTCTTATACACATGATTATTAAAACGCGGCATCCTAACCAAAAGAACGCTTTACACAAGGGGTATTACTTGTATTACTGCAAATATGCGAGAGAATAAAATACTGTACTTCAAAACTAACAATAACGAACATGGGGTGTCTGACGCCCTTAGTGCTTCATTTCTTATAGAAAACAGTGTAGCCAACATTTACACACCCGCTAGAAGTATAATGTAAGGAAATACTCAACTTGAGGGCGAGAAAACGCCAAGAACTCACCAGACGCTGTCACTTCCATTCTGCTCTTCCGCCCACTTCCTCTGCAAGCACGTATAAGAAAAGTAACAACTACGCTTTTAGGACGAGTAGAATGATAGATAAAAGCTTGGCTTGAAGAGGAATATTCAAATTAATTTTTAGTAGTAAAAAAGAATTTTTTATTTTATTTTTTATATTTTTATTTATTTATTTACTTTTTTTTTACTGCCATCGTCTCTCCTTAGGGGATGATATTTACGGTGCGAGGTTTGACAGTGTAGTAACCTTTTTAAGCTTTTGTACAGATTGAGCGTTAGATAATTGATACGAGGTGCTAAAACTAAAACTGGCCGGAGTGGCCGCGCCGTTTGTGGCGCCATGTCACGGACTGCGCAGTTCCTCCGCCGGAGGTTCGAGTCCTCCCTCGGGCATGGGTGCGTGTTGTTCTTAGCATAAGTTAGTTTAAGTAGTGTGTAAGTCTAGGGACCGATGACCTAAGCAGTTTGGTCCCTTAAGAATTCAAACACATTTGAACATTTGACGCCGGCATCGGTGGCCGAGCGGTTCTAGGCGCTTCAGTCCGGAACCGCGCGACTGCTACGGTCGCAGATTCGAATCCTGCCTCGGGCATGGATGTGTGTGATGTCCTTCGGTTAGTTAGGTTTAAGTAGTTCTAAGTTCTAGGGGACTGATGACCTCAGATGTTAAGTCCCATAGTGCTCAGAGCCATTTGAACCATTTTGAACATTTGGCCCAAACGTTTCTTTCTGCATTTCGTAAGTATATTATATGAACAGAGAAGGGAACATTAGTAAATTGTACGAAACGACTTTGAACATCAGGAAACATTACTTAGCAAGAAAGAGACTGCAGGAAGGCCCAACAAAATCGCAATATTTACATGGAAGTAAGACACTGCGATAAATTCTAACAAGTTTGCAATGAAAAGTAGGGGTCGCTATTATTTTGCGTTTGGTGGATATTACATATTACACTACAGGCCATTAAAATTGCCACACCACGAAGATGACGTGCTACAGACGCGAAATTTAACCGACAGGAAGAAGATGCTGTGATATGCAAATGATTAGCTTTTCAGAGCATTCACACAAGGTTGGCGCCGGTGGCGACACCTACAACGTGCTGACATGAGGAAAGTTTCCAACCGATTCTCATACACAAACAGCAGTTGACCGACGTTGCCTGGTGAAACGTTGTTGTGATGCCACGTGTAAGGAGGAGAAGTGCGTACCATCACGTTTCCGACTTTGATACAGGACGGATGGTAGCCTATCGCGATTGCGGTTTACCGTATCGCGACATTGCTGCTCGCATTGGTCGAGATCCAATGACTGTTAGCAGAATATGGAATCAGTGGGTTCAGGAGCGTAATACGGAACGACGTGCTGGATCCCAACGGCCTCTTATCACTAGCGGTCGAGATGACAGGTATCTTATCCGCATGGCTGTAACGGATCGTGCAGCCACGTCTCGATCCCTGAGTCAACAGATGGGAACATTTGCAAGACAACAACCATCTGCACGAACAGTTCGACGACGTCTGCAGCAGTATGGACTATCACCTCGGAGACCATGGCTGCGGTTACTCTTGACGCTGCATCACAGACAGGAGCGCTTGCAATGGTGTACTCAACGACGAACCTGGGTATACGAAAGGCAAAACGTCATTTTTTCGGATGAATCCAGGTTCTGTTTACAGCATCATGACGGTCGCGTCCGTGTTTGGCGACATCGCGGTGAACGCACATTGGAAGCGTGATGTCATGGGGTGCCACTGATTACACGTCTCGGTCACCTCATGTTCGCATTGACGGCACTTTGAACAGTTTACATTTCAGAGGTGTTACGACCTGTGGTTCTACCCTTCATTCGAACCGTCAGAAATCCTAAATTCCAGCAGGATAATGCACGACCGCATGTTGCAGGTCCTGTACGGGCCTTTCTGGATACAGAAAATGTTCGACAGCTGCCCTGGCCAGCACATTCCCCAGATCTCTCACCAATTGAAAACGTCTGTTGAATGGTGGCCGAGCAACTGGCTCGTCACAATACGCCAGTCACTACTCTTGATGAACTGTGGTATCTTGTTGAAGCTACATGGGCAGGTGTACCTGTACACGCCATCCAAGCTCTGTTTGACTCAATGCCCAGGCGTATCATGGTCGTTATTACGGCCAGAGGGGGGTGTTCTGGGTACTGCTTTCTCAGGATCTATGCACCCAAATTGCGTGCAAATGTAATCACATGTCAGTTCTAGTATAATATATTTGTCCAATGAATACCCATTTATCATCTACATTTCTTCTTGGTGTAGCAATTTTAATGGCCACTAGTGTATCTTGCTGCTTTTGAAATTTAGCTGATGTATCGAATTTTTCTTTAGACGTCGATGGAAGTCTCAATCTGTCACCAATCTCGAGAAAATTCATGTGATGTAGCACACACATTTCCGATCGCGCCGCACCAGAGATAAAACCAGACTGAAATGTCCACAATATTCCTCATACGTCATGAACGATTTGAGATACCAAAAAGAGATTTTGGCAAATGTTAGCGCACAAAGAGCCGAGTATTTTGCCATATGTTTATTATGTAGAACTTCATTGCCTACTGTGTTATTTCACTAATTACAGACATTTTTAATGAGAGAATTTAATGTTTGGTGGCCATCGATAGCTGGTGAAACGAGAAATGCTGTGGGTTTGGGAACATAACTGAAGACATTACACGTTTATTTTTCTACTGAGGATGTGCTTTTTCATAAGCTAATGACCTTACTTTTCCTTGGTTCCTCACTTAATAAACGTAATAAACCGCTGTGTCTACACAACTTGTTAGTGTGGTGGCACTTTCTCAACTCCGCTGTGCTTTGGCAATAAAAGGAAATTTTAATATGGCAACTACAGAAATGTGTAGGTTTTACTCAAAATTCGCCACTCATGACGCCTCTCTGAAAGTTACATATGGTTAACAAGCCAAGTAAAAATAAATCGCTGCGTTTCCGGCGGAATTTTGTTTTAGATACTAGCCAAACCAGAAGTAACAGATGTTTTTGAATGGTCAATATGCAAGTGTGGGTGTGGAGGGACCTCACGCAATGTTTACAAAAACTATGAGCTTCAGTTTAGAACAGCACTTCCCCTTCAGAACTTGCTGTAGCACCTGCCTGTAAACCACACCACTATCGATCTTCCCACAAGTGCTCTGCTGACTGCGCATCTACCGGTTACGGTATTTTGCGCGGACTCTACAGTGGGTGTGAACAACAGTCACATCACACGGCTGCCACATGCCAAAAAAATGATACGAACAAATTTAAACCTCAATAAAAAATGTATTAGAATTGGTAGTGTTTTAACGTTTTTTGTTAGAGTTGAAGTTTAGAGTTATAATATAAAACAAAACTCTGTGTATGTAACGTCACGAAGCTTATGACTCGTCCCCCCCCCCCCCCCCTCTCTCCCATGTCATACGATGTCACACATCGATGACCCCTTCCCTTGTCCTTACCACGTGATGTAACTGATGGGTGGCCTCTTATGAGATTGATATCTTTCTGAAAGTTTGACAGTATGTCTCCTGTCCCATTGTTCTACACATCAACTTGAATAACCATTTTGTTGCCACTTCCCCCAATGACTTCAGAAATTCCGAAATAATAATGTCTATACCTTCTATCTTTCAAATTCTGAAGGTGGTAGGGGTAAAATACAGGGAGCGAAAGGCTATTTACAATTTGTACAGAAACCAGATGGCAGTTATAAGAAGCAGTGATTGGGAAGGGAGTGAGACAGGGTTGTAGCCTCTCCCCGATGCTATTCAATCTGTATACTGAGCAAGCAGTAAAGGAAACAAAAGTAAAGTTCGGAGTAGGTACTAAAATCCATGGAGAAGAAATAAAAACTTTGAGGTTTGCCGATGACATTGTAATTCTGTCAGAGACGGCAAAGGACTTGGAAGAGCAGTTGAACGGAATGGACAGTGTCTTGAAAGGAGGGTATAAGATGAACATCAACAAAAGCAAAACGAGGATAATGGAATGTAGTCGAATTAAATCGGGTGATGCTGAGGAATTAGATTAGGAAATGAGACACTTAAAGTAGTGAAGGAGTTTTGCTATTTGGGGAGCAAAATAACTGATGATGGTCGAAGTAGAGAGGATATAAAATGTAGACTGGCAATGGCAAGGAAAGCGTTTCTGAAGAAGAGAAATTTGTTAACATCGAGTATAGATTTAAGTGTCAGGAAGTCGTTTCTGAAAGTATTTGTATGGAGTATAGCCATGTATAGAAGTGAAACATGGACGATAACTAGTTTGGACAAGAAGAGAATAGAAGCTTTCGAAATGTGGTGCTACAGAAGAATGCTGAAGATTAGATGGGTAAATCACATAACTAATGAGGAGGTATTGAATAGGATTGGGGAGAAGAGAAGTTTGTGGCACAACTTGACTAGAAGAAGGGATCGGTTGGTAGGACATGTTCTGAGGCATCAAGGGATCACCAATTTGGTACTGGAGGGCAGCGTGGAGGGTAAAAATCGTAGAGGGAGACCAAGAGATGAATACACTAAGCAGATTCAGAAGGATGTAGAGATGAAGAAGCTTGCACAGGATAGAGTAGCATGGAGAGCTGCATCAAACCAGTCTCAGCACTGAAGACCACAACAACAACACAACCTTCTATCTTAATTAAAACGAAATTAGAATTATATGTTAATATCTTCAGCTGCTGACGGGCGTTGATATATATCAACGGGGTCAGGTGAAAATGTCTGTTTTTGCAATCTCTGTCTGACTATGAATAACACAGACGGAACCTTCCCGTGTCTCCGGGCGTTTTACAAGTATACCCCCCTCTCCTGGTGATATTTAACTATGTATTCGCTGCCAGTAGCTGGAATTTATTGTAGAGCTCAATTAATCACTCTCCTCTGCCACATCTATATCTAGGCTAATGTCCTCTTGCAACTCTGTCTCCTATTCCTTCCTCTATAACTGCGTTCCAATCCCCAATGTTTATGTGTTTGTATGTTGGCAGCGCTATGTAGCACTCTGCATTAATAACTCTGACAGCGCTGTGCACACTCTGTAGGAGACTCTGTGGCTGGTCGGACTAGCAGTTGGAGGTGAACAGCCAGCTGTGGTACAAGTTGGGAGTGAGCAGTCAGCAGTGATGGAAGTTAGAAGTTAATAATTGGCAGTGTTGGAAGTTTGCAGTATTAGCGCGAGCGGACGGTCTGAATGTGTTTCCGTCGTGGAAATTTATTACTGATGGTTATATAATTTTTTGAACTGATTGTCACTTGATTAAGGTAAAATCTGGTAGATACATTGTTTGTTCTGCAACAAAATCTTTCCTTTGCTAGCGACATCTCCATGACGCTAATACTGCAAGCCTCCAACACTGCTAATTATTAACTTCTAACCTCCATCATTGCTGACTACGCATACCCAGCTTCCTACACTGCTAGCTGTTCACCTCCAACAGCGAGTGCGACCAGCCACAGAGTCTTCTACAGAGTGCGCACAGCGCTGTCAGATTTGTTAATGCAGATGCTACATAGCGCTGCCAACATACAAACACCTAAACAGTCTACTTACAGTATGTTTACCTTATAGAGACTTTGTATCTACTGTAACAAAAGGGACTTTTGCTGACCAATACTGTTGCTGGAAGACTTCTCAGATGACGAGAGGTTAAAACATTGCAAGGCCATCACAATACATTCCTCAAGAACATGGTACTCAGAGCTCACACATGCCCATCATCATATAACACCAGTAACAAACATGTCAAATGTTCAGGGGTGTTACCCTTCGCATCTCCTCAGGTTCAATGTTTTGACCTTTCCATATTCTGAAGATCATCATTCAGAACTGGAAAGACTAAGTCACCTACTGTCTGCCTGTTCCTGAAACGCCAGTTAGCAGGCCAGACACCATAAGACAATCGTCCAACTAGAAATTTCCCTGTCCTCATGTGTCAGAAATCTAACGCAACAACCGAAACTCTACGTTCACAAAGAGAATTATCTCCTAGACACAAATACTCGTCTGTCAGTTCAAAGAAGTGAAGCCTCCAAGTCACAGCTACCACATTTTTTTAATAATTCCACATGTGAAAAAACTAGCAACTGATGTCAAAAGAAGGAACTATCTTTTATTCTTTATATAGAGGGCCAGAGTCGTGGCCTCTACAACTGCGATAATGGAATGGTGCGTAGTGCAGCGGTGTGATTTATTGAATGTCTGAAGGCACTTCTGAGACATTGTTAACGAAATATATGTTTATTGTTGTGGATACATAGTTGTCTTGTTTCGCGGTTGTAAGTAGCCAGGCGAGCAGGTGATACTCGCACAAGGCCAGTATGCTCTGACACCTGCGCACCTCATAGTTTTGCCCACTGCAGTGATGTAACTCCACACTCAGCAGGGAGCTACATCTCAGGAGCTTGCTGAACAGACATACTGCGGACGTTGTCAGTATTGTCCAAGTGGCCGGCAGCATGGCTAGCAGGTTACCGGGTTGCCCTCACTCACATCGTAGACGGCACCCCGGAGAGGCACGCACCAGCTCCGCACGAGGAGATACGTCATGGTCTGTCAATGAGAGTACGGGCAGCAGCATTGGTGTTTGCTCATAGATGCAGCTCGAGGGCTGGGAGCTACCGTACGCCCCCCCCCCCCCCTCTCCCGCCCCCCCCCCTCCCCCCAACGTGATTGTCGTCTGGTAGCCCGCTTGGTATCACTGGCTAGGCCTCCAGAGGGCTTGGATAGTCTTCTCATCAGCAGAGGGGAAGACGAGGCGGTGGCAGCCCATGGCTGCCAAGTCGTTGAGGCTGGGCTGCCTGTTGCATAAAAGATCACAGTCATCTAGACGCACTGTGGAAGGAGCGTCACAGGTCCCAACTTGTGATTGGGTAGCTGCAAACTGAGAACTGGGCTTTGAAAGTCAGAGGACCTGTACTGGTCAATCTTTGCCGATGACATTATCGTGTGGCATGAATGACCGAATGTGGCTTATTTTTCTGCATCCAGCAACACTCTACACCGTGTCAAGGTGTCCCAACTCCTCTTCCAAGTTGGTTATTTCTGCAGCGGTTGTTAGCTGAAAAACTGTATGACTTACTCGTTGTTATTTTATTGTGCATAGTCGACAAAATGACTTTAGGCTCCCTTATCGATGAGATCACTCTGCTGCATGGGCACCTTGGCCATCGAGCGTGGGTGGAGTGTGCCAATTAGCACGGTAGTGCGCCCATGCAACATGCGATATCAGCAGTTCTCCTCGTTGCCATTGCAATCAAGATATTGCGTACTAGCCTACCTTGGCTACAGCTCTTGCGCTGGCGCCAGGAGGGGAGAACGTCAATAATTTTTTTCACGTCTGTCCGGAATATCACTCTGGGGCGCAACAATCGACTGGTTATTTGTTCACATGTTAATCCCTAGTCTCTATTAGTTACTAATGTCTAATGATGAACTCCATAAAAACCACTCAGTGTCCCACGATTGACAATTATGAGCGCCTTGATTCAAAAACTCAAGAACAAGGGCTTTTTCAATAGGTAAAAGTAATATAGATAAGATGGTCACCTACATTCAAGACGGCCAGTCACTAGCAGAAGAAGAAAAGAAATAAATACACACCTTTATACGTTGTTTATATAGTTTGGAGTGCCAACATGTAACAAAGAAAGATGAGAGCTACGTATCAAAACCTCACTGTAGAATTATCAAATAGTTGCAGTCACAGTTTACTCTTACACACGATATTTCATTTGGGCAAATTCCAGACATCCTCACGTCAGCCATCAAAAATTTTCATCAGCTATTATCGCGATTCGCTCATGAGTCATTATTGTAACTGGAAAACTGAGCACACCGCCAAAAGGCAACGCAGTCGGTGACAGAAATTCACGCGTCTGGGTCGGGAGGGAAGGAAGGGGTTTGCTTTCGTAACGTACCCGGCTTACTCGGAGGTAACGTGAAAATGACATGAACATGACCAGCAGAACATTTCGATTAATCTGAGCGTCACACTGACACGTTTTTCCCTCATGAGAGAACGGACCCTCGCAATTTGCGACATATTCGAAAAAACGGCCAAATATTTCTGATATGCAAGAAATGTCACTGCTGGTCTCATAATCTGGTACAAATGCGAATTTGAAAAAAAAGAAAAATGCATCTAGCAGAACGCTAATCTTCTTCCTTCGACTCTGAAACTCGACATCTGTGACCATAAGACCGTAGAGAACACATGCAACTCTAAACAAAATTATCATACATTTTAGGATCTCCTGAAGGCTTTTACCAACGATGTGTCATTAACTGGCAATTAATTATAAGAAATCGTACCAAGGGTGATGTGTCTGTGATAAATCTTCAATGCACCGTTGCCTTGAAATGGCATACCGCCATAACACAGTTATAATACTAAAGCAACGAAATACGATGAAAACAATATGGCGTCTCCAAAGGGTTGTTGACTGCCACAGTCGCATTGAGTGACGCGTCATTTTGACGTGACTTCCCAGTAAGCCGAGTGTTTTATGAACACGAGTCATCCGGTGGCATGTCACTCTTTGTTGCTGGCATCTGGAAGCAGATCGTGGAATATTGGGTCCAAGCGTTATCCAGTTGATAGCTACTGTCCCGGAACGGTCCACCCGAAAATGTCAGGCTGGTGCCCAGATGAAATACCGTGTGTGGTAGTTAACGCCGACTGGCTCTACTCCCGACTCCCCAAACATCACCGTGTATTTGCGTTGTGCTTTGTTCATCACCGACTATCAGTGATAATATTCAAATGTTTTGACCAGTCATGTTTGAACAAGAGGTGGACAGAGGTGTGCTGCACTACAGGGTCCGTCGCTACTGACCTCCGCGCATCAGGGGTGTCCAGCCTTGGTTGTCGCGAGCGTCGATGTCTGCGCCACTGTCGAGAGCCAGGCGGACCACGTCCAGCTGGGAAGCGTCGACGGCGTAGTGTAGCGGCGTACACCCGCTCCTGCGTACACACGAATAGGCTACTCAGTCTGCTGCAGGCACTGCCGTGTCCTACTGCTGTTTTCCAAAAATCTCAAGCGAATAATGTTTAATGCGCTATACTTTGCAAGCATTAAATAACAAAATATCACCAGTTGGTATTTTCTGTGGCCTACCTAAGGCATTAGACTGTATAAATCACAATATCCTCCTAGATAAACTGAGGTCTTTTGGGTTTCATGAAATAGCCAACCAATGGATAAAGTCATATATAACCAAAAGAACGTAGAATATTGTACTTAAAAATTAAACCAATGTAACCAGAGGAGATTCTTCTGACTGGGGAGAAATCACTTACAGGTTTCCGTAAGGTTCACACATATATCCACTGTTGATTGTCATACATTATGTAACAGACTGTCTGTCTTATAAACAACAACCAGAATTAGTTCTTTTTGCAAATGAGACTGGTTTTCTAATCGGTCCAAACATGAATACAGTAACAGAAGAAATGGAAGTTATGTTTGTTAAAGCACACTAAAGAGCCAAAGAGAACTGGTACACCCGCCTAATATCGTGCAGCGCCCCCTCGAGCATGCACAAATGCCGCAACACGATGTGGCATGGACTCGACTAATGTCTGAAGTAGTGTTGGAGGAAACTGACACCAATAATCCTACAGGGCTGTCCATAAATCTGAAAGATTACGACGGGGTAGAGATCTCTTCTGAACAGCACGTTGCAAGGCATCTCAGATATGCTGAACAATGTTAATTTCTGGGGAGTTTGGTGGCCAGCGAAAGTGTTTAAACTCAGAAGAGTGTTCCTAGAGACACACTGTAGCAATTATGGACGTTTGGGGTGTCGCATTGTCCTGCTGCAATTGCCCAAGTCCGACGGATGCACAATGGATATGAATGGATGCAGGTGATCAGACAGGATGCTTACGAACGTATCTCGGCGCATCAGAGGTTCCATATCACTCCAATTGCACACGCCCCACACCACTACAGGGCCTCCACGAGCTTGAGCGGTCTCCTGCTAACCAGCAAGGTCCATGGATTCATGAGATTGTCTCTACGAGGTGCGGCTAGAAAAAAACCGGACTGATGCTGGAAAAAACATTTATTTACATTATTTACAATTTCGTGTTATCTCCTTCAATGTACTCTCCTCCTCGGTCTCTACACCGCTCCATACGAATTTTCCACTGTTCATAGCAATGCTGCAGATCATTTTCGGTAAGTCCATACATTACTTCCGTCGCTTTTTCTTTTACTGCTTCAACAGTCTCAAATCTAGTTCCTTTCAAAGCTGATTTGACTTTACGGAAAAGAAAAAAGTCACAGGGGGCCAAATCAGGTGAGTAGGGTGGATGATCTAAGATGGGAATGTTGTGTTTTGCCAAAAACGTCTTCACTGACAACGCACTGTGAGCTGGGGCATTGTCTTGGTGAAGGATCCATGACTTTTTTCTCCACAAATTGTTCCGTTTTCTCCGTACTCGCTCACGTAGGGTAGCCAGGACGCTAATGTAGTAATGCTGATTCACTGTTTGTCCCTCTGGTACCCAATCAATGTGCACAATCCCTTTGATGTCAAAAAAAAAACAATCATCATTGCCTTGAATTTCGATTTTGACATTCGTTCTTTTTTTTGTCGTGGAGAACCAGGAGTTTTCCAATGCATCGATTGGCGTTTAGTTTCGGGATCGTAAGTAAAAAACCACGATTCATCGCAAGCAATAACATTTTGTAAGAAGGTGGGATCACTTTCAATGTTTTCCAGGATGTCAGAACAAATCATTCTTCGGCGTTCCTTCTGTTCAATTGTGAGACACTTTGGAAACATTTTTGAACACACTTTGTTCATGTTGAAACTTTCATGAAGAATCTGCCTAACTCTTTCCTTGTCAACTCCTGTTAACTCAGACACTGCTCTGATTGTTAAACGGCGATCTTGTCGAACAAGTTTACCGATTTTTTCAATGTTTGCATCAGTTTTTGCTGACAATGGTCTGCCAGTGCGAGTGTCATCACTGGTGTCTTCGCGGCCATCTTTAAATCGTTTAAACCACTCAAACACTTGTGTTGACGATAAACAATCATCGCCGTACACTTGTTGTAACATTACAAACGTTTCACTTGCAGATTTTCCTAGTTTGAAACAAAATTTGATGTTAACACGCTGTTCTGTCTGTACACTCAACATTTTCCAACGCACAGACAAAACGTCAACTACTTAAAACAGACGCCACGGGCAGACTGAGTGCAGGAGGCAGATGAAACTCGAGCAGTAGGCGGAGCGAGAGTCACGTGACAGGCCACGCGACTTTCAGCCTTATTGTATTCGTTTTATTGTTTCACCAGTACTAGTCCGGTTTTTTTCTAGCCACACCTCGTATATCCACACACGTTCATCCGCTCGATACAATCTAGAACGAGACTCGTCCGACCAGACAACATGTTTCCAGTCATCAACAATGTCGTGTTGACGGACCCAGGCGAGCCGTAAAGCTATGTGTCGTACAGTCATCAAGGGTACACGAGTTGGCCCTCGGCTCTGAAAGGCCATATCGATAATGTTTCCTTGAATGGTTCGCACGGTGACACTTGTTGATGTTTGCACCAATTTGCTGAAGGGTTGCACTTCCGTCACGTTGAACGATTCTCGTTAGTCGTCGTTGGTCCCGTTCTTGCAGGATCTTTTACCGGCCGCAGCGATGTCGGAGATTTGATGTCTTACCGGATTCCCGATATTCATGGTACATTTGTGAAATGTTCGACTATAACACCATGTTCAAAATTACTTAAATATTGATAACCTGTGACTGTAGCACCAGTATCCGATCTAACAACGGCGTCAGACACTTGTCTTATATAGGCGTTGCCGACCGCAGTGCCGTATTCTGCCTGTTTACCTATCTCTGTATTTGAATACACATGCCTATACCAGTTTCTTTGGCGCTTTAGTGTATTACTGAGTGGTTTCCTGCAAATGGTCTCAGGCTCAGTTCCAAAAAGGCACGACTTTTTGAGTCATGAACAGTTAGAGGTGTGACACCAATGGTAAATATAATACATGATGAGGAAATAATAACTAGGGGCCGGCAGGAGTGGCCGTGCGGTTCTAGGCGCTACAGTCTGGAACCGAGCGACCGCTACGGTCGCAGGTTCGAATCCTGCCTCGGGCATGGATGTGTGTGATGTCCTTAGATTAGTTAGGTTTCATTAGTTCTAAGTTCTCGGCAACTGATGACCTCAGAAGTTAAGTCGCATAGTGCTCAGAGCCATTTGAACCAATAACTAGGATGGAAATTTCAAAATTGATGAAAATTTAAATTGGAAATAACACGCTTTTAAACTCCAACCACATTTTCCCTTCGAATCATTGAAAATTACAGATCAGTAAATTAATTCAGTAATGTTGTGCCGAATAATATTCTGGGGTAACTCATCTTTAAGAAAGTTTTCATTGCTGAGAAACGATCTGTAAGAACATTATACATTATGTGGTGCTCTCCCACGATCAGCATATATTTAAGAAGTTACGCATTCTGACTACCGCTTCACAGTATATTTATTCCCTCATGAAGTTTGTAAAAAATAATTCACTAGAATTGAAAAGGACAGTGGGGTAAACAACTACAATATCAGAGGAAAAAGCGACAATCGTTATTCCACATTAAGGTTGATTTTAGCGCTAAAAGGAGCACAATGCGGCAATCAAAAATTTTAATCACCTAGTTAATGATAAATATCTGACAGAAAAAAAGTTTGACCGAGCGAGGTGGCGCAGTGGTTAGACACTGGACTCGCAGTCGGGAGGACGACGGTTCAATCCCGCGCCCGGCCATACTGATTTAGGTTTTCCGTGTTTTCCCTAAATCGCTCCAAGCAAATGCCGGGATGGTTCCTTTGAAAGGGCACGGCCGACTTCCTTCCCCGTCCTTCCCTAATCCGATGAGACCGATGAACTCGCTGTCTGGGCTCCTTCCCCAAAGATCCCAACCCAACCCAACCCCAAAAAAGTTTGAAAACAAACTGATACACTTTATCCTCGGCAAGTCATCCTATTCAGTAGAAGAATTTCTATGTAATATTTAAAAAGGATTGGGTAGGAATTACTCATTAAATTAAGATCTATATTTAAAAATTAAAAATAACACATTCTAAATGGTCATCATTTAGCCAGATTTATATATAAATGTATAACATGAATACAAAATACACTTCCTAACAAAAAAAGGACCCCAATGACAAGGCTAAATGTCAGTGCAACTTTGTACACCAGAAAACTATTGGCCGATATGGAACTGATTAGATTAGCGATTCTCTGTGACATGGAGAACGGCGACCACAGTGCATTGGTGTTGTTCATGTTTAGTGTTGTTACCAGGCCTAAGAGGGTGTACACTGAGGTGACATAAGTCGTGGGATATCTCCTAATATCATCTCGGGTCTCCTTTTGCGCGGCTTAATGCAGCAACACAACGTGACATGGAGTCAACAAGCTGTTGGAAGTCCCCTGCAGAAATATAAAGCCATGATATCTCTATAACTGTCCATAATTGCGAAATGATCCTAGAAAACTTGTAGCATCATCCCCGAATCACCCTATACTGTATAATTCTTTTTTAAAAGAATACACCGCCATATTTAATTTTTATTTAAGTACAACCCAGTTTTCGGCCTTTTACGCCATTTTCAACTATTTAATTTTATGTCTTTAACATGTATTACAGGACACTTAACATGCTGTCAAGCTCAAAGTTGGCCACAAGTTAAGAAAAATATTGGCTCCCCACGAAATACCAAATGTAAAATCACAATCTTGTAACAGATCAGCAAATAATCGTGGAGCACGTCATTTATAGTAAAAGCAGGCTTGCATTGGTAAATAAAAGATGAGCACATGTCCTTTTCCTGATTTATGGTCAACTTTGAGCTTGACAACTTAAGTGTCCTGATATACAGGGTGTTTCAAAAAGTACTTTACTTCTTTAAAAATTCATACAAATTTATTGAAAGAAGATGTAGAGCTGGGTTTAGTGTTATTTTGCAGGGAAACTCATCAAGTTCTTTTACGTTAAACTAAAGATGTTGTATGTGGCTTCCGTTGCTTATCCTGCACACATCCCACCAGAAGTCGATTTCTTCCCATACTCGCTGTAGCATTACAGGTGTAACTTGCTCAGTGGCAGCGAAAATTCTTGCTCTAAGTTCAGGTACAGAAGCCGGCACAGGGGGCACAAACACTATATCCTTCATGAATCCCCATAAAAGAAATCGAATGGCTTTGGGTCAACGTGAGGGCCATGCAACTGGCGCATCACGGCCACTCCAAGGACCTGGAAAGTGTTCACTGAGAAAGTCTCGGATGTTAGCCAGTTAGTGGTGTGATACACCATCTTGCATGAAGTAAACATTTCGTTCTTGGTCATCCTCGTTGATCTGTGGTATCAAGAATTGTAACATATCCAGGTACACTATCCCATTGATGGTTCTCTCACAGGAAAAAAGGGGCCATCACTTTGTTCTTCCTCAACGCACAAAAAACGTTCAGTTTAGGGCTATCAAAAACATGTTGCAATGTTTGATGTAGATTTTCACTGCCACAAATCGGACAGTTATGCATGTTGACCTTGCCACTTAAGTCAAAAGTCGGCTTGAGAGAAAAGATGATTTTGTCCAAGAAATGTTCAGCCTCATGCTATCGATTTAACATGTCTGCACAGAAGTTCTTGCGAGCAATTTTATCAATGCCTTTCACTGCATGTACGATAGTCAATCTGCACGTTTTCAAATTCAGACGGTTTCTCAATACACGGCAAACAGTCGTATATGGGTTGCAGTTCACGAGATGCACGCCGGGTCGATTTCGTTGAGAAAACGTCGTCACATGTGCTTGGACGACTTGATGATTTCCCATGTCTTACCGAGCACCCTGTTTCTACAAGACATTTATGCCACTCATGAATTGTAGGCCTACTAGGAGGATCTTTAGCGTACTTGGTACGTAAATTACGCTAAATTGTTGTCACCGACTTGGATTCTTCAAACCAAAACAAACAGCTAGCACGCTCGGGTCCAGCAAAGGCAGCCATCTTTAACGCAACTGCCGCTAGCGCTCCTTGTGTTGCGATTCGGCACTAGCGAACTACGCGAGACAAAACTTGATGTATTTTCCTACAAATTGACACTACAACTACCTCTGTAGGTTCTATGAATTAATGTATATGAATTTTCAGAGTTGTAAAGTCCTTTTTGAAACACCATGTATCTATTAAAGACGTAAAATCAAATACTTGAAAATGGCATAAAAGACCGAAACCCGGGTTGCACTTTTAAACAATAAAACAGTCAAATGGTGGTATGTTCATTTAAAAGATATTGTATGCCTGTTGCTCAGCAACGTCAAAAACTGTTCAGCCTGTATAAAATATATACATTTATAGGCGTCAGCACCTATAGCTTTAACACTCTGTATAGTCGTGGGACGACGTTTCCAAACATGGGGTTCCTACATAAGATTTGATCAACTAAGTCCCCTACACAACCTCCAGAAGCGTGTGACATGAATTGTGAAACCCTCTTAAATTGTGAAAAACCCTTATTCTTATGACACTTCATTTGGGAGTGGACAGAAAATAGAATGACTGGTATTGGGTAGTGGCACGACATACCCTCCTCCATGGAATGTATGCCTTGTGGAGTATGGATGATGATGCAGATGTAGACATAGAAGTAATCTTTGATGTCTCAGGTTGTGCTGCATCGACCAATCTCCTTTTTTTTCTAGCTTTGCCATAAAGCCCTTTTCTTCCCAGTTACATTCAGTATCTTCTCAGTTACTCGATCTGTCCATCTGATCTTCACCATTCAACTATTACACCGTTCT
Source organism: Schistocerca serialis cubense (assembly GCF_023864345.2). Lineage (NCBI taxonomy): Eukaryota > Metazoa > Arthropoda > Insecta > Orthoptera > Acrididae > Schistocerca > Schistocerca serialis. The sequence continues at coordinate 770,632,640 of NC_064641.1, read as the reverse complement.
TCAAATGCTTCTGTTCTGTTCTTGCCTGTTCTCTTTACGCTCCACGTTTCACTTCCGTATAAAACTACACTCCAGAAAGAAAAATACTTTCTAATACTTAAATCTACAATGAGGTGACAAAAGTCATGGAATAGTGATATTCACATATACAGAAAGCGGAAATATCGTGTATACAAGGTATAAAGGAGCAATGTGTTGGCGGAGCTGTCATTTGTACTCAGGTGATTCATGTGAAAAGGTTTCCAATGTGATTATGGCTGGAAGGCTGGAATTAACAGATTGTGAATGCGGAATGATAGCTTGAGCTACACTCACGGGATACTCCATCGTTAGGGAATTCAATATTCCAATCCACGGTGTCAAGAGTGTGCAGAGAATACCGAATTTCAGACATTACCTCTCATCACATGCAATGCAGTGGCCGACGGCCTTCATTTAACGACCGAGAGCAGTGGCCTTTGAGTAAAGTTGTCAGTGCTAACATGCAAGCAACACTGCGTGGAATAACCTCAGAAATCAGTGTGGGACATACGACGAACGTGTCCGTTAGGAAAGTGTGGCAAAATGTGGCATTAATTGCCTGTGGCAGCAGACGATCGACGCGAGTGCCTTTATTACCAGCACGATATCGCCTGTAGCGCCTCAGCTGGGCTCGTTACCATATCCGTTGAGTTGTATGTAAATTGAAGGTAGAGGTTGGGGGGGGGGGGGAAGAAAGCAAGGGAAAGGGAAGGGACTACAGATGTCAGTTGCATCAGAACATTACGCGGAATCAGCGGCGACGAGTAAAAATGTGTTCCCGACCGGCATTCGAACCCGGGATCTCCTGCTTACCAGGCAAGTGCGTTAACCACCCCGACATCCGGGATACAGCGTCACTGCATCTGCGCGGAGTATCTCGCACACATCACAGCCGAGCCACATTTCCATCGAGCGCCGCCTACCTACAGTCCCTGTCCATTTCCTCCATGCTCTCTACTCTGAGATTCCTACAGGAGGTCGGGCGCCCTTGTGGATCCGCACTGAAGACGGTGGATTCATTGTCCATCTGGGCGAATCAATGATATGAATTCGTTGAGTCTGTTCTTTCGGAGATGTCCGAAAGAACAGGCACCACACATTCGTATGATATCGGCTGGACCCAAGACGACTGGAATAGTGTGGCCTGGTGAGATGGATCCCGATTTCAGTTGGTAAGAGCTGATGGTAGTGTTCGCGTGTGGCGCAGACCACACGAAGCTATCGACCCAAATTTTCAACAAGGCTCTGCGCCAAGTTGGTGCTGGCTCCACAATAGTGTGGTCTGTGTTTATGTGGTTCAAATGAACAGATAATTGACTGGAAGTAGTTAAGTTCGACTACTTGTTCCAAGACAACGATGGGATTTATTTGGGTGACAATGAGGCATATCACTGAGCCACAACGTGGTCCAAACGAACCGATAATTGACTGGAAATAGTTACATACGGCTACTTGTTCCCAGGGGATTTTTGTGGGTGGCAATGAGCCGTATCACTGAGCCAAAATGTGGTCCAAATGAACCGATAATTGACTAGAAAAGGTTGTGTTCGACTACTTGTTCCCAGACAACAATAGGATTTTTTTGGGTGACAGTAAGCCATATCACTGAGCCACAACATAGTCCAAATGAACCAATAATTGACTGTAAATGGTTGCATTCGACTACTTGTTCCCAGCCAACAATGGGATTTTTGTGGGTGACAGTGAGCCATATCACTGATGCACAACGTGGTCCAAATGAACCAATAATTGACTGTAAATGGTTGCATTCGACTACTTGTTCCCAGACAACGATGAAATCTTTGTGGGTGACAGTGAGCCATATTACCGAGCCACAACGTGGTCCAAATGAACCGATAATTGACTGGAAACGGTTACTGTCGGCTACTTGTTCCCGAACAATTATGGAATTCTTATGGGCGACAATGAGCCATACCACCAAGTCACAATTGTTCGCGACTGGTTTGAAGAACATTTTGGACAATTCTGGATAAGCGAATGATGTGAAACCCAGATCGCCGGCCATGAAACCCATCGAACATCTATGAGACATAATAGAACGGTCAGTTCTTGCACAAAATCTTGCACCGGCAATACTTTTGCAGTTATGGACAGCTGTAGAGGTAGCAAGGCTCAGGATTTCTGCAGGGGACTTCTATCATCTTGTCTGCAGCTCGTGGTCTTGCGGTAGCGTTCTCGCTCCTCGCGCACGGCGTTCCGGGTTCGATTCCCGGCGGGGTCAGGGATTTTCCCTGCCTCGAGATGACTGGGTGTTGTTGTGTCGTCTTCATCATCATCATTCATCCCCATTACGGTCGGAGGAGGGCAATGGCAAACCACCTCCACTAGGAACTTTCCTAGTCAGCGGTGCGAGTCTCCCGCATCTTCCCCTACGCTCGTCGGAGTATGGGACCTCATCATCATCCATCATCTTGCTGAGTCCATACTACGTCGAGTTGGCGTATTACGTCAGGCAAAAGGATGTCCGATACGATATTAGGTGGTATCCCATGACATTTGTCACTGCAGTGTACATTCTTTGTAAAAGAAACGCTTTTCTTGCTAATGCAGTCTGCATTTTATATCCTCTTTACTTCCACCATCATCAGTTGTTTTTCCGTTCAAATAGCAAAACTTCGCTCCTACTTTTAGTGTCACATTTCCTACCCTTATTTCTTCAGTATCGGCTGATTTAAGTGGAGTACATTCCATTATTTCTGTTGATATTTACCTTATAACCACTTTTCAAGCCACTATCAATTCCGTTCAACTGATGTTCGAAGTTTTAAGCCAACTCATAGTTTTACGATGCCATCAGCAAATCTTAAAGTTTTCGTTTCTTCTCCCTGAAGTTAAATTCCGTTTCCAAAGTTCTCCTTGGCTTCCTTTACTGCTTGCTCGATCTGCAGACTGAGAAACATGAGGAACAGATACCTACAATACTGTGTCACCTTTTTTTTTATCAATTACTGGGTCCTTAGACTCTAATCGCAGCTTGATTCCTCTACAAGTTGTTGATAGCCTATCGCTCCGTGTATATGACCTATTATATATGATCAGAATTTCAAAGTGTGTGCTCCTGTCAAGATTGTCAAAAGCTTTTTTTCATAAATCAACAAATGGTATAAATACAGCCTTTCATTTTTCAACCCATCTTATAAGTTGTTGGATGAATATTGCTTCACGTATTCCCATATTTCTCTGTCACCAAAACTGATCTTACCCTAGAACAAGGCTGCTGCAATCGTGACTGAAACGTTAGTTTTTCTCCAGCAGCAGTAGCTTTTACATTATGACGCGGTGCCAATTCCAGAAAACTTTTGTGTCGACTGACCTTACCCTAGTTCTTACCGTAGATACCATTACACCGTCACAAATACGCATCTGTGTTCCTTTCGTAACCTTTCGTCAGATACCCAAATTCAGTTAACTTTTCATTTCTCTTGCATTGTCCACAGCTTGCATTTCGGAATGAAGCTCACGCTTCCGCGCCATTAGGAAGTCGCGGCATTCTTCCCTCTGCGACGTGTGAAGTGTTGTCCTGCTTAGCACAATGTTTTATTCATTGTGTTCACCGCTGACAGCAAACATGTTGCAGTGTTCGTTCACAGACTACTGCAATTGAGCGGCTCCTTTCTCGCACTCCAATGCGACGATTATGGTTCAAACGAAGCCGCACTTCATGAAACTAACAAGAAAAAGAAATAACCCCCAATGTGATTAACATTCCACTGTTATAAAATATTTCGGAGCATTTTTTTATTCTACTTGATGAGTGCATGGATAAATACCATACCATAAACCTAGAGATCAAAGCTTTGATTCACAAGCTCGTAGTGTTTACCGTGGCAGTTCACTAGATTTGTACATCTCGCGAAGCTGTTTTTACAAAAAAAAAAAAGTATTAAGCTGCACTATTGTTCTGACCCCAAGTTAAACTGCTGAACCGTAGGTTCAGGTTGGTACCCCACCGCTGTCTGAGGCGCTGGTCATCGACGCTGAGTTCGAAAAGCGGGACTCATCAATTAAGGGGCTCCGGAACGCCCTATACGTGCAATGTTAAAATAACGCTTATAAATTACATCTTTCCTCACAAAGTATTTGAGGTAGGAAGTTGAACTTTTTACAGATTATTTATTGGAATATGGGCTACAACTTAACACAGGGATTTTACAAAATTTTAGTTCAGTTATTAAAGATAATTTTTTTCAATTGTAATGAAAATTCACAACATTTTTTTGCAATTTTTTATTTATATATTCAAAAATATACAGTTTTTTGGAAAAATGCTGTGTTAAATTATGCAGAAGGTACTGTGTAACATTTACTGAAAGTTTGAAACAAATATGTTTGGAAGATCCTTAGAAAACATGTAATTAGTATGAGAAAATAAAAGTTTTGGGAATCGAGCGACAAAGATTGGATTAACTTTTTAGTGCATTCCAGGTCCATAGGATGGATTATCTTTATCCTCTGCAAACTCCTCCTTCAGCTTCTTCTTGTTCCTCCTCCTGTTTACTCTTGCTTGTATTTCTAGACTCTTTACAGCCCTGTCTGCAGCCCGAAGGCGTTCCTTGTCTAAAGCAAGCATCGCTCGTTGTTGTGTTCGTAGATTTTGCTACCATTTTCTTCAGTTGCAGTTACTGCAACACTGTTCCAAAAGGTGGTCATGTATGAACACTTATCACATTTCAGTTGTATTTCACTAGCAAGTCCTACGTGCTTTATTATGGAGAGTTCCAGACCAACTTCACTACAATGAATACATCTTACACAGTTTGAAAAAATTCCTTTGAGAACCGACATATCAAATATTTCATTCACATCCGATTCGCCCATAAAACATTCATAGTTTTCACTCATTGAACCAAGCTTCTTCTGTGAAGTATTTTCTTTCCCACTTTGACTGCTATGGGCAGGTGTACTTGAGAGGTTAGGTTCACTCACTTGGTTATCGTCTTTATTGTTTACAGTAATAACACATATCTTTGGCTTTCCAACATTTGTCCTTTTCTTAAAAGCCTTCAGAGGATTTCTAATAACTTTACTTTGACTCATTATTATACTTCAACAAAACAGAGACTCAAGAAACAGAATTAATTACGAATATTTTCGAGATAACGACAGAGTAAATAAACATGAAACAATCGACAGTCACACCAGCGATATATATTGAACCATCACAGGTTAGCCACAACACATACTTTATCTCACATCACTAAAATGTACCTGATGAACACGGACGTTAATAATAACACCATTTGACAGCAGTTTAACAGCGCCACAGTGGGTCACGCCCATGTAGAACACATTTCAAAAAAAATTTAAAAATAGTTGTAGTCTTCGGAATTGAATAAATTATATATCTATTAAAAGGTAATAGTCTGCAGATTCAGAAAACGCAAAAAAGTAAAAATTGTACTTTTCATGATTTTGAACCTTTCCGGAGCCCCTTAAGACAGTTCTACTCCAGTCAATGAGATTCCCGGCCAAAGACGTCTCTGGAGACATCCCGGCCAGCATTGCGATTTGATAGTCGTCCGCCATTAGACGCGACAACCATGAGTGATGGGCTTTGGTGTCATTTCGTTTCATAGCAGGACCCCATTGGTTGTCATCTGTGACATCCTCACAGCACAGCGGTAAGTCGACGATATTCTGCGTCCCGTTTTGTTGTTCTTCATGGCAAACCATCCTGGACTTATATTTCAGCGAGATAATGTCCGTCCGCACACGGCGAGAGTTTCCACTGCTTGCCTTTGCGTTGCCAAACCCTACCTTCTCCAGCAAGGTCGCCGGATCTCTTCCAAAATGAGAATGTTTGGAGCGCTATGGACAGGACCCTCCAACCATCTCGTGATGGTGACAATCTGACGCGCCAATTGGATTGAATGAGGCCACGATATCAATCAGGGGAACATCCAACATATCAATCAGGGGAACATCCAACAACTCTATCAATCAATGACAAGTCGCATAAGGGCCATGGGTGCACCAACGCGTTACTGACTTGCTCAATTTGTGAAGCTCTTTCTCTTGAATAAATCATCCAATTTCTCTGAAACTGTAATCATTCGTCTGTACACGAAAATCACATCTACCGGATAATTTCATCGGCGTGATTTTCTTTTCACAGGTTGTATTCAGGGAGAAAAACATCCCCACCAGTGCTAGGAGTGAAGGTGACGATGAGAAGGGTTGATATGTAGAAAAGTCTGAAAAAGACCTGTTTGTATTTCTTTTCTTTAAACCTCGAGTTGAGGCGCCTCTGTACAAAGTGCACCAACCACAAATAACATAATCTTGTACCGTTCCATTGTTGTTTTACAGTTGTGAGCCCGGACCCATTTCTTCATTAGTGCGTCTACGACAGTGACAAGTAGTGTTCTCCTATGTGTAAGTGAGGAGCAGTAATTAAAATAATCAGAAAGCTAGGTGAGAAAAAATATACGATCCGTGCGAGAAAACGCCCCAGATTCCGATGTAGCAACACAGTCCCACAATGAGATAGTTGTCTATGAGATAATTAGTAATGGAGTAAGCGTTTAACTGGGGTCTGAAACACCTGCGCCTTTTAACGCTTCGAGTGTGTCATTATTGAGGGGTAACACTTCTACACGGCAACAGAGTAACATAATGAAATTTATTTTATTGTTGTTTAATTAAACAGTGATTTAGCTCATGTAATATAAGCTTATTTTATCGTCGTTTAATTAAACTAATGCCGGCCGGAGCGGCCGAGCTGTTCTAGGCGCTTCAGTCTGGAACCGTGCAACCGTCACGGTCGCAGGTTCGAATCCTGCCTCGGGCATGGATGTGTGTGATGTCCTTAGGTTTAAGTAGTTCTAAGTTCTAGGGGACTGATGGCCTCAGACGTTAAGTCCCATAGTGCTCAGAGCCAATTCAACTAAGATTAAACTGTGTTTCTGCTGACACACGTTTACCTTTGTATTGTATTGTATTGTATGTTAACCGAGGACCTAAAAACGACGGAGAGGCTCCGTCCCCGCCACAGCCGCATTGGTCCACAACCCCGCGACGACTACCGCAGTCCACTTCACCCCTCCGCCGCCCCACACCGAACCCAGGGTTATTGTGCGGTTCGGCCCCCGGTGGACCCCCCCAGGGAACGTCTCACATCAGACGAGTGTAACCCCTATGTTTGCGTGGTAGAACTTGTTTGCGCAGCAATCGCCGTCATAGTGTAACTGAGGCGGAATAAGGGGAACCAGCCCGCATTCGCCGAGGCAGATAGAAAACCGCCTAAAAACCATCCACAGACTGGCCGATTCACCGGACCTCGACACAACTCCGGCGGGCGGATTAGTGCCGGGAACCAGGCGCTCCTTTCCGCCCGGAAAGCCGTGCGTTAGACCGCACGGCCAACCGGGCGGGCCATGTTTACCTTGGTAACATAAAACAGCTATTCTTTACATGTGTGCAAAGTGCGCCTCGCGTCCGCTCGTGTTACGAAAATTGGCGCACCAACTCCAGTGTTTATTAATTGACTTGGAATACTTTAAAAGAGTGAAGATCAGTCTGTTTTTTATTTGCCTTATTCAGTGCATCAACCACGTCTTGAGAATGAGCACTGCAGCGAGCCAGTACTTTTGCCACAATGTTTCGGGACCAAAGATAATGCCATATGGCTGAGTACTATAGATACGTTTAACGTCCTTTTTAAATATCGCATGGTGTAAAAAAGCTGACAATCAACGGTTGCCAGCGACAGTCGTTTTTCTAGAAGTAACGATAAATTATGGGAACAATTAAAGGCTTCCTCGGAAATAAAAGGAAACCGAAGGGTAAAGTACACTAAAGGTACAGGGGAAATATGTAAAAGTATGTGAAATATAAACAGGGCGTTCGAGGTGGAATGGTCAAAATTCAGGGATATGACAGGAATGATCATTCGAAGCAAAATACTCCACTAAACATGGTCTCTAAAATGTATACACGAAGAGCTATGAGCACTTCTTCATCTTACATAATGTGAAAACAAACCTCTTCTACTGTAAGCTTTTCGCTTTCCATATTTTTAGAGGTAGTAATAGGATCCAAAACAAGAAAAAGATTCCCAGTAAACGTGGTCTCTAAAATGCATACCTTAATAACTATGAGCGCTTGTCCATCATCGCTATGTGTGCTGTTCTTAGCGTAAGTTTAAGTAGTGTGTAAGTGTAGGGACCGATGACCTCAGCAGTATGGTCCCTTAGGAATTCACACACATTTGAACATTTGAACATCATCGCTAACGTGAAACACATCTCTTGTACTGAACAAACTCCCATAGCTTTAGAGACCATGTTTACTAGACTTTTTCTTTCGAATGGTCGTTCCTGTCCTATCCCAGAAACTTCACCATTTCTTCTGGGACATCCTTTTTACGAGGGTCGTTCAGTAAGTAATGCTTACATTATTTTCTCGGCCAGTTACCGTTGAGAAAAAGGGGACTATATTGTGGGACATCGTGGAATATCCTCGCTTCAGCCCCCGTAGTTTCGTGAAGTTCCGATAGGTGACAGCGCTATACGTAACTTTCAAAATGGCGTCTGTAACGCAGGTGCGTTCCACACAGAGCTGACTGGATTTATTTTGGCGGAAAACCAGAGCATCGCAGATATTCATAGGCGCTTACAGAATGTCTACGGAGACCTGACAGCGGACAAAAGCACGATGGGTCGTTGGGCGAGGTGTCTGTAATCATCGCATCATGGTCGCACCTGTGCGATCCCCAGTTTGCCGGCCGGCCGCACACAGCTGTGAGTCCTCCAAGACTGGAGCGTGTGGAACTACGCGCTGCTCAGCTGGAAGTCACTGTTGGCAGTGCTGACACAGTCGTCCACCAGTTGGGATACACAAATGAGTGCGCCCGCTGGCTTCCTCTGCGCCTAACAGAAGACCGTAAAGAGCAACGAAGGACCATCTGTGCGGAATTGCTCACATTACGAAGCTGATCGTGACAATTTTTTGTTCAACATCATCACAAGCGATGAAACATGGGCTCGCCACTTCGAACCGGAAACAAAATGGCAATCCAAGGAGTGGAGTCACACCACCTCTCCTCTGAAGAAAAAGTTCAAAGAATTACCCTCAGCCGGCAAAGTCGTGGCGACTGTTTGATGACGAGAGAAGCAAAAAGCTTGTCTGTCGATCAGTGCCGGCCGGGGTGGCCGAGCGGTTCTAGGCGCTACAGTCTGGAACCGCGCGACCGCTACGGTCGCCGGTTCGAATCCTGCCTCGGGCATGGATGTGTGTGATGTCCTTAGGTTAGTTAGGTTTAATTAGTTCTAACAAGGGAACCTCCCCATCGCACCCCCCTCAGATGTAGTTATAAGTTGGCACAGTGGATAGGCCTTGAAAAACTGAACACAGATCAATTGAGAAAACAGGAAGACGTTGTGTGGAACTGTGAAAAAATAAGCAAATATACAAACTGAGTAGTTCAAGGGAAGATAAGCAACATTAAGTACGATAGGAACGCAGGAGCACTGTGGTCTCGTGGTAACGTGAGCAGCTGCGGAACGAAAGGTCCTAGGTTCAAATCAACCATCGAGTGAAAAGTTTAATTATTTATTTTCAGTTTATGTGACAAACTCTTATGTTTTCATCACTTTTTCGGGAGTGATTATCACATCCACAAGAAAACCTAAATCGGGCAAGGTAGAAGAATCTTTTTACCCATTCGCCAAGTGTACAAGTTAGGTGGGTCGACAATATATTCCTGTCATGTGACGCACATGCCGTCACCAGTGTCGTATAGAATATATCAGATGTGTTTTCCTGTGGAGGAATCGGTTGACCTATGACCTTGCGACAAATGTTTTCTGTTCCCATTGGAGAGGCACGTCCTTTCGTCTACTAATCGCACGGTTTTGCAGTGCGGTCGCAAAACACAGACACTAAACTTATTACAGTGAACAGAGATGTCAATGAACGAACGGACAGATCATAACTATGCAAAAATAAAGAAAGTAAAATTTTCAGTCGAGGGAAGACTTGAACCAAGGACCTCTCCCTCTCCAGCTGCTCACGCTACCACGGGACCACGGCGCTCCTGATGTCACATAGTCCATTATGGCGCTTATGTAGCCCCTTGACTACTCAGTTTGTATATTTTGCTTATTTTTTCACAGTTCCACACAACTTCTTCCTGTTTTCTCAATTGATCTGTGTTCAGTTTATCAAGGCCTATCCACTGTGCCAACTTATAACTAAATCTGAGGGGGGTGCGATGGGGAGGTTCCCTTGTAAGTTCTAGGGGACTGATGACTTTAGAAGTTAAGTCCCATAGTGCTCAGAGCCATTTTTTTTGTCGATCAGTGAAACATGTGATGTGATAGGAGAGATCTACTTTTAACCTGCTTTCTATTGTAGACATCATTGCGAATGGAGAATATAAGAGGAAGCGAACTATACAGACGGCCTGCCTGGTACATCTGTGACGACACTCTTTTCTGCGCCCAATACATTTTGTAGGGAATATGAAAGCGTCACTCTGGCCACCGAATGCTTCCACTTGCTGGCAATTGGAGTGTCTCTTTGGAGACTTATCTGCTAATTACACGACCACCCAAAAGTTTCCATTTACAGGCCTCTAGTAGTTAGGTTCCGCCACAGCCGTCTGCCTATGTGTGAAGATACGTCTACGGTCGACTGCACCATCAGTGGTTCTCCCGCGATACCTACAGGTACACAGAACGCTCACTTGATGCTGGACTGCGAGTTAATTCCTGCGATGCGGTCAGTCAGACTGGACGTCAGTGGCCACTCTGTCGGAAAAGCTGCAGGAATAGCCGCAGTGACCGTTTTTCGGACCAATCTGTCTGGGAATGGTCCTTTTGGCGGTCTCCAATACTGTGAGCGGTCCCTCAGATGCGTCTTTGGAGGACAGTGGCCTGTGGCAGAAAACACCGGAGCTGCACCACCACCGCTCAGGCGTTCATCAGCTGTGCAGAGATCACTCACCATGTGACACTAACCCTTTTCTACTCTCACTATTTGGTGACCTACCCGTGGAAAAACGCTTCCTTCAATTTAATGTGTTAACTGCGAATACTCCAAATGAAACGGGTGGCGCTGTCATGACCATTAAGAGCTACGTCTGTCTTTCACAACTTACAGAATTTTTGAGAGCTTGTAAGAGGTCCGAGCAGATGTAATTTCGATGTATTGCTCATGCGCTGCCTGCGATATGCAAGGTCTCTGACCAGAGAGCAGTGATGACTTCAGTAGGAACTGTGTAGCTGTAGCAGTAAGTTGTTGCTAGTCTGGAGTCTGCTCTGGTCTGGTCTGGTGTATCATGTTGGCTGGCCCAGTCGCGGTGCAGCGATGTCGGTGCCTGAGTATTATCGTATAAGGTAAAAAGCAGCCTCGCGCATATGTAGTAATGTTATCTCAAGTCGCATATAAATGTTTCAAAACTCTCGTAATAATAATCTTCCTCATAAAAAGTAACTTTTAACAACCATTCATTTCAATTTAAAGAATTTACTAATTTCTCCCATCCATGATCATCCCGATTATTGCAATAGAAAAATCAGTTGCTTCCTTTCATAAATGACAGATGGGTCGGTCAGCATTGCACAGAGCTGTGCCAGAAAAATTTATTGTAAGGCAGATATATCCGGCGACTTCATTGAGGTAAGAATTTTTCCTTTTTTATTCAGAATGATCTTTCAGGGCCATGACGCAGCACTGCTGTCGTCCAAAATTTACCAGGTTAAATTCACAGTGAATTATTGAAAAGTCATAAGTGAGCGACAATTTAATTGAGAGGTTAGTTACATTGTTTTAATACCAGGTTACTGAATTTATTTTTTTTATTCGGACGTTACACTGAATGTGAACGACATAATTATAATTTTTACTGTTGAGAGGTTTAGGAATTTTTCTGTTTTGAGGTACGCTAAATGTGAATGAATTTTGAGCTTAGATTAAATGAGAAAGAATTTTGTGTGGAGGTTAAATGTGAAAAGAATTTTGTAAGGAAGTTAGAAATGAGAAAGAATTTTGTTTTGAGGTTACACTAAACCAGAATAATTATCCATAATATTTATTTTATTTTGTGGGGAGGTTACACTTGGCGACAACCGGCCAGGATCGTATTTCTTTGTGAATCTTTGAGAAGTAGTCATATATCTGCTCTTATTTACTTAAATGTAGTTTGCATCTGGCGCAACGCATTTACTAATTTGTCACGCTTTCTTTCACAGATCATCGGCAATTTATTGCTCTTTGTTGTAATTGTGTTTGTTCCATTTTTGCTTTGTCTTTGTTTCATTTTGTGCTTAATTTTGATTTGTGAAAAATGCCGCGAAAAACTGTTAACAGTACATCGCGATGTGCAATGAGTAAAATAGCCGACTCGAATAATGTGACCGATAATACTTGCGACACTCAGTGTAATAGTGATAATCGTCTAATTACAGATAATCAGTGCCTACCGATCACTAGTAATGATTTTGATCCTAATGATGAACAAACAAATTCAATTATGTCCACAGTAAATGTAACAATTGATGACGCGGCACGTTCCGTTACAATGAACGCTGTCCAGTTTGACACGCCTAATTTGCAAAATTTACGTAGCGAACAGATAATTGTGTCTAACGAAGGTGAACAATATACACAAAATATGACAGATTTATTTGATTCCGGTGTAGTGACCAACAGTGCACATCCAATTGGCGAACCTTTTCAAGAATCAGAAAATGACCAAATGATTACACAAAACGTGACAAATGTAGATACACCAACACACAAAATAGAAAATCGAGTCGCTAATTTTGGGTTGGATCAAGTTGTAGCATTATTACTACAATTCAATGAAAAACAAGATAACAATTACAAACAAATCAATGAAAATCTCAAACAGTCTAAGAAAGAACAAGACGACAATTTCAAACAACTTAATGAAAAACAAGACAACCTTAATGAAAATCTTAAACAGTTGAACGAAAAACACGACAACCTAGATGAAAAGAACAAACAACTTAATGAACAGAACAAACAACTTAGTGAACAGATTACAGCCGTTGCCGTGCAATGTCATGATAATAAAGAACAATTACGTGAGGAAATTAAGGCTTGTGCTAGGAGCAGTAGTGAAGAAATTAGATCTGTGGCTCAAGAATTAAGTAATACACATGCAGCCACAACTAAATTACTTAGAGATGAAATTAGTGCAGTCGCTAAACAATATTTCGAAAACGCAACACAGTTAAGCAATGAGTTTAAATTAATGTCAGCAGAACTTTCACGCACGCTGGAGGCAAAAGTAGATGCGAAATTTGACCAACAGAACAGCCAAATTGACGAACGTTTTAATCACCACCTACACAACAGTGAAACGCGTTACAGTAAATTTATACAGGAACAGAATAAAGTAAAGCAACAAGTCATGGAAACAATTACTGCACAGAGACAGGAAGATAAGCGTAAATTATTTACGAAAGCAAAAACATACGTAGACAACAATATTGCTACAGTTTCAGAGGAAATCAAACAGTTGAAGACCGAATTGCATGATGAAATCTCCGATCTTAAAACAAAAACAGACACACACACATTAGAATTTCAGACAATGACCAACAGACTTGAAAAGTTGGAACTAATACAGGATCCGGATGCCATCAAAGCAGACATTAAAAATTGAACAAAAACACACGTAAATTACAAAAACAAATTAATGCTTGTGATACTAAAAACGATGATCATGTAAAAGTACTGACTGAAAAATATGATGAATTGGCCAGTCGTATTGACGTTATCGAAAATAATAATGACACCAAATCAGACGACACTTCACCAGTTTCGTTTAATCATACACCCGAATTCCAAAATTTACAGCAGACAATCAGTGAGACAGGTTCGTCCAATAATACATTACGTAGAAAATTGTCAACTTTACAGCAAGAAGTGACACAGATGAAAAATGTTTCACCCTCCAACACGGCACAGCATACGCCACACTCCGAATATTTGTCAGACTCACACAGCCAGTATAATTTAGGTAATTTACAGAGAGTACGTGAGTTAGAGTCCGAACAGTCACAGACAAACAGACTAGGATGCAATCATGAACCTGTTCAGACATTCAGAGACGATAATTTTGATTACAAACAGTTACTATCCGTGAGAAAATTAAAGGTATTTAATAATGACAGAGCACAGGTACACGCTTTAGACTGGATACAACAACTTGCTTTGGAATTTTCACTGGCATTGCCTGTAATGCAGAAACTAGCATTGGACTGGATACAACAATTTGTTTTTGAATTTTCACCGGCATTGCCTGTAACGTAGAAACTAAAATTTATTTGCAGCGTGTTATTGACCTCAGGGGATTCATTCCACTTCGATTAATATGTGCCGTAGTGCTATTTCATCTTTAGTTTTCTTCACTGATGCCTTCTCTTTTACTATCCTTTATATCTGTCAAAACAGCTCTTCAACTATCGATCTATTTAGTAGTAAGAATGAGTAATGAAAACCTGATATGACAAATTTTACCGAAAGTGACAATTTTCATTAGACACTCCAGAACTACCAGCATAATTTTAATGAAAGACAGAAGTGTAATCATCAGTATGTACAAAATTTTCAGCTATCGCAGACGCATTTTGGTAACAATAGAGGTTTTTCCCAAGAACAGCAACAAAACCAACCGCTTAGCATACCTAACCAACAATGTAATGTGCAAGGTCAACCAAGCTTTAATGTTTCGCCGCCTACACGTATAGCGTCGGCTCCGCCAAATAGTAACGCACAGCAACAAGGAAATCAATACGTACAGAAAACACACCATTTCAACACCTATCGCAACGCACCGTATAGAAATGACTATCATGACAGACGTAAAAGTAATGAGCACAATTTTCAGCGTACGTTTAATAACAGTCGGTCTTACCAGCAGCAAAATCATCCGCAACGACAGATTATCATGAATGAACCAGACAGTCGGTATCAACCCAAACGTAATACGTTAGGCAGAAATGACAGACCAGTACAAATAGTCGAAATGCCACAGCATCATCCCGCAAATAATAGCACGTCAGAAAGAATTTGACTAGATACAGTACAGGTTGCATCTTCCAGCAACGCAAGCAATACTTTTGACACACAGAACCTTGTTCACGAAAATGTTACTACTTTTGACAACATCCGAGACACTCTTTTGCAGGAAAAACCAGTTATTCAAAAAACGATTTCACACCCTGTCATTGAAGAAAAGATTGGATCATCCAAATTTTCAGCAGTAATCGATTCTGGATCACCTATGTCAGTTATAAATGAGGAAACTTTCAACCAGTGTAACAAAGAGAATACCTATCCTACATTACCATTAGGCAAAACTAAAGTAAAAGGAGCAGTATCTGGTAAAGGAGTAGATATAAAGTTCCAGATGCACTTATCATTTTGTATTGCAGGTCATACGTTTCACTCAAATTTTTGGGTTGTTCCCTTATTGACAACAGACGTTATTTTAGGTACGAATTTTTTGGTACAACATGACGCAATTATTGACTTTCAAAATTCCTATTTAATGTTAAAGGATGAAAATGTACAACTGGCATTAGAATTTCAGCACTCTTTATCTGCAGAAGAACAAACACTTAATCGTACAGAGGTCATTTCTGCATCAGGTAACATAGACTGTCATTCCACATTATTCACAGATACGTACGTACACAACTATAATACTCCAGACGAAGCCGACTATGATGTTATACAGATGATTTCTGATAAAGTTAAACAGAGCAATGCAAATACAGACGACGAACGCACTCAATTACACAAAATTCTTTTACAGCAAGCTCCAGTTTTTGACGACGTCCCTGGTACTATGTCCGGTTTTATGTATGAATTTCAAGTTAAACAGCACGACACATTTAAAGCCAAACATTATCCCATTCCGTATATTCACAGAGAACAAGTTAAGAAAGAACTGCAGGCTATGCTTGACCAAGGAATTATTGAAGCGGTAGTTAGTCCGTACATAAACCCGCTCCATATTGTTAAGAAAAAGGATGGTTCACTTCTCCTCGTACTTGATTCGCGCCACATCAATGACATTATTATTAATGAAACAGATCGCCCACAGACACTAGAAGAACTTCTACAGAAATTTCATGGTACTGCTATTTATTCCACATTAGATTTGAAATCGGGATTTTGGCAAATTCAGCTCCATCCAAACTGCAGAAAATACACGGCTTTTCTCTGTTTTGGTGACTGTTATCAATTTTCTAAATTACCATTCGGTTTAACTATTTCTTCAGCAGCATTTATTCGCGGTTTGAATACTATACTTCCGACAGAATTAAAAGACAGAATCACAACGTATGTAGACGACATTCTTATTGCAGAAGCTAACTAGTCTGAACACAATCTGATTCTTGAACAACTGTTACGAACTTTTCGTGCACAAGGACTCACAGTTAATCTCAGTAAATCGCACTTTGGCAAAACTTCTATAAAATTTCTTGGACATGTAATTTCAGCAGAAGGCATTGCGCCTGACCCGGAAAAACTTCAAGCTTTACGTGACATTACTGTACCTACGACGAAGAAACAACTAAGTAGCTTTTTGGGTTTAATTAACTTTTTTCGTAAATTTATTCATTACTCGGTGTTAGACACCCCTAGATTATGTCAATTGACGGGTAAAAACACTATTTGGTCCTGGGATAGCCAAGCACATTCTGATTTTGCCAGTCTGAAACAAGCTTTGTTGAATGCACCACTTTTATCACATCCAGACCTTACTAGAAATTTTTCCATTGCCACCGACAGTTCTAACACCGCTTTAGGCGTACACATTTTTCAGGAAATTGAAGAAGACGGTACTATAGTAATTAAAAACATCGCCTTTGCGAGTCGCATTCTGTCACCTGCTGAACGCAATTATTCTGTTACAGAACTTGAAACATTATGTGTTGTATGGGCATTTACGAGATTTAGGCATTTTCTTTATGGAAGACATACGACCGTCTACACAGATCATAGAGCGATACAGTTTTTACTTTCAGCAAAATTTACACACGACAGATTAAGCGGATGGAAACTTTATTTACAGGAATTTAATTTTACAATTGTTCACATTCCTGGCACACAAAATGTTGTAGCAGACGCACTATCCCGTTCTCTCAGCAACAATCAACAAGACATCGCAACCAACTTCTGCCAAGCAAACTTCAGCGTCATGTACAGGGCTATTACAAATGATTGAAGCGATTTCATAAATTCGCTGTAGCTCCATTCATTGACATATGGTCACGACACACTACAGATACGTAGAAAAACTCATAAAGTTTTGTTCGGCTGAAACCGCACTTCAGGTTTCTGCCGCCAGAGCGCTCGAGAGCGCAGTGAGACAAAATGGTGACAGGAGCCGAGAAAGCGTATGTCGTGCTTGAAATGCACTCACATCAGTCAGTCATAACAGTGCAACGACACTTCAGGACGAAGTTCAACAAAGATCCACCAACTGCTAACTCCATTCGGCGATGGTATGCGCAGTTTAAAGCTTCTGGATGCCTCTGTAAGGGGAAATCAACGGGTCGGCTTGCAGTGAGCGAAGAAACGGTTGAACGCGTGCGGGCAAGTTTCACGCATAGTGATGTGAAAGATTCAGTGTTTAAACCTCCTGTACCAAGAAACGTGCCAGAACTGCGAGCTCGCATCAACAATGCTTTCGAACTCATTGATGGGGACATGCTGCGCCGAGTGTGGGAGGAACTTGATTATCGGCTTGATGTCTGCCGAATCACTAAAGGGGCACATATCGAACATTTGTGAATGCCTAAAAAAACTTTTTGAGCTTTTGTATGTGTGTGCAAGGCATTGTGAAAATATCTCAAATAATAAAGTTATTGTAGAGCTGTGAAATCGCTTCAATCATTTGTAATAACCCTGTATATTCAACAAGTTGCATTTGAAAATTTCATTTCGTCGTCATTACGAGACATAGCACAAGAGCAGAGTAAAGCCAATGTATGGAAAGAAATTAATCACCTTTGGCAAGATAGGAATAATGTTACCATTAGAAACCATTACACTGTACGCAATAACATTCTGTTTCGCCGCTCTCACCCTGACAGTAACAATTGGTTACTATGCATTCCTGACGAGCTTGTTAACAAATTAATTTGGTATACTCATTTAAGTTACTCACATTATGGAGCCAGAAAATGTTGTCTTATACTGAGCCAGAACTGTTATTTTGCCAACATGGAGAAACGTATTCCACGAGTTTTAGCGTCATGTAAAATCTGCCAGAAAGCTAAGTCAGACACGACTTCACATATTCCTCCGTTACATCCCATTGTACCTGTTAAATTGAGACACATGGCCGCTGTAGACATTTTTGGTCCGATTCCCAGATTTAATAGAGGTTTTTGTTACATCTTTGTCGCTGTTGAACTCGCTTCGAAATTTGTTACCTTCACTCCGTTACGCAAAGCTAATGCTAAATCTGTTTCGAAAGCATTTGTAAAACATTTTCTATTTCATGTAGGGCATGTATTGAAAGTAATTTCCGACAATGGACCACAGTTCGATCTGCTGAATGGACGCGTGTGTTACGAACAAGAAACATTTCTCCGATCTATATATCCAAGTATCACGCTTCTTCGAACCATTGTGAACGACTAATGAAAGAAATTGGTAAACTATGTAGAATATACTGCCATAAAAAACATATTGATTGGGATACACACATACTGTCATTCCAGGATGTAATTAACTCAATACCAAATGAATCTACTGTGCTATCTCCGACTGTTATACTGAAAAATGTTGAACCACCTAATAAAATTAAAGAATTAGTATCCTTTCCTACATCTCGTCGACTACGACACCATGAAATAATTAACATTGCGCTGAACAACATCAAACGTGCCGCAGAGCGCCGGAGAAGACAGCAAAAACAGGTTTGTACACGCCGTGACTTTTACATTGGACAGAAGATATTAGTATGTACACATTATTTATCCAACAGAGGAAAGAGTAGATGTAGTAAATTTGAGCTTCTATACGCAGGTCCATATCGAATTCGCAGCATTCCCCACCCCAATGTAGTACACGTCGAAACTTTGAGAACCAGAAAAAGTAAAGGCAATCACCATGTCTCCAATATTAAACCCTTTATTGAATGAACATACTTTATGATTTATCACACTGTAATGCCATTTTCTGATTTTTATATGACCACTAATGCAATTATATTTATATGAACAATTACTGATGATTATCATATTTTTTCTTGGCAAGTGCCCGGCAAGGTAAGGTTAGAGATCGCTTTTCTTGTCATTACACATCAGACCGTGCACATTTTTCCAGATAAACTTACATATTTTATGACCACTTATGCAATTTTATCTATGTGACTACTTACTGATGATTATCGTATTTTTTCTTGGCAAGTGCCCAGCAAGATAAGGTTAGCAGGTCGCTTTTCTTGTCGTTATATATCAGACCGTGCACATTTTCCATTTTTCGTGTATGTATGATTGTTTTCCAGTTTTGTTTGAATGCACTACGAAATCTTTAAGATATAACAAACACCAGTTGACTTTGACATTTTGCCTTATGATATCTCAACATCGTGACTATTTTACATTTTTTTTGCTACTACATTATGAGACTGTGTGTACATTTTTGCACCTGAACACTCTCTATGTTTTTGACATAATACGTTTTCTGTCATGCTATGCTGTATGCTTAATTATATCACTAGAAACCAGTTTTTATTTAATGGGTATATGATTTAAATGCAAGATATTAATCCTTATTCATCATTTTCAGAAAGCAATAATGTGTAAAAGAAATAACTTAAACAAACCACAGTGGATTACTATGAAATGGGAATTTGACCTTCGGATTGAACGAAAGAAAAAGGAATACCTTGTGATGAAGAGTAAATGGATCAGAATTAACAAGCATTAACAAGAATATACTATACACATCGTATGATAGCAGTCTAATTATTTTTCTTTCAGAATACGAGGCGATTGATGCAAACTGTCAGACACAACTACACATCTTAGTTTTAGTGATTAAATATGCTAGAAATAAGAAACTATATACTATGAATAGTTGTATGAAGTAAATGGTAATATGAATAATGAATAATGAAGTGTCTTTTTGCAGATGATAATGAATGATGATGAATAGTTATATGAAAAATATGCTAATATAAATAATGAAGTTTTTCTTTGCGGGTGATGATAGTAATGAAGTTATGGTAATATGAATAATGAAGTTTTTCTTTGCAGATGAGGATAATGATGAAGTTTTTATATTTACTGTTAGTTAAGAGATGCTATGTAGTTATTAAGTATTTGTTGCAGTTCGTTTTGACAGTATGTCTTATATCGCATGGTATAATGACTGAATGTTTTGGAAAGGACAGCTAGAATACATACATATTGAGTACACGTTTCATTACCTGTTAATTCGAAGTTCACTACTTTTCAGCATAATATGCGTTTCTTCTTTCAGCTTAATAATCCATTTTGTATTTTTTCCAGGAGAAGCTATTCGTGAAATTAATGTGCTATAAGCAGTTAGTTATTAAACCTGTTCTAGTACTTGCATTTTTTTACCCATTTGTGTGTGTCATTCATAAATGTGATAACATATACTCTGCTTGTTTCATAACCTTGCTACAGCTGACTCATGACGAGTGACGTTACTAATCCTTATTTGCAGCAATAAGTCAAAAGCAAATATTTTCATGCCCCAGCAATTAATTATCGATCCCAACGCAATGCATTGCTAGCACAAAAAAAGGTATTACCAGTTCCAAATAATGCTACTAGTTTAAGAGATATTTATAGTACTAAATATAATGCAGATTTGTCAGATGTATTGAATCTATTATATCTATGTATTATTGGACCACAGACCTTGAGTAATAGTTACAGTGTGTTACATTTTAAATATGTCCTATGTCACTTGAATGATGAGTTCTGAGTAATACTGAATGATGTTTTGTAATAATGCATAAATGCTATGCCAATAATTTCTGTAAATAATATTTTTGTTATACTCTATAAATGCTATGCCAATAATTAACTCTCATTTTGAATGATGACTTCTGAATAATACTGAATAATGTTTTATAAAACTATATGAATGCTTTGTAGCTGGCCAATGAATGCCACTGTTTCTTATAGTTTAAATTTGCCTTATGTCACTTACATGCTATTATATATGAATACCAGTAGCTTGATGCTACACTCGTTAACTCCTGTTTTGAATCATGACTTCTGAACAATGCATAAATATGTTTAGTAACTGGCCAATGAGTGCCAATGATTACTATAACTAGATGAATTATGTAAATGGTATGCCATTAATTAACTCTTGCTTTGAATGATCACTTCTGAATAATGCATAAAAATGGTTTGCAACTGGCCAATGAGTGCCAATATTTAGTGTAATCAGATGACTTATGAATAATGTTCTGTAATACTCCATACATAGTACAGAAATGTTTAGTAACTAGGCAATGAGTGCCAACAATTACTCAAATCGGTTGATAGACTAGTGTAATTCTCTATGATGATAAGCATAAGACTTAATGTCCTTCACCTCCTGACCTAATTACCAGAAATTACTGCAATATCCGTTTGTCCTGTCCATCCTCATGATCATGGAGCACTATATTTGGTTTTTGCACTAATTCTACGTTGGTGTACCTTACAAGAATGTGGTGTTGACACATCATGCTGTCCACCACCTTGAACGATGGAGATGTTATTATGGTCCCACTGTTTGGTGTACCTAATATACTACCAAAATGATAACATTAAATATTAATACAACATTTCAGTGTCTTGGCTACACTGATTAATACTTCAGGGAAGAGAACTTCAGATTGTCTCACTTGGTGTTGTGCTTCTGTAGAAAGATATGGACTTTCAGTGCAGCTACGTGCAACCTACTGTGCTACAACCATGATGCAATCCTTCCCTTTCCTTTCATAGTTCTTGTAAAATGGTAGAGATATATACAGTGCGTGTGCACTTTATGTCATTTATTAATATGTTTTGTACTCATTACGTATCCTAGTTCTTGTAAAATGGTAAAAAATATATACAGTGCATGTGCACTTTATGTCATTTGTTAATGTGTTTTGTACTCATTGCGTGTACATTTTGTCATTGCTTGATATGTTCTGTACTCAGTGCATGTGCACTCTATTTCATTTCATGTTCTGCACTTATATATATATACTCTGTGACTGTAATCTTAGTTAATTAAGTAGATTTTAGAAAATTTTGTTGCTCATGGCAAGTCCAATTGACTTCACCATCGCCGGCCGCGGTGGTCTCGCGGTTCTAGACGCGCAGTCCGGAACCGTGCGACTGCTACGGTCGCAGGTTCGAATCCTGCCTCGGGCATGGATGTGTGTGATGTCCTTAGGTTAGTTAGGTTTAAGTAGTTCTACGTTCTAGGGGACTGATGACCACAGCAGTTGAGTCCCATAGTGCTCAGAGCCATTTTTTTTTTTTGACTCACCATCGCTGCCAAATTTTTGCCCCCCCAGTGGAGGGCTATGTAAGAGGTCCGAGCGGATGTAATTTCGATGTATTGCTCATGCGCTGCCTGCGATATGCAAGGTCTCTGACCAGAGAGCAGTGATGACTTCAGCAGGAACTGTGTAGCTGTAGCAGTAAGTTGTTGCTAGTCTGGAGTCTGCTCTGGTCTGGTCTGGTGTATCGTGTTGGCTGGCCCAGTCGCGGTGCAGCGATGTCGGTGCCTGAGTATTATCGTATAAGGTAAAAAGCAGCCTCGCGCATATGTAGTAATGTTATCTCAAGTCGCATATAAATGTTTCAAAACTCTCGTAATAATAATCTTCCTCATAAAAAGTATCTTTTAACAACCATTCATTTCAATTCAAAGAATTTACTAATTTCTCCCATCCATGATCATCCCGATTATTGCAATAGAAAAATCAGTTGCTTCCTTTCATAAATGACAGATGGGTCGGCCAGCATTGCACAGAGCTGTGCCAGAAAAATTTATTGTAAGGCAGATATATCCGGCGACTTCATTGAGGTAAGAATTTTTCCTTTTTTATTCAGAATGATCTTTCAGGGCCATGACGCAGCACTGCTGTCGTCCAAAATTTACCAGGTTAAATTCACAGTGAATTATTGAAAAGTCTTAAGTGAGTGACAATTTAATTGAGAGGTTAGTTACATTGTTTTATTACCAGGTTACTGAATTTATTTTTTTATTGGGACGTTACACTGAATGTGAACGACATAATTATAATTTTTACTGTTGAGAGGTTTAGGAATTTTTCTGTTTTGATGTTACGCTAAATGTGAATGAATTTTGAGCTTAGATTACATCAGAAAGAATTTTGTGTGGAGGTTAAATGTGAAAAGAATTTTGTAAGGAGGTTAGAAATGAGAAAGAATTTTGTTTTGAGGTTACACTAAACCATAATAATTATCCATAATATTTATTTTATTTTGTGGGGAGGTTAAAAGCTATTATCCATACACACGGCTAAAGTGCTGAAGGTATCATGTTTCAGTAGTTAAGTACTCACTTTATGATAGAGGAAATTAATCCTCAAGGAAACTGGCCAGAAGTGACGATAAAGCTATGGATACCTAGTCAACACATATACTGAAATTGTCATTACTTTGGGCAAATAAAATGAAAGAAATATTGACATGGTCTTTAAAAAAGGAAAACGCATTATTGTAGCGATGAATGTTAACTGAAGGCTCTGGTACAGTATTAAGCATTAACGTTTCTATCTTTTACTAATAATTTTAGTGTTGTGCTTGCTGCGATCGTACCTTTTCAGTTTTTTGCATGTTCTGTTGAATGCTTTAGATGTTGTTTGTCGTATTTAGCGTGACAACACTTTGTATTTTTTTCCTGCTTTTGAAGTTAGTTTCTTTGATTTGCTGTGTTCTTTTTTCTCTTTGTTCTGAGGAGTTGTGGTTGATGGGTGTATGGCAAGTCTTTTCCTACGTTGTTTTTCCCAGAATGTGTAGTTATTCTTTACCGCTTAAAGCTAGTGGTGTTGCTGTGTAATGGTTATTGTAATTTATATTCGTTCCAGGCCAGTATATCGAGTTTCATTGGCAGAAATTATTAAATACAAATCACGCAAGTCAGTAGATGATTATGAATGGTTGATCTCCGCCACACTGTCACAGGAGTTATACGGGGAGAGCAGAATTTGTAGTAAAAGTCTACACTTCAATTCATCTCTTTCTCTCTAGGACGGTGACTTACTCGTCGAGCAGGATATAGGTCAAGTGATCTGTCAGCTGAAACTTTTCATAGTCTTCTTCTCTTAATCTACTGGATGTTACATTGATCGGAAGCGGTTCTAGGCGCTTCAGTCCGGAACCAAGCTGCTGCTACGGTCGCAGGCTCGAGTCGTGCCTCGGGCATGGGTGTGTGTGATGTCTTTAGGTTAAGTTAGGTTTAAGTAGTAGTCTAGGGGACTGATGACCTCAGATGTTAAGTCCCATAGTGCTTAGAGCCATTTGAACCATTGATCGGGAAGGCTAACGGCTATTGTAGGCACCAGACTATCGCCTGACATCGGATATTTTTACCTAATAAACACTTGAATGTCGTCTTGGCCATTTATCTGTTCAGAGGACGGCAGCCCAACATTTTCCAAACATGTGAGTGGATGGCTAGTGTACTGTGAGAGATAAGAGCAGCCTTTTCCTACCGCTGTAAAGGGGTAGGTAGAAGAAGCCAACATATACCAGCTGCCAGGGATAATGAAATGTGTGCTGGCCTTTTCAGACCATTAATTGGTGGACGGAAGTTAGATGATTTACATGGTAGGCTTCGTTAAAGGAACATGGCCAGCGATTCTCGCGATCACACTGAAGGAAGTAAGGAAGTATTTGGAGAGGAAAAAAATATATATGAGTCTCGAAAAAATTAGTGCGCTGCATTAAACATAGAGAAAGATCAGTGGAGAATGATTAGAGTAGTGTGACTTCGTTTCCATCTCCAGATCAGATAAAGCGTAGTTATTAAACAGGCTCTTTACAAACGGAGGAAATTTTTCGAGAACCGCTTCGCCCAGTGTCGATCCTTTGTCAAGAGCCAAAAAAAAATTTGAGAACCGAAGACAGAGCTGTTGCAACTGTCGTCGACCAACCAAGACAATTCTTCAGGAGAATAATGTCAGGAGCTTTATGCTGTCATCACGGGTAAACGTACAGATCTCAGACTGCAGGTAAGGGAAGGTCTTTCAAATCATTTTAGATCATCATGTTCATTCTTCTCATCGGGGGAAACCTCTTGTAAGATGATAGTGCCTGCACTCGCATGCTTGGAAATGTCTGACATGGGTCTGACAAAGACAACCCAAACTTAACTTATTCATTTATTACCCACAATATACAAGCCCAAAGCAATCTGACTGCTATACGTTGACAACATGACTTCCAATAATTAACACAAAAGAATGGCCCTGAATTGCAAGAAATCCTAACAATAATAAAAATCCAAAAAATATGAAATTAAAGAAATATGCAACTACCTCCAGCTCTCTTAACTGCCTAAACTCATTTTTGTCACGAATCCCGATAGTGGAAACCCCATTCTTTTTCATAAGTCACTTACCTCACAGGAAAAAAAATGAAATGATCGTATGGCATTGTTGGCCGGGCTTCGTAACTCGAACTACAGCAATTACAGCAAGTAGCAACAACAGCCAGCTAAATAAAAAGATTCCAACTTCTATAGACTCTGACTACTATGAGGTAGTCGGTTAGCAAAAGAAAGATTTTGTTGAAGAGCAAACAATGTATTTAGAAAATTTTACCTTATTCATATGACATACAGTTCCAAAATTATATGGTGGTCTGTAATTCCACTACCCAAATATTATCACCGACATTCATCGTCATACATTTCCTCTCACTTTACAGCGCATGTCCTACCAACACAGAGTCTTCACTAAGAATATCATGTCCATGCAGTTCCCTATCCATTCGCTAACAGCTAGTCCATCCAACCACAGAATCTCTTGCCGAGGGCGCAGAGCTCTGTCAGCGATATTAACACAATCTGTAGCGCTGCCAACATACAAATAGCCAGCTTACAACAATACCTGCACCACGATGTAACCAGACGACTATGACGAACAACCGACCCCTACTAATCGTCTCTTAACCACTCCAGTCACCTACAATGAGGTCACAGTCCTTGACTCTTGGGAAGTTGCCGGTCGCTGTATTCTTATCTGGCCCACACCTCACCACTTTCGACATTTGTGCCCGACAGCTGCTTCCGCTATTGTTTTACTGGGTACACATCAGAGGACAGATAAAGAAGTTAAGCTAAAGTGGTATTATTTGGGGGTACCGTCAGTAACGAATTAAAAATAGCTATGATAACTCTGACACAGGAATGTACACTGTGACTGGGACATCCCAGTACTCTAGATGAAAATAATATTTTAGTGTAATTATATATAAAAAGCTGCACATCCAATGAAAATATATGTGCAGGAACTTCCCTCACATAGAAATCTATGCGTGTCCCAGCCCTCCTTGACATACTATGGAGAATCTCAGGAGTTATGCCCCGATAGGGTTCTCCATTTCTTCGTTAGTCTTGTACGGATATTGAACCACATGGGACTTGATTATTCTCCAAAATGAGTTGACTTTCGTGGTAAGGTTCAGGCTTTGTGATGGCCAATTCAATGAGGTTGGAGATGTTTCTCATACAAACCCAGTCCAGTGGCCTCAGAATTGTTCATTAGGGAACTCGCACACCTAAAAAACAAAGTGTCGGAGCTGTGTACTGCTGTAACCACACAGGATCTATGATTCCTTGCCTTCATGTAATGACGACGTTTGGTACATGTCCAGATAAGAATTACCATTCGTGTACCCTTCAAAAGATAAGGTCTGAAGATGTATTTCTATGACATCCAAGCTCATATCATAACACAAGATCACAAAACCACATTACCGCTGTATGAGCTCTGATACAGTGCACATTCATCAGAATATAACACTCTTGAATAAGGCACAGCATTTGGGAATAGTGCCAACAAAGGAATGAGAGACTGCAACTTGCTACTCCATGTCAGATAATTCATTTACAAGTAGCTTTCTAAATCCTTTCATTTTCAGATCTTTATTAATGTGGTCAGACATTCTTGAGGGTGGATATCGAAGTTCAGCTGGTCTATATCGAATACGTTTCATTGGAGATTGCTCTGTTGATTGAGCGACGCAGGCACACATTTCCTCTGGCGTTTTTTATGTCCACTCAGTATCCTGTATTTGACACTTTCTGTTGTTGTTGTTGTGGTCTTCAGTCGTGAGACTGGTTTGATGCAGCTCTCCATGCTACTCTATCCGGTGCAAGCTTCTTCATCTCCCAGTACCTACTGTAAACTTACATCCTTCTGAATCTGCTTAGTGTATTCATCTCTTGGTCTCTCTCTCTACGATTTTTACCCTTCACACTGCCCTCCAATACTAAATTGGTCATCCCTTGATGCCTCAGAACATGTCCTACCAACCGATCCCTTCTTCTAGTCAAGTTGTGCCACAAACTCCTTTTCTCCCCAATTCTATTCAATACCTCCTCATTAGTTATGTGATCTACCCATCTGATCTTCAGCATTCTTCTGTAGCACCACATTTAGAAAGCTTCTATTCTCTTCCTGTCCAAACTATTTATCGTCCATGTTCCACTTCCATACATGGCTACACTTCATACAAAGACTTTAAGAAACGACTTCCTGACGCTTAAATCTATACTCGCTGTTAACAAATTTCTCTTCTTCAGAAATGCATTTCCTGTAACGAAAGCAAATTTCACCCAAACAAGCAGGGTAACATCTTGTGGTGGGACCTTGACAATGCATTCTCACAACTCTCGTGCACCAATAAAGACACTACTAATGGTACCTCGACAGTGTACCAGTGTTCGCTCACATCAGCCATGGCTTCACAGCTGAATCAATGCACTATCGAAACAAAACAGTACAATACTGACAACAATGCTGTTCTTGAGCTTCAAAGCAGGGATACCAATAAAACAAGTAATAGTTTTTCCAGGTGCACAAGTTGACAGAAAGCAAGATGCCGCATCAGTTGCTGGCAGGACGTACCAGTCCTTGGTATCCCAGCTGGCGCCACGCTCCAGCAGCATGGTGCAGACGTCAAGGTGCCCCTGTGCAGCAGCCAGCATGAGCGGCGTGCGGCCGGCGCCGCCGCCCGCCCTGTCCGCGTCTGCGCCCGCAGCCAGCAGCAGTGACACGGTGAGCGCGTCGCCACGCAGCGACGCTTGCGCCAGCGGCGAGACACCACCGCGTGACATCAGCTCTGCTGCACTGGGCCTGCCGACAACAAAACAGTACCTGTTACCCTCCCCTGTACTCAATAGGTGCTTGCAGGCAGCAGCTGTGACACAGTGAGTGCCTCGCCACACAACGACACTTCATCAGTGGTGATACATTGGCATGTGACATCAGCGCTGTTGTACTGGGCCTGCCAACAACAACAGTGCTTGTTATTCTCCCCTCTACTCAACAGGTGCTTGCAGCCAGCAGCAGTGACACAGTGAGCATATCACCATGTCGCCGCTTGTGCCAGTGGCGAGACAGCAGGACATTACCTTAGTAGTGGGACAAAGCGGTTTCTGGAACAATTTTAATATGAAATTAATTATGCAAATTAATTAATTGATCAATTAATTACCCAACACCCCACATTTATGTCATGGGCTTTCCTCAGCTGGCACATAGGTCCCTCTCAGGTAATTCCCAGCCCCCTCCTATGGCCTCTCTCCCCTCTCCTTCCCTCATCTCCTCACTCCTCCCCTCAGCCCTGCCCCCTCTCCCCCCCTCCCCCCCCCCCCTTGGTGTCTCAGGACGAAACAGAAAACTGACCGGTCACATCCAGATACCTCCATTCTAGTCCAGTGCCATCTACTGGGTGTATTGTGTACCTGAAGAGCTGGCCAGCTGAGAAACTTCTGACCACCCCGTGCATTCCTGCTGCCTGCTGCGACACACTGCGAGGGAGCACAAGCAGCTGGGATGTGTACATCGGGACCATGCCTGACATAGATTCCTCACTTTAAAAATATCCGAGATAGCGATATTGTTTTGTCAATACATCTCGAATTTGTCACATGAAATATAGATTCCACCCATTTATACGAGTTATTTTCGGAGATAGAAGAAATAGGACCAAATACACGTTTTCACTTCGCTAAAAGTATCGTTACAGCTTGTAAATATCTGTACAACCCTATGGCGTGGCTACATTTCCAGTAAATATTCTCAGTTAGAAAAATATCTTTTTTACCTGTCACATCCTGCATCACAGGATTAGAATATTTAACTAATTTTTGGCTCATGATAAAGTGCTAAGAGCATATTCTACCTCTTGCTTCCTCAGTTTCAAACTCTCTCCTAAAGAAACCAACTGCTTGGCCACATATGAAGTCTCTCAATGTAACAACATAGAGAAGTTGTAAATATCAGGATTATACTATGTATCTCTTTATAAATTTGATATTTTCTTTTTCGATTGTCAGTCTTCTGACTGGTTTGATGTGGCCTGCCACGAATTCCTCTTCTGTGCGAACCTCTTCATCTCAGAGTAGCACTCGCAACCTACGTCCTCAATTATTTGCTGGATGTATTCCAATCTCTGTCTTCCTTTACAGTTTTTGCCCTCTACAGCTCCCTCTAGTACCATGGAAGTCATCCCCTCATGTCTTAACAGATGCCCTATCATACTGTGCGTTCTCCTTATCAGTGTTTTCCACATACTCATTTCCTCTCCAATTCTGCGTAGAACCTCCTTATTCCTTACCCTATCAGTCCACCTAATTTTCAACATTCGTCTGTAGCACCACATCACAAATACTTCTATCCTCTTCTGTTCCGGTATTCCCACAGTCCATGTTTCACTACCATATAATGCTGTACTCAAAATGTACATTCTCAGAAATTTCTTCCTCAAATTAAGGCCGATATTTGATATTAGTAGACTTCTCTTGGCCAGGAATGCCTTTTTTCCCATAGCTAGTCTGCTTTTGATGTCCTCCTGGCTCCGTCCACCACTGGTCATTTTACTGCCTAGGTAGCAGAATTCCTTAACTTCATCTAAAATATGGCTGTAAGCACTATGGGACTTAACATCTGAGGTCATCAGTCCCCTAGATTTAGAACTACCTAAACCTAACTAATCTAAGGACATCATACACATCCATGCCTGAGGCAGGATTCGAACCTGTGACCACAGCAGCAGTGCAGTTCTGGACTGAAAGGCCCAGAACCGCTCGGTCACAGTGGCCGGCCTAACTTTATCTACTTTGTGACTATCAATCCTGACATTAAGTTTCTCGCCGTTCTCATTTATCCCACTTCTCATTACCGTCTTCCTTCGATTTACTCTCAATCCATTCTGCGTACTCATTAGAGTGTTCATTCCGTTTGGCAGATCATGTAATTCTTCTTCACTTTCACTCAGGATAGCAATGTCATCAGCAAATAGTATCATTGATATCCTTTCACCTTGAATTTTAATTCCACTCCTGAACCTTTCTTTTATTTCCATCATTGCTTTCTCGATGTACAGATGGAACAGTAGGGGTGAAAGGCTACATCCTTGTCTCACACCCTTTTTAATACGAGCACTTCATTCTTGGTTGTCCACTCTTATTATCAGTCTTGACTGTTGTACATATTGTATATAACCTGTCTCTCCCTATAGTTTACCCCTACTTTTTCAGAATTTCTAACATCTTTCACCATTTTACATTGTCGAATACTTTTTTCAGGTCAACAAATCCTATGAACGAGTCTTGATTTTTCTTTAGTCTTACTTCCATTATTAACTGCGACATCAGAATTGCCTCTCTCGTGCCTATACTTTTCCTAAAGCCAAACTGATTGTTATCTAGCGCTTCCTCAACTTTCTTTTCCATTCTTCTGTATATTATTTTTGTAAGCAACTTGGATGCATGAGCTGTTAAACTTATTGTGCTACAATTCTCTCATTTGTCAGCTCTTGCCGTCTTTGGAATTGTGTTGTTGATGCTTTTCTGAAAGTCAGATGGTATGTCACCAGACTCATACATTCTGCACACCAAAGTGAATAGTCGTTTTGTTTCCACTTCCCACAATGATTTTAGAAATTCTGATGAACTGTTATCTATCCCTTCTGCCTTATTTGATCTTCAGTCCTCCAAAGCTCTCTTAAATTCTGATTCTAATACTGGGTCCCCTATCTCTTCTAAATCGACTCCTGTTGTTTCTTGTATCACATCAGAGAAATTTTCCCCCTCATAGAGGCTTTCAATGTATTCATTCCACCTATTCGCTCTCTCCTCCGCATTTAACAGTGGAATTTGCATTGCAATTTTAGTGTAACCACCATTGCTTTTAATGTCACCGAATGTTGTTTTGACTTTTCTGTATGCTGATTCTGTCCTTCCGAGAATCATTTCTTTTTCGATTTCTTCACATTTCGGTTGGGATGGAGCAGCACTGAGGTACAGCAGTGCTAGGACATGCCAGGACCGCCGGCGGCACACAGGCACTGCTGGATCGAAGGGCTGTAGTTGCGAGGGCCACAACCTCGTTGTCCACTGGACGCAGGACGTTTGAGTTGAGTGCACATTAACCGAGTAGTGAAACCTCAAGTATTTTGAGATCACGGCGTTTGTTCACACGTCGCTGCTCGCACGGTCGCTGGGACAAAGAGCAGTGAGTGGACTGTTTGGAATTGGCGAAATTAATTAGCCATCCTCCATTTCTTATTATTAATAATTGAATTCCTTGTGTTATTATCTGTGAAGTTCAACCAGCGGTATTTTTTTGCCTAGCGGCCTTTAATGCCCCAGTTACCTGCCCCGGAGGTTGGCGTATTTTTGCGGCAGTGTACCTTTCCTCCCCCTGCCGCTGCTGTCTGGTAAGGCATGTAGCTCGACAGCTTCCTTGATTGTGGTTCGAATATTTTGTTTCTTATGGACTACTTTGGTCAAAGTGGTTCCTTTTGCTTCTGGATGTTCTAAACACCGGACTCTGAATACGCGGTGCTGTCCGCCAGTTTCACCTTGCCTGGGTTATTCCATCATTGTATTGGTTATCAGACGTTAGGTAGAATTGGCAAGAGCTTTGGTCTGCCTTTAAACTGTCACTAGTTTGAGTTGCCACCCGGTTAAGTGAATACAGCACAATTTGAATTTCTTGTCAATATGGCCTTCAGCTATGAATACAATTGCTCTTAAGAATTTTTAATTAGATATTGTCTCTTAATAGTGAAATTTTGATGATTGTCTTCTTTTTAAATATTTTGGTATCTCTTGGAGAAGTTTAACTGGTTCTTAAGAATTTGCTATCCAGGCCTTCAGCCGCCATTTGTTTTTTTGAGTTATTATTATTGGGGCCTTCAGCCAACAAATAATTTGAAGTTCTAGCCAATAAGGCCTTCAGCTGTGAGTGCAACTTGCTTAAGATTTTTTTAAATTAGACATTGTGTCTTAGCAGTCAAATTGAATAATTGTTCCTTATCATCAACTTTATTTGCAATTGTTTCCAAATAAAGTGTACTTGATTTTAAAAATAAAAACTGAGCAACCAACGGTAACTGATTGCAGCCCCATCCACACCGAATCCTGCCTTTCCCTAAGCATCAGTTCTCAGTGGTAGCAGAGCATGGTTATGATTGTAATATTGCCATTATAGTTACTGTTTGGTTCGAATTGTAACACTGTCAGGGTTACACGATATTGGTCTTTGCAATTTTGTTGTTTCAGGTGACCAATTCTAATGGCGGTCAGGCAGTGCCCATAGATCGGCCTCTTGTGGAAGGACCACCTCATTTATGAGCTGGCGATAAGGTGCCAGCTTACTGAGGGTAGTGTCCCGGACTTAGCCTCTCATTTGAGTGCTACAGTTCTTCAGCCAGTTGACATCACGCCATATGTTGTGGGTGATATAGAAGCAGCCACTGAGTTTTTGTTTAAGGCTATTAGGGGTCTCGAGGACACCATTGGTTTTTGGAGGGCACTCAACCTAGTGGCAGTCAGTTGACAGGGTGCGGGCACAGTTAATACAGTTAACCAACCGGATAGCGGATTTAAGGACATTAAAGTTAGAGAATCGTTACAAGGAATCCAGCGCTGAATTGGGGTCCTTGATTAATGAATTGCAGTTTAAGGTTACATGTTTAGAGCTTGATGGGAAGAGGACTGGGGAGCAGGATTTACTGTCTTCAGGGTGGCGCGCAAGCCAGCCAGAGAATAATGCACTTACATCTAAATTGCCTAATCCTCTGGCCCATCTATTCTGGGACATCATAGAATTAGTTATAAACCGACTCCAGCAAATTGAAAGGTTATTATGGTTGTTGGTTCGCCTTGAGCAACACGCTGATGCCTTTGGCGTTTCGCATCAAGTAGTTTTGTCGCTCTTGTATCCATTAGCTAGAGGCGAATTGAAGACTCTTGTATCTAGAGCCATGGCAGATGTGTTTTCCTTGCAGTGGTTGAGGGAGCTTGTAATTAACGAAAAATTGACCATGGGAGTTCGCAAACAGCTCGAGTGTCGCTGTATTTGTCCGATGCAGCAAGACAAAGAGGAGTTACATCAATGTGTGGACAGAGTCAAGACGGCCTGCTTGGCCTTGTTAGTCGACTTGCCAGAACAGGAGTTAGTTTCTACTGCCCTGAGGAGAATGCGAGCGGCGAATAAGTCACACTTTGTTTTTCATGGTCGTCTCTCCACCTGGGAAGAACTTCGTACCGACGTTGTAGCGATATGTGCATAACCGCTCGCGGACGATCCATGCCGTGAAGTTAAGGTGCAGCCCGCGGGTGTTATCATGGAGAACTCTGGGTTCTCTATATTGGCTGAGTCTGCTAAAAGGAAACCGCGGCGTTGCTTCAAGTGCGATCGGACAGGTCATTTAGTTCGTTCTTGCGTTCAACTGCGCGCACCCAGAGCCAATAAATGTCGCTGGGCTGGGCAGCGACCTTGGTGTGCCCGTGTCGTTGCTCGATCATCACCTCCCCTGCCTTATATTTGTTTTCGAGTAGATGGCGAACCTATTTGTGCCCTTTTGGATTCTGGTAGCTCCTTTTCGTTGTTGAGCTTGGAATGGTTTCTTGAATTTGGTCATCTTACACGACTTAGGTCGGTCACTTCTTCGGTGCAGATATGTCGGATTGCCAATGGGCAGGTGTTGCCTCTGTATGGATGGGTCCGAGGGAGTATCTCGGTTGGGAATTTCTCCTGGCCCTTGTCTTTGGCCTTGGTTAAGAAGCTGCCTGTCGATTTGATTTTGGGATGTGATTTTTTTCAGTAAAACTGATCTTGTCCTGGATTATTCCGGGTACACCTTCTTCTTTAAGTTCGCTTCTGCTCAGAAGTTTGGGTTCTGTGAATGTGCTAAGTGTAAGGTGCATCGAAATACCGGCATGCTGGCTGTTGATGCTAAGGTTAATGAGTTTGATCTCATCCGTCTGTTTTCACAGCAGGCCTCTGAACTAGAGGATTTGTTGCAGAGGTTCCCCGAGCTTCTCTGTGATAAACTGGGGGTTACTAATGTTCTTGACTACCATATTCGTCTGTCTGACCATACTCCAGTCAGGCAGTCCCAATATCGTCTCTCACCACCTAAGATGAACATACTAAGAGGAAAGATCTCTAAAATAATCAAGGAGTTATTAGGCCTTCTACATGTGCCTATGCTTCCCCCATATTCCTTGTTCCTAAGGATCAGGAGTGGGATTTTCGGCCTGTTGTTGACTACCGGCGGCTGAACGCCAAGGTTGCCCTCGAATCAGTTCCTACCTGATCTCCATAACTCTTTTACATGGTTTGCCAGCGCTAATTGGTTCACTGAGCTCGATCTGAATCAAGCCTATTATCAGATTCCCTTAGCCGAAGAACGTAAACACATTACAGCATTTTGTACTGATTGGAATCTGTTTGAGTTTAACAGGGTTCCCTTTGGTTTGGCTACTGGCGCAGCCGTTCTTACTCGTTTGCTGGATTATTCTTGGAGACTTGAAATTAGTCTGTGTTTATAATTACTTGGACGACTTGGTGATTTATAGCCGTTCTTTTCAGGAGCATTTGGAGCATACCCAGCAAGTTTTTGCTGGGTTGCAGGAGGTCGATTTGACTATTAAACCAAGTAAGGTGACATTAGCCAGGGCCGGCCGCGGTGGTCTAGCGGTTCTAGGCGCTCAGTCCGGAACCGCGCGACTGCTACGGTCGCAGGTTCGAATCCTGCCTCGGGCATGGATGTGTGTGATGTCCTTAGGTTAGTTAGGTTTAGGTAGTTCTAAGTTCCAGGGGACTGATGACCTCAGATGTTAAGTCCCATAGTACTCAGAGCCATTAGCCAGGCAGCAGGTATCCTTTTTAGGTCACCTAGTATTAGGCGAGAGCATTCGCATTGACCAGGAGCGGAGTAAGGCATTGAGAACTCTCCCGCTGTCTGCTGATAAACGCGAGATTGCCAGGTTCCTAGGCATGGCGAATTATTTTAGGCGTTTTGTCCCTACTTTTGCTCAGTTGGCGGCTCCTTTAAGTGAATTGCGTCGAGAATGGGTGCGTTTTGAATGGGGACTTGCCCAAGAGGCCGCGTTTGAGCACATTAAGGCAGCTATAGCCAACCCTCCGGTTTTCGGAGTGCCTGATTTTGATAAAAATTTATTGTACAAACTGTGCATCTAATGCGGGAATTTCGGCAGTCCTCCTACAGGAGTTCGAGGGTCAAAGGCAGCCATTAGCGTATGCGTCTCGTTGGTTACCCAGTGACAAACTTAAACATTCCGTTTACGAATGTGAGGCATGGGCTGTCTTGTTCGCGCTGGAGAAGTATCCCTTTTATCTCGAGCATAGATTATTTCAGCTAGAAATCGACAATCAAGCATTAAGCTGGGTACTAGCCAGGCCGCGTAAAACTGGCCATATCGCCAGGTGGGCAGTGCGCATTTCAGCGTTTCCATTCCAGGTTAAATACCTTAAGGGGACTGAGAATGTGCTCGCGGACATCCTCAGACGTATGTTCACAGAACATCCATCTAGTGAGTGTGCCCAAGAAATGGAGGAAGGAAATCTTAGTTGTGTCTTGTAGGCGGTATTCCTCATTTGTTTAGTGACGTTGCCGACCATCAGGATCAGGACCTCACTTGGGGACCGGTTAAGGAACGCCTGTCAGCGGGGGAACCTTTGGATGGATACGTCACCAGGAAAGGCATTTTGTGTAAATGAGTGGGACATGCGAAGGAGTTGAAGATCTGTCTACCAGCCACCCTGGTACGCCCAGTTTTCCATTACCTTCACAACTCGTTGATTGGCGGACATTTAGGATCCTCTAATACCTTGCAGAAAATTAAGGAGCATTTGACTTGGCCGTCTATGGACCGAGACGTTAGAGAGATGGTTTCTCGGTGTCGGTTGTGTCGTGTGGCCAAGCCTAAGAGCGCTCTTCAACAGGGCTTCTTGAGTTCTGAGCGCGAATCCTGCCCCATGGACAAACTCTATATCTGTTATGTCAGGCTCTTAGCTCACACCAAAAGAGCCCATCGGTACGTATAGGTTATTATTGACGCGTTTTCGAGGTTTACCTGGCTTCTACTACTGCGCATTTAACTAACGTATTTAGTGTTTTTGGACCCCCTAAGCAAATCGTTAGTGATAATGCACCGGCCTTTCTTTCGGCTCCCTTCAAGGCTTCCTGTTTTCAAAGCGGCGTAAAGCACGTGACTACCTCTCTGTATTACCCGCAAGGGCTCTTTCGTGGAGAGGGTCAGTCGTAATCTCAAACCTACACTGATTATCTTCCATCAGAAGACGCGCAGTAAGTAGGATTCTAGTCTCCCTTGGCGTAGTTTTGCCTTCAGTATCGCCAGCCACGAGGCTTTGAAGACTACTCCGGTTTCCTTGATCTTTGGTTATCCTGTTAATTCCCACCTTCCGAAATTATGGGATTTCAGGATCTAATCCCTGCGGATATTACCCCTCAAATCGTCAAAGAAAACTGGAATTTTGCCAGGCGCAATATAATCAGGGTCCACAACAAACATGCTGACCGTTACAACCGTAGTCGACGTAGGGGTAAACCAGGAAAACAGATGTATGTTCGTAATTTTCCCGGGAGGGAGGTGCGTGTTGGAAACCTTGATAAGTTCACTCCCCGTTTCCTGGGTCCCTCAACTATTATGCGTATTTTAGGCTCAGTTAATCTACTGGCTAAGGACAACCGCACTGGTAAGCAATACCGGGTCTATCTTAATCAGATTAATTTTGGTTAGACCACTTGTTGGGTTACCCCCAGCTTAGTGTTTGAGGGGGGAGGGGGGGGTTAGCTGTGTTGCGGCTCGTGTTGATGCCATTGGTATGTTGGCATCGTGCAATAGGGATAGTGGCATCTCGTTTTCTTCCTGTGTTTACTTGCGCCACTATGTTTGCTAGCATTGTCTGTCCGCAAGTGGCAGCAGCAGCAGTTGTCGGTATCTAGTACGGTGGTACTATCTTTGGAAGGACGTCAAGTGTTTTTCCGGGTTGAAGCATGTCGTGGGAGTTCAGTTGGGACGTAGCAGCACTGAGTTCCGGCAGTGCGAGGACATGCCGGGACCGCTGGTGGCATCCAGGCCTTGAGCCGCCAAATTGTTTTTTTGAGCTATTACTACTGGGGCCTTCAGCTGACAAATAATTGTAATTTCTGCTCAAAACGCCTTCAGCCGTGAGTGCCACTTGCTTAAGATTTTTTAAAATTAGACATTGTGTCTTAACAATCGAATTGAATAATTGTTCCCTATTGTCAACTTTATTTGCAATTTTTTCCAAATAAAGTGCGTGTGATTTTAAAAATAAAAACTGAGCAACCAATGGTAACTGATTGTAGCTCCGTCCACACCGAATCCTTCCTTTCCCTAGGTATTATGTCTCAACACGAAACATTTATTTTCTGCGAATCCTCATTGATTTTGTTCACAATTTTCATGTGGTACTACTTTCCTGTAGACTACAGCATCATCGGCAAACAGTCTAATGCCGCTGTCAGTACCATCAACCAGATCGTTTATGTAAATCGTAAAAAGCAGCGGACCTATTACGCTGCCCTGTGGCATATCTGATGTTAAGTTTGTTTCTATTGAAATCTCCCCGTTCAGTTTGACATACTGCGCTCTGCCTGTTAGAAAACTTTCTATCCAACCGCACATGTCATCGGATAGACCATAAGCTCGTACTTTTTGGAGCAAGCGACAGTGCAGAACTGAGTCGAACTCCTTTTCGAAAGTCGAGGAATATGGCATCAACCTGAGAGCCAGTATCGAGAGCCTGTTGTATGTCATGTACAAAGAGGGCCAACTGTATCTCGCGTGACCGCTGTTTCCTAAAACGTGCTGGTTTCTGCGGATGAGATTCTCAGAGTCTAGATAGGTCATTATGTCTGAACACAAAATATTTTCCATGATTCTACAACAAATAGATGTCAGTGAAATTGGCCAGTAATTATGTGCATCCAACTTTCTACCCTTTTTAGAGATTGCTATGACCTGGGCATTCTTCCAGTCCCGTGGAACTTTTCGCTGTTCCGGTGATCTCTGATAGATGATGGATAAGAATGGTGCTATATTTGTAGCATAGTCAACATAAAATCTTACGGTAATACCGTCTGGGCCAGATGTCTTTGTGGCGTCTAAGGATCTTAACTGATTTACATTCCCAGATACACTAAACATTGCCGGCCGAAGTGGCCGTGCGGTTCTAGGCGCTGCAGTCTGGAACCGCGAGACCGCTACGGTCGCAGGTTCGAATCCTGCCTCGGGCATGGATGTGTGTGAGGTCCTTAGGTTAGTTAGGTTTAACTAGTTCTAAGTTCTAGGGGACTAATGACCTCAGAAGTTGAGTCCCATAGTGCTCAGAGCCAGCCAGCCACTAAACATTATGTCAGCCAGCCATGCGTTTGTTCGATAATTGAAAGGGGGAATGGTGCTGTAGTCCTCTACCATAAACGAGTTTTTGAACGCTAGGTTTAGAATTTCGGCCTTCTGTTTATTATCATCCGTTAAATTACCCGTGCCGTCAGCTAGAGAAGGTACTGAATAATTTGTAGCGTTCATATATTTTACGTACGACCGAAATTTTTTACGGCTATTTTTAGAATCTGCAGATAAAATATTGCTTTTAAATTCGTTAAAAGAATCTTTCATTTCGCATAATTTCTGTTTGTCAGCGGGGCAGTGACTACGTTTAAAACGACTGTACAAAATTCTCTGCTTTCTCAGCAATTCCCTAATATGTCTGTTGAACAAAGGTGGATCATTTCCCTCCCTATATTTTTGCTAGGCACATATTTCTTTAACACGTGGTGGACTACACCTTTAAATTCTCACCAAAGATGCTCAATATCTTTGTGTCCCACGGTGAATACATGGAGCTGACCATGAAGATATTCTTTAATAACACTTTCATTTGCTTTCCCAAACAAGAAAACTCTACGCTCTTTCTTTGTTTTTTTTTTACAGCTTCCACTGACATAGAAGCCACAACGACATTATGGTCGCTAATACCTTCTTCTAGATTAACTTCCTCAAAAAGATCACCAACTTCACACGAGTCTTTTCTTCTGCTTCTTGTGATAAACGTGTAATTTTACCAGTCAATGGACGCCAGATAAAGCCTCCACCTATAACTAATGGATAATTTGAATATTTATTTCCTACTTACTCAAGACTTTCCCTGAAACGTTCTGCGACGTTTGTTGCAGCTGCTGGTGGTCTATAAAAACATCCTAATACAATGGTCACTACTTGTCTGATTGACAGCTTTATACAGACTAGTTCATAGTCCGACCCAGTATCGATCTCAACTGCGTTTAAATAGCTTTTAACTGCAATGAACACACCAACGCACATAGCATCAGTCCTATCCTTCCTAAACATTGTCCAATCCAAGTTCCAAATTTCACTGCTGTTTATGTCTGGTTTCAAC
This sequence comes from Schistocerca serialis cubense, assembly GCF_023864345.2. Lineage (NCBI taxonomy): Eukaryota > Metazoa > Arthropoda > Insecta > Orthoptera > Acrididae > Schistocerca > Schistocerca serialis. Next base: position 770,592,610 of record NC_064641.1, on the reverse strand, counting down.
CAGCTTTCGGTACCTAATACAATATTGGCATTACTACTGTTTATTTCGGAGAGTAACTCGGGGATCTTGCTACAGACACTTTGACAATTTACTAACATGAGATTTAGCATATTTAAATCCTTTGGAATGACCTGTTTAGGCGAACTAACAGTTTTTACAGTTGGCACACCCACATCAGTGTCATGAACTGGTAATTTTCGGGCCAACGGTTTGTTTCCCATGGAGAGGAACCTAATCTAAAACACCCTCATCTGCACGCCACAAATACTGTGCTACCCATGTAGCTGCTTCCTGTGTATAGTCCTACAACCTTCCACCCCATAGCGTAGGTCGAGGAATCTACAACCATTTTCGTCACAGAGTTGACATAGCCTCTGGTTTAGATTCTCCACTCGACTCCAAACCAGAGGACCCCGGTCTACCCTGGGTACGATGCAGCAGATCGTCAGCTTGGTTTCCACTCCTCGAGAGATGGAGGCCGCCTTCGCCAATTTGGCCAGCCGTCGAAAGGACCCAAGGATTTCCTCGGAACCCCGACGACTGGCATCGTTGGTGCCCCGACATGTGCAACAATATGCAGCTGGCTGCACCCCACACGCTCGATAGCCACTGGAAGAGCCTCTTCCACAACCCGGACAAGGCCCCCCAGTAAGCACACTGAGTGAACATTGGACTTGTTCCCCGTCCTAGCAGCTGTGTTCCTGAGGGTCTCCATGACCCATCTAATACTGGAGCTCCCAATAACTAACAAACCCCTATCCCCACGTGCCTGTCCACACCTTGCTGAAGGAGCGGCCACTATCCTGGCAGAAGGTGCATTCTGATCTGGCTCATGGCTCAGCCTCCCCCCCCCCCCCCTCCCTCCCTCCCCAGCATCAGATAGCACACTGAATCTATTAGCAAAGTGCATGGGATTTGGCAGGAGCCTGCGTCCCCCATGCAGCCTTGCCTTCGCCTTGAGGCTCGAGAGCTCGACACAGTCCGCCACCCACACTGAGGTGAGAGTGGGCCAGCCGGCTCAGTCTCACCTGAGATCAGCTCAGAGAGCTGTGACATCCACCCCCCCCCCCCCCCTGCACATTTAGTACAGCAGAGGCTGCCCCAGGCACCCCATCCCCACCCACCTCAAGGTGGCACTCTGGAGCCTGCTGACTGTCGTCAACAAAGCTTCAATCTGCGTTTGGACTGTGGCCAACTTCTCCTGCATCCGCACACAACAGACACAGACCCTATCCATCTAGCTAATACTTGCTATAAGAAACTTAAGGAAACCTGCTGCCACACAAGATTAACAGCTACACTCTAGTTGGCAGAAAGGACACTCAACAATGAAGAATAATAAAAATGTATGGTAGAAGATAGATCTGGTGCTTATTTTCCTGCTAGGAGCTATGCAGTGGATACTAAAGAAAAAAAACAGTGACCTACAGCAAAACTGCTAGGGGCTATATTATTAAAGAATTAAACAGTACGCTACGGTAAACTACACCTAATGATTATCCCTCGTATTTATAATGTAAACAAACGTTTACGTACACGCAAAAATGACCTAATAAAACTATAAAAACTGCCACCTTCAATGTATCGAGTTCAAGTGAGACTAATAAATGTAAATACTGAATATTGTACACTGACAGATGCAGGTACAAAACAAAACCTTTAGCTAACAATAAGAGTTCAGAATGTAAAGCACAAATACGAACTCTACTTTAAAGCAACCGGTGGGCTTACAGTACAAGCCCACAGCAAGCTAAGGAATTTACGAAGACGGCGAGGTGAGTTTTAGCTTTCTGCTAACTGAACCGTATGTAAGAAGGGCTCAGAAGTTGTATTATAACACAGATTTACTCAGATATTGTAGTGTAACACTAATTTACCACGTATTTTACGTTTGCGTAACTGTTAACGCTCGCAGGTTTCGCTAGTCAAACGTATACAAGTATGGTTAGGATTCACTGTCAGTATCACTTTTCCTAATAGCGATGGAGTTAGGCTATCTACACATTTCTAGCACTTCAGCCGTAGTGCGTAATTTACGATTATGACTGCCCATCTCTCCCTGTGTGGCTGGAAGCCACAACGCATTCTCACATTCGTATGATAAAGTTGGAGATTGAAAGCTCTCCCCACATTGTCTTTAATCAACCCTCCCTACAACACTGCCGTCGATTAATTTGTCACTGACCAGAAGAAGGAGACTACTATACCCGCTACATTCCACGTCTCGTGAAGGAACAGAGCGAGCCGAGTCCGTAACTTCTGTTCAGCAAGGACTGTTCTGCACAAATCTTGCTCACGGCACCCATCCAATTGCACGAGATCTCTCCAGATGCGCGCATGTCGAGAAGGTTGACACCGTTATCGGTATATAGTAGATATGAGTGTGTTGTGATGATGTAACAGACAGTTAAGAAGAAACATGTGGTTTATGCATAATGGAGCTCCAGATGGACGGAGTTTAAAGCATTTTATGTAAATCACTGTGCTATCAATTCTAAAGTATTTTCTTAATGTCTGTGGTCAGTACCAACAAGGTATTGGAAAGAGAGAAACGATCGTAGAACATAAACACATGCACTCCTAAAGCTACATGGTTCTGCATTTAAACGCACTATAATGTTTAAGCCATGTGGTTTCCATAATATCAGTCAAGCGAATGCAATGCTCATAATATTCTAATGCAGGACATGTTCGTCCAGCATCTGACATACATTCATCTGCAAGTTTTCTATCACACTTACTACAGTGACAAGCTTTAAGATGAAGAAACTACTTCCTTCTACACCAAAGAAAAACACAGTCTTTGTGATAAATGCACACTACAGCTTTCGGGAGGTGTATATTGTCCATTCTTCACATCCAGCCACAGTTCACGAATTATACTATGCTTGCATCAGTCCTATAAAATGATCGTCAGCAACAAAGAATGCCTATTATAAGGAAACAGCAAACGCATAGCAGCGGTGTTTCACATGTGAAATTACGCACCATGCTGTTCTAACTCGATAAACAAGACATCTCTCAAACAAATGTATACATAGAATTTGCAGGTATCTCACAAACATCTGCCACTAACTTAAAATCACCGTAGTTATGAAACTGAAGACTTGATTTAAGTCGCAGATGCAGTAGGGGAATGGAGAACGTTGCATAAATCTTCTTTCGTCTAGAGGAGGTTGCTGAAACAGTTTTTCCATCGATGGACATGTTTCATCACACATGTGTTGGAAGTCTTCTACTGACTGCTGTATAGAGAGGTTTGCTGTTAATGATCGCAAGTAGATAGTGCTCTAAGTCACGCACAGAATATGCAGTTGTATATGAGTCGAACACTGATACACCCCGAGAGGACAACAGAAAAATGCTTAAATGCGCGATAAATGACTTGTAGCAACATCTCCCTCTCTAGTATGCATCATCAGTCTACCATTAAATCACACTCAGTCATTCCATTTATTGTTTGTTATCTTCTCTTACGGTACTGCCACCTCGTTTTCTTATTCCCTTTACTGGCGTCACTAACTTACTTGCCCGTGAGTGACAGCAGCAGCGCTTCTCGATAAGTGCACTGTTGTACCATCTCTCGAGAAACCGATAATATTTCTGGCTCGTCCTGTGTCCAAAAGTCAGTTGGAGACGGACCAGCAGTGCAGTCGGGCACGGAGCAGCAGTCGGGGACGAAGGAGCATCAAGCACGGAGCACCAGTGAGGTGCGGACAGCCAGTGCTTGCCGACCGCTGGGGACACACATGTACTGTCCAACGGAAGGAGACTGGAGCGGCAACGACCGTTGGTTGGTCGTTCGGTCGGTCATCCCATCGCCGACGTGTATTTGATCTTTTGACCGTTTCCTGGTGTTGGGCAGTCGGTCGGTTGGGGAAGAGCAGCGAGGATGTCTGCGTGGCACGTTGTCAGGCCGGAGGCGCTGGCGGCGTGCATGGGCAGTTGGCGTTGTGAGGCGCTTCTTGCTAGGTTTACGAAGTTCGTCGCCCACCGACCTGGACACTATAGTTGACTGCTCACTTAACCTACTAGCAAGCTTCAACTGCTATCACATCTCTTCGTTTGATCCTGGCTGTCACTTTCTGGGAGATTCCCGTGAGCAACAATGTGTGTGCATTGAAGTCGGCTAGAATTGCAGCCGTCTTCCTGTGCGGTGTTTAACTTAACTCATTCCTTCATTAATGAAGTGTACCAGCGGTATCTTCTGCCTTGAGGCCGTTGACGTTCCGGTGACCTGCCCTGGTCGTTGGTGTAGTTTTTGGCAGTGTATTTTCCTCGTTGTGTTGATGCTGTCCAGCACGGCGTGTACTTTGAGAGCTGAGGTGTTGTTGGTAGTTTTGGGCATTTATTCTGACTTGGTTGGATTAGGCACCAGTATCCAGAACATTGTGCTATTCACATCTTGTTGTCGTTTTGCTGGTCGGGTGGAGAAGAAGTGATCTTGTTGGTTGGTTTGTTAGCTGCCTTTCGGTTGGGTTGCCTTCCGATTAAGAGATTGTCGGTCTGCCTGCCTGTCTCACCTAAACGTGCGTTAGTGTTACCTTCCCAGGCCGACCCTTGGAACCTTCTGAGCGCTGCTCCTTGTGTTTTACATAGTGATTTCCTTTTTAGTCTTAAGTACTCGGTGTAGCCTTCAGCCGAGTTTTAATCTCCCTTAAATTAAAAATTAAAAATCTTTGTCTTGTTCTTAAGTTATTAGAGTGTTATTTTTTAGTATGAGGCCTTCAGGCGTGTTTTACACGAAATATTTTAAGATAAGGCCTTCAGCCTTTTCAAATTGAAAGCTCTTCTTCCTAGGCCTTAAGCCGTTAAATTGTTTTGTCGATATACGGCCTTCAGCCGAGTTTTCACCCTATTAAGATTAAACATTGAAAATCTTTGGCTCGGCCCTAAGCTGTTCTTGATTAATGTGTGGCCTTGAGCCGAGTTCTATGGAAAAAGTTTAAGCTAAGGCTTTCAGCCTATTTATATTGAAGCTAAAAAAAAATTTTTTTGAAGAAATGAAACCTCCAGAAGAACTCCTGCACTTCAATTCCTTGCTTAGATCTTGTGCCTTGCATTTTCGATGTGGCCTTCAGCTGATCTAAATTAAATCAAAGGAGGTCTTTCGTTAAAACCTTGAGAGTTTTTGATTCTTGCTTGTGTGATTGTATTTTTTAACATATAAAGTTGAGTCTAACTGATAGTAACTTATTTTGACCCCTTTCCACAAATATAACCGCTCTGTCCTGCTAGCCTCAGGGATTTCACACACCTCGTTACTGCCCTATTTCAACCGATCGCTTCATCCAATTTCTGTCATCCTTTAATACAGATGCAAGTCAGTTTAGAGGCAGATGGTTCTGTTTTCCAGGAAAGCAACAAAGACGGCAGTCAATCTGCATGTACCACTATTACCTCAACAGATATACAGTAGAATGTTGTTAAAAAAATGCAGCAACTGTTCTGTAAGGTATTTTTTTTAGCTGAAACCACATGTTTGTGATTGGTAGAGAGTACATAGGAGCACATTGTAAATACTGTTTGTTAGGGTTTAAAACACCTAAACACTTCTGCACACCAAGCGAGGTGGCGCAGTGGTTAGCACACTGGACTCGCATTCGGAAGGACGACGGTTCAATCCCGCGTCCGGCTATCCTGATTAAGGTTTTCCGTGATTTCCCTAAATCGCTCCATGAAAATGCTGGGATGGTTCCTTTGAAAGGGCATGGCCGAATTCCCTCCCCGTCCTTCCCTAATCCGATGAGACCGATGGCCTCGCTGTCTGGTCTCCTCCCCCAAAAACAACACACACAACACTTCTGCACAGGATCAAACACGTGACCTATTCTGTAATTGCATATTGCACTCCCCCAGATGGGATGGTAACACAACTCTCCTTAGCTGAGGACACGATGAAAATCTAGAAGGTGATTGCCAATAACTTTGGAATCACACTTGGGCTTGTGAACCGATAAATTTATCACTCTATATTTGGTTGTCATCCACGTTAGACATACTATTACAGCCGTCTTATCGCTGTCGACGAAAAATGATCCCGATGCTTCCATGTCAACTTCTTGTTGTTTTCCTCTTTCCGCCACATACTCGTCCCCTTCAAGTACTCCCTCATTGCTTCTCAATTTCCCTGCATTTCGGCATATTTTCCCTCGATTTATACGTATTTTCCGTCAAGTGTCGTAATTTTATCGATTTTATGTCACTTCTGCCCATGCGCCCATATCGACACTTCTTGCCATGCATTCTAAAATTAAATGTAAATGAAGTACGTCTGTCAATACATAGCGCAAAAGCACTATTTTTCTGGTCTGACGGTATAGCATACCACTGTACTCGAAGGCATCCAGTCACTTCGAACTACATATACTACAATGGCAGTGCGTTTGCTCTGTGCTCCGTATGTCTGCATATGTGCGTGTACCATGAGAAACAGCCTACTGTACCACTTTCGGTATTCATGAGCTGTTTGAATAGCCCATCTCCCACTCTATCAAACTGATTGACTAATTAATAAAATCGATATCCTACAGTTTACCTTGGTTGATAGTGGAAATATTGTTTGATTGGCAGGAAATCGACTGCAGTGTGTGGAATAGTGATTAAACAGTTTATGGGATACAAGGCAGTGTGTGGAACTGCAGCACTCTTCTTATCCCGAGACACATAATACGGCGATGATACTTTCGTTGTGTGGAGCCATGGTGAAGAACAGTTCGGTGACTTCTTACGACACCTGAACAGCCTCCGTGCCAACATAAACTTTACCATGGAAGTAGAAAAGGACAAAAAACTGTCATTTCTAGATGTGCTGATCACAAGGGATGGCGAAAACCTGGGACACAGCGTGTATAGAAAACCGACACACACGGACCGTTCGTTACCTGCACAAACTATCAAACCACCAACCGAGCCAGAAAAGAGGCATGATTAATACGCTCGTAACGCGAGGATGAATATATGAGCCGCAGCACCTCAGACGCGAAATGCAACACCTGGAAACTGTTCTGAGGAGCAATGGGTACTCCACAAATTATATTAGAAGTGTAACAGAGGCAACCACTTGGCAAAGTAAGAAATCAGAAAAAGAAATGTCGGGTACGGCCTTTCTGCCATACATTCCCATAGTGACGAACGGAATCGGCCATATATTGCGCAAACACGGCGTAAAGACGAATTTCAAACCGGCACGGATGATCAAAGAGTGTCTTAGATCGGCAAAGGAGAAAAAGGGGCTCACTTGCAATGTCAGCAATATACCGCATACCGTGCACATGTGGAAAAGTTTATGTCGGAATGACTGGACGATCAATCAACACCAGGATCAAAGAACATAAGCGACATTGCAGGTTGGGGTAGGTGGAGAAATTGGCCGTGGCAGAGCACGCACTGAGTGAGACGGACCACGTAATAAAATTCGCCGTCACGGACGTTCTGGCTGTAGAGCAGTACTATCACACCCGCTTGTTCAGAGAAGCTGTAAAAATACAAAAACACGCGAACAGCTTCAACAAGAAAAGAGGAAAGCCTTAAGGTAAACAGATCCTCGCTTCCCGTACTGCAGTGAACGACCGTCGCAAGCAGCAAGAGGAGAACCGCACCGGAAATGACCGCGGAGAAGCCCTCGGACGTTGGCGCGCCAGGTACATATAGTCCGCGGCCGCCAGCTCGGCTATCTCACGAATAGGACTTTCTCCGTCAAAGTAGAAACTGCTACCTCCACCAGAAGGCGTATTCATGCTGGGGTGCCACAGGGATCGGTCCTGGGGCCCGTATTGTACAGTTTATACACCGCGGACACTCCAACGGCCCCCCTGGTGCACACCGCACAGTACGCTGACGATACAGCCTTCTACACGAGAAACGCGAACAAGGACCTGGTCATCCGTAGGCTACAAAAGGTTTTAGATGACACAGAAACTTGGGCCCGTCGCTGGCGCGTCACCATCAACTCTGAGAAGACGCAGGCAATGCTGATTACCCGCAGGCTCGGAAGGCGCGATCCTCCTCAACGTCCGCCCCTCCACCTCCACCTAAATGGAACCCAACTCCCCTGGCGCAGAACCGCCAAGTACCTTGGCGTAACCTTGGACTCACGTCTTACGTAGAAACCCCACATAGACGAGGTCCACAGGAAGGCCTGCGCCAGAATGTCCATCCTATATCCCATCCTGAACACAACCAGCTCCCTACCCTGCCCAATAGCAGTAAATGTGTACCAGGCCCTGATCCGGCCAGTAATGGAGTATGCGTGCCCTGTCTGGGGATACGCGGCAAAGCAGCACCTGGACAAACTCCAGAGGCTGCAGAACCGCGCCCTCAGAAGGGCACTGCACTTACCTCTTGGATTCCCTACAGACGACTTGCACGCCGCAGCCGAAATCCCACTCCTGAGAGAGCGTTTCCAGGATCTGGCAAGGGCCTTCTATGAGGGTTCTTCCAGATCCGGAAACGCGCTCATCCACTCCCTAGGTCGGTATGACATGTCCCGCGATAAGCACAAGCGCCCTATGACGATCTTCGACGACTAAGTCGAAGAGAAAATCCCAACACCCAATCCATCATCCTGTTCCTTCCCATATAACACCAAACTTCTCGCCTACCTCAGGCAAGTACCAGACACACTCACAACAATCATCACAAAGCACAGACACCAAAAAACTATAGAAAGATCACACACACACGTTCACAGGGGAGTAAAAGCCGAAAGGCTACAGACTCCCCCTCACACTTCCCCAAAGAGGGGAAAGCAACAGATGAGAGCAGCAGCTCGGCTCCAGTTCACCACTGGCAGTGGAAGGTGAAGCTTTGACAATGCCAGCCACTCGTGCTGGCGAAACGTCAGTAAACTCACCAGATGAACGTCGGCCGAAGAACCCGAGACAGAAGCCAATAGGCAGTTTGTCATATTTACACTGTTACATTTCGTGTTAAATATATGTCACGCGGGAAATACCCCGGCCTTCTTCCTCCCTGGCCCAGTTTCTTTCTTTGTGGCACGTCGAGTCGTCAGCAGGTGAGAGGCCATGCTGCCTCCGTCCCTGAGCCATCTGCGACGTACTCGTCGTCATGATTCTGGTCTGCCACGTCTGAGCATCACGTGGGAAGATCGCCGCCCTGTGCACCAAGCACTTCGTAAACGTATCACATCTGGACTTGTCATCCGAGAACAAGCAATACACTCAGTGCAACATTCAATATCCTGTGTCATCCTGCGCTACTGGTCAGAGAGGATGTACATGGGATTAGTTCGGACGTCAACTCCATGCCATTGGCAGTACCAAGGATATCAAGGACCAGTTTCAACAGTTGTGGGGCAGCTAACCTCAATATTATGCATCCAGACTAGGTAGTTACCGTCCCATGCATATGCTGCCGTTAACCCCACAACACAGACGCTGGTTCGTGTCCTGACTGGAAGCATTGACTGCTGATGAATGTAGTCATTCTGTGTTCAGCAATGATGGTTCAAATGGCTCTGAGCACTATGGAACTTAACATCTGAGGTCATCAGTCCCCTAGATTTAGAACTACTTATACCAAACTAACCTAAGGACATCACACACATTCATTCCCGAGGCAGGATTCGAATCTGCGACGGTAGCGGTCGCGCGGTTGCAGATTGAAGCGCCTAGAACCGCTCGTCCACACCGGCCGGCGTTCAGTAATGAACTGCAGTGCTAGATTACCCTGGCGAGTATAGCGGCCACCAGGTGAGAGGTCCCATTCTGACTGTGTTTTTGAGAGGAACGACGGTGTTACTCCCTGCTATCGTGGTGTGGAGAGCCATCGAGTATGACTTCAGGTCACAGGTGATAGTGATTCAGGGAACTCTAACCGCACAGCTGTGCGCCATGAATATCCTGCGTCCTCAAGTTTTACGTCTCATGCGACAATATCGTGGTGCCATTTTTCAACAGAACAATGCTCGTCCACCCGTGCCACGTGTCTCTATGAGCTGTCTGCTTGATGTTGAGGTAGTGCTGTGGCAAGAATAATCCCCAGGCCTGTTCCCGACAGGACATGCGTAGGACTAGTTCGGATGTCAACTCCATGCCAGTGGCAGTACCCAGGATATCAAAGACCAGTTTCAACAGTTGTGGGGCAGCTAGCCTCAGCATTATGCAGCTTTATGACACTGTTCCCACCCAAATAAGTGGATACATCCAGGCCAGAGCGGTTGCAACGTCATACTTATGAATCGGCTTATGTTGCACCATTCTTATCCATCATCAATCAGAGATCATTGGAACAGCGGAAAGTTCCGCGGGACTGGAAGAAGGCCCAGGTCATAGCAATCTATAAAAAGGGTAGAAAATCGGATGCACATAATTACCACTGGCCAATTTCACTCACATCGATTTGTTGTATAATAATGGAACATATTTTGTGTTCAGACATAATGATCTTTCTAGACTCTGAGAAGCTCATCTGCAGAAACCAGCACGGTTTTAGGGAACAGCGGTAATGCGAGACACAGCTGGTCCTCTTTGTGCATTGTACACAACAGGCTCTAGATACCGGCTCCCATGTCGATGCCATATTTCTATACTTTCGAAAGGCATTCGACTCAGTTCCGCACTGTCACTTGCTCCAGAAAGTGCTCGCTTACGGTCTTTCCGGTGACATATGTGGTTGGATAGAAAGTTTTCTAACAGACAGAGAGCAGTATGTCGTCCTGAACAGGGTCACTTCAACAGAAGTGCCCCAGGGCAGCGTAATAGGTCCGCTGTTTTTTACGATTTGCATAAACGATCTGGTTGATAGTATTGACAGCGGCATTAGACTGTTTACCGATGATGCTGTAGTCTACAGGAAAGTAGTATCACACGAAAGTTGTGAACAAATCAATGAAGATTTACAGAAAATAAATGCGTGGTGTAATGACTGTCAGTTATCTCTCGATATTAGTAAGTGTAACCTACTGCGTATAACAAAGCGAAAATCCTCATTAATGTACGAGTACAAAATAAATACCCAGTCTTTCGCAGTGGTAACATCCGTCAAGTATCTGTGTGTGACTATCCGAAATGATCTCAAATGGAATGGTCAGATTACACAAGTAACGGGTAAGGCGAATTCTAGATTGTGGTTTATTGCTAGAATCCTCAAGCGATGCAATCCTTCAACAAAGGAAATTGCTTACAATACTTTAGTTCATCTATTCTCATAGTATTGTTCATCTGTATGGGACCCTTACCAGTAGAGTCGATTTAAGAGATTGAGAAGGCCCAAAGAAGAGCGGCAAGATTCGTGACTGGTACATTTAGCCATCGCGAGAGCATTACAATCTCATACAAAGTTTGATAGACGATGCACTAAACGGAAGGGGCTGCTCACTAAATTCCAAAATCCGATCTTCGCCGAGGATATATAGCATATATTGTTACCACCAACTTTCAAATCGCGCAATAATCACCATTCAAAGATAAGGTAAATTAGAGCTTGTACTGAGGCGTTCAGACAGTCTTTTTTTTCTCGCGCGCGATCCGGGAGTGGAACAGAGGAGGGGGGGGGAGGGGGGGGGGGTAAGACGTTGGCGCGAATTGTGCCCTCCATCACACACCGCTTGGTGGCTAGCGGATTATATATAAAAAAGTGCTTTGTAACTTTGCCTCGATGTTGTAATCACTGACACAACAAACATCGTTTACTCCCTCAACCTGTGATATCTGATTTTGTTTCCTCCCCCGCCCCCCCCCCCCCCCCCCCCCCCGCCCATCCCCGCCCCCATTTGCATGCTTCACTTTTTTCGTCAGGCGGTGTAAGCTGCTTTTGCTTTAACGACTTTAGCCTCACCTGGTATTTAACACAAATAAACGATTTCTGTGACGTCCCTTATGCATATATAGGAATGGATGAACTTCAAGCTACGCAGTAAATTTTCTATATCGTCTTGTCTCCCCGATATCCTTGACGGCTATGTAATCATGCAAAACACTGAATAGAAATACAACTCCATTTAACATGTTCTGAGTGCTACAGGTTGACCTCGGTTTCTCATATAATATCAGAATGATATCAGAATAACCTAGCATAAGATAAATTAGGCTTTGTGTACCAATTCATTAATGAATCATTAAGTCACTTGGTCTGTTAGCTTCATTACCGTGTAGTGTATGGCATTAACCAAAACTCTGGTATTTAACAGTATTGAAATTCGACAACATGGTAGTGATTCATAAACAACCATCGAATCTTTCCAACGGCAGTTGCCAGGTTCCCTTCATTGAAGGTGGACGAACAATTTGATGGAAACAATAGTTCAATATTCCACATCTTTCTTGCAATTCAAGAAATTAACCGCAATTGGCTTCCAGATGCTCAACGAGAATTTCACGGGACTCTTATGCTTAGTATGCAAACATCCATGAAACATAAGACAGCACGTAGGTACGATATTAAATTACAGTATTACACACACAGAAGAAAACGTTTCCCCATCTACATCTACCATAACATTCCGGAAGCCACCTAACAGTATGTGGTGTTCTTTGTTAATCACTAGCATTTATTCCTTTTTCTGTTCTAGCAGGAAACTCGATTCTCTCTAGTTTCACCACCTTTGCATTTTCACGAGATGTACGTAGGAGGAAGCAATATATTGGTTGACCTTACTAAGACTGCTCGCTCTCGGGATTTTAACAGTAAACCACACCGGGATGCATAACGCCTCTTTTTCAACTTCTGTCAATCTATAATGCTCTCGTGGTTACTAAATGAACCCGTGACGAAACATGTTGCTCTTCTTTGTATCTTTTCCATTTTCTATTTCAGTACATTTTAGAGGTACCAAACTGAAGAGCAGTATTCGAGTAGCGGCGGACGTGACTGTGACGTCTGCCTTGCACACTATTGCTTTTATGTGATCAATCCGCTTTAAGTCATTCATATGGATACTCGCAGATACGTAGTGACTTCAGAAAGTAAATTACGCATGTCAACCTATGTTTAGACCATTGTGCAACAAGAGAGGCGCATTGTCAGAAGCGAATCACAAGGTATAAGTGTCCTGCAGGCACAGTTATGGCGCGGCAACTGGAAACTTACTCCGAAGTTGAAGTACGCAGAATAGTATGATATTAGTGGACAATACGTCTAAGTAGGACGCAGATTCACCGCAAAATTCTGGCGGTAAGGACTAAATACAATATCACGTCCCGGGTTGGTGAAATAGAACTAATAATTTGACCAAGGCCGCACACACGTAGCTGATGCTGTAATTCTTGAAGTTTTCTCGGCATACCGAATATTCTGTGAGGTTTCAGGATGGCAGCTGGAACATGTTGACTTCTTGCCACAATATTTCGGCTGACAACCGTCCAGCCATCTTCACGTGTCCGCCACTGGAGAGTGCTAGTTTTTCTTCCTTTATTGTGATTTCATTTCCCTACCCCATATGGGGAGGGGAGGGCTGTCAGTGGCACAATCTGCCACTCTTCAGCGGAGTGACAAGACAACTAAGACAAGAATAAAATGTTACAGATAAGGCGATGAAAAAAGGGGACATAAAACAGAGTAAGGGGAGATAATGGAGGTAAAAATAAACTGACATGGAGACATTCATGGATGGATAATTAAAAAAGTCGACATAAAGTTTAAAAAAAGCACAGTTGGGGAGTCTCAAAACACAAAGAAGACACTGAAGGCACACCCACGGGTTAAAAGTCGGCCACAGTATTAAAAACACTCTAGAACAGCACACTTTAAACCCACTTGGAGCACACACAATGAAGAATAAAACTGCCAGGTGGGACCTGCTGAGGAAGAGGCTGGAGAGGATGGAAAAGGAGGGGAGAGCAAGGTGCAGCAGGGGAGGGGGCAAGATGAAAAGAGGAGGGGCATCAGTGGGGACACCAAGAGGTAGGAGATGGTGGGGCAGGAGATGAAGAGGGAAGACAAGGCAGGAGGAAGTGCAGAGACACTGAAGGAGAGCACAGGAGAGGGAGGGGGAGTAGGAGGGGAAAGCCAAAGGGAGGGAGAGGAGAGGGAGTTCTAAGGAGAAGGCAGGAGGAAGATGGGATTAGAGTTGGTAGGAAGGGTAGATGTCAGGGCGAAGCTCATCATCCGGGAGGGGTAGATGGTGGAAGGCGCATTGGGAAAGGAGGTGGAGGGTGTGGAGATGGAGAGAGGGTGGGACACACCAGTACAGGTGCGGCAGCAGGCTGGGGGTGGAGAGGAAGGGAGACTCCAGGGGGTGAGGGGGAGCAATGCGGCAGACAATATATAGTGTGCGGATGTGTTCAAGGAAAAGGAGAAGGTGGGGGAAGGGGATGAAGCCGTAGAGGATGCGCATGGGGGACGGAAGGCGGATCCAGAAGGCAAGGCAGAGCACATTGTGTTCAAGGATTTGGAGGGATTTATAGAACCTGGGTGGAAATCCAAGCCACACAGGCGTAACAGGATCAAGGATTTGTAGGTGTGAAGGATGGTGGAAGGATGCAAACCCCATGTCCGGCCACACAGGAGTTTCAGGAGGCGGAGTCCATTGTGAGCTTTGTGTTGGATGGTAAGGAGATGGGGAGTCCAGGTGAGGTGGTGGTCGAGGGTGAGGCCAAGGTATTTGAGGGTAGGAGTGAGGTGGATAGGACGGCCATAAATGGTGAGGTAGAAATCATGAAGACGGAAGCAGCAGGTGGTGCGGCCTATAATGATCGCCTGGGTCTTGGAGGGATTGATACAGAGGAACCACTGGTTGCACCAAGTAGTGAATTGGTCAAGGTGGGTTTGGAGGGTGCGTTTTGACTGTTGAAGGATAGGATAAAGGGCTAGGAAGGCGGTGTCATCAACAAACTGGAGGAGATGAACAGGCGGGGGAGGTTTGGTCATATAAGCAGTGTACAGCAGATAGAGGAGAGGGGAAAGGAAAGAGCCTTGGGGCATGCCGGCAGAGGGATAGAAAGTACGGGGGTTGGAATTGTGAATAGTCACATAGGAGGGACGATGGGTGAGGAAAGAAGCAACGAGACGGACGAAGTTGATAGGGAGAGCATAGATCTGGAGTTTGAAGAGGAGCTCGAGATGCCAGACATGGTCGTAGGCGTTCTGGAGGTCAAGGGAAACGAAGATAGTGGAGCGATGGGAGTTCAGTTGGAGGGAAAGAAGATTGGTAAGGTTAAGGAGATGGCCGGCGGCGGAGAAGGAGGGCCGGAAGCCACATTGGGTAAGGGGAAGGAGGTGGTTCTGGTTAAGGGGAGAGTGCTAGTTCACGGTGTCGGCTTTATACCAAAAATTACAGCGGAAACGCATGCGCATTGGCGACCGTCACGGGAGCGTCCTCTACTGAAATGTAGCAGTCTGCAGTGGCGAACACTCATCTGAAGATGGCTGGACGGTTTCCAGCTGAAATATTGTGGCAAGAAGTCATCAGGCTGCAATCCCGAGACCTCATAGAATAGTGGATGACGCTGATCCGCAAGTGCAGATCTTGCAGAGTGTCATTTGCATCACTTCAGGCAGCTGAAAAAACATCTTGAGGGGGGGGGGGGAGGGGGAAATTTTACAACAATGATGACGTTCACATAACGGCCCTCGAATGCCTCTGTAACCGAGGAGTGGATTTCTGCCTGAGGAACTAAACAATTCGTAAAATGTTCCGACCATTCTTTACAGGGACTTGGTGTCTGCGTTGAAAATAGTGTCATGTAACTGTGCCACTTTGAAGTGTATTCTAGCATTCAATAAAAGTTACTTGGCCTGCCATAATAACGAGTAACTTCCTTTTTGAAGCCTCCTCGTTCTTAACGATGTGACTGTTTCCACTGATTATTTGACAATCGTTTAATCAAACAATAACGTGCTTCTGCGCCAATTTATGCAAAATACGTTAAATTTGTTTACGCTGGGGGCCAACTGCCAGTTGATCATCTCTAACCCCCCCCCCCCCCCCCCCCCCACTTCCCTTCATTTCGCCACAGTTTTCTAGCGTTGCAGCTTCCCTTTATACATCTGTATCATCCGTGGACTGCCTCATGAATCTTATGAAGCTTCTCATATTATCGACCCGTTCATTCGCGTATATTGTGAACAGTAATGGTCCCATATCACTTCCTTGGAGTACATCCAAAGTTATTTTCAGGTCTGAAGATATCTCTCCTTTAAGAATGACATGCTGTCTTCTATTTACTGGGGATAATTGCTTCCAATACTAAAGCTGGTCTGATATTCCTACAAACTCACAAATGTTTCATGGGGCGCCAGCACAGAACTGGTCAAACGCCTTCCAGAAGTCAAGAAATACGACGTAAAGATGGAACTACCACATATTCTGTCTGAGATTTACTGGATTCTGACGGGCATCACTACTCGAAACGTTTTTATTAGAAGTTGGAATATTAGGATTTACAGAAAATATTTTTGTGTTTATTACTTTGAAATACGAAGATTTACCTGGATGCGAGCACTTTCTTGACGACGGCCGTCTTGCCAGCAGCCACTGCACGCTCGAGTTTCACCACCGCCACCTGGTCCTCTGCAACAGCGAGTGATCACGTTATGGACAAATACGCTAAAGCGTCAAAGAAAGAGGTACAGACATGCGTATTCAAAAAATGCTCAAATGTGTGTGAATTTCTAAGGGACCAAACTGCTTAGATCATCGGTCCCTAGACTTACACACTACTTAAACTATCTTATGCTAAGAACAACACATACACGCATGCCCGAGGGAGGAATCGAACCTCCGGCGGGAGGGGCCCCGCAATCCGTCTGACTTTTACTGTCTTTGATGCAGAACTGTTTGCGATCTTGCGGGCACTGGAGCACATGAGACACTCTTCCTCTCCTAAATTTCTTGTCTGTTCCGATTCACTCAGCGCCCTTCACTCATTGCAACGTTTGTATCCGGCAGACAAAATTGTCCAGACCATCCAGGATGCCCTCCTCCGACTACAGCGACTGGGGAAGGTTGTAGCTTTCTGCTGGGTTCCTGGGCATGTTGGCATTGCTGGGAATGAAAGGGCAGATCTCGCAGCCAAGGAGGCGTGTCTTGCCCCACAAATATCCCAGTGTGCTATCCCCTTGCACGCACTCACCTCACTGTTGAGCTCACGGGTCATGCGTCGGTGGGAGGATGAGTGGCTGGAAGTGACTGACAATAAGTTCCATATAGTCAAGCCCACAACGCGTGTGTGGTGTACTTCCTTTCAGCCCCATCGACGGGACGAGGTTCTCCTCACTCAGCTTCGAATAGGCCACAGCCCTATGACGCACGGCTTCCTGCTCCGGCGAGAGGACCCTCCAATGTGTGGTGCTTGCGGCGTCCAGGTCACTGTGCGCCACGTTTTATTGGATTGCGTTTTATTTTCTGACCAGCGGGTCGCGGCTGACTTGCCAGCGGACCTGTCATCTCTTTTAGGCAACACTCGGACGAATGTGGCTAAAGTTTTAAAGTTCTGTGCCCTGTCAAATGTTTTTACAAAGATTTTAGGGAGAGGATTTTAATTTGCTCACTGTGTGACAAGCTCGCCCATATTTTATGTAAGTGGCCAGCCAATAACAATTTCCTGTGACATTCTTGTTGCTATGTTTCCCCTTTCCTTAGGTTTTACTTTCTTATGTAGCATTTTCCTTCTTTTCCTGCTTTCTTTGAGTGTGTGCTTTAGTTTTCTTAGGTCTGTCCGCATTCGTTCCTTTTAATGTGTGTCAGGGCGCTGATGACCTCGATGTTGAGCGCCCATAAGCTCCAACACACCACCACCACCACCACCACCGCAATCCGTGACAGGACGCCTCAAATCGCGCGGCCACTCCGCGCGGCACGCGTATTCAAATGCAGAGATATGTTAACTGGCAGAGTACAGCGCTGCGGTCGGCAACGCCTGTATAATACAACAAGTGTCTGGCGCAGTTTCTAGACTGGGTACTGCTGCTACAATGGCTGGGTTTGAAGCTTTAAGAGAATTTGAACGTGGTGTTTTAGTCGGCGCACGAGCGATGGGACACAGCATCTCCGAGGTAGAGCTGAAGTGGGGATCTTCCCGTGCGACCATTCACGAGTGTATTGTGAATATAAGAAATCCGACAAAACATCAAATCTCCGGCCAGAAAAAGACCTTGCAAGAACGGGACCAACGACGACTGAAGAGAATCATTCAACGTGACGTAAGTGTAACCCTACCGCAAACTGCTCCAGATTTCAGTGCTGGGCCATCAACAAGTGTCACCGGAGCCGAATGCCCACTCTTGTACGCTTGATCACTGCGCGACACAAAGTTTTACGCCTCGCATGGGCCCGTCAAAACGACATTGGACTGTTGATGACTGGAAACTTGTTGCCTGGTCAGACGTTTCTTGTTTCAAATTGTATCGTACGGATGGACGTGTACGGGTAGGAGAAAATCTCACGAATCCATGGACACTGCATGTCGGCAGGGGACTGTTCAAGCTGGTGGCGGCTCTGTAATGGTGTGGGGCGTGTGCAGTTGGAGTGATGTGAAACCCCTAATACGTCTCGATAATACTCGGACAGGTGACATGTATGTAAGCATCCTGTCTGATCACGTGCATCCATTCATGCCCATTGTGCATTCCGACAGACTTGCGCAATCCCAGCAGGCAATGTGATGCCTTACGCAATGTCAGCAGGCAATGTGATACCTTACATGCCCATAATTGCTACAGAGTGGCTCCAGGACCACACTCCTGAGTTTAAACACTTCCGCTGGCCACCAAATTCCCCGACATGAACATTATTGAGCATATCTGTGATGCCTTGCAATGTTCTGTTCAGAAGAGATCTCCACCCCGTCGTACTCTTATGGATTTATGGACAGTCCTGCAGGATTCACGGTGTCAGTTCCCTCCAGCACTATTTCAGACATTAGTCGAGTCCAAGCCATGTCGTGTTGCGGAATTCTGTGTGTTTGAGGGAGCCCTACATGATATTAGGCAGGTGTACCAGTTTCTTTGGCTCTTCAGTGTATATCCTTCTGGCAGCTCACAGCTGTGTGTATGATGGGCTGCCAATAGTAGTACATGTTGTGCTGAAAAGTTTCTTTGCTACAGCACGTTACAAGCTGCTACCGGAAGAGAATACCAGAAGTTCAAAGAGATGAAAAGGTACGAGTTGTAACGTGTATTGCGGTCTGCTGAGAATGCATGTAAAAAGGAATGCTTCGTTGAGGCGAGCAGGCGTTGAAAGCGTGAAGGTCTGTAACGTGGGATGCTACGCCAAGTGATGCCGAAGTTAACGGGGAGATGGATAGGAAAAGCATTTGATGCAAGGCCGTAGAAACCATTAACAGACCGCGCGACCGCTATGGTCGCAGGTTCGAATCCTGGCTCGGGCATGGGTGTGTGTGATGTCCTTAGGTTAGTTAGTTTTAAGTAGTTCTAAGTTCTAGGGGACTGATGACCTTAGAAGTTAAGTCCCATAGTGCTCAGAGCCATTTGAACCATTTGAACCATTAGCAGATTGTAGGAAGGAGCATAAGAAAGCGAATTAAGGATATGTTAGGTGATGATCAGTTTGACTTTCGGAAAAGTAAGGACACCACAGAGGTATATCTGATGTTGCTATTGATAACGGAATAAAAAAAACATACATAGGATTTGTCGACCTGAAAAAGCGATAGACAGTTAAAAATGGCGCAAGGCGTTCGAAAATCTGAGAAAATTTTGAGTAAGCTATAAAGAAAGAAGGTAATATACAAAATGAACAAAACCAAGTTGGATAATATGAATGGAAGCGTAAAACCGTAGCGCCTCGGATTAAAAAAGATGGAAGACAAAAAAATGGCTCTGAGCACTATGGGAGTTAACTGCTGAGGTCATCAGTCCCCTAGAACTTAGAACTACTTAAACCTAACTAACCTAAGGACATCACACACATCCATGCCCGAGGCAGGATTCGAACCTGCGACCGTAGCTGTCGCGCGGTTCCAGACTGTAGCGCCTAGAACCGCTCGGCCAGTTTGAAGACAGGGGTGCAGTCTACCGTCCCTGCTATTCAGTCTACACATCGAGGAAGCACGGCGGAAATAAGAGAAAGGTTCAAGAGGAGGATTAAAATTTAGGGTGAAAGGATAACAGTGGTAGGATTCGCTGAAGACAGCAATCCCCAGTGAACGAGGAGAAGAAATAGAGGAAATACTGAATGGAATGAACAGTTCACAGAGAAAGTGAAGAAGAAATGCAGGAAGTGTTGAATGAAATGAACATTCTCGTGTGTAAAGAACATCCTCTGAAGGTAAAATGGAGGAAGACAGCAGTATCGAAGAGTAGAAGAAGTGAAGTAACTATAAATTTCACATCAAAATTGGGGACCACGTTGAAGACGAGGTTAAGCGATTCTGATAACTTGGAAGCAAAATAACACGTGATGGAGAAAGCAAGAAGGACATAAACAGCAGACTAGCACTGGCATAGAGGGCCGTTAGTATAAAACACCGGCCATAAACAGTGTCGTATGGTACTGAATTACAGACTGTGGAGAAACTGGAAAAGAATCGACGCATGTAATGTGGTGCCATAGAAAGATGTTTAAAATTAGATGGACTGATAAGACAAGGGAAGGGAAAGATGAAGCACACTGATAAGAAGAAGGGGCAAGATGATAGAACATGTATTAAGGCATCAGGGATTAATTTCTGTAATACTAGAGGAGAGGGGGGCGGCTGTAGAGAGTGAAAACCGTAGGGGAAGTCACAGATTGGAATACATACAACAGATGCTGAGGGGAGAGAGTGGTGCAAGTTCTACTCTGAGATGAAGAGGATGGCACATGACTGGTAATTGAAAAAAATAAAAAATAAATATGAGGTTCGTTTTCAAAAATCTGTTGATGTCGTGTGCACTAATTAATCTGTTAAGTGACTGATTTTAGCTAACCAGAATATTTTAAAGTTAATCAGGATATATGCTTATATGGTGCTAATTGACCCGTGGTCTAGGGGTGCCGGCATGGTAGCTCAGCGTGTTCGGACAGTGGGTTACGTACCCTCTGTAATAAAAAGACTGAGTTAATCGATCATCAACGAACTTAATCGGATGTCTTACGACGTCCGCCCCGAATAGATACAACGAACAAACGCGGACAAAATGAGAATTAAAAAAAAAAAAAAAAAAGGGTAGCGTCTTTGATTCATAATCAAAACGCCTTCGGTCGCGGGTTCGATCCCCGCCACTGCCTATATTTTGGTAAATAATCAGCATTGGCGGCCGAATACTTCCGGCATAAGAAGTCAGCCTCATTCTGCCAACGGCCTTGTCAAAGAGGGCGGAGGAGCGGATAGAGGTTCAGGGCACTCTCTTGTCCTAGGGGTGGGTAATTGCCCCTAAAGGCGGAAGAATCAGCAATGATCAACGACATGAGGATGCAGAAGGCAATGGAAACCACTGCATTAAAGACACGTAACGTGTATCCACAGGACATGTGGCCTGTATTTGAGGAAGTGTCATGATGATCTCTCCATTGGCAAAAGATTCCGGAATAGTCCCCCATTCGGATCTCCGGGAGGGGACCGCCAAGGGGGAGGTTACCATAAGAAAAAGATTGAATAATCAACGAAAGGATAACGTTCTACGAGTCGGGGCGTGGAATGTCAGAAGCTTGAACGTGGCAGGGAAACTAGAAAATCTGAAAAGGGAAATGCAAAGGCTCAATCTAGATATAGTAGGGGTCAGTGAAGTGAAGTGGAAGGAAGACAAGGATTTCTGGTCAGATGAGTATCGGGTAATATCAACAGCAGCAGAAAATGGTATAACAGGTGTAGGATTCGTTATGAATAGGAAGGTAGGGCAGAGAGTGTGTTACTGTGAACAGTTCAGTGACCAGGTTGTTCTAATCAGAATCGACAGCAGACCAATACCGACAACGATAGTTCAGGTATACATGCCGACGTCGCAAGCTGAAGATGAACAGATAGAGAAAGTGTATGAGGATATTGAAAGGGTAATGCAGTATGTAAAGGGGGACGAAAATCTAATAGTCATGGGCGACTGGAATGCAGTTGTAGGGGAAGGAGTAGAAGAAAAGGTTACAGGAGAATATGGGCTTGGGACAAGGAATGAAAGAGGAGAAAGACTAATTGAGTTCTGTAACAAGTTTCAGCTAGTAATAGCGAATACCCTGTTCAAGAATCACAAGAGGAGGAGGTATACTTGGAAAAGGCCGGGAGATACGGGAAGATTTCAATTAGATTACATCATGGTCAGACAGAGATTCCGAAATCAGATACTGGATTGTAAGGCGTACCCAGGAGCAGATACAGACTCAGATCACAATATAGTAGTGATGAAGAGTAGGCTGAAGTTCAAGACATTAGTCAGGAAGAATCAATACGCAAAGAAGTGGGATACGGAAGTACTAAGGAATGACGAGATACGTTTGAAGTTCTCTAACACTATAGATACAGCAATAAGGAACAGCGCAGTAGGCAGTACAGCTGAAGAGGAATGGACATCTCTAAAAAGGGCCATCATAGAAGTTGGGAAGGAAAACATAGGTACAAAGAAGGTAGCTGCGAAGAAACCATGGGTAACAGAAGAAATACTTCAGTTGATTGATGAAAGGAGGAAGTACAAACATGTTCCGGGAAAATCAGGAATACAGAAATACAAGTCACTGAGGAATGAAATAAATAGGAAGTGCAGGGAAGCTAAGACGAAATGGCTGCAGGAAAAATGTGAAGACATCGAAAAAGATATGATTGTCGGAAGGACAGACTGAGCATACAGGAAAGTCAAAACAACCTTTGGTGACATTAAAAGCAACGGTGGTAACATTAAGAGTGCAACGGGAATTCCACTGTTAAATGCAGAGGAGAGAGCAGATAGGTGGAAAGAATACATTGAAAGCCTCTATGAGGGTGAAGATTTGTCTGATGTGATAGAAGAAGAAATAGGAGTCGATTTAGAAGAGATAGGGGATCCAGTATTAGAATCGGAATTTAAAAGAGCTTTGGAGGACTTACGGTCAAATAAGGCAGAAGGGATAGATAACATTCCATCAGAATTTCTAAAATCATTGGGGGAAGTGGCAACAAAACGACTATTCACGTTGGTGTGTAGAATATATGGGTCTAGCGATATACCATCTGACTTTCGGAAAAGCATCATCCACACAATTCCGAAGACGGCAGGAGCTGACAAGTGCGAGAATTATCGCACAATCAGCTTAACAGATCAAGCATCGAAGCTGCTTACGAGAATAATACACAGAAGAATGGAAAAGAAAATTGAGAATGCGCTAGGTGACGATCAGTTTGGCTTTAGGAAAAGTAAAGGGACGAGAGAGGCAATTCTGACGTTACGGCTAATAATGGAAGCAAGGCTAAAGAAAAATCAAGACACTTTCATAGGACTTGTCGACCTGGAAAAAGCATTCGACAATATAAAATGGTGCAAGCTGTTCGAGATTCTGAAAAAAGTAGGGGTAAGCTATATGGAGAGACGGGTCATATACAATATGTACAACAAGCAAGAGGGAATAATAAGAGTGGACGATCAAGAACGAAGTGATCGTATTAAGAAGAGTGTAAGACAAGGCTGTAGCCTTTCGCCCCTACTCTTCAATCTGTACATCGAGGAAGCAATGATGGAAATAAAAGAAAGGTTCAGGAATGGAATTAAAATACAAGGTGAAGGGATATCAATGATACGATTCGCTGATGGCATTGCTATCCTGAGTGAAAGTGAAGAAGAATTAAATGATTTGCTGAACGGAATGAACAGTCTAATGAGTACACAGCATGGTTTGAGAGTAAATCGGAGAAAGACGAAGGTAATGAGAAGTAGTAGAAATGAGAACAGCGAGAAACTTAACATCAGGATTGATGGTCACGAAGTCAATGAAGTTAAGGAATTCTGCTACCTAGGCAGTAAAATAACCAATGGCGGACGGAGCAAGGAGGACATCAAAAGCAGACTCGCTATGGCAAAAAAGGCATTTCTGGCCAAGAGAAGTCTACTAATATCAAATACCGGCCTTAATTTGAGGAAGAAATTTCTGAGGATGTACGTCTGGAGTACAGCATTGTATGGTAGTGAAACATGGACTGTGGGAAAACCGGAACAGAAGAGAATCGAAGCATTTGAGATGTGGTGCTATAGACGAAGGTTGAAAATTAGGTGGACTGATAAGGTAAGGAATGAGGATGTTCAACGCAGAATCGGAGAGGAAAAGAATATGTGGAAAACACTGATAAGGAAAAGGGACAGGATGATAGGACATCTGCTAAGACATGAGGGAATGACTTCCATGGTACTAGAGGGAGCTGTAGAGGGCAAAAACTGTAGAGGAAGACAGAGATTGGAATATGTCAAGCAAATAATTGAGGACGTAGGTTGCAAGTGCTACTCTGAGATGAAGAGGTTAGCACAGGAAAGGAATTCGTGGCGGGCCGCCTCAAACCAGTCAGTAGACTGATGACAAAAAAAAACAGTATCCCATATTTTTAAAGGACATGGTACTAGTGAAAATAAGTATTAGTGGAAACAAGTACTTTCAGACATGTGGACCATTCTGCCTTATGATAGCTGTCTGTCTATAGGAGGTGCTCGATGCCCCTACCCTTACACTCTCTTCCGCTCTCTACTCCAAAGGCTCACCATCTAGTGCGAATTCAGCTGATTGCCAGTGAAACCACCTGCATGGGACTCAACCTCATGTGACGCCCAACATGTCGATGTGTGTGGAATACACCAATGCTTTTAAATGTCCCCAAGGCAACAGATCTAAGGTCAGGTGAATGGAGACGCCATGCTACTAGAGCTCCTCGACCAATCCATCGCTGTAATTAATGGTTTGTGTCCCTTGTTTTGCCGCAAGGGTAACGTTCTTCAGTAGCCGTTTGTAGATGACTCATAACTGTTATTTTAGTAATTCGAAAAATCTGATGACAGACCTATGGAGAAGGTGCAGTTACCATTTTAGTGGTTAACTGTGAAATTGCTTTTATCTCAAAGAATTGCGGCTTTACAAACCTACCTCCATTACCCATCATAGTGATTGGTTGAAACGTCGTCGCCTATAGTAATAACAATAAATAAAATAGCCTCAGGCTGCAGTTATGGCTACAAGTTTAATAATGATCCTTATAATAATAATACTTCATAATAATCATTCGTCAACTTTTGACGTTGTTATAATTACATACTTCCGAAATTATGATTAAGTAGGCTAGGAAACACAGAATAATGTTTTATTGTATCCTATTGCCTCTTCAGTTTAATCGTACTAGTCGCAACTGCATGACTCTTTTATGTACTTCTTTTCATTTTTTTCTTTCATTCTCTTTGTAAAGGTTCTTTAATCTTGAATCTAAATGTGGAAACCAATATTACATAATGATGTGTCACACGTAAGGTGAAGAATGCTACTGCATTACTATCTGCATTAGAATCTGAAGACAGTACAGAAGCGCCGGAAATTCTAAGGCCTGACGCTACGAAAAATTTTCAGTACTGTTTTTGAGAGAACAACTGAAATTTGTCGGCACCTGGATATCTTAGTCTTTGGTCCTTGGATGGTTGTCAACCAAAAGGACAGACAAAACTACTTGATATGTGATCCTGATGGGTGGTTTTTATCCCATTTTTATGTTCTTTTATAACAGACTTAATGTTTTAGTGAACATAAGAATGTGGAGCTGAACACGTTCTTGCTGAATTACACTTGTGGAGAAGGAAATCTGTGAAAGAAGACTACAAAGTTACATCTTCCAAGGAAGCACTGCAATTATGCAACGAAGATATTTATCCAAATATTAACAACATTCTGAACCCACCAAGGTAGCCGAGAGTGCTAACGCACTGCTTGCTGGACTCGGGTAGACACGCTGGCCCCGGTTCGAATCTGCCCGGCGGAGTAACGACTAGGGCGGGTTGCCAGCCAGCCTGGATGTGGTTATTAGGCGGTTTTCCACATCCTGCTAGGTGAATACTGGGCTGGTCCCCACGCTCCGCCTCGGTTACATGACTCATAGACATTTGTAATTCGTTCGTACTATTCCGTGTATTACATTCGATGCAAACAGTTGGGGTACTCACATTCCGTCCCAGGGGGGTACGGGGTGGCGACATTCAGAGCATCTGGCCACTCCTTAAAATCAATACGCCAAATCCGGTTACTCATAACAGCATACCTCGCAAGTCGGGATAAATGCTTAGAAAGAGAGAGATTAACAACCTTCTGAAAATAATGTAACTACAGCCGTAGCACAGAGCCCATTCTCCACTTTAAACAACATCAAAACATACTTGCGAAGTTCAACAGGACAGGGAAGTTTTGACGTTTAGAGTTTCACATTAAATCATAATTATAGCAATTATTAGATTATTATTCATATACATTTACTAGTTCTAAAAGAAGTAATGTATACAGCCGTGTTAGTCGAAGTATGTTGATAACTGTGTTTTATCCTTGCAGAGGCTATTAATTGATCTGCCATCTTGTGCATTCAGATGTGCGGATACGTCGTTGTAGGGAAGATACTTATTACTTGCTGGTACCTTTGTTTTACCTGTAATTATTTTAAGTTATGATTTATTTATTTGTTCGTCTGTAGAACAATATACTTGGTACGGATATCGTCAAACTTTGTAGAGTGCACGCAGAATAACATGGCCGGTAGATGTGCAATCGGCAGAGCACATTTGGGGAGGGTGGTAATGCTGTGGGCAGGCCCTGTTGGACAAATGCCTAGCGCTGGAAGGGAGTCTCAAACCATGTATGATATATGAGGCGCCTTGTGGATATTCTGTTCTGGCTTTATCACTGGCGCATCGGATCGCAAATGGGTGTGATACATCAGATCAGTTTTCTCGAGATTGGTGACGGATAAGAGACCTCTAACCAAAGCCTAAGGAAAAATTAAATGTATTATCTAAATTTGATACACAGCAACATATTATGTGATATGCACCAAATACAAAATCGTAGCGATCCCTATTTTTCATTGTAAATTGTTTCGAATTTCAGTCAGTGTCTTCCTTAAATGCAAATATCAGAACTACTGTGACAAAATAATTATCGAATTGATGGGCACGTCGTCATGAAGTCGACATACTGGGTGATCAAAAAGACAGTATAAATTTGAAAACTTAATAAACCACGGAATAATGTAGATAGAGAGGTAAAAATTGACACACATGCTTGGAATGGCATGGGGTTTTATTAGAACAAAAAAAAGTTCACAAAATGTCTGACAGATGGCGCTGGACAGCAAACCGTCAGTGACTGCGCATGACAATCGTGTATAAAAGGAGCTGTAATGAGAGAGAAAATCAGATGCGCCAGCAGTCGCAGCATGTTGACGTTACCTGAAAAGGCGCTTTTAGTGAAGCTATATTATCAGAATGGGGAATGTGCTAGTTCAGCGTTACTATCCTATTGCCATAGGAAGGGGATTCGAACGGGTAAAGGTCCGTTGACAAATGCAGCTGTGGCGAGAATGATTTCGAAGTTCGAAGCCATGGGCTGTTTAGACGATAGACCCCGTAGTGGCCGACCGAGCACAAGGCGTAATGGTGCTGAGACAGTTCAGGAAGAAATGGAGACTGTAGCGGGTTTGTCTATGCACGGGGAAGTCAGCGCTCGTGCAGTCGCACGTCGCACCGGCATTCCATACACTACTGTTTGGTTGGCACTTGGGCGTACCCTCCGATGCTATCCGTACAAAATCCATCGGCATCATGAACTGTTACCTGGCGATTTAGTGAAGCGGAGGGCATTTGCGGTGTGGGCGTTTCAAAAGATGGCGGAAGATGACGATTGGTTGAGTAACGCTCCGAGGGTCTGTCAACGCCCACAAGTGCAGAATTTGGGCTACCGAAAATCCTAGAACTGTCGTGGAAACTCCACTGCACGACGAGAAAGTCACGGTATGGGTTGGATTTACCACATCTACCGTTATCGGGCCTTTTTTCTTCGAGGAAATGCGTGATTGTGGTTTTGTAACTGCTACCGTGACGGATGAGAGGTACGCCGATATGTTACAGATTCGCATCATCTCCAGCCTGGCTGATAAACACCTGCTGGAACGTACGATGTTTATGGAGGATGGTGCTCCACCCCATATTGCTAGACGCGTGAAAGATCTCTTGCGCGCGTCGTTTGGTGATGACCGCGTGCTCAGCCGCCACTTTCGTCATGCTTGGCCTCCCAGGTCCCCAGACCTCAGTCCGTGCGATTATTGGCTTTGGGGTTACCTGAAGTCGCAAGTGTATCGTGATCGACCGACATTTCTAAGTATGCTGAAAAGACAACATCGGACGCCAATGCCTCACCATAACTCCGGACATGCTTTACAGAGCTGTTCACAACATTATTTCTCGACTACAGGTATTGTTGACGAATGATGGTGGACATATTGAGCATTTCCTGTAAAGAACATCATCTTTGCGTTGTCTTACTTTGTTATGCTAATTATTGCTATTCTGATCAGATGAAGCGCCATCTGTCGGACATTTTTTGAACTTTTGTGTTTTTTTGGTTCTAATAAAACCCCATGTCATTCCAAGCATGGATGTCAATTTGTACCGCTATCTACATTATTCCGTGATGTATTCAGTTTTTAAATTTATACTGACTTTTTGATCAACCGGTGTAAAGCTATAAGCAACGCAAAATGAAATTTTTGACGAACAATTTCTTTAAAACCGTTTGAGAAAGATTGTAGGGCTTGCACCTCGATTCTGTCATCGCAGCGCGCCCCGACCGGCCGGTAAAGGCCAAACAATGTCGGTCTCCCACTCCGAACAAACGAATGAATTCGCCCAGCGCTTTGGTCGAAAACTGGTCACTGCACGTTGGCCACCATATCCTGCGCGGACATTTTTTCTACAGTGCTCCTTATATTTAGTCCTAAAACACAAGAATAAACGCTTTGAGAAACACTTATCCTCAGACTGACTAATGATTTGTTCAAAAATGGTTCAAATGGCTCTGAGCACTATGGGACTCAACTGCTGAGGTCATTAGTCCCCTAGAACTTAGAACTAGTTAAACCTAACTAACCTAAGGACACCACAAACATCCATGCCCGAGGCAGGATTCGAACCTGCGACCGTAGCGGTCTTGCGGTTCCAGACTGCAGCGCCTTTAACCGCACGGCCACTTCGGCCGGCTACTAATGATTTGTCCCTTTATTCAGATACGTGACATGTTTTGTAAAGTGCTTTCTTTCCAGAGCAGTTATGCTGAGAAAGAAAGCATTTGGAGTTAACTGTCGCATAACATGCAGTTCATAGATGCTAAATACTCGCGATTTACGTTAACATCGACATGCGTCAAAATTTTTCTATTGCAGTGCTTTCGTCTCCATTCAGGTCTGTAGAGGGGCTCCATTCCAGCGCACGGATTTCTAAGCGTGGTCTTCTCGATCGAACGATCAGCAAGATAACATAACCTGTATTCCCACCAGCGTCCCGTGGGTTGAATGTGTCACGTATCTCGACCTGGTGAGAAGTTGCCACTTACTAACAAGATTTTCCGCCTACCTACTACTGTAAGTAGGCTGTTTAGGTTTTTTTATTGGTAACGCCACCTCTGTATGAAAATCACTGGCTGTGCTGTGTGCAGTCTGTGGCTAGTTTGCATTGTTGTCTGCCATTGTAGTGTTGGGCAGCGGCAGCTGAATGTGAACAGCGCGTAGCGTTGCGCAGTTGGAGGTGAGCCGCCAGCAGTGGTGGATGTGGGGAGAGAGATGGCGGAGTTTTGAAATTTGTCATGAACTGCTATATTTATATATGATGATATCAAGGTAAATACATTGTTTGTTCTCTATTAATATCTTTCATTTGCTAACTATCCCTATCAGTAGTTAGTGCCTTCCATAGTTTGAATCTTTTATTTAGCTGGCAGTAGTGGCGCTCGCTGTATTGCAGTAGCTTGAGCAGCGAAGATTTTTGTGAGGTAAGTGATTTGTGAAAGGTATAGTTTAATGTTAGTCAGGGCCATTCTTTTGTAGGGAATTTTGAAAGTCAGATTGCGTTGCGCTAACAAAATATTGGTTGTCAGTTTAAGCACAGTCATGTATAATAGTTCAAAGGGGACGTTTCATATGGCGACCCTGCCAGGATACCTCACTGGAATCTTCTGATTTTTTTCTTGTAGTTTGTGTAATTAGTGTAGCTATTGTTTATTGCTAGTGCGTAATTATAGAGAGAATTTCCTTTGTAGTTGTAGTTTTTCATTGTTGTACAGTAAAACAGGTGTGGCATGCATGTAGATTTGCACCAAGTATTTCGCAGCTGCAATTAACTAGATATTATTTTCAGTGCTATGTTAATGTGTTCTCTTATTTTTGATCTTCAAAATGTGTTTTTCTGTGTTGTCGTGTGAAATACTGTGATAATAATGGCGTGTGAAAAACGTAATACTAGGCTCCAAAGTAAACTGAGAAATGACAGTGAAAATGAAAGCAGTGTGTTAGCGCCACCGCGTAATGAATTAACTGATGTTCAAAGTAGTAATTTGGTAATTGTGCATAGGGAAATGGAGCGGGCTGCAAACAATGGTGTAGACAGTGAAACAGGTAGTGAACAGGGAAGCATTATCGATCGATCGGTCGGCAACAGATCGCCTCAGGAATCCGAAATAACAGGACACAATTTCGCAAATACTGTAGATTCAGGTTTTGGGTCATCACCGTTTTCTGAAATAAGTCAAGACACATTTTCTGCTTGTCAAAATGTGAATGTTGCCGGTGAAAATTCACTGCCGAAAAGCACTGAGGAACATGTTTCAGACACCAATGCATTGTTATTACAATTAATACAACAAATGGGACAAACACAGCAAAAGCTTCAAAAGTTAGACACAGTGGAACAAAATCTTAAAAAGTTAGACACACTGGAACAAAATCAGAGACAAACACAGCAACAGCTTCAAAAGTTAGACTCATTGGAACAAACTCTTGAACAAACGCGTGAAGATTTAACTACTGAGTTACATAACATTGAATCGAAATGTCAAAAAGTCTGTAATGACGTAAAAACTCAAATTTGTGAGCATTTCCAACCTATTTTTTCGCGTCATGAAAATGCATTACAGAATCACGAAGCAGCCATAAAAGAACTGCAAACTATTGTTCATGAAAATCACAACACCTTGCAAGCTAAAATTGACGCAGTTGCATCTACCGATTCGGTTACGCAACTTGCAAAAAGTCAAGAAAACTTAAAGGACACAGTAGATACGATTTCAACACAAATGGACACTCTGAAACTTGGTTCAGAAAAACACACTGAGGAAATGTGTTCACTATCGGAGAAAGTAGCCGAACTTTCGGATCAGGTCACTAACTTATCTACAAAGGTAGATGATGATCTGAATGACACAAGACCTGTAGCCTTCACTGACACAGAAGAGTATGAACAAATTAGAAAATTCAAACAGAATCAAAATCAAATCAATACACAGTACAAAAGAGAAATCCGGGAAGTACAAGATCAGCTGACACAGGTAATACAAGAATTACGTATTTCAGAGGATACTCACGCCCCAATACGGGAAGAGGGACACAAACACGGAACAGCCACAAAATAATAACACAGGGCATTTCGGAAGTTATGAAAAAAATTGGCAATGTGCACCGAATTTTGAGATGGAACGGCCGACACGACCTAACAATGACCGATATGCGACTCGCCGACATGATGATTTTGACTATAAGCTGTTCATTACTACACGTAAATTCAAAACATTTAAGAATTCTGGCAATGACATTCATCCACAAGCATGGCTCCATCAATTCTCGCATTGTTTTCCTCCCAACTGGTCGTTAGAACACAGATTAGAATTTATGTGTGGCTACTTGGAGAATGAACCAGCTGTAAGATTGATTTTAAAAAAGCTTTTGACAGTATCAACAGGGAATATTTATGGAAGTGCATGAGGCAGATTGGCATCCCTAACAAATTGATAAATTTAATAAAATCTTGCACTTTAAACTCAAAATACAAAATAAAAGTAGCTAGCAAACTTTCTGAAGACTTTGAGGTTAAAACTGGAGTCAAACAAGGGGATTCACTCTCACCAGTTCTTTTTAACATAGTAATCAATAGAATAATCCAAAAAGTAAAGCTACTACAAATTGGAGCACAACTGGAAAGCAAAATTAACATTGTAGCATACGCTGATGACATTGCATTATTATCTGACAGTGAGAATGATTTGAAGCTTCTTACAGCACAATTAATTAAAGCCACAAATGGCACAGGCCTCCAGCTGAATACAGACAAAACAATGTACTTTATCTTATCCCGCTATCCATCAAATAATAATGTACTGCAAATTAATAACACAGCTTTCACAAAGACAAATGAATTTAATTACCTTGGTACAATAGTAACCTCTGACAACTCCATAAAAATTGAAATAGAATCACGAATTCAGAAGGCTAACAAATGCTACTATAGTCTCTTGACAGTTTTCAAAAGCAAGTTAATATCTAGGAACACCAAACTACAAGTATACAAATCATTGATTATACCAGTACTCACCTATGGATCTGAAACCTGGACTCTCACAAAAAAAGAGGAAAACAGATTAAGAGTATTTGAACGAAAAATTTTGAGAAAAATATTTGGACCCATAAGAGATAGGATCAGTGATGAATGGAGATTGCTAAATAACAATGAAATTTACAAATTATATAAAGACTCCGATATAGTGGCCAAAATTAAAGCCAAAAGACTGAAATGGATAGGGCATGTCATCAGAGCACCACCAAACAGGACCATCAAGAAAGTGACTGAAGAGATTCCCACCGGAAGACGACCTCTTGGACGCCCACGCATGAGATACTTGGACAATATTCAAGACGATCTCAGAAAACTAGGACATGACAGACAGTGGCAAATTACTTGTAAAGACAGAGCAAAGTGGTTCAACATTGTCCATTCTGCAGCAAAAAGCCTTCATGGATTGTAATGCTTAATAATAATAATAATACTTGGAGAATGAACCAGCTGTAAGAATGCGATCGGTAATTCACGATTGCCACAGTGGAGAGTTTTACCATGCCTTCCTCTCAGCATATTGGTCTCAAGCCACACAAGACCGAGTAAAACATGGTATCATAATGATGAAACATTTCGAACAATCTGAAGTCTCCAGTCTTGTGAAATATTTTGAAGACATGTTGCACAAGAATCAGTACCTGTCAAACCCATACAGCCCCTCAGAACTCATCCGCATTTACTTAATCAAATTACCTGAACATTTACGACATATTATTTTGGCAGGACGTTGCAAAGACGACATTGGAGCATTTCAGGGACTCTTACAAGAATTAGAAATTGACACTGACAATCGCGGAACGCGAAACCAGTAACACAACAATTACAGGTCACATCCGTCGCAATTCCGCGATGAAAGAAGTAATAACTTGACACGACAAGGCTATTCTCACAACACAAATCGTGACCAAAACAGACACCACCCGTATGACAACCGTTGGCAGAGTAGTAATAACTACAGGGAAAGATCACCTAATGACTATCACAGAGACAATAAGAGAAACAGACAATATGGGAACCAAAATAAATACTATCAAGGGAGACAGAATAACTTTAGACGCAACGGACCAGCGCGCAGTTATGATTCAGGGAGAAACTCTCCACCACGTGACCGACACGAAAGAAACTGTGTAAACTACCGACAAAACGACAGACCTGAATTCCATCAGAACTGGCGAGCTTTAAACAGAGCTGGGCCCTCTCGGCAAGGCGAATTTGTGGAAGTTAGGCCTCCTAATCCCAGTAACGACGCGCGGCAACAAGGAGACAGACAATGACTCGCACCGCAGGCATACACGTGCGCCGGCTGGCTCCGAGAAAAATAACATTATATCTGGTACTGCTAATGAGATTTTAATGCAACATTTTGGTTTACATGAAAATATATTCTGGATTTAAAGTACTTTCAGTGAGATACCAGATGGCACAGTGGTTAGTTTATGTGACAGCTACACGATTTTATCACGACGCTACTAATGAGTGACAATTTACAATGTTGCTTTTGCAGTGTTTCTGTTTTATATCTGTACAGTTTTCTGTTTTATTCTGGAAAGTAAAACAGGTTTTAGTAGTAACTTTTGTGGTATAGCTAGAATGAGACTGCCTTTTCCGTAGCACAGCAATACGTTACAGCACAGTACTTTCCTCATCACGGCAATAAGCGTAATAACTAAGACATTTATACGCAAAGCAATTCACTTTTGTGTATTATGAGGTAAGTACATTGACTTCTGCAGAACTTAGCTTTCGGAGGACGATAACTACGACACTTCCACACAGATTATGTTGCAACAAGACGCACATTTAGCGCTACAGTACACGTATTTGAGTGATTAATTTTGTACTTAAAACATTTATTTTTAAAGATTTTTGAATTACAAAGAAAGTTTTCCGTGATACATTTCATTCCATTGCTGTAATCTGTAACACCTGAGGGTATAATTACATTAATCCTCAGGGGGGTACACGCTTACTTTGTGTACCATGTGTGTGGCAACCACAAGGAACCCTAGCTAATATGGTATTTGCTTATACAACTTTACACATCGGTACCATATTTCTCTAACACAGAATTACACAGCTATCTGATCATTTAACTGAGAGATAAACTTTTTTTACTACATCAGTGACACATGTTTACGCAATTTCACAGTTGGGTAACTTCACACTTATGAAATTGTATTTTGTCTGTACTTTGTGAAATGCTCATATTTTTCGGAGCCATTGTGATACTATGAGAGCTTTATATGATGTATTTGGTATGAGATCATGATTTTTAAAGTACGTTTGAGGCAGATGACACTTTTGACATGAGCAGAGAATTTTTTTTAAGTTTTGAAATTATTGGAGGAAGCTACGACGATTTTGAGAGTTGACTAAGATGTTATGATATTATTACGACGACGATGTGTATTATACTGTTGAGGTATGTTTATGATTCATAAGATGATGATACCGTATATGAGGAGTTTGATTATGCTATGTATTTCTTATGATGAAATACTGAAGAAGTGTCGACGAATAAGGTAAGGAATAATGAGTAGTGATTAGGGACTCTGATTTGTGAAAAAGGTTGTTGGAAACCAAGAATCGTACTTTAAGAGTTATGAAATGTGTGTATATGAGTGAATGTATCACAATGCTGGCGAAAATTTTTTGGACAATGTTATATTTATAGGGTTTTGTTTCTACAAATTTGCAACACTAATTCTTGACCTGTGAAATATTTTTATGTGAGACTGTCACTGTAGCGGAAACTGCTGTCGTAAATATTTCCGTAAGAAAGTTAAGTGACCACCTGCACGTAATGCGTCGCGGGCACCCACCTGGGCGACAGCCGCCCGAAAAAAAGCCATTAGCCTTTCAGCGGCACAGGTAGAAAAAAAAAAGAGGGGAGGCCATTATAATGACAAGTGTCTTTCTACGAGAGTTGGGAGCTACTGACTTATGAAATGTCACATGACTATTGAATTATATTTTTATGCTTTGCTTTTCGTAGTTGCTTATTTCACTTGATATCTGGTTTCCAGCTGTGTTGCAGCATTGCTTTTATAAAATAAAATGCATTTGCTAGTGTGAACACTTTCTGTCAACAGATCTATTAAATAATAATTTTGTAATCCACATTCTTTAAAAAAGGAGCACTTGGAAAGGAAGGAACAATAAGAAGGGACTAGTAACAGTAACTGTACACATAATTTTCTTTTCAAGTACATGGTAATATTTTTTTTTACAATAAGTTGTTGTGGTGCACCACTTTAATTACTTAGACATTAAGATGTGATTATACATTTGCCTTATCTGCATTGTTATCTTTAGTGTACTATTTTTTCTGCTTGAGCTATGTCATGTTTAGATATAAGCTGCTGTTTGCCAGGCATAGTGCTACTGAACTTTAATTTGTGTTACTCTGCTAAGCCAGATTTTTTTTTTTTTTTTTTGTTTGCTGCTCATTGCCTTATATTAGTTGTAATTTATGCTGCTTGCTTTGCCTTTTGTATTTTTTATCATTGCTGTTTGTATTAATTGTTTTGTGCTGCTGCATTGCCTCGTCCCATAGTTTAATATCTGAGCTCAGTAGATTTAAGTTAGCTTAAGAGGGGGTAGACTATATAAGAAACGAACTATGGAGAATAGGGGAAGAATGCTTTGAAAGTTACATGAAAACGGTTTGGGCCTAAATGAGTATTGTACAATGAGCCATATTTATTTTGAAAGAAATATGAATAGAATACAGAAAGCAGGTATAGATAGAACTTTTTGGGAATAATGACGAATGAAGGGAGATCTCCGAGAAATAATGCAAAATACTGCAGTACAACAAACCCTGTCCTTTCTTTTTGTGTTATCCCACTATATGTTTGTGTACCCTTGTGTATTTTTCTTCCTGTCTCTGTGTAGTTTCATAGAACTTTTTCTTCTTTTAATATTAAGCTACATTCACTATGATGAGGAATACTGTTATCCTCAAATATAATTGGCATTAATAATATGTTATTTACTTTGTAAAGATATTAGACATTATTCATTCTGTTTAATGCTCATGTGTGAAGTTGATGTTTCAAAAGTTATTGTGATCCTTTATGTATGTACTCATGTCGTAATTCCACTGATGTATATGTTTATTTCTATTCTTTTGTAAAGCCTGTGTTACTACAAATGTTATCTGTATTGTTATGTTCTTTAATGATGTATTTTGTACCTTTGTAATTGTATTTTCATGTTGTAAATTTATAATTGTACAGACACCAGTTCTTCAAATTAAGTTACATTTCACTGCACACGTTTCTGTTGGTCATAGAATGTGGACAATATGTGAGAAGTAGGGACTGTTAGTGTTTGCACGTGTGTTAATAATTCAGCAAGGGACTGGATAACAGCATTGCTGGTTCTAAGGACAATTCCAAAAACTTTGTGAGCGCACAAGTGGTGGTTATGGACTTGCTATATTATCCGCAAGACTCTTCAATGGTGATTGTGCACCTGCACAGTCACAACAGATGGCTGTTGGTTATCTCTACAAGGACTACAGTGGGTCTACACCTTTGATGATCCATCAATATCATTATTTCTACAAGGACTGCAGTGGGTCTGCACCTCTGATGGCCCACCAAACCCGTAATCTCTACCAGGACTACAGTGGGTCTGCTCTGTGATGACCTACCTACAATATTCTTCAAAACGTCGAATGAACTCTGCTGTGGGTTTGCTCTGTTGTGGCCCATTACCTGTCAGCATGTCAAGAGTCAGCACTGTCTTTCCGTTGGAAGGACAACACTACTTCTTCAAGACTGCATGGAAATCCACTACTTCTGTGTGCATTTTCTTTTACTGCTCAGACTTTGAGAAAAACACTGCAATTTTACTGTGATGAATCAGGACTGTCTTTATGGACTGTGAGAAATTTTTAGCTCTTGACCAACATTGTATCAATAAGTGTGTGCATTTGATTTCTTTGTTATTGTAATTATGAAAATTTTTTTCAAATCTGTATTGGCCACTGCCCAATCCAATTTGTAAAATTTTTTGTGGGGAGCATGGGGGCTATGTAAGTAGGCTGTTTAGGTTTTTTTATTGGTAACGCCACCTCTGTATGAAAATCACTGGCTGTGCTGTGTGCAGTCTGTGGCTAGTTTGCATTGTTGTCTGCCATTGTAGTGTTGGGCAGCGGCAGCTGGATGTGAACAGCGCGTAGCGTTGCGCAGTTGGAGGTGAGCCGCCAGTAGTGGTGGATGTGGGGAGAGAGATGGCGGAGTTTTGAAATTTGTCATGAACTGCTATATTTATATATGATGATATCAAGATAAATACATTGTTTGTTCTCTATTAATATCTTTCATTTGCTAACTATCCCTATCAGTAGTTAGTGCCTTCCATAGTTTGAATCTTTTATTTAGCTGGCAGTAGTGGCGCTCGCTGTATTGCAGTAGCTTGAGCAGCGAAGATTTTTGTGATGTAAGTGATTTGTGAAAGGTATAGTTTAATGTTAGTCAGGGTCATTCTTTTGTAGGGAATTTTGAAAGTCAGATTGCGTTGCGCTAACAAAATATTGTGTGTCAGTTTA
This sequence comes from Schistocerca serialis cubense, assembly GCF_023864345.2. Classification (NCBI taxonomy): domain Eukaryota; kingdom Metazoa; phylum Arthropoda; class Insecta; order Orthoptera; family Acrididae; genus Schistocerca; species Schistocerca serialis. The sequence goes on along the minus strand of NC_064641.1, from coordinate 770,554,584 downwards.
AGCACAGTCATGTATAAAAGTTCAAAGGGGACGTTTCACTACCTTGGGTCGGTGTCGGCTCTGTTGCTTTGTGTGAAATGGAGCTCAAGTGTACTGTGTTTTTTGGCTTGCTAGGAACTTGGGTGTCAAGGGCACTCGGTTACGGACGTCCTATAAAGTTCGCTATTGACAAGTTTAAAGGTGACTGTGTTCTTTACATGTACATATGTTTTCTATTCATTACAGACTACTAACCATAAGTTTCATTTGAACAGCAGTCGTTGCTTTTTTTCTAAGTTCGTTTGTGAGAATGGGTACCCGTCATTATTGCTAATGGTGTTGAGACAGCAACCTGCCACAAATTTATTTTAAGTTCCTTTATTCCAAGGGTACCGTTATCGGTTTCGAATCATTACGATTCATCGTCAGATGGCTTTCATGCTTTCATTACAACATGTGCTGCGTTTTTTACTGATTAGTTATCCTAAAATATAAATAATACATAATTATAAGCACATCACAAAGATGGTTCAGTTACAGATTTGCATTGGGATACGACTCACGTGAAATGTCGGTTGAGAGTACTTGTTTTCAGAGTTTTCGTCCAGCAGACAACGTTTGTAGTTTTCGCAGTATTCACATCATTGCACACATAAACTTGCATAATTGAGCGCTTCAGATTTGTCACTGAATGCATTGTGCAACGATAGAAATGTAGCTTTCAGTGACAAATCTGAAGCGCTCAATTATGCAAGTTTATGTGTGCAATGATGTGAAAACTGCGAAAACTACAAACGTTGTCTGCTGGACGAAAACTCTGAAAAAAAGTACTCCAAACCGACATTTCACGTGAGTCACATCCCAATGCAAATCTGTAACTCAACCATCTTTGTGATGTGCTTATAATTATGTATTATTTATATTTTAGGATAACTGATCAGTAAAAAACGCAGCACATGTTGTAATGAAAGCATGAAAGCCATCTGACGATGAATCGTAATGATTCGAAACCGGTAACGATACCCTTTGAATAAAGGAACTTAAGATAAATTTGTGGCTGGTTGCTGTCTCAACACCGTCAACATTTGTCTTCAAATAACAGCCACGGTCTCCAACCATCTCATCATATGACAAAATCGCATTGTTGCTAATGTTTTGAGTATTGAGTATTTTGCATGGCCCTATTTTGACTATAGAAACCCTTCATAACGACCGGGAGAGCGGTGTGCTGACCACAAGCCCCTCCTATCCGGATCCTCAGCTGAGGATGACACGGAGGTCGGATGGTCCCGGTGGGCCACATGTGGCCTGATGACGGAGTGCTTTATTTTGACTATACCTTGTATCTTAAAACCTTTGGTTATAACTGTTTGAGGATGGTATTTTTTTTTTTTTTTTTTTTTTTTTTTTGGAAGGAACTATCGAATTTGAAATGATAATGCATATGTAAATGGCGCTGTATGTTTGATATTCTTAGGATATTGTAACTGTGGTATTGACAAAAGGGTAGTGTGGGAATAGGATTCTGTATAAGTCATTTTGTTGTGTATTTTCCTTTAATGGCCGTGTTTTGAGATTACTATAAACCCTGCATTGTATTGTATAGTTAACTGGGTGGAGGTTCTTACTTTGATTTGTCAATTAAAATTTCATGTGATTAATAAAAGTATTTCCTGAATGATGTTTCGCACACACACACACACACACACACACACTCACAATCGTACACGATCACTCCTAACTACCACCATAGTATCAGTATTTCCAGTAGATGCGACATGTGTTGCATTGCTAATCGTTGAAACAGTTTGACAGTTCAACTGCTGATAATCTGGGATACTAGTCTGAATGAACACGTTGTACTAAAACAGAACTCCTAGAATAAAAAATTATGTGCGCACTGACTCACGCTAAAGGGAAAAATTAGCACGGGTGAATTTCCATGCAGATATTGGTGATAAACAGCACCTGTAAAGTGCATAAAAAATGGATCTGAGCACTATCGGAGGTCATCAGTCCCCTAGAACTTAGAACTACTTAAACCTGACTAACCTAAGGACATCACACACATGTATATGCCCGACGCAGGATCCGAACCTGTGACAGTAGCGGTCGCGCGGTTCCAGACTGAAGCGCCTGGAACCGCTCTGTCACACCGGCCGGCTGTAAAGTGCATAGCTCGATTGCTACCAACGCAATGAAATTTTTGCGAACCTGATGCCCCTCTTATACGATAGCTCCAGGATGTGCATGTCAATATGTGGTTATCGTCGTAACCTATTTTCTCACTCTCTGTGATTCACGCCTCATCCGTAGACGAAATTGAGTCTATGAACTGCGGACCGTAAGCCTCCCGACATAAGATCGTTTTGGATGGTGATCTTGTGCTTGCACGCACTGTAAGTGAACTGAATAAACTGATCGCACAGAATTGACCACACAAGATCGTAGTTCTTCGCACACTTGCTCCAGGATCATCTTCCACTCGTCATAATACTCGTTGCTCCATATTCGGTGTAGCGGTTCTGAGATGTCAACCGCGATCCCTTCGCTTATTGGGAATGATCGCGCTTCTGTAAGTCGTGGATACAGATTGTTGAATATTTTCTTACTGAGAGAGAATGCGGCGCTGACAATGTCGTTCGGGATTCACGACACGTGTCGGTCGATTAACGTCGTTGGTTAAACCATACCAGAGTACCATATCTGCGTGTGGTAATGGGACTCCATTTCACCGAATCTGCTGTTCACTCTCCACGGAATCACTAATCTTCGAGTGCTACGTCTGACGACAGAGTCACCGTTAAAAGACACAGTACAGAGACAAACACAGCCATTAACAAATGGGCAACGGACATCAATGGGAAGATTGTCTACACCACGGACAAGAGGACCGCGTCTATTCGTCATCACCGATACCGTCCTAAGTGGGAACTCCAGATGGTGACGCGGTTAGAAAAAAGTTGCATTTCAGGTGCGGATCCGGCGTGGCATGACCCTTTATGTTAGCGAAGTTTCCAGACATAGTTTGGCGCACAGGAAAATGTACGGAAACGTAATACAAGGGTTGCGGGATCGAGTCACCCTGCGAAAACTTTTTCTCATCCTTAATTTTTACGTGACGTACACTACAATTACCCTGAAATAATGCCGATATATTGTGTTTATTAATAATTTCTTAAATGGAAAGGCAAAGGCTAATTTGGGATTTCCAGAAAGGGACTGTAAGGTGTACACGAGAACTTCATACATAAAATCAGATACTACTGTTATTTTACAGCTCATGATTTACACATGCTGGAGTAGTATGCGTCGCAAAAACAGTGGAAGCAGTAATTTGCTCGCCATCTTGCATACGATATAACGGCACTTTTTTTTTCAAGTAGATGATTGTTTTAAGGTTTCCGTACAAAAACAAACTTGGTTAACAATCATAAAAAGTTCTCTCTCGTCACACAGTTGGACAGCTGAACGTTCGTATGCATCATTTCCCCAAATTCTGGCGTATATTTGGTTCAAATGGCTCTGAGCACTATGGGACTTAACATCTCAGGTCATCAGTCCCCTAGAACTTAGTACTTCTTAAACCTAACTAACCTAAGGACATCACACACATCCATGCCCGAGGCAGGATTCGAACCTGCGACCGTAGCCGTCGCGCTGTTCCGGACTGAAGCGCCTATAAACCGCTCGGCCACCGCGGCCGGCTCTGGCATAGATAGGTGGTGATGCACAAATGAATGTAATTTTTATGCACTCTTCTCGGGATGTGATTTCTTTTTCTTTCTCAAAGAGATAAGAATATTTATGAAGCTTATTGATCAAATTCCTTAGCTGTCGATAAAATTTGAAATTACAGTGTTGCACTAGCGGAGCGCATTTGTGGGTGTGGGTGTGTGTGTGTGTGTGTGTGGGGGGGGGGGGGGGGGAATGAAGGTCGCTTTAAAACCGCACGTTAGCAATCCTTCTATCCTTCTTCATCTTGAAAAAATTCGTTGTATAAATACGCTTTTGTTTGCTCCCTCTATGACTGAATTAACAGTAGAGATTTGATCTCATGCTCCTTTACTGTTTCATCATATCAGACACGTTGTATTGAGCATTATCCTGGTTTATTTGCAGTGTACGTAACGTAAAAATTTGAAAATAAAAAAAGATTCCGCATACCCTGGGATTATTGTTTGCACTCTTTTCAGTGAGCCAACCACCGCCTGAAAACTACGCTAACACAAATGGATCATGCCTCGCTCTACCCCAGCGAAAATGCTATTTTTTTCTAAACGCTGAACTATCTGGAGCTTCCAGATCCCTCACTTTCATTTCTGTCCGATTCCTGGACATACAATGAATTTGGAGGAAAGCAGTGATGATGGGCAGGCACGCTCCCTTTCTGAATACGGACTACATATGTAAAATTGAACATATCTCATCAAGTATGAATTTCGAGGTACGTTAGTAGGACATTTTCCTAATTTTGAGGCATGCTGTGACTTCACCTGTAAGAAACTCGCTCGGATAGCCAATGGCGTTGCACATTGGCTCCAGTTAACGACAAGGGCCGATGTGCTGGCTAGCCCAGATGTGGTTTCCACCTATACGATTACGTGAATAACAGGCTGGTACCCACGTCCTGTCTTAGTTATACGATTCGCAATCATTAAGGAAAGTGTTCGCACATTTTCACATGGGATAATTCTAGACGCTGATAGATAGGGTAAACATATTTCGTCCCGGGATGAAAAGATGTCGACAGGAAGTGCATCAGGCCAGTCTCTACCTCTAACAGTGGCAAATCCACGAATTGACATGCCAATCCCATCAAGACACAGGATAAAGGTTAGGAAGCAGAAGAAAGAATGTATCTCCTGTAAGAAAACGAGACACATTTTTAAGCATCCCGTACAAAAATTTGCAAATATACTTTTTCGTGGTTTTCGTTTTACAGGCATCCTTGCATAGGATACAAAGTGAGCAACGATGACATTGACAGTTATCAACTTATTGTAAAGTGAATAACAAATAACGATGGAAAAACAGATGACAGCAATAATATTTACAAACAAAATGATAAATTTCTGTAAATTTAGTGTACTTGGAGGTACACGTGAGAAACAGTTCAATTATCGACTAAAAAATTATTATTACCTTAGCGCATTAGCAATGTTTATTGCTCGATTGCAATGTAGTTGAATACGACACACACCTTAATGATGGATCTCTCCTTTGTTTGAGTAATTTTAATTTTACATACACAAGAATGCTACATTAACATCTTTCATTGTAATCATAGAGTACAAATACCTCTGGAGTGGCGAATTTTTATGAAGTAGGTACAATAAGAAACTACATAATTAGTAAATTACAAAAGGTGTAAAGAATGATAATGCAAGATTACTATTTTAATTTCTCCAAGAATGAGAGAATATTAAAAAATGTGATAGCTCAAAATGAATGTGAAGGAATTTCGTTCCTAAAATTTTTTCAAACTATGCTCAGGGCGCTTCACAGAAGAATGTTTTCATATCGAAAAGTCTGTCGGCATTGCACTTACGGATGACACTTCCACGAAATCAATAGATATTGTGTGTGTGTCTGTGTTTGTGTGTTTGTTTGTGTGTGTGTGTGTGGGGAGGGGAGCGGGGTGTCTGTATTTCTGTTTGTGTGTGTGTGTGTGTGTGTGTGCGTGTGTGTGAAAAAGAGATAGGTGAGATAGAGAGGATAAGAAATCATCATGCTTAATTAGAATCTTAGTAGGCTTAATGATAAACAGAAGTAGGACAAGAGCATACTCATTCTGAATCATCTTCCTATGCTACACAGAAGTTAGTAGTGATAGTATTGCTGACTGTGTTTTCACTTCTCAACATCAGATGCAAAATATAAGTCGTCGAAACTAACAAACAATCTGTAACAAATGTGAAGATTATAAATAATGTACATGCATCACATTTCATTGCTTAAAAAGGCGTGGCTGTAGCAGCCAAAAAAAAAAAAAACTGCCCAGTTGGGTAAAAAGGATAAAAAAATAGCAAAAAATGTCTCATATAGTATGTTTTCTTTCCGTATGTCATTAACAAATAATTTTGGATACACTCACGCAATGTGTACCTTTCTCTGCTCCCACTTTGTTTTTCAGTCATGTAAAGAACTGTTTTGTGAGATGCATAAATTTAATTTGCTTGCAGGTGACTATACAGAAGGGCGATTTCGGGTGAATGAATGTGCATACATGGTACTCAAATAAAACTAAAAGAAATCGATTTTAGTAGACATTAGAGCACAGCTATCTTTTGCGCTATGGGATATTACTCATAGTTTGTAAATAACGTTATGGTCGACTTTTGACTGTAAAATTATTTATTTCTTCAATCCACTATTGCAATTTTGACCGTGTGGCCGTTATCAATTAGAGATAATTGCACTTTAGCACATTTCAAAATCTAAAACCCGTCTGACATATATGCATGTCACTTCAGATGATTTTTAGGTTTTGACATGTGCTGAAGTGCAATTATTTGCAACTTAAAAATCGTCACACGGTCGAATTTGCAATATTGAGTGTCATGATTGAATAGTTTTACAGTCAAAAGGGGACGAGGATTTTATTTACAAAATTTCAGATCACTGTGAATTCTAGTTACGAGAAATTAATCTTAGTTTTTGATTGAGATTTCTGGAATTTATTAATTTGCAAAGTCACAAAAACGATTCCAGGCAAGCACTTTACCCCTACAGTACGAGGCCCACTCATAAAATATAAATAAAAAAGATTGTCATCCAATACTCTTACTTCGAAATGCAAGAATGCGGATTTTCACGTCATATTTTTCCTCATTCGAAGTTCACTGCCAGGCAACTAGGAGCGTTCTCTGCTTCTGTATCGCAACACTGGCGGTGCACTGCTTAATTTTGGGGTTCTGTGAGTCGCCCACCTGTTGTGCTAGCGGCAAAGGTGGCGCCCCAGGGGCTGTGGCGGTCGTCAAGGGAAGCTCGCAGCCGGAAGTGGGCACATCCTCCAGGGGGCAGGTCTCGCACCTGCTCGCGGGTTCTGTGGCCCCTGTGCAGAAATAAAACAAGGACACTCAGCAAACTAGGTTCGTACAGGCTTCCAGAGTGGTCGAGTAGCAACACAAAAGCGAATGCCGGACACTTGCCACGCTGGACATTTGCCACGCCAGACATTTGCCACGCTTGCTCCTTCGCCAGGTAGCTTGAGTAGCGATCCCAAAGGTAGGAGACGCCCTTCCTCGTACTTCTTCTGTCCGCTTTCAAACCGCCGTCTCCACATCTTACTCGATACAACCAGTACATAAGGGACCTTCTTCTTCGACATCTTGGCGAAATACAGAGTTTCTATTCCGAAATCGAAATATTTATAACTTTTGGGAAACGAAAGCAATACCGACGATTATGTTAGTACGTAATTAGTTCTGTTGTTGTTGTGGTCTTCAGTCCTGAGACTGGTTTGATGCAGCTCTCCATGCTACTCTATCCTGTGCAAGCTTCTTCATCTCCCAGTATCTAATGCAACATACATCCTTCTGAATCTGTTTAGTGTATTCATCTCTTGGTCTCCCTCTACGATTTTTACCCTCCACGCTGCCCTCCAATACTAAATTGGTGATCCCTTGATGTCTCAGAACATGTCCTACCAACCGATCCCTTCTTCTAGTCAAGTTGTGCCACAAACTTCTCTTCTCCCCAATCCTATTCAATACCTCCTCATTAGTTATATGATCTACCCATCTAATCTTCAGCATTCTTCTGTAGCACCACATTTCGAAAGCTTCTATTCTCTTCTTGTCCAAACTAGTTATCGTCCATGTTTCAGTTCTATACATGGCTACGCTCCATTCAAATACTTTCAGAAACGACTTCCTGACACTTAAATCTATACTCGATGTTAACAAATTTCTCTTCTTCAGAAACGCTTTCCTTGCCATTGCCAGTCTACATTTGATATCCTCCCTTCATCGACCATCATCAGTTATTTTGCTCCCCAAATAGCAAAACTCCTTTGCTACTTTAAGTGTCTCATTTCCTAATCTAATTCCCTCAGCATCACCCGACTATATTCCATTATCCTCATTTTATTTTTGTTGATGTTCATCTTATACCCTTCTTTCATGACACTGTCCATTCCGTTCAACTGCTCTTCCAAGTCCTTCGCTGTCTCTGACAGAATTACAATGTCATCGGCGAACCTCAAAGTTTTTATTTCTTCTCACTCCCTTCCGAACCACTGCTTCCCTTTCATGCCCCTCGACTCTTGTAACTGCCATCTGGTTTCTGTACAAATTGTAAATAGCCTTTCGCTCCCTGTATTTTACCCCTGCCACCTTCAGAACTTGAAAGAGAGTATTCCAATCAAGATTGTCAAAAGCTTTCCCTAAGTCTACAAATGCTAGAAACGTAGGTTTGCCTTTCCTTAATCTAACTTCTAAGATAAGTCGTAGGGTCAGTATTACCTCACGTGTTCCAAAATTTCTACGGAATCCAAACTGATCTTCCCCGAGGTCGACTTCTATCAGTTTTTCGATTCGTCTGTAAAGAATTTGTGTTAGTATTTTGCAGCTATGACTTATTAAACTAATAGTTCGGTAATTTTCACATCTGTCAGCACCTGCTTTCTTTGGCATGGGAATTATTATATTCTTCTTGAAGTCTGCGGGTATTTCACCTGTCTCATACATCTTGCTCACCAGATGGTAGAGTTTTGTCAGGACTGCCTCTCCCAAGGCCGTCAGTAGTTCTAATGGAATGTTGTCTACTCCCGGGGCCTTGTTTCGACTCAGGTCTTTCAGTGCTCTGTCAAACTCTTCACGCAGTATCGTATCTCCCATTTCATCTTCATCTACATCCTCTTCCATTTCCATAATATTGTCCTCAAGTACATCGCCCTTGTATAGACCCTCTATATACTCCTTCCACCTTTCTGCTTTCCCTTCTTTGCTTAGAACTGGGTTTCCATCAAGGCTCTTGATATTCATGCAAGTGGTTCTCCTTTCTCCAAAGGTCTCTTTAATTTTCCTGTAGGCTGTATCTATCTTACCCCTAGTGAGATAAGCCTCTACATCCTTACATTTATGCTCTAGCCATCCCTGCTTAGCCACGTTGCACTTCCTGTCGATCTCATTTTTGAGACGTTTGTATTCCTTTTTGCTGCTTCATTTACTGCATTTTTATATTTTCTCCTTTCATCAATTAAATTCAATATTTCTTCTGTTACCCAAGGATTTCTATTAGCCCTCGTCTTTTTACCTACTTGATCGTCTGCTGCCTTCACTACTTCATCCCTCAGAGCTAAACATTCTTCTTCTACTGTGTTTCTGTCCCCCATTCCTGTCATTTGTCCCTTATGGTGTCCCTGAAACTCTGTACAACCTCTGGTTTAGTCAGTTTATCCAGGTCCCATCTCCTTAAATTCCCACCTTTTTGCAGTTTCTTCAGTTTTAATCTACAGTTCATAACCAATAGATTGGGGTCAGAGTCCACATCTGCTCCTGGAAATGTCTTACAATTTAAAACTTGGTTCCTAAATCTCTGTCTTACCATTATATAATCTATCTGAAACCTGTCAGTATCTTCATGCTTCTACCATGTATACAACCTTCTTTTATGATTCTTGAACCAAGTGTTAGCTATGATTAAGTTATGCTCTGTGCAAAATTCTATCAGGCGGCTTCCTCTTTCATTTCTTAGCCCCAATCCATATTCACCTACTACGTTTCCTTCTCTCCCTTTTCCTACCGAATTCCAGTCACCCATGACTGTTAAATTTTCATCTCCCTTCACTATCTGAATAATTTCTTTTATCTCATCATACATTTCATCAATTTCTTCGCCATCTGCAGAGCTAGTTGGCATATAAACTTGTACTACTGTAGTAGGCGTGGGCTTCGTGTCTATCTTGGCCACAATACAGCGTTCACTATGCCGTTTGTAGTAGCTTACCCGCACTCCTATTTTTTTATTCATTATTAAACCTACTCCTGCATTACCCCTATTTGATTTTGTATTTATAACCCTGTATTCGCCTGACCAAAAGTCTTGTTCCTCCTGCCAGCGAACTTCACTAATTCCTACTATATCTAACTTTAACCTATCCATTTCCCTTTTTAAATTTTCTAACCTACCTGTTCGATTAAGGGATCTGACACTCCACACTCCGATTCGTAGAACGCCAGTTTTCTTTCTCCTGATAACGACGTCCTCCTGAGTAGTCCCCGCCCGGAGATCCGAATGGGGGAGTATTTTACCTCTGGAATATTTTACCCAAGAGGACGCCATCATCATTTAACCATACAGTAAAGCTGTATGCCCTCGGGAAAAATTACGGCTGTAGTTTCCCCTTGCTTTCAGCCGTTCGCAGTACCAGCACAGCAAGGGCGTTTTGGTTAGTGTTACAGGGCCAGATCAGTCAATCAACCAGACTTGGCCCTGCAACTACTGAAAAGGCTGCTGCCCCTCTTCAGGAACCACATGTTTGTCTGGCCTCTCAACAGATACCCCTCCGTTGAGGTTGCACCTACGGTACGGCTATCTGTATTGCTGAGGCACGCAAGCCTCCCCACCAACGGCAAGGTCCATGGTTCTGGGGGGGGGGGGGGGGGGGGGAGGGTAATTAGTTCTATCAAGTATAAATATAGACCCCTCTGTCTGTAGGGTAGCTCCCTTTCACGCATACTGATTGCGATAGAAACAGTGCATTGGCATGGGAGCAACAAGAAAGGTCTCAGATGAAACAGTTGCTGAACAGTTCAAAGAAAACTTGAGTCTCATCACAAATAGGTACGCTACTCATACAATTATAGTTGGCAGTGACTTCAATCTACCTTCCTTATGTTGACAAAAATACATTTTCAGACCCTATTGTAGATAGAAAACAACTTCCGTAATTGTTCTAAATGTTTTTTTTAATTATTTTGAACAATTAGTTCACGAGACCATTCAAATTGTAAATGGTTACAAAAACACACTTGACCTCTCAGCCACAAATAATCCTGAGCATCACGACGGATACAGGGATTAGTGAACACACAGTCGAGCGAGGATCAATTCCGTAACAAAGAAATTCACCAAAACTAAACGCGAAATATATCTATTTATAAAAGCAGCTAAAAATTCGGTTGACGTCTTTCTAAGAGACAGTCTCCAGTCCTTCCAAACTATGTAAGTGAAGACCATATGTGGCTTAAGTACAAAGAAATAGTATCAACAGCACTCGAGAGATTCATACCAAGTAAATTAATAAGAGACGGAACCGATTCCCCATAGTACACAACACACTACAGAAAGCTGCTGCAGGAGCACCGAAAAAGGCAAGTATAATTTAGACGAACGCAAAATCTCCAAGATTGGCGAAGTTTTACTGAGGCTAGAAATTTGGTGCGGATTTCAATGCGAGATGCATTTAATACTTTCCACAACGAAAGTCTCTCTAGAAATGTGGCGGAAAATCCAAAGAGATTCTGGTCCTACGTTAAGTAAACCAGCGGAAAGGCTCAGTGAGTACCTTTCCTGCGCGACAGCGATGAGGAGGAAGAGGGGGAGACAAGGGACCCAACCCTTCGGAGCAGGTAAAATCGTGGCAAATGTCTGGCGTGGCACACAAAAGCAACAGGTTAGGAAAAAATCGGCTATTCTTCATTTTTTACCTCAACGTTTCCTCTGATCTTACAATGAGTTGTGGAGAGTGCGCCGTGTACCATAGTAACTTCGCCATTAATTTTACCTTCATAGTCTTTTAGCGAGGTGTTTGTTTTGTGAGCTATATGTCAGCACGGTGTGACCATTGACGATGCCAGATCCCACCCTGTTGGCTTGGCTGATGGTAGGAATGATTGGTTGAGAAAGGGACTCGGACTCCAAAAAGTATAGCAAAGAACGAAAGATAAATAAATAAAATAAAGACCAGTCGTAGGAGTGCAACTCATGTTTCCAAAACAACAAGGTAACAGAACGTTGGTTTATGGAGGGGAGAAGAAAGGGAGGATTATAGCATGTAGGACGTATACAGGGTGTTACAAAAAGGTACGGCCAAACTTTCAGGAAACATTCCTCACACACAAATAAAGAAAAGATGTTAATTTCCAAGTTAGAGCTCATTTTAGTTTCGTCAGTATGTACTGTACTTCCTCGATTCGCCGCCAGTTGGCACAATTGAAGGAAGATAATGTTGACTTCGTTGCTCGTGTTGACATGCGACTCATTGCTCTACAGTACTAGCATCAAGCAGGCATTGTTGGTGATGTCTTGATTGGGCCCCACGTTCTTCCACCTACGCTCAATGGAGCACGTTATCATGATTTCATACGGGATACTCTACCAGTGCTGCTAGAACATGTGCCTTTACAAGTAAGACATAACATGTCGTTCATGCACGATGGAGCTCCTGCACATTTCAGTCGAAGTGTTCGTACGCTTCTCAACAACAGATTCGGTGACTGATGGATTGGTAGAGGCGGACCAATTCCATGGCCTCCACGCTCTCCTGACCTCAACCCTCTTGACTTTCATTTATGAGGGCATTTGAAAGCTCTTGTCTACGCAACCCCGGTACCAAATGTAGAGACTCTTCGTGCTCGTATTGTGGACGGCTGTGATACAATACGCCATTCTCCAGGGCTGCATCAGCGCATCGGGGATTCCATGCGACGGAGGGTGGATGCATGTATCCTCGCTAACGGAGGGCATTTTGAACATTTCCTGTAACAAAGTGTTTGAAGTCACGCTGGTACGTTCTGTTGCTGTGTGTTTCCATTCCATGATTAATGTGATTTGAAGAGAAGTAATAAAATGAGCTCTGACATGGAAAGTAAGCGTTTCCGGACACATGTCCACATAACATATTTTCTTTCTTTGTGTGCGAGGAATGTTCCCTGAAAGTTTGGCCGTACCTTTTTGTAACACCCTGTATAGGTTTCTGTATAAAGAAGCGAAGTTGGATCAACTTACCTTCTGACAGAATTTGAGCAGTGGTGGTCACGGGCATAAATCTGGGGAGGCCAGGAAACATACTGGAAAATCCCTTATACTTCCCTTTTGATGTATGCGTACCTAGCTTTCGTAACCATCACCACCACTACTACTACTATTACTACGAAAACGATGACGATGGCTACCACTACTACTACTACTGCTAATAATAATAATAATAATAATAATAATAACAATAATAATAATGACACTCACTTTTCTTTATAAACGAACTTGTAGATTGAGCGTTGTTACTTGTAAAACAATTTAACTGGACGATCTTCCTTTTTCACGAATCTTCCGATGGCATCGCCATACCATGTGTCTCAGCTTTCAAGTTTTCGCAGTACTGATTCTCAATCGAGGTACAAGCAAGAGCTGATAAGCGGTCCTGTCCCATAATGTTACTCAAACACAGTTTTGCACGTTTAAGACAAGAAAAACTCCTTTCAAGTGAAGCACTTGTTGCAGAAATGGTAGCAATTAGAAAAAAATAGTTCCTGAAAGAATTCATTCTCAGTCATTTATTTGACTATGTCTCCCATGCTGACAAAGTGAAATGTTTATTTATGCTGGGAAGGAAATAGAGTCTCCAGTTCTAGACACAACTGCGAGCGACATGAAGGACGCACTATACGTTTGCAATATTGAATTTACACTGTCTAAAAGAAATGCTGAGCATAATTGGCGAACTGAGTAGTATCGCCTAATTTAAGGAAGAGCATTTTATCACAATGTGAAAATCGTGTTTCCAGTTCTGTTACAATATATCTAGCACCTGACAGTACAACTCTTTGTATTTTGACATTAATAGATTGGCAGTGCATTCATCCACCATATTAGCTATACCCATGGAAGCTTCAGGTTGCGTATTAGTCGAGCATTTCAATCCACGACATTTAAAAGTCGATCAATTTTGTCTTCATTTCTTAAGATTTCCTTTTGAGCTAAGCATCCTGAGGCAGCATTGTTGCAAAGCTGCGCATCACTATTTTTTTTTTTTTTTTGAAGAATCGTGAAAGGCGGTCTTTACAAACACGCTTTGAAAAACAGAGAGAAAACTTGATGTTTCATACTGTGGCGAAAAAGCGCAATACCCTTGCTCTTCACAGCTTTAAAACTAGTTCAGTTCCAGGTATAAAATCGTTAAGATCTCTATAAAACGCATATTCAGAGTTTCAGGATACTTCTGAAAGTAATCTATCTGTTCTAGCGAAGTAATAACACTCAAAATACGCTAAGCGCTATACGGACTAACATGCGCCGTTCCAATACCACGTGACTTGAGCAACAGAAGATGTTGAGGACAGATTTCTCGTTCTGCGCATCAGAATGCTCACTCCATAGATATTTATACTTTATGAGAAGAATGTATGGTGTAATGTTTACATGAGGTTTATTCTTATGACGAAAGGAGTATAGTAACGCCAGCCTGTGTACGTGGTTGCCCAATAAATACCGTTGGAGCAAGACAGTGTGTGAGTCAGCATATGAGCCGTGGTTAATGCGGATTGTTGTTCTGAGAAGCATGCATGGCAGTCCACCGCGTGTATGATAGCATCCACACGATCATGGGCTGCTACAGAACCCATGGTTATCCTGCATCCTTTAAAAACTAGTTATAACGGATACCAATACCGTCAGTCACCTGAAAAAGTTGAAGAACGAAAAATCTCAATTATTGTAAAGATGTAAGTTCCCTGTTTTATAGCGCTGTGCATAGAGCTACTTTTCTTTTCTTTGTCGGATTGACGTATTAAATTATATGTGGGCACACAGGACGTTTCACAATTCCTATTACAGGCTTGTAGGAGTTGAAGAGGAGATTTAGTAGATAAAGTTTTGATAAGGAACCCATGCCCAGGAATTTACCGTTTTGATATCAAATAAGTTTAAAGAATGGAACAGTTTCAAATCTCGCGTTTCACGGTACGCACACAAGCTGAGAAAATGGACACCCTTGTTTGTCCTCATTCTAAGCATGACATGACATACCAGTTTCTTCCGACTATAACAGTAACTGCGAGGAACTGGTAGGCTCACAATTGGGAGGGTTGGCTGTGGTGCCCCATGGATGTCATTCGTTATACAGAGCAGAACCCTATGACGAGTGCTACAAACACATTCCATGCCATGGGCTCATGTAGAGCACACGGGTCAAAGCTCATTGCATCCGTTGTGCGCATCCCATGAAGCCCTAGATTTGAAAGTGATCCTATTTTCGAACTTACTTTACATCCAAAAGGTACATTTCCGGACATGGCTTCCTTGTCAGAACTTCGTCTATGAGACCCCACTACAGCCCCTAGAAGCCTGTAATAGGAATTATGAAACACCCTGTACATACTGCATACACTTGCATAATAACAAATTAAAGCGCTGTCTCTACTGTACATTAATTGGCCTAAATGAAAAGATCACTGCAAATCATTGTGATCGATTACTGTAATAACGTGATACCAAAGTGTTATTAAGTGAATGCACTATTACAAGATTTCATTGTTAATTGAACAAAAGCCCGTGAGTAAGAATTTGCTCAGTCAATCACTCCCACACCGCCGGCCGGAGTGGCCAAGCGGTTCTAGGCGCTACAGTCTGGAACTGCGCGACCGCTACGGTTGCAGGTTCGAATCCTGCCTCGGGCATGGATGTGTGTGATGTCCTTAGGTTAGTTAGGTTTAAGTAGTTCTAGGTTCTAGGGGACTGATGACCTCGGCAGTTAAGCCCCATAGTGCTCGGAGCCATTTGAACCAACTCCCACACCCCACAGTGCTCACCGTAAGGTATCAAACAGTAAAATTAGAGATGATACTGACCAGTATACAGTAACCCAGCCCCGAACGCGGTCGTGCATCTGTAACGTGTAGACGATGGAGCGATCTCCATTGCCCGCCTGTAGACCCTCTGGAGGATTCCAGGACAGCGTCACGGAGTAGCGGTCCCTGGACACCACTGATGGCTTGGCTGGAGCCTGCAATTCCACGGTGTGCTCGTTGGACATCGGAGCCTGAAAAAATCGTGACTAATGTTAACATGACCTACCGATTAATGGTGAAGATGCACTTACAATAAACTTTTAATCGATCTTCAAAAATCATACCATATTGGCTCGATGCCAAACTTTCTCTAAAAAATATATGATGTAATACTTAGCAATGTTCCCGTTAATTTACAGGGATACATTTTCGTACATAGTTTAAATGAACAGAAGAAATTGATGCTACAGGCAGGCTAACAGGAAATGTCTATGAAGTAACCAAATTTTCAACACTACAACAGATCATCAAACATGAACTAAATTGGTGTTACTAAGCATGATTTTCCGAAATTCTTTCACCGGAGAAGGTACAGGATATATTCCAGAATTCGAACCAACATCAGCTGCCAACTTGAGTAATTTGAAAGCAGATACACCGGGTGTTTTTGTGTCCCATTCTGAATAGGTGGAACACAATTTATTATCAATCGCAATGATGGTGATGCGGAAATCAGAGGAACAAACAGGTGGTTCCTATGGTCAATGACGCCGGAGCTCACGAAGTCAACAGCAAGCCAGATGTTAAGTTCAAAAATGGCTCTGAGTACTATGGGACTTAACATCTGAGATCATCAGTCCCCTAGAACTTAGAACTATTTAAACCTAACTAACTTAAGGACATCACACACATCCATGCCCGAGGCACGGACCTAAGCCCTTAGAGAATAGTTGGAAGGGCTGGGCAAGTGTTGGGCCTTGGTATTTACGGACGCCCGCGTAAGTGGATGGGGCCACATGACACATCCGTGACAGCCAAGTTGCAAGCTGTGGCCATGATACGAAGCATGATGTCTCTGATCTTCCCTCCATATCGACATTCAGGCCGGACAGGGAGAGCGCATCACTGTCAAATCGTAATTCCCTCCCCCTCCCCCCATTTAATCGGTGCGCAGGACCGAATATGCTCGAACCTATCCTGACTTTGTCGAGGGAAAGCAGAAAGTTTTGATGGAATTTCCACCACATGCTTCCATGACATTTCCTCGTCGTGATTTGCTGGATCGGATGCTGGCTCTGTCTGTGAATTACTAGCCGATCAATGGTTTCTAGGGTGATGGTTGGCCCTGCCTGCATGTAAGTGAGTGTGTACGAACTCCTGGCTGGTGATAACCTCAAACATGTGCCACCATCAATTGCTGATGACGATTCCTTCGGTCCATATGAGGTTCCGGACGAAATGTCGAGCCCATACGTGGGAGCCCACACGGTGATTGCATGCATGGGTGGTGCAGTTACTGAGTCAGGTGCAGGAGGTGGAAGAGGGTCCGGGGTCTGCATTCACGTGAAATTCGGGCCAGACGTGGTCTATTTATAAGTTACAAGAAAGCTGGTGAGTGCTTTTGCAGCGTCGGTGGTCATCACTTCCTTGCCTGCCTGCTTTCTGAACGTCCTGACCATCAGATCGGCTTCAGAATTGGATATTAGGTGAAACGTGGCGGTGGTGGGGTGCAGAATGCCGTTGTTTCGCGAAACACCTGAAACTCAAATGTCTTGAATTGAGAGCCATTGTCGAAAAGCAGGGTGAAAGGTGCCCCTCTATTGCAAATATTGTGGAGAGGTAGTTGCTGTGGTGGTGGTAGCCAACTGTCCGACATTTGGGACGTTAAAGAGGGCATAAACAAATAGAAACCACATTGCTCCCTGGAATGATCTGGCAAAATCTGTGTGCACTCATTGACAGGGAGATCAGTGCAGGGACAAGGGTTGAACTACTACACTGGGACTGATTGATTGTGACTGCACTCCTGAAATGGACTGGCGCGTCCCGCCCGATTTCCGACCTGAAGCCAATGGAATAGCTCTGGGACAAGTTAGAATGTCGATTTTGCTCTCGACCTCAACGTCCATCATCACTATCTTCTCTGGTTTCGGCTGTTAAGGAACAATGGGCTGCATTCCTGCATTGACGTTCAGACGCCACATGCAAAGTGTCGCCAGCAGACTCCAAGCCGTCATAAAGGCGAATGGTGGATACAATGTATCTCGTATATTAATGTCCACTTGTAAGTGTCATACAATGATATAATTTTTCATGTACATTCACTGATATATGTGAATACAGATTATAGTAGAGATGGTAATCTTCAAATGCAGTACATTCATGTAGCAAAGAATACGAAACTCAATCGCATATTGTAATACAACACAATGAATAGAAGCAAAATTACACTGAAACTTTTAGCAATCACGTGTGCATAATCATTTAAACACAAGTAGAATTACTGTCATTAATCAGATAATCATCTGCTCACACAAGAAACTCAGTACTATTCGTCAGGCATTTACAGTGCCACAACTTTAGAGTCGCTGAGGGTACCAGCAATATGAAACAAAGAACGAGCTCTACGAAGTTTCACGAATGGTGCCTAATTTAACGGTCAGTACACAGCGACAGGCGGCAAACTTACCCCGTCCTAGTACACTGAGGTGACAGAAGTCAAGGGATACCTCCTTATATCGTATCGGACCTCCTTTCGCCTACTGTAGTGCAGCAACTCGACGTGACATGGACTCAGCAACTCGTTGGAACCTCTATAACCGTCCACAAGTGTTGAAAGTGTTGTCGGTGCAGAATTTTGTTCGCGAACTGACCTCTTGAAAATGTTCCATGCCGTGTGATGTGGTTGGCCAAATCATTTGCCTGAATTGTCCAGAACATTCTTCAAACCAATTGCGAATTATTGTGGCCCCTGACATAATGCTCTGGCTTCCATAAACATTCCATCATTGTTTGGGAACATGAAGTCTGTGAATCGCTGCAAATGGTCTCCAAGTAGCCGAACTTTCAATGATCGGTTCAGTTGGGCCAAAAGACCAAGTCCATTTTATGTAAACACAGCCCACACCATTATGGAGCCGCCACTAGCTTGCACAGTGCTTTGTTCACAACTTGGGTCCATGGCTTCGTGGGGTCTGCGCCACACTCGAATTCTACCATCAGCTCTTACCAGCTGTAGTCGGGACTCATCTGACCAGGTCACGGTTTTCGAGTCGTTAAGTAATAGAACCCAGTACGTTGTCCTCGATGGTGAGTGTTCATCGGGGGTGAGGGTATCATCTGGAGTGCCCCAGGGAAGTGTGGTAGGTCCGCTGTTGTTTTCTATCTACATAAATGATCTTTTGGATAGGGTGGATAGCAATTTGCGACTGTTTGCTGATGATGCTGTGGTGTACGGGAAGGATACAAGATGACTTGGACAGGATTTGTGATTGGTGTAAAGAGTGGCAGCTAACTCTAAATACAGATAAATGTAAATTAATGCAGATGAATAGGAAAAAAAATCCTGTAATGTCTGAATACGTCACAGTCACGTCGATTAAATATTTGGGCGCAACATTGCAGAGCGATATGAAGTGGGACAAGCATGTAATGGCAGTTGTGGGAAAGGCGGATAGTCGTCTTCGGTTCATTGGTAGAATTTTGGGAAGATGTGGTTCATCTGTAAAGGAGACCGCTTATAAAACACTAATACGACCTATTCTTGAGAACTGCTCGAGCGTTTGGGATCCCTATCAGGTCGGATTGAAGGAGGACGCAGAAGCAATTCAGAGGCGGGCTGCTACATTTGTTACTGGTAGGTTTGATCATCACGCGAGTGTTATGGAAATGCTTCAGGAACTCGGGTGGGAGTCTCTAGAGGAAAGGAGGCGTTCTTTTCGTGAATCGCTACTGAGGAAATTTAGAGAACCAGCATTTGAGGCTGACTGCGGTACAATTTTACTGCCGCCCACTTACATTTCGCGGAAAGACCACAAAGATAACATTAGGTCTCGTACAGAGGCAAATAGGCAGTCATCATTCCCTCGTTCTGTTTGCGAGTGGAACAGGGAGAGAAGATGCTAGTTGTGGTACGAGGTACTCTTCAACACGCACCGTATGGTGGATTGCGGAGTATGTATGTAGATGTAGATGTCTAGGATCCAACCGAAATGGTCACGAACCCAGGAGGGGCACTGCAGGCGATGTCGTCCTGTTAACAAAGGCACTCGCGTCTGTGTTCTGGTACCGTAGCCCACTGAGGCCGAATTTCACCGCACTGTCCTAAAAGATACTTTCGTCGTACGACTTACGTCGATTTATGCGGTTATTTCGCGCAGTGTTGCTTATCTGTTAACACTGACAACTCTGTGCAGACGCCGCTGCTACGGTCGTTAAGTGACATGTTGTCCGTGGTGAGAGGTAATGACTGAGATTTGGTATTCTCGCCACACTCTTTGCATTGTTGCTCGCGGAATATTTGAATTCCCTAACAATTTCCGAAGTGGAATGTTCCATGCGTCTAACTACAAGTACTGTTCCACGTTCAGAGTCTGTTAATTCCTGTCGTGCGACCACAATCACGTCGGAAACCTTTCACATGCATCACCAGAGTACAAATGACAGCTCCGCCAATGCACTGTCCATTTATAACTTAAGTACGCGATTCTCCCAACATCTGTATATGGCATATCGCTATCCCATGACCTTTTTTTTCACTTCACTGTATATCTAGTCTACTGGTGGCTCATGTGATACTAATTTATATAGGTTACCAATCAATCAAAAGATCGGTACATATGGGGCCCGGAGTGCCGTTCCACAGAATGAATAATGATTCTTGAACAAAACAGTTCGACAACAACTAGCCTAAAATAAAGATGTTTACATGAGCACCGTATTTCAGTTTATCCACTTAAATGAAATGCGCACAATACGACTGCTTCATTCTGCATGTGAAACTGACACACGTCTTACGTTTTTGCGCGTCGTGTACCCATGTAACAAAGATGCAGTTTCAGTTACAGCAACAGCATAGCAGCGCCAATACTGTATCTTTCCGCCTTGCCCTTGTTTATCTGCTCTTCTGCGTTCATGTTCACTTTGGGAGCACTGTTCGGAAATGGGCACTTGCTCCATTTAATCAGCCTACCATCGCCGTACTGCTATGTGTGACGTGCGTCAGCGACCACTGCACTTAAGGGGGTCGAAGAAAGCGACCAGAAGGATGTAGCAGAGACACCGTGCATAATAAAGCGAGTCATGCAGGCAGTGCGTTCAGTAATCTCATTCCCATTCTTATTCCTCGGAGCTACAAGTGATTCATATGCAGTTTTCCTCTGCATCGCACATCGGTGCGTTGTTGATGTGCACTATGTAATCAAAAGTATCCGGACACGTGGCTGAAAAGGACTTACAAGCTCGTGGCGCCCTCCAACGGCAATGCTGAAATTCATTTTGGTGTTGGCCTGCCCTTAGTCTTGATGACAGCTTCCACTCTCGCAGGCACACGTTCAATCAGGTGCTGGAAGATTTATTGCCCCATTCTCCACGGAGTGCTGCACTGAGGAGAGGTATCGATGTCGGACGGTGAGGCCTGCCAAGAAGTCGGCGTTCCAAAACATCCCAAAGGTGTTCTATAGGATTCAGGTCAGGACTCTGTGGAGGCCCGTCCACTACAGGGATGTTATTGTCGTGTAACCACTCCGTCACAGGCCGTGTATTATGAACAGGTGCTCGATTGTGTTGAAAGATGCAATCGCCATCCCCGAATTGTTCTTCAAAAGTGGGAAGCAAGAAGGTGCTCAAAACATCAATGTAGGTCTGTGCTGTGATAGTGCCATGCAAAACAACAAGGGGTTCAAGCCACCTCCATGTGAAACACGACCGCACCATAACACCACCGCCTCCGAATTTTACTGTTGGCACTACACACGCTGGCAGATGACGTTCACCGGGCATTCGCCATACCCACTCCCTGCCATCGGATCACCACATTGTGTACCGTGATTCGTCACTCCACACGATGTTTTTCCACTGTTCAATCGTTCAATATTTACGCTCCATACACCAAGCGAGGCGTCGTTTGGCATTTACCGACGTGATGTGTGGCTTATGAGCAGTTGCTCAACCATGAAATCCAAGTTATCTCACCTTGCGCCTGTCACAGTACTTGCAGTGGATCCTGATGCAGTTTGGAATTCCTGTGTGATGGTCTGCATAAATATCTGCCTATTCCACATTACGACCCTCTTCAGTTGTTGGCGGTCTCTTTCCAGTCAATAGACGAGGTCGGCCTGTGTGCTTTTGTGCTATATGTGTCCGTTCACGTTTCCACTTCACTATCACATCGGAAACAGTGGACCTAGGGATGTTTAGGAATGTGAAAATCTCGCGTACAGACGTGTGACACAAGTAACACCCAATCACCTGACCGTGTTCGAAGTCCGTAAGTTCCGCGGAGCACCCCATTCTGCTCTCTCTCGATGTCTAATGACTACTGAGGTCGCTGGTATGGAGTACCTGGCAGTAGGTGGCAGCACAATGCACCTAATATGAAAAGCGTATGTTTTTGGGGCGTCCGGATACTTTTGATCAAATAGTGTAGTCTTCAGTCCGGAGCCTAGTTTGAAGCAATTACATACTCGTTTTTATTCACCGTTAAAATATGGATTTCAAGTATAGGTTAAGAAAACCAGTAGAAGCCCGATATAACGCAGTTATCAGGAGACATGCTTTACTCCTAGTTATAGCATACCCGCGGTATATCTGTATATCAAGAGTGAGCCGTGTATTGATAACTTTTGGGAAACAAGGATGAATACGCATTGCAGTATTATACATATTGTATTATACAGTATTTAAATGTAAAAACATTCGAAGTAAAACATTTCAGAAAGTTACCACATTTAGTACAGCAATTAAACAAACTTCACTCAAACGTCGACTAAGCAGTAACACGAGTTTCTATACCGTATATAAAGTAAGCTTTGATGCAGTACGATAATTTACAACACCGCCCTCAAGCTACGGTACGTCACTCTACTGCTTTATGGAAGTGAGTTAGCTTTCTTTGACGAGTCATTTCACGCAGTTTCTTTACGTGTTGTTTTATGCTCATCAAGTGCAACAGCTCAATCTGGTTTGGTTCACTGTGTTGCTCCATCCACGTAACCACTTTAAATTTGTGTTATCCAATATTTCACGTGTGCTGGGAACATCATCTATACTTTCTTCTTAAGCTTCATCATTCTAATCCTGGACTGCTTCACTACTCTCATTTCGAACAGCGTCAATAATGTCTACATCTACATCTATGTGGATACTCTGCAAATCACATTTAAGTGCCTGACAGAGGGTTCATCGAACCACCTTCAAAATTATCTATTATTCCAATCTCGTATAGCGAGCGGAAAGAATGAACACCTATATCTTTCCATACGAGCTCTGATTTCCCTTATTTTATCGTGGTGATCGTTCCTCCCTTTGGAGGTCGGTGTCAACAAAATATTTTTGCATTTGGAGGATAAAGTTGGTGATTGGAATTTCGTTCGTCCTTGTCATCTACGTACGATCACCCAAAACGGTTCTTCGTTGTCGACGACTACCCAACCGTTCAAGCCTTCAAGATCAATATTACGCAGTAGAATATCACATGTAGAGTGGATGTCATTGCTGTTGAAATCTGTGTAACTACAACGGTCACATGGAATATAAATCATTCATTCATTTTCTAGATTTCTATGTGCTTGTTACAATGTCTTAGTGGTTGGACCAGTGCTTCGCCACACCAGGCCTAAAGAATACGCAACACACCAAAAATTTGCAAATTTCAAGTACATATCCATTTCCTCATCTGAATTTGCAACTGAAGTGAACAGTTCACGGCGATAATGCGCCTTAACTGTTCGTTTGATTCCCTGAATTAATGCCGTCGTGGTTCATTTTTTTTAAGCAAAAACGAAGTTTTGGAAGAACATAATAATAAAGCGCCGTTTAATCGCAATTATAGGTTTGATGAACATTTAAATTTTCATCAGCCATTAATTTGTGTAGAATTTCAGGTAACTGTCAAGCGGGTTCACTGTCGCAGCAAGCCTTTTCTTCTATTCAATAGTCGTTTAGCGAATCGCATGGCGTCATTTTCGTCTTGAAAATCATCCGTCGGAAGCTATAAAATCTTTGTTGCCAGGTAAATCAAAGCGAAATTTTTCAGCTTGGGCGTTAATAATTGCCCCGGAAAGTGGCACACCTTTACTTCTCTTTATTAAAAACCACCTATGAAGCCATTCGTCAAGTTCACTGTCTTTTCCTAATTTAGTCCTTCCTCTGTCCATCTCATCACTTCAAACTGCGTTTACAGAACTTCTAAATTTATTCTCCTCTTTCACGCATTCCCTGATTGTTCCTTCAGGTACACCGCTCTCGCGTGATAAACTTGATTTAGTTTCACCTTTCTTTAAACGATCAAAAATTTTTATGAAAAGGAAAGTTGCTACTCACTATGCAGCGGAGATGCTGAGTCGCAGATAGACACAACAAAAAGACTGTCACAAACAAAGCTTTCGGCCATTAAGGCTATCGTCAACAATAGACTGAAACCACCAGTGGATTCAGTTGCCTGAGACTGCAGTCGCATGCATGAGTTCGGTCGTTTGCGTGCGTGCGTGTGTATGTGTGTGTGTTTGTGTTTGTGTCCAGATCTATCGTTGAAGAAAAACTTAATAGCTGAAAGCTTTATTTGTGACAGTCTTTCTGTTGTGCCTATCTGCGACTCAGCACCTCCGCTATATAGTGAGTAGCAACTTTCCTTTTCATAATATTCTTACATTCCATCCTGGATTTTCCATTATTTGATCAACAATTTTTAGTTTATCACTCACAGAACACACTTCCCATTTCTATGACACCGTAACAAGCACATAGAAATCTAGACAATGAATGAATAATTTATGATCCAGATGATGGTTGTGCTCATTTAGATTATTGCCAAGCACTGTTGCTTAGTCACTTTGTTGACTGCGTCACAACGTTAAGCGTGAGATGAGTATTCAAAGCTTCTGTCCGGTAATAATCCTGATATGTCGGTAACACAAACCAAAGGTTGAGTTTAATTACGTCCGCCTATTTTGGATATTGTTTAAAGAGCTTGGAAGTTGCAGCAGTAAATTATCCTGCAGAAAGGCTACACGCAGACTCTAATAAGATTTCTTTCAAGTTCATAAAATATACCGAGAGTGCAAAAATCATTCGTAAATGATATTACATTTTGGGGGGGAGGGGGGGGGGCATACTTAATACCGTGTTATATCCGAATCCGCAGTCTATCCGACCTCGGTATATCAAGCTTCTACTGTATTAATTTCAAATTATTGCCGAGTGATAGTATTACGGCGACAAGTGGAAATAAATCCTTTTATAACTGATTTTTGCAGAAATTTTTTATGTGTCGTCGACGAAGGCGTTCCGAGCCGCCATCCAGCTTCGAGTTCTGGGGAATGCGGAACCTAGATGCATGCGGGATGAAGCGCGGAACAGTAGGCCAAGTCGCATGTAGTCTACAACCTGCTTTGGCCCTGCGGAAACAAGAAAATTAATACAATGTATCAGTGAGTGCTATAATTGTATCCATTTTGGATAGACGTGTTTGTAGTTGCACCAGTTAGATCTGCTGCAGTTAAAATTAAAATTTTAAAAACAAATGTTAGGAAGTTGTAGCTACGAGGCGCATTGCCTGTAATATTGTTGAAAGATTCTATTTTTGTTGTTGACTCAGTAGTCACCCGATTCGTTTACAAGGCGAACTGACAAGGCGACCGCGCCTACTCTTCACCACCGATTTTTTTCAAATTTATGGTACATGCTGGGATTGTCCAGGAATGAGAGTGACAGGAGTGGAAGTTACAGATGGCCAAGCATTTAGAAAAAAAGTAGCAAGGAACGTATTGTAAGACGTGCTACACAAGAACTTCGTATACAAAATTAGATTCTTTTATTATTTTATAGTTGGTAATTTACGCGTCCCCGCAACGAAACAAGGACCTTACCGTCGGTGGGGTGGCTTCAGTGCCTCAGCGCTACAGACAGCCGTACCGTAGGTGCCAACATACCGAAGAGGAATCAGTAGAGATGCCAGACAAACGTGTGGTTCCTGAGGAGGCGCAGCAGTCTTTTCAGTAGTCGAAGGGACAATAGTCTGGATGATTGACTAATCTGCCCTTGTAACATCAACCAAAACGGCCTTGCTGTGCCGGTACTACGAACGGCTGAAAGCAAGGGGACACCACAGCTGTAATTTTTCCCCGGAACATGCAGCTCTACTGTGTGGTTAAATGATGATGGCGTCCTCTTGGGTAAAATATTCCGGAAGTAAAATAGCATCCCATTCGGATCTCCGGGCGGGGACTACTCAGGAGATCGTCGTCATCAGGAGAAACAAAACTGGGATTCTGCGGATCGGAGAGTGGAAAGACCTTTATCGAGCAGGTAGGTTGCAAAATTTAAAAAGGGAAATGGATAGGTTAAAGCTAGATATAGTGGGAATTAGTGAAGTTCGGTGGCAGGAGGAACAGGACATCTGACAAGTAAATACAGGGCTATAAATACCAAATCAAATAGGGGTAATGCAGGAATAGGTTTAATAATGAATAAGAAAATACGATTGCGGGTAAGCTACTATGTACCGCATAGTGAACGGATTATCAGAGCTTAGACAGACACGAAGCCCACGCCTACCGCAGTAGTACAAGTTTACATGTCAACTAGCTCCGCCGAAGATGAGAAAATTGAAGAAATATTTGACCAGATAAAAGAAATTATTCAGATAGTTAAAGGACACGAAAATTTAATCGTGATGGAGAAATGGAATTCGATAGCAAGAAAAGGATGACAAGGAAAAATAATAGGTGAATGCGAACTGGAGGAATGGAATGAAAGAGGATGCCGCAACGGTAGAATTTTGCGCAGACCAGAATTTAATAATCGCTAAATCATAAAAGAAGGTCATGTACGTCGAAGAGACCTGGAAACACCAGAAGATATCATATAGATTATATAATGGTTAGACGGAGGTTTGGGAGCCAGATTTTAAATTATAAGAAATTTCTAGGGGTAGATGTGGACTCTCACCACAATTTATTGGTATGAACTGTAGATTAAAAGTGAAGAACTTGGAAAAAGGTAGGAAATTAAAGAGATGGGACCTGGATAAGTTGACAGAACAAGGGTTTGTTGGGAGTTTCATAGGGAGTATTAGGGCAACGGCTGGCTAGAACAGGGAAAGGAATACAGTAGCAGACGAATGGGTAGCATTAAGAGACGGAATAGTGAAGGCAGCAGAGGATCAAATGGATCAACAGACAAGGCCTAGTAGAAATCATTGGATAATACAGGAGATATTTAAAGGAGAAAATATAAAAATGCAGCAAATTAAGCTGGGGAATACAAACACCTGAAAAGTGAGATTGACAGGAAGTGCAAAATGGTTAAGCAGATATGGCTAGAGGATAAATTTAAGGACCTGCAAGCATATTTCACTAGAAAAAAGGTAGATACCGACTGCAGGAAAATTAAAGAGGTCTTTGGAGTAAAGAGAACCACTGTATGAATATCAAGAGCTCAGATGGAAAGCGAGCCCTAACCAAAAAAGGGATAGCTGAAAGGTGGAAAGAATATATGCAGGGTCCATACAAAGGAGATGAACTTCAAGGCAGTATTTTAGAAATGGAAGAGGACAAAGATGAACATGAGGTGGGAGATACGTTACTGTGAGAAGAATTGACAGAGCATTGAAGGTCATAAGTCGAAACAAAACTCCGGGAGTAGACGACATTCAGTCAGAACTACTGATAACCTTGGGAGAGCCTGCCGTGACAAAACTCTTCCAACTGTCGTGCAAGATGTATGAAACAGGCGAAATCTGTTCAGATGTCAAGAGGAAAGCAATAATTCTAATTTTAAAATCAGTTTAATATGTCACGCTTGCAGAATACTAACGCAAATTCTTTACAGATGACTGGAACAACTGGTAGAAACCAAATAGAGGAAGTTCAGTTTGGATTTAGGAGAACGCGAGGCAATACTGACCCTACGATTTATCTTCGGAGATAGATTAAGGAAAGGCAAACCTACGTGTATAGCATTTGTAGGCTTAAAGAAAGCTTTTGACAAAGTGGACTGGAATATTCTCTTTGAAATTCTGGAGACAACAGATGTAAAATTCAGTTGCCGAAAGGCTGATTACAACTTCTACAGAGACCAGACGGCAGTCGTAGAAGTCGAGGGTCATGAAAGAGAAGCAGTAGTTGAGAAGGAAGTGAGACAGGGTTGTAGCCTATCGCAGATCTTATTCGGTCTGTACATTGAACAAGCAGTAAAAGAAACCAAAGAAAAATTTGCAATAGAAATTAAAGTTCAGGAAGAAGAAATCAAAACTTTGAAGCTTCACCGTGACACTGTACTTCTGTCAGACACAGGAAAGAATTTGGAAGAGCAGTTGAATGGAATGAAGAGTGTCTTGAACATATAAGATGAACATCAATACAGGCAAAACAAGGATAATGTTATGTGGTGGAATTAAATCAGGAGATGCTGAGGGAATTAAATTACAAAACAAGACAAATTAGTAGACTTTTTTGTTATTTGGGCAGCAAAATAACTGATGATGGCTGTAGAGAAGATATAAAATGTAAACTGGCAATGCCGGCCGGTGTGGCCGTGCGGTTAAAGGCGCTTCAGTCTGGAACCGCGTGACCGCTACGGTCGCAGGTTCGAATCCTGCCTCGGGCATGGATGTGTGTGATGTCCTTAGGTTAGTTAGGTTTAAGTAGTTCTAAGTTCTAGGGGACTGATG
Organism: Schistocerca serialis cubense; assembly: GCF_023864345.2. Classification (NCBI taxonomy): domain Eukaryota; kingdom Metazoa; phylum Arthropoda; class Insecta; order Orthoptera; family Acrididae; genus Schistocerca; species Schistocerca serialis. Next base: position 770,525,982 of record NC_064641.1, on the reverse strand, counting down.
ACCACAGACGTTAAGTCCCATAGTGCTCAGCGCCAGCCTAAACTGGCAATGGCAAGAAAAGCGTTTCTGAAGAAGAGAAATTTGAACACGTCAAAAATAGACTTACGTGTTAAGAAGTCGTTTCTGGAGCTATTTGTCTGGAGTGTAGGCATGTATGGAAGTGAAACATGGACGATAAACAGTTTAGACAGGAAGAGAATAGAAGCTTTTGAATTTTGGCGCAACAGAAGAATGCTGAAGATTAGACGGGTAGATCACATAATTTATGAGAAGTTACTGAACAGAACTGTGGAGAATAGAAATTTGTGGCCCAACTCGACTAACAGAAGGGATCGGTTGCTGGACACGTTCTGAGACATCAAGGGATTACCAATTTAGTATTGGAGGGAAGTGTGGGGTATAAAAATTGTGGAGGGAGACTAAGAGAGGAATGCAGTTAACAGATTAAGATGGACGTAAAATTATTCGCAGGTGATGAGGCACGCACAGATAGAGTAGCATGGAGAGCTGCATCAAACCAGTCTTCGGACTGAACACAACATCAACATTAAACCAAAACAGAGGCGCTGAAGAAACGTATAGGAAGACCGAAAAGAAATCGGGATAATTTTAAGTCGAAATTATACTGAAGAATAATCATACAGCCTAAGAACAAATAAGGAGGTGAGGCATGTCAACATTTATTACGATACAAGAAAAGGAGGTTAAGATTCGACAATCGTATTAAAAGAATAGAATCAGTTAGATTAACTAGACATGTAGAATTCTACGGTAGTTGCAGTTGAAGCTATAATCAAAACAATAAAATGGAGAAATCAGGGCTCATGCGGAGGCACATAGAAAGTCGTTTTTTCCTCGTCCTATTTGCGAGTGGAACAGGAAGGAAAATGAATAGTAGTGGTGCGGAGTACCCTCCGCCACGCGCTATAAGGTGGATTGCGGTGTATCGATGCATATGTAGATTTAGAACGTTACAGTAAGTAAAGACCTGAAGGTAGTAGGAATAATACAGTTTGATATAACAGACAGAAAAAAGTTTTGGCAGAAAAATCCCGACTGGACAGGTGGCCTGCAAGAAGACGGCAAGAAGACCGGGATAATATTGCCTAACCATAGGAAAAGAGCCGGTTCTCAGAGAATGATGGTAATATTGGCCCAAAGAAAAGCTGAAACAAACCAAAAGTTATCACATATTTTGTCCTCAGAGCACACATGTTGCGCCGTTAGTAGTTAAGGCATATTACAAGTCGTCATAAGATGACCTAAAGACGTTACTCGTCAACTGAAGGCGCCAACAAGTCCGTGTTTCTGTAAGGCAGTTCATCTAGCCAAAAACAAAACTCTGGTGACACCGCTTTATTGTACGTCACGTAGCCCAGTAGGCCGAAAACAGTAACAAAAATAATAACTGAATTTTCCATCAGTATTTGGCAGAAGATGACAACAGTATTAAGTAAAAAATACATTCCTAATATTGGCAGTTATGTTTTCGGAGAATGAGAGGAACCGGAAGCTAGCAAAGATTTGATTCAACATTTGCGGAACACCATTTAACAGGGAACCGCCCATACGACGTATATTGTGAAATTTTATATACTTTTAAGAAAAGCAGAGAGATGATGTTACTTGAAACACTTGAAAGCAATAAACTTCAAAAAACATTGGTAGGCGGGACACAACAAGTTACCTTGGATCGATAGTTATTAAAAGATGTAGAAGTAACTTCGTGTGTGCCCCAGGGAAGTGCGTTGGGAGCCTTGCTGTTCATGTTCGATATAAATTACTTTGCGCGCGCCGGCCGTTGTGGCCGAGCGGTTCTAGGCGCCTCAGTCCGGAACCGCGCGACTGCTGCGGCCGCAGCTTCGAATCCTGCCTCGGGCATGGATGTGTGTGATGTCCTTAGGTTAGTTAGGTTTAAGTAGTTCTAAGTCTAGGGGACTGATGACCTCAGATGTTAAGTCCCATAGTGCTCAGAGCCATTTGAACCATACTTTGCGCGCATTATTACTAGTAACCTCCGACTGCAGATGATGCAGTTATCCGAAATGAAGTACTGCTTGAGAGAAGCTGCACAAATATTCAGTCAGAACTTGGCAAGATTTCAAAGTGGTGCGAAGATTGGCAACTGTGCTATTCACAAAACGAAAATACCCAGTATCCTTTAAGATCAATGAGTCGTTGGAATCGGATAACTGATACAAATTCTTGAGTGTAATACTATCTACGGATATGAAATGGAATGAGCACATAGGCTCAATCGTGGGTAAAGCAGGTAGTAGACTTCGGTTTATTGGTAGAATACTGGGGAAATGAAGTCTACAAAAGTGATTGCTTACAAATCACTCGTTCGACGGATTCTAGAATATTGGTCAGGTATGTTGTACCCGTACCAGAGAGGACTAACAGAGGATATTGAATGTATACAGAGAAGGGCAGCACGAATGTTCACAGGTTTGTCTGATCCGTGGAGAGTGTCATAGAAATGTTGAGAGAACTGAATTGGCAGACCCTTGAAGGGTTCCGTGAAAGCTTACTTACAAAGTTTCAAAATGACGACCCCAGGAATATACTGCAACCCCCTAAACCGCTCCCCTAGTGATCGAGAGAACAAGATTAGAATAATTACAGTACGCAGGGCGACATTTAAGAAATCATTCTTCTTACCCTCCATATTTGATTTACACAGAGAAAAGCTCTAATAGCCAGTACAATGGGAAGTACGCTTCGCCATGCACTTCACAGTGGTTTGCAGAATGTAGATATAGATGTAGATATGCCACAGAATCTCAGCCTAGTTTTAAATGACCAAACTCATTTCTTTTCCTCTCTGTTAAATTATGTTTCAGTTATACAGATACTAGGTTACGATTGTGATTCAATTTATTTTTAAAATGTTCGTATATGTAACAATACCCCCACAAAAATTTGGATTTTTCGTTTTTGATTAAATTAATTAACTACAATGACGGAAAGAAGAAATCGCAACACCAAGAAGGAATTGTGCGACATAAACAAAAATTAACAGGCGTGTTTCTACACCTGAAAGATGATATCAGTTCAGATTTCACGCAAATCGCATAATAGTGGCGCTAGTAGCGTCGCTACAAAGATGCAAATCAGGTTTGCTTTAAACACGTACTGTAACGGTCGTGAGCGTTAGTTACCTTTGAGATTGGACTTCTTGAGCTGAAGTTGGTCAAGAATGCCTTCTAAGGTAACAAAGACGCCATTATCAAAACCTCACTGAGTTTGAACGAGGTAATGTAATAGAACTACGAGAAGCTGAATGTTCCTTCTGCAATGTTCCAGCCACTGTATACGACTGCTGGCAGCGGCGATCAAGGGAATGGAAAATGGAAATGAGCGTATGGCATCGTTGGCCGGAAGACCCCTATTCGGGGAAGTTCGGCCGCCAAGTGCAAGTCTTATTTTATTCGACGCGATATTGGGCGACTTGCGCGCTGGTGATGGGGATGAAATGATGATGAGGGCAACACAACACCCAGTACCCCAGAGGAGAAAATCTCCATCCTGGCCGGGAATCGAACTTGGGCCCGCTTCCATGGGCAGCGAGCCCGTTACCGCCCACCTAAAGAGGCGGGCGATCAAGGGAATATACGGCCGCCAAGAAGACCGGACTGTGGGCGGCCACGTGGCACTACCAAGATGTTCGGCGTATGGCTCTGGTGCATTGTACTGCATCTGGAGCAGCAATTTCAATAGCATTTAGCACCACAGTGACACAACGAAGTGTGTAACAAAGCGGTTACTTCACGGACAGCTTCGAGCCAGATGCCCTCAGCGTGCTTTCCATTGACTCCAAATCACCGCCTTTTGCAACTTCAGTCGCGTCATGTGAGAGCTCAATGGAGGGCAAGGTGGATGTATGTTGTGTTTTCTGATGAAAGCTGGTTCTGCCTCGGTATCAGTGATGGCCGTGTATTGGTTAGAAGGAGACCAGCTGAGGGCCTGCAACCAGCCTGTCTGCGTGCTATAGATACACTGGACTTACACCTGGAATTATGATCTGGCGTGCCGTTTCATATGATAGCAGGAGCACTCTCGTTGTTATCTCACGCACCCTGTCTGCAAATTAGTACGTCAATGTGGTGATTCATCCTGTTGTACTGCCATTCATGAGCGGCATTAAAGGGGGTGTTTTCCAACAGGATAACGATCGCACACATACCGCCTTTGTAACCCAACACGCTGTACAGGAAGTCGACTTATTCCCTTGGCCTGCATTCGACCACACATGGGACATCATCGGACGACATCATCCACAAACACCATTAATGTAATGTAATGACCGACGAAATGCAACAGGCATGGAACTCTATCCCACAAACTGAGATCAAACTTCTGTGCAACACAATGCAAGCACGTTTGCGTTACTGCATTCAAAATTCTGGCGGTTACACCGCTTATTAATGTACCAGTATTCACATTGACAATGGCTTAGCACTCACTTACATTAACCCGTGACCTAGCAACGTCAGTCACTTAAATAAGTTACCTAGGCAAATATATTCCCGAAATTTCTTTACTCTACATTGATTACTTTTTGGTGTTGCGATTTTTTTCCGTAAGTGTATTTTGCGCGACATAAAAATGTAATTCTTTCCTTTATAAACATCCTATACGTAATCATTTTTTGTATATTCGTGAGAGTTGCACGTCATTTTACCTGTGTTAGCAAAATTCATTTATCATCTAACAATGAACTAAAAAACCGAAAGCCGGTTCGTGATCAAATAAATAATATTTTGCAGATTATTAGGAAAATTTTCCTATTTAATAGTAGTAATAATAGTAGTAAAAGTGACTAAAACATCAAAGTACACAGTGTTTATATGTATGTAATGCTACACAATGAACTATGAGCTGTACGGAATAGATATGCTTGAAACACGGATGCCTCGTATTAGAAAAATGATGTGAGCAATACAAAGTATCAGCATCCGGAAAATGAGAAATAACGAGTACGTCTACGAAAATATAAAAAAAAAATTATCAGAAGCAATTGCAAAACGAAGATCCATCTCCTTTGGACACATGTACTGAATGACTGGGCAGAGGGAGACGAAGCTAATATTCCTGTATTTGTAGAAAAAGAATTCGATGACAGTACGGATTAAACAAATAAGAAAAGAACTATAAAGAAACAACAAAGCATCGGAAATAGCAGAAAGAAATGTTTTCAACAACTAAAAACGAAATTCAGAACGCTTTCAAGGGAGAGAAGGCAAAAAAATAGGGAACAAAACGGACAGAAGAAACGAAAAAAACAAAATGGGGAGAAGATGAAACGGTACTGCAAAAAATAGGAAACGACAAAGAAAGAAGAGGAATTCAAGTTGTTGTGCTATTGTAGTTGGTCGGTACAAAGATGGAAAATGAAATTGACCAGATACGAGGAGGACGCCCCCGCTGAGGGTTCCGTACAAACTTAATTATGTACGTAGACAGTTAATCCATTCTGGAAATCAAGGATCTCGACGATTTTTGCCTATAATCGACACTGATACAAGCAAGACATCGGTTCTAGGGATTCCAAGACTTTCTAGAATATTTTAATTTCAAGTTTGAAGCCGGACAACAAATGACACAAAAAATATTTTTTTGTGTGATATAAGTACAGACTAACAATTTTCCAAAATGGAAATGTACTATGAAACGTTACTTCTTACCAAATTTCATGATCCTACGGCAAGGGAAAGTACCCTACACGTTTTAATGAGTGAGTTTGCGAGTACCAAATTACGCGACATAAATGGCCGTGTTGACTTAGAAGCTAACGTTTATTATACCGCTAATGGTCCATCGATACTAGTATGTGACGTAAATTTCAGCTTGATGCGTCTACCTGTTCGTGAGAAAAAGGGGACTTAACAGACGATGGACAGACAGTCTGATAACAAATGACAACAAAAATTGTTTTTCCTTGTGATATAATTACAGATTAACAGTTTTCGGAATTTTTCCTTCGGTTGTAGTGTGAAACCTTGCTTCTTGGGAAATTTCATGATAATAGATCAACAGGAAGTGCTCTATAGGTTTTTATGAGTGAGTTTGCGAATATCAAAATACGTGATATAAATGGTCGTATGTATTAATTGCATTGAAAAACTTCAATTTTTTTTACATCGCTAAGTGACCGTAGACCTTGATACGTGACATGAATTTCCACTTGTGGTATGTCTATCAGTTGCTGAGAAAAATGGTTCTTAACTGTCGTACAGACAAACATAGACATGGACAACAAAGTGGTCCTATAAGCGTTCCGTTTTTACCAACTCAATTACGGGTCCCTTTGTAACTGGTTACAATTATATATATATATATATATATATATATATATATATATATATATATATATATATATATATAAGGTAAACGGAGTGACACAATGGCGTGTACACACTTTATCCAACGTGTAAGCGTCACTACGAATATTCGGACCTGGGTTATGACATGTTCGATATGCCTGCCATCATTGGCGACGATCTGGCGCAGACAAATAGCGAAATTCTGCATGACCCGCTGAAATGTCGCACCATCGACTCTGTCGATGACTTCCTGAATGGCCGTTTTCAGCTCAGCAATGGTTTTCGGGTTACTGCTGTTCACCTTGTCTTGCATATAGCCCTACAAAAAGGAATCGCATGTGTTCAGATCCGGAGAATATGGCGGCCAATCGAGGCCCATGCTAGTGGCCTCTGGGTACCCCAGAGCCGAAATGCGGTCCCCAAGTACTCCTCCAGGACGTCAAACACGCTCCTGCTTCGATAGGGTCGAGCTCCGTCTTGCATGAACCACATCTTTTCGAAAGCAGGATCACTTTGGATAATGGGGATGAAATCATCTTCCAAAACCTTCGCCTACCGAGCGGTAGTCACCGTGTCATCAAGTAATATCGCACCGATTATTCCGTGATTGGACATTGCACACCACACAGTCACCCGTTGGGGGTGAAGAGACTTATCGATCGGGAAATGCGTATTCTCAGTCCCCCAAACGAGCCAGTTTTGCTTATTGACAAATCCATCCAAATGAAAGCGAGCTTCGACGCGAAACCAAATCACCCATTCGCATACTAATTCCCATCACGCCTCGCATCCAACCGTGCAGTGTGAACGTCCTAACGCAAACCGTTCAGAAGTTATGACTATTTTGTTTCATGTAGTTCAATAATTGTCACATCATATATATCTCCTGCGGAGCCGTGCGTTACAGAGGCAAGTGGCGGAGGTACTTACAATAGAGTCGGGATGCCGAGGCGGCGCCTCCGATGAAGCCCGGCACCTTCGCCGGGGGAAGCGTGCAGACTGCGCGTCAGCTGTCGCCGGCGGCAGCGGCTCGGCCAGTGGTTTGGCGCCAGATGTGTGCTACAGATAGCAGCCGCATGCAGACAGCGTCGCGACGTGTCGCGGCGCTGCAACGGGGCCGAGGCTGCCGCCCCAGAGCACGTCGCGCTGCACGTAGGCCGGCGTCGCGTGCGGGCCTGCAACAGGCGCGGTAACGTCACTGCACGCGGCCGGCCGCTGCATCTACTCCGTCTGGACACTTCTCAGTGGGCATTAATATGGACTGCGTCCGCCCTTCGCCTCTGTGACGGCTTGGATGGTGCTTAGAATGCATTCAATGAGCTGTCTGAATGTCTCTGCAGAAATGGCACCCCACTCTTTCTCAACAGCAGAAACCAAAAAAGTTAATGTGTTGGACGCTAGGGTTTCGAGAGAAATCGACATACTAGTTGATCCCAAAAGTGTTCCATTGGGCCCTGGTCGGCACTATCGGCAGACTAGTCCATTTCAGTAATGTTATTGAACACAAATCATTGCTTCACATATGCTTTATGATAGGATGCATAGTCATGTTGATATAATCGTCGCCAAACTGTTCCTCTACTGCACCCAGTAAAAAATATTGTAAAATGTGTTGATATTTGCCCGAATTTAACTTTTACGTACACACAATAAGGAGATAACATACAAACCAAGAAAATCACCCCCATATCTTAACTCTAACTCTTTCGTAGTTCACTGTTGGCACTAACATTGTAAGAGGTCCATGACTAAGGAATTTATTGCTAGCGCACTCGAGCAGATGTAGTTTCGATGGATTGCTCACGCACTGCCTGCGATATGTAAGCTATAAGAGAATCTCAACCAGAGAGCAGTGTTGTATGCAGTAGGAATTGTGTGGCAGTAGGAGTAAGTAGTAGCCAGCAGTCTGGTGTATGGAGTTGGCTGGGCTGGTCGTGGGGAGCGATGGCGGTGCCTGAGCGTCGTAGTATAAGGTAAAAGCAGCCTCGCGCATATGTACTATTGTTATATCAAGTCCCATGTAAATATTTTTATAAAATCTCTTAATAATAATCTTTCTTATAAAAATTAACTTTTGACAGTCATTCATCTCAATTTTAAGAATTTACTAATTTCTCCAATCCATGATCATTGGATTGGATTGGATTGTTTGGGGGAAGAGACCAAACAGCGAGGTCATCGGTCTCATCGGATTAGGGAAGGAGTGGGAAGGAAGTCGGCCGTGCCCTTTCAAAGGAACCATCCCGGCATTTGCCTGGAGCGATTTAGGGAAATCACGGAAAACCTAAATCAGGTTGGCCGCCATGGTCATCCCAATTATTGTAAAGAAAAATCAGTTGTTTCTTTTTATACATGACAAATCTATCGGCCAGCATTGCACTGGGCTGTGCCAGAAAAAAATCTTATAGGAGCAGATATATAAGCGTTATCCGGCGACCTTATTGAGGTAAGAATTTTCAATTTATTCAGAATAATCTTTCAGAGCCATGACGCAGCACTGCTGACGTCCAAAATTTACCAGTTTAATTTCACAGTCAATTATTCAAAGGTTATAAGTGAGCCACATTTTTTGTTAGGACGTTAGTCACATTTTATTATTGGTAGGTTACGGAATTTATCTGTTCGCACGTTACGCTGATACTGTTGGGTGGTTATTATATATTTTTTTATCTGTCGGGAGGTTACACTTGTCGACAACCGGCCAGGATCGTATTTTCTTTGTGAATTTCTGAGAAGTTGTCAGTTATATATCTGCTCTTATTTGCCAAATGTTAAATGTAGTTTGCATCTGGCGCAACGCATTTACTAATTTGTCACTGTTTCTTCCAGAGATCATCGGCAATTTATTGCTCTTTGTTGTTATTGTATTTGTTCCATTTTGCTTTGTCTTTGATTTTGTGCCTGCTTTTTAATTGTGAAAATGCCGCGAAAAACTGCTAACAGTACATCGCGATGCGCAATGAGTGAAAAAGTCGACTATAATAATTTGACCGATAATACTAGCGACACTCAGTGTCATAATGATAATCCTCTAATTACAGATAATCAGTGCGTGCCGACCACCAGTAATGATTTTATTTCAAATGATGAACAAACAAATTCAATTATGTCCACACTAAATTTAACGACAATTGATGATGCTGTCCAGTTTCACACACCTAATTTGCAAAATTTACACAGTGAACAGACAAATGTTTCTAACGAAGGTGAACAACGTACTCAAAATATGTAAGATGTATTTGATTCCGATGTAGTGGCCAACAGTGCACATTCTACTGGCAAACCTTTTTGTGAATCAGACAATGACCAAATGCTTACACAAAACGTGACAAATGCAGATACACCATCACACAGTACAGTGAATAGAGTCGCTAATTTTGGCTTGGATCAAGTTATGGCATTATTGCTACATCTTAATGAATCGTGCAAGCAACCCAATGAAAAATACGACAACCATCTCAAACAACTTAATGAATCGAACAAACAACCTAATGAAAATCTCAAACAGTCAAATGAAAAACAAGACAACAATTTCAAACAACTTAATGAAAAATAAGACAACAATTTCAAACAACTTAATGAGAAACAAGACAACAATTATAAACAACTTAAGGAATCGAACAAACTACTTAATGAAAGTTTCAAACAGTCGAATGAAAAACACGACAACCTTAATGAACAGAACAAACAACTTAGTGAACAGATTACAGTCGTTGCTGTGCAACGTCATGATGCTAAAGAACAACTACGTGACGAAATTAAGGCTTGTGCTAGGAACAGTAGTGAAGAAATTAGATCTGTTGCACAAGAATTAAGTAATACACATGTAGCCACAACAGAATCACTTAGAGATGAAATTGGTGCGGTTGGTAAACAATGTTCAGAAAACGCAACACAGTTTTAGTAGTGCTATTTCATCTTTAGTTTAAATTAATGTCAGCAGAACTTTCGCGCACTCTGGATGCGAAAGTCGATAAGAAAATTGAACAACAGAACAGCAAAATTGACGAACGTTTTAATGTGACAGAAATGAAAAGTGTTTCAGCACTTAACACGTCACAGCATACGCCACATTCTGAGCATTTGTCACATTCACACAGCCAGTATAACTTAGGTAATTTACAGATAGTACGTGACTTAGATTCCGAACACTCACAGACAAATAGATTCTCATGCAATCCTGAACCTGCTCAGACATGTAGAGACGATAATTTTGATTATAAGCACTTTCTACGTGTGAGAAAATTTAAGGTATTTAAGAATGACAGAACACAGATACACTCTTTGGACTGGATACAACACTTTGCTTTTGAATTTTCACCGGCATTGCCTGTAACGCAGAAACTAAAATTTATTTGCAGCACGCAAGTGACCTCAGGGGATTCATTACACTTTGATGAATATGTGCAGTAGCGTGCACAGGGCCCCGAGCCGTAGTAGTGCTATTTCATCTTTAGTTTTCTGCACTGCTGCCTTCTCTTTTACTATCATTTGTCAAAACAACTCTTCAACTATCGATCTATCTAGAACTAGGAACGAGTAAAGAAAACCTGATATGACAAGTTTTACCGAAAGTGACACTTTTCATTAGACATTCCCGAAATGACAAGAAATACCAGCATCATTTTAATAACAGGCAAAATTTTAATCATCAGTATGTGCAAAATTTTCAGCAATCTCAGACACATTTTGGTAACAATAGAGGTTTTTCCCCACAACAGCAACAAAACCAGCCAGTTGGCATACCTAACCAACAATGGTATCATCCTGAACCTAATACGTCAGGACGAAATAACAGAACAGTACAAATAGTCGAAATGCCACAGCATCCTCCTGCAAATAACAGCACGTCAGAAAAAATTTGACTAGATACAATACAGGTTGCATCTTCCAGCGACGCAAGCAATACCTTTGACACACAGAATCTTGTTCACGAAAATGTTATTACTTTTGACGACATCCGAAGCACACTTTTGCATGAAAAACCAGTTATTAAAAAAAACCATTTCCCACCCTATCATTGAAGTTAAGATTGGATCATCCACATTTTCAGCAGTAATTGATTCCGGATCACCTACGTCAGTTATAAATGAAGAAACATTCAACAAATGTAACAAAGAAAATACCTATCCTACGTTACCGTTAGGCAAAACTAAAGTAAAAGGAGCAGTATCTAGTAAAGGAGTAGATGTAAAGTTACAGACAGACATATCATTTTGTATTGCAGGTCATATGTTCCACTCAAATTTTTGGATTGTTCCCTTATTGACAAAAGACGTTATTTTAGGTACGAATTTTTTGGTACAACATGACGCAATTACTGACTTTCAAAATTCCTATTTAATGTTAAAGGATGAAAAAGTACAACTGGCAATAGAATTTCAGCACGCTTTATCTGCAGAAGAACAAGCAATTAATCGAACAGAGGTCATTTCTATATCGCGTTACACGGACTGTCGTTCCACATTGTTTGCAGATACATACGTACACAACTACAATGCACCAGACGAAGCCGACTATGACGTTATGCAAATGATTTCAGATAAAGTGAAACAGAGCAACGCAAACTGCCGTTTGCACAGATCATAGAACTATACAGTTTTTACGTTTCGCTAAATTTACAAATGACAGATTAAGCAGATGGAAACTTTATTTATAGGAATTTAATTTTATAGTTGTTCACATTCCCGGTACACAAAATATTGTAGCAGACGCACTGTCCCGTTCTCTCGGCAACATTCAGCAAGACATCGCAACCAACTTCTGCCACGCAAATTCTAGTGTCATGTATATTCAACGAATTGCATTTGAAAAATTCATTTCGTCGTCATTATGAGACATAGCACAAAAGCAGAGCAAAGACAACGTGTGGAAAGAAATTAAACACCTTTGACAAGATAGGAATAACATTACCATTAGAAACCATTATACTGTACGCAAGAACATTCTGTTTCGCCGCTCTCACCCTGACAGCAACAACTGGTTATTATGCATTCCTGACGAGCTTGTTAACAAATTAATTTGGTATATTCATTTCAGTTACGCAAATTATGGAGCCAGAAAATGTTTTCTTATACTGAGACAGAACTGTTATTTTGCCAACATGGAGAAACGTATTCGACGAGTTTTAGCGTCATGTAAAATCTGCCAGAAAGCTAAATCAGACACGACTTCACATATTTCTCCGTTACATCCCATTGTACCCGTTAAATTGAGACATGTGGCCGCTGTAGACATTTTTGGACCGATTCCCAGGTCTAATAGAGGTTTTTGTTACATCTTTGTCGCTGTTGAACTCACTTCGAAATTTGTTACCTTCACTCCGTTACGCAAAGCTACTGCTAAATCTATTTCGAATGCATTTGTAAAACATTTTCTATTTCATGTAGGGCATGTATTGAAGTAGTTTCCGACAATGGACCACAATTTCGATCTGCGATATGGAAACGTATATTACGAGCTAGAAACATTTCTCTGATCTATATATCCAGATATCACGCTTCTTCGAACCCTTCTAAACGACTGATGAAAGAAATTGGTAAACTATGTAGAATATACTGCCATAAAAGACATATTAATTGGGATATACACATACTCTCATTCCAGGATGTAATTAACTCCATACCAAATGAATCTACTATACCATCTCCGACTGTTATATTGAAAAATGTTGAACCACCTAACAAAATTAAAGAATTAGTATCCTTTCCTACATCTCGTCGACTACGCCAACATGAAATAATTGACATTGCGCTCAACAAAATCTAACGTGCCGCAGAACGCCGGAGAAGACAGCAAAAACAGGTTTGTACACGCCGTGACTTTCACATTGGACAGAAAATATTAGTTCGCACACATTATTTATCCAACAGAGGAAAGAGTAGATGCAGTAAATTTGAGCTTCTATACGCAGGTCCATATAGAATTCGCAGCATTCCTCACCCCAATGTAGTACATGTCGAAACTTCGAGAACCAGAAAAAGCAAGGGCTATCACCATATCACCAATAGTAAACCCTTTATTGAATGAACATACTTGACGTTTTATCACACTGCAATGCAATTTCTTGATATTTATATGGCCACTTATGCAATTATATCTATGAACACTTACTAATGATGATCATATTTTTTCTTGGCAAGTGCCCGGCAATGTAAGGTTAGCAGGGCGCTTTTCTTGTCGTTATATATCAGACCGTGCACATTTTCCATTTTTTTTATATATATGATTGTTTTCCTATCGAAAGTAGAATTTTTCTCTGTATGCACTACGAAATCTTTAAGATATAACAAACACCAGTTGACTTTGACATTTTTCCTTATGATATCTCAATATCTTGACAATTCTAGATTATGATATTGTGTGTACATTTTTGCACTTTAAAATTGTCTATGGTATTGGCCTAATACGTTTTCTGTCTTGCTATGCTGTATGCTTAGTTGTATCACTAGAAACAAGTTTTCATTTAATGGGTATGTGATTTAAATGCAAGATATTAATCCTTATTCATCATTTTCAGAAAGCAATACCATTTAAAAGAAATAAATTATACAACCACAGTGGTTTACTATGAAATGGGAATTTTACCATCAGAATGAAAGAAAGAAAATGCAATACCTTATCATGAAAAGTAAAATGATCAGAATTAACAAGCATTAACAAGAATACACTATACCAACTGTATAATAGCAGTCTTAACTAATTATTTTTCATTCAGAATACGAGGCGATTGATGCAGGCCGTCAGACAGAACTACACATGTTAATTTTAGTGATGAAATATGCTAGAAGTAAGAAACTATAATATATTAAGTAATGAATGATAATGAATAGTTGTATGAAGTAAATGGTAATATGAATAATGAAGTTTTTCTTTGCAGAGGATGATAATGATGAAGTTTATATATTTTCTATTAGTTATGAAATGCTATGTAGTTATTTAAGTACTTGTTGCAGTTCCTGTTGACAGTATGTCTTATGTCGCATTGTATAATGACTGAATGTTTTGGGAAAGACAGCTAGAGTACATACATATTAAGTACACGTTACATTACTTGTTAATTCGAAGTTTACTACTTTTCAGCATAATATACATTTTTTCTTTCAGCTCAAATGTCCACTATGTATTTTTTTCCAGGAGAAGCTTTTCATGATATTAATATGCAATAAGCAGTTAGTTATTAAATCTGTTCAAGTACTTGCATTTTTTACCCAGTTCTGTGTATCACTTATGAATGTGATCATATATACTTTACTTGTTTCATAACCTTTTACACCTGACTCATGATGAACGATGTTATTAATCCTTATTTCCAGCAATAAGTCAAAAGCAAATATTTTCATGCCCCAGGAATTAATTACCGATCCCAACGCAATGCATTGCTAGCACAAAAAAAATTATTACCAGTCCCAACTATTACCAGTATAGAACTAAATAATGCTACCAATTTAAGATATATTTCTAGTTCTAAATGTAATGCAAATTTTTCTGTGGTATTAATTGCATTATGTCTATGTATTATTGGACTAAACACCTTGAATACTAGTTCCAGTGTCTTACATTTTAAATATGTCTTATGTCACTTTCATGGTATCATACATAAACACTAGCAGCTTGATGCTACACGCAATAACTCTTGTTTTAAATGATGACTTCTGAGTAATACTGAATGATGTTTTATAATACTGCATAAATGCTATGCCAATAATTACTGTAATGAGGTGACGTATGAATAATGTTCTGTAATACTCCATACATACTACATAAATGTTTAGTAACTGCCCAATGAATGCCAATGATCACTGTAATGAGATGACTTATGCATAAATGCTATGCCAATAATTACTGTAACAAGATGACTTATGAATAATGTTCTGTAATACTCTGTACATACTACATAAATGTTTAGTAACTAGCCAATGAATGCCAATAATTACAGTAATGAGATGACTTATGAATAATGTTCTTTAATACTCCATACATACTACACAAATGTTTAGTAACTGGCCAATGAATGCCAATGATTACTGTAGTGAATGGCTTATGCATAAATGCTATGCCAATAATTACTGTAATGAGATGAATTATGAATAATGCTCTGTAATACTCCATACATACTACATAAATGTATAGTAACTAGCCAATGAGTGCCAATAATTATTCAAATCGGTTGATACACTAGTGTAATTCTAAATGATGACTAGCATAAGACTTAATGTCCTTCACCTTCTGACCTAATTACCAGCAATTACTGCAATATCCGTATGTCCTGTCCAGCCTCATGATCATGGAGCACTATATTTGGTTTTTGCACTAATTCTGATTGTCTCACTTGGTGTTGCGCTTCTGTAGAAAGATATGGACTTTCAGTGCAGCTACGTGTAACCCACTGTGCTACAACCATGATGCTATCCTTCGCATTCCTTTCCTAGTTCTTGTAAAATATTAGAGACTTATACAGTGCGTATGCACTTAATTTCATCTCTTAATGTGGTCAGTTCACGTAAAAATGCTAAAGACTTTTACAGTGCGTGTGCACTTTATTTCATTTCTTAATGTATTCAATTCTTGTAAAAAAATGATAAAGACTTTTACAGTGCGTGTGGACTTTATTTCATCTCTTAATGTGAACAGTTCATGTAAAAATGTTAAAGACTTATACAGTGCGTGTGCATTTTATGTCATTTGTTAATATATTTTGTACTCATTGCGTATACACTTTGTCATTTCGTAATATGTTCTGTACTCAGTGCGTGTGCACTCTCTTTCATTTCTTAATATGTTCTGTACTCAGTGCGTGTGCACCCTATTTCATTTCTTAATATGTTCTGTACTTATATTACTTATCAATAATGATATATATATATATATATATATATATATATATATTTTCTCTGTGACTGTAGACTTAGTAAACTAAATAGATTATAGAAAAATTTGTTGCTCATGGCAAATCCAATTGACTCACCATCGCTGCCAAAGTTTTGCCCCCCACTGGAGGGTTATGTAAGAGGTCCATGACTAAGGAATTTATTGCTAGTGCACTCGAGCAGATGTAGTTTCGATGGATTGCTCACGCACTGCCTGCGATATGTAAGCTATAAGAGAATCTCAAGCGGAGAGCAGTGTTGTATGCAGTAGGAATTGTGTGGCAGGAAAGGTAAGTAGTAGCCAGCAGTCTGGTGTATGGAGTTGGCTGGGCTGGTCGTGGGGAGCGATGGCGGTGCCTGAGCGCCGTAGTATAAGGCAAAAGCTGCCTCGCGCATATGTACTATTGTTATATCAAGTCCCATGTAAATGTTTTTAAAAATCTCTTAATAATAATCTTTCTTATAAAAATTAACTTTTGACAGTCATTCATCTCAATTTTAAGAATTTACTAATTTATCCAATCCTTGGTCATCCCAATTATTGTAAAGAAAAATCAGTTGTTTGTATTTATACATGACAAATCTATCGGCTAGCATTGCACTGGGCTGCGCCAGAAAAAAATCTTATAGGAGCAGATATATACGCGTTATCCGGCGACCTTATTGAGGTAAGAATTTTCACTGTATTCAGAATGATCTTCCAGGGCCATGACGCAGCACTGCTGACGTCCAAAATTTACCAGTTTAGATTCATAGTCTGTTAATTATTGAAAGGTTATATATGAGTCACATTTTTTATTAGGAGGTTAGTCACCCTGTATTATTGGTAGGTTACGGAATTTATCTGTTGGTAGGTTATACTGAATGTGGTTCAAATGGTTAAAATGGCTCTGAGCACTATGGGACTCAACTGTGGTCATTAGTCCCCTAGAACTTAGAACTACTTAAACCTAACTAACCTAAGGACATCACACACATCCATGCCCGAGGCAGGATTCGAACCTGCGACCGTAGCAGCCGCACGGTTCCGGACTGCGCGCCTAGAACCGCGAGACCACCGCGGCCGGCTACTGAATGTGAATGTTATATACACTTATATTTTTTACTCTTGGGAGGTTACAACTTAGTGGAGGTAACATTATCCAGACATTCGACAAACCCATACCTTTCACTCTGATTGACATAAAGTATAGGATGATTCAGTCGCTTTCTACACCACCTCGATAGTTACGTAGCATTAACTCAGAAATGTGTGGCTTATGAAGAGCTGCCCGACCATTGTACCTCATTCTCTTTACCTCCCTACACACAGTCGTGATAGCTGGACTGCTGAATTGACTTTGGAACTCGCAAGTGATCCCTTCCGCTGATTCGAGCGATTTTTTACCGGCACCACGCTGTTCGACGGACCCTGTCCATCGGTACGTAAAGTCTGCTTGGTCATAATTTAACTGGTGATGTTCCTTTGCGTTTCCACTTCACAATCAGATCACCAAAAGCCGTCTGGGGCACTTAAGAGGGGTTCGAATGTCTCTGATGGAACTGTTAGTCAAGTGTCATTCAATGACCCGTCCACATTCGAGGTCACTGAGCTCTCACGACCGACGCATTCTGCCGTTATTTATTCTCTACTGACAACGATTTATTCCCGCCTCCTTTTGAACTGTCGGGACCGCCTCCAGTGACATCTAGTAGTCAATTCCGCATTACGTAGAGATGTCTGGATACTTTTCAGTAGATAGTGTACATATACATGCATGCTGCGCGAGCCAGCTTGTATCGCGGAAACTGGTATTCCCCCGCTCTCCGTCTTCTCCCCCCCTTTTCCTAATCAGCAACTATTGCTGGCAAGCATCTACGTGAACTTACATCTCTCTACGGTCTTTTTGTGAGACATGCGTGGAAGGAATCAACATACCAGTGACCTCTTCCAGTAACGTCGGCTCTCAGAATTTTAACAGTAAACCGCACTGTGACCACAACAGCTCTTTTGTGGTGTCTACAATAGGATGGGTGTGAATCTCTGTGACGATTTCGCGCTCATTAAATAAACTTCTGACGAAACGAGCTATTCTTCATTGCATCTTGTCTACTTCCATATGTCAATCGTATTTGGCGCAGATCTCAATGGTTCAAATGGCTCCAAGCATTGTGGGACTAAACAAAAAAATGGTTCAAATGGCTCTGAGCACTATGGGACTTAACATCTGTGGTCATCAGTCCCCTAGAACGTAGAACTACTTAAACCTAACCTAAGGACATCACACACATCCATGCCCGAGGCAGGGTTCGAACCTGCGATCGTAGCGGTCACGCGGTTCCGGACTGAAGCGCCTAGAACCGCACGGCCACACCGGCCGGCTGGGATTTAACATATGAGGGAATCAGTCCCCTAGACTTAGAAATGCTTAAGCCTAACTTAACCTAAGGACATCACACACAGCCATGCCCGAGGCAGGATTCGAACCTCCGACCGTAGCAGCAGCGCGGTTCCGGACGCGCCTAGAACCGCTCGGCGGTGCAGATCTCAGACTGAAGTATTGGTCAAATGTGATTTTTGTAAGTGTCTACCTCGTGAATGAACTACCGTTCCTGACGGTTCCTCGAATGAATTTGCCTCGTGCCTGCCTTATCTGCGATTTATTTTATGTGGTCGTTTCACCTTAAGTCTCTCCATACGCGTGCTCTCAGATGTCTATTGGACGTGACAGATTCCAGTAGGTCTCTAGAAGAGCGTAGCGTTCCAAAGGATTGGAAAAGGGCACAGGTCATCCCCGTTTTCAAGAAGGGACGTCGAACAGATGTGCAGAACTATAGACCTATATCTCTAACGTCGATCAGTTGTAGAATTTTGGAACACGTATTATGTTCGAGTATAATGACTTTTCTGGAGACCAGAAATCTACTCTGTAGGAATCAGCATGGGTTTCGAAAAAGACGGTCGTGTGAAACCCAGCTCGCGCTATTCGTCCACGAGACTCAGAGGGCCATAGACACGGGTTCACAGGTAGATGTCGTGTTTCTTGACTTCCGCAAGGCGTTCGATACGGTTCCCCACAGTCGTTTAATGAACAAAGTAAGAGCAGATGGACTTTCAGACCAATTGTGTGATTGGATTGAGGAGTTCCTACATAACAGAACGCAGCATGTCATTCTCAATGGAGAGAAGTCTTCCGAAGTAAGAGTGATTTCAGGTGTGCCGCAGGGGAGTGTCATAGGACCGTTGCTATTCACAATATACATAAATGACCTGTTGGATGACATCGGAAGTTCACTGAGGCTTTTTGCAGATGATGCTGTGGTGTATCGAGAGGTTGTAACAATGGAAAATTGTGCTGAAATGCAGGAGGATCTGCAGCGAATTGACGCATGGTGCATGGAATGGCAATTGAATCTCAATGTAGACAAGTGTAATGTGCTGCGAATACATAGAAAGATAGATCCCGTATCATTTAGCTACAAAATAGCAGGTCAGCAACTGGAAGCAGTTAATTCCATAAATTATCTGGGAATACGCATTAGGAGTGATTTAAAATGGAATGATCCTATAAAGTTGATCGTCGGTAAAGCAGATGCCAGACTGAGATTCATTGGAAGAATCCTAAGGAAATGCAATCCGAAAACAAAGGAAGTAGGTTACAGTACGCTTGTTCGCCCACTGCTTGAATACTGCTCAGTAGTGTGGGATCCGTACCAGACAGGGTTGATAGAAGAGATAGAGAAGATCCAACGGAGAGCAGTGCGCTTCGTTACAGAATCATTTAGTAATCGCGAAAGCGTTACGGAGATGATGAACTCCAGTGGAAGACTCTGCAGGAGAGACGCTCAGTAGCTCGGTACGGGCTTTTGTTAAAGTTTCGAGAACATACCTTCACCGAAGAGTCAAGCAGTATATTGCTCCTTCCTACGTATATCTCGCGAAGAGACCATGAGGATAAAATCAGAGTGATTAGAGCCCACACAGAAGCATACCGACAATCCTTCTTTCCACGAACAATACGAGACTGGAATAGAAGGGAGAACCGATAGAGGTACTCAGGGTACTCTCCGCCACACACCGTCAGGTGGCTTGCGCAGTATGGATGTAAATGTAAATGTAGATGTATAATCACACACAATGGACCTTTGTACCTTTATGTCCAATACGATACATCTGTTTATGTTGAGGCTCAAGGGCCAGTACCTGCACAAAGCGTCCATCTTCTGTAGCTCTTCTTGCTTTTCGTTATAGTTTTCTAGCGTAGGTCGTCACATTTTGGGAGTGCCCACTCCTGTTTCTCTATATCTTCCCCCAACACGTTCGCCACAAACCCCCACATCCTCACAAAACAATAATACGATTACACATGGGGTAGTTATAATTAAAGTGCAAGCAGGATGCTCTGGCCGAGCGGTTCTAGGCGCTTCAGTCGGGAACCGCGCGGCTGCTACGGTCGCAGTTTCGAATCCTGCCTCGGGCATGAATGTGTGTGATATCCTTAGGTTAGTTAGGTTTAAGTAGTTCTAAGTTCTAGGGGACTGATGACCTCAGAAGTTAAGTCCCATAGTGCTTAGAGCCATTTGAACCATTTGAATTAAAGTGCAGCCACTCACAGACCTCCAGTGTGGGCTGTAATTATCGTATGGCAGCGAAACTTGATAAAATATTCTCGTGTGTTAACATGGAAACGATTTACGCTGGAAAAAACTGGTGGAATCTCAACAATGGGTTCCTTTATACAGGCCTTCAGATCAGGTAGAGATCGAACGTGTCCCTGGTGAAAGCGTTCTTTTCGATATCATCGGAGCCTAAAGTCACATGGAGTCAGGTCAAGTCATCTCACAGACCCTGCATCTAGAAAACCTCTGGAAATAACTTTCGTGGAAGGCTGAATTCAGTAGATCCTTCACTGGGCATGCGACATGAGGTGTTGCCCCATCTTGTACGAAAATACACTACTGTCCATTAAAATTGCTACACCAAGAAGAAATGCAGATGATAAACGGGTATTCATTGGACAATACAGGGTGTTACAAAAAGGTACGCCAAAACGTTCAGGAAACATTCCTCACACACAAATAAAGAAAAGATGTTATGTGGACATGTGTCCGGAAACGCTTAATTTCCATGTTAGAGCTCATTTTAGTTTCGTCAGTATGTACTGCACTTCCTCGATTCACCAGAGAGACGGACCTATTCCATGGCCTCCACGCTCTCCTGACCTCAACCCTCTTGCCTACGCAACCCCGGTACCAAATCTAGAGACTCTTCGTGCTCGTATTGTGGACGGCTGTGATACAATACACCATTCTCCAGGGCTGCATCAGCGCATCAGGGATTCCATGCGACGGAGGGTGGATGCATGTATCCTCGCTAACGGAGGACATTTTGATCATTTCCTGTAACAAAGTGTTTGAAGTCACGCTGGTACGTTCTGTTGCTGTGTGTTTCCATTCCATGTTTAATGTGATTTGAGGAGGAGTAATAAAATGAGCTCTAACATGGAAAGTAAGCGTTTCTGGACACATGTTCACATAACATATTTCCTTTCTTTGTGTTTGAGGAATGTTTCCTGAAAGTTTGGCCATACCTTTTTGTAACAACCTGTATATTATACTAAAAAAGACATATGATTACATTTTCACGCAATTTGGATGCATCGATCCTGAGAAACCAGTACCCAGAACAACCACCTCTCGCCGTAATAACGGTCTTGATACGCCTGGGCATTGAGTTAAACAGAGCTTGGATGGCGTGTACAGGTACAGCTGCCCATGCAGTTTCAACACGATACCACAGTTCATCAAGAGTAGGGACTGGAGTATTGTGATGAGCCAGTGGCTCGGCCACCATTGACCAGACGTTTTCAGTTGGTGAGAGATCTGGAGAATGTGATGGCCAGGGCAGCAGTTGAACATTTTCTGGAAAGGCCCATACAGAACCTGCAACGTGCGGTCGTGCATTATCCTGCTGAAATGTAGGGTTTCGCAGGGATCGAATGAAGGGTAGAGCCACGGGTCGTAACACATCTGAAATGTAACGTCCGCCGCTCAAAGTGGCGTCAATGCGAACAAAAGGTGAATGAGACGTGTAACCAATGGCACCCCATACCATCACGCCGGGTGATACGCCAGTATGGCGATGACGAATACACGCTTCCAATGTGCGTTCACCGCGATGTCGCCAAACACGGATGCGACCATCATGATGCAGTAAACAGAACCTGGATTCATCCGAAAATATTACGTTTTGCCATTCGTGCACCCAGGTTCGTCGTTGAGTACACCATTGCAGGCGCTCCTGCCTGTGATGCAGCGTCAAGGGTAACCACAGCCTTGGTCTCCGAGCTGATAGTCCATGCTGTTGCAAACGTAGTCAAACTGTTCGTGCAGATGGTTGTTGTCTTGCAGACGTCCCCATCTGTTGACTCAGGGATCGAGACGCGGCTGCACGATCCGTTGCAGCCATGCGAACAAGATGTCTGTCATCTCGACTGCTAGAGATACGAGGCCGATGGGATCCAGCACGGCGTTCCATATTACCCTCCTGAACCCACCGATACCATATTCTTCTAACAGTCAGTAGATCTCGACCAACGCGAGCAGAAATGTCGCGATACGGTAAACCGCAATCGCGATAGGCTACAATCCGACCTTTATCAAAGTCGGAAACGTGATGGTACGCATTTCTCCTAATTACACGAGGCATCACAACAACGTTGCACCAGGCAACGCCGGTCAACTGCTGTTTGTGTATGAGAAATCGGTTGGAAACTTTCCTCATATCAGCACATTGTAGGTGTTGCCACCGGTGCCAACCTTGTGTGAATGCTCTGAAATGCTAATGATTTGCATATCACAGCATCTTCTTCCTGTCGGTTAAATTTCGCGTCTGTAGCATGTCATCTTCGTGGTGTAGCAATTTTAATGGACAGTAGTGTAGTTTCCACACAGCTGCGCTCCTGCAAAGCAAACCTGTACAAGGGGATCTAGATAAGGTGTAGGCATCTCGATATACCTGACAAGCCCTCTTCAAAGAAGAACGGACCAAGTATAAAGGCGCTTGAGAATCGATACCACACAGTCGCACATGGCGACAACACTCGGTTTAATACTATCCCAAATTGGACAGTTTTGTCTATTCACTGCACTCTGTAGTGCAAAATGTGCCTCTTAATTTCATAGAATATTGTCCGCCCACATTTCATCAACTTCGATTCCTCCCAGAAACTGAATAGCAAATTCAGAATGTTCCTGCACATCATGAGGTCTGGATCTTGTACGAGTGTCAGTGTAAAATAGATCGCAAAACTTCCCGTACTGTTGGCCGTTGGATGGACGATTCTCGTTACACTGCACAAGTGCTAGCACTATCCAGGGCACATGCTGCTTGGTCAGTTACAGCAACAGCAACCTCGTCGATAACTTCCACCAGGGTACAACGCCTTCCCCCTCCAGGTGCCACAGCAAGCCAATCCGTGTTTTCGAGTTTCATTATCATCTTCTACCTACCATTTAGCGACATCGGGTCCCTCCTCAAACCTTTCAGTAGGTGATACTTTCTCAGTGCAGCACTGTAATTGCTGCTGTTCACATCAAACTGTTTCATTAACAGGCATTCTTTTCGATAGCCCTGCTTTTCGCTCACGTTATGGGTTGTCAAATGACAGCGTGGATGTCACACCGTCATACAAACG
Organism: Schistocerca serialis cubense; assembly: GCF_023864345.2. NCBI lineage: Eukaryota > Metazoa > Arthropoda > Insecta > Orthoptera > Acrididae > Schistocerca > Schistocerca serialis. Next base: position 770,502,108 of record NC_064641.1, on the reverse strand, counting down.
GTGCACACCTCCAGATTTGCATCTGGTAATCAAAATCGGAAGTAATTTCTTCCCTGCGTAAATCGGTTCCGCATTACCACATTAACATATCTACTAAGTTTCGCTGCCATTCAATAATTACAGCCCACATTGGAACTCCGTGAGTAGCTGCACTAAATTATAACTATCCTGCACAAGGACAATTCGAAAAATAAAGTCAAGTCATAACAAATGACACTGGTGGCCACTAAAATTGCAACCCTACGAAGTGTGGCAAATCACGAAATTTTATTTATTGTGCGAGTACAGCATATTAGGAAGAAATACGTGATTGAATTTGTAGGTAATGAGGAAGTACGCAGGGGATGGAGTTTAATATACAGAGCTGCCACATACGAGGTACATTCAAGTTCTAAGGCCTCCGATTTTTTTTCTAATAAACTACTAACCCGAAATCGATGAAACTGACGTTACTTCTCGACGTAATCGCCCTGCAGACGTACACATTTTTCACAACGCTGACCCCATGATTCCATGGCAGCGGCGAAGGCTTCTTTAGGAGTCTGTTTTGACCAATGGAAAATCGCTGAGGCAATAGCAGCACGGCTGGTGAATGTGTGGCCACGGAGAGTGTCTTTCATTGTTGGAAAAAGCCAAAAGTCACTAGGAGCCAGGTCAGGTGAGTAGGGAGCGTGAGAAATCACTTCAAAGTTGTTATTACGAACAAACTGTTGCGTAACGTTAGCTCGATGTGCACTTGCGTTGCCTTGGTGAAACAGCACACGCGCAGCCCTTCCTGGACGTTTTTGTTGCAATGCAGGAAGGAATTTGTTCATCAAAACATTTTCGTGGGATGCACCTGTTACCGTAGTGCCCTTTGGAACGCAATGGGTAAGGATTACGCCCTCGCTGTCCCAGAACATGGACACCATCATTTTTCAGCACTGGCGGTTACCCGAAATTTTTTTGGTGGCGGAGAATCTGTGTCCTTCCATTGAGCTGACTGGCGCTTTGTTTCTGAATTGAAAAATGGCATCCACGTCTCATCCATTGTCACAACCGACGAAAAGAAAGTCCCATTCATGCTGTCATTGCGCGTCGACATTGCTTAGCAACATGTCACACGGGCAGCCATGTGGTCGTCCGTCAGCATTCGTGGCACCCACCTGGATGACACTTTTCGCATTTTCAGGTCGTCATGCAGGATTGTGTGCACAGAACCCACAGAAATGCCAACTCTGGAGGTGATCTGTTCAACAGTCACTCGGCGATCCCCCAAAACAATTCTCTCCACTTTCTCGATCATGTCGTCAGACCGGCTTGTGCAAGCCCGAGGTTGTTTCGGTTTGTTGTCACACGATGTTCTGCCTTCATTAAACTGTCGCACCCACGAACGCACTTTCGACACATCCATAACTCCATCACCACATGTCTCCTTCGACTGTCGATGAATTTCAATTGGTTTCACACCACGCAAATTCGGAAAACGAATGATTGCACGCTGTTCAAGTAAGGAAAACGTCGCCATTTTAAATATTTAAAACAGTTCTCATTCTCGCCGCTGGTGGTAAAATTCCATCTGCCGTACGGTGCTGCCATCTCTGGGACGTATTGACAACGAACGCGGCCTCATTTTAAAACAATGCCCATGTTTCTATCTCTTTCCAGTCCGGAGAAAAAAATCGGAGGCCTTAGAACTTGAATGCACCTCGTATGGCAGTAATAACGGCTGTAACCTGACTGAGCATAGAGTGAAACTAAGCAAAGACGAGAGATATGGATACATCTACCCAAGCTGCTCCAACTCTGTGCCAGAGTTCACCAGCTTTCGTGGCTAGAAAGTGGTGGCTGTGCCAGTCTCTAGGAAACCAATCACGAGATATTTTTAACGGATCAGAGACCTGGAGAACACGCTAGCCACAGCACCATTCGTAAAACTATGAATCGAAGCCGGTCAAGTCAACAGGAGAACATGCCGTCTTATGTTATATCGTTGAAAGATAACGACATGGGGGCCTCTAAGAGAGGGTTTAGATACTGGCAGTAACACGTTAGATCTGTAACAGCTGCTATCCAAGTTACAGGCTATTAAAACCAGAGGTGTTCGCGTTCCTTAGCAATGGCACCCCTCACCATCACGCATGGAGGTGGGCTTCTACGACTATGACGACTGCAATCTGACAAAGTTCATTTCTCTCAGAACCTCCACACACGGATACGTCGACATAATCTGTGCGCATAAGGGGGACTCATCTGAAAATACCACATGGTGCCATTGCTGTGTCGAGTATTGCCGTTGGTTGTACTACACTACTGGCCATTAAAATTGCTACACCAAGAAGAAATGCAAATGATAAATGGGTATTCATTGGGCAAATATATTATACTAGAACTGACATGTGATTACATTTTCACGCAATTTGGATGCATCGATCCTGAGAAACCAGTACCCAGAACAACCACCTCTCGCCGTAATAACGGCCTTGATACGCCTGGGCATTGAGACAAACAGAGCTTGGATGGCGTGTACAGGTACAGCTGCCCATGCAGTTTCAACACGATACCACAGTTCATCAAGAGTAGTGATTGGCGTATTGTGACGAGCCAGTTGCTCGGCCACTATTGACCAGACGTTTTCAATTGGTGAGAGATCTGGAGAATGTGCTGGCCAGGGCAGCAATCGAACATTTTCTGTAACCAGAAAGGCCCGTACAGGACTTGCAACATGGGTTGTGCATTATCCTGCTGAAATGTAGGGTTTCACGGGGATCGAATGAAGGGTAGAGCCACGGGTCGTAACACATCTGAATTGTAACGTCGACTGTTCAAAGTCCCGTCAATGCGAACAACAGGTGACCGAGACGTGTAACCAATGGCACCCCATACCATCATGCCGGGTGATACGCCAGTATGGCGATGACGAATACACGCTTCCAATGTGCATTCACCAAGATGCCGCCAAACACGGATGCGACCGTCATGATGCTGTAAACAGAACCTGGATTCATCCGAAAAAATGACGTTTTGCAATTCCTGCATCCAGGTTCGTCGTTGAGTACACCATCGCAGGCGCTCCTGTCTGTGATGCAGCGTCAAGGGTAACCGCATCCATGGTCTCCGAGCTGATAGTCGATGCTGCTGCAAACGTCGTCGAACTGTTCGTGCAGATGGTTGTTGTCTTGCAAATATGCCCATCTGTTGACTCAGGGATCGAGACGTGGCTGCACGATCCGTTACAGCCATGCGGATGCCTGTCATCTCGACTGCTAGTGATACGAGGCCGTTGGGATCCAGCACGGCGTTCCGTATTACCCTCCTGAACCCATCGATTCCATATTCTGCTAACAGTCATTGGATCTCGACCAACGCGAGCAGCAATGTCGCGATACGATAAACCGCAATCGCGATTGGCTACAATCCGACCTTTATCAAAGTCGGAAACGTGATGGTACGCATTGCTCCTCCTTACGCGAGGCATCACAACAACGTTTCACCAGGCAACGCCGGTCAACTGCTGTTTGTGTATGAGAAATCGGTTGTAAACTTTCCTCATGTCAGCATGTTGTAGGTGTCGCCACCGGCGTCAACCTTATGTGAATGCTCTGAAAAGCTAATGATTTGCATATCACAGCATCTTCTTCCTGTCGTTTAAATTTCGCGTCTGTAGCACGCCATCTTCGTGGTGTAGCATTTTTAATGGCCAGTAGTGTACTTTCTCTGCTGACATGTCAAGCGAATCCTCTTCAAGTGTTACCATGCTGACAGTCCGCGGTGGTTCAGAAGACGTCTCACTGTCCGTGTGGAGTCTTGTTTTGGTGCTAACAAGCCGACTTCCTGATTCAGGTTACGTTGCATGGCTATATAGTTCTGCACTGAGTTCCTACATGGCGTTGAGTATGCCCCTCCTGAAACCATCGCTTACATATTCCCACAACAGTCGTGTTGTCCCAGGCAATGTGAGCAGCAATCGCGTGGAAAAGTACACCGCAGTCTCAGTACGCCAAGATTTTGCCGCTGTCGATTTCCTACACTTGGTGGTTGACGTTGTGCCTTCGTATGCGAGGCCGATGTCCTCAGAAATTAATATTTGAGGAATGCTGTGGTTCATATCTGTTCACTATAAAAGAAAATGCATAAAGTGCTTCCTATTCAGAGTGTGTCAGAATTCGTTTTGCAATATATAGATAAAAAATCTTTAACTAAAACTTGTCTTGAACATTTTACTAGACCTCAGCCAAAACTTAGCTAATCAACAACTCGTACTACAGACTACTGACTGTTACCAACTGCCCCTGGCCCTGAAACACATATATTGTTTTAACAAGTGCTTACGTTTCTGAAACTAACATTTTAAGCAACCTGCCGTTAGAGACTGTGTTTACGAAATTGTACAAGCATACCATGATGCACAACTCAAAATAAAAGCTGCAGTCCTCATGGAAGGATTTAATAAATTCAAATATTCTCCAAACCAAAAGTCGCATCGTGTGTGATTTTAACAATTAATTTTACAAGCTGTTGACTTTTCACTTAATAAAATCTGATATCTCTTGTGTTTATGCGTCAGTTCTTTTTAAGATTTTACATCCTTTTACATATTTTATTTTACTTCAAATTCGATGAAAGATTAAAATTACAATATGTGTTTATGTGACAAACAATCATATACCTGATTTACAAAAAAATGGTAAAGATACTCTTGTAAATAGTCTTCACGGGTTTGCCGCCGGATCACGTTGTGCAGATTTCACTTACTATTTCCTCGGAGCAACTGTCCGATATCTTCAGGTGGTTCAACCTTGCTGGTGGGTAGGTACGACTGACGGTATCCGCACGTCGACGCCCAGTTTCTAGGACACGCGCGCGAAGAATCGCAGGCGCGGAAATCCATGTTCAAACTCCCTCTGCCGAAAATCGCAGAGCGGCTCTCTTGAGCGTGCGCTGTACGCTGCGTTTGCCAACAGTGCGGCCAGAAGTTACTCACCAACGGCCGTACTAGACCAATGTTATGACGGGCCTGTTATCGAAGAATCTTGATTTTCGCTTCGTGATTTAACAGCAGCCAATGCAGGGTTCCAGGCTGTGCTCAGTTGAAGTCCCGTATCCTTGTTGACGAGAGTATCGGCTGTACGGATACGTATTGCTTCCTTAATGACGCAATCCCAGAAAGATGATGGCAGGGATTAAACTTTCGTCTTTTCATAATTCATCCGATGTCCTGTATTCAGACATTGTTCCGCAATTGCCGACTTTTCCGGTTGACGGAGGTGTGCATGATGCTGCTGTTTATCGCAGTGTTCTTGTACTGTGCGGCATATCTGGCCTATATACGCTGCCCCACATTGACAAGGAATCTTGTAGACACCATATTTCCTCAGGCCAAGGTCATCCTTAACCGAACCCAACAGGTTTCTCAGTTTTGCAGATGGCTGGAAAACACACTTCATTCCATATCTTCCGATGACTCTTCCGATTCTTGACGCCATGGCACCAAAATACGGCAAAAAGGCCAAAGTGGTGCGTGCCTTCGTATCTTCATTCTGCTCCATAGATTGAACTCGCCTGGGCCCGAATGAATTACGTATCTGTCTCTCAGAATAACCGTTTTCTCGGAACACTGTCTTCAAATGTTGAATTTCACTCGACAGGCTTTCAGGATCAGATACCACGTGTCCTCTATGAACCATCCCGGGTTCGATTCCCGGCGGGGTCAGGGATTTTCACCTGCCTCCAGATGACTGCATGTTTGTATTGTCCTCATCATTTCATCATCATTCATGAATGTAGCGAGTTTGGACACAGCAAAGATTGGGAATTTGTACGGGCGCTGATAACAGCGCAACTGAGTGCCCCACAAACCAGAACATCGTCGTTATCTATGAACTAACGTACGTAATGCACTACCGCATTGTGCAGGATGATGGCAGCTTGTTGCCTGCAGATATAGATCTGTATGCGTTGGCCTGCGGTAGACGCTGTGTCCCAAGGTTCCATCTTTTTCCACTTCCGTTGTGAAGTTTATATTCGATGGAGCGAATTCAGATGCTGAAGAAACGTAGGTAGAGTATCAAGTCGATGTGGCCACACTACAAATGTATCATCCACATACCACAGAAAACAAGAGGGTTTGAAAGTGGCTGACTTTAGTGCTTTTTCTTCAGAGTCCTCCATAAAATAATTGGCCACCACAGGAGACAGACGGCTCCTCATGGCGACATCGTCCACTTGTTCAAAATATTGGTCATGAAATAAGAAGTATGTTGAAGTGAGCACGTGTTTGAATAATTCTACTATGTCCTCCTCAAACGTATTGCTAATAAGCCCCAAAGAGTCCTGCAAGGGCACTTTTGTAGATCAAGACCCAACATCGAAACTTACTAAGAGATCCGATTATTGCAATCTAAGAGTTTTCAGGCGACCTATGAACTCTTCAGAGTTTCGAATGTGATGGTAACACTTGCCTACAAGAGGTCCCAATAGTGATGTCAGGTATTTCGCAACAAAATAAGTAGGCTCTCCTATGTTACTTACAAACCCGTGAAGACTATTTACAGCAAATCCGCCGGGAAAGCTTGAAGAATCACAAAGCTACTCTTCCATATAATATGCTGAATAATAATTACTGCGTTGGGAGGTGTGTAGAAATATTTAAAAACTATCCATTTCTTCCCAGTGCTGAGCGCCTATGGAATTGTTAAGCTCTTTGTTTCAGTTGAAACTACCTATGTCAGAGCTCTAACACTTAAATCTCCAGAATATGCACAACAGATTATTAAACTGAAATGTTAACTAATATGCTCTGTATCTGGATTAGAATCACTTCCTCCCTACACGAATCTAAAGTTTAACTTCCCTCAGAGATTATAGCTTTTTCAAAGAACAAATGATCTTCAGTGTTCCATGTAATTATTTTCAAATGAAATTAAATGTTGCACTAATTAGTAATCATCAGTTCAGTGGTCACAATTTCTATCAAGCAAAAAAGCTCATTCTATCCATAAGAACCAAGATAACTATTGTAACACATCTTAACAATGTTTTCAACTTTTTGTAATGCATGTACCATCCAGTATATTACCTGTTATCTTTGTATTCAACGGTCAGTGTAATAAAAATCTTGGCCTGGCACAACATATAACATTATGTCAGTTATTCAGTTATCCAGAACAACGGCCAATGAACTTCTGTATCATTTTAAGTGCTTTGATAGCTGCAACGGTATTCCAATACTCTATGGCAGCCGGTGTGTTGTTCCCCTGCTGTCATCCTTCAAGCATGTCCTGATTGGGTAATAACTATATTCTTCTCAGCGCTTCCTGATACTGCATAGAATTGTAATCATTCTTTAGCATGGCATACTTTTATGCAAATTAACACGTGATAAACCCTTGTTGATGACTTTGTCTGGTTTCCAAGCCAATTTTCCTATTTTTATTCTTAGACAGGAGCAAAGCTGCTGTACTATTGGACAACATAGGCAAAACATTATATACCTCCCCTCTAAGACAAAGCAATACTGTCTAAATTGCTGAGTCAATCAAACAAGACACAAGCTGGGTCAATTGAAGGTTGGCCTTTCCAACTAGAAGAGCTCATAGCAACAAAAATATTTTTTCTGAGTTATATTCATAGAATAAATGTTAGTTGGTCAATGGATTTGTATAAACTGTAGATTCTTAGTATCATTAATTATATTCATTCATTCTACCTGAGTCTATAAGTGGTTGTAGTAATTTCTTTACCAATGAGTACCAATCAATGTTTTTGCAATACCTTTTTATTAGCATAAATTATCATTAATAATGAATTATAAGAACCATGTTCAATATTTCCTTGTTTACATTCTGATTTCCACTGCATCGTCCTTTCCATTCCACTTTAAATATAACAATTCTACTTTAAATACAATAAATAAATACATGATCCTCATCCAGTCCCACATTAATGACCACAACTTTTGCCTACCAGTTCCAGTCAAGTGACTGCAGTATAGTTTAACAACTCCACCTGGCAACCAAAATATTAATGTTGACAGTTCTTGCAGCATGAGTGCAATATTTATTTTAAGCAGATCCACTCATTGACTGTAATATATCTTTAGGGTGGTTCTGATGATATTTCCCATAAACCTGCATTCCTGCTCCAACTCTTACCTCACTCACTTCTTATATCTATCCATCTATATGTATAATAGCTTCAAATAATTCTTCATGTTATGTGTAACTAACAAAAATACGTTACATTTATTATAAACCTTTGACACTAATGCTGTTCCTTTCCATACTCAAGCCTCATGAAAAATCACCTTACTTCATTTACATATGTTCTATTTACTGTCTTTAAAATATTAATTGATTCATCTATTTTCATTATGCAGTGCATATGATGCTGACCTACTCAGTAGATAACTTTATTTTACATCATAATGCTATATGTTTGTAATGGGAACAGATCTTCTGTTCTGAGTATATCAGTTTGGTACACATATTTCTTTGTTTACATATTGTAATACTGTGTATTGCCCTTCTGTTAACTTATTCATTTTAGGCAAAGGCGGCAGCAGCAAATGTTCCACTCCGCATATTTAAAATGTGTAATAGAGCTTTAATCACATTTCCTTTACACTCTGTACAAGCATTACTCTGAACACAACAAATACTTTCTAAAGGCACGTATTATATTTCACATCAGTACAGCCTTTCTCTTATTTACTATCAATATTTAATTATTTTTCTATGACAATATTTTAAAGGCTTCATTCATTGTTAATTTACCAAACAGCTCCAAAAAGGGACTATGATGTTCATTTATTTAATAAGTTGATTCACAAAAGCGACTACTAGATTCATTATGCAGATATACAGTAGCGCCTGTCAGAATTTTGTTTGACTTTTAACTTACGCTCTCTTGTATTAACTGAAGATTCTCTTATAAGAACTTCATTTTTGATTGTCAATTGAAAACAACTGACTGCTAATAACATTTCTTATGTAATGTAAATACTTCGACTCTTGTAACTCCATTCACTTCATTAAACAATAAGTAAATAAATGAACAAATAGGTAGAACTATTTCACCTCAGGTAAGTAAATAACATATGTGAATAAATGTTACTAAGTAATATTTTGAAATAAACGAAAATCTTTCAGTTCTGGTACTTGTTAATGCCAGGCACATCAACTTCACAATGAGTCATGATGACCTCAACATAAAACAACACAGCCTCCAGCCAGATCTGGGCAATAAATGAAACTTTCCCATTAACTAATAAGCTTCTTACTACTGAATTTTGTGCATCTACATAACATGCCTGACACAACACAGTCCATTACCAACAAACTTTCCTGTTTCAACAGACAGTAATCGACATAATAAATTATGTAATATGTATTCACAACTTAATGGTCCATTCATATACTCGTATATCTTCATATATTTATTACAATAATGCTTAAAACCATTCCACTTAAGTATCTCCAACAGCAATCAGATTTCCCTGCTATATACTGCATTCAAGTCTTAAATCCTCTTCTACGTATTCACTATAGTTTAAATGTTTTTCGTAATCATGTTTACAATCATTGTATACGCTGATATACTCGCTAGGATACAGAAAGTCTTTTTTAAATACCATTTGAAACCTATTCGGTGTTGTAAAGACATTTCGGTACTTGAAACCCCATTCATCAGTTTGACCTCTTAATGACCAATTCTCTTAATATCAGTACAGTGTTTAGAAAATAATTCCTCAAATGATTTTAAAAATGCATCTGGCTGTATCATCTTTCATTATCCCTTGCTTAACCACAATTTCTACAAACTCCATGTTATGTAAATAACTAGATAAGTTTTCAGTTACATGTTCTAATGTCTGACTTCCAGGCACAAACTTCTTATAACTTACCGTTCAATTCTTTACCAATTAAGCAGTTTCAATTTTTAAAACCTCTCTTTTTTGGCTACACTCAGATTTAAATGTTTGCTTATATTTATCAAATTTCTTTGTAATTTCAGCTCTTAATTCTTTGTAATTAGTGTGCAGCTTATCCAAATCGGGTTTCAATTCCTTTTACTTAGCATTTAATTTGCTATGTTTGTTTTAATTTCTGAAGTCAGTCCACTATAATCAGATTCCAATTACCTATGATTAGCATACATTTCTGACATAAAAATTCTGTAGACATACTTTTTATAGCACTGTGTAAACTCGGTGCTTCCTCTTCACTTGAATCATTATCTTTTCCAATAGCGTCCCCCTCTTTTGATTCCACAGATACGTTATCACGTACAGCATTGGCATTGTCACTCCCAACAGATTCTGAGTTTGTTTCAGAATTTTCTTTTTCACAATATATCAAGTTCTCCTTATAATCATCCTGCCCTTTCATAGTTCCTTTTATTAATTATTAAAATTCCATTCTTAAAGACTTATCTCAAATATATCAGCAAGATATTGTAATCCAGTCGCTGTGTAGATCAACCACCACTTGGATCGTGTGTGCTACCAATGGACACCCGTGATGTGTAGACTGCAGCCATGGCCCACTCAGTTCTGCAGCAGCCACAAGCACTGCTCCTTGACTTCTCATCCTACACCAATTGCCGCCACTGACTGTGACTGTGACTGTGAAACGGAAATGTGCAGTGAAAAGCGTCTCTTGTAAGCCACATCAAGATATTAACACCCAGAATTCACCAACGGGCACGAGAAAACATTTTACAAATCCGAAACACAAACAATAGATACCAAACCACACCAAATAGTTTTCCAATCCAAAACCTCACGAAATTTTACCGAAGTCCATAGGTTATTTTACACATAAAAACTATAGCAAAAAAGTATATAGCAGTCAAATAAACATAAAGTACAGATCAGGAAAGATGAACTATAGAAATGGTAAGCGTCAAAATAGAAGCATAAACTACTGTTTTACCGGAATGTATAGTTTAAATCTTATATTCTAAATCAAAATTCTATCCAGATCTTGCACTAACATCTGTAGGTTTCATATGACATGCTGCATTAATTTAGACTTTTGGTCGATTTTGTTGGCAGCCACAGAGCACACATAAAAGTTAAAATTTATATGTAGTCTAAGCAACAACAAAATCTGATGTCAACATATTCCTAACCTACAAAATATTTCCACGTATTTATTGTTAAGAAACAATAAAAGGAGAAACGCACTGAAGATGCCATAACTGTGGTGAAACATGTTTGGAGATTAAACAAAACAAAAAAAAAGTGTTAACACGTTATTATTTTCCACAAACACAGAACACAGCTGCAAATTTCACAATGAAACACTGATAAAAGCGATAAACTCCACCGCTCTATAACAGGGAGGACCTGCGATGGGAGGAGATAATTTAGAGGAATGGTTCGAGATGATTTGGTTTGTGGGGCGCTCAACTGCGCGGTTATCAGCGCAACTTTGCTCAGTCCAATCTCGCCACTTTCATGAATGAGGATGAAATGATGAGGACAACACAAACACCTAGTTTTCTCGAGGCCTGTGAAAATCCCTGACCCTGCCGGGAATCGAACCCGGGACCCCGTGCTCGGGAAGCGAAAACGCGACTGCAAGACCATGATCTGCGGACTGAATGATTCGTGTAGTATTAGGTGCGGTGAATCCATGGAGAAGGAATGGGTGTAATGTGGGTAGGTGATGAGGTAGCATAGGATTTTGCATAGGTCATGCCGTGGTTATGAGGGGGGAAAATAAGAGAGAAAGGAAAGAGAAGAGTAATCCCTGATGTGTAGGTGAGTAGGCAGTGGGTAACATCTGGTAGGATGGGTAAATTTCAGGGCAGATGTCATTGTCTGGGAGAGGGGGCCTGTTTGATTTACGCAGGGTGAAGGTACGGAGAGTGTGTAAGTGCAGGTTGGGGGCATGTTTTGGCGTTAGCCTGGCAGCATTCTAGGATTTGAAACGATGTGTCTGAGTTTTCGAGATGTATGAGATATACGGAATCGTTCAATGTATGTGAGAAGGGAGGGGCAAGTGGTGTATGGGAGGATAAACAGATGCAAAAAGCAAAGTCGTTGGTGAGGCAACCAAGGATGTGAAGAAAGTGACAAAACATTGGTGGATTGAATATCCAAGCTGTATCCGGATGATGTGATGCTTGCGGCGGATACCAGAGAGGATCTTGAAGTCCAAACATCGCATAATGGGCTACAAAGATTTGTCCTCTGTTTAAACACCTACAAGACTGAGTACCTCGAAACGATTCTATCTCCTGGAATTATACAAATCAATGAAGCTCCTCTTACCAAGGTGGACACATTCGAACATCTAGATTCTCGACTACAGAAGGATGGCTATGTGAATGATTATGTGTGAGCAGGAATCAAAGTGATATGGATGCAATTCAAAGATGTCACTGACATTCGTTGTTATAAGAATATGTCTATCAACTAAAATCAGAGATGTACTGCACAGTGGTGAGGCCATTTGCATTATATGGTACTGAGTGTTGGCCAACACCCAGCAGTGCTGAGCACTCACTACATGTTATGGGAATCAGATACTGAGAAGATCGAGAATTACTTCCCTGCTCGACTACAACGACCCGACAACAAGTTGGAGCGGGTCCAACCTATGAAAAGAAGCAAGAATGGAGACTTCGGTGGTACGGACACATTATACAGGCTTCAGTTATCAGTTCAAGCTATCATCTCACTGTCGTAGGCCAGAGACAACGTGGACGGCCTAGATTACTTTGGCTAGACGCTATAAACACAAATCCAATAAGGGAACCGTCTATACTGTAAACAACGGATTTTGATGCGCTTCAAATATGTTGTAGAGGCGCTTACCCAAGTACCTGGCTATCCGGTTTTTTAGCGAAGGGCCTTGATTTTCGAGAAAATCGATTTTGATGTTCATTGCGCGCTTTGTATACCCGTAGCATTACATATATTCCGAGCAAGTCAGCGTAGCGCAGAGGTAAAGGTTTACGGCTACCGCGCTGGAGGTGCCATGTTCGAATCCTGCTCCCATATTTTTTTTTATGTATCCAAGAACCGTCCAGAAAATTTGGTCCTAACGTTCAAAAACGAGTAGACGAATTAACTGGGAAAAACAGAAATGTAGTCGTGTCCTGAAAGAAATCCGGGAAGTTCAGCGAAAGTGGCGTACGAAGAATTTCTGCGTTCTGTAATTTTTCCGTACATGGGACAGAAATTTTTGTACATTATCGATTCGTGGGGAGAGCAAACCGATTCAACTTTATACTAACATCTATTCACTGATGAAAGCAAAGCGAGCACCTGCACCCTAAAAGTGGTCCCACCAAGGTGCACTCCTTATTGCCAGCCCCGCAATGTTTATTTTTACCGACAGGTGGAAATCTTCACGAAAATTATTCAGAATGCTCCCGACTTGATGAAAGGCAATAGAGAGATCGCGTCTAGGGAAGATTCGATAAAATTACGTTCGCTAATCCTTCATCAATTCAGTGCACCTAATTTTGAAAGCATGGTTAGATACGCATGGTTCGCATCGAAATTAGCGGCTGAAAGAGAAATCTTTTTGAATGCAAAAAAATTGTGTTTCGCGGTATCGCGCCTGAAAAAAACGGTGTGCCTGCAAGACGGTTGCTTTCATAAAACGCGCGTGGTGCTGCGAAAATTTGTGCTTTGGTTGTTTCTATAATATCACCCACAATATTGTTCTGGCACTTCAAGCAATGTGGACGATGAAAAATAAGATTCTGTGATATTGTATGACAGAAAAAATTAATAACTGAATATATCTTATGATTTCGCTCACCTTACACTGTTTGCTAATATTCTTTGAAATAAAATTGACAAATTCGGTCTATTTCGAAAAAAAAAAAAAGTACACGAGCAGGATTCAAACACTCCAGCGCGGTAGCTGTGAACCTTTACCGCTGCGCTACGCAGACTTGCTCGGAATATATGTAATGTTACGGGTATAAAAAGCGAGCAATGAACTTCAAAATCGATTTTCTCAAAAACCAAGGCCCGTCGCTAAACAATTGGGTAGCCAGGCGCTCAGGGTAAGTGCCTCTACAACATATTTGAAGCGCATCAGAATCCGTTATTTACAGTATGGAGGGTCCCCTTGTAAGATCAAGAAGACTGACTCTACAGGAAGCAGTAGATTGTGCGAAATGGCATGGTGTGGGTTGTTTGGGAGAAGAGACCAAACAGCGAGGTCATCTGTCTCATCGGATTAGGGAAGGATGGGGAAGGAAGTCGGCCGTGCCCTTTCAAAGGAACCATCCTGCATTTGCCTGGAGCGATTTAGGAAAATCACGGAAAACCTAAATCAGGATGGCCGGACGCGGGATTGAACCGTCGTCCTCCCGAATGCGAATCCAGTGTGATACCACTGCGCCACCTCGCTCGGTAAAATGGCATGCATTGACCAAAAAGCAGACCCTGCTCCAACAACATGGTGCTAAAACGAAGAAGAAGAAGATTAGCACAGCAGAGACTTGGACAGATTAAAACTTTGTGGATGTAGATGTGTTACTGTCAGCTTACCATGTTAGCATTCTTTGTTCACGAAACGATGGAACGTATACTCGTCGCTCCCTTGAGAAAAAATACCGCGTTAGCTCATACAGAGGTTGTGGAGTGCTAAACACGTCCATCAAATTCTACTGAAGCGCTACTTCATGCGTATTAAGCATGTGACACAGCTGTCAAAGCGCACGTCCGAGAGGCCTGTTGTTTGCAAGAGGCTAACGACCTTCGCGTCTGCTGGAATGCTACGTGGCTCCCAGCCAGACAGCTTCGCAAACGCTAATCTTGTGTCCCATGTAATGATTATAAAACACCACCGCAGCAGGTGATAATGTAATACTGTGCCTTATTTACAGCAGAAGATGTGAGAAGTCGACAGTGGTTAAGACACGGGACACGCTTCAAACCGGAGTAGTCTTTTTTATAAAACAAGAAATTCCTATGTAGGGATATAGAAATCATTGAAACTGACAATCGAAGTTTTTCCCGGCAGGAAAAAAGAAATTCGGAAAAAAGTGCCTTAATCAATGGCATAGCCATTAGGGCACAAGCTCTGACACGACGAGAATGGGGAAGAAAGTGATTGTGCCTTTTTCAAAGGCCTCAGGCACAAGAAGATTAAATCTGTGTTGTCAGTCAGCGGTGGTGACCACACTCCACGTGGCTACCTGTGCAGCACCTTAAGTAACGACTATGTCACGTCGTTCAGTTGCTGCTAAGAAACAGAACGAAATAATGTTGTCAACTAACACTGGTGAACGAAAACGATTATGATCGCCTGCTTATTAGCATGATAGAACAGAATACAGCAGCGATTCTCAATGGCATGTATTCGACAAGTCCTTGGTAGGTCTGTGGAGGCATCTGGTACCAGATGTCTGCTCACAGGTCACGCAGTTCCCGTAAATTACAGGCTGGTGGTTTGTGGGCGCAGACATGACGTCCCATAGCGTCCCGGACGTGTTGTGTCGGGTTCAAATCAATCTCGGTGACCAAGACAACAACATGAGTTCACTTCCATGCTCCTCAAACCACATAAGGATGATTCTGGAATTGTGACACAGATACGCTACTGGCAATTAAAATTGCTACACCAAGAAGAAATGCAGATGATAAACGGGTATTCATTGGACAAACATATTATACTACAACTGACATGTGATTACATTTTCACGCAATTTGGGTGCATAGATCCTGAGAAATCAGTGCCCAGAACAACCACCTCTGGCCGTTATACGCCTGGGCATTGAGTGAAACAGAGCTTGGATGGCGTGTACAGGTACAGCTGCCCATGCAGCTTCAACACGACACCGCAGTTCATCACGAGTAGTGACTGGCGTATTGTCACGATCCAGTTGCTCGGCCACATTGACCAGACGTTTTCAGTTGGTGAGAGATCTGGATAATGTGCTGGCCAGGACAGCAGTCGAACATTTTCTGTAACCAAAAAGGCCCGTACAGGACTTGCAACATGGGTTGTGCATTATCCTGCGGAAATGTAGGGTTTCGCAGAGATCGAATGAAGGGTAGAGCCACGGGTCGTAACACATCAGAAATATAACGTCCACTGTTCAAAGTGCCGTCAATGCGAACAAGAGGTGAGCGAGACGTGTAACCAATGGCACTCCATACCATCACGCCGGGTGATACGCCAGTATGGCGATGACGAATACACGCTTCCAAGGTGCGTTCACCAAGATGCCGCCAATCACGGATGCGACCGTCATGATGCTGTAAACAGAACCTGGATTCATCCGAAAAAATGACGTTTTGCAATTCCTGCACCCAGGTTCGTCGTTGAGTACACCATCGCAGGCGCTCCTGTCTGTGATGCAGCGTCAAGGGTAACCGCAGCCATGGTCTCCGAGCTGATAGTCCATGCTGCTGCAAACGTAGTCGAACTGTTCGTGCAGATGGTTGTTGTCTTGCAGACGTCCCCATCTGTTGCCTCAGGGATCGAGACGTGGCTGCACGATCCGTTACAGCCATGCGGATAAGATGCCTGTCATCTCGACTGCTAGTGATACGAGGCCGTTGGGATCCAGCACGGCGTTCTGTATTACCCTCCTGAACCCACCGATTCCATATTCTGCTAACAGTCATTGGATCTCGACCAACGCGAGCAGCAATGTCGCGATACGATAAACCGCAATCGCGATAAGCTACAATCCGAACTTTATCAAAGTCGGGAACGTGATGGTACGCATTTCTCCTCCTTACACGAGGCATCACAACAACGTTTCACCAGGCAACGCCGGTCAACTGCTGTTTGTATATGAGAAATCGGTTGGAACCTTTCCTTATCTCAGACGTTGTATATGTCGCCACCGGCGCCAACCTTGTGTGAATGCTCTGAAATGCTAATGATTTGCATATCACAGCATCTTCTTCCTGTAGGTTAAATTTCGCGTCTGTAGCAGGTCATATTCGTGGTGCAGCAAATTTAATGGCCAGTAGTGTAGTTATCCTGCAGGAAGATGCTATCAGGGAGGACATCAAACGTCAGGAGATAATGTTCACGTAAACCATAGCCTCTTCGATTAGTACCACAGGTCACATGGAAGCACCTGGTTAATGCCACCCTCAGCATAACACCCCCCCCCCCCCCTCGTCCGCAGCTCGTGGTCGTGCGGTTGCGTTCTCGCTTCCCACGCCCGGGTTCCCGGGTTCGATTCCCGGCGGGGTCAGGGATTTTCTCTGCCTCGTGATGACTGGGTGTTCTGTGCTGTCCTTAGGTTAGTTAGGTTTAAGTAGTTCTAAGTTCTAGGGGACTGATGACCATAGATGTTAAGTCCCATAGTGCTCAGAGCCATTTGAGCCCCCCCCCCCCCTCCCCCAGTGCAGGTTTCGGGCAACAGTTGTCTTGAATAGCAGGCATGACCATCAACCTTGCGTGACAAGAAACGTGATTCATACGACAAGAAGACACATTTCCGTTGATTCGCGGTCCAATCTCGGTGCTCGCGTGGCCATTGCAATCGTAACTGAACATGTCGTTGGATCAGTATGGGAACATAAAGTCGTCTGGTACGGAACCCCTCAGATGACAACGTGCACTGAACTATGTGTTCCCAAACACTCATGCCTGCGCCAGCATTGCACTCTGTTGTTACATCCGCCACAGATTGCTGACTATTCTGCTTTTACCATAAGTAGAAAAAAATGTGGGAAATAATTTATAACGTTTTTGAACTTCGAGAAAATACTTTGAAAAACTCCCCGGCATAGATAAAACACATCCTCCTTTCTCATTCCACCTAAAGTCAATTTCTTCCATTTTTTTAAAATTTTTGTACAGAATGGTTCACTCTTAGAAGAGAAATGCAATTGAAAAAAAAATATTACTCGTAAAATTCTACACGGAAAAGGTCTTGTACATAATATAGGTCAGGTGAATAGTTTTAGTGATGTAAGAGCTGGAACAGGATTCTTTTAACACATAAATTTTGCGGCTTTTGGTTGCTTAGTCAGTTATACACTGAAGAACTAAAGAAACTGGTACAACTGCCTAATATCGTGTAGGGCCCCCTCGAGCACGCAGAAGTGCCGCAACACGACGTGACATGGACTAGACTAATGTCTGAAGTAGTGTTTGGGTGAACTGACACCATGGATCCTGCAGGGGTGGAGATCCGTTTTGAACAGCACATTGCAAGGAATCCCAGATATGCTCGATAATGTTCATGTCTGGGGAGTTTGATGGCCAGTGGAAGTATTTAAACTCTGAAGAGTCTCCCTGGAGCCACTCTGTAGCAATTCTGGACATGTGGTGTGTCGCATTGTCCTGCTGGATTATCGATGTTCGTCGGAATGCACAATGGACATGAAATGTATGCAGGTGATCAGACAGGACGCTTACGTATGTGTAACCTGTCGGAGTTGTATCTAGACGTATCAGGGGTCCCGTATCAGTCCAGCTGCACACGCCGCACACCATTACAGAGCCTCCACCAGCTTGAACAGTCCCCTGCTGACATGCAGGGTCCGTGGATTCATGAGGTTGTCTCTATACCCGTACACGCCCATTCGCTCGATGCAATTTGAAACGAGACTCGTCCTACTAGGCAACATGCTTCCAGTCATCAACAATCTACGAGAGGCATAAAGCTTTGTGTCGTGCAGCCATGAAGGGTATACGCTTGGGCCTTCAGCTCCGAAAGCCCATATCGATGATGTTTCGTTGAATGGTCCGCACGCTGACACTTGTTGATGGCCCAACTCTGAAATCTGCAACAATTTGGGGAAGGGTTGCACTTCTGTCATATTGAACGATTCTCTTCAGTGGTCGTTGGCCCCGTTACTTCAGGATCTTTTTCTGGCCGCAGATTTGATGTTTTACCAGATTCCTGCTACTCATGGTACATTCGTGAAATGGTCGTAGGGGAAAATCCTGTCTTCATCACTGCTTCGGAGATGCTGTGTCCAATCTCTCGCGCGCCGACTATAACACCACGTTCAAAGTCACTTAAATCTTGATAACTTCCCATTGTAACAGCAGTAACCGATGTAACAAAAGCGCCAGACACTTGCCTTGTATAGGCTTTGCCGACTACAGCGCCGTATTCTACCTGTTTACATATGTCTCAAAAACAGTTTGTGATATCAAAACGAGATTTTGGTAAATGATAGCATGCAAAGGGTGGAGTATTTTTACATGTGGTTATTATGGGAAACTTCACCAGCTACCGTGTTTTTCCACTAACTACAAAAAAATGGTTCAAATGGCTCTGAGCACTATGGGACTTAACAGCGGTGGTCATCAGTCCCCTAGAACCTAGAACTACTTAAACCTAACTAACCTAAGGACATCACACACCTCCATGCCCGAGGCAGGATTCGAACCTGCGACCGTAGCAGTCGCGCGGTTCCGGACTGCGCGCCTAGAACCGCGAGACCACCGCGGCCGGCCACTAACTACAGACTTTATCGTTATAAGGATGTAGTTTTTGAGACCCATCGATAACTAGTGAAACGAGAAATGCTGTGGGTTTTGGAACAGCTTAAGCGAAGACATTACAGGTTTATTTTTGTACTGAGAGTGTGCTTTTTCAAAAACTATTGACCTTTCTTGTCCTCAGCTCCTCACTTACTAAACCATTGTTTCAAATTTCCCTCCCAATTGTCTCTGCACAACATATTAGTGAGTGACATTGTTTAATTCCGTTGTGTTTTGGCAAAAGAAGCAAATTTTAACAGGACAACGATAGAAAGAAAATTTCGCCACTCATGATGCTTCTCTGACAGTTGTAAATGGTTAACATGTCAGGCGAAAATAAATTGTTGTTTTTGTTGCATTTTCAGCACACTGTTTTAGATACTAACCAAAGCAGAGATGACAGTAGATTTTGTTGGATGGTTATCAAGCAAGTTTGGGCATGGAAGGGCCCCACTTCATATTAACAAAAAGAGAAGTGTAGGCTTCAGTTTAGCACCGCACTTCAAATGGCTCTGAGCACTATGGGACTTAACATCTGAGGTCATCAGTCCCCTAGAACTAAGAACTACTTAAACCTAACTAACATAAGGACATCACACACATCCATGACCGAGGCAGGATTCGAAACTGCAACCGTAGCAGCAGAGCGGTTTCGGACTGAAGCGCCTAGAACCGCTCGGCCACTGCGGCCGGCAGCACGGCACTTCCCCTACATTGCTTGGCATTTCCCCGTCAGGCGCTGACTGCCTAACCACAAACCTCACCACAACCGCTCTCCTCATGCTTGCCCTGCCGACTGTGCACCTACTGGCCACGTTGTTACGCACGTACACTATAGTGCAAAAGGTCTCAATAGAAAAGACGAGCGAATGAGAACACTGGAGGCAGCTTCATCTCAGCCGTGCTGAAACTTTTTTTTATGAAAGTGGGCTTCTGCTCTTCCGACAGTAATGGAGGGGGATGCTCACCCGCTACGCTATGGAACTTCGTTGTTTCCTACCTCTACATCCACCATTCTCAAAGTTTCACGATCTTACAAGTTATTTGCTCCTTTTTTTTTTATTTGGCCAAGGTATTTACAGAGTGGGGCAAGCCACCGACTTCCACAATCTGTGATGAGACCTGGTCGTCCAACATCTTGATGTCTTCTTGTGGTTTCACTATCCTTCAACCACTTTCCATAGATGGTCATGATTGTAGCACAAGAACTGCCGAAGAGTTCGACGTTTCCTTCACTGCCAGGCGCCGGGCAACAACACTAGGAGAGCCCTGGTAATACTGACAATATAAGGGGAGATGTGAATTGCAGTTTGTGTTGGGGAGAGTATTTGACTTGGGTAGTTCGTGCAGCTAGCTTGACCACAATGCTGTGGTGGTGTAATAGTCAGCATATCTGCCCAGTAAGCAAGAAGACCTGGGTTCGAGTCCCGGCTAGAGCACAGATTTTAATTCACTTCTTCAGCTTCCAATGTGATCTTCCCTGTGTCAGAATCCCTTATGTCAGTGGATTTTCACGTTTGCAATCCTATCGTCGCTAGAATTAGTCCCCATTCAGCACTGCTTCATTCATATCCTTGACTTACCACTTACCAAACGACGTAGCGCAGTGGCTAGACACTGGACTCGCATTCGGGAGGACGACGGTTCAATCCCGCATCCGGCCATCCTGATTTAGGTGTTCCGTGATTTCCCTAAATCGCTCCAGGCAAATGCCGGGATGGTTCCTTTCAAAGGGCACGGCCGACTTCCTTCCCTAATCCGATGAGACCTATGGCCTCGCCGTCTGGTCTCCTTCCCCAAACAACCCCAACTTACCACGTCACGTGCCCGAAATGCCTCCGGACATCATTCAGTCTCGCTGTAGGCAGTGCTCACAATGTTTTGGCTTCTCAACGTATGTCTGATGAATCTACAGTATAACATGTATTACATAGATTTCCACTGAATTACGTTGGAGTAGTGGTTTCATCAACGGTATGTCAGAAGCTTCTTGAGACCTCCACTTAATCGAATCCATGTACCCCCACTTGCATAATGGATTGCTTCACTCTTTCGAATATTCAGACTGTCCCTAAAACAGCCACAGTAGTATCTGCTTGTTTGTCAAAGGCTCAGCATGCACGAGGCTTCTAATGTCGCCAAAAAATTGAACCCAAGCTTATTGTAATTGGCTGCGTCCGAGTTGCAGGTAACCTTTCTCTCTTAATCCATCCTGGAAGAACCAATGGTGCAAGTATAGGCCGAAACATTGTCTTGAACCGTTTCTGATGCAAAATTTCAACTATTACATGGGGTTTTATTGTTGCTCGCGAGTAACGGATGTATATGTTTCCTGAATGAATTTGCACTCTGCTGCGGAATGTAGTTTAAAACTGTGTGGCTCTAAGCACTATGGGACTTAACATCTGTGGTCATCAGTCCCCTAGAACTTGAACTACTTATACCTAACTAACCTAAGGACTTTACACACATCCATGCCCGAGGCAGGATTCGAACCTGCGACCGTAGCGGTCACGCGGTTCCAGACTGAAGCGCCTAGAACCGCACTGCCGCCACACCGGCCGGCTGTGCTTTACCAACTGAGCGACCCAAGCAAGATTCATATCCCGTATTCACTGCTTTACGTCCACCAGTACCTCATCTCCTACCTTCCTGACTTAACAGAAGCTGTTCTGCGAAACTTGCAGAATGAACACTCCTGGAAGAAAGGACATTGCGAAGACATGGGTTAGCCAGAGCGTGAGAGCTTGTTTCCAGAATAAATTATCACTCTGCAGCGGAATGTGCGCTGATATGAAACTTCCTGGCAGATTAAAATTGTGCGCTGGATCAGCACTCGAACATGAGACTTCTGTTTTTTGCAGGCAAGTGTTCTACCAACTGAGCTGTCCAAGCAAGGCTTATGACCGGTACCCACAGGTTTACTAAAGTTTGGAAGCTAGGAGATGAGATACTGGCGAAAGTAAAGTTGTGAGGACGGGGTATCAGTCTTGCTTAGGTAGCTCCGTTGATAGAGTATTCGCCTGCAGAAGGCAAAAGTTTCAGGTTCGAGTGCTAGTCCAGCACAAAAGAGTCGCTTCGAGAGCTTTTCCGCTTTCTGGTGTCGCGACTGTACCTTGGTGCAGGAAGTACCTGGTGAAAAGACCACTTCAGTCAAGATTCTCTTCTATCGTTCTTATACAGAAATAAGAGTCGTACGCCTTTCTTCTTAAAATATTTCGCAGGACAACGAGTTCTGCACAGAACGTACAAGGCGCATCCCTGTCGGATAGGAGAACTCATACTAACAGACTGCCATATTAGCAATATGGGGAGACTCGCATGTGGAACAGGTTTTATGTCTTCTTTGGAAGAACGAAAAATAATATGGAAACTGTGTGCCGGACGGGGACTCGAACTCGGGACCTTTGCCTTTCGCGGGCAAGTGCTCTACCAGCTGAGCTACCGAAGCACGACTTAGGACGCCTCCTCACAGCTTTAATTCCGCTAGTACTTCGTCTCCTACCTCCCAAACTTCACAGAAGCTCTCCTGCAAACCTTGCAGAACTGTTGTTATTACCATTGGCACTTTTCCTTGACACTTAAAAATGCGTCCAGTGATTCGCTCTTTCTTACACTTCACTCGGCTTTCCAATACACGAATAGTTTTGTAAATGTAATTACTTTTGCTTCAAGAGAGAATGTCTTGAAGATTCTTGCCCTTTATGGCCCAGATTTAGCAACAACTGCGGAATTGGTTTCTTCTGTGTTAGAAACAGTTTTCTATTGTAACAAATAAGCCCTCGGTCACAAATATTAAGTCAAAATTGACCTGGTTTCGACGCTACTATGAGCGTCGTCTTCAGAATTAGACTAACTGTACTGAACCATTAGGTATATAGTATATTAGTAAAATTAAAGTTTGTACTGACTCGAAAAGATGCAGTACTTACAAGTCACATATTAAAAAAATCTCAGCCGGAAAGGCGACGTCATGAACACTTGTCAGATGGCGAGCCGCTAAGGGCTGCTCGTACTGTGGACAAGGGTTGCAACAAAACTGAGGTGCCCACATTAGAAAGTGTGGGTAAGTGAACATGGTGTTGCTACGAGCGACATCTAGTAGCCGCAGAAACAACTAGGCTACTGTACATTCAAAATTAGACACATGAAATTGTGATGCAGCTGATTCAGGCATAACGTAAGCATTAATAATAACAGGATGAAGTTGCATATTTATCCGCTTTAAATAGAGATACATTTTGTAACGTAAAAACATTAGTTATGACATACATGAAAACAGCAAATATGTGACAGGAAAACAACATTTCGGTAAACTGCATGAGGAAATCTGAATCAAAGATCAAGCAATGACTTTATACAGTCAAAAATTTTTTATTTCGCAGCTGCAGCTGTTCGTTGTGAATGAGGCCATCATGACGAGTGAGATGTTTGAAAATCTCCAATTCCTCTAAGACATCTAACATACGCCCCTTCTTTTCGGTATGCAGAATATTGTTATCGCCTATGGCTTTAGGCACGTGTCCAGTAATTAAGAGATGATCGGCAAAAGATGAATTTAGGGGACTGGTGCCGTTCTTTCTCAAAAGATGTTCTTTGTATCTGACGGTGAAAGCACGCCCGGTTTGCCCTATATAATAGGAGGAGCAGGTATCGCAGATGATCTTATAAACGCCAGAACTTTCTATAGGGGAGCGAATGGATTTCAAATTATGAATGAAATTTCTCTTTAGATTATTATTAGTAGAGAAGGAAACACTGCAGTTGTATTTGTTGCGAAGTATGCGCTGAATCTCATAGGAAATGGGTCCTATGAAAGGAATAGAAAAACGTTTTTTTGGGTTAATTTCAGTGCATGAGGTGTTGAGCGTGGTAGTTCTTGCAGTTTTCTTTTTTAGGACATCGTCCACTATGTTAGGCGTATATTCATTATTGACTGCTATGGTTTTAAGTAAATTAATCTCCTCATTAAACTTTTCTATTGAAAGTGGTATGGAGGTGGCTCGGTGGACGGCAGAGTGAAAAAAGGCCATTTTTTAAGACTGTGGATGAAAAGAGGAGGCAGGCACGATTTGGTCAGTATACGTTTCTTTTCGAAAAATATAGAAACTGATGTTATTGTCTTCTATTGTAAGCATCAAGTCTAAATAATTTAATTGGCGGTTATCGTTTTCGAGTTCAACAGTGAAAGAAACTTTTCATGGAGGTCGTTAAAAAGTTTAAATATATGATCAATTCTATCGGCGGGTCCGTTATAGATGACTGGAATATCATCAACGTATCTTGTGTAGGAAAGCGGCTGAGACACGGATAAACAGCTTTTTTTTTCAGGGAATTGATAAAGATGTCGGCGAGGATGCCGGCTAACGGGTTGACCATAGCGAGCCCATCAGACTGTTAGTGCAATTGTCCGTTGAATTCAAAGCAGTTGTACTTGACAACGACATTAATGAGATTCATAAAATCAGTAATCTGTTCATCTGATAGATCTTTTTTAAATTGACGTAAGTTTTCTTCCACAATGATGAGCGTCTCATGTACCGGGACATTGGTATAAAGATTTTTAATATCTAAGGAAAGAAGCTTGGTGTCTGAACTGCATACTAAGTTTTTAATATTTTTGACCAAAACGTGGCTGTTAGGAACGGAATAATTATTTTCGAAAACGAAGGATTTTTTCAAAGTTTCGTGTAGAAATCGGGCCAAATCGTGATAATGCGCTATTCATGCTATTGGAGATTGGACGTATTGGATGATTAGGTTTATGAATTTTGAACTGGGACCGAAGTTTAGGGGGCTGAGGGTTCATAGTTACTTTTGCAAAGGTTTTATAAGAAATTTTGCATTGTTAATGGCTGACCTCACTTCTTTCTATAATTTAGGAGTCGGATCATCATGCAGCTCCGATACGTTGTTTTCACTGAAGAAATTTTCAGTTTTAGGAATGTAAGCAATGACTAGACAACAACCTTCATCGGATTTAGTTATTAAAGCATTTGCTGTTTTAAGTTTATTATTAATGGAAGCTACTAAAATTCTGTCGTTATGCGTAGCATTAGATAAAGTAGCTGCATTTTTCTCTAGCATGCGGGTTACATCATACGCAGTTCTGGCTTGAGAAGCATTATCTATCTTATTATAATAGAGAACGATTTTTAAATCAACAAGCATATTTTCTCTTACATTTCTGTCTGACAGGTTAGGCCTGACATTGTATTTTAGTCCTTTTCCTAACAGGACTTTTTCATTCTCAGTAAAGACGATGTTGGTTTTATTTAAAATTCTTTCATGAAAGACGTGACTGCTTTTTTGAAATGTATTCTGGGGGCATTTTTCGTTAGAAAGCAGACAAAAAAGATTACTGAGCTTCTTCTCGTGTTTCTGTACCGTCGAAACCAGGTCAATTTTGACTTAATATTTGTGATCGAGGGCTTATTTGTTACAATATAATTCTGACACGGTCACTGAACCTTAGCAGCTATGTTCGAAGAAATAGTTTTATTGCTTTTGACGATATATTATCACGTCTCTGTAGTTTTTTGCCTTGAGATAACAGCTGTGGTGGCTTATTTGACACGTTAAATAATATAGATATTACACTCTATATAGGTTTCCTATGTGCTATATTCACTGATTTGACTGAAAGTGTAGTGAACAAAATTCCGCTTTGTTGGATAGATATTGATTTCTTTCTGCAAAAGGTCAGGGTTTCTGGTGTTTACTACCAATATTTTGTTATTAAAGGACAACATTATTCAGGAAGATTCTGTACGTTACAAGATAATCGTAAATAAAGTGTCCTGCAATTCACCGTTTCGTATCTCCCAGGACACTTAGGAAACCAAATAATCACAAATGTGGTGGCATTTTTTAGTTATCGTCGATTTTTATGACACTTCATACAATCTCTATCGTAAAAACTATGTTACAAATCAAAATAAACATTAGTATTCGCACACATCCCATATCATATTCAGAAGTGTCGCTTGCTGGCCGGTTGGTGCACTGCTATCGATGTGGGTAACGAAAACGAGACGGAATGTCCCGACTGTTACGTTAGACTTGGTAGATCTCTGATCTCAGAGCATGGAACTTCGGTATGTCTGCGTTTGTGTTCTTCTGCATAGTCCGACATGTTTAGTTTGGCAAAAAAATTCTCATCTGTCTGTACGTGATAAAGACATCTTATTCCCATCTTTTAACTTGATACCGATATGTGATGAGATAGGCTGATGTGTGAGCATAGAATTTTGATTTCGGGTTCCCGTGACATTTCGTGGCAGCCATGTTGTAATTAGTCAAGGAACGTAATGCGACCATCTTTGGCCGCCACCCTGGGACAGCTGGAGTTCAACAACGAGATAGTATGAAGATCACTGTCTATAATACAAATCTAGTTTCAATCTAAGTACCGAAATTTATGTCACACACAGTACAATAAACTGGTGTCCCTGCGAAGTCAAGAATAAAATAAAGAAAAGAAAGAACATAAATACGTTGAAGGAAACGACGCAGTGCATCATCAAGGTGGCCAGCCTTGTCGCTTTCCAGGATGCGTATCTGACAGCATTCCACACGATCTACTACAGCAGATAGAAGTTGGAGTATAAATACACGATGGTGCAGAGAAACAAGAAAATTCGATATTGGCAGCCGTGCTATAACAACAGAAATGGGAATTAAGTGTCAAAGTTTACAGCTGTAGCGGGCATTGAGTTACCATGCAGCAGTGGAGTGCTGGAAAGCTTGCACTTCTCACATGTGTGTGGTTTTCCAACTCTATGGCAGTCTGACAGTTTCACAGAGTCAGAGCCAGTAACATAACCTATCCAATAGTCATATTCCTTCGCTCCATATCATCGAAAAGCGACTTAAAATTTAGAAAAAAAAAGCCAAGTTGTTGTGTACAGGCAGTATGAGTATATTAAAACGCTGGATCCACGCGATCTGGCATAATAAGAAACAGTCATTCTTAGGTGTGATAAATTACCTCGTCATTGCAAAATTTTCGTTACAGGTTTAAAGAACATACTTTTAAGCTTCGCCACTGTTCATTGCACGATACCAAAATTGCCAATTAGTGTGTGGTACCGTAATGTAGAGTGATATGACTCTATTTTTTTAAGTAAGGGAGAATCACTGCTGCAACTAGTCGCCGAAGAGGCGTCAAATCGAAAGACTTGACCCGGCGAACGGTCTACCCGACGGGAGGCCCTAGTCACACGACATTACATTACTGCTGCAACTGAATGGTATAGCAACATACAGAGTGCCCATGAAAGTAACCCTGATTTTAAAATTAAATAACATGCAAATAATGGTCGACAGAATAATGTAACAGACGCTATGTTTACTGCGAAATCTGTAAGAATTTTATACAGACGTTTCGAAATAGTAGTAGAGATAGTAGTAGAAAAAAAAGTTTGGCAACAGGTGGCGCCGGACGTTGCACAGCTGGCATAAACGTCTCCTCTGCAAGCAGTCTTTGCGAATCACATTAGAATCTTTTCAAATTGTTCACCGTTCGCAACAGATTGTTGGCTAAAGAGAGCAACGAACTTTGCCATCACATCTTGTAGTATCTTCACCGGAATGTATTAGGGTTGTAACAAGGATCGAGGATTCAACCCGTCCAGTGCGGTGGACTAGTTCCGGAAGGCAATGTCTTTCAGTGTATTACACAAAACGTAATCACTAGAATTCAGATCGGGTGAATATAGAGGCCAACCCATCCCTGCGCCAGTCATTGGGGATAAGCTGACGCAATGAAGTATTCATCAAGTAAACGAAATACCTGTTTGGTGCGATATGGTCGGGTCCCATCTTGCTTTAAGGAAACAGGGCACTTTTCCGGTACAATATTATATAAAAATCAACATCTATTTCTTTCAGGCACTGTTTATAACGTATATGCTTTACAAATTTTTTTTGTTGATATCAGGTAATGCAGCACACTTTCTATCAGGCACTCTTTATAACGTATGTGTTTCAGGATCTGTTTATAATATGTATGTTTTACAGATTTTTTGTTGATATCAGGTAATGCAGCACACTTTCTAAACAAATTAGAAGTATTTTGAACATTTTTGAACCTGCTTAGGGTTATTAAAAATTACAAAGAACTTGATGCAATTTTTTTTACAAAATGCTTCCTTAAACTGAGGTACCATTTAACCCAATGTTATACATTTGAAGGAGACCAAATTTTTCCCAGATATGCATGACACCATGGCTGAGGTACTAGACCTATTTAATTCCACCTATTGTGTATATTACAAGGATAAAAAATATCATATCTTACATTTTAAGATTTATAATTTATTCCTAATAAAAATGTTATTTTTTCTATAATTTAGTTGATTCTCCAATGAAGTTTAGGTCTACTACATAAGTATGGACTATTGCAAGTTACAGAAAAAAATTAGAGCAATGCTTTATAAACTTTAGGAAATACTTGTACATGAATACTGAAAAATACAATTTGCGGGAAATTGCGAATGAAGATATGAGTCCAATTACACTGTGCCTCAGAACATTCCTGAAGCATAGTCTTCATCCTGCAGCATTTATTCAGCTTCAAGCTGCCTTTTGGCATTCCTTTTAGAACTTCTTGCTTCTTTGGTAACTTGAAGAGCGAATCTTTCAGCTTCATGCACCTGTTGTCTGTCACACGCAAGCAATTGATCTTCCATTTAGAGCCACATTTTATGCCTAAATTTCCCAGGACTTCCAACCTTCCTATCAACCCATCATTGAAACATATCACTGCATCTAGTGCACCAAATTTTAATGTATTTAGTCCTACAAAAAAATTCTTGGGTAATCTTTACGATATGCAATGGTTGAAACTTTCATTTGTATTCTGTGTGCTCCCATGAAGACATTTACTAAGCAAACCAGGGTCACTCAGGTCTCTAAAAATTGGCTTCATTTCATTCATAACAGGCTCAGGAAGAGAATGCTTATGATAGTATATTGGACCACTTTCTTTTGCTTTTTAGTAACTACACCAAGAATTTGCTCCTTTAGGGCAAAGTCCGTGAACAGGGTGGTCATCTGTGGACAACTTATGAAGTAGATGGCCCATACAGCTTTTCTCATTGCTGTAACATCATTCAGTGGTGCAGTTCGTCTAACGGCCAGTCCATTATAACTCTGAAGAAGGTCTGTTTCAGTTTCTGTCAATCTGCCTCGGCCAGATAGAGGTTTTCCAACAGACAGCAACTTTCCTTTCATTTCTCTTCGTAGCTTCCTCAATTTAGCACCCATCCTCTTTTACACATGTCCACAAGACTCCAGTTTTGTTACCTAGGCATCACCATAAACAGTGAACTCATTAATTTTATTGAAAGCTTTAGAGTCCCCGTCGCCTAGGTACTTCGTATATCTAACGTTATAAACTGGCACCGGCCACTGAAATATTTGTAGAGCTCCATCACACTCCATACCTCCACTGTAACCATCATAATTCTTAGAACAAAAGAAAAAGACAAAACCGTAACATGCACATTGTGTTCTAGAAGAAACAGTGAGAGTTTGAAATGAAAAACTAAATTAATATATTATTTAACCAATAAGATTGGGAAGAGGAAAAAAATATTGGAATATTGTGTCTCGCATTTCCAGATGACTTGGCCATACGTTCTGAAAATATGACATCTGCTGTAACACAAATCAATCTTTTAGAAGAAACAGTCGGACCAGTTTAAGAATTTCTGTAGAAAAAACATATTTTTTACAAAAACATTAAAAACCCACCGAAATTTCTGAAAACAGATTTTGCTCAAATTAAAACGTTTGAAAAAATTTAGTTATCTTGGGGAGATAACCCAAGAAAATGGTTTGGGAATTGCTACTATAGAGGAAAGGATACATGAAATGGGAAGAGGACATGGTACAACTGAAGACTTTTGGCAGAATAAATGCCGGTCTAAAAATGAAAACATAAGGCATATCAGTACAGTAGTGAAGTCAGAATGTCAGTATGCAAGCAAATATCCAACAGCAAACTGTATTTAGGTAAACTAGAAATAGTAGGAAGGCGGATAATTAGGAATATATGAAGTGCACGTAAGGCTGTAGAAAGTTGGTAATTATGTAGTAATGATGAAATTTATCGAAACATAGAAAACTTACCAGAAATAATGAGAAAAAGACGGAAGGTATTTTTTGGACGTTTAATCGAATGCATGACAGTAGAGTAACCAAAAAGATTTTCAAATATTTCTGGTATAAGAGGTCAACAACAAGTTGGAGGTTCTCAGGCTTTCCCAGCGATGCGGTGTCCACTTGAAAAGTCGGTTTTCTGCCGGTAATCCGCGTCTTACTTGCACTATGTTTCGATCAAGTACGACGCGGATTAATGGCAGAAAACCCGATTTTCCAGGATGACAACAAGTTCCATCCGTGAAGTAAGAAAGGACTTAGAAAAAAATGGTAGCATAGCTGAAGCAACAACTGATAGAGACGTACTTAGAGGAAAGGTATTGAATATGAAAGGATTACAAGATAGAAATTAATAAAGAATGGTATGAAGTGATCAGAAGTCAGAATCAAAGAACATAGCGAACAGAAGAAAGGTACTGGTAGAAAATAAGAGAATTACGAATGAGGAAATTAAATTGGCACCTGGTCCTTAATTGGCCCACCTTAGAAGAAAAAAAATGCATATGTATAAAAATAATAATCATCTCACATTCCAGGATCTTATTTGTTCCTTCAGTGTTACCATGGCAGGTGTGCCAGTACTTAGATAAGCACTCAAATCAACAATTTTTCCATTCTCCAGAGAAGTAGCACTTACAACACCATTCAAGGAACGGTCCTCGACGCTGCCATGTCCATCAAGTGCTTTAAACACAACCGTCAATACACCTAAAAGTATTTTTATATACTAGCTGAGCCTACTGAGAGAAGGAGGGAAGTCCATCAAACCATAAAACGTTCCAGCAGTCTTTTTTCCTTTTCCTATCGCACACATTGCATACACTAACTTCAAATTCACATCATTTGAATTATGCACAATGTCCGAAGTCATTTTCGAGGTAAATTTACTGCAGGATCTATACAGAACAACTAATTTTGACGCTAAACCCTCCTGCTACTTTGTTGTTCAGTTATTTACAGACAGCCTACACCATCACATTGTTTACACTTCGCCACTTCTTTTCTCAAAGAAGACAAGATGCCCACATCAACAACAACAAATCCACTACAAACAGCGTCATTTTTAACACAAAAATTTGAATCACCAGGAGGCGTACCATGTGGGAGTTTCTTCCCTGAAGAACTGATACACAGGTTACTTTCAACAGTGTGGCTTGCTTTGTTTGTGAACTGATTACCATGGAATTTCCATTTATTGAATTTCTTGATGCGTGGCATAGTTCGTATTTATTGCACACTAATGGATACGTACTTCCACAAATATATGTAGCACTTGGGCAACAAACAGTCAGACTTAGAACTGCTTCAGCGAAACAAAACTAAATACTAGCAAAGGTAATCATTTGCAGACACTAAAAACCTGCACTGTTACCAACATATACAATGTATCATACGTATAATCGCTGAAAACAGAAAGTTCACAGTTCTTTTCGAAATAATACTGGTTTCTGTAACAGAAATAAAGGGGACGTGGCGGTATACAAGACCGTAACTTTAAAACTTGGTATACATAGGTCATTTTTCATTTGAAACCCTGTTATGTATATATCAATGTGATCAGGAAACTCTATAGAATTTAATAACGTCACAAAAAATTTCGATTTTCTCACCATTCATAAGTACCCTGTATCCTTAACAACTCGGTGCCTGGTCGCGTCTCCAGAGCTTGCTGTATGGTGACAAACAGTTCCAAATTTACAACTTAACGTTCACCACTTGTCGATTCTTGCATGGATGCATTTTTTCGGGTGTTGCTGAATAAATCTGGCGATATTTTCAGCAGTACCTACAATTGGCTAGGAGCCAACATTCCTCAACAGATCATTAGCAACATTTCTTATCGGTTCGATTTTTGTGAAGAACTTGGCAAATGGTTTTCGCATTAAGTCATTTTAGAACATTAAATCGTGACACTTGGGCATTGTTGCCGTGATACTGTATTCTACTCTGTGATATTCTGTTACCAGAAAACACACACGCCCAATGAAATACACGATTGCATACTCTTACTTCGGTAAGCTACTTTCACGTTTCTAAGTTGGAAATGACCGTTCAGAACTTCGGAGTACTATTTACGGGCATTGAGTACTGCGATTACAACGATATCCTTTAGCAGTTTTCGAAACTACTACTTTAACAACTGTGTATACATTGTACGCATTGTACTAACAACATACTATTTGTTCCAATCTTCTATCGATCTTTATTTTCATACTGTTTAAATCTGAAATCAGGGCACCCTGTGTAAAGTCTATTCCACTGATATGATGTGTCTGCGAAAAACTATTGTGGAGACATTGTAGTGTACCGGTACGAGGGATGACCTGGAGAAGTAAGGGAAAGCGTCTCGCCAGACAACGAATCCTCAGATGGTTTCTTGAGAACTCTGTTGAAGATCCGGCTCTGACGGACTGAATCTTGTTGTTGGCTTGCCTGTCAGCAAAATTACTCACTCGACGAGCGTGTGGCCGAGAAGATTTGCGACACAACAGGAACACAGAGACTGTAGGTTCGAGGCGTATCATGAAACTTATTCTGGTATGCCTTTAGAATCAATATCGAAATGGAAACTGTATGTTTCTCTTAGCATGGGAAAAGAGTGTTGCACACAAGGGCAACAATAGGTACTGAGAAATGATTCGTTTGGTGAACAGACTTAAAAAACGTAAGGAAACGCTCTCAACGAAGTTAAAGCAACTTATTTTCTGAGAATAAGCAACGATTAACATCGGAATAGCTGCTGTAAATGTCTGATCGATCTCCATCCGAAAGCCGCTCCTACTTTTTACCCCTGACTGCATAATGGGCACTATCCAAGGCTGACACCATTTTAAGATTGATCACCACATGGTAACCCGGTGCACTATAACCCTGCTGGCACCAGCTGCTAAGTAGCAAACAAATAAGATCCTGGAATGTGACTCTGAGATGATTATTATTTTTATACATATGCATTTTTTTTCTTCTAAGGTGGTCCAACTAAGGACCAGGTGCCAATTTAATTTCCTCATTCGTAATTCTCTTATTTTCTACCAGTACCTTTCTTCTGTTCGCTATGTTCTTTGATTCTGAGTTCTGATCACTTCATACCATTATTTATTAATTTCTATCTTTGTAATCCTTTCATATTCAATACCTTTCCTCTAAACACGTCTCTATCAGTTGTTGCTTCAGCTATGCTACCATTTTTTTCT
The DNA here is from genome assembly GCF_023864345.2 of Schistocerca serialis cubense. Taxonomy (NCBI): domain Eukaryota; kingdom Metazoa; phylum Arthropoda; class Insecta; order Orthoptera; family Acrididae; genus Schistocerca; species Schistocerca serialis. The sequence goes on along the minus strand of NC_064641.1, from coordinate 770,468,330 downwards.
AAGTCCTTTCTTACTTCACGGATGCAACTTGTTGTCATCCTGGAAAATCGGGTTTTCTGCCATTAATCCGCGTCGTACTTGATCGAAACATAGTGCAAGTAAGACGCGGATTACCGGCAGAAAACCGACTTTTCAAGTGGACACCGCATCGCTGGGAAAGCCTGAGAACCTCCAACTTGTTGTTGACCTCTTATCCCAGAAATATTTGAAAATCCTTTTGGTTACTCTTACTGTCATGCATTCGATTAAACGTCCAAAAAATACCTTCCGTCTTTTTCTCATTATTTCTGGTAAGTTTTCTATGTTTCGATAAATTTCATCATTACTACATAATTACCAACTTTCTACAGCCTTACGTGCACTTCGTATATTCCTAATTATCCGCCTTCCTACTATTTCTAGTTTACCTAAATACAGTTTGCTGTTGGATATTTGCTTGCATACTGACATTCTGACTTCACTACTGTACTGATATGCCTTATGTTTTCATTTTTAGACCGGCATTTTTTCTGCCAAAGGTCTTCAGTTGTACCATGTCCTCTTCCCATTTCGTGTATCCTTTCCTCTATAGTAGCAATTCCCAAACCATTTTCTTGGGTTATCTCCCCAAGATAACTAAATTTTTTTAAACGTTTTAATTTGAGCAAAATCTGTTTTCAGAAATTTCGGTGGGATTTTAATGTTTGTAAAAAATATGTTTTTCTACAGAAATTCTTAAACTGGTCCGACTGTTTCTTCTAAAAGATTGATTTGTGTTACAGCAGATGTCATATTTTCAGAACGTATGGCCAAGTCATCTGGAAATGCGAGACACATTATTCCAATATTCTTTTCCTCTTCCCAATCTTATTGGTTATATAATATATTAATTCAGTTTTTCATTCCAAGCTCTCACTGTTTCTTCTAGAACACAATGTGCATGTTACGGTTTTGTCTTTTTCTTTTAGTGAGCAATAGAAATATGCTAGCAATAAAAAGCATAAATGTTTTGTTAATTCCTACAGTGACGTTCGTAAAGGGTAATTGCAATCAGTCTAAGTAGAATCCAAAATAAGACAAGTTTTACGGAAAATAAACGTAGTTGTAATACACATTAATTACATTCCTGCAATTGGCAACCTAATACTTTTGTTTGATATTTGCTACACTTGAATGCAGTTTTATAAATAATAAATTTAGTTGATGTACGTTATAAATTTAAGCTGGATGGTTAAAAAATCCTTCGTCATATAAATTAGCTTCCCAACAGGCATTTAAGAAATTTAAGTATGTAAATTAGCTTAATAAAAGTTCACCTAACTGAATGTGACTACAAAAATTGGGCCAATAGCAACTCCACCAGTAAAACGATTCAATCTTTCGGTCTGTTGTTGATCCTCTGCCTAATTGCCCAGGCATGAGCTATGAACTTCCCAGTTGTTCATCTACCCCCAACCGCAGCCTATTAATTGTGGTAGCGTGTCTACTCGGTTCTGTCAGTTCGTGATGGAGAAGGTAAATATTTGCTACCCGTTCATCTTGAGGTGATTTTCTTCAGAGAGTTCACTAGCTATTTGTGTCTATGTTTACTTGAACAATAAATGCATCTTGAGGATCCTGCCTTGAGCAATACACAATTTCTCCTGTTCATTATTTACTCATACATGTATCATTACAGCACCATCAGTGCGATTCTCTTTATTTTGCTGAAATTGTTGAATGTATGGTAAACACCAAAACTGTGCATGCTATGAATAGAGTATACGAAGGTGATCCCAAAAGTATGGTCTCCTATTTTTTTATAAGTAGATAGACCTGTTTATTTCTACAATGGTTTCAGTTTACAGCTTGAACATTTAGCTATTTTTCGACATAATCACCATTTCTGTCGATGCATTTTTGTAGACGATGTGGCAGTTTTTGTATGCCCATGTCATACCAGCTCGCCGCCATGCTGTTCAGAAAGTTACGAACCTCTTCTTTCACCTCGTCACCTGAATCGCTGGGACCACAATTAACGCTGACAGGTACTGTGAGACTCTAAAAAAACTCAAATGGGCAATTCGGAAGTGGAGAAGAGGAATGTTGAGCAAGCGCGTACACATTTCGCATGACAACGCTCGCCCACATATCGCTCGGCAAGCCGTTGCTCTCCTGCAACAGTTTCAGTGGGACATAATCACTCACCCACCCTATAGTCCTGACTTGGCGCCCAGTGAGTATCACCTGTTCCCTAGGTTAAAAGAACATTGGGCCGGAAAGCGATTCAGCTCCGACGACAAGATGAAAGAAGAGGTTCATAACTTTATGAACAGCATGGCGGCGAGCTGGTATGACATGGGCATACAAAAACTGCCACAGCGTCTATAAAAATGCATCGACAGAAATGGTGACTGTGTCGAAAAATAGCTAAATGTTCAAGCTGTAAACTGATGTAAACCATTGTAGAAATAAACAGGTCTATGTACTTATAAAAAAATAGGAGACCTTGCTTTTGGGATTACCCTCGTATAAAGCTATGTTACCGCGAAAACCAACATCAACATCGACAAAAATTAGTTAAAGTAACAACTAAAAATATTGTCTCAGACTAACTTACTTAACTTGTATAACGAGATATCATCTCACTGACAGGTACGTTTTTGCAAACAGCTTCAAAAATCTTGGAATAAATTAGACAAATGGTAAGAAACATAATAAGTACGTGGTAGAGGGTAGTTAGCGTGGTACTAAATTTCAGGGTTTTTCGCGTACCAATCGCGTGTCGGGCGCGGGAAGAATGAATGCCAAAATGCCTAACGCTACGTGAGAGATATGTTACTCTTCCCGGAAACCTCGGGCCATACGCACGCAAATTCTCACTCACAACTGTTTCGGAGATGTTACAGGGCGGCCGCGAAGAGTTAGCAAAGCGGTCTAAGGCGCTGCAGTCATGGACTGTGCGGCTGGTCCCGGCGGAGGTTCGAGTCCTCCCTCCGGCATGGGTGTGTGTGTTTGTCCTTAGGATAATTTAGGTTAAGTAGTGTGTAAGGTTAGGGACTGATGACCTTAGCTGTTAAGCCCCATAAGATTTCACACACATTTGTACTTTTTTTTGTTACAGGGCAACCCGACGTTTGGCGCGATTTAGTGAGATGCAGTGTGGGCATTGGGCAGGCAGCCACGTAACGGTAAACGGCGGGCAGAGCTTCGACTGACCTTGTGCGTGGCCGCAGTCCAGTTCTCGCAAGGCGACCACGGTCGGACACGCCCGTCGCCGCCGACACCTACGGAGCAGCCGCTCCACTTGCTTGCTGGTCGCTTCCTTCGCGTATCGGCCGCTGGATAATCTCCATAGCAACGCTGGCCGTTGAATCGATTGCGTGCCCTGTGCTGTGCTCGCACTCATAGCTGTAATCCGTTGCATCATGTACTGTGTTTTACGTACGGGCGCAGATCGTAGGGTCTTACAGGGCATGGTGTTCACGCGTTCACCCACCTTCCCACCACCCCCGCCCCTTCCTCCAGGTTTGTCATATTTAGTTGAGACCTCGTGAGGACACTCTGAGATAGAGTGTACAAACGAAGTAAAAAATTTATTTGATATAATTAATTTTTATTTAGAACACTATTACACTACTGACCAGTAAAATTGCTACACCAAGAAGAAATGCAGATGATAAACGGGTATTCATTGGACAAATATGTTATACTAGAACTGACATGTGATTACATTTTCACGCAATTTGGGTGCATAGATCCTGAGAAATCAGTACCCTGAACAACCACCTCTGGCCGTAATAACGGTCTTGATACGCCTGGGCATTGAGTCAAACAGAGTTTGAATGGCGTGCACAGGTACAGCTGCCCATGCAGCTTCAACACGATGCCACAGTTCAACAAGTGTAGTGACTGGCGTATTGTGACGAGCCAGTTGCTCGGCTACCATTGACCAGACGTTTTCAATTCGTGAGAGATCTCGAGAATGTATCCAGAATAGCCCGTACAGGACCTGCAACATGCGGTCGTGCATTATCCTGCCGAAATATAGGGATTCGCAGGGATCGAATGAAGGGGAGAGCCACGGGTCGTAACACATCTGAAATGTAACGTCCACTGTTCAAAGTGCCGTCAATGCGAACAAGAGGTGACCGAGACGTGTAACCAATGGAACCCCATACCAACACGCCGGGTGATACGCCAGTATGGCAATGACTAATACACGCTTCCAATGGGCGTTCACCTCGATGTCGCTAAACACGGTTGCGACCATCATGATGCTGTAAACACAACCTGTATTCATCCGAAAAAATGACGTTTTGCCATTCGTGCACCCTGGTTCGTCGTTGAGTACACCATCTCAGGCGCTCCTGTCTGTGATGCAGTGTCAAGGGTAACCGCAGCCATGGTCTCCGAGCTGATAGTCCATGCTGCTGCAAACGTCGTCGAACTGTTCGTGCAGATGGTTGTTGCCTTGCTCACGTCCCCATATGTTGACTCAGGGATCGAGACGTGGCTGCACGACCCATTACAGCCATGCGGATAAGATGGCTGTCATCTCGACTGCTAGTGATGCGAGGCCGTTGGGATCCAGCACGGCGTTCCGTATTACCTTCCTGAACCCACCGATTCCATATTCTGCTAACAGTCATTGGATCTCGACCAACGCGAGCAGCAATGTCGCGATACGATAAACCGCAATCGCGATAAGCTACAATCCGAACTTTATCAAAGTCGGGAACGTGATGGTACGCATTTCTCCTCCTTACACGAGGCATCACAACAACGTTTCACCAGGCAACGCCGGTCAACTGGTGTTTTTGTATGAGAAATTGGTTGGAAACTTTCCTCATGTCAGCGCGTTGTAGGTGTCGCCACCGGCGCCAACCTTGTGTGAATGCTCTGAAAAGGTAAACCTTTGCATATGACAGCATCTTCTTCCTGTCGGTTAAATTTCGCGTCTGTAGCACGCCATCTTCGTGGTGTAGCAATTTTAATGGCCAGTAGTGTAGCTGAGACCTCGTCTGGACACTCTGAGATGGAGTGGAGAAACGAAGTAAAAATATTATTTATATAATTAATTTTTATTTAGAAAACTATTACATGGAACTTGTTGTGGCAGAAGTAGTGAGTACACCAAATTTTTCGGAAGATTTCATGTTCTTCAGCAAGTCTTTCTTCCCTTTTATTATTTACAAAACTCCGTGCAACCCAGCCTGTCGTTAAACTGGCACTGTAAGTTTGATTCTACAGTTCCTGGCAGCTGTCGATTTCTTTCGTCAGTCCACTGGGTCGACATCAGAGATAATACTCTTTCCATAGTGGCATTGTGTTCGAGAATAGAAAACACATACGCGCATAATTTTAGCAGTTGGCATTTGCGTTCAGGGTTTTCGTTTTTCTTAAGAAAGTAAATCCACCTTTCTTCCACGGAGTGTTTAGACATACTTTCTTCCGAGTCACGTTTAGTTTCTAAAAAGCTTTTCAGATACATATCTTCCTGAAAACAATTGTAGCCGAAGATCTTCACACATTTTGTAGTGAGGTACATAATAGTGTTTTCAGTCGTCACCCAATCTGCGGTTACAGACAGCGTCATCCAATCAAATACTTGATATTTATTAAAAGAAATAACCCATTTCTGTGAATAATCAAATGCTATGGTATAGGAAGCTATTGTTTCTTCCTCAGATTTCGAAATCAAATTAATTATTTCTCGGTTATGGTTCTCATTCTTCAATTTATTGAAATTCATCTTGGTTTGCATGCTAATAAAACTTTGATTCTTTGACTGTTGATTAAATATATTTCTTATTTCAGTTATAGAGACTTTATTCCTTTCCACGCTTTTGATATATGTATAGAGCCGAGTTTGACTGCAGAAACATGAAGTGAATTTCACTGACTGGGCTACTGAAAAAAATCTGAAATCATTTCAGGTGACCTGTCTTCGACATCAAAAAATTGTTTTAATGGAATCTGGAACTTAAGAATTCTCTCAACTGCGGGCGTTAACAACAGCCATCTTGTTTTTGAGTGAGGTAGAAGAGTCTGATGATTGACATCAACGTGTAAGCAGAACTCTTTCAGCTTCTCTGTTCTTAGCGCGTATATTGAAAATAATTAAGTATTTCAATGTCGACTGTTAAGATTCCAGGAGCGTTTGATATAGTGTTGTGAAGAATACAGGCACGGCATACAATTCCTGCTACAGTTTTTCCTAGTTCTTCTTTAATTTGATGAAACACATTCCGCTGGCCACGTTGATGAAGCCCTCCGAAGTTGGTATTGATATTGTCTCCACAAAAAGCGATGATGAGATATGAAGTTGTCTTAAAATGTCTAGTTAAAATTTCGCAGTTGTTTCCAATGTTTCCTTATACAGCAAATCAGACTTCAACATTTTATGTTGGATTCCGACAGTTTCAGTAAAGTATTGAACATCTAAAGGAAATATCTTCTGAGCCTTGTGGTTCGATGCGTCGGTGCCTATGCCCTAAAATGAAAATTCTTGCCATCGTTTTATGCATTCGGGCACGGTATATTTTTAACAACCGCTGTAACTTAGGTCCTGGCTGTAGACTGTTTATCGGCGACTTGGAAGGCAGGACACACAGCGGCGTTAAACGGTAATGTCAAGAGAGCTGCAGGATTGATGATGCTTTGCAACTTTATAAGTTGTTAATTATGCACCAGCAACAAGCAGTTCTTCCTGGCTATCTTCTTTAATCATGAATGTAGAAATAGGCTTTGATGTCTATGCTACCGCGAATCTATCATCATCATCATCATCATTTAAGACTGATTATGCCTTTCAGCGTTCAGTCTGGAACATAGTCCCCCTTATAAAATACCTCCATGATCCCCTATTCAGTGCTAACATTGGTGCCTCTTCTGATGTTGTACCTATTACTTCAAAATCATTCTTAACCGAATCCAGGTCTACCCCGACTCCTCCTACCCTCTACTGCTGAACCCATGAGTCTCTTGGGTAACCTTGCTTCTCCCACGCGTGTAACATGACCCCATCATCTAAGCCTGTTCGCCCTGACTGCTACATCTATAGAGTTCATTGTGGACACCCTCCTGCCATTGTTCCCATCTGCTAGTACCTGCAATCATCCTAGCTACTTTCATATCCGTAACCTCAACCTTATTGATAAGGTAACCTGAATCCACCCAGCTTTCACTCCCATACAACAAAGTTGGTCGAAAGATTGAGCGGTGCACAGATAACTCCCATACAACAAAGCTGGTCGAAAGATTGAACGGTGCACAGATAACTTAGTCTTGGTACTGACTTCCTTCTTGCAGAAGAGAGTAGATCGCAGCTGAGCGCTCACTGTATTAGCTTTGCTACACCTCGCTTCCAGTTCTTTCACTATGTTGCCATCCTGTGAGAATATGCATTCTAAGTACTTGAAACCGTCCACCTCTTCTAACTTTGTTCCTCCTATTTGGCACTCAATCCGTTTATATCTCTTTCCCACTGACATTACTTTCGGTTTGGAGATGCTAATCTTCATATCATAGTCCTTACATTTCTGAACTAGCTCTGAAATGTTACTTTGTAAACTTTCAATCGAATGTGCCATCACAACTGAGTCATCCGCGTATGCCAGACTGCTTATTTTGTGTTCACATATCTTAATCTCACCCAGCCAGTCTATTGTTTTCAACATATGATCCATAAATAATATGAACAACAGTGGAGACAGGTTGCAGCCTTGTCTTACCCCTGAAACTACTCTGAACCATGAACTCAATTTACCGCCAGCTCTAACTGCTGCCTGACTATCTATGTAAAGACCTTTAATTGCTTGCAAAAGTTTGCCTCCTATTCCATAATGTCGTAGAACAAACAATAACTTCCTCCTAGGAACCCGGTCATATGCCCTTTCTAGATCTATAAAGCATAGATATAATTCCCTGTTCCACTCGTAACACTTCTCCATTATTTGCCGTAAGCTATAGATCTGGTCCTGACAACCTCTAAGAGACCTAAACCCACACTGATTTTCATCCAATTTGTCCTCAACTAATACTCGCACTTTCATTTCAACAATACCTGAGAAGATTTTACCCACCACGCTGATAAAGAGATACCTCTGTAGTTGTTACAATCTTTTCCGTTTCCATGTTTAAAGATTTGTGTGATTACTGCTTTCGTCCAGTCTGATGGAACCTGTCCCGACTCCCACGCCATTTCAGTTATCCTGTTTAGCCATTTAAGACCTGACATTCCACTGTATTTGATGAGTTCCGACTTAATTTCATCCACCCCAGCCGCGTTATTGCACTGCAATCTATTGACCATTTTCTCCACTTCCACTTCCTATTTCCATCATCATTCCTATCCCATTGTACATCGAAATCTGAAGCATTACTGATCGTATTTTCACCTACATTGAGCAACTCTTCAAAATATTCCGTCCATCTGCCCAAGGCATCAACAGGATTCACCAGCAGTTTTCTTGACCTGTCCAAAATACTTGTCATTTCCATCTTACCTCCCTTTCGAAGACTGCTAATTACACTCCAGAATGGTTTTCCAGCAGCTTGACCCAAATTCTCCAACCTGTTTCCAAAGTCTTCCCAAGATTTCTTCTTGGATGCTGCAATTATCCGTTTGTATGATTATTCGTAGAAATGCGACAGCTCCAAATCTCACACATCACTTCCTGACACGTACGTCGTTTCTTGACAAAATATCATTCTTTTATGTAATCATCCGAAAAGTGACACTTTCTTCTTCCATCCTTACACATTTTAGTAAGCTATGATAAGTTTACTAGTCAGTAAACAGTCGACAGTAACATTTTAGTCATCGAAGTACACGTCACTATACATTTCACGCCCTATATAACCGCGGTAAACACTTTAAACATTATTTACTTGCACTCGTAGTCTGTATTAGGTTTAGAAAGAATTGTCTTATGAGACCGCTACTGAAATGGGAACTGCCCGATTCTTCCACATATCGCTGCTTTAATACTTCCATTCCCGTATGCCGACGCCAGCGGTTTTCCTGGATCTGCAAAACGGGTACGACAAGATTTGGCAGGACAATCTCGCGAACAAAATGCTTATACAGACGACCATCCGAGACACACATCAAGATCGTGGATGATGTCCTCCACGATAGAACCTTCTTCGTTGCTCAACAAAGAAAACGCTCGAGCTTACGCCATATGTCGATGGGTACTCCTCAAGGCTCTGTGTTGTCTCCCATCCTCTTTAACATTTACGTCAATGATATACCAATCATCCCACATTGCCATCTGGCACAATACGCCGACGATACGGCGCTCTATACGACCGGCCGCAACACGGACCAGCTCATTGCTCGTCCCCAGAGGCAAGTGGACGCAACAATCAACCGATGTCGTTCCAACAAGATTGCCCTCAAAGCCGCCACAACTACGGCGGTCCATTTCACCAAACGGCGCCCAGTCCTCCGCCACAATATCACTATTGCAGGCGTCCAGGTCCCATGGTCCCCGTATACCAAATATCTAGGTGTCCAGACGGACAAAAAACTGCAGAATACGTCACCCAAAAAGGACGGAAGCTGATTAAAGTGTTGTACCCGCTCTTCAGGGCAGGGAACTGACCTTAGACAAAATGGCTCTGAGCACTATGCGACTTAACTTCTGAGGTCATCAGTCGCCTAGAACTTAGAACTACTTAAACCTAACTAACCTAAGGACATCACACACATCCATGCCCGAGGCAGGATTCGAACCCGCGACCGTAGCGGTCGCTCGGCTCCAGACTGTAGCGCCTAAAACCGTACGTTCACTCACGCCGGCTGACAGACACCAAGCTCCGGTTGTACTGGACAGTTGTCTACCCCTCACTCACCTATGGCTCCTTCGCGTGGGCCACGATTACTTTCTCCCGGATGCAGACCCTCGAGCGCCTGCAGAATAAAGTGCTTCGGTGGACCCTGCATGCCCCTCCAATCACGAAGTGTGTTACCCTCCATGAGAAGACAAACATGGTAACTCTAACGACGTCCATTCGAGAGAAGGCAAGGCTTCTCTATGACAAAATGCAACACAGTCGCTGGCTTACACCACATTGCCACCACGAATCCCCGGCACTGGAACCACCACCCTGTTACTCTTACCATCCTTGAAAAATCAGACTCGGACCATGGCTAACGATAACCCTATTACAGTAACTAATAATGTATCAGTCTTGATACGACCACTTAATATGTGACGCCCATGGTACGACCACCAGTATGTAGTTGTGTTCCTTGTTGCCCGCTACCTTGAACTTCCACCGTCAGAGGGTGGTTCTGGACTTCAAGACCCAGCGTCACACCTTCATCGTGCACGCCAATGATGTCATTGCAGTGGTGTGACTGTACGATAGAAAAATTTTACCCTCACACCAAGACAGTAAGACCGCCATCAATTGGTGACGCTATACCTCAAACTACCGCAAAAAAGAAGACTACTGAAAAAGTCTGATATTTTCTCGAATGATGGCACTAGATCTAGAAGGTGCTTGCATTGTCAATACAGGATACGCAACATGCAACGCCGTCTGTGAGACGACCTTGTCAAGATAAACTTGTTGACTTCAATAAGAGTAACTGTGGCTGCATTTACATTTTGCGCTAACAGATGGCGTTACTTCAGTACCTAAGTCAAGCTCGTAACGGTATTTTGCAAAATCGGGGCAAATTTGGGTCTTGGTTGGAATGTCAGAACAAGAAGGTCCATAACGGTGACGATCCGGATACATCGGGACGGTGGGACGGTTGGCAACCCTCCCACCCCCCCCCCCCCTCCCTTCCTCGCCACCCAAAAAAAGGCATTTACACATACATACATAAATTGCATATTTCCCACTAACTTTCGGAGAATAAGTAGCACGAAAATGGCAAGAATTTATAGAGATTGTAGTAATAGTAGTAGTAGTAGTAGTAGTAGTAGTAATATTTGTTGCTGTTGTCGTTGTCGTCATTGTTGTTGTTGTGGTTGTGGTCCTCTGTATGAAAGCCTGTTTGATGCAACACTCCACGCTAGAACCTATATCCATCTGAACCTGGTTACTTAGTTCAAACTGTGGTTCCTCTCTACAATTTTTATCTCCTATACCACCCTCCGTTACCAAACTGACGATTCCTTTCATCCACGCCCTTTTATACTACAGTTGTGCCAAGATTTGCATTATCTGATCAGAATCGAAATGGCAAGAATTGTAAGGTTACTTGTTTTTGGTCTTCAGTAGAAGAGATGTGAGCTCTCTTTTTATTCTATGTCTCCCACCTCATATTTGTACAGTGGATATTTTTCAAACAGAAGTCTACAATGGTTCAAATGGCGCGAAGCACTATGGGACTTAACATCTGAGGTCATCAGTCCCCTAGACTTAGAACTACTTAAACCTAAGTAACCTAAGGCTATCACACACATCCATGCCCGAGGCAGGATTCGAACCTGCGACCATAGCAGCATCGAGGTTCCGGACTTAAGCACCTAGATCCGCTCGGCCACAGCGGCCGGCGAAGTCTACAATAGTCGATATCTCACGCCACAGAGGTTCTGAGTACAAACAGTCATTTTAGTTCGTTAGTAGCAATGTCGTTCCCAGCTAAGCATTCGGTGTGAAGTAAGAGAGATAGTCGAGTGTCAGTCACGTTGTTGAACGGTCTGGGAATAACCAGCAGAACAGAGATGCAAACGCAGAGGATGTCGCTTCTTGGAAATATGATTTTGTAAAGACTGATTCGGGAAATGTGAAAATATTCAGGTATGTTATCGCTGCATTGCTTGCCCGCACCTTAACTTGTCCTTAGTTAAAGGCAAATATTTAGCACGTTTTTTTCCTTCATTGATTCGGGTAGGTTAGTTTGATTGTCGAGACGAGATTAAACAAAGTTATCTGCTCAAATAGCTTGGACTCACTCTTTTACCATTCCAGTAATGTATTATTTGGCAGAGTAATGTTTTTATAAGAAGCGAATTTTGTAAAGATTGTTGTAATTCTCAAGGAATGAGTTTCGTTATTTACAATACAATTTTTAATGCTATCATTCGGTATATCAGTTTCTAACACTGTCGCCTCACGGAAGTGTTATTTTGTAATCGTGTGTTGCCGCATTGCATTTAGCGGAACACACTTACTCAGGCTTAATGTGTGATGTCAGCATAGCTGACTTTCCTTGCATTGCACTTAGGCAAAGTTTTTCTTCTTTCGAACACAATTTACGCTTTCTAATTATTTTTGGTAAAAGTTAATTGAAAAACTGTTATACAGTTTCAGATGGATTTGGCGACTCTTTTTTATCAGATAGCGTTTACGTAACACACCTCTTACATTGTTCAGTTTAACGTTACAACACAGACATACGAAAGTTTAAGGATAGGAAACCAGCTTACATACACAATAACAATAATAAAACAGTTTCAGAATTTGCAGAGATGTAGTAGTAGTAGTAGTAGCAGCAGCAACAGTTGTTGTGGCTCTGATCCTCAGTATGACAACCAGTTTGATGCAACACTCCACGCTAGTTATTACGGAGACGCTTCGGTAAATCAAATGGGAATCCCTGAAGGGAAGGAGACGTTCTTCTCGAGAAACACTACTGAGAAAATTTAGAGAACCGGCTTTTGAAACTGACTGCAGAACCATTGTATATGCCACCAACGTACACTTTGCGTGAAGACCACGAAGGTAAGAGAAATTAGAGTTCGTGCGGAAACTTATGGACCGTCGTTTTTCCCTCGCTTCATTTCCTTGTTGTGAGTGGAACAAGGAAGGAAAATTAACAGTAGTGGTGTAAAATACCTTCCATCATGCACCATACGGTGGCTTGTGGAATATATATGTAGATACAGATGTAGATGGAAGTATCCGAACAGCTATATGTAAAGAGGAATCGATCACTAGGTGTTACGAGGCGGAACCGACAATATATACGAAGGCGGGGACGAGTATTGTGTTGTCAGTAGAGAGGCACTAACAACAGAGTGGATCGGTGAGGAGAGCGTGGGATTGTCATTGAATGTCACCTGAGTACCAAATCTATCAGTCACATTTCAGCTCTTCTAGAGTAGGCCACGTCGACGATTGGTGATGTGATTACGGGGTGGACAAGCGTCGAAACAACCACAACTAAACCAAGAGCCAGGCAGACCCCATGTACAGGGACAGCCGAACATTGTTGCGGGTAATTTTTAAAAAATCGCGTCAAATTAGCGAAAAGAATCACTCGTGAGTTCCAAAGTGCTACCAACAGTCCAGCTAGTGCAGTGATGTGCGTAGGGAATTGAAAACTCACTCATCGTCTCCAAAATCCGGTTCTTCATAAATTAATTAACCAATAAAGCTTCAGGTTGGCCTTGTGAACACTTCAGTACCGATTCTGGAAATGCAGGTTTGCCTGGCGGATTTCACTTATCATAATCTGCTTTCGCTCCATGTAAAGGCACCTAAACATCACGGGAGTAATACAGTTTCGAATACATTAACTGGCGTGGGTAAATTTTTTAAAAATCTCTCCTTAACAGGCCGAATTAGCTGCGTAGTAAGAGTTAGCAAAATGCTACGGGCCACGCGAATTAAGGGACCCCGGGCCTCGGTGTAAAAAATATATCAGATATGAAATATATTCTACCTACCCTCCATTGGGAAGACGGTGGTGTCTGAATCTTCAATTAGTAGTAACAATTTCAGCTTATTTCTAAAAGTGAGAGCTGGCCACACCATAAACTGTGTCGTAAGTTGACAACGCAGCAAAACCTACGAGGGAAGTACCTAACGTTTTCCGGGCGAGTCGTAATAAGCCGCTGCGGAACAGGATTCTATTGATTACCCATGAGGAAGTAATTCATGGATACCATTTTTGTTTTTGTAAGTCTACTATTGCAATCATTCATCATCCTTTCTACAATGTATTGGCTTTTCTTACTTTGATACGAGCCGTCTAGAAGGAAGGTTGCTTTCTTGTTGGTGGACTGTTGCATAACATGTTGTAGTTTCGCGATCCCTGCGTTCCTTTTGTGTCGATGATCCTTTGGCGGTCGGTGTTGACTAACAGGATGCTGTACCACTGAGTAACAACAGTGTAAGATATTAGGAGACAGAAATGTAATTTTATCTAGTGATTGTGGAATTAGCCGATAGGAAAACGAAAAGCACTGAAGAATAAGAGAAGATAACTTTTTTATATATGATCCCAAAATTAAAAGAAAAAAAAACAAATAGGTTCTACATGCAAAGTATGTAACACCGTAGGTATCAATTATTGGTGGTTGATCTAAATGCTATCATTATAACGATTTATTTGACACTGCGACACCAGTGGAGGAACAGTGAAAATACAGGGAGTACATAAAGTCCGGGAACATTTTCAATTATTTATCGCACAACAACTAAACATTCTACAGATGTCATACAAACTGCATTTTGAAGAGAAACTCTGAAAGTTATTTATTTATTTTTTTTACAAATATGCGATATGTGAACCATGAATGTCCCGGTAGACATCAGTACGGTAATGGAGTTCTTGCCATACCCATCCCAGCATGGCATCGTCGACTGTGGCAGTCGCTTCCCCGGAGCTCTGCTACACCACGTGGTAGAGGGGTACATACACCAGATCTTTAATGTGTCCCCACAGAAGAAAGTCACACGGAGTGAGATCTGGTGATCGGGGACGCCATTTCATGAAACAGCTGTCCCTTTCTGTAGCACGGCCGCCATGTTTGCAAATTACCAAACTACGATGGCGCTTTATACATGAAACAAACAAAGTTTCAGGATTTCTCTTCAAAATGACATATGTATGATATCTGTACAAAGTTTGGTTCTTGTGCAATAAATAATTGAAAGCGTTGCCGGGTCGGCCAGCTGTTCTAGGCGCTTCAGTCTGAAACCGCGCGACCACTACGGTCGCAGGTTCGAATCCTACCTCGGGCATGGATGTGTGTGATGTCTTTAGGTTAGTTAGGTTTTAGTAGTTCTAAGTCTAGGGGACTGATGACCTCAGATGTTATGTCACATAGTGCTCTGAACCATTTGAACCAGTGTTGCCGGACTTTATGTACACCCTGTGTATGTAAGGTTCTTGGACATGGAAAGCCATATTGCTGAGGCACTCACGCACAGCTTACGAGGTGTTTTTCTTTTCTTTTTCCTTCCGTGAGAATTACGAATGGTTCAAATGGATCTAACCACTAAGGGACTTAACATCTGAGGTCATCAGACCCGTAGACTCTAGACTAAGAACCACTTAAACCTAACTAACCTAAGGATATCACACATGACCATGCCCGAGGCAGGATTCGAACCTGCGACCGTAGCGGTGGCGCAGATGCAGACTGTAGCGCCTAGAGCCGCTCGGCCACTTCGGCCGGCTGAGAATAACGCTTATATCAAAGATTGTCGTGGGCAAAGCTATGACAATGCCAGTGAGAAGTGAGAAGTACAGCGGCTTAGAAGCACGAATTAAGAAGATAAATACAGACGATGAAAGAGTCTCCACTTTGTACATTCATTAAATCTGGTTGCTAAGTGTGCTGGAGAATTGTGCACAGTCGCGCGGGATTAGCCGGACGGTCTCAGGCGCTGCGGTCATGGACTGTGCGGCTGGTCCCGGCGGAGGTTCGAGTCCTCCCTCGGGCATGGGTGTGTGTGTTTGTCCTTAGGATATTTTAGGTTAAGTAGTGTGTTAGCTTAGGGACTGATGACCTTAGCAGTTAAGTCCCATAAGATTTCATACACATTTGAATTGTGTACAGGAATATTTTTTCTTCAAATTTGTTGAAAGCCTCTATACATTTTTACCGCTTCTACCTGTCACTGGGGTCTTCATTTGAAAGCATTGAAAGAAATTAGATCAAAATTTCTACTTTGAAAAGGTTGTCGGACATTAAGTGGTCGGTCCGAGAAAATGCTACGAAGGCACATGCATGTGGTTTTAACGCTATCAAGTAAGTCTTGGGTAACATCTAACAACATGGATCAAAAGGTAGTGTCGTAATCAAGCTTACGGACTACCGGTACTTTCGAAAGTAGAAGAGTTGGAAATGGGAATAATGGCTATCGCTTCAAGTCCTAGAACGTTTGAAAGCGATTAGCGTTTCGCTGCAGTCGTCTGATCAAGACCTTAACCGGTATACGACCATCATATATCGTTAGACGTATAGGTCCAAGCAATGCGGACCACATTTTCAGATATCGAAGCAAAACCGAGAGTGTTGACCAGCTGTAAACAGTATAAACAACAGACTTCAAGACGACGCCAACGAAATACAAAGTACGACCATTTCAGCTCTACAACCTCGATGAAGTCGGAGGAAATAAAACACCCAAACGACATTTGAAATTCAATTGTTAATTGTCATAACTGATAAAGTGCTGTCCACATTAGCTAAACGCATAGAAGTGTACCATCAGTGACTAGTGTATATGGACTACTTTGGCGGTTAAATTCTTTAACAGTAGAAGAGATCATCAATCATCGTCAGTGCTCATCCAGATGATTTGGAAGGAAGTCCGAATAGCTCAATGATTTCGAACATGGACCAGTCATTGGTTGTCACCTGAGTAACAAATGTATCAGGGATATTTCAACCTTCCTAAAGCTGGCCAGCTCGACTGTTGGTGATGTAGTTATGATGTGGAGACGCGAAGAAACAACCACAGCTAAGCCAAGGCCAGGGAGAACTCATGTGCTGATGGACAGGGACCGTCGAACAATGCGGAGGGTGGTTGTCAAAAATCTTGTGAATTCAGCGTAAGGAGTCACACGTGAGTTCCAAAGTCCTACCAGCAGTCCAACTACACTCATGCTCATAAATTAAGGATAAATGCAAAATGTGGCACTACACACAACGTGGCACTACACAAAACTGGCGCTAATCGCACAGGCACATAGGGAACACACACGACACAGATCTGTAAGTCCACGGTATTGGTGATAAGTTGAGAAAACCGTCCCGAAACACATGTGCTACAAAACGCCACTGTTTCCAGCGCATATACCCCGACATCAATATGGAATATGATCACCATGCACAAGTACACAGGCCGCACAACGGGTTGGCATACTGTGTATCAGATGGTCGAGCAGCTGCTGGGGTATAGCTTCCCATTCTTGCACCAGCGTCTGTCGGAGCTCCTGAAGTGTCCTAGGGGTTTGAAGACGTGCAGTGATAAGTCGACTGAGAGCATCCCAGACGTGCTCGATGGGGTTTAGATCTGGAGAACAGGCAGGCCACTCCATTCGCCTGATATCTTCTGTTTCAAGGTACTCCTCCACGATGGCAGCTCCGTGAGGCCGTGCGTTATCATCCATCAGGAGGAAGGTGGGACCCACTGCACCCCTGAAAAGGCGGACATACTGGTGCAAAATGATGTCCTGGTACACCTGACCTGTTACAGTTCCTCTGTCAAAGACATGCAGGGGTGTACGTGCACCAATCATGATCCCACCCCACAGCGTCAAACCACAACCTCCATACAGGTCCATTTCAAGGACATTAAGGGGTTGGTATATGGTTCCTGGTTCACGCCAGATGAAAACCCGGTGAGAACCACTGTTCAGACTATACCTGGACTAGACTGTGAACATAACCTGGGACCACTGTTCTACTGACCATGTACTGTGTTCTTGACACCAGGCTTTACGGGCTCTCCTGTGACCAGGGGTCAGTGGAATGCACCTTGCAGGTCTCTGGGCGAATAAATCATGTCTGTTCAGTCGTCTGTAGACTGTTCCAGTGGCTGCGGTGAGGTCCCAAGCAAGGCCACCTGCAGTACTCCGTGGCCGTCTGCAGGCACTGATGGTGAGATATCGGTCTTCTTGTGGTGTTGTACACTGTGGACGTCCCGTATTGAAGCACCTGGAAACGTTTCCCGTCTGCAGGAATCGTTGCCATAATCTTGAGATCACACTTTGTGGCACACAGAGAGCCCGTGCTAAGACCTGCTGTGTTTGACCAGCCTCCAGTCGCCCTAGTATTCTACCCCTCATAACGTCATCAATATGTGTTCTTAGAGCCATTTTCAACACACAGTCACCATTAGCACGTCTGAAAACGTCTGCACACTTACTCGCTGCCCCGTACTCTGACATGCACCAACACACCTGCGCGTATGTGGACTGGTGCCAGCGCCACCGTGCGACGACCGCAGGTCAGATGCACCACATGGTCATACCCCGAGGTGATTTAAACCCCCAAACCGCCCACCAGAGCATTGGTTCAGCATGTATCAGCATTTTCCTTAATTTATGAGCAAGAGTGTAGCACAACGACTGTGCTTAGGGAGTTTTAAAGAATGGGTTATACGGTCGAGCAGCTCCTCATAAGCCGTACATTGCTATGGTCAGTGCTAAGCGACGCTTGAGGTGTTACAATGTGGATGACTGGAAACGAGCGATTTGAAGTAGCAATCCGATTGAAGGGACTGAGTGCCACGAATGCCTGGAGAACGCTATCATCATGTGTAGCGTCAAACAGTGAAATACAGGGGACGTGGTGCTATGATATGCGTGTGGTTTTCGCAGTTAAGGTGTGGATCCCTTGTTGCGTTTAAGAAAACGCTAAATGCGAAGGCTTATGGAGACATTTTACAGAGCTGTGTACTGCTTACAGTAGAGGAACGCTTCGGAGACGATGAAGTTTGTATCGGCTGTCATAAAGCAATATTTGTAAGGCAGTGACAGTGGTTTCTGGAGAACAACTTTCTTGAAATGGAGTGGTCTGCCCAGAGTCCCGAACTGAAAGCAATGAAACGCCTTACAAGGGGAGCTCTCCATCGCAACCCCCCCGCCCAGATTTAGTAGTAAAATGGCCCAGTGGATAGCCTGTCAAAAACTAAACAGAGATCAAGCATGAAAACAAGAAGAAGGTGAACTGAACTATGAAAAAAGAAGCAAAATAGAAACAGTTAAAAATGGTTAAAATGGCTCTAAGCACTATGGGACTTAACATCTGAGGTCATCAGTCTCCTAGACTTAGAACTACTTAAACCTAACGAACCTAAGGACATCCCGCGCCCGACCACCCTGATTTAGGTTCTCCGCGATTTCCCTACGTCGCTCCAGGCAAATGCTGGGATGGTTCCTTTGAAGGGGCACAGCCGACTTCCTCCCTCGTCCTTCCCTAATCCGGCGAGACTGATGACCTCGCAGTTTGGCCTCTTCCCCCAAATAACCCAACTCAATCTTAGGATAGCACACACATCCATTACCCAAGGCAGGATTCGAACCTGCGACCGTAGCAGCAACGCGTTTCCGGACTGAAGGGCCTTGAACCGCTCGGCCACAGCGGCCGGCCATAGATACAGTGAACAGTCCAAATTCAAGATGGGCAACATCGAGCTACTCGCGAGAACCATGGTGTCGTAGTTGTATGGTCATGGTGTCGGACTAACAAAACGGGAGATCTGTGTTCAAACCTACCTCGGACTCCTTTTTTTTACCTCACAAATTTATGAACTGCCCATCCTGTCATTGATGTGTCTTTTCTCCTTCTGTACTCTTGGCAACTGTCTACTATACATTGGTTTAGCTTATAAATCATGTGGTAAGAATACATTACCGTCGCAAGTAAATGTGATGAACAGTGAGAGCAGGCGAGATGCCTCATAGACCACTCACAGAAATAAAAACAACAAATAAACGGGTGTGAACTATGTTACAACGAAGGAATTCAAGAGTCGAAACTTCCAAAACGGAGCGCAAGAGTCATAACATGTGGTTCTTAGGTAGGACAAATAGGTGATACGTACGTCTGGAAGTCCCTTCGTTACACGTCAATGTTGTCAACGGACATTACACCACGATGCAGACACAAATTTGAATACAGCGAACAGAAACGTCAATGAGCGGACGGACAGTTCATAATTTGGTGGGAAAAAAAGTTGGACTTGAGGGAGATTTGAACCCGGTTCGGTCCAACACCGTGACCACAATGTCACGGCCATTCATAGTCGCTCAGTGTTGCACATGTTGATCTTGGGCCGTTCACTGTTTCTATTTTGCTTCTTTTTTCCACAGTTTAGTACACCTTCTTCCTGTTCTCATGCTTGATCTGTGTTCAGTTTTTGACGGACTATCCAAGGGGCCATTTTACCACTAAATCTGAGGAGGGTGCGATGGGGAGTTTCCCTTGTTACAACGCCGACTTTGCTCCAGACCCCAGCTTTCACGGTCACATCCTTCTCTGGTTTCGCTCTTTAGGAAGAATGGGCTGCCATTCCTACACATGCATGCACAAACATCACTGATAGTGTCCCCAGCAGATTTCAAACCGCCATAAAGGCGAAGGCCCGACGCATCCTATACTGATGTTAATTAATAGCTGTCTGCATACTTCTTATCGGATGTGCATTCTGAATATTCATAAATCAAATCAGTGCTTCATAGCACAGCATTTACTTCGTAAACTTTAGAACCCCGCCTGGAAGGCGGCGCATGGGTCTGCTCCTGTAAACCGAAGGGTAGGCCAAATGTAGGAAGCGAGTAGGAGCAGGAAAAGGTGAAATGCTTCGGTACAGCATGTAAATTGAAACTCATTTACTACGGTATGAACATATACAACGGATAATACTTAACTTTGCGTGCAGATGAGCACGTAGATGCGAAACCGTACAGGTATCAACGCTAACTGCTACTAGTAGTTGTACAAACTATCACTGAACAAACTGAAGTAACAAAGTCTGTAATGGCTAGCCCCCTATGAAGTAGAAACAATGTTGGTAGGTCGTCTCCTCGGAATGAAATGGGTAGAATCAGGAGCGGCGCTTGTACAGCTGCACAGCGCCGGCTAGAGGGCGCTGTCGTCGGTGTCGGTGTCGTAGTGCCAACCTAAGAACTTGTACCTACTCCGTGGCATCGTAGCTATCGATTCGACATAAACAACCGACGTTCACAGTCACAACTGACATTGTTCATGTTTTTGCACTGTTGCCAATCTACATTTTGCTGGCGTTCACAAAAGTTAGAGGTATCGCAGATCTACTTGATCTACTAAAACATCAATTCACTGTGAAGTGACACTTGGCATGTAGCAAAATCTTCATCTTTTGGATTTGCAGCTCTTGTATTTCTTCCGTGTTTGCAGTTAAAATTATTGGAAATAAGTTCCGTCTTTTATGCAAAACACTGTATTTTCTTGCCATCCAAACATGTTTCAGCGCCTCTGTGACATCATCAGTGAGTTTTGTTTATTGGACAACTGTAACTGATCTGTTAGTTTTTGTTCTTACCTTGATTTCTCATTGTATGATTTTGCAGCACCAGCTGTATAGTGTGCTGCACTGATAGCTTGCCATCTGCAAACCACATTTAATATGTGTGTGCAGTGCCCTCTGAATGAGAAAGAAGAAGTATCGGCCACAATAAAACGTGACTAATAACAAATATGTACACAAAACATGTTGCCACGCCAAAATCACATCTGTAAAAAAACTAGAGATAGGTTAAGTCTCTGTTAAAATTCACATATACATCGTCTGGAATGTATATGGCAAGCCATCAGTGCAGGGCACCAAGCAGATGGTCCTGCAAAACCATTTAATGTAAAATCAAGGTAAGAACAAAAACGAACAAGAACTGCCTTTAGGCCTCATTTTGTTAAATCAGTTACAACCTAAAATATGCTCACGTTTACAGTTGTTCAATAAGCAAAACCCACTGATGGTGGCACGGAGGCGCTGAAACATATTTGGGTCTCAAGATAAAACATTGTTTTGCATTAAACGTGGACCTATATTCAACAATTTTAGCAAAATCTTATATGAATATCCATCCAATTTAAGGAGCATGTATTTAAAAACAGAATTAAAGTAAATGATGGCTAGTGTCTTACATTCTTATTATATTAAAAGAGTTTTCTGTTGTATATTAGATTTGTTTGGATTTATGGTGACGTTGTAGCAACCATACTTCAGTCTGTAAGTAATTCCATGAAGTTTTCTGCCATCTTAGCAAAATAAAATAAATGAATTTTTTACGAAATTTAAAACGACTGAGAATTGATGTTCTAAGTGTCTCATCTTAAAGAAATTTTCTTGCTGATTCCTAAACTTGTCTCAGATTTTGTGAGACTAATATTTCCGAAGTGGGGAGGAGAAAGTAATATTATCATTTAAATTTTGCAAGTATTATTTCAGTGGATGTGTTTGGGTTTTAGCTGTCTGTGTATGTTTTGTACACCAGCATCTCGTGAGTAAATGTAACTTTTCAAAATCTTCGTTTAATTGAATTTTGATATTTTTCAACCAGTCCCTTCGTTAACACGTGATTCAGATTTGGAATTAGCAAATGCGTCAGTCACCCATGAAACCTATTATTCTGTTATGGTCTTTAGTTGTTATTAAGCCTATGGCTGTTTCGATCCTAAGTTCATGGTAACGAAATGTGGGGTAACGTATAACACCCGTTTCACAATTCGAAATATGGATTTGTTCGAGGAGTCCTAAAGCACAATTTCGAAAGAAAAGTAATGTATCAGTTGAACTATCATGTTGTTATAAATGCGTCTTAAATATAAAAAACTGAATTCGCTTGATATAAATTTTGGTTAGGGTCAAATGGTTTGTTATTATCTTGCAATCGACTTCACTTCGATAATCGATAACACATTGTTAAGCAACTTTTGGTGTCTGACATGGACCCTGCGGCGGCTTTCATACAGTCAAAAGAAAAAAGGGTGAAATCATCAAATGGAAATTTAATGGGATAATATAAGGATGGAGGAGACAATTTTCTGAACACCGTCACCATTGATTAGACGTTGTGTAACCACTACAAGCAGGAATCCAAAAGATAGTCAATGGAGTGACGACAAATGTGTTCTCCAACAAAGAAGCCGACTGATACAGCCAACTGGTTGTGGTTTCTTTGGATATCTCGGAGCATTCAGCAATTTTCAATTCAGCACGCTACGAGACGAACTGACTAGCCGAAATAGCTAATTTCCAGATTTAGATCAAAGAAGAACACAAACTTGCGATTGCAGCATGAGAGCGCAAGGACCCACAACGGTTTTGTGACAATGGAACTCACTGTCAAATGTGGTTGGACTGTCGTACCGCATTCACCGTAATGTCTCAGAATAAAGAGTATTCTGAAAGGTAAGCAGAAGGTGGCTCCTCCGATTTGTATGAAGTTGTGCTCGACGCCACATTGAAACCGACTAAACGTGAGACGACAGCTTCCGACCTCTACGACTCGAAGTGGACATTCTTACGAAACGGGATTAATCTAACAGTCTAAATGAAAACTTTTACGAAAGAAAACGTCACGGAAGCAAGTTGTGATAAATTTGTAGTTAAAAACTTATCAAATAAGCTTTTAAAATCATTACTTTTCACATGTGTGAGCTGTGAACGGTCACTGCTTTTAGCTTCAGACAACAATGAAGTTACTTTGTGCTGTAAATACCGGTTCTATCCTTGTGTCAATTTTCTTTTACTTCTTAATTTTTCTTATATGGGACTTCGAGCTGGTAAATAAACTTCATTTCCAACAGAAAAGCAGTTAAGGGACATCGCAGGAATTTCAGTATTCGTATCAGAACTGTAACTTTCATTCACATTTTCAAATTGAAGGTAACACATAGGTATCACATCTGGATGAATAGTCATTAATGACGATTGACAGCCACTCAAATTAGTTCGAAACAAAGTGGTGTGCATAGACAGAAGAAGTTAAGGCGACCGCTCGCGATAAGGGAAAATTCGAGTTCGAAACCCAGTCCAGCACAAATTTTCACATCTCAGTCACAGGGAGTATATCTACACCTAGCACAGCTGATGCCAAGATATTAGCATTAAGCAAATTTATTTCGAATTAACGTAGGTATTACTTTAAGAGAAGACAGTAGGCTGCATTAAAATTTTATTCATTCAAATGTTTTTTGTTAGACCCAGACCTGTAAGTTCACACTATGCAATATGAATCACATTTGTTTAATAAATGGCGACTGATAAGTGTCGCAAAGAAACTTTTGTTAAGCTTTGTCCTAAAATCGTGATTACTACACTCCTGGAAATTGAAATAAGAACACCGTGAATTCATTGTCCCAGGAAGGGGAAACTTTATTGACACATTCCTGGGGTCAGATACATCACATGATCACACTGACAGAACCACAGGCACATAGACACAGGCAACAGAGCATGCACAATGTCGGCACTAGTACAGTGTATATCCACCTTTCGCAGCAATGCAGGCTGCTATTCTCCCATGGAGACGATCGTAGAGATGCTGGATGTAGTCCTGTGGAACGGCTTGCCATGCCATTTCCACCTGGCACCTCAGTTGGACCAGCGTTCGTGCTGGACGTGCAGACCGCGTGAGACGACGCTTCATCCAGTCCCAAACATGCTCAATGGGGGACAGATCCGGAGATCTTGCTGGCCAGGGTAGTTGACTTACACCTTCTAGAGCACGTTGGGTGGCATGGGATACATGCGGACGTGCATTGTCCTGTTGGAACAGCAAGTTCCCTTGCCGGTCTAGGAATGGTAGAACGATGGGTTCGATGACGGTTTGGATGTACCGTGCACTATTCAGTGTCCCCTCGACGATCACCAGTGGTGTACGGCCAGTGTAGGAGATCGCTCCCCACACCATGATGCCGGGTGTTGGCCCTGTGTGCCTCGGTCGTATGCAGTCCTGATTGTGGCGCTCACCTGCACGGCGCCAAACACGCATACGACCATCATTGGCACCAAGGCAGAAGCGACTCTCATCGCTGAAGACGACACGTCTCCATTCGTCCCTCCATTCACGCCTGTCGCGACACCACTGGAGGCGGGCTGCACGATGTTGGGGCGTGAGCGGAAGACGGCCTAACGGTGTGCGGGACCGTAGCCCAGCTTCATGGAGACGGTTGCGAATGGTCCTCGCCGATACCCCAGGAGCAACAGTGTCCCTAATTTGCTGGGAAGTGGCGGTGCGGTCCCCTACGGCACTGCGTAGGATCCTACGGTCTTGGCGTGCATCCGTGCGTCGCTGCGGTCCGGTCCCAGGTCGACGGGCACGTGCACCTTCCGCCGACCACTGGCGACAACATCAATGTACTGTGGAGACCTCACGCCCCACGTGTTGAGCAATTCGGCGGTACGTCCACCCGGCCTCCCGCATGCCCACTATACGCCCTCGCTCAAAGTCCGTCAACTGCACATACGGTTCACGTCCACGCTGTCGCGGCATGCTACCAGTGTTAAAGACTGCGATGGAGCTCCGTATGCCACGGCAAACTGGCTGACACTGACGGCGGCGGTGCACAAATGCTGCGCAGCTAGCGCCATTCGACGGCCAACACCGCGGTTCCTGGTGTGTCCGCTGTGCCGTGCGTGTGATCATTACTTGTACAGCCCTCTCGCAGTGTCCGGAGCAAGTATGGTGGGTCTGACACACCGGTGTCAATGTGTTCTTTTTTCCATTTCCAGGAGTGTAATTTGAGGAATGTGCGTCTACTTGCACGAACTTTTCATGACTGTGCTGCAAGCTTGTGGCATGTTGCGCCGTCAGTCATCGCACTCAAATAAAATTAACCTCCATCTTCTCCATACTATAATGAGATATGGCTGTCCTGCCATCTTTAAAAAAAATTTCGATATGTAAGCTATATTTAGTACGGAGCAACGTATCAACGAAAGAGAACCAAACGCTAAGTAGCCAGCGGCCACACTTTTCACTGCAAACCCTTCAAATTTTATGCTGCTAAATACCATGAAATTAAGTATCACAGTAACTGTGACCAATCTCATTATCGAGCTGTGATATGAAAATTTAGAATAGTTTCCTCAGAATCGATAAACTAGTGAAGAAAACGAGCAAATGCCAAACAAATCATTTTTAATTTGTTACAGGAAAAGAAGAAGAAGCTCTACCGAAACTTACTGCAACGGCTCCAAGGAAGAAGTGCACAATAGCTGGGTTGGAATATTTTAAGTGTTGAAGGAAAAATGCATAAAAGTAAAACACCTACCTAAAATCGTGCAACTTGCTGTATGTGTCCCAGCTTTGAATGCAGGAACTGAGTGTCTGTTCTCAGAAATGAATCAATATTGGATATGCGATAAAGCAAATGTTTTATATAGCACAATTGCAAGTGCACTGATTGTCAAGTGTTAACTCAAGTATTTTATGTGCAGCCTTGTTTGACAGATTCTTATGCAACAAGAAGTTACCTCAGCAAATTCACTCAGGTGAAAAATACAAACAAAATTCTAGTAACATGAAAGATGTAAGTTCACTTCACTTAGGGTACTAATAAACATTGTTCTGATGCAAAGCGCATTTATTTAGTATCATGTTTCCATCGTCCTAATGTTCTGTTAACAAAGTACTTCAGAAATTATGGGCCAATTAATCACAGCTTTTTCAGATGTCCAGTATTTTCATGAGGCTTAATAAGAGTGCAGTTTCAGAAACCTGTACATTAGGAACAAGTGTAAGCATACTGGTAATTCACGTTAAATAGAGTACAACGAAGTCTCTACAACCATGTTGTTGTGGTCTTCAGTCCCGAGACTGGTTTGATGCAGCTCTCCATGCTACTCTATCCTGTGCAAGCTTCTTCATCTCCCAGTACCTACTGCAACCTACATCCTTCTGAATCTGCTTAGTGTATTCATCTCTTGGTCTCCCTCTACGATTTTTACCCTCCACGCTGCCCTCCAATGCTAAATTTGTGATCCCTTGATGCCTCAAAACATGTCCTACCAACCGCTCCCTTCTTCTAGTCAAGTTGTGCCACAAACTTCTCTTCTCCCCAATCCTATTCAATACCTCCTCATTAGTTACGTGATCTACCCACCTTATCTTCAGCATTCCTCTGTAGCAGCACATTTAGAAAGCTTCTATTCTCTTCTTGTCCAAACTAGTTATCGTCCATGTTTCACTTCCATACATGGCTACACTCCATACAAATACACTCCTGGAAATGGAAAAAAGAACACATTGACACCGGTGTGTCAGACCCACCATACTTGCTCCGGACACTGCGAGAGGGCTGTACAGGTAATGATCACACGCACGGCACAGCGGACACACCAGGAACCGCGGTGTTGGCCGTCGAATGGCGCTAGCTGCGCAGCATTTGTGCACCGCCGCCGTCAGTGTCAGCCAGTTTGCCGTGGCATACGGAGCTCCATCGCAGTCTTTAACACTGGTAGCATGCCGCGACAGCGTGGACGTGAACCGTATGTGCAGTTGACGGACTTTGAGCGAGGGCGTATAGTGGGCATGCGGGAGGCCGGGTGGACGTACCGCCGAATTGCTCAACACGTGGGGCGTGAGGTCTCCACAGTACATTGATGTTGTCGCCAGTGGTCGGCGGAAGGTGCACGTGCCCGTCGACCTGGGACCGGACCGCAGCGACGCACGGATGCACGCCAAGACCGTAGGATCCTACGCAGTGCCGTAGGGGACCGCACCGCCACTTCCCAGCAAATTAGGGACACTGTTGCTCCTGGGGTATCGGCGAGGACCATTCGCAACCGTCTCCATGAAGCTGGGCTACGGTCCCGCACACCGTTAGGCCGTCTTCCGCTCACGCCCCAACATCGTGCAGCCCGCCTCCAGTGGTGTCGCGACAGGCGTGAATGGAGGGACGAATGGAGACGTGTCGTCTTCAGCGATGAGAGTCGCTTCTGCCTTGGTGCCAATGATGGTCGTATGCGTGTTTGGCGCCGTGCAGGTGAGCGCCACAATCAGGACTGCATACGACCGAGGCACACAGGGCCAACACCCGGCATCATGGTGTGGGGAGCGATCTCCTACACTGGCCGTACACCACTGGTGATCGTCGAGGGGACACTGAATAGTGCACGGTACATCCAAACCGTCATCGAACCCATCGTTCTACCATTCCTAGACCGGCAAGGGAACTTGCTGTTCCAACAGGACAATGCACGTCCGCATGTATCCCATGCCACCCAACGTGCTCTAGAAGGTGTAAGTCAACTACCCTGGCCAGCAAGATCTCCGGATCTGTCCCCCATTGAGCATGTTTGGGACTGGATGAAGCGTCGTCTCACGCGGTCTGCACGTCCAGCACGAACGCTGGTCCAACTGAGGTGCCAGGTGGAAATGGCATGGCAAGCCGTTCCACAGGACTACATCCAGCATCTCTACGATCGTCTCCATGGGAGAATAGCAGCCTGCATTGCTGCGAAAGGTGGATATACACTGTACTAGTGCCGACATTGTGCATGCTCTGTTGCCTGTGTCTATGTGCCTGTGGTTCTGTCAGTGTGATCATGTGATGTATCTGACCCCAGGAATGTGTCAATAAAGTTTCCCCTTCCTGGGACAATGAATTCACGGTGTTCTTATTTCAATTTCCAGGAGTGTACTTTCAGAAACGACTTCCTGACACTTAAATCTATACTCGACGTTAACAAATTTCTCTTCTTCAGAAACGATTTCCTTACCATTGCCAGTCTACATTTTATATCCTCTCTACTTCGACCATCATCAGTTATTTTACTCCCTAAATAGCAAAACTCCTTTACTACTTTAAGTGTCTCATTTCCTGATTTAATTCCCTCAGCATCACCCGATTTAATTTGACTACATTCCATTATCCTCGTTTTGCTTTTGTTGATGTTCATCTCATGTCCTCCTTTCAAGACACTGTCCATTCCGTTCAACTGCTCTTCCAAGTCCTTTGCTGTCTCTGACAGAATTACAATGCCATCGGCGAACCTCAAAGTTTATACTTCTTCTCCATGAATTTTAATACCTACTCCAAATTTTTCTTTTGTTTCCTTTACTGCTTGCTCAATATACAGATTGAATAACATCGGGGAGAGGCTACAACCCTGTCTTACTCCTTTCCCAACCACTGCTTCCCTTTCATGCCCCTCGACTCTTATAACTGCCACCTGGTTTCTGTACAAATTGTAAATAGCCCTTCGCTCCCTGTATTTTACCCCTGCCACCTTCAGAATTTGAAAGAGAGTATTCCAGTTAACATTGTCAAAAACTTTCTCTAAGTCTACAAATGCTAGAAACGTAGGTTTGCCTTTTCTTAATCTTTCTTCTAACATAAGTCGTAAGGTCAGTATTGCCTCACGTGTTCCAACATTTCTACGGAATCCAAACTGATCTTCCCCGAGGTCCGCTTCTACCAGTTTTTCCATTCGTCTGTAAAGAATTCGTGTTAGTATTTTGCAGCCATGACTTATTAAACTGATAGTTTGGTAATTTTCACATCTGTCAACATCTGCTTTCTTTGGGATTGGAATTATTATATTCTTCTTGAAGTCTGAGGGTATTTCGCCTGTCTCATACATCTTGCTCACCTGATGGTAGAGCTTTGTCATGACTGGCTCTCCCAAGGCCATCAGTAGTTCTAATGGAATGTTGTCTACTCCTGGGGCCTTGTTTCGACTCAGGTCTTTCAGTGCTCTGTCAAACACTTCACGCAGTATCTTATCTCCCATTTCGTCTATATCCTCTTCCATTTCCATAATATTGTCCTCAAGTACATCGCCCTTGTATAAACCCTCTATATACTCTTTCCACCTTTCTGCCTTCCCTTCTTTGCTTAGAACTGGGTTGCCATCTGAGCTCTTGATATTCATACAAGTGGTCCTCTTCTCTCCAAAGGTCTCTTTAATTTTCCTGTAGGCTGTATCTATCTTACCCCTAGTGAGACAAGCCTCTACATCCTTACATTTGTCCTCTAGCCATCCCTGCTTAGCCATTTTGCACTTCCTGTCAATCTCATTTTTGAGACGTTTGTATTCCCTTTTGCCTGCTTCATTTACTGCATTTTTATATTTTCTCCTTTCATCAATTAAATTCAATATTTCTTCTGTTACCCAAGGATTTCTATTAGCCCTCGTCTTTTTACCTACTTGATCGTCTGCTGCCTTCACTACTTCATCCCTCAGAGCTACCCATTCTTCTTCTACTGTATTTCTTTCCCCCATTCCTGTCAATTGTTCCCTTATGCTGTCCCTGAAACTCTCTACAACCTCTGGTTCTTTCAGTTTATCCAGGTCCCATCTCCTTAAATTCCCACCTTTTTGCAGTTTCTTCAGTTTCAATCTGCAGTTCATAACCAATAGATTGTGGTCAGAGTCCACATCTGCCCCTGGAAATGTCTTACAATTTAAAACCTGGTTCCTAAATCTCTGTCTTACCATTATATAATCTATCTGATACCTTTTAGTATCTCCAGGATTCTTCCAGGTATACAACCTTCTTTTATGATTCTTAAACCAAGTGTTAGCTATGATTAAGTCATGCTCTGTGCAAAATTCTACAAGGCGGCTTCCTCTTTCATTTCTTCCCCCCAATCCATATTCACCTACTATGTTTCCTTCTCTCCCTTTTCCTACTGATGAATTCCAGCCAGCCATGACTATTAAATTTTCGTCTCCCTTCACTACCTGAATAATTTCTTTTATCTCGTCATACATTTCATCTGTTTCTTCATCATCTGCAGAGCTAGTCGGCATATAAACGTGTACTACTGTAGTAGGCATGGGCTTTGTGTCTATCTTGGCCACAATAATGCGTTCACCATGCTTTTTTTAGTAGCTAACCCGCACTCCTATTTTTTTTATTCATTATTAAACCTACTCCTGCATTACCCCTATTTGATTTTGTATTTATAACCCTGTATTCACCTGACCAAAAGTCTTGTTCCTCCTGCCACCGAACTTCTACAGCCATATAAACAATTATTAGGGACACCGAAAGGTGTGAAAAGCAAAGCTTTAAAAGTGGTTAAAGGATAGACCACTTCAAGGACATACTGAAAGTACACAGGAAATAAACACAACTTTTGAAAATTATATCACATTTATTTTTAAATTCTTTACTCACTCTGGGAAATTACTGGTATTGTGACGAGACATTCACATCTTTTTACATAGGCTTCATCATTTTTATGCTACAACTGCAGTACTCTTTATTTATTAATATAACTTAAAATCAGAGCTGATAATGCTTCTTCAGTACAGTTAATAATTTTAATTAAGTGATATGGAAGGACTCAATGGCTTCATAGAAAAGGGCAAAGAGATGAACGAGGGCCGCCCTTTCATATACCGAATACTTTCGGCAGGGTTTAATCCTCTCCAAGCATAAGCTAGAGGACTCCTGAAAAAGTACACGGGAGTTGAAAGCATCAGTTTGAAAAATAAAAGGAATCCAAAATTTGGAATCCTCAGAACGAGAGGATTTGTTTAAGCTTCCTTAATACACAACAACGAATGGCAGCACGATTGTTTTCTATTTTATGCCAGTTAACTTGGAAACGGCCAACGCATTTGTGTCAGAGTCGTATCTAGACGTATCAAGGGTCCCATATCACTTCAACTGCACAAGCCCACACCGTACAGAGCCTCCACCAGCTTGAACAGACCTCTGCTGACATGCAGGGTCCATGGATTCATTCGGTTGTTTCAATACCCGTACATGTCCATCCACTCGATTAAATTTGAAACGAGACTCATCCGTCCAGGCAACATGTTTCCAGTCATCAACAGTCCAGTGTCGGTGTTGACGGGCCCAGGCGACGCGTAAAGCTTTGTGTCGTGCAGTCATCAAGGGTACAGGAGCGGGCCTTCGGCTCCTAATGCCCATATCGATGATGTTTCGTTGAATGGTTCGCCCGCTGACACTTGTTGCTGGCCCAGCACTGAAATCTACAGCAATTTGCCGGAGGGTTGCACTTCTGTCACGCTGAACGATTCTCTTCTGTCGTCGTTGGTCCCGTTATTGCAGGATCTTTTTCCGGCCACAGCGATGTCGGACATTTGATGTTTTAGCGGATAACTGATATTCACGGTACACTCGTGATATGGTCGTATGGTAAAATCCCCACTTGATCGCTACTTCGGAGATGCTGTGTCCCATCGCTCGTGTGCCGACTACAACACCACGTTCAAACTCACTTAAATCTTGATAACCTGCCCCTGTAGCAGCAGTAACCGATCTAAGAACTGCGCCAGACACGTTTTGTCTTATATAGGCTTTGGCGACTGCAGCGCCGTATTCTGTCTGTATACATATCTCTGTATTTGAGTACTTAGGGCTATACCACTTTCTTTGGCGCTTCAGCGTATATTCTGCTGCAAGATACATTACATTCTCTTCAGAAACACCATCGCTGACGCAACTCGTGCCAACAACAAAAGTTCATTTGCAAAACAGCACACCGATGCTCTCTGTGCTGCTAGCGTAGAGCATGAGGAACGCCATCTTCCTTTGACAGTTCGCTGAAAACGGAGAACCAGCGGAAGACGAATGAGCACGTGTGAATGCGAACCAAACACGACCAAATGGTGTCCCCTCGCTCTGGGCTACTGCTTACACCAGAACAATTACTTGTTCACTGGTGCTGTGTAAACCATACTTTAGAACTAGTTTTCGCTTACTGTAGTTCGATCCACGAACGATGGCGGTTCGCGCAGGTCGACAAACGAACGGGGATAGCACTGTTGCCAGTTCCAAGTGAAAGGTACTGTAGGTGCATAAACGTGCTTTGCGCTTGATGTAACTGTGTATCACGTAAATTATATCTGTCACTTGCTTGTGTAGAATTTGTCGCTTACCATGATAACTCGCAACAAATGGAATAAAAATTCACTAAATAACTTGATACGAACAGGTTTAATGTTCACATTAGGCAGAGCGCCCAGAACATTACTGAACACTCATTGGCTGTCGGAGGATGCGTGTTGTAGGTGGCAGAAAAAGACTAAACTCGACCGCCATTGTTGGTGACTCCAACTATAACGCAACATCTAACTGCAAAATCTAATGGTTGAAACATTGAATCTGATTCAAAGGAAATCCTCAGTAATGCCACATGTGAAAATTCATACCTATGCGGGGGAGGGACGAACTCGCGACCTTCGCTAGGCTAATTTCTTACGCTATCCCCTTTCTTTTCTTTTCTTTCTTTTTATTTGTTTAGTTCCTCCTTTCACTCAACATATTTTGCCTTCTAGACCCGGTTTCATTGCCGTTACCGGATTTGTGTGTTTTCTCTTTCTAGTTTCAAAATAATGACCTCTTTTTATAATAATAAAATAATGGTGCTCTGCCAAAAATAAAAAGTTTTCTTCAGTCCTTGAACGGAAAAAAACTGTACGACTATAAATAAACTTAGCTCCTTTGTAGTAGGCTGCAATATATTTGAAGCCCTCTTCTGCCTTTGATAAACATCTCCTTCTTGCTCTAAAATAATGTTATTTTCTGAGCTCTACTAAAATTTCTTTGTGTCAGTAAAAATGCCAGTCTTCATGTATATCTTCTCTGTTTGCTAGTTATTGTAGCCTTCGTCTTTTGAATCAGCGATTTATAAATAGTAAATAACAGAAATTTCCTAGTGTGAAATATCTCAGAAAAATCATAGAAATAAATGGCGCCTACATAATTAGGAAATTAACATCTGTATTCTTAATCGAAGCTTCTTGGCCCAATTATTTTGGATTGTTGGCCTTTTGCAAACAAACTTGGGCTGAAATACTTCATGTGGGCCTTGGGTTTACAAGGTGAGAGAGTGATTGCTAGGAAGTTTTGACGCCATTTTCTGTATACTTTTCCCGCAGAAAGTCTTAGATGTTGTTCTCTGATGTATAATTTGTAGGGGTCTAAAGATCGTGTCACATTAAATATTATGCAATAAAAGCCGTGCCCCATTTTTTGATTTTGTAAACTGCAATCTGGTAGTAGTGTGTGATTTGTGTTAATCGTATGTTCCGCTTTTCTGTTTGCTACTGCCAGTGTATTTCGGGTGCAGTCCCATGTTTCTATTTTGTTCCTGTATGTGAATAAGTGCTCTAAACTGTTCTCGATTTGGCAGTTCGTGGAGTTCGGCGCGGGTATCAGTTTTATTGTATGTACTTTTTCGCCAGTCTTTATGACGTCGTACACCGCATCGTTCCAGATGGAGCGTATTTTTGTTAGGAGTGTCAGGTTATTGATGTTTTGCCAGATATTTGTCCAGTTATTTGTGAGGCACCTTCGGGTAATGACATTCGGGAAGTCAAACGCCATGAGTGTGATATGTATCTTTTTAATCTTTATGTTACGTAGGCTCGTTAGCTTAGCTTCAGTATAACTGACTTGACTGTAATATCTTCTCATGTAATCCATGTTTTTATTTATATGATACGCATGTACGGGGATTTCTTTGTTTCCTGGTTCGAGGCAGTTGAATAATTTGCTCGTTATCAAATTAGGACAGCTTTCAATTATCTGTAATGTTCTGTTAATGACTAAGCACTGCATTGTGTGGTGTCACCGCCAGACACCACACTTGCTAGGTGGTAGCTTTTAAATCGGCCGCGGTCCATTAGTATACGTCGGACCCGCGTGTCGCCACTGTCAGTAATTGCAGACCGAGCGCCACCACACGGCAGGTCTAGAGAGACGTCCTGGCACTCGCCCCAGTTGTACAGCCGACGCTCATAGCAATGGTTCACTGATAAATACGCTCTCATTTGCCGAGACGATAGTTAGCATAACCTTCAGCTACAATTGCTACGACCTAGCAAGGCGCCGTATTCAATTGATAATTAATATTATGAAGCACGTACCGTAACGAGAGATGTTCTACAATTGTGGATTAAAGTTAAGTATTATATCATCAACGTACTTTATTTGCAATTCTCAAGATATTGTCCTGTTCCAGACCTCACGCCAGTCAGCGTGTAATTAAACGCGTGCGTTTCGGCCTCCTCTAGAAACACAGTGTTGGCTCTTCTGCCAACACTACACATTGTGCTTGCGCTTGTACGTTTCGTAGTCCATCTTTGTGGCGGTGTAGACGGTCCATCTGGTATGGGATCTTAAATATGTTACCTCTCCATTTATACAATCCGGCGCGTTGGCCATAGGTAGCGTTCGTACGCCTATACCACAGATCTCTGCACAGTTGACGACTGGG
This sequence comes from Schistocerca serialis cubense, assembly GCF_023864345.2. Classification (NCBI taxonomy): domain Eukaryota; kingdom Metazoa; phylum Arthropoda; class Insecta; order Orthoptera; family Acrididae; genus Schistocerca; species Schistocerca serialis. Next base: position 770,433,468 of record NC_064641.1, on the reverse strand, counting down.
GACTCATGGACCGCAAGTGACCCAACCCCTGTTTGCTGGGCACCCACACAGATTGTTGCCGCTTCCTATATCATTAGTCGTACAATAACTTCATTATTTTCATCGTAGCAGAATACACTGTAAGACACAACTACGCACCGCGAAGTAGTTGTGCAAATTGGTCACAAACTGATTTTCACACAGGTATCAACGACAACAGTTGGACAGTAACTATGCCTCTCAGACAGGTGCGTGAACAATATACGCATATATATCATCATCTGAGAGAGGATGTGTGGTTGGGCTCAAAGAAGCTGGTTGGAGTAAACGTCGAATTGCTCGACATTTTAATGGGAACGATGCCACTCTTCGACGATGTTGGCAGGAATGGGCGAACCATGGTCTAACACAGCGTCAAGAACGAAGCTGTCGACCTACATAGACGACAGAACGTGAAGACCAAGTAATCCTCCAATGGAAATGGAAATGAGCGTTTGGCGTCATTGGCCGGGAGGCCCCTTGCAGGGCAGGTCCGGCCGTCTTGGTGCAGGTCTTATTACATTCGACGCCACATTGGGCGACCTTCGCGCCGGATGGGGATGAAATGATGATGATGAAGACAACACAACACCCAGTCCCTGAGCGGAGAAAATCCCCGACCCAGCCAGGAATCGAACCCGGGTCCCTTAGGACGGCAGTCCGTCTCGCTGACCATTCAGCTATCGGGGTGGACAATCCTCCAATCAGAGTCACCGATTCATCATTGTCATCGATCCGATGTGCAACTCGTGCTTCAGTGCCATAAGGACTATTAACAGGTGCCTGGCACAAAGGGAGCTGAGTTCACAGCGCCCCTTGTGCCAACAATCAGTTATCTCTGTACATCAACAAGCCCGTTTTCAGTGATATCGGGCACATTCAGCCTGGAGTCTCTTCAGTTATGAGTCCCGCTTCTAACTGAACCCCGATGACCAGCGAAGACATGTCTGGAGACGCCCGTGATAGCGGAGGGGTACCAACCGGACTGTTGCCCGCGATATGGCCCGACAACCACGACTGATGGTCCGGGGTGCCATTTCATTTCATTGCAGTAGCTCTTTGGTTGTCATCCGCGGCACCGGTACCTCGGCGATATTCTACGCCCCTTTTGTTGTCCTTCGTGGTGAGCAATCCTGGGCTTACATTTCAGTAAGATAATGCTATCCCTCACATGGATGGAATTTCTATTGCTTGTCTTCGTGCTTGCCAAACCCTACCTTGGCCTGCAAGGTCGCCGAATCTCTCCTCAACTAAAAAAAAATTGTTCAAATGGCTCTGAGCACTATGGGACTTAATATCTGAGGTCAGCAGTCCTCTAGAACTTAGAACTATTTAAACTAACCTAAGGATATCACACACATCCATGCCCGAGGCAGGATTCTAACCTGCGACTGTAGCGATCGCGCGGTTCCAGACTGAAGCGCCTAGAACTGCTCGGTCACACCGGCCGGCTCTCCTCAACTGAGAACATTTGGAGCATTATGGGGAGGGTCCTCCAACCAGCTCAGGATTTTGACAATGTAACGCGTCAATTGGACAGAATTTGGCATGATATCCCGCAGGAGGACATGCAACAAATCAACCAATGCCAGGCCGAATAACTGCTTGCACAAGGACCAGAGGTAGACTAGCGCGTTATTGACTTGCCAGAGATGTGAAGCTCTTTCTCTTGAATAAATCATCCAAATTTTCTTAAATTTATGGTCATTTGTGAAAATTCCTGACCGCTTAAAACTGTGTGCTGGACTGAGACTCGAACTCGGAACCTTTGCCTTTCGCGTCAAGTGCTCTAGCAACTGAGCTACCCAAGCACGTCTCACGACCCGTCCTCACAGCTTCAATTCTGCCAGTACCTCGTCTCCTACCTTCCAAACTTCACAGAAGCTCTCCTGCGAACCAGAAGAGCTTCTGTGAAGTTTGGAAGGTAGGAGACGAGGTACTGGCAGAATTGAAGCTTTGAGGACGGGTCGTGAGACGTGCTTGGGTAGCTCAGTTGGTAGAGCACTTGCCCGCGAAAGACAAAGTTCCCAAGTACGAGTCTCGATCTGGCACACAGTTTTAATCTGTCAGGAAGTTTCATATCAGTGCACACTCCGTTGCAGAGTGAAAATCTCATTCTGGCATGATCATTTGTTGTCTGCACATCACATCTACCTATTTTCCTCCCATGCGGATAATTCCTTAGTGGTGCGCCGCATTTTGTTTTTAGAGTGTATTTTACCCACTTCCATTTTCACAATCATCTTTGAAATATAACCGAATGTTACGTTCGTAGTTTTATGTTTTTATTGTTGCAGATAGTCGTATTTCAATTCAGTGTTTTAATTTGTTTAAGGAATGATGAAACCATAACGTTGCCCAAATCCCCGTAGTAAAAGGCAGCAAGCACGAAGTGGAAACAAATGCAAATCTGTGAAACCGCAAACTTTGGTCTCGTTTTGGTCAACGGGAACGAATACATAGCCGAGAACTGAAAAGAGATAACCAAGAAGAGAGGACAAAAAACGAAAGTTGAGAAGCTAGACTATTATTATTTCATCAAGTGCTAGCAGGATTGTCTCGATACGGCAGTGGCCAGGGACGGTACTGTTGACTGTGTTGGGTCGGTATTTTGTTTTTCTGTTGTTTCTTTAGAGCACTCTGTAGCCTTTTCAAATGCTGTTGGCAGTGTCTGATCTGTATACCCGCCTCAACTAATGGTACCTCCTACTGACTGCTTCTCCTGTGTTATCAGAGTGGTCTCATACTCAGCAAATTACCGTAGGGAAGCAGATGCAGGAATCCTGCACTGCCGTTCTAAGCGAGATCCTAGTGGAGATGACTTGCTGTTCCCGGCCTCCGCTTTCTGTACAGTGTTAGGCGCGTATCTGTGTCCTGTGGATGGCCGCTTCTAGAGTGTAGTGTTGGTTATGTTGTTATGGTTGAAGCAAAGTTAAACGTTGAAACCCGGTGCCGGCACATAGCCTAGCCTACTCCTCGTGAATAGCGCCAAGGGGTCCACCCAAATGATGGACGACGGTTCAAACCCGCGGGTGGCCATCCAGATTCAGGTTTGCACTGACTTCCCTAATTCGCTTAATGGGGGAAGTTGATGAAATTGACCAAAAATGTCAACTTTCGATTTATTTTTTATTTGTTAGTACAACTCATGGACAATAAGTTCCCAATGTTTCAATGTTGAACTCGCATCCGAAGTGCCTGAAAATTAATTAAAAGTGTGACACGGCCTCCCTACCACGTCAAGCTCAGAGGGATAACAACCCCTACATTCACAAGGAGAGGCTTCCAAATAGTATCCTGGATCTTGTCAAGCCCACTTACAAGTTTCTGGCCGATCCTGCACTTCTCAAAAAGTGTGTTCATGGCAAAACTCAAAATCCAAATGAGTCTCTAAATTCACTCACATGGAAACGGTGCCCTAAAAACACATTTGCATCTGCTACAGTTGTCAGAATTGCAACTTATGATGCAGTTATTGTATTTCATCATGGGAACGTCGGGAGGATGAAGGTAGTAGAAAGCATGGGCTTCAAGATAGGAAAATTTACTCAAGACATCCTGAGAAAAATAGATTTACAGCACGTCTCTGCAGCTTAAAAGTCAGTTTAAGACCTAGTACAGGAAAGAAGACAGACAACAAGAAACCAGAAGAGAAGCCTTGAAGGGAAAGACGACCCAGAGTACAAATGTGGTGCCTTCTGAAGAAGTGACATAAGGGAAAATGTTAGGTTGAACTTCAAATTGTGTTTCCTGAAAAGTTTGTTTTTTAAAGTTTATGTACCTTTTACTCAGATTCTATAAATGCTAGAATTATGAAATTTTGTACACATATTTCTGTGAACCTAATAAATGTTGTCTCAAGAGCAAATTTTGAAATTCTGATTGAAAGCTGAGATATGGGGCAAAGTACTTGGAATTTTACATGAATTTAAAATTGTACTTGTGGAATTATAATGAAAAAATTATGAAAATTCTCCTATTTTACCTATTCCAAAAACCTCATGAGAGAAGCTTATAACATATAAAGAGATGAAACAGAAATTTTTGTAGAAATCTCTTGAATACTTTCTGAGAAAAGGAACATGCGCTATTTTTTGAAAATAAAACTTCAGATTTCATTCAAAAAAGGTTGAATATGCATAATCAAAGGATTTTATTTGTAAATGTGTTACTTTCATGTAAAGTGTGGTTCAAAATTTCATCGCGATATCTCCAAAACTGTGGATTTGGTGCATTTTTGAAATAGTGTGTATTTTTCATCAACGTCCCCCCTTAAGGGAAACGCTGTGGTGGTTCCTTCGAAAGGGCGCAGCCGCTTCCATGTCCCATCCTTCCCTAATCCGAGCTTGGGCTCCGTACCTAATGACCTAGTTGTCGACGGGACGTTAAACACTAATCTCCTCCTACTCTGACGGATGGATCGCCATCAAACAGCGTCACATGGCCTCACTTCATTAAGACACTGCAGCGAGGTTTGGCATTTAATCCTTGACATTGACGCAAAGACAAGGTATCAGTAACCACTTCTCCTCCTGATGCCGGCCAAATACTGGTTGTGAAAACTTTCCACCATCAAGATTCGAACCGGCTTATTTCTGAGTCTAGTGCCACCGCGCAGGCGTGAGTTTTAGCGACGTGGTCTACGTGGGCGGGTTTCGTTTGTTACAGTTACGGGCAATTAAGATACCGTAGGCAGCGAAATGACAAATAATGAACTCCTTATGGGTGTCAGCAGAGACTGAGAACTATCTAATATAATTAAGAAGAAGCACACTGTGCAGTCACGATCATGTGGCCATCTGTCCAAAGCCTGAACAATCACCTTTTGCACCGCGGATCGCTGTGAGAAGTGGAGGAAGAGACTCATTGAGGTTGTGGAAGGTACTGACTGGGATGTGCAGCCATGCCGAAGACGAAGCAAATATTCCAGGATTCGAATCGAGAACAGCTGCCAACGTGAGTAACGTAGAAGTAAATATCCTCGGAGTAGTGAAGCAACTTAAATCACTCAATAAAAGCAAGTCTTCTGGTCCAGACTGTATACCAATTAGGTTCCTTTCGGAGTATGCTCATGCATTAGCTCCATACTTAACAATCATATACAACCGTTCGCTCGACGAAAGATCCGTACCCAAAGACTGGAAAGTTGCCCAGGTCGCACCAGTATTCAGGAAAGGTAGTAGGAATAATCTACCAAATTACAGGCCCATATCGATATGCAGCAGGATTTTGGAACATATATTGTGTTCGAACATTATGAATTACCACGAAGAAAACGGTCTATTGACACACAGTCAACATGGGTTTAGAAAACATAGTTCCTGTGAAACACAACTAGCTCTTTATTCACATGAAGTGCTGAGTGCTATTGACAAGGGATTTCAGATCGATTTCGTATTCCTGGATTTCCGGAAGGCTTTTGGCTCTGTACCACACAAGTGACTCGTATTGACACTGCTTGCTTATGGAATATCATCTCAGTTATATGACTGGATTTGCGATTTCCTGTCAGAGAGCCGGCCGCGGTAGCCGAGCGGTTCTAGGCGCTTCAGTCTCGAACCACGCGGCTGCTGCGGTCGCAGGTTCGAATCCTGCCTCGGGCATGGATGTGTGTGATGTCCTTAGGCTTAAGTAGTTCTAAGTCTAGGGGACTGATTACCTCCGATGTTAAGTCCCATAGTGCCTAGAGCCATTTGAACCTGTCAGAGAGGTCACAGTTCGTAGTAATTGACGGAAAGTCATCGAGTAAAACAGAAGTGATTTCAGGCGTTCCCCAAGGTAGTGTTATAGGCCCTTTGCAATTCCTTATCTATATAAACGATTTGGGAGTAAATCTGATCAGCCCTCTTCGGTTGTTTGCAGATGACGCTGTCGTTTATCGACTAATAAAGTCATCAGAAGATCAAAACAAACTGCAAAACGATTTAGAAAATATATCTGAGTGGTGCGAAAAGTGGCAGTTGACCTTAAATAACGAAAATTGTGAGGTCATCCACATGAGTGCTAAAAGAAACTCGTTAAACTTCGGTTACGCGATAAAATAGTCTAATCTAAAGGCCGTAAATTCAACTAAATACCTAGGTATTACAATTACGAACACCTTAAATTGGAAAGAACACATAGAAAACGTTGTGGGGAAGGCTAACCAAAGGTTGCATTTTATTGGCAGGACACTTAGAAAATGTAACAGACCTACTAAGGAGACTGCCTACACTACGCTTGTCCGTCCGCTTTTAGAATATTGCTGCGTGATGTAGGATCCTTACCAGATAGGACTGACGGAGTGCATCGAAAAAGTTCAAAGAAGAGCAGCACGTTTTGTATTATCGGGAAATATGGGAGAGAGCGTCACAGAAATGATCCAGGATTTGGTCTGGACATCATTAAAAGAAAGGCGTTTTTCGTTGCGACGAAATCTTCTCACGAAATTCCAATCACCAACTTTCTCCTCCGAATGCGAAAATATTTTGTAGACACCGATCTACATAGGGAGAAACGATCACCACGATAAAATGAGGGAAATCAGAGCTCGTACGGAAAGATATAGGTCTATAGGTCTTCGTTCTTTCCGCGCGCTATATGAGATTGTAATAATAGAGAATTGTGAAGGTGGTTCGATGAACCCTCCGCCAGGCACTTAAATGTGATTTGCAGAGTATCCATGTAGATGTAGATGTAGAAGAGGTCCCACAGATTCTCGACTGGGTTTTAATCTGAAGTGTTTGGCGACCAGGGGGGGGGGGGGGGGGGTGCGCTAAACTCATCTTGGTGCTCTTCCAATGACCCATGGGTCTCTTATAGCATCACTTTGTTGTCCATTTGTCTGTCTGTCCAACTGTTAAACGACATTTTTCTCAGAAACGGATTGATATATCAAGTTGAAATTTATGCCACGTACTAAAGTCTACGGTTCCTTAGTGGTGTAAAGAAAACAAATTCAAGACCTGTATGTATCTTGGACTAATAACACGGAATTTGAGCAGAGCTCAAATGCTGTCAATTTCCTTAGAATCTCAATTGATTCAAAATTATACTAGGGCAGCCATATAGAAAAACTGGGAACCAACATTAGCAAATGAATATTTGCTCTAAGGAAGCTTCGTCTTTGTCTAAAAGTGCCAGTACTTAAAGTGGTTTATTTTGCTTTAATACACAGTCACATTTCCTACGCCACAATACTGTGGGGACATCAAAGTAAGGCAGCTAATGTCGTCAAACTACAAAAGAAGGCAATAAGACTGATATGTAGCTTGGCACCCAGAGCTCACTGTAGGCCAAGCTTTAAAAAATTACAGATTATAGCCCTACCATCAATATTTACACTAGAGTGTGTAATTCATATTAAGGAAAACTATTCCAGTTATCAACAGTATGACATGCGACATAATTATAACACAAGAAACAAGCAGGACATAGTTTCTTTCCAATGTAACTATAAAAATACACAAAAGTGCTTCCTGTACAAGTCCATAAAATTTTTAGTGCCATACCCCAACATATCAGGGATCTTCCAATTCAACGATTCAAAAAAAAGTATAAGAATTTCTTCTTGAGCTCAGCATTTGTGAAACTGATGAATTTTTAAGAGAGGCAAAGAATGCCTTTATATGATCAGTGCTTCTATATCTGAGTAAGTCTGTAATTGGCTAAATTTACTATGCAATATCAATTTGTACCAGAAGTTTCTCTGTTTTGTATTTGTGTGAAGGTACTATAATTATTTGTGTAATATTTATATTGTGTAATATTTTTCTGCCGGCCGGAGTGGCCGAGTGGTTCTAGGCGCTACAGTCTGGAACCGCGCGACCGCTACGGTCGCAGGTTCGAATCCTGCCTCGGGCATGGATGCGTGTGATGTCCTTAGGTTAGTTAGGTTTAAGTAGTTCTAAGTTCTAGGGGACTGATGACCTCAGAAGTTAAGTCCCATAGTGCTCAGAGCCCTTTGAACCATTTTTAATATTTTTCTTGTTTTTGTAATTATTTGTGTAACATTTATACTGTGTAATATCGACTTTCGTAATGTCTCAGATGATCTCTGCGGTCTCTACAACAATAAAAATCAAATCAAATAAAATCAAATCAAACTCACTCATCGAAACCTAGAGAATAGGTCTCGTTGATCTGGAGTAATGAGATTTAGCAAGAAACAAGATTTCATAGTACAACCAAAGGAAAAAAAATTGATAAAATCGTTGATCCCGTCTGTTAAGACCCCTTTTTCTCAAGAATGGGATGACGAATCAAGTTGAAATTTATGTCACATACTGAGGTGTAAGGTCTCTTGGTATCGCAATAAATTGCACCAGCTTCAAAGTCAGTGCAGTTAAAAGATACGGCGATTTATGTCACATATTATTCACAGTGGAACCAAAGGAAAAATCTAAAAATTGTTAATCTGTAATTATATCACACGAAAAAAATATTTCTTTGTCATCCAACTAACTGTCTCTACGTTTGTTAACACCCTTTTTTCTTAGGAGCGGGTGGATTTATCAAGTTGAAGTTTGTCACTTACTGAGGCCTGTGAGAAATTTAAGCTTCTAAGTCAATTATGATACTCGCAAACTCACTCACAAAACCTCTAGTGTACTTCCCGTTGACTTAGAATCATGAGATTATGCAAAACGTAAGGTTTCCCAGCTCAAGTAAAGTAAGAAATCCGAAATAATCCATTTGTAATTATACTTATATGGATGTGGTGTCTGTTCTTTTGGACTTCGGACATGTCGGAAAGCACAGACACCATTGATGACCTGCAGCCATCTAGAACGAAATTAGAATCATATTAATACCTTCACCTGCTGACGGGAGACTCGAACTTGGGGTCTCCTACTTACGTGACAGACGCTCTATCCATCTTTCCTTTTTTTTTTTTTTTTTTTTATCCGTGTGAGTCACCGAGGGCACGGAGGACAATGCGACTTCAGGGACTATCTTATGCACGCCTCCCGCGAGACGCACATTCTCACCTTGCATGTCCACACACTACATTCGTAGTGTCCCACCCCAACACACTCATTACTCGTGGCAGACAGTCTTACCAAGTCCCGTAAAGAGTTCGGGGAATATGTGTGCATCCGCACAGAAGAAGAAGGTCATGGCCGGAATTGCCAGAACTATATACTTATATGGGTATGGTGTCTATTCTTTCGGACATGTCCGACAGACAGACACCATTGAAGACCTGCAGCCGTCTAGAACGAAGAATGGTGTCTGTTATTTCGGACATGTCCGAAAGAACAGACACCATATCCATATAAGTATATAGTTTTGGCAATACCGGCCATGACCTTCTTCTTCTGTGCGGATGCACACGTATTCCCCGAACTCTTACGGGACTTGGTAAGACTGTCTTTCACGAGTAATGAGTGTGTTGGGGTGGGACACTACGAATGTAGTGTGTGGACATACAAGGTGAGAATGTGAGTCTCGCGGGAGGCGCGCGCGAGATAGTCCCTGCAGTCGCGCTATTCTATGTGCTCTCGGAGGGTTGCAGGAATTGTCGGCGCGGTAGCTCAGCGAGTTCGGTCAGAGGGACTGACAATTGCAACGAACTATAACGATCAAAAATGAGATTACAAAAAAGAGATGGTAGAGCGTCTGCCATGTAAGCCTGAGATCCTGGGTTCGAGTCCCAGTCGGGACACGCATTTTCACCTGTCCCCGTTGATATATATCAACGCCCGTCAGAAGCTAAAGATATTAATACAATTCTAATTTGCAATTATATCTCATGAAAACAGATTTCTTTGTCAGGTGTCATTCGATAGTTTGTCCGTCCGTCTGTTAACACCGCTTTTTCTGAGGATCGGGCAAATGTATCTCGTCGAAATTTATGTAACATACTAAGGTCTACGGTCCCTTGGTATTGGAAAAATGTTAAACGTCTAAGACGATACAACCAAAAGATACGGCCATTTATGTCACTTATTCTGATAGCAGAAACTCACTTATTAAGACCTGTATGGCCAGTATTGTAATAATTGCGTGCCCTGGACGCGTATAATAACAAATAAATTACGTTGTATATACTGGTATTTTATTGTTACTGTTCCTAAAACCCTAGGCATCTACAACACGTGGTGATAACGGCAAATTACGTTTAGGTGGAAGGGAAGGGAAGTGAAAGACAGTGGAAAACGGACACCTTCCCCTCACCCAGAACCGAACCCTGGATCCGCGCCTGACTAAATTAGAAGAGAGAAATCGTTCATTGTTTAGCGTTTGAAATGTTGGTGAACTTTTCCCGAAAAGCAGAAGTTTGCATGAGTCACGTACCGCAATTAAGTCCTTACATCTCGGGATTGCCTTAGAATATACTATCTTGCAGATATTACGGGTTTTCCTTGATCTGCATCTACATCTATACTCTGCAAACCAACGTGAGGTGCATGGCAAAGGGTAAGTCCCATTGTACCAATTATTAGGGTTCTTCCTCTTCCATTCACGTAAGGATAGCGGGAAGTATGTTTGAATGCCTCTGTGCCTGCAGCAATTATTCTAATCTTATCCTCACGATCCATATGTGAGCGATACGTAGGGGATTGTAGTGTATTCCTAGAATCATCATTTAAAGCAGATTCTTGAAACTTTGTTAGTAGACTTTCTCGGGATAGTTTATGTCTATCGTACACAGTCTTCCAGCGCAAGTCCTTCGGTGTCTCTGTGACACTCTCCCACTGATGGTACAAATCTGTGACCATTCGTGCTGCCCTTCTCTGTATACATTCAATACCCTCTGTTAGTCCTATCTGGTATGAGTCCCACACACTTCAGCAATATTCTAGAACCGATCGCACGAATGATTTGTAAGCAATCTCCTTTGTAGACTGATTGCACTTCCCCAATATTCTACCAATAAACCTAAGTCTACTATCTGCTTTACCCACGACTGAACCTGATCATTACATTTCATATCCCTACAAAGTGTTACACCCAGGTGTTTGTACTAGTTGGCCGATTTCAGCAGTGACTCGTTGATATTATAGTCATAGGACACTACGTGTTTCCGTTTTGTGAAGTGCAAAATTTTACATTTCAGAATATTTAGAGCAAGTTGCCAATCTCTGCATCACGTTGACATCTTAAGATCTGAATGAATGTTTATGCAGCTTCTTTCAGATAATACAATACTAGAAGAAAGGATTATATTCACTATTCTGGATTAAATCTCACTTTAGCACAGTAAGGGGTGAATTATGCAGCCATAAAAATCGTTGGTCATTTGCCAAATAGTATTAAAAGTCTGATAGATAGTCAACCAACATTTAAAAGCAAATTAAAAGAGTTTCTGGATGACAACTCCTTCTACTCAATAGATGAATTCTTAGATATGAAGTAGTAATTGTAAAAAAATTAATTAATTAATTAATTAAATTGTGTAAAGAAAACTTATGTTACAGTGACACGTTCCACATCATTACAAAATGTCGTATTCATGATCTATGGAACAAGGATTAATGTATGTACACTCTATGACATAAAACTTGACCGGCGGCCGGCCGCTTCAGAGGCTAAGTCCGCGCCGATCGCGACATGGGACAAAAAAACTGGCCAACTCGCTAATTCTCGAAGTCCGGTTATCTGCACAATCTGGCAACACTGTAGACTGCGGCACTTCCTGGAGGAAAACTTGTCCCACGATAGAGTAACTCTAGGCTGGTTACGCCTGTGGTCTAGCGATAGCGTGCGTTGTTTCTGTTCATAAAGTCAGTGGATCGAGAGCAGCTGGCATAAAATATTTTTGTAGCCTCTTCTGTCTGAATGCTGAAGACGTGAATGTAATGGTAGCGTAGATTCAATCTATTTCGCTTTGTGACACACCGATATCAAAATTTTATCCAGTAACGATTTTGCGGCAGATTTCCTGCAGACTGTCCTCCTCTGGACGCCGTATGCGGCAAAGCTCCGGGATCCATTTGCTGGCTACTGGCAGCGGCCGTGGCGACAGCAGCGGCGCTGCACTCCCCCGTTCTTTATCGAAAGCGCCTGCTACCGCTCATCGCTTTTGATGATTTAAAACGCTTTATTATTAAATGTTGCTCCACAGAAAATTTCTACAATTTCCATTCACGCTCAAAAGCAACGGAGACAGACGCCCTGATTAGTAGGCGGGTATTATATTACATTAATCGGCAAGAGCTGAGTATGGCCCGAAATTAATTTTATAGACTGGGACGAAATGAAACCACCTCACTACATTCGATGAATTTATAAATGCTTCATACCTCGTTTCTTTTCCTTTCAAACTCAATTATTTGTGCAACTTTTGGTCAATGTTTGGATGTTTTCGTCAAGCCAGAGTGAGCGTCTGTGGTGTAAAGTGTATTACAGTTCATGTTTCATTCCTTATAGTAAGTCTATGCGATAAACTGTGTGAACCTTGCAATGCATGCTCTGTAGCAGTGCAGGAACACTGCACATTTGGAGTTCATGAAGTATTTATTGTTGATCGGAAGTGATAGTTAAGGTCATCAGATTTAAGCCAGAAAAATTTGTCGTTTTGAAGGTTTCAGAGAACGGAAAGGAATTGCTAACGCCGGTGTTAGAAAACGTCTACAGTTAAATGCTATTGCAAAAATTTAGAAGAAGGGAACTGTATTAATGAACATGTGCACTTCATAAACAACCTTCTGACATGTGAGACCTATACGACGAACAAAGCTCAAATTTATATCGTTGACAGTCGGTTTGAATCTTTTCAGGGTCTATTTTACAGTGTAGCACCTTGGAATTTGTAATGCAGAAATCCATGATATTAACTTAATTTACTAAGTCGAAATCGGACGAAGATTGATGTTTAAAGGCATTCTTCAGATTTCGCATAAGAAATTTTTACTAGCAGTTTGCAACTCCATTAATTAAAATGGAAAATAAAAGGTTGTAGTCAGCGGCTTCTACCGTGATTCGAACTGCCATGTCTTATAGTACAAGCACTGCAACGCACAAGGAAACCTCTGAGCTAACGACACACTGGCTGCCAGAGGCGGAATATAGTCTCTGCGATGTTGCCTGAGCCTCAAAACGCAACCTTAAACACACGAACAGAGGAGGTGGAGATTACTGTTTTAACGTCCCGTCGACAACGATGTCATTAGAGACGGAGCACAAGCTCGGATTAGGGAAGGATGGGGAAGGAATTCGGCCGTGCCCTTCCTAAGGAACGATCCCGGCATTTGCCTGAAGCGATTTAGGGAAATCATTGAAAACCTAAATCAGAATGGCCGGGCGCGGGATTGCACCGTCGTCCTCCCGAATGCACACACAAACAGGTGTTACTTATGTGAAGAACGCCGTTCTTGGAGTCCAGAAATTAAATATACTTTCTAATTGTGTCATCTTGCAGTGGATTATATCGTACGAGTCTTCGATGTGGAAAACGAATGTCAAGAGAATTTAGCGAGGTAACGCCGACCTACACCCGGAAGTAAATGCACTATCAGAGTGTTGACAAATACTTGCTACGACGCTGCCATTTCTAGGCTCTCTGACGAGGCAGCTCTTCAGCGAAATGATTGCCGTGATTCTCCGATACGGTTCTTCAGAGTGGAGACGCGCGCGCACGTTTGGTTTGTATGCGGCGTTCTCCCCTGATGGTTTCTGACGTCGCCTTGTGGGCTATGTATACATATGAGACATTCAATTATCATTAATCCAGAATCATACAAGTTTCAGCTTCCGGCGTGGAAGAAGGCTGTTGACGCCGACATTATATCATTTCAACGTAGGGAAAGCAAAACGGATCATTCAATGTTTCTCATTCAACATAAAGCATGTGAGATAATTTTCCGTAACGTTCATAATCATCTAAAAATACAAACGAAGTAAAAATACACCGGAAGCTTATTCGAATTGAATATAACGCTTTGCACCTCGATGTCGAATTTGTCCACTTGCAATCTTTTGCAGCATACACATAGAATGTCATGATTACCACGAGAATGAAGAAATATGTTGGTAAGGATGGAAGCAAGAAGAGACGCAGTCAACAAATATTCTATTCCTCATGGCATTCATTTCATTTGACACGTAAGAAGAGGTAAAGCGGGAATTTACTTTCGTTAACACGAAAGATATGCCGCACATATTGATAACGAGGAAGTCTGCGTCTTCATACGTTTCCTCCTTGAAATCTGTATGCTCTATTATATACTAAGTAGCCCGATCATTGTTTCAGTAATGTTACCCTCTTGTTTGACCCCGTAACGATGAACAGATTCCAAATGCATGTCTCCCTTCCTGGGTTGTTTTTTGTGTTTTATTGCTTGGAATCCCTGAAGCAGACCACTGTGCCTTCTCCCCTCGTGGGTTAGGACTCAAAACTAAACCGCTTTGTATCCAATGGCATAATTTATTCAGACAGCATCAGCATAAGACTATCAGACAAAGCCTTCCATTTACAGTTGCAGCACTCTAACCAGCACTGACCAAAGTGTAATCCACGGTCATGGTCCTAAACTACCAGCTGTCTGCTACTGTGGCAAAGTCCGTACTACACATTCGATTCCGCAGCACCATTTTATCTGGTAACACTGCGTAGTTGCATAGTTGTGCTACCAGGTCTGTCCTCACACTGTCAACTTTATGTATCTCACTTCTCCTGTAGCGTAGATCACGAGGAGCCGAAGTAAATGAGTGTATTCTGCATGACGTAACATTGAGTATTGCCTTCTTTCATAGCCACTCTTCATGTGCATCGATACCAAATAGGAATGCGAAAACTCTTGCGAGTGAGAGAATGACAATAACAATCGTAACAAGAACAAGCAAATAATGAATGATGTTTATTCCAACGCAGAACGAGAATGGCTTTAAATATAAAAATCTGTATCTATATCTATATCCATATCTATTGATCTTTGAGTTGGCACAATGCAAATATATTCTTAGCATTTAGTTACTGAATTTAGTTCTGGATGTTTGCAGAGAAAAGGAAAAGTCGGTACTTCTCGCTAGTGTAATATAATGTGAACCAGCAACTACCCTTTCCTTAGAACACGACTCAAGCAGGTCCTCAAGTAGGTAGCAAGGCACTGCTGCATTCTGTTCCCTGACATTGCTCTGATGACGGTTAATGCAGATAGTTCCGATTATGAAATACAAAACGTATTGCAGGTTAGTTCCTAGGATAGTAACATTAAATTTGCGTTGTAGACGGCACATGAACGTGACGACTATCCATATTACTCATCAATATAAAAAGACAATATTTTGGGAATTTAGCAGGATTACTCAAAATGAATTCTGAAATTGGGTGACTGACTGCACAGGTGCTAAACGTCGTCAAGAGTATACGATGTCCTAATCGCATAAGGAATATGAAGATCGTCTTCGACAGCTCGCAACTTTCACATTGCTATCTCCACCCTACTCCAGACAGCCCTCGGTGGAGTTGCACTACGTTGCCGATGTTATGGAAGGCCTTCAAACCGACAACAGACCACATATTGAAAACTACAAGCGAATTCTCTTGCAGCGTAAGCTTATTGTAACTAATCTGAAAATTATTGGGGAGGAACATTGTCCTATTCAAAAAAAGTAAAATGTTAAACACTGTTGACGTCAAACGGACATTATCTATGTCCTGTCTTGTGTCCTACTCATCTATAATATCAAGTGTACTATGAAAATGATTATATATAATGGATGATAGGGTAATGCATTGATACCAGATGGTGGGGGCCGGCCGGTGTGGCCGTGCGGTTCTAGGTGCTTCAGTCTGGAACCGCGTGACCGCTACGGTCGCAGGTTCGAATCCTGCCTCGGGCATGGATGTGAGTGATGTCCTTAGGTTAGTTAGGTTTAAGTAGTTCTAAGTTCTAGGGGACTGATGACCTTAGAAGTTAAGTCCCATAGTGCTCAGAGCCATTTGAACCATTTGAACTATTTAACACAAAATGACATTAAAAATTAAAGTTATTCACGAGCAGCTAGTTGCGAATATGTATGAACATTAAATGACACGACGAACTGAAATAATATGACGAAGAGTTCAGCGCTCACTGGGAATAGAGCCCCACACATATCGTTGTTGACTACACACAGAGAGACGTCAGCTACCGAATTTTTCTCCACCAGCTGCTCAGAATAGCATCTTGAACTTACAGTCATCTCGCAAATAGTTCTGTGTCTCACTGGGAGTTAAAAGCGTCAGATATCGTTAGTGTTGACAACGAATGAAAATACATTAAAAATCAAAATTATTATCCACCAGCAGATAGGTGTTCTCCTGATAGAGCTTGATAATACATAATTAAATCTTTAGTGCCGGGCCAGGATTCGATCCCATTCACGCGTAATATGTGAAGGTGTTGAGGAATCTGCAGTTTTGAACAAACAACAAATTGTAGCCGAGCTGTATTGCCACGAAGGGATCAAATTCCGCGTTAAGGGCATTCCCAGTTCAGAACCAATTTTATCGACATACAGAAGCTCAAATAAAAGATGGAATAAGTGTCCTGTGACCATACATAGCGTTTGTGTCGTCACTTGAAATAAATAACTAGTATAAGAAAGGTTACTGGTGATAGAGTTTCTACATGTCGCCACTCCAGACTTTATTGTGGTTCAACCTACCGTCTACGTGGTAAAGAAGGAATATCATCTTTAATGTGAATTTTCAGACCACGCAGCCATTATATCTCCTTCACTTGGAGTAGCCAGGAGAGAATGGAATCTGTCTCTCCCTATCTAAAATCATTGACGGAAGTGGGAATCGAACCCAGACCATAGGTATAACAACCTACCATCCGTCCAACAGACCACGAAATCCTCTTCTCTGCGAGTCATTTTTCTATCGTAACGCAGTTGCGCCACACTGGATGAGAATTCTGACACACAGGCTCCCTGTAGTAATTTGCAGCATGTTCAGCAAATTCATTTACTTGGTTGACCGAATCACCATGAACTAGCTGCCTCGGCTACCCAGTGCATACATTCGACTATTTTGTAATCACAGAAATAAAATCACATAACTGCCACCTACACACAACTGCCAACAGTGTAGGATGCAGAAGTTTAAATAGGAAGTGTTCCTTTCCACTTGAGCTATTCTATTGCGCTATCTGTTACTAGAAAACGTCGTTCAGTCCAAAAGAAAAGCTGTAACTGTTTGTCTCTCAGAAGTCAAGACCTGGCCATATGCATAATCTCACAGTGCTGTGGAATCCAAAACTTCTGGAGGAATAGTTGCCGAGCTCTGGAGCTTATGTAGCTACGTGTCAGCTTGTAGCATAGATAAGATGTCGCGAGTTCGAATACATTCAGTGCTACATTTTTTAAAACGCAATTCTGCTCTCTGCTGAAGGTATCAATCTAATGGAACTTTGAACATAATTCCCTTCACTTCTCAACCCAAACTAGTCGCATGTGGAAAAAGGGCTAACTACTGTGACATTTTGTTCTATTCAGGTTTAATAGACAGCAGGCAGCAGATGCATCTCGAAGATGTGCAGGGAGAGCGCATCGTGCCATAATATGTCAGAAAAGTATTTTCTACATTAGCCGTCGTGTGGTAGTGATATTTTATTCTTCTTCAAACTTTGTTTGACAGCTTTAACTCAGAACAAGTTTTCTACATGCATGTAATCAATAAACTGCATGTGCTTTGTCAGACTGTCAAAGGTAACATCAGAGAATTCGCATATATCGTTGATGATTAATTTCTCTCTCATGTTTACTATTGTTTTAACAACACTAAAGGAAACCTTACGAAAATTGTGCACTGTATTATAAGAAATGAAATAAAACTAACCATGATAACCTTACGACGAAAGTATCTGTACACAAGCATGCCTCTATCGACACGAATTAGTAAAATACTACTCACTTAGATTTTGATTGGGTCTGTGTTTAATTGGTATGCCGTGTCATACTCAAGAGGTATGCAAATGTGGCAATTCATAAATATAGTTATGTATTCCTAGAAACCCAAAATTCGCTTGGCAGCAGCGGAAAGAGGCCTTACCTGTTGTGCAGCATTGTAAGTTTTTCAACATTGCACTATGAGCTGAAAGCATTTTCTTGCGATTTCCTTATTGATGTTTGATCTGACTGCTTGTAGCTCTTTCACAGAAGGGATAAGAACGTTACAGTCAGTGAGACTGGAACTGCGAACCGTAACAGACGCTTTTTCACAGGTCAGCACGTTACCACAGAGCTGGCGAGGAGGTATGGGTCTGAGCTTCCTATTACGAGGGCAATAGGAAATCGAATTCGTAAACCGCTATTTGAAGGTCGAGATTAGTTGCGGTTTCCACCTGCAACGACTTTCCTGGGCTGAAAACCGTAAATTTTCAATCTTTTGTTACCCTTCAAGCGATAATAACTCAGATTATTCAATGGAAATGACAGGTAAAATCAAGTGAACTTTGAGGCTTAATTCCGTGCACACCAGGAAGTAACTCGTCGATCACAGAGTTGCCAAACATACGTTGCCTTGTTGCCAAATCTCAGTTACAGTACCAGCAGGAAGAAGACGAACCGATGTGATCCTACAGCGGTCTGGGAAGTGACCATAGCTGGTGTCTCCAAGTCGCGGCTGCTACGGCCTGGAATACGTAATGCGTCTGATTCGCTTTCTGTAACTAGGTTTAGGGACTGGAGCGTAGTTACTAATAATACTCAGAACTGACTGCAAACTGAGCATCATAAATCAGTAACTCTCATTGTTGTTGTTATATTTCTTTCGTAAGTGTACTCAAAACTAAGAAAGTCATTCACAGGCCTTTTCGTGCCTCGCCGATAGTCGAGCACAACATACAAATAAAAATAAAAAAGAATGTGTGTGTGTGTGTGTGTGTGTGTTTGTGAGAGAGAGAGAAGGAGAGAGAGAGAGAGAGAGAGAGAGAGAGAGAGAGAGAGAGATAAATAAAAAGCAATGAGAGAGAGTGTAAAAAATTGTTGTAAAGAAATTGAATCATGGTATTTAAAGAAATCTTTCATTAAAATGACACGTTCCACATCATTACGAAATGTCGTATTCATGATCTATGGAACAAGAGTTAATCTAATCTAATCTAATCACATCATATTGATGATTAGCCATGAAGAGTCATGAATTACCGAAATTTTGGCCCATACCAGTAACCAAATCTAAACTTGAAAATAAAAGACGACAATTTTTGTAATAAACCGTGACTCCTATCAAGACCCTTTCGTCCCTGTTATCTAACCACGAAAGATGTCTGATATACCTCCATTCTGAAGTAACAAAGTGTGCGTGCATTTAAAGATGAAGTGCATGATGTGAAGTTCTGTGACGGAGATACGAACCCAACACGTAATCCGATTGTTAACTAAGAAAAATCAAATGTTACGTATCGGTTTTTCTTACGAGCCGCTAGGTGTCTGAATCTAAAATAAGGATACAAACTTTTGTGCCTAAGCGACAATCGAACTGCACACCTACCGTGCATCCACGAATATAGCTTAAGTATCAGTTGCTTACTCATGAACAGTAAGATGTGTGCGTGTTTGACCAGAAATAACGACACCTGTTGCGATTGTTGGAAACACATGAACAGACATTGAAATTGCGCGTTAATTTTCACTAGCAGGTGGGTGTGCACTTGATAAAGCTAGAAATGAAATTATGAATATTTTTGTACTGGATCAGGTTTCAGACCCACATACTTACCTTTGGAGGAGACCTAGAGAAGATTGCAGTCTTGGGAAAAGGAACGAAATGACTGAACTATACTGTTCCGAGAGATTCAGATCCTCGAAAGAGGAGATACGAGTTCGAATCACAGTCCAGCACCAAATTGTTAGACGTCTCTAGTTCAATCAAGTACAAGTAAAATAAGAGCCCTGTCCCTTTAAATGGCTATCGGTTCATCAAATAAAATAAAATTTTCTAATGTAAGTAAGCTTACTGGCGACTGTATTTCTGTTTACCATGACTTCCGCTGTGTCATTTCCCAACGTAAACCGGCTCTGCCCAGTTGGTAATGAAGGAACATGATGTTTAATGCGGATTCTGGATTATAACGTCTTTCTCTTGAGCTTACCACAGGTAAAATAAATCTGTTTGTGCCTCTTAAAAGTAAATGCCTGAACCCACGCATTGCACCTGTGATAGCTCGTTCCACCATACCATTGTGGCCACATTACCCAGCCCCAAGAGTGTGCTGTAACGGATGATGTGCTTAGCTTACAAAATTAGTCACGGTGGAAAAAATGCGAGTCTATTAAATGGTCAAGTAGAAGCAAGCTTCTGACGCAGAGATTATGCTATTCTCATGTCAGCAGGATGTAAAGACTCTTCTAGGCATCATAGGCTGGATGTGAAGCCATTTTGATTTTTCACAAATTCAGCAAATTTCTTAGTTCGAGAAAATCCACTGTGAAGTGTGAAGTTGCCGGATAATTCGATTATTACTGTTATTATTACTATCATTTTATTCATACCGCTGCTGGAACACGACCGTAGTCTTCAGGTAAAACGCGAGACCAGCTAAAATGACGTCTGGCGACCGAAAGCACATATCGACAAAATTTTTATCGCCCCTTTCCTCTCGGTGCTGAAGCTATGAGTGTAATTCAACCGAATCTACAATATCATATTAGCTGGTCTCGCGTTTTACCTCAAGACTACGGTCGTAGTCAAGAGTAATGTACTAAGACTGGAGTCAAGACTTCCTCTGGGAAGTGCCGCAGTCTACATGTTGCTAGATCGAGCATATTGCCAGACATAGAATTCTGAGAGGAGCACGACTGTATTGTCCACCTTACGTGAACGACTCGGCGGTCAATTTTTTGGTCTGAGACTGTATCTACAACACATATTGCACGCTGAGGACCCAGAAGAATTTAAAAAAAAGTAGTTTATGAGAGCAACGTTAACCATAGCGTTCGAAGTATTCATCGTATTGTATACGTGTGTGTAAACGCCTTCCAATGACCACTCAAGAAAGACAACGACACACAGTCTAGCTCCAATATTATAAATACGCCTCAGTTTGTGGATGAACTCAGACTTAGGTTGATAATAATTGTGAAAATTTAGCAGCAGTGTACCCATTGGTGTTAAACTCGTTTTCAACCAATGATTCCCACAGCTACAGGGATACTACTTGTGATACCTCTTAGACAAAATACTTAAGCAGTGCTATCAGACGAAAAGATCAACCTGACACAAACTGTGGGAAGTTTGTTTTACAACCTTCGTACCTGGATATTCAGCTTTTTCCTATTTGAGATATCTGTGAACGTTGCTGCTTAAGACGTTTTAAGCAGAAACTAAATTCCCTCAGCTTCGACAATGTTTAAAGAAATCGTCTTATTGGCACTAAATCGTGGTTTGTGAATTGTTTACCGGCCGTACTCTGCCGTATTTTGCCGGTTGGAAGGCAAAAGCTTACTGACAAATTTCACACAGAAATTACTGTTACAGTGTACTTATGGAGCCAAATGAGTGAATTGCGTATTTTCCGGTGAGAAAGAGAACTGGCAAACAGTCTTCGCTACATTAGGTTATTTAAACTGGTGTCACTCTGAGCTAGAATTTATGGTCAGCGACTAAGTGTAAGGTCAACGTTTCGGATGCGAGTTTTGCGACTGTGAAATACTTTCCTACATTATAGAAGCGAATATTAAATTTGAACTAATATTGCGAAAATTTTGTACTTGGACAGCTTAGATTGAAAATACTTCTGTTTATTTCAAAGGGAACCCAATAGATTTTCTAAAACACTGTCTGTAATACACAACTTGAAACAGGTCATGTCGACCAAATCATGTGGAAGAACTAACAGCAACGTATATCGGAAGACAGTAAGATCTCTTGCCTTTTGGTTTGTCAGTACTCGATAGCCATTTCTAGGCAAAAGTAAATGAAGAAAGGCAGTGCGTTTTTGTTACCAAGTAACGTCTTCGTCAATTACTTTAGTTTTAAAGTAATCTACGAGTAATTGCTGGTGTCTCATATTAACATGAAAAGGATTCCGTAGACAGGGAAAGAACCTGTTCTTGGGAAACTACATCTATAGTGACCAAAAGGCATTAAATGATGTTCAAGCACTTGTGTTACAGCAGCGGTATGAATAAAATGATAGTAATAATAACAGTAATAATCGAATTATCCGGCAACTTCACACTTCACAGTGGATTTTCTCGAACTAAGAAATTTGCTGAATTTGTGAAAAATCAAAATGGCTTCACATCCAGCCTATGATGCCTAGAAGAGTCTTTACATCCTGCTGACATGAGAATAGCATAATCTCTGCGTCAGAAGCTTGCTTCTACTTGACCATTTAATAGACTCGCATTTTTTCCACCGTGACTAATTTTGTAAGCTAAGCACATCATCCGTTACAGCACACTCTTGGGGCTGGGTAATGTGGCCACAATGGTATGGTGGAACGAGCTATTACAGGTGCAATGCGTGGGTTCAGGCATTTACTTTTAAGAGGCACAAACAGATTTATTTTACCTGTGGTAAGCTCAAGAGAAAGACGTTATAATCCAGAATCCGCATTAAACATCATGTTCCTTCATTACCAACTGGGCAGAGCCGGTTTACGTTGGGAAATGACACAGCGGAAGTCATGGTAAACAGAAATACAGTCGCCAGTAAGCTTACTTACATTAGAAAATTTTATTTTATTTGATGAACCGATAGCCATTTAAAGGGACAGGGCTCTTATTTTACTTGTACTTGATTGAACTAGAGACGTCTAACAATTTGGTGCTGGACTGTGATTCGAACTCGTATCTCCTCTTTCGAGGATCTGAATCTCTCGGAACAGTATAGTTCAGTCATTTCGTTCCTTTTCCCAAGACTGCAATCTTCTCTAGGTCTCCTCCAAAGGTAAGTATGTGGGTCTGAAACCTGATCCAGTACAAAAATATTCATAATTTCATTTCTAGCTTTATCAAGTGCACACCCACCTGCTAGTGAAAATTAACGCGCAATTTCAATGTCTGTTCATGTGTTTCCAACAATCGCAACAGGTGTCGTTATTTCTGGTCAAACACGCACACATCTTACTGTTCATGAGTAAGCAACTGATACTTAAGCTATATTCGTGGATGCACGGTAGGTGTGCAGTTCGATTGTCGCTTAGGCACAAAAGTTTGTATCCTTATTTTAGATTCAGACACCTAGCGGCTCGTAAGAAAAACCGATACGTAACATTTGATTTTTCTTAGTTAACAATCGGATTACGTGTTGGGTTCGTATCTCCGTCACAGAACTTCACATCATGCACTTCATCTTTAAATGCACGCACACTTTGTTACTTCAGAATGGAGGTATATCAGACATCTTTCGTGGTTAGATAACAGGGACGAAAGGGTCTTGATAGGAGTCACGGTTTATTACAAAAATTGTCGTCTTTTATTTTCAAGTTTAGATTTGGTTACTGGTATGGGCCAAAATTTCGGTAATTCATGACTCTTCATGGCTAATCATCAATATGATGTGATTAGATTAGATTAGATTAACTCTTGTTCCATAGATCATGAATACGACATTTCGTAATGATGTGGAACGTGTCATTTTAATGAAAGATTTCTTTAAATACCATGATTCAATTTCTTTACAACAATTTTTTACACTCTCTCTCATTGCTTTTTATTTATCTCTCTCTCTCTCTCTCTCTCTCTCTCTCTCTCTCCTTCTCTCTCTCTCACAAACACACACACACACACACACACATTCTTTTTTATTTTTATTTGTATGTTGTGCTCGACTATCGGCGAGGCACGAAAAGGCCTGTGAATGACTTTCTTAGTTTTGAGTACACTTACGAAAGAAATATAACAACAACAATGAGAGTTACTGATTTATGATGCTCAGTTTGCAGTCAGTTCTGAGTATTATTAGTAACTACGCTCCAGTCCCTAAACCTAGTTACAGAAAGCGAATCAGACGCATTACGTATTCCAGGCCGTAGCAGCCGCGACTTGGAGACACCAGCTATGGTCACTTCCCAGACCGCTGTAGGATCACATCGGTTCGTCTTCTTCCTGCTGGTACTGTAACTGAGATTTGGCAACAAGGCAACGTATGTTTGGCAACTCTGTGATCGACGAGTTACTTCCTGGTGTGCACGGAATTAAGCCTCAAAGTTCACTTGATTTTACCTGTCATTTCCATTGAATAATCTGAGTTATTATCGCTTGAAGGGTAACAAAAGATTGAAAATTTACGGTTTTCAGCCCAGGAAAGTCGTTGAAGGTGGAAACCGCAACTAATCTCGACCTTCAAATAGCGGTTTACGAATTCGATTTCCTATTGCCCTCGTAATAGGAAGCTCAGACCCATACCTCCTCGCCAGCTCTGTGGTAACGTGCTGACCTGTGAAAAAGCGTCTGTTACGGTTCGCAGTTCCAGTCTCACTGACTGTAACGTTCTTATCCCTTCTGTGAAAGAGCTACAAGCAGTCAGATCAAACATCAATAAGGAAATCGCAAGAAAATGCTTTCAGCTCATAGTGCAATGTTGAAAAACTTACAATGCTGCACAACAGGTAAGGCCTCTTTCCGCTGCTGCCAAGCGAATTTTGGGTTTCTAGGAATACATAACTATATTTATGAATTGCCACATTTGCATACCTCTTGAGTATGACACGGCATACCAATTAAACACAGACCCAATCAAAATCTAAGTGAGTAGTATTTTACTAATTCGTGTCGATAGAGGCATGCTTGTGTACAGATACTTTCGTCGTAAGGTTATCATGGTTAGTTTTATTTCATTTCTTATAATACAGTGCACAATTTTCGTAAGGTTTCCTTTAGTGTTGTTAAAACAATAGTAAACATGAGAGAGAAATTAATCATCAACGATATATGCGAATTCTCTGATGTTACCTTTGACAGTCTGACAAAGCACATGCAGTTTATTGATTACATGCATGTAGAAAACTTGTTCTGAGTTAAAGCTGTCAAACAAAGTTTGAAGAAGAATAAAATATCACTACCACACGACGGCTAATGTAGAAAATACTTTTCTGACATATTATGGCACGATGCGCTCTCCCTGCACATCTTCGAGATGCATCTGCTGCCTGCTGTCTATTAAACCTGAATAGAACAAAATGTCACAGTAGTTAGCCCTTTTTCCACATGCGACTAGTTTGGGTTGAGAAGTGAAGGGAATTATGTTCAAAGTTCCATTAGATTGATACCTTCAGCAGAGAGCAGAATTGCGTTTTAAAAAATGTAGCACTGAATGTATTCGAACTCGCGACATCTTATCTATGCTACAAGCTGACACGTAGCTACATAAGCTCCAGAGCTCGGCAACTATTCCTCCAGAAGTTTTGGATTCCACAGCACTGTGAGATTATGCATATGGCCAGGTCTTGACTTCTGAGAGACAAACAGTTACAGCTTTTCTTTTGGACTGAACGACGTTTTCTAGTAACAGATAGCGCAATAGAATAGCTCAAGTGGAAAGGAACACTTCCTATTTAAACTTCTGCATCCTACACTGTTGGCAGTTGTGTGTAGGTGGCAGTTATGTGATTTTATTTCTGTGATTACAAAATAGTCGAATGTATGCACTGGGTAGCCGAGGCAGCTAGTTCATGGTGATTCGGTCAACCAAGTAAATGAATTTACTGAACATGCTGCAAATTACTACAGGGAGCCTGTGTGTCAGAATTCTCATCCAGTGTGGCGCAACTGCGTTACGATAGAAAAATGACTCGCAGAGAAGAGGATTTCGTGGTCTGTTGGACGGATGGTAGGTTGTTATACCTATGGTCTGGGTTCGATTCCCACTTCCGTCAATGATTTTAGATAGGGAGAGACAGATTCCATTCTCTCCTGGCTACTCCAAGTGAAGGAGATATAATGGCTGCGTGGTCTGAAAATTCACATTAAAGATGATATTCCTTCTTTACCACGTAGACGGTAGGTTGAACCACAATAAAGTCTGGAGTGGCGACATGTAGAAACTCTATCACCAGTAACCTTTCTTATACTAGTTATTTATTTCAAGTGACGACACAAACGCTATGTATGGTCACAGGACACTTATTCCATCTTTTATTTGAGCTTCTGTATGTCGATAAAATTGGTTCTGAACTGGGAATGCCCTTAACGCGGAATTTGATCCCTTCGTGGCAATACAGCTCGGCTACAATTTGTTGTTTGTTCAAAACTGCAGATTCCTCAACACCTTCACATATTACGCGTGAATGGGATCGAATCCTGGCCCGGCACTAAAGATTTAATTATGTATTATCAAGCTCTATCAGGAGAACACCTATCTGCTGGTGGATAATAATTTTGATTTTTAATGTATTTTCATTCGTTGTCAACACTAACGATATCTGACGCTTTTAACTCCCAGTGAGACACAGAACTATTTGCGAGATGACTGTAAGTTCAAGATGCTATTCTGAGCAGCTGGTGGAGAAAAATTCGGTAGCTGACGTCTCTCTGTGTGTAGTCAACAACGATATGTGTGGGGCTCTATTCCCAGTGAGCGCTGAACTCTTCGTCATATTATTTCAGTTCGTCGTGTCATTTAATGTTCATACATATTCGCAACTAGCTGCTCGTGAATAACTTTAATTTTTAATGTCATTTTGTGTTAAATAGTTCAAATGGTTCAAATGGCTCTGAGCACTATGGGACTTAACTTCTAAGGTCATCAGTCCCCTAGAACTTAGAACTACTTAAACCTAACTAACCTAAGGACATCACTCACATCCATGCCCGAGGCAGGATTCGAACCTGCGACCGTAGCGGTCACGCGGTTCCAGACTGAAGCACCTAGAACCGCACGGCCACACCGGCCGGCCCCCACCATCTGGTATCAATGCATTACCCTATCATCCATTATATATAATCATTTTCATAGTACACTTGATATTATAGATGAGTAGGACACAAGACAGGACATAGATAATGTCCGTTTGACGTCAACAGTGTTTAACATTTTACTTTTTTTGAATAGGACAATGTTCCTCCCCAATAATTTTCAGATTAGTTACAATAAGCTTACGCTGCAAGAGAATTCGCTTGTATTTTTCAATATGTGGTCTGTTGTCGGTTTGAAGGCCTTCCATAACATCGGCAACGTAGTGCAACTCCACCGAGGGCTGTCTGGAGTAGGGTGGAGATAGCAATGTGAAAGTTGCGAGCTGTCGAAGACGATCTTCATATTCCTTATGCGATTAGGACATCGTATACTCTTGACGACGTTTAGCACCTGTGCAGTCAGTCACCCAATTTCAGAATTCATTTTGAGTAATCCTGCTAAATTCCCAAAATATTGTCTTTTTATATTGATGAGTAATATGGATAGTCGTCACGTTCATGTGCCGTCTACAACGCAAATTTAATGTTACTATCCTAGGAACTAACCTGCAATACGTTTTGTATTTCATAATCGGAACTATCTGCATTAACCGTCATCAGAGCAATGTCAGGGAACAGAATGCAGCAGTGCCTTGCTACCTACTTGAGGACCTGCTTGAGTCGTGTTCTAAGGAAAGGGTAGTTGCTGGTTCACATTATATTACACTAGCGAGAAGTACCGACTTTTCCTTTTCTCTGCAAACATCCAGAACTAAATTCAGTAACTAAATGCTAAGAATATATTTGCATTGTGCCAACTCAAAGATCAATAGATATGGATATAGATATAGATACAGATTTTTATATTTAAAGCCATTCTCGTTCTGCGTTGGAATAAACATCATTCATTATTTGCTTGTTCTTGTTACGATTGTTATTGTCATTCTCTCACTCGCAAGAGTTTTCGCATTCCTATTTGGTATCGATGCACATGAAGAGTGGCTATGAAAGAAGGCAATACTCAATGTTACGTCATGCAGAATACACTCATTTACTTCGGCTCCTCGTGATCTACGCTACAGGAGAAGTGAGATACATAAAGTTGACAGTGTGAGGACAGACCTGGTAGCACAACTGTGCAACTACACAGTGTTACCAGATAAAATGGTGCTGCGGAATCGAATGTGTAGTACGGACTTTGCCACAGTAGCAGACAGCTGGTAATTTAGGACCATGACCGTGGATTACACTTTGGTCAGTGCTGGTTAGAGTGCTGCAACTGTAAATGGAAGGCTTTGTTTGATAGTCTTATGCTGATGCTGTCTGAATAAATTATGCCATTGGATACAAAGCGGTTTAGTTTTGAGTCCTAACCCACGAGGGGAGAAGGCACAGTGGTCTGCTTCAGGGATTCCAAGCAATAAAACACAAAAAACAACCCAGGAAGGGAGACATGCATTTGGAATCTGTTCATCGTTACGGGGTCAAACAAGAGGGTAACATTACTGAAACAATGATCGGGCTACTTAGTATATAATAGAGCATACAGATTTCAAGGAGGAAACGTATGAAGACGCAGACTTCCTCGTTATCAATATGTGCGGCATATCTTTCGTGTTAACGAAAGTAAATTCCCGCTTTACCTCTTCTTACGTGTCAAATGAAATGAATGCCATGAGGAATAGAATATTTGTTGACTGCGTCTCTTCTTGCTTCCATCCTTACCAACATATTTCTTCATTCTCGTGGTAATCATGACATTCTATGTGTATGCTGCAAAAGATTGCAAGTGGACAAATTCGACATCGAGGTGCAAAGCGTTATATTCAATTCGAATAAGCTTCCGGTGTATTTTTACTTCGTTTGTATTTTTAGATGATTATGAACGTTACGGAAAATTATCTCACATGCTTTATGTTGAATGAGAAACATTGAATGATCCGTTTTGCTTTCCCTACGTTGAAATGATATAATGTCGGCGTCAACAGCCTTCTTCCACGCCGGAAGCTGAAACTTGTATGATTCTGGATTAATGATAATTGAATGTCTCATATGTATACATAGCCCACAAGGCGACGTCAGAAACCATCAGGGGAGAACGCCGCATACAAACCAAACGTGCGCGCGCGTCTCCACTCTGAAGAACCGTATCGGAGAATCACGGCAATCATTTCGCTGAAGAGCTGCCTCGTCAGAGAGCCTAGAAATGGCAGCGTCGTAGCAAGTATTTGTCAACACTCTGATAGTGCATTTACTTCCGGGTGTAGGTCGGCGTTACCTCGCTAAATTCTCTTGACATTCGTTTTCCACATCGAAGACTCGTACGATATAATCCACTGCAAGATGACACAATTAGAAAGTATATTTAATTTCTGGACTCCAAGAACGGCGTTCTTCACATAAGTAACACCTGTTTGTGTGTGCATTCGGGAGGACGACGGTGCAATCCCGCGCCCGGCCATTCTGATTTAGGTTTTCAATGATTTCCCTAAATCGCTTCAGGCAAATGCCGGGATGGTTCCTTAGGAAGGGCACGGCCGATTTCCTTCCCCATCCTTCCCTAATCCGAGCTTGTGCTCCGTCTCTAATGACATCGTTGTCGACGGGACGTTAAAACAGTAATCTCAACCTCCTCTGTTCGTGTGTTTAAGGTTGCGTTTTGAGGCTCAGGCAACATGGCAGTGACTATATTCCGGCTTTGGCAGCCAGTGCGTCGTTAGCTCAGAGGTTCCCTTGTGCGTTGCAGTGCTTGTACTATAAGACATGGCAGTTCGAATCACGGTAGAAGCCGCTGACTACAACCTTTTATTTTCCATTTTAATTACTGGAGTTGCAAACTGCTAGTAAAAATTTCTTATGCGAAATCTGAAGAATGCCTTTAAACATCAATCTTCGTCCGATTTCGACTTAGTAAATTAAGTTAATATCATGGATTTCTGCTTTACAAATTCCAAGGTGCTTCACTGTAAAATAGACCCTGAAAAGATTCAAACCGACTGTCAACGATATAAATTTGAGCTTTGTTCGTCGTATAGGTCTCACATGTCAGAAGGTTGTTTATGAAGTGCACATGTTCATTAATATAGTTCCCTTCTTCTAAATTTTTGCAATAGCATTTAACTGTAGACGTTTTCTAACACCGGCGTTAGCAATTCCTTTCCGTTCTCTGAAACCTTCAAAACGACAAATTTTTCTGGCTTAAATCTGATGACCTTAACTATCACTTCCGATCAACAATAAATACTTCATGAACTCCAAATGTGCAGTGTTCCTGCACTGCTACAGAGCATGCATTGCAAGGTATTCACACAGTTTATCGCATAGACTTACCATAAGGAATGAAACATGAACTGTAATACACTTTACACCACAGACGCTCACTCTGGCTTGACGAAAACATCCAAACACTGACCAAAAGTTGCACAAATAATTGAGTTTGAAAGGAAAAACGAGGTATGAAGCATTTATAAATTCATCGAATGTAGTGAGGTGGTTTCATTTCGTCCCAGTCTATAAAATTAATTTCGGGCCATACTCAGCTCTTGCCGATTAATGTAATATAATACCCGCCTACTAATCAGGGCGTGTGTCTCCGTTGCTTTTGAGCGTGAATGGAAATTGTAGAAATTTTCTGTGGAGCAACATTTAATAATAAAGCGTTTTAAATCATCAAAAGCGATGAGCGGTAGCAGGCGCTTTCGATAAAGAACGGGGGAGTGCAGCGCCGCTGCTGTCGCCACGGCCGCTGCCAGTAGCCAGCAAATGGATCCCGGAGCTTTGCCGCATACGGCGTCCAGAGGTGGACAGTCTGCAGGAAATCTGCCGCAAAATCGTTACTGGATAAAATTTTGATATCGGTGTGTCATAAAGCGAAATAGATTGAATCTGCGCCACCATTTCATTCACGTCTTCAGCATTCAGACAGAAGAGGCTATAAAAATATTTTATGCCAGCTGCTCTCGATCCACTGACTTTATGAACAGAAACAACGCACGCTACCTCTAGACCACAGGCGTAATCAGTCTAGAGTTTCTCTATCGTGGGACAAGTTTTCCTCCAGGAAGTGCCGCAGTCTACAGTGTTGCCAGATTGTGCAGATAACCGGACTTAGAGAATTAGCGAGTTGGCCAGTTTTTTTGTCCCATGTCGCGATCGGCGCGGACTTAGCCTCTGAAGCGGCCGGCCGCCGGTCAAGTTTTATGTCAAAGAGTGTACTTCATTATAGATAACTGCAAAAAGCCTGATTTTACTATTAATATTATCTGCAACCGTCACTAATATACAATATGAACAACAAGGGTCTTAACACACTTCTCTGGGGCACACCCGAAGTTACTTCTACATCTGTCGATGATTCTCCATCCAAGATAACATGCTGTGTCCTCCCTAGTAAAAGGTCCTCAGTCCAGTCACATATTTCACTTCATACCTCATAGCTAACACGTGGTTCAAGAATCATAAAAGAAGGTTGTATAGATGGAAGAACCCTGGAGATACTGGAAGGTCTCAGATAGATTATATAATGGTAAGACAGAGATTCAGGAACAGGTTTTAAACTGTAAGACATTTCCAGGGGCAGATGTGGACTCTGACCACAATCTATTGGTTATGAACTGTAGATTAAAACGGAAGGAACTGCAAAAAAGTGGGAATTTGAGGAGATGGGGCATGAATAAACTGAAAGAACCAGAGGTTGTAGAGAGCTTCATGGAGAGAATTAGGAAACCATTGACAAGAATGGGGGAAAGAAATACAGTAGAAGAAGAATGGTAGCTCTGAGAGATGAAATAGTGAAGGTAGCAGGGGATCAAGTAGGTAAAAAGACGAGGGCTAATAGAAATCCTTGGGTAACAGAAGAGATATTGAATTTAATTGATGAAAGGAGAAAATATAAAAATGCAGTAAATGAAGGAGGCAAAAAGGAATACAAACGTCTCAAAAATGAGATCGACAGGAAGTGCAAAGTGGCTAAGCAGGAATGGCTAGAGGGCAAATGAAAGGATGTCGAGGCGCATATCACAAGGGGTATGATAGATACTGCCTAAAGGAAAATTAAAGAGACCTTCGGAGAAAAGAGAACCACTTGTGTAAATATCGAGAGCTCAGATGGATAGCAAGTTCTAAGCAAAGAAGGGAAAGCAGAAAGGTGGAAGGAGTATATAGAGGGTCTATACAAGGGCGATGTTCTTGAGGACAATGTTATAGAAATGGGAGAGGATGTAGATGAAGATGAAATAGAAGATATGATACTGCGTGAAGAGTTTTACAGGGCACTGAAAGATCTAAGTCGAAACAACGTCCCGGAGTAGACAACATCCCATTAGAACTACTGACAGGCTTGGGAGAGCCAGGCCTAACAAAACTCTACCATCTAGTGAGCAAGATGTATGAAACAGGCAAAATACCCTCAGACTTCAAGAAGAATATAATAATTCCAATCCCAAAGAAAGCAGGTGTTGACACATGTGAAAATTACCGAACTATCAGTTTAATAAGCCATGGCTGAAAAACACTAACACGAATTCTTTAAAGACGAATGGAAAAACTGGTAGAAGCTGACCTCGGGGAAGATCAGTTCGGATTCCGTAGAAATGTTGGAACACGTGAGGCAATACTGACCCTACGACTTATCTTAGAAAATAAATTAAGGAAAGGCAAACCTACATTTCTAGCATTTGTAGACTTAGAGAAAGCTTTTGACAATGTTAACTGGAATACTCTCTTTCAAATGCTGAAGGTGGCAGGAGTAAAATATAGGGAGCGAAAGGCTATTTACAATTTGTACAGAAACTAGATGGCAGTTATAAGAGTCGAGGGGCATGAAAGGGAAGCAGTGGTTGGGAAGGGAGTGAGACAGGGTTGTAGCCTCTCCCTGATGTTATTCAATCTGTATATTGAGCAAGCAGTAAAGGAAACAAAAGAAAAATTTGGAGTAGGAATTAAAATCCATGGAGAAGAAATAAAAACTTTGAGGTTCCCCGATGACATTGTAATTCTGTCAGAGACAGCAACAGACCTGGAAGACCAGCTGAACGGAATGGAATGTGTCTTGAGAGGAGGATATAAGATGAACATCAACAAAAGCAAAACGAGGATAATGGAATGTAGTCAAATTAAATTGAGTGATGCTGAGGGAATTAGATTAGGAAATGAGAGGCTTAAAGTAGTAAATGAATTTTGCTATTTGGGGAGCAAAATAACTGATGATGGTCGAAGTAGAGAGGACATAAAGTGTAGACTGACAATGGCAAGGTAAGCGTTTCTGAAGAAGAGAAATTTGCTAACATCGAGTATAGATTTAAGTGTCAGGAAATCGTTTCTGAAAGCATTTGTATGGAGTGTATGGATGTGAAACGTGGACGATAAATAGTTTAGACAAGAAGAGAATAGAAGCTTTCGAAATGTGGTGCTACAGAAGAATGCTGATGATTAGATGGGTAGATCACATAACTAATGAGGAGGTACTGAATAAGATTGGGGGGAAGAGGAGTTTGTGGCACAACTTGACTAGAAGAAGGGATTGGTTGGTAGGGCATATTCTGGGGCATCAAGGGATCACCAATTTAGTATTGGAGGGCAGATGAATACGCTGAACAGATTCAGAAGGATGTAGGTTGCAGTAGGTACTGGGAGATGAAGAAGCGTGCACAAGATAGAGTAGCATGGAGAGCTGCATCAAACCAGTCTGGACTGAAGACCACAACAACAACAACCTCATATGATTGTACTTTTGACAATAATGTAGGTGCGGTACTGAGTCAACTGCTTTTCGGAAATCAAGAAATACTGCATATACCAGGTTGCCTAGATCCAAAGCTTTCAGTATTGTCACCTGAGAAAAGTGCAAAGTGGGTTTCACATGATCGACGTTTTCCAAATCCATGCTGGTGGGAACTGAGGAGGTCATTCTGTTCAAGATACCTCATTACTGTTAACGCCAGTTTCAACACCATTCTCCTGGTAGCTGAGTGGTCAACGCTACGGAATGTCATGCCTTACGGCCCGGGTTCAATTCCCGGCTGGGTCGGAGATTTTCTCCCCTCAGGGACTGGGTGTCCCCATCGACACGCAAGTCGCCGAAGTGGCTTCGACTCGAAAGACTTCCACCAGGCGAACGGTCTACCCGACGGGTGGCCCTAGCCACACGGCATTTCCATTTCCAACACCATTATGGAGACAGACATGTCACCAGATGTTTGCTATTAGCGTCGCATGCACATAATTGCAAAAAACATGAAAAGCAGTCTCACCAGCATTTTCAAGAAATACTGCATCTACCTGGTTGCCTTGATCCAAAGCTTTCAGTATGCCATGAGAGAAAAATACAAGTTGGGTTTCACATGGTCGATGTTTTCGAAATCCATGCTGGTTGGCATTGAGGTCATTCTGTTCAAGGTACCTCATTATTGTTAACGCCAGTTTCAACACCATTTTGAAGACAGACGTGTCACTTGTTCTTAGCCGTTAGTGTCACATGCACATAATTACAAAAACATGAAAATCAATCGCGCCAGTATTGAAAAGTACTTTGCGAAGGTTCTCAATCACCTTTGTACTATTTTTTACGACCTTGAACTTAATCCAACAATCCCACACGCCGTGTGCAGCGGTAAGGCAAACATAGAAAGTGTGCTTTCCCACGACACTGACGCATTGCATTAGTTAAGAAACGTAGTGCGGCCGTTAGGTGCTGTACGTGACTTTTACCTTCGTTGCTTTAGTGGTGGGGTCCGAGACAGGACAAAGTGGGGGAGTTGAGTGACCCCCTTTTTCTCCGGCTGCAGCAGTACAGTCAAGAAAAAGGAATGCCAAGGCAACAGTCGGCGGGCCTAGCGGTACACTGCTACAGCGTTTTCAACAGCTGGCTAGCTGAATGAACAAAGAAATGCACGTGTTAGCAATATGAAAATTACGAGCATTTTCCCAGGAGCATGTATTCTCGTTATACTTACGGGTAAGAACAGTTTAATGCAATATTAGCAGCGTGTGACAAAAATTGTAATGTTTGTTGTCCCGTGTGATCTGTCATAGCAGACTCAGGATTTTTCTTTTTTTCCTTTTTTATTACGATTAACTGTATTCTCAGTCACAGAGAAGTTATTTAGTTGGCCTGTGCTAACCTGTATTTTCTGACAACAACCTCATCATTCGTCTAAGGCTTTAACTTTTCAGTTGACATTTCGAAACAGCGAACGTGCATGTGGTGATTTCAATGATAGGTTGTGACAGCAACTGAAATGTAAAACGTAAAGTTAAAATATTTTTGTAGTATAGCCGACATTATCAGTTTTCATACGATGGTCAATGAACTAAATAGTGTAACGACTGACAGTTAACTATAGCAATAATTTTCCAGTCCTATTACAAGCTTTCGAATCCGGACTTTACGCGTGTAATTATCAGAAAAGATTGTATAATGCTAAATAGAGAACAAAAAAGCTGTCATTCGGACAGTACACCGTTTTGGACATGAATTAGGCCGTGAATAGCATTAAATTAATTCTGTTTCTTTCCTTATTTTGCAACAGTGATCTCATCCACTGTATCTGAAGAGAAGGAACCATACCAGGGAAAATACCTTGGAAAACTCAACCCTTATCACCACCAAGTTTCAGGAGATGTGTATGCTGTTGATGAATATACACTTCTATTCGTGAATTTTAACTATGATGGGAATGGAGCAGACACATTTTTCTGGGCAGGATCTGCCAATCGGCCAGGTCCACAAGGTTTCATTGTGCCAGATGAGTATGGAAAGTAAGCATACACCATCTTAAGTACTGGTATATTAGTACAACGAATAATTTTACTGAAGCCATTTAGCCAAGTTTCGTTGTTGTGAATTATTCGAGCAATTTCATTTAGTTATTCAATCCAAAACATATAACTTCTGTATTCTGCATTGCTCCAAATTACATTCTCTTTTTGGTTTACAAATTTTTGCTTTATTCACCTTCCTGTCTCTCTCATTTTTGATTTTCTCAGTGCATTGTAAATCCTCTCCAAGAATATTACTGCTTGTCACTATATCCCTGGTACATTTTTAATCTGTTGTTACTAGTATTTTGTTACCATTACTGCTAGTTTGATTGATTTATTGATCCATTTTCATCTACAGCTGCACAATGTGCAACAGATATTTGGATTTTTTTGTTAATATTAACAGTTTTACATATAATATACCTTTGTACATAATAACACACATTACTATATCAATTAATGATGAATACTTAAATAAATGTTGTTATAACTACAGAGCGATAAAATACAAATGTTCTTCTGAATGAGACTACATTGGGTAAACACACAAAAATTTAGTTTTGTAGGTATTCATTTACTGTGTAAAAGCAGTGATCAACCAAGTATGACTTCAGTTTAGATTTGAAGTAACCAATGTTTTGTATGTGTTTAATGGTATCTGGTAAGGCATTGTATAGTTTGATACTAGGATGGATAAGGCTGTTTTGAAATAACTTTGTGTTGGCCCTTTGAACGTGTACATCCAATTTTTGTCTTGTATCATAGATGTGTATTGTGTGATTTTGAGTGATGAGTGGTCTTTTTGTATGTTTTGTATGTTTTTAAAAACATTTAATGTTACTAGATTAATCTCATTTTCACACATACGCTATACATAGTGCATTGCAAACTAACCTGTCCACCATCCCTGTACCGTTTTTAGGTGTTTCCTTTAGTTCATGAAGAGTGGAGTGAGTGGAGTGAATTAACTCCACCATGCCTTTAAACTGCTACAGGGAGGAACAAGAAGTGGATGGGGTAATGCAATAATGGCAGGCAAAGAAAAATTTTAGGCCCTAACTTTGTTTTGTTCTTTATTCAGAGCAATTTTGCCTTGCAGTGATAACAAATGGTTTCATGTATCGCATTGAACGAAAGCTTATTTTCAACTTTCACACAAACCAGACAGCATTTCTAAGAGTCAAAGCACACAGAATGGGGGAAGTAATAGAGAAGGGAGTGAGACAGGGTGGTAGCCTATTCTTAACTTTATTTGGTGTGCAGCAGTCAAGTAATACAGAAAACCAGTGAGAAATTTGTGAAAGTAATTTAATTTCAGTGAGAAGAAATATAAACATTTAGGTTTGTTAGTGACAGTAATTCTGTCAGAGGCAGCAAAGGACTTGGAAGAGCAGTTGAATTAAATAGATAAGATGTTATAAAATGAAACTAAACAAAAGTAAAATAATGGCAATGTAGTGTAATCAGATTAAATCAGGTTGTGCTGAGTGAAAGGCTAAGAAAATGGACTAAAGGTAGTAGAAGGAAGGGGGTAAAAATCATAGAGGAAGATCAAGTGTGAATACAGTAGGCAGTTTCAAATAGTTCTGGGTACAATGGTTATACAGAGACGAAGAGACTAGCACAGTATAGACTTATGATGAGAGCTGCATCAAACCAGTCTGTTGCCTGGAGGGCACCACCATCACCCCAGTAACAGTTACTACAACAACAAACTGAAGCAACCCCCAAACATAGCACTGCATAATGACTGAAAGCATTCAACAATAGTCGCAAGCTGACATCTGTTGTGCCATTACATTGCAAATATTGGAAATAATTAAAGGAGTGTACTGTTTCAGACATGGCTGACTTTTGATGAGTGTGATCTAGATATAATGAGAACAAACAATTATTGTCTGGTATGTTTTACATACTAAGCCTATTTATTCCCAATTTGTAATTGCTAACTAAACTTTATGCAATCTTATTTTCCGAATAGTTGGTGTTTCAAACCTCATTTCTACATCTAAAAATGTAGAGGTAGCACTGGCACTGTGCAAGATGGCATATAATGTTGTTGTTGTGGTCTTAAGTCCAGAGACTGTTTTGATGCAGCTCACTATGCTGCTCTATCATTTCTGAATAACTGCTGTGACCTACAACGATTTGAAGCTGCTTTCTGTATTCATTCCTTGTTCTCTCTCTACAGCTAACCCCCTCCCCTCACTTACTTACACATGTACCTCCAGTCCGAAATTGAAAATTCCTTGATGCCTCAGCATGTGTCCTATCAACTGATCCCATATTTTAGTCAAGTCATGCCATAAATTTTCTTTCTCCCCAGTTTGACTCAATAGCTCCTCATTAATTACCTGATCTAACCATCTAATATTGAGTTAACACCGCATTTCAAAAGCTTCTGTTGTCTTCTTGCCTGAAATGCCCACTGTCCACATTTCAATCTGTACGAGGGTGTTCTTCAGACAAATATCTTCAGAAAAGACTTTTTAACGCTTAAATTTATATTTAACATTTACAGATTCTTATTTTCCAAAAATGCTTTCCTTACTGTAGCCAGTCTGCGTTTATATACACTCTACTTTGATCATCATCATTTACTTTGCTGCCCAAACAGCAAAACTCATTTACTAGTTTTAGAGCCTCAACTGCTAATCCAGTTCCCTGAGAGTCACTTGATTTAATTCAATTACATTTCATTACCCATGTTTTACTTTTGTTGTTGCTCACCTTGTAACTTCTATTCAAGACACTATCCATTTCATTCAGCCACTCTTGCATGTCATTTGCTGTCACTGAAAAAATTATAAAGACACTGGCAAATTCAACTTTTTTACTTCTTTTCCCCGAATTTTAATTTTTCTTTGGTTTCCTATACTGCTTGCTCATTGTACATATTTTTCAACAACTGCTTCCCTTTCATGTCATTTGACTCTTATGACTGCAGTTTGGTTTCTCTAGAAGCTGTATATAACCTTTTTCTACCTGCATTTTATCCCTGCTACATTTTGAATTTTGAAGAGTTTAATTTAGTTAACATTGTCAAAAGCTTAAGAAAAGTTTTGAAAAATGCTGCCATGATTGCTAGAGGCATTTGTTTAGGTGAGATATTCCCGGTTAGAAAACAGGCCTAGGCTGCCTTCTGCATATGTCATTTTCATATGCAGCAGTGTGGTTACCTTACTTTACTTAACGTAACCAACTCTGAGGGTTGTAACTTTAATAGTGGCAACTATTTATTTACAGCTTGTACAAAATAGATACGTGTTTCAAAGTAGTCACCAGCATTGTGTATAACCTGTTGCCAGCGATGTGGAAGTCATAGGATACTCTTAGCAGAGCCAGTTGTATTGACAGTTCAAGCGGCGCGGTCTATTGCCCAAGGAATTTGTAGCAGTTCTGAAGTGAATGCCGTGAAGTGTTTCTTTCAGTTTAGAAATCAAGTTGAATTTACGAGGGCTTAAGTCAGGGGAGTATAGTAGTTAGTATAGCACTTAGCAACCCCATCAATCAAACAAATCAGTAACAGCTTGCACTGTACATGCTTGAGCATTGTCCTACAAAATGATGGTCAGGTCCTGCAGAAAGTGTCATCATTTCTGTCTCTAAGCTGGTCATAGGTTGTGTTCCAAAAATGAACAGCATAGAGACAGAAGTAATGACACTTTCTACAGGCACTGCTAAGAGTATCTTACGACTTCCACATCGCTGGCAACAGGTTATACACAATGCTGGTGACTACTTTGAAGGTCAGTAAAACTTTGAAACGCGTATCTATTTTGTACGAGCTGTAAATAAATAGTTGCCACTATAAAAGTTTCAACCCTCGTATTTAACCTAATCTACTTTCTCTGTTTTTATTCTGCTCATAGTGATGTATGTCCTCATTAGGAATGTTGCTGTTATTTTAACAACAGTGTTTACTTTTTGTGTGCTGAATGAGAGAAATACTATCTTTATCTAATTTACTGTTTGATTTAGTTGTATATGACATTATTCATTTTGCTCCCTGTGCATGTGAATCAAAGTTTAAATCCATTTATAGAAGTTGAGACACACAAATGACCTCTAATTATAAAAATGTATACCTTTTTCCTATGTTCTCAGTATTTTTTTTAGAATGTAGCTTATAACAAAATATTTAACCACTTTCTGAAATAAACTTTTAATAGTTATTCAATTTGACTTTTCATATAGGCTACTCTACGAAGAAGAGAATATATATTCAAATTACATGACAAAGCGAACTGAAGACCCAGCAAGGGTGGCATCACTGTCATATTAATGCCTGACATGCAGAGAGGAAAGACAGTAACAGTGTACACTCTGGAATTTTTCCAAGTAGAGTGCTGTCACATGCTACACATCTGTATGCTAATGTCCTACACAACACCAAAGTTGAGGAGTGACAGACACATTTGATTGACAAAATCTATACTTTACCACTTTGAAAACATTCATACACAGCATAATGTATATGAATTCACGTTTTGTCTGTGGAAACCCCTGGTCATTTTGTTCTGATGCTTCAGATTTTCATAAACTGGGTCATCTCATCACATGTGATGACTCATTAAGTCTGACACCTCTTAAAACAAAATCTTAATAGACAACATTTTTTCTCAGATGTTCCTTGCTAGCCTTGAAGTCCACATTCATGCAACTAAAGTTTTGAACTTATAACAAAGTTTGAATTTCTGTGTATTGTTCATAGTACCACAGAAACTTCTACCTAACAATGCATTTATTAATATTTTCAATGATATATTTATTGTGTATACTTTGCATTTTTGTGTTAGGGGCAAACATTTGAATTCCACCCACCATTGTGTCCTCTCTGCCATTGAATTACTAAACTTTGTAACATTTTGCTTTCATATCCTGTCACCTTTTCTGCCAGCAGTCTCTTTCCTTTCTCCTTCACATCATCAATAAATTTAATTACATTAGCAGCAAGCTGTCACAACTTCCCCTGGAGGCATTTTTCATGCTTGCTTTCCTTACTTGCATGGCAGGGTAGCAACACACAACTTTTAATTGGAAGCTAGTTCTACTTAATCACAAGACCAAGTTAATTCCCACTATTGCCAGGTCCATGTTCACTTTCCTGGTTAATACATACATAGCAGTAATAAATAATGATAATGATAATAATAATAGTAATAATAACCTTCAACCTTATCTCTACTCACTTTCTTATATTAAAAGTTAGTTATAATAATTATTCTAGGTATTTATTTTTCTTTCAATGCTTCTTGTAAACTGAACATTACATTTTCAGGACAAATGTCTTGCACAGTTACTTGAACAAGGATTTCACACTGAAACTGCCAGATAATAAGAAAATCACGGAAATAAGGTGGTTTGCTGTGTATGACTTGTCAAGCCAGAACACCTTTGGTGATGTATATGTACCAGAAGAATTCGAGCCCCCAACTATGCAGAGAATATCACAGCTGTCTGGAACAACACACAATGTTTCATCTGAATCTGTTGAAATTTTAGACTCGAAAACTATAAGACTGAAGCAGTTCTCATATGATGGACAAGGAAAAGGTAAGATTATAAGAAATTTAAATTACTAACCAAATGCTGACATAAATGCTTTACAATTATTGTTTGTGTAAAGTAGATTCTTGACTATCTGGCGTAATGTGGTGGAAGTTCAACTCAGATAGAAAAAAAGCCGGATAGGCCAGAGTTCTATAAATTATCTCTTCTGACCCCAGCTGTACCATTCAAAATACCCGTTTTTGTACCAAAATCTTGTTTTATTAACATGTTCTGACATCTTATGTAAGACATGCTAGTTATGTGTTTCTTATGTACATATTGCACCATTTAAAAATTATTATAGGAAACAAAAACAATCTGCATTTTAAAGTATGAATGTATGACTATACACTTTTGAAAAGCCAGACCAAACAAAAAATATGAAACTTACTGGTTTGAGGTTTTTAAGTCATAGATGACTGTTGCTTTGCTTTAGCCCTCTTTAGTGCAGCAATATCCCTCCACTTACACAGACAGATGAAATCAGCTAGTGTTGTTTCCTCCTGCTCACAAATACACAGCAGGCAGCCTCAGTCGTTTTGAAACCTTCCAAACATGGTATGAGATTGCTCCTGTCATCTAAATGTGCCTCATTCTCTTGTGTTACTTCCCCCTTTCACCATTTCCACAGTGTCGTCATCAGTGAGTCCATCAACTTCGTCATTTGCCACCCATTCTGTTTTGTCCTCCACAGTGACATTCTCACAACTCGGTAAATTTTTGAGCAACGAGACGATATCATCATTTCCGTCTTTGACTTCAGTTTCACATGTGGATACAAATTTAAAATGTCCACCCTCATGGTCTGAAAGAGTTCTCCAAGATCTTACAAGTGATATGTTCAGAATATCTTCCCATACTTCGGCCAACCACCTTATGAATCTAACAAGTCAGTCCTCTTCAGAATGGTTGCACATTCTTCATTATTATTAATAATTGATATTAATGAACTGAGAAGATGGTGATGATACTTCTTCTTTAGTATTTCAAGGATGCCCTGGTCCATCGTCTGACAAAGAGCAGTCACATGTGGTGGTAAAAACAATGCTTTGATGTCTTCATCTGTGAATTTGTCAGTGGCAGGAAGTGAAGGCATGTTATCAAGAAGCAGCATAGCTTTCCTCAGTAGACTGTTGTCTTTCAAGTATTTCTCCACAACTGGTACTAATTCATTTTGGAACCAGGTTTTAAGTATTTCTTAATTCATCCATTCTGTCTTTTGATGAGTGTAGTGTAGGGACAGAGATTCCTTATTTTTCAGGTTTTTAAGGGCTCTAGGTTCCCATGTTTCTCTATCACTCCAATTCTAAGCTTTTGGTTGTCATTAGCATTACTGCAAGCCAATATGGTAACTCGTTACTTACTTTTCTTGTATCCAGGTGCTGCAGTTTCTTTTTTTGAAGCAAGCTTTTTGTAGGGAGCGTCTTGTAATTTAAACCACTCTCATTACAATTGTGCAGCTGTTTGCCAGAAATTACCTCCTCGTTAACTATCTTCATAAGGTAGTCATTAA
Source organism: Schistocerca serialis cubense (assembly GCF_023864345.2). NCBI lineage: Eukaryota > Metazoa > Arthropoda > Insecta > Orthoptera > Acrididae > Schistocerca > Schistocerca serialis. Next base: position 770,390,867 of record NC_064641.1, on the reverse strand, counting down.
ACAGCGGCACAGCCTCTTTGTCAGAGGGTAAAGCCTCTCCACTAATAGTAATCTGGTGAATATCGAAACATTTTTTCCACTTATCCAACTAACCATCACTGGCAGTAAATTCTAAATCTTCTTCTTCTATTTGCTGCTGAAATTGCAATGCTTTTTCTTGCAGTATTGGCCCAGTAACAGGCAAACCTTTTTCTCTTCAATGTTCATGCTGTAAAAGTAAAGTTTCCCCTACTTTTTTATGCTTACCTTTTGACATTGTTTTCCTTACTTTTATCCCACTTCTACTAGCTTGGGAAGCAGAAAACTGTTCAATTTCTGCTCAATTTTTCTTCTGGTCTCCAACAATACTTTTTCCTACTGCTACAGCATGTAGTTTCTGATCCAGAGTGACTACAAATATTTTTTTCACCCATTTTGAATTCTGCTGTTAAAACACATAAGGACTGCACAAAGCAACAATTTAACAATGCATGCACTTTAGACATCTGATATGCCTGAAAATCGGAATCACATCCGAGATCTGTTGCAAACAGTGACGCAAAATCGGAGCACAGATCGTCCAATTCCTAAAAAGGAACAGCTGTGGAAACAGCCTTAACTTCGTCGGAAATTGAAAAGCCAAACAGCTGAAACACATCCAGGCCAAAAACATTCGAAGCTGATGGATGGTCGACGACAAAGAGGATAAGGAGCCGGAGAACACGCTTGTACGTCGCCTGGACGACGAACTGCCCACGAAGGTGAATGGAACCATCTCCGTAGGCGACCAAATGGTGAGAGGGAGCTGACAGCTCAGGAGAGCCCAGCCGGGTATATGTTGCCATATTAATCAGGTGAGACGGTGGCCCCAGTGTCGACCTGAAAACTGACGTCCTCAGTGAAAAGGCGGACCGTGAGGAAAAGCTTCCGCGCTGACGGGTCATCCTGTGGGACGACCAACTGCAGAGCATGGACAGTATCTTGAGGCCCAGGAGGGGCAGGACTGGAGTGAGTCGAGTGAGTACGACAATTCAATCGGATGTGGCCCTCCTTGTTACACAGCGTGCATGTTTTCCAGCAATGGGGACAATCTGCTTGAGAATGTGCAGTAAAGCACTGTGGGCAACATGGAAATGGATCGCGTGAACGACAACGAGGGGCGATCGGAGGTGCTGATGTCATAGAGACATCGGACAATGAGGAGCCCCGACGACGCTGGCCCTTGTTGGCCAGGCCACATCGACGTCGTGGCTCGTTAGCTAATGGAGCAATTTTAGAGGAGAAAGGAGTTGGGAATGCGGAGAATCTCTTCCAAGGAAGGGTTATTGAGTTTTAACACCGGAGTACGGACCTCAGGATCAGGAGCCAGCGGGACCACCACATCCCGGATCAGGGAGTCCGCATACGAAGCCTTACGCTGCAGATTGGTTCACGTAAAATAGCATCGACGGCTGAGACTCTGCAAGTCCGTGACCCAGGAATGATACGATTGGCCAGGCTTCTTATGGTACTGGTAGAACTCCAGCCGAGAGGAGTTCAGAATAATAGTTTGTCAGCAAAAGGCATACCTCCTGGAAAGAGAGAGCCACAGGATTGGACAATGGTGTTGACTTGTGGAGAAGAAAGAACATGTCTGGGGGTGACTTGAAAAGCCGTGAAATGTTGTTTCAGCCGATGTAAGTAGATTTTTCCCAGTCCCCTTTAGTGTCATTAAAGGGTGGGAATGACGGCGGATGTGGGAAAGCATCGGTCACCCAAGGACTCAGAAGCTGTTGTGGTAACGCTTCCCGGGCATCGACTTTGTCTGTTAGCAACTGCAGCGACCATTGTAAGATGTCTAACTGGAGCTGCTGCTGCTGCATGAGCTGCTGCTGTTGCTCCAGAAGACAGACCAACTTTGCCTCCATGCTAACAACTACCACTGTTTACCTCGTCACCAAAATTGTTGTAACCGTTCCGGTCGCGGGGTGGCCGAGAAAGTGCGGTGGGACCAAACGGAGAGCGGGGCACGAACAAACAAACGAACAGAAAGGACAGACACGAAAGAACAATGGACGATCGAGAGAGACCTTACGACGACAACACGCAAGAAGCAACGGGGTTACAAAGACAACCTAACAAATCCAGGATGTCCACTAGTAATGAAAACAAAGAACGGTAAACACGCTGTCTGTTGTTGAGGTGATATGTCAATACGCACGCAATGATAAGACTCACTGGCTGAACGAGAGAGGGGCGCTTAAATACACGATCGGGGGCGCCGCTGTTGGCCGCTGTGGCCACATGTTCCACTGTGGTGCCCTCACACTAAATGTGGGCCAGGAGGCGCACACTGCCACGGCTTACGGTGTGATGGTGCAGAGACCTCTAGGGGTATTCGATGTCCATGACGTCTGGAGTGGATTCAAATTCCGCAGCACGCAGTACCAAATTGATATACCCAGACTACAATGTGAGACTGCTGCAACTGTTCAGTTGCTACATCAAAGACTGCTGGCCAACCCCAACCCGGCATTCTGTGTGATACACAGCTAGTTCCAGTGCAACGATTGTACCAATAATAATAGTTCGTATTTGATGCCATGGCTTGCAATATTTAGTACTGAATCGTCTGTACAAAACAAAACCATAGAAGCAGATCTGGATTCATGTAACCATAAACAACGCTATGCACACACTGCAACGACTCCAGGATGACTGTTGGAATAACTCATTTGTGCATGCCACCTAGTGGGAATGTTAGGAACTAACAGTGTTAGATAAGAATAAAATTTGAAGATATACTGCATTCAATGCTGTATCCAACATTTCTGTAAATTATTTACCCTTTTCTCAATTAAAGGTTATTAATTTATAAACACCTGTATGTTTGCTATGTGATATTGTTCCTAGTACACACCTTCTGCTGCGTGTCCTGGCAGTGGTGTGTGAATGTGAGATGTCATCCATTGTTACTTATAAGTGGTGAAACTCTTGCACTGGAGTAATTGGTGGTCATCCCATGGTACAGTCTCTCTGTTCCTCAAATGAAATGCACGGAATTCCATTTCTTCAGGATTTGGCTCTAGGGAGGTGAATACTGCTGCAAAGGTGCTGGTTAGATTATTTACTATTTTGAAAAGGTTCTCCTGAGCAATCATTGCAGTATCATCTGCTTAAAATAATGTTGTGGTTTCAAGGTTAATCAGCTGCTTATTAGCATAAATGTTGTGTAGCAGTGCGTATAGTGCTTTCTTGGGGAGCGAATTTTTTCTACATCTGCATCTACATGATTACTCTGCTATTCACAATAAAGTGCCTGGCAGAGGGTACAATGAACCACCTTCAATGTGTCTCTCTACCGTTCCACTCTCTAACACCAAGAATACCTATTTCTATGTTTCTCATCTTGGCAGTTGTTTGTGATTGGAATTCAGGAATATTTACTTTGTCTTCTTTGATGAAGTAGTTTCGAAACACCATGTTTAATAACTCTGCTTCAGTGGCACTGTCATCAGTGACTTCACCGTTTTTATCACACAGTGAAGATATTGATTGCGCCTTGCCACTGGTGTGGCAACTGAGTTTTGTTGTGGAAATTATTGAAAGCATCTCACATTGAAGTACATGCTATATTTCGAACTTCTTCAAAACTTTGCCAGTCTTGGGGATTTTGCGAGCTTTTAAATTTGGCATGCTTTTTTTGCTGCTTCTGCAACAGCGATCTGACCCATTTTGTGTACCATGGGGGATCAGTACCATCATTTATTAATTTATTTGAGATATATCTCTCAATTGCTGTCAACACTATCTCTCTGAAATCATTCCACAACTTTTCTATGGTTGCATGATCAGATTGGAAGGAGTGCAGACTGTGTCTTCAATTGGTGTTAAGAGCATTTTTCTCAGATTTTTTAAACAGACATACTTTGCATTTCTTTTTGATGGTTGTAGGAGTTACAGTATTCAGCGTAGCAGCTACTGCCTTGTGGTCTCTAATCCCTGTATTTGCCATGATACTCATTATTTGTCCAAGATTATTTGTTGCTAAGAGGTCAAGTATGCTTTGCAACCATTTACACTTGGAGTGGGCTCATGAACTAATTGTTCAAAATAATTTTCTGAGAAAGGATTCAGTACAATTTCAGATGACTTTTATGCCTGCCGCCAGCTTTAAACATATAATTTTTCCAGCATATTGAGGGTAGACTAAAGTCACCACTGACTATAATTGTATGAGTTGGGTACCTATTTGAAATGAGACTCAAGTTTTCTTTGAACTGTTCAGCAACTATATCTCCTGAGTCAGGGGTCGATAGAATGATCCAATTAATAGTTTAGTCTGATTGTCAAGTATGACCTCTACCCACACTACTTTGCAGGCACTATCTACTTCAATTTCACTACAAGGCAAACTACTTCTAACAGCAATAAATACTCCACCACCCATTGTATTTAATCTATCCTTCCTGAACACTGTTAGGTCGCCTGGAAAAAATTTGGCTGAACTTGTTTCCGGCTTTAGCCAGCTTTCTGTACCTATAACTATCTGAGCTTCAGTGATTTATATTAGGGCTTGGAGCTCTGGTTCTTTTGCAACACAGCTACAGCAATTTACAATTACAATACCGATTGTTTCTACAACTAACTTACTGTGTTTTACCTGCCCCCTTTTGGACGGATGCCCTTTTTGTGGTTCCTTGAGGCCCTCTAACCTAAAAAACCGCCCAGTCCCTTCCGCACAGCCCCCGCTACCATTGTAGCCACTTCCTGTGTGTAGTGGACTCCTGACCTATTTAGCAGAACTCAGAAACCCACCACCTGATGGTGCATGTCAAGGAATCTGCAGCCTACATGGCCAGAGAACTGCCTGAGCTTCTGATTCAGACCCTCCACTCGGCTCTGCACCAAAGGACCACAATCTGTTCTATCGACGATGCTGCTGATGGTGAGCTCCACCTTAATTTCGCAAGCAAGACTGGCAGTCTTTACCATTTCCGCTAGCCATCCGAAACCAGAGAGAATCTCCTCCGATCGAAAGCGACATTAGTCATTCGTACCGACGTGAGCCACCACCTGCAGTTGGCTGCAGTCTGTACTCTTCATGGCATCTGGAAGCAGCCTTTCCACATCCAGAATGACTCCCCCCAGTATGCACATGGAGTGCACACTGGCTTCCTTCCCCTTCTTGGCAGCCATGTTCCTAAGGGCCCCCATTACGTGCCTAACATTGGAGCTTCCAGTTACCAGCAAACTCACCCTCTGTGAATGCCCAGACCTCCATCAGTCCTGTAGAGTGACAAAACAAAAGTATCTTCTGTACTACACATTCATCAAATGAATCATTCAGTATTCCCTTGTAGTGATGCACACACCTCTGTTACCAATATTGTTGTGATATAATGTGTCTTACACTGCTTCTAGAAATATAAGAACCATTTCTCATATTTGTTCCTTTAAAACCCAACATCTGTATGTTGATTTAAGTTAATTACCACAGCACAGCATGACAGTTCCATTCGGAAGTCTACTTCTTCTTTAAGAATTGCATTGTCAGCATCCCCAGGCTTCCTGTTTAGAAAAAGCCTCTTTGAGGTTCTGAAAAGATGACTGAGAAAGGTCACATATCTGAAATTCTTTGGATCAGATGGTTCCTTCCAAGTTCCTGGTGTAGAAAAATTTAGCCTTGTACGAGGCCATAGGTATATAAAACGCAGTCACACATTTGTTCATCAGTTTTCAGATCCAGTTGTTGGTTTCATATCCGAAATGTTTATTTTGCTATGTCATAGTATTCTTTAAAACTGCTGCTTTATTGCTTTTCATTTTTGCACCTACTTTCTGAAACATTTAGCTGTTTATGTGTTCAAGTAATGTCTTAAAAGTTGTGTTGTAAAACATACCTGTCAGCTGGTTTTAGTATAATTGTCGTAGTGAAGTGTGAGACTAAATTTTTAGGTGAAACCCTGTTCCTCAAAATCACAGTTAGTGAGATTAATACATACACATGCAGATGGCCTTGTAGTAGCATTAGAAGCAGTGACTAGATATTTTACAAGGATGTTAAAAAAACCCTGAAACTGAGTCAGTTGAACAATGAAAGAAGAGTAATGTCTGCAAGTACAATTCCTATTGGAAAGAGTTAGAAGTGTGAACATATCTCACATTAAATTCTACTGTATAATTATTTTAATGGAAATCCTGAATTGAATCTAAACAGTGGTTGTAGGATAGCCAACCACACACTATATAGGACCACTGTTTATAGATCTGTTACTACTGAAGCAGCAATGGATGGCACATAGGCCTAGATGTTTGTTAACAGTGTATATATTTGATCAGCATATGTATAACATTGTCATGAAGTTAAACTCTTATAAGTCATTTTAGTTATAATGCCTAAAGCTTTTGACATATTTTAACAATAAAAAGCTATTTATCATTGTACAATTTTTCATGAGAGCATGTAATTTCGTATTGACAGTTACCAAAACCTTAAATGGCTTGTAATATTGCTTAAAGAATTTTATCTAAGTGACTAATTGAAATAATTTCAGATGCTTACTTCTGGGTTGGTATTGGTCCCCAGCCATCTTCAAAAGGGACAAAAGTTCCGGATGAATATGGATAGTAAGTATGCCAAACGAAATTTATGATTTATTATATCTGATTGGCTGAAACATTCTATTTACTAACTTTAATGCCTAAAAATTTAACTGCAATTTCCACCCCATTTAAAAAAAAAATACGGTGGTATTCTGTTTATGACGACATGAACATTACATTGATTGAAATAGTCATCAGTTGAAATTAGGAACTACTGTTGCAAGTGGCATCGGAAATGAAGAGAGATGAAACGTAAGAATAATACTAACATTATAGAAGTGATTTTTGACCTGTATATAATGGTTTTATGTTTAAAGATGTAACACAATACAATATAAATGATTGGCTGTTTAGTGACTGTTTCTTCCAGGCTGATTTAAGAGGTACTATCGTAAAATAATATCATGTGTAATCTCTGCTAAAATGACAAAATTTGCAAAGTTTCTCTGCACAGTTATGAAGAAAGAACAGTGGAAGAATCATGGATGAGCAGTCATAATTCTAACAATATGCTCTGATGAATGTCTTAGTAACACGATTCAGCAACCTGACTTCATAAGTTTCCCTGAAATGCCAAAGAACTGGCAGAACAAAACTGCACACCTTCCGGTGGCCACATGCTGACAGTTTAAATCACCCATCATCTCTCCTTCAAAGTCCTAATCTACCAACAACTCTATGGAATTACTAAGGACATCCACATAGAACCATCCAGTGCTAACTTGTTTAGGGGCCACCAAGAGGAATCATTCCTATCCACATAACACCTAACACCCTTATCTGATTTGTTTATGACATCCTCATGATGTGGAGCTATAGCAAGGAGAGCCTCTCCTATTTCCTCCATAACTCAGCATTTATTCCTAAATACATTTCACATTGTGCTTCTCAATTCACAAACAATGACAACAGCACCTTGATTTCAATGGCTAATCCATTCTAAGTAAGTTGCTCCCATACAGTCATGGCATCTATGGGTGTCATATATGTTGTGGGAAATGGGAGTTATTAAAACTTAGCTAGAGCTTTCACAGACAGACAATATCCTGCCCAACCAATACAGATACAGTTCTCCTGTGCCATTTCTTCCTGTGGCACCTGCAGATCTGTCTCCACTAGGACCAGTTGACTGTCAGTATTCATATCTCTCGATAGCATCCAGGAGGTCTTCAGAATCTCAACCATACCCTTTGCCAGGGTGTCATCTACCTCACATTGTGTCCTAAATTGGGAGATCTTCTACCCAGAATCCTACCCTCACCACCCAACCTACACATTGCCTTAATCAGTCACTACGCCAGTTCTGTTCATACACCCTGTGTGTCATTCACTTGTGGAAAACCAAGGTAGCAGTCATATTCCTCTCCTCCCCTGCCCCACCTCCTGCACGCACACACACACACACACACACACACACACACACACACACACACGACATTTTCTACTGCAGTCCAGTCGCAGACATTTCCTTTCCTATGAACGGTAGAGCTGCATGCAAAAGCAGACACATTCTGTCCTCATTATTGTGCAAACCATCTCTCTGTCTACATAGTGGTCACTGCCACTCAAAACATGACCACACAGTAGTGGAACATGCAGCATGCCACTGTGCAAAAGACTATTCAGATGAAAACCCTTTTTTCAGTGCATGCTGCGTCCTTGCAGTTCCCCTGTAATCTTCACTGATCCTCTTCTCACTTATTTACCTTTGCCCACATACTTTCCTCTCCTGTCCTACTCTAAACAGTCAGCATAGCTGCAGCTGCATTTAGTCGTGTTTAGATGTCTGGTTGTGTGTTGTCGAGTGCATGCTTTGACTATATAAAGAGTGGTAGCTGAAAAGCAGGTACATTTTTCTTTGCACTGAGTATCAATCAGCTTTAGGTGGATGGTTGCCTTTGCTCATGTTTGTGTATAAGCACAATTCTCACATATATACAGGGAATAATCTTGTACTCATTGATAAATCAAGAAAGTAAGCAATCATGGATTTGCTGCTTAATCGTAGTTTTTAAACAATGACATAATGTAAACTTAGAAATGTGTATTCATTGCATGCATCATATTACCCACATTACGTAAAGGGAGATGTTGTAATTCATGGAATCTTTTAATCAGTGTTGGAGTTTCCTGATAGAAACAAATGAGGCGTTCCTGCTTTGGTTCTCTAGCAATGTAGGAGTTAACTTAATTAAAAAGCTTGTGACTGCTGAACTTGTTTTGGCAGTTTTGTTCAAAATGTCACATCTAAAACTCTTGAAATAGCAGACATTAATAAAATTAGGAGATTTGATGAACTTCTGGAGGTAGAGAAAATATACAGCCATAGGGCTACAAAAGGCTGAAAGGTTTGCCATACAATCTGCACAACACATTTGACTTAGAAGTAGAATATGTGCACATGTGAGTACTTTTAGTAGATTCTGTATATAAGTTTGTTATATAACTTCAGAGCTTGGACTACCATTAACCTGTGAAGCAGAACTTGAGCATACTTTTGGCTTGCTGTTTCATTTGTTCTTTAAAATCTTTTGCAATACTCCAGACCATCTTCATTTCCATCCTCACAGGTTTAGGCCAGTACAGTAAAGAGACAATGGAGATCAGCACAAATACTCCTTTAGGATGAATCGATACATTACTGGTAATTTAATGGAGGCTGGCCAAAGGAAAACAAATATACTAATCCTTTTGCAAAATAATTATTGGAGGAGTACTTATTCCACTTTAAAAATGTGACACCTTAAAACTGCAGTGACTTTTTGAGAATAAGCACCAGAATCTGAAAATTCTGTTTCTGCTGATGGATCTAGTTTCCTTATTTGGCTACAGTATTTTAATGTTGTTTATTCATTCTGATATTCATAAGTTTTGAGGAGCCAAGTTGATTTCAACATTTAATATGTCTTTCTTGCAGCCTTGATCCACTAAGGGCATACAAGAATGAAGATGTAACACTACAGCTACCTGGAGAACTAACTATATTTGATATAGAGTGGCTCAGCGTTTTTGATCTGGAGAGTAAAGAAAAATTTGGTTTTGTCAGAATACCAGATGGCTTGAATGTCCCACCATCACTTGTTAAAGTTGTGGTTAGTTATTTACCCTAATGACAATATTTTTTAGTAGACTGAGTTATAATTTTTATTTTGCTGATGGTTTGTTTTTTACAGCCTCAGAAGAACAGTTTGCCAAACTGTCTTCAGTTACATAAAGATCTCCAAGTTAGTTGGGAAATATTTGGACCACAGATAACAATTCAATTGGCAGGACAGGTTGGTAAGTATATCAAACCTACTTCGTGTTAATTAATTTGGCCACAACATAGTGTATGTTCTTCCTAAATGGGTAAAAAGAGGTGCAGATAAAATTACTATATGAATTACTGACTGATAAAAGTGTTCAAACAATTAAAGTAGTAAAAGATAAAGAAACATAGTAAAGTTAGGTTGTACTGGTGAATCTAGTTCATTTTAAATATTTTCTTCTCATCATGTATTTTTCAACACATAATATGAGAAATATACCGTATCACTCATTGCTACTGTTCCATCATCTTGCTCACCATCAACCGACTCCCTTTTTCCCTTTTAGCTATGGATTTGAAATACTTGTATCTTGAAATTTTGTGATTTTTGCCTTATTTTTTTGTATTCTAAGATATATTTGTGGTATGTGTAAGTAGTTTGTATTTTTAGATTTAATTGGCCTGCTTTAAGCTACATATTCACATTATGTTTTCATCAGCATTCAATTAGAAGGTGATGGGAACATTAGGTGGTGTCTGACTCATTTATGATGCACTGAACTGCAAGTTAAAACTTCTGTTGTTGTAGCAATATTATTTGTATCTGTGCATATATAGGCTAACACTGGTGCAATGAAGTTACTCTTTCCTTTCATAATAACAGGTAAATTACAGTAATTGCTAGTGTTGAGCAAGTAAGTCAGAAAGATGTTGAGGTAATGGATCTCATAATACAATAAACATTCAAACAATTATGCTCACATTGAGCTGCAGAATTATCTGATTATATAATGAATTTAGAATAAATCGTTTATGTAACTTTTTTCTCTTGGCGCAAATTCTAATCATCAGTTCACTGAGCTTATATACCTAATCTGACTTTAATTTTGGTCCATCTCTAATGATCTCATGTTGGCAAATACATAACATCTGTCATGATTACTACAAATAAACCCATTCATAGTTTTTGCATACTGCTTTGAAGTTGATCTGTGGAAATACTTACACAACACCACTGTAGCATTTCATTACCTGTGACAAAACTGTGTTGACTGCAACTTAAACAAAATTACAGCCTTTCCTCGTCATTTTATGATAGGGATTGTAATCATTGTAAAAAATGTCAGTGTTTCTCTTGTCCTCTACATCTAGTCTGCAAGCCACTGTGAAATGGAAAGCAGAAGGTACTTCCAGTTTTCACACATTTTATCATTTCCTCTCGCTCCATTTACATGTGAAGCATGAAACAAATGTCTGTTTAAATGCATGTATTCATACTGTAATTAGTCTAATCTTGTCTTTGTGGTCCCTGAGAAAATTATATATGAGAGGATGTAGTTATTCCTAATACTGATTCTTGAAACTTCATGGGCTAACTGATGCGTATCTTCAAGTGTCTTGACAGTTCAAGTTTTTCAGCATTCTGTGACACTGAACTGTGAGTCAATCAAACCTGTGACCATTCATGCTGTTTTTATTTGTGTATGTTGAACATACACAGTTAGTCAGATGTGGTGTGGGTCCCACAAACTTGAGCAATATTCTAAGATGATAGAGGCAAGTATTTTGCAAGCGATCTGCATTTCAGTGTGATTGCATTTTTCCAGTATAATACCAATGAACTGAGTCTACCTCTTATTTTACACATGACTGAGTCTATGTGTCATTTTATTTCATATTCCCACAAATCCTTACATGCAGTTGTTCACTAATTCAAGTTGTGAGTCACTGATATTATAGTCACTGGTGTCATAAAGCTGTGATGTAGTAGTCAGACAATACTATATTTTTACTTTTTGTGGAATCAACAATTTTACTTTTCTGGACATTTAAAGCATGTCCCCAGTCTCTGCACCACTTTCAAATTTTATCAACAGCTGAATGTCACTGTGATGTTTCAGTTGCCAGAGACTACAGTCAAGTGTGCGTGCTGCGTTTGTGTGTGTGTGTGTGTGTGTGTGTGTGTGTGTGTGTGTGTGTGTGTTTTGTCTATTGTTGAGGAAGTCCTTAATGGCTGAAAGCTTTAATTGTGAGAGTCTTTTTGATGTGCCTATCTGCAACTCAGCATCTTCACTGTATGGTAATTAGCAACTTCCCTTTTCATAATACTGATACATTCCATCCTGGATTTTCCATTGTTCAATATTTGTGTGAGCTTTTTTCAAATAATGCTTCAATAGAGATAACTGCAACATCAGCAAAAAGTCTGATTTTATTTTTAATATTGTCTATCAGGTCATTTGTGTGTAACAGGAATAGGAAGAGTCTGAAAGTATCTACATTTATCACTGACTCTCCATCCAAGATCACATGCTGTGTCACTCATAGCAAGAACTCCTCAGTCCAGACACAAATTTTGTTTGATACACCATAAGATCATTCTTTCATTTAACTTCCATATCATCTTAAAATAGCTAAATAGCATTATGACAGTTATAATTCCTGCAGAATACAATATTACATCACAACAGTTGATTTTGTGAGAGCTGTGTTCACATTTCCTTAGAACAAACTGTCAGTGAGTGGAGAAAGGTGGAAATATTGTGTTACTTACGTACCTGTAAGTACTGGCACTGCAATTAAGGGAAAGTTTTCCAAATCAGATATTGCTACAAAAAAAGTGTAGAATATGCAGCTGTAACATGCAATCATTAATTACTATAAAATATATTATGTACGACACTTGTAAATGTCCTAAAGTTCTCAGAAACATACCTTTGTTCAAGCAGTGGAAGCTCTTGGGTGGAATAACAACAAATAGCATGTGCAGTTTGGAAGGCGAAATAAAACTTGGGAAGGGAGAGGAAAAGGTCTGACACTGAGTAAAGTAATGCATTGGAGAACAGTAACAAAGGAAAACGGCAATGGGTTGTGGCATGGAAGGAAAACCACTAGGCAAAATTAAACAGTGGAAAGTCATGAATGGAATAATACCAAACAATTGTTATTCCATCAATGACTTTCCATTGTTTGATTTTGTCTAATGGATTTCATTCCGTCCCACAACCCAATGTTGTTTCCCTGTGTTACTATTGTACAGTGCCTTATTCTACTCTGTGTCTGTCCTTTACTTTCTCTTCTTTCCTGCATTTCATTGTCACCTTCCAAACCACACATGTTCATGTGATTAGCTTTTGTTCATATAGATATACAATCAAATTAGGGGAAATGTCTGTCTAAATGATGGTACAAAATCAGTAGAAAGCACAAGTACAGTTCGTAACTGATGATATAATACAAATTACATTCTTCATAGCACTCAACATTTAGAAATACACAATAGAGAATATATTGGAATATATGCTTGAGTTTTAATGTAATCAGCAAAAGATAATGGGGAAAGAGAACAAACAGCACATTCAAATCGTACATTAAATGTTAGAATGTAGATTTTTGAAACAAATTTATCTATATTTTGCAAAAACAGACATAATGTCTTATGGGACAACCGCAATCAGTGATTTTATAATGTTACTTAAAATCCGTCTTGATTGCAAATTTTTTTTTATTATTCATATGACCGGTTTCGGTTCATTCAGAACCATCTTCAGATCTGATATTTAAGTTACAGGAGTAACCCGTCCAATTCAGCAACTTTCACATGCTATAATGTTACTTAAAATCCGTCTTGATTGCAAATTTTTTTTTATTATTCATATGACCGGTTTCCCGGCCATATGAATAATAAAAAAAAATTTGCAATCAAGACGGATTTTAAGTAACATTATCTATATTTCTTGGAAACAATTGAATTACCGAATGCCAGCTTATACCTGTACATAAACATTTAAAAGGCAAGGATTTTGCACTTAGCTATTTTTGTGGCACTTTCTACACAATTGTGCTGAAGGTGAACACTGTAGCATCCATTTATCATAGTAAAAACAATGAAAATCATGGCTTGTCTTCCATATAAAGTGACTAACAATGCATTTTCCAGCTTTTGTAAGACTGCTCCCATTACCGAGACAGAAGTGAGTGTAGAGTGTGTCCATGTACTGTAAGTACCTATGTGACATTTTAGCTAGGGCCATGTAGTCTATGTTGTAAGTCTGTTTGATGAAGCATCAGATGTGGTGTCCCCCCCCCCTAATAACAGCACTGAATGTCTTCCTGTAATTTGTGAGCTCTGAAAACTGCATTTGTCTTCTCAGTATGTAATGTCTATTTGGAAAACAAATTGCGTACATATGTGTTGATAGGTAAGCTGTACGATTTATACTGTTAATATTAAGACATCTGTACACAAGAACAAATCAATTGCCAAGTTGCTAAAGAAGAAGAAAGTTATGTCCTTTATGAGCAGACATTTAGAACTCCTGTGTTAGGGAGTTTGAGCCATGTCTATTTCAGCTTTGGTGGTTTGATATGCATATTATATGTTCAATAGTTGTGATTACTAAATATGAAAGGTCAATGAGACGATGCCTAGTGAAATACTTGGAGTTGTGTTGAGTAGTATTGGTAGACTTGTAGAAAGCAGAGACAGTTTTCCAACATAATGCCTTTTTCTTGGATAGGCAATGAAAGGAAGATATCCATAAAACTATTCTTGTAACTCAGCAGGACATATCGCTGGAAGACATGAAACTGTCGATCTCTGCATTGGGTGAGACTGCTGCCAGCTAGGAAAACACAGCATCACCAGCCAATCAATCTCACCAGACCAGCTAGTTGCCCATTTATGCCTAAGCAGCCACAAATCCATTGTCATTCTCTTAACTAACCAGTGACACCATTATATTGGATTCTGCCAGATGCTCCTAACGTTATGCAAGTTGTCTCTGTCTGCATATGAGATTGACAGAATGAAGTGACACTTTGAACTCAATAACTTTTACACTCATTTCCACAGCCATCTATTAATGTCATCAGGCTTGTGGCACTAGGCTCAGGACAACTGTTTTGTTATGAACTTAATGATTAATGGAAAATCTCATATAAAGATGTGAAACAAATACTAACAAAGAGATAGAGGGGCTGGCCAGTACTTACCTCAGCTCAGTACAGCCGATAGATACACATAAAACAGAACCGAAAATTTACGTTCCTAGCTTTCGGAACAAATGTTCCTTCATCGGGGAGGAGAGAGGGGAAAGAAATGGAAGAAGGGAAAGGAGATTCAGTTGCTCACAACCCAGGTTATGAAGCAACAGGGAAAGGAAAATAGGGAGGGTAGCAAGGATGGAGGCATGGTTGTCAGAGGGAAGCCAAAGATATTCTACTGTAAGTACTGTGCCAGCTTCAAACCAAAGAGGATGCATACAGAAGTAAAGAGGTATATAGTATAAAGCAAATACTAACAAAGAGATAGAGGGGCTAGCCAGTACTTACCTCAGCTCAGTACAGCCAATAGATACACATAAAACAGAACCGAAAATTTACGTTCCTAGCTTTCCAAATACTAACAAAGAGATAGAGGGGCTGGCCAGTACTTACCTCAGCTCAGTACAGCCGATAGATACACATAAAACAGAACCGAAAATTTACGTTCCTAGCTTTCCAAATACTAACAAAGAGATAGAGGGGCTGGCAAATACTAACAAAGAGATAGAGGGGCTATACTATATACTATATACCTCTTTACTTCTGTATGCATCCTCTTTGGTTTGAAGCTGGCACAGTGCTTACAGTAGAATATCTTTGGCTTCCCTCTGACAACCATGCCTCCATCCTTGCTACCCTCCCTATTTTCCTTTCCCTGTTGCTTCATAACCTGGGTTGTGAGTAACTGAATCTCCTTTCCCTTCTTCCCTTTCTTTCCCCTCTCTCCTCCCCGATGAAGGAACATTTGTTCCGAAAGCTAGGAACGTAAATTTTCGGTTCTGTTTTATGTGTATCTATCAGCTGTACTGAGCTGAGGTAAGTACTGGCCAGCCCCTCTATCTCTTTGTTAGTATTTGTTATGAAGTTACTGGGTTTCATTTCCTCTTTTCATAAGTGTTGCCTTAGAAGAGCAAATCATGAAAGTTATAACTAGTGCGCATTCATTAAACACTTCCATAAATTGGGAACATTATAGAATTTCACATATACATCAATAGAGAGTGATGTTTTGCCCTTTGACAACAAACTAATTAAGCTTTGGATTGTAACACACAAGTAACATACTGTGTATAAAACTTAGATGCTACTAACTGCTACCAGTACCATCAGAATTGCACGCTCGATTAAACAGATACTGACTCCCACATAATGTTCCATACATTCTGTAATGAAGGCTAGCCCTCAGATATGTGAAAAGAGTCAAGCTATACATCAACAGGTGGAAGCATCCACTGCTGGTCACTTCTGTGAAGCATGCTGGCAACAAATTATGTCTAGTGTTAATGTGTTCACACTGATAATCATGGGAATTATTTTATATGTGTATACTAGAAGAAAAACATCCACTTTGAAGAGAGCCACTGCTCCTTTTATACTACTTGGCCGCTGTTTTCAACTAATGTTTCAAACACAGCATATATGTAACTCAGCACAAAGCACCATTAGCTGTCCATGTACTGAACTGGCAAAGTCCAGATCTATTTAATACAAACACTTCTGCATTGTTGAGTAATTAAGCTGTGTCACAAAGGAGATTTCAGTTCAGCAAACAAGCCATCAGAGGGATATGTGGTGTTACAAAATGAAGGCTACTGCTGAAGATGTGAGGTATTCAAAATTAAATCACATGTGCTTAATCCAGTGAGTAATCTGTTATCAGTAACATGGACTGGTTCAAAACAACCTACTGCCCTTAGTCTGTAAATATGAAACAGGATGCCTGTCTGCCTTTAGCCCTGACTTTCTTATTATATGAAAGAAAGAGTCCATTACTTTAGTGTACATTGCCATGGTACCATCAGTAGGGGTAGCATGGTAGTGCATAAGCTTGTGGCCTTTTTCACTGACAATGCACTTACTGATACTGCACGGCTGTATTCACCTACAATAATTAATACATATCTAAGGAAATGTGTTGTTTTTGTTTCTCACAGCTGAAGATGAATATATGGCTTTTGGACTTAGTGGCTCTACCGACAGAAGTCAGATGATAAATTCTGATGTTGCAGTGACATATGTTGAAACTTACCTCGGTCATGCTGATGATTACAACATTACTGCACAGTCTCCTGTAAGTTCTTTAGTTTACTAGCAATCTTTGACTCTGTATAAGTGTGCTAATATTTTAGTACCATTCATTGATAAGGGTAAAACATTTTATTCATGCTGCCAAAAATTATCTTTGTATGAAGAAGAAAAAATACATGACATTAGTCTCAGGTGCCAAATTAGTCTCAGGTGCCAATTATCTGTAGTTAATGAAATCAGAAATTGTAGATCAAGAGAAAAATAACACCATTGTGTATTTATCAGTAATGAAGTAATGATGAATTTGCCAATCTTAGTGTTCTCAGTTCATGATAAACATGTGGTCATATCTATTTACTTTCTGCTGTGTTCATTTTTAGTCAATACAGTGGCAATTGCTCATTACAGAAATTAATTCATGGACATATGGCTGGATCTCAGTTCCTAGTTGGTACATTATTTCTGCAAATGACCAAAATTCCATTATCATGAATGTTGAGAAACAGTTCATGTTCAAATACTATGCTTGTTCGACATGAAGATCTGAACTGTATACCTGTGAACTTATTTCTAGAAGAGTCATAGTTACTCGTGTATTTAGCAAAAACCATCAATGACTAGTATAATCTGTCATTTAAAAGGTTGGTCATGTCTTTTGATCATTCTTGTTCTTTTGATAGCACTTTCATTTATTTAGATGAACAGAGGAGAAAATAATACAAAATATTAATTAAAATGAGCAACTCTTCTATTTAATTGGAATTTGCTTCTGAGTAATTGTTCTTGTTTATTATTATCCCATAGACAGTTCTAGAGAATTTCAAATATTATTGTGTTAGAAATCTTTCTGGTAACTGGTTTTCATCCAAGTGAAGTAAAAGTAGGTAGATTGTTCCATTAAGAAACTCAGGGCATATACACCACATACACAATGAAATAATATCTACAGAACAAGAAATTATTACTGCAAGGTGTGCTCTTTTTGGTGCTCTGTATAAGTGATTTTTCATCAAATACACTGATGAGCCAAAACATTATGACCACCTGCTTAAGAGCTTGTTTGTCTTTCTTTGGAGAGAAGTGCCTTACTGATTGTGTGTATCAGGAATCCGACAATTTGTTGGTAGGTTTGTAGAGATGTGTGGGATTAGATGTCTGTGCACAGGTCATATAATTCATGTAAATAATGAACTGCTGATTTGCTTACTCAATGATAGTGCCTGACAGCGACCCAGATGGGCTCTACAGGATTTACATCTGGCAAATTTGGTTACTGAAACATCAGCTTGAGTTCATTGTAATGCTCCTCGAACCACTGTAGGACGGTTCTGGCTCTTAGACACAGACAATTATACTGCTGAAAGATGACATAGTTGTCGAAGTAAACAACAAGTGTGATGTGTGGAGGTGATTCGCAGCTGTCAGTGCATCAGTCATTACTACCACAGGTCCCGTGCAAACACAGGACAATGTCTCCGATAGCATAATACTGCGTCCACCAACCTGCGTCTGGCGTGCTGCACGTTTTGAGCTACCATTCACCTCAGTGATAGTGTTTGTGGAGACGGCTATTGACATATTGTAGCAAAAATGTGATTCACCCAAAGAGCTGACATGTTTCCCTTGATCAATGGTCAAATCTCAATGGTCTCATGCCCACTGCAGTTGTAATTGCCGATGCCATTGGGTCAAGGTGTGAACACATAGGGTTCAGCAGTATAAAGAATTTAATATATGATAAACAATAAACTTCAAACAGAAACTGAAATCATATCTACTTGACGGCTTTTTCAGCTCCATAGAAGAATTTCTGAATGTGTAGCAGTGTGATGTGTGTGTGTTTCAGAGAGGGAGAGAGATATATTGAACATAGTTAAGTATAAATCATGGTATGCATTTGATGAGAAAATGTGCTGTTATAGCCCAGCACTAACTGGGGGAAGAATTTTGTGTAATTGCAAAGTTTTGTACAGTGGTAGAGTGGAGTGTCATCAGCAACATACTAAAAAGCCATGTGGACAGAATCTATGTGAGTGTGGGTCTGGGGGAGACAGGGGGTATATGTAAGGGTCACATTATTAGGTTTTTCTTGAATATCTTGAAAGCCACTGCATGTATCAAAGATGTTTCCCAGTACAAAATTAAACTGTATTACATTTAGTACAAAAATGTCTTATTCAATTATTCTCTAGGACTAGTAGTTTCATGTTGCATAGGATGGAAAAAATCACAGATTATTAAAAATAGTATTTTAATGGTATAAAATTGATGTTTATTGTTAAACAAAGTTGTCTAAGAAGAACAAATATTAAATGTGTTTACCACATTTAAGCGCAGTAGAACCATATTAAGGGATAATTGTTTTGTAGGGGTGAAACATTGTGGAAAGGTGGGGCACGAGGTTAGAAGCACAAGGGAAGATACAACACCAGATTTTTCACGCAGTTCCCTCCTTCATAGGTCTGCAAAATGAAGGGTGAGCAGGCGATTCCCCTTCAGCTTTATCACACTACGCCACAATAAGCAACTACAGGGTATTTCATATAGTTATACTGATACTTTTGCAGCTCACCTTATGAACCAGTGGTGACACAGTGTACAGACAATCCTGTTTTTTCCCCCATGAAGTGCATTAACACTACATGTAATACAGATATGAATTACTAATTATCCAAATACAGGAAAAGCATATATACAGAACCTATGTAAATTTCTGGACACTGTTCCCTAGTGCTGGAGGAAAATTGAGTCTTTGTCATCCTGCATGGCAGCTGTAGCATTTTTCTGGAAATGCGATATTCTCCACCGTGAGTGCTGCTTGCATTTCAGTTTACAGACAGACTAAGCCTCCCCAGCATTTGCTTTGCCCTTCTCTTACGTAAGTAGGCAAAATAATTTCACTGAGCTCGTACTTATACATGGGTTGTCACATAAGACATTACAACCCCTTTTGTGAACGGTTCCAGATATCAAATGACGTTTTCAGCAAATGATAGTACACTAGTGATACTAAAATTGGAAAGCAATGCGGCCAAAGTTGGCCATTTCTGTGTAAACATCACCAAGCAGACCTCTAATGCCATACAATGCTACACTAATAAGAAAAATCTAATTACCTATATGGCATACATAAAGGGTTAACTATGATTTTTGTGTATGGATCTACAGCATATGCTAGCTTCTGGTGCATCAGATGGGGCTTAGAAAAACAATCTATAATGTGTGTATGTATCCAGGTTTTTGTGGAAACAGCTATAGTTTCATCAGGCAGTTTTCCATTTAAACTGTCCAAGTTGCTGCTTACTTTTAAAAGCCAAAACGAAAATGTCGGTCATTCATGCTTACTGCTGATAGCCTTATTCACAGAAAATAAAACTAGTTTATTGGCTTTGTTAGATTTAAAATAATAATAATAGTAATCACTACTTAGTGTCTTCCAATCTGGGAGCTTCGTGACTAATAATAATAATAATAATAATAATAGTACCTTACCTCCCTTTGTTGGAGATGCCTGAATGCTTCTTAAAAGTAAAACACGTGCTAGTGAACAAATATGTCTATAGACACTATTCAAAATTTTAATTAGGTGGAATTCACTTTAAATAAACTAAGAAAATATTTTATTCAAAATAACTGATGACATGTCACCCTCAAAATAAATGCTTTTCTTAAGGAAATGTAGTTTTACACTTTACTCAAGCATATGCTCCAATTGTATACCATCGACTGCAAAGCATATTTGAAATCACTGTTCAGGACATAGATGAACAGATGAAAGTAAATTGGATGATATACTGTTGCATGCTATGACGATTCAATGGCGCATACTTCCTGGTGTAGGGGGGGAGAGACGCTTGATGGTAGACTGCATTTTTCAGTGCTCCCCATAGAAAGAAATCAAGAGAAGTCAGATCAGGGGACCTGTGAATGACAATTGTCTGATTGATCCCACATTCTTTGGCAATACATTTTATGCCATCAAGTGGACTAATAAGTACCATAGCCACAACAACTTCTTCGTGTGCTCTGTCAGTTGCAGTTTTCATTCTCATCCTCTGATGTTGAAGCTGCCTGTTCACACTAGTGATTTAATACACGAATCAAAAAAAGTTTTGCATCACCACGGTTCCAAGAGTTCTGGAACCTGTACAGAAAATTGGAATAGGGGTCAACATAAACATCATTTCCACCCTTTTTATTGCCCATGAAAACCACACATTGCATGTTGTACCACCATACAGGAGACCTTCAGAGGTGGTGGTCCAGATTACTGTACACACCAGTACCTCTAATACCCAGTAGCACGTCCTCTTGCATGATGTATGCCTGTATTTACCATGGCATACATTCCACAAGTTCATCAAGGCACTGTTGGTCCAGATTGTCCCCCTCCTCAACGGTGATTCGGCGTAGATACCTTAGAAGGGTTGGTTGGTCACGTCATCCATAAACAGCCCTTTTCAATCTATCTCAGGCGTGTTCAATAGGGTTCATGTCTGGAGAACATACTAGCCACTTAAGTTGAGGGATTTCATTATCTTGAAGGAAGTCATTCATAAGGTGTGCATGACGGGGGTGCAAATTGTCGTCCGTGAAGACAAATACCTTGCCAATATGTTTCCGATATGATTGCACTATTGGTCAGAGGATGGCATTCACGTGTTGTACAGCTGTACAGCGCCTTCCATGACCACAAGTGGCGTACGTCGGCCCCACATAATGCCACCCCAAAACATAAGAGAACCTCTACCTTGCTGCGCTTGCTGGACAAGGCATAAGGCAGTCAGCCTGACCAGGTTGCCTCCAGACACGTCTCCGATGATTGTCTGCTTGAAGAAATATGCGACACTCATCGGTGAAAATAACGTGATCCCAATCCAGAGCGATCCATTCTGCATGTTGTTGGGCCCATCTGTACCGCACTGCAAGGTGTCATGGTTGCAAAGACGGAGCTTGCCATGGACGTCAGGGGTGAAGTTGCGTATCATGCAGCCTATTGCGCACAGTTTGAGTTGTAACACAACGTCCTGTGGCTGCACGAAAAGCATTATTCAACATGGTGGTGTTGCTGTCAGAGTTCCTCTGAGCCATAATCCGTAGGTGGCGGTCATGTCATCGACAGTTCCTGTCTCTCTGTATCTCCTTCATGCCTGAACAATATCACTTTGGTTCACTCCGAGACACCTGGACACTTCCCTTGTTGAGAGCCCTTCCTGGCACAAAGTAACAATGCGAACGTGATCAAACTGGGGTATTGACAATCTAGGCATGGTTGAACTACAGACAACACGAGCCCTGTACCTCCTTCCTGGTGGAATGACTGGAACTGATCAGTTGTCGGACCCCCTCCATGTAATAGCCGCTGCTAATGCATGGTTGTTTACATCTTTGGGCAGGTTTAGTGACATCTCTGAACAGTCAAAGAAACTGTGTCTGTGGTACAATATCCACAATCAGTGTCTATCTTCAGGAGTTCTGGGAACTGGGATGGTGCAAAACTTTATTGATGTGTGTAATCTGGGCAGTTCCCTGGCACGGGATCGTGACGATCAGGGTAGACATCCCTATACCACTTTAGAGCTTCGACATCATTTCTTTGACATTTGCTGGATAAAAATAGTATGTATAACTTCTCATTGGTGTACACGTTTGCATGCAAAGGATGTTCAGGCAGAAACGACTTACTGATAGGTGACACAGTCCCTGCTAGTTTTGGATTGCAGACAAGTTAACAGTTGAAAGGCTTCATACAACAATGTAGCATGGCATGAGCATGTTTACAACACAATAGCCTGAACTCGCATTCGGGAGGACGACGGTTCAATCCCGCGTCCGGCCATCCTGATTTAGGTTTTCCGTGATTTCCCTAAATCACTCCAGGCAAATGCCGGGATGGTTCCTCTGAAAGGGCACGGCCGACTTCCTTCCCAATCCTTCCCTAATCTGATGAGACCGATGACCACGCTGTCTGGTCTCCTTCCCCAAACCAACCAACCAACCAACAACACAATAGCCAAGTCCAACTGACTTGCATTTCAATTTTAGAATATTTCTCAGATTGAAATTTCCTGGCAGATTAAAACTGTGTGCCTGACCGAGACTCAAACTCGGGGACTTTTTCCATCCGTGGGCAAGTGCTCTACCAACTTGGCTACAAAAGCACAACTCACACCCCGTCCTCACAGCTTTACTTTTGCCAAGTAAAGCTGTGAGGACAGGGCGTGAGTTGTGCTTGGGTAGCTCAGTTGGTAGAGCACTTGCCCGCAAAATTCAAAGGTCCCGAGTTTGAGTCTCGGTCCGGCACACAGTTTTAATCTGCTAGGAAGTTTCATATCAGCACACACTCCACTGCAGAGTGAAAATCTCATTCTGAATTTCTCAGATCAACTGGGCTACCCAAGCACAACTCGCATCCCGTCCTCACAGCTGTACTTTTGCCAAGTAAAGCTGTGAGGACAGGGTGTGAGTTGTGCTTGGATAGCTCAGTAGGTAGAGCATTTGCCCGCGAAATTCAGTGGTCCCGAATTTGAGTCTCGGTCCGGCACACAGTTTTAATCTGGTAGGAAGTTTCATATCAGCGCACACTCCGCTGCAGAGTGAAAATCTCATTCTGAATTTCTCAGATTGCATTTTAAGGAGTTTCAACCTCAGAATTAACAAGTATTATAATAATGAATTCATATTTTCAAGCACTTATGGATGACATTAAAAAAGTATATTTTTCCATTACAAAAAAATCATACTTGCTTCAATAACTTGATCAAGACAAGAGTTCAGACTTATTATCGCACACTAAAGTATGTACCATTAGCACAGTATCATTTGCTGAAAACCTTATTTCGATATCTGGAACCATTCACAAAGAAAAAGGGGTGTTACTTCTTACGTGACTCACACTGTATAGTGGAGTTATTTTAAGTGTATCAAGTGAGTACTTCTTTGCAGTTGTTAAGTGAGATTTTATTTAAAATATATTCCTATAAATAATGACAATATTATGAAAAGGATAGTTGCTACTCACCATATAGCAGAGATGCTGAATAGTCACAGACAGGCACAACAAAAAGACTGTCAGCAAGTAAGCTTTCGGCCAAAAAGGCCTTCATCAGAATTAGACAACACACACACACACACACACACAAACACACACACACACACACACAGGCAAACACAAAGCACACATACATGACCAGCTTTGGATGCCAAGGCCAGACTGCAAGCGGCAGTGCATGATGGGACAAGCAAACTGGGTGGTGGGGATAATGAGCAGGCGGGGAGTGGGAGCAGTAGCAGGGTAGGTGTGTGGGGTACAGTTAAGTGCTCCTTGTGGGAGTGTACAGGGAGGTGGTGGGGAGAGGATAGGGTAGCTACTTGCAGTTGGGAGGTTAGATGGACGGGGGGGGGGGGGGGGGGGGGGGGGGTCAGCGGGAAAGGAGAGAAGTAAAAAAACTGTGGGTGTATTGGTGGAATAAGGGGACTGTGTAGAGTTGGAATGGGAACAGGGCAGGGGATAGGTGGGCAAAGGAAAAGACTATCAAAGGTTGAGGCCACGAGGGTTACAGGAACGTAGGGTATATTGCAGGGTGAGTTCCCATCTGTGCATTTCAGAAAAGCTGGTGTTGGTGGGAAGGATCCAGATGGCACATGCTGTGAAGCAGTCATTGAAGTGAAGAATGTTGTGTTGGGCAGTGTGCTCAGCAACTGGGTGGTGAAGCTGTTTCTTGGCTACAGTTTGTCAGTGGTCAGTCATGTGAACAGACAGCTTGTTGGTTGTCATACCAATGTAGAATGAAGCACAGTGGTTCCAGCTTAGCTTGTAGATCACATGACTTGTTTTACAGGTTGCCCTGCCTTTGATGGGATAGGTGATGCTCGTGACCAGACTGGAGTAGGTGGTGGTGGGATATATGTGGGATGGGTCTCACATCTAGGTCTATTACAGGGATGTGAGCCATGAGGTAAGCGGTTGGGAGCAGGGCTTGTGTGGGGAAGGACAACGATATTGTTTAGGTTCAGTAGGTGGGCGAGTAGCACTGTGGGAGGGGTCGGAAGGATACTGAGTAGGACATTCCTCATGTCACGGCACGGCGACAGGTAGTTGAAACCTTGGTGCAGAATGTGATTCAGTTGCTCCAGTGCTGGGTGGTATGAAGTAACAAGGGGAATGCTCCTCTGTGGCCAGACAGTGATACTTTGGGAGGTGTTGGGTCACAAGAACTTGTACCTCATGCTACCAACTCCCCCCCACTCCTTTTCCTCCCTACTACAGTTCACACCTAACAACTTCACTTAATCTAGTCACATTTGCCATCCCTCTTTCTCACACTTACCCACCCAGACAACTGCAACCCACGTTACAATCTTTTATTTATTTTGTCTTTGATCTCATTGTGTTTTCACGTCAGTGTCAGTTGGTTTTTGTGTATGACTACCAGCCTACTCCCTCAGATTTCATCTGGTTTCCTCCTACCTCATCCGTTTCATCCTTTTTATAATTTTTCTGATGTGTTTTGGTGCATTTTTGCCAATTTTTTGGATGTATTTCTATGTTGTTTAGATATTTTTATGAATTTTGTCCTCCACCATGGATCCTTGCTCCTTCCATCTGCATCAATACAGAAAAGCTTCACCTACATCAGTTCAGAAAAGTTTCCTTATCCTTAGCCAGAACCCATCCCACATACTGTTCCTGCATTATTGCTTGGCTCATGGAATCCCCGCAAATGATCTTACCATCAAATTACCCATATCTGGCTGCAACTCTTCCTTCCACAGTGACATCCATCTGTTCAGATTCCATGAGTCCTCAACCCTCACCGACAGAGTCCTGCCAAATCCTATGCATCAGGCCCAAACCTCCTTGCAATATCTCCTCCCCATTCGTAAAATTCTCCTCCTATGTAATCCCAACTTCCTGAATCTCATGTCACACATTGAAACTCTAGCCCTAGAGGTATTAGAGGAGCATGCATAATGCCACCTCAAAAGATTCTCCACTCTGTTCACTTTTTACTCCCATCTTGGACTACCACTATCCACCACCTCTAAAACATCCCCAAATCTCCTCGTACCTGACAAACCCTGTCTCACAGACCTACTACATTTATCCCATCCTCTAAAACTTCCTCCAACCACCACACAGAATCCAGAATCCAAACAGACCCAAAACACGGTCACGAACATTTCCTCCAAAAGCCTTAGCCCCACAGAAGTATCAGTCCTTTCCAAAGGCCTCACTTTTTGCCCCACTCCCAAAGTCAGTCCAGCAGAACCTGTTAGTTGTGGTGTTATGTTGTCAGTACTGTTTGCAAACACTCACAGCAGAACAATGCGTATAACTGTATGTCACTCCATGAAGAGCTATGTGTCACTGTGGTTACATATCTAGTAAACAAGCAAGTATTTTCTAATTTGCTTTGGTGGCATGGTATTTATTAACTACTGTTACTTAGCCATTGAGGCAGTGTTTGTTTATTTGTAGAGACAACTAGAAGCATGCCAAAACACAAAGAATACTCAGTTGATGCAAGACAAGCTGTTCTGCATTCTTTGCAGAAGGGAAAGTCATAGACTAGCGTCGCTAGGGAGTGTGGCATAATATAGTAGCTAATAAGTGTGTGGAGTCGACAGCAAAAAGAGAAAGGAATAGTAGCCAATAAGTCAGGGTTAGGTGGCCCTAAAAAAAGAACAGTGGAGGAGGATCAAAATGATTTGCATGCAGTTTGCTGCTGATCCAAGAAAATAGACTAGGCAAATTAGGGATGATGTGTCTATTTTCTTGTCATTCCTTAGATGACCTTTTTTATGTAGCCTAAAATCTTTGAATAGAAAATTATACTATTTGTAGTGACTGGATCAAACTATGTATTTATACAGTTTTTGCAGTTAAATGAATGGTATTATTTAAGATGTTCATGTCGTAAACAAGACCAATCAGTCTTCTCAGTATGCTGTTCACGGGATTACTTCGTGACATACTTTTATTTACTACTACACTAAGGAATTTGGCACTGTTTTCAGTGTTCAGTTTTTTGTCCATATAGCTTATTTTAAGTACTCATTGCATAGTTGTTGCATTGTTGTAAATTTTACATATCTGATTCATAAGTAAGTTCCTTAATGTTTTAACTGTTGTATAACAACGAAAATTATCAATTTTTGACAATATAACGTAACTGAGTGGATAAAAAAATCTACTCACCAAGCGGCGGCAGAACACACACATAAAAAAGAGCTTGCATAAGTAAAATGTTTTGTTATGTGTGTGTTCTCCAGCCCCCGCTTGGTGAGTAGATTTTTTGTCCATCCAATTAAATTATAACTACCATAAGAGTAAGATAAGAATTTTTCCCTTCATCATGCAAACTTATTCAGCATAGTTTTTGTTATTCATCATGTCTGATGTGGTAAATAAATCCATTTGTTTTTTAATCTTGGTTGCACATATTCTACATTTATATATATTAAATTTAATTACAGTGCACTAAAGTACTCGGCCAGTACAAAGGTGTTTGTAAAGATGGACTTCTTGGTGGAACTGATGATAATCAACTCCATACAGCAGTGAGGGAAAATGGCATTAATATAATAACATATAGGAGATCATTAAAATCAGGTGTGTTCACAGTGTACCATTTGTGGTATTACCACAAGGAACTGTTGTTACAGTAACTGTCTGTTGTTATTATTCTGTAGTGCCATGATAAAATCTTACTTCATGTTATGATTCAAATGCATTCTTTTCTCTGATTATGAATTTAGATTACCTTTATTCTAAAAAAAAATGTGTGTCATGAACAGCTGACGCAGGAGATAAGGAATTTCCTTTGGAAGGCACATCATACCTAGTGTGGGCCATTGGAAGATTGGATAAAAACAAGGAACCTATGTTTCATGATCTCTATCCCAAAGGAGATATTAAAGTGGAACTCAACCGCAAGGAGAAGGAGAGTAATTGTTTTGCTTTCACAAGAACTCACGAAAACTTTAGGTAAGTGTCACAATGAGAATCACCGAAACAGGATTGTTTTAGTGTGTTGTATGCTGCCACAGTGACAAAACCATGTTACATGTGGACTTCACACGAGATACTTGTGCCTGTACCTATTATGGATTCCAAAACTCTAATTAGGAACTCCAGCATATGTTGCTTTCCCCGCATAGATGTGGAGAATATATCATACTGTACACAAGGGCTGTTCCAGAAGTACCTGGCCTAATGAAGAAAACAAAGAAATTCTGGGAAAAAACATCTTTAGATACACTGATGAGCCCAAACCTTATGACCGTCTCTTCAATAGCTTGTTTGTCCATCTTTGGAATGAAATACACTATTGATTCTGCGTAACAGGGATCCAACAGTCTGCTGGTAGGTTTGTGGAGATATGTGGCATTAGGTGCCTATGCACAGATCATGTAATTCGTGCAAATAACGGGCCACCGATTTGCATAAGCAGTGATAACGACCCGGGTGGGTTCCATAGGATTTACACCTGGTGAGTATAGTTGCCGAGACACCAATGTGAGTTCACTATAATGCTCCTCAAGCCATTGTAACCTGGTTCTGTTCTGAAGACATGGATAATAATACTACCAAAAAATGACATCACCATCAGGCAAAACATCATGCATGTCATTTGTAGCTGTCAGCATGGCTTTGATTACTACCACAGGACCCATGCAAGTGCAGGAAAATGCCACCCATACCACAATACTGCTCCCACCAGCCTGTGTCCATGGCGGGCTGCACATTTTGAGCCACCATTCACCTGAGTGATGGGGTTTATGGAGACTACCATAGGCCTAGTGTAGCGAAAGCATGATTCACCCGAAGAGTCAACATGTTTCCATTGAGCAATAGTCCAATTACGATGGTCCCATGCCCACTGCAATCGTAATTGACAGTGTCAACATTTGAACACGTAGGGGTCCTCTGCTGCAGAGCACCAATTTCAATGATATACAGTGAACGGTGTGCTTTGAAACACTTGTGTGTGTAGCAGCATTGTGCTCTTTCAGCAGAGATCTCACAGATCACCGTCTATTCAACTTTACAGAGCAGACAAGCTGTCCACATTCTTTGAAGAGATGTGGACATCTAATCATTTAGTACCTAGTGGTAGTTTCACTGTCCTTCTACCTCCTTCTATAGAAGCTCACAACAGTAGCACATGAACATTCGACCAGATTTGTCATTTTCAAGATACTTGTTCACAGGCCCTGCATAATAATGATTTCCCCTTGTCAAAGTCACTTATATCAATGGATTTCTCCATTTTTAGCCCATATCTTTGCTAGGGTGATCCGCCTTATGTGTTTGCTCTGCTTACATACTTTTGTTACCATGTCACATGCCTGCAACGCCACCAGGTGGCATCCAGGATTACGGTGAGCAGTGGTCATAATGTTTTGGCTGATCAGTGTATAGTCACCTTTCAATTCAGTACACTTTTCCCAGTAATGTTCAATAGTTCAGTACCTCGTTAATAGTGGGAACCTCTGACAAAAATAGACATCAACTGCAGACTTCACATCTTCATTTTGGCAAATCTTTGACCACCATGCCGTTTCTTCGAGTCTAGAAACAGAAAATAGTCAAAGGATGGTAAATGTAGTGAATAGGTTGTATGAAGAAAGGATCTGAACTTTTAACTCATTGATTTCGGCCAAGTTGATAAAGGATGTGTGAAGTGGTGCATTGTTGTGATGAAACAAAACTTTCTTTTTAACCAAATATGGCCTTGTTGTTTGACCTAACCATTCAATACATTCACATAATCCCCACCATTGTTCGCATTTCATTTTTGAAGATAATGAAAATTATATCATGTGTACTGCAAAAAACTGACACCATGACCTTGCCTACAGATGTGAGTCTTTGTTTTCTTTGAAGCTGATACTCCCCTTTTAGTCCACAGTTTTGATTATTGCTATGTCTCAGGTGTGAAGTGATGAACCCATGTTCCATCCGTGGTTATGAATTGAAGCAAGAAACTCAGCTTCATTGCAGCAAAAAATTGCCCAACTTCCTCACGATGCTGTTTTTGTTCCATTGGGAATAAACACAGCACCCATATTGCATGCAGCTTCTCATGTCCAGATTTTCAATCAGTATGCAGTGTACAGCATTTTGAAATGCCTGTGGTGTCTGCTAGCTCACCTACTTTCAGCTGGTGGTCATCCAGTACCATTTTGTGGGTGTTCTTCGCAATTTATGACTTGGTCACCTCATTTGGTCAACCATTGCGATGTTTGCCCTAGCAGCTCACATGGCCTCACGTAAGCCCTGCCATCCAATATTTTACTGTTGTTAATTGAGGAGCAGACACCACCAGAGTGGAATCTAGCTCAGCTTTAATATTAATTGGACTAAAATCTGTCAAACAAAAGTATTCTACCACATAATGATGACCACTTTAATTAATGGTTATAAATTCGCTGAAAGCATTCACTGTTGATCGTTACCACACAAATTCCAAACAGAGTAACATTGTCAAATTCAAACTAGATCTTTATAAGGTTGATACTTTCTACCATAGTCATTTGTTTGCAACAACAATCAACATCTATACCTCGTGTTAGTACTTCCAGGACAGCCCTTGTACATAACAGCTTTTACTTTAATGAAGCTTGACAAACCTCAAGGATGTGAAATTTACTAATTGCTAAATTATGAAATAAAGTGTTTATTTCAAAATAAAACAACAGGCTACACACAAAAATGACTTCCCCTCAAGATAGGATGAATGTTTTTTGTATACTTAAATGAGCTTCAGGTATACAATTTACCAATATTGCTTAACTTGTGTCTAAGCAGGCCTTCATGAGATACTTGCTGTCTCTGTTCAGGCATCTTCTAGTTAAATTGTTCAGTATTTCAGTGATGCTCTACTATGAGTCAAAGAAACCTGTGACCAGTCACGCAGCCTTTCTTTGTATATGGTTCAGTGTCTCCTGTTAGTTCTATTTAATGTGCATCTCACAAACTTGAGCAAGATTTTAGGATGGGTTGCATGAGATTTTTGTAAGCAATCTCTTTTGCAGAGTGCATTTTCATAGCATCGTACAGTAAATGAAAGTCTGTCATCTGCTTGATCTACCATTGACCCAAATGATCATTCCACTTCATGTCCCCACTAACTGTTACACCTAGGTATTTGCATGATTTGATAAGTGCATAATTTTCAGTTTTGAATATTTAAAGCAGGTTGTCAGTCTTTGGACCACTTTTAAATTTATCAAGTTCTGATTGTATATGTGTGCATTTTTTTCCTGTAGTATTCAAGTATAGTCAACTGTATCATTCTGCTAATAGTCTGAGGCTATCGTTGATAGTCTGAGACAATTGTTAATAATGTGTGATAGGTTGTTAATGTACAGTACATTATGAATAGTAAGAATCATAACACACTTCCCTGGAGCGCGCCTAAAGTTACTTTTACATCTGTTGATGATTCTCCACCCAAGGTAACTTGTTGCATGCTACTACGAAATACTCAGTCCTGTCACAAATTTTGTTTGATACCCAATATGATCACACTTTTCATTAATAACCAATGATGTGCTACTGAATCCAATAGTTTCTGGAAGTTGAGGATTACTGTGTTCACCCATCTGCCTTGATCACAATATATTATAAGAAACCTCGAGTTGAGTTCTGCATGACTGATGTTTACAGAATCGATACTAGATGGCTGCAGTTGAGGTAATTCTGTTTGAAATAACTTGTTATGGTTGAACTCAGAATATCCTAAGATTCTACAACAGATGGATGATTGTTTTGCGTATCACATCTGTTAGCTGTCTCGTACATGGATGTGATCTGTCCTTTCATTCAAGTATTGGGCACAGTTTTTTTGTTCAAGGCATCTACAGTATATTGTAGCTAGAAGAAGGTCTAACTTGCCCTCAAATTTTATATAGAATCTGATAGGAAATCCTTCAGGACTTGGAGCCTTGTTCAGTTTTAGTAATTTGGACTGTTTCTCAACACGTCTCACACTAGTATTACTATAACACAACTTTTCAGGGCTACAAGAATTAAACTAATGCAGTTCCATTGGGTCATCCTATGTAAATAAATGTTTGAAAATGGAGTTCAGCATTACTACTTTTGCTTTGCTACATTCATTTTCCATTCCTGTTCCAGCCATGAGTGGCTGGACTCTAACTTTGATGGCACTGACAGCCTTTAGACATGACCAGAATTCTTCAGGTTTTATGGGAGGTCTTTTGACAATTTTCTGCTGCAGTAGTAATTGAAGGCTTCACTCATTGTCCTTTTGGCAGCCAAATGTGATTCATTTAGCATCTCTCTGTCTGTAGCCCTATGGCTTGTTTTTGCACATGTTTTGCAGTAGTCACCATTTCTTTAGGACTTTTTGTGCAAAGACTGTACACCATGCAGGGATCCTCCCTTTATGACCTGTTTTCTTTGTGCATAATCTATACAATGCTTGCTATTATTGAGCCACTGCATCTCAGCATTCTAGAGCCCAGAGCCAAATGTTTCATGTTCTTCCTTGAGATATGATACCTCTGTCTTTTTATCCAGTTTACTTACCATCTTTGTACATACGTGAATGGTGTGCTGTTGTAATAGCTGCTACAGAGCACTCATGGTCACTGGTACAAGTTTCAGTGTGGACATTGTCAATGAAGTCGGGGTTATTTGTTGCCATTATAACGAGCTTCTCGTTCAGGCCTTGAAGACCCAATGGATGTACCATCCCCAGCCTTGCAGAATCATGTGGATGAGGTATGGAGGGTCATGTGGTTAGCACACCACTTTCCCAGCCATTTTTCTGGCTTTCCAGACCATGGAGTTACTACTTCTTATTCAAGTAGCTCCTCATTTGGCATCACCAGGCTGAGTGCACTTTGTACCAGTCATTCCACCAAGGAAAAAGTCCTTGTCAGTACCAGGAATCGAATCCAGGTCTTCTGCTTTGCAGCATGTCTATGCTGAGCACTAAGCTACGGAGACATACATTTGGAGTTATGTCTAATATATTTCCATTATGAGTAGGAGTGGGCAATTAATACTGTTTTGCATTTTTTTTAACTTCTGCTCCTTGCAAATATCAATAAAGTTTATAAGATCTGACACAGTCAAGAATGTGGCACACTGATCTTAAATTTCAATGTAACCTTCATTTGTCTAGATCACGAGTTTATAAGATGGAATGACTGGTTTCAGTTGTGCTAGCATTAATCTTCATATCGTAAAATACATGCACAGTGTAACTATAATGTAATTGACAAAGTAGGGAAAAGATAGATTGCTGCTTACCATAAACATGTGACATTAAGTTGCAGACAGGCACAATTAAAAGACACTTGCACATTAGCTACGGCTACAGCCTTCATCCGTATATGTTACAGGGCAGATAAAAAAATCTACTCACCAAGTGGTGAGAGGAACCCCTCTTCCATCCCCTTCAACTCCTCTCTCAGAAGAAGGAGCCACTGACTGCGAAAGCTTGCAGATTTTGATATTTCTATATGTGTGTTTCCTGCCACTGCATGAATAGATTCTTTTTCAATTCAATTACAATATATTTTCAGATATTGATTATTTTCATTGATATACAAAGTGTAACATGTCACATGTTGTACAATCAAGTACTTTTAATGACCCAGTACTTGACAATATATGTGATGGGATACACTTTGTAATGATATTTTATAATCTGAAGGTGATTGATAGCACAATTGAAACTGGTCATATCATTTTACAAACTCTTGATCTAGACAAGTAAAGGTTACAATACCAGTTAAGTGTTGGGGGATTAAAGTCTCCTTCAGTAATGACAGAATGATTGGGGAACATAAGTACTAGTGATCTGAGGTTTTCTTTAAAGTTTTCGGCTACATTTGGGAGTGAGTGTAGTGGTAGACAGAAGGCCTCAGTTAAAAGCTTTTGCCAATCCTTGATACTAACTCTTTCCCAAATGACTATGCATGCAGTGTATGTTTTCTGTCTCAGTGCATTTGAGTTGCTTGTCCACTTCAGTGAATACCCACCTCCATTTCACATTAGCCTTTGATTACCCCAAAAACTCTCAGCTGTCATTCTTGTGTTTTAATCAGCTGTCTGTGCCTGTCATCATGTTAGCTCTACTCTTTTTCAAGTGCTTCAAACAGTGGTTGTGAATGCTTCAGCAGTAGATATCTAGGATTTTAATGCTGCCACAAATAGAGGGGCCAGTGACCTTGCCACAGTGGTAATACTGGTTCCCATCAGATCACCAAAGTTAAGCGTTGTCAGACTTGGCTAGCACCTGGCTGGGTGACCATCTGGGTCTGTCGAGGACTGTTGGCAAGTGGGGTGCACTCAGTTCTTGTGAGATCAATTGAAGGGCTACTTGACTGAGAAGTAGAGGCTCTGGTCATGAGAACTGACAACAGTCGGGAGAGCAGTGTGCTGACCACACGCGCTTCCATATCTGCAGCCAGTGATGCCTGTTGGCTGAGGTCGACACGACAGTCGGTACTGTTGGCCCTTCTGAGGCCTGTTTGGACAGAGGTACATATGGAGGGGGCTGGGAGTGGTGGGCATTTCTGTGGGTGTTACTCCAACACTTCAGAGCGATCTAGAGTAATCATTATTAACTGGTTCAAATATAGGTTCTTGTGTTTTGAAAAAACCTTTGTGTGTGTGCGCACCACATACTCTTAGCTATCTGTGTGGCACCCTCTGAAATGTAATACTCCCCTGACCATTTTAAGGCATCCTACAGTTTGCAAACTGATGGCACTAGACTAGGAACTCACAGCTTAACTTGTCACAGAACCTTTATAATCTTTGATTCAGGAGTTCTATTTGACTTACAACCAGAGGAGCCATGATCAGATCTGAGGATAATGCTGCAGATTGTGTGTTTCATTGAAATCTGTGAGCAAGGCTGGTCTTCTCAACCTTCTCTGTCATTCACTGGAATGATCAAAGTATGACCTTGGAGCCCATGCAACAGGCATTGTTTGTTCCAGTGTTTGCCACAATCTGCACGTGATCACACCCTTTTCCTTCAAAGACCATCAGCACGGTGTCTTCAACTGGTTGATTGGGGGTCCCCAGGTACAAACACCGAGTGCCCCAGATGATTCTTATTATTTCTTTTTGCCATTTTCCTGAGTACCATTATACATTGTACATTCCGACTACCGACGGTTAAAAGACTCACAACCTTCTGCACTTGCTACCTTATGTCACAAGACACAACAGGCTTCCCAGTGAGTAAAATATGTTGCACTGGCTCAGTTTAGTGTCTGTAGGAGACAACACTTCAACTTTTGCTAAGTGGGGTGGGGGATGTGATCCCCATCACCCATGTACAGAACCACCAGGCCTGTCACTGTCATGCCAATCAAAACCAAGTTGACAAGTAGTTACAGGTCCTGTATTTACTGAAGAATAGACAGTATTTACAGGAGAGGATAATACTCGAGGTATCTTTGATATCTGTAGTATATAACGTAGTAGTTCGGCTAACATACTCATTCACAGTAGATTCCAATTTCTCAGCAGCAGTCAGTATGATTTCCAGCTGTTACAAACAGCAAGTAACTCATTTCATTCCTGAGAGAAGTGTTCACTGTGGAGCTGCATTGTCTCGGGAACAATTGTTTGTCTGAACAGAGAATAAATGTCTTTAAATTGGCCTCAGTGGTTCTCTTTTGATTTCAGGATCTGTTTTGCTATAAGAATAACAAGTTCCTTTTAAAAAATAAAATTTTAACATCCAAGAAAATGGCTTATTTTATAACAACAGAGAAACTTGGTGTAAAATGTATTGATTCTCTAAAGCTACCTGGAACTCTATTTTGAATTTGTGTTTTCTCACTAAAACAAAACCACATAAAAAACTTTAAAATAGCAGAAACTTACAACAAACACACACAGTATGCACTTCTGATAGAAGTGGAAATTAACTGGAAGATGATAGGCATGATATGACAGTTGTAATATATACAGAGCACAATATTGCATATAGCTGTTGACTATGTAACAGCTATTTTAATGTCACAGTCATAATTTTTGAACACCTCTTTTGAAGAAGAAACTGGTCAAGGAGAAAAATATATGGAAATAGTTTACCAATCATATATCTACACTGCAATTAAGGGGTAACTATTTGCTGAACATGATACTCCTACCAAAATTTGTAGAATACACAACTGTACCTCACTGCCAATGATTTGCTGTGAAATACATTATGCGTGACACTCGTAAGCTTCTGAAAATTCTCAAAAATCACATTTGTATACACTGGAATTATAGGGAATGACTGAATGAAGATACTACTGTCAAAATTTGTAGGAAGATTAAGTGTAGTTTACAGTTGATAATTGGTATGTGTTAGGTCTTGAGCATTACTTGAAACATACCAAAATTTTCAAATATGTGTAACATATCACAGTACATAAAGCTTTTGATAGAATCAGTGAAGGGTAACGGGGAAGAAGGCTAATGGGGAAATGATGCGAACACCATGTTTAGTTTGTATGTAAGAAGTTATAATCTAGGATCTTGATGCAAATTTCTCTAACATTCATGGTCTTACTTGTATATAGATATATAAAAATGTATAAATACATGTACAAAATGCATGAATTTTGCACTCCACAATTTAGTGACACCTTCTGCACTTGCTTGTCAAAGATGAACATTGCTGTGTTTGTATATCCAATTCAAAACAGTGAAAACTGTAGAGCAGTATCACAACATGCCTTTTGCTTGTGGTAGTTAACAATGCAATGAGTTCAGCTCAGTTGATGCAGTGTCTGATAAACAATGAATTTAATGTGTGGCATGATATGTTACTTCTACTGCAAGTGCAATTTTGTATTATAGAAGTCACAGAACTAGTTGAAGATGAATTTCGTGTTGTGCCTTAATTTAACTCACAATAGCCTTTGACACTTCATTAATGACTTTACTTTCTTAATTGTTCCAGGGAACCCTGGGAGAAGGCACAGATATTTGATAGATCCATCAGGACATTCAGGGCAATTTTAGGACCAGCAGGGGGTAAAAGAGGTTATCAAGGAATTACTGGTAAGTGTACTGTTGTAATTTTTTATTAGTTTGTAGGTATAGCTTTCTCATATTTAAAACTGTTATTTCATGTGTTGGTAAATATTGATTTATATATAAAAACAAAGATGAGGTGACTTACCGAAAAAAAGCGCTGGCAGGTCGATAGACACACAAACAAACACAAACATACACACAAAATTCAAGCTTTTGCAACAAACTGTTGCCTCATCAGGAAAGAGGGAAGGGGAGGGGAAGACGAAAGGAAGTGGGTTTTAAGGGAGAGGGTAAGGAGTCATTCCAATCCCGGGAGCGGAAAGACTTACCTTAGGGGGAAAAAAAGGAAAGGTATACACTCGCACACACGCACATATCCATCCACACATACAGACACAAGCAGACATATTTAAAGACAAAGAGTTTGGGCAGAGATTTCAGTCGAGGCAGA
Source organism: Schistocerca serialis cubense (assembly GCF_023864345.2). Classification (NCBI taxonomy): domain Eukaryota; kingdom Metazoa; phylum Arthropoda; class Insecta; order Orthoptera; family Acrididae; genus Schistocerca; species Schistocerca serialis. The sequence goes on along the minus strand of NC_064641.1, from coordinate 770,353,496 downwards.
AGTGTAGAGGCAAAGAAGTTGTTGAAAGACAGGTGAGGTATGAGTGGCGGCAACTTGAAAATTTCAACAACTTCTTTGCCTCTACACTTCTGCCTCGACTGACATCTCTGCCCAAACTCTTTGTCTTTAAATATGTCTGCTTGTGTCTGTATGTGTGGATGGATATGTGCGTGTGTGCGAGTGTATACCTTTCCTTTTTTTCCCCCTAAGGTAAGTCTTTCCGCTCCCGGGATTGGAATGACTCCTTACCCTCTCCCTTAAAACCCACTTCCTTTCGTCTTCCCCTCCCCTTCCCTCTTTCCTGATGAGGCAACAGTTTGTTGCGAAAGCTTGAATTTTGTGTGTATGTTTGTGTGTCTATCGACCTGCTAGCGCTTTCGTTCGGTAAGTCACCTCATCTTTGTTTTTATATATAATTTTTCCCACGTGGAATGTTTCCTTCTATTATATAAATATTGATTTAGCTATATACATGATATTAGACACATAATAAATGTTCCACAATGGGATAGACAAAAAACCTACACACCAAGCAGCGGCAGGAGAAAATAAATACAAAGATACTAAAATGTGTAAGCTTTCAGAGACAGGGGTTCCTCCTTCTGGCTGAACAGGTGAAGGGGAGGGAAGAGGAGTGAAGGAGGAGGACTGGTGAGGTTTAGGAAATGGAGAGAGTTCGGGAAAGTCGCCCAGAGCCCTGGCTCAGGGGCGACTCACCGTATGGGATGAGAATGAAACACTGATTGTTGAGGACAACACCAGATGAGATTTTAAAACCGGAGAGCTTAAAAGTGGAAGGTGGGGTAATACACAAAATATAGATTACTGACAGAACGTCATGTACGAGTTAATAAGAGTAGAAAGCCAAGTGCATTATAGTGGCAGGGGTGGGGAGACAGGTCAGATAATAAAAGATATATAAGACTAAAAGGGAGTGAAGAAAGGAACAGGGGACAGATCCCGCCTGTGGAGTTCTGAGAAACTGATGTCTGGGGGAAGAATCTAGATGCCATGTGTGGTAAAACATGCACTGAGGCAGGACATTCTCTGCAACAGGATGTTGTGTGTTGCCAATATACACCCTGTGCCTATGTCCACTCATCCTAAATGATAACTTTGTGGTGGTCATGCCAATGTAAAAGGCTGAACAGTGTTCACATAACAGCTGGTACACAACATGTGTCATTACACAGGTGGCTCTCCCTTTTATAGTATATGTTTTGCCAGTTCCAGGGCTGGTATGAGTGTTGGTAGGAGGGTGCATAGGGCCAGTCTTATAGTGGGGTCAATCACAGGTGTACAAGTCATACATTAGGGAAAAGGATGCAGTAGGTACGTAGGGTGTGACAAGTATATTATGAAGATTAGGGAGCTGATGAAAAGCCATTCTAAGTGTAGTGGGCAAAATGTTGGACAGAATGGACCCCATTCCAGGGAGTGGTTTTAGTAAGTTGTAGTCAAATGTTAAAGCCATGCTGATAGTTTTCTTTGACTTTGAAAGATTAGTTCATCATGAATTCATGCCAGAGGGACAAATTCTTAATTGATGGTACCATTGGGACATGTTGTGATGCCTACGAGAAAATGTGGGAAGGAAATGGCTTGAAATGTGGTGAGACAATTCACAGCTCTTGCATCGTGATAACACACCCGCACATTCATCCCTGTTGGTGCATGACTATTGCACAAAACATGAAATCACTGTGCTGTTTCTTCCTCCATACTCACCAGACCTGGCCCCTGCGGACTTTTTTTTTTTTTCCTTCAAAGTTGAAAACCCCATTGAAAAGGATGAAGATTTGTGATGATAGATGAGATAAAAGAAAATTTGCAGACGACACTTCGGTGATCCAGCAAGAGATGTACCAAGACTACTTCCGGAAGTGGAATTGTCATTGGGAGCGGTGTATCAATTGTGGAGGAGAGTATATCGAAGGAGATCATGCACAGTAAGTAAAAGGTAAGCATAGAAAAGTTTTGTGGACGAAGTTCTGGAATTTTTTGAATGGACCTGGTACAAAATTGATTAAGGTGAGCAGGAAGAGTGTCATAGGATTGAAATCAGGTGGGCACCAAATGAGGAAATGTCCAGTAGCAAACAGACCATGCACATTGGAGATGTTGGTACACAGGGCTGTGGCTTCGATGGTGGCAAGCAGTATGTATGGAGGTGTGGGGAACACAAATTCCAGACAACAGACAATCTAGGAAATGGTTGGTGTTTTTAATACAGGACAGTCTGCGTACTATAGATCGCAGGTGTTGATCAATTAAAGGAGGTATACATTTGGTGGGTGCTTTGAAGCCAGCAACTGATGACTCCATCATTATCCTCCCAGTGGACAAGGGATCCTTGTCATGAATGTATTAATCAGTTACTTCCACAAGGCTATGACTTCCTAGAATCATACCCTGAAATGAGGTCCATTCTGTTTGAAATTTTGCCCACCACACCTAGAATAGCTTTTTTGTTGCCAATTCAATCTCTGCAATGTCCTTTTCAGACCCTATGCTCCTTTTGCACACATTTCTCTACTCTGTGTCTCCTATACCTTTGACTTACCTCATTGAAACACCTGCCCTATGGGTCCTTCTACCGACACCTATATTGATGAGCCAAAACATTATGACCACCTGGTTAATAGCTTTTCTGCCCATCTTTGGAATGAAATACATCACTGATTCTGCATATCAAGGATCTAGCAGTTTTCTGGTAGGTTTGCGGAGGTATGTGACATTAGAGGTCTATGCACAGGTCATGTAATTCACATAAATAACAGACCGCTGATTTGCTTATGTGATGATGGTGCCCAATAATGACCCAGATGGGTTCCATAGGATTTACCTCAAGTGAAGTTGGTCACCAAGATATCAATGTGAGTTCACTATAATGCTCCTCAAACCACTGTAGCTTGGTTTTGGCTCTGAGACAAGGACAATTATACTACTGAAAGAAGACATTGCCGTCAGTGAAGGCATCAAGTATGAAGGGATGCAGGTGGTTCACAGCTGTCAGCATGTCTTCAATTATTACCACAGGTCCCATGGAAGTACAGGAGAATGTCTCCCATACCACAGTAATGCTCCCACCAGACTGTCTCTGTGGCGAGCTGCATGTTTTGAACCACTGTTCACCTTGATGATGGTGTTTGTGATGACCATCAACCTAGTGTAGCCAAAAATGCAATTGACTTGAAGATCCAAAATATTTCCTTTGATCGATGGTAGAATCCTGATGGTCTCATGCCCACAGCAATTGTAATTGATGATGTCATTGGGTCAACATGTGAACACGTATGGGTGGTCTGCAGTGGAGTTGCATGTTCAACAGTGCACAATGATTAGTGTGATCCAAAGCACTTGCGCTCTTTAAGCAGAAATGCCACAGATCACCATCTATCCTACTTTTCAGGACAGATAAGCCTCCAAACCCTATGTTCTATGATGAGTCATGGACATCCAACCATTTAGCATCTGACGGTATTTTCACTGTCTTTCTACCTCTTTTGGTTGAGTTCACTTCAGTAGCACGTTAACATTCAACCAGCTTCGCTGTTTTCAAGATATTCATTCACAGGCTCTGTGTAATAATGATATTCCCTTAGTCAAAATTGGTTATCTCAATGGATTTCTTCATTTGCAGCCCGTATCTTCGCTAGGATGATCCCTCATCCATGTCTGCTCCATTTACATACTTTTGTTACCACGACATATGCCTGCAATGCCACCAGGTGGCATCCACTGTCGTGGTGAGCTGTGGTCATAACAGTTTGGCTTATCAGGATATACCAATCCAGTAACTGGCAAAACTTATACTATCAGAGGGAGAGCCACCCAGAAATGACACGTGTTGTATACTAGCCATTTTGTACATACTATTTGGCCTTTTACATTGGCAGAACTAACACCAAGCTATGAGTTAGCATGAGTGGGCATAGGCAGAGGGTGTATACTGGCAACACACAGTATCCTATTGCAGAGCGTATTCTACAACACGACAGTCATAACCTCAGTGCCTATTTCGTCACACATGTCATCTGGGTTCTTCCCCAAGACATCAGTTTCTCAGATCTCCATAGGTGGAACTGGTGTTACAATATGTCCTTTGTTGTCGCCACCCACCTGGCCTTAATCTAAGCATTTCTTCTCTGTAACTATTCCTTTCTTCACTTCCTTTTAGTTTTCTGTAGCTCTTATTTTCTAACCTGCCTATCCACCTCCCCCCCCCCCCCCACCTCTACCACCTACAATGCAGTTGGCTTTCTGCTCTTATTAACTCATGCGCAATAATTTGTCACTAATCTCTATCTTGCGTATTACCCTACCTTCCACCTTTAAGCTCTCAGGTTTCAAGGTTTTCAAATCTCATCCAATGCTGTCCCCAACAGTCAGTCTTTCTGATACCGACCGGTCAGTCTTCCCTGACGTATGGTTCTGGACGACTTTTCCGATCTATCTCCATTTGCTAAACCTAACCAGTCCTTCTCCTTCACTCACCTTCTTTTCCTTCAACAGTTCTGCCAAAAGTAGCCACTGTCTGCAAAAGCTTGCAAATTTCAGTATCTTTGTATGTAGTTCTAACTGCCGCTGCTTGGCGAGAATGTTTTTTGTCCATCCAATTACATTACATTTTCAAAAATTGATTATTTTCATAGATATAATAAATGTTCTGTTAAAACAAGAGCCGTATATGGCATAAATTGATTTTAACATTGTACAAAACGTAAAACTATGTCCTTAACAATGGAAAAGTTAAAACACATATAGAAATATATTTTGATGTCTGACAATGATAGTTTTCCTCCGTCAGTGATATCTTTCCAGAGTGACTGCTTGTTCAGAATTACTCCATTTATCGGTCATTGACTAAGTACGACTGACGCTACCAAATTTGTTGAAGATTTTTGAAATTTTATTAGATACATCAACATAGCACAAAAGCTAACTTTTTACAACTTTCCTTTTTTAATGTATACTTAAAAACTACTGTGCTAGTAAACCCAGAATGTGTTTGGGTAAATTGTTGCATCCATATTCTGAGTCATTATTAATATTCTGAGTAATTATTTTGGTTCTGTATGTGCTTGCACCAAAGCAAATGACAAAAATAGTGCAAGATTGTGAAAAATAATGTACAGATCTGTTTTGAGGAGTGGGAGAAGTGGATGCAGATGTTTGTATGTTTATGGACTGAAGTCAATCCTACATTGAAGGTAACCACCATTAACTATATATAAAGGATATTTCAATAAAACTGCACAATTTAATGTTTAAATAAAACACATAAGTTACTTGGAAACTTGAAACAATTTTATTTTGAACTCATCAGTGTACAGTGTGGTTACATGTGGAAAACAGTATCAGACAAATGCCAGCCAAAACTTTGATGTTGAACTGTTACTCTTCTTAGTGAGATTTTCACTAATTTTGGGGTTCATTTCTGCATGATGCCCTCAGTTTACATGGCGTCATGTCGCAGAAACTTTGTGGCCAATACTGGTCTCCATTGTGTGAGATGACATGACCCTCAAATTTCTGCAACAATAAATGTGACTTGTGTACATAATGAAAGGTGGCATCATCTTGTTTCCTAGGTCCATCCCCTCCAGTTGGTATGGAAGAAATTCATGTATTGTGTTGCGATAACATACATCATTGCATTATCTACAGCATTATTGAAGAAAATTAGGCCCAAACACCATGCCTGCCCAAAATTCACACCAAAAAATGGCTCATTGTATGTGCATCATTGGTTGAAGTGTTATGTGATTGACAGTGAATAGAGATTCAGGGACTTGGTGCTACACTCTCATTTACTGAGGCAATATTCTCAGCAAATTGGGTGGTACGAGATTGCTTTGGTATCTTTAATATCAACAACTAAACCACTCTTACTATTTTCTTCTGGGTGCATGCATCCGTGACCTCAATAAATTTGAAAAATGTTGTTATTCCACCAGGCTGTGTTGTAAATTACTTTATCTGCACTACTATTTTCAGACACTGTCCATTTTCCAGTGCATGCAAAAACAAACACCACCTCGTAATAAAAAATAAGAAAGAGAATACAAACATGTACGACATTTGTGTTTTTGCTCTCATTCTTATTTTTTATTATAGCGTGTTGCATGTTTTTTAGATGCACTTGGAAATGAACAGTGTCTGAAACTATTAGTTCAAATAAAGTAATTTAAAACACATTTTGGTGATATGTCATTTTTCATTTTTAAACCACATTCCACAAACTTTTCAGTTATTTGCTGAATTTTCAGCAAATTTTATGCAGTTTGTGAAGTGTCTCTAGAGAATATTTCCTGTATTTTCAATAAATTTTGACAAAGACAGTGCATTCTGTCATGGTGAAGCAATTCATTTTCAATACTGGCTATGCCTGTAGATGATAACTGAGGAATAACAAGTGTTGCCAGCCAACTGGAACGAAAGCTGTGCACAATTTAAATTGTGCATTGTTATTGGGACACCCTCTATTTGACAAGTACACAGATTTGCAGCATCAGTGTTGTGTAGGACCTGATATAAAACATTTTCTGGCTGAGTCCAAGAAAATGTCTGTACCAAAGTCCTCATCCATTCCCACTGCTACGGTCGCAGGTTCGAATCCTGCCTTGGGCATGGATGTGTGTGATGTCCTTAGGTTAGTTAGGTTTAAGTAGTTCTAAGTTCTAGGGGACTGATGACCTCAGAAGTTAAGTCCCATAGTGCTCAGAGCCATTTGAACCATTGCCACTGAGTTGATTCAAGTTGAAGCTTGTCACAGCTCCAGGGCACAGTTCAAGGTCAGAAGGCAATTGTACGCTAATATACAATGATAAATAGTCCCTTAATCTTGTGAGCTGTGTGAGCTGCCTCGTTTCTTATTTGTCAGACCGACCTGATGTCCACTGGTAACCTATTATAGACTTTTGCACCAGAACGTAGAACTCCCTTTTGAACTCTTGAGTAGAGTCCATAATTCATATAGAAATTATTTTCACTTCTGCTGTTGTGGTTATGAGTTGCACAGTTAATCCTAAATTCACTGTAGTTGTTAACCACATACACCATTAAGTAGTAGGTCCCTGAAAAGTTGTCTGGTGTTTTATTATCAAATGTTCTTACTGCACACTGCTGTAGAACAATTTATTTATTTATTTTTTACCTGAGGTGCATTGCACTAACACATAAAGCTACAGGGCAACACTGAGTGAAAGCATGTTAGCAATCCTGTCTGCAGATCAATACAATCAAAGAAATTTCTATGTGCAAAACATAGTTTCATCGAGTGTATGTCCATTGGTATATACTTCTGGTACCTGTTAGTCATTCTTATTTTTAATATTGAGCTGTAAACCTGTTGTAAGCCTGTTCCATTATATGTCCTGGGTAAACCATTAACAGCAAGAAAATTAGATATGCAGAAGAACATTATTAGTATTTCATCAAAATATTACTCTCTTATTCAGTTTTTCATATCCAATGTCATAAGTTGTATACAAAATAACTCATTTACACATCATTGATGGTGACAATGTCTGTTTATACAGTGTCTATAACTTCATAATACGATGTCCCTCAGTCATGCATGTATGTGTGAAGGAACAAGCACTGTCACTGACAATTAGAGCTGTGGTAAACATTAAAAATAGATTAACATTTTGTGACTATGCATTGATGTCAGCTGTTTGTGACACATGAAAATTTGATTGAGACTCAAATCTAGATTTCCCATTTATCACGAGGGGTTGCCTTAACCACTTCAGCTATCTGAGCAGGCCTCCAGGACCAATCCAAACTCTCATACATCACATAGTCAGAACCCTTATGCTAGCACAGTTCATTATTCCTGGACAGGGAGACAAATATTATATCATCATCTTATTCCATCGAGGCATGGATACGTCATTGATGGTTACAGGTCTATGTTTATATTGTGTATGCAGCATCACACTACAATGTTCTTCAGACATACAGGCATGTGTAAAGAACATTTTAATGTGAAGATACAGACACTGTATAAACACAGATATTTTAACCATCAATAATGTATCCATGCTGTGTCAGGTTCAATTGACAGTAAAATATTTGTCACTCCCTATATGGGAATTGTGAAATGTGTGAATGTCAAGGTTGTGTACTCCGTGACATGGGGAAGTTTGAATCGGTCCTGGAAGCATGCTCAGCTAGCTGATGTGATCAAGGTGACCACTCACATTAAGTGGGAAATCTGGGTCTGAGTCCCAGTCTGGCGCAAAGTTTCATGTGTCGCAAACAGCTGACATCAATCCAAATTCACAAAATGTGAATCCATTTCATAATATATCATTTCATCCTCATCACTGGCATGCAAGTCACCCAATGTGGTGTCGACTGAAATAAAACTTGCACTTGGCAGCCAAACTTCACTGATGGGGCCTCCCGGCCAACAATGCCATATGATTATTTTTTACCACACTTGTAATCGTCAGAACAGCGTCTTTGTATTGTGAAGACACAAACACGGTATAAACACAGACATTGTAATCACCAGTAATGCTGCTCCGAATTTGTTCATCTCCTCGTGAACAGATTATAGAGTGTACTGTTTTGTAGAGTTAACTGAGAGGAGATAGCAGAATTTGGTGCTAGCACATACTCTTTCCTTTCTTAATAGCACTAAGAAGGTCACTAAGTTAAATGCACATTTTGTAAAAGAAAAATGGCACAAATAAGAAACTATAACGTCAGTGTATACAGAAAATGAGAGACAGAGAGAGAGAGAGAGAGTGTTGAGGATGAAAGGAAAATCAGTGTCTAATGCTCCATTAACAATAAGTGATGAGGTCAGTGTAGATGGAGTATAAGCTTGGAGAGAACTAGGCTGGTATGGTTTTTCTTGGCATTTGCCTTAATCAGTTTAGGGAAACAGTAGGAACCTAAATCTAAATGGCCAGACAAAACTCAAATTGGTATCTACTAAGTTCTGGGTTTCACACTGGTATATGCTCTGCTCTTCATTTTGTTATTATCGCTTTAACCTTTCATCTTTATTTTTATTTTTTTCACAGTCAAGTAGCTTTTGGCATTATTCTGTATGTTGTTAATTGCAAAGTATATTTATATTCATGGCATTATTAGTTTTACACTTTTCTTCTGCATGAAGATTTGCTGTCTTCATTAGAGCAGAGGCTTTTTCTTATACTTCCCATATGTTACACTGGTCATTTCATAAATTTAAAAGCTGAATTATGTTTAACTGTTCTTTCCTCTTCCAGGTATGACTTCAACTGGACTAGCGTGGTACATCAATGGTTACTTAGTTCCTGAGCTGTGGTTAAGACGGGGTCTGACATATTCATTTAGCGTATATGGAGGCAACAATCCACATAGTGCAGAGACATATCATCCATTCATTATAACCGATGAACCACATGGAGGATATGATAGACTTAGTGAACAGGCACAGAGGAAAGTTAGAGTACTTGCAGGGGTAGAATTTACAAGGAGAGGACAGCCAAAACCAACTACAGGTAAAAAATAGATTTATATCAACATAACGTTTAATGCGGTTGTCACATTTCAAAGTGGTTTACATCTGCGTTAATACAATGTTGTCAACATGCAAAGAACGTTTCATCCACCATTTCTGAAAAGCCATGGGTGATTTGAGGGACATGTGTATGTATCTTTCACTCAGAACATGTCTGATGTATGAGGATTTGATGTAGACACGTGACATTAGGTAGTAATTATCAAACGACTAGAAAGCACACAATTACATTTGATGCTCATGACCATAACCGTATCCATCTAAACTAGACAGCCATTTTCCCTGTATGTCTGGTATGGGGTGAGGTGTTAACTATTTTTGTATAATCCTTATAATCTATAGCTATAGACTTGATCCTTGACAAAATAAATGCCAAGGAAGACAGTTCTATCCAACACACACCTTAAGGAATATGCAGCAATTGTTGTTAGCATCTGTGTAATTTTCCAAAGAGGTAATAATGACTTTTTTTTTTTTAATGAGATTTTTGCCGTCTGGCTGTGCAAACATTTTTATTTTATATTACTATCATGATTTTGCCATTATCAAGTACAACAATGTTGTGTATAATTACACTTTGATTGGTGAAGTCATTGTCAAGATCTATGAACTGGGTGTCCCAGCATCAAGATAAGTACGAAATCACCTAAATGTATTTCGTGCTTATCAACATGTTGGCACAGCCAGTGCAGTAGATCTTGATGATGACCTCACTTAACAAAGTCTTAATTATACCCAACATTGTTGTATTTGATAATGGCTTAAGACCAAAATCATGATAGTAATATAAAATAAAGAAGTTTGTAACATAAAATGGCAAAATATCACTTCAGACGTTGTTACAGGACTGTCTGCCAAAAATATGAAAAGATAATCAACTGCAGTTTTGTTTGTTAATGGAAGTGTTCAGATGAAATTGATATTTGTGAGTGAAACCATATTTTCATTATTTCATATGATGTATCACTGTTAATTGTGTAATCGACTTAGTTCAGTGCCCAGTAATTCATCTCGCTAAATTTTTCTTGTGTCTTTGGCGTTCTGAAGTTCAGTGGAGTCTCACCTTAGAGGGAAGGAAGGACTTTGTAAACTGATCCTCTGCATATTTTACATCAAATCACTGCTCTGATACTCTGCACATTTTCCATTGTATGCACTGTTCATAGCAGCCCTGATACAATTTTTTCGCCACCACTAATGATGTGTGCACTTAATAGATTATTTATTCATTGAGAGAGTTTGTTCTAACTTGGTGTCAAGTCATGAAAGAGGAAACTGTTGCACTTTATTAGAAAAAGACTTCTAATGATTGTTATGGGACTATTCAAAGTGTATTATGTAATTACTCACCATATATCAGAAATGCTGAGTTGCAGATAGGCACAACAAAAGACTTTCAGAAAATTAGTTTTCAGCCAACAAGACCTTCATTGGAAATAAATGCACACATGCGTATGCAAACACACACACACACACACACACACACACACACACACACACACACGCGCGCGCGCGCTCGACCACAGTCTCTGGCTACTGAAGTCAGACTGTTAGCAACAGCAGATGATGAGAGAAGCAGCTAGGTGGTAGGTGTAAGGAGGAGTATGGGACAGATAGGGGGAGGGATAGCAGGGTAGGGGTGGGGGACAGCAAATTGCTGTTTGTGGGAGTGTACAGGGACGAGGTGGAGAGAGGGTAGGGCAGCTAGGTGCTGTCAGGAGGTTAAACGGAGGGCGAGTGGAGGGGGCTAGCAGAAAAGGAGACAGATAAAAAGATTTTGTATGGGTGTGTTGGTGGGATGGAGGACTGTGTAATCCTGGAATGGGAACAGGGCAGGGGCTAGGTGGGTAAGGACAATGACTGGTTAAGGTTATAATTGGGAGGGTTACAGGAACATAGGATATATTGCAGGGAGAGTTTTCACCCGTACAGTTCATAACAGCTGGTGTTGGTAGGAAGGATCCTGATGGAATAGGCTGCGAAGCAGTCCTTGAAAGTAAGTGGGTAGGACATTCCACATTTCTTTTCGTGATTTTCCCCACATGTTTGAGTGTACTTTTGTAAACTCTTTCAGATGTACTTCTAAGTTATTTATGTATTTTTACACATTCTTATGCATCATCATGTATCCTTGCTCCTTCCATCTGTGTCGTTATAGAAAAGTTTCCGTATCTGTAGCCAGACTCCAGACCCACATACTGTTTCTGTGTTGTTGCTTGGGTCACAGAATGCTCCCAAATGACCTTACTATCAAATGACTCATCTCCGGATGCTAACCTTCCTTCCACAATGACCATCTGTTGAGATTCTGCTAATCCTTAACCCTCACCAACATAGTCCTGGCAAAACCACAGCAATCAGACCCAAACATCCTTGCACTACCTCCTCTCCATCCACAGAATTCCGTTGGTATGCAATCCCAAATCCTGAAGCCCATATCACACATTGAAACTCTTGCCCTTCAGGAATTAGAGTAACATGTACAACTCCACCTAAAAATACTCTCTACTCTGTACACTTCCTACTCCCACCTTGGACTATGACTATCCACTAACTCTACAACAAACTCCCCCACATCTCCTCATAGCTGACAAACCCTGTCTTGCAGACCTACTACAGTTACCCCATCCTCAAAAACTCCCTCGCCCCACCACATAAAATCCAGAACATAAACAGACACAAAAAACAGTCATGAACCTTTCCTCCAAAAGCCTTAGCCCTGCAGAAGTATCAGTCCTTTACAAAGGCCTGACCTTATGCGCCACTCCCAAATTCAGTCACGCAGATATTGTGAAAGACCTTCTCTCCTTCTCCCAGTCCCAACGGTGGAAACACTTTTTTGCCACCACCTTACCAATTACACTCAACCAAAGACCAATGTTGAACCCTGCTTGAGTCAGTTCAGTTCTGCATCCATCTGTGATCCACTCCCAATGCCCCCAAATCACACCCTGTTAACCTTGAACCTCATCTCATCAACATTCCCCAAATCCTTCAACATGCAAACTAACCTTACACCTGCAGAAAGAAATGAAATACACCACCTAAAAATTGACTTTATAATTGTACCTGCTGACAAAGACTCCACTGCTGTTGTTTTGAACTGCAAGGATTACCTGGCAGAAGGACTCCGCCAGCTGTCAGATTCATCCACATAAAAACACTGCCACAGTGACCCATTTGAGAAATCCAGCAAGATCTCTGGTCTCTCTTCAGATCCTTATGCCCATCCCAGAACCTCTCCCCAGAGTCTCTATCTCTCCTCCTACAGCTCCTCGCATTCCTATATCTGTGATAGACCAGCACCTTCAGCCTATTACCAGCAGCCTACCCTTCTCTATACAAGATACCAACCATTTCCTCAGTTCCTGTTCCTTTACCACATGGTACCCTGCTCGTCACTATTGATACCACTTCCCTTTACACTAACACACTAACATCCCTAATGCCCATGGCCTCACCGCTATTGAACACTACCCTTCCCAAAGCTCGACACATTCAAAACCTACAACCTCCTACTTAGTCCTCATCCACAATTATTTCTCCTTTGAAGGTATTATCCACATACAGCCGTGCGGAGTGGCTGCACTGTTTGAGCTGCCATGTTACAGATTACGCGGCCCCTCCCACTGGAGGTTCAAGTCCTCCCTCAGGCATGGGTGTGTGTTGTTCCGAGCATAAGTTAGTTTAAGGGGTGTGTAAGTCTAGGGACCGATGACCTCAGCAGTTTGGTCCCTTAGGAATTCACACACATTTACCTACAAACAAATGCAGAGTACAGCAGTAGGCACCTGCATGGCACCATCCTATGCCAACCTATTCATGGGCTATCTAGAGGAATACTTCGTAAACACCAAGAATCCCAAACCTCTCACCTGGTTCAGATTCATTGATGACACGTCATGATATGGATCCTATGTTCCTGTAACCCTCCCAATCATAACCTTAACCAGTCATTGTCCTTACCCACCTAGCCCCTGCCCACTCTATCCATATTCCTCCAGGACCTCAATACCTTTTCCCCCATTTGCTTTACCTGGCCCTATTCAACCCAACAAGCTGTCTTCCTCGATGTTGACCTCCACCTCAAAGATGGCTACTCCAGTACCTCTGTCCATATCAGACCTACCAACCACCAGTAATACTTCCACTTTGACTGCTGCCAACCATTCCATACAGCCTAGCCACATGTGGCTGTCGCGTCCGTAGTGACGAGAGGTCCCTCTCGAAATATACCGATGGTCTCACTGAGGCCTTACATACCATAATTACCCTCTCAACCTCGTACAAGAACAAATCTCTCATGTCTCATCTCTCCAGTCTCCCTCCATCTCCCAAATCCCTACTATCCGGCCACAGAGGACCACAGTACCACCAAGGACTGGAGCAGCTGAATCACATTCTCTGCCATGGTACTGACTACCTCTTATCATGCCCTGAAATGAGGAATGTCCTACCCACTATCCTTCCCCCCACCCCCACCCCCACCCTCACCCCATCCCAACCCCCTTATCCCTCCTCCCAAGCCCCCCACTGCAGTATTCTGTCACCCACTGAACCTACACAATACCGTCGTATATCCCAAACGACCCCTGCTCCCAGCCTCTTGCCTCATGGCTCATATGCTTATAATAGACCTAGATACAAGACCTTCCTCTTACATCCCCCCACAACCACCTACTCTCAATCCAGTAACATGCATCATCTAACCTATTAAAGGCAGGGCTATCTGTGAAACCAGTCACGTGATCTACAAGTTAAGCTGCAACCACTGTGCTTCATTCTACTTGGACATGACTGCCAACAAGCTGTCTGTCCACATGAATGGCTACTGGCAAACTACGGCTTAGAAACAGCTGGACCACTCTGTTGCTGAGCACACCATCCAACATGGTATTCTTCACTTCAGTGACTGCTTCATTTCAATGACTGTGCCACCTGGATCCTTCCTACTAACACCAGTTTTTCTGAATTGTGAAGGTGGGAACTCTCCGTGCAATATATGCAATATCCCCATAACTCTCCTGGCCTCAACCTTTGTTAGTCATTGTCCTTACCCCTCTAGCCCCTTCCCTGTTCCCATTCCAGCACTACACATTCCTCTATCCCACTAATGCACCCACAGTCCTTTTACTTCTTGCTGCCCCCCACTCCCACCCCCTCCTCTCTACCCTCTGTCTAACCTCCTAACTGCACCTAGATACCCTACCCTCCCTCCACCTCATCTCTGTACGCTCCCACAAGCAGCACTTTACTGTCACCCACCCATACCCTGCCATCTTCCCCCTACCTGCACCAGCCTCTTCCTTACCCCCATCACCTGGTTGCTCCTCCCATCAAGTGCTGCTGCCCGCAATCTGGCTTCAGTAGCCAAAGACTGTGGACATGTGTGTTGGAGTTGCAGTTGCATGAATGTGTGTGTGTGTGTGTGTGTGTGTGTGTGGTGTCTATTTCTGACAAAGGTGTACTGAGCCGAATGGTCACTTTCTGACAGTCTTTTTGCTGTGCCTTTCTGAGACTCAGCATCTTTACTATGTGGTGAGTAGCAAGTGTCCTTTTTCTGATATTGTTACATTCCATTCTGGATTTTCCATTGTTTTATTTAATTACTGTAATTTTAATTTAGCACTGAAATTAATTAATAGTTCTAGCACATTTATATGATGATGTACTACAAAAGGTCACTACTTGTAAAACAGTAACTTAAATTGTCTTATTTTGTATTACAGCTGGCCCTTTGTGTATTGGAAAACACAATAATCGAGATAGAAGACTGGATGATGATTTTGAAACCTTTAAAAAATTTAACCGTTCGTTGATGTTCACTTGTGAAAAAGGTAAATACAATTTCTATAAGAAATTAGTGCACTACAGGAAGTGAAGTGTCCATAAAAGATTCATCACTTTGCAGTTTTACATAAAAAGAGTATTTGAAAATGTAAATAAGTTTGGTGACTGTAGTGGAGGAAGCATGTCTCAAAGTGTTGTGCTTGTGGTTGGCAATACTCAGTACCATTATGCATTGTAAGACAATAGTAAAAACTGCGACCATCCAAGAACAGGCAAATTTTATGCTCTTGGGTTGTGGAAGAAAATCTTCTGTAACAACTCAACATTGGCATGGGATGGACTTTAACAAGAAGCTATGTATATGACAGTTGAAGTGTTGGTCAATGCAGTTTTTAAAAAAAAATCCTTTCTGTTAGGTTTCACACAAATGGGGCAGAAACCTGCTCAAAAAACTGGAGTTTCTGGCAAATATGTATGTGATATTCATCATCAGCAGGGGCAGGCCTTTTGTACCATTCCATAGCCATCAAAATTGGTCAAGCACTCTCTTCCGTGATCTTCCTGAAGATCTTCTGCCTCTTTGTTTGGATCTGAAACATGTTGCATCATTAACAGTTTGCTTTAGACTGTACTAATGTGAAAATTGTTGTTGTTAGCAAACATGAGAGCATACCTTCCCTAGGACCAAACCACAAAGATGAGTGTGATAAGTCTTTCATGAGAAAATGAAATTGTAATAGATTAGTGCACTTAACAATCTATAAACAATATTATTACACAAATGAGTTATGAAGTTTAAAATTTATGCATTTACTTGGTGAGTGGTGGTATATGCAGACACTGGGTGTTCGGAAACTCCCATTACAAACTTCTAGGGCCTGTAGAAGGAACTGAGTACATAATATTTTGAATAGCAACCCATGTCTGGAAACCTACTGCTTCCACGCTGCAGCCGTTTGAAAACATTTGTTTTGTAGGTTTGCAACAGGGTAGTTATGGTGGAGCATGCCTACGTTGGATTGCCTGATGTCATTTGACATATATCCTACCTCTCTCACCTGGTTCTAGTCTCATTCACGTGTCTTGAGTGTTAGAGGTAGTATGGAGTGTTGGAATTGTTGAGGATGTAGTTGATGGTTATCCAAAACATACTAGATGGTACAGGAAGCAACGTCCATTGCACACACAACTGCTCATTTACTTGTTGACGGGTTCTGTTTAACATGATGCAGTACAGCCTCTTCCAGTTTGGGTGTGGGTCATCTCCTTGGAGTACCACAGCCATGCCTGCTGATGGTGAAGGGTATCCCTTTCTTGAAACCATTGCATAATTGTGGCATAAAGGGTATATGATAGAGTTGGACATTGTGCATAACAATCTAGGTAAAGGCAAGGTACAGCTTTTCCATTACTGCTAGCTTCGCCCTACGGAAGGATCATGTCAGTGTATTTTGCAAACATTTACTCTGCCATGTTGCTCTAGCATAGAGATCTGAATGTGGCTCAAACCAGGTCAGAGAGGTAGAATAGATGACATCAGTTAATCCAACTGAAGCACCCCTCCACCATGATTGCCCGTACCTAGCAAACATGTTTTCAAATGGTGGTAGCATGAAAATGATACATTTATAGGCATGGGTTCCTATTCAAAATATTATGCACTCACTCCCCTCTACAAGTCCTAGAAGTTAGTAATGGGAATTTATGAATACCATGAATAATTAGCACAGAATATGATTACATGCTGCTGACACAGTTATTACACATCATCATCACAACAACCATCACATTCACAACTAATCAGAGCCTCTTCTTTTCTTGGCAATGAGCAGACACTTATATACTGGCAATGGAGAAAAATATAGAAACACCAAAAGCACAACACATTGCTGGGCCTAACACAGTGTAGGAAACCAGTTGGTCTTCGAAACTGCTTCCAGTCATCTTTCAGTAGCTAAATACAGGTCCTGTATGATTTCAAGGGAATCTTACACCATTCTTTCTGCAAAATAGTGAAAAGTTCAGGTAATCATGATAGACGTGGATAGTGATCATACACTCTTCTCTCCAGAGTACCCCACAAAAGCTCGCAGTATTGAGGTCCGGTGACTGTTGTGGCCAAGGGAGACGTAAGAATTCACCCTCATACTCACAAAACCAGTTCTGGACGATGTGAACTTTGTAAATAGGGACCCTGCCATCTCTGAATGCAGCATCACCAATGGGGAACAAACATTGCACCATGGGATGGAATTGCTCAGCCAAAATGATCACATAATCCTTAGCAGTGATCCGACCTTGCAGTTTAACCATGGGGCCCATGGAATACCATGATATGGCAGCCCAAATCATCACTGAACCCCCACCGTGTTTCACTCCTGGCATGTAAACTCAGTTATAAGTTGGGAACAAGGCTCACCTGACCAAAAGACTTTCTTCCATTGCTCAATAGTCCAGGCATTATGGCTTCAGCACCATGTTTTCCTGTTGTATCACTAGTAAGTGGTTTGGAATTCCAACTCACTCTACAATCCCCTGCTTCATATTGTTTTGGTGCTGGCAGTGTTCACAAGTGTGACATTCAATTCTGATCCTTGTCAATAACTGTCTGTCGTGATCACTCAACACAGACTATCATCCACCTTGTGACTTAGTGGATGATGTTTTTCTGTTTACCTTGTATATGGTATAAATCTTCAATACAGTGCCTCTTGAAACACTAAACACTTTGGCTCCTTTGATTACAAAAACCACCACCACATGAGCACCAACAATTTGCACACATTCGAATTCACGTAGCTTCAACATAATGCACTCACAGCTACATGGAACACTGTTTTGACCACGACTGACACTTGCAAAGTATTGAGGATATTATATTGGTCCAGTTCATGGTCAGATACAGCAGCACAACCTGCAGGCTTGGCTAGCATCAGCATTTCTGTTCAGGCATGCATTTCTTTCGGTGTTCCTGTATTTTTGTCCAACACATGTATATATCCTGCTGGGTCATAGCATTACAGTGCTATGTAAGTATTAATCAGATGTTAAATCTTAAGCGAATGAAAAATTAAGTATCAATTCTTTCCTGAACCTGTACTGTTGTCGTATTACTGTCTCCCACTTCTCTCTTCTAATTGGGACAAAGCGAAGTGTTAATCAAGTTTAGATTTACATTAATTGTGCAGAACTATTGTGTGTGTTTTCTGTGAAGATCTTCCTTGTTTAGCTGGCATCTTAATACCGTAAATTTAAAAAAAAATTCTGTAAAGCATTCCTCTTTTGCAATTATTACAGCTTTGGTACATAGTGCATGCATACCGTATTTACTCGAATCTAAGCCGCACTTTTTTTCCGGTTTCTGTAATCCAAAAAACCGCCTGCGGCTTAGAATCAAGTGCAAAGTAAGCGGAAGTTCTGAAAAATGTTGGTAGGTGCCGCCACAATTAACTTCTGTCGTCGAATATATGTAGCGCTACGCAGGCATGCTTCGCAGGCACAAAGACAAATACTGGCACCAAAACCTCTGCGTCAGTAAATAAATAAAAAAAAGGTGGAAGACGAGCTTTTTTTTCTCCGCCCCGAGTTTCGACCACTGCATTTTCATACATTATCCAACGAAGTAAATACAAATTCCGTATTGTTCCTCTTCAAACGTAGCAGCATTTCAATGTACTACGAAAATCCGACTGGCAAGACTGTTTGGGATATTTGTCAATATGGCCAACTCTGCTTTCTGAATTTTTTCCTAACTGTGAGAAGAAATGGTTGCTAATAGGAACTTTTATGAATTGTGAATCACATACAGTATTCTCTTCACCATAAGAATAATATGAATATAAACATTTTGCCATGTATTCTTTCGTGTTTGCTGCTATCTCATTTAAATCCTGTCCGCCTAATAAACTATGAAACTAGAGTGAGACAACAGCAGACGCGGAAGAATATACATACCATGTCATGTTTATATTCGTATTATTCTTATGCCTAATAGTGATACAGTCAGAAATGAAGCACGGCAATTGACTAGATTTTTAAATCTAAGATGACTCTAATTTCTGTGCATAATGTAATGTACTAAAGAGGCGTCTGCAAAGATTTTCAAACGGAAAAAATTTTCGCTAAATTCTCGTTCAGAACATCTTCTATCATACGCAGTCTATAATTTGGTTCTTGTTGATCATTATCAAAGAAAGCAGCAGTGTAAGTAGCAACGAACAGCAGTCTCTTGCCATTGTTTCGCTAATGAGACGATTCCTCTCTTTGTTTTTTTTAATTGTAAGCGGCGGTAGCATACGGCGACAGATCGTAAACCCTCATTTTCAGAATGTGACAAACAATGCATGACACAGTACAGTAATGCATTTTCAGCTTTGAGTGACGGAAACACCTATAACAAAGAGAACTGCACTTGTCAGATCAAAGAAAAATAAGCAATCAATTCAAACCAGACGAAGCACATGAAAAAGGAAGGGTACCCATATAAATACGGACGGAGCGCCTGACGCATAACAAGCTGGTAAAGCTTAACTGCTAAGCTTACGACTCGAACCAAACTACTACAGCTGTATCGTCATTCATTCAACCTAAATTGTGTCTCATATTACAATGGACCAACTTTGTTTCGATTTGGAAGTGCGGCCTAAAACTTTTCTCTCCCCTTGAATTTCGAGTCTCAGGTTTCAGGTGCGTCTTAGATTTGGGAAAATATTTTTTCCTCGATTTCGAGTCTCATTTTTCAGGTGCGGCTTAGATTCGAGTGCGGCTTAAATTCGAGTAATACGGTATACTTTATGTATGAGTAAAAGATTATGTTTTGGTTTTCAAATGCCCCGTGATGCTCCCACTTATTCTCTTCCATTAAAATAAGCTTTAATGGCTTGAGTGAGTTTAAGAGTCTCAGTAAGAAGAGAGAAAAAAACACCTTACAGAGAAATTACATTTTGTTTGCATATCTATTACCAAATTTAAATTTTACAGGTGATCCAGCAGTTCTGAAAATAACACCAAATACATCATGGCCTGATGTTGTGTACTACCACAGTTATACTCACCCTAACATGGGATGGAAGATACATATTGTAGACAGCTACTACCCACCACAAGCTGCTGGTACTGCGAGAGCTACTGCAGACTTTATTTATTTAGTTACTGCACTTATAGTACTTTTGTGGACTGTGATGAATAATTAATGTTAAGGTATATATGTAGGTAGATAGATGCTTGAAAGAAAAAGAAAATGAATCAATGATAGCAGAATCAATTTTTAATTAATTTTATTTTCGATGTACTTGACTGTTATTCCACATTTTTAAAAAACTATTTCTGTATTCATTGGCGTATTCAGTATACTGCATTTATATTAGAGTTCCTAAATATGTGCTTCAAATAAGATTGTTCACATAAGAAACAAAATTCAGTGCACTTACTCTATTTTTTTACTTTTTTATGAATTAACTAAGATTGTACTGACTTTTGTACAAGAAGTAACTAAATGGTATAAAATTTGTGATATGCAAAACAAAGGTGAACAGAAAAGTCAAAATTAGTTGCAGCATTAAAATGAAACAAAAAACCTAGGGCATAAATGGGAAGTCATCTTCAAAAATTTCAGTTGAGGACAAATAAGCACTTCGCGCAGAATAAAGCAAAGAGGCTATCATCCATACACATCACATTGAGGAAAACCACGATGACAGTTGACAACAGTGAAATATTCTAACAAAGTACTATTACCTCTTGTGAGGCACATCATTGTAATGACTGAACAATAATTGATTGATTTGTGATGCGTAGATACAAGTAACAGTTCAGAGGCTTTACAAGCTTTTGAGTTACCACTTTTTCTTTAGTTTATATACATACTCTGACATAAACTATACAGCCTTTCTCTCTCTCTCTCTCTCTCTCTCTCTCTCTCTCTCTCTCTCTCTCTGTGTGTGTGTGTGTGTGTGTGTGTGTGTGTGTGTGTGTGTGAGAGAGAGAGAGAGAGAGAGAGAGAGAGAGAGAAGAAAAGCAGCTCAAAAGCTAGTAACCTATGTACTGTTAGGTATGTGTACACTCGCCATACATTTAACAGCTATATGTGAGTGGTTGCTTTTCTTCATGGAAATTAGGTTACTATAACAGCATGTAATGACATCATGTTTGTGTGGAAATGGAACACCTGAAATAAAGTATATTACTTTGGATATCATTACTGTAATTTGCCCTGATATTGTATCAAACATGTCTTAGTAATCCCTGTGGTAGGACGACACCTATATTTATGTTCTATTTGATCTTGAACAGGTGCGGCTCGTGGTTTCCATACTGGGGAAGGCTGTGATGTTTAGCACTGTCACCACAACCAAGATTTCAGGCATGAGGGGGGGGGGGGGGGCAATTTTACACTCTAGCCAAACATTTACATACTGTATCTTCTTTCATAACCAACTACTAAATAGCATCAAAGGCTAACTCCAAGATAAAATCTATTGGTATCTTATTTATCCCCCAACATCACATTTCGTGACAGTTTACCTCAACAGATTGTACTAAAAGTCACATTTTGGAGAGATCTTTAATGTGGTTTATGTTAGCTTCATTGGGTGCTTATAGTTTTTGGTATTTTCATTTCCAAACATCAGATGTGTAATGTTTTGTACCCTCAAACTGTGGTGTTTATGAGTTTGCGTGACGAAACAGTGATGTTTCCATGATGTAACAGATCTTGTGCTGTGATTGGCTTACATGAATAACTGCCATGGAAATGTACAGACTGTATTTGTCATGTTTACACTTGTGTGTCACAAAAATATGCACTTTAAGTGATATAGCATATACAACCACTCAGCTGCATTGTACATTGCTCCATTAAAATTCTGTGTATATCCTTGTCTGGATTTACACTGTCTGTGTTCTTGATTCATCTTTACATTGAATTTGGGTGCACCAAGTGCCTTCACTTTCATCCTAGCTGCATGTTCCAAATTTTACATGATAAATTGCACAGTGAGGTCATATTGTGTTGCTTTCGAATGTTTAGTACGCTGCTGTGTTTCACAAGAAAGTAAAATTCACTAAACTCATGCATAATACGCTCATGAGGAGAAATGTGCTAATAATGCACAATACTCACAGTCAGCAAGCAAGGACACTAAAGTAACAGGACACTCCGGGGGCACATTTCGCACACTTTTTGCTCTAATCATTCACGAAATTCTCGCTAGGTGGTGATACATTACCATACTCTCTGTCGAGATATCTGCAAACTCATTCCAGCGGTGGATAGAATAGGCAGTGGCAGAAATGAAAAAAAAAACTGTCTAAAACACTATCAAAACAGTAACACTAAACTTCAATTAAGGACACATCAAAGCATAATAGAGATATACAGAGATACGGATTCAGTAGTGAAGTTTCAGCAACTCTGTTCATTCCATTTTGATGTAAGAAATGGAACATAAGGATTGTGTGTGGGTTGGTTGGACACCCTTGGGCTGAAACAACAGAGTCTTTGGGTTGTCCATAAGAGCTGTACTCCAGGAAAACCACACCCCCAAACCTTTGCTACACTGAGCTAAGTGGGATTTCAAGGCACAGTCTCCAGACTAGCCACTATCTGTTCGATGAACATCATGTGACATCACATATCAACAGTTCCAAAAATTTTGACCGGCGTTATTTAAATCCCTATGCGAAATGCTTCTGATACTTTAAATTATTTAATGTGTTATTGAGAAATTTATTATAATATATATTTGGGGGCAGCTCCATTTCAGAGCTTTTAATTACGAGCTGCACCTGATCTTGATAAAGAAGTAAATGTTTGGGAATGTAGAATGAAACAAAGAACTGACTAAAAGACTGAAGCAGCTATCATTACTTACACTGATGAGCGAAAACATTATGACTGCGTGATTAATAGTCTATTGATCCACCTTAGGAACTCAATACAGCTGCTATTCTGCACGGCATGAATTCAACAAGATCTTGGTAGTTTCGGGAGGTATTGGCACCAGATGTCAATAAACAGGTCATACAATTCCCATAAATTACAGGACAGAGATTTATGGCCATGGAACTGGTGTCCGGTAGTGTCCCAGGTATACGAGTATTCCATCGGGTTCGGATCAGACAAATTTCATTGGCAATACATCAACACGAGTTCTCTGTCACACTCCTCAAACCACTGTAGCACGTTTCTGGCATTATGACCTAGGCAGTTATTCCTCTGAAAGATGCCTTCACAGTGATTGATGAAGTTGTTGTGGCAACATGGGAGCATATAGGGGTCGTCTGCTGTGGAGCCCTATATATAACAATGTGCTCGTAATGGTGTGGTCCAAAGCACTTGACCCTGCGCTACCATTGTACTCTGATGTCAGATTTGCTGTGGATTGCTGTTCGTACTGCTTTATAAAATGGGCAAGCCTCCATGTCCTGTGATGGGGCACACACTTCAGACACCTTGATGCTGAAGTATTGTTTCAATGTCTTTCAGCTCCTTTCAATAAATGCTAACAACAGCAGCACACAAAGAGCCAACCAGTGTTGCTGTTTCAATGGTGGTCATTCCCAGACACTGGGCCGTAACAGTCTGCTCTTTATCAAAGTTGCTTATGAAAGTGGATTTCCCCATTTGTTGACGATGTCATCACTAGAATGATCCATCTCTGCTGTGCATGTATACTCTCCTTACCATGTCAGAACCCACAATATTATCGAGTGACTTTCAGTCTCGCAGTAGATATATGTCATAATGCTTGGAATCATCACTGTATGGTATATCAGCTTTTAAACAGCATGGGTAGATCTATTAGTGTGATATACTTCTATTATGTCCTTCCTCTACATAGATTTTTTAAAGGGACATATCCTTCTTATCCCATCATTTATAGATTAAGTTTTAATACTGTTTATGAACTTCACACTTGGAAGCCTTATGCCTTTCTCCTTTAGTGTATAAATTCCAATTGCTATGGGAGAGACATTTTAATTTATATAAGGATGTTCATCATTTGGATATGCAGCTCCTTGTGTTTACCATGTTTGCATTTAAAATTGTTGGGACCTTACACCCAACAGTTATATAAGGATGATTCAGTAACAAACTGTAATTTTTTTAATGAATCTATTATGAGAATTATTACACAATGCTCCTCAAGGTGTATGCATTTATGCCAGCACTGGTCAAGCTTCTCAATTCCATGTGCAAAGAATTCTTGAGGTATATGCATAACCAATTATGCATTGCTGCATGGACTTCATCATCAGCAAAACCTGAGCCACTAAGAGCTTCTTTTAGTAGGTTAAAAATGCACCCAGCTTTCATCTCCCATTACAGTATGGTGAGGAAATGCCTCCTCTTCAGCCTCATACTGTTGCAAAAGCTCCCTGCACAAGTCTGTGCAACTTTCTTTCATATCTGATATCAAATGTTTTGGAAACAGCCTTGCAAACACTTTCTTGAACATCAGTATGTCATGAATGATATCATTGGCTGATCCAACACAAATATTCATCATTGTTGGAATATCGCTTACCATAATATGCCTGTTTCCCCGTATCCACTTATCAGCTCTCGCAATGTTGGTCTCTGTGACTGCCCAGACAGAGTATCCTGGGTGAGGTGAATCTTCAACACTTGTTATACCTTGTTTAAACTTATCTGCCCACTCTTACACTTATGTTTCACTTGGACAATTTTCATTATATTGCATTCCATCTGACAGTGAATTTCGATTGGTTTCAACCCCTCAGCTGGACAAGTCTAATGACACTCTGCTACAAAATATTGGTGCAAACCTTTAAGGGAGCTGTCATCTTGTTTCACTGATTCCCAGCATCTGATTCAAGGTTGGCATGCCAGGCCCATCTAATGATAGTTCTAGGACACCGCCAAAAAGTAACAAAGAAGCACAAATGTTACCAAAGTTTTGTATTTTTTATAAACTTTTCCGGTTGTTTATTGAGTGGACCTTGTAGTTTGCAAAAATTATACAGTCTAATATTTAGGTTTTATAATTAAATTTTCTCCCAAGACATTTAAGTCTCATCTTTATCTACGATAATGATGGAAACTGAAGAAATGAATTAAAATGTGTGCTACGGCTGGGACTCGAACCCAGGTCTTCTTGCTTGCTTGGTGAAACACTGACCATTACACCATCGCATCATTATGGTCAACATTGCTGCGCAAACTACCCAAGTCGAGTGCCTTTCCCAACCCAAACTTTAGTTCATATCTTCAACTTATTTTCCCCCTACACTGTCACACTATTGCCAGGGCTCTCTGGCATTGGAATAGTATCCTAGCATTGGACGTAATGGGGAGGTCCTGTACCACAGGTGATCTGACACATCTTATAATTAAATTTTCCCCCAAGACATTTAAGTCTCGTCTTTATCTATGATAATGATGAAAGCTGAAGAATGTGCAGCAATGTTGACAATAGTGCTGCTGTGATGTAGTGGTCAGCATTTCTGCCTAGTAAGCAAGAAGTCCCAGCCATGGCACAAATTTTAATTCACTTCTTCAGCTTCCATCATTATTGTAGATGATGGGACTTAAATGTCTTGGGGAAAATTTAATTATAAGATCACCTGTGGTACAGGACTTCCCCATTACACCTAACACTGGGGTGCTGTTCTAACGTGGGTGAGCCCTGGCAATAGTGTCAATGTAGAGAGAAAATCAGCTAAATATATTAATTGAAGTTTGTGTTCGGAGGGCATTCGACTTGGGTATTTCATGCAGCAGTGTTGACCATAGTGCTACAGTGGTGGAATGATCAGCATTCCTGCCTAGTGAGCAAGAAGACCCGGGTTCGAGTCCCGCCCATGGCACAAATTTTAATTTATTTCTTCAGCTTCCATCATTATCGTAATATTTAGGTATCTAACAGACCAGCTGCTTCCAGTTGGTGATATTTAGTTTAGTTTTAGATGTGCTACCATTTTTACATTTACATTCAGTATAGCAAATTTTATGCTATTCACCTACTTTTTATTGCACAGGAATTTTTTCTATACAATTTGACTTCTATTGTCTGGTCTTTAAATAATAAATGATATTTCATGTCAAAATAAAAATGGCTTCAAAATATTATTGAAACCCATATGCTCCTGTCAAAGGAAATTCCCCCCTCCCCCAAGCCTCAAAAATGAAATCAACAGAAAGTGCAAAATAGCTAAGCAGAGGTGACCACAGGACAAATGTAAGGATGTAGAAGCATGTATCACTAGAGGCAAGACAGATACTGCCTACAGGAGACATTTGGAGAAAAGAGAATGTCCTATATGAATATCAAGAGTGCAGATGGAAAACCAGCCCTAAGCAAAGAAGAGGAAGCAGAAAGTTGGAAGGAGTGCATAGATGGTCTATACAAGGGCGACGTACTTGAGGGCAACATTATGGAAATGGAAGAGGTCATAGATGAAAATGAAATGGGAGTAATCATAACTCCATGAATTTGACAGTGCACTGAATGACCTAAGTCGAAACAAGGGCCCCGGAGTAGACAACATTCCATGGGAACTACTGAAAGCCATGACAAAACTCTTCCATCTGGTGAGCAAGATGTATGAGACAGGTGAAATACCCTCAGACTTCAAGAATAATACACTCCTGGAAATGGAAAAAAGAACACATTGACACCGGTGTGTCAGACCCACCATACTTGCTCCGGACACTGCGAGAGGGCTGTACAAGCAATGATCACACGCACGGCACAGCGGACACACCAGGAACCGCGGTGTTGGCCGTCGAATGGCGCTAGCTGCGCAGCATTTGTGCACCGCCGACGTCAGTGTCAGCCAGTTTGCCGTGGCATACGGAGCTCCATCGCAGTCTTTAACACTGGTAGCATGCCGCGACAGCGTGGACGTGAACCATATGTGCAGTTGACGGACTTTGAGCGAGGGCGTATAGTGGGCATGCGGGAGGCCGGGTGGACGTACCGCCGAATTGCTCAACACGTGGGGCGTGAGGTCTCCACAGTACATCGATGTTGTCGTCAGTGGTCGCCGGAAGGTGCACGTGCCCGTCGACCTGGGACCGGACCGCAGCGACGCACGGATGCACGCCAAGACCGTAGGATCCTACGCAGTGCCGTAGGGGACCGCACCGCCACTTCCCAGCAAATTAGGGACACTGTTGCTCCTGGGGTATCGGCGAGGACCATTCGCAACCGTCTCCATGAAGCTGGGCTACGGTCCCGCACACCGTTAGGCCGTCTTCCGCTCACGCCCCAACATCGTGCAGCCCGCCTCCAGTGGTGTCGCGACAGGCATGAATGGAGGGACGAATGGAGACGTGTCGTCTTCAGCGATGAGAGTCGCTTCTGCCTTGGTGCCAAAGATGGTCGTATGCGTGTTTGGCGCCGTGCAGGTGAGCGCCACAATCAGGACTGCATACGACCGAGGCACACAGGGCCAACACCCGGCATCATGGTGTGGGGAGCGATCTCCTACACTGGCCGTACACCACTGGTGATCGTCGAGGGGACACTGAATAGTGCACGGTACATCCAAACCGTCATCGAACCCATCGTTCTGCCATTCCTAGACCGGCAAGGGAACTTGCTGTTCCAACAGGACAATGCACGTCCGCATGTATCCCATGCCACCCAACGTGCTCTAGAAGGTGTAAGTCAACTACCCTGGCCAGCAAGATCTCCGGATCTGTCCCCCATCGAGCATGTTTGGGACTGGATGAAGCGTCGTCTCACTTGGTCTGCACGTCCAGCATGAACGCTGGTCCAACTGAGGCGCCAGGTGGAAATGGCATGGCAAGCCGTTCCACAGGACTACATCCAGCATCTCTACGATCGTCTCCATGGGAGAATAGCAGCCTGCATTGCAGCGAAAGGTGGATACACACTGTACTAGTGCCGACATTGTGCATGCTCTGTTGCCTGTGTCTATGTGCCTGTGGTTCTGTCAGTGTGATCATGTGATGTATCTGACCCCAGGAATGTGTCAATAAAGTTTCCCCTTCCTGGGACAATGAATTCACGGTGTTCTTATTTCAATTTCCAGGAGTGTATAATAATTTCAATCCCAAAGAAAGTAGGTGCTGACATGTGTGAAAATTACCGAACCACAAGTTTAATAAATCATGGTTACAAAATACTAACACAAGTTCTTTACAGATGAATGGAAAAACTGGTAGAAGCCAACCTTGGGCAAGATCAGTTTGGATTCTATAGAAATATTGGAACACGCAAGGCAATACTGACCGTACGACTTATCTTAGAAGATAGGTTAAGGAAAGACAAACCTATGTTTTTAGCATATGTAGACTTAGAGAAAGCTTATAACAATGTTGACTGCAATACTCTCTTTCAAATTCTGAAGGTGGCAGGGTGCGAAAGGCTATTTACAATTTGTACAGAAACCAGATGGCAGGTATAAGAGTCAAGGGCCATGAAAGTGAAGCAGTGGTTGAGAAGGGAGTGAGTCAGGGTTGTAGTCTATCCCTGATGTTATTCAATCTGTATATTGAGCAAACAGTAAAGGAAACAAAAGAAAAATTTGGAGCAGGAATTAAAATCCATGGAGGAGAAATAAAAACTTTGAGGTTTGACAACATTGTAATTCTGTCAGAGACAACAAAGGACCTGGAAGAGCAGTTGAATGAAATGGACAGTGTCTTGAAGGAGAATATAAGATGAACATCAACGAAAGCAAAATGAGGATAATGGAATGTAGTCGAATTAAATCAGGTGATGCTGAGGGAATTAGACTAGGAAATGAGACACTTAAAGTAGTAGATGAGTTTTGCTATTTGGGGAGCAAAATAACTGATGATGGTTGAAGTACAGGGGATATAAAATGTAGACTGGCTATGGCAAGAAAAGTGTTTCTGAAGAAGAGAAATTTCTTAACACGGAGTATAGATTTAAGTGTCAAGAAGTCTTTTCTGAAAGGAGTGTGGCCACGTATGAAAGTGAGATGTGGATGATAAATAGTTTGGACAAAAAGAGAATAGAAGCTTTCCAGATGTGGTGCTACAGAAGAATGCTGAAGATTAGATGGGTGGATCACGTAACTAATATGGAGATACTGAATAGAATTGGGGTGAAGAGAAATTTGTGGCACAACTTCACTAGAAGAAGGGATCGGTTGGTAGGACGCATTCTGAGGTGTTACTAATTTACTATTGGAGGAAGCAGATTCTGATAGATGTAGGTTGAAGTAGTTACTCGAGGATGAAGAATCTTACACAGGATAGAGTAGTATGGAGAGCAGCATCAAACTGGACTGTAGACCACCATAACAACGACAAAGAAGGAAATTAAAAATTGCATATAGCACTAAAGTAGAGCTGTGGTTTGAACTCTGCAGTGCTTTGCAAGGCATGGGTCCCTCACAGATAGTGTGTTCTCTCTGTCTGACCTTTGAATGGGATCTGCCCAGTCCATTGTAGGGGTGGTCTAAAGTTTAATCTGTATTCTGAACCATACTGCAATGCGGCATTTTCATATTATCAAATCATTATCAGAAGTGAAAGAAGTAGATGTAAGTGCCTATATATCAAAATATCACAGTTAATTGATGGTAAATACTCTTATTTAACTGGTAGCTGTACAAATTGTAATGATGAAAAAAAAAATGCAGTACCAAGAAGGAGTTTGCAACATAAAGAAAAGTTGGTAGGTGTGTTTCTATGTTTTTACATCTAAAACATGATTATTCAAACTTCACACCAGCCACATAAGAGTGACACTAGTAGTGCCACTATGAGGATGCAAATCAGGTTTTCTTTAAATACATATTGTAATGGACGTGAGTAATTTTTACCTTCAAGATTGCATGTGGTGAGTTGATGTTAGTAAAGTATGCCTTTAAGGTGACATAAGACACCATCATCAACACTTCACTGAGTTTGAATGAGGTTGGGTAACAAAACTACAAGAAGCAATGTGTTCCTTCTGCGATATTTCAGAAATAGTTGGCAGAAATGTTGCCACTGTACTTGACTGCTGGCTGCAGTGCTCACAAGAATGTAGGGTTGCAAGAAGACCAGACTCTGGATGGCCATGTGCCTCTACCAAGAGGAAGAACATTGCTCTGGTGCATTGTACTGTGTCTGCAGCAGCAATTTGAGCAGCAGTTGCAACACAGTAACAGAACAAAACTGTTCCAAATCAGTTACTTCAATGACATCTCTGAGCCAGACACTGTAGTGTGCATTTCACTGACACCAGACCACTGCCATTTCACTTCAGTGGTGTCGAGCGGGAGCTCGTAGGAGAGTAGGGTGGAAGTCCTTTGTGTTTTGTGATGAAAGATGGTTCTGCCTCCGAGCCAGTGATGGCTGTGTGTTAGTTAGGAGGAGGCCTTTCTGCATACTAGACACACTGGACCTACACTTGGTGTTATAGTCTGGGGTGCAATTTCATATGACAGCAGCAGCGCCCTTGTGGTTATCCCATGTACCCTGACTGCAAATTTGTAAGTCAGTCCGGTGATTTGACCTGTCATTTTGCCATTCATGAAGAGCATTTCAGGGAGTGTTTTCCAGTTGGATAACCCTCGCCCACATACCACTGTTGTAACCCAGCATGCTGTACAGAGTGTCAACATGTTGGCTTAGCCATCTCGATCGCTAGATCTGTCTTCGATCCAGCACATATGGGACATCATCACATGAAAACTCCAGCATCATCCACAAACAGCATTAACGGTACCTGTACTGACTAACCAAATGCAACAGGCATGGTACTTCAGCCCGCAAACTGACATCCAGCACCTGTACAACACAATGTACGCATGTTTGCATGCTTGCATTCAACATTATGGTGGTTAAAATTGTTATTAATGTACCAGCATTTCGCATATGTGATGGCTTATTTCACACTTCTATTAATCTGTGACCTTGCAATGTTAAATCACTTACACATGTTACCTAGACAAAGGTATTCCTGAAATTTGATTAACCTCCATTAATTATTTTTCGATGTTGAGATTTTTTTTTTCCATCAGTGGATAACCTTCTATTGTGCAATATCTGTAAAGCATAATACTCATAAAAAGAATGTAAACAGAGAAAAAAATGTATTTGCACAGAGACAGGCACACTTATCTTCAGGAGATAGAGATTACTTCATCTATAATAAGATATGAATGGGCCAATAGAAAACGAGACTAGTTATAAATTAAAGAAGAAAGATAGCAAGAATTCTGAATCAAGAGAGAGAGCAAAACGATGTAAAATGGAAAGTCATGCAGTTTCCCTTTTAGTTCCTTCTTACCATTTGTCTAACTGCTTCAT
This sequence comes from Schistocerca serialis cubense, assembly GCF_023864345.2. Classification (NCBI taxonomy): domain Eukaryota; kingdom Metazoa; phylum Arthropoda; class Insecta; order Orthoptera; family Acrididae; genus Schistocerca; species Schistocerca serialis. Next base: position 770,321,919 of record NC_064641.1, on the reverse strand, counting down.
TTTCTTCATCATACTTTCTATGAATATTATGGTAATGACACTATCACCATGTAAAGGAAGAATTCAGCAGTGGAAATTTATCACTTAGTTCAGATTGTGAGAGCAGACAACTTATGCAGTACAACATATTAATTACCAGTTCAGCAGAGGATACTAACAGCATACGAACTGCCATCCAGTCAGGAGCCATCTCCAAAAAAGATGAACATTTGTGGCTAGTTGTGTATGTTATCTGTTGTGATTGCAGAAGATTGTGAGGTGTAAAGCCAAGCTACAATATTCAGCCTGTCATTTTTGTTCCTTTCTATTACCCAATGCTGTCTCTTTATAGTGAGTGGTAGTCTTCATGTATTCAGTTGTGTATTCCATCTAGGATTTTCAGCTGTCATTTTCTTTGAAACTTGATATTTATGGCTGGTAAATGCCAGCTAAATAAATAAGTATATTTCTCTCAGTGTCATTCGTTCTCTTTCTCTCACTCTCTTTTCTCTCTGGTTTTCCACTAGGTAGTTCTTATTCCATTTGCATCACAATGTTTCTTATTTCTCTGCTGTCTTTTCAGCACCCTTTCCCCTCAAATATGTTTCCTAAACTTGCTTGATTTTCAATTTTTTTTTTATGCTCTTGGTCTTATTCTCCCTTCCTTATCATGGCGAAATTCTTTTTGTTTCTTTTCTGTTTTACTGTGGAAGAGTATGATACAGGCCATGGAGTGAATACTTTATTTAGTTTAGTGTCACTATAATGCTGAATATCATTATCTGAAACAGTAAGATTACCAGATAATTTTATGTACAATTGTAGCTAATAAATATGATATTCCTGGCTTCATGTACAGCATTCCCATAAGGTGTCAGGCCTTTGCAACAAGACGTGATAGTATGTCCATAATGGTTGGTACCTGGAACATTTTACTGGATTTTAAGTGTGTTAAATTCAGTGTATGTACCAATATATGCTGTGGTAGCGTTAGCGCGCTGAAACACTTCAAATGTTATTGTTTTTCTATGTCCACATTTAATAATCTCATCACAGTTGTTACTTCTGTCTTTTTTCTCCTCTTTTAACTCATGAAGTTCTGTGTTAGTCAAATATTTGCAGAACATGTCATCTTTGCTGAAATTCAGTGCTTTGAAGGTCCATCACAGTTGTCTTATCAATAAGTAGCTTTATATTTTAAATTTGTGTTCTTGGGGAAGACAAAAAGCTCCAGTATTGGACAAGCCCTCTCTCACATATTTTACTTATTTTGTTGCAATACTTTGTGCTCTTTTCACGTATATAACAAATATTTTTTCAAAATATTTGTTCTCTCAATGGACTGGAAGAAATACTTTTTCAGAAATATTCACTATTCTGTTATAATTTATTGCCCACCATGGTACTCCATAATGTTGGGTGAATTTTCAATCTGTGCCAAGAGTACATATCAGAAATACTAGTTAGCTCAAGAAGGGCCTGAGTAAGTATAATAAGGAATTGGTAGGGCATGCCAGAGAGGCTGTAGAAATCTGAACGTGCTACAATAACTATAAGGGAGGGCAGCAGTTTAGTGGTGTATGGAAATGGGCTTTTGACAGTGTAGACATCAACAGAATCCCCGCCACCGTGATGACGGTCAGTTGTTGTTGACGAAACCGATGTAGGTTATCACTGAAAACTCAAATTTGTATTCTAATTTGATTCAGGAAGGACACCAAGAATATTTTATTCACTGCTTTCCAAGTTGTTAATCAACTCTCCTTGCTGACATAAAATCAAACCTCTCAGTGATTGAGCATGGATGAGACATAATGGGACATCATCTGGTCCGTAATGGATTACTGACAATGTCAACTAACCAACTGCAACAACAAGTGGAAGAAGCATGGATCACCACCAAGGATGACACTCAATACCTTTACACAAAAATACAAGACCAAATTGTGTCCTGAGAAGGGTACCAAAGATACCGAAACAGTTGTCTAATGCAGTTTGTCCCTGCGCACAAAATTTACAGCATGTGAATGGGGCCATTCCTTTACAGATTTCATTTTTAATCAGTAAATATTGAGAGAAGGTGTTATTTCTGCAGCTTCCTGAAAACCAAAGGATAAGTCGGAAAATTAGTCAATGTTAAAAATCTCATACTGTACTACTTGATAATAGACTTGATATGTACTTGATGATTAGCTGATTAAAGTAGTTGTAATACAGTATGAGTGAACTGAATAACAACATGTTAAAACACAACATGAAAGTATGTTTTCACAGAAATAAATTGGTAGGAGTTCAATATACAAAGATGGCTAGATATCAACAAAAATAAAACACATGCGAACATCCAATGCTAACAGGCAAAGAAAAACATATAAATCAACACCCAGAATCCTAAACCCCTCACCTGGTTTAGAGTCATTGATGACATCTTTGCGATCTGGTTCGATGGTGAAGACACCCTATCCACATTCCTCCAGAGCCTCAACAACTTCTCCCCCATTTGCTACACCTGGTCCTACTCAACCCAAAACCAAAAGGTAGGGAATAATAAAAACGAAATAAACATAAAACAATGAAATCCAAAAATGATAAATAACATTGCAGAAAGTTGAGGTAATGATGAATACTTAATTTCAAGAAGAGTGACAGTATACCATGAGGGAGAACAAAAAGATAGATATAATCCTGATACTGCAGGTTTAACATCAACTGTAAATAAATACCATTTTCTGGATGATGCTGTTGTTTACTGGTTAGTGAAAGCATCAGAAGATCAATATTAATTACAAAATGATTTATACAAGAAATTTGTATGATGCGGACAGTGGCAATTGACACTGAATAATAAAAAAGAGTGAGGTCTTCCACCTGAGTACTAAGAAGAATTCATTAAATTTAGATTAAAAGTAAGTAATACAGATTTAAAGGTTGTCGATTCAACTAAATACCAAAGGGTTACAGTCATTAACAACTTAAATTGGAACCATCAGACAGCAGATGCTGTGGGGAAGATGAACCAAACACTGCATTTTATTGACAGAACACTTAGAAGATGCAACAATGAGACTGTGAACACTACACTTGTTCATTCTCTGCTAGAGCACTGCTGCACAGTATGGGATGCTTACCAGGTAGGATTGACAGAGGAAATCAAAAAACTTCAAAGAACACAGCATAGTTTGTATTATCACAAAATAGAAGGGAGAGTTACACAATCTGGGCCGATAATCATTAAAAAAAAAGTTCTTTTCACTTGCAGCAAGATCTTTTCACAAAATTTCAGTCACAAACTATCTCCTCTGAATATGAAAATATTTTGTTGACCCACACTCCAGAACCTAAACAGACCCGAAACACAGTCATGAACCTTACCTCCATGGAAATATCAGTCCTTGCAAAAGCCTCGGCTTTCGCCACACTCCTGAATTAAATCATGCAGGACTTGTTAAAGACCTTCTCTCCTTCTTCCAGTCCCTACTGTGCAAAACACTTTTTCACCACCAACCCTACCCACCAGACTCAACCAAAGATCAATGCTGAACTCTGTGTGACTCAGTTCACTCCTCCATCCAACAGTGATACATCCCTGCTGCCCCCAAATCACCGCCTATTAATTTTCCAGACTTTCTTAACCTCAAACCTTGCCTCATCATCATTCCCCAAATCCCTCAACATGAAAACTAACCTTAAGTCCACAGAAAGAACTGCAGTCCACCACCTAAAAAGTGATCCCAAGCTTATAATCCTACTTGCTGACAAAGGCTCCACCACTGTTGTATTGAACAGCAAGGATTACCTGGCAGAAGGACTCATCCAGCTGTGAGATACATCCACCCCCAAACCTTGCCACAGTGACCCCGTCCCAGAAATCCAGCAGGATATCCAGTCACTCCTCAAATCCTTAGGTCCATCCCAGAACCTCTCCCCAGAGTCCATTTCTCTGCTCACCCCTACCACTCCCCGCACTCCTACCTTCTATATGCTTCCTAAAGTCCATAAACCCAACCACCCAGAACACCCCATTTTGACCGGTTCCGCACCCCCACTGAGAGAACCTCTGCTCTCATAGACCAACATCTTCAACCCTTTACCCAGAACCTACCCTCCTATATAAAAGATACCAACCATTTCCTCCACTGACTCTCTACAGTTTCTGTCCCTTTACCACATGGTGCTCTGCTCATCACCATTGAAGCCAGCTCCCTTTACACCAACATCCCCAATGCCCATGACCTTACTGATATTGAACACCACCTTTCCCAATGCCCAACAGATTACAAACCAACACCCTCCTTCCTAGTCACTATGACGAACTATATCCACTCCCACAATTACTTCTCCTTTGGAGGCATTACCTACAAACAAATCTGAGGTACAGCTATGGGCACCCACATGGCACCATCCTATGCCAACCTATTCATGGGCCATCTAGAGGAATCCTTCCAAAACACCCAGAATCCTAAACCCCTCACCTGGTTTAGAGTCACTGATGACATCTTTGCGATGGTTCGATGGTGAGCAGTCCCTCTCAAAATATATCAAGGGTCTCCCAGAAGCCTTCACAGACTGTAATTATCTTCCCAACCCTGTAGATAACAAATCTCCTGTGCCTTATTTTTTCAGTCTCCCACCACCTCCCAAAGTCTCACTGTCTGGCCACAGAGGAGCATTCCCCTCATAACTCAGCACCACCCAGGACTGGGGCAACTGAATTACATTCTCCACCAGGGATTCGACTACCTCTCATCATCGCCTTAAATGAGAAATGTCCAGCTCACTATCTTTCCCACGCCTCCCACAGTAGTATTCTGCCGTCCACCGAACTTGCACTATATACTCATCCATCCTTATACAACCCCTGCTCCCAACCCCTTACCTCATGGCTCATACCCCTGTATTAGACCCAGATGCAAGACCTGTCCCATGCATCCTCCCACCACCACCTACTAAAGTCCAGTCATAAACATCACCTATCCCATCAAAGGCAGGGCTACCTGTGAAACGAGTCAGATGATCTATAGGCTAAGCTGCAATCACTATGCTGCATTCTATGTGGGCATGACAGCCAACAAACTGTCTGCCTGCATGAATGGCCACTGACAAACTGTGGTCAAGAAACAAGTGGACCACACTGTTGCTGAGCACGCTGCCAAGCATGACATTCTTCATTTCAATGACTGTTTCACGGCCTTTGCCATATGGATCCTTCCCACCGACACCAGCTTTTCTGAACTGTGCAGGTAGGAACTTTCCCTGCAATATATCCTATGTTCTCATAAGCCTACTGGCCTCAACCTCCTTTAGTTGTTGTCCTCATCCATCCAGCCCCTTCCCTGTTCCCATTCCAGTGTCCAGCTACCCCGCTATCCCTTACCCTCCCCGCCCCAGCCTCCTCCTTACTCCCACCCAGTCATCACTCTCATCATGCACTAGTGCTGCTGCTCGCAGTGTGGCTTCAGTTGCCTGAGACTGCAGTTGTGTATGTGTGTGTCTCATCTGTTTTTGATGAAGGCCAAAAGCTTTATTTGTGACAGTCTTTCTGTTGTGCCTATCAGCGATCAGCATCTCCACTACATGGTGAGTGGCAACTTTCCTTTTCATAATGTTGTTACCTTTGTTTACAAGTCATTCATCAACCCTGTCCACCCCATACTTTGTTGTATTGTAGAATTTTATGGTTTCAGGTTTCTTCTTTCTTTAAAGTTACTTCAGCGTGCAGAGTACTCAGAAGAAAAACATTTTTATGCTTCTTTCCTTGGTATACTGTGGATCCTACTTCAGCATTTGGCTTCCTTACCTCATCAGCAATTTCACAATGGATGTTGTTCATTGTACAAACAATTAAAATGTTCTTCTCTTTGAACTTCATAGCAAGCTGAAAAGATATGAGGAAGTTGGATGTTGTCACATTTCTTCCTTGATTCAGAAATGGCTCCCCAAAATGCAGACGATGTTGAATTTGTTTGCTGTCAGGCTTTCAGCTCTGGTTTATTTTTCACCAAATCGGAGAATGGCGAAAAGTCCTGATGTCTGTCATCCACAGACAATCCTTTTGCACAAATGATAGGTGTCAATTTTTTCCAGTTTTCAAGTGACATGGTCCCCTCCGATTCAGCATCAGAACTCTCTAAGAGATGTAACATTTTTTCATCAGAAAGTCCACAGTTACGAGACATATTTTATAACATCTTTCATGGACAAAGAATATTACAAGAATGGCACAATGTAATCTGTGGCTGACTGTAATGTCTGTGTGCCAATATGGAATAGTGAGCAGCAACAAATCTGCATGATTGCTGATTACTGCTTCTTCATTGTTGGATTATCTAGATATATTGAGAAGATAAATTACAACAGTGTCAAATTGACCCCGTCCACCATTCTAGTGTTACAGAGAGCAGAGAATGAAAGAATAAGCTTTATGAAACTAAAAAAATAACTTTATTGTGAAATGAAAATAAGACCAGAATCAATATGAAGGCAGTATGTTAAAAAATACAGACGTTGGAATCAAAATCTGCTACTGGGTAACATTCAGTGCCATACTGCTCCTCTCTCTACATGGTAACATACTTGAATCCTCATTGTTGTCCAAAAGGTAACCACGACTTTGCTGTTCAAGCCTGTCCACGGATGGTGGTCCTCCTGAGGCCATCCAGTGTGTAAGGAGGGTTGCTGTGACAGGGCACTGCACTTGTTTTCTGCTCCCAAGTACACTCAGTTGAGTTCATTTCAGTAAATAATAGAGATCATTCCCTGTGACCAATTTTTGCCACTGTGAACAGCAATTTATGAGTACATTACCACCAGCCAACTGTACATCTGAACAAACAGCCATTGCCAAACTGTGGTCAAGAGCAGAAATGAGCAACCAGTAGTGGAACACGGCAGTGAGCACAACTTGGTCAATTTCAGTGGCTGTTTCACAGGCCATGCCACCTGGATCCCCCCCAGCATGAGCTTTTCTGAACAATGAAGACAGGAGTTCTTCATGCAACAAATCCTTCATTCGCATATTCTTCCTGACCCTCTGCACCCAAACCCTCTTCCCTACAGTCTTTCCTTCCTGTTATATCATCCCCTCCTGGTCCCTTCTCCCATATCATCATCATCACTGTGGGCTGCACAAAATCATTGGTTCTGGGATCTGTGTGTTGCAGTGCCCATTGCATACATCTGTTGTCTCTCCCTCCCATTTCCCCAACCATCCCTCCACCTCCTTGTTCACCAATTATGACAGCCTCAAACTGTTAACCATTCTGAAGGCTGGTGTGCTGTAAGTTAGGATGGCTGGCTGCAAAGGAAACTCTCATGTTGTGAAACCAAAACAACATGGGAAGTGCACGATAATTGCCTCCACAAAGCCTAACTGTTGCCTAAGAGGGAGCCATTCTAGTCCTACAAGGATTCTCTCTTGTGTGTTTAAGTTCATAGGGGTTGAAAACCTTACGGGTAGGAATATATTTTATTCATGCAGTGCAACTAGAGTTTTATAATAAGATGTGCACTATTAACAGCACGAGATGCTTCAGTGGTTCATAGGCATCGTGCCAGATAATGTTGTGAAAGCTGCACAATATTTCAACAAGATGGCTGCTTGTCATCTACAGATGTTCACTGAGGTATTACTGTTGTGGCTCGCCAATATATGTGCCGGTGTGCTAGAAAAGAATGATCATAGATGAATTGTAGAAGACGTCAACATCCTTACCTCCTGCTGCAGAAATAGCCCTTGGTTTTTGCATGCATAAAAATGGGCCGCAGACTTTGCACACCTATGCAGGTAAAGTGCAGCCACAAGACAAGGACCCAACTTGCACATAGTCGAGGTGTTGGTGCCCAGCTTAATCGTCTTCAATACCCCATCTGTGTTGACTCACTGGATTTGTTTATCTGTGGCAGATGATGCCTTAGTACCGCCAGTGCTGGTTCCCATGCTTTGCTATTGAAACCCCTGGTCTTTGTCGATAATGTCATTAAGTATACATATTTTGACTACTTCTTTAATGCTGGAGGCAGATGATGGAATCTTAGTCTCTCTATAGTTCATGCCATGAACCATGTCAAAGCAGTGTTTAGCAAAGTCAGATTTTTCTGCCCTATGTTCATTGCATCTACCTTTAGCACTGCAATACATATGGTCAATGTACAGTTTCCCAGACTGGCATGAGAGTTTATATATTCCTCATCTCCTCAGACTTAGGTTGTGTTTAATAGAATGCAGCATCATATGCACTCATGCTGGAGGACAGAAGACACACTTTATTTGATGTTTCTTGAATAGCTTGCCGATTTTAAAGGATATGCCACCAACGTACAGTAGAAAAATCACCATCGTGGAGTTCTCTACTTGTTCTGGCTGTTCTTGAGGTTTAATTTGTGCTAATTGAAATGCATTTTGAATCTGCTTATCAGATTACCTGCTCTGGATAAACAGAACAAGGATGGCTAAGCTCTGATGATATGCCCTCTAGATCTGAGAAAACTGTAGCCCCTGTGAACAATAGTCTGTAATACACCACTGTGTTGGGATGAGCGATGACAGCATGTGGATATAGGTCAGTGTGAATTGGTTCATGGAACACACTGTGACCTAGGGTCTTTTTTTCTATGAATCAAGACATCTAAAAATGGGAGGTCTCCTTTTTTCTCCACTTCGAAGGTGTAGCAAGTTCTTGGATGAAGGGAGTTATGATGTTCCAAAAATGAATGAAGTGTTGCTGTCCTATGTTATCACACCACAAAAGTATCACCTACATATCTCCAAAAACATATAGTTTTCAAAACTGCCGGTTGAAGTGCTTTGCCCTCAAGGTTTTCCATATAAAGGTTAGCTTTGCGGCCGTGCTTTTTCCTCATTGAGCATCCAAAGACAGTGGCGTATTTCTCCAGCAGGGGGCTCTGGATGTTGATGTCCTCTGTGATTCATCGATGATGACATTATATCCCTACCTCTTAGTATCTGCACTTTTCCACCAAGCCAGCAGAACTACAACAGCAATACATCAGTAAGCACCTGAAGATGATGAGATGTCTCATTGAAATACTGTGTGGCTTTCACAACATTATCTCTGACATCCATGAATCACTGCAGCAGTTACAATGTCGAGAAGGTCTCAAACAGCACAGTACAAGAGGTATGTCGATAGGGGAGTATGGATGGAAGTTCCATTGTTTATTATCAGCAGGACACAATCCAAGTGTGGGGCGGGCACATTTATGCAATCTGTGAAAAAGGCCGGTACTTATAAAAACATATTTTCAAGTTTGAGGTAAAAAGTGCATGTTAGCTGGTCAAAGATGAGATATTTTCATGGAAGGCTGTGAAACTGATGACAGTATAACAGCTGGCAAGACTAAACTTCGATGTTCTCCAAGGATGCTAGTCTATCAGTGGCCAATTTAACAGGAATTTTAAGAATTGCAAATTGTAATACAAGGTCTCAGAAGCAGCTAGAAAAATTCATAAATTTTGTAATTTTCTTTTTAAATTGGAGCTAAGGAATATGCTGACACTAGTGGAATTACAAGTCAAAGATCTTGTAAAATGCCCCTTACCACTCTCTCAATACTGAAGCATCACAGTATCAGTTTCCCTGTCCATGCTTACGTTGAAAATGTTTGAAAGTATATCAGAAAAGTTGAAGGAGCTCCACTATGTCTGAGAAATTTCTAAAATACATCTGATGGATTAGGATGATATGGTTCTGAAAAGTTTGGTACCACTGATCTTTTCCTTCCAACTTCTACCACTTCTTGGACTGGGGTGTAGAGCAGCTTTCTTTTACTGCAAAAAAGAAGAAGAAGAAGAAGAAGAAGAAGAAGAAGAAATGTTAAGCCAAAGCTGAAAATTTGTAGAAGAATTGAAGGGGTGCAAAATGAGTGGAACATCAGAGAAACCAAATGTGCAGAGTAGAAAGAACACCTCGGAATGAGACCAAAATGAGCCTTTCCAATTTGTCTGACTCTTTCTGTTTTCAGCTGCTGGACTGGAGTTTGTCATCCAATCAATGATAAATTATTAGAGAAAGAGCCAGTTAAAATTGGGAATGGATGAGGAAAAGAAATCAGCAATGTCCTTTTCGAAGAACCATCCTGACATTTGCTTAACCTGATTTAATGAAACCAATGAAAACCTAAATTTGTATATCGAGATGGAGATTTGAAGTGCTGTCCTCCCAAACAGTAGTATAGTTGGGAAACAAGGAATCACAAAGAAAATCAGTCTTCTCATTTTCATAAAAATAATGATTTCTCTGATTACTGTGGTCCTTCAGCAATGAATTTTATTAGAATGGCAATGACAAACTATTGCAAACATGAAACCACTCACACTTTGGATAAACTCCATTTCAAAAAGTGAGTGAGAGCAGAAAGTATTCCTCTCTCTCCAATCTCCCCCCCCCCCCCCTCCCTCTTTTCGTCCTCCTTTTTATCTATATTCATTTAAATTTGGTACAAAAAATTTGGAAAGTATTTGAACAATTTACTTTGAATTTTTATACAGAACTCTAATGGACATTTGGATGGACACAGCCTATATATTTTAAATATACAAGGTGATTATAATCAAAGTCAAACTTTCAAAACGCTCTAGAAATAACAACACTGGACAGAATTATGTCAAATTGCAATGGAATATTATTGGAGAAGGGGAAAAACGTATGGCAGAAAGAAAAATAGTGTGTAAATTGAACAACAGATGGTGCTGTATGTCAGAATACGTAAATGAAAACACCTGTCACGCGCATTATTCATTGAAGTTGGCATAAACACACCGGGTACACGGCTTTTCCTCCATTCGCATCTGTCACTTTTGTCATGACTGTCTCAATGCAGGAGCATGCTCTGCTTGTAAAGCTGTATTACAAGAATGATTCCACTGCACACGTCACTCTCCAGAAGTTCTGTCTGGAGAAAATGATTCAGAAATTCGAAAAGATGGGTTCTTTTCATGTGCAACCTGGTAGAGGGAGGAAAAAAAACTGATTTGACATCAGTGGAAACAGTGGCCACAGCAATGCAGGAGGAGACGAGTGGTGGCGTGCAAATGTGTAGTGCACAGAAAATTGCCCGAACATTGGACATACCCATGAGCACTGTGCGCAAAATCCTACGAAACATCCTTCTTTGCTATCCATTCAACATTACCCATGTGCACGAGTTGCTTCCTGTTGACCTGCCAGCAAGAGAGACCTTTGCTTTAGAATTTCTTGCTAGCATGGAAGAGGACAATGATTGGCCATAGAAGATTTTGTTGACAGACGAAGCCCACTTCCATCTGACAGGATATGTCAAACACACAGAATTGTTGAATATGGGCAACGGAAAATCCACTTGCAAATCAACCAGTACCACTTCATCCTGAAAAGGTCACTGTGTTGTGTGGGTTTACGGCATCATTTATCATAGGGCCATATTTTTTCAAAGAGACAGGTGCTTCTGGTCCTGTTACCTGTATCATCACCGGTAAGCGCTGAGCGTCTTTTGCGCAACCATGTCATTCCAGCTCTCCAACAATGTGGATGGGTTCATTTTCATGCAATACGGCGCACCTCCACACATTGAAAATCCAGTTAAGCAGCTGCCGAAGTGCCATTTCGGAAATGCTAGAATTATCAGCTGCCATTTCCCTACAGCCTGGACATTCCAAATAGCTGACCTTAATCCATGTGACTTCTGGCTGTGGGGCTATCTGAAAGATGTTGTCTTCAGTGTTCTGACTGCAAACGTACCTGCATTGAAGGCATGCACTGCTCAGCACACACTGAACATGACTCCAGAAACACTTCAATCAGTTGTGGAACATGTTCTTTCTCGATTTCAACTTATTGCATATTGAACATGTTTTGTGTCAATCACATGGAAATTAATAATCCGATTTGATTTTGATTGATGCTTTTTATGCAGTTTTTGGCCTCAGGACAATTAAAAATGTTTTTGGCCTCAGGACAATTAAAAACCAATGTGAGTGATGCTTTTTATACGGTTTTTGGCCATGGTGGATGGGCTTATGTAACTAACAGAATCACACCTGCACAGCCATGCACACCGAGTAGTACAGTTTGTTTAATGTCAAACGTACACCTTAAGCATTGTTGTATGATTCAGTTGTCATTTGTAGACCACTATTAAATTATGATGCTTACAGCGCCATCTATTGCTACAGTTTGTAACTATTTATTTTTCTTCTTCCATATGTTTTCCCCTTCCCTGATAATATTCCGTTGCAATTTGTCATTATTATGACCAGCGGTGTTATTTCTACAGTGGTTTGAAAGTTTAACTTTAATTATATCCCTGATAATATTCCGTTGCAATTTGACATTATTATGACCAGCGGTGTTATTTCTACAGTGGTTTGAAAGTTTAACTTTAATTATAATCACCCTGTATATAATATGTAAGTATACAGGGCAAGTTACATAAGACAAAACACACTTTCTATTTTGCAAATGATTTCAGATATTGAAACAAAGTTTTACACAATTGATAGTATGCTCAGCGGCATACTGTCTTTTGTATGGGTAATGTTGTTAAGTGTGGAATCAACCGAGATACTGAAACCAGTGTGGTCTTTTAATGTAACTACATACTTTTAATTGCATTCAACAGCTCCTGGAAAGACAATTACAATGACATAGTGCTTGTAAACATTGGGGTTGAAACTTTTTACAAGATAATTTGAGAAATGTACTAAAACAGTAAAGCCAAGGTCGCCTATTGGTTGGTTGGTTTGGGGGATTAAAGGGACCAGACTGCTACGGTCATCGGTCCCTTTGTCCAAGTACTAAAAAAACACCCACAGAGAATAAAATACGAGTAACAGAATAGAGCACAGACGACACGGAACAAGAGAAACTGAGACAAAGACCAGACAAAACGAACTAAAAGCACACAGAGTGTGACGGTGGTTGGCCGACCAGAGAAATAAAAAAGGAAAAGCCAACCACTTGAAACACATTAAAAAATCAGTTTAAAACCGGAGGCCAAAGGCCAGAATCAACACAAAACAATAAGATAAAAACAGAAACACTCAGATTAAAGAATAAAAACCCCCTGCCCGAATAAAACGTAAAACTAAGTCAGCCATAGCCGAGTCATCTGTTAAAAGGGCAGGGAGTGAGTCAGGCAGTGCGAACGACTGCCTGAGCGCAGCTAAAAACGGACACTCCAATAAAACATGAACCACGGATAAAACGGAGCCGCAGCGACATAGAGGCGCGTCCTCACGGCGCAATAAGTGGCCGTGCGTAAGCCGAGTGTGCCCAATGCGCAGCCGGCAGAGGACAACAGACTCCTTGCGAGAGACCCGCAAGGAGGAGCGCCACACACCGGTAGCCCCCTTGATGGCCCGAAGTTTGTTGCGTGAAGGCAGGGCGCGCCATTCTGTGTCCCAAAGGTCCAGAATGTTGCGGCGTAGGAACGCTCGCAAATCTGTCTCCGGGAGGCCAACGTCCAGAGATGGTGCACTAGTCGCCTCTTTCGCCAGCCGGTCAACATTCTCGTTGCCGGGGATCCCAACATGGCCTGGGGTCCACACGAAGACCGCAGAGCGGCCGCAACGCGCAAGAGTATGGAGGGACTCATGGATAGCCATCACCAGACGGGAACGAGGAAAACACTGGTCAAGTGCTCGCAAACTGCTCAGGGAATCGCTACAGATGACGAAGGACTCACCTGAGCAGGAGCGGATATACTCTAGGGCTCGAAAGATGGCGACCAGCTCAGCAGTGTAAACGCTGCAGCCAGCCGGCAAGGAATGTTGTTCGGAATGGTCCCCTAGAGTGAGCGCATAACCGACTCGACCAGCAACCATCGAGCCGTCGGTGAAAACAATGCCAGAGCCCTGATACGTGGCCAGGATGGAATAAAAGCGGCGGCGGAAGGGCTCTGGAGGGACCGAGTCCTTCGAGCCCTGTGCCAAGTCGAGCCGAAGGCAAGGGCGAGGAACACACCACGGGGGTGTACGCAGAGGCGCCAGGAAAGGAGGCGGAACAGGGAAAAACCCAAGCCCGCAGAGAAGCTCCTTGACGCGTATGGCGATCGGACAACCCGACCGGGGCCGACGTTCCGGCAGATGGACGACTGACGGCGGGAACAGGAGACGATAGTTAGGATGCCCGGGCGAGCTTAGAACATGGGTAGCATAAGCGGCTAGCAAACGTTGGCGTCGGAACCGCAGTGGAGGGACACCTGCCTCCACGAGTAAGCTGTCCACAGGGCTGGTGCGGAAAGCACCAGTGGCAAGGCGTATCCCGCTGTGGAGAATTGGGTCCAGCACCCGCAACGCAGACGGGGATGCTGAGCCATATGCCAGGCACCCATAATCCAGACGGGACTGGATTAACGCCTGGTAGAGCCGTAACAGGGTAGAGCGGTCGGCTCCCCAGCGGGTGTGGCTCAAACATCGCAGTGCATTGAGATGCCGCCAACACGTCTGTTTGAGCTGCCGGATATGAGGCAGCCAAGTCAACCGGGCATCGAAAACCACCCCCAAAAACCTGTGTGACACCACCACCGAAAGAAGTTCGCCGTTAAGAGAAAGCTGCGGCTCCGGGTGGACAGTACGTCGCCGGCAGAAATGCATAACGCAGGTCTTGGCTGCCGAAAACTGAAACCCATGTGCTACAGCCCAAGACTGCGCCCTACGGATAGCGCCCTGTAGCTGACGTTCAACAGCTGCAATGCCGGGAGAGCTGTAATAAAGGCAGAAGTCGTCAGCATACAGGGAAGCGGAGACAGAGTTTCCCACGGCCGCAGCAAGACCGTTAATGGCTATTAAAAACAGACAGACACTTAAAACGGAACCCTGTGGCACACCGTTCTCCTGGACGTGGGAGGAACTATACGAGGCCGCGACTTGCACGCGGAAGGTACGACGCGACAGAAAATTGCGGATAAAAATCGGCAGAGGACCCCGAAGACCCCATCCATGAAGCATAGAAAGAATGTGATGACGCCACGTCGTATCGTACGCCTTCCGCATGTCGAAAAAGACAGTGACCAGGTGCTGACGGCGGGAAAAGGCAGTACGGATGGCCGACTCCAGGCTCACCAGATTGTCGGCGGCGGAGCGGCCTTTACGGAACCCACCCTGAGATGGAGCCAGAAGGCCCCGAGACTCCAGTACCCAATTCAAGCGCCGGCTCACCATCCGTTCAAGCAACTTGCAAAGAACGTTGGTGAGGCTAATGGGACGGTAGCTGTCCACCTCCAGAGGGTTCTTTCCAGGTTTCAAAACGGGGATGACAATGCCTTCCCGCCATTGCGACGGAAACTCCCCCTCGACCCAAAGACGGTTGTAAAGATCGAGAAGGCGCCACTGGCAGTCCACTGAAAGGTGCTTCAGCATCTGGCAGTGGCTGCCATCTGGCCCAGGAGCGGTATCAGGGCAAGCAGCGAGGGCACTGCGAAATTCCCACTCACTAAATGGAGCATTGTACGATTCTGGATGGTGGGTGCGAAACGAAAGGCTCCGGCGTTCCATCCGCTCTTTAATGGAGCGGAAGGCCTGGGGGTAATTCGCAGAAGCGGAACTCACAGCAAAATGCTCTGCTAAGCGATTGGCAATGACGTCGGAGTCAGTACAAACTGCTCCATTCAGTGAGAGCGCAGGGACGCTGGCAGGTGGCCGATAGCCATAGACGCGTCGAATCTTGGCCCAGACCTGCGATGGAGTGACATGGAGGCCAATTGTGGACACATACCGCTCCCAGCACTCCTTCTTGCCTTGGCGGATAAGGAGGCGGGCCCGCGCACGCAGCCGTTTGAAGGCGATAAGGTGGTCGAGGGAGGGGTGTCGCTTGTGACGCTGGAGCGCCCGCCGGCGATCTTTAATCGCTTCAGCGATCTCAGGCGACCACCAAGGCACAGTCCGCCGCCGAGGGGACCCAGAAGAACTGGGAATGGAAGATTCGGCGGCATTAATGATGCCCGTGGTGACCGATTGAACCACCACATCAATGCCATCATTAGAGAGAGGCTCAATAGCGGCAATGGAAGAAAACAAGTCCCAGTCAGCCTTATTCATTGCCCACCTGCAAGGACGCCCAGAAGAGTGGCGCTGTGGTAGTGACAAAATGATCGGAAAATGGTCACTACCACACAGGTCGTCATGCACACTCCATTGGACAGACGGTAAGAGGCTATGGCTACAGATTGAAAGGTCAATGGCGGAGTAGGTGCCATGCGCCACACTGAAGTGTGTGAAGGCACCATCATTTAACAGCGAGAGATCGAGCTGCGACAATAAATGCTCAACGATGGCGCCTCGACCTGTTGCCACTGACCCACCCCACAGAGGGTTATGAGCGTTGAAGTCGCCCAATAGCAAGAAAGGTGGCGGCAATTGGGCGACCAGTGCAGCCAGGACATGCTGCGAGACATCACCATCCGGTGGAATGTAAAGACTGCAGACGGTAACAGCCTGTGGTGTCCACACGCGTACAGCGACAGCCTCTAAAGGCGTCTGGAGAGGGACAGACTCGCTGTGCAGAGTGTGAAGGACATATATGCAGACGCCACCAGACACCCTTTCATAAGCTGCTCGGTTCTTATAATAACCCCGATAGCCACGGAGGGCGGGGGTTCGCATTGCTGGAAACCAAGTTTCCTGGAGAGCAATGCAGAAGAAAGGGTGAAGGCTGATAAGTTGGCGGAGCTCAGCTAGATGGTGGAAGAAACCGCTGCAGTTCCACTGGAGGATGGTGTTGTCCATGGCTGGGAAAGGCGTGACGGGACTGGGAAGGCAGATTATGCCACTGGGTCACCTGTTGCCTCCGATGGAGCATCCGTGCAAATGCCATCCATTGCGTCCGCGGGACCGGCAAGAGCGAGGTCCTCAGCGGACGCCAGAATCTCCACCTCGTCCTCAGAGGCAGAGCTTGTAGAAAGCGGTGGGATCGGTGCCACCGCAATACCGTTGGTCTTGGGGACTTTCTTCTTTTTCTGCTTGTCACGCTGTGCCTTCGGCGGTTCAGGCTGCATGGGCTTAACTGGGTCAGTCTCAGGGACAGACGACGACCGCGAGGCCCGACGACCAGGGACTGGCGGTTGCTTCAACCACTTGCGGGCGTCCGCTTTTCCACTGGTCGGAACTTGCGAAGGGAGGTCCCCAAGGGATCCCTTCCTGGCGAGAGCAGCCGAAGAAGTCTTACGCTTCTCCGGCTGGGAAGGGGGAGCTGATGTCCCCGAAGGTTGGGAGGGTGTTGCTCCTGGAGAAGATGGAGCAGGAGCAACAGGGTGTGAAGTGGCCCCCACAAGCAAGGGGGCCGGTGGATGCTGACCGATCTTAGAGCCGATTCGGGATGACGGGAGAACCGTCGTTGCAGCAGCGGCGTAAGTTGACGGCATTGCCACAGGATGGAGCCTCTCATATTTCCGTCTAGCCTCGGGGTAGGTCAGCCGGTCCAAGGTCTTATATTCCATTATCTTCCGTTCTTTCTGCAATATCCCACAGTCCGGCGAGCAGGGGGAATGGTGTTCTCCGCAGTTAACACAGATAGGAGGCGGGGCACATGGAGTATCGGGATGCGAAGGACGTCCGCAATCCCGACACGTGATGCTGGAAGTACAGCGAGATGACATGTGCCCGAACTTCCAGCATTTAAAACACCGCATCGGAGGAGGGATATATGGTTTCACATCACAACGGTAAACCATCACCTTAACCTTTTCGGGTAAGACATCACCCTCAAAGGCCAAGATGAAGGCACCGGTGGCGACCTGATTATCCCTCGGACCCCGATGGACGCGCCGGACGAAGTGAACACCTCGTCGTTCGAGGTTGGCGCGTAATTCATCGTCGGACTGCAGAAGAAGATCCCGGTGGAATATAATACCCTGGACCATGTTCAGACTCTTATGCGGTGTGGTGCTAACGGAAACATCCCCCAACTTGTCACACTTGAGCAACCTCCGTGACTGGGCAGAGGATGCCGTTTTTATCAACACCGATCCAGACCGCATCTTGGACAAGCCCTCCACCTCACCGAACTTGTCCTCTAGATGCTCCACAAAGAACTGAGGCTTCACGGATAGAAAAGATTCCCCATCAGCTCTGGTACAGACAAGATATCTGGGCGAATATGTCTCACTGTCACGCAATGCCTGTCGTTCCTCCCATGGTGTGGCCAGTGAGGGGAACGATTTGGGGTCATAAACGTTACCTTTAAAATGGGCTCTCGAACGCTTAGAGACTGCTGATGGCTGGCCGCCAGCGAGAGATGATGTACCACGCTTCATTGCGGGTCATCCGCCCTGATGCCACCTACTCCGACCAAGGGCCCTCCCCACGGGCGCCACCCAGCCACAGCAAAGGCCACCTGGCAGGATGGCCATTGCCGGGAGTCCCGATGCCCCAGGGCGATGGGCATCTACTCCTTGGCATACGTGGGGAGTTAACGGCGCAGGCATCAGTAGAGCGATCCCTGTGTTGTCAGGGGGCTACAACCAAAAGGGTACATGGCGGGCCCACCACAACGGACTGGCTACCGTGCTGGATCTTAGGTGCAAAACTGGCCAAGGTCGTCGTCGCAGTTAAAAGAAACACTGCAGAGTGCAGTGTGGTAATCGCCCAAGAGATCGAAAACGAGCGGGACACCATTGCAACGACGAGAAAGACGGCTAAAGGTCTAATTGCACGACGGATACAGTGCACCATGTAAGGCGCCCTTCCCCAATTGGCTCGCTCTTCGGAATAATTTAGAAAGATGGAGGTCAAACCCGAGAGGGGACCATCACAGAAGGCCGAAACATGTGAGACTCCTTTTAGTCGCCTCTTACGACAGGCAGGAATACCACGGGCCTATTCTAACCCCTGAACCCGCAGGGGGTGGTCGCCTATTGCAATGTAAAAAATGTCGAGCAGAGCTCTCATGCCAGACACTATCATTATATGCTGCACAACAGGCTTACATTGCCAGACATTCCTTGTCAACAGATCTTGTGCCACCATGCGGGTGAACAAGTGTCGTAGCCAGAACAGCTTCTACATGTACTCTGTCAGCTGCAGTCTTCATCCTCGTACTCTGGTTGATGCGGAAGCTGCCTGTTCACACTAGTGACCTAATCATTCATGAAAAGTGCCTGAGGCAATGGACAGCTACAATGCGGTTAGATTTCCGGGCACCGCCGAATTATTATGAAAGCATTTATTTAACATTTGCCGTTAAAAATAGCAAGTCTAACTTCTGCTCATAGATGCAGATGTACATGTCCGCATGCAAGCAATGCTGGAGCACAAATGACCTGCCAATAGATGACACAATTTCTGCTAGTTCTGCAGTGCAGACACAAACAGTGGAAGAAACTGGATGTAGCCTGGCACGGGCGTGTTTACATATCAATAGTTGACTCTGGCTGACTTTCCTGTCAGTTTTAGAATACAATATTTCTTGGATTCTTTTGCGAAGAGTTTCACCCTCAAAATTAACATGTATTATATCACTGCACACTTCTTTTCAAACACTTTTGGTTGCCATTAAAAAAAGTATATCATTCTACTTTTAAAAAAATCATACTAACTTCAATATCTTGATTGGTGCAAGAGTTAAGACACTATTACATACCAAAGTATGTGCCTCTTAGTTTAACTTCATTTGCTGAAAACCTCGTTTCAATATCTGGTATTGTTCATGAAATAAAAGGGATGCTCCCTCTTACATACTCATCCTATATATGTAATACATAAAATAGGAAAGTTGTTACCAAAAATCTCTAATAGTTCTTGACCAATTTACCTCAATACCAGAAATCTCAAAAAGTTCTTGATCGATTTACTTCATATGTTTACATAGTTCTCTAATCAACATCTGGAAGAACATAGCCCCCCCCCCCCTCTCTCTCTTCTCATATATATATCTTTACCAATTTACATCCAGTTTTAACACAGTACTCTAATGAACATTTGGATGGATATAGGATGTATATATTTTGAATAGACAGGGGAAATCTCAAAATTCTTAACCAGTTTACTTCAGATTTTTACATGATACACAACAAAACATTCAGACACACATAGGCTATAAATTTTTTCATACTCACTGCAGGAAAGAAATCTTTTGTGCTGTGTTGCGAACATGCACAGTTTTTATTTTTTCCTCACACTCAGTTTAAACTACGATAGGACGGCATGTAACTGATTAGGCAAATTGTTTCTTGCATATATATTCTCTCTCCTTGTACATATAGTTTTGGACAAAATTTGTATACACAACACTGTCATTTTTGTTTTCTTCCTCGCCTTTGGTTTTACACAAAAAAGGAAAGCTGTGTTTCTGGATTATGATTTGAATACTACTATAGGATCTGAATCATCCACAACTTTGTAATCCTAACCATTCACAGATTGAAACTATGTGAAATTCTGTCACTGACACTACTATCCTCAAAGATCCAGCAGCAGAAGAGGTCATATACCAAATGATCCCATGTGATTAACTTATCCATTTTACATGACTTCAGTCCTCCATCAAGGTTTTGTTTGCAACAACAATAAACAAGGCTCAAGGTAAGAAAGAGGGGTAAGACGGCAGAGGGGGGAGGGGGGAGGAAGAGAGGGGGGAGGGGGAGAGGGAGAGAGGGGGGGGGAAGAGAGAGAGAGGGAGAGAGAGAGAGGGGGGGAGGGAGAGAGAGAGGGGGGGAGGGAGAGAGAGAGAGGGAGGGAGGAGGAGGAGATGGCCATAGAGAAGGGGGTATGGAGTTTATGTTGTATATCAAATTCCCATAAGTATTTAGCAAATGCGAAGCACTGCCGGGTTCACTAGTAATTTTATAATCTGCACCTCATTATTCAAGAAAAAGTAGTGCTACTGAATGTATTTTACACTTCATGTTCAAACAAAGCAATATTAAAACACGCCAGACAATAGTAAATTCATAATAATATACTTCGTGAGGAAATTAAGCTTTATTAACAAGGGGGATATATATTTTAACTACTGTGAGTTGAAATACAGGGTGATTCAAAAAGAATACCACAACTTTAAAAATGTGTATTTAATGAAAGAAACATAATATAACCTTCTGTTATACATCATTACAAAGAGTATTTAAAAAGGTTTTTTTCACTCAAAAACAAGTTCAGAGATGTTCAATATGGCCCCCTCCAGACACTCAAGCAATATCAACCCGATACTCCAACTCGTTCCACACTCTCTGTAGCATATCAGGCGTAACAGTTTGGATAGCTGCTGTTATTTCTCGTTTCAAATCATCAATGGTGGCTGGGAGAGGTGGCCGAAACACCATATCCTTAACATACCCCCATAAGAAAAAATCGCAGGGGGTAAGATCAGGGCTTCTTGGAGGCCAGTGATGAAGTGCTCTGTCACGGGCTGCCTGGCGGCCGATCCATCGCCTCGGGTAGTTGACGATAAGGTTTCATAACTAACCTTTTTCGTAGGACTCTCCATACAGTTGATTGTGGAATTTGCAGCTCTCTGCTAGCTCTGCGAGTCGATTTTCCTGGGCTGCGAACAAATGCTTGCTGGATGCGTGCTACATTTTCATCACTCGTTCTCGGCCGTCCAGAACTTTTCCCTTTGCACAAACACCCATTCTCTGTAAACTGTTTATACCAATGTTTAATACACCACCTACCAGGAGGTTTAACACCATACTTCGTTCGAAATGCACGCTGAACAACTGTCGTCGATTCACTTCTGCCGTACTCAATAACACAAAAAGCTTTCTGTTGAGCGGTCGCCATCTTAGCATCAACTGACGCTGACGCCTAGTCAACAGCGCCTCAAGTGAACAAATGTACAACTAAATGAAACTTTATAGCTCCCTTAATTCGCTGACAGATAGTGCTTAGCTCTGCCTTTTGTCGTTGCAGAGTTTTAAATTCCTAAAGTTGTGGTATTCTTTTTGAATCACCGTGTATATTTCATCTTTCTTACCCCCTTAAAAACTTATTTGTTCTGAAAATCATAAACATTTTATTTAAAGAAAAAACATTTAAACCCTTCCTGCAGGAACACTTAGTATCATTACTGATTACTGAAATCTTTGTTCAATACCAGTCAGTTTTCACTGAAAAATGTACTTTTCATTCAAGGTCCGTATTAATATTATTTATTACAAAGTATTAAGAAAAGGTAAAACCAAAATGCTTTATTTAAGTACAACTATATGCTGAATTTTGTTTATGTTACAGAGACATACAGTGATGTAACATTTACAGATATTAAACAGCAGGTAACTAAGTCAGCTAAAAATTTCAGTGGTGTAGAGAATAATGATGACAATACGAAACTATTAGAAACTTTCACCTTATAAGCCACTAATTAATTTGTACAATTATCACAGATTCTAGTTAAAAGATACTGGCTGCTACCTGATTGTTGAACACATAGAACATTTACCCATACTTCTACGGCATTATAGCCTGTGTGGCTTCATAACAATGACAGAAGTGAAATTTCACTACTTGTACTTGGCAAAAAAACTTATAAAGAATCACTGCAAACAAATATTTCCTGTGGTACTCACATCTCAAGCACAGTTTTCACTTTTTTCCGTCTACTAGCTGATCATTGAATCTAATCTTGATTTTCATTACATGTCAAAACTTACAATTAAATTTGTTTTACAGTAAAGCAACAAAGACAAACTACAAACTTACTATAATGTAAAGCTCCTCAAAAAAGGGAAAATTTGTAAATCTGTAGTAACATCATATTATTTTTGGATAATATTTGCAGATGACACATTACTCACAATTGTCAGTGGATCTCTACAATTGACAAACTGTTACCAGTCAGTAAGTCAGCTCTGAATGATTTGTTTTACATTGAGAACTGTATTAACGTATTTGTTCTCCAACATATGGAATGATGCTTTAGTCAAGCATTCCCCCCCCCCCCCTCCCCCCAACCCAAGTTTTCTCATCAAGGGATTTGAGCCGGGAGGGAGGGGGGGGGGGGGGAGACCCCTCATGGATACATTGTCGTAATGAGCCTTATACTGCTTACTTCATTTCAGAGTGAAAAATTTCTTTTAAACAGCAACCAGTCTTACTGTGATAGGAGGGAAGTATAGGAAAACTCAATACCAATTTTCCTCCAGACGTGTCCTGTTGTTCCACCTTTAGCAAGGTCCTGGGACAATCCCCCCCCCCATTTCATTTTTTTAAAGAGTTTATTTCCCCAAGTCCTTCCATCACGTCTAAAAGACAAAGAAACCTATGGTTCCGACAACTACAATTTTTGTCACTAACTGTTTGTATCAGTATCCATTGCCTACTGATATGCAACAATATTTAGAAAGCAAACTTTTAAGCACTACAGTAAATATTCAGTTGCGAATGATCCTAAACAAAATTCTTGTGTTATCTCTATGCGGAATCACTTTCCCAGCTCTTTTTGTTTCACCCTTGTTGATTCACGAAGATTTGCATACCATCACTTCACTCTTTGTACTTCTCTGTCTGCTTAAATATATATTAATAAGTAGTTGTTGTTTAACACTGGCTCCCTTACAGATTCTCACTGCATATTAGTATTTTCAACAGGGTGGAAAAATATGTAAAATAAGCAAAAACAACCACTTACGTAAGGAGGATTGAAAACAGATAACACTAGCTTTCAAGCTCTTACTCTTTTTATGGTAGGATTATACACATTAACACACAAACAACCGCACAGACACTGAAACCACCTCCTCCTTTGCCCCCTTCTCTATCTCTCTCTCTCTCACACTGTCTTGTCTTGTCTCTGTGTGTGTGTGTGTGTGTGTGTGTGTGTGTGTGGGGGGGGGGGGGGGGGGGGAAGAGTCCTCCTACCAGAGAAAGAGCAAGAACTTGAAAGTTGGTGTTAACCATTTACTGTTATGTGTTTTGTGCACTTTGCACCAATCCTCTATAAGAATGCCATTGCCTTTCACTTATTTTAAGTATTTTTGTCAGATTAGCTTTGCTTAATCTTCTTGTTTCGTCCTTTGCTAATTATCCTCCTCTGCTGCACTGGTCACATCATAGTTATATAGAGTACTCAAGATAAGTAAACCTATTAAAATGGGCACCGAAAATGGCAGTATACAGATCTACATAGCTAAATTGTGAGTCATTGTCCAGTGTTAAGTCCCAAGCCTCTTTCTGTCTTAAGAACTAATAACACATGGGACCTGTTTATGATGTTGGATCTGGTAAATTGGGACCTTAAGCTTGCTAGTTATTTTTCATGGGTGTCTGCTAAATTTGAACACTAAGTCTTTGAAATTTGTATTGTTGCAACATAGTCCTAATTACAACAACACTTATTCATAACAAACTTGCAAGGGGAGAGAATGGCTGGTGAGTACTTGTTTTCAAGAGGTAAGTACTGCCGATAGACATGTGCCTATCAAATTTCACTTGCTGAGTGGCCACTTTGTCTTTTTGTAGGTTTACATTATTCTCAGCTGAATTTTCCTTTTAATAAAATGCATTCATAATATGCATTTCCACTGTATACTTGCGGTGTAGGCTGTTGGAAATGGATACAACAGTAAACTTTTCCATTATATGTTCACCCAGGCAAGGTTTTGCTATCGCTTTTCCAGAAACTGTCACACAAACAGCAGAAAACTGATTATCTGCATAAATTCATTAGTGGTCAGTGAGGATGATTTGCAAACTCTTATCAGTTTCAAATACTGATGAGCCTCAAGATGAAAAGACATCCATAGTAATATTATTCCTAGAAAGAGTATATACATCTCTAGTTACAATGTAGATGCAAAAGCTGAAACTCAGCGATCAGGAAGTAAGGGACATACTAGCCAGTTACACATTTCAATATTCAAATATTTTGACTGAATTTCTTTATAAGTGATGAGAATACGTAACACTTTAGGGCAAGGTGGTTGGCAAGAGGACAGCTCAATGCATAAAGATTTGTATTTACGTGCCTAGGGACCAGAAAATGTAGCATCTATTTTTGACAAAATCTGCATCTATTTGTGGCAAAATTTGCATCTATTTTTTGTGTTTTTAAATGATTAGATGCACTAATTTGAAAGGTTATCTCGCTACGTTAGTGAAGAGGAATAAAGCCTAATTTCTTTGGAGTTTACTATTAAAAAAGTGCCGAGTGGGGACTTTTTGATTAGATTGTTTGCTCCTGCAAAAATGTTCAACACCTTTTTGTTCCAAAGTGGCCTTTGTTTTCTTGATTTGGCAGTATTTAAGCTTTGAGGAATGATAGTTCTGTTGAAGAGCAGCAGCATTTTGCTGCCAGTGAACTGAATGTGTCACCAAATTAAGGGGTTTCTGGACATTACTTGTCTTTTCCTGCCTAATTCAATGATTACAAAATCTGCAGACTACTGACTTCAACTTCCACTGGGCATTCATAGCTGTGAGACCCACTCTTGACAACACTACAAATTGAACTGACAAGGTATTTTGCATAGAAGTAGAACTGAATGTACGGTAATTCTATTTTTATGGTAAGGGAAGGATTTTGCCGCAGTCAAAAAAAGTTATAGATTTCGTTTTCCAGTTCCTACAGCGCAGAGTGCGGGCATTATTGGCTATAGTGGTAGATAGCCACAAATGTAAACAAACTAGAATTTTGTGCCAGACAGAAGGGGAGAGGCGCAGGGAAACAAGCCCCACCTCCGTTTAGCAGGGTAGCAGCCTAAAGCAGGAATGACACATTGTTACACAGATCGCTGATCTCTTCTGGTGTTGTAATGGTAATAATTGAAATCTGTGATAGACCAGGATTAGTTGCTTCACTTTTTCAAAATAAGGAAAGAAAACCACGAGCAATGCATGATGCAAGGCATTCTGGGATGGCTATGCACAATTGCTTGTCGAGGTTAGGACTGAATTGCTAACGAAGTAGTTCAGGCCCGACTTCTAGTAATGTTTGAGTTTCTACATTATAACCATCTTTTGAGCTTTGGATAACAAGCAAACATATGCATTTTTGTGTTGTTGTAAAATGCTAGGTGCCACAGCTGAGTACTAGTATGTTGCATTACGTAGTGTGTATCTTCAATAGACCACTCAATCATCCAGAATTGGCATGGTGCCAGATCACTGTGCGCATTATTACACTGTTGCACTCTTACACTTCTTACTTTGCAAACACCTTCTTATGCACTTTTATCTTCCCAAACTGGGCTTCGCCAGATGATGTACAATACCAGTAACTGAAAATTGGATTTTGATATTTATATGCAGAAAATAAAGCTATTTCAAACTATCTCTGATAAAATAGTTCATACGGATACAATTTGCTATGAAATAGTGTCTATTAAATAATTGTGTTTTTGCATTTTGAGGCAGAATTTGTATCTATTTCGCATTTATCACAAAATGCGAATTTTTCTGGTCCCTATACATGCCACTGGTAATTACAGATAATATTTTATATTCCTATCAGCTGACATGACACAGCAGTTGGTGCTGTCCACTGATTTCTTCTCATTTTAGGCAATTGAGGTGAATGAGTAATTTCACTGAGAAGCATCTGATTTTTAAGGCATTTAACATATCCATAATGAGTCACTATGTATGGCTATTTCTAAGGCTTCAGTGCCAACACAAAATATCTGCCAGTTATGAATGGAGCAGAAAACTGTTTGCAGTGACATGAAATATAATTATTACAAAACAGTCTGTTCTTAATGCCTAAGATAGATTATTGCAAACTACAAATGGTCTGTAGTGGAATAAAAAGGAGTAGTAAAAGCAATAAGTAAACAAAACAACATAAAAACCTATTTAACAAAAAATGAAACTAAATAATTAGCTGTATTCAGTTACTGCAAATAACTTTTCAATTATTACATTTCTTTTGTGTTTCTAGCTGCATATATCTACTCTGCCTTCAAATAACACATTCAATTGCTAATACTGTTTGCCTAGGTCCATCAGGGCTTAAGGATACACCATAACTGCTTTGTGTAATTTATTGATGTTGCACAGTAATTCAGATTCCTAGAGAACACAATGCAAAAATTATACACATCTCCACTAATTATTGTTTCCACTCAGTAAATATATGTTTAATGTGAAAACCTCTACTTTATACTAAAATATGCCAGAGACATGGGCATGGACAGGAGGCAAGAAAGGCCGAGATAAAAAAACGGTAAAAGAAAACAAGTAGACACATAAACATCACATTGTTACTCATAATATCACTGCACTAACCACAAACAATAAATCATTCGAGATTAAATCAAATTAAATTAAACAACTTAACACACAAGTGAAAATGCAAAAGCATATAATATTATATAGGCAAGTACTGCTTCCAAATAAAGCAAATCTCTCACTATCTGTCTATCTGTATTATTACATTTATATGTGACCTAGAACTCATCAGTGATCAAAATTAAACATTTTCTGAAAGAATGTAACTGAATAACAAATTAACATTCTGCTATATTGGTAGACATGTAAAAACAACAGTACTCTGGTAAACGAGCGAATGACAGATTAAAAAATTCAACTTGTGAAATTCACAAATTATTTCATTCATCAATTTCTACAAAATAGTTAGCTTTTCAGGTACATGCATAATGTATTTCATTTTTACCAGTTCCTGAAATATTAATGGTGAGTAGGAACAATGCCTCATTCAAACAAAATAAAAATAAAAACCATGTATATTCATATTTTCATAATAATTAATTGCTAAATGTTTGTAACCAAATCTCCAAACCAGAAAATTGATACACTGACAAGACAGCCAAAAGTAACAGAAATGACACTGTTCACACTCGTGTTCTTTTCAAAATTACCAGCTTTACATTGAGTATTGCAGCTCTGATTCAATCTTTCAAAAAACTTATTAAATAAGTTTCTGTCCTGTGACTAAATACTAGCATATATGTACAGTATATAAAACCACACTTATTCAATATGAAGAATGTGGTTTCACTGTGCACAGAGTGGTAGTCATGAGCAAATGGCACATGTACTGCACTTAGATTCAGTACCTACATACTACGACACCCTCATGTTAACAGCTGTGCAGACCACTCTACCTAATAAAAGAAACCTGAAATCGGCATATCACATAGAAGTCTTGGGTTAATAACCCTTACCACACTAAATTTTACAACTTTTGTTTCTGATAATAAGGCTGTTTGCTAACAGCAATAACTGAAAGCTCAGACCATTACTTTAACTAGAAACTAAGCATGAAGATTAATGCACAGTGTCATATTGTAAACACAATGTGAGCCATTAGCCATTTGTAGCCTTTGTAAGTCAGGTGACATTAGCACCACACTAACATAATCCAATTAAAACACACACACACACACACACACACACACACACACACACACACACACACAATCTGCAAAGCAACTGCTCTTAAGTGAAAGCACTGCATCTGAGAAATTTCAAGTTTCTAGGTAAACCATGCCTACGTAAATCATTTCAAGGTTCATGAAATCGAACGAAGTCAACCAGAGTGACTGGTATCTGTCCTTTGTAAGGAATTTTGTACTTTGCAACAGCTGTAGCTGCCATACAACGCAATGTGATATAGTTCACCAAATGAACGTTGTTCAGAGGATTCACAGCCACAAAAACAGCAGGAGAGTCACCAGCTCTATTTGGTGTGTCCAAATGTGCTCCATGGTCCAACAGAAGCTGTACAAGCTGCAAATAAAATATTATAGTAGTTAGATAGTACACAAAGAGCTAGAAAACTTATCACGCATTATGAACATACAATTAAATTTTATACCCAGAATTCATTTGAAATTATGAAAAGCACAGTTGCTACTCACCATATAGTGGAGATGCTGAGTCGCAGATAGGCACAACAAAAAGGCTGTCACAAAATAAACTTTGAAGGCATTATCTACAAACAAATCTGGGGTACAGCTAGGGGCACCCGCATGGCGCTATGCAATGCCAGCCTATTCATGGGCCATCTAGAGGAATCATTCCAAAACACCCAGAATCCTAATTCCCTCACCTGGTTCAGATTCACTGATGACACCTTTGCGAACTGGATCGAGGGTGAGGACACGCAATCCACTTTCCACCAGAATCTTAACAGCTTCTCCTTCATTCACTTCACCTCGTCCTACTCAGCCTAACAAGGCACCTTTCTAGATGTTGACCTCCACCTCAAAGATGGCTAAATCAGTACTTCTGTCCATATCAAACCTACTAACCACCAGCAGTACCCCCACTCTGATAGCTGCCACCAGTTCCATACCAAAAAGTCCCTTCCATAAAGCCTAGCCACCCTTGGTCGTTGCACCTGCAGTGAGGAGCGATCACTCTCAAAATATACCGAGGGTCTAACTGAGGCCTCTACAGACCATAATTATCCTCCCAACCTTGAACAAAAAATATCTCCTGTGCCTTGTCTTTCTAGTCACCCACCACCTCCCAAAGTCTCATTGTCCAGCCACAGAGGA
Source organism: Schistocerca serialis cubense (assembly GCF_023864345.2). NCBI lineage: Eukaryota > Metazoa > Arthropoda > Insecta > Orthoptera > Acrididae > Schistocerca > Schistocerca serialis. The sequence continues at coordinate 770,292,552 of NC_064641.1, read as the reverse complement.
GCATTCCCCTCGTAATTCAGTACCAAACAGGACTATAGCAACTGAATTACATTCTCTGCCAGGGTTTTGACTACCTCTTGTCCCGCCCACTATTCTTCCCACCCCTCCCACAGCGGTATTCCACTGTCCACCAAACCTAAACAATATACTCGTCCATCCCTACACAGCCCCTACTCCAACCCCTTAGCTCATATCCCTGTAACAGACCTAGATCCAAGACATGTCCCATACATCCTCCCACCACCACCTACTCCAGTCTGGTCACAAACATCACCTATCCCATCAACGGCAGGGCTACCTGTGAAACCAATCACATGATCTACAAGCTAAGCTGCAACCCCTGTGCTGCATTCTATGTGGGCATGACAATCAACAAACTGTCTGCATGAATGGCCACCGACAAACTATGGCCAAGAAATGACTGGACCACGCTGCCCAACACAAAATTCTTCAATTCGATGACTGCTTCACAGACTGTGCCATGTGTATCCTTCCCACCAACAACAGCTTTTCTGAATTGTGCAGATGGGAACTCTCCCTGCAATATATCCTATGTTCTCATAACCCTCTTGGCCTCAACCGTCATTATTCATTGTCCTCACTCATGTAGTCCCTCCCCTGTCTCCATTCCAGCACTACACAACCCTCTATTCCACCAATGCACCAAGTCTTTTTAATTCTTTTCCGGTACGCCCCCTCCCCGCCACCCTCTGTCTAACTTCCCGACTGCACCTAGCTGCCCTATCCTCTCCCCACCTCATCCCTGCATGCTCCCCAGCAGCACATCACTGTCCCCAACCCCTATGGTGCTATCCCTCTCCCAGCCAGTTGCCTCTTCCATCATGCGCTGTTGCTGCTGCTTGTAGTGTGGCTTCACTTGCCAGAGACTGTGGTCATGTGTGTGTGGGCTGCATTTGCATGTGTGACTGTGTGTGTGTGTGTGTGTGTGTGTGTGTGTGTGTGTGTGTTGCCCAAAAGCATATTCTGTGACAGTCTTCTGTTGCACCTATCTGCGACTCAGCATCTCCACTGTATGATGTGTAGCAAGTATCCTTTTCATAATATTTTCCATTGTTCATTTGAAATTCATTATTTATTGCATTGATAGTTCGACTTATAGTATGATGATATGCAATACAAAGCATCAACTTACTGGGCTGTAGAAATTATATGGATTTGCTGCTACATGAAGTGGTGTTGATCGTGATTCATTTCTTGCATTCACTGGTGCACCACAATCAAGAAGAAGTCGTATAACTTCCATATTAGGAAATATCATCTGAAAACAGATGATCGGAACCCTTTCAAGAACAGTATACATACACTACGAACACCAATTAAAAATAATACAAAATCACACAAAATTATCTAGAGTGTATTTTTATGGAATATACAGTAACACACTATTGACTAATTAAAAGCTAGTACGATAAGGTGAAAATAAGGTTCAAATGGCTCTGAGCACTATGGGACTCAACTTCTGAGGTCATCAGTCCCCTGGAACTTAGAACTACTTAAACCTAACTAACCTAAGGACAACACACACACCCATGCTCGAGGCAGGATTCGAACCTGCGACCGTAGCGGCTGCGCGGTTCCAGACTGTAGCGCCCAGAACCACTCGGCCACTCCGGCCAGCCGAAAATAAGGCTCCTGGTTTTTGAGTGACAAGAAAAATGTCAAATTTCTCTGAAGAGGACAAACACAGAATTACAGGTACATTCCTGACTTACACTGAATTTAATTCACTGCAGATCACAGCAATTAATTACAGCATGCAGCAGTAAAACACACACACACACATATATATATATGTACAGTTTATAAGCAAATACATGAAAATCAATTTGTGAGGGTGCTACGTGAAACTATCTGCACATTTCCAAATGCAGAAAAAGAAACTTACTACAAGTGGTTTTAATTATCCTAAATGACTTTATGTTACTAACCATCCACAAATTGTATTCCTTCATACTGTGATGGGAACATACATGGTGGTAAGAAAATAAAACACTACACTTCTCCAGGGAAAAACCAGGTAAATCTTGTCATCATATTCATGATTATTGTGCTCCTCCTAAATCACTTCTGGTATAAATAAAGGGCAGTTCTATAAATATCAGGTAAACAGAGTAAAAATGATAAACATGTGAAGTTAGCATGGATCATATGGTTGACTGTAGTGGGAAAAACACACCTTATTGCAATCTGCCATATAGTCTGGAGTCACGAATGGCAGCCTCAACCAGAGCAGAGGGGAATACAGAATACATTAATTTAAAACCCTAGTCTAAAGCGCCCATAGAAATTTCATTACATAAAACTCAGGTTGGGTGGTTTGACAGCCTTGGAAACCTGCTACAGACACAATAATGGACCTGTTTCTTTTGTCTACTCCTCTTATTTGCTTCAATACATGACACATTCTTGATCTCTCTAATTTCCTTGATCATTTTCTTCTACAAGTAAACTGATGAATCCCAACTTCAGATGGTGTGGCTCTTTAGGACCGCATTTTTAAGCAGATACAGCTTGGTTCAATAATACTGGAAAGAATGAGAAAATTGAATATCACACATTCACCATGCCTTTTAACATACATCAACCTCCTATATTTGTCCTTTAATTCACCAGTGCCTAAATCAAGTTAAGTTCCTGGAAGTCATCCCTCCACACTAACATTTATTAACAAAATTAGTGTTAGTTCACAGTTTACACCAGTTTGACCCGATGCGGTAGCTCCCCTTAGCAAAACTCCAATTCACATCTATTTCACTGCCTTTAAGGTTCTTCTTTGTACATAGAAAGGTGAAAGCTTTCCTAATATACTTGCTCTCTTGGAGCTAAAAACAAATTCTGACAGCTGATCTGTTCTGTCCTTAGTGATATATGTAGTGCATCAACAACAAATGGAATTTCTCCAAAACTATTAAAATACTACCTACCAAGAAAGATGACATGTTGTGCGCTTATGTTATTCCATCCTGTGCAAGCCTCTGCATCTCCAAATAGCAATTGCAGCCTACATCCATCTGAATCTCTTTACTGTATTCGTCCTTTGGTCTTTGTCTCTCTCTCTCTCTCTCTCTTTCTCTCTCTCTACACAACCCCCCTCCCCACACACACTCCCTTCAATACTAAGCTTATGACCCCTCGATGTTTCAGAATGTGTCCTATCAACTGGTCCCTTCTTTTAGCCAAGCTGTGCCAAAAATTTCTTTTCTCCCCACTTCTATCGAGCGCCTCATCATTACTTGCATGGTCTACCCATCCAATCTTCAGAATTCTTTTGAAACACTTCTGTTCTCTTCTTGTCTGGACTGTTTATCATCCATGTCTCACTTCATACAAGGCTACACTCCAGACAAATACCTTCTGAAAGACTTCCTAACATTTACATCAATATTTGATGTTAACAAATTTCTCTTCAGAAACATTTTTCTTGCCATCACCAGTGTAAATTTTATATCCTGTCTACTTCAGTCATCATCAATTATTTTGTTGCCCAAATATCAAAACTCACATACTACTTTTAGTTTCTCATTTCCTAATCTAATTCTCTCAGTATCACATGATTTAATTCTACTTCACTCCCTTACCCTTGTTTACCTTTTGTTGATGCTTACCTTATATCCTGCTTTCAAGACACTGTCCACCCCATTCAATTACTCTTCTAAGTCCTTTGCTATCTCTGACAGATTTACATCATCATTTGCAAACCTCAAAGTTTTTATTTCTTCTCCCTGAACTTTAATTCCTTCTCCAAATTTTTCTTTAGTTTCCTTTACTGGTTGCTCAATGTACAGATTGAGTAACACTGGACATAGGTTACAATCCCCTCGATCTGTTCTCGACAACTGCTTCCATTTCATGCCCCTCAACTCTTACAACTGCCGTCTAGCTTCTGTAAAATTTGTAAATAATCTTTCAATCCCTATACTTCACTACTGCTACCTTCAAAATTTCAAATAGTGTATTCCAGCCAACATTATCAAAAGCTTTACTGAAGTCTACACATGCTATAAATGTAGTATTGCCTTTCCTTATCTTCTTGCAGGGACATATACCTTATGCGTTCCTGCATTTCTCCAGAATCCAAACTGATCTTCCTTGAGGTCAGCTTCTACCAGCTTTTGCATTCTTCTGAAAACAATTAGTATCAGTATTTTGAAGTCATTACTTATTAGACTGACAGTATGGTAATATTCACTCCTGTCAGTGTGTCCCTTAATTGGAATTATTACATTCTTCTTAAAGTCTGAGGTTTGCTTGTCCTATACATCTTGCACATCAGGTGGAATAGTTTTGTAATGATTAGCTCTCCTGAAAGTATCAGAAGTTCTGACATAATATTGTGGACCTTGTTTCCACTTTGCTCTTTCAGTGCTCTGTCGTATTCTTCTTGCAGTATCATATCTCCTATCTCATCTTTGTCTATATCCTCTCCTCTTTCTATAAGATTGCATTCAAGTGGTTTTTATATGAGCTCTTCATATTCCTACAGTTGCTCCTCTTTTCTCCAAAGGTCTCTTTAATTTTCCTCTATGCAGTAACTATCTTTCACCTAGTTATATATGCATATATAGCCTTGCATCTGTCCTCCAGCAGTCCTGCTTAGCCTTTTGCACCTTCTGTCAATATTATTTTTTAAATGTCTGTATTCCCTTTCGTCTGCTTCATTTGCTGCATTTTTATATTTTCTCCTTCCATCAGTCAAATTCAATATCTCCTGTTACATCCAAGGATTTCTACTAGGCCTTGCCTTTTTACCTACTTGATTCTCTGCTGGATTTACTATTTCATCTCTCAAAATGATCCACTCGTCTTCTATTTTATTCCTTTCCCCTATTTGAGTCAATGGCTCCGTAATGTTCTGTCTCACACTTGCACCAACCTCTGGTTCTTTCAACTTACCCAGGTCCCATCTCCTTAATTTCCTACCTTTTAACAGTTTCTTTAGTTTTAATCTATAGTTGAAAACCAATAAATTTTATTATGGTCAGAGTCCACATCCGCCCCTGGAAACATCTGACAGTTTAAAATCTGGTACTGAAATCTCATCACAATCTAAATAATGGTATTCAGTTTCCCTGCTGATATCTTTTGCCCAAAATATTTTCTTACACACGGACAGAGTCACACTGATGTACGAACAATTTACTTAATAGATCACAGTTTGTGTTCCAGAGGAGCTGCCAAAATGAGAATGTTATGTATAGATTTGTTGACCTAGTGAGAAGTAAATACCAGACTACAAATTCAAAGCTTCAGAGTTCAATCTTCATTTGATTTTAGTACTTTTGCTGCTGATTAGCACTGCCTCACCTCTAGCAATGATTCATCTATGTCAAAAATACCACATTGTACCATGTCGGTCTCTTTATGACTGAATGGTTAAGTCAGTTCAATGATCAGTGGAAGGCAGGATCATAAAACTTTCAATAGGACCAATCCTAGTAATGCACTGTAGTGTTTAAACCAAACTTCGCATTAAGGACAGCTTTACTTACATGTGGTCACCAAATGACACAAGGATTAAATAACAAAATATCTTCATAGGTGGCATTTTCTGTGATCTGTCCAATGCATTTGATTGAGTAGATCATGATAGTTTCTAGGAAAACCTTAAATTTTATGGAATTAATGGCATTACAAACAATAGTTTGAACTGTAACTACCAAAAACATTGTAAATGTGGCGTGGAATAATTGAAACACTGCTGCAATGAGAGAATAGTTTAACGTCAGTGGAGGGAAGGGTGACTGTGTTAACTATTCACCACGAATGATGTAGTTCCACATGAAAAATTTTAGGTTCACTCTTACATGTGTGAATAATATTTCACATAACATATATGCTGACAACTTTAATCTCCTTAAGAGGCAACAGCAAAATAAATTGTTAATAATGATTTTTTTTCAAGGAATAACAAAATTTTCTCTACAAGTTCTACAATTTAGGGAAAAAAAGAAATGGTGTACAATATGACCAGGGACAGTAATTAGGGCAGAATTTTTCAACTTTTTGGGTGTATATACTGATGAAATTTTGATTGAGTGGAAGATGTTACGAAGGTTCACAAACAGAGATGTTGAGCAACTTCTGTTCTTAACATAATTACTGGATTTGGAAACAAACAAATTAACAAGCTTTGCACATTTTAACTTAATAATGGCTTATGGCATTGATCCCACCCCACCCCCTCCCCATGAACCACGAACTTTGTCGTTGGTGGGGAAGCTTGCGTGTCTTAGTGATAAAAGATAGCCATACCATAGAAGTCACCACAACACAGGGGTAACTGTTGACAGGGCAGAAAAATTTGTGGTTCCTGAAGAGCAGAAGCACATTGCATAAAAGTTGCAGGGACAACAGTCCGGATGATTGACTGATCAGGTCTTGTAACATAACCAAAACAGCTTTGCTGTGCTTGTACTGCAAATGCCTGAAAGCAAGGGGGAAACTAAAGTCATAATTTATCCCGAGGGCATGGAGCTCTACTGTATGGTTAAATGATGATGGCATCCTCTTGGGTAAAATATTCCAGAGGTAAAAAAGTCCCTAATTTGGATCTATGGATCGGGACCACTCAGGAGGATGTCTTTCTCAGGAGAAACAAAATTGGCATTCTATGGGTCAGAGCATGGAATGTCAGATCCCTTAATCAAGCAGGTAAGTTAGAAAATTTAAAAAGGGAAATGGACAGGTTAAAGTTAGATATAGTCGGAAATTAGTGATGTTCAATGGCAGTTGGAACAGGAATTCTGGTCAGCTGAATACGGGTTTATAAATACAAAATCCAATAGGGGTTGACTGATTGATTGAGGGTGGGGGACAGGGGGGGGGGGGGGGGGAGGTCATCAGTCCTGCGATTCAAAAGGTACATAGGTACATGTGTAAGATAGAAGAGCTCGCTAAAAGTGGGTGGATCCAGTAAGGGGGGTCAAAACTATAAAGCGAAGAAGCTAAAAAGACACGCACAGTGGGAGGCATAAAAGGGGAGGCCAAAAAAATTGGAAAAACAGAGGGATAAAAAAGCGATCTTTACAAGGGGACTCAGTCATGGGTCCCAAGCCAGAAAACACGAAGAGAGGCTCCAACCACAACCACCCTGCCCCTGCTCCAGTAGTAAAGAAAACCTTATAACTGAAAATAAAAACCAATTTCACATAGGAAACTTGAGAACCAGTTCAAATATCTGTGAATCAACAGCAAATATTAGAGACAAGGAATCTGGAAGGCTATACTTAGTACGAAGGAGACATTCCACCAATATATGGGATACAGTCAGCCTGGCTCCACAGCCACAGTGTGGGAGTGGCTCGTTATGCAAGAGAAAACAATGGATGAGTCTAGTATGACTGATGCATAGATGGCATAAGACAATGGACTCCTTCCGAGAGAAGTGGAAGGAAGAGCACCAAACTGCAGTAGTCTCCTTGATTGTGCAGAGTTCATTGCTGAGAGCAGTAGTGTACCAGATGGCATTTCACTTTTGCACAAAGAGAAATTTGATGTGTATCCGCATATCTGCACCTGGAATCATGAAAGGGAATAGGGAAAGTATCGGCCTGTCTAGCTCACCTGTCAGCCACCTGATTCCTTGGGATGCCCATATCACTTGGGACCCACAGAAAGACAACTGAGCAGGTGGCATAGCCAAGGGCAGAGAGGAGGTCAGGGACAGCAGACACCAAAGGATGACAAGAGTAGCATTGGTCTATAGCCTGCAGGCTGCTCATTGAGTACGTACATATTAAAGCAATGTGGAGGAAGGCCTGAGTAACAAAATGGAGGGCCCTGCTAATGACTAGCATCTCTGCAGTGAACACACCACATGATTCCGGCAGTAAATGATGTTCCATGCCAGTAGGAGATGTAAAAGCATATCCCACCTTATCTATCGTTTTAGAACTACCAGTGCAAATGATGGTAGTACCCTGGAACTCTTCAAGGATGGAATGTACAAGACACTGGAATATCAAAGGGGCAACAGATACCTTAGGACCATGGAACAGGTTGGTCCTAATCCATGGTCTATCCACCATCCAGGGGGTTGGGGGATGAGGAAGAGAAGAGGAAATACATGGGGCAATGGGGTACATTCCAGCGAGTGGAGATGGAGATCCTGACAGAAGGAAGTGAGAAGCATTCCAACTGGCAATTCCACCTGAGGGCAGGTGTCAGGAGGGAGACATCCCTCATTTGCAAAGAGGATGGGGTACACGGGATGGTCAGGGAATCGTCAAATAGCGACTGCATAAGAAACCCCTCCGTTGTGGTCGTACCGTAGGTGCAACCACAACGGAGGGGTATCTGTTGAGAGGCCAGACACACGTGTGGTTCCTGAATAGCGGCAGCAGCCTTTTCAGTAGTTTCAGGGGAAACAGTCTGGATGATTGACTGATCTGGCCTTGTAACACTAACCAAAACGGCCTTGCTGCGCTGGTACTGCGAACGGCTGAAAGCAAGGGGAAACTACGGCCGTAATTTTTCCCGAGGGCATGCAGCTTTACTGTATGGTTAAATGATGATGGCGTCCTCTTGGGTAAAATATTCCGGAGGTAAAATAGTCCCCCATTCGGATCATCCGGGCGGGGACTACTCAGGAGGACGTCGTTATCAGGAGAAAGAAAACTGGCATTCTACGGATCGGAGCGTGGAACGTCAGATCCCTTAGCCGGGCAGGTAGATTAGAAAATTTAAAAAGGGAAATGGATAGGTTAAAGTTAGATATAGTGGGAATTAGCGAAGTTTGGTGGCAGGAGGAACAAGACTTTTGGTCAGGTGAATACACGGTTATAAATACAAAATCAAATAGGGGTAATGCAGGAGTAGGATTAATAATGAATAACAAAATAGGTTTGCGGGTAAGCTACTACAAACAGCATAGTGAACGCATTATTGTGGCCAAGATAGACACGAAGCCCACGCCTACTACAGTAGTAGAAGTTTATATGCCAACTAGCTCTGCAGATGATGAAGAAATTGAAGAAATGTATGATGAGATAAAAGAAATTATTCAGATAATGAAGGAAGACGAAAATTTAACAGTCATGGGTGACTGGAATTCGAGAGTAGGAAAAGGGAGAGAAGGAAACATAGTAGGTGAATATGGATTGGGGCTAAGAAATGAAAGAGGAAGTCGCCTTGTAGAGTTTTGCACAGAGCATAATTTAATCATAGGTAACACTTGGTTCAAGAATCATGAAAGAAGGTTATATACATGGAAGAATCCTGGAGATACTAGAAGGTATCAGATAGATTATATAATGGTAAGACAGAGATTTAGGAACCAGGTTTTAAATTGTAAGACATTTCCAGGGGCAGATGTGGACTCTGATCACAATCTATTGGTTATGAACTGTAGATTAAAACTGAAGAAACTGCAAAAAGGTGGGAATTTAAGGAGATGGGACCTGGATAAACTGACTAAACCAGAGGTTGTACAGAGTTTCAGGGAGAGCATAAGGGAACAATTGACAGGAATGGGGGAAAGAAATACAGTAGAAGAAGAATGGGTAGCTTTGAGAGATGAAGTAGTGAAGGCAGCAGAGGACCTAGTAGGTAAAAAGACGAGGGCTAGTAGAAATCCTTGGGTAACAGAAGAAATATTGAATTTAACTGATGAAAGGAGAAAATATAAAAATGCAGTAAATGAAGCAGGCAAAAAGGAATACAAACGTCTCAAAAATGAGTTAGACAGGAAGTGCAAAATGGCTAAGCAGGAATGGCTAGAGGACAAATGTAAGGATGTAGAGGCTTATCTCAATAGGGGTAAGATAGATACTGCCTACAGGAAAATTAGAGAGACCTTTGGAGGAAAGAGAATCACTTGTATGAATATCAAGAGCTCAGATGGAAACCCAGTTCTAAGCAAAGAAGGGAAAGCAGAAAGGTGGAGGGAGTATATAGAGGGTCTATACAAGGGCAATGTACTTGAGGTCAATATTATGGAAATGGAAGAGGATGTAGATGAAGATGAAATGGGAGACACGATACTGTGTGAAGAGTTTGACAGAGCACTGAAAGACCTGAGTTGAAACAAGGCCCCGGGAGTAGACAACATTCCATTAGAACTACTGACGGCCGTAGGAGAGAAGGTCCTGACAAAACTCTACCATCTGGTGAGCAAGATGTACGAGACAGGCGAAATACCCTCAGACTTCAAGAAGAATATAACAATTCCAATCCCAAAGAAAGCAGGTGCTGACAGATGTGAAAATTACCGAGCTATCAGTTTAATAAGTCACGGATGCAAAATAATAATGCGTATTCTCTACAGACGAATGGAAAAACTGGTAGAAGCCGACCTCGGGGAAGATCAGCTTGGATTCCGTAGAAATATTGGAACACGTGAGGCAATACTGACCCTACGACTTATCTTAGAAGCTAGATTAAGGAAAGGCAAACCTACGTTTCTAGCATTTGTAGACTTAGAGAAAGCTTTTGACAATGTTGACTGGAATACTCTTTTTCAAATTCTAAAGGTGGCAGGGGTAAAATACAGGGAGCGAAAGGCTATTTACAATTTGTACAGAAACCAGATGGCAGTTATAAGAGTCGAGGGACATGAAAGGGAAGCAGTGGTTGGGAAAGGAGTAAGACAGGGTTGTAGCCTCTCCCCGATGTTGTTCAATCTGTATATTGAGCAAGCAGTAAAGGAAACAAAAGAAAAATTTGGAGTAGGTATTAAAATCCATGGAGAGGAAATAAAAACTTTGAGGTTTGCCGATGACATTGTAATTCTGTCAGAGACAGCAAAGGACTTGGAAGAGCAGTTGAATGGAATGGACAGTGTCATGAAAGGAGGATATAAGATGAACAACAACAAAAGCAAAACGAGGATAATGGAATGTAGTCGAATTAAGTCGGGTGATGCTGAGGGAATTAGATTAGGAAACGAAACACTTAAAGTAGTAAAGGAGTTTAGCTATCTGGGGAGCAAAATAACTGATGATGGTCGAAGTAGAGAGGATATCAAATGTAGACTGGCAATGGCAAGGAAAGCGTTTCTGAAGAAGAGAATTTTGGTAACATCGAGTATAGACTTAAATGTCAGGAAGTCGTTTCTGAAAGTATTTGTATGGAGTGTAGCCATGTATGGAAGTGAAATATGGACGATAAATAGTTTGGAAAAGACTAGAATAGAAGCTTTTGAAATGTGGTGCTACAGAAGAATGCTGAAGATTAGATGGGTAGATCATATAACTAATGAGGAGCTACTGAATAGGATTGGGGAGAAGAGGAGTTTGTGGCACAACTTGACTAGAAGAAGGGATCGGTTGGTAGGACATGTTCTGAGGCATCAAGGGATCACCAATTCAGTATTGGAGGGCAGCGTGGAGGGTAAAAATCGTACAGGGAGACCAAGAGATGAATACACTAAACAGATTTAGAAGTATGTAGGTTGCAGTAGGTACTGGGAGATGATGAAGCTTGCACAGGATAGAGTAGCATGGAGAGCTGCATCAAACCAGTCTCAGGACTGAAGACCACAACAACAACAAGAAACCAAGACTTGGCTCCATTGTTTTTTTTTTTTTTTTTTTTTTTAAGGGGGGAATCTCCACTTTGGCAAGGAGCCTGTCAACAGGACTAGTGCCAAGAGTACCAATAACCAGATGCACTCCATAATGGTTAACAGAGTTGAGTAGTTTCAGACTCAAAGTAGTCGCTGAGCCCAAACCCTGACAATTATAATTGAATCTGGACAAGACCGGAGCATGGTAAATATGGAGAAGAGTGTGTGCCAGGAGGCAGAGGGCATCATTAAGCTTCTGCATGCAGGCAGTCTTCGGGTGGCGAACATGGGGCAGCCACGTCAGCTTTTTATAAAAAAGAAGGCCCAAGAAATTGGACTGTGCTACAACAACTGGGTGTTTGTTACCTACCGTATTTACTCAAATCTAAGCTGCACTTTTTTTCCAGTTTTTCTATCCAAAAAACTGCTTGCAGCTTAGAATCGAGTGCAAAGTAAGCGGAAGTTCTGTAAAATGTGGTAGGTGCCGCCACAATTAACTTCTGCTGTTGAATATGTGTAGCGCTACAGGGGCATGCTTTGCAGGCACAAAGATAAATACTGGCGCCAGAACCTCTGCGTCAGTAAATAAATTAAGGTGGAAGACGAGATTTTTTTCTCTGCCCCGAGTTTTGACCACTGCATTTTCATACAGTATCCAACGAAGTAAATACAAATTCCGTGTTGTTCACCTACGAATGTAGCAGCCTTTCAATGTACTATGAAAATCTGACTGGCAAGACTGCTTGGGATGTTTGTCAATATGGCCAACTCTACGTTCTGAATTTTTTCCTACTTGTGACAAGAGATGGTTGTTAATAGGAACTTTTATGAATTGTGAATCACATGCAGTATTCTCTTCACCATAAGAATAACACGAATATAAACATTTTGCCGTGTATTTGTTCGTGTTTGCTACTATCTCGTTTACATCCTGTCTGCCTAATAAACTACGAAACAAGAGTGAGACAACAGCAAGTGCGGGAGAATATACATATCATGCCATATTTATATTCATATTATTCTTACGTCGAATGGTGATACAGTCAGAAATGAAGCACGACAACTGACTAGATTTTTAAATCTAAGATGATTAATTTCTGTGCAGAATGTAATGTACTAAAGAGACGTCTGCAAAGATTTTCAAACTAAGAAAAATTTTCGCTAAACTCTCTTTCACAACATCATCTATCACACGCAGTCTATTATTTGGTTCTTGTTGATTATTATCAAATAAAGCAGCAGTGTAACAACAAATAGCAGTCTCTTGCCATTGTTTCACTAATGAGACGATTCCTCTCTTTTTTTCCTTTTTTTAATTGGAAGTGGTGGTGGTGCGCACAAAAACAAGCCTTGCTGCGAGCGGCAACAGGTTGTAAACACGCACTATCAGAATGCGACAAACAATGCATGACACAGTACAGTAATGCATTTTCAGCTTAGAGTGATGTAAACACCTATAAGAAAGGGAACGGCACTTATCAGATCAAAGAAAAATACGCAATCGATTCAAACCAGACAAAGCACGTGAAAAAGGAAGGGTACCCGTATAAATACAGACGGAGCGCCTGATGCATAGCAATGGCTACCTGGTAAAGCCTAACTACTAAGCTTACGGCTCGAACCAAACTACTGTAGCTGTATCGTCATTCATTCGACCTAAATTGTGTCTCATATTACAATGGACCAACTTTGTTTAGATTTGGAGGAGCGGCCTAAAATTTTTCTCTCCCCTTGAATTTCGAGTCTCAAATTTCAGGTGTGGCTTAGATTCGGGAAATGTTTTTTTCCTTGATTTCAAGTCTCATTTTTCAGGTGCGGCTTAGATTCGAGTGCAGCATAGATTCGAGAAAATGCGGTAATTAAATCTCCGGATCGGGGTATACTGTGGGTCGATGGCAAAAATGCGTAACCCACGTTTTGGAAGGAGAAAATTAGAAGCCACGAGAAAGGGTCCACAGAGAGGTCTTGGAGCTGGCATTCACAAGGTGCTACAGAGTGGGAGCTGCACCAGATGCAAAAATCGTCAACATTCAATGCTGGGGCAACCAGAGGCCCATCAAAGGTTTACACGCCCATTGATGGCGATAAGGAAATGTGTGACACTTAACACAGACCCTGTGGGATACTGTTCTCCTGGATCCGAGGAGTGCTGTGTGAAGTGCTAACTTGGAAGAGCCGATGGGATTATACCTCATGGATAAATATCAGGAGGAGGCCACGAAAGCCCCAGTCATGGAGGATAACTAAAATGTGACAGTGCCAAGCCTTATACAGGTTAAAGAAGGCCACGACAATATGTTGGCATTTAGAAAAAGCCTAACAGATAGCTGTTTCCAATCTGAGTAAATGGTCAGTTGTATATCGTCCTTCCTGGAAGCCAAACTGATATGGGGACAAAATGGCCCGAGATTCAAGTACACAACATAACCAGAAGCTAACCATCCTCTCAAGTGGTTTACAAAATACACTGGTCAGGCAACTGGCTACTCGGTCAACAGCTGCCAAGAGACATTGAGTTCTTCCTGGGCTTAAGTACGGGGATGACTATGCTGTCTCACTGTGGTGAGGGAAAGACACCCATGAGCCAAATGCGCTTCAAGACCCTGAGTATATGTTGCCACTGGGTAATGTCCGAGTGTTGGATCACCTGGTTGTGGATGGAATCCAGGCCTGGGGCCGTGTCATTTGAAGAAGTAACAGCCTGCAAGAATTCCCACTCAGTGAAGGGTTCATTACAGACTTCAGCTTGATGGGGTTTGAAAACAAAGGGGGGTTTCATCAACTCATCATTTCTGCCAGAGAAACGTAGCAGGATAGGAAGAGGACACTGATGTTTTCGCAAAGTGTGTCGTGAGGTGTTCTGCAAGGGCTGATGGATCAGTACACAGAACACCCTGTAGGATGAGACCCTGGCCAATTAGAAGACTGCTAACCCCCCCCCCCCCCCTTCCCACAGGAAATGTTGTGCATTGAAGTCCCTGAGGAGGAGATACGGGTGTGGCAGTTGCTATATTAAATTAGGCAGTTCAACATACAGAAGTGGCCTACCTGGAGGGAGATAGACACTGCAATTGGTGACTGCTGGGATCATTTGCACTTGTACCACTATTGCTTCCGGGTTGGTACGAAGGGGGATCCAGTCGCTAGTGACATCAGTGGGAACCAAAGTGCAGACAACTCCAGATGCTATCTTGAGGTTGGCACATTCGCCCAATAACCAAGAAACGTTTGAGAGTGGTCATTAAGGAAGTGCATTTCTTGAAGAGCAAGACAGAATGCAGACTAAGGGGAAACAAGTTGTTGTATTTGCAGTATGTGATGGTAATATCTGTTGCAAGTCCACAAGATTATCATGTGGCGACTCAAGGGTAGACACAAAAAATCCGAGGGGAGGTCATGCCACTGAGACAATAGTCGTTACTGACAAGAATGGGGTGTCATCCATAAAAACTGGGTCTGATTTGAACTGAGAAAGAGGGGGTGAAGCCCCCTGGGATGTTGGAAAAGCCTCGTCCTTGGATTTCCGCTTCTTCTTCTTCTTCTTCATCTTCTCCTCCTACCTCGGTGGGAATAGACAGCAGCCATGTCCGGACTGGACAGAGAGCAAGTGACTTTGGGGCACTCAAGAGCGTAGGTTTCTTGGCCGACATGAGGTTGCAGGCTTCCTATCTTGAGAATGCCAATGAGGGGTGTTCCAAGAGAGGGCCCCATTCTTAGCAAGAGACAGAGAAGAGGATTACTTTTGCGGCCAAGGAGGAGGAGGAGGAGGAGGAGGAGGAGGGGCGGAAGAAGGGGTAGGTGGGAGGGGAAGGGGGGCGAGGAGGGAGGGGTTCCTTGAGGGGAAGGGACAGGAGCTACTGGGGGTGCAGGGGGGAAAGGGAAGTGGGAAAGGATGGGGGAGGAGGGGAAGATGTAACTGAGGCAGAGGTAGATGAGAGAGTCACTTGGTGAAGTCTGTCAAACTTCTTCCCGGCCTCAATGTAGCTGAGATGGCCAAGCATCTTTATTTCCTGGACTCTTTTTTTTTTTTCCTTTGTATACACTGGACACTCCAGTGAGTAAGGAGAATGTAGACCAGGCAGTGGGGTGCAAGAGTTTCCCACATGAAGAGGGTAGCCACAGTCATCACACATGGGGGTGGCATAGCATCATGAGGACATGCGGCTGAGCATGAGGCAATGGAAGCAATGCATGGGAGATGGAATGAATGGTTTCACGTCCCATCTGTATACCATCACCTCAATCTTCTTGGGCAGGGTATCCTCCTCAAAGGCCACGATGAAAGTGCCAGAGTCTATGCAATAATCCTTAGGGCCCCTCTGGACACACCAGATGAAACGAATGCCCCGTCGTTCCAGATTAGCCCTAAACTGAACTGTAGGAAAAGATCCCTACGGAAAATCATGCCCTGTGTCATATTCAGAGACTTGTGAGGTGTAATATTCACTAGGATGTCACCTAAGTGATTGCAAGCCCAGAGGGAGGCCGACTGGCAGCCAGTAGTTGTCTTTATAAGGACGGAGACAGATATCATCTTGTTTAAGGTCTCAACTTCACCAAACTTGTCCTCAACGTGTTCCACACAAAAAAGAGGTTTGGTGGTGGCAAAAGTCTCCCCATCAGTCCTTGCACAGACCAGGGTTTTGTCCCATGCCAGCAGGCCTGGTCCTCCCCCCCACGGGGTAGCCAAGGGGGAAAAGGCGGGAAGGCAGAAAGAGGAACTGAGACAGAACTATTCCTAAGAAGACACACAGCCGTAGAAGAGAGGTCAGACAGTAACACGTTTCATGTACCAAACATTCGCCCTGGTACTACCCACAACAATCAGAGGCTTGCCTTGTGAGCACTACCCAGCCACAGCAATGGCCGTCTGGCATGACGGTTGTTGCTGGTATGAGAAAGAAAGTTTCTCATCCTGTGTGGTAAGTCTCCGCTGTCCTGCAGTTCTGAGTGACTTTCCAAAAATCTATCCCTTTTCCTAAACCTCTCCAGTCCTTTTCCTTCACCCTCTACCTTCACCTTCAATTCTTCTGCATGAAGAAGGAGCCACTGGCTGCAAAAGCTTGCCTAATTACAATCGTCTTTTATTTGTGATTTCTGCTACCGCTTGGTGAGTAGATTTGTTATCCATCCAATTAAATTATATTGTCAAAACTGATTGTTTCTGTTGTTAAGGAATCAGTAGTTTTTCAAGGCAGTTGCACATCCTTGGCAGCAGTTTCACACAACTTAAGACTTTCACTATGGACACTTCTGTGGCTGTAATGTGTTAATGGAGAGAGAGAGGATATAGCTGCCTGGTGATACCAATTTTTAAGGGACATCTGTAGCATAAGTATCGATGGAGTGGTGTGGCTTGATGAAACGTACGTCAATTCTGGTCACGTTGTCAGGCAGGGCTGAACAGATGACACACAGCTACAGGAACAATGGCAATGCCTTGTTGCAAGGGGTGCAGACTTACTCTTCTTTATGCAGGCACACTGCAAGGTTTCCTCCCAGTCACTTGATTTTTAAATCAAAGAAAACAGGAGACTATCATGAATAAATGGACCATGTTACATGAAGAAATGATGCACGTTACCTTTAAAAAATCATTCAAAGATTCACTAAAAGAAAATCTTGAAAAAACCATCAACAATTTACATAATACTCCTTACAGTTCACCTGTTGACAAGGCATCTGCAATATCAAACTAAAAGGAGGAAATGATTGATTGATTTCAGTGTCATAATGTCGATAAGTGATGACCTTAAAATGTGGAGCTTACGAGAAAAAAAATCTATCTTCATAAGCCACAGTTGCAGCTATACGAAATTGACAAACTGGCAAAAAAACATGGGCATACAGTTGTTAGGCTACTACCTTACTACTGTCATTTCAACCCAATAGAGTTAACATGGGCCCAAATTAAACGTTACATTGCCAGAAATAACAATAAACGTACCCTGTCTGCAGTCGAAGCACTCACAAGAGAAGCTGTCAGAAACGTCAGTTCTGAAGATTGGTAGAAAGCTGTCGAACAAATGAAGAGTGTCATGGAAAAAGCATGGCAGAATGAAGCTCTTTCGGAACATTCAGTGGGGGAGACAAAACTTCATTAAATGACAACAATGACAAAGACAGTGATATCAGGGGATTTTTTCCATTATACTTGTAGAACTGGAGCACAGGTGGATTTCGCTTCTTAAGTTTTAAAATCTTAATAACAAGGCCTTAATAGCAACTAATTACAAAGGAAGTTCACCTCAGTAATTCAATCTGTATCACACAAAATAAATGTTGCTGTTTACAATGTAACTGCTGCAATACTTAGGCCCTGTTATCCGTACCACTTTCATTATTTCTAAACAAAGAGGTTGGCATATCTAAAATACTAGCATACATACTTGCATAAATGAGAAAAAAATTTAGTTCCTTGGGGTATATCATCTACAAAGTGGTTCTTGTGAGTCCTTCTACATAGGCCAGAGTGCTAGAAATTTTATCACCTATTATAATGAGCATGCTAATCCGAACAATAAGACAGCATTCGGTCAACATCTTCAAAAGGAGCACCGCTCTGCTGGTAATATAAATACTAACATATTTACTTGATTATAAGACGAAGTATTTCCCAAATCGTCAGTTGAAAAATATAGGGTTGTCTTATATTCCCAGATGAAACTATTGTTGCTGAGCTCAACATTTTTATGTTGTTTAATAGATTGACATAAGGGTCATTTTACAGTCACAGATGAAGCTTTGGCTACTGACATCACGTGCAGATTTAGTATGAAGAATATGGAATGGTAGGTTGCGCAGATGATACTTGTGCTAGAACATGCTTGAGATTTCCCAATACGCTGTAGCACTCGATACCGTATTGGCCCTGCTCAAACAACCCTGCTTGAACAATCATTTAATATTTGACTTGTGTGGCACTAATGCATGGGATACATGAGAAAATATGAACTATCTTCCACCACAGTCTACAATCTATTGCTCTGCCTAAAATTTTATAATTTTGTGAAATACAAGAGGACATAGCATGAACTTTCATCATCTTATAAGCTCTTGCTGTATTTCAACGTGTTTGTGACAAAAGATCTTATACAAGTATGGATACTGTATACAAATATTTGGGGTGCTTTTTAAGTAAAGGCAGTATTGAAAGGCAAAAATGTAGTCCTTCAAAACATACTTGATTTTGAACTCAATCCAATGCTTTATTTGGTTATTAGAGACTTTAACGATGTACCAAGTGGGCTACAAGGAGAAATGTGGTTGCTTTTCACTTATTAGAATACCGAATAAAGAAATTACCATTTTTTAGTCAGCTTTGGAGCAAGATGGTGACATTCAGATGAAACAAGAAAGAAAATTAAACCAAAATTACGTGTCTAAGAAATGAAATAAAACATATCAAACTAAGTGTAATTGTTTTATCGTAAAAATAAATAATAGCGGCAAGACCCGCTGTGCAGATAGTAATGACACGAAAAAAAGTTTGAGAACTGGACTGAATAGTGACTGCGATCTTTTATTTATGTATTAGTCAGTGTTGTTACGTATGACCTGCACCCTAGAATCTATTGCAGTTTGTTTAACAGTTGCCCAAGCACGGCACTATGGAAAGATTGGAGGGGAACAATGATAACATCTTGGGTGATAACTAGAATGAGTGTGGGGAGCAGCTTGGTGAGCGGGCAGCAAATTTTGTCATGCTGCTAACCGAGGCTTTCTATACCATGTACATGGATTTTTATGAATAGAAGTGAAATCAGATATGTATTTGGGGGGGGGGGGGGGGGAAGCTGTGTTCTCAGCTCCCACCGTAACGACTACATCAGAAATCACAACATTTTCAGAAGCAACAACCAAATACTTGTGACAATGAATATATAAATGTCATAGCTGTGCTATTAGTATGATAGTGATTATAAACAGTGATACCCCTGACAACAGGCTTAGTAAGCAAAAAAGGAAGTGAAAATAAAAATTAATGTAAGCAATTTATTTTTGTTTATTTTACTTCTCCTTGTCTTATCAAAATGTAGGCAATATATAAATGGCCTAAGTTTAGAATAGATATAATGCTACTGTTTTAGGCAGATAATACAGTTTGTAATTCTGATTAGTCAGGATATGTTACACAATTTTTTCTCAAGGTTCCTCTTATAAAAAGAGAGGTTGTCTTACATTCAGGGCCATCTTACACTTGCGTAAATGCAGTACTTTGGAAGTCCTGCATTATTCAACAAAGGGGTCACACATGGACATCTTGGAAGAATTGGAGATTTTTTAAGAACACATTAAAAGAACATGATAAGCTCTATATGAACAGGTATAATTTTGTTTAACAGATTCCTTGCACTCTTCAGAAATATGTTGTAATTAACATTTCTGCAATTATTTAGAATGTGCGTGTGGAGGCTGACATTGCCCCCTTCTCGCCAGTTGATGACATAATCTAGACGCACACCCTGCAATGTTTTTCGAACAATTTTACAGAAATTGTTTGGTAAAAAAGTTCACGTTTGCCTTACTTATAGGTTTATGTGTCAGCTTCACGATGATGTGCCCATCATTTCATTAATGGTCGTAGTAACTGTGACATTTGCCTATAAGTAAGACACTGTGCAAAATTCAAAACAATTTGCAATGAAAAATACGGGTTCCAATGATTTTGTGTTTGGTGCTGATTTTTTGTCTGGTGCATATACCATAATATGTTGCTGGGTAACAAATTTAGCCAACATACTGAATTTTGCTTTAGACCAATCACAAGAAAACTGACCTGATGTAACACACTCATTTGTGATCTTGGATGGCAGCGACATAGCCAGAGTAAAATATCCACAACATTCCTCATTTTTCATAAACAGTCTGAGATAAAGAAATGAGATTTTGGCAAATGATAGCACACAAAGAGGAGAAATTTGCTATATGGTTAACATGTGAAACTTCATTATCTACCATGTTATTTCACTAACTACCAATTTTTTCAATGAAATAATGTAATTTTTAAGGTCCATCAATAACTGGTGAAACAAGAAATGCTATGGGTTTTGGAACAAAATAAGTGAAGACATTATATGTTTATTTTTGTGCTGAGCAAATGCTTTTTCATAAGCTATTCACCCTACTTTTCCTCTGTTCATCACTGTTTCAGAATTCTCTGCACAACAGGTCAGTGAGATGACACTGTGTAAGCTCAACAGTGTTTTGGCAAAACAAGCAAATTTTAACATGGCAACAAGAGAAATGTGTAGTTTTTACTCATAATTTGTCACTCATGATGCTTCTCTGAAGGTTACAAATGGCTAACAAGCCAGGAAGAAACAAATCGCTACTTTTGTTGCTTTTTCAATGGACTTCTTTTTAGATACTAACCACAGCAGAGGTGACAGATATTTTTGAATGGTCATCATGTAAGTGTAGGTGTGAAAGGGCTCAACTTAATATTTACAAAAAATGTGAGCGTAGGCTTCAGTTTAGAACAGCACTTCCCTCCAGGGCTCAGAATTTTGCCCTACTGCACCTGCCTGTAACCCCTCCCTCTCCCGTTCTCCCCATGCACGACCTGCCGACTGCATATCTACCAGCCACATTATTCTGCATACACTCTATTATAGTATGCAATTTTATTCAATTTAATGTAGTCATTGTATTCAGACTGCAATTTATGCTCATTTATACCATGTATATTTTCAACACTTATTGTATTATAAGTGGCTAAGATCCTTTCCTAAGTGTCATCTCCTCTAAAAAAAAATCTATTGGCTTTAGCAGTATTTGAGATGGTCCAAAACCTGTTCTTTGTTTTTTTCCCAAGTGTCATGATGTTTTTAACCTTGAGAGTGGCTTGTTCATGTTAGGTTGTATAGCAGTTACTGTAATGTGCTATTTTATTCAATTTAATGTATTTGTTGTATTTGCGTTTTAATTAATGCTCATTTACACATCCTGTATTTTTTTAAACACTTATCTATCCTAACTGACTATGATATTCATCCTTTGCACTTTAGCTTCCACCTCCCTCTCGTCTTTCCTTATTTATAATTTTGTTATTTACTTTAATCACTAATTACATAGCTACGAGTGCCTCTTGCAAAGTCTACTTTTGATAATGCTATACCTTTTCTAAAAGATTTGCGTGCATTGTGGGCATTCAAAGTATGGTTTGGAATGTGTGTCCCATGTGCCTTGAGAGTAGCCTGTGCTTGATAAGAGTTAAATCCCAGCCGCTATGTTTTATCATTTTTTTCTTCCAAAAATAATTTTATGTATAATTATGGAGATTATGTAGTGCAATGCAGAGCTTATTTTTATGCATGTCATTGTTTTGCACTCCTGAAAATAAGCATTACAGCTTACTTTCCTGGAGTCCTTAATCTTGATCCCCCTAGCCATCTACAATGGCCCCTCCCCTCCCTCACCTCACCCTCCCCCACTCTTGGGTTCTTCCTGCCCCTCTCGAACCTGATCCACCCAATTTATCTACTCAGCTCTTAACCTACTGGTT
Organism: Schistocerca serialis cubense; assembly: GCF_023864345.2. NCBI lineage: Eukaryota > Metazoa > Arthropoda > Insecta > Orthoptera > Acrididae > Schistocerca > Schistocerca serialis. Next base: position 770,270,521 of record NC_064641.1, on the reverse strand, counting down.
TTCTCCACCCCCCCTTCCTCCTTCCCTTTCCCTTAGACCCCCTCCCTATCCCCCTTCTGCCATACATTGGTCCTTTCCAGGTTATCTGTACTGATTGCTCAGATGCTACTGCTTATATAATTACAGTTTATTTTATTTAATTACTTCTACATGTGATACTATTTTGTCTCTCTCTCTCTATGTACGGCATATACTGGACCACTTTTTATTTCAAAACATGTAAAAATGACTAGGCTTGTGGATATTTTTTAATGCAATGTTTTTTGAATTTGTTTTTAAATATTTGTTTCCAATTTATGCTCATGTTTAGCATCTCTGCCACAACTGTGTTATGAAATGGCAATGCTATGTAGGCTACAATGCAGCAATGCTGAATTGTAATTCTATGAAGAAGTATTGATATTTTCATGCCTTATTCCACGTAAGTCTTACCCTTAGTATTAAATTGTATTTCATTTTTGTAGATAAGTTTTCTTATAAACCATTCATATGTGCCACATATGTAATCATTTTTATACTGCTACAGAAACAACCTTCCCTGAAAGAAAACACTCATGACCTGAAGAGGGCACCACCTCTTCTAGGTTTCCTAGTAGCCTCTAACTTGACTACTATCATTCTTTCATGAAAATTAGTTGGGACAATACACACATGTACCCATTTTATTTACTGCTATTTTGGACAGACATTTTTCTTGGCAAACATTGGTATGTACTGGCTGTGATATGCTATCCATTTATGCTTTGCACTTGTATTTACTGCAAACATGTGTTTGTATGTATTGTAATTTTAACTTTTATACATAGGTTGGGTTGAGACTGGGTATATCCCAAAACCGGTCACCGAGGGTAACTCTGGCTGTCTTGCATCACTATTTACGATATGTTTCCCCGCCATGATAAATACACTTAATCTTGCATTAGAGATCTCGACAAACATATGAAAATATGATGCATTCTTAAAATACTTCAACAACAAAAAAGTTTATCACACGGCAAAAATTTGGTATGTCATTAGAAAATGCATGTTTGTAAACTGTTGGTATATCGTCTTAATAATATACTGCCGTGATTAAAGTAACACACTGATGCTGTTTCCATATTTATAAAAAGAATAATCTGCCTGTTTGAGTGAGCTGACTGAAATGTAAAATTACACATGTATCCGTGTGGGACGTGGCAACTGTGTTCCACACTTCCATGTGCTCCTGCCAAAGTGTAAATCCTAAAGTAATTTTGGACAGATGATAATGAGACCTTTAAATGTGTATATACATAATGAAAACACCTACTGAGCTACAAGAAACAAGTGATTATTACTCACCACTAAAGCTCTCAGTGTCTCAAAAAGGTGTTAAAACATTTAGCCATAATAATCTTCCCAATAACAAAAAAAATGTCTGACATACAGAAAAGAATATTTTAAATATAAATGGAAAATGTTTCTTCTGTATGAATCATCTGTTTATATGCAAATTTTTAATTAAAATCTATTATCAAGTGTAGTTTAGGAGACAAAGGTGTTTAATTTTGTTGTTTAAATATGTTCCACAAGAAATACGAGCAATGTCAAAGACTAATATGTCCACTTTTATTACATTTAAGATACTGCACTATCTAGTAATCAGTGAATGGCCAGCGTACACCCATACATGTAAGCAAATCATGTATAAGTAGCTTGTAAATTCAAGACCTTCTCTGTATACAGTGGTAAGGGACAGTCGATCAGAAATAAGAAACCTCTATCTCAAGTTTCAGTTTCTCACTAACAGCAACGTTGTCACGATATATGCATGCAAATAGTGATTAAGTGCCAAAAACATGGCTGCCAGTAGTAGTAATGCATGCAGTGTTACAAACAGAAAAAGGCTTTTTAGGTATGAATCCAAATATGATTTGGTCAACTATGCCTCAGAAAAAAAACTGTGACTACATTTCTGAACAGAAATGCACTTCAAAAGTTCTTGAAAATCAGCTAAGAAATTTGTGTAAGGATGTAAAAAAATATTGTGTCCTTTACCATAGTTTACATGAATTTATGTGACCAAGTGATGCTAGAAGTGTTATGGACCATCCTCAAAATTGAAACTTCCTGGCAGATTAAAACTGCGAGACTCGGTCCGGCACACAGTTTTAATCTGCCAGGGAGTTTCATATCAGCGCAACTCTGCTGCAGAGTGAAAATCTCATCCTCAAAATTGTTTGCACGCTGTAGTAAGGTGCTTGTTTCAATTAATTTTGTATTGTGCTTGTGCTGAATCATACATTAATTTTTGGGGTTATTATACTTTGTTAATGCAAAAATTGTTAATGTGAATCTTAGTATCAAAAACTGAAACAATATGAACCTTTTACATTTATATTTTGAGAGGTTTCAGAGTAAAGCTCTGTTAATTTACCCAGCAAGCAAATTTTGGGTAGAATTTACAATTTCAAAAGAATGCTGTTACTGTAGACACATTTGAAAACTGTGACTTATTGAATGGGAAAAAAAATCCCATTTCTTGTACTTGAAATATCTTACTTACAAGATTTTATTGAAACTTTTTTGCACAATTTCTCAAAAGAACCAACTTGTCCCTCACCACCGTATACATCTGAGGTCCACAGTCGACCTTTTCTACACCATTCTATAAAAAATTCAAATCAATGGTCTACGTAATGTGGAACTAACTAATTAATAGTTTGTCTAATTTTTGTAGGCCTTTGCTCAGAAGGATTGAATTCTCAACTTTTATTACTGCGTTGGGTTTTAATGTTACTCAGTGATCAACAAAAAATAATGGGTGAGTTTCTAAGAGAAGCAGTAATCTACACAGAAATCCCTTAAGGGAAATAAAGGTCGATTCAAACAGAGACCTAATTATCTGCACAATCCTGGAGATCACAGCTTACCAAAGGAAAATAATTAATCATTTTCATCTCCTTAATATGAAAAAAACAAAGTATAAAGTAAATCTACAGTACTTACAGTGACCACATGAAATAAAAGCACAGACAACATTCATCTTCAGGAGATTTTATTTCCCCAATAACTTTCAAACTCTTATATTTAGCAAGTGTGTGTGTAAAAACATCTTACCTGGTTGTCATCTTGAAAATAGGAACTTTTTATTGTATTCAGCCTTGAAACACACAAGTGAAGCAATGTGTCACCAGTTGAAGCTGATCGGGGATTTGACTGAATTAATTCCTCCACCATATGAGCAACATGTTTGCGCTCATCAGGTGAACGTGCAGTTTCCACAAGCAGATAAATCAGGTGAGTGATGCATTTTAGTATTCGGTCAAAACTTTCTTGTTGCCGTTTTTGAATTGGTCGCACCTAAAACAAATAAATGTCATGGTTCTCTTCAATTACTTGTAATGTTTTACAAGTTGTTGGAAGATAGTATTTCAATAAGTGGATTCAGTTCCCATCTCATCATTTGGGGAATGGGTATAAAGAGAAAATAATCAAATCCAACTCACTGACAAGATGAAGCAACGTGTATTCTGAAACTATTTTACAACTGACAGGTATAAAATTTGATAGTACAAATAGTATATTAATAACAATACGGATTACAGGAGAAGACTGTGCACTTAAACAGTGTATTGCAAAACTCAAAGCTGGGTGAATGAACCTGTAGTAACTGATGCTGACACTAACCTCTTTCTTTTCCTTCCAAATTGCTACATTTCCAGTCACCCTCTGTTCACTTACACTGAACAAAAACTGAATAGAGGAAAACACTAGTGCACTAAAAATTAATATGCATGTTTTTCTTTTTCTGTCGTCGCACAGTTATGCTGCTTTTGTCAGCAGTGTTACCACCGCTATCTTAGACATAGGTTTTACAGTACCCTGTGAATGTGTACAAACAGAAATTATGTGATTTTCATGTTTAACAATATTAGGAAAAGGATGTCATTTTCATGTTTAACAATATAAGGAAAAGGAGGTCATTTTCATGTTTAACAATATTAGGAAAAGGATGTCTTTTCATGTTTAACGATATTAGGAAAAGGATGTCTTTTCATGTTTAACGATATTAGGAAAAGGATAAATTGCTACTCACAGTAAAGATGACATGTTGAGTTGTTAGACATGCACAACAAAAAGATTGTTACACATTCTGCTTTTGGCCAATGCCTTCTTCAGAAAGGAAAATACACACACATTCACACAAGCAAGCACACCTCATGCACACGTGACTGCTATCTCTGGCAGCTCGGACTGAGGAAGACATTGGCTGAAAGCTAAATGTGTAACAATCTTTTCGTTCTGCTGCCTGCAACTCAACATGTCATCTTCACGGTGACATGTCATCTTTACAGTGAGTAGCAGTCTACGCTTTCACTAATACTGTTGATATTTCAACCTGGATTTTCCACTGCTTCATTTTCATGGTTAGACTGCCAATCATTAAAAATTACAATACATAGGCTGTCCTGATGTCTGAATGGGGAAAATGAATCTCACGTCTTGGAGCAACAATTGGCAACTCACTACAAGTTGTTTAAGGATACAGAACAGCTTGAAAATTAATATTAATCTAACAAAGGATTTCTTTTCTGTCTCAAACACTCAATACACAAATAATTTTTTATCAGACCACATTTGTAAAATGCTGGTACAATACACTCGGATAACAGAGGCACACCAAAGTACTTCCTCTTCTCAGTCTCCTGGCCAATGTAAGTTACCGTAATGATTGCAGAAGCCATAAAAATGCTACAAAAATGAAAATCTATTATCAGTGAAAATTAGAGAATGGAGCTACCCAGCATGAGAAACAGATGAAGTATCATAATGATGGATGATGATGATGATGATGATGATGAGACATTTCTGCTACACATTGATTAGGTCTTTAGAGCCCACACTAAATTGAAAACAAGGTATAGCCGTATGTCACTGAAAGATTGTTGCTAAACAATATATAGCAAACTTTCATCTATCAGATTTAACAAACACTCGAGTCTGCATGGATAACAAAAAAACATGGATAATCCAAAGTACATTATTTTGTCAGAAACTGCTACCCTGCGCTAGTAACAAAACACGTTACTCATAAAAATTTAAGGCACATTGTATTACTTTCATGTAACTTGTTTGAAACCACGAACTGGAAGTTATTGACCTTCAGCTCCTAGGGAAAAGATTAGGCAAATATATAGAATGGAAATTAGCTGCAGACATGTTCCCATTTACCAGACGTCACAAATGGAAAATAATGGAAAAAATATTTCAGGGACAGACCATGGTGGGATTGCGACTTCAATCGCCTTCAGATGATAAAACATGAATCACATGCATTAGTACTGTATTCCAAATGAAAATATCCTTCTAATTATACCATAATATTTTGGGCTTCATTTTATATAATTTAAAAATGGCAAACATGTGCATGGATTATCCGTAAATCTGATAATCTGCAGCTGCCGATGGTTGGGTGATCTCTGTATATCCTAACCTTAGCAACCTGACCGTTATATTTCTGATTTTGTAAAACAAAAAAGCACACCTTAGTCTACAACATGCTCTCTCTTTCATCTCTCCTCCACTCCATTTCCCTTTTTTGTAGGAGATCTGTTACAGTCCAAATGATACTTCTTGGATAAAGAAACCACAAAGTCCATGATGGTGGATAAGATGTAGACATGTAATGTAGCTATCGTGACATTCGCCACAAAAGCAATGAATTCATATTTGTAGCCATATTGGCATAGGTAAGCAATCTCAAAAAAGAAAGCATGTTCCAAATCAGCATTAACAGATACACAAGCAGTTACAAGTGAATCAAGTAAACAAGTGACTGTGAGTGCATCAGCATGATGTGGCTCTCAAGCTCTAGTGATATCCTGCAGGGTACGTGGTCCTTATTAGGCAGTTGCATCACTTAAGGCAGATAATCAACATGGAGGTTTGGTCATCTGGCCTCTACCATTCACACTCCAGAAGGATTTGAGCAGGCACAAGGGGGGAGGGGTTAACTAATTATATGGAGCTCCAATGTTAGGCACATTATGGAACCCCTAGGGAACACAGCATTTAGGGCTGCAAAGAATTCCAATGAAAACACATCTTCCAGGGGGCCTCATCATAGATGTGGAGGAGGTCCTGTCTGCAGCTATTGATGTTGCAGGGTACAGTAGCGCGCAAGCTGTCGCTCTTGGTGGCACCAAAGATGCCTGTCACTTGGATTCTAAGGATATTCTCAGTTACTATGGGCGTCTGGCAGAAGTGGTGAAGACTTGAGGCATCACTCACAGGTTTCAAGCACAGCTCACAATTTGTAGTCCTCTACCCTTTGGTTTGGAATCTAGCAGAGTGTCTCAACCAGACACTCCATCAATTATGTGATGGTCATGGTTGCAGATTTCTGGACCAGCACTGTACGGTACAGATAGTAGGTAGGATTCTTGTTGGTATGTCAGGAGTGCACTACATAAAGGAAGCAGATACTCTGGTAGTGGAGTTCTTGAGGAGTACACATTTTTTTTTTTTTAAAAAAAGGCTAGGCAATAGTATGAGGTCCTCTGCTGAACACTTGCCAGTTGATTTACAGAGAGCGAAATCACATCACGTGTACAGAAGACACACTTCAATTGTCAAAATTGTAGTAGTAAATTAACAAAGTACTCATAACAAAGTTTTCAAGTTTACTGCCCTCCAGGAAGTTTTCATGCTTAAATTATTCTTGGCACCGAGAGCTGGCCTGAAAACCGAAGTAGAAAGCTCTGAGATATTTAGTGATTCATGGAATTTATATCAGAAAGACAGATTACATGCCTTATGAGGGTGGGTGTTCATCGTAGTGAAGTTATATGGACACGGATAACAGGTCTAGGTGAAATCAAGTTAATTGTTGGATGTTTTTACCAATCACTAGGTTCCACTGTCACAGTCTTAAGAGCCATTCACCGGAAGTCTACTGCCAGTATTGCAGAAATACCCAGATCATGGCATATTGGTTGGAGGTGATTTTTTATCTATCAAGTATAGACTGGAAAATCTATGGATTCACTGCAGGTAGTATGAACAGATAGTCTTGTGAAGTATTTCTCAACAAGTTTCCTCAAAACTGCCTTGGACAACTAGTTACGCAACCCACACACAATGGAAATATTTTAGACCTTGTAACAACAATCATGCCTGACCTTATCAAAGTTATTTGTATAGAAAGAGTGATTAGTGATATTGATATCATCACAGTGACAATGGTTACAAAACCATGAGGAAGGACAGGAGAGTGTTTCTGCTAGAAAAAGCAGATAAGCAGTTAGAATGAAATTTTCACTCTACAGCAGAGTGTGCGCTGATATGAAACTTCCAGGCAGATTAAAACTGTGTGCCAGACCGAGACTCGAACTCGGGACCTTTGCCTTTCACGGGCAAGTGCTCTACCACTTGCCCGCGAAAGGCAAAGGTCCCGAGTTTGAGTCTCGGTCCGGCACACAGTTTTAATCTGCCAGGAAGTTTCAGATAAGCGGTTGTTAGCATCCCAATGGGACAATGAACGGACATTGTTTAGCCCCCATATGATGGATGTGGGGGGATTATGAGCAAAGTTTAAACTGATAGTAAATCACACTCTGGAGACATATGTGCCTGCCAAGTAAGTAGATTAAAGATGGAAATGACCATCTATAGTTTAATAATCAGAGTCGGAAAATGCTGAGGAAACTGAAATTATTGCACTCTTAGTTCAAAAAAAGAGTGCACAAATGTTGAAAGGCAAAAGTTCATAGAAATTCGTGTGTCCATAAGAAGAGCAATGCACAAAGCATACAACAATTTCTACCATCATACCTTAGTGAAGATTTTACCAAGAACCTGCAAAAATTCTGGTCATATGTAAAATCCATAAGAGGATTGTCATACAGACTCTGACAAGGAGGACACTGAAATTCACACCTGTGGTGCAGAGAAGCAACAGAAAGGGTCGAACACAATTAGTCGCCAGGTCCAGATGGAATCCCAATTTGGTTTGCAGAGTGTACTCTGCACCACTGGCCCCTTACTTAGCCTGCATTTACCGTGAATATCTCGCCCCGCGAAAAGTCCCACGTGAATGGAAAAAAGCACAGGTGACTCCTATGTATTAAGGAAAATAAAAGAACTGACCCACATAACTACAGACCTATATCCTTAACATGGTTCAGCTGCAAAAACTCTAACTCATTCTGAGTGCAAATATCAGAAATTTCCTTGAGACAGAAGAGCTTCGGTCCACAAATCAGCATGGATTTCGGAAGCTTTGCTCATGTGAAACTCCGCCTGCCATTTTTCACATGATATTCTATAAACCATTTATGGAGGCACATTCCATAGTCCTAGATTTCCGTAAAGCATTTGACATGGTGTCCCAAGGCAAATTGTTGATGAAGGTCTGAGCATACAGCTTATATTTCCAGATATGTGAGGGGTTTGAAGACTTTTTAAATAATGGAATCTAGTATGTGGTCCTCACTGGTGAGTGTTCATCAGAAACAAGGGTATCATCAGGAGTGTCCAAGGAAGGGTGATATGACCACTTTTACTGTCTAATTAATGAATGACCTGACAGACAGTGTGAGCAGTAATTTATGCCTGTTTGCTGATAACTCTGAAGCATACAGGAAGCTGTTGCTGTTGTGTGACTGTTGGAATATATAGGGTGACCTTGACAAGATTTCTAGTTGGTATGATGAATGGCAGCTTCTTCAGGAAATGCAGTCCTGTAACATAGCATTAATAGGGTGCAGCTTGACACATTTTCTTCAATTAAATATCTAAGTGTAAAAATGCAAAGTAATATAAATTGGAATGAGCATGTAGGTTGGTAGTAAGGAAGGCGAATGCTTCACTTCATTTTATTCAGAGAATTTTGGGGAAGTGTAGCTCATCCATAAAGGAGATGGTGTACAGAATGCAAATGTAACATTTTTTTCAGTACTGTTCAAGTGTTTGGGATCCCCTCCACGCCAGATTAAAGGAAGACATCAAAGCAATTCAGAGGCTAGACTTGTTACTGGTAGGTTCAACCTGCATGCAAGTGTTATGGAGATGCTTCGTGAACTCAAATGGGAATCCATGGAGGGAAAATAATGCTCTTTCCATAAAGCACTATTGTGCAAATTTAGAGAGCCAGTATTTGAAGTACTGACTGCAGAACAATTGTACTGCTGCTGCAAACATATATTTTACATAAGGACCAAGAAGATACGATGTGAGGAATTAGGGCTCATACGGAGGCTTTTAGACAGTAGTTTTCCCCTTGCTCTATTTTCAAGTGGAACAGGACTCGAGGAAATGACTAATAGTTGTACAAGGTACCTTCTGCCAAACGCAGTACGGTGGTTTGTCAGACTACATATGCAGAGGTAGATGCACATATATTGAGATGCACATGTTGTTAAAATCAATGTTTCCCATAGGTATATGTGGTAAGACACAGTGCTGATTTCAGTGCCAACTTTATCTGCTGAAAGCAGCTCACAAGCAGAGAACAACAAATCTTTCTTCCTTTTCCTACAGTTACTTACACTGATAAGCAACTTCTACAACATTAAGATTACAGTATACGTAACTGTTCACTTTACTCAAAATTATAATCTCTCTCTCTCAGTTAAAGGCTGCGGTGACTTATCAATTACCTCTGCGTATTGCTGGATGGATGTTATAACCCATCAGCTTATGATAAACCTTAAATATTGTATGATAGACTGGAAAACAATTTTACTAGCATAGATTACATTTAAATCTAACTGTTTGCAGTACACTATGGGAAATTTGTTTTGCAAGAACCTCTCTTCACTAACACCAGCTGTTTAACTAAACAACTCTGCACTAAAGGTAGAGGTGTGAATTATAAAATGCGTAGTGGCAAAATAAACAAGTGACAGAAGGTTAAAATGGCTCTGAGCACTATGGGACTTAACTTCTGAGGTCATTAGTCCCCTAGAACTTAGAACTACTTAAACCTAACCAACCTAAGGACGTCACACACATCCATGCCCAAGGCAGGATTCGAACCTACGACCATAGCGGTCGCGCGGTTCCAGACTGTAGCGCCTAGAACTGCTCGGCCACACCAGCCTGGCCAAGTGACAGAAGCAGGAAACTGTTTTATTGTATTTCTCCCAATCATTAGGAATGCTTTGCTCCTCCACAAACCTATAGCACATCACTGCTAAAAGAGGAGCCAGATCTTTTGCATACTCTACATAAAATTGTATTGGTATCACATATCTAGTTGTCTTTCCCCCGTTGAGGAATTTCAGTTGTTCTTCTATTCTGTGGTCGCCTATTTCAAATCTGTCATTTTGACATTCATGCGATGATTTACAGGAGGAACCAGAGTATGATCTTCTCAGAGAAAAAGTTTTGGAAGAATATTTGTAGTATTTCAGATTTATCTGTGTCACCATCTGTTTTGATACCATTATAGTCACAAAGTATCTGGACTGATGGCTTTGATTCATTTACTCATAAAACTTCTTAAGATTTCTGTCTAATTAGTAGATAGACTTTTACTTTTGAATTCACCGAACGTTTAATTCATGGCTCTGCTAAGGCTAATTTTGGCTTTGTTCAGCTCAGTTATTTACTAATTCATCCTGTTCAGTCTTAACCTTGTACGTGGGCATATGACAGGCTGGGAAAGCATAAAAAATGGTGGGTTCATTGAGGGAAGTAAATAAATATATGCTGCAAATGAACAGGCCAGACACAACTTCAGTGCAAATAAATATGAAAATTTCCAACAAAAAACTTACCAAGAATAGATGAGTATGGCATCTAATGCCAAATCCACATCTTCTTGAATTGAGAATCCAAGCACAATAAAAGCATGAAGACCACAAATATTATTTATGGACATGTAACATACTGCAGGTGTAGAGTCAGCCATAGTGCTACTTCAGTCATTACTATAGGGGCAGTTTTTGTCTTTATTTAACACTTCTGATACGAGTGGTTTGAAAACTAGTCACCATCAAGAAATAAAAAAGGATACTTCTGTATGCAACTTACGACAGAGCTACAACCATACATTTCAACAACAAATATTATTAGTGTTAGAAGTGACTAAAGGTCTTAAACAATGTGTCATTTTCACGTGCACTGTCTCCACTGTAAACTATCCTTTAGAATGAATTGACTCACCAATACAATTTAGTAATATGTTCTGCAGATCTTCAATTTTTTCTGCAATATTAGGTGTACAAATGTACCTTAATTTACAAAAGATATGAAGACACTTGTGACCATGTGAATGAAAGCTCACATTTATTAGTTTGCAAAGTACTGAGCAACATGAATGGGATCACAGCCACCTCAAACACAACACACATTAGACTAAGAGTATTTACACATTGCTCTTTGGCAATCATTGTGGGTGTGGTCAAAATTATACTCACATATCCATTCAGATCACTTATGGTGGTAGTTATGCTGAGCCTGTGATTATAGTAATCCAGGCAAATAATAGTATTGACAGAGCATATAATGGTGAATTAGAATCAGGGGATTCTGACAACACATGGGAAGAATGATGTGATTTACAAGTTGTTTTCATGTGTGTCCTATTATGATGCTGTGGACTAAATTTACCTTCTACCAATGTTGACACAGTGAATAGAAACCAAGCAGAAAGCTGTTGTGGCATATTTTATAATATGCATTTTGTGCTGTACATTTTGCTCTATAGATACGGAGCCTTCACATATTTTAGCTGTTGCCAGAACTTCCTTAAGGAAGGATCTCTAAGTTTCAATGCTGCAGCTCATATCTCTCAATCCAAGGTGTGTTGAACAGAAATGCTGCACATCATACGCCTGCATTTGCAAATCATCTTGTCACTGTTGTAGGCATCCAACATACCACTTGCAAAATGAATCCAGCACCTTTCGGTGGAGTGATGCTGTTCTGTAATTTCTTGACATACTAAAACTATACTCCGAAGCAGGACTAAGCCAGAACTTGCCTTTTGTGATGCCCTTACTGACTAAGCTATTGGTGTTATCCTTTCCTTGAGGAGTGCTAGTCCAACAAGGCAGGCATGAGAGCTTCTGGAAGTTTTGAAAATAAGAGAGACATACTGCTGGAACAAAAACTGCAGCTGTGGGGTCACAAGTGTTGCCAGGGTAGTTGAACTGACAAGAACACTACCAACTTTTAGTGCACCGATTTGGATGCACACTGTTCTTCCTTCTATGCTTAAGCAAACTCAGATAAGCCCCATTTATGTGAATAATTTTTGTAATCAGTTTAGAAGTTTCTGACAAGGCGTTTCAGCAGTGTTTCCCCTGAATCAGTGTCTGATGGTGCAGCGCACTTCACCTGATAGAGCTGATGGTTGTTAGCGATGAGAACATCGTCCACCGCTGTTAAAATTCTATGAATTTATTGTTAAAGAATTTTATCACAAAAAACATTGTAAAATTTTGTACTTCCAAACTGTACAGATGTTAACATTTATGAGTGTATATTCTTTTATGATAAATAAAACACTTAGTTCATTGTCAAAATTCTGTTGTTACTGAAGCCTTTATTTGACTAAGGTAGTGAAGAATTATTTTTCTGAACACTGACTTTGCTGAAGTGTTTGCAGCAACTTCAAGTTGAAATACATTATTGAGATGTATCGTGAAACACAGGCCTACTAAAATTGCTGAACATATTTCTTATAATTAAATTGTGTTTTCTGAAAATTTTCATACCATGCAGTTCACAAAGTTGAAGCAGATTGATTTTTTTCATGAATTTGAGTCTGGGGCTGTGTTGATGGAAAGTGCCAAAATAACAGTGATTTCATTAATTTCAGAAAGGAAACAAGTGGTAGGTCAGAATTTTTGAAAGGGCCTATGATAAATAACTGACAAGCTTAATTATCAAAAAGTGTTTTGGGGTCAATTTTGATCTACATAGAGACTAGTTATTGACCTCTTGTAAGTTACGTACAAGAACTTTATCATTCATTTCACAAGATTTTAAGAGTTGCAGCAAATAAGAAGGGACTTTCAAAACTAATTAAAGGTATAAATCACTGTTTAATCAAGTTACAGTGACTAAATATTTATGATAAACAGCATTTGAATATTAGGAGTTAATCATTTTGCTACAGCACATTTAAACAATGTTGTTGATAGGCAGAATTTTGCTAACTCAATGCTGCGTTCTTTCACGTAACATTATACAGCTAGGGACTTAAAAGTGACACAATATAAGCTACAGTTTGTACCTCTCCTCCTCTCTAAATCAGAAAAACGATCCTGCAAAGTTTAATAAACTCGACCCAGAGTGAAATTACCATTTACATTTTTCCCCAAGCACGGATAAAAATTTCAAGTGCAGCTTCATGCCACTCCAAAACACATGATCAAGATTGCATTGAGAAGGAATATATTATGAAAGAAGACATCTTCTTAACATCATAATCAAGCATTCAACAGGGTGGGGTATCTCACACTTCATCTATATCTGAGACATCTATACTCTGCAAACCACTGTGAAGTGCACATCGGAGACTACATCCCATCATACCAGTTATTAAGGTTTCTTCTCGTTCCATTCACATGTGGAGCATGGGAAGAATGATCGTTTAAATGCCTCTGTGTGTGCTGTAATTAATCTAATCTTGTCCTCACAATCCCTTTGTGAGCAAAATGTATGGGTTGTAGTATATTCCCACAGTTTTCATTTAAAGCTGGTTCTTGAAATTTTGTAAATAGGCTTTCTAAAGACAGTTTACTTCTATCTTCAAGAATTTGCCAGTTCTCTTTCTTCAGCATCTCTGTGACCCTATCCCATGAATCAAACAAACCTGTGACCATTCATGCTGCCCTTCTCTGTATATGTTCCATAACCCCTGTTAGTTGTATATGATACAGGTTCCACACATTTGAGAAATATTCTAAAATGTGTCACACGAGTTATTTGTAAGCAATCTCTTTTACAGACTGACTGCATTTCCCCAGTATTCTACCACCTGCTTCACCCACGATTGGGACTATGTGATCATTTCATTTCATTTCCCTACGAAGTGTTACACCCAGCTATTTGTACAAGTTGACTGATCCTAACTGGGACTAATTGATATTATAGTCACAGGATACTACATTTTTTTTTGTCTCCCCCCCCCCCCCCCCCCCCATTTCATTTCGTAAAATGCACAATTTTACATTCCTGAATGTTTAAAGCAAGTTGCCAATCTTTGCACCATTTTGAAATCTTATTGAGATGTAACTAAAAATTTATGTGGCTTCTTTCACACATTAACTCATCACATGTAACTGCATCAGCTGCAAAAAAGTCTAAAGTTACTATTAATATTGTCTGCAAGGTCGTTAATATAAAGTATAAACAGCAAGGGTACCGTTTCTTCTACATCTGATGACAACTCTCCATCCAAGGTAATGTGCTTCGTCCTCCCTACCAAATAGTCCTCACAAATTTCGCTTCATATCACGTATGATCATATTTATTATCAAAAGTGCAGATTGGTAATGAGTCAAATGTTCTTCAGATATTTGAGAAATACTGCGTCTACCTGGCTGGCTTCACCCAAAACTTGAATGTTTTGTGAGAAAAGTGCTTAATGGGTTTTGCATATTTTTTTTTTTTTTGCAATCTCACGTTGGTTGGCATGGAGTGGGTCATTTTGTTCAAGGTATCTCATTATGTTTGAACTCAGGATATGTCCCATGATTCTACAAAAAATTGATGTCAGGAATAGGGGGCGCTAGTTTTGGTGATCACTTCTACAACCTTGCTTGTAAACAAATATGACCTGTGCTTTCTTCCAATTACTGAGTATGGTATTTTGTTTGATGGATTTACGATAGATTATATTTAAAAAGAGGGGCTAATTCAGCTGTAAATTCAGTATGGAATCTGACAGAGATTCCACTGGGCTCTAGAACTTTGTTCAGTTTTAACGATTTCAGCCATTTCTCAATGCCACTGACACTAATATCTACTTCACTTATCTTTTCAAAGGTATGAGGATTAAACTGGGACTGTTTTCCTGGGATTTCCCTTGTAAAGAAGCATTTGAAAATGAAGTTAAGCATTTCTGCTTTTGCTTTTCTACCCTTACGGGTAGTTAGAAAGGGAATTTTTTTTTTTTTTTCATGTTTTCATAATTTTCTATCATTATAAAATTTGCAATTTTTCGACACATAGGAAGATTTTTATTTTATCTTTCTTAAATATAATCTATACCGGTTGAAAATGTTAAATTTTTTGCATGCATTACTTCACTATCTAATAAAATAGGTATTTTTATATAGAAGAATGTCGATTGCTGTGTTATAAAGGTTAAATTACGTGTTTGTATTGGTAGCTGTCAACACGTTGTATGTCGAAGTGCAGATGTTTTCTGATGAAAAGTTCGGAATAGATTGGTAAATCTCTCAAAAAGTAAAGTATGACACCAAAATGAAGTGTTTTTAATAAACATGGGTTTCATGGTGATAGATTTTCAAATAAAGGGTAACATTGTGTTCAACAGACAATGAAATACAGGCAAACTCGTCAGTATCTAGAGAAACACCCATTAGCACTTCGAAGATTAAAATAAAACATTGTGATACACAGTTTTCTCAAAATGAAAGTGATGTAAATCATAGGTTAGGTTATATTCTGATAGATTTACACATCCTAACAAGAGTGTTAAGTGAATGAGTGTGTTGTAAAATAGGTGGAGGGCCAGTTAGTTTACATGAAGACAGTAAGGTATCAAATGGACTAGCCAGGAAACTTATTATTAATTGTGCCAGTTGTAAATATACTCATTCATTTTGGAATTCCGGTAAGTGTAAAGATAATTATTTTGAAGTAAATATTAGGTGGGTTTATGGATTGAGAGCTATTGGCAAAGGACACACTGCAGCAGAAACAATGTGTGCCATGATGAATATGACATGCCCGCCTTGTAAAATCAACAAGTATGCAGGATTTATTGGAGCTGCTGTGGAATCTGTTGCATGTGAGTCAATAAAGAGTGCTGCAAATGAAGCTGTTGAAATAAATGATGGTATAACTGACACACCAGTAGCTTTTGATGGCACTAGGCAGAAGCACAGCTATAGTTCTAAGAATTCTGTTGCTATGGTGACCAGTGTGGGTACTGGAAAGGTAACAGATTTCCAGATTTTAGCCAAAGATTGTTATAAGAGTAAATCAGGTATGGAGGCCTCTGCAGTTACTGAAATTTTTAGTCGATCTGTGAACGAAAGGGGAGTGTGTTACACTAAATTCTTAGGTAAAGGAGACTCAAAAGCATATAACATTGTAGTAGCCGCTCAGCCTTATGGTGAGAAGATTATCACAAAACTGGAATGTATTGGTCATGTCCAGAAAAGGATGGGTGCCAGGTTGAGGAAGTTGAAACAAAGTTTGATAGACAAGAAACTTTCTGATGGTAAAATCATAAGAGGCAGGCTGACAGACCAAATGATTGATGAACTACAGCAGTCTTATGGGATGCCCATTAGAAGTAATACTGAGAATTTGTTGAAAATTAAGCAGGTAGTATGGGCTACCTTCTTCCCCAGACTGTCAACTGATGAAAAACCAGTACACCACCTTTGCCCTCCTGGACCTTATTCACGATGCAATTACTGCAATGCCCTGTATTCAAACAGTTCATACAGCCATAAACATTGCACCCCAGCAGCAGTCATAGATATCATAAAACCTATTAACAGAGACCTGGCAAATCCTGAATTACTGAACAAGTGTCTGTATGGTCAGATTCAAAATCCCAATGAGTCGTTCAATAATCTTATATGGACGCGCTCACCAAAAAATGTTTTTGTTGGAATGAAGACACTAAAGTGGGGGGTCAGTGATGCTGTTATTGCTTTTAATGATGGCAACATTGGTAGGGTGAAAGTGCTACAGCAAATGGGAATTAATTCTGGAGCAAATTGCATCAGAGAACTTTAACAGATGGACAAGGTTCTCATTGATAAAGCAGAGTATTCAGCACAGTTGGCCACTAAGGAGTCCAGAAAGAAGAAAAAACTTGGAAAAAGATCAAGAGGATGATATGCAGTATGGTGCAGGGTGCTTCTGAGTGGCTAAAAATAAAAAATTAAGCATATATTATGTGAGTTACAGTCTTTTGAAACTTTAGAAGTCGTTCCTGAAAGTTTACATTTTCTGTTGCATTTTTCCCTAAATCTTAGAAACCAGTTCAAGTAGAAGATTAAAATTTTCAGGGAGTAATAACATACATATCCTGAGTTTACTGAACTAAAAGAAGAACATAACGTTATGTATAATTAAAATTATTTAGGATAACATACAAAAAAGTACACAAAATTTTAACCATGTAGTTAAAAAATTTTATTTCTGAAAACAGTGGCTGAAATGCAATTATTGTACACTCCTGGAAATTGAAATAAGAACACCGTGAATTCATTGTCCCAGGAAGGGGAAACTTTATTGACACATTCCTGGGGTCAGATACATCACATGATCACACTGACAGAACCACAGGCACATAGACACAGGCAACAGAGCATGCACAATGTCGGCACTAGTACAGTGTATATCCACCTTTCGCAGCAATGCAGGCTGCTATTCTCCCATGGAGACGATCGTAGAGATGCTGGATGTAGTCCTGTGGAACGGCTTGCCATGCCATTTCCACCTGGCGCCTCAGTTGGACCAGTGTTCGTGCTGGACGTGCAGACCGCGTGAGACGACGCTTCATCCAGTCCCAAACATGCTCAATGGGGGACAGATCCGGAGATCTTGCTGGCCAGGGTAGTTGACTTACACCTTCTACAGCACGTTGGGTGGCACAGAATACATGCGGACGTGCATTGTCCTGTTGGAACAGCAAGTTCCCTTGCCGGTCTAGGAATGGTCGAACGATGGGTTCGATGACGGTTTGGATGTACCGTGCACTATTCAGTGTCCCCTCCACGATCACCAGTGGTGTACGGCCAGTGTAGGAGATAGCTCCCCACACCATGATGCCGGGTGTTGGCCCTGTGTGCCTCGGTCGTATGCAGTCCTGATTGTGGCGCTCACCTGCACGGCGCCAAACACACATACGACCATCATTGGCACCAAGGCAGAAGCGACTCTCATCGCTGAAGATGACACGTCTCCATTCGTCCCTCCATTCACGCCTGTCGCGACACCACTGGAGGCGGGCTGCACGATGTTGGGGCGTGAGCGGAAGACGGCCTAACGGTGTGCGGGACCGTAGCCCAGCTTCATTGAGACGGTTGCGAATGGTCCTCGCCGATACCCCAGGAGCAACAGTGTCCCTAATTTGCTGGGAAGTGGCGGTGCGGTCCCCTACGGCACTGCGTAGGATCCTACGGTCTTGGCGTGCATCCGTGCGTCGCTGCGGTCCGGTCCCAGGTCGACGGGCACGTGCACCTTCCGCCGACCACTGGCGACAACATCGATGTACTGTGGAGACCTCACGCCCCACGTGTTGAGCAATTCGGCGGTACGTCCACCCGGCCTCCCGCATGCCCACTATACGCCCTCGCTCAAAGTCCGTCAACTGCACATACGGTTCACGTCCACGCTGTCGCGGCATGCTACCAGTGTTAAAGACTGCGATGGAGCTCCGTATGCCACGGCAAACTGGCTGACACTGACGGCGGCGGTGCACAAATGCTGCGCAGCTAGCGCCATTCGACGGCCAACACCGCGGTTCCTGGTGTGTCCGCTGTGCCGTGCGTGTGATCATTGCTTGTACAGCCCTCTCGCAGTGTCCGGAGCAAGTATGGTGGGTCTGACACACCGGTGTCAATGTGTTCTTTTTTCCATTTCCAGGAGTGTAATTAAGTAGACTCAGAACATACAGTTTAATGGCCTGTATAAGTTTCATGTCAATGGCTACAGTGGTTCCTGAAATACAGGGATTTTTATTTTTTTTTTTTTTTTTTTTTTTTTTTTTTTTTGGGGGGGGGGGGGGGGGGAGGGGGGTTAGGGCCAAAACATCTAAGGTCATAAGCGGCCAGTGTAGAACCATAGAATGCTGGGACCATGCAAGTAAAAAAACGTTTCGAGGTCCAATAAAGAAAGGAATAAAAAACAAATCTAAAACATCAAGATGTTACAGATGAGTCTCTCTCTTAGTGTCGACAAGACGGGCGGCAGCCCGACCCTGAGATGTAAGTGGCTAAAATAGGTGCAGAGGATCAGGAAATGTCTGACTGTTATTGGCTGTCTACAGAATGGACAGCTGGGTGCAGGGTTACCATTCAACAAGTGGCGGTGACTAAAGCAGCAGTGCCCTATTCGCAACCGAGCTAACATTACTCCCTCATGGCGAGAGGGCCGGGAGGAAGTCGACCAGGCTGTTGGGAGAGGTTTGACTTCTCTGAGTTTGTTCCCATGAAGGGAGCACCAATGGTTATACCAAAGTGACATGATATGCCGATAGACAAAAGTACAAATATCTTGCAAGGGAACAGAGTAAGAGGCAGGCTAACAGAGATGTGATGCGGCCTTGGCTGCAGCATCAGCAGCGTCATTACCAGGCACACCAACATGGCCAGGAACCCACATGAACATCACTTGGGCTCCCCCATCCGGGGACAAATGGAGGCAGTCCTGGATCCGTCGAACAAAGGGGTGGACTGCATCTGGATTATTCAGACTCTGAAGGGCACTGAGGGAGTCAGAGTGTATCACACAGCATGTGAGCTGGTGCCTCCGGACGTAGTGAACAGCCTCACAAGAGGGCAAAAAGCTCTGCAGTAAAAACTGTGCACTGGTCGGGAAGCCAGTATTGAAACCTATCACCCCCAACGACAAAAGCACAGCCAACAATGTGGGCGAGCTTGGAACCATCAGTGTACAAAAATATGCTATCGGCAAGTTGTGAGCGAAGTTCGAGAAACTTGCAGTGTTAGGTCAGCTCGGGAGTCGACTCCTTCGGGAACGAGCTGAGGTCAAAATGAACCTGTGCCTGAAGCCAATGTGGTGAAGGGCTTTCACCCATTCGGAAAGTGGCAGGAAGTGTGAACTGCAGCTGCTAAAGCAGGTGAAGAAAGTGGACGCCAAGAGGCCGCAGAGAAGAAACGTACATCTCGTATTGGCGGTCAAGAATGCCATCAAAAGAAGGGTCAAAGGTTGGGTGGCTTGGCATGGAAGAGAGCTGACACACATACCTACTGAGTAGGATTTCGCGCTAGTATGACAGTGGTAGTTCACCAGCTTCTGTGTAGACACTCAGAATTGGGCTAGTACGAAAGGCACCAGTGGTGAGACGGATCCCCAAATGGTGTATTGTATTTCGACAGCGTAAGATAGATGGCCGTGCAGAGGAGTAGACAATGCATCCATAATCCAACTTGGAGCGGATAAAGGCAGAGGAAGGTCCGGTCAGCTCCCAAAGAGGTACCACTCAATGCACGAAGGACACTGAGGCACTGGGTGCAGCGTGCAGACAGGTAGGATACGTGGAGAGACCAATTGAGTTTCCTATCGAACGTAAGCCCTAAGAATTTCATTGCAGCCACGAACAGGAGAGCATTTTGGTCCAGTCGCAAGGACAGTAGAAGAAATGCCTTGTACCGCCAGAAGTTGATGCAAACGGATTTGGTAGCAGAAAAGTGGAGACCATTTGTGACACTCCAGAAATAGAGACGGTCCAGACAATGCTGAAGACAGCATTACAGGAGACATGTTCGCTGGGAGCTGCAATAAATAGCAAAGTCATCAATGAAAAGAGAGCCGGAAATGCCAGCTGGAAGGCAGTCCATAATGGGTTGATGGCTATGGCAAAGAGGAGGACACTCAGTACGGAGCCCTGAGGCACCCAGTTCTCCTGTGAAAAGGTGTGGGATAATGAGGAACCCCACACATACCCAGAAAACTCGGTCTGTTAAAAATTCCCGGATGAAAGTGGGAAGACGACCGCGAAGGCCCCATGTGTGTATAGTACATAGAATGCCTGTCCGCCAACAGGTGTCAAAGGCTTTCCCCAAATCAAAGAATACGGCCACTGTTTGTCGCTTCTGCAGAAAATTATTCATGATGTACGTTGACAGGGTGACGAGATGATAAACTGCTGAGCGGCGCTTTCGGAACCCACACTGAGCATTAGTGAGAAGATGGTGTGACTCCTGCCACCACACTAATCGATCATTGATCATGCATTCCATCATCTTACAAGCACTGCTAGTAAGGGAAATTGGATGATAGCTGGAAGGAAGAGATTGATCTTTACCAGGCCTAGGTAGGGGAACAATAATAGCTTCACACCAAAGCGTGGGAAATACACCGTCAGTCCAAATACGGTTGTAGGTACTGAGGAGGCAGTGTTTTACCCGCAGGAGGAAGATTCTGCAGCATGAGGACACAGATTGTATCAGGGCCAGGAGCAGAAGACCTGGATGAGGAGAGCGCACACTCGAGCTCCCTCATAGTAAAAGAAGTATTGTAGCACTCTCGATTCAAAGAGAGAAAAGAGATTGCACGAGCCTCCTCCGCCTGTTTCCGAGGATGGAAGGCAGGATGGTGGTGGGTGGAGCTTGAGACCTTCGCAAAGTACTGGCCCAAAGCATTGGAAACATTGACAGGGTTGACTATGACGTTTCCTGTCACAGTCAGACCAGGGATCGGGGAGTGGGCAGTTATCCCAGAATGCTGGCGCAGGCCACCCAAAACTGTTGAACGAGCTGGTGAAGGAAACCCAGCATGCTTTCTTGCTCTCCTTAATACTGCGATGGCACTGAACACGTAGTTGCTTGTAGCGGATGCAGTTCGTTAACGTAGGATGACGGTGAAAGACACGAAGCGCACATCGTCGGGCACGAATCGCAGTACCGCACTCCACAGTTCACCAAGGGACTGAGACCTGACGGGATGAAGTAATAGTACGAGGGATAGAGGATTCGGCAGCCGAGAGAATAACGTCCATGAGGTGCTCAACCTGATCATCACAGCTGGGAAATGGCCGTTCGTCAAAGATTGCCAAGGAGGAATATAGCCTCCAGTCAGCAAGACAGAATTTCCAATGAGTGGGCTGCTGTGGCAGGGTATTACTGTACAGGCGAGTCACACGAGGGAAGTGGTCACTCGGGTAAGTATTGGAAAGAGCACACCACTCGAGACGTCGAGCGAGCTGGGCAGAATAGATTGAGAGGTCTAAGTGGGAATAAGTGTGCGTGGAATCAGAAAGAAATGTGGCTTCGCCGGTGGTAAGGCATACAAGATTATGATGATTAAGAACACCTGGCAAAAGAGAACCTCTCGGGCAGGCAACAGGCAAGCCCCAAAGAGGGTGAGGGGCATTGGTGTCACCGAGGAACAGAAATGGTGGAGGAAGCTGGGCAACAAGCTGTGCCAGGTCCGCCCTAGTGACAGCAGAAGACGAAGGGACATAAATGGTGTAGAGGGAAATTGTAAATTTGGGAAGGAAAACACAGGCAGCAACTGCTTACAGGTGGGTGTGCAAGGGAATAGGACGAAGACAAACATAATTTCATAGAAGCAGCGTGACTCCACCATGAGCAGGCATCCCTGCTAAGGGGAAGGTCCATTCGTAGCAAAGTAAAATGGGAAAGAGCAAAATGGTCTTGAGGACGTAGCTTGGTTTCTTGGAGACAGACTACAAGCGGACATTGCGATCACAGGAGCAGCTGGAGGTCAGCCCTGTTAGACCGAAGGCCATGGATATCTCATTGTACAAGGGCCATAAAATTTAGGAATATCGGAGAATGAAGAAGAAACACTCACGTCGACGGCCACTTAAGGGCGAGTTGTCGAGGGAGGACGGCCACTGGAATCCACTGGAGGAGGATCTTTGTCCATCAACTCAGCGGGATCAACGGAGCTTCCCCGGTGTCAGTCAGTTGAAAAGGACCGATGAGTCGAAGAGAGCCAACGAGCCGGAGATGGGGAAGACTGTTTGCCTTTGGATGATTGTTTTAACTTTTGGCGATTGGCAGAAGAGCCAGACGCCTGCAAACTTGAGGTACGCAAGAAATCTTCCCAGGAATAATCCTATTTGAATTGACAGTTTGCTGGCTGCGTTGCAACTGTCTTCGCCAGAGAGGGCGAAGAACGGGTAGCAGAGTCTACAGCCCGGGAAGTGGGAGATGGGAGTGTCAGCTTGAAGGCGAGGCAACTATGCCACCATCGAACAGAAACTGTAAGTCACAAGTTTGCATAGCCATGTTTTTCGTGGGACAGGGAGAGGCTAACACAGTGCTGTAGCCTCCAGACAAAGGGACATTCAGTTTACGGCTCACCAACAGTTTCCGGGCAACAGGTAAAGGGTACCTTCACCTTCACTCTTATCTCTTGAACAGCCCACTCATCTCGACAGATGGGACAATAACGAGAAGAAGCAGCGTGTTCTCTATGACAATTAATGCAGTGGGGGGAAGGAGGTGGACAAGTGCCCTCGTGTGCATCCCTGCTACAAGTGACACATTTTGGTGCGTTTTTACATGATGTTCTGGTATGATTGAACTGGTGGCATTCATAACATCTCAACGGATTGGGAATGTAAGGGCGTACAGAGATGACTTCATAGCCTGACTGTATATCGGTAGGAAGCGTTGTTGTTGTTGTTGTTGTTGTGGTCTTCCGTCCTGAGACTGGTTTGATGCAACTCTCCATGCTACCCTATCCTGTGCAACCTTCTTCATCTCCCAGTACCTACTGCAACTTACATCCTTCTGAATCTGCTTGGTGTATTCATCTCTTGGTCTCCATCTATGATTTTTACCCTCCCTGCTGCCCTCCAATACTAAATTGGTGATCCCTTGATGCCTCAGAACATGTCCTACCAACTGATACCTTCTTCTAGTCAAGTTGTGCCACAAACTTCTCTTCTCCCCAATCCTATTCAATACCTCCTCATTAGTTATGTGATCTACCCATCTAATCTTCAGCATTCTTCTGTAGCACCACATTTCGAAAGCTTCTATTCTCTTCTTGTCCACACTATTTATCGTCCATGTTTCACTTCCATACATGGCTACACTCCATACAAATACTTTCAGAAACAACTTCCTGACATTTAAGTCTATACTCGATGTTAACAAATTTCTCTTCTTCAGAAATGCTTTCCTTGCCATTGCCAGTCTACATTTTATACCCTCTCTACTTCGACCATCATCAGTTATTTTGCTCCCCAAATAGCTAAACTCCTTTACTACTTAAAGTGTTTCGTTTCCTAATCTAATTTCCTCAGCATCACCCGACTTAATTCGACTACATTCCACTATCCTCGTTTTGCTTTTGTTGATGTTCATCTTATATCCTCCTTTCAAGACACTGTCCATTCCATTCAACTGCTCTTCCAAGTCCTTGCTGTTTCTGACAGGATTACAATGTCATCAGCGAACCTCAAGGTTTTTATTTCTTCTCCATGGATTTTAATACCTACTCCAAATTTTTCTTTTGTTTCCTTTACTGCTTGCTCAATATACAGATTGAATAACATCGGGGAGAGGCTACAACCCTGTCTTACTCCCTTCCCAACCACTGCTTCCCTTTCTTGTCCCTCGACTCTTATAACTGCCATATGGTTTCTGTACAAATTGTAAATAGCCTTTCGCTCCCTGTATTTTACCCCTGCCACCTTCAGAACTTGAAAGAGAGTATTCCAGTCAACATTGTCAAAAGCTTTCTCTAAGTCTACAAATGCTAGAAATGTTGGTTTGCCTTTCCTTAATCTAGCTTCTAAGATAAGTCGTAGGGTCAGTTTTTCCCTACGTGTTCCAATATTTCTACAGAATCCAAACTGATCTTGCCCAAGGTTGACTTCTACCAGTTTTTCCATTCATCTGTAAAGAACTTGTGTTAGTACTTTGCAACCATGATTTATTAAACTTATAGCTCGGTAATTTTCACATCTGTCAACACCTGCTTTCTTTGGGATTGGAATTATTATATTCTTCTTGAAGTCCGAGGGTATTTTGCCTGTCTCATACATCTTGCTCACCAGATGGTGGAGTTTTGTCAGGACTGGCTCTCCCAAGGCTGTCAGTAGTACTAATGGAATGTTGTCTACTCCCGCGGCCTTGTTTTGACTCAGGTCTTTCAGTGCTCTGTCAAACTCTTCACACAGTATCATGTCTCCCATTTCATCTTCATCTACATCCTCTTCCATTTCCATAATATTGTCCTCAAGAACATCGCCCTTGTACATACCCTCTATACACTCCTTCCACCTTTCTGCTTTCCCTTCTTTGCTTAGAACTGGGGTTTCTATCTGAGCTCTTGATATTCATAAAAGTGGTTTTCTTTTTTCCAAAGGTCTCCTTAATTTTCCTGTAGGCAGTACCTATCTTACCCCTAGTGAGATAAGCCTCTACATCCTTACATTTGTCCTCTAGCCATCCCTGCTTAGCCATTTTGCACTTCCTGTTGATCTCATTTTTGAGACGTTTGTATTCCTTTCTGCCTGCTTCATTTTACTGCATTTTTATATTTTCTCCTTTCATCAATTAAATTCAATATTTCTTCTGTTACCCAAGGATTTCTACTAGCCCTTGTCTTTTTACCTGCTTTATCCTCTGCTGCCTTCACTACTTCATCCCTCAAAGGTATCCATTCTTCTACTGTATTTCTTTCCCCCATTCCTGTCAATTGTTCCCTTATGCTCTCCCTGAAACTCTGTACAACCTCTGGTTTAGTCAGTTTTTCCAGGTCCCATCTCCTTAAATTCCCACCTTTTTGCAAATTCTTCAGTTTTAATCTACAGTTCATAACCAAGAGATTGTGGTCAGAGTCTACATCTGCCCCTGGAAATGTCTTACAATTTAAAACCTGGTTCCTAAATCTCTGTCTTACCATTATATAATCTATCTGAAACCTGTCAGTATCTCCAGGCTTCTTCCATGTATACAACCTTCTTTTATGATCCTTGAACCAAGTGTTAGCTATGATTAAGTTGTGCTTTGTGCAAAATTCTACCAGGCAGCTTCCTCTTTCGTTTCTTACCCACAATCCATATTCACCTACTATGTTTCCTTCTCTCCCTTTTCCTACTCTCGAATTCCAGTCACCCATGACTATTAAATTTTCGTCTCCCTTCACTACCTGAATAATTTCTTTTATCACATCACGCATTTCATCAATTTCTTCATCATCTGCAGAGCTAATTGGCATATTAACTTGTACTACTGTAGTAGGCGTGGGCTTCGTGTCTATCTTGGCCACAATAATGCGTTCACTATGCTGTTTGTAGTAGCTTACCCGCACTCTTATTTTTTTTATTCGTTATTAAACCGACTCCTGCATTACCCCTATTTGATTTTGTATTTATAACCCTGTATTTGCCTGACCAAAAGTCTTGTTCCTCCTGCCACCGAACTTCACTAATTCCCACTGTATCTAACTTTAACCTATCCATTTCCGTTTTTAAACTTTTTAGCCTACCTGCCCAATTAAGGGATCTGACATTCCACGCTCCAATCCGTAGAACGCCAGTTTTCTTTCTCCTGATAACGACGTCCTCTCGAGTAGTCCCCACTCGGAGATCCGAATGGGGGACTATTTTACCCAAGAGGACGCCATCATCATTTAACCATACAGTAAAGCTGCACGCCCTCAGGAAAAATTACGGCTGTAGTTTCCCCTTGCTTTCAGCCATTCGCAGTACCAGCACAGTAAGGCCGTTTCGGTTAGTGTTACAAGGCCAGATCAGTCAATCATCCAGACTGTTGCCGCTGAACTACTGAAAAGGCTGCTGCCCCTCTTCAGGAACCACACGTTTGTCTGGCCTCTGAACAGATACCCCTCCGTTGTGGTTGCACCTACAGTACAGCTATCTGTATCGCTGAGGCATGCAAGCCTCCCCACCAACTGCAAGGTCCATGGTTCATGGGGGAAAGCAGGAAGCGTTAACCGATCGAAAGTTAGGAACAATCAGCAGCTTCCTTCATCATAAGTCTATAAACAGCAGTAGCGTCCAGACCCGATAGATAATTAGTTAATTTGTCCTCCATCAAACCATTCTACAGCCGTATGCAGATAACACCGCAGGACGAGATAAGTGTTGTGTGAGCCTCCACTTTTATAGGGTATTCGTGGAAAAGTTAGGCCTTGAGTAGTTTCTGGGCCTTGAGAGCACTATCAATTTCCAAAAGCAGAGTCCCATTGCGGAGACGGGAGCATGACTTCACAGGGCCGGCGATGCCATTCACACCTTTCTGTATAACAAAGGGGTTTACAGTAGCAAAAGTCTGGTTTTCGTCTAAACATGAGACTACTAAATATCGAGGTGCAACAGGAAGACACATTGAGGCAGGAGCATCATTCCACTTTCTTTTATGTGGAACACTCTGAGAAAGAGAAGGAAAATCAGTCATTGGAAAGAAGTCCCTCATGATTGCCAGCATCTCCGATGGCGCGCTCCTTCCAGCAGGGGCCCTTCAATGGGGAGCCCCCCGCCTTATGTGATTGTCCTCACCTTAGGACACACCTCCCGAACAACAGACGGAGGGACCAATTGGCAGAGGAGGAAGGTAGTAGCTCAGGCAATCACCCCCCCCCCGAGCCTGGCCTGTACCAGAGGGTACGTGTGGGCCCTTCATGCCAACCCGGAGCTGGGAATTACCCGTAACCCAGTCTCCTGCTACGCGTAAAACGCATGGGTGGCCATAAGGCACACATAGGGGGAGAAGAAAAGGTAAGAAGGAAAGTAAGAAAGAAAGAAAGGATGGCCTCAAATGCTGCATCGGAGGAAAAAGAGAGCAGAACACGGAAAGAAAGGGGCTAGGAAAGAAAGGGACAAGGAAAGAGCAAAATGAGGAAAGGGCGGTGCAGGCAGAGGGTGGCGCAGGCAAAGGGCTGTGGTGTATAGTAAGGTGTTGAAGTTGAGTGACTGTAGGAGGATACGAGATAAGACAAGATTTCAAGTTTATGTGATGAATGGCAGCTAGCTCTAAATGTAGAAAAATGTACGTTAATGTGGATAAGTAGGAAAAACAAACTGTAATGTTCGTACACAGCATTAGCAGTGTCCAGGTTGACGCAGTCACGTCATTTAAATATTAGGTTGCAAGTGATATAAAACGGAATGAGCATGTGAGGATTGGTGAATGGTTGGGTTCAGTTTATTGAAAGAATTTTACGAGAGTATATATAGATCATCCGTAAAGGAGACCATGTTTAGGACACTAGTGCGGCCTATTCTTGAGTACTTCGAGTGTTTGGGGTCAGGTCGGATTAAAGGAAGACATTGAAGCAATTCATAAGTGGGCTCCTAGATTTCATACTGGTAGGTTCAAACAACATTTAAGTTTTACGGAAGTGCTTCCAGAAGTCAAATGGGAATTCCTGGAGAGAAGGTGACATGCTATTCTAAGAACACTATTCAGACATGAGTCTTCAGTTTCTCCTGGTGTATTTCTTGCTGAAACAGTCCACGGGTGTACTGCTGGTCCATAGTGTCCAACGGGCACAATATTTTGGCGATCAGACATGTTGCCATCATAAGGTGTGCTGACGAACTGAGCTCCTGAGGGTGGGTGGCCGTCTTAAATCTCCTCCCCTTGTGAGGCGTTCTCTCCGCAGTCTGCCCGTCAGCGGTCGGTGAGACGCTGCCATTGGTGTCTGCGTCATTGCCTCGTCTGCCCTAGTCGCCCGTTTGTTTCTTTTGCCGAGTGTCTTTTTAATTAGACGCAATGCAGGTTCCCATGCCCTGATGAGGTTGTAGCCGCAATCTCTGTTGATGAGTCCATCCCTGATACGAACTTCAATAGCCTCTCTAATGACGTAAGCATTATTGGGAAGTGTCCAAGACGATCTCGGTTTGCGGAAGGCCGGTATATACCAGATTAGGTATCAATGTGGGAAGACTTATATTGGACAAACAATGTGCACCATCAAAGATCATTGCCGAGAACATCAGAGGCACACTCGACTAGGGTACTCCAAAAATTCAGCGGTCACAGAGCACTGTTTGTCCAAAAAATCACGAAATGGACTACCAACATACCAGGGTCTTGGCACAGACATCTAAATACTGGGACAGCATTGTTAGAGAGGCTATCGAAATTCATACAATGGACTGACTCGTCAACCGAGATTGCGGCTACAACCTCAGCAGGGCATGGGAAGCAGCACTGAGTCTAATTAAAAAGATGCTCAGCAAAGGAAATGAACGGGCGACTAGGGGGGACGAGGCAATTACACCAACGCCACCACAGATGCTGACGCCAGCATCTCACCGACCACTGAGCGTGGAGAGAACGCCTTGCGAGGGGAGGGGGTTTAAGATGGCCACCCGCCCTCGGGAGCACAGTTTGTCAGCGCACCTGACGATGGCGACATGTCTGATTGCCAAAATATTGTGCCCGTTGGACACTATGGACTGGCAGTACATCCGTGAACTGTTCGAGCACTACTGAGACAATTTAGAGTACTGGCATTTGAAGATGACAGTATACTGTTTCTACTGCCTCCAAAATATACTGCATATAAGGACCACAAAGATAAGACACGAGAAATCAGGGCTCATATGGAGCCATATAGACAGTTATTTTTATTTGTAAGTGGAACAAGAAAGGAAATGACTAGTGGTGGTATGGGGTATCTTCCACCATGCACTGTATGGTGGATTGCAAAGTATCAACGTAGATGTAGACCATGGATTTCACATTCTCAGTGACAAATGATGACATCATTCAAAGTGTGAGAGAAGAAACAGATGGCCACGAGAATGACACTGTCACTGAACCAGAAATGGGGACCATTAGCTGGCGACACATTTCCATATCCTGACACCGCACTAATATGGATGGAGTAGCAGCTTGAGTGTGGCTGTATACAGCTGCTCACCATCAAGCAGATGTGAGACTTGGTTCCAAGAAAATGACTGAAGACAGCAAAACAAGACACTGACTGATATATTCAACAATTGACACCGTATGTAACTACAGTACTGTATAAAATCCAAACAACATTGTTTCAATATAATAGAGGGAAACATTCCATGTGGGAAAAATTATATATAAAAACAAAGATGAGGTGACTTACCGAACGAAAGCGCTGGCAGGTCAATAGACACACAAACAAACACAAACATACACACAGAATTCAAGCTTTCGCAACAAACTGTTGCCTCATCAGGAAAGAGGGAAGGAGAGGGAAAGACGAAAGGAAGTGGGTTTTAAGGGAGAGGGTAAGGAGTCATTCCAATCCCGGGAGCGGAAAGACTTACCTTAGGGGGAAAAAAGGACAGGTATACACTCGCGCACACACACACATATCCATCCACACATACAGACACAAGCAGACAAATTTAAAGACAAAGAGTTTGGGCAGAGATGTCAGTCGAGGCAGAAGTGTAGAGGCAAAGAAGTTGTTGAAAGACAGGTGAGGTATGAGTGGCGGCAACTTCTCGTTATCCGCCAGGCCTCAATCTCCGCTAATTTCAAGTTGCCGCCACTCATACCTCACCTGTCTTTCAACAACTTCTTTGCCTCTACATTTCTGCCTCGACTGACATCTCTGCCCAAACTCCGTCTTTAAATATGTCTGCTTGTGGATGGATGTGTGTGTGTGTGTGTGTGTGTGTGTGTGTGTGTGTGTGTGTGTGTGTGTGCGCGCGTGCGAGTGTATACCTGTCCTTTTTTCCCCCTAAGGTAAGTCTTTCCGCTCCCGGGATTGGAATGACTCCTTACCCTCTCCCTTAAAACCCACTTGCCTTCGTCTTTCCCTCTCCTTCCCTCTTTCCTGATGAGGCAACAGTTTGTTGCGAAAGCTTGAATTCTGTGTGTATGTTTGTGTTTGTTTGTGTGTCTATCGACCTGCCAGCGCTTTCGTTCGGTAAGTCACCTCATCTTTGTTTTTATATATAAACAACATTGTTTTGTAGTCATTACATTAATAGTGCAGCAGTACACGCAGTATGCACAAATTTTACCTTTATGTTTTTTATTTTTTTAAAGTAAGAAATGACCTGCTTTCATGATTTATCCAATTATCTCGATCGGGTCCAGTCTCGAGTTATCCACATAATGGGAGTTCTAGGTACCATGACCCTCTGTTGTACGCAGATATAGCCAGTTAATATGTTGCGTGGACATCTGATCAGCAAATGAAGTATTACTACACTTGGTTTAGGGCACGGAAATTGATTTTGAAGGTCAGTCTCTGTTTCCTCCACTTAGCTACAGTGAACAGCCTGATGGAATAGTGAATAGCTGCAAAATGAAATAAAATTCCACAGAAAGATATTAAGGACTTGGAAATTGCAAATTCCGTGAAGAAAAGACCTACAGTGGGCAAACTTGAGGATGAAACTGAGCCTCAGGCATGCAGGAGATCCAAATACTGCAATCCTTCTGCACATATTCCTTGCAATAATGAGAGATTAGATGGTTTCGATCATTTCCAAGTCGTCCATGATCAACCTTCTCCACAAATGCGTAGATTAATTAGATTAATTTCGCATAACAGCAGAACCAAAGTACGCTGCAAAAAAAAAGCAATGTATAGTTCTGGAATGTATAGTTAGTTATCTCTTCTGACACACAAAACAAGTACTCTCACATAGAGAAATAGTATTATCTTTCTTTGGTATATTATTAATAATCATTCCTCAATGACTGTTAACCTACTTTGGTATATTATTAATAATCATTCCTCAATGACTGTTAACCTAAGGCATTAACTGATTACTTAAATTTGTATACACATAAATGAGTAATAAAATATGTAACTAGTTTGTATGAGATAAATATGCAGTTCATTTGACAATCACAGTCCTGCACATATTTTGTAAATAAATCCTAATCCACAAAATCATGCGGGCACCCCCCCCCCCTTCTTCCTTTTACATATTTAATGAGAATAGACTTTGTTTAGTATCTTTTCTGACCTAGTTATAAACTTTGGGATTGTTACTTTAGCAGCTGTTTGCCTCACGTTGATTTCTTCAATAAGACTAAAATAGACATCTTCCCAACTCATCTGCAAAATTTTTTAAGTTGTCAAAAGACCAGTTCTCCCTGATTCAGAATTTGAAACCAACCACCGTTCAGCAGAGGTTCGTGTTTTACAACTGGAACACGGTAATACCACAAAAAACATTTCTTACAGGAAAGATAATAACATCTGAAAGGGCAGCAAATTTGTCAGTTAAGAAAAACATACACAATCAAGAAATACGACAATTCATTCTGCTGTATTCCCTATACAGTATACCCTAATATACTGCATTTATCCTTTGTAATTACCTCAAGCAGCTTCCTCATATCTGGAAGTTCACGACCAAGCAACTGAAATACAGCGGCCACATCTTCAAAGCGAGGTTCTCCTTCTGGCTGTCCAGCACCAAGTACTTCAAGATTCTTCTCATTCAAGTCAACAAACAGGCGAACAAGGGCTTGTGCAGTGAAGCAAGTATCATTATACAAAATCTGTCAGACGAAAGAAATAACAAATGTTACGCCAATAAGAGACAAGTCAATAAATCAGTTTTAATCATCTGAGAGTGGCCATAAAAATAGTTATCAAGATATTCAACAACTGTTCACATTTTTGGAGATTCAAATAGTTACAGGAGTTAACTTCTAGAGAAGGTCATATCACAATCAATGTGACATCATCCATTGGAATAGAGTGATCTGTATACTCCAGCAGAGACACTGGAAATTTTTCAATGCAACAATTTCTTGAAAATGAGAAGGATGGGCTCACTGCAAGTAGCATAACTGCCTAGAT
Source organism: Schistocerca serialis cubense (assembly GCF_023864345.2). Taxonomy (NCBI): domain Eukaryota; kingdom Metazoa; phylum Arthropoda; class Insecta; order Orthoptera; family Acrididae; genus Schistocerca; species Schistocerca serialis. The sequence goes on along the minus strand of NC_064641.1, from coordinate 770,237,878 downwards.
ACCTAATGCCTAAACAAAACGTCTGAATGGATAATTCCTATGTACTTCATATCAACCAATAATGCAGCATAGGAAGAACTTTTCCACTATCGTGACTACGGGTATTGCGAGTTAACAGGAACATTAAAAACCCAACAGAAACATAAAAACGAGTAAAAAATTTTACTCAATGTCACTAAGTTGTCCGTTTCATATGGCAAATAGTGGTGATTTTACGGTTTGAGCAGTGTAAAGTTGTTTTAGAGTATGTACTTGCCTCTCGGCATAACGATTGCTGGAGCCTGGTGCACGATTATTTTGAAGCCCTGGCTGAACATATAAAAAAGAATCACTTAAATGTTTTGATCTTCTTGGAACATATCCATTAATAATGAACATCCGACATGATTTCTGCACATTTAAGAATGACAGACAGGTAAAGTGCACAAAATAAAGATGGGCAGATAGAGGTTCACATCTGTCAATGATAAATTCATCAGAGTATGTGTACACACCTCTATTGGGCAAGGATGGAGCAGGAAAATGGTCATGCATCTCAAATGTGACTGCCTAAGCTACCATGTTATTTCTATCTGTACAAATCGAAGGGGGGCCCTTTTGGAAGTGATGGAAGAAAAAAAGCACCCGGGAGTAAAAGAAAGACACCATCAAGCTAACAACAACACTGCCTAAATTATTTTGTGATAAAGTAAGTTTCATTCTTATCGATTTTCTCTGTTTGTCCTCAAAGTTGACAGTTATCTTTACAGCAACCATGAGTTAGTCTCATTCTTTTAACTATAGTCATGTTATGTCCTCGATATTTAAGATAACACACACACACTTAGTACACTCCACTCTCTTTCCTGATACTAGATGGTATAGACTTACCACAGTCATGTGTGATGTTATCACTCTTACAGCACATAACTGCATAAGTGTGCATTTTCAAGGTTAAGATTTGTGAAAAACCAGTTAATCAGAGCTTCCACTCTCACAAGTGGACTGTCCAGCATGTGTCACAACAAAGAGTTAACCTCATTTGTATTTTGAGTGTACATATTTAATCCATTATCTGGCTCTGTCCACAGTTAGTTTGACTGTTGGTGCCCAAATCATGTAAAAACAAATTTTCAACTTCGGCATTTCACTCACTATTTGACCGAGTCTTATCCAACAAGTAATAGAGTGCTGTTGTGGCAATATTGTAATGGCACTTGATGGACATCAACTTGTTTATAGATGACACTAGCATAATAATCAGTGACGTAAAGGCATCTCCGTTTCCTGCTACCAATCAAATCCTTAAGAGCATACATTCGAGGTTCAGCACTTCACTTACTGTAAAAAAAAATAAAAAATGCATATGACATAGAAAAATGAATAAAAATCAAGACCTAAATTTGATGTTTGGTGGTAATGAATAAGAAACAGAACACAATATCAAACTTTTAGAAACGTACCACCAAAGTCTTTAATCAGAAATAGCATGTAGGAACTTTCTCACACATAATTCAGCCTATTTTGCCCAGAGAACAAAAGCACTATACATACAACAGAATGAAATATTTTGATTACTTCCAGTCCATTAGTTTAACTGAAGAATACCATTCCACGAATTACAACAGAAGTTTCAAAAATCATTTACATTACTGATATATTCCGTTTGAAACATGTCATCATATACAGAAACACTCCACAACTCTATTCAACAAGTTACATACACAGTAGCTTCTCCAGAAATATAAAGTGTAAGTTAATAATCTAAGCCAATCATGCAGACAAGCAAATTGGCTCTGACTGTCATAGCCACAATATTTACAACTGAAGGACCCACCAGAACAAATGAATAAAACTAACTCTATAAATTGTTGATAGTGAACTGTAACCAGCCACAAATTGGTTTTATGTTACTTTATTCAAAAAGTACAGTTACCAGTTTTGAATATTTTAGAATTCATCATCAGATGGTTTTTTCATGCTTTCTGATGATGAATTGAAAAAATTTTGAACCTGATAATGGTACTTTTTGAAGAAAGCAACGTAAAATCAATTTGTGGCTGGTTGCTGTTCACCATCAACAATTTACTTTACATAACAGCCAGTCTCCAACCATGTCTGTCTATGACAAAATTGCAAAAAATTATTCTTATTCAAAGACACGAGAACCACAGTGGAATTATAGTTGGCAATGCATTTCCAGAGCAAGTCAACTGCTTGGATGTGGGGATGGAATAACTAAAAACAATTCTACTTAAGAAATTTAAATGACCACTTCTGCACTCTACTAGTTAGTACAGCTGCCTTCAGCTGCAAAAACCTGTTTTTAATTGCTGGTACCTTGTCAGATTTGTTCTGTGGTATGGAGGCCTGGCAGAGTCAACTCATCCTTGGGATGCCAAATGTAGAGCTGTTTGAAAAAGAAGCCACAGCCATCACCAGGATTGATCTATTGGCAGTAATGGCTGGAGGGAATGGCGATATGCTGATCATATGCCCCAAGATCATAGATCGTTCCTCTTATTGCATTGTATGCAGCAACTGTACAGTTAGAACATGCCTAAGATCTGTCTAATCCTTCAGTGTTATTTACAGTTACATCTGCAAACAATTATTTTTTTCAGTATCTGCCTGTTTGGGAAAGTTTCTGTTGGCTTTTTTTTTAGTGCAAATACATTTGTACGCACAGCCCATCAATGAAGGAAGTATGATAAAGAGTAGCAAAACACTGTACATAATGTAGTGCTTGGGGTTTTGAACATGTACTAAGTAGCACTCACAATGGCCTTGTTAATACTTCCCAGAGGTGCATTCTGCATAAACAGACTTTATTTTCCCCTAATTTCCCTAAATTGTTGATTATAAATGCTGGTATGAGTCTAGTTTAAAAGCCACAGCTATTTCTAACTTATTTTATGTTAATGAGAATATTACAAAAAAGCATAAATTGTAATAATGTTTGATTTTATTTAATGTTAAATTTGTGGTATCTTCCTACCTTTTCATTACATATCCATGCAGATATATAATTGAAATGTCCTGTATTATTGTGCTGAATGGTATTTGAAACCTTAATGCAGCATACGAATACTCAAAACTGTCTGTCACAGGAGTAAATCATTCAGAATAAAACCACTGAGAGAATACGTTAAATTGATAGTTAATACATATAACAAACGAATTAAGTTAATGGAGGAAAGCCTGTAGCTTATGACAAATTTTGTATACACTATAAACATTTCGTACGTGTAGAAAAAATATTTACTGGAACTTACAGTGTCTTTCTCCACTCTTATTTCCAAAGCACGTCGCCACAGGTCTATACAACACTGATATCTCAGTGCATCGGCGTACGCTGCACCCCGATACATCAACCTAAACAATGTATCTTTATGATGAGGTCCTAAGATTCGTTCGCATATCAGCAAACTCTGGTACCGCATAGCATCCAGATCAAAAGATATATTCATAAGATCTTCGAACGTTCTGAATTCTGTGGCGTATCGGAAGGCTGCTCGTGGAGGCATGAGAGGACGCTTTGGAAGAGGTTCACCATCGACTCCGTGAGTAAAGCGAATTCTCGTAGCAATTCGCCAATGCTTCAGAGCCGTGGATGTATCGTTATGTTCATCAAGAAATGTTGACCCCATTAGCTCGTGAGCATTTGCTAACGCTTCAGGATCATACTTTACACGGTATATCAAATAATCGAAAATTTGGACAGCTCCCTTTAAACACGCTGTCTGGAGCGCATCATCATTGTATCTACTTCTAGCATGTGGATCCGCACCATGATCTAGCAACAACTTCGTGGTCTCAAAACGATGTTCCTGAATGGCATAATGCAGTGCTGTTTTGTTTTGAATGTCACGCGTATTCACAGATGCGCCGTTTTGCAACAGATATAAACAAAGCTGCACGCTCTGAACAGAATTGATAAGACAAGTACCACCATTATAATTTGGTCTTAGTATATCTGCACCATGTTCTACCAAATATGATACTATCTCCAGATGTGTCATGAAGCAGGCACTACGTACAGGAGTTGATCCAGAATCAGAAATAGCATTGATATCAGCACCATGTTCCACCAAACACTTTATTACTGGTAGCCGACCAGTAACAGCAGCACACCACAATGGAGTCACACAGTGAACAGAGTGATCATCAGGCACTTCATAGAGTCCTTTTTGTTCTACATCTGCGTCACATACTGTTATTAAATATTCGACGATTTCCACATGACCCCTTTTGCAGGCAATAAACAACGGTGCACAACCATCTTTCAGACGACACACAATTTCCTTTCTTTCTTCTCGACTGAACTTTTCCAGTTTAGTTCTTAATTGATAGGACAACCTAGCACCTGGAGCTGCATGTTTACATTCTTGCATAAGGTCGTTGAACAGTGCATCCTTTTGGTTAGACAGGTCCAGCTTTCCTGTGAACCACATATCCAACCGTTTTCCCAAACTTCTGCTCAGCATAAGAAATGGCTTAATTTTCACCTCTATTATTTTTACTCTATCACAACCATGAAAACTGACACCATCACATGCAAGTTTTAAATTTAGCACATGACTGGCAGCATTATTCTCGGGTTCGTATTCGCACTACAGGATGGACAGGAAAATACACAAATGGCAAGCAACACACTGCACTACACAACAACACCACAACTACTCGCACTACTCACTACCAGACGCACTTCACGACTAGACGCTTTTGGTGTCTACAGTCAATACGCACTACCAACATAAGCACACAAATATACTGTTTCAGAGATATAACATTTTACATAGTGGAATTTTACGGATTTTCACTAGTCAATTTAGCATTACTTTCAGCAATTGTTTTATGCCCTTGTTACTATAGGCAACAAAATGTTTTTCGCTTCTAATATTCGTTACATTTATCTTTGGAAAGTGAAGTTGGTAGCCCTTTTCTTTCACGCCACAGACGTCACCAGCGAGTGATCGCAGCTCTTCGACCATAGATATTTGTATCTATGGTGGAAGTCGCAGCTACACAACTCACCTACTACCTAGCGAGCTCAATTGGATCGCAGCGGACGAAAGCTATTGGGCTTTGCGAATATTGTTCTGTTGACTACCAGTGATCACGATCACTGAGAGATATTTCAGTGTGTTAAACCTAGTGAGCTCAATTGGATCGCAGCGGACGAAAGCTATTGGGCTTTGCGAATATTGTTCTGTTAACTACCAGTGATCACTGAGAGATATTTCAGTGTGTTAATTATCTTTCGTGCAAAATAAGAATACTACGTATCGGCTGCAATAGTGACATAAACATCGAACAGAAAGGATAACTGGAAACACTAAAAATCCCTGGAGTGCTTTGCAAGGATCTCATTGGGAATGTAGTGATTATCGTCTAAACGTTTTCCTCAGGTTGAACAAATAACAGTTTTGTGTCATTTAGGAAAATAAATGTGCCCAACAATTTAAAATAAAAGTCAATACGTCCTCAATAACTGACAACACTAATCATAATAAACTTAAAATGCACACAGCACTATATAATTGAATCCCAGTTGCTATGCACTTTTATTTCACAGAAACGCTCCTCGTTATTAAGATTACCGAGACGCAAATACGTAATATCACAATGGTCCTCAAAATATGTCGCTTTCAAACATCATACTGCGTAATATGTTTTCCGTAACTGAAGCTTTGTGTAGTTTGTACGCCTACTGCGATTTTCAAAAATTGTTACAGCACAAGACTTTACTGCAAGTCCTTAATTTCATGAAAAAAAAGTTTCTGAAATGAGAATTAGACCAACTAGGTACGAAAAAGATTTCGTATTTAATAGAAGAAGCGTATTACCTACAAAAGTCATTTTGAATTTAACAGAAGTATTATCTGATACTTCTTTTTAGGGACTTCAACTTTTTGAAAATTTGAGCTTTTCTTCACTAACAAACGGAGTGTCTGATAAAACTCTTTGTGTGAGCAGATCCACAAGTTAAAACAATCTTATTTTGATTAGCTATTTTGTGAAACAGTTTGTTTAATACGTCGGCATCCGTGAAGTATGGCGGCTAGTGGGGCCATTTTCCGTGTAAATCCATCAAGAAGGCTCGGGGAGCTTTTACACTGGTAAGAGAAGATAAGCAGTTGTTAGCGTGGTACTTACTTGTCAGATAATGAATGGACATATTTTAGTTACAGTACGTCAAATATAGGGGAATTGTGGGCAAAGTCTCAACTGACAGAAAATCGCACTCTGGAGGAGGAAACGGCCTACCATGGTTTTAACAATAAAATTCGAAAAATGCTGAAGTAACAGAGACTGTTGCACTATCGGTCCAAAAAAATGGAAAAATTGGAATGAGAACGTAATTTTTCAACAACGTGATTCCAAAACAGAAAAAAATGTTCCATCAAAATAATATAGGATATATTGTAACAAATTAAATGAAACAATACGTCCAACAGTATTGCATTATCACTGAGGCCTCAAAGCCAATAACAGCTTTCACTAAAGATTGGAACATTTGCGAATGCAATTGAGTTCCATTAGGGTTGTCGACTGGAGCTGCATTGTTATCCAGGATATTCGACAGGGTGCTTTCTGGGCTAAAGTCCCATTGTATTTACCATTATCTCGCAGATTTTGTCATATTTAGTGAGAGCTTTGACTAGCACTTATTGCATTTTCGGGAGGTCCTGCAGTAGCTTAGGGATCCTGGGTTCACAGTCGAACTGTTAAAAGTAAGATTTGCTCAGCCAGAGACATCTTCCCAGGGGCACCTACTTTCTGAGTGGGGGATCAGTACTGGCCAACAGCATGCTGAAGACATTCACTCTTGCCGCCTACCTAGAGATGTGAAGGATGTAGTTCGCTTTACTGGGATGACGAACTTCTTCCGTCTGCACGTGGCGAATTTCGTGCAACTGGCGCGCCACTTAATGATCTGAGAAAGAAAGGGAAGTACCTCGAGTGGGGGGCCTCTCAACAAGCTACCTTGGAGGTGCTCAAAGCAGCCTTAACTAGCACGCTGGCACTGGCTATGCTGGATTTTAACCGGAATTCGTAGTGCAAACTAATGCATTGATGGCCATCGTGGCTGCAGTCTTGCTGCAGGCACATATGGCTTGAGGGTGGAGGGGGATGCACCCTGCTGCATCCACTTCAAGGGTGCTGGCTGTTCTCGAAGCAAAATATTCTGCCTATGAACTTGAGGTGTTGGGTGCATTATTGGCCACATAAAAATTTCGAATTTTCTTAGAGCATCCTCCATTTCATCTGGAGACTGATGTTGTTGTTATGGTCTTCAGTCCAGAGACTGGTTTGATGCAGCTCTCCATGCTACTCTATCATGTGTAAGCTTGTTCATCTCCCAGTACCTACTGCAACCTACATCCTTCTGAATCTATTTAGTGTATTCATCTCTTGGTCTCCCTCTACGATTTTTACCGTCCACGCTGCCCTCCAATACCAAACTCGTGGTCCCTTGATGCCTCAGAATATGCTCTACCAGCCGATCCCTTCTTCTAGTCAAGTTATGCCACAAATTTCTCTTCTCTCCAATTCTATTCAGTACCTCCTCATTAGTTATGTGATCTACCCATCTAATCTTCGGCATTCTTCTGTAGCACCACATTTCGAAAGCTTCTATTCTCTTCTTGTCTAAGCTATTTATCGTCCACGTTTCACTTCCATACATGGCTATGCTCCATACAAATACTTTCAGAGGCGACTTCCTGACACTTAAATCTACACTGGATGTTAACAAATTTCTCTTCTTCAGAAACGCTTTCCTTGCCATTGCCAGTCTACATTTTATATCCTCTCTATTTCGACCGTCATCAGTTATTTTGCTCTCCAAATAGCAAAACTCATTTATTACTTTAAGCATCTCATTTCGTAATCTAATTCCCACAGCATCACTCAACTTAATTCGACTACATTCCATTATCCTCGTTTTGCTTTTGTTGATGTTCATCTTATATCCTCCTTTCAAGACACTGTCCATTCCGTTCAACTGCTCTTCCAGCCTCCCCACCAATGGCAAGGTCCATGGTTCATGGGGGGCTGGAGACTGTTACCCAGGCTCCAAGTTTGGAGGTGGCTAGGCCATGGCACACTGACTACATAGCAGTTTGGCTTCCAGCCATTAAATTTACAGATAGATACATTCGTGGGAGTGAGAACACCTTTGGCCAGTGCGCTCAGCAGAATGTTTGAGGAAGAGCCCCTCATGGAGGAGGAAGTGCCAACTTGACCAGAGGAGCATGTGGGTGTCATATTGGCTGAGTACTCGCTGTTGTTCAAGGATGTAGGTGAGCAACAGGATGCTGATGCCACCCTTAGTCAGCTGAAGGAGCAGGTGCAGAAGGGTGTAGTAGTTAGGCCCTATCTTTTAAAGGTGAATGTCTTACGTTGTTCAATCAGGGGAAGCCAGGGCAACCGGATTGTGTTGCATAACGATTTAGTCCCCCTCGTCTTTAAATGCTGTCATAAGACACACGTATGGGGACACCTTGGCGTGTTCAAAACTAGGATGAAAATAAGGGAGAACTTCATATGGAAAGCGAGGGATAAAAATATGAGGGCTATGGTGGCTGGGTATAAGGTTTGTGGAATGAGGTAACTGATTACCAGGGCTCGTTAAGGGCTGTTAGTGTCTGATATGACCAAGCAGCTGATAGAGAAATTATGTATTGTTTATGTGGGCCCATTCCCATAGTCACAAGAGAGCAACTATTAAATATTTGTGTATGTAAACTTCTTTACATAGTTTAGCTGGTTGATTCTGATGTCGGTGTGACATCACAAATTACCATCACAGCCCTTCAGATTATCTTTGGAATATTTTGGCCCTGTAGGGTGCTGGATACCGAAAATACACCGAATTTAATCTCTGTGAGCTTTAAAAAAAATTGTTTCGAAGCAGGAATTTGTCATACGATGACCACCTCGTATTATCCAAATCTATCTTTTGTAGAGAGGATTAATCACAAGCTGTGGGCCACCCTTAGCACATACCATTAGGCAGACCGCACAAGGACGGATTCGTAATCGTCCTGGCTCGGGTACACTTTCAACACGGCAGTGAATGAAGCTCATAAGCAGACACTGGTCAATCTCATATTTGCATTTAAACCCAACGGCCCCCGAACGAATCTGTGATCATTGTTCGTCTTACTTCCAGAGTGGATCAATGCTGCTCAAATTAGAGACAAATGGGGAAGTGCAAGTAAGAATTGGAAGCTTAGCCATGAGAGGATGGCCCAGAAGTACAATGCTGGAAGGCAGCCGACTACAGGGTAGCCAGGGAACAGGGTGTGGATTAAGAACATCCATGCATCTAGCAGGGGATCGGATAAAGTGATGGGGAAGTTGCTAATCAGGTTTGTGGGTCATATGTATATCCTGAGTTTCATGACGCCCATCATCTTGCTCTTGAGGGGTCCGAATATGAAGCGAACAATGAGAGCACATCTATCACAAATAAAACCATCCCAGGACAGGTTTGTAACACAGAAAACTTAGATTTTCTTTTTAAACGCTAAAAGGGAAGAGGAATGCGTTGTTTTGAGGGCATCTCTTGGGTGGAGATGTATCTCAATTTGTTTCATGCTAATTCAAGTTATTCATGTAACCGCAAGAAACTGAAGCCTTTAGTGATTGTTGCGATAATGTAATTGTGTTTTGTGTGAAGCTCTTGGCTCAGCTCAAAAGTTAATATTTGTCTGAGATTTCCAGCTCCCACATCCATCTGGGACCTCAGGAGGTAGGGGAGGGGGAGGGGGGGGGATGTGGCAGTACTATCCATCACCCCGTGCACAAGAACTTGAAAATACTGTGACGCACTCGCAGTGTCGGAATATCTCGCAGCTGAAACTGGTGCCTCAGCCACTATAATGACCGTGGGTGCTGAGGGGCCTCAGTGCGACATAGGACTCTCTTGGTGCGCAGCATCGAACGAGCAAACACCCCTGGCGAAGATGGGAGAAGCTGGCAGTACCGAACGAGCAAACACCCCTGGCGTAGATGGAGGTCACAAGAGGCAGCCCATTGGGCAGCGAGAATCCATTCTCAGTGCGACAGAGGACCCTCCTGGTGCGCAGCACCGAATGAGCAAACACCCCTGGCGAAGATGGGAGAATCTGGCAGCACCGAACGAGCAAACACCCCTGGCGAAGATGGAGGTCACAAGAGGCAGCCCATTGGGCAGCGAGAAGCCATTCTCAATGACTGAGGGTGCTGCAGCATCTGCAGAGGGGCCTCAGTGCGACAGAGGACTCTCTTGGTGCGCGGCATCGAACGAGCAAACACCCCTGGCGAAGATGGGAGAAGCTGGCAGCACCGAACGAGCAAACACCCCTGGCGTGGATGGAGGTCACAAGAGGCAGCCCATTGGGCAGCGAGAAGCCATTCTCAGTGCGACAGAGGACCCTCCTGGCGTGCAGCACTGAACGAGCAAACACCCCTGGCGAAGATGGGAGAATCTGGCAGCACCAAACGAGCAAACACCCCTGGCGAAGATGGAGGTCATAAGAGGCAGCCCATCGGGCAGCGAGAAGCTATTTTCATTGGCCATGCTGATGACCACTGAGATTACATTCAGCCAAGTGACACTGTAGGCAAAAACATGGCCCTACAGAGCCTTATACACATTCAGCCAAGTGACACTGTAGGTAAAAACATGGCCCTACACAGACGCTCTACTGTTTTCCTATTTATTCATCATGTGTGACACTGCAGTAGAGCGACGCCCACTACAAAAGACGTATTATTTACATTCAATTTCAGCGTATACGTCGCGAGTGCCATATGACAGGGCCTGTCTCTCGATGTCGATTTGTATTTGGTGTTTCTTCAGTGTCGGTCTGCAGTATCGAACGAGCAAACACCCCTGGCGAAGATGGGAGAAGCTGGCAGCACCGAACGAGCAAACGAGCAAACACCCCTGGCGTAGATGGAGGTCACAAAAGGCAGCCCATTGGGCAGCGAGAAGCCATTCTCAATGACTGAGGGTGCTGCAGCACCTGCAGAGGGGCCTCAGTGCGACAGAGGACTCTCTTGGTGCACAGCATCGAACGAGCAAACACCGCTGGCAAAGATGGGAGAATCTGGCAGCACCGAACGAGCAAACACCCCTGGCGAAGATGGAGGTCACAAGAGGCAGCCCATTGGGCAGCGAGAAGCCATTCTCAATGACTGAGGGTGCTGCAGCACCTGCAGAGGGGCCTCAGTGCGACAGAGGACTCTCTTGGTGTGCAGCATCGAACGAGCAAACACCCCTGGCGAAGATGGGAGAAGCTGGCAGCACCGAACGAGTAAACACCCCTGGCGTAGATGGAGGTCACAAGAGGCAGCCCATTGGGCAGCGAGTAGCCATTCTCAGAGCGACAGAGGACCCTCCTGGTGCGCAGCACCGAATGAGCAAACACCTCTGGCGAAGATGGGAGATACTGGCAGCACCGAACGAGCAAACGCCCCTGGCGAAGATGGAGGTCACAAGAGGCAGCCCATTGGGCAGCGAGAATCCATTCTCAGTGTGACAGAGGACCCTCCTGGTGCGCAGCACCGAATGAGCAAACACCCCTGGCGAAGATGGGAGAATCTGGCAGCACCAAACGAGCAAACACCCCTGGCGAAGATGGAGGTCACAAGAGGCAGCCCATGGGGCAGCGAGAAGCCATTCTCAATGACTGAGGGTGCTGCAGCACCTGCAGAGGGGCCTCAGTGCGACAGAGGACTCTCTTGGTGCGCAGCATCGTACGAGCAAACACCCCTGGCGAAGATGGGAGAAGCTGGCAGCACCGAACGAGCAAACACCCCTGACGTAGATGGAGGTCACAAGAGGCAGCCCATTGGGCAGCGAGAAGCCATTCTCAGTGCGACAGAGGACCCTCCTGGTGCGCAGCACTGAACGAGAAAACACCCCTGGCGAAGATGGGAGAATCTGGCAGCACCAAACGAGCAAACACCCCTGGCGAAGATGGAGGTCACAAGAGGCAGCCCATGGGGCAGCGAGAAGTCATTCTCAATGACTGAGGGTGCTGCAGCACCTGCAGAGGGGCCTCAGTGCGACAGAGGACTCTCTTGGTGCGCAGCATCGTACGAGCAAACACCCCTGGCGAAGATGGGAGAAGCTGGCAGCACCGAACGAGCAAACACCCCTGGCGTAGATGGAGGTCACAAGAGGCAGCCCATTGGGCAGCGAGAAGCCATTCTCAGTGCGACAGAGGACCCTCCTGGTGCGCAGCACTGAACGAGAAAACACCCCTGGCGAAGATGGGAAAATCTGGCAGCACCGAACGAGCAAACACCCCTGGCAAAGATGGAGGTCACAAGAGGCAGCCCATTGGGCAGCGAGAAGCTATTTTCATTGGCCATGCTGATGGCCACTGAGATTCGTTCACCTGGGGACGGTACAGATCTGTGTGAGGAAGCATAGTATACAAGTGGATTAGTGAATCTTGGGGTTCCAACTAATTTTGAGCGTTGGTTCGGTGGTGTGTGAGGGCACTGAGATCCCCTGTTGTTTCGTTTGGTGATGGTCACTGAAATCTCCACTAGTTGTGTAGTTTTGGTCTGCTGCTAGCATGTAGGATGTGTCTCAGGAAGATGCTTTTGCAGCCAGTGATAAGGGGGGAGATAGTGTCCTGGTTGTAAAAGACACGTAACTTATAGCTTGTGTAGAGGCAAGCAGCCACTGACAGGTTCAAGTATATGTGTGCAGCTAGTGTTGTTTTGAGCTCGACCGGCAGTGAAAGCTGTGAATAGTTGCTATTGTATTTGAAAACTGAACACATTTTGTTTATGTACGGCATGACTCCAACCACCCTCCCCCCCCCCCCCCCTCCTCCTGGGCCACCCTCCAACCTCGTTTCTTGACAGTAAGTGACCACATTTGTGATTTATTCTCGGTTGGTTGTACTTGCATTGTGCAACTTGTCTCCGTGCCTTTCAGGCAGCGGTATTTGTTAGCGGCGTGAAGTGCTAATTGGTAGTGATATGAGGCTGGGTTGTTGTTCAAATAATAACTGAAGCTTGAGCAGCGTTTGTGCTTTTGAATTAAATTTTGAACTGGTTCTAGCTAATTGCACCTTTACTTGAAAATTTTGGTAAGCACCATACGTGCTACTTAAATAATAACTGAGCTGCCGTTCGATCAGCATTTGTGCTAGTGGGTAAATTCTTGTGTTGATTTCTAGTTAACGATTTTTTATTTGGGATCTTTGGCCTGCACCTTAAATGTCAGTCAAGTAATAACTGAAGCTGGAGCTTGGCCAGCGTTTGGCCCAGTGGGCTAAATCTCGTATTGATTTATGAGTACTGTAAATGTTGAAACTGTACCTTGCGTGATCTTGTAAAAGACTTGTTTGCACCCTTTCGGACTGGGAATTTTGATGTCCATTTATGAAATAAAGATGATCTTAAAATGTGTACATATCTCTCAAGCCCGCACCATCACTCCCCGGTCGTCAATTCTGCTATATTATTATTATTCGCGAATAAGCTCATTAGGACTTCACAGAATACTTAAGAGGCAGGAGCTTACCTTCTTTCGTTCCCATATTTCTTTCACTCTCTTGTCATGGGCTTCCTTTCTGTCTTCAGAGCAATTTGTTCCAGTGCTCTTCTTTGAATTTTCTTCTTGGTCAACTTGCCATTTGCGAATTTTGAACCTGAAGATTTCGCGGTTTTGGTTATCTTCAGGTGCAAATCCTACCAATTTCACATCAGTTTTGATCTCGCTAATTCATTTCAGAATGTCCGTTTTTGCTTTATTACTATTGTCTTTTTTGACAAAAAATAAAGCTAAAACTATTTGTTTTGTGAGTCTATCTGGGTTCATTCTTTTGATGTGTCCATAGCATCTTCATCTGCGTTTTTTAATTTTGCAATGGATATTTGAGCATTGTTTGATTTCCTGGTTGCTCCTGAGCTGGTGTTGTTTGTCTTTAAGGTGTGGGCCTAGAATTTTTCTTACAGTTTTGTGTTCCTTTTTCTCCATGTTATCAGTGTCTGTCTTCTTCTTTCTGATTCATAGAGTGCCTGTTTTCCTGTTTTTGATCCACTGAGTCATTGTGATTTAGTTACCATATTATGTCTTAGTTTTTATGCTTGGAGATACATTTCTTATTACAGATATTTTGGATAAGTCGATATACAGTTTCCTTCTTTTGTCACCTAATTTCGTTTACTTTTGTTTCGAATCTGTTTTCACGAATGCTTTCGCTGAGATACTTAAAATGTGGAACTCGTTTAATACACTCCTGGAAATGGAAAAAAGAACACATTGACACCATACTTGCTCCGGACACTGCGAGAGGGCTGTACAAGCAAATATCACACGCACGGCACAGCGGACACACCAGGAACCGCGGTGTTGGCCGTCGAATGGCGCTAGCTGCGCAGCATTTGTGCACCGCCGCCGTCATTGTCAGCCAGTTTGCCGTGGCATACGGAGCTCCATCGCAGTCTTTAACACTGGTAGCACGCAGCGACAGCGTGGACGTGAACCGTATGTTCAGTTGACGGACTTTGAGCGAGGACGTATAGTGGGCATGCGGGAGGCCGGGTGGACGTACCGCCGAATTGCTCAACACGTGGGGCGTGAGGTCTCCACAGTACATCGATGTTGTCGCCAGTGGTCGGCGGAAGGTGCACGTGCCCGTCGACCTGGGACCGGACCGCAGCGACGCACGGATGCACGCCAAGACCATAGGATCCTACGCAGTGCCGTAGGGGACCGCACCGCCACTTCCCAGCAAATTAGGGACACTGTTGCTCCTGGGGTATCGGCGAGGACCATTCGCAACCGTCTCCATGAAGCTGGGCTACGGTCCCGCACACCGTTAGGCCGTCTTCCGCTCACGCCGCAACATCGTGCAGCCCGCCTCCAGTGGTGTCGCGACAGGCGTGAATGGAGGGACGAATGGAGACGTGTCGTCTTCAGCGATGAGAGTCGCTTCTGCCTTGGTGCCAACGATGGTCGTATGCGTGTTTGGCGCCGTGCAGGTGAGCGCCACAATCAGGACTGCATACGACCGAGGCACACAGGGCCAACACCCGGCATCATGGTGTGGGGAGCTATCTCCTACACTGGCCGTACACCACTGGTGATCGTCGAGGGGACACTGAATAGTGCACGGTACATCCAAACCGTCATCGAACCCATCGTTCTACCATTCCTAGACCGGCAAGGGAACTTGCTGTTCCAACAGGACAATGCACGTCCGCATGTATCCCGTGCCACCCAACGTGCTCTAGAAGGTGTAAGTCAACTACCCTGGCCAGCAAGATCTCCGGATCTGTCCCCCATTGAGCATGTTTGGGACTGGATGAAGCGTCGTCTCACGCGGTCTGCACGTCCAGCACGAACGCTGGTCCAACTGAGGCGCCAGGTGGAAATGGCATGGCAAGCCGTTCCACAGGACTACATCCAGCATCTCTACGATCGTCTCCATGGGAGAATAGCAGCCTGCATTGCTGCGAAAGGTGGATATACACTGTACTAGTGCCGACATTGTGCATGCTCTGTTGCCTGTGTCTATGTGCCTGTGGTTCTGTCAGTGTGATCATGTGATGTATCTGACCCCAGGAATGTGTCAATAAAGTTTCCCCTTCCTGGGACAATGAATTCACGGTGTTCTTATTTCAATTTCCAGGAGTGTATTTCCTCTCCATGAATTTCGGTACTTGTTTGTTGTGCGCCATCGATTCTGTTTTTTCAAAAGATATCTGGAGGCTGACTCTTTCTGCAGTTTCTTTCAAGAGTTCAGCATGATTTTGGGCTGATGAAATGTAGCGAATTAAGGCTGGTACGTCGACTGTAAATTCTTCCCTCTATTTAAAGTGATTATTTGATCAGTTCTGAGGATTGCTTTTGCATTACTTTCTCAAGAATGCTGTTGAAATGTCATGGAGCCAGCCCAACTCCTTGTCTTATCCCATTTTGATTTCGATAGGGTCTGAGATTCCATAAATTTAATCTTGGTCTTTGCGCCTGTCAGTGTATGTTTTACGATTGCAAGTGTTCTCAGACCTAGACCTTGTTTTTCGATGTTTGGAAAAGCGATCAAAGTCATAGGATTTTATGAAATCAACAAATGTGCAGACTAGATTTTTGCTATAAATTCTCTTGTGTCTTAGGATTAATTTTATTCCCAAGACTTGATCTGGAGACTAATAAGTCGGTCTGAATATTTGGTTCAAGTTGTATTTGTAGCCTATTGAGAAGACACTGGAATTAAATTTTCTATGCAACTGATATTAGTGAGATTCCCTTGTAGATATTTACATCAGTTCTGTTTCCCTTCTTTTGTAACAGGTGGATGAACTATTTTTTTCATTTCTGCTATTTTTTCAAATTTCCGCAATGCTTTATAGTTTTTTAGACTTTTATCTGTCTGGCAATTTCTTGTTCATCTGGTGGCAATGGATTTGGATTTATGCCCTGAGGCTTCTGTGGTGGGAATCTTTGTGTACATTCTGGGCAGTTAAAAAGTTCTTTCTAATATCTGGCAAGTTCCATGCAGTTTTATTAACAGTTTAGAGTTAATTGCCCAGTTTCGTTATTGAAGCAGAGTCTTTGTGGTTGATATCCTATGAATCTAGTTTTCAAGTTCTTATAGAACTTTAGTGTGTTGTTTCTTTCACCTAACTGAACTTTACTGGATATGTTATGGCCTTTACGATTAATATGGCTGTCTCTTTCCTCACCGTCAGAAATGTTTTATGGTTGTCTTCTGTCTCATTGCAGTTTTAATTGTTACATGCATCCTATCGAGATAGCATGCATATAACAATAGGACAAGATAGGATGCTCACATTCGTCAGTCCACCATGGTGTTTTCTGCACAGGAATTAGCGTTTGTGCTGTTATCATCAATTTCCTTTTGAGTTCTTGTCAATTGTCTGATTGATTTTTCTCTGATTCTTCCATGAGAGGTGGCTGGATCCTACTACTATCAAACTTGGGGATTTGTGTTGTTTTTGTGAACCTCTGAGGTGTTAATCGTAATTTTATTCTTGTCAGGTAATGGTCTGAGTGTATGTTTGCACTTTTCTAACTTGGACGTTCAAAATTTCTCTGTAGTGTAAATAAGATATTGCTTCATTTTCAGTTTGGAATTCATCAGTGAGTGAGTTCAGTGACCTTCATTTCATCTGCTTTGATGGTTTCTTTTTGAGGTGTGCTGAAATGATTTTAAGATTGAATATCATGCAGAGTATAACTAATATTTGTCCATTTTGGTTGGTGGACTTAGGTATTGGGAATCCTCCAGCTGTTTACCTGCACTCTCTTTCTTTGTCTGCCTGTGCACTGAAGTAGACTAGTAGGATTTTGACATGGTTTTGTGGAATTTTAGATGCCATTTCTTCTAGTGCTTCTCACAACTTGCCTACATTGGTATGATTGGTTTTGTTTCTAACAATGACAGGAATGTGTGCCTTGATTAGTATGTATATTTTATTTGCACACTTCAGAATGGCTTATTAGTTGGTTTGGAGAGTAAAGGGAGCAAACTACAGGGCCATCAGCCCCTTCTTCCGCATGTAAACAGCTGTCGGGTTAAAACCATTCCCAAAACAAGTCGGGAAATGTAAAAGGGGAAGACATTAAAATAATATAGAACTCCTAAACAACCTCAGTTGAAGAGAGTCGTAATGCGTAATAGGCAGACATCTATCCACACCATCACACAATAATTCCAAACTGCATCAGGAGCCACTGCAAGTACTATGACAGTTAGGCGGGAGGTAAGAAAACTCGAATTTCATGGTCGAGCAGTTTGCTCATAAGCCACACATCACGCCAGTAAAAGCCAAACGACGCCTCGCTTGGTGTAAGGAGCCAAAACATTAGACGATTGAACAGTGGAAAAACGTTGTGTGGAGTGACGAATCACGGTACACAACGTGACGATCCGATGGCAGGGTGTGGGAATGGAGAATGCCCAGTGAACGTTATCTGCCAACATGTGCAGTGCCAACAGTAAAAGTCGGAGGCTGTGGTATTATGGTGTGTTCGTGTTTTTCATGGAGGGGACTTGCACCCCTTGTTGTATTGCGTGGCACTATCACAGCACAGGCTTACATTGATGTTTTAAGCACCTTCTTGCTTCCCACTGTTGAAGAGCAGTTGAGGGATGGCGATTGCATCTTTCAACATGATCGAGGACCTGTGCATAATGCACGGCCTGTGGCGGAGTGATTACAATAACATCCCTGTAATGGACTGGCCTGCACAGAGTCCTGACCTGAATCCTATAGAGCACCTTTGAGATGTTTTGGAAAGTCGACTTCGTGCCAGGCTTTACCCAACGACATCGATACCTCTCCTGAGTGCAGGACTCGGTGAAGTATGGGCTCCCATTCCCCGTGGTCAGCAAGATCCCCAGATCCGTCTCCAACACGAGATGTCAAGTCAGTCCCAGTATCAGTATCCGGGATACCGAGGACCAGTTACAGCAGTTTTCAGCCAGCTTGCCTTTGTGACACCGTGCTCAACGCAATCAGTGCATGCATCCAGGACAGAGGGAATATAATGTCGTACTAGAAGAGGGCTCATACTGCCAAGTCCTTTGTAAATTTGACTCAATACTATAATCACTGAAAGAACATCAATTAACCTCTGAACCCATGAAGTGTCATTTCGTTCCCTCCGCCTCTTCAGGATGCTTCACTTCCCTTTGTTGTTTTTTTTCCTGCCAGGCAGTGCATTTTAGGACATGATAGCATGAGAGCATTATTTCGGTGTCTACTGAATACTTTTGTTCGATTTCTAAACAGCGCTGCAAAAAATGGAGTTTGTTTTCCGCAATATCCAGGATATAAGAGGTTCCTTCAGTTTCCAGTGAAATGTAAACCATACTAATGATTTTAAACACT
Source organism: Schistocerca serialis cubense (assembly GCF_023864345.2). NCBI lineage: Eukaryota > Metazoa > Arthropoda > Insecta > Orthoptera > Acrididae > Schistocerca > Schistocerca serialis. Next base: position 770,219,017 of record NC_064641.1, on the reverse strand, counting down.
GCAAGTTTTTCACAGATTGCTTTATGCCTTTCTTGCTGAATAGGATTACTCTAATATTGGGGTACAGGAAGTCAACAGAAGTATTTCTCAATATATTCAAGAAAACAAAGGGTCCACATTGAATGTGTCCCATTGTATGCAGAGTAAATGGTGTTGTTTCTTGGTTAACAGAAGACAAGTTTTGGAAACGTTTAACTGTGCCTGAAATGAAATTCTCGTTATGTATCCTCTGACCTCGTTTTTCTGACGCGTTGCACTTCTAATAATACAAGCAAGCAATAACGCATTGGTAAATAATTCTTAATAATTGTGAATCTCTTGCCAGACTGTAGATGACAATTGTGCTCAAAAACTTAGTGATATCGCCAACTTATTTACTACAAGAGCAAATTCACAACAAAACTGTATTGGTTCACTTACGTACGAAGTTACATAGTTCAAAAAACATAGGCACTAACTCCTCGCTGTCCGCTCCATAAAGATACATAAGTATGCTGCTACAGGCTAGTGCTCACTGACTTAATCGACCAGTTTCTACAGTTCCTACAATGTATCCATTAAGTTACATTCTACCGTCTTCAGCTGCGTACAGTTGTTGTACGCAGCATCATTTAACAATATTAAATAGTAACTAAAGCATCCCGAGGTTTTCCAAAGCGTCTTCGAGATATTCAACGCTAACATGTAGACTTGGCAGCGTAGCAAGTTGAAAAAAAGGTTCACTGTTGGAACACCTGTTAACTCTATCCAACGCAGCTGACTTTGAGTGATCGCTTAAGAAAATTTACAAAGCTAACCACATTGCTCAAGACATATATGCCTCCTTAGCTGGAGCTCGGAGGAACGCCTCGGACCCAGGTGATGGAAGAAGTTCTCAGCTCCAGTACTTGGCCGTCAAAGTGAGCAGAGATTGAGCGTCGGCAGTTACGATGCCACAACGTAGGTGCACGCTCTCGTAAGTTGGCACTACGAGAGAAGACTGACTACGCCGACCACAGCGCCCTCTGCCCGACGCTGTGGAGCTCAGGGAGTGCCGTCTTGATTTCTGTCCATTTGATCAAGAACAGACGGCCTGGAAGTATCGCTTCTACTACCGAGAGGCCTAGCTTGCAATTGAGACTTTGTATTGGATTAGACATGGACTACGGCTTCACACCTACTTGCTCATCCTAGCCAAAGTTATGTATGCCTTTTAAATTTACTTGTGTTTTTGACTCTAGTAAAAAGTGTTAAATTTACATGCAGTACCGAGGTTCTTCACCTCTCCTGCTCCTACTCGCTTCCTTCACTTTCTGCCTATATTACAGAAGCAGTTCACAGGAGCAGACCCACTCGCCGCCTATCCAGGCGGGGTACCACAAAGACGGCGACGCCAAGTCCATGATCACCTGACGTAACGCCAAACCTCTCTATAGTCCCGTGGAATGAGTTCATGTTACAGTCTTGATAGTGATCCCTCCCTTTGAGGAAGATGTTACTTCTGGCAATAGCCTTGGTGATATTCGAGAGGAATAGGCTATATGCTGGCACCCGGTTTCACACTCTCGCGTCTCCCATTATTGAACAACACAAACACAACACTACACGATACACATTCGCGTTATAACTGCCTACCCTTAGCAAATATCCATATAACGCCAGCCTCCTAGCAGAGTGATGTCAGCAGCATTAGCAGCATCAGCAGCAGGGAAATTTTGGAAGTTTGTGGCAAGTTCTATGGGACCAAACTGATAAGGTCATCGGTCCCTAGGCTTACACGGCTTAATATAACTTAAACTAACTTACGCTAACGACAACACACACGCCCATGCCCAAGGGAGGACTCAAACCTCCGACAGGAGGAGCCGTGCGGACCGTGGGAACGTGCCCCAGACTGCAAAGCTACCCCGCGCGACCAGCAGCACCAGCTCGTTGTTTGTACACATACTGTATAAATTGTTTAGTTTAGTGGTATTTTTGCTTGTTTGGTTCAAATGGTTCAAATGGCTCTGAGCACTATGGGACTCAACTGCAGTGGTCATAAGTCCCCTAGAACTTAGAACTACTTAAACCTAACTAACCTAAGGACATCACACACATCCATGCCCGAGGCAGGATTCGAACCTGCGACCGTAGCGGTCGTGCGGTTCCAGACTGTAGTGCCTTTAACCGCTCGGCCACTTCGGCCGGCTTTTTGCTTGTTTCTGAGTACAAGTAGCAGTACCTGCTTTTAGTAGTGCTATTTATTTTTGATGTAAGATTTTGCGTATTTTCCGATTGTTTGTGTTAAGTGAGTTTCCTGGGTTCAGGTGACATAACCTGTGGTCCAGGCAGTAACTGATTAATGATGGATGAAGACCGCATGTTGTGTACGGATGGAGGGGGATTGGCCATTGTTCGTAAACAGCTGTATGCTGTGTTGGCGACGGTTGACGGGCTCCAGGCTGCTGCCCCGGGGTTGCGGTGGCGTTGGGGCATCTGAAATGTATGCTTTGGCACCTCTGGAGCCTATAGCGTCACCTGGAATCGCTGATGCCGCTGCGTCTTACGGTTCGCACGTCCCTGGCAGTCGACAATTACCTGACGGTGATTGGGAAACAGTCATTGGGTCGTGAATCTCTGGGCGGAAGGTGAAAGTGGGTACCGGCCACACAGCAGTCCTCTTACTCCTTAAAACAGCTGTGAAGTATTGCCTGCTGCTGGAACATCTGAGCCAGCACGGGACAGCTCGTCTATTGGGACAGTGGCCGATGTTCCTGAGAGGTCTGGACAAGTGCAGTGGGTGAGATTGCTTGTCACTGGGAGCTCCAGTGACGGACAGGTGATGGAGCCGCCCAGGAAACTGACGGGCAGTCCAGGAGAGAAGGCCAGTGTCCACTCCGTTTGCTTGCCAGAAGGCCTCGTCCGAAATGTGAAGGAGGCTCTGCCGGCAGTGATTGAGCGCACCGTATGCAACCGGCTGCAAATCGTGGATCATATATGACGCCTGCCACTTGGGTTCAGAGACCATCCTCGGTTCCTACAGGTGGCTGGCTGATTCCGTGAAGACAGCTAATCTCACCTGTGGGGTAGGAGTAGAGCTATCGTTTTCCAGTATCGTTCCCAGAAACGATCATGGTCCTCTGGTTTGGAGGAGAGTGGAAAGTTTGAACCCGAAGCTCAGACGATTCGGCGCCGGTATCGGATGCAAATTTCTCGACGTCCGCTACTGGCCGTTGAGTTCTTGAGTTTCCCTTAGTAGTTCGGCGTGCACTACACGGAGGAAGAAATTACCAGGATAGCGGAGTATGTGTGGCGTGTACATGTGTGTTTTTTACGGTAGAGAAATCCATCCACAGGTTCGATAAGATGCCTTCTGAGTACAGACTGAGGATCATTCGCCGTAGTAGATGGTAGAAAGATGTTAATATAGGATTAGTTAACTGCAGGAGAGTCTATGGGAAGTCCTAGAACTAATCTCGCTTGTAAATGGTAACAGTGTCCTCAAAGTATTAGGAACACAAAGCCGGCTGAAACCAGATGTCAGTAGTAATGAAATTCCAAATTACGGCTGGAACGTATAGCGCAAAGATAGGACGTACGCTGGTAGAAGAGGGCATAAAAATTACGATAATTTCAAGTGAGATCAGTAGAGATTCAGAATCGGAAATAATTTGGCTGGAGATAAGAGATAAAGGCACGTGTTAAACATGGACCAAACAAATATGGCCATCGGATTCTGTTATAGACCTCTTGTCTCAGCAGCAGTAATACACTTAAGGGGAAACTTGGAGAATATTTCGCGAAAATTTCCTGGTCATGTTATAGTTTTAGGCAGGGATTTTAACTTACTAGCTATAGACTCGAATGACTTGGACGGATGATGGCGACAGAGAATCATGTGAAATCGTTCTAAGTTACCTTGAGTCGTTAATAAGAGAACCGACTCATCAAGATAACATCCTAGACCTGCTGGTGAAAACCAGATCCGAACTTTTCGACACAGCGTAGAACATCATAAGGCTGTTACAGCATCAGCGAATACGTCTGTAAATAGGAATACAAAGAAAGGGAGGAAGATCTTTCTGCGTAGCAAGAGTGACAATAAATAGATTTCAGATTACCTGGCGGACAGCACGAAAAATTTATTTCAAATACTAACAACGTTGAGTGTTAATGGGCAAAGCTCAAGAGCATCGTGCAACACGCTTTAGACAGGTATGTGCTGAGCAAATTCGTGAGAAATGGAAAAGATGGACCGTGGTTCGACAGCCGTGTTAGAAAACTGCTACGGAAGCAAAGAGAGCCACACAGCAAATTTAAACGTAGCCAAAGCCTCACACACAAACAAAAATTAAACGAAGCCAAAATTAGCGCATGGAGAGCCACGCGTGAAATGTTCAACGAATTCGAATCTAAGATTCTGTCTATCAACTTGACAGAAAAACCTAAGAAGTTTTGGTCTTATGTTAAACCGGTAAACGGATCAAAGTACTCCGCCCAGACACTCTTTGACCATAATGACACTGAAACGGAGGGCGGCACAGAAAAGGCCGAAATACTTAAGGTCTTTTTTCCAAAATCGTTTCACAGAGAAAGATCACACTGTAGTGTCTCCTTTAAATCGTCGCACGAACAAGAAAATAGCTCGTAGCGAAATAAGTGACCACTGGATAAAAAGCAATTGAAATCGCTCAAGAGAGGGGACGTGGCGGGATACCAATTCCATTCTACACGTACTATGCGAAAGAACTTGTCCCTCTTCTAGTAGCAGTATACCGTAGGTCTTTGGAGGAGCGAAGTGTTTCTGGCGACTGGAAAAGAGCACAGGTCATTCCAGTATTCAAGAAAGGTCGTCATACAGACGCACAAAATTATAGACCTCTATCACTGACGTCGGTCAGTTGCAGAATTTTGGAACGTTTTATGCTCGCGTAGTATGATATTTCTGGAGGCCGAAAATCTCTTCTGTAGGGGTCAGATTGGGTTCCTAAAACAACGATCGTGTAAAACCCAGCTCACTCTGCTCGTGCACGAGACTCAGAGAGCAGCAGAGACTGGCGTCCAGACAGATTCCGTGTTCCTTGACTTCCGGAAGGCATTCGATACAGTTTCACACTATCTCCTAATGAACAAAGCACCAGCGCACTGAACATCAAACACACTGTCTGATCGGACTGAAGAGTTTCTAGGAAACAGAACACAGCATCTCATTAGGAAAGGAGACTTAAAAGTAACTTCGGACAGGTCCCGGGGAGTGCTACGGGACCATTACCTTTCACAGCACATACACACTGAAGAGCCAAAGAAACTGCCTAATATTGTGTAGGGCCACCGCGGACACAAGTACCGCAACACGACTTGGCATGGACTCGACTAATGTCTGAAGCAGTACTGGAGGGAACTGAAACTATGAATTCTGCAGGGGTGTCCATAGATCCGTAAGAGTATGAGGGGGTGGAGATCTCTTCTGAATAGCACGCTGCAAGGTATTTCAGATATGCTCAATAATGTTAATGTCTGTGGAGTTTGGTGGCCAGCGGAAGTGTTTAAACTCAGAAGAGTGTTTCTGGAGCCTCTTTGTAGCATTTCTGGACGTGTGGGGTGTCGAATTGTTCAGCTGGAATTGCCCAAGTCCATCGGACTGCACAATGGACATGAACGGATGCAGGTTATCAGACAGGATGGCTACGTACGTGTCTTCTGTCAGAGTCGTATCTAGACGTATCAGGGGTCCCATATAACTCCAACTGCATACACCCCATACCATTACAGAGCCTCCACCAGCTTGAACAGTCCCCTGATGACATGGAGGATCTATGGATTCATGAAGTTGTCTTCAAACCCGTATATGGCCATCCGCTCTATACAATTTGTAATGAGAGTCGTCCGACCAGTCATCGACACTCCAATGTCGTTGTTGACGGGCCCAGGCGAGGCGTAAAGCTTTGTGTCGCGCAGTCATCAACGGTACACGAGTGGGCCTTCGGCTCCGAAAGCTCATGTCGATGTTGTTTCGCTGAATGGTTCGCATGGTGACACTTATGATGGCCCAGAATTGAAATCTGCACCAGTTTGCGGAAGGGCTGCATGTCTGTCACGCTGAACGAATTTCTTCAGTCGTTGTTGGTCCCGTTCTGCAGGATCTTTTTCCAGCCGCAGTGATGTCGGAGATCTGATGTTTTACCGAATTCCTGATATTCACAGTACACTCGCGAAACGATCGTACGGGAAAATTTCCACTTCATCGCTACCTCGGAGATGATATGTCCCATCGCTCGTACGCCGACCATAACACCGTGTTCAAACTCACCTAAATCTTGATAACCTGCCATTGTAGCAGCAGTAACCGATCTAACAACTGCGCCAGACAGTTGTCTTATACAGGCGTTGCCGATCGCAGCACCGTATTCTGCCTGTTTACATACGTCTGTATTTGAACACGCATGCCTATACCCGTTTCTTTGGCGCTTCAGTGTATATGACCTAGTTACGGACACGGAAATAATAAGAACAACTACAAGAATAATAATAATGAAAATAAAATGCTCGTATCGCATTGTTGGCTGGGAGGCCCCGTTGGGGAAGTTCAGCCGCCGTGTTGCAAGTCTTATTTCATGTGGCGCCACATTGGGCGACTTGGGCGTCGATGAGGGTGAAATGATGATGAGGACAAAACAACACCCAGTCCACGGGCGGAGAAAATTCCCAACTCGGCAGGGAGTCGAACCCGGGTCCGCTGCGTGGGAAGCAAACACATTACCACTCAGATAAGCAGGCTGACGTATTAACAATAATAACGACCTAATAAATAACGTCGTAAGTTCCTTGAGGCTTTTCGCGAATGACGTTGTTTAAGTCGCGACGCTATAAAATTGTAACGAAATGCAGGAAGATCGACGCTTGGTGCAGGGAGTGGCAATTATCCCTAAACTTAAACAAGTTTGACCTAATGTGAATACATAGACAGAAAGAATCTTCGTTATGTGGCTACAGAATTGTGGAACAGTCACTGGAAGCACTTACTTCCACAAAATATCTAGGAGTATGCGGTTTGAAATATAAAGACAGCATAAAATTAATAGCGGGCAAGGCAGATGCTAAATTGAGATTCACTGGAAGAATCCTCAGGAAATGTAGTTTATCAACAAAGGTTCAAAAAAATGGCTGTGAGCACTATGGGACTTAACATCTATGGTGATCAGTCCCCTAGAACTTAGAACTACTTAAACCTAACTAACCTAAGGACATCACACAACACCCAGTCATCACGAGGCAGAGAAAATCCCTGACCCCGCCGGGAATCGAACCCGAGAACCGGGGCGCGGGAAGCGAGAATGCTACCGCACGACCATGAGCTGCGGACTATCAAGAAAGGAATTAGCCAACAAAACACTCGTTCGACCAATACTTGAATATTGTTCGTCAGTATGGCTGTCGCGATCAGCGGGCAATGTAGATGCTCAACGACACTGCAGAATGGAGAAGGTCCGCCCAGACACCTAACGTGGAGATGTCTAATTAGAAGTTTGAAGGAGTTATGGAACTCAGTCTGGAAACAATCGAAAAGACTTTAATGACTAGAATATTTAACTGCTCAACTCAACAAGAATTGGATAATGACTTCAATGAAAGTACACTACTCCTGATTGCAAATCCCATGGAGGGAGGTACACATCTAAGTATAGAGCGCTAGCAGGACCAGGGCCAATACTGCATGTCCACGCCCCTGGCCTGATCTACACAGACGTCCCTCTTCGACCGCTGTCTGCACACGGGCTACACCACCTCTGCCTTTACACTGTGCGGCAAGCCACGCTGCACCTTCCATGTTGGTGCTTCCGGACACCGCCCTGTGGGGTCTCGAGTATGACCATATATGGTCACCGCCAATGCACTGCCACTCTCGCGGCTCGACATATGAGCTCACATGATATCTCGTGAGCCTACATATCATTTCCGACCTCAGTGCAGCACTCCGTGAAGAATGGGCTGCCATTCCCCAAGAAGCCTTCCAGCACCTGATTGAACGCATGCCTGCGAGAGTGGAAGCTGTCACCAAGGCTAAGGCTGGACCAACACCATATTGAATTCCAGCATTGCAGACGGAGGGCGCCACGAACTTGTAAGTTATTTTCAGCCAGTGTATATACAAAATAATGGTAAAAATGAAAAGTAACAAAAATCTTATTTGGAGAACAAATAACTATCGAGGGGACACCTCTATAAAATTCTATGGTTTATAACTGCACTCTTTTCCTTTGTTATTTGAACAACTCTTTTTCCCGATGCCAACAAGTGCTGAAGATTGACTGAAAATATTTGAAGATTTTGGAAGATTCTAGCAATTTCTCAACTGACAAACTACCTGTTGGCTTCTGACTCGGGTTCTTCGGCCGACGTTCATTTAATGATTTTTTGACGTTTCGCCAGCACGAGTGGATGGCATTGTCAAAGCTTCACCCTCCATTGCCAGTGGTGAACTGGAGCCGAGCTCACGGCCGCAGACTATATGTACACTCTTTGACATAAAACTCGACCGGCGGCCGGCCGCTTCAGAGGCTAAGTCCGCGCCGATCGCGACATGGGACAAAAAAACTGGTCAACTCGCTAATTCTCTAAGTCCGCTTATCTGCACAATCTGGCAACACTGCAGACTGCGGCACTTCCTGGAGGAAAACTTGTCCCACGACAGAAAAATACTAGGCTGATTACGCCTGTGGTCTAGCGGTAGCGTGCGTTGTTTCAGTTCGTAATGTCAGTGGATCGAGAACAGCTGGCGTAAAATATTTTTATAGCCTCTTCTGTCTGAATGCTGAAGACGTGAATGTAATGGTAGCGCAGATTCAATCTATTTCGCTTTCTGACACACCGATATCAAAATTTTATCCAGTAACGATTTTGCGGCAGATTTCCTGCAGACTGTCCTCCTCCGGACGCCGTATGCGGCAAAGCTCCGGGATCCATTTGCTGGCTACCGGCAACGGCCGTGGCGACAGCAGCGGCGCTGCACTCCCCCGTTCTTTATCGAGAGCGCCTGCTCCCGCTCATCGCTTTTGATGATTTAAAACGCTTTATTACTAAATGTTGCTCCACAGAAAATTTCTACGATTTCCATTCACGCTCAAACGCAACGGAGACAGACGCCCTGATTAGTAGGCGGGTATTATATTACATTAATCGGCAAGAGCTGAGTATGGCCCGAAATTAATTTTATAGACTGGGACGAAATTAAACCACCTCACAACATTCGATGAATTTATAAATGCTTCATACCTCGTTTCTTTTCCTTTCAAACTCAATTATTTGTGCAAGTTTTGGTCAATGTTCGGATGTTTTCGTCAATCCGGGGTGAGCGTCTGTGGTGTAAAGTGTATTACAGTTCTTGTTTCATTCCTTATGGTAACTCTATGCGATAAACTGTGTGAATACCTTGCAATGCATGCTCTGTAGCAGTGCAGGAACACTGCACATTTGGAGTTCCATGTATGGGTTCATGAAGTATTTAAAGTTGATCGGAAGTGATAGTTAAGGTCATCAGATTTAGACCAGAAAAATTTGTCGTTTTGGAGGTTTCAGAGAACGGAAAGGAATTGCTAACGCCGGTGTTAGAAAACATCTACAGTTAAATGCTATTGCAAAAATTTAGAAGAGGGGAACTATACTAATCAACATGTGCACTTCATAAACAACCTTCTGACATGTTAGACCTATATAACGAACAAAACTCAAATTTATATCGTTGACAGTCGCTTTGAATCTTTTCAGGATCTATTTCACAGTGAAGCACCTTGGCATTTGCCAAGCAGACATCCATGATATTAACTTAATTTGCTTAGTCGAATCGGACGAAGATTGATGTTTAAAGGCATTCTTCAGATTTCGTATAAAGAATTTTTACTAGCCGTTTGCAACTCCATTAATTAAAATGGAAAATAAAAGGTTGTAGTCAGCGGCTTCCACCGAGATTGGAGCTGCTATGTCATACTGTACGACCACCGCAACGCACAAGGGAACCTCTTTTTTTTATTTTGCTTTTTTTCTTTTACTTTTTTTTACGATTACCCCTCATTTTCTCTCTTATTTTAAAGCCCCTTAGGAAAATGGCAATAACAAAATAAACTAAGTGCCACCGCCACTTTTCATCCTATAACAAAAAAAAAAAAATATCTGGTCCACTTCAGGCGTTGGCTCCTGACTAAACCTACCCAAAGAGCTGCCTATATACCAGGGGAAATATGGGAATTCAAGGTTAGGGCTGTCATTACAAACAAAACAAAATCTTCCTTTTTCTGAATTTTATTTTTATTTTGATTTTTGTTTTGTTTATTTTTGTTGTGTAATTGATCAGACGTCTTCTGCGCCCTGCTGGTAATATGTTGAGTCACGTCTTCTCGAAATTGGTGTGTTCCGTTCAGTAGTTCAGAAATGTTCATTGGTTCAAACTGGAAACCTTCTTCACTCTTGGCTTAACACATTCCAGCTGTGAGGCGGGTCGTGGAAAGCACTCCCAAGGAAGTTCGAGAAAAATTGTCTGTATTTTGGGTGGCGGACAACGACATAATGACGGCCGTTGAGGTATGTCCAAAAATAGTGTACAGAGTCTACAGTTTGTCCAACTAGGTAGTTAATGGTATGTCCGCGAATCCAATTCACAGCACTGGTCTTTGTCCGAGGAAAATAGTCACGTCCCGGAACTAATAATGAAAGGGGAGTATTCCGATTCAGAATGTCCCGCGTTAGAAAAGCCACAATATGACGAATAACCTCTGAGCTAAAGACACTCTGGCGACCACAGACGGACTATAGTCACTGCGATGTTGCCTGAGCCTCAAAACGCAACCTTAAAACACACAAACAGGTGTTACCTATGTGAAGAACGCCGTTCTTGGAGTCCAGAAATTAATTACACTTTCTAAGTGTCTCATTTTACAGTGGAATCTATCGTACGAGTCTTCGATGTGGAAAACGAATGTCAAGTGAATTTAGCGAGGTAACGCCGGCCTACACCCAGAAGTAAATGCACTATCAGAGTGTTGACAAATACTTGCTACGACGCTGCCATTTCTCGGTTCTCTTACGAGGCAGCTCTTCAGCGAAATGCTTGCCGTGATTCTCCGATGCGGTCCTTCAGAGTGGAGACGCGCGCGCACGTTTGGTTTTTATGCGGCGTTCTCCCCTGATGGTTTCTGACGTCGCCTTGTGGGCTATGTCTACATTTGAGACATTCAATTATCATTAATCCAGAATGATACAAGTTTCAGCTTCCGGCGTGGAAGAAGGCTGTTGACGCCGACATTATATCATTTCAACGTAGGGAAAGCAAAACGGGTCATTCAATGTTTCTCATTCAACATAAAGCATGTGAGATAATTTTCCGTAACGTTCATAATCATCTAAAAATACAAACGAAGTAAAAATACATCTGAAGCTTATTCGAATTGAATATAATGTAAGATACCAAACGCTTTGCACCTCGATGTCGAATTTGTCCACGTGCAATCTTTTGCAGCATACAAAAAGAATGTCATGATTACCACGAGAATGAAGAAATATGTTGGTACGGATGGAAGCAAGGAGAGACGCAGTCAACAAATATTCGATTCCTCATGGCATTCATTTCATTTGAGACGTAAGAAGAGTTAAAGCGGGATATCACTTTCGTTAACACGAAAGATATGCCGCACATATTGATAACGAGGAAGTCTGCGTCTTCATACGTTTCCTCCTTGAAATCTGTATGCTCTCTTATATACTAAGTAGCCTGATCATTGTTTCAGTAATGTTACCCTCTTGTTTGACCCCGTAACGATGAACAGATTCCAAATGCATGTCTCAGCATGAAAGTAGCTGTTCGAACCCTTCCTGGGTTGCTTTTTGTGTTTTATTGCTTGGAATTCCTGAAGCAGACCACTGTGCCTTCTCCCCTTGTGGGTTAGGTCTCAAAACTAAACCGCTTTTTATCCAATGGCATAATTTATTCAGACAGCATCAGCACAAGACTGTCAAACAAAGCCTTCCATTTACAGTGCAACACTCTAACCAGCACTGACCGAAGTGTAATCCACGGTCATGGTCCGAAATTAGCAGCTGTCTGCTACTGTGGCAAAGTCCGTACTACACTTTCGATTCGGCAGCACCATTTTATCTGGTAACACTGTGTAGTTGCAGAGTTGTGCCAGCATGTCTGTCCTCACACTGTCAACTTTATGTATCTCACTTCTCCTGCAGCGTTGATCACGAGGAGCAGAAGTAAATGAGTGTATTCTGCATGACGTAACATTCAGTATTCCCTTCTTTCATAGCCACTCTTCATGTGCATCGATACCAAATAGGAATGTGGAAACTCTTGCGAGTGAGAGAATGACAATAACAATCGTAACAAGAACAATCAAATAATGAATGATGTTTATTCCAACGCAGAACGAGACTGGCTTTAAATATAAAAATCTATATCTATATCCATATCTATTGATCTTTGTGTTGGCACAATGCAAATATATTCTTAGCATTTAGTTACTGAATTTAGTTCGGGATGTTTGCAGAGAAAAGGAAAAGTCGGTACTTCTCGCTAGTGTAATATAATGTGAACCAGCAACTACCCTTTCCTTAGAACACGACTCAAGCAGGTCCCCAAGTAGGTACCAAGGCACTGCTGCATTCTGTTCCCTGACATTGCTCTGATGACGGTTAATGCAGATAGTTCCGATTATGAAATACAAAACGTATTGCAGGTTAGTTCCTAGGATAGTAACATTAAATTTGCGTTGTAGACGGCACATGAACGTGACGACTATCCGTATTACTCATCAGTATAAAAAGACAATATTATGGGAATTTAGCAGGATTACTCAACATGAATTCTGAAATTGGTTGACTGACCGCACAGGTGCTAAACGTCGTCAAGAGTATACGATGTCCTAATCGCATTAGGAATATGAAGATCGTCTTCGACAGCTCGCAACTTTCACATTGCTATCTCCACCCTACTCCAGACAGCCCTCGGTGGAGTTGCACTAAGTTGCCGATGCAATGTAAGGCCTTCAAACCGACAACAGACCACGTATTGAAAAATACAAGCGAGTTCTCTTGCAGCGTAAGCTTATTGTAACTAATCTAAAAATTATTGGACAGGAACATTGTCCTATTCAAAAAAAGCTGTCCAGCAGGTCCTCTAATCGCTCCTTGGTACAGTCGTTTGACTATTGAAAATGGTTCCAACAAGTCACCACTAGAAAACACTGCTCTGTACCGCAATAACTCAAGATGTAAAGTAATACCACGATACTACAAATATCAGGGAACACTTTATCACAGATGAGACTGTCCTTAAGGCTTGTAAGCTCACATTTATTACAATAAATGACATACCTGAAATGTTACCACTCTCATTATTACGTCAGATTGGTAATGCACGTAGTAAGTTCGTCGTATTCATGATTTCCTCTTCAAAGTAACATACCGTACTTATTATTTAACACAAAATGACATTAAAAATTTAAATTATTCACGAGCAGCTAGTTGAGAATATGTATGAACTTCAAATGACACGACGAACCGTCTTGTTCCGCATATGGATTCAAACCCAGCTCATGCAGACTAAGCAAAGATTTCGTTACTGACGGAAACTAACAGTCATTCCTGATTAAGCATGCAGAGAGTGATATACCTCGATTTTAGACAGTATCAGTTAGCAAATATCAACTTTAAATTGCATAACGCAAACATGTTTAACAGACGCGAATTCCTACCCATCATCTATTGTCCCTGTTAACGAACTACGAGAGATGTTAAATATTGCTTCTTCACAAGTAACTTACTTGAAATGCCGTGAGGTAAAGCTTTGTGTTGGACACGGATTCGAACCCAGAACCTAATCGGCTTGCTATCGAAGCACAGTCAAATGTGACATATCGGATTTTCGCGGCAGTAGCTAGATGTTTTAGCTGAAATGACGAGACGAAACATTAATTTTTTCCTTCCCAGGACTCCTACTCGGCACCTATCGCTGTTATATTCTAGAGAAAACTAACGTTAAATATGGGTTTGTTGCGCCAGCAGTGATATGTGAGCGTGTTGGTGAACTAGAAATAATATGACGAACAGTTCAGCGCTCACTGGGAATAGAGCCCCACACATATCGTTGTTGACTACACACAAAGAGACGTCAGCTACCGAATTTTTCTCCACCAGCTGCTCAGAATAACATCTTGAACTTACAGTCATCTCGCAAATAGTTCTGTGTCTCACTGGGAGTTAAAAACGTCAGATATCGTTAGTGTTGACAACGAATGAAAATACATTAAAAATCAAAATTCTTATCCACCAGCAGATAGGTGTTCTCATGCTAGAGCTTGATAATACATAATTAAATCTTTAGTGCCGGGCCAGGATTCGATCCCACTCACGCGTAATATGTGGAGATGTTAAGGAATCTGCAGTTTTGAACAAACAACAAATTGTAGCCGAGCTGTATTGTCACGAAGGGATCAAATTCCGCGTTAAGGGCGGTCTGAGTTGCATTCCCAGTTCAGAACCAATCTTATCGACATACAGAAGCTCAGATAAAAGATGGAATAAGTGTCCTGTGACCATACATAGCGTTTGTTTCGTCACTTGAAATAAATAACTAGTATAAGAAAGGTTACTGGTGATAGAGTGTCTACATGTCGCCACTCCAGACTTTATTGTGGTTCAACCTACCGTCTACTTGGTAGAGAAGGAAAATCATCTTTAATGTGAATTTTCAGACCACACTGCCATTACATCTTCTTCACTTGGTGTAGCCAGGAGAGAATGGACTCTGTCTCTCCCTATCTAAAATCATTGACAGAAGTGGGAATCCAACCCAGACCATAGGTATAACAACCTACCATCCGTCCAACAGACCACGAAATCCTCTTCTCTCATTTTTCTATCGTAACGCCGTTGCGCCACACTTGATGAGAATTCTGACACACAGGCGTCCTGTAGTAATTTGCACCATCTTCAGTAAATTCATTTACTTGGTTGACCGAATCACCATGAACTAGCTGCCTCGGCTACCCAGTGCATACATTCCACTCTATATTTTGTAATCACCGAAATAAAATCACGTAACTGCCACCTACACAGAACTGTCAACAGTGTAGGAGTGTAGGATGCAGAAGTTTAAATAGGAAGTGTTCCTTTCCACTTGAGCTATTCTATTGCGCTATCTGTTTGTAGAAAACGTCGTTCAGTCCAAAAGAAAAGCTGTAACTGTTTGTCTCTCAGAAGACCTGGCCATATGCATAATCTCACAGTGCTGTGGAATCAAAAAGTTCTGGAGGAATAGTTGTCGAGCTCTGGAGCTGTTGTAGCTACGTGTCAGCTAGTAGCATAGATAAGATGTCGCGAGTTCGAATAGATTCAGTGCTACATTTTTAAAACGCAATTCTGCTGTCTGCTGAAGTTGTCAATCTAATGGAACTTTGAACATACTTCCCTTCACTTCTCAACCCAAAGTAGTCGCATGTGGAAAAAGGGCTAACTACTGTGACATTTTGTTCTGTTCAGGTTTGATAGACAGCAGGCAGCAGATGCATCTCGAAGATGTGTAGGGAGAGCGCATCGTGCCATAATATGTCAGAAAAGTATTTTCTACATCAGCTGTCGTGTGGTAGTGAGATTTTATTCTTCTTCAAACTTTGTTTGACAGTTTTAACTCAGAACAAGTTTTCTACATGCATGTAATCAATAAACTGCACGTGCATTGTCATACTGTCATAGATAACATCAGAGAATTCGCATATATCGTTGATGATTAATTTCTCTCTCATGTTTACTATTGTTTTAACAACACTAAAGGAAACCTTACGAAAATTGTGCACTGTATTATAAGAAATGAAATAAAACTAACCACGATAACCTTACGACGAAAGTATGTTTTAATAAAACCGAGTGTCTGTACACAAATGTGCCTCTATTGACACGAATTAGTACAATACTACTCACTTAGATTTTGATTGGGTCTGTGTTTCATTGGTATGCTGTGTCGTACTCAAGAGGTATGCAAATGTGGCATTTCACAAATATAGTTACGTATTCCTAGAAACCCAAAATTCGCTTGTCAGCAGCGGAAAGAGGCGTTGCCTGTTGTGCAGCATTGTAAGTTTTTCAACATTGCACTATGAGCCGAAAGTATTTTCTTGCGATTTCCTTATTGATGTTTGATCCGACTCCTTGTAGCTCTTTCACAGAAGGGATAAAAACGTTGCAGTCAGTGAGACTGGAACTGCAAACCATAACAGACGCTTTTCCACAGGTCAGCACGTTACCACACAGCTGGCGAAGAGGTACGGGTCTGAGCGTCCTCTTACGACGGCAATAGTGCCTAGAACTCGTAAACCGCTATTTAAAGGTCGAGATTAGTTGCGATTTCCACCTGCAACGACTTTCCTGGGCTGAAAACCGTAAATTTACAATCTTTTGTTAGCCTTCAAGCGATAATAACTCAGATTATTCAAGGGAAATGACAGGTAAAATCAAGTGAACTTTGAGGCTTAATTCCGTGCACACCAGGAAGTAGCTCGTCGATCACAGAGTTGCCAAACATACGTTGCCTTGTTGCCAAATCTCAGTTACGGTACCAGCAGGAAGAAGACGAACCGATGTGATCCTACAGCGGGCTGGGAAGTGACCATAGCTGGCGTCTCCAAGTCGTGACTGCTACGGCCTGGAATACGTAATGCGTCTGACTCGCTTACTGTAACTAGGTTTATGGACTGGAGCGTAGTTACTAATAATTCTCAGAACTGACTGCAAAATAAGCATCATAAATCAGTAACTCTTATTGTTGTTTTTATATTTCTTTAGTAAATGTACTCAAAACTAAGAAACTCATTCACAGGCGTTTTCGTGCCTCGCCGATAGTCGAGCACAACAAACAAATAAAAATAAAAAAGAATGTTTATATGTGTGTGTGTGTGTGTGTGTGTGTGTGTGTGTGTGTGAGAGAGAGAGAGAGAGAGAGAGAGAGAGAGAGAGAGAGAGAGAGAGGAGAGAGAGAGATAAAAAAGAATGAGAGTGTAAAAAATTGTTGTAAAGAAATTGAATCATGGTATTTAAAGAAATCTTTCATTGTAATGACACGTTCCACATCATTACGAAATGTCGTATTCATGATCTATGGAACAAGAAGTAATCTAATGTAATGTAATCTAATCTAATCACATCATATTGATGACTAGCCATAAAGAGTCATGAATTACCGAATGTTTTGCCAATACCAGTAACCAAATCTAAACTTGAAAAGAAAAGACGACAAGTTTTGTAATAAACCGTGACTCCTATCAAGACCCTTTCGTCCCTGTTATCTAACCACGAAAGATGTCTGATATACCTCCATTCTGAAGTAACAAAGTGTGCGTGCATTTAAAGATGAAGTGCATGATGTGAAGTTCTGTGACGGAGATACAAACCCAACACATAATTGGATTGTTAACTAAGAAAAATCAAATGTTACGTATCGGTTTTTCTTACGAGCCGCTAGGTGTCTGAATCTAAAATAAGGATACAAACTTTTGTGCCTAAGAGACAATCGAACTGCACACCTACTGTGCATCCACGAACGTAGCTTAAGTATTAGTTTCTTACTCACGACAAGTAAGATGTGTGCGTGTTTGACCAGAAAGAACTACACCTATTGCGATTGTTGGCAACACATGAACAGACATTAAAAATGCGCGTTAATTTTCACTAGCAGGTGGGTGTGCACTTGATAGAGCTGGAAATGAAATTATGAATATTTTTGTACTGGATCAGGATTTGGACCCACATATTTACCTTTGGAGGAGACCTAGAGAAGACTGCAGTCTTGGGAAAAGGAACGAAATGATTGAACTATACTGTTCCGAGAGATTCAGATCCTCGAAAGAGGAGATACGAATGCGAATCACAGTCCAGCACCAAATTTTTCAACGTCTCTAGTTCAATCATGTACAAGTAAACTAAGAGCCCTGTCCCTTTAAATGACTATCGGTTCATCAAATAAAATAAAATTTGCTAATGTAAGTAAGCTTACTGGCGACTGTATTTCTGTTTACAATGAATTCCGCTATGTCATTTCCCAACGTAAACTGGCTCTGCCCAGTTGGTAATGAAGGAACGTGATGATTAATGCTGATTCTGGATTATAACGTCTTTCTCTTGAGGTTACCAGAGGTAAAATAAATCTGTTTGTGCCTCTTAAAATTAAATACCTGAACCCACGCATTGCACCTGTGATAGTTCGTTCCACCAGACCATTGTGGCCACATTTCCCAGCCCGTGGAGTGTGCTGTAACGGATGATGTGCTTAGCTTACAAAATTAATCACGGTGGAAAAAATGCAAGTCTATTAAATGGTTAAGTAGAAGCATGCTTCTGACGCAGAGATTATGCTATTCTCATGTCAGCAGGATGTAAAGACTCTCCTAGGCATCATATCCTGGATGTGAAGCCAGTTTGATTTTTCACAAATTCAGCAAATTTCTTAGTTCGAGAAAATCCACTGTGAAGTGTGAAGTTGCCGGATAATTCGATTATTACTGTTATTATTACTATCATTTTATTCATACCGCTGCTGGAACACGACCGTAGTCTTGAGGTAAAACGCGAGACCAGCTAATATGACGTCTGGCGACCGAAAGCACATATTCACAAAATTTTTATCGCCCCTTTCCTCTCGGTGCTGAAGCTATGAGTGTAATTCAAGCGAATCTACTATATAATATTATCTGGTCTCGCATTTTACCTCAAGACTACGGTCGTAGTGAAGAGTAAAGTACTAAGACTGGAGTCAAGACTTCCTCTGGGAAGTGCCGCAGTCTACATGTTGCCAGATCGAGCATGTTTTGCCAGACATAGAATTCTGAGAGGAGCATGGGCGTTCGAAGTATTCATAGTATTGTATACGTGTGTGTAAACGCCTTCCAATGCCCACTCAAGGAAGACAAGGATACACAGTCTAGCTTCAATATTATAAATACGCCTCAGTTTGTGGATGAACTCAGACTTAAGTTGATAATAATTTTGAATATTTAGCAGCACTGTATCAATTGGTGTTAAACTCGTTTTCAACCAATAATTCCCATAGCTACAGGAACACTACATGTGATACCTCTTAGACAAAATACTTAAGCAGTGTTATCAGACGAAAAGATCAACCTGACACAAACTGTGGGAAGTTTGTTTCACAACCTTCGTACTTGGATAATGTGCTTTTTCCTATTTGAGATATCTGTGAACGTTGCTGCTTAAGACGACTTAAGCAGAAACTAAATTCCCTCAGCTTCGATAATGTTTAAAGAAATCGTCTTATCGGCACTAACTCGTGATTTGTGAATCGTTTACCGGCCGCACTCTGCCATATTTCGCCGGTGGAAGGCAAAAGCTTACTGACAAATTTCAGACAGAAATTACTGTTACAGTGTACTTATTGAGCCAAATGAGTGGATTGCGTATTTTGCGGTGAGAAAGAGCACTGGAAAACAGTCTTCGCTACATGAAGTTATTTAAACTCGTGTCACTCTGAGCTAGAATTTATGGTCAGGTCAATATTTCGGATGCGAGTTTTGCAACTGTGAAATACTTTCCTACATTATAGAAGCGAATATCAAATTTGAACTAATATTGCGAAAATTTTGTACTTGGACAGCTTAGAATGAAAATACTTCTGTTTATTTCAAAGGGAAAAAACAGATTTTCTAAAACATTGTCTGTCATACACAACTTGAAACAGGTCATGTCGACCAAATCATGTGGAAGAACTGACAGCGACGTATATCGGAAGGCAGTAAGATCTCTTGCCTTTTGGTTTGTCAGTACTCGATAGCCATTTCTAGGTGCAAGTAAATGACGAAAGGCAGCGCGTTTTTGTCATCAAGTAACGTCTTCGTCAATTACTTTAGTTTTAATGTAATCTAAGAGTAATTACTGATGTTTGATATTAACATGAAAAGGATTCCGTAGACAGGGAAAGAACCTGTTCTTTGGACACTACTTCTATAGTAACCAAAAGGCATTAAATGATCTTCAAGCACTTGTGTTCCAGCAGCGGTATGAATAAAATGATAGCAATAATAACAGTAATAATCGAAGTATCCGGCAACTTCACACTTCACAGTGGATTTTCTCGAACTAAGAAATTTGCTGAATTTGTGAAAAATCAAAAAGGGCTTCACACCCAGCCTATGATGCCTAGAAGAGTCTTTACATCCTGCTGACATGAGAACAGCATAATCTCTGCGTCAGAAGATTGCTTCTACTTGACCATTTAATAGACTCGCATTTTTTTCCACCGTGATTAATTTTGTAAGCTAAGCACATCATCCGTTACAGCACACACCAGGGGCTGGGGAATGTGGCCACAATGGTCTGGTGGAACGAACTATCACAAGTGCAATTCGAGGGTTCCGGCATTTGCTTTTAAGAGGCACAAACAGATTTATTTTACCTCTGGTAACCTCAAGAGAAAGACGTTATAATCCAGAATCAGCATTAATCATCACGTTCCTTCATTACCAACTGGGCAGAGCCAGTTTACGTTGGGAAATGACATAGCGGAATTCATTGTAAACAGAAATACAGTCGCCAGTAAGCTTACTTACATTAGCAAATTTTATTTTATTTGATGAACCGATAGCAATTTAAAGGGACAGGGCTCTTAGTTTACTTGTACTTGATTGAACTAGTGACGTTGAAAAATTTGGTGCTGGACTGTGATTCGCATTCGTATCTCCTCTTTCGAGGATCTGAATCTCTCGGAACAGTATAGTTCAATCATTTCGTTCCTTTTCCCAAGACTGCAGTCTTCTCTAGGTCTCCTCCAAAGGTAAATATGTGGGTCCAAATCCTGATCCAGTACAAAAATATTCATAATTTCATTTCCAGCTCTATCAAGTGCACACCCACCTGCTAGTGAAAATTAACGCGCATTTTTAATGTCTGTTCATGTGTTGCCAACAATCGCAATAGGTGTAGTTCTTTCTGGTCAAACACGCACACATCTTACTTGTCGTGAGTAAGAAACTAATACTTAAGCTACGTTCGTGGATGCACAGTAGGTGTGCAGTTCGATTGTCTCTTAGGCACAAAAGTTTGTATCCTTATTTTAGATTCAGACACCTAGCGGCTCGTAAGAAAAACCGATACGTAACATTTGATTTTTCTTAGTTAACAATCCAATTATGTGTTGGGTTTGTATCTCCGTCACAGAACTTCACATCATGCACTTCATCTTTAAATGCACGCACACTTTGTTACTTCAGAATGGAGGTATATCAGACATCTTTCGTGGTTAGATAACAGGGACGAAAGGGTCTTGATAGGAGTCACAATTTATTACAAAACTTGTCGTCTTTTATTTTCAAGTTTAGATTTGGTTACTGGTATTGGCAAAACATTCGGTAATTCATGACTCTTTATGGCTAGTCATCAATATGATGTGATTAGATTAGATTACATTACATTAGATTACTTCTTGTTCCATAGATCATGAATACGACATTTCGTAATGATGTGGAACGTGTCATTACAATGAAAGATTTCTTTAAATACCATGATTCAATTTCTTTACAACAATTTTTTACACTCTCATTCTTTTTTATCTCTCTCCCTCCCTCTCTCTCTCTCTCTCTTTCTCTCTCTCTCTCTCTCTCACACACACACACACACCTATAAACATTCTTTTTTATTTTTATTTGTTTGTTGTGCTCGACTATCGGCGAGGCACGAAAACGCCTGTGAATGACTTTCTTAGTTTTGAGTACACTTACTAAAGAAATATAAAAACAACAATAAGAGTTACTGATTTATGATGCTTATTTTGCAGTCAGTTCTGAGTATTATTAATAACTACGCTCCAGTCCATAAACCTAGTTACAGTATGCGAGTCAGACGCATTACGTATTCCAGGCCATAGCAGCCACGACTTGGAGACACCAGCTATGGTCACTTCCCAGCCCGCTGTAGGATCACATCGGTTCGTCTTCTTCCTGCTGGTACTGTAACTGAGATTTGGCAACAAGGCAACGTATGTTTGGCAACTCTGTGATCGACGAGCTACTTCCTGGTGTGCACGGAATTAAGCCTCAAAGTTCACTTGATTTTACCTGTCATTTCCATTGAATAATCTGAGTTATTATCGCTTGAAGGGTAACAAAAGATTGTAAATTTACGGTTTTCAGCCCAGGAAAGTCGTTGCAGGTGGAAATCGCAACTAATCTCGACCTTTAAATAGCGGTTTACGAGTTCTAGGCACTATTGCCGTCGTAAGAGGACGCTCAGACCCATACCTCTTCGCCAGAACTGTGGTAACGTGCTGACCTGTGGAAAAGCGTCTGTTATGGTTTGCAGTTCCAGTCTCACTGACTGCAACGTTTTTATCCCTTCTGTGAAAGAGCTACAAGGAGTCGGATCAAACATCAGTAAGGAAATCGCAAGAAAATACTTTCGGCTCATAGTGCAATGTTGAAAAACTTACAATGCTGCACAACAGGAAACGCCTCTTTCCGCTGCTGACAAGCGAATTTTGGGTTTCTAGGAATACGTAACTATATTTATGAAATGCCACATTTGCATACCTCTTGAGTACGACACAGCATACCAATGAAACACAGACCCAATCAAAATCTAAGTGAGTAGTATTTTACTAATTCGTGTCGATAGAGGCACATTTGTGTACAGATACTCGGTTTTATTAAAACATACTTTCGTCGTAAGGTTATCGTGGTTAGTTTTATTTCATTTCTTATAATACAGTGCACAATTTTCGTAAGGTTTCCTTTAGTTTTGTTAAAACAATAGTAAACATGAGAGAGAAATTAATCATCAACGATATATGCGAATTCTCTGATGTTATCTATGACAGTATGACAATGCACGTGCAGTTTATTGATTACATGCATGTAGAAAACTTGTTCTGAGTTAAAACGGTCAAACAAAGTTTGAAGAAGAATAAAATCTCACTACCACACGACAGCTAATGTAGAAAATACTTTTCTGACATATTATGGCACGATGCGCTCTTCCTACACATCTTCGAGATGCATCTGCTGCCTGCTGTCTATTAAACCTGAACAGAACAAAATGTCACAGTAGTTAGCCCTTTTTCCACGTGCGACTACTTTGGGTTGAGAAGTGAAGGGAAGTATGTTCAAAGTTCCATTAGATTGACAACTTCAGCAGACAGCAGAATTGCGTTTTAAAAATGTAGCACTGAATCTATTCGAACTCGCGACATCTTATCTACGCTACTAGCTGACACGTAGCTACAACAGCTCCAGAGCTCGACAACTATTCCTCCAGAACTTTTTGATTCCACAGCACTGTGAGATTATGCATATGGCCAGGTCTTCTGAGAGACAAACAGTTACAGCTTTTCTTTTGGACTGAACGACGTTTTCTACAAACAGATAGGTCCAATAGAATAGCTCAAGTGGAAAGAAACACTTCCTATTTAAACATCTGCATCCTACACTCCTACACTGTTGGCAGTTCTGTGTAGGTGTCAGTTACGTGATTCTATTTCGGTGATTACAAAATATAGAGTGGAATGTATGCACTGGGTAGCCGAGGCAGCTAGTTCATGGTGATTCGGTCAACCAAGTAAATGAATTTACTGAACGTGGTGCAAATTACTACAGGACGCCTGTGTGTCAGAATTCTCATCCAGTGTGGCGCAACGGCGTTACGATAGAAAAATGAGAGAAGAGGATTTCGTGGTCTGTTGGACGGATGGTAGGTTGTTATACCTATGGTCTGGGTTGGATTCCCACTTCTGTCAATGATTTTAGATAGGGAGAGACAGAGTCCATTCTCTCCTGGCTACACCAAGTGAAGAAGATGTAATGGCAGTGTGGTCTGAAAATTCACATTAAAGATGATTTTCCTTCTCTACCAAGTAGACGGTAGGTTGAACCACAATAAAGTCTGGAGTGGCGACATGTAGACACTCTATCACCAGTAACCTTTCTTATACTAGTTATTTATTTCAAGTGACGAAACAAACGCTATGTATGGTCACAGGACACTTATTCCATCTTTTATCTGTGCTTCTGTATGTCGATAAGATTGGTTCCGAACTGGGAATGCAACTCAGACCGCCCTTAACGCGGAATTTGATCCCTTCGTGACAATACAGCTCGGCTACAATTTGTTGTTTGTTCAAAACTGCAGATTCCTTAACATCTCCACATATTACGCGTGAATGGGATCGAATCCTGGCCCGGCACTAAAGATTTAATTATGTATTATCAAGCTCTAGAATGAGAACACCTATCTGCTGGTGGATAAGAATTTTGATTTTTAATGTATTTTCATTCGTTGTCAACACTAACGATATCTGACGTTTTTAACTCCCAGTGAGACACAGAACTATTTGCGAGATGACTGTAAGTTCAAGATGTTATTCTGAGCAGCTGGTGGAGAAAAATTCGATAGCTGACGTCTCTTTGTGTGTAGTCAACAACGATATGTGTGGGGCTCTATTCCCAGTGAGCGCTGAACTGTTCGTCATATTATTTCTAGTTCAAACATGCTCACTTATCACTGCTGGCGCAACAAACCCATATTTAACGTTAGTTTTCTCTAGAATATAACAGCGATAGGTGGCGGGTAGGAGTCCTGGGAAGGAAAAAATTAATGTTTCGTCTCGTCATTTCAGTTAAAACATCTAGCTACTGCCGCGAAAATCCGATATGTCACATTTGACTGTGCTTCGATAGCAATCCGATTAGGTTCTGGGTTCGAATCCGTGTCCAACACAAAGCTTTACCTCACGGCATTTCAAGTAAGTTACTTGTGAAGAAGCAATATTTAACATCTCTCGTAGTTCGTTAACAGGGACAATAGATGATGGGTAGGAATTCGCGTCTGTTAAACATGTTTGCGTTATGCAATTTAAAGTTGATATTTGCTAACTGATACTGTCTAAAATCGAGGTATATCACTCTCTGTATGCTTAATCAGGAATGACTGTTAGTTTCCGTCAGTAACGAAATCTTTGCTTAGTCTGCATGAGCTGGGTTTGAATCCATATGCGGAACAAGGCGGTTCGTCGTGTCATTTGAAGTTCATACATATTCTCAACTAGCTGCTCGTGAATAACTTAAATTTTTAATGTCATTTTGTGTTAAATAATAAGTACGGTATGTTACTTTGAAGAGGAAATCATGAATACGACGAACTTACTACGTGCATTACCAATCTGACGTAATAATGAGAGTGGTAACATTTCAGGTATGTCATTTATTGTAATAAATGTGAGCTTACAAGCCTTAAGGACAGTCTTATCTGTGATAAGGTGTTCCCTGATATTTGTAGTATCGTGGTATTACTTTACATCTTGAGTTATTGCGGTACAGAGCAGTGTTTTCTAGTGGTGACTTGTTGGAACCATTTTCAATAGTGAAACGACTGTACCAAGGAGCGATTAGAGGACCTGCTGGACAGCTTTTTTTGAATAGGACAATGTTCCTGTCCAATAATTTTTAGATTAGTTACAATAAGCTTACGCTGCAAGAGAACTCGCTTGTATTTTTCAATATGTGGTCTGTTGTCGGTTTGAAGGCCTTACATTGCATCGGCAACTTAGTGCAACTCCACCGAGGGCTGTCTGGAGTAGGGTGGAGATAGCAATGTGAAAGTTGCGAGCTGTCGAAGACGATCTTCATATTCCTAATGCGATTAGGACATCGTATACTCTCGACGACGTTTAGCACCTGTGCGGTCAGTCAACCAATTTCAGAATTCATGTTGAGTAATCCTGCTAAATTCCCATAATATTGTCTTTTTATATTGATGAGTAATATGGATAGTCGTCACGTTCATGTGCCGTCTACAACGCAAATTTAACGTTACTATCCTAGGAACTAACCTGCAATAAGTTTTGTATTTCATAATCGGAACTATCTGCATTAACCGTCATCAGAGCAATGTCAGGGAACAGAATGCAGCAGTGCCTTGGTACCTACTTGGGGACCTGCTTGAGTCGTGTTCTAAGGAAAGGGTAGTTGCTGGTTCACATTATATTACACTAGCGAGAAGTACCGACTTTTCCTTTTCTCTGCAAACATCCCGAACTAAATTCAGTAACTAAATGATAAGAATATATTTGCATTGTGCCAACACAAAGATCAATAGATATGGATATAGATTTTTATATTTAAAGCCATTCTCGTTCTGCGTTGGAATAAACATCATTCATTATTTGATTGTTGTTGTTACGATTGTAATTGTCATTCTCTCACTCGCAAGAGTTTTCACATTCCTACTTGGTATCGATGAACATGAAGAGTGGCTATGAAAGAAGGGAATACTGAATGTTACGTCATGCAGAATACACTCATTTACTTCTGCTCCTCGTGATCAACGCTGCAGGAGAAGTGAGATACATAAAGTTGACAGTGTGAGGACAGACATGCTGGCACAACTCTGAAACTACACAGTGTTACCAGATAAAATGGTGCTGCCGAATCGAAAGTGTAGTACGGACTTTGCCACAGTAGCAGACAGCTGCTAATTTCGGACCATGACCGTGGATTACACTTCGGTCAGTGCTGGTTAGAGTGTTGCAACTGTAAATGGAAGGCTTTGTTTGACAGTCTCGTGCTGATGCTGTCTGAATAAATTATGCCATTGGATAAAAAGCGGTTTAGTTTTGAAACCTAACCCACAAGGGGAGAAGGCACAGTGGTCTGCTTAAGGAATTCCAAGCAATAAAACACAAAAAGCAACCCAGGAAGGGTTCGAACAGCTACTTTCATGCAGAGACATGCATTTGGAATCTGTTCATCATCGTTACGGGGTCAAACAAGAGGGTAACATTACTGAAACAATGACCAGGCTACTTAGTATATAAGAGAGCATACAGATTTCAAGGAGGAAACGTATGAAGACGCAGACTTCCTCGTTATCAATATGTGCGGCATATCTTTCGTGTTAACGAAAGTGATATCCCGCTTTAACTCTTCTTACGTCTCAAATGAAATGAATGCCATGAGGAATCGAATATTTGTTGACTGCGTCTCTCCTTGCTTCCATCCGTACCAACATATTTCTTCATTCTCGTGGTAATCATGACATTCTTTTTGTATGCTGCAAAAGATTGCACGTGGACAAATTCGACATCGAGGTGCAAAGCGTTTGGTATCTTACATTATATTCAATTCGAATAAGCTTCAGATGTATTTTTACTTCGTTTGTATTTTTAGATGATTATGAACGTTACGGAAAATTACCTCACATGCTTTATGTTGAATGAGAAACATTGAATGACCCGTTTTGCTTTCCCTACGTTGAAATGATATAATGTCGGCGTCAACAGCCTTCTTCCACGCCGGAAGCTGAAACTTGTATCATTCTGGATTAATGATAATTGAATGTCTCAAATGTAGACATAGCCCACAAGGCGACGTCAGAAACCATCAGGGGAGAACGCCGCATAAAAGCCAAACGTGCGCGCACGTCTCCACTCTGAAGGACCGCATCGGAGAATCACTGCAAGCATTTCGCTGAAGAGCTGCCTCGTAAGAGAACCGAGAAATGGCAGCGTCGTAGCAAGTATTTGTCAACACTCTGATAGTGCATTTACTTCCGGGTGTAGGCCGGCGTTACCTCGCTAAATTCACTTGACATTCGTTTTCCACATCGAAGACTCGTACGATAGATTCCACTGTAAGATGAGACACTTAGAAAGTGTAATTAATTTCTGGACTCCAAGAACGGCGTTCTTCACATAAGTAACACCTGTTTGTGTGTTTTACGGTTGCGTTTTGTGGCTCAGGCAACATCGCAGTGACTTTAGTCCGTCTGTGGTCGCCAGTGTGTCTTTAGCTCAGAGGTTATTCGTCATATTGTGGCTTTTCTAACGCGGGACATTCTGAATCGGAATACTCCCCTTTCATTATTAGTTCCGGGACGTGACTATTTTCCTCGGACAAAGACCAATGCTGTGAATTGGATTCGCGGACATGCCATTCACTACCTAGTTAGACAAACTGTAGACTCTGTACTCGATTTTTGGACATACCTCAACGACCGTCATTATGTCGTTGTCCGCCACCCAAAATACAGACAATTTTTCTCGAACTTCCTTGGGAGTGCTTTCCACGACCCGCCTCACAGCTGGAATGTGTTAAGCCAAGAGTGAAGAAGGTTTCCAGTTTGAACCAATGAACATTTCTGAACTACTGAACGGAACACACCAATTTCGAGAAGACGTGACTCAACATATTACCAGCGGGGCGCAGAAGACGTCTGATCAATTACACAACAAAAATAAACAAAACAAAAATCAAAATAAAAATAAAATTCAGAAAAAGGAAGATTTTGTTTTGTTTGTAGTGATAGCCCTAACCTTGAATTCCCATATTTCCCCTGGTATATAGGCAGCTCTTTGTGTAGGTTTAGTCAGGAGCCAACGCCTGAAGTGGACCAGATATTTTTTTTTTTTTTGTTATAGGATGAAAAGTGGCAGTGACAGTTAGTTTCTTTTTTTATTGCCATTTTCCTAAGGGGCTTTAAAATAAGAGAGAAAAAAAGGGGTAATCGTCAAAAAAAGTAAAAGAAAAAAAGCAAAATTAAAAAAAAAGGGGTTCCCTTGTGCGTTGCGGTGGTCGTACTGTATGACATAGCAGTTCCAATCTCGGTGGAAGCCGCTGACTACAACCTTTTATTTTCCATTTTAATGTATGGAGTTGCAAACAGCTAGTAAAAATTCTTTATACGAAATCTGAAGAATGCCTTTAAACATCAATCTTCGTCCGATTCGACTTAGTAAATTAAGTTAATGTCATGGATGTTGCATGGGGGCTTAATTAATTATGATTGAAAATACTTTTTAAATTTTTCGTAGCTGTATGTCCAATTGCGCTGTGTCTCGTAAACGGTTGGCCCTGACTAGTATTATTACGCTATCTGACTGCAAAGAACAACAACAAGGAATGAAATGAAAATTTTCATTAACACAATTAATTAATTAAGTCCCCAGCAACTATAAAACCTACAAAACCAATAAGCACAAGAGTAACTGTTCTGTATGTGGGAGTGTGACTCAACGTACACATCTGGCACGGTTCTTCTCAAACAAGACAAGAATTTTTAAATACCAATTATACTGACGTGATAAAAGAAAATTAGAAAAACTATAATCACGCAAGAAAACCAGAATTCACTCTAATACAAGAACACAAGCCAGATGCTTTGTTGACTGAACCTGTAATGACGCATTATTTCAGACACACAAATATAACAAGAACATTGTGGTTTTTACCTTCATATATATTGACGAAATGCACTCTGATCATTACAACAACATCTGCTATCTCTCCCATCAAATAACTGGATAAAACATGGAACAAACACTCCTTACTACAACATCTCGACAAGCCTTGCCCACTAGCACATCTCAACACGAACTGTCTTCTACGAGCTCTGCCCACGCACTGACTTCTACGAGTTCTTAACAGGCACTGACTACTACTACGAGCTCTGCCCACGTACTGACTACCTAGAGCTCTCGACAAGCACTGTGGAGGCGGCTTAATAGTACTCTTTGGCGCAATCTCTGGCGCAGTGGCTCAGTGTAGCCACCTTTCATATGCCCCTCCTCCACAGGCCAGAATTTGATGGTATTTTTGCCAGCATTGGTGGTGAAAATACCACCAAATTCGTCCACAAAAATACAGACAAAAATAAAAGATAATATTAATACCTAAATATCACATAATTAGTTAAAATTTTGGCTTTGCACTGACCTTTCAATAACCTAATATATAAAATACAGTAGGCAATACAAATTCTTTTCATACATGTGGCTTTACATAATAGTTTACATAATACATAAAAAATCAGTTTATACAAATGTTCACATAAAATACTTTTAATTATTCAAAAAAAAAACAAATAGTTGATAATTCCAGTCCAGCAATGGTCAACAGGTGCAAACACCAACAAGTGACATCATTTCAGCAGAAACAGTCCATCAGTTGCACCCAGCAATGTTGAGAGCAGGTGCAGACACCAACAAGTGACATCATTTCAGTAGAAGCAGTCCATCAGTTGCACCCAGCAATGTTGAGCAGGTGCAGACACCAACAAGTGACATCATTTCAGTAGAAGCAGTTCCATCTGTGGCACCCAACAATGTTGAGTAGGTGCAGACACCAACAAGTGACATCATTTCAGTAGAAGCAGTCCATCAGTTGCACCCAGCAATGTTGAGCAGGTGCAGAGAGCTGTCCATGATATTCACTATCACTAATCACACTGTTCATCAGCAGAAACTAAACATGTCCTAGTGACACCAATCATGTAGATAAAGTACAAGTAACAGTCCATAATATTCACTATCACTGATCACTCAGTTCATCAGCAGAAATTAATAATTCCTAAGTGTCACACATTACGTTGAAAAGTGCAGGTAACAGTTCATAATATTTACCATCACTAATCTGACAGTTCAGGCATGAACAATAGTTTGAATGCACATACAAATGCTTTTACACTAAACATACAAATCATAACAAACACACAAATGATGTCAGATAATTTTCATATTAACTATTACAAATACTCAAATATCAGTAAACCTACAATATTTATGGGTGTCAGTGCAAGCCACTACAAACAAATAAAATAATATTTACGAGATAGGTGGGTAGGATTAGGAAAGGAAAACACACAAAACACACTCATTCATCTTTCATCCACATTAAGTACTACTGTGTAATTGAATGGTGTTAACTGTGTAAATGTAATTCTGTCAAAATCTGACGTTCATCATGTGTATCAAGTAGTAGTGGCAGCAATGTATAACAGTCAACAATAGTTAGGTCAACGTCATAGTCATCATGTCAAGACCAATGTTTGCCAAGCCAGATCAAATGTACTGTTGTTGAACAACTGTCAGTGAGCCAAGATATGCAAATACTTCCTCTCTTCAAAAAAAATATATACTGTTTAGTGATTTAACATAGTGTGTGTATAGACTATCTTCCTTCTACTTTAGTGTTCTAGTTTGCTATCTTCATCCTCCTTATTCCATAAGACCAAAAAAAAAAAAAAAATGTACTCCTCACTTACTTTACCTCTTATACACCAAAACTCCAATAATCATCAGCATCACATAATCTCAATAATACCTCCTCAATACGTCGATACATATAAACCTTATTGCCAATATCAACTTCGCACAATCTCAATAATACCTCAATAATATCTCTTCAATGCGTCGATACATATAAACCTTATTACCAATCTCATTTCACTTCCATAACAACTCTTTCCTCTAGTCAGTCTCCTTGAACAAGTACAGATAAAATCCTAATGCAAACTTCAGTTCATCATCCCATACAATCCGAAGACACATTGCCAACACACAACCTCTGTGTAATCCATCTGACCCAAATCTTCTGCTCATTATGAATTATAAACAAAGAAATGCATACATGACCTCTAACAGACATAGTTCGAATAATTCTCAGTAATTAAGTACGATTACGGAGTGTGAATGATCGTAATATTTCACAGTGTGTACACCACTTCAAGAATTATGGCAGAAGCAAACATGTGGAGTATTTCTTGTGTCAAGTGTCACTTCCTATTTCAATTGCTCACGAAAAATGCAGTGTAATAACTGGCAATGGTCTAAACCTAGTTTTGGTATGTCATGTCGTTAGCTTCCTTCCTATTAGCATAAATTTATACAGCTTCCATAAAACCTCAGCTCACGTGACTTCTATGAAGTTTCTTGTACTAATGTCGTTCGTCGAATTATAGCAGTTCATTTTCTTATCTTAAAAATATAAGGCACTGAGCGTAAGCAAAACAAGCACTAGCAAGTAAATATACCAGTAGAGAACAGAATGTCAAAAAGTGGATGCAGCACAATCCTTACAAAGAGGCTCTGCCAAGCGAACAATCTGTAGCGAGTACATATACCAGTAGAGAACAGAATGTAAAAAGTGGATGCAGCACAATCCTTACAACGAGGCTCTGCCAAGCGAACAATCTGTAACCTATACCATAGTGTAACCTAAACTCTATATTCGTACACTGTACATCAGCATTTCTATACACCAAATTAAAGAGTAGTTATGACAACAAAACAGAAATGTGTAAATATGCAATCCATACGCATGGCAGCAACAGGTCATTAGCATCATATCAGCATAAGCAAATAAGTGTTCATATGTAAACTTAATAAGTAAACATGAAGGCGCAAGCAGATAAATCACAAAGTACAACTTACATACATATCAGCACAACTAATCAGGTGACAATTATAATTTAAATAAATAAGCACAGCAGGCACATAGTTAAAAAAAAAATAAGACATCAGTGAAAAAGCAGTCCAGCCAAGCGATGCATAATATACACAAGTTACAACCCAGTTCATTAATAATCATTGTCAAAATCAGTTAACGTACGCAAGCACGTCGCTTCACAAGTAATTTCAAAGAACATGAAATTAGCTCAAAGTATGAATCACGTAATCGCGAGCAGTAAATTACGTCCAAAGTACGTACCTAAGTGGAAATGTGTTACCTGAAAAATAAACTCAATTAATAGTTACCCTTTTTAGTTTATTAATTTCTTCTTCGAAATTACATTCTTCCTGAAAATTTCTCGATAGCAAGTCGTCTTAACGTCGGACACGCACAGAATTTACCTGAAGTTCTCAAATATTTTATAGAACCGTATCCTGAAAAATACTGAATGTTAATAACATAATTCATCAAGTCACTATAGCTTTATACTGAATTTAATCGGAGAAATTAAACTGTGTATTTGTTTACGGCTGTCAGTGCATTCGCACTGAGCGCTCGATCAGCTGTAGGCGCGTGACGTAGGAAGCAATTGTTCGCGGTCAACGACTGCCTTGTGCGGCGCGCAGACTTGACTGTTGCTTTGAGTATATGCCGCCGCCAAAACACAGCGCGGTATCCTTGTATTCTCTGCATGTTTACATGTAGCTGTTGGTTTCTCTAAAGTATGTCATTCCACAAAAATTTTTCAAAAGTACATCATTCCACAAAAATTTTGGAAACTACGAACCTCACGTTTTGTGGTAGGAACAGCATAATTACGAATAGCGTCTAATTTTTCTGGATCAGGGAGAATACCTTCTGTAGAAATAATGTGACCGAGAAATTTCACCTCAGAACGACCAAATTCAGATTTTTCCAAATTCACTGTAATGCCAACTCTTGCAAAGATACGTAACAATGAATCTAAAATTATGTTGTGTTCACTCCAAGAATGTTTAGCAATAAGAATGTCGTCAACATATGAAGTAATATTGTCACGAAGATAAACAGGTAAAATTTCATTTAAGCTACGAATGAATGCTGCTGAAAATATAGTAAGTCCAAACGGTAATTTTCGAAGTCACTTTTGGGTAACATAGTCATATTCGGTTATTGTTTACTTACTCACTAGATAGATTGATAGTCGAAGAGTTGGTTTGACAGATGCAAAGAATAGTAAAAGAGTAGGCAGCGGTACAGAAAACTAAAAGAGAAATAGCACTACTACAGCTCGGGGCCCTATGCTCGCTACGGCACATATTCACTTAGAGTAGTGAATCCCCTGAGGACTTTAATAGCCGCACATAATTTCTAGTTTGTGACTTAGTGGCACATCTGGCGGGAGTGCGTACGCAAATTGACCTGACCATGAACATGGAAGATCTTAAATTTCCGGACAGTCAAAATGTGTTTATAGTCAAAGTTTTCGCCTCGTGGCGACAAAGACCTACCGCGTCTGTCCCAGTCCGAATGTCGATTATTGTAAAGTTCGCGCGCCTGGCGCTCTCTTGTTGCATCCCGTAAATGAAATAGATTACTTTCTTCATACCCCTCTGCTATCTGTGATTCTAAGTTCCTTCTACTGTCCTTTCCTACTATTTCGCCTTCGATCTGTTTGACTTGCTTTCGTAATGCCTCAACTTCCCTTTTAACGCGTTCATTAAATTTTCCCTGATTTTCAACATGCTTATTTATGTTCTGATACTCTTCGGTTTCTGAAAATGGTAATGGTGCTGTATCATCTGAATCTCTGTCCCCATGTAAACTAAGATTGGTCAGTTTATCTGAAATTTCCTCAACTCTTTCAGATAAGTCACCTACTTGTTCTTTCTGTTTATTTACGTCTTCCGTAAGTGTCGCGACTCGGGTTTCAATATTGACACATTTGGTAGCTAGCTGTTCATATTGTTGTGTTAGGTTATTTAATCTGTCATTTGGTACGGATTCCTCGATTCTCTCAAATATTTCTTCCTTATCCTTTACGCGTTGTAAATTTAACTCTGAAAATTTCTGTACTATCGCGCGATCTCTTTCTTCCTGTTCACTATCCTGTTCCCTTTGTCTAATATCTACTGCAGTTAATCTATTATTGTGAGAATTCAAAATCGGTTGTACGTCTTCTCTGATTTCTTTCTTTAATTCATCTTTCATATTTTTGAAACATGTCCCTATTCGTGAATCTAACCGTGTTTCCAAAGTTCCCATTTGTGATCCCAGTGAGTCTAACCGTTTTTCCATTGTTCCCATTTGTGTTTTTAATTCAGATCTAAACCGTGTTTCCATTGTTCCCATATTTAATATAGCACTCATCAACTGCTCCATAGTAACTGTTTCAAAATTCTTTTCACCCCTAACATTTCCCGCAAAACCAACTTCCTTCGTCATAGCTGTAAAGCTGTCTGTGTTCGATACTATTTCAGAATCTTCTATCGTTAATCTCGTATTCTGTGAATTTTCTGATTGAGAAAAATTTTGAAATGGTTCCGGACTATTTTCCCGACTTATTACATTGTTTTCCACTTCATTATTCATCACACTGTTCTCCTGTGTTGGCGAGTTCGCCATGTCAACAATTTCGTCATTCTCACTATTCATCATTTTCGCCTTTTTCAACGACCGCGTAATCATTTACAAAACATTAAAAAAAATCGTCATTGTACGAAAATTACACACAATGACTCTTTATCTCCAACAATACCATTTACATGCAATATCTCCCTCAAACACGATCAATCGAACAATTGAAATAATTGCACTAGATTGTCAAACGCGTATACAAGGCAATAAAAATTAAAATTTGAAAAATACCATTAGAAGAATGCCAATTACCAAATCTACACATGCAAAATAGACTACAATTACTAACTACAAATTACTACAACAATACTACCATCTACTATTTTTACATCAGAAGATACCAAGGGACGATCCTGGCAGGGTCGCCACGTGCATGGGGGCTTAATTAATTATGATTGAAAATACTTTCTAAATTTTTCGTAGCTGTATGTCCAATTACGCTGTGTCTCGTAAACGGTTGGCCCTGACTAGTATTATTACGCTATCTGACTGCAAAGAACAACAACAAGGAATGAAATGAAAATTTTCATTAACACAATTAATTAATTAAGTCCCCAGCAACTATAAAACCTACAAAACCAATAAGCACAAGAGTAACTGTTCTGTATGTGGGAGTGTGACTCAACGTACACATCTGGCACGGTTCTTCTCCAACAAGACAAGAATTTTTAAATACCAATTATACTGACGTGATAAAAGAAAATTAGAAAAACTATAATTACGCAAGAAAACCAGAATTCACTCTAATACAAGAACACAAGCCAGATGCTTTGTTGACTGAACCTGTAATGACGCATTATTTCAGACACACAAATATAACAAGAACATTGTGGTTTTTACCTTCATATATATTGACGAAATGCACTCTGATCATTACAACAACATCTGCTATCTCTCCCATCAAATAACTGGATAAAACATGGAACAAATACTCCTTACTACAACATCTCGACAAGCCTTGCCCACTAGCACATCTCAACACGAACTGTCTTCTACGAGCTCTGCCCACGCACTGACTTCTACGAGTTCTTAACAGGCACTGACTACTACTACGAGCTCTGCCCATGCGCTGACTACCACGAGCTCTCGACAAGCACTGTGGAGGCGGCTTAATAGTACTCTTTGGCGCAATCTCTGGCGCAGTGGCTCAGTGTATCCACCTTTCAATGTCTGCTTGGCAAATGCCAAGGTGCTTCACTGTAAAATAGATCCTGAAAAGATTCAAAGCGACTGTCAACGATATAAATTTGAGTTTTGTTCGTCATATAGGTCTAACATGTCAGAAGGTTGTTTATGGAGTGCCCATGTTGATTAATATACGAGGGCTGTTCAGAAAGTAACCTCCGGTTGATTTAAAAAAATACACCAAGTCAAATAAAAATATTTTAATATATACATCTTACAACTACATCTTTGCACTATTTTTCTGCATAGTCTCCATAGCGATTGAGGCACTTATCGTATCTCTTCACAAGCTTTGAAATTCCTTCTGCATAAAAATCACCCGCTTGTGCCTGGAGCCACCCTGTGACCGCATCTTTGAGCTCTTCGTCGTCATCAAACCGCTGTGACCCGAGCCATTTCTTCAAATGCATGAAGAGGTGATAATCACTTGGCGCCAGGTCTGGGCTGTAAGGTGGATGGTTGATAACGTCCCACTTGAAGGACTCAAGAATGGCCGTTGTTCTTCGAGCAGAGTGAGGACGGGCGAGCGTTATCGTGCAAAAAAACGATACCGGAAGTCAGCATATCACGGCGTTTGTTCTGTATAGCCCGTCGTAACTTTTTTATTGTTTCACAGTACACTTCTTGATTAATGGTCGTACCACGTTCCATGAATTCAACCAACAACACCCCTTTGGCATCCCAAAACACCGTTGCCATCAGTTTTCTGGCAGAAAAATCTTGCGAGGCTTTTCTTGGTTTGGTAGGTGAATTTGAATGTGCCCACATCTTTGATTGTTCTCTTGTCTCAGGGTTCACGTACTTAATCCAGGTTTCGTCACCGGCCACGATTCTGTTTAACAATGGTTCTGCTTCGTCCTCATAACGTGACAGAAAGTCTAACGCAGAGGCCATTCTTTGAGTTTTGTGGTGGTCGGTAAGAATTTTGGGCACCCATCGTGCACAGAACTAACGGTAACCCAATCTTGCTGTCACTATCTCGTACAAGAGAGTCTTAGAAATCTGTGGAAAACCAGTAGACAACTCCGACATTCAGAAACGTCGATTTTCACGAACTTTTGCATCAACTGTCTGAACGAGTTCGTCAGTCACCAATGATGGTCTACCACTCCTCTCTTCATCATGAACGTTTTCTCGTCCACTTTTAAATAAACGTACCCATTCACGGACAACTCCTTCACTCATAACTCTTGGTCCGTACACGGCACAAAGCTCACGATGAATAGCTGCTGCAGAATATCCTTTGGCTGTAAAAAAACCTTATGACAGCACGCACTTCACATTTGGCGGGGTTTTCTATTGCAGCACACATTTCAAACTGCCACAAAAACTAAACTAGCGCAGGTACGACGTTCACTCGACCACGGCTTGATGCCGACTGACCTGTTGAGTGCGTGAACGCACAGATGGCGTCGCTACTCCCCCCACAACCCGCACTGTGGCCAATCGGAGGTTACTTTCTGAACCGTCCTCGTAGTTCCCCTCTTCTAAATTTTTGCAACAGCATTTAACTGTAGACGTTTTCTAACACCGGCGTTAGCAATTCCTTTCCGTTCTCTGAAACCTCCAAAACGACAAATTTTTCTGGTCTAAATCTGATGACCTTAACTATCACTTCCGATCAACATTAAATACTTCATGAACCCATACATGGAACTCCAAATGTGCAGTGTTCCTGCACTGCTACACAGCATGCATTGCAAGGTATTCACACAGATTATCGCATAGAGTTACCATAAGGAATGAAACAAGAACTGTAATACACTTTACACCACAGGCGCTCACCCCAGATTGACGAAAACATCCGAACATTGACCAAAAGTTGCACAAATAATTGAGTTTGAAAGGAAAAGAAACGAGGTATGAAGCATTTATAAATTCATCGAATGTTGCGAGGTGGTTTAATTTCGTCCCAGTCTATAAAATTAATTTCGGGCCATACTCAGCTCTTGCCGATTAATGTAATATAATACCCGCCTACTAATCAGGGCGTCTGTCTCCGTTGCTTTTGAGCGTGAATGGAAATCGTAGAAATTTTCTGTGGAGCAACATTTAGTAATAAAGCGTTTTAAATCATCAAAAGCGATGAGCGGGAGCAGGCGCTTTCGATAAACAACGGGGGAGTGCAGCGCCGCTGCTGTCGCCACGGCCGCTGCCGGTAGCCAGCAAATGGATCCCGGAGCTTTGCCGAATATGGCGTCCGGAGGAGGACAGTCTGCAGGAAATCTGCCGCAAAATCGTTACTGGATAAAATTTTGATATCGGTGTGTCAGAAAGCGAAATAGATTGAATCTGCCCTACCATTACATTCACGTCTTCAGCATTCAGACAGAAGAGGCTATAAAAATATTTTATGCCAGTTGCTCTCGATCTACTAACATTACGAACAGAAACAACGCACGCTACCGCTATACCACAGGCGTAATCAGCCTAGTGTTTCTCTATCATGGGACAAGTTTTCCTCCAGGAAGTGCTGCAGTCTGCAGTGTTGCCAGATTGTGCAGATAAGCGGACTTAGAGAATTAGCGAGTTGGCCAGTTTTTTTGTCCCATGTCGCGATCGGCGCGGACTTAGTCTCTGAAGCGGCCGGCCGCCGGTCGAGTTTTATGTCAAAGAGTGTACCTGGCGCGCCAACGTCCGAGGGCTTCTCCGCCGTCATTTCCGGTGCGGTTTTCCTCTTGCTACCTGCGACGGTCGTTCGCTGCAGTACAGGAAGCCAGGATCCGTTTACCTTAAGGCTTTCCTCTTTCTTGTTGAATCTGTTCGCGTGTTTTTGTATTTCTACAGCTTCTCTGAACAAGCGCGTGTGATAGTACTTCTCTACAGCCAGAACTTCCGTGTTGGCGAATTTTATTACGTGATAGGTCTCATTCAGTGCGTGCTCTGCCACGGCCGATTTCTCCACCTGCCCCAACCTGCAATGTCGCTTACGCTCTTTGATCCTGGTTTTCATTGATCGTCCAGTCATTCCGACGTAAACTTTTCCGCATGTACATGGTATACAGTATATTCCCGACACTGCAAGTGGGTATC
Source organism: Schistocerca serialis cubense (assembly GCF_023864345.2). NCBI lineage: Eukaryota > Metazoa > Arthropoda > Insecta > Orthoptera > Acrididae > Schistocerca > Schistocerca serialis. Next base: position 770,179,955 of record NC_064641.1, on the reverse strand, counting down.
TCTTCTCCTTCGCCGATCTAACTCTCTTTGATTTTCCTTGTCGGTTTGAAAATCGTCTTTACGCCATGTTTGCTCAATATATGGCCGATTCTGTCTGTCACTCTGGGAATGTATGGCAGAAAGGCCGTACCCGACATTTCTTTTTCTGGTTCCTTACTTCGCCGAGTGTTTGGCTCTGTTACACTTCTGATATAATTTGTGGAGTACCCATACGATAAACCGCGATCGCGATAGGCTACAATCCGACCTTTATCAAAGTCGGAAACGTGATGGTACGCATTTCTCCTTCTTACACGAGGCTTCACAAAAACGTTTCACCAGGCAACGCGTCAACTGCTGTTTGTGTATGAGAAATCGGTTGGAAACTTTCCTCATGTCAGCACGTTGTAGGTGCCGCCACCGGCGCCAACCTTATGTGAATGCTCTGAAAAGCTAATCATTTGCATATCACAGCATCTTCTTCCAGTCGGTTAAATTTCGCGTCTGTAGCACGTCATCTTCGTAGTGTAGCAAATTTAATGGCCAGTAGTGTAATTTATAAAATTATCCACCAACGTAGTTTTGCACGAACTTTTAATATTTTGCACAAATGAAAAATTTGATTTGTGCAGTTTTGCGCCATTATTTTATTTTATAGCTTGAACCCTACTCTGAAGCCACTGTCTTCCTGTTTCAGTATTTTGCTACTGCGACATAGAGCTTGGACACAATAATATCGTTACGCATTTGACAAACATAAAGTGTTGTTGTATTTAAAACATCACCGGTATACTGATCGTTCCGTAAGATTTCGTGAAAACTGATGAATGCCCATGACTAGCTGCCAACTTCGTGCATTTCGGCACAGAGACTTTTGTTGTAATTCAGCGCATGCAATTTTTCTATGAGTATATTGCCTTTTCTATGTTGCAATCATCGTTGCATCAGCGGAAAAACGAATTTAGACTCTACGGTTTGTTGTAAAACGTTTAGCGGCTCTCAAAGGTTTTTTTTTGTGTTATGTCAAAATTTCTCTGTATGCTTGACCCATCTCAGAACATCAAGTCGGTATTCAACTGCTGCCCTTTTACGCATCGACACTGCAGCATTAACAGATCCAGTTGTTTCACTGATCCGTGCACGGAGGCTTAATGTCATTGACTGGTGCTGTATACTTGTGGTCCTTGAAGTAAGTCCACAAAAGGAAGTTTAAAGGCGTCGGCACAAGGACCGTGCTTTCGAAAGTAAAAGTCGAGCGTGTCAAGTTCAACGAGCTGCTGAACGCTCATAAACGATGCGACTTGTGCATACGGTGCGCGGATAATGCGGTATGTGGATAATACTGAAATGGGTAGTGCCACATGTGGACACTGGACATGAAGTTAAATACCAAATCCCCTTCTCCAGGTGGTGTTGGTGAAGGGATATCAATATCTCCTCTTTCCTGTCCTCTTTTATTCTTAAATTATACCAGAAAATTATAATTTTCTACTGAGCCGTGGCGACTGGTGCTAGGTATGCTCCACTTCCGTCGCTGATATCGACACTCGTTTGGTCTTATATCTCTGACGGTTCCGCCTTTGGTTTTCCGGCTTGGCGTGTGGCCGAGCTCTCTCTCTTGCTGGTCGTTGTTCAACGAACCAACATGTTTTGAAGGTAGGCCCTCGTCTCTATCCGCTGCGCCTGGGCTTCGCCGTTTTGCCGCGCGCCGGGTGTACGGTGATGATTAATCGATGCGTTTGCGTGCGAAACGGTGGCAGGCCTGTCATCTCAGGCTGGACATCTTCTCATCGCGTAACTGGAAACATTAAGTTACGTACGATTCATATGCTGCTGTTAACCTGTGAAGATTTGTGAAACTTATGGTGGCATGTTGTATCCGCCGGGTATCAGCTAAGGATGGTTCTGAATAACAGAGTGTTACACTGAGCTTACGAAGTCTAACGCTTCCAAGTGGTGTTTATTGCTTGTTTTAAAGGTTCCGCCCGCATCTCGTGGTCGTGCGGTAGCGTTCTCGCTTCCCGCGCCCGGGTTCGATTCCCGTCGGGGTCAGGGATTTTCTCTGCCTCGTGATGGTTGGGTGTTGTGTGATGTCCTTAGGTTGGTTAGGTTTAAGTAGTTCTAAGTTCTAGGGGACTGATGACCATGGATGTTAAGTCCCATAGTGCTCAGAGCCATTTTAAAGGTTCCCTGTAGTGTGGAGTAAATTAGTGTGCTCTCCGCCCAGTTTTGGTTTTGGACTTGCTTTTAATATGAAGGGCAGAGCTTTGTAAGACAGTGTAATTTTGATTGTTCTTTTATTCGGTAAATGCCTCGGTTTGGTTATCAGTTATGGTACAGGTAGTCGTGGTGTTAGTAAGCCTTGCATGGTCTTGAAAAGCTGAATCACGAGTTGAATTTGTCTGCCGCGTGAATTATTTGCCGTTGCAGGAATGGTCTGGTATGTGGGGCAGATGGGGTTCGTCGCCTTGGCGGGCAGGCTGAGATCGTGTGTGTGTGTGTGTGCGGCGTGTTTTCTGCCCTGGTTTGGAGCCTGATCTTCTTCGAAATTGCTTGGCGATTGCTTTCTACTCGTTTGTTCCGAGTACCATCGTGTATAAGCCGTGCTCCCATCCTTTAGTATCCGGCCTGTCCGAAGGGACGGCCGAGATCTTTTTATAAGAAACTCAAAGTGAATCGTTAGTGTTGTGTAAACTTTGGTTACGTAAGCGATGAACTGAACAGTGGGCTTACGGTGCTGACTGTCTGTGATCCTTTTGCAATCAGATCTAATGATTATCTTTAAAATATTGTTTGTTACATTAATTCATGGCAGACCGTTACAGTCAGTTGTATATTCTCTTAAGAGGACCAAGGTCCGAATTAAATTTTATGTTGTTATTCCAATTTTGTAACTCCGTAATAATGAAATTTGTTCTTTAGTGGAAATTAAAATTATGTGCCAATCACAAGTTTGTCCATCAGCAAAGATCCCTAGCTTCCTTTCTCCTTTGAGTAGCTGTGATTAAATTGTAATTTTGATTTTTCTAGCGCGTGACTTGAGCAGTCACACAGCTCACCTACTCCCAAATTCCTGATTGTTTCTTAAAAAATTAATGTCGCTGTTAAAGATAACACGAAAGTGCAGACAAAAGAACTGCATGCAGCTCCACTTCCAAGTGCTCACTTGGTACGCGGAGGTGGCCATGCTAAGAGGTCTGTGTGGAGCACTACGGCCTGCATAAAGTAATAAGATGGCAGACCCTAGTAGTCATAATACAGCTTAAAAAAACAAACACGGTACGTGTGTCCCAACACGCGGCATACGCGATCGCAACGCTCTCCAGCGGTAGTTGTAGTAAGTCACACTGTTTACGAAATGCACGAGAGTAAAATTCCTACGTTAGCTCTATCAAAACGCACATTTCCTCCATTGTCCGTATACCAATCCGTTGTTCTGTCTGTAGTATATACAGGGTGTTTCAAAAATGACCGGTATATTTGAAACGGCAATAAAAACTAAACGAGCAGCGATAGAAATACACCGTTTGTTGCAATATGCTTGGGACAACAGTACATTTTCAGGCAGACAAACTTTCGAAATTACAGTAGTTACAATTTTCAACAACAGATGGCGCTGCGGTCTGGGAAACTCTATAGTACGATATTTTCCACATATCCATCATGCGTAGCAATAATATGGCGTAGTCTCTGAATGAAATTACCCGAAACCTTTGACAACGTGTCTGGCGGAATGGCTTCACATGCAGATGAGATGTACTGCTTCAGCTGTTCAATTGTTTCTGGATTCTGGCGGTACACCTGGTCTTTCAAGTGTCCCCACAGAAAGAAGTCACAGGGGTTCATGTCTGGCGAATAGGGAAGCCAATCCACGCCGCCTCGTGTATGTTTCGGATAGCCCAAAGCAATCACGCGATCATCGAAATATTCATTCAGGAAATTAAAGACGTCGGCCGTGCGATGTGGCCGGGCACCATCTTGCATAAACCACGAGGTGTTCGCAGTGTCGTCTAAGGCAGTTTTGTACCGCCACAAATTCACGATGAATGTCCAGATAGCGTGATGCAGTAATCGTTTCGGATCTGAAAAATAGGCCAATGATTCCTTTGGAAGAAATGGCGGCTCAGACCAGTACTTTTTAAGGATGCAGGGACGATGGGACTGCAACATGGGGCTTTTCGGTTCCCCATATGTGCCAGTTCTGTTTATTGACGAAGCCGTCCAGGTAAAAATAAGCTTCGTCAGTAAACCAAATGCTGCCCACATGCATATCGCCGTCATCAATCCTGTGCACTATATCGTTAGCGAATGTCTCTCGTGCAGCAATGGTAGCGGCGCTGAGGGGTTGCCGCGTTTGAATTTTGTATGGATAGAGGTGTAAACTCTGGCGCATGAGACGATACGTGGACGTTGGCGTCATTTGGACCGCAGCTGCAACACGGCGAACGGAAACCCGAGGCCGCTGTTGGATCACCTGCTGCACTAGCTGCGTGTTGCCCTCTGTGGTTGCCGTACGCGGTCGCCCTACCTTTCCAGCACGTTCATGCGTCACGTTCCCAGTCTGTTGAAATTTTTCAAACAGATCCTTTATTGTATCGCTTTTCGGTCCTTTGGTTACATTAAACCTTCGTTGAAAACTTCGTCTTGTTGCAACAACGCTGTGTTCTAGGCGGTGGAATTCCAACACCAGAAAAATCCTCTGTTCTAAGGAATAAACCATGTTGTCTACAGCACACTTGCACGTTGTGAACAGCACACGCTTACAGCAGAAAGACGACGTACAGAATGGCGCACCCACAGACTGCGTTGTCTTCTATATCTTTCACATCACTTGCAGCGCCATCTGTTGTTGAAAATTGTAACTACTGTAATTTCGAAAGTTTGTCTGCCTGAAAATGTACTGTTGTCCCAAGCATATTGCAACAAACGGTGTATTTCTATCGCTGCTCGTTTAGTTTTTATTGCCGTTTCAAATATACCGGTCATTTTTGAAACACCTTGTATAAATGAAAACTTCAATATCCATGGACATGTTTTAAGGCAAAAAGGGAAGTACCATAGCCAGTCAGTGAGGAAATCGGCTTATAAAAGTTCCATTTACAAACAGTTCGAGACAAACTTACAATTGTTCTCCTCATAAGTTAAAAATTATTTTATCATTCTTACATTTTAGTAAAACCCCAAGGTCATTCTTACTTGATCAATGTCCATATTCAGTAGCAGAATCCTTACAACATGCTAATTGTTGTGACTTAGCAAGATAGCCAAGTCACAACGAGAGGAAGCCGAAAGGCACGCGTTAAGCTCACGCAGATTGGCGTGAGGTCTGGAACAGTTAAAAGGAAATGAGAACTTAGAAAATGGACGCAGTTGCTGTAATACTTAACTTTAATCCACATTTGTAGAACATCGCTCTTGATAATACATGCTTCACAATATTAATCATCAAAGCTATGGCGCCTTGCTAGGTCGTAGGCAATGACTTAGCTGAAGGCTATGCTAACTATCGTCTCGGCAAATGAGAGCGTAATTGTCAGTGAACCTTTCCTAGCAAAGTCGGCTGTACAACTGGGCGAGTGCTAGGAAGTCTCTCTAGACCTGCCGTGTGGTGGCGCTCGGTCTGCTATCACTGACAGTGGCGACACGCGGGTCCGGCGTATACTAATGGACCGCGGCCAATTTAAAGGCTACCACCTAGCAAGTGTGGTGTCTGGCGGTGACACCACACTAATTACGAAACTTAAAAGAAAAAGGGGCAAAGTATCTTACTACCAGTAGAGCAAGCTGTCCTGTAGACTAAGCCAATCAAACAAACTCACTTCTCAAAAAGAAGGCACTTATATTTACATAACATCGAATATTACAGTATACACTTATATTAAATATCAGAACCTATTAGAAACGCGATCGTTAGAAAAAAGGAGTGTAAAGGGACGCGAACAACCACATCAAACTTCTCGGTACAAATCTATAACGCACCTCACTCCGCTAAACTCCGAACAAATCTTTAATGGCTAATCCTGACATGTTACCATATTCTGAAAGCTTTAATTGTAGCTGTGTTACTAACTGAAATTGAATTATAATAAATCGTACCAATAACAATGCGTTTTTGACGGATTCTCAAAGTGGCATTGCCTTCAACTGCCGTACTGTCACAAACGTTCGGATGCACGGTCCGTGTGCCGACGGCTTAGCGGCGTGACATCGGGAGAGCGCGGGGGCCATGCGATGGGACCATCACGACCCTTCCACCTCCCAGGAAATGTGTCATTCACCTCATCCCGCACGTTCAAACTCCAGAGTGGGGGCTGCACCACCGCTCTGGGAGATGATGGACGGCCGCAGCTATTCAATCTGTCTCAGCAAGAACTGTTCCGAGCATGTCCTGGTAAACATTTGCCTTCATGGTTTGCTCTTCGAATAAAAATGAGCCTAACACCATAGTTTGCATTACGCCACACCAACATTAACCCCTAACATCTTAGGTACGTTCTTACAGCTCGCTAGCATTTACTGTTACTCTGTTTCTAATACATGGGATAGGAGATAACAGCGTTGTCTAGATGTTCTTTACCGAAGCTGCAGTGGTTTCCTTTCTCAGTGGACAGATGAATGTGATGTGGACCTATAGTATCACAGCTTCTTTTGTGCTAGCGGTCCCTGACACCGCATCTGGGACTTTGTGTTATGGATTCAGTTGCCACATCATCCACCCACTCTTTGTATTGCGGACCCTGACTTTGAGGATACTGTTTTAAAATGGTTTGAGGTCAGTTTAGGAAATCATGTGGGATCAGATAGTTACAACGGAACTGAAAATGAAGATAATTCAGCATAGGAACACCGAGAAAGTGAACACGAATTTGTGTTGCCCCGTGTGAATTCCTTGAATGAAACAAGTGATCAGACTGACGAAGACTATAGTGTAGGGCCTGAATCTTTAGCTAAAGGTTCTGTTAGACATATATTTGGTCGAAACAAACATAACTGATCGTCGGAGTCTTTTCCATCGACGGCCAGTGGTATAATTTTTCTGCGTGTTGGACATAAGTGGGGTCTTTGTCCTTCACAATTCCTACAAAGACAATACTCAGGTAAGCCGCTTTAATTTTCTGAGGAAGCTTGTAGGCTCCATGGTGACATCACAGATAAAAAGCGTATCAACAAGTATCACATACCACGCGAACTTCGAATATCCATTCACCGTATCTTGGATGCAGCAAAAGATGTTCCACTTGTCACCTAAGAAAGAAGGAAACATGCCTTATATTTGTCATTGTTGCAAGAAGCCAATCTAACTTGGATTCTCTATAAAACACTAGCATATTTTTCATTTATTTGAATGTTTTACGGGACTTCTTTATTTTTATTATTATTACGTGCATAATAAACAACAAAATGTAGCAAAAAGTAAAATTTAGACTACAGGGTATTTGAGTTTTCGTAGCAGTAACATTATCATGGAATATTATGTTAATTTTGTGCAGTTTTCTGTTTAGATGCGTTTCTTTCGTGAAAATAAACTTTAAAATGTATTTAAATTTTTTGTATGGTATTAGTGTAAGCTGTTACATAAAAAACTGAACTGTTTCACTGAAATTGCTGAATGCAATTTTTATGGCTATTTAAGTATAGCGGTCTGCCAGACCGCATCTTGGACGGAGGGTGTCAAAAAAATCACCTGGGAAGCTAAGGGCTAAGCTCCGGCCTATCGTGGATGTGTTCTCGTGTACTGTGTGTGTTTTCGGAGCCTCAGATCCTAATATTGTGGCGATTCACATGTCCAGAAATTTGGAATGTTGCTTCATTTGAAAATAGGCTCTTTTTCAGGCATTAATTGTGAGCATCTATGGAGGTCAGCATGGAACTCTCGTCTTCATAATGCAGAGGACAACCATTTGAGCTTTGTACGCAAAAAGAGGCATAACTGCTTTTGTAACGCTTTATGGGCAGGTGATCTTACTCGCTGCTATTCGTATGATGCATGACAAATTGACTTCTGGAGGCTGCGTTGAAATGCAGCTTTCACTCTGTCAACACGTGCTTGAGGCACAGGTAGGGTTGCAATGCGGCGCGATATATCGGAACCGCCACTGATACGGATCTTCATGTCCTCACATCCCGATAGAACCCAATTTTGTCCCGATTTTGCACAATATTGTTTCGAGCTTGGCTCAAGTGCTGAAGTAACGCCATCTGTTAGTGCAACAAGCAAATGCAGCTTCAGTTAGTTTTATTTAAGTCAACAAGATTATGTTGACGAGACCGTCTTACAGATGGCGTTGCCTATTGCGTATCCTGTGTCGACGATGCAAGCACCTTCTAGAACTAGCGTCATCACTCGAGAAAATACCCCACGCCTCCAGTAGTATGGGACTGGAACTATTTCAGCAGCACCACACGGTAGAATTGGGCAGTTCCGATATACGACGATTCTTTCTGAACGTAATACGAACAATGAGTGCAAGTTAGTAATGTTAGAAGTATTTCCTGCGGCTATATAGGGCGTGATGTGTATAGTGACGTGTGCTTCGAAGAGTAAAATGTTATTGTCGTCTGTTTACCGACTAATACACTTATCATAGCTTACGAAAATTCCTATTGACGGAAAGAGAAAGTGTCACTTTTCGGATGATTACACGGAAGACTGGTCTTTTGTCAAGAAAGGATGTACGGATCAGGAAGCGTTGTGTGAGATTTATAGCTGCTTCACCTCAGTAACTCACGGACGAAAGGCAGATGTGAGGCATCAAATTTCTACGAAGAATCATACAAATAGATTTACGGTGGCATTGACATTAAAGCCTATTCTACATTTATGATTAAAGAAGAATACACAGCAAGAGTTTCTCGTTGCTGCTGCAGAACTAACAACAGCTTATAAAATTGTCAAGCATTATCAGTTACTTCTTCAATTCTCTTGACTGAGCCGTAAAACTAAGTGTCGCGATGTATCCTGACTCGAGGGCAAAGCAAAGCAGTCTTCAACCAGGATCAAAGCTGTAGCGATTGTTAAATATATTTTCGCATCGTATCCCGTGTTCGAATGCATAGAAAAGTTGCAAGAATTTTCATTTTACGGTATAGGCCCGACGTGTCGAGCCACAAGGGTGAAAAGATGTTCCCCTTGGTTGTTCAATACTCTACTGAAACTGACAGAATGCAACAGAAGCTGTTGAAGTTTGATTCGCGAAATACTGAGACATCGGATATAATCACAAAGTTTTGTGTATACACCAAGACAACTGCAAATTCCGTTAGATAAATTAATCGCTTTTGTGAAGACAGTGCCAATACCAACTTCGGAGCCGGCCGCGCTGACCGTGCGGTTCTAGGCGCTTCAGTGCGGAACCGCGCGACTGCTGCGATCGCAGGTTCGAATCCAGCCTCGGGCATGGGTGTGGGTGATGTCCTTAGGTTAGTTAGGTTTAAGTAGTTCTAAGTTCTAGGGTACTGATGACCTCAGATGTTAAGTCCCATAGTGCTCAGAGCAATTTGAACCAACTTTGGAGGGCTTCATCGACACGTCCAGCGGAATGTGTTTCACCAAATTAGAGAAAAACTAGGAAAACTGTAAAAAAGAATTGAATGCCCTGCCCATAATCTCCAGAATAGTATCAAGCGCTGCTGGAGTCTTAACTGTCGACATTGAAATAATCGCCTGGCCGTGCGGTTCTAGACGCTACAGTCTGGAATCGAGCGACCGCTACGTTCGCAGGTTCGACTCCTGCCTCGAACAAGGATGTGTGTGATGTCTTAGGTTGGTTAGGTTTAATTAGTTCTAAGTCCTAGGCGACTGATGACTTCAGAAGTTAAGTCGCATAGTGCTCAGAGCCATTTTTTTTTAAATAATCGACACGAAGATATTTAATTATTTTTGAGTATACTCGGTAAGGGCAAAAAAGCTGAAAGAGTTACGCTTATACGTTGATGTCAATCATCAGATTCTTCTATCTCATTCAAAAACTAGATGGCCCTCGTTAATGCCCGCAATTGAGAGAATTCTTAAGCTTTGGATTCCATTAAAGCAATTTTTTGACGCCGAAGACAGGCCATGTAAAATAATTTCAGATTTATTCCGATCAGTGAAATTTACTTCATGTGTCCTCAGTCAAACTTGGCTCTGTTTGGCAAAAACATAAAAAGCGTTGAGTAGAATGAAGTCTCGATAACTGAAATAAGAAATATATTACTCGACACTCAAAGATGTCTGGACGAAAGGAAGACTGCCAATTTTATTGGCATGAAAACCAAGATGAATTTGAACAAATTAAAGAATGACAACCCTAACCAAGAAATAATTAATTTGATTTCGGAATTTGAGAAAGATACAATGCCTTTGTGTACTATAAAAGTTGATCACTTATAGAAATGGACTATTTCTTTTAATAAATATAAAGTATTTGATTGGATGACGCAATTAAAAACCCCAGATTGGCTGATGATTGAGAACACTGTCAGATACATGACAAAAAATGGTGTGTAGATTTCACACGACAATTGTTTTCGGGAATATATGTATCTGAAGAGATTTTTAGAAACTAAGTGCGACTTCGGAAGAATGGAAGTCTAAACATTCCATGGAATAAAGGTGAATTTACGTCCTTAAGGAAACCGAAAACCCAGGACGTGAATACCATATGCTAAAATTATGCGAGTATTTGTTTTCTATTCCCGCATACAAAGCCACTGTGAAAAAGAGTATTTTCGATCATGTAGGCCCATTGGACTGACGAAATAAATCGATTGCTGCTAGGGACTCTGGAATCAATCACGTACACACTGAGCCTGAAACATGTTTTCAAAACGTGTTTCCAGCTACTTGATGTAGACACCATTCGGAAACATGTTTGGAAACATGTTTCGAAGCACAGAAACCTCTATCCGTAGCAATGTCGGTACAGATCAAAGGAAACAATGTTTCAGGCTAGCTACCACTTGTCACCGCGCACGGCGCTAGTGTGTGTGTGTGTGTGTGTGTGTGTGTGTGTGTCGTCAACTGTTATTGGTGTTGTGTTTACTATAGCGTCGTTTTCGCTTTATTTTTCTAAAATAATGAGTGGTCAAGGCAGCAAATAGTTGATTTACTTGTCATGTACCTGGGGGAGGATTGCTTATGGAACGTCCGGAGCAAGGAATACAAAAACACTGTTAAAAACACGGTGCAAAAATTGCAGCAGCTTTTGGCACGGACAAGGGAAGTGTGTGGCACAACTTGACAAGAAGAAGGGACCGGTTGGTAGGACATGTTCTGAGGCATCAAGGGATCACAAATTTAGCATTGGAGGGCAGCGTTGAGGGTAAAAATCGTAGAGGGAGCCCAAGAGATGAATACACTAAGCAGATTCAGAAGGATGTATGTTGCAGTAAGTACTGGGAGATGAAGAAGCTTGCACAGGATAGAGTAGCATGGAGAGCTGCATCAAACCAGTCTCAGGACTGACGACAACAACAAGGGAAGTGTAGAGGAAAAGATGCGATCGCTCGTGGTTGCTTACAGGCGTGAGAAAAGAAAAATTATTTCCATCAGACCATCTGGTAGCGGTGCAGATACTGCATATGACTCTTAACTGGTTCGGCTATCGGCTGCTGCAGTTCTTGGACGATGTTCATGAGCCGAAGGAGACAACAGATACTGGGGAAAATGAGGTACGAAAATTATGCTTATTTGTTTTATTTGTATATGGTACACAGTCACATTCACCCATAATTATTTTGCCACGATGCACTTCCTCGTGCAGGCTTGAAAAATATTTAGCAAACTCGTCTCGAATTTGTTTATTCGTGGAAGCAGCTTTCCTTGGTATATTCTGTGCTGCAATATGGAAACTGATGCAGTATCATCTCGTCTCCACGTGCCTGGAATCATCTCACCTGTTTGTAAGTAGTAGGAATCGAAGCTTCTATGTGGGATGGTTCCTTGCCTCAGCATTTCGCCTTAAAAAATGGTTCAAATGGCTCCGAGCACTATGGGACTTAACAGCTGTGGTCATCAGTCCCCTAGAACTCCGAGCACTATGGGACTTAACAGCTGTGGTCATCAGTCCCCTAGAACTCAGAACTACTTAAACCTAACTAACCTAAGGACATCACACACATCCATGCCCGAGGCAGGATTCGAACATGCGACCGTAGCAGTCGCGCGGTTCCGGACTGAGCGATTTCGCCTTAAATCAATTGCCCCGACACAGTGGGGGAACTGAAGAATCTGTGAGAACAAACATGCTGTTTCACACCAGTAGTTTTCAGACGCATGTATCTGAAAGAAATAAATTTGATTTCAGGTTTTCGTACATTCGCCAGAGGGCATAAATGAAGATGAAGAGGTTGCGGCTTGACCGTCCAGTCCTCTACTACAAAAAAAAATTAGAAGGATGGGCGAGAAAAAAATATGCAGCAACCCTACAAGATCGCGTCTCAATTATTGACTAAAGTGATCCAAAAACAAGAAGAGAACAAGAACGTTGAATGTAGTACATATAGGCAGTATGTGGCATCAGTGTTACGGAAATTGCCAGAGTTAGAAACAGCAAAAACAATGGCTTTGCTTAATGAGGTGTTAATGAAACAGCATGTAGCATATTTGGAAAGTCGATAGTAGGTATGAATGTGGCAGGGCCATCATCATCAAATAATAACTCCCATGTCACATTTACGAGTTATGAAGACAGTGATAACACAATTGAAGAAGTTGTGTTTGATAAAATATGTAGTGTAATTGACAAATAATAACATTTCGAAAGGATGCTTATTTAACGATGTTTTTCATTTACTTACCTTTACATAATCCTTCAGTACTTCCGCCAGAGCTCCACATACTTCAGGTACTATTTGAGGTATTGCTTGCTTCGAAATGTGAAATAAATACGCAAGGCTCTGAAATGAATCTCCTATTGTCAGAAAACGAAGAGTAACAGGAAGCCTTTGCTTGGCTGAAATCGCTTTCCTGAAATTCGTGTCTTTTTTTGAAACAAATGGTGATATTATATTTGTCAGATATTCAAAATCGGTAGATGACATCCGAGTAAAGTTACGGAAGCCAGAGCCGTCTTCCACACTCAGCTCACGTAGCAACTTACTTCCGCCAGTTCTTCTATAGAATGTTTTTCTCCACCAACGACGAGGACACCTTTCAGTTTGTTTGTGTAAACTTTCTAGTATTAATAATGCAGCACCACATAGCATTATTGTTTCTTCGACACTAGACATAACTCAGCAGCAGACGATACGAACACAATAACACAAGGAGCACTGCAGGCGGCGTAAACACACAACGAGAAATGTATGCCGCCAGTGTGGACAGAAACAGAGACCAGAAACAAAGTCGGAAACATTTGCGAAACATCGCAGAAAACAATGTTTCCAACAGAAACATGTTTCCAGTGGCAGTGTGTACGTTTTACAGTCCCAGTTTAACTACGAGCTGACTTGCATGGAGTTTTACGAGGGCTATCCACAAAGTACATTACATTTTGGAATTAAAAATAAATAAAGTATTGGAATTTTTTTATTATATACAGATGAAAGCCACACTTAAATACTACTTTTCTACATAGTTGCCATTTAAATTAAGGCACTTATCGTAGCGATGGACGAGCTTGGAAATTCCTTCGTCGTAAAATTCGGCCGCCTGCGCCTTCAACCACGTGGCGACTGTCTTTTGGGACAGAAAAGGTGTGATTTTTGTGGATTTCCTGGAAAGAGGCACTACAATAAACTCTCAAAGGTATTGCCAAACTCTGCACAACCTCAGAAGAGCAATACAAAACAAGCGCAGGGGAAAGTTGGGCTCAAAGATCTTGGTGATTCACGACAACGCCCGGGCCCATAAGGCAAATGCCACTGGTGAAGTTCTCGAATCTTTTAAGTGGGAGTTGTTTCCTCATCCGCCTTACAGTCCCGACCTGGCACCGAGCGGCTTCCACTTATTCCCGGCAATGAAGAAGTGGTTGGCTATGCAGCGTTTTGATGACGACGCACAGCTTCAAGAAGAGGTAACCATGTGGTTGAAGGTGCAGGCGGCCGAATTTTACGACGAAGGAATTTCCAAGCTCGTCCGTCGCTACGATAAGTGCCTTAATTTAAATGGCAACTATGTAGAAAAGTTGTATTTAAGTGTGGCTGTCATCTGCATATAATTTAAAAAATTTCCAATACTTTATTTATTTTTAATTCCAAAACGTAATGTACTTTGTGGATAGCCCTCGCATAAGTACATAGAAGGGAAAAAGACTCTTGAAAAAGGTGAAATATTCCGAACAATATGGTGTACCAACTACTTCTGCCGCAACAAGTTCCACGTAATTGTGTTCTAAATAAAGAGTAATTATATTAACCAAATTTTTACTTCATTTCTACACCTCTGTCTCGGAACGTCGGGAAGAGGTACCAGCTAGATATGACAACCCTAGGCACAGGGCGACGACCACGCCGAGGAAGGACTTTGACACTGTCTCTTTAAAGTTTCTGAACCACCTGAATGTGCTTGGTTTTACCGGTGGTGCTCTCCCATTCTGACGTCGATAATTCTGCAGCACCGCTGTCATAGATTTGGATTCTGTTTAGCAAATGGCAAATTTCACCTTCTCTTGGTCTAACGGTATTTTGATTCACTCCAAACCAAATCTGCAACAATGGGAAAAATTTTGAGAGTTGCTAAAAGTTTTAGAAGAAATCACGATTATCACTCTCTAATAGTGTCCAGGTTGTGATTTCCTAAAACGATAGTGGGACTCTGCCAGGAACTTAAATGTGAATTGCAGAGTAACCATGTGGATGTAGATGTAGACTTTATTGATACCCTGTGGAGTGTAGTTTCATAATGGCTGGATTCTGCGAGGTATCCAACTTAAAACCGTTGTCGAGATTAGTGAAGTTATCCTGCATTTCTTACTGTTTGAAGTCCAGAACAGTAGATGTATGGGTCACAATTTTTGTGTTAATATGTTCCATCTAATAACCCATTTAAATGCAGTCTTCTGTAACAGCCGATTACCTGGTTCGAAGGAAGAGAGCATGCCGATGGAGTTCCAAAATGCTTTCTGTTGTTGTTGTTGTGGTCTTCAGCCCTGAGACTGGTTAGATGCAGCTCTCCATGTTACTCTATCCTGTGCAAGCTCCTTCATCTCCCAGTACCTACTGCAACCTACATCCTTCTGAATCTGCTTAGTGTATTCATCTCTTGGTCTCCCCCTACGATTTTTAGCCTCCACGCTGCCCTCCAATACTAAATTGGTGATCCCTTGATGCCTCAGAACATGTCCTACCAACCGATCCCTTCTTCTGGTCAAGTTGTGCCACAAACTCCTCTTCTCTCCAATCCTATTCAATACTTCCCCATTAGTTATGTGATCTACCCATCTAACTGCTCTTCCAAGTCCTTTGCTGTCTCTGACAGAATTATAATGTCATCGGCGAACCTCAACGTTTTTATTTCTTCTCCATGGATTTTAATACCTACTCCGAATTTTTCTTTTGTTTCCTTTACTGCTTGCTCAATATACAGATTGAATAACTTCGGGGAGAGGCTACAACCCTGTCTTACTCCCTTCCCAATCACTGCTTCCCTTTCATGCCCCTCGACTCTTATAACTGCCATCTGGTTTCTGTACAAATTGTAAATAGCCTTTCGCTTCCTGTATTTTACCCCTGCCACCTTTAGAATTTGAAAGAGAGTATTCCAGTCAACATTGTCAAAAGCTTTCTCTAAGTCTACAAATGCTAGAAACGTAGGTTTGCTTTTCCTTAATCTTTCTTCTAAGATAAGTCGTTAGGTCAGTATTGCCTCACGTGTTCCAGTATTTCTACGGAATCCAAAATGCTTTCTAAGTACATGAAAATTGCAGCTCACACATTGCATGGTTGCGTTTATTTCCCCACCAGGTCCAGACACAGTACATCAAGAGAGCGAGTGCAATTAGAGTGGATACTTTTCCTCGTTGTAACGTTCGCTATTCTCGTTCAGAGATGTCTCTGTTTAGATATACAGATTGTTTCAGAAGTGACTGTCAATAATTCACACATGGAAAGCACAGGCAAAAATGGGTAAACATCTTCAATAAACATGGATCTTTAAATCAACCGTTGCCGAGGTATCGCATTAATTCGACTTGGCAACCAACTGTAAACGTCCCTGGATACCGCGGTATTTACGTTCGTATCTCATGGTTTGGGATCGATCTGTTTGTTTCAAAATGGTTCTGAGCACTATGGGACTTAACTTCTGAGGACATCAGTCCCCTAGAGCTAGAACTACTTAAACCTAACTAACCTAAGGACATCAGACACATCCATGCCCGAGGCAGGATTCGAACCTGCGACCGTAGCGGTCGCGGGGTTGCAGATTGTAGCGCCTAGAACCGCTCGGCCACCTGGGGCGGCCTCTATTTGTTGACGCAGGCGCAACTACTTCCCTTTCGCCCTCCGTGCACCGTGCCGTACCGGCTTCACAATCAGTTTCGAACCTGACGAAAGAGGCTGCACCAATAAAGAGAACGCTGACACGCATTTCATGTATGGAAAAGGGAACGGCAGTGCCCTTGAGGCTGCACGATTGTACGAGGAAGTTTTTCCTCTCCGCAGGCAGCCCCACAGGCGTACATTTAGCCGGTTACATCAGCGCCTTAGAGAAGCCGGGAGTACCGCACACCACGTACGAGAAGGTCGACTCAGATCAATAACACCCGATGTTGAGGAAAGGGTGTTACGCATTGTAGACGAACATCGGAGTACTTCAACTAGAAGCATTGCTACACAAGAGCATGTCCTGAGTCATAGCAGTGTGACAAGGATTTTACGTCGACAAGTACTCTATCCATATCATCTCCAGCCAGTGCAACAATGCTGACTTCCCTCGCAGAGAGAATTGGTGTCAAAGGGCGCATCAACAGTGTACCCTGGATACCCTGTTTGTAAGCAGTATTCTGTTCACGGATGAGGCTGGATTTACCTGTGACGGTATTTTCAACTACCAAATGTTCAAATGTCTCTGAGCACTATGGGACTTAACATCTATGGTCATCAGTCCCCTAGAACTTAGAACTACTTAAACCTAACTAACCTAAGGACAGCACACAACACCCAGCCATCACGAGGCAGAGAAAATCCCTGACCCCGCCGGGAATCGAACCCGGGAACCCGGGCGTGGGAAGCGAGAACGCTACCGCACGACCACGAGATGCGGGCTCCAACTACCATAACTGTCACATTTTGCAGCACGACATCAGCAGCGTTATTCGTTGAATGTCTGGGCAGAACTGCTCGGAGACCACATAACTGGACCACACTTCCTAGCACAGAGACTAACTGAAAAGCAGTACATGCGGTTTGTGCGGACTGTACTTCCAGATGTAAATGATAATGTCACACCGGAAAAAAAAATGGCTCTGAGCACTATAGGACTTAACTTCGGAGGTCATCAGTCCCCTAGAACTTAGAACTACTTAAACCTAACTATAACCTAAGGACATCACACACAGCCATGCCCGAGGCAGGATTCGAACCTGCAACCGTAGCGGTCGCGCGGTTCCACACTGTAGCGCCTAGAACCGCTAATGTCGCACTCAACCAACGCTTGAAGATGTGGTTCATGCATGAGTGCGCCCGTTTCTAGGTAGAGGAGGGCCTGTGCCATGGCCTCCCAGGTCTCCGGATTTAAATCCCACGGATTTCTGTGTGCGGGTTCTTGTCAAAAGCCTGGCCTACGCTACTGAGATCAACTCTCTTGAAGAATTACGCTTGCGGATAGAAGCAGCCTTCCAGCATTTACGTAATTCCCTGAGAGGTTTCGCAACTCATTTCAGAGACGAGTTCAATGTTGCATTCAGATGCATGGACAATATTTCGAACACCTACTTTAACGTTTAGAGATTCGATGTGTTCCTAGACACTGATAACAGCAACAAAAAATGTATTGTATCTCGACAGCGGTTGATTTGTAGACCCATGTTCATTGGAGCTTCTTAGCTACTTTTGGCTGGTACTTTCCATGTGTGAATTTTTGACCATCACTTCTGAAACACGGTGTATATTTCCTTAACCCTTCTGCGTAGCTGTATTTGTGACCTATTCCCTTCATCAATCAACAGAGCCGCTCGTTATGCTCTTACGATATTAAGGTAATGCAAGGAGAAAATTTCATGTCGTTAAAAATTTTCTTTTCGTTGTATCGAAATTTTCGTTGTAGTCAACGAATTATTGCCGAATTTTAGTTCATACTGTTTTTACTGTTGTTTATAGACTTCGCATGTATCATGGTGAAAATAAATTTAAAAAAATGTATATATGAGTATATTGGACTGTGCACTTCCTAAACCTGATCAAAATTGCTTTAATTGCAGAAAAATTATTTCACTTATCATGTAAGCTCACGTGAACTCAAGCAGTCTTCAAACGTTTTTCTATGGTAACTACACTGTAAGGCCAAAAAAAGACCCAGCACGAAGGAATTCTCCGAATGGGACGGAAATCAGCAGGTCTAAAGTACACTGGGGTCGCCCCTTATTCTGTTTGTTTTTTTTTTTTTTTTTGGAAATATTTTATGCTCACCCCTTAAATGTTTTCTATGTAGTTAGATTTAAACTGCAAAAAAAGTGTGATGGGGGTGTCCCTTATTATGCTTCAAATCTTTTTTTCGAAAAACTTTACACTCACCCCTTAAATGTTTTCTGTTTAGTTAGGTTTGCCCTGTAAAAAAACTTCACGTGAATAGGGTGACGTTAGGCCAAGGCGAATATTTTAATATTAGGAATTTTATCTTTTGTAGTTTTCAGTCAGTGTAAAACTTATTGAGGACTGCGTAAAATAAAAATTAAATACCACCTGACTTTTATGAATCATTGAGTATTCTAGAGAATGTTTTCTCTATGCTGCAGTTCGGGTACAGTCTACGGTGTTCTTGAACACAACACAACACAACACTCTTCCAATTTTCTCTCAGATGTTGAAAAATTGGTATGTCAGGAGTACTTTTTAAACCATGGTACTTTACATTCAAATACACTTTTTTAAAAGAAGTTTATGTATGTTATGACAGCATGGGAAATACAACAGCCTCCTGTCGTCTTTGTGTTCACGTGAGATGCATGCCCCAGTAAGACGGACAGTGCTTGGGATAATTGTACCGCTGTAGAGATTTTGTACGTTGTCATCAATACCCCAGTATGTCAATGCATGCCAGACTGCGTTCGCTTGCTCTTTACCAGAACTATTCTATAATTTTGGAACGTCAATGAGTTGTTCACTGTCCCCAAATATAACAATGACTGGAAGCCCGAGTTTCTATGTGAGACAGACAGGGAGTGCATTTTAGGATAGCTTTCGTGAGCACTTGCTCAACGAAAATGTCGAAAATTCTTATAAATCAACTTTTGCATAGCAGATCATAACACAGAAACACACACATCCCCCCCCCCCCCTCAATCCTTGCTTAACACGCAAAATTTACAAATAATTGACAAGGGTTACAAAATGGACCTTTTAGAAAAATTTGAAATTTATAAACATTCTCCCCTAAATTCAAAAGATTTGTTGAATGATCCACTTGGATTAAAATCAGACGTTATTTTGATTGCATATCCTCTCTTATAAAATGTGAAAATTAGCCGATCCCTTTCATATATTAGAATTATATGTCCTGTTTTTTAAAATGTACACTCCTGGAAATTGAAATAAGAACACCGTGAATTCATTGTCCCAGGAAGGGGAAACTTTATTGACACATTCCTGGGGTCAGATACATCACATGATCACACTGACAGAACCACAGGCACATAGACACAGGCAACAGAGCATGCACAATGTCGGCACTAGTACAGTGTATATCCACCTTTCGCAGCAATGCAGGCTGCTATTCTCCCATGGAGACGATCGTAGAGATGCTGGATGTAGTCCTGTGGAACGGCTTGCCATGCCATTTCCACCTGGCGCCTCAGTTGGACCAGCGTTCGTGCTGGACGTGCAGACCGCGTGAGACGACCCTTCATCCAGTCCCAAACATGCTCAATGGGGGACAGATCCGGAGATCTTGCTGGCCAGGGTAGTTGACTTACACCTTCTAGAGCACGTTGGGTGGCACGGGATACATGCGGACGTGCATTGTCCTGTTGGAACAGCAAGTTCCCTTGCCGGTCTAGGAATGGTAGAACGATGGGTTCGATGACGGTTTGGATGTACCGTGCACTATTCAGTGTCCCCTCGACGATCACCAGTGGTGTACGGCCAGTGTAGGAGATCGCTCCCCACACCATGATGCCGGGTGTTGGCCCTGTGTGCCTCGGTCGTATGCAGTCCTGATTGTGGCGCTCACCTGCATGGCGCCAAACACGCATGCGACCATCATTGGCACCAAGGCAGAAGCGACTCTCATCGCTGAAGACGACACGTCTCCATTCGTCCCTCCATTCACGCCTGTCGCGACACCACTGGAGACGGGCTGCACGATGTTGGGGCGTGAGCGGAAGACGGCCTAACGGTGTGCGGGACCGTAGCCCAGCTTCATGGAGACGGTTGCGAATGGTCCTCGCCGATACCCCAGGAGCAACAGTGTCCCTAATTTGCTGGGAAGTGGCGGTGCGGTCCCCTACGGCACTGCGTAGGATCCTACGGTCTTGGCGTGCATCCGTGCGTCGCTGCGGTCCGGTCCCAGGTCGACGGGCACGTGCACCTTCCGCCGACCACTGGCGACAACATCGATGTACTGTGGAGACCTCACGCCCCACGTGTTGAGCAATTCGGCGGTACGTCCACCCGGCCTCCCGCATGCCCACTATACGCCCTCGCTCAAAGTCCGTCAACTGCACATACGGTTCACGTCCACGCTGTCGCGGCATGCTACCAGTGTTAAAGACTGCGATGGAGCTCCGTATGCCACGGCAAACTGGCTGACACTGACGGCGGCGGTGCACAAATGCTGCGCAGCTAGCGCCATTCGACGGCCAACACCGTGGTTCCTGGTGTGTCCGCTGTGCCGTGCGTGTGATCATTGCTTGTACAGCCCTCTCGCAGTGTCCGGAGCAAGTATGGTGGGTCTGGCACACCGGTGTCAATGTGTTCTTTTTTCCATTTCCAGGAGTGTATTATATACAACTTCTTTACTGCCTTGGTTATATTTTTTTGTATACTTTTATATATGTTCCTTGCTGCTAGCACAACAGATCCATAGATGTCATTCAGTTATTGTAGATTTTCAAACAGTGTTTAAATTAATCGTATACAATATGTAAATTTCTGAACATACCATGGCAGTATTCTTTCATGCGGAAGATACTAACTGTCTGCTAAACTAAGTAAGTCTCTGTACTACACTTTTTATACGTCACATGAATGTATAGCCAAGGTCTAAAGGTTTATAATACCCATAATTTGGTAGGCTTATTAAGATGACGGATTAATTTGTTGAAACCGGTGAAAATAAAATTTATTAGCAACTGATGAGTGGAATTTGTCCTAAAAAATTGGAAGTTTTTCTTCTTTTGGGTCCCTGGTATTCAATGCTGGCAACAGTTTACCATCCCGATGAACGTTAAGAACATCCGAGAGAGGTGGCGCAGTTTTTAGCACACTGGAGGAGTCCGGCCATCCCGATTTTGGTTTTGCGTAATCTTACAAAATCGCTTAAGGCAAATGCAGGATGGTTGCTTTGGAAGGGCACGGCCGATTTCCTTCCCCATCCTTCCCTAATCCGAGGTTGTGCTCCGTCTCTAATGACCTAGTTGTCGACGGAACATTAAAAACTGATCTCCTCCTCATCCTCCAAACCTAAAACTGCAGGGGTATCATACCCCAAGGCTGACTTTATCGCTTCAGATCGTTCTTCTCTCTTCTTCTGTCTGATTATACGAAGAGATGATTTATCAATACAGAGCTCTACAGTATTATGACCAACTGCTTCTGCTGTCACCCGAGGAACATATATACAGAATCTCTTCAGCTCTGCTTGAATCTATCTAATTTTTCAGTAGTAAAATCTTTGGTACATCGCCTTGCAGTATTCTCCAATAAAACACTCTCAGAAGTACGCCCTTAAAAACCACCATCGCCAACGTCAAGTACATCTGAACTTGAAAATTCCCTATATGATTCTTGAGACGATGAAAAAGGGAGTACAGCAGAAGATGTCGATAATGTACACTTTTGTTTCTCTTGCCTTTTCTTCCAATTTGCTCTGCCTTGATCTTTCTTCGTTATGTGCAAGTATTGGGTCTACTCCTGAAAGGTAGCCTTTACGCTCTGGATCTTTCTTTCGATGTAAAAATGTCCCGTCTTCCTCTAACTTGAATGCTTATAGAGTACCAGCATGTGCGATACGAAAAAATCGTTCAAATATTTATAAACTTCTCTTCACTGCGCGTAAACACATCTTGACACTTTTTTTGCAAATTTTCCAATTTTCTTCACTCCAGTTGCAAGACAGTAAGTCTTTGTGAACAATGCTGAGTAGTTACTGTCGAAATTCTTGCTTTCTCCCTAAATGTAATGCATTCGCGATCCACAAGGTTAGCACTTTCACTAATGGTTTATTTTACTTCTCGTATGTTATAAAATAAACCTTCCAATACTTATCTATTGGATGGTAATTTGTGAGCAGTTATTTGGTGTTTTATATCTCCTACTAAAAACACACGTTCCTTGGCACTGCGTAACTGATACAACAGCTTAGACAGCGACTGGGATATACGTGCGACACGATCGGTAACAAATAAATAATTGACTGCACTGCACGCGCACGTACTCAATAGCTGAGGTGGCGTAGCGCGACATCTACAAACATTCGCGCTCAAGTCGGCACGAGTTACAGTGCTTCCGTCGCAACAGAATTTTGTACAGACATGTTTTATAATGATTGCAACAATGCTGAGCGCTCAAAAATATTGAAGTCGGAAGAACAAATTATTACAATTTCAGAAAAAATTGGATGATTTATTCAAGAGAAATTCGGCAGTAATATGTTGGTCTATCTGTGGCCCTTATGCTACCAGTTATTCGGCTTGGCACTGATTGACGGAGGCGCTGGATGTTCTCCTCTACATCTACATCTACATCCATACTCTGCAAGCCACCTGACGGTGTGTGGCGGAGGGTACCTCGAGTACCTCTATCGGTTCTCCCTTCTATTCCAGTCTCGTATTGTTCGTGGAAAGAAAGATTGCCGGTATGTCTCTGTGTGGGCTCTAATCTCCCTGATTTTATCCTCATGGTCTCTTCGCGAGATACATGTAGGAGGGAGCAATATACTGCTTGACTCCTCGGTCAAGGTATGTTCTCGAAACTTCAACAAAAGCCCGTACCGAGCTACTGAGCTTCTCTGTTGCAGAGTCTTCCACTGGAGTTTATCTATCATCTCCGTAAAGGTTTCGCGATTACTAAATGATCCTGTAACGAAGCGCGCTGCTCTCCGTTGGATCTTCTCTATCTCTTCTATCAACCCTATCTGGTACGGATCCCACATTGGTGAGCAGTATTCAAGCAGTGGGAGAACAAGTCTACTGTAACCTACTTCCTTTGTTTTAGGATTGCATTTTCTTAGGATTCTTCCAATGAATCTCAATCTGGCATCTGCTTTACCGACAATTAATTTTATATGGTCATTCCATTTTAAACCACTCCTAATGCCTACTCCCAGATAATTTATGAAATTAACTGCTTCCAGTTGCTGACCTGCTATACTGTAGCTAAATGATAAAGGATCTTTCTTTCTATGTATTCACAGCACGTTACACTTGTCTACATTGAGATTCAATTGCCATTCCCTGCACCATGCGTCAATTCGTTGCAGATCCTCCAGCATTTCAGTACAATTTTCCATTGTTACAACCTCTCGATATACTACAGCATCATCCGCAAAAAGCCTCAGTGAACTTCCGATGTTATCCACAGGGTCATTTATATAGAGGGTAAGTCGCGTAAGACGTAACACCCCATTTATTCCGGAGGCGATTGCACGTATCGGTTTTGGGCGAATCATAGCGGACTATGGGGCACATACGTTGGTACATGCACAATAATCACAACGTTTATATTGACCGAGATAATGAGGCAAGTACATGTTTTTTAAATGGGACGCTATCCTTTTTTTACCATCATTCAAACGCTCCGGAAAAGACGCGCTTAGTAATGTAACGCATGTTGCTATTGTGATTCAAACTTTGCTTAAAAGAGGGCGGGTGAGGATTTACCTACGTAGCATAGGCCGTGCATGCTGCATAGAGCACGGCAACTCGGCCTGCGAGTAGCGCGAGGCGTGTTTATAGTCTGCAGCCGCTTCCGACCGCCTCGACCTTGAATCGTACAATATTTCCCAGCGTCTTTTAATGCTGCGTTCTGTTATCTAGGAACTCTTCAATCCAATCAGACAGTTGGTCTGATAGCCCATATGCTCTTACTTTGTTCATTAGACGACTGTGGGGAACTGTATCAAACGCCTTGCGGAAGTCAAGGAACACGGTTATCTACTTTGGAACCCGTGTCTATAGCCCTCTGAGTCTCGTGGAAGAATAGCGCGAGCTGGGTTTCACACGATCGTCTTTTTCGAAACCCATGCTGATTCCTACAGAGTAGATTTCTAGTCTCCAGAAAAGTAATTATACTCGATCATAATACGTGTTCCAAAATTCTACAACTCATCGACGTTAGAGATATAGGTGTATAGTTCTGCACATCTGTTCGACGTCCCTTCTTGAAAACGGGGATGACCTATGTCCTTTTCCAATCTTTTGGAATGCTACGCTCTTCTAGAGACCTACGGTACACCGCTGCAAGAAGGGCGGGGGGGGGGGGGGGGGGGGAGGAGGGGGCGTTCCTCCGCGTACTCTGTGTATCCCATCAGATCCAGTGGCCTCTCCTCTTTTGAGCGATTTAAATTGTTTTTCTACCTCTGTGTCATCTATTTCGATATTTACCATTTTGTCATCTGTGCGACAGTCTAGAGAAGGAACTACAGTGCAGTCTTCCTCTGTGAAACAGCTTTGGAAAAAGACATTTAGTATTTCGGCCTTTAGTCTGTCATCCTCTGTTTCAGAACTATTTTGGTCACAGATGTCTGGACATTTTGTTTTGATCCACCTGAGCGATTTAGTGCCAGATTCTGTCCAATTAGCGCGTTAGGTCGTCAAAATCCCCAGCTGGTGGAAGGGCCCTGCCCATAATTCCCGGAACGTTCTCAGTTGGGGGAGGTCCAGCGACGTTGTTGGCAATAGAAACTCTCGCCGTACGGAGCTGGTCATAATCTTGCTGAAATGTAAGCCCAGTATGGCTTGCCATGAAGGGCAACAAAACAGGACGTAGAATAACGTCGACGTACTGCTGTGCTGCGGGGGTGCTGAGGATGACAACCAAAGGGGTCCTGCTATGAAGAGAAATGGCACCCCAGACTGTCGCTCCTGAGTGTCGGGCCATATGGAGGGAAGCAGTAATGTTGGTATCCCAGCACTGTCCTGAGGGTCTCCAGACACGTCGTCGGCCTAGAATCTCATTGACTGGAGTAGAACTGAGTTCAGGACGGAATTACGCTTCGAATGACCAGCGAAGACGAGTCTGGAGACCCCCTGGACAGTGCTGGTATACCAACCTTACTGTCGTCCGCCATACTGCCCGACAAACACAAAGAGTGATAGCCTGGAATGACATTTCTTTTCGTAACCGTGTCCCTTTGGTTGTCATCCTCGTCACTCTTACACCACAGCAGTAAGTCTACGGCATTCTGCGCCTCGTTTTGTTGCCCTTCATGGCAAGCCATCCTGGACTTACATTTCAGCAAGATAATGCCCGTCCGCACACGGCGAGAGCTTCTACTACTTGTGTTTCTGCTTGCCAAATCTCACCTTGGCCAACAATATCGCCGGATCTCTTCCCAAGTGAGAACGTTTGGAGCATTATGTGCAGAAACCTCCAACCAGGTCAGGATCTTGACGATCTAACACGCCAGTTGGACAGAATTCGGCAAAATATCCGTCACTAGAACGTCCAGCAACTCTATTAATCAACTCCTAGCCGAATAACTGCTTGCAAAACAACCAGAGATGGACTAATTCGTAATTAACTTGCGCAGTTTGTGAAGCCTTTTCTCTGGAATAACTCATCCAATTTTTCTGAAATTGTAATCATTTGTTTGTCTATACATATACATCAGATCTATCTATTTCTGTCCCATTCGGATAGTTCCTATGTGGTGCGTTTTACAATGTATATTAAAGTCATTGAGTTAAAATGACACAATCTCATCTAATGTCACTCAGCTATCTACATCTACATCTACAGCCGCATCTACATTAAAACTCCGCAGGCCATCGTACATGGCGGATGGTACTTTGTACCACTACTAGTCACTCAGCTATACACAGAAGGAGCTATATAACTGGATCCGTGAATCAAATCGCTATGCAACAGCTCTTGGTGGCCAGGCGATACAGAGATTTTACGACTATGACGTGTGGCGCCAGAAGATGGCATCAATGTGATGCCGAAACTGGTAGCATATAAGAAGTTCATAAAATAATACATCTACATTAATCTTTGTTGATCCATTATGGATTGTGGGACAACGGCTGGAATGTATTTCTTGATGCGATAATTTACCAGCAGCCGTATGTATTGTAGAAATTTATTTTATGAACTTCTTATATGCTACCAGTTTCGGCATTGCATTGATGCCATCTTCAGGCGCCACACGTCATAATCGTAACATCGCTATACACGGAAGGAGCTATATAACTGGATCCGTGAATCAAATCGCTATGCAACAGCTCTTGGTGGCCAGGCGACACAGAGATTTTACGACTATGACGTGTGGCGCCTGAAGATAGCATCAATGTAATGCCGAAACTGGTAGCACATAAGAAGTTCATAAAATAAATTTCTACAATACATACGGCTGTTGGTAAATTATTGCATCAAGAAATTCATCTACATTACATCTACAGCCACATCTGTATCCAGATACAAACTCCGCAAGCCGTCATATGGTGCATAGCGGAGGGTGCTTTGTACTACCACTGGTAATTCTGTTTCCTGTTGGGTCGCAGTAGTGTTCTATACGCGGCCTCGTTTATAGATGAGTCACACTTCCCCAAAATTTTCCCAATTAACCGAAACCGACAATTCGCCATCACTTATACCATCTTTACGTGCTCGTTCCACTTCGTACGGCTTCATAACGTTACACCTAAATATTTAATCGACGTGACTTTGTGAAGAAGCACATTACTAATGCTGCATTCGAACATTAAGGTTTTGCTTTTCGTACTCATCTCCATTAAGGCAGAATATGGCGCTGCGGTCGGCAACGCCTGTATAAGACAAGTGTCTGCCGCAGTTGTTAGATCGGTTACTGCTGCCACAATCGCAAGATATCAACATTTAAGTGAGTTTGAATGTTGTGTTGCAGTCGACACACGAGGCATGGGATCCCGTCGACCATTTCACAATTTTACCGTGAATAACAGGAATCTGGTGAAACATCAAATCTCTGACATCGCTGCGGCCGGAAAAAGATCCTGCAAGAACGGGACCAATTACGACTGAAGAGAATCGTTGAACGTGACAGGAGCGCAACCCTTCCGCAAATTGCTGCAGATTTCAATGTTCGGCCGTCAACAAGTTTTCTACATTTAAAGCAAACTGTCAGTAATCAAAAACAACTAGAAATTTTGTATAAGTCATCTTGCATCCTCCTACAGCCAGTCAACGAAGAAACTTTCCCCTAAACCTCAGCTCAGTGCTCCGCAAAGTTTAGTACACTGCAACATCCATCTTTTTGGGACACCACATTAAAGAATAATGCTGTCTGATGCTATAAATCAGAACGGCGCTGCCAATTTGGAAAAAAAATTTTTGGTAAGGTCTTATGGGATCAAACTGCTGAGGTCAACGGTCCCTAAGCTTACACACTACTTAATCTAACTTAAACTAACTTACGCTAACGACAACACACACACCCATGCCCGAGGGAGGACTCGAACCTCCGACGGGGGTAGCCACGCAGACCGTGCCAATGTGCCTTAGACCGCGCGGCTACCAATTTGATACCGCACGGAATACTGTCCTAAGGAAACTACGTTCTCTTCGTATACGGTAATTTTCTCTCAGCTCAACAAACAAGACTGGGTGAACAGGTTACGAACATGTCAATCTTCACCGCGGAGGGCGCGAGCAGCATCTTACTTGTGAGCACAACGTATGCATACTGTATCTAGGGAGTCAATAAAGCAGCTCTGTGTTCTATTACTAGTTTACACACGAAAATTCTGGACAAAAACGTGGCAGTAAGTTATAGACATCCCGCAGTTTGCCCGAAATTTATGGGAGAATAAAACGCTCGAAAAAAAAAAATCGAGATGGTCAACGATTTCTACTGCCTGGGATCCATTTTAGAAAAAGGCAGAAATTCAAATTTAGAAATTAATAAACGAATTAGTAATGAAAGCAAGGTGACTGGGAAGTCCAATTCAATGTTATGCAGCAGCAATGCGAAGTACAGGACACAAAGATTCATGTTCAGGCCGATATTACAGAGTACAGTCCTGTATGGAACAGAGACCTGTACAACTGATCCGAGACATTTAAACAAGCCGAAAATATCGGAGATGGATTTCTGGGAAAAATCAGGAAGAATCTCGAGGAAAGACCACAAAAAAAATAGCGAAGTAATGAAGGTAATGGAAGTGAAAGAAGGAATATAACATATGTTATGGCTGTAAAGAAGCATGAGACTTCATTTCCATTCCATGACGTGAAGGATCAAAGAAAATTACTATGGTACAGACATGTAAAAGAAATGGAAGAAAGAACAATACCAAAACTTATAATAGAGTGGGAAATTAAGGGAAAATGAAGAAGAGGACGGCCGATAACTAACTGATTTCAAACTGTGCAGATAACAATGATAACATTAGGGACAGAAGAAGGGGATACATAAGATCGAAATATCTGGCGAAACATCTTGAAGAGAAAGTTTGATGGTTCAAATGGCTCTGAGCGCTATGGGACTTAACTTCTGATTCGAACCTGCGACCGTAGCGGTCGCGCGGTTCCAGACTCTCGGCCACTCCGGCCGGCTGTTCCGGACTGAAGCGTCTAGAGCCGCTCGGCCGAAAGTTTGAGTATTTGTTGTGGCGTCCCCGCACTCCAACCGCGTGCTGATATTGTTGACGCCGTAGAGCTGCTACTGCCACAGCTCTTGCAGTGGAGTTGAGACACGATGCGCGACGACGTAGGTCGCCGTTGATGAACGGGAGACAGAAATTCGATCTCGTACGATGGATGCTTCTTCTGGTTTAAGACTGAATGATTCATTGCCCGGAGATGCAGTAGTTGTTAAATCTTATCTCATCCGCATCGTACAGACCACCAATTGCGAGGAAACATTGTAATTATCAATCTTCTCGTACGTTGTTGGCTCGTTGCTATGGAGTTGTTAACCTGTATGAAGCGAGATCCACAGATGCTCTTTGATCACGTCTGAGTGAACCTACGCCGTAATGTTAAAAAAAGTTCAAAAGTTCTCTTTTCAATTAATGAAGTAGGTATTTTGATATTCAGATTAAATTGTCCCTGTTGAACAGTCGTTGGTTAACTATCATTGATTAAATCACTTAATAATGTAGTCCACGTTTGATATTTCACTTGGAACGAACAGTTTATTGTTCCTTGGCCACTAAATACTTTATAACTTTCGCCCCACACGCACACGCAGTTGGTTGGTAAAGTCAGTTGTATTAAAATTAAGTTTCTTGACAATTACAACAACGTGACTCTTCAGCGTAATTGTATTATCTTCGTGAAGTCGTGTAATTGTGTCCTACTCGAGACTAATTGAGTCTAGTCCTTTGATATACTATCCACTCTTCTTTTAGTTCCAAGTATTTGAAAGTCAAGTCCAATATTCACTAGTTTCGTCAATAAAGTTCAATTAACCCGCTATGCACGGTTAAACGCGTCTATCAGTTCCTGTCTCTGCTTAGAAAATCAATTTCCGAAGTTGGTGAATCACGTCACGCAAGAAACACTTCTGAACGCAAAACAATCTCGTCGCGTTCGGTACTCTCAATAACTAAGACAAGAATTGTTCTCGCACGTCTTTACAGGACGAGAGCCAGCGAGCGACTTCTTCTGTGAAAGAGTATTGTAGGCGCATTGAATTTCTTCATTGCGCTTACAACTCTCTTCCACATAAAAGTTATCTCTGACTAACATCACCTTGGACTTAGCTTTCAAGATATTAATTGCAATTATCACTTGGATATTTGTCCATTAATTAAATCTGAGGTTTCTTCCCCCTCTTTTCATAACAAAAACTCTCAGTGATGTATAATGTTGTTGTTATCAAAACTTCTTGGTGTTAGCTTATCGCAAAGATAACTCTTCCCTACTTCATATTTGATATCCTGTCTTAATTGACTTTAAAGGGAGTCGGTGGGGTGTTATATTGTGTAATATTCATTATAAAAAGTTCCGAGTATATTGTTACGTTGGAATATACAGAGTGTTACAAAAAGGTACGGCAAAACTTTCAGGAAACATTCCTCACACATAAATAAAGAAAAGATGTTATGTGGACATGTGTCCGGAAACGCTTAATTTCCATGTTAGAGCTCATTTTAGTTTCGTCAGTATGTACTGTACTTCCTCGATTCACCGCCAGTTGGCCCAATTGAAGGAAGGTAATGTTGACTTCGGAGCTTGTGTTGACATGCGACTCATTGCTCTACAGTACTAGCATCAAGCACATCAGTACGTAGCATCAACAGGTTAATGTTCATCACGAACGTGGTTTTGCAGTCAGTGCAATGTTTACAAATGCGGAGTTGGCAGATGCCCATTTGATGTATGGATTAGCACGGGGCAATAGCCGTGGCGCGGTACGTTTGTATCGAGAGAGATTTCCAGAACGAAGGTGTCCCGACAGGAAGACGTTCGAAGCAATTGATCGGCGTCTTAGGGAGCACGGAACATTCCAGCCTATGACTCGCGACTGGGAAGACCTAGAACGACGAGGACACCTGCAATGGACGAGGCAATTCTTCGTGCAGTTGACGATAACCCTAATGTCAGCGTCAGAGAAGTTGCTGCTGCACAAGGTAACGTTGACCACATCACTGTACGGAGAGTGCTACGGGAGAACCACTTGTTTCCGTACCATGTACAGCGTGTGCAGGCACTATCAGCAGCTGATTGGCCTCCACGGGTACACTTCTGCGAATGGTTCATCCAACAATGTGTCAATCCTCATTTCAGTGCAAATGTTCTCTTTACGGATGAGGATTCATTTCAACGTGATCAAATTGTAAATTTTCACAATCAACATGTGTGGGCTGACGAGAATCGGCACGCAATTGTGCAATCACGTTATCAACACAGATTTTCTGTGAACGTTTGGGCAGGCATTGTTGGTGATGTCTTGATTGGGTCCCATGTTCTTCCACCTACGCTCAATGGAGCACGCTATCATGATTTCATTCGGGATACTCTACCCGTGCTGCTAGAACATGTGCCTTTACAAGTACGACACAACATGTGGTTCATGCACGATGGAACTCCTGCACATTTCAGTCGAAGTGTTCGTACGCTTCTCAACAACAGATTCGGTGACCGATGGATTAGTAGAGGCGGACCAATTCCATGGCCACCACGCTCTCCTGACCTCAACCCTCTTGACTCTCATTTATGGGGGCATTTGAAAGCTCTCGTCTACGCAACCCCGGTACCAAATGTAGAGACTCTTCGTGCTCGTATTGTGGACGGCTGTGATACAATACGCCATTCTCCAGGGCTGCATCAGCGCATCAGGGATTCCATGCGACGGAGGGTGGATGCATGTATCCTCGCTAACGGAGGACATTTTGAACATTTTCTGTAACAAAGTGTTTGAAGTCACGCTGGTACGTTCTGTTGCTGTGTGTTTCCATTCCACGATTAATGTGATTTGAAGAGAAGTAATAAAATTGAGCTCTAACATGGAAAGTAAGCGTTTCCGGACACATGTCCACATAACATATTTTCTTTCTTTGTGTGTGAGGAATGTTTCCTGAAAGTTTGGCCGTCCCTTTTTGTAACACCCTGTATAGCGCTGTTTCTTGCTGAGCAATTTATGAGAACAGTGGGGAGAAAAGTGTCAGCAGTAGAAAGGCAAAGCAAATAGCAAAGGCGCAGAAAGCAGGTCGTAGCTAATGACGGGTCTCATTGCTCGGACGCGACGTGCGGAATTGCGGTGCCCCCACCCCCCACCCCCCATCGGCACGAAGCGACGAGAGAGTGACGCAACATGTGGAGCGGAAGCTGCAACTTTCCCCTCGGCCTTGCGTGCGGGTGACATAAAAAGTCAGAAGGACGCAGGTGAAAGGCTCTGGAGTACTTCCACACCGCGAAAGCGTTCGCAGAGTTTCTGCACGGATCGAAATAGAAGCTTTGGTTAGCCATCTATAGGGGCAAAACACTTATGGCGTCTCGTGTTTCTACATTTACAGCTATATTATGTCAATCACAACAGAGAAGGTGAGAAAATACACTCTCTATTGCAGCCTGCTTTAAGGTTTCTCCATGATCAGTCTGCGAGAGTGCGAAAATTGATAATTTAAATAGCTTTGTGCGTATTACTATTAGTCTAAAAGTCATCCTAACGGTATCTACGGAATGAAATACACTGAAGCGCCAAACTAGTATAGGTATGCATATTCAAATACAGAGATGTGAAAACAGGCAGAATACGGCGCTGTGGTTGGCAACGCTTGTATAAGACAACAAGTGTCTGCCGCAGTTGTTAGATCGGTTACTGCTGCTACAATGGCAGGTTATCAAGATTTAAGTGAGTTTGAACGTGATGTTATAATCCGCACACGAGCGTTGTGACACAGCATCTCCGAGGTAGTGATGAAGTGGCGATTGTCCCGTACGACCATTTCACGAGTGTGCCGAGAATATCAGGAATCCGGTGGAACATCAGATCTCTGACATAGCTGCGGCCGGAGAAAGATCCTGCAAGAACGGGGCCAACGACGAATGAAGAGAATCGTTGAACGCGACAGAAGTGCAACCGTTTTACAAATAGCTGCAGATTTCAATGCTGGGCCGTCAGCAAGTGTCAGTGTGCGAACCATTCCACGGAACATCATTGATACGGGCTTTCGGAGCCGAAGGCCCACTCGTGCACCCTTGATAACTGCAGCCGGCCGTAGTGGCCGAGCAGTTCTAGGTGCTACAGTCTGGAACCGCGCGACCGCTACGATCGCAGGTTCGAATCCTGCCTCGGGCATGGATGTGTGTGATGTCCTTAGGTTAGTTAGGTTTAAGTAGTTCTAAGTTCTAGGGGACTGATGACCTCAGAAGTTAAGTCCCATAGTGCTCAGAGCCATTTGAACCATTTTGATGACTGCACGACACAAAGCTTTACGCCTCACCTGGGCCCGTCAACACCCACATTGGTCTGCTGAATTGTATCGAGCGGATGGACGTGTATGAGTATGGGGATAACCTTACGAATCCATGGACCCTGATTGTCAGCAGGGGACTGTTCAAGCTGGTGGAGGCTCTGTAATGGTGTGGGGCGTGTGCAGTTGGAGTGATATAGGACACCTGATACGTCTAGATACGACAGGTGACACGTACGTAAGCATCCTGTCTTATCGCTTGCATCCATTCAAGTCCATTGTGCATTCCGACGGACTAGGGCACTTACAGGAGGACAATGCGACACACCGCACGTCCAGAATTGCTACACATTGACTCCAGTAACACTCTTCTGATTACAGATTTATGGACAGCCTTCCAGGATTAATGGTGTCAGTTCCCTCCAGCACTACTTCAGACATTAGCCGAGTCCATGCTACGTCGTCTTGCGGCAATTCTGCGTGCTCGCGGGGGCCCTACACGTTATTAGGCAGGTGTACCAGTTTCTTTGGCTCTTCAGTGTATAACAGGGCTGAAAAAAGGATTCCCAGAATTTTCTAAAGCATTTTTTTTTTTTTTACAAAACGGAATGTTTCTGTTCCAGTATCTGCTATTTGAAGTACACTGTTAGTCAAAAAACGTGGAGGAGGAAGCTAAACTGGACAGTTTGAGAGGGCATATGACGTTGTTTCAGTGATTAAAATATCGGGTCAAATTTACGAAGAACTTGGCAGTAGGATATCACTTATTAGGATGCCGCTGGGGTCCCTCTGTCCCAGATGTATTCACATGGGGAGGGTGTCGTAAAGTTGTTGTATCATCTCTTGTCGACAAGTTGGCCCACAATTGTTGTAACCAGTCTTTGATGTGCCGGATACTGGCACTTGGGCGGAGTTGACGCCCGATCTTGCCCCACACATGTTCGATCGGGCGGACAGATCTAAGGATCTTGCTGGCCATGGGAGTACCTCAACATCATGCACACAGTTCGTGGGACATGTGTGGATGTGGATTATACCGTTGAAAAATGCCACAAGGATACTGTAGCATGAGAGGTGACTTATGGAGACGCCTGATGCCCGTGATGTACCATTACGCCGTCAGAGTGCCTACAAACACAATCAGCAACGACCTGAAATCATACCCAGTGGCTTCCCACTGCATGACGCCTGTAGTAACACAGGTGCGCCTCTCCAAAACCTTGGGTGAATGAGCTCTCTCTCTAACTCGCCGCCACACTCACCGACGACGGTCGTGCGGGGTAGTACAGAAACCCGATTCATCGCTGAGTACAGTGCGACGCCACTTATCACCGTCCATCCTCCCCAGTCGTGGTATTAACGGCAGCACACTCATAAGGCGCTAATCCTCGAGTCCGGCTGCTGCTAGTGTTCGATTAGTGGTGCGGAATGACACCGAGTGTTGCAGCATGTTCATTGCTTGTACTCAGATGGTAGGCGCAGTTGTGTTTGGTACACAGTACGGCGATCCTCCCTTGTGGTGGCAAGACTTGATAGACCTGAATCTCAGCCAGGAGTTTGCCTGTCCTCAAATTCCCGCGCAGTACAACATCGGGCCACTGTCACATCCGAATTCCCCACAAACCTGGATATTGCACAACCTGTCCAGCTGCTTCAGTGGACACCCACAATGTGCCCTATTCAAACTCTGTCAGGTGCTGATAACGCTGTCTCACACGAGTATGCGGTACCTCACGGCCCATATATAACCTACCTGACCGGGTAACAACACTAATACATTCTCGTTGCCATTCTATCTGTCGCAGAGAATTGCAACTCTAATCATTTACATATCCACCGACGATATGTAGGTGTGCGAAGTTACATATCATCCGATCATGTCTTCTGTGTGCGTCACATTTTATTATCAGTTAGTGTATTTCAGGATTGCTATGAGGCCCTCACGCAAGGGGAACTTACCTGTTACTAATTCCACTGCCTTTCTTTGTGTACACTCATCAAGAATCATTTTCCGTCGCAGAGACCATCTCCAGCCCCCTGCGTGTCTATCCCTCAGAGATCGCGAACATAAAATTTGGGAGACAGTAGCTCGCACAGAGCCGCTCAAGCAGTTCGTGTTCCGATGTTCTCTCTGTGAATGGACTGGGAATAAACTCCAGTACAGTGTAAAATGGCAAGCACCCTCCGCCACACACTTCACAGTAACATACAGAGAATAGATGAATATATGGAAAAGACCGTGTAAGATGGCTATTTTTTTGATGATGTTAGTGGATGTGTTAATATTTGTAAAGGAAATTGATGAATTTGAAGAATTGTGGACAGAGAAACATTTGTTAGGCAACAGTATCTATGTCTGCAATGGCAGCACTGTGGAATCGTAGGATGTTTGACAGTCAGTAGTGGATAGCTGTGGTGTGCAGCAGGCGCGAGTTAGTGGAGTGTACAGTGTAATGCATGGAAGCACTTTTGGAACTATGCGAGTTACAGACGCATTACGAGAAGGAATGACTACTCGGAACAATGGTTGGATAGCAAACGGACGTAAAAAAGGTTTTGAAATTAATAACAAGGTAATGTTTTTGTTTTTGTAGACTTGTATTGTTGGTCCACTTCAGCCTCGTCACAGTTCAGTGTTTGATAATTATTCTATTGATATATCAAATGGTTCAAATGGCTCTGAGCACCATGCGACTTAACTTCTGAGGTCATCAGTCCCCTAGAACTTAGAACTAATTAAACCTAACTAACCTATGGACACCACACACATCCATGTCCGAGGCAGGATTCGAACCTGCGACCATAGCGGTCGCTCGGTTCCAGACGTAGCGCCTAGAACCTCACGGCCACTCCGGCCGGCTATTGATATATCATCTGAGTTAATTTACTGTACCATGGAAGTTACTAGATTAAATGAATTTTCATAATGAGTCCATATTTTTTTTATGAGTTCCTTCCTAACCGAAATTTCAGATCTTAAAGATTGAGTCATGTGTTTCATTGGCATTCTGTGTAAAGATTATGAACAGAATTTACCTGGACCGACTGTAGTTAGCTTTTAGCAGTATTTTTCTAGCTGTTACTGAGACTTGTTGTGTTTCTCTTTGTGCCAATACTTCATTTTGTAGGTGAGATTCACAATAAGTCATTGTTTCGTTTCCTTTGCGCAATGTAGGTTCTGTCAATTTCTTTATTTTACCAGGGCCATATGTCAGTGCAGAAATTTTCGTGTGTTTCAGATTACAGTCTTGTACAGGTTAATATTACAGTTTGGTTTTCTTTTTAAATAGTTACTGTTTTTTTACAAACAGTTCGCACCGACGAAGTCCACTAAGCGTGAAATTATTGGCTTGCTTTATTTATTTGGATTAGGAAATGAGACACTTAAAGTAGTAAAGGAGTTTTACTATTTGGGGAGCAAAATAACTGCCGGTCGCGGTGGTCTAGCGGTTCTCGGCGCTCAGTCCGGAGCCGAACGACCGCACGGTCGCAGGTTCGAATCCTGCCTCGGGCATGCATGTATGTGATGTCCTTAGGTTAGTTAGGTTTAAGTAGTTCTAAGTTCTAGGTCACTGATGGCCACAGAAGTTAAGTCCCATAGTGCTCAGTGCCATTTGAGCAAAATAACTGATGATGGTCGAAGTAGAGAGGATATAAATTGTAGACTGGCAATGGCAAGGAATGCGTTTCTGAAGTAGAGAAATTGGTTAACATCGAGTATAGATTTAAGTGTCAGGAAGTCGTTACTGAAAGTATTCGTATGGAGTGTAGCCATGTATGGAAGTGAAACATGGGCGATAAATAGTTTGGACAAGAAGAGAATAGAAGCTTTCGAAATGTGGTGCTACAGAAGAATGCTGAAGATTAGATGGGTAGATCACATAACTAATCAGAAGGTATTAAATAGAATTGCGTAGAAGAGGAGTTTGTGGCAAAACTTGGCTGGAAGAAGGGATCGGTTGGTAGGACGTGTTCTGAGGCATCAAGGGATCACCAATTTAGTATCGGAGGGCAGCGTGGAGGCTAAAAATCGTAGAGGGAGACCAAGAGATGAATACACTAAGCAGATTCAGAAGGATGTAGGCTGCAGTAGGTACTGGGAGATGAAGAAGCTTGCACAGGATAGAGTAGCATGGAGAGCTGCATCAAACCAGTCTCAGGACTGAAGACCACAACAACAACAACAACATTTATTTGCATATGAATGAGATCGGTTTTCACATACACAAGATTCTTTTCAGTTTCATCTACATGATGTGGCTTTAAGCTTAGTGGCACATTTAGGTTGTCAGTCCATATTGCCAGGTTTGTATTTACGATAACACACACACAAGTAAAGATTACTCACAATTGTAACGTAGCCTACATTGAGAATACGCCTATTTGCAGTATACATAGAGATACCCGTTGCGCTATGAAAAGAGCTTCTGTCGCCACGGCAAATGGGACAGTCTGGCGTGTCATGTGATATGTTCCAGATAGTGCATACACTGGACTCTTTACGTGCGTTCGTGTCAAGAGTATTCCATGAATATGTAGATTTGGGGAAACCTGTCGACTCCAGATTCAACTGCCGCCGTCACCATACTGCTGTGATATCTTTGAAGAAATAGGCTCATTGGAACAAGGTGTAAGGTCACCGTATCTTCAGAATACTCGATGTAACGACATATATACGAAATATCCTCAAGCAAAGATTGACGCACTCAAGCTAAGCTCATCATAATCTTATCCCGGAGTAGATTATAAGGATGCGTAGCAGAGTAATTCTTCCAAGAAGACTCGGGAATTACAGTGATCAGAATTTAAAAGTTTTCTTGTAGCAGATTCTCTCCAATAACATTACATAAGTCAGATGACACCTCATGAATAAAGGATATAAAAATCCGTTGCGCAAATAAACACTTAAAAATTAATGTTAAAAGTTCATAAACGGA
This sequence comes from Schistocerca serialis cubense, assembly GCF_023864345.2. NCBI lineage: Eukaryota > Metazoa > Arthropoda > Insecta > Orthoptera > Acrididae > Schistocerca > Schistocerca serialis. The sequence continues at coordinate 770,141,680 of NC_064641.1, read as the reverse complement.
TTAATAAAGTAACGTCACTTTATAGCTGGTTTCCCATCCCTGGACAAATAAATGTCAGAGCATTATACTTGGGCTGCATTGGCAGGATATTAACAGACAGAAACAGTATAAACAGTTCATGGTGATGCCCGCGTCTCGTGGTCGTGCGGTAGCGTTCTCGGTTCCCACGCCCGGGTTCCCGGGTTCGATTCCCGGCGGGGGCAGGGATTTTCTCTGCCTCGTGATGGCTGGGTGTTGTGTGCTGTCCTTAGGTTAGTTAGGTTGAAGTAGTTCTAAGTTCTAGGGGACTGATGACCATAGATGTTAAGTCCCATAGTACTCTGAGCCATTTTTTGAGTTCATGATGAAAGGACACGTTACATGTAGGTTCACATGCTAGGAAAATTCAAATTCATGTATAACTGCATCATCTGAAAAGCTCTTTCACCACTGACCTGGCTTGGCCTCCCTGTTCCTTGGTCTTCATGATCACCTGTCCTCCATCCAATGGATTTCTCTGTCTGAGCTGGGCTCAGAAGTGAAATGTACAGTACTTCCGTTGATAGGACTGAATGGGGCAGCGAACTGTACAGTCTGGTCAAGCGAGTGTGGTGGTACGGTAGTTAAGCAGGATCACCGAGAATTTTACCTCTTACACGGTGTATGCTACTGTGTATAGTTAACTTAATGACTTCATCATAATGATGAGTTCATTATAATGAAAACTACAAAATGGTTCCATTTCAATACGACCAACAGCCAAAGTTGCAAAATAGCTCTTTTTATTACTTGATGATGACTAGTTTCGGGTTTTATTCGCAACCTATTCTCAAATCATCCATCCCGTCAGAATAAATGTTACTCTGTATAGCAATAAATCATGACAATCGTTATCCAAAGGAGTACAATGCAAATGATGACTTGAATTGTATTCTGAAGTGAACTAGTTATTTTCTTAATTATAATGTCCCATAACTTGACAAAGAAGTGTCTACAGGGACTGCAAGGGACCACCGGCCACATCCATCTACAAAAAGACAGCAGATCGGACCAGGGAAATGTCGGGTATGGTGGTCTACTGTTAAAGCGCTTACCTGGAAACCAGAAAGTTGCAGGATCGAATCCCGGTCGGGCAATGGAATATTTCATTCTGCCTCTAACCTGGATTTCGCCGTGAAGATTCGCCAGGAACAAAACATGGTTCGGACTCATGAGAAACTGGGGTTATGGACAAGCAAGTCGCCAAAGTGGTGTTCAGTTGAAGGACTTGCACCTGGACACTGAGCCACACGGAATCATTGCTATACCACAGATACATCGTGTTATATCATTTTTTCCGCACATTTAATTATAAGAGCCATGAATGGAGGCAAGCAGTGGATTCGACGTTTGTAGTCTATCGGAAAGCTTAACAGAACATTGAATGTTAACTGGACAAAGGTTGTCCGCAGACACACAAGAAACTGCGGATGAGCTCCACGGTGCGATGCAACCCTACGTTTATATTATATATTAATGACTTAGCGGCTAACGCCGGATGCATGGCAACGCAAATGCAGCAAATACCTATGAAGAAAACTTATACAATAAACGTTGCAGTAATACGTAGTCAAATCAGAAATATCAAAAGGCAACAGCCATTGACCACGTATTATTGAGTCACAACTGCAGTCTAACACATTATGTAAGCATCTGGGGGAAACGCACTCTTAGCGGCTAGCGATACTATGCCCGGTCACCAGCTGATAACTTTAAAGCATGTTAAAGCAATTTGTAACGATACGGCAAATTCGAGGCAGCGACAACACATAATTTTCTTTCTTTTGTTTGTCAATTTCAAAAGCAATTCGTTTTAAAGTATCTCAGCATATCAGCTAACGCACCGCAAACTGTTGTGTGGTGGATTAGTGGCGTGGGGTACTATTTGTCTAAAGGCATTCATTTTGTCACTGCCAAATTATAATTGTATTTTTTATTATTTTTATGATACTTCTTTTAAAGCTTTAAATAATATACAAATTACAAATGAAATAGGTATCATCATAAGTCGTTGTGCTCATTGCTGAGCGTCGTGACCCCATGAACCAAGCGTCTCCATCCCGGACGGTTGCCAGTTTCTCTTAGTGCCTGCTGAAGAGGTAGACCGGAGATCTTCTTTGTTTGAAAGAGAACTTTACTGAAGGGGAAAGACATTGTTTGTCGTTGAATGAGTCGAACTGTTGCAGTCTTTTGCTTGCAGTGAGTGTAGGTTAGCTTTGAATAAAGCGGTGTTCGCTTGTGGTGTCCGGAGGAAAGCATGTGACTTGATATATGTGTGTGGTGACGATGCACTGAGATGACGGAGGAATTTATCGCCATGAATTCTTAAGCATAAAATCGCCACGGATATTTTCTCGAGAAAGAGAGAGAGAGAGAGGGAGAGAGAGAGAGAGAGAGAGAGAGAGAGAGAGAGAGAGAGATATATAGAGAGAGACTTATACCAGGTTGGCATTGAAGTCATGACACCCACTTCAACAATATACGTACACAGATAAATCAGCCAATAAAATTTGTAAAATGCAGCTCCCATAAATTTTTTGAATTTTTTGACCTTTATGAACTAAAAGTGGTTTCAGCAAAGTGCTTTCTTTATTAATTTTTTAGAGACCCGTCACAATAAAACAATATTAATAGTAAATATTGGAACTGAGACGAAAACCTAGTTATTCTGTGAAAATGGAAAGATAAATCTGCTTTAGTAATGCTATTTAGTATTAAAATTTATATTATTTCGTTTCACGAATTCTTCCTGAAAGTACTTAAAGGCCATTACAATCACGTCACAGAATCTTACTGCCGGCCGGTGTGGCCGTGCAGTTCTAAGCGCGTCAGTTTGGAACCGTGTGACCGCTACGGTCGCAGGTTCGAATCCTGCCTCGGGCATGGATGTGTGTGATGTCCTTAGGTTAGTTAGGTTTAAGTAATTCTAAGTTCTAGGGGACTGATGACCTCAGTAGTTAAGTCCCATAGTGATCAGAGCCATTTGAACCATTGAACCAGAATCTTACTAGCTGCGAAATATATTTTAATCTTGTAATGATATTAATGTTATTTGCTTACCTGATTAATCTACATCTGCGTGACTACTTGAGGTTCACAATTACATGCCTGGCAGAGGGCTCATCGAACAACCTTCAGATTATTTCTGTACCGTTCCACTCTCTAATAGACACAGACACAATCTTGCCGTGCGAAGTCTGATTTTACTTATTTTCTACGATGGCTGTTTTTTACGTCCATGTAGGTAGGCGCCAAAAATATTTTTGCATTCGGAACAGAAAGTTGGTGATTGAAATTCGTGAAAAGATCCTGCCTGAACGAAAAACTCGTTTATTTTAATGATTGCCACCCTAACTCGAATGTCATATCGGTCGCACTCTTTCCCGTATTTCGCGATAACACAGTTGCCCGTACCTGAACTTTTCCGATGTCCTCCGACAATACTATCTCATGCGAGTCTCATACCGCGCAGCAATACTCCAGAAGAGGACACACAGGCCTAGCGTAAGCAGTTTCTTTAGTAGATCTGTTGCATCTTTTTTGAGTGCTCTGCAGATGAAACGTAGGCTTTGCTTCGCTCTCTACACATTATCCATGTGATCGTTCCAATTCGACTTCTTCGTAGTTGTAACACCTAAGCGTTTACCTGAATTTACAGCTTTTAGATTTGTGTGATTTACTGTATAACTTAAATTTAGCGGGTTGTTTTTAGTACTCATGTGGATGACTTCACTCTTTGCAATTGGTTTTGAACTTTTGATGGCTTTAGGAGACACTAAATGACAGCATCATATGCAAACAATCTAAGAGATTGTCTCCGTTTATACAGATTAGGAGCAGCACACCCTTATGGAACGCCATACTTACGTCTTACTCGAAGACTTCCCCTCAGTCGTTACGATCTGTGACCTTCCTGATATGAAATCGCGAATCCTGTCGCACAACTGACAAGGAACCCCTTGAGTGCGAGGTCGCAAAAGTCCAATTATTTGGTGTCGTATATGCTCGACTATGCGGACAATGTACATGAGTAGTACAACGATGACGATACGTGCTTAACAAGCATTTTTGTCGGGCAAGGAGCCACAAATCTCGTTCCCAGCGAAACGTAGTAAAGGACAGTCGTTGTACAAGGAACGGGTACTTAACATAATTGCGTACATGGAGGATTATCTGCGGCATATTAGAAAAACAATGACGAACAGATTTCCAGTAAGTCCGCAGCATTATGACAGTATAGTTTATAAGAAAAACTACGGATATTCATGGGAGGACAAGGTGCACTTCTTACACAAACTGATGTTTGCTCTTTAAAAGCACGCTCGGTACAATTTACAAGATATATGGAAAGCACTAAAGCTCAAATAGACACTGAAAGCTGGGTAAAGCCAGAGATAAATTCAGCTGAAATTTTTGTAAATGCGGTGTTCAGAAATGATAGGCTAAATACAGGTGGCGGTGGTGTGTTTGTTGCTGTTAGTAGCAGTTTATCTTGTAGCGAAATTGAAGTAGGTAGTTCCTGTGAGCTAGTATGGGTAGAGATATTCTCGGCAACCGGAATAAAATAATAATTTGATCCTTTTTCAGACCTCCCAAATCAGATCAACAATTGCTGAAAAGTTCAAAGAAAGCTTGAAGCTAATTTCAAACATGCACCTGACTCATACAATTACAGTTGGTGGTGACTTGAATTTACCCTCGATACGTTGGCGAAATCACTTGTTTAAATACGGATGTAGGCATAAAACACCATCCGAAAATGTGCTAAACGCATGCTCTGAAAATTATTTCGAGCAACAAATAGTCCTGAGCTGATAACAATCATCAAAACTGATAAGGGATTAGTAAACACAGGGCTGTCGTAATGGGACTGAATACCGTAACTCCCAAATCCCGCAAAAATAAACGAAAAATTTATCTGTTCGAAAAAGCAGATAAAAATTTGCTTGGCACCTTGCTGAAAGACAGTCTTAACTCCATCCAAATTAACAATGTAAGTGTAGACCAGATCTGGCTTGCAGTCAAAGAAGTAATATCGACAACAACTAAAAGATTAATGTCAAATAAATTAACAAACGAAGGAGCTGTTCTCCCATGGTAAATAAAACAGGTCAGAACGCTATTGCAGAATAAACGAAAAAAGCATGCCAAATTTAAATGAATTCGGAACCCCCAACGTTGGCGATCTTTTACAGGAGCTCGAAATTTAGCGCGGGCTTCAATTCGAGATGGTTACAATAGTTTCCACGACGAAAATTTGTCCCGAAACGTGGCAGAAAAGCCGAAGAGATTCTGGTCGTAAGAGAAGTGTGCTAGTGGAAAGACACAATAAGTGCCTTCCCTGCACGATGGCAATGGAAATACTGTCGATGACAGTGCTGCTTAATGAGAATTACCATACACAGCCTTCCGAAATTCCTTCACCAAAGAAGACGAAGTAAGTATTCCAGAACTCGAATAAAGAACAGCTGCCAACATGAGTAACTTAGAAGTCGATATCCTCGGAGTAGAGAAGAAACTTCAATCACTTAATAAAAGCAAGTCTTCCGGTCCAAACTGTATGCCAATTAGGTTCCTTTCAGAGTATGCTGATGCTGCAGCTCCATACTTAGTAATCAAGATCCCTACCCAAAGACTGGAAAGTTGCACAGGTCACGTCAATATTCAAGAAAGATAGTAGGAGAAATCCACTAAATTACAGCTCTATATCATTGACGTTGATACGCAGCAGGATTTTGGAACATATATTGTGTTTGAACATTATGAATTACCTCAAAGATGTTCGTTCTCTTCCGCGCTGTTATAAAGTAGAATAATAAAGAATTAGTGTGAAGCTGGTTCGATGAAACCGCTGCCAGAGACTGAAGTGTGATTTGCAGAGCAGACATGTAGCTGTAGATCTAGACAGGATGTGCATGACAGTGATCTTCTACGTTATGCACATCAAATTGCGCGCGACATAGATTACAGTGATTTCAAGGGAAGCAATGGATGGTTGCATAAATTCAAACAATGCTGCAGAATTGGAAGATACAAGATACCGAAATTTCAAACAAAGCGTCACATAACGAGGTAACAAACATTGCCCCGAAAATTTGTAGATGAGATAAACAAACTTATAGTTCACTAAGGAACCTATTTTCAACTACGTCCATTGGGGATTTAAAGAGATAATGAATATGAAAGGAACCCTGGAAATTAGAGATACGATTACCAAGACAGTTGAACCAAACCAACTAACGCATTCGTATACAATTATGACGACTGTTAATCTGGTTGGTAAATTGAGTGGAAAGTTTTTTATTATGCTGAGAGAATTCGGAGGTGCTCTGCCCGAAACGATTCTTTCTCATGTGCGTGATCATGTAAGATCAGTAGGGAATACTTACGTCACAGCAAGTAAGAATGGGAAAATGGGCATAAGAGAACTACAACTATGTTATGAGCACAGCTTTGCCCAATAGCTAGTCAAAATAACTTGCTTTTGCTTAATTCATGGTCTGGGTATAAAAGGCATGCTCTTTTAGAGCAAACTATCCCTCCTGAATAGTGTGGGACATTGCGATTCACACCATCTAGAACCAATGGACAAATTCAGCGCCGGCCGGAGTGGCCGAGCGGTTCTAGGCGCTACAGTCTGGAGCCGCGCGACTGCTACGGTCGCAGGTTCGAATCCTGCCTCGGGCATGGATGTGCGTGATGTCCTTAGGTTAGTTAGGTTTAAGTAGTTCTAAGTTCTAGGGGACTGATGACCTCAGAAGTTAAGTCTCATAGTGCTCAGAGCCATTTGAACCATTTGAACAAGTTCAGCCTCCGTGTCTATAAAGCATATTACCGCACTCTCTGCAGCTGCGCCTTAGAGGAAAGTCAGTTTCACAATAAGGTTCACGACCGACTGTTTCTTATTTTGGTGCATGCTACCACATTCCATCAGTTCTCAGCACCCAGTTACACTAATATGACTCTACAAGCATTCTTTAAGAGTGGATACCTAGCTGAATGTTCTGTACGATTTGCAACTCCCAAAGAGTTCGCCTTCAGTCTTGATAGCGCAAACCTTTGTGAGCACTATGGAGCGTCGTTTTTCATTCGGTGTTCATGGTGCAAATTAACGTCTTGTTTTGAACATTTCTTGAATGTCGACGATCTCCATTTTGTGAACTGTAGTAAATACATACCTTGGAAGACTCATCCCTGCACCTCCCGGACACTCATTTTTTGTCACCCTCCTGATGGACATGGGGAGTCATTAATAGCTAATATTTTTTCCCGTCAATATTGCTAACACAACGCTTTCAAATGAGCATTACTAAAGATTGAACTTGTGACGTCGCACTCGGCACGGGGTTCTTTGTGAGTCGATGCTCCCTAGACACACAGTTTGATTAGAAGTTGCTTGTCTATAAAGTAATTCGTGTGAATGTGTGTATGAATACTTTCTTATTGTTATGGCAAATTGCTATTACGTAAATGCATTGTTGTAGATTATTAAATCATTGAGCATTACCCTCCACTATTTGTATGAATAAAATTACTTTTTTCTGTAATTTCGATTTCAAAACTGTGCGCATTAAGTAAAATACTCATACTATGTGTGCTTCTAAAATTGTCATTACAGCACAGCGTTGCCTATCCAATGGCCTACGGTCATTATTCATTATCAAGAATGATATTTTAGTAGTAAATCTCATGGGCCGCATTACATGTTCAAACAGCGGTCGAAGGAGGTCCTCCTTCAGCTCTTTAATGAAAGGTGGCTAACAGGAGCATTTCCCAACTTCCGGAAGGAATCTATTTTGAACCCAACTGTAAACTATGGGAAGGTCTTATAGACCCTAGTAGTCATCGTACTATCACTGACTGCGTAGGAAAGGCTCTAGAGCATATGGTCAATCGGCGCCTAGTGTGGGTTATCCAAACCAGGACACTACTAAGTCGCTCTCAGTATGTGCTTAAGAGGTAGATTACACTCGACACTCGATAACCTGACCGAGCTAGAAGCAGCAATCCAACAAGCTTTCCTACAACTTGTAGGTGTATTATTCGATCTGGAACAGGTCTACGATACTGCCTGAAGGTATAACATTTTGTTGGAGCTCTAAAAGCGAACGTCTCGCCTTATCAGCTGTTGGGGACGGGGTATTACCCGAACATGTCCTCAACATAGGGCTCCCAGGACGTTATGAGTTTATTATGTGAAATGTGGAAGAAAGTTTAATTATTTTTCCATTACATTTCAGTTAGTAACAGGTGTACCTAGAAAAGGCCTAGAGACAAAGGAAGGTTCCAGCTGGAGTGTATCATCGTCAGACAGAGATTCCAAAATTAGATAATGGATTGCAAGGCGAACGTTATGACCACCTACCAAATAGCCTATATATCCGCCTTTGGTACTGATAACAGCAGTATCGTCCCCCGTGGCATGGAAGCAGTGAGGCCTTGATAGGTCGCTGGAGGGAGCTGGCAGCAGATCTGCACACACAAGTTTCCTAATTTCCCCTAAATTCCGGAAAGGGGGGCGATGAGCTCTCACACGACGTTCAGCCGCGCCCCATATGTGTTCGATTGGGTTCAGATCTGGCAAGTTGGGAGGCCAACACCTCGATTGGAACCCGCCACTGTATTTCTTGAGCCACTCCATCACATTCCTGACCTCGAGACGTGGCGCATTATCTTACTGAAAAGTGCCACTGCCGTCGCGAAACATGGTCGTCACTAAGGGGTGTACGTGGGCTACAATCCTTGGTCGTCACGGTGCCTCGCACGTGCTCCACTGAACTCATGGATGACAACGTGAACGTACCCCAAAGCATAATGGGAGCCGCCGCCAGTACAGGTGTCAACGCGTTGCTACCCTTGCACATCGGCACGATAAAGGCATTGGGATTTATCATGCCATGCAACACTCTGCCACTGCGCCAAAATCCAGCGCCGATGGTCACGTGCCCATTTCAGAAGTGGCCGACATCGTGATGTTAACATTGGCACGTGCATGGGTCGTTTGTTGCGGAGGCCCATCGTTAGCAATGTTCGGTGCACTGTCTGTTCAGACACACTTGTACTCCGCCCAGCATTTAAATCTGATGTTAGTTCCGCCACAGTTCGCCTCTGTCCCCTTTTACCAGTCTGCCCAGCCCACGACGGCCGACATCTGCAGTGACGGGTGGGCACCCAACCCCACGACGTCTGGACGTGGTTTCCCTTAGTTTCGCCACGTGTTGAAGACACTCAGCACAGCACTCCTCAAAAACTGGACAGGTCGTGCAGATTTCGAAATGCTCGCGCCGAGCCTCCGGACCATCACAATCTGCCCTCGGTCAGACTCAGATAGAACGTGCGCCTTCCCCATTCTACGCACGGACAGCACGCTCACTGCTACGCTACCACAAGCACCGTGCCTGTGTCTGGCTAGCAGTCATTCCTCGCCGGGTGACGCTGCTATTGCTTGGACGGGTTTATATTGACAGCAGGTCGGTGGTCATAATGCTCTAGCTGATCAGTGTAGATTCGAATCACAATTTAGTAATGATTAAGAGTAAAGTTTAAGAGAATCGTCCAGAAGAATCAATGTGAAATGGGTTCTGAAGTACTGTGGAATGATGAAATGTGTTTTAAGTTGATGTAGACACTGCGATAACGACAAACCACACTAGGAATTGCAGTCTAAAAAGTGTAGATATCTCCAAAAGGTGGATTAAAAAGTTGGACAGGCAAATATTCGTACAAAGAAAGTAACTGTGAAGTGAGTGGTGGTGGTGGTAAGTTTCTATGGGACCAAACTGCTGAGGTCACCGTTCCCTAGCCTTGCACTCTTCTTAATTTATCTTTAACTTACGCTAAGGACACTACACCCACCCGCGTGTCAGGGAGGACTCGAACCACCGATGGGGCGGGGGAAGGGGGGTGGGGGGTGGGCGCATGAAACGTGGCAAGGCCCCTAGACCGCGCGGCGTAACTGTGAAGAAACTTCGGGTGACAGAATAATTACTTGTACTGATCGAAAACAAGTACAGAAATGTTCAAGGAAAGATTGGAATAAAGCAGTGGAGGTCACTTAGAAATTAAAAAAATGTGAAATCCAGGGAAGCTAAGGTGAAATGGCAGCAGGAAAAAACAGGAAATGAAATGGTCATCCGAAAGACTGATTCAGCACATAGAGAATAAAAACAACCTCTGGTGAAATTAACAGAAAGGGTGTCAACATTAAGAGTGCAACGGGGATTCCTTTGTTAAACTCAGAGGAGAGAATGGTAGGTGAAAGAGTACACTGAAGGCCTCGACGAGGGGTAGTACTTGTCTGGTGACGTCACAAAAGAAGAAATGAGAGTCAATATAGGAGATATAGGGATCCAGTATTGGAGTCAGAGTTAACAGAGCTCCGGAAGATCAGCGATCTAATAAAGCAGAAGAGCAAGATGACATTACATGCTTAAGTATCTTGCCTTTTCCAGGTTTACATTGAACGATATTGGACGAAAACCTTTGCAGGTGTCCAAAACGAGATAAATAAGAGGCAGTACTAGAAATACAAGTGGTAAAAATTGTCATACTGTGTTATCAGAACTAATGTCTCCGCTGTTGGTTACACTACGATACAGAGGTGTTCTATGGCTCGTAGAAACGAAAAAAGAATATGTAATGTGAAATTTTTGCGTCAACTCATTTCTACGATGGATGCCAATGTTCTTTTGTCTCCTACTTTGCATTATTTGTCCTTCAGCGGAGTCTCGTGCTGCTGGACATATTCAGTTCTTTTTTAGAACACAGAAGTTAAAAACAGTTCACATGAAGCTTCGGTAATTACGAAGGACGGAACTGTGGCGTACATGACCGCCTCTGAATAAAAGGAGTGTCTCTGGACGGAACTGTAGTCATCTGTGAAATTCTCACGTAGCTTTCACACACATCTGGGTCAGCTGTGGTCTGCTGTTGACATTTTCCCTCGCAAACTCTGTGAGTTCACGTGACACTGTTTCTTTCTTTGTTTCTAGCGTATATCCCGCCTTGTACGGCGCCCGTTTCTCCATAATTTGACAAGTTTATTATTTAACTTTTTGGCCGGAAGCGTCAAGATAACGTATGGGAGGAATTCGAGTGCGCCGCCAGTCTATGAATCGTGTAAACTTTTCATTTGTGAGGTATTGTATTTTAACAGTTTATGTATAGTGTTCCTTGACTCTAAAGTTGGGTACCAGGCCAACATTTGCCTAAACCGCGTGGGAAACCGCCTAAAAACCACGCTCAGGCTAGCTTATGTACCACAGTCGTAAACCAGCCGTTTGCATTTGTTCCAGATCCACCTCCTTGTCTCGCAAGGTAGTGCTACCCGTTCGGAGGAAGTAGGGACGAATTATTCAAAATTTTTGATTTCTACATTGGTTTCAGTAATCAAGTTTCCTGCTGTAGAGAGACCGCTCGCAGCCTGTCCACCGTCCCAGCACCTGATGCTGGTCTCATCCAAGGCAACTGCAAACAACGAGGTATGCCATTACATGGGTCGCGCTGCTACTAGCTAACGCGTATGACGACAGCGGGAATACTGTTCTACCATGTGCGCTATAGTTTAACATCAGCATCATAAACTGTATGTTGTTAAGTGCTGATGCACATTATTAAGCATCGCTTAAATAAAAATTGTAATAAATAAAGATTCATGTGCCACTTTCAAATACTTTACACACTGAAGCACCAAAGAAACTGGTATAAGCATGCGTATTCAAGTACAGAGATACGTAAACAGGCAGAATACGGCGCTGCGGTTGGTAACGCCTGTATAAGACAACAAGAGTCTGGCGCAGTCGTTAGATCGGTTACTGCAGCTACATTGGCATATTATCAAGATTTAAGTGAATTTGAATGAGGTGTTGTCGGCGCACGAGCGATAGGAGACAGCATCTCCGAGGTAGCGATGAAGAGGTATTTTTCCTGTACGACCGTTTCACGAGTGTTCCGTGAATATCAGGAATCCGGTAAAACATCGAATCTCCGACATCGCTGCGGCCGTAAAAAAGATCCTGCAAGAACGGGACCAACGATGACTCAAGAGAATCGTTCGACGTGACAGAATTGCGACCCTTCCGCAAATTGCTGCAGATTTCAATGCTGGGCCGTCAACAAGCGTCAGCGTGCGAAGCACTCAACGAAACATCATCGATATGGGTTTTCGGAGCCGAAGGCCCTGTCGCATACCCTTGATGACTGCACGACATAAAGCTATACGCCTCGCCTGGGCCCGTCAACACCGATATTGGACTGTTGATGACTGGAAACATCTTGTCTTGTCGGACGAGTCTCGTTTCAAATTCTATCCAGCGGATGGACGTGTACGGGTGTAGAGACAACCTCACGAATCCATGGATCCTGCATGTCAGCGGGGGACTGTTCAATGTAATGCTCTGTAATGGTGTGGGGCGAGTGCAGTTGCAAGCGATCAGGGCTCCAGCTACGTCTAGATACGACTCTGACAGGCGACATGTACTTAAGCATCCTGTCCGATCACCTGCATCCATTCATGTCCATTGTGCATTTCGACGGACTTGGGAAATTCTAGCAGGACGATGCGACATCCAAAATGTCCAGAATTGCAACAGAGTGGTCCCAAGGACACTTTTCAGAGTTTAAACACTTCCGCTGGCCACCAAGCATCCGAGACATTGTTGAGCATATCTAGGATGCCTTAACGGCGTTCATAAATACTCATCGTGGCTCAGGAAAATCAAACGCAGTCCACTGAAGATTTTTCTTCAGGGCAAGTTTCTTATGTTTCCTGATTTTGTGTGCTCAGATGACTTATTCTAATGAAGATTCTTGCCCTTAAATTTTGAAGTTATTGTAAAAATTATCTTTTGCATCGCTCCATCACAATTAGCAACATGTTAACAACGAAAACTGCAAAATATCATTTAAAACTCATTTGTTTTATTGAACCAGTCAACTGAAGGAGATGTGAGCCCACCTTTGGGTATTCTGGATATTACGAAGATCTAGTCATTACCGATGGTGTAATCTGAATCCACAAGAACTTTCTCTGAGACTGGGCAAATGTCAATGTAAGATCAAATCGGCCTGCTGTGAAACATTTTCTAATTTGTTGTTTTACTGCAGAAGAAAACTGGCAAATAACGCAAAGGGTGAAGTCATGCAAGTGAGTACTAAGAGGAATCTGCTAATGTCGGTTACACGATAAATCACAGAAGTCCAAAAGTTGAAAATTCAACTAAATACTTTGGGATTTCAATTACGAATAACTTAAATTGGAACGACCGGATAGATAATGTTGGGGAGAAAGCAATCCAAAGATTACGATTTAGTAGCAGGACTCTTTAGAAAACGCCACAGGTCTACTAAAGAGACGGCTTACCCTACGCATGTCCGCCTTGTTCTGGAGTACTGCTGTGCGATGCAAGATGTGCATCAGACAGGATTGACGGAAGTTACCGAAAAAGTCTCCAGAAAGGCAGCTCGTTTTGTTTTATTGTGAAATAGAGGAGAGAGTGTCACAGATGAGATATACAAATTGGGCAGGATCTACTCACGAAATTTCAATCACCAACTTTCTTCTCCGAATGCGAAAACATTTTGTTGGCGTCCATCTACATGGGGAGAAATGAACATCGTAATAAAACAAGAGAAATCAGAGCTCACACAGAAAGATTAAAGCGTTCGTTTTTCTACCGAGTTACTTGAGAGGGGAATGGTAGAGAAATAGCTCGAAGATGAAACATCCTGAAAGATACAACTGCTGAGGTGAGAAAACTACGCTTTGATAAGAAGTAACAAGGTCGTGCAAGCCAAGTAATCCATGAGTGTTGTGCTGGACTGAGACTCGAACTCGGGACCTTTGCCTTTCGCGGGCCACTGCTCTACCCAAGCACGACTCACGCCCCGTCCTCACAGCTTTACTTCTGCCAGTACCTCGTCTCCTACCTTCCAAACTTTACAGAAGCTCTCCTGCGAAGCTGTGAGGACGGGGCGTGAGTCGTGCTTGGGTAGCTCAGATGGTAGAGCACTTGCTCGCGAAAGGCAAAGGTCCCGAGTTCGAGTCTCGGTTCGGCACACAGTTTTAATCTGGCAGGAAGTTTCATATCAGCGCACAGTGAAAATCTCATTCTGGAAGCTTGAAGATGGTTCGATGAACCGTGTGCCAATCACTTAATTGCGAAATGCAGAGTAGTCATCTACTTACTTTCGCAACACTCATGGATTACTTGGCTTGCACGACCTTGTTACTTCTTATCGCAGCGTAGTTTTCTCTCCTCAGCAGTTGTATCTCAGTTTTTAAACTGCCTGTTTCGTGTTTAGCAGTAACGTCTTGGTCAAGAACTACCTCTGTGCTGATCGTCTGATGTAATTTAATTTCCTTCGGTGACAAAACCTTTAAGGCAAACAGCGTACTCTTTTCTTCTCGCATCGTCGATCTCTTGCTCATGTTACTTATTTATAAAAACAAATTTGTTTTCAGATGGCATTATTGTCATTGTAGAAATTAAACGTTTGTAAACGCTATAAAAATAATGTGCGAATAATTCCTAAAACGATAATACATAGAAACGTGTTTCTAAAGAGGATAAATATTTGACAGTTATCCGACGGTGTACTTGCTGCTGCTTGCGGCAACCTCAAATGCATCTCCATGCAAATTTGGAATTTATTGTGATGGCAAAAAGTGACTGTTTAATTGTCTTTTCAAAGGAAAGCCCAAAAGCTCGTTTTTTTTAAGCCCCGTCGATATTCTTCGGGAAGGAAATGATCTTAGCTAATCCTTGCATTATCAGGATCAGTTCTTTTACAGCATGAGACCCGTTTGCGCTATAGTTGTCCTGTCTTTCCGAAATCGATCGTAAACGACATTCCCAGTTCTGTATGTAGCATTTTTGCATTCAGCAATAGCGCAGTGATTTGTAATTTTGCTCATAGTGCTACAAAAGTATCAGAATGAAGACTAGCTGAAAAATAACTCCGTTTTATTTATTTCAACGCATGGATTTGGAAATTTCCTCGTACATATTAACAATACACGTGTAGTGTTTCCGCTTCTCGCTTCCCATATTCCTAATGGCGTCACGTCGTTACGTCAGCAGTCTGCGCGGGAAGTGAATGTGGCGTGCCCTGGGGCTCATCGTGGTTTTCACGGTAACAATTGCTGACGGGCGGACATATTGGCAAAGCCTCGGTCGCAACCCTCGACCAATAGGAGCGCAGGAAAGGGTCACGTGGGATCTCGGACGCTGACAGCCGAGGGCCGGGCCAGAGACGCTTTGTTCTCTTGGCTGCTGGTGGCTACCGATCCGTTACCACGTCCGTCTCATGCCCTCCTATGTTCCTTTCTGGAACTCTGGCCGCGACAGCCCCCTCGAAGCGTATGGCGGCATCCGTAGGGGCGCCATAAGTATTCCTTGTAAGGCAATAGCCACAGCAAGGCTTTTACCAGATTCATTTGGTTCTGACTTAGTAGCACAACTATCGCCTATCCTCGCCCCGTACTGTACACTAGCTGGCTGCGAGTTACCCTGTACAAGCAGGTCACGTCACACTGCTTACGGATCAAATACCAGCTTTTCTCGAGATCAGCCTAAAACCAGACAGTTTAAAATAGCTAATTTTTAGCCTACTCAAAAATCAGAAAAATGCTATTGTGATTCTTAACGGGAGAAGATGGGAGTTGAAACATTTTTTCGTACTTCTTCGTGTTCAGCATATCGTAGAACTAGTTTAATAAGACTGGAAGCGTCCTCTAGTGGTGATATTCAATATATAACTAATAGTTCAGTGAGTAATTTAATAATCAGAATAATAGACAAAAAATGGAAGACAAATTTGAAGCCCTATTAGATGACAATCTATTTGGCATTTCGCAGTACAGACACAGTTCTGGCGTTATACTTACGCGATTTAAGAAAAATAAACACGTTTTCGACCTCGAGAAAGCATTCGACTGAGCAAAGTGGTGAAAGATGTTTGAACTCCTTAGGAAAACAAGTACGTGCTGCAGGGAAAGACACATAATATAGAATGTGCATAAAAGTCTGGGACGTACAAAAAGAAGGGAACAGCAAGGTAGAAGTGCTCAGTTTAAAAAGGGCGTACAGCAGCGTTGCTGTCTTCCTCCTCTGTTGTTCAAGTTGTATATCCAAAAAGTAAAGAAGGAAATGAACGGGAAACTCCGAAGTGGGATTAAAATTTAGAGGTGAAGTATATCGATGACGAGATTCCCTGCTGACATTGCCATCCTCTGTGAAAATGAGGAGGAACTACAGGACATGTTGACTGAAACGAAAGTTCTGCTGAACACTAAACATCCATTTAGAGGAAACCAAAAAACATGAAAGTTTTAAGGTGCAACAGAAATGAGATTAACGACGAACCTAACATCAAAGCTGAGCACTAAATAATATGTAAAGTAAGGGGCTTATGCTACGATGGAAGCAAAAGTAACGAGGGTACATGAAACAGACTAGCACGACAAAGAGAGCAATCCATACTAAAAACAGTATTCCTATATCATTCCTAGGCCTTAAATTGAGAAATAAATTTCTCTGAATATGGTTGTTAAGTGTGACCCTATATGCAAGTGAATTATGGGCTATGAGGAAACCGATAAGAGAATGTCTGATACGTGATTTTACAGAAATATCATGAAACTTAATTTATTGGGGAGCAATGTGGAGGCCTACCACAGAATCGGTGATGAAAAGAGTGTTTGAAAATCACTGACTAGGAGAAGGAACAGGGTAGATTGGGTATGTACTAAGATACAATGGAATAGCTTGCGTGGTACTGAAGGAGCTGTAGAGGACAAAACGTGTAGGAGCATACAATATATAAAGCCGGTGCTCTTGCTTATAGTCTGCCTAAGAGTGTGTATAAGCTATGACGCCAGTATAATGCTCTGAAAATATTCCCTTTTGTGAGAAATTTGACCCAAGAAAGACAACAACGCGATCTGACTACTGTTAATGAAGTATGAGGTCGTAAGCAAACGTACATAACGTAGCATGTCTTAAAGTAAGACAAAATTGTAACCAAGACCTTAGCGCGTCTTAATACAACATTTATGTACACAAGGTGTTATTTATTTATTTATTTACACGTCAAGTTCCGCAGGACAAAATTGAGGAGTAAATCTCCGAGGTCATGAGATATGTCAGTACATGAAATTACAACATAAAAGTAATAACAGATAAAAATAAAATGTTTGTGAACCCGAAAAATTCAATCCATAAGTTTAAGTAAACGCAATCAACAATACAACAGGAATCAGCTGAATTTTTCAAGGAACTCCTCGACAGAATTAAGATTTTTTAATTCGAGCGGTAGATTGTTGAGAATGGATGCAGCAGTATAGTGTACACCTTTTTGCACAAGTTAAGGAAGTCAATGCAGGTTTGTTTTCTGCCGAGTATTAACTGAGTGAAAAAAATAGATATTGAGAGGCCAATGTCAAAACAACCAGACTCGTGAACGGGGGTCGACATGAGGTTCGTGAACTTGCACCATTTATTTCCCGAACCGCTCGTTTCTGAGCCAAAAATATCCTTTTAGAATGGGAAGAGTTACCTCAAAATGTAATACCACACGACACAAGCGAATGAAAATAAGGAAAGTAGACTAATTTTCGTGTCGAACGATCACTCACTTCAGATACATTTCGAATAGTACAAATGCCAGATTAAGTCTTTGAACAAGATCCTGAACGTGTGCTTTCCACGACAGTGTGTTATCTATGTGAACACCTAGAAATTTGAACTGTAAAAACTGAGTCTTACTGTGATTTAGCGTTAGTTTATTTTCTACAAGCCATGAACTTATGTCATGAACTGCATTATTTGAAACCGAGCCAATGTTGCACACAACATCCTATACTACCAAGCTAGTGTCATCAGCAAACAGAAATATTTTAGAGTTGCGCTTAATGCTAGAGGGCATATTATTTATATAAATAAGGAACAGGAGTGACCCCAACACTGCTCCCTGGGGCATCCCCCACTTGACAGTGCCCCACTCAGACGCCACATCACAGCCATTCTTAACATTGTGAATAATGACCTTTTGGTGTCTGTTGCTAAAGTAAGAGGTGAACCATTTCTGAGCTACTCCTGTATTCTGAAATGGTCCAACTTCTGAGGCAATATTTTGTGATCAACACAATCAAACGCCTTAGTCAAATCAAAAAATATGCGTAGCTTTCGAAACCTATTATTTAATCCATCCAGTACCTCATAGAGAAGATAAGCTATAGCATTTTCAGTTGTTAAACGACTTCTAAAGCCGAACTGTACATTTGATAGCAAATCGTTTGATATAAAATGATCAATTATCCTTACATACACAGCATAACTAATAACTTTAGCAAACACCGTAGAATTAGGTCTAAAATTGTCTACATTATCCTTTTCTCCCTTTTTATAGAGCGGCTTTGCTACTGAGTACTTTAATAGTTCAGGAAACTGACCATTCCTAAAGGGAAAATTGCAAATATGGCTAAATACAGGGCTGACACGTGCAGCACAGTACTTTAATATTCTACTAGGCGCTGCATCATATCCATGAGAGTTCTTAGTCTTCAGTGATTTAATTATTGACTCAATCTTCCCCTTGTTGTGTCAAATAGGAGTATTTCAGACATCAATCTCGGAAAGGCATTTGCAAAGAAAGTTACATGATTCCCTGGAGAAACTAAATTTTTATTTAATTCACCAGCAATGCTCAGAAAATGACTTTTAAATACTGTACATATATATGGTTTATCAGCAACGAAAATACAGGATGTCCGAAAAAGAATGCCCCGATTTTAACTTGTAATAATATTGAGACAAATGACACTAGGTAACTGAAACAGCTCTAGATGTAATCGGCATTGTCTAGAGTTTCAGAAAAATCCGCTAGATGTCGCTACGAGCGCTTATCTGCAGCGTGCAGCCAGTCTCGCGCAATATGGCGTCCGCACAAGAGAAGGTGTATTGTGTTATTGAAGTTAGTCGTACTCGATCAGTGATTGCAGTTCAGTGAGCGTTTCATATTCGATTTCGTGCTAAACCACCATCAGCAAAGAACATTCGATGGTGGTACAAACAGTTTGAAGAAACAGGGTGACTCTGTAAAGGCAAAAGTTCTGGCCGGCCACGCGTTACTGAACAAACAGTGGAACAAATCCCACAAGCATTTGAGTGGAGCCCCCACAAGTCTACCCGTCGTGCTAGCCGGTAACTAGCGTTACCATGCATGACAGTGTGGCGTGTGTTACGGCACAACAACTTGCACATTTTCCTGTATGCCAACGTGCCTCAACGTTGGCTAGGGCGTACAGGACCATGAGACCAGGTTTGACACTCTTGGCTTCGTAGGTCCCCTGACTTAACACCATGTGATTTCTCCATGTGGGGATATATTAAACAATGTGTCTACGTTCCTCCCTTACCTCATGACATTCATGAACTAAAAGCCAGAATATCACCTGCTGCAGCTTCAGTGACAGAAGACACCTTACTCTCAGTTTGGTATGAATTCGGCTGTCGGCTAGATGTCGTCCGTGCAGCCAATGGATGACATATTGAACATTTATGATGGCTTTTTATAAACTTCTGTCTTTTCTGAGTAATTTAGTATGCAATTTGTTGGCATTAAGCCCTTCTTCCTAATACATAATTCTATTTAAAATCAGATCATTCTTTTTAGGGCACCCTGTATTTTTACTACGAACTGACTTTACATCGTCGACCTTGTGCTGCTTACCACACTTCCTTCATCTACATCTACATACATACTCCGCAATCCACCATACGGTGCGTGGCGGAGGGTACCTCGTACCACAACTAGCATCTTCTCTCCCTGATCCAGTCCCAAACAGAACGAGGGAAAAATGACTGTCTATACGCCTCTGTAAAAGCCCTAATCTGTCTTATCTGTGTGGTCTTCCCGCGAAATGTAAGTTGGCGGCAGTAAAATTGTACTGCATTCAGCCTCAAATGCTGGTTCTCTAAATTTCCTCAGTAGCGATTCACGAAAAGAACGCCTCCTTTCCTCTAGAGACTCCCACCCGAGTTCCTGAAGCATTTCCGTAACACTCGCGTGATGATCAAACCTACCAGTAACAAATGTAGCAGCCCGTCTCTGAATTGCTTCTATGTCCTTCCTCAATACGACCTGATAGGGATCCCAAACGCTCGAGCAGTTCTCAAGAATAGGTCGTATTAGTGTTTTATAAGTGGTCTCCTTTACAGATGAACCACATCTTCCCAAAATTCTACCAATGAACCGAAGGCGACTATCCGCCTTCCCCACAACTGCCATTACATGCTTGTCCCACTTCATATCGCTCTGCAATGTTACGCCCAAATATTTAATCGACGTGACGGTGTCGAGCGCTACGCTACTAATGGCGTATTCAAACATTACAGGATTCATTTTCCTATTCATCTGCATTAATTTACATTTATCTATATTTAGAGTTAGTCGCCATTCTTTACACCAATCACAAATCCTGTCCAAGTCATCTTGTATCCTCCTACAGTCACTCAACGACGACACCTTCCCGTAAACCACAGCATCATCAGCAAACAGCTGTACATTGCTATCCACCCTAACAACTGACCATATTGTTTTAATTTTATCCTGTGGATTAGCTAGTCTATTTGTATGCCACATACTCTTTGCGTTCCTAATAACATTTTTAAGAACCTTGTAATACTGTTTGTAATGGGATACTGTAGCTTGATTGCGATTACTTCTAACATTTTGATATAATTCCCATTTTGTTCTGCTTGATATCCTTATCCCACTAGTCAGCCACCCGGGCTGCCTATTGCTGCTAGTCATTATAGAATGACGTTTTAACAGTTCGAATGTAGAGGATGAAATTCTGAATGTCATGCAGTACGGAACCTGTACCAGGAAATATGACCTATCGCTTGGGTTGCTACACTTCCATTCACTGACGTTATGCTGCTGCTGCGGATGGTAGACTGTAAAAATACAATCACAGTCCTCCACCTGAGTCTATGTACAGAGGGTGGACCAAAATATGGACATACACAACACATTACCATGTCTAATAGGATGTAAGAAAACTGTTGGCATTCGAAACAGTTTCCAGTCGTGCCGGAACGGATAAAAAATACAAGTCCTGCATGGGGTTCAAGGGAATCGTTTACCTTTATTTCTGGGGAATAGTGGCAAGTTCAAGTAACGATAATGGAGGTGGATAGCGATCACACACTCTCCTCTCCAAAGTGGACCACAAAGGATCAATAAAATTGACATCTGGTGATTGTAGTGGGCAGGGGAGATGTGACAGTCCGCCACGAGCTCATAAAACGATGAGAGCTGTGTGAACAAGAGCCCTGTGGTGTTGGAACACAGCATTACCATTGGGAAATAAACATTGCACCACAAGATGGACCCGATGAGCCGAAAGGATCGCATAATCCTCGGCAGTAATGTGACGTTGCAGAACAACCAAGGGGCTCATGGAATAACAACATGTTATCACCGAGCCCACACCATATTTCACTGTTGGGACATGCCAATGAACGAAGAGATATGTGGTAGCACTTACCTCTAGTGACTGGCGCTAATTAGTCATAATACAATGGTCGTGGGCTCACGGGCGATAGGAGAACAATGTGTGTCAGAGTCAGTCTGAAAGAGCGTTAAGAACGGTAGATATGGCAGGCATACACAGCGTGTTCAAAAATTAAATGCCCCAACTGACAAATATGATGACGGAGACAACAGCAATTACATTTGGTTAAGCAACCAAGTGTTGGAAATGCATACAGAGTTCTATCTTTTCCAAAGTATTACGTCAATAGCTATACTAATAATAAAACACTGTAAAACCATCCTCTCTGTATATTTGTCTATTTAAACACACTAATTTCCAAAACTGCTAGACGAATTATCGTGGGGTTCCTGCAGATAACTTGAGTATAGATTGGGGCAACACGTAAGCTTTACTTCATCAAAATCGGATCACGAAAAAAGAAGATATCGTAATTTAACGTTCTGTCTGAAACCATCGTGTCTATTTTTTTGTTTAAGCATGCCAATCTCGAAAACTACTAGACGAATTTTCTTGAGTTTCTCACAGATAACTTGATCGTAGCCTGGGGCAACGCATAGGCTTTATTTCGTCAAACTCGGAGCACGAAAAAAAAGTATCGTAATCTAAAGTTTTATCAAAAATCGTCTGCTCAGCTTAGTAGTTCATATGTTTGTCACGGCGTAGTACACCAAAGAACCGATAGATGGCCCTGTTACGTCTTTTACTCACAGTCAATAACAGATGTATTTTTGGAAATTTATGTCAATGACAGAATTAAGCGTCGCAATTTTATCGCTACGTATACAAACTAACATTGAGCTTACTTGGCTAGGATACACATATTTAGTAATTTCTTGTTATGTATTAAACTCTTGCCGGCCGGAGTGGCCTAGCGGTTCTAGGCGCTACGGTCTGGAACCGCGCGACCGCTACGGTCGCAGTTTCGAATCCTGCCTCGGGCATGGATGTGTATGATGTCCTTAGGTTAGTTATGTTTAAGTAGTCCGAAGTTCTAGGGGACTGATCAACTCAGAAGTTAAGTCCCATAGTGCTCAGAGCCACTTGAACCATTAAACTCTTAACGACATTACTTCTCTCATTAATGTTTATTTATATTCTTTTCTAGGAAAAACAGGTTTATTGAGTTTGATTCGTGATGTGGATGCAGTCTCTTTACGTTCTCATTTCGTTTTACTTCCAAATAAAATTCCTATCAAACTGTCGAGTCTTTCTGAATACACCAGAACGGCTAAAGAGTGAGGACTATGCGACCTCAAGAATCGAATGAAGATTGTGAAGCGAGACTTGCTGTTATTCGAGAACGTCAGGCGGAAACTCGCTCTATGGAAGCTCTTTCCGAAAGCCAGGTGCGACATAATTCTGACTCAGAACGTCTTGCATTATTTCGTTCCTCAGAACCGTTCACTCACAGAGGCTTAAAGTTGTTTCTCTCCAACGCAACATCATAGAAGCGGAAATTCTTACGAGAATTAGCGCAGGTGAGCGAGCTTTTATAGCCCGAATCGCGCTTATTCCTAACAATTTACCGTTTCGCCTTAAACGTGTACAGTTTCCGGTGTGCTTGCGTCATGCCATGACCGTAAACAAAGCACAAGGCCAGACGCTGCACGATGCGGCCATGGACTTGTGTCAGCTGGTTTCCGACAGCCAGCACTGCGTGGCTTTCTCCCGTGTTACGCAGTGGAGCAAACAAGCTCTTCGTTCATGTCCTCAGTCATAGTACTTCAAAAGTTGTATGCATGAAGCTTTATAAGTCAAAAATACACACATACGAAGTCTTAGATACAGCTATAAATAAATATCCGAGCAGCACATGTGTGGGATGAATATAACTGCCAAAAAATATGAAAACTGAAAAGACTGCAAATTCACTAAAATATTTTAATAACATTTCTCTTTGAAGATAAAAATGATAAGTTGGGCGTTTTCGATGGATTGTGATAGGTGAGCAAAGTATCCATAAAAATGTAAAGCCAACGAGTTTGTGTTAACCTTATATGTCAAATTTTATAAACTTGTTAAGGTAGATACATAAACTATCAAGACTTTACTGACCTGCAGAACTGGTTTTATATAAGCAGCACACCCTGCTGTAGGAGCGAAAAGATGGGAACTAACGGAAAAATACTCCCGTCGCAGCACAAAAAAGGCGAATATGTTCCTCTTTAAAAGACTGTTAAGTGGGGAGCCAGCTGTCTCAGTCTTCATGCCGCCTTCCTTATAAAAAGTTTTGGCGTGCGAATATATTCGCGCTTTTTTATGCTGAGAGGGTAGCAGAGAGACGACAGTGGACGAGAGAGGATACAGCGCGAGTGGAGGAGAAAGAGAGAGGAGAGACTGATGGTGGGAGAGAGAAAGTGGCAGCGGAAGTGAAAGAGAGATGGATGAAACGATTAGCAGTGAGTGCCAAAGAGAGAGGAGATATTGATGGTCAGTTAGAGACAATGGCTGGAAAAGAGAGAAGGATGGAGGTAGAAGCAGTGGGAGTGAAAGAGGGAGGAGGCAGTGTAAATGAAGATACATACGAATCATTAAAGGACTTGTGGTGGTCTGAAACCTCCCAGACTGGTGCATTTTCGATCGAAATTTTAAACACGGAAGAAGAGGGGAACAAATGAGTTGGACTCCCCAGAATATTTGAGCTGCCGAGACATGGTGCATACAGTAAAAGTGAGAGAGAATACAGTGGTAGTGGGGTATACTATAAATCAATGCGAGAAATAGGAGACAATGAGAGAGACATATATAGACAGTGAGAGTGAGGCTGATTCTGAAGGCTTAACTACAAAGGGTGAGTGGGTAAAAGGGTTTAGAATGTTCTACGTTAAAAGAGCGAGAATATGTTAGCATGCCAAAATTTTTGGAGAGGAAACCAGAATTAGGATTGAGGCAGCTCGTTTCCCACTTTGTGACAGAGGAGCATATTTGCCTCCGACGGGAGCATTTTACCGCTGGTTTGTATTGACCAGAAGAATGAAATGAAAGTTTGATAAGAAGAATAAATACTGAGCAGAGGATTTTTAATTGTAAGAACTATTTCATCCTAGGTCCTAAAGAAGACGGCTGTGGGCAGAGAGAGAGGGAATGCTACCCTCTGGTAAAAAATGTTAATGCGTATATAATAAATGTGAATAAGCTCTGGAATGACATCAGAGAAAGTTACCGGTTTGTCTCTACTGTAGTAGTCTCAGTTTATTTTATATTTGGGAACAGTCTCGGAAAAACATCGGGACTGTTTACGGCACAGTATTAAACTGCATGTGTTAGGCAGATTTCTCTGACAGGCACCTTCTCGTCTCCGCGAGGTGGATATGGATGCTGTGCTGACGTAACACTGAAATGCTGGCCGCTTCTGCACCTTTATACGACGATCACCATGCGTCAGACATACCGTGCACTTGTCAATGAAGAGAACTCGACGCCAGTGATACTGGTTCCATTCCACCTTCTTCACGCACAGTGGTGTGGTGGTATTTCTACTGTTGTTCGCCATCGATATCTAGAGGCCAAATTGATTGTATGGAGACTGTTGTGTACTTTCTATGTAGTCCTCCCTAATACGTCGAAGAAGGCAGCGCTCAGTTCTGTTGCATTGCCCTCAGGTCACACGGTCTAACCTTATAACGATCTTCCGATGCATTTTGACGATCTGCACAGTGTGCGTGGACCGCATTGTGTGACAGTCCATTCTTCTCCAAGAGTCGAGAACGGAGAAGGCAGTGATGTTGTGAAAGTCGTGCTTTATGGTAAAAAACAAAGACTAATCCCATAAGTGGTGATAATCAAGCTCCGGAACCTCCCATCTGACTCAAAAAATAATTCATGAATGTCACTCCCACGTATCATACAAACAACTGCGAAATCTATGCGCTTGATACGCGTATATAACCAACAACAATCGGCGAAACAGCTCCCATTCACCTACCTTGACTCAACCTGAAACCTAACAGCATGGATAGAAAAGTCACTCACTATCATTGTATTTTGAGATGGGAATCCAGTGACTGGTTTCCGATTCACCATGAGTGGGTGTGGATCCTAAAGCGATGCTACAAGGTTCAAGATGGCGCGCATACAACGTGGCACGCTCCAGTGTTACCATAATAAGGTATATTTCGCCGTAAATCCGAAAGAAGTGGCTTGATAAGGAATTATATTGTAACTAAACACAAGAAAACGATCTTACAGGGGTACTCAAAACTACAAGTAGAAGATTCGGATTTACGACAAGCAATAATAGCACCATTTTCTCATGTCAAGACTCTCCTCTTCAGGAGAGGCTAACATCTCTGAATTTACAGTTCAACGAAGTGAGAAACTAATGTATGACGCTATAATGAGCTTTTATTCAACTATATATGAGCAACCTTTATCAAGCTCCCATTTCGCTACGAGCAAGCACACTGTCCGACTACTACTTACAGAATGACCACACCAATCAATGCTTCTAACCCCGGCACGCTATCTAAGCTTCAACACGGCAAGTCAAATAATAAGTTCTCACTCAATTTATCATTAATGCAGGATCTGCACGACAGCATGGATCTCTATCAAACAAGAACACTCTTGCTCAAATAGTCCACGGTGCCGGTCCATAGTGTCCAACGGGCACAATATTTCGGCGATCGTACCAGGGTCTTGGCACAGACATCTAAATACTGGGACAGCGTCGTTAGAGGCTATCGAAATTTGTAGTCGGCCAGAGTGGCCGAGCGGTTCTAGGCGCTTCAGTCTGGAGCCGCGCGACCGCTACGGTCGCAGATTCGAATCCTGCCTCGGGCATGGATGTGGGTGATGTATGTAAGTAGGCTGTTTAGGTATTTTTATTGGTAACGCCACGTAGCGCTCTGTATGAAAATCACTGGCTGTGCTATGTGCAGTCTGTGGCTGGTTTGCATTGTTGTTGTCTATTGTAGTGTTGGGCAGTTGGCTGTTAACAGCGCGTAGCGTTGCGCAGTTGGAGATGAGCCGCCAGCAGTGGTGAATGTGGGAAGAGAGATGGCGGAATTTTGAGAGCGGATGATCTGGACAGAGACAGTAAATTTGTAAGACTGGATGTTATGAACTGATATATATATATATATATATATATATATATATATATATATATATATATATATATATATAATGACTTTTGAACACTATTAAGGTAAATATATTGTTTGGTCTCTATCAAAATCTTTCATTTGCTAACTATGCCTATCAGTAGTTAGTGCCTTCAGTAGGTTGGATCTTTTATTTAGCTGGCCGTAGTGGCGCTTGCTGTATTGCAGTAGTTCGAGTAACGAAGATTTTTGTGAGGTAAGTGATTTGTGAAAGGTATAGGTTAATGTTAGTCAGAGCCATTCTTTTGTAGGGATTATTGAAAGTCAGATTGCGTTGCGCTAAAAATCTTGTGTGTCAGTTTAGTGTTGATCAGAATAGGAAAGAGCGAAATGTCTTAGTACGTTGAGTTCTGCTCAGCTGTTTGAAAATCAAATAATGTAAGAGGTTTATCTGCATAGTAATTCATTAAGTTTTGTAAGGGGACGTTTCATGCCGTTAGGTCAGTTAGGGTTAAGTACTAAGTTCTAGGGGACTGATGACCTCAGAAGTTAAGTACCATAGTGCTCAGACCCATCTGAACCATTTTTTGAAATTTGTACCAGGGACGGACTCATCAACCGAGATTGTGGCTATAACCTCAACAAGGTGTGGTAACCAGCACTGAGTCTAATGAAAATGATGCTCAGCAAATAAAACGAACGGGCGACCAGGGCGGACTAGGCAATTACACTGACGCCACCACAGACGCCGATTCCAGCATCTCAGCGTCCACCGACGCGCGGGCGCGGACCGCGGAGAGAACGCCTTGCAGCGGGAGGGGATTTAAGACAGCCACCCCCCTCAGGAGCTCAGTTCGTCAGCGCACCTGACGGTGGCGTCATGTCTGATCGCCGAAATATTGTGCCCGTTGGTCACTACGGATCGACAGTACACCTGTGGACTCTTCAAGTAGGAAATACGCCAGGAAAAACTGAAGAATCACAAGAACACTCTTCTTTCCAAAACATCTCTACCGACTAGCATCCAGCTGAACCAGGAACAATACATCGACTCTTTCAAACAAGATTGACCTCACAGGTGCAGCCAGCGAACAATTCCCATTGGCCGAAAGCAAGCTCACTCCCCAAAGACGTAAAATTGCTTGAGTAACCAAGCAAAGACGTTGCTACAGTGTTTGTATAGAATAATGGAATCTGATTTAGCAGACTTGCTTGAAATGTAGCAAATGTAAATGTTACACTCTATCAGTGATAAAATACAACGGGATAAAGTGAAAGTGCCAAGTGAAAAGGCAGCTTTCAGTTGGACACTGGCATCTGGATCTAAGTCCACGTTCTAACCCATCCCAAAGGTGTTCCGTTGGGTTCTGGTCGGCACAATCGATTTTTGGAATGTTATTGTCCACAAACCATTCCCTCACAAATGCTGCTTTATAACAGCATGCATTATCATGTTAATACAAACAATCATAGTCTGTTCCTCTACTGTATGCTGTGCACATTACCGTAAAATGTGTTCATAGCCTTCCGCATCTAGCGTTTCCTGAATCGCAACAAGGGGACCACACCCTAACCACGAGAAACACTCCCATACCTTAACACCACCTCCTCCATACATCACTGTTGGCGCTAAGATGATGGCAGGTGATATTCGTCAGGACAAACATCGGATTACCACAGGATATAGCGTGATTCATCACTCGAAATCACTCATTGCCAGCCATCCACTGCCCAATGGCGTCGCACTTGACACCACTCCAAGCCTCACTTAGCACTGACTACAGAAATATATGGCATATGGGGAGCTGCTCGAGCAATGTGTCACACTCATTTTAATTCCCTACACACAGTCATTCTGCAAGCTGGACTGCTGGTAGCACTTTGGAACTCATGAGTGATTTCTTCGGCGGATTTCATGTGATTTTTTTACAACTACCCTCTGCAATGGTCCATCTCCGTCAGTACATGAGGCCTGTCTGGTGTTGGTTTAACTGTGATTGCTCATTCGCATTCCCACTTCATGATCTCATCACGAGCAGTCTAGTTTGTCAGCATTAGATAGCTGAAATGTTAGGTCTGTTACTCAGGCGACATCAAACGTCTAGTCCACGTTCGAAGTCACTGAACTTTCCTGACCAACCCATTCTCCTGTCATTGCTTCTCCATTGACAACACAATACTCCCCACCTCCATTTATATTGGCTGAACCGCCTCTCGTGACATCTTGTGGTCAATTCCGCAGGTATCCTGATATATTTGGTCACATACTGTGTACCTTATTTAAAGAGTAGAAAGTAGCAGAGTCTATTAGTAATAGCTGTATCCGAACAGGAACTTCGGAATCGAGTTTTTCGAGGCTGCTACTAAACCGTTTGGATTATTACAAGTACGGAATTGTGGAGAGAACAAAATGCCAGTTGGCTAGGGGAAAACTCGATTTTCTTTCCGATTCAGCTATTTCATCAACGGCACATCAGTATGGCATTGGTAACTCATCTTAACGAATTAATATTATTCCAAATTATTAATCAGTGTGGTATAACGCATACAGAATTTCAGAAAGCTATTTACCATCGTGAATTTTTTATGAAGCTGCGTCTAACAGGTATTTGCGAAACACGCAATTTGCAGTGTGTTGTAATTACACAACTGTTGATGACGGAACTACACTCAATAGCCAAAGAAATCTGAGATACCTGCCTAATATCGTGTCGGGCCCAAGCGAGCACGCAGAAGTGCCGCAACACGATGTGACATGGACTCGACTGATGTCTGAAGTAGTGCTGGAGGCAACTGACACCATGAATCATGCAGGAATGTCCATAAATCCGTAAGAGTACGAGGGGGTGGAGATCTCCTCTGGACAGCACCTTTCAAGGCATCCCAGATATGCTCAATAATGTTCATCACTGGGGAGTTTGATGGCCAGATAAAGTGTTTAAACTCAGAAGAGTGTTCCTGGAGCCACTCTGTAGCAATTCTGGACGTGTCGGGTGTTGCCTTTTCCTGCTGGAATTACCCATCCCTGGGAAGCACGATGGACATGAATGGATACAGGTGACCACACAGGATACTTACGTACGTGTCACCTGCCAGAGTCGTATCTAGACGTATCAGGGGTCCCGTATCATTCCAACTGCACACGCCTCCATCAGCTTTAACAGTCCACTGCCGACATGCGGGTTCCATGGAATCATGAGGTTGCCTCTATATCCGTACACGTCCATCCGCTCCATGCAAATTGAAACGAGACTCGTCCAACCAGGCACAATTTACAGTCACTAACTGTCCAGTGTCGGTGTTGACGGGTCGAGGCGAGGAGTAAAGCTTTGTGCCGTGCAATCATCAAGGGTACACGAGTGGGCCTTCGGCTCCGAAAGCCCATATCGATGATGTTTTGTTGAATGGTTCGCCCGCTGACGCTTTTTGATGACCCAGCACTGAAATTTGCAGCAATCTGCGGACGGGCTGCACTACTGCACGTTAAACGATTCTCTTCAGTCGTCGTTGATCCCGTTCTTGCAGAATCTTTTACCGACCGCAGGGATGTCGGAGATTTGATGTTTTACCGGATTCCTGATATTCACGGTACAGTCGTGAAATGGTCGTACAGGAAAATCCTCACTTCATCACTACCTCGGAGATGCTGTGTCCGATCGCTCGTGCGCCTTCAAGCTCATTTAAATCTTCATAACCAGTCGTTGTAGCAGCGGTAACCGAGCTAACAAATGCGCCAGACAATTGTTGTCTTATATAGGCGTTTCCGACCGCAACACTGTATTCTGCCTGTTTATATAGCTCTGTATTTGAATACGTATGTCTATACCAGTTTCTTTGGAGCTTCAGTGTATATGTCACCGTTCCGGATCAACTCCCTGTTCTGTTATATCAGTCACGGTGAAATACATTTCGATAAGAGTTACTACCCTCGCTTTGATCCTCTAAGTGATGTTAAAAAAGTCAGGTTCTGACATAACAGATCACTGTCCTTTAACTAACCGGCTGCACTCTAACAAATTCCAAGATCCGTCTACTGAACAGGAAACGTGTAACTATAACAATCTCCGCGTAACCTCCAACGGTTTCTTTGCTGCTTCCTCATCAATATCAACAAAGAAAAAGTTTACGAGCCAAATGTTCTAATAAGAGTACATGGTTAGTGAAAACAAGTACTTATAGAAAACAAAGCCGTCTCGATCGCTTAATATATTTTCATACATAAGACGTACGATTACAGACTTCATCAGGTCAACAAATTATGATTAAAGTAACATGAGAAAGAGAGGTGCTAGGCGCACATCAAGTCAACGTAAATAAAAAACTAAATAATTCAGCCAGCAATACTTAGACACGTAAATCAATTTCGAACGTCACTTGCAATAAAATCTACGTCTAAGTTGGACGTCAGCTGCCAACTCATATCAGCTCTAAAGTCTACAGAAATATAAGTGCTAACCGACAAGTAGCGCTAGTAGGGAACACAAGGCTTTCGTTTTTCAGGTCATATACAAATCAAATGACAGAACGTCTTTAAAACTACAAATAGATAGGTCGACTGTTAATATGTACTTAACTCCTCTCATTGCCATGCTTCTGTAAAGTTAAATGAATGTCTGCTAATGGCAGTAACTGAAACGTCATAAAAAATGAAAATGTACACTCCTGGAAATGGAAAAAAGAACACATTGACACCGGTGTGTCAGACCCACCATACTTGCTCCGGACACTGCGAGAGGGCTGTACAAGCAATGATCACACGCACGGCACAGCGGACACACCAGGAACCGCGGTGTTGGCCGTCGAATGGCGCTAGCTGCGCAGCATTTGTGCACCGCCGCCGTCAGTGTCAGCCAGTTTGCCGTGGCATACGGAGCTCCATCGCAGTCTTTAACACTGGTAGCATGCCGCGACAGCGTGGACGTGAACCGTATGTGCAGTTGACGGACTTTGAGCGAGGGCGTATAGTGGGCATGCGGGAGGCCGGGTGGACGTACCGCCGAATTGCTCAACACGTGGGGCGTGAGGTCTCCACAGTACATCGATGTTGTCGCCAGTGGTCGGCGGAAGGTGCACGTGCCCGTCGACCTGGGACCGGACCGCAGCGACGCACGGATGCACGCCAAGACCGTAGGATCCTACGCAGTGCCGTAGGGGACCGCACCGCCACTTCCCAGCAAATTAGGGACACTGTTGCTCCTGGGGTATCGGCGAGGACCATTCGCAACCGTCTCCATGAAGCTGGGCTACGGTCCCGCACACCGTTAGGCCGTCTTCCGCTCACGCCCCAACATCGTGCAGCCCGCCTCCAGTGGTGTCGCGACAGGCGTGAATGGAGGGACGAATGGAGACGTGTCGTCTTCAGCGATGAGAGTCGCTTCTGCCTTGGTGCCAATGATGGTCGTATGCGTGTTTGGCGCCGTGCAGGTGAGCGCCACAATCAGGACTGCATACGACCGAGGCACACAGGGCCAACACCCGGCATCATGGTGTGGGGAGCGATCTCCTACACTGGCCGTACACCACTGGTGATCGTCGAGGGGACACTGAATTGTGCACGGTACATCCAAACCGTCATCGAACCCATCGTTCTACCATTCCTAGACCGGCAAGGGAACTTGCTGTTCCAACAGGACAATGCACGTCCGCATGTATCCCGTGCCACCCAACGTGCTCTAGAAGGTGTAAGTCAACTACCCTGGCCAGCAAGATCTCCGGATCTGTCCCCCATTGAGCATGTTTGGGACTGGATGAAGCGTCGTCTCACGCGGTCTGCACGTCCAGCACGAACGCTGGTCCAACTGAGGCGCCAGGTGGAAATGACATGGCAAGCCGTTCCACAGGACTACATCCAGCATCTCTACGATCGTCTCCATGGGAGAATAGCAGCCTGCATTGCTGCGAAAGGTGGATATACACTGTACTAGAGCCGACATTGTGCATGCTCTGTTGCCTGTGTCTATGTGCCTGTGGTTCTGTCAGTGTGATCATGTGATTTATCTGAACCCAGGAATGTGTCAATAAAGTTTCCTCTTCCTGGGACAATGAATTCACGGTGTTCTTATTTCAATTTCCAGGAGTGTATTAAGCAACTTCATTCGATAAGATCTACACTGATCACGTTGTACTGTAGTTTGATACGTCACAGACCTAAGTTCCTATGCTTGCAACACTACATAAACGATATATAAATTAATTTTCGCTCTTTTTCGCTTTTCACGACAATCAGTACTACAGATTACTCGCTTTGCTGTCTGTACACCATTCCGATAAACGGATTAGTGTTTCGTATCAACGATGTCATATCTGAGTCTTATTCTAGCACTTTATTTCTTCAGGTAATAAAACATTAGTTACATTCATTCAGGGTTTGCAAGGTAAGTGCTGCTTACCCACGCGAACTAGGCGAGGGAGGGCCAATCATTTGCTTTCTCCTGTCTTTTCATCCTAATTGTTTAGATATCTCACTTCCATTACAAAGAATGTCGTTGCGTTACCGTGCACGCTTCCTCACTATTGTAGTAAGCAAATAATTAGGTACAGTTTAGTAATAGATTTATTACATCAAGTTTGAGAAACTAATTCTTATTCGTTACAGTTATTAAACGTAAAAATTCCACTTGAGTGTGAAATCGGCAATCATTATCGGATGAAAGCATTATATTTAGTAACTACAGTAATGTAATTCCAATTTACTATACTTGCAGCGTTCGACATTACAGATATAGATGTATTCAGCAACGATTTCGGCGGGCTCCGTGACCCTAGGGAAGGCTCACGAGGATCAACCAAAGGAAGTCAATCCACTGGCCCTGCAGAACAGCGACAAAGAACTTTGTTTTCTGACATGTGTTTCGCAGCTATACCAATTGGTGGACATTATTTGGTTTCGTGATCCTATAGGTATTGGACCCAGTATTTTATGACGACTTGGTAAATCTTTATTGTACGCACCGTGTTTATGATAATAACAAATCTTTCACCATACTCACTGCACCTTCTTCTAACCAGAAGCAGATTATATCGATAATTACTTTAATTTAAACAAAATTTTTTCTGGTCCATTTACTCTATTTACCCTATTTAAAAATTATTCTGAAAAAAATGGCAGGTTTCTGCTATCCACTATGATTAGAAACTAAAACAATCATATGCTGATTGTATTATTAAGTCTCTTAATGTCAACTTTATAGGTGTGAGTTATCAGCTTGACATTAACGAAATATTGGCAGGCACACTTTGACTTAA
Source organism: Schistocerca serialis cubense (assembly GCF_023864345.2). NCBI lineage: Eukaryota > Metazoa > Arthropoda > Insecta > Orthoptera > Acrididae > Schistocerca > Schistocerca serialis. Next base: position 770,107,810 of record NC_064641.1, on the reverse strand, counting down.
ATGTATTAGTGTGCCACATTAACAGTCGGTGATGGCCAATGATTTATTGTGATACTCTCAATGTTGCGTGCCCAGCATGGCAGTATTTTTTGGTGGTGGGTGTGAAGGAGGTGCCTGAACTGCATTTCGTATCACCCAACTATAACTTTGGCTAGGCCGGCCGAAGTGGCCGAGCGGTTCTAGGCACTACAGTCTGGAGCCGCGCGACCGCTACGGTCGCAGGTTCGAATCCTGCCTCGGGCATGGATGTGTGTGATGTCCTTAGGTTAGTTAGGTTTAAGTACTTCTAAGTTTTAGGGGACTGATGACCACAGAAGTTAAGTCCCATAGTGCTCAGAGCCATTTTTAAACGTTAGATATTCGCCACGGCTTATGGCTGTGAACACAGTTTTGAGCGACCTTCCAGTAGGTGTGATGTGTCCCACACCAGATATAGCAGTGAAGCACGGTAGGATGTATGTGTCTCCTGGCTTTCCCCAGGTTCTGATAATGTGGAGCTAGGCATTTCTTTTCAGCTGATATCCAGCTGGATTCTTCAGCTCGACAGGCCGGCCGCGGTGGCCGAGCGGTTCTAGGTGCTTCATTGCGGAACCGCGCGACTGCTACGGTCGCAGGTTCGAATCCTGCCTCGGGCATGGATATGTGTGATGTCCTTAAGTTAGTTAGGTTTAAGTAGTTCTAAGTTCTAGGGGACTGATGACCTCAGATGTTAAGTCCCATAGTGCTCAGAGCTATTTGAACCATTTCAGCTCGACAATCGAAATATTTGTTAACAACTTCTTCAGTTCAAGCGTACTTAGCACCCTCAGGCTCGGCCATTGTACACTACGAAAGTGTTCAAATTTGGTTTTGAACCACAAATGGCTGAAAATGGTATTTGATTAGGAGTGTTGTAATCGTGGAGGAGCTAATCGTTTGACCGCCGGGGTGTAGGCCGCCTTCCTTTCTTTTTTCCGTCAGTGGTTACCGCAGCTCTTTTAAGACCAAAAGGAGACATCGAAGGAATTCATAGCCGTACTGCTACACTTGTTACTGGTGGGTCTGATCAACACGCTGCTGTTGCGAAGATTATTGTGATCTCTAATGGGAATCCATGGTGGGAAGACGACGTTTACGTGTAACACTAGTGAGAAAATTTTAGTGAATCAACATTTGCCACTGACTGCAGAATGAGTATATTGCCGGCAACGTACATATCTGACCATCACGACAAGGGAAATTGGGGCTTGAACGGAGGCATATAGACAGTTGTTTTCGCCTCGCTTCATTTGCGAGGAACGGGAAAAGAAATAGTAGCGGTACATGGTAACCTCCGCCATGCATCGTGTGGTGACTTGCGGAGTTCCGAGTATGTACGATAATGTGAACTTGAAGATAGAAATGCTGATTACCTGTGGTAACTTTGGGAGCAAAATCAATTTATGAGTATCTCCTTCATATCGATAAAACAAATTCTTTTTCACATTGGTTCTTACCTGTTTCACTTGTGGAGTCGTCCATCCCACATGGTGGTGTTTTAGATAAGTATTTTCCAGAAAATGAGATGGTTAATATTTGCTACTGTAAGACTCACAGATTCATCAATATTTTGTTTGCAGAAGTTCCCGGAAGAGTTTAAGTTATTTAATTTAAATTTGATTTTCCACGTTAGCGAGCAAATATACCTACAATACAAAACTAAGTTTTTACTTAACGAGACATATGGTAGACAAATGGAAAGTATATTTTATTGAACTAACGTTAGTTTACTGACAGTAGAAGAATAAACGTTACACAACACAGATTTCATATAAATTCGCCATATTTTGCTGAAACCTTACAAGTTACTCGTAGAATGAAGTTTTGAATCAGACTGTGAGGTTTTCCTGGAAACAGAGCATTGCCAGAAAATAAAAAGAATCGAGATTTGCCTCTCTGTCTAGTACACGGTTTCAGTCTGTCGAGACCTGTCATTATTTCATGTCTGAGAGGCAAATGATGTCAGTTACAAGGTTTATAATATTATTACAGCCAGTTCTCAATATGTCTATTTTTGACAAGACAGCGTTTTATAAGTCATATTGCAGCTCATTGTCAGTTACCGTCCGTAAAACAAATGAGAGATACACACCTGTGTTGTAGAGTTAGCTGAACGGATGGTGGCTCTGGTTTGCTGTTTACGGACAGTCTACAAGGCCGAAAGGCTGCCAGGGACGAACCGACACTTGCGCCTATCGCCCTTCTCCGACACACGCCAGCCACAGTTAGAAACGCAGTTACACTATCTCCATCGGCACTCTAAAAATGCTATGGAAGCAAATTACCTGAATGCTTCACTTGTGTGGCCAAAATATCCGTAGGTGCCGTATTATTATTTACGATATTTTTAATCCACTATCGCAACTACTGTAAAATGAAACTTCTGGCAGGTTAAAGCTGCGTGCCACACCGGTACTCGAACTTGGACCTTGGCCTTCCCCGCGAAAGTACTCTACCTAATAATGCTTCTTTTTTTTTTTGTCACTGGTAAGGTGGTCGGGGTCAAAGTTGGCAGTGTTCACGACCCTAAGCCTGGCCACGACATCCTGTGGTCCCCCTCAGAACTAAGGAGGGTGAAGGTCATAGAATCCAAGATGGCCAAAAAGCATCAAGGATAACGAGGGAAGACGTTTTTAATTTTAATTTTTACTTTTTTAATTTGTTTTTATTTTGTACCATCACCAATATGACGCAAACGCTCGTGCTTTAGCGTGCCTCATAATTCCCAGGGAGAGTAAATGGAAGCTAGTCCTCGTTGGCTATCTAATAGGAAGAAAAACAAGAGGTCGTCTCGTTACGACGAGAGGATGCTCCATAGTGCTACTCGCTGCGGAATTACCGGTGCATATGTTACGTGTCAATGTGGTTGCCCTTGACAGTTCAATCTTAACAAAAACAAATAAATAAAAGGGTTCGTGATTCAACTTCTCCTATCATGCATAACGCTGCTGCGAGGTGGGCTATGGAACGCGCTGCGGAGAAAATTTGAGAAGTATTGCTGGTACTTACGGTTCCATACGACCGCACAGTGTCGTTCGTTTAAGTAGGACCAAAAATCCAGGACTGTCTTCTCACCGTCATCAGTCAATTAACGGACGGAGTGGCCGCGTATCCGTATCACAGATTTCGTTTTTATTCTCCGAAAATACACCTACTCCGGGAAGAATAGCTATTGTGCAGTTAAAGGGTCGGGAGTCACGAACCGACTGAGATGTTCAAGCACGACTCACGACCCGCCCTCACAGCTTTATTTCCGCCAGTACCTCATTTCCTACCTTCCAAACTACACAGAGATTCTTGTGCTTACGTTGCGGAACTAGCACTCCTGGAAGAAAAGCTACAGCAGAGACATAGCTTAGCCATGGCCTAGTGGATTGCTTCTCGAGCAAATTTTTAATCTGCAGCGGAATGTGCGCTGATATGAAACTTCCTGGCAGATTAAAAACTTTGTATTGTGAGATGCGGTCGTGAGTCGTGCTCGATAGCTCAGTGTCGGCAGGATAGTGAAGGTCTCCTCGACCGAATTTGATACGAAATATCCACACAAGAACCATTGACGAAGATACATATAAGAAAAAAGTCGATACAGCATTTCCTCGCGAAAGACAAAGGTCCCAGGTTCGAGTTTGAACCTACTGGAATCAGTTCACACTCCACTGCAGAGGTAAAATTCATTCTGGAAACTATAAAATAAGTACAGTATATACCATTCGTATCATTAACACAACAAATGTAACGCCGATGATGTTTTAAACGAATGAAACTAAACACGTATTTTAAAATAAAAACAATTTTTAGTAGTTTCTATGACGAATTGAAAATACCTTAAATAAATTCCCAGAGTCTCTATGTTGCTCAGCTGCGTGGCATTTTTAGTGTGCCACGCATCCTAGGGCTTCCGATTCGGTGTCCCTTTGTCATTCACTTTCAGCTGATAGCCCTCACACTTCAACTGGTCTTCTGGTGTTGTCCCCAGTCAACATGTCGCTACCGCCTCCACCGTTGTCGGTCACTGTGTTCGATGGCAGCGGAAACTATTGAGCACAATCTGTGTCTCTTGTAAAAAGGTGTTTGCAAGCCATATTGTAGAAAATACCGTGCCGGGCAGACTTGAAGTTGATATTAAGACAGATACAACGAACACCGACATAATATGCGCTTAGAATAACTGATGATATAGGTGCTTCTGAAGATAAGAAATGTGATGCACTACAAAGAAACTAAGACCCTCGCCGCTACTGCCTCGCTCTCGGACAATGCTATCAAAGAGACTGTTCAGAATCGCATAGGCTATGTGGTAGTTTTCAACAGAAGGTTAAAGCTGTCTTCGACCCAAAGGTATGATTTCTTTGAACACTGTAATGCCTTATCCTATTTGTCGTATGACCTTTCCTTACTCAGACTTGCGAATTGACGTACCTAGCTAGCAACAGCAACAGTTTAATGAGGATTCCAAACTACGGTGCAACTCGACCTTTTTTGCGTACACAACCTTTACCTGAAGGGAAAGAAGCTATGAGGGACAAGAAAAAAGCTGGGGAGAACTGTGTATTGAACGCGCGATCTTTAGATTTTAAGTCCAACATTTGCCTAAATAAGCAACCTAGGTATACGAAGCTTGGTGACATGAAAATGCGTAGCATTCGGCATTGGGTGTGCTAAAATCGCGACGGCCTACGAAGGTGACAAAAAAGAGTAAGAAGTCAACAATTCCGCAACTTCGGATTCATCATTTAATCCGTCTAATTTTCATGCAGCGTCATATAAAGGGAAAACAAAAGGTATCCGTTCGAAGGAAAAAATTTGTGGTAAGTTCTATGGGACCAAAATGCTGAGTTCACCGGTCCCTAGTCTTACACACTACTTAATCTAACTTAAACTAACTTACGCTAAGGACAACACACATACCCATGCCCGAGGGAGGACTACAACCTCCGACGGGGGAAGGCGCGCGAACCGTGACAAGGCGCCCCAGACCGCACGGCTACCCCGCGCGGCCGTTAGAAGGCCGTACAATCCAGGTATAGCAATCAGGCAAAATACCGTGGCCAGTGAGACAATCAACCCATCAACACACCAGGTTGAAGATACCTGTTTGCTAAAGCAACGCGTCCTGCTGCGTGAAGAAGCCCGTAAACTGCATGCTACACGTCCTAGTGCGACAGAAATCGTCGACCTTTCAAGGCCTTTTTTAAGGGATCGAAGGACTGATAATGGCGTGAAGAGAGGTCAGGAATATGAGGCGGATACTCGGGTGTCTCGCACTTGTTGTCCGTAATGGATGGGGCTGGCCTTCCATATCGACCGGCGTCTCGTATCAAATGGTGACCGCCACAGAACTTGTCGCACCATTCAATGGCGATAGTTTTCGACAGACATGTTACCCCTTCGATGTTCTTTATTCTCCGATGGCAGCCAAGAAAAGAGTAACAGCACATTGGTCCTACTTTGACGCATTGGTAATAACGGTGCCATAGTTCGCGTTTCCGCATTTACCACACGCACGTCAGAAAAACACGAATGCTACCTTAATCCATTCCCTCCATGTCGGTGCTTATACACCCGCATCGGAGTCGGGCTGCATTGCATTTACGCTGCAGTTACGCCCTCAAACGGGAGACTTTTTGATTGCCCCCTTATAATATGTAGTTTATGAGCATTATGGGAGTAAATCAAAGCAATGCTCCACGTCCTGGCCCTGATGGGCAAATCGGGACCAACCGGCCGCCGTGTCATCCTCAGCTAACACCACCATTCCAAGCGTTATAGAGGGGCGTGGGATCAGCACACCACTTTTCCGGCCCTTGTCGTCTTTCTTGACCTTGGACCCGCTGTTTCTCCGTCAAGTAGCTCGTCAACCGGCCCCACAATGTTGAGAACACTCCGTGCCAGTCCTCCGAAGAAGGAAAAATTCCTTTCAGTAGCGGAAATCGAACCCGTATCCATCGCATAGCAGCTAGACACGCTAACCACTGAGCTATGGTTGTGGAGTAAACTTCTGAATTTAAGTGTGACAGAAGGACAGCCGCAACATGAGGCACAATATTCATTTAATAAGATGAACACGGACGCCTGTTGGGGCGCTCAAAGGCGCGAGTGGACAATATCTGTGGCGGTTATCCCAAGCTGATTTGTCCACGAAGTCAGTAGAAATTTTCTGAACTTTGGGAACGTTGGCAGAGTAGCATAAGTACTACCAAGAAGCGACTTTGTCGATAGGGTTGCTGCCACGCAGCCGGCCGTTATGACCGAGCGGTTCTAAGCGCTTCAGTCCGGAACCGCGCGATTGCTACGGCCGCAGGTTCGAATCCTGCCTCGGGCATGGATGTGTGTGATGTCCTTAGGTTAGTTAGGTTTAAGTAGTTCTAAGTTCTAGGGGACTGATGACCTCAGATGTTAAGGTGCTCAGAACCATTTTTTTGCTGCCGCGTAGTGTGGCCGTGAGGTTTGAGGCGCCGCGTCACGGATTGCGCGGCCCCCCCCCCCCCCCCCCACTGGAGGTCCGACTCCTCCCTCGGGCATGTATGTATGTGTTGTTCTTTGCATAAGTTACTTTAAATAGTGTGTAAGTCTAGGGACCGATGACCTTAGCAGTTTGGTCCCTTAGGAATTCACAAAAATTTGAGTATTTTTGATTGAGTTGTTGTTCGTGAAAGAGAGGACAAGTCGAATGGGAATGCTAGCGAGTGATAAAAAGGTAAATCAAAGAGTGTCTTGTAGCGGTGATTGGCTCAGAGGCAAGCTCACTGCACAAAAGAATTAATCATCCCACGGGGACATCACTCTGCTATCTTGCAACACTGTCTCTAGCCTTGATAACGGTCTCAGTTCGACGAGGAACAGAGTTCACAAGTCTCTTCACATATGCCATATCAAGTTGACATTGGTTATTGGGTACCGTAATCTATCATATTGCGGTGATGTTGACAGCTGTGCTTCACTCGTTTTCTCGAATCCTCCATTACATTTTCTGCAGGATTAAGATTGGATGATTAATTGGGCCAGACTCCGTGCGATTGGGTTCCTCAGTGTTTGAAAACCAGGAAGTTATGCGTGTCGCCCTTTGGACATGTCTGTTGTCTACTTGGAAGACAACAGTGTCAAACAGCATACTTAACATGAAGATGTACAAGGAAGGGCATTACTTGGTTACCAAGAATGTGATACTTAACATCGTGGTTCAGATACTGTGTACAACAATCTGAGTGAGCACTCCCAAGTCATGGTACGAAAAATCTCCGAAAACAACAGCTCTTGCCTGCACTATACCCTCCACACACTGCAGGTTGTGCGCCTCATCCGGCTACAGGTGCACTTGACGCCATGCATCATTTAAAAAGGGGCACAATCGCCACTCATCAGGTTACGCCACAAGCCTCGAGTTAGCTAATGTCAGCTACTGTTTATTTGGCCCTATGAAGATGTGCAGTGTTAAACTAATTTAATCAAAACCATCCGGACATCCCTCTGTAAGCAGGATTCGACCACTATATGTCTCGAGACGGAGGTCCACTAGAATAAAAGGAGGCGGGGAGTATTGTTATCTATAGAGAAGCAGTGACAGTAAAATGGGTCGATGTCACCTGAACAACAAATCGATCGGGGACATTTCATTGCTTCCGAAGCTGCCCAAGTTGGGGTTGTGAATGTGAGATGGAAATGCAAACAGCCACAGACAGTTAAACCGAGATCAGGCAGATGCCACGTACTGGTCCACAAACTGTCGAGCATAGCTAAGTATCGTTGTAAAAAATCGCATGAAATAAATGCAAGGAGCTACACGTAAGTCCCAAAGTGCCGCCCGCCTGCTTAGCTGGTTGGTAACGTGCTCGCCTCCCATGCAAGCGGGTCCGGGTTCGATTCCCGGTCGGGTTGGAGATTTTCTCCGCTTGGGGTAATGGGTATTGTGTTGTCCTCATCATCATTTCATCCTCATCACCGGCGCGCAAGTCGCCCAGTGTGACGTCGACTGAAATCAGACTTGCACTTGGCGGCCGAACTTCCCCGAAAGGTGCCTCCCAGCCAACGATGCCATGCGCTCATTTCCATTTTTTTCCAAAGTGCCGATAGCAGTCCAGGCAGCGCAATGTCTCTGCTTACGGAATTAAAAATAATTATGCACAATGGTCGAGCAGCTCCTCATAAGCCACACATTTCTGAAGACAGTGCTAAGCGACTCTTGAGGCGGTGTAAAGAGCGACGCTATTTCGCTGCGAATCACTGGAAACGCTATACCCTGTGGCAGTCCGGAAACGGTTTGGGTTTCGCTAATGCCCGAAGAATATTACCTGACACCATGAGCAGCGCCAGCTGTGAAGTACGGCGGAGGTAGTGTTATGGTATGGGAGTGTTGTATGTAGTTAGGGAGTGGCCCCCTCATTGCGTTCAAGATAACGAGAAATGTAGAAGGCTATGGACATATTTTATAGCACTGTGTACTGTGTACAGTAGAGGAAGAGCTCGGAGAGGAAGACTGGTTATATCGACATCACAATGCACCATGTCATAAAGCAGTAGCAGTGAGGCAGGAACTGCGGACACTAATATTCCTGAAAAGCCATGGTCCGCCCAGAGCCCCGATCTGAATCCAGTAGAACACCTTTGGGATGAGCGCCGCGCCCAAGTGTCCAAGATGTCCATCTTCTCCCGTTTCGGCTACTGAAGAACAATGGGCTGCCATTTCTCCACAGACATTCGGACCCCTCATTGAGATTGTCCCCAGCGGAATTCAAGCCCTCATAGAGGAAAAGCGTGTACGCACCTCATACACTGAAGCGCCAAAGAAACTGGCATAGGAATGCATATTCAAATACAAAGATACATAAACGGGCAGAATACGGCACTGCGGTCGGCAACGCCTATGTAAGAAAACAAGTGTCTGGCGCAGTTATTAGGGTGGTTACAACAGCTACAGTGGCAGGTTATCAAGAATTAAGTGAGTTTGAACGTGGTGCTATATTCGGTGCACGAACGATGGGACACAGCATCTCCGAGGTAGCGATGAAGAGGGGATTTTCCCATACGACCATTTCAGGAATCCGGTAAAACATCAAATCTAGGACATCGCTGCGACGGGAAAAAGATCCTGCAAGAACGGGACCAACGACTACTGAAGAGAATCGTTCAACGTGACAAAAGTGCAACCCTCCCTCAAATTGCTGCAGATTTCAATGCTGGTACATCAACAAGTGTCAGCGTGCCAACCATTCAACGAAACGATATGGGCTTTCGGACTCGAAGGCCCACCCGTGTACCCTCTATGACTGCGTGACATAAAACTTTACGCCTCGCCTGGGCCCGTCAACACCGACACTGGACTTTTGATGACTGGAAACATGTTGGCTGATTGGACTGGTCTTATTTCAAATTGTATCAAGCGGATGGACGTGTATGGGTATGAAGGCAACTTCATGAATCCATGGTCGCAGCATGTCAACAGGGGACTGTTCAAGCTGGCGGAGGCTGTGTGATGGTGTGGGGCGTGTGCAGTTGGAGTGGTATTGGACCCCAGATACGCCTAGATACGACTGTGATAGGTGACACGTACGTAAGCATCCTGTCTGATCACCTGCATCCGTTGACGTCCATTGCGCATTCCGACGGACGTGGGCAATTCTAGCAGGACAATGTGACAGCCAAAATGTTCAGAATTGCTACAGAGTGGCTTCAGGAACAGCCTTCTGAGAGTAAACACTTCCGATGGCCACCAAACTCCCCAGACATGAACATTGTTGAGTATATCTGGGATGCCTTACAGCGTGCTGTTCAGAAGAGATCTCCACCCCCTCCTACTCTTACGGATTTATGGACAGTTCTGCAGTATTCAAGGTGTCAGTTCCCTCCAGCACTACTTCAGACATTAGTCCGGTCCATGCCACGTCGTGTCGCGCCGCTTCTCTGGGGGCCCTACACGATATTAGGCAGGTGTGCCAGGATCTTTGGCTCTTCAGTGTATTCATGTACACGAATAGTTGTCCGGATACTTTTGATCTCTTTGAGGTGGACCTATATTCACTGAAATCAGCAGTTTCTGCCACGTTTCGAACAGACTGTCCCTGACAAGTCGTGACACTCGACTCCGGTCCCTGTCGATTACGACCTTTTTATGACCACTGTTCTTAGCCGTGTTATATGTCTGCAAGTAGTACTCTATACTAGCAGACACGTTGGACAGCCCGCGTTGATACGCCAACAACTCGGTCAACTTTATTCGCGGTGTTTTCATGGTCACATCCAAACAGGATAACTCACTTCTATCATTCTGCCACGTCTCTTTGTCGACCCGTCTTATTGCGCTGATTCCATACAACCCACAGGGGAACACACACACACACACACACACACACACACACACACACACACACACACACACACACACGACTTCAGTTTCAGTGTCACGACTTAACGACAGCGATGGAGGACCCCAAGAAAATCTGGTACTAGTTCCACGCCACGTATTGTTTGTCCACGATAAGTTGACGATTGACTTGGTGGCTGTCGGGAACGTCCGTGGCCCCGCATTGAGGCTGCCGATGGGAGAGGATCGTGGTGGTACCACTACCACCACTTTGTGCTTAACTCGAAAATCGGGGTTGTGCTTAACACGAAATTGGAGGCGGCACTCGTAGAAATATTGCACTCTTCACTGACACTTCCGTATGATCGGATATCACCTAATTTGTTGACGTATTCAGGCTCTTGAGTTTTACCTGTAACTTACTTACTTTACTTTACTTTACATGTGGCAAGGACCTTATCGACCATACGCCTGCTCTATGAGCCTCTTCCACTTCTGCCTGTTCAATGAACTGTTTGTCCAGTTGTCGTTCCTGTTCATCCTAGTTGTGTCCTCCCGAATGTTAACCCACCATCTGATTCTGGGTCTCCCACTTCTTCTCGTTCCATCTATTGTTCTGCTGAATGCCATTCTAGGTAGTCTATTCTCTGTCATTCTTGCTATATGGCCTCCCCAATTCAACCTTCTCCTCTTGAGCACTTCGACGATGTTACGGTGTTTGTACAGCCCTCTTAATTCTTCATTTCTTCTTATTCTCCATTCCATGTTATTTTCGTCGTATACAGGTCCAAAAATTTTCCTTAGTACTTTTCTTTCGAATATTAACAGTTTCTTCATCTTTCTTTCTAAACATTAATGTTTCACATCCAGATAACATCACAGGTATAATGGCCGACTGATATAAGCGGATTTGGAAGTTACTGCTAAGTGATCTTTTTCTTAGAATTTTGATGAAACTAAAGTGTCTTGTTTGCTGTTGATAAACGGGCATCTATTTCTATATGTGTTCTGTTGTTATAACTAAAAAGGCTTCCTAGGTACTTGAAGTGGTCAACAGTCTTGAAATTGAATCCATCTACAGTCAGTGGTGCATATTTTCTGGTTTTCTTACTTATGGTCAGGTATTCTGTTTTTTCTTCATTAACCTGTAATCCTGTTTTCTCAGCAATTTTAGTAATTTTGCATCATTCTGATTAATTCTCTTTTGGAACTACTTATTAGTGCTACATCATCTGCATAGGAAAGTCTTGTAATGTTTACATCCTGTAGCTGCCTCCCTTGTGGACTGGTTTTAGAGAATTCTCTATCGATCTTCTCTTGGAAAAGGTTAAATAAAATAGGTGAAATGGCATCCCCTTGTCTCAATCCAGTGTACACCTTAAAATCTTCAGTTTCTCCTACCGGTATCTTTATGCGACATAAAGTTTCATCTACACACATTTTAACTAATCTGATTAATTTTGATGTTATTTTAAATTCCTTTATTATATTTAGGAGTGTCTGTCGGTGTATGCTACCATAAGCCTTTTTAAAATCTCCGAATAATATGTGGACATCTACACTGAATTCCCACGCCTTTTGCCGGCCGGTGTGGTCGTGCGGTTCTGGGCGCTTCAGTCTGGAACCGCGTGACCGCTACGGTCGCAGGTTCGAATCCTGCCTCGGGCATGGATGTGTGTGATGTCCTTATGTTGGTTAGGTTTAAGTAGTTCTAAGTTCTAGAGGACTGATGACCACCGATGTTAAGTCCCATAGTGCTCAGAGCCATTTGAACCATTTGAACCCACGCCTTTTCAGTTACTTGTCTTAGGGTGAATAAGTGATCTAATGTGGATCTGTTTTCCTGCCTCAGGCATGGATGTGTGTGATGTCCTTAGGTTAGTTAGGTTTAAGTAGTTCTAAGTCCTAGGGACTGATGACCTGAGTAGTCCCATAGTGCTCAGAGCCATTTTTTTGTGGATCTGTTTCTGCAAAAACCGCATTGGTAGTCCCCAATCAGTTCTTCTGTTATTGGTATCAGCCTGTTTAATAGGCAGCTCGATAAGATTTTGTAGGTGACATCCAGTAAGCCAATTCCTCTGTAGTTATCACAAACAAGTGGATCATTCTTCTTAAATATTTACCTGTAACATATGTCTTATTTATTTATCGAAAATAATGAAGAATGAAAGTAGATGAATGTACAATTTACGACAAAATGAATCGAAATTCAAAAACTGATTATTCGAATCTGTCTGCTCCTTGCATATATTAAACATAGGACAGCAGTAACGTCTACAAAGTGTAATTAACTCTCACTGACAGAACTTTAGAAGCGATATTCACTAAAGGTCACTGTCATTTGTGTTTGATTCAACATCATCGTCTTGAGGGCATGGTATTGGTGATAACTTCATCGATGGCCTGTTCCATTCTTCTATCTCGTCTCCAAAACTCTTACTCCGGCTGCTGTACTTTCCTGCAGAACCTTTCCAGTCCTGTGCAGTAACTGAAGGGAAAGCAGGATTAACAAGATTCTGCAATCTTTCCTTCGACATGTTTACCAGTGACACTGTTCTCCCTGAAATTGTGTTTTGTTTTGGCCCATGTCAGTTCTGTCGGATTTCGATCGCAGTTGCAGTGCGGAAAACGGACTTCTTTCAGGCATCTGATCTCAGCGATTTTATCCACGACGTGCTGGTTTCTTTTCCTTTATTTTAGATAACAGCTCACCCTTCCTCACTGAGTCGTTGCAATTTATTTGCCTGTCTCGCAACCATTCTAACATCGTAAGCTTGAAATGAAATTTATTAGGCTTTCTGTCTAACTTCCTGCCGTGATATGGCGCATTATCCATACAATTGCAGACCTAGGTGGAATATTATGAACCATCATATCTGCAACCCTCTTCCCGTCGACGTCCGATGGTTTCGTCAACTTCAAAAAGTTCGGAGATTAGTGCAAACAAGCGTTTTATGTAAGTCTGCAGGCTCTCGTGGCCGTTGTCGCTTAAGTTAAAATCTTCTGGGGTGCTAGAACAATAGTGGAAATTGGAAGACCCTGAAGATGATCCCTGCACAGGGGTCGAAAGGTCGATTATTTAAAGAAAAATATACGATGCCGACTAACACCCCAGAATATTTTAACTTGCATGACACTTTCTGACAAATTAAAACTTTGTGCCACACTGAGTTCCCCGCTTCGAGTCCTGGTCCGGCATATTTTTAATTTCTCAGGAAGTTTCTGATCAGCGCACAGTCCGCTGCAGTTCTAGTTTCTTGCATCTTGTTGCAAGTACTTGCCGAATTTGTCATTTCGTGGAAGATTTTCTCAAATTTACAGAAATGAAGTGTGTTTAGTATCGGTGCGAAAATATCAGTGTCGAAAAGGAGAATTGCACAAAGACAGATGAGCCGAAACAAATGTACCATTGGAACCCATAAACACATATAATTGGCACCACTAATCAGTGAAGTGTGCAATGAGTTTACCAATCAATTTGTTTCATTAAAAGACAAAGTAGAATGACAGTACAGACGCCTCTGAATTTTAAATGATTTTTTAATGTTACAGTACACATAAATGCATTACATTTGTTATAAAAATTGTATATACCGCTAGCAAAATTCGAAGAGTGATTAAAACGCATTCTCTTGGTGAGATATCAAGCCGCATTTTTCTCGTGATATTGATTACACAGTAAATAAGAGAAGTTCGAAATTTACGTAGGACATCTTCAAGGTTTTTAATCTAGGTGAAGTCCTCCGATTTTAGTTAACTAAATAGTGTTTCTTGGTAACAGTATGTACTCCTTTAACATTTTATCCTATTTTTTTAATTTTTTTGTTTCGTCACGATTTTTATTCATTAATAATAATGCAATGACAGAGGCGACTGCTCCGGTTTTTAAGAATAACTGCACTTTCCAACAAGGACTTGCAGCAAGTTCCTGAAATTAACTTTCCCCAGTGACTTAAAGAAGTAAACTTGAGTAAGTTTTTGTTCTACTGTAAACATCTCAGCAAGTGCTCACAGAAGTTACTTGCTACTGAACACAAGTCTTTCGTAAAATTAGAGTGTAGGGACAGCTTGGCATTGGCAGCGCTCGAAGGCAACTGAATATATTTTGAGTAGTATCGGTTTTCACCGCTTCTGGCAGCACTAGCGAAACCGTGACCAGACAGTACAGAGCTCAAAAACGACCAGAGTACGATTCTAACTGGTGTGACTAGCACTGTGTAAGGTGAGCTTATAAGAGTTTAACATAACGAGACTGATTTTATTGTTGGGATATAAGCGACATCAGAGCAGCAGCTACGGTGGTAGCTTGAACTAACAACTGTATGCATCATATAAGCATTCCAGCACTAATCGAAGCGTTAGTGTTGCAGGTGCCAGCCGTCCAGCCAGCCGAGCCGCAGCAGTCCAGCCGAGCAGCAACGGTCCAGCCGAGCAGCAGCAACAGCGGCAGCCGCGGTCGCAGCAGTCCAGCCAGCAGCAGCAGCAGCAGCAGCAGCAGCAGCGGTCCCGCCAGCAGCAGCAGCAGCAGCAGCAGCAGTCCAGCCAGCCAGCAGCAGCGGTCCAGTCGAGCAGCAGCGGTCCAGCCGAGCAACAGCAGCAGCAACAGCAGCGGCAGCCACTGTCGCCGCGGTCGCAGCAGTCCAGCCAGCAGCAGCAGCAGCGGTCCTGCCAGCAGCAGCAGCAGCAGCAGCAGCAGTCCAGCCAGCCAGCCAGCAGCAGCGCTCCAGCCAGCAGCAGCAGCGGTCCAGCCAACAGCAGCAGCAGCGGCACTGATCCCGTCTGCAGCAGCAGCAGCTGCGGCCTTCCTGCCAGCCGTCGCCAGCGCCAGCAGCATGGGACTCTGGTCCTCGTCTTCATCCATCTTCGTCCGTCCCCGGTTTTTTCCTCTCTTTTTCGTGCTGTACTGTTTTAGTTCTTCCCTGTCGTCATGTCAGCCCCCACCACCACTGCCACTACTACCACCACTGCCACAGTGTATACTTCACCCTCCTCCGCCATCACCACCGTTACATGGTGCGCCCAGTCGCCCCCCCCCTCTTTCCATCCCTCCCCTTCTAACTCTCCCTTCTCCCTCGCTCTTCGTCGCCCCCTCCCCAGCTTCTTCCTTCCGCTCCTCTACCTCTGATCGATTCCCCCCACTCCCCCAGCCTGTCACTGCAGCTCCAGCTAGGGTAGTGGACCGACGGGCCACTGCCCATGCTCAGCTCTCCCCATCGCCTTCACCATAACCGCCACCACCATTGCCGTCGCCGTCGCCTTCACCGTCACAATCTCTGGCGCCGACTACTGCGACCACGCCGGGATCTGCCACTTCCCGCCACCTCCCTATAGCTCCCATCTCTCATATCACCACCCACCCTTCCGCTGCCGTTAATCGCCCTAGTGGCACCTCCACCTCCTCCACTCCCAAGAAGGCCCCGCCCCGTCCTCCTTCCCCCCCCCCCCCCAGGATGCCATGGATGTCTCCCTGCCTGGCCCTGCTACCTCCGCCTCCTTCTCCTCCTCCCCCCCTTCTTTATACAAATACCTCCTCTCCCATCCCGATCCATCCCTTCTCGAGGCCCGGAACCTCTCCCTCCTCCTCCGCCAACACTTCCCAGGTGCCCCCATCTCACTCCTCACTCCCAGACGAGACTCAGTTCTCATCTCCTCCCCCAGCCCCACCCTCCATACTGACATCCTCTCCCACCTCCCCATCACCCGCTTTGGCCCCAACGCCTCCCTCATCGCTGCTCCTTCCCCATCTCCAAACTGCCAACCCCAACCCCCGTGTTGCCCGCTGACCATCACCGCTGTGATCACTCGGCTTGGTCCAGCGATCACGGATGAGGAGGTGATGGTGGAGCTCGAGGCGCATCCCTCGCTGGAGGAGTGGGCAGTCCGCCGCGTTTTTAACTTGGCCGGCCCCATCGGCCTTATGCAAGTTTTCTCCGAGGACGCCCCCTCCATTGACTGTCTCCTGAAGGAGGGTGCCCTCCTCTTCAACCAGCGATGTAAGGTCGACCCCTCCCATTCCCCTCCTCAATCCCTTCGCTGCCAGAGGTGTCTGCACTATAACGCACACCCAACAGATGAGTGCCGCGAGGCCCCTACCTGCCCACATTGTAAGCAAGCGCACTTCCTCTGGCAGTGCCCTAACCTTCAGTCCCCTCCCTCCTGTAATACCTGCAAACTCCCCCATCCCACCTACTCCCAAAACTGCAAAACCCGACCCCCTCTGACCACTCCTGAACTCACCATCCCTGTCCGCCCTCTGGACGCCCCCAACCCTCCTGGCAATTCGCTTCGTGCCCCCCACCACCACCACCACTGCTGAGGACATCATCAGGTTCCTCACCATTGTCCTGCAAAACCTCCTCCCTTTCCAGCACCCTCACACCCTCCAACAGGTCTCCCTCGCCGCCCGTTCCGTCTTCCACCTAAAAATGTATGTCACTTACTCCCACAACTAGGCCCAATTCACCTTCTCCCGTCTCGACACCCTCGTCTAAATCCCTGTCATGGCGCGACAGCACCGTATCCTGTTCAACAACATCCGTTCCCTTCCCGCCAACAAGAACCTCTTCATGCACACCCTTGCAACCCACTGCGTGGATGCCTTCCTCCTCAATGAAACCTTCCTCCAACCCCACCTCACCATCCACACTTCGCCCTACCTTCTCCACTGCTCCGATAATCCCCTTCTGATTGCGCGTGGCGGAGTTGCCATTGGTCACCACCACCAGATCCCAGTTCAGCTCCAACCTCTCCTTCCCGACCCCACCGAATGATCCTTAGTCTCTTCTTCCCCGGCCTTACCGTCACCTGCGCAACCATCTATGTCCGCCCTAACACCCCTATTCCTTTCGACTTCCTCTCCCACATTGATTGTACCTTCTCCTCCTACATGATCACCACCGACCTCAACATCCATAGTCATTTCGCCACACAGTTACGGTAGTGGCATCGGTTCCTCTCCACCCTCCAAGGCGACCTCGTCGCCATTCCCCAAACACCCGCCCCGATTCCAACTCCACTCCCGATGCCATCCTCTCCTCCCCCAACCTCCTTGGCCGCATAGCGGTGGATGTCCTGGACCCCATTGGTAGCGACCATCTCCCTGTCCTCCTCACCGTTTCAGACGGTCGTGCCCCTGCCCCAACCCTCGTAATGACCCTCCCCCAAAGTATGTCCATGACTATTCCCGTGCCGACTGGAATGCCTACCGGGATAACCACTCCACCCAGGCCGAAGGCCACCCCTTCACCTACCACCACCCTGACGATGTTATCCATGCCACCTCCTTTCTCCAGCAGACCTTGTCTGAGGCCGTGGAGGCCGTCCCTACAGTCGCCATCCACCACCACCATCCTACCTTACCCCCACAGGCCGTCCTCCTCCTCCATGAATCCCACCATCTCTACCGTGCCTTCCACCACACGCGTGACCCGAACACACTACGACGCCACCGCCACTCCAGTGACACATCCGAAACTTTCTCGTGGCTAAGAAACGCTGGGACTGGCGACAGACATGCACCTGCTTAAATGCTACCCTACCTATAAACTCGTCCAAGTTCTGATCAGCCTTCCATCACCTTACCGGAATTAAACCCTCCCCCTACTATCCTCTTCTCCATGATGATCACCCCTTCCCTGAGACCCTTAGTAAGGCCAATCACTTTGCCTCCTACCTCTCTGATGTCTTTTCCAACCCCGACGATCCCCAGTTCAATTACTCCCTCTCCCTGGATGTACGCAATCGAACTGACACCTCTGTTCCTCCCCTCGCACCTGGTTTCCAGTACTTGGACAACATTGCACACATGGAACTCAATACCCCTATCACCACAGAGGATCTCACTGCTACACTCCGCACAAAATGCAACACCACTCCTGATCATGATCGTGTCACCTACCGCCACCTTCGTGAAGCTCCTGTCTCTTTCCTCTCCACCCTGGCCAGGCTCTAATGTAGTCCTGACCACTGGCTACTACCCCGACCTGTGGAAAACCTCCCATAACCTGATATTCCTTAAACTGGGCAAAACTCCATCTGCCGTCTCCTCCTACCGTCCCATCAGCTTTCCTCGGTCTTCAGCAAGGTCCTGGAATCCATCCTCACCCGACACAACCACCAGCATCTCCGCCAGCACCGCCTCCTTCCCATTACCCAGTGTGCCTTTCGGCCATCCTTTTCTTGCGATGACCTTCTCCTTCACCTCACTCATCTCCTTTCTGAACAGCTTAATTCCCGTCACTCCGCAATCTTCCTCTCCCTGGACCTTGAACATGCCTATGACCATGTATGGCATTCTGGTCTCCTCTTCAAGCTCCAAATCTTCACCCTTCCCATTAACTACGCCCGTCTGATCGGCTCCTTTCTCTCCCACTGTCCTTCATACGTCACCATCCATTACATGGATTCCTACACATTTTCCCCTCCACCGGTGTGCCCCAAGGCTCCATCCTCTCCTCCCTTCTGTACCTTTTGTATACGGCGGACATTCCGCCGCCGTCACCCCCTCGTCCACCTTCTGCAGTTTGCTGATGACACTGCCTTCCTTGCCCTTGCCCCAACCCTGCAGCGTTCCCAACACCTTCTCCAATCCCATCTTGACCAGTTCACCGCTTGGTGCAACCAGTGGTTGCTCAAGGTCAATCCCTCCAAAACCCAGGCGATCATTGTAGGCAAAACCACCCCTTCTTTCCACCTCCTCGATTTCTATCTAACCATCTATGGCCGTCCTATCGCCCTCACCCCCACCCTTAAGTACCTTGGCGCCACCCTCGACCGTCACGTCTCCTGGAGCCCCCATCTCCAGACAATCCAAGCCAAGGCACACTCCCGACTCCGTCTCCTCAAGCTCCTTTCCGGCTGGTAGTGGGGTCTGGACCCCTCCACCATACTCCACACCTATCCTCATCCGCCCTATCCTCTGTAACGCCCATCTGGCCTGGATCTCCGCCCCCCCCCCTACCTTTTATAAATCCCTTCAGATCCTTGAAAACCATGCTCTCTGCCTCGCATATCGCATCCGTCTCCCCTCCCCCACGCGGATCCTGTATGACCTAATTTCGTTCCCCCACCTCCTCCTTTTCCTCGAATGGATATGGATCCTCTACACCTCCCGTAAACTCGATCCTCCACACCCGCTTGTCTCACCCATCCTCTCCCACCCTCGTCCGCTGCTGCGGCTGTATTCCCACGTCCCACCTGGTCTCCATCTCTCCACCCTCCTTACCCTCTCCCAAGGTGGCTTCCGCCAGCTCCCCCTCCCTGATGATGTCCTCCTCCCCTCCATCTACCCCTCCTACCAACTTTGATCCTCCCTCCCTCTTCCTGTGTTTGTTCCTTTGGGCACCCTCCCTCCCATCTCTCCCCCTTCCCTCCCTCCTCCAATTCTCCCCAATCCTCCCCTGGGCTTCCCCTCCCCTGTCCCTCTACTCCTCCCCCCATCTCCTCAGCCATTGGCATCTTTGTTCTCCCCTCTCCCCCACATCACCCTTCTTCCCCTCTTGGCAGGTCCCTGGACTCGCACGCGCTATGTGCACATTCGCACGCCAGAGATCATCGCCATCAGTGTCTTGTGTGTGCCGTCGTGTTTAGTGTTCAGTGTTCACCGTCACACTTCATCGTTCACCTGTGCCACCGACATCTTCAGTGTTTGTGCGTCGTGTCAACAGTTTGTAGTGTGGATTATCGTCGAGTGTGAATGGCTCCATGTTTGTCTTTATGTGTCTACTGTTTTATTACCCACCGTTCTGTAACTTATGTGTATTTTTTCTGTTTTTTCCTCATTGTGTATTCTATGGCTGAAGAGCAGCGTAGAATGCTGCTGACAGCCTGCCTGTTGTACAGGTTTTAAAATAACAATAAAGAAAAAAAAATAGTTGTGAGCAGGCAGTATTATGTACCAGACGTGCGACATTACTGTGTCGGCATCGTTGCGTCACAAACCGCAAGGGAGAAACGAGCAGCGATTCGATTTCACATTGTACTCTGCAAAATGGCTGCAGAGACATGTGACTCGATGAAAAAGGCTTACAATGTTGTCTTAAGTTGTGCACCAGTGTTTGAGTGGTTTATGTGGTATTGCCCATAGTTCATGTTGCCACACCATAACCAGCAACGCGGATTGATACCACAGACATTAACGAGGACTCACTGCAATCGTAGTGAGGGCCAAAGAGGTGTTTAAGTTTCTGATGAACTTGTACCTTAGTAATTGTCCAACATTGTACCTCAAGGGAATAGTTCGTTAACTGGTGCATCAAGTGATGCTTTCATAGTCAACGATAGCTGTAAATTATCAAGCAATCGTGTGGCAAAGAAGTGAGACAAAGCTAAGTAATTGTTCCATTCTGTTATGAATAAAGTGAGCTATTATTTCATGCGCTCTAGTTTCATGAGCCTTCTCCCAGAGCAATCAAAGAAATCATAGCTATGGCCAGACGAAAGTAGTGTCGTGTGGTCACATCAATTTAGACATTTTAAAGGACAGGTGCCGCTCGAGAGCAACGAAAGGTCGGGGCGTCCCACCTCAAATTCATCCCACACAAACAATGAGAAAATTCTTGATCTTTTGATAACCAACGGTCATCTGTCAAGCAGAGATATAATTGAAGAACTGAAAATTTCTACATCAAGCGTCAAGACATTCTCCAGAATGCTTTGAAGACGAGAAAAGAGTGTGCAAAATTTGTCCCACACATCTTGACTCCCTAATAAAAACAACGACACGTGGACGCCTGCTGCAACTTGATTGTTGAAATAGTAAAAAAAAAAAAACAAAAAAAAAAAAAAGAAAAGAAAAGAAATAAAAAAACGGGGACACTTCTTCTCTGGAGAAAATCATCAATGGTGACGAGACTTGATTTTATCAATACGAACCTACCACACAGCGACGAAATACAGAGTTCTTCGCTGAAGGTTCGCCAAGACGAAAGAAGGTGCGAGTGGCAAAATCAAATGGTTCATATGGCTCTGAGCACTATGGGACTCAACATCTGAGGTCATCAGTCCCCTAGAACTTAGAACTACTTAAACCTAACTAACCTAAGCACATCACACACATCCATGCCCGAGGCAGGATTCGAACCTGCGACCGTAGCAGTCACGCGGTTCCGGACTGAAGTGCCTAGAACCGCACGGCCATCGCGGCCGGCGACGAAATCAGAAATGAAGACAACCCTCATCGCCTTTTTTGTTGTTCACGGGATTATCCGAGGGGAACGTTAACTGTTAGTTAACACTTTATTTATCTCATTGTCTGTTAAACAAAAACGAATGAGTAATGTTTGTTTTTAAATTTTTTGTCACTTACTATTTTGATGATTCAACTGTTAGATTTCCAAGACAGTCAAAGGTCACTGACAGATGTCAGAAAAGAAAATATTACTACGAGTTTCATTGAATTCTTCTTCATTTGTTCTTTAAGTCCTTCAGTTTTATCAAGAACCACCTCCTTAATAGGTTTTTAATTTTTGTTAATCTCGTCAATTTTTTTATCATCTACAAATGCACTCTTTAACTAGAACATTTTTGCGCCTTCTTTCATGTTCTTTGGGTCGAGTGCTTCTCTGACGTAAGTTTAACAAATTTCAGCATTGAACCAGCCAACAAACGGCCCTTCAAAAACCGAGCCGCAATTTACTTGTTTATTTGTTTATTTACTTATTTTGTGCTTCACTTGGGCAATGTCGCTGTGTATGTGTTCTAAACCAAATTTCTGCATAAATTAATAGAATAATTTTTTTTACTTTTAATCAGTAATAACTCTCTATGTATGGTGGCCCTTCCTCGACCTTTTCTGGGTGGAAATTTCGCAAGGCGAAAATTCACAGGGCGGAGGGGATTAGTGGGCACTTCCTCGATCTTTTCTGGGCGGAAATTTCAGAGGGCGGAGAATACACGACACCGTTTAAGCGCGGCCCTTGGGTTTCCTTACAGCGCTAAGGATGTGTTGACGCGTGCATTGCCACCGGCCTTCTCATCGCTAGGAACGACTTGAGGCGCGCTGAGTCACAGCTACCTGATCGCGACAGGTGTGTAAACACACAGAGCTGTCTTTCCGCCATGCTCTTCCAGTAGCTGTTCAGTGCTCTGACTGTATAGTTTGAAAGTGCGTATATGTTTGTTGCTGTGTTCTCTCTTTGCAGAATTCGACTTCGCTTCCCATGTTTTCGCCAGTTTTCTTGTTTTCTACAGGAGAAAAGTCATGTCGCCGTGGTTGCACAGATAAAGAGATCCCGGATATGCTCACTAGGAGCGACAGTGAGTGTGAATTATCTGATGTTGCTAACAGTGATGAGTCTTCAACGGAATCTCGAAGTTGTAGTCGGTTGGTTGGTTTGTGGGGGTTGAAGCGACCAGACTACAAAGGCCATCGATACCTTGAAGTTGTAGTCCTCAACTCTTTACATCAGAGGGGCGAGCGAGAATTATTACAGTCAGCAATTCTTCTGAATCCGAGCAATCAGAAAGTGACAGTGAAACGTTTCGGAAAAAGAGCCCGCTTAAGTGACACATTTGACTGGAAAGAAACCGATTTCCAGCCGTTAAATCTTTACTTTGATGGCGAGTTCAGGACACGAATGTCAACTAAATGTTGACCCAAGCATTCTTCAATTTTTTGTGATATTTATGTCTAAAGAACTGTTGCAATTTATTGCAGACGAAACAAATCGTTTTTACGTTTACTCTAGAGAAAATACGTGTCAGTTGC
Source organism: Schistocerca serialis cubense (assembly GCF_023864345.2). NCBI lineage: Eukaryota > Metazoa > Arthropoda > Insecta > Orthoptera > Acrididae > Schistocerca > Schistocerca serialis. Next base: position 770,084,789 of record NC_064641.1, on the reverse strand, counting down.
ATAGTCAACACAGGCGTGTGCAGGGATGACAGCTGCATTTAGTTTCAAACTGCATTGGGGCGAAATTACGAAAGTTCCGGAATTTTTTGAATAGATCTAATTTCCATGCATTTATGCGCTATCAAATGACCAAACATGCACAATTAAAGAAAAAAACCTTGCAATGTCAGAAATCAGTATTTTGTTATGACAAATTTTATTTTATTTTTAAAAAAATTATAACAACCCGTTTTCCACATTCTGTACTAACTTGGGGTAGCTCTGCGCGACGTACCGTTGAGCTAGCAATTCCTGGATTCGAGAAGCGATATGATTTGAAATTGGTTTTCTGTGGTTTCCCATTTTCAATTTAGGCAAACGTGGGGTTAGTCCCTTACAATAGGCCACAGCTAATTCCTTCCGAATTCCTTTCTTTCCCGACAGATTCCAGTTCCCATAAAGACGCAGCCCCTCTGCTTAAACGAAAAGAGCTGCATCGAAGATAGCCGAGCATCTCTTTGGAGACTCCCGGCACTAAAAGCCATAAGATAAATAAATCATAATCCAAATTGTCCTCATCTACAGTCACGTATTTGTGTGTCAGGGCATTCTTTAATGCAGAAAATGACCTTTCTTACATTGTGGGAAATGGCAGACTCGTACTTAAATGATGATATTTGGGACAGTGTAAGGTTGAATAATTTCAGATCCTTTGCACTTTCAAAAATGGTTCAAATGGCTCTGAGCACTATGGGACTTAACATCTTTGGTCATCAGTCCCCTAAAACTTAGAACTACTTAAACCTAACTAACCTAAGGACATCACACAACACCCAGTCATCACGAGGCAAAGAAAATCCCTGACCCCGCCGGGAATCGAACCCGGGAACCCGGGCGCGGGAAGCGAGAACGCTACCGCACGACCACGAGCTGCGGACTTTGCACTTTCGCCACCACAAATTACTATAACTTCTCTGTCGAACAGAGATATCTTTCTTCCAAAAGCCCTGCTGGTAATAATCATGATGTCGCAAAAAATTAGCTCTCGAATATGCCTGATCACTTTCTCAACTCAAATCCAGACTGAGAGGAGAAGTGTGTACACTCATCCTCATAAATTAAGGATAACTGCAGAATGTGGTGCCACACAACGTGGCACTACACAAAACTGGCGTTAATAGCATAGGCACATACGGAACACACATGACACGGATATGTAAGTCCACGGTATTGGTGATAAGTTGATAAAACCGTCCCGAAACACAAGTGCTACAAAACGCCACTGTTTCCTGCGCATGTACCCCGACATAAATTTGGGATATCATCACCATACACACGTACACAGGTCGCACAACGGGTTGGCATACTCTGGATCAGGTAGTCGAACAACTGCTAGGGTATAGCCTCCCATTCTTGCACCAGTGCCTGTCGGAGTTCCTGAAGTGTCCTAAGGGTTTGAAGAAGTGCAGCGATATGTCGACCGAGAGCATCTAAGACGTGATAGACGTGCTTGATGGGGTTTAGGTCTGGAGAACGGGCAGGCTACTCCATTCGCCTGATATCTTCTGTTTCAAGGTACTCCTCCACGATGGCATCTCGATGGGGCCGTGCATTATCATCCATCAGGAGGAAGGTGGGATCCAATGCACCCCTGATAAGGCGGGCATACTGGTGGAAAATGACAGCCCCGTTACACCTCGTTACACCTGACCTTTTACAGTTCGTCTGTCAAAGACATGCAGGGGTGTGCGTGCACCAATCATAATCCCATCCCACACCATAAAACCACGACCTCCATACAGGTCCCTTTCAAGGACATTAAGTGGTTGGTATCTGGTTCCTGGTTCACGCCAGATGAAAACCCGGCGAGAATCACTGTTCAGACCATACCTGGGCTCGTCCGTGAACATTACCTGGGACCATTGTTCCAATGACCATGTACTGTGTTCTTGACACCAGGCTTTATGGTCTCTCCTGTGACCGGGGTCAGTGGAATGCACCTTGCAGGTCTCCTGGCGAATAAACCATGTCTGTTCAGTCGTCTGTAGACTGTGTGTCTGGAGACAACTGCGCCAGTGACTGCAGTAAGGTCGCGAGCAAGGCTACCTGCAGTACTCCGTGGCCGTCTGTGGGCACTGATGGTGAGGTATCGGTCTTCTTGTGGTGTTGTACACTGTGGCGTCCCGTACTGTAGCGCCTGGACACGTTTCCTGTCTGCTGGAATCGTTGCCATAATCTTGAGATCATACTTTGTGGCATACAGAGGACTCGTGCTACAACCTGCTGTGTTTGACCAACCTCCAGTTGCCCTAGTATTCTGCCCCTCATAACGCCATCAATATGAGTTCTTTGAACCATTTTCAACACACAGTCACCATTAGCACGTCTGAAAACGTCTGCACACTTACTCGCTGCACCGTACTCTGACATGCACCAACACACCTCTGCGTATGTGGACTGCTGCCAGCGCCACCGTGCGACGACCGCAGGTCAAATGTACCGTATGGTCGTACCCCGAGGTGATTTAAACCCGCAAACCGCCCACCAGAGCGTTGTTTCACCATGTATCAGCATTATCCTTAATTTATGAGCATGAGTGTAGAATGAGCTGGGAAGGGGAAGGGAGATTAGAGCATGACTGCTTCTTAGTGGTTTGCTAATATACAGCTCTCCTAAGTAACGAGGTCATTTCTCCGCTTGATGAAAACTCCGAGACCATCGTCGAATAAAATGGTTAATCGTCCTTTATGGAAAAGTTTCAGAATAAATGTAAACATGAGTCCTTTTAAGGTCGTCTTTAACAAATCAGATTCTCCCTTTGACGAAATCCCAGATGTCTTCTCGCACAATCAGAACGTCAAAACTTACTGACTTCCGTGAATTTGTAGACTTCAGCTGTAGAAAACTTTTGTCACTCTGTAAAGCGAGAGAGCTGTCTTTGTCTGCAATCGAGAGAATCTTACAACTGTGTGAGGCTCTGAAATGTTTTTTCCTTGTCAGGATAAAAAAAACCAAAGAGCTTGGTAAAATTTTTCTCTGCTCCTTTAAGCGAGGCTTACTTTTGGTTTATTCACCGTCAGTTGAATTTGTGAAGTAAGGAAATGAAGAAAATTGAGAATAGTAACGTAACTGTCATTCGAGTGAAGCTCATTATTGAGAAAACAATAATTTGACTAGAAGAGAAAGAAAATTTTTGTTGTTTCGGTACGAAAACTAAAGAAATTTTATCAATGCAGATCATTGCTCTGAACTAACCATTGAAAAATTTCACAGTGATGTAAAAGAGTTTTGTGAGACTACCATTACTTATCTTAGAACATGGCCTCATTAACCAACAGGTATTGACATTTTTGGGTGGATGTTCTTGACTAAATTGGTGGAATGGGAAGACACTGAAAGGACATTGGAATACTAGGTTATTTAAAAGAAAAATAAGTAGATAGATGTGAGTCAGCAATGTTTGATCAGTATATACATTTGAATAATTTTCTGGATATATAACCGGAAGTCAACATTACCTGCCCAGAAAGAATGGCTAGGATTTTTCAGAAATATAGAGTTCAGTGTCCAGACGTCAGCATTTGCTAAAGATATGTCAATATACGTTTGTTTAGAGGATACTTTTTGTTAATGGGAGCTTAGTGGACGGAGAAACGGAATCGTTTGTATGTATAAACAATTCAGAGCATCTTACAGTGTTCGTTCAAAATGGTTCAACTGGCTCTAAGCACTATGGGACAACATCTGAGGTCATCAGCCCCCTAGAGTTAGACCTACTTAAGCCTAACTAACCTAAGGACATCATACACATCCATGACTGATGCAGGATTCGAGCCTGCGACCGTAGCAGCAGCGCAGTTCCGAACTGAAGCTCCTAGAACCGCTCGGCCACAACGGCCGACTTACGGTATTCGTATAAGTTTCAAATGAGCTGCACAGAGTTTTATAATTATGCAAATTAACAGACTTGTCTTGTAAAAGCTGTCAGCTCATCTGAGAAATATGATTGGTTCCTAAAATAATCTTTGTAAAATTTGTGTACGGAAGTAAACTATGTAATACTTTTTTTCTTTTCAAATATATTTATACAAATATATATTTTCAGTAGTGACGTATATGTTACTTTTTCCACGTGTCTGAATTCTTGATTGAATTTCTGTGGATTTTTTTCCCGATTTTAGTACCAACATTTATGGCTACCCTGACCGTAACTCTTGTTATAAACTGTATGAAAGAGAGTTAGATAATATGAAACGACAAAGGACTTTAGTGCAGCTGTATAATAGTTATGAACTGAAAATTTAAATTAAAATCTTCACTTAATACTACCGCTCATCATTCTGTTTAGAAGTTAAAAACTTTAATAATGTGTGTAATGGTTTCAAAAATAATCCAAAATCATCAAATGGAGGCCAGTGCATCGTGAGTATTATTATGAAGCTCCTAACAATTCCACTTCTACAGTACAGGCTTCAAAATGCAAATCACTGCAAAATCGGTAGGTGCATTTTGTATTACTTCTTAATTTAAATGGCAACGCCGGCCACAGCTTCATCTCTCAGAGTGGTCCGTGGAGACTGAATAACTACAAATTCCAACGGGTTCTTACTCAACATGGATAAAGAGAAACGAAAAGGAAACTACATAACCACGCTTAATAACAAGACAAACAAAATCACTGCCTTATTTCCAAACATAACTTCTAACCGGCCACGCAGCCATATTGCACCCACGAATCGCAAGCGATCTATCAAAGTGCCTGTGTTTTCCACGCGATCAGCGACATATCGCTGCGATTCGTCCGCACACGTGCGATGTACGAAGCGACCGCGTGTCCATGCGACGGGTTGCTGCGATCCGTCGCTCGTCTGTGGGACTCTTTAAGTGTTCGGAGGGAAGTTGCAACTATGCTACGCTTCTTCTTGCGCGTGTGAGATTGCTCGGTGCACACCTGTGCGAGTAAGAAATCTCTGTAAACAGAGGAGGCTATGGTCGCAAATCATTAAGCTGACACTTGACAATTTACATACGTATTAAAATGTGTAAAGTTGGTTCCCGTAATTAATGAACAATAACTAAACGTCAACTAAAAACAGTAACTAAAACTCTTATTAGCTCCAGTCACATAAAGAGAAATACCACTGCTTACAAATAAATCTCACACTACAAAACTGAAATACAATTATTGAATCGCTGTCTAATTACGTCATGTTTGCACTCAAACTGACAAGTGGCCATGGCGCTCTTACCTTTAAATTAATTTGGTGGAAAGAATAAGGTAGCTGCTGTCCCAGGTACTTACCGCCACTCGAATTACCGGTATGCAGAAATGATACTTGCCCACTCCTTCAGATGCTGATTTGTCGACACAGTATCTAAACTGTCATGCTTCGTATTATAACCTCTGTTTTGTGGACTGGCAAGACAGACAATCCACGAGGAAGGGAGGCCGAAGGGCACGCGTTTAAGCTCACGCAGGATGGCGTGAGGTCTGGAAAATGACAAGGAACTGAGACTAGCAAAAAAGGTACATAGCTGCTGGAATACTTAACTTTAATCCATAATTGGTGAACATCGGTCTGACGGTACATGCATCACAAGATAAATAGCAATTGATAATGGCGCCTTGCTAGGTCGTAGCAAACGACGTAGCTGAAGGCTATGCTAACTATCGTCTCGGCAAATGAGAGCGTAATTTGTCAGTGAACCATCGCTAGCAAAGTCGGCTGTACAACTGGGGCGAGCGCTAGGAAGTCTCTCTAGACCTGCCGTGTGGCGGCGCTCGGTCTGCAATCACTGATAGTGGCGACACGCGGGTCCGACGTATACTAACGGACCGCGGCCGATTTAAAGGCTACCACCTAGCAAGTGAGGTGTCTGGCGGTGACACCACACTCTGCATAGAAGAAAATTTTGCAACGCAATCCATAGTTCCATGCCGCACACAGTAAAAAGTTGTGGCACAGTGAGTCCAGTATCCTCGTGGCGAATCCGTTGAGAGCAGCGCTCGGTACAGCACGCACGCTGCAGCCGTGTCCTATGTGAGCGAACACGGCGCGGTACAGGACCCCGACCGATCCAATGCGAAGCGGTGCAGTGCAGTTATATAGCCCGTGCAGGATACGGTGTTTCGGGATAGGCGTGGTGTGCTGTTGGTCAACTTCATGCAACGAGGAACCACTATCAATGCAGAAGTATACTGCCAAACCATGAGAAAGCTACACCGATTCAAAACAAAAGACGCAGCCTGCTGACAAATGAAATTGTCCTTTTCCATGACAAAGCAAAACCTCTCACTGCAGATCAGACCCGCGATTTTTTGGACAATTTTGGCTGGGAACTTTTAGACCACCCCACCCTACAGTCCTGATCTTACGCCGAGCGATTACCACCTGTTCAAAAATTCAAATGGCTCTGAGCACTATGGGACTTAATATTTGAGGTCATCAGTCACCTAGAACTTAGAACTACTTAAACCTAACTAACGTAAGGATATCACACACATCCATGCCCGAGGCAGGATTCGAACCTGTGACCGTAGCGGTCGCGCGGTTCCAGACTGAAGCGTCTAGAACCGCTCGGTCACCACGCCGTGAAAACGGCACTGAATTCTTGGTTATCGGGGCAGGCGGCAAGTTTTTATGAAGAGGGTATTTTAAAAATTGGTTGAGAGGTATGATACGTTTATGAACAAACTCGGCAACTATGACGAAAAATAGAGTGAATTATGCACTTTCTGAAAATAAATTTACTTTTTTGAAATAACCTTTCGTTGTGTACTTACATTCTAACGGACCTTGCTTAAAAAACACGCCTCGTATTTCATACTGTTCAGTAACTGTCACCATACATTTTCGCGCGGTGGCAGCGCCGTACTGCGTTCGTCACAGTTCGCTCACGGAGGACGCCGCCTAACACACGAGGCGTGACAATCAAGTGATGTGACACGTGGTGCGTCAGACACGTGGCGCTGACGTGTCACGCGCCTTACTCGACGCTAATGGAAGTGAGAATAGTTGGTAACGTGACACTACATCTTCTTCGGACGACGAAACTTTCCTGACTTTAATCGACTTCATTAACAATTATCAACAAAAATCAAAAACTTATTGTTAGGTACATCCTTTCATTGATGTTGGAAGGTATGGCTGCAACAGTGATGGAAGAGTATTAATAGAAATCTGTTGTGAAGCTATATTACATCTGTATTATGGTGTCAGTTCGGATGTGTCCAGATGTGTGCTTTATTTAACTCAAAAACACAACACGTTTGGAAAGACATGATCCCTTATCAAATTCTTAAAAATATTATGCCTTGCTCTAATCATAATGGAATCATGTCTTTCCGAATGATGGTGTGATTTTAAATTAAATACAGCACATCTAGACAACTGGTGCGTCATATTCTCTATACTGATGAAGTTCTCTCGGTAAAGTGCTGTTTATGGGCGAGGACCCACTTCCCGATCCTACACCTTTGCCTCAAGAAGACTGCAAATGTCCTTACTATTTTACTGCGTAAAAGCTTTTGGTCTCAAAAAACACAATATGGTAATGTAAGAACCTCATAGACAATTAACCGATAAAAGTTGCATATTTAATTATAGACTCGTTAGAGGTAGGGGTATATACAGGGTGTCCCACATAAAACTGGTACGCCAGACCTACCAGAGAATCATCTCTGGTCGAATTGCTTGTGGAGTGGCAACACTGTCTCGATAGTTGGCTACACTGCATTTCGTCGGAAAGCTGAGTGCAGCTGTGTGCCTGTGCGTCAGTTGTTGTGAGAAGCTCATTGTTAAGTTGTTACAGGAATGGAGCAGTTTGCATTAGAACAGCGAATTGATATTGTGGATTGTCACTTAAAGACAGGCACCGTCAGGAAATGTATCAAGCGAAGGATCCTCATAGGAAACTCCCCACGACCAGGACTATTCAAGAGCTATACAAGAAATGGAGGGCTGTAGGATCCGTTTAGAAAGTGGAGAGAAATAGGCCACCGACAGTGAGGACCCTGAAACTGTAGCAAAAAAAGTCGTATGGACATTACGAGAAGTCTCAGCAGGTCAAGGAGGTTATCACAGCAGGTTTGTGTATCTTGTACATCGTGCACTAAAAGATATTAAATTAAAAGCGCACCTGAACAGCCAGAGTGCCGTGGTTATGTGGCCACGGTGTTGGACTCCCAACAGTAAGATCTGTGTACAAATCTCGGTCGTGCTCCATATTCTCTTTCACAAAATTATGACCGAGCGAGGTGGCGCAGTGGCTAGCACACTGGACTCGAATTCGGGAGGACGGCGGTTCGATCCCACGTCCAGCCATCCTGATTTAGGTTTTCTGTGATTTCCCTAAATCGCTTCAGGATGGTTGCTTCGAAAGGGCGCGGCCGACTTCCTTCCCTAACCCGATGAGACCGATGACCTCGCTGTTTGTTCTCCTCCCCTAAATCAACCCAACAAAATTATGAACTGTCCGCCAAGTCAATGGCATGTCTACTCGATATATTCAAATACGAGGGCAGTACAATAAGTAACGCAACAAATTTTTTTTCTGAAACAGGGGTTGTTTTATTCAGCATTGAAATACACCAGGTTATTCCCCAATCTTTTAGCTACACAACACTATTTTTCAACGTAATCTCCATTCAATGCTACGGCCTTACGCCACCTTGAAATGAGGGCCTGTATGCCTGCACGGTACCATTCCACTGGTCGATGTCGGAGCCAACGTCGTACTGCATCAATAACTTCTTCATCATCCGCGTAGTGCCTCCCACGGATTGCGTCCTTCATTGGGCCAAACATATGGAAATCCGACGGTGCGAGATCGGGGCTGTAGGGTGCATGAGGAAGAACAGTCCACTGAAGTTTTGTGAGCTCCTCTGGGGTGCGAAGACTTGTGTGAGGTCTTGCGTTGTCATGAAGAAGGAGAAGTTCGTTCAGATTTTTGTGCCTATGAACACGCTGAAGTCGTTTCTTCAATTTCTGAAGAGTAGCACAATACACTTCAGAGTTGATCGTTTGACCATGGGGAAGGACATCGAACAGAATAACCCCTTCAGCGTCCCAGAAGACTGTAACCATGACTTTACCGGCTGAGGGTATGGCTTTAAACTTTTTCTTGGTAGGGGAGTGGGTGTGGCGCCACTCCATTGATTGCTGTTTTGTTTCAGGTTCGAAGTGATGAACCCATGTTTCATCGCCTGTAACAATCTTTGAGAAGAAATTGTCACCCTCAGCCACATGACGAGCAAGCAATTCCGCACAGATGGTTCTCCTTTGCTCTTTATGGTGTTCGGTTAGACAACGAGGGACCCAGCGGGAACAAACCTTTGAATATCCTAACTGGTGAACAATTGTGACAGCACTAACAACAGAGATGTCAAGTTGAGCACTGAGTTGTTTGATGGTGATCCGTCGATCATCTCGAACTGTGTTCGCACGCTCCGCCATTGCAGGAGTCACAGCTGTGCACGGCCGGCCCGCACGCGGGAGATCAGACAGTCTTGCTTGACCTTGCGGCGATGATGACACACACTTTGCCCAACGACTCACCGTGCTTTTGTCCACTGCCAGATCACCGTAGACATTCTGCAAGCGCCTATGAATATCTGAGATGTCCTGGTTTTCCGCCAAAAGAAACTCGATCACTGCCCGTTGTTTGCAACGCACATCCGTTACAGACGCCATTTTAACAGCTCCGTACAGCGCTGCCACCTGTCGTAAGTCAATGAAACTATACGAGACGAAGCGGGAATGTTTGAAAATATTCCACAAGAAATTTCCGGTTTTTTCAACCAAAATTGGCCGAGAAAAAAAATGTGTTGCATTACTTATTGAACTGCCCTCGTATGTGCCTGTGTCGTGGTGTAACGTCCGTTTGCAGCAACGAACGGTCTACCCGACGGGAGGCCCTGGTCACACGACATTTACATTTTAGCGAGTTGTAAGGAAGGGCCCCTCCTATGTGTTGTATGCTGGTACACTCCGCGCCAGATATCTGAAAGCATAGCTGACGTCGCAGCGGGGATTGCTGCGAAGCTCGGAGCAAGCGTATGCACGCCGAGCTGAGAACATTGATTGCGCTAGGCTGACCAGACGTCTCGGCTTACACATAAATGTCACGGTATCTCGAGATAATCACTCTGGACACGTAATTGTCCCGGTTTAAATCGAGAAACAAAATGCGTGCAGTAACATTTTTTACTTAATGAAAAATTATGAGAATTAAATTCCCTAGTAGTAGGACGTTAGAGAAATGTATTTCATAATTATTATTATTATTATTATAACAACGATTGTTCCCCTTTAGGAGAGCGATTGAACTTGAATTCATAATTTCATCTTCGGATGTTTTTCTTCTTTGCTTCCCAAAACCTTCTCATCCTCTCAGAATGCTCCTTCTTCCGTTCCTCTGTCCATTTTTTACCAGGCTGACGCGATTTTCTTTCCCCAAACTTCACACTTGTGATTTTATGTCGGCACTCGGTGCGATCTTCGAGATTTTTTATGTTGATCTGCTGTAGATCCCTCTGGACTTCTTTCAGCCATTCCGTGCCACATTTACTCCTTGTTATAATATTGAATAATTTCTTTGCTGTTCTGGAGTCTTCCATCCTGTAGATGTGTGTATAAAATTTGGCTCGGCGCTTTCTGATTTCATCTGTTACTATGTTGATCTTTCTATAGAGCTCGTTTTGTGGTCTCTTCATCCAAATGCCATTTTTGTTGATTGGACCGTAAATCTTCCTGAGAATTTTTCTTTCCTGCTTTCTATTTCCTTAATTTTAGAATGACCATCAATCACCATTGTTTCAGCTGCATAGATTGCTTCTGGAAGAATCATTGTTGTATAGTGCCTTAATTTTGCGTCTGTCTAAATGCACTTCTTGTTGTAATGCGTCCATGTTCGCTTGTAAGCTTTCTGGAGCTTGGTGATTCTTTGTTCATTGGCAATTCGGTTTAATCCTGAGGACTGTATAGTTTCACCGAGGTATTTAAAATGGCAGACTTGTGCAATTTTACCATATTTTGTTATTAAAGGGGATTTATTTTCTGGCTGCCTTTCCATATATTGGGTTTTTTCATAAGATATCTGTAGTCCGGTTTTTTTGTGAAATTTAATGTAGTTTTTCCACTGCGTGAATCGCTTCTGTTCTGTTATTGGTGATAATTGCAATATCGTCAGCGAAAGCAAGGCACTTGACTTTAATTCGGTTCTCTTTCTTGATACCAATTTGGATACCCTTTACGTGAGGTTCCCATTCCCTGATTATCTTTTCTAGAACAATATTGAAAAGGATTGGGGATAGTCCATTCCCCTGTCGGACTCCAGATTTGATTTCGAAGGGTTCTGATACTTCGCCCATGAATTTCACTTTGCCGTTGTTCCTGTAGGTGTCTGTTCTGTGATTTTTCGTGTCTTTCGGCCGATCCCAAATTCTTCCATGATTTTAAACAGGGTTCCACGGTCCACTGAATCATATGCTTTCCTGAAGTCGATGAATGTAACTACTGTGTTTCTGCATTTCCTCATTTGTAATATTGTCTTTAAGCACCAGATCTGTTCCGCACATAACCGTCCTTTTCTGAATCCGGCCTGGTCTTCACCAATTAGTGTATCTGCTTGGGATTATATCCTGTTTAAAAGCGCTTTGGAAAGGATTTTGTAAGCGACTGGGAGCATAATATTTACCGTATTAAAATAATATACCTTCTTTCTCACGAGGAACTGCTAAAATCAATCCACTCATTCTTCTGACGGGCGCTGATAACCTCATTGTAGTGCGCCCTAAATCATCATCTCATTCTTCTGATAAATACTGCTAAGGTAAATCTTAGGATCAATTATTTACTTTGTGTCTTATTACAGATTAGTAATATTTACATTTTCCATCCACAAATTGAAGATACACTCTTGTTTTGAGTTCTTCAAGTGTTGCATCATCAGTGCTGTTTTTCTGGGGGAACGCTGGGGGATGCGTACCCCTAAACTTTTTCGTCGACAAAGTAATTTTTTTGCGATGTTGAGAACTTGGAAGAGTGCCAAAGATTTATTTCACGGACGTAAATTTATTTCATTTTTTCGTGTTGCTAATTGCAATACGAACGATACCAGTGCAGTTTTTCGTGGGAAAGTCGATGTCATTGACTATTTCAAGGAGTTCGAAGCTGCGGCAACCGTTTTAGACAACAGAATCGCTGGCAGCCAGTTCGACAGGCATGTAATGGCTTCGTCCGCTAATAGAGGGCGATGATAGTGCTAAACGGATATTCGTACGCTTCATTTGAGGTGATGTAAACTGAAGTGTTCGATACCACTTTCTCTTGTATGTTTGTGTGTTTCTCGGTATCGCCAGCTTCATTTGAGGTGTAAATTCAACTGAAGAGTCCGATACTTTTTTTTTTTTTTTTTTTTTTTTTTTTCGTGTTGAGGACGTCATGGCTAAAAGCAGACGGGTGGTATCCCATGCTTCAGTTATATCCCATGTCGGAGTACTCTCAAACTTTTTTTTAGAAAACAAGCACTGAGCATCGTCATGGGCCTATTATCAGCTTGCCGGCCGCGGTGGTCTAGCGGTTAAGGCGCTCAGTCCGGAACCGCGCGACGGCTACGGTCGCAGGTTCGAATCCTGCCTCGGGCATGGATGTGTGTGATGTCCTTAGGTTAGTTAGGTTTAAGTAGTTCTAAGTTCTAGGGGACTGATGACCACAGATGTTAAGTCCCATAGTGCTCAGAGCCATTTGAACCATATTATCAGCTTCAAAACATCACGGTACCTGGCGAGAAAAATAAGAGTAAGACGTAACTACAGTAATGAAGTCAAGTATAAACTACAAACAAAAGTGTCCTGGTATTTTCTCTTTGAAATCTGGTCACCTTAGAATGCGAGCACTTACCTTCAGTCATCATCAGGTAGCACAGCTACTCCTTCCAGTTCTCCGTCATCTTCAGAGCTGGAATAACAGTAATCAGTTCCGCTATCACTGTCTGCACCACCTAAATCTGTGATTATTTTATCTATATAAGGGGGTTGTTTGTGTTGTTGCCCCACATGATTTGTCAGGATTTGTAAGCAGTGGGTCCTTGAGGTACGGCTATATGCGAACACCGAGAAGTAAGTTTAAACAGTTTTATTAACAAAGGTTGATTTAAAACATGCACACTACACGCACCCATCATCACTGTGTCTGACATCCTAAATATGGTCGTATCGAAAGGCTCCATGGTGAGCTAAGAAAAGAGACATATTCGCGCATGAGGCGGCATTAGTTAATACTGTGTGCTGCGGACGGCGGCCAGAGGTGTAGTCCCTGCCTCAAACTGCGACCAGATATGCGTGTGCTGACCAAGCAAATTGTCAGCATCCCAGATAGACCGGCTGGCGAGCGTGTGTTACATACCGTATGGCTGCTTGCAATATGTACACCCTTACATCTATTTCATTGTCGATAAATATTTCTTCCTGCATGTATTCCTACTCAATTTTTTTAACTTGTTCGCAGAACGGAATCCAGTCTCCTTTACTCATGGATTTAAATTGCTCCTCACACAAATTGTCACAGACGTTACATTGCAGACAACGTTCCTAGAAGCTACCCAACCTTTTACAATCGACCAAATATTTTATATTCGATTTAGTTCTGGATGGTAACGAGGATGGCCTAAAGCAATATGACCAGCAGTTTCAAGGATTTTATTGATGGAATACTCGACGGTTGTTGTCTTGGTTCTTCGAACGTGCTCATAGAGAACGGGCTTCAACACGTTCTTTTGTTAGCCACTATCTGATATCGTCTTCAGTTGAGTGAGATATTGCAGCTTTTTTTATTTTAACATTGTGATATGGCGCATTGTCTAGAACTATTACAGAGTTAGATTTTAAATTGGGAATCAAATTTTCTGTCAACCACTTCTCATAATTTTGTTGGTTCATTTGGCTGTGGTAATGTCCCATTGCTTGATTTGACTTCCACATAACAAGTGCACTAGGAATAAAGCCATTTTCGCTGCCTGCGTGAGTTATTATTAGGTGTTGTCCCTTTGATACTGGTTTGAGGAGTCTACTGCTTATTTCAACTGCTGTTTAATTCCTTCCACTGTAGGCACACGTTTCCCAGCCAGATAAAAGCTGTAAACAATTCTCCTAACAATGGCCTCATCAAAAACTGTCAACATCTATAATTCCTTTCTTACACTAGTGTTGCTGCCTTGAAAGTCTACTGCTTATTTCAACTGCTGTTTAATTCCTTCCACTGTAGGCACACGTTTCCCAGCCAGATAAAAGTTGTAAGCAATTCTCCTAACAATGGCCTCATCAAAAACTGTCAACATCTATAATTCTTTTGCGTTTAGGTTTTTTTGTCTGGAGTTTCAAATTTCTATTTCCCGCGATATTCCGATAGCTTGTCTTTCCTTTTAATTTTCTGGATAGTGCTACGCGAAACGCCTGTGGCCACTTCAGCTCTTAGTTGAGCTTGTTCCACCGGAATGTTCATCTCCTGAGAGAATTCAGCCTCGATAAACATTTTAACGCTATGTATAATCTCCTGTGACTGACTGTTAAGTTTTCTGCCTTTTAGTTTTGAAGCACTAATAGACGTCATATTCAGTATGAACTCACTGCGCAGTAGTAATATAAATACCGAAAAAGAACACAAAGGTGGAACTTGTACTGTACTCACAATGGACACACGTGGCACACTGAGGGAAGCGAATGTATTTGGGCAGATCTGCACACTTCCGTGCATGCGCAGTGGCTATCCGTCTGCTTCAGAGTAATGGTCACGAAAATCTCAGATACCTGGCGCGGACTGTACCACATGTTATATGATCTTTGCGTTCCGTTTTAGAAGTTTTGATTCTTGAATTCCTTTGTTGTAACTTAGATCACACCCATTTATTTGCTATTTCTATTTCTGTGAGAGGTCTGTGTGGCATTTCTCCTGCTCTCACTAACCACCCCATCTACTTGCAACGGTAATATATTCTTACCACGTGAGTCAAATTTATAACCAATGCATAGTATGACAACTGCCAAGACTATGGAAGGAGCACTGACACGACAGTGAGTTGACTGATAGTTCGTAACTTTTTGAAGAAAAAGAAAAAAAAAACGGCAGGGGTAAGAGGGAGGACTGAAGAGGGATTTCCCCTTTCACAGTCAAACACCGTGACAAATAACCACGACCACATTGCAACAGAAGCCTGCTAAATATTGCACATCTTAAGCTTTGACCATTCAGCGTTTCTATTTTGCTTCTTGTTTCACAGTTCAATACACCTTCTTCCTGTCTTCATCCTTCATCGGTGCTCATTTTTTGACGGACTATCCACTGGGCCATCCTACGACTAGATCTGGGAGGGGGGGGAGGGTGTTTCCCTTGTGAGTACGTATAACAGTCGCGACACTCCACCTCATCTTTGTTACCCACAGCCATAGCAGCACCCCAAGCGGCCAGTAAGCGACATTTCTGAATATGAAATCAGATGAGTGTGAATACCAAGTTTATAATGATATGTAACATAGCTTTTACAATAGGGAAGACATGCAGTGCCATAAAAATCGTCTATAACTAAAAAATGTCACCATAATTTTGTTATATTCTTTAGTTCCCTAACGACTATTGGAGGTACGAAACAGTACATTATGGGACCGTTTATTACGATTCTGTTGCAACGTACAGATTTTAGTGTATATTGTCATTTCTCTTGCATAACAAAAAATTGCTAGTAAATACCAGAAGAAATTACGTTTTGCACAGAAACGCCGTATATCCACCCAACAAAGTGGACCGCCTCCTCTTTGAGGAGGCAGTCGATAGAGGGGAAGGATTCACTGAAGACCCTCATCAAGACGGTAGGGCTGGTGGCATTGTTAATACAGCACGCCGAGAGTATGTCCAGGTCAGGATGGGAGTTGAGTTCCACCAACACCTCAGCCTGCATGATCACCAGGCTGATCTTGGTGATCATAGTGGTGAGGATTGGCGTGCGGTGAGGAGGAAGTGGGCTGGGCAGAGGTGAGGGTGGCCTTGGGACCGAAGTGGATAATTGTGATATGGACAAGGATATCAGTGTGGAGGGTAGGGCTGGAGGATTTGATGAAGATGGAGTCACTTGCACGACAAGGAGGGAGGTGTGGGCAGTAGAATAGGACTTACGGAGTAGGAGAGTGAGGTTGCTGGCTTCCAGGAGGTTGGTGTCAGAGTGGAAGAGGATGTAGGTGTGGGTGGTAGAGAAGAAGTAGAAGAAGCTGGAGGGGGTGGGGTGAGATCCATGAGATGTTTGGGTAGGGGTGACGGAGGGGGCAAGGGTTTTTTTGGAGCTTGTGGATTGGGTGGGGGTTGTGTTGGGACGTTTCTTGGGAGCAGGGTGGGTGGCAGATTGGGGGATGAGAGTTACAGGCAGGTGGTGGGAGGTGGAAGGCCCTGTTGCTGCAGCTGGTGGCTGTGATGGCAGCTGTTCAAATGGTTCAAATGGTTCTGAGCACTATGGGACTTAACATCTTAGGTCATCAGTCCCCTAGAACTGAGAACTACTCAAACATAACTAACCTAAATGCATCACACACATCCATGCCCGAGGCAGGATTCGAACCTGCGACCATAGCAGTCACACGGTTCCGGACTGAGCACCTAGAACCGCGAGACCACCGCGGCCGTCATCGCGGCTGTGTCGGTGTCAGTGGCAGAGAAGCTGCAGCATGTACTGTGGCCCTATGTGCCACAACCGGCACTGGGGTTGCGTACACAGGAATGGCAGGTAGAGGAGGAAGGGAAGGGAAGGGATCAGTCTGTGTAGAGGAAGTATGTGTGGCTGTAGAGGTGGAAGGAAGAGTGAACGGAGTGGGGGTAGGGATGGACATGAGGAGTGGAATGCACATGGGTTAGCCTGTGCACACCATGTAATTGTGGTAGCTGAAGCAGAGGGAGAAATGTAGACCATAGAGGTAGTGAGATTGGACATGGTAGAAGAGACCGAAACGACAAAAGACACGAAGATGAAGGTGAAGACTAACACTAAGATGATGACAGTGTCCAGTAGGAGCCCACGAAGGAAGACTGCTGCTGGGCTGTGATGGTGGGGAGGGGTCCGGGGCCCCGCCCTGCTGCTGCAGTGGCAACGGAGGGCAGGTGTCAGCTGAGGGCTGGTGGCGACGAATGGCGAAGATGGTGCCTGCCAGCGAGGAGGGCGGCTAGCAGGGTGGAGGAGCGGATGCTGAAAGGCCTACACCGGCGATAGGCGTCACGCTGCGGGCATGGAGACGGCGACGGCTGCTACTACTGCTGCAGCTTCTGCTGCTGCTGTTGGGATCAGTACCTGCACTGCCGGAACTGCTGGCGCTACAGCGGTTGCTGGAGCTGGAACCAGAACTTCCGTGATTGTGACTATGACTGCGATTCCTGCTACTGGTGCAATGCCTAACGCTTCGACAATTGTGATCAACAATCATCGAAGAGCATAACTCTCACGAGTTCAGCCGAAGATGAGTTGGTGTCCTTTTTTTTCCTTTTTTGAGATTCGATTCCCTCCAAAAAGGGGGTGGACTGGCAGCAGCTTAGTACGCTGCTTTTCAGCCTACAGAATTTTTTAAAAAAAATCAAGATAGTAAATAATAAAAGCAGGCGATAAAGTCGGTAACTTAAATGGTAAATTGACGGAAAATTGTGGAACTGAGAACATAAAACAAAGGGCTGGCAATGTTAATAAAATACACAGGAAGCAGACAGGCAAAATAATAGACAGGCAATTAAAAAACACGGTGACAGTCTGGTTTCTGTTCGCATAGATATAAAAATCACACTCAGCGACAGCATGATTTCTGTTTGCAACACTTTGGAAAAAGGCACAACACTGAATACTCACTTGAACACTGCACTAAACAGTTGACACACCACAGCCGAGGGCAGACAGGGGGAACCTGGACAGAAGATGGGAAACAAAAGGGGGGAGAGAGGAAAAACGAAATGGCGGGGGAGGGGGGAAGGAGCTGATGGAGGACGAGGATTCATAAGAGGGGGGGAGGCTGACGCGATAGGGAGTGGCGAAAAGCAAATGAGGGGAATGCAAAAGGACTCGGCGGGGGAGAAGGGAAGTAGGGAGAGGGTAGGCGGGGAAAAAACAGAATGGAAGGGGGGGAAGAGGGAGCTCGGGGAAAGGACACAGGAAAGGAGGGGGAGATGAGGATCAGAGTTGATAGGAGGGATAAATGGAGGGAGAGAGGGCACCATCCTGGAGGGGGAGTTGATGGAAGCCACCTTGGGAAAGGAGATGGTGTAGAGATGGAGGGTAGGGGGGACACAACAGGCCAGGTGAGGTTGGGGGAGAGGCAGACAGGATGGACTCAGATGGTAAGGAAGAAATCCAGGTGCAGGAAGGAGCGAGTGGTATGACCTACGATGATTGCCTGGGACTTGGAAGGAATGATTTTCAGGAGCCACTGGTTACACCATGCGGCAAAAAGGTCAACGTGATTCTGTAGAAGGCGATGGGACCGTTGGAGAGTAGGAACAAGGGCAAGGAATGCGGTGTCATCGGCATACTGCAGGAGGTGTACTGGAGGGGGGGGGGCAGTTGAGGCATATCTGCCATGTACAGGAGGTAGAGCAGAGGGGAGAGCCCGGGGGCACACCTGCAGTGGGGTAGGAGGTGCAGGAATCAGCATAATGAATGGTAATGTAGGATGGGCGGCGGGAGAGGAAGGAGGCAATGAGACAGACATAGTTGACAGGAAGGGCATAGGTCTGAAGTTTAAACAGGAGATCGGGATGCCAGACTCAGTCGTAGGCCTTTTCGAGGTCAAGGGAGACAAAAATGGCGGAGCGAAGGGAGTTAAGCTGGAGGGAGAGGAGATGAGTGAGGTGTGGAAGTTGGTTATTGGCAGAGAAGGAAGGTCGAAAGCCACATTGGGTGTTGGGGAGGAGGTGGTTTTGGTGGAGGTGGTGATGGATGCACTGAGTAAGGATGGATTCCAAGAGCTCGCTGAACACCGAGGTGAGACATATAAGGTGACAGGAACAGGCATCAGATGGACGCTTCTTGGGTTTGGAGAACATCAGGATATGGGAGGTTTTCCACAGGTCGGGGTAGAAGCCGGTGGCAAGGATGACGTTGTAGAGGGTGGCAAGGACCGCAAGGAAGGAGGGAGGGCAGTGTTTGAGATGGCAGTAGGTAACACGGTCATGGCGGGGAGCAGTGTTGCTTTTAGTGCAGAGTGTGAGGCTGATGTCCTGTCTAGTTATGGGAGTGTTAAGTTCAGATGGCGGTTTGTGGCCCAAGTACTGGAAGCTAGGAACAAGGTGAGGAACAGAGGTATTCATATGGTCGATGACGTCAGGGAAGAGGAGTTGGCGTCTTTTTTTCTTCTTTATTATTAATTTCACACCTGATACAGGTAGGCCAGCAGAGGCACATTACGCCGCTCTTTGGCCATAGATGAAACTATTGAGACTATAGAAGACAATCGCAGAACAGACAGGGTGGATATACAAACGTAGACATACAAAATTTAAAGACACGGAGCCGTTCACAGTTCAAAATAAAAATGTTCAGACACATGGACACGCACAGAGATAACAGATGGCACACGCGAACATTGGAGCACAAACGAGTAACACTGGAACACTTGAATACGAACACGACGACACACACATATACTAGGCGATGATCTCCGGCGCGCAAAAGTTCACTATACATGTGCGAGTCCGGGGACCTGCCAAAAGGGGAAAAAGGGGGGTGGAGGGAGAGGGTAGTGTGTAGATACCAGTGGCAGAGGAGATGGGAGGAGGAGGAAAGAAGGTAGGGGGGTTGGGGAAGCCCAGGGGAGGAGGGAGGGAGGAAGGAAGGAGGGAGAGAAGGGAGAGAGGGTGCCCTCGGGAGAAAAACACAGGGTGCAGTAGAAGAAGATCAAAGTTGGTAGGAGGGGTAGATGGAGGGATGAGGGCATCATCAGGAAAGGGGAGTTGGTGGAAGCCACCTTGGGCGAGGGTATGGAGAGTGGAGAGATGGAGAGCAGATGGGATGTGGGAATATAGGTGCAGCAGCAGACGGGGGTGGGAGAGGATGGGAGAGACAAGCAGGTGAGTGGGATCAAGTTTGTGGGAGGTGTAGAAGATCTGTATCCATTCACGGAAAAGAAGGAGGTGTGGGAACAGAATAAGATCATAGAGGATCCACGTGGGGGAGGGGAGATGGATGCAATAGGCGAGGTGGAGCACATGGTGTTCTAGGATTTGAATGGATTGTAGGAGCGGCGGAGATCCAGGCAGGATGAGCATAGCAGAGGATAGGGCGGATAAGGGATTTATAGGTGTGGAGGATGGTGGAGGGGTCCAGACCCCATAGGTGGCCAGAAAGGAGCTTGAGGAGACGGAGTCAGGAGCGTGCCTTGGCTTGGATTGTCCAGAGATGGGGGGCCCAGGAGAGGCAGTGGTCAAGGGTGACGCCAAGGTACTTAGGGTGGGAGTGAGGGTGATAGGACGGTCATAAATGGTGTTGCGTTTTGCGCTGAGTGTAGCAATGAGATCCTGTGTAGTGATAGGGGCATTGAGTTCCGTGTGTGCAATCTTGTCCAAGTACTGGAAACCAGGTGCGAGGGTTGGGTATCAGTTCAATCATGGACATCCGGGAAGAGGGAGTAATCGAACTGGGGATCGTCGGGGATGGAAAACACATCAGAGAGGTAGGAGGCAAAGTGATTGGCCTTACTAAGGGTGTCAGGGAAGGGGTGAGCATCATGGAGAAGAGGATAGTAGGCAGAGGGTTTAGTCCCGGTAAGGCAACGGAAGGCTGACCAGAACGGACGAGTTCATGGGTAGGGCAGCATTTAAACGGGTGCATGTCTGTCGCCTGTCCCAGCGTTTCTTAGCCGCAAGAAAATTACGAATGTGTCGCTGTAGTCGCCGGTGGCGTTGTAATGTGTCCGGGTCACGTGTGTGGAGAAAGGCACGTTAGAGACGATGGGATTCACTGAGGAGGAGGTCAGCCTGTGGGGGTAGGGTAGGATGGTGGGGATGGATGGTGACAGTAGGGACGTGGGCCTCCACGGCCTCAGACAAGGTCTGCTGGAGAAAGGAGGCGGCATGGGTTACATCGTCAGGGTGGTGGTAGGTGAAGGGGTGGCTATCGACCTGGGTGGAGAGGGTATCCCGGTAGGCATTCCAGTTGGCACGGGAATAGTCATGGACGTACTTTGGTGGAGGGTCAGTACGAGGGTTGGGGCAGGGGCGACGACCGTGTGAAATGGTGAGGAGGACAGGGAGATGGTCACTACCAATAGGCTCCAGGACATCCACCGTTATGCGGCCAAGGAGGTGAGGGGAGGAAACGATAACATCGGGAGTGGAGTTGGATTCGGGACAGGTGTGCTGAGGGATGGGGATGAGGTCACCTTGAAGGGAGGAGAGGAACCGATGCCACCGCCGTAACTGGGCGGCGGAACGACTATGGTTGTTTAGGTCGGCGGCGATCACGTAGGAGGAGAAGGTACGGTCAATGTGGGAGAGGAAGTCGAAGGGAATAGGGGCGTTAGGGCGGACATAGATGGTGGCGCAGGTGATGGTAAGGCTGGGGAAGAAGAGACTAAGGATCAGGTGTTCGGTGGGGTCAGGAAGGAGATGTTGGAGCCGAACGGGGATCTGGCAGTAGTGACCAATGGCAACTCCGCCACGCGCAATCGGGAGGGGATTATCGGAGCGGTGAAGGAGGTAGGGTGAAGTGTGGCCAGTGTGGTGGGGTTGGAGGAAGGTTTCATTGAGGAGGAAGGCAACCACGCGGTGGGTGGCAAGGGCGTGCAGGAAGAGGTTCTTGTTGGCAGGGAGGGAGCGGATGTTGTTGAAAAGGATATGGTGCTGTCGCGCCATGACAGGGATTTAGATGAGGGTGTCAAGACAGGAGAAGGTGAAATGGGCCTGGTTGTTGGAGTAGGTGGCGTACATTTTTAGGTGGAAAACGGAATGGGCGGCGAGGGATATCTGTTGGGGGGTGGGGGGGGGGGCGCTGAAAAGGATGAACATTCTGAAGGACGATGGTGATGACGAATCTGATGATGTCCTCAGCAGTAGGGGGTGGGCAAAGAGAATTGCTGGGAAGGGTGGGGGCGTCCAGAGGGCGGACAGGAATGGTGAGTTCAGGGGTGGTAGGAGGGGGTCAGGCCTTACATTTCTGGGAGTAAGTAGGATGAGGGAGGTTACAGGTATTACAAGGGGGGCGGGACTGGAGATTGGGGCACTGCCGTAAGAAGTGGGCTTGTCTACAGTGTGGGCAGGTGGGGTCCTCGCGGCACTCAGATGTCGTGTGTGCATTATACCGCAAGCACCTCTGGCAGCGGAGGGATTGAGGAGGGGAACGGGAAGGGTCAACTTGGTAATGTTGGTGAAAAAGAAGGGCACCCTCCTTCAGGAGACGGTCTATGGAGGGGGCATGTTCGGAAAAGACCCGCATAAGGCGGGTAGGGCTGGCTGAGTTGTGGATGCGGCGAACTGCACGCACCTCCAGATGGGGCTGCGCCTTGAGCTCTGCCAACACCTCCTCCTCCATGATCGTCGGACTAAGCCAAGTGATCACGGCGGTGAGGGTTGGTGGGCGACACAGGGGTTGGGGTTGGCAGGAAGGAGGCGGGGAAGGGGCAGGGGTGAGGGAGGCATGAGGGCCAAAGCGGGTGACACGGCGAGGAGTGAGGAGGGAAAATGTTGACGAAGGAAAAGGGTGAGGTTCCGGGCCTCAAGAAGGGAAGGATCAGGACAGGAGAGGATGTAGCGGTAGGTGGAGGGGGAGGAGGAGGAGGAGGAGTAGGAGGGGGCAGGCATAGGCGACGAGACATCCATGGCATCCTGGACAGGGTGAGGGGGACGAGGCGGAGCCTTTTTGGATGCAGAAGAGGCAGGGGTGGCACTAGGGCGTTTGACAGCAGCGGAGGAGGTGCGGGGGATGGGGGCAACTGGAAGGTGGTGCGGAGGGGCAGGTCCCGGTGCTGGAGTCGGCGCCGGAGATGGTGAGGGCGATGGCGATGGTGATTATGAAGACAATGAAGAGGGCGAAGGGGAAAGTTGAGCGTGGGCCTTGGCCCTCTGGGCCACAACCCTAGTGGAGGCCGCGGAAATGGAAGGAGCAGAGGGGGTGGGAGTGGAGGGAAGGGATCAGAGGAGGCGAGGCAGGGAGGAGCTGGGGATGGAGCAACAAAGAGTGAGGGAGATGGGAGAGTGAGGAGTGGGGGGTTGGATTGAGGGGGGATTGGGCACACCACGTGATGGTGGTGGTGGCGGCGGAGGGAGATGTATATACTATGGCAGTGGTGGTGGCTGTAGTGGTGGTGGTGGGGGTTGACATGGTGACAAGGGGAAAACCACAGGACAGGACAGCACAGCACAAAGAAGCAAACGAGGGATGGACAAGGCGACGAGAAACACAGAGTAAAAGGGACGGAGAAACAATGACGGAGACTGGGGCTGAAGCCCCACTCTGCTGCTGCTGGCAGGGGTGGCGACCTGGCTGGCTGGCCGGCCGGTGGGGACGCTGCTGCTGCTGCTGCTGCTGCTGCTGCTGGCAGGGCACGGACCGCTGCTGGCTGCTGGACGCTGCTGGCTGCTGGACGCTGGCTGGGACCACTGCTGGCAGGAACTGCTGCTGGCTGCTGGCAGGAACCGCTGCTGACCGCTGGCTGGGACCGCTGCTAGCTGGAACCACTGCAGGGTGGCTGGCACCTGCACTATACCTAACACTTCGATTAGAACCGAAAGGCCAATCGAAGGGCGGTATCCTTCCGGATTGCCGCCGGAGATGAGTGGGCGTCTTTTTTTTTTTTTTACTTTATTGTTATTTTAAAACCTGTACAACTCAGGTAGGCTGGCAGCGGCACACTACGCCGCTCTTCAGCCATAGCGTTTTACAAGAGTATAAAACATGGTGAATGACAATGAACAAAGTGACGGGCAAAAGAGAGAGGTCACAGAGACATAAAAAACACGGAGTCGTTCACATGTGACGATAACAACACTGAAAACACGTTGGCACGGCGCACAAAACACTGATGAGTCCGATGGCACAAGTGAACATAGGAGTGGGACGGCGGACACCAAAAACACTATACGACGTCACACACACGAGACACAAAAGGCGACGATCTCCGGCGCGCGAATGTTCACTATAAGTGTGCGAGTCCGGGGACCTGCCAAGAGAGGAGGAGGAGGAAGGGGAGTGGGAGAGCGAGAGGGGAGAGCAGAGATGCCACAGGCAGGGGAGATAGGGGGGAGGGAGGAAGGGGGAGAGGAAGCCCGGGGGAAGAGGGGGAAGGGAGGGGACAGGGAGATGGAAAAAGAAGGGAAGAGAAGAGAAGGGAGGGAGGGTGCCGAAAGGAAAGGACACGGGAAGTGGGGGGCGGGGCAGGGTCAAAGTTGATAGGAGGGGTAGATGGAGGGGACGAGGACATCATCAGGGAGAGGGAGCTGGCGGAAGCCACCTTGGGAGAGGGTATGGAGGGTGGAGAGATGGAGACCGGGTGGGACGTGGGAATACAGGCGCGGCAGCGGGCGGGGGTGGGAGAGGATCGGGGAAATGAGCGGGTGAGGAGGATCAAGTTTACGTGAGGTGTACAGGATACGTATCCTTTCAAGGAAAAGGAGGAGGTGGGGGAAGGGGATGAGATCATACAGGATCCGCGTGGGGGAGGGGAGACGGATGCGATAGGCGAGGCGGAGAGCATGGCGTTCAAGGATTTGGAGTGATTTATAAAAGGGAAGGGGGGCGGAGATCCAGGCTGGATGGGCGTAACAAAGGATAGGGTGGATGAGGGATTTATAGGTGTGGAGGATTGTGGAGGGGTCCAGACCCCACGTGCGGCCGGAAAGGAGCTTGAGGAGACGGAGTCGGGAACGTGCCTTGGCTTGGATTGTCTGGAGATGGGGAGTCCAGGAGAGGCGACGGTCGAGGGTGACGCCAAGGTACTTAAGGGTGGGAGTGAGGGCGATAGGACGGCCATAGACGGTGAGATAGAAATCAAGGAGGCGGAAGGAAGGGGTGGTTTTGCCTACAATGATCGCCTGGGTTTTGGAGGGATTGACCTTGAGCAACCACTGGTTGCACCAAGTGGTGAACCGGTCAAGATGGGATTGGAGAAGGCGTTGGGAGCGTTGCAGGGTGGGGGCAAGGGCGAGGAAGGCGGTGTCATCAGCAAACTGGAGGAGGTGGACGGGGGGCGACGGCGGCGGCATGTCCGCCGTGTACAAAAGGTACAGAAGGGGGGAGAGGACGGAGCCTTGGGGCACACCGGCGGAGGGGAAAAAGGTGTAGGAATCGGTGTTATGGATGGTGACATAGGAAGGACGGCAGGAGAGAAAGGAACCGATCAGACGGACGTAGTTAATGGGAAGGGCAAAGGTTTGGAGCTTGAAGAGGAGACCGGAATGCCAGACGCGGTCATAAGCGCGTTCGAGGTCAAGTGAGAGGAAGATGGCGGAGCGACGGGAATTAAGCTGTTCGGAAAGGAGATGCGTGAGGTGAAGGAGAAGATCGTCGGAAGAGAAGGATGGCCGAAAGCCACACTGGGTGACGGGAAGGAGGCAGTGCTGGCGGAGATGCTGGTGGATGCGGCGGGTGAGGATAGATTCTAGGACCTTGCTGAAGACCGAAGTAAGGCTGATGGGACGGTAGGAGGAGACGGCGGACGGCGGTTTGCCAGGTTTAAGGAACATGAGGATACGGGAGGTTTTCCACAGGTCGGGGTAGTAACCGGTGGACAGGACTACATTGTAGAGCCTGGCCAGGGTGGAGAGGAAAGAGACAGGAGCTTCACGAAGGTGACGGTAGGTGGCACGATCGTGACCAGGAGTGGTGTTGCGTTTTGTGCGGAGTGTATCAATGAGATCCAGTGTAGTGATAGGGGCATTGAGTTCCGTGTGTGTAATGTTGTCCAAGTACTGGAAGCCAGGAGCGAGGGGAGGGGAAGAGGTGTCAGTTCGATCGCGGATATCTGGGAAGAGGGAGTAATCGAACTGGGGATCATCGGGGACGGAAAATACATCGGAGAGGTAGGAGGCAAAGTGATTGGCCTTACTAAGGGAGTCAGGGAAAGGGTGATCATCATGGAGAAGAGGATAATAGGGGGAGGGTTTAGTTCCGGTAAGGCGACGGAAGGCCGACCAGAACTTGGACGAGTTGATTGGTAGGGTTGCATTTAAACGGGTGCATGTCTGTCGCCAGTCCCGGCGTTTCTTAGCCGCGAGCAAATTACGAACGTGTCGCTGGAGTTGCCGGTGGCGTCGTAGTGTGTCCGGGTCACGCGTGCGGAGGAAGGCACGGTAGAGACGACGGGATTCACGGAGGAGGAGAACGGACTGTGGGGGTAAGGTAGGACGGTGGGGGTGGATGGCGACAGTAGGAACGTGGGCATCCACGGCCTCAGACAAGGTCCGCTGGAGAAAGGAGGCGGCATGGGTGACATCGTCAGGGTGGTGGTAGGTGAGAGGGTGGCTATCGACCTGGGTGGAAAGGGTATCCCGGTAGGCATTCCAGTCGGCTCGGGAATAGTCGTGGACATACTTAGGGGGAGGGTCAGTACGAGGGTCGGGGCGAGGGCGACGACCGTCTGAAACGGTGAGGAGGACAGGGAGATGGTCGCTACCAATAGGCTCCAGGACATCCACCGTTATGCGGCCAAGGAGGTTGGGGGAGGAGAGGATGACATCAGGAGTGGAGTTGGATTCAGGACGGGTATGCCGGGGGATGGGGACGAGGTCACCTTGAAGGGTGGAGAGGAACCGATGCCATCGCCGTAACTGGGCAGCGGAACGACTATGGATGTTGAGGTCGGCGGCGATCACGTAGGAGGAAAAGGTACGATCGACGTGGGAGAGGAAGTCGAAGGGAATAGGAGCGTTGGGGCGGACATAGATGGTGTCGCAGGTAACGGTAAGGCCGGGGAAGAAGAGACTAAGGATCAGGTGTTCGGTGGGTTCGGGAAGGAGAGGTTGGAGCCGAACGGGGATCTGGCGGTGGTGACCAATGGCAACTCCGCCACGCGCAATCGGGAGGGGATTATCGGAGCGGTGGAGGAGGTAGGGCGAAGTGTGAATGGTGTGGTGGGGTTGGAGGAAGGTTTCATTAAGGAGGAAGGCATCCACGCGGTGGGTGGCAAGGGTGTGCAGGAAGAGGTTCCTGTTGGCGGGTAGGGAGCAGATGTTGTTGAAAAGGATACGTTGCTGTCGTGCCATGATAGGGATTTAGACGAGGGTGTCGAGGCGGGAGAAGGTGAAATGGGCCTGGTTGTTGGAGTAGGTGGCGTACATCTTGAGTTGGAATATGGAACGGGCGGCGAGGGAGATCTGTTGGAGGGTGTGTGGGCGCTGAAAGGGATGAACATTCTGGAGGACGATGGTAAGGAACCTGATGATGTCCTCAGCGGTGGGGGGGGGGGGACGAAGGGAATTGCCAGGAGGGGTGGGGGCGTCCAGGGGACGGACAGGGACGGTGAGTTCAGGAGTGGTTGGAGGGGGTCGGGCTTTACACTTTTGGGAGTAGGTGGGATGGGGGAGATTGCAGGTATTGCAGGAAGGAGGGGATTGGAGGTTGGGGCACTGCCTGAGGAAGTGCGCTTGCCGACAATGCGGGCAGGTGGGGGCCTCGCGGCACTCAGCTGTGGGGTGCGCGTTATAGCGTAGACACCTCTGGCAGCGCAGGGATTGAGGAGGGGAGCGGGAGGGGTCGACCTTGTACCGCTGGTTAAAAAGGAGGGCACCCTCCTTCAGGAGACGGTCAATGGAGGGGGCGTGCTCAGAAAAAACCCGCATAAGGCGGGTGGGGCCGGCAGCGTTATGTATGCGGCGAACCGCACGCGCCTCCAAATGGGGATGCGCTTGGAGCTCCGCCAACACCTCCTCCTCCGTGATCACTGGACTAAGCCGAGTGATCACGGCAGTGAGAGTTGGCGGGCGACGCGGAGGTTGGGGTTGGCGGGAGGGAGGTGGTGAAGGAGCAGGGGTGAGAGAGGCATGAGGGCCAAAGCGGGTGACAGGGATGCGGGAAAGGAGGTAGGTGTGGAGGGTTGGGCTGGGGGAGGAGATGAGGACCGAATCTCGGCGAGGAGTGAGGAGGGAGATGGGGGCACCAGGACAATGCTGGCGAAGGAAGAAGGTGAGGTTCCGGGCTTCAAGGAGAGAGGGATCAGGACGGGAGAGGAGGTAGCGGTAGGAGGAAGGGGGAGAGGAGGAGGATAAGGGGGCAGGGACAGGCGGGGAGACTTCCATGGCATCATGGGTGGGGGAAGGAGGACGAGGCGCAGCCTTTTTGGAAGCAGAGGAAGCAGGAGGGCCACCAGGGCGCTTGACGGCGGTGGAGGAGGTGTGGGGGATGGGAACAACGGGAATGTGGCGGGGAGGGGCAGGTCCCGGGGCCAGAGTCGGCGCCGGAGATGGTGACGGTGACGGTGAAGGCGAAGGCGAAGGCGACGGCGAAGGCGACGATGACGATGACGGTGGCAGTGGCGGCGGTGATGGCGAAGGTGACGGGGAGAGCTGGGCGTGGGCAGTGGCCCGACGGGCCACCACCCGAGCCGGAGCTGCAGTGACAGGCTGGGGGAGTGGGGGGAAGGGATCAGAACGAGAGGAGCGGGAGGAAGAAGCGGGAGAGGGGGCGACAAAGATAGAGGGTGAAGGGAGAGTGAGGAGAGGTGGAATGGAAGGAGGGGGGTGGGACTGGGCACACCAAGTTATAGTGGTGGAGGCGGCGGAAGGGGAGGTATAGACAATGGCGGTGGTGGTAGTAGTGACAGTGGTGGTGGGGGCGGACATGACGGGAGAGAGAAACAAGAACGAACAGAACGAAGAGGAGAGGACAGAAACTGGGGACAGACAAAGACGAAGACGGATGAAGACGAAGACGGCCGTAGCAGGCGAGCCCCAGCAGGCGGCGACGGCGGCGGCGGCGTCAGCGGCGTCGGCGGCGATCAGCAGGCGGCGGCGGCGGCGGCGAGCACCGGCAGGCGGCGACCAGGCGGGTGCGGCGA
The DNA here is from genome assembly GCF_023864345.2 of Schistocerca serialis cubense. Classification (NCBI taxonomy): domain Eukaryota; kingdom Metazoa; phylum Arthropoda; class Insecta; order Orthoptera; family Acrididae; genus Schistocerca; species Schistocerca serialis. Next base: position 770,055,811 of record NC_064641.1, on the reverse strand, counting down.
GCCCCGGCAGGCGGCGACGGCGGCGGCGGCGGCGGCGGCGGCGGCGGCGGCGAGGACCGGAAGGCGGCGACCAAGCGGCGGCGGCGGCGGCGGCGGCGGCGGCGGCAAGCAGACGACACGGCAGGAATCTTCCACGTCGAAGGCGCACCCTGAGAGTAGCCCAGGCAGTGAAACTCTTCGATGAAGAAGAGAGGGAATCCAACCCTTTTTTTTTTTTTTTTTTTTTTTCTTTATTGTATTTCAATTCCCCATCGGGGCGGGCTGGCAGCAGCACATGCGCTGCTCTTCAGCCGAAAGACATAGAACAAAACAAGAGAAGACATTTAAAAACAGCAAAGGAGAGAAGAAGGCGAACATAGATATAAAAAAAGGGAGAACATCATGGAAGGCAATATACAAAAAACGGGGTGACTGTAAGATGGAGATAAAAAAACTGTTTAAAAGTAGCACACACAAAAAGCCACACATTGCGACGATTAAAAGAACACAAGGCACAGTATGACTAGAGCATAAAGGTGTTGACGGATGGCATAGCACACAACGTAACACTCACGGTGAACCTCACGGCAGTACACAATGAAAATCACACCTCTTGATGCACACGAGAAAACAGAACTAAACACAACATTGACGTGGCACACTGATGATGATCAAGACAGAGGATCTGCCAGGTTCAAGGAGATGAGGGAGACCTGAAGAAGGGAGGGAGGGGAAGAGATGGGGGAGGGGAATGGGGGGCGCTCGGAAGAGGGCCAGGTAGGGAGGGATGTGGGAAGGAGAGAGGCAAGTATGGGGTGCAGGGTCTCAGGGGAGGGGGGGATGGAGGAAAATCCGCTCTGGGAGAAGGAGGAAAGAGGAGAAGGGGCCCTGGGGCGGGGGGGGGGGGAACAAGGCCGGGTTATAGTTGGAAGGAAGGGTATATGTCACGGCGAAGTTCGTCATCCGGGAGGGGGAGGCGTTGGAAATTGCCCTGATGAAGGAGATGGAGGGTGTGGAGGTGGAGAGAGGGAGGGATACAGCGATAGAGGCGCGGCAACGGGCGAGGGGTGGAGAGGAAGGAGGAAACCAGAGGGTGGGGGGGATCAACCCTGCGAACAATGTAAAGGATGCGGAGATGTTGGAGGAACAAGAGGAGGTGGGGGAAGGGGATCAGTTCATACAGGAGCCGTGTGGGGGAAGGAAGGCGGATACGGAAGGCAAGGCGGAGCGCATGACGTTCAAGGATTTGGAGAGCCTTGTAAAAGCGGGTGGGGGCGGAGATCCAGGCGACGCTGGCATAACAGAGGATAGGACGGATGAGGGATTTGTAGGTGTGGAGGATGGTAGAAGGATGCAGTCCCCATGTCCGGCCAGACAGGAGTTTCAGCAGGCGGAGGCGGGAATGGGCTTTCTGCTGGATGGTCAGGAGATGAGGGGTCCCGGTGAGGTGTCGGTCAAGGGTGAGGCCAAGGTATTTCAGGGTGGGGGTGAGTTGGATAGGACGACCATAAAGGGTGAGGTAGAAATCTTGGAGGCGAAAGGAGCGAGTGGTACGGCCTATGATGATTGCCTGGGTTTTGGAGGGGTTGAGACGGAGGAGTCACTGGTTACACCAAGTGGTGAACTGGTTAAGGTGGGTTTGGAGGGTACGTTGAGACCGTTGAAGGGTAGGATAGAGAGCCAGGAAGGCGGTGTCATCAGCATATTGGAGAAGGTGAACTGGTGCGGGTGGCTTGGGCATATCAGCTGTATACAAGAGATAAAGGAGAGGGGAGAGGACAGAACCCTGGGGGACGCCAGCCGTGGGATAAAAGATACGGGAGTTGGTGTTGTGGAGGGTGACATAGGAAGGACGGTGCGAGAGGAAGGAAGCGACCAGACGGACAAAATTGATAGGCAGGGCGTAGGTTTGGAGTTTAAAGAGGAGACCGGGATGCCATACACGGTCATAGGCATTTTGGAGGTCAAGGGAAACAAAAATGGCGGAGCGACGGGAGTTGAGCTGGAGGGACAGAAGGTGAACAAGGTTGAGGAGTTGGTCGTCAGCAGAGAAGGAGGGTCGGAAGCCACACTGGGTAAGGGGGAGGAGGTGGTGTTGAGCAAGGTGCCGATGGATACGGTGGGAGAGGATGGATTCAAGGACCTTACTGAAGACGGAGGTGAGGCAGATGGGACGATAGGAAGAGGCAGCAGAAGGGGGTTTGTTGGGCTTGAGGAAGAGGAGGACGCGGGAGGTCTTCCACAGGTCAGGGTAGAAGCCAGTAGAGAGGATGACATTATAGAGATGGGCGAGGACAGTTAGGAAGGAATAGGGGCTTTCTCGAAGGTGACGGTAGGTGACACAGTCGTGACCAGGGGCCGTGTTGCGTTTGGACTGGAGGAGAAGTTTAATGTCTTGTGCTGTGATGGGAGTGTTGACATCGGAGGGGGGCAACTGCCCCAAGTACTGGAGACTAGGAGCAAGTGGAGCGACTGAGGTATCAGCACGTTCCATGACGGTGGGGAAAAGAGAATAATCAAAGTGGGGATCATCGGGGATGGAGAAGACCTCGGAAAGGTGGGAAGCGAAGTGGTTGGCCTTACTGAGATTGTCTGGAAGGGGGCGATCGTTATGGAGAAGGGGGTAGTGGGGAGCGGAAAGGGAACCAGTAAGACGATGGAAGGCAGACCAGTACTTGGAGGAGTTGATAGGGAGGGTGGCATTGAGTCGTGTGCAGGTCTGGCGCCAGTCCCGGCGTTTCGTTGCTGTAATAAGGTTCCGTACGTGTCGCTGTATTTGCCGGTGGCGTTGGAGTGTATCCCTGTCACGAGTGCGGAGGAAGGAGCGATAGAGGCGGCGGGATTCACGGATGAGGAGGACAGCCCGCGGAGGGAGAGTGGGACGGTGTGGGTGGATGGTTTTAGTAGGAACATGGGCCTCCACGGCGTCAGTAATTACCGTCTGAAGGAAGGACGAGGCGCGGATGATGTCGTCAGGATGGCGATAGGTAAGAGGGTGGCTTTCGACCTGGGTGGAGATGGAGTCCCGGTAGGCATCCCAGTTGGCACGGCGATAGTCATGGACGACCTTGGGAGGGGGTGCAGGTTGCGGAGCCGGAGGGGGGCGGTTTGCAGACGTTATGGTGAGAAGGACAGGGAGGTGATCGCTACCTGTGGGGTCAAGGACGGCGACAGTGATACGCCCAAGGAGGTTGGCGGAGGCTATGACAACATCGGGGGTGGTGTTACTTTCGGGTCGGGTGTGCTGGGGAATGGGAACAAGATCACCCTGGATTGTGGAGAGGAACTGATGCCACCGCCGAAGGGCAGCAGGAGTGCGGCTATGGACGTTGAGGTCGGCGGCAATCACATAGGTGGAGAAGGTGCGGTCAATGTGCGAGATGAAGTCATAAGGAAGAGGAGCAGTGGAGCGGACATAGATGGTGGCACAGGTAATGGTGAGGGAGGGGAAGAAGACGCTAAGGATAAGGTGTTCAGTGGGGTCATTGAGGAGAGGTTGTGGCCGGACGGGGATATGCTTAAGGTGGCCAATCGCGACTCCACCCTGCGCACGAGGACCTGGAGCATCAGTGCGGTGGAGGATATAGGGGGAGGTGCGGATAGAATGGTGGGGCTGGAGAAAGGTTTCGTTCAAGAGGAAGGTGTCGACCTGGTGGTGGGAGAGGGTGTGCATGAGGAGGTATTTGTTGGAGCGGAAGGAGCGAATGTTCTGGAAGAGGATGCGAGACTCGTGCCGCGCCATGACGGGAAGGAGGGGGGGAAGAGAGGGAAGGGAAGAGACTTAAACGAGGGTGTCGAGGCGGGTGAAGGTGAAGTGGGCTTGGTTGTGGGAATAAGTGGCGAAGGTGTTCAGGTGGAAAACAGAGCGAGCAGCAAGGGATATTTGTTGGAAGGTGTGCGGGCGTTGAAAAGGGTGAATGTTTTGGAGTACAACGGTAATGAACCGGATGATGTCCTCGGCCGTGGGGGGTGGACGGAGGGAATTGTTAGGATGGACAGGAGGATCGACGGGACGAACTGGGACTGTAAGTTCAGGGGTGGCTGGAGGGGGTTTAGCTTTACACTTGTGGGAGTATGTGGGATGGGGGCCATTGCAGGTATTACAAGAAGGAGGAGCAGCGAGGTTGGGGCAGTTCTTGAGAAAGTGGGAGGCCTTGCAATGGGGACAGGTGGGGGGGTTTTTGCAGTTGGGAGTCAGGTGGTCATTGTACATCAGGCACCGTTGGCAACGGTAGGATTGGGGAGGGGATTTGGAGGATTCAACAGGGTGGCGACGGTGGTATATCAGGGCACCCTGGGTGAGGAGATGGTCTATGGACGGGGCAGACTCTGAGAATATCCGCATGAGGTAGGTGGGACCAGAGGCATTGTGGATACGGCGGGCAGAGCGGATTTCCAAGTCCGGGTGGGAGTTCAGTTCTACCAACACTTCATCCTCTGTGATCACCGGGCTGAGCTTGGTGATCACAGCGGTGTAGGTGGGGGGGCGACGGGGAGGCTGGGGCTGACGAGGAGTGGAAGCGGAAAGGAAGGGTGTCAGAGAGGCGTGGGGGCCAAACATAACTCGTGGGAGTTTTCGCAGGAGGTCTGTGTGAAATGATGGGGACGGGGACTTGATAAGGACTGAGTCCCTGCGGGGAATGAGTTGGGAGATGGGAGCACCAGGTAAGTACTTTCGTATTTCCTTGGTGAGGGTACGAGCGTCGAGGAACTTAGGATCGGGAGTTGACAGGACAAAGGTGTGGAGGGTGGAGGCCAAGGTAGGGGTGGCAGGAGGAGGGGTGGTGTCCATGGTGACGGCAGGGGGAGGGGGAGGTGGCGTTGATTTTTTGTGGGAAGTGGCGGGAGCAGAGTCGGTAAGGACGCGCTTTTGGGGTTTTTTGGAGACTGGAGGCTGGGAGGAGGGGAGAGGGACGGGGAGGAGAGGGAGGTGGCGGGTGGCAGATCCCTGTGGCGTAGTGGAGGCACCGGGAGAAGCAGCTGGTTCAGTGGTGGCGATGGTGGCTCGGCGCAACGTGATGCGTGCGGGAGATGCAGAAGACGACGCGACGGGGTCGGTGAGAGAGGGGAAGCCAACCACCTGAGGGGCGGCAGCAGAGGCGGCAACAGAGGCGTACGTGAGGGCGGGGGTAGTAGTGGGAGCTGTTGAGGGTGTGGAGGCTGGAGGAAGGGTGTAGAGGTGTGGGTATACAGCAGGGGAGGAGATAGGGGGGTGGGTAAGTGGAGGCAGGGAAGGGGAGGTGGAAGGAGGGAGGCCAGAGGCGGCACTCCAGGAAGTGACTGTGGGAGAGGGGGAGGGGGAGGTGTAGATGACGGTGGAGGTGGGAGTACTCATTGCAGACGAACGGCGACGGACAGACGGACGTGCAGCAGGCGGCGTCGGCGTCGGCGATGGGCAGCGGCGAACAGCAGGCGGCGTCGGCTGCGTCGGCGGCGGCGAACAGACGTACGAACAGCAGGCAGGCGGCGGCGGCGGCGGCGGCAGCGGTTGCGACGACGGCGATGGACAGCCAGCAGGCGGACGGACGGACGGACGGACGGACGAACAGCGACAGCAGCGGGCGGGCAGACAGACAGACAGACACAATCTTCGAAGACGGAGATTCCACCCTGAGAGTAGCCCAGGCTTTGCAATCTGACGCTTTCGAAGGAGGGGATCCAACCCTCTAGATCTCCAACCCTCGAATGTCGAGTGGGCGTCAGTTTCGACACCAAGAAATATGGTCACCTTGCATGTAGTCTTACAATTGCTGGTTTGTAAATCTGATTCGAAGATTATCGCTGCACATTCGATTTGCAACATGATGTATCTATCGGTGGTAAATCAAGTTAATAAAGCGACAGAACAAACAGATATGCAAATGATTATGCCATAGTTAGTGTTGCAAACATTGACAACAGCTATCTGTCGTACTGCTGACACCGTGTAGACTGCACCGCTGCTCTGCCATCTGTTGACCAAGTCGATCAACTGCTGTATGGCATTCCGCTCGATTGTATCCAAAGGTGGCAGTTAATTTTAGTTTCTATTTTGAGTTCTTTGCGACCATAGATGAAGTAATACTCATATCCATAACTACAGGTAACTTGGTCGTTTATGGAGTGGCTATAAGTTAACGTGGATCCCAAATATTGATGGTGAATATATTTCATACTCGCTTGACGTGTATCATAATGATTGGTATATATATACCTTCGTTTCATTTGCAGTGCATCTAGAGGGTTGGATCCCCTCCTTCGAAAGCGTCTGATTGCAAAGCCTGGGCTACTCTCAGGGTGGAATCTCCGTCTTCGAAGATTGTGTGTGTCTGTCTGTCTGTCTGTCTGCCCGCTGCTGTCGCTGTTCGTTCGTTCGTCCGTCCGTCCGCCTGCTGGCTGTCCATCGCCGTCGTCGTAACCGCTGCCGCCGCCGCCGCCGCCTGCTGTTCGTCCGTCTGTTCGCCGCCGACGCCGACGCCGACGCCGCCTGCTGTTCGCCGCTGCCCATCGCCGACGCCGACGCCGCCTGCTGCACGTCCGTCTGTCCGTCGCCGTTCGTCTGCAATGAGTACTCCCACCTCCACCGTCATCTACACCTCCCCCTCCCCCTCTCCCACAGTCACTTCCTGGAGTGCCGCCTCTGGCCTCCCTCCTTCCACCTCCCCTTCCCTTCCTCCACTTACCCACCCCCCTATCTCCTCCCCTGCTGTATACCCACACCTCTACACCCTTCCTCCTGCCTCCACACCCTCAACAGCTCCCACTACTACCCCCACCCTCACGTACGCCTCTGTTGCCGCCTCTGCTGCCACCCCTCAGGTGGTTGGCTTCCCCACTCTCACCGACCCCGTCGATTCGTCTTCTGCATCTCCCGCACGCATCACGTTGCGCCGAGCCACCATCGCCACCACTGAACCAGCTGCTTCTCCCGGTGCCTCCACTACGCCACAGGGATCTGCCACCCGCCACCTCCCTCTCCTCCCCGTCCCTCTCCCCTCCTCCCAGCCTCCAGTCTCCAAAAAACCCCAAAAGCGCGTCCTTACCGACTCTGCTCCCGCCACTTCCCACAAAAAATCGACGCCACCTCCCCCTCCCCCTGCCGTCACCATGGACACCACCCCTCCTCCTGCCACCCCTACCTTGGCCCCTATCCTCCACACCTTTGTCCTGTCCACTCCCGATCCTAAGTTCCTCGACGCTCGTACCCTCACCAAGGAAATACGAAAGTACTTACCTGGTGCTCCCATCTCCCAACTCATTCCCCACAGGGACTCAGTCCTTATCAAGTCCCCGTCCCCATCATTTCACACAGACCTCCTGCGAAAACTCCCACGAGTTATGTTTGGCCCCCACGCCTCTCTGACACCCTTCCTTTCCGCTTCCACTCCTCGTCAGCCCCAGCCTCCCCGTCGCCCCCCCACCTACACCGCTGTGATCACCAAGCTCAGCCCGGTGATCACAGAGGATGAAGTGTTGGTAGAACTGAACTCCCACCCGGACTTGGAAATCCGCTCTGCTCGCCGTATCCACAATGCCTCTGGTCCCACCTACCTCATGCGGGTATTCTCAGAGTCCGCCCCGTCCATAGACCATCTCCTCACCCAGGGTGCCCTGATATACCACCGTCGCCACCCTGTTGAATCCTCCAAATCCCCTCCCCAATCCTACCGTTGCCAACGGTGCCTGATGTACAATGACCACCTGACTCCCGACTGCAAAAACCCCCCCACCTGTCCCCATTGCAAGGCCTCCCACTTTCTCAAGAACTGCCTCAACCTCGCTGCTCCTCCTTCCTGTAATACCTGCAATGGCCCCCATCCCACATACTCCCACAAGTGTAAAGCTAAACCCCCTCCAGCCACCCCTGAACTTACAGTCCCAGTTCGTCCCGTCGATCCTCCTGTCCATCCTAACAATTCCCTCCGTCCACCCCCCACGGCCGAGGACGTCATCCGGTTCATTACCGTTGTACTCCAAAACATTCACCCTTTCCAGCGCCCGCACACCTTCCAACAAATATCCCTTGCTGCTCGCTCTGTTTTCCACCTGAACACCTTCGCCACTTACTCCCACAACCAAGCCCACTTCACCTTCACCCGCCTCGACACCCTAGTTTAAGTCTCTTCCCTTCCCTCTCTTCCCCCCCTCCTTCCCGTCATGGCGCGGCACGAGTCTCGCATCCTCTTCCAGAACATTCGCTCCTTCCGCTCCAACAAATACCTCCTCATGCACACCCTCTCCCACCACCAGGTCGACACCTTCCTCTTGAACGAAACCTTTCTCCAGCCCCACCATTCTATCCGCACCTCCCCCTACATCCTCCACCGCACTGATGCTCCTGGTCCTCGTGCACAGGGTGGAGTCGCGATTGGCCACCTTAAGCATATCCCCGTCCGGCCACAACCTCTCCTCAATGACCCCACTGAACACCTTATCCTTAGCGTCTTCTTCCCCTCCCTCACCATTACCTGTGCCACCATCTATGTCCGCTCCACTGCTCCTCTTCCTTATGACTTCATCTCACACATTGACCACACCTTCTCCACTTATGTGATTGCCGCCGACCTCAACGTCCATAGCCGCACTCCTGCTGCCCTTCGGCGGTGGCATCAGTTCCTCTCCACAATCCAGGGTGACCTTGTTCCCATTCCCCAGCACACCCGACCCGAAAGTAACACCACCCCCGATGTTGTCATTGCCTCCGCCAACCTCCTTGGGCGTATCACTGTTGCCGTCCTTGACCCCACAGGTAGCGATCACCTCCCTGTCCTTCTCACCATAACGTCTGCAAACCGCCCCCCTCCAGCTCCGCAACCTGCACCCCCTCCCAAGGTCGTCCATGACTATCGCCGTGCCAACTGGGATGCCTACCGGGACTCCATCTCCACCCAGGTCGAAAGCCACCCTCTTACCTATCGCCATCCTGACGACATCATCCGCGCCTCGTCCTTCCTTCAGACGGTAATTACTGACGCCGTGGAGGCCCATGTTCCTACTAAAACCATCCACCCACACCGTCCCACTCTCCCTCCGCGGGCTGTCCTCCTCCTCCGTGAATCCCGCCGCCTCTATCGCTCCTTCCTCCGCACTCGTGACAGGGGTACACTCCAACGCCACCGGCAAATACAGCGACACGTACGGAACCTTATTACAGCAACGAAACGCCGGGACTGGCGCCAGACCTGCACACGACTCAATGCCACCCTCCCTATCAACTCCTCCAAGTACTGGTCTGCCTTCCATCGTCTTACTGGTTCCCTTTCCGCTCCCCACTACCCCCTTCTCCATGATGATCGCCCCCTTCCAGACAACCTCAGTAAGGCCAACCACTTCACTTCCCACCTTTCCGAGGTCTTCTCCATCCCCGATGATCCCCACTTTGATTATTCTCTTTTCCCCACCGTCATGGAACGTGCTGATACCTCAGTCGCTCCACTTGCTCCTAGTCTCCAGTACTTGGGGCAGTTGCCCCCCTCCGACGTCAACACTCCCATCACAGCACAAGACATTAAGCTTCTCCTCCAGTCCAAACGCAACACGGCCCCTGGTCACGACTGTGTCACCTACCGTCACCTTCGAGAAAGCCCCTATTCCTTCCTAACTGTCCTCGCCCATCTCTATAATGTCATCCTCTCTACTGGCTTCTACCCTGACCTGTGGAAGACCTCCCGCGTCCTCCTCTTCCTCAAACCCAACAAACCCCCTTCTGCCACCTCTTCCTATCGTCCCATCTGCCTCACCTCCGTCTTCAGTAAGGTCCTTGAATCCATCCTCTCCCACCGTATCCATCGGCACCTTGCTCAACACCACCTCCTCCCCCTTACCCAGTGTGGCTTCCGACCCTCCTTCTCTGCTGACGACCAACTCCTCAACCTTGTTCACCTTCTGTCCCTCCAGCTCAACTCCCGTCGCTCCGCCATTTTTGTTTCCCTTGACCTCCAAAATGCCTATGACCGTGTATGGCATCCCGGTCTCCTCTTTAAACTCCAAACCTACGCCCTGCCTATCAATTTTGTCCGTCTGGTCGCTTCCTTCCTCTCGCACCGTCCTTCCTATGTCACCCTCCACAACACCAACTCCCGTCTCTTTTATCCCACGGCTGGCGTCCCCCAGGGTTCTGTCCTCTCCCCTCTCCTTTATCTCTTGTATACGGCTGATATGCCCAAGCCACCCGCACCAGTTCACCTTCTCCAATATGCTGATGACACCGCCTTCCTGGCTCTCTATCCTACCCTTCAACGGTCTCAACGTACCCTCCAAACCCACCTTAACCAGTTCACCACTTGGTGTAACCAGTGGCTCCTCCGTCTCAACCCCTCCAAAACCCAGGCAATCATCATAGGCCGTACCACTCGCTCCTTTCGCCTCCAAGATTTCTACCTCACCCTTTATGGTCGTCCTATCCAACTCACCCCCACCCTGAAATACCTTGGCCTCACCCTTGACCGACACCTCACCTGGACCCCTCATCTCCTGACCATCCAGCAGAAAGCCCATTCCCGCCTCCGCCTGCTGAAACTCCTGTCCGGCTGGACATGGGGATTGCATCCTTCTACCATCCTCCACACCTACAAATCCCTCATCCGTCCTATCCTCTGTTATGCCAGCGTCGCCTGGTTCTCCGCCCCCACCCGCTTTTACAAGGCTCTCCAAATCCTTGAACGCCATGCGCTCCGCCTTGCCTTCCGTATCTGCCTTCCTTCCCCCACACGGCTCCTGTATGAACTGATCCCCTTCCCCCACCTCCTCTTGTTCCTCCAACATCTCCGCATCCTTTACATTGTTCGCAGGGTTGATCCCCCCCACCCTCTGGTTTCCTCCTTCCTCTCCACCCCTCGCCCGTTGCCGCGCCTCTATCGCTGTATCCCTCCCTCTCTCCACCTCCACACCCTCCATCTCCTTCATCAGGGCAATTTCCAACGCCTCCCCCTCCCGGATGACGAACTTCGCCGTGACATATACCCTTCCTTCCAACTATAACCCGGCCTTGTTCCCCCCCCCCTCCCCAGGGCCCCCTTCTCCTCTTTCCTCCTTCCCCCAGAGCGGATTCTCCTCCATCCCCCCCTCCCCTGAGACCCTGCACCCCATACTTGCCTCTCTCCTTCCCACATCCCTCCCTACCTGGCCCTCTTCCGAGCGACCCCCATTCCCCTCCCCCATCTCTTCCCCTCCCTCCCTTCTTCAGGTCTCCCTCATCTCCTTGAACCTGGCAGATCCTCTGTATTGATCATCATCAGTGTGCCACGTCAGTGTTGTGTTTCGTGCTATTTCTCGTGTGCGTCCAGAGGTGTGATTTTAATTGTGTACTGCCTTGAGGTTCGCCGTCAGTGTGCTATGCCATCCGTCAACACCTTCATGCTCCAGTCATACTGTGCCTTGTGTTCTTTTAATCGTCGCAGAGTGTGGCTTTTTGTGTGTGCTACTTTTAAACAGTTTTTTTATCTCCATTTTACAGTCACCCCGTTTTTTTGTATATTGCCTTCCATGATGTTCTCCCTTTTGTATATCTATGTTCGCCTTCTTCTCTCCTTTGCTGTTTTTAAATGTCTTCTATTGTTTTGTTCTATGTCTTTCGGCTGAAGAGCAGCGCATATGCTGCTGCCAGCCCGCCCCGATGGGGAATTGAAATACAATAAAGAAAAAAAAAAAAAAAAAATTTGCAGTGCGTGCAACCAATCAATTATGAGTAATAATTTTTGCAGGGAGTATTTGCTGAAATGCAAATTAACTCTCCTGAAATTTTATAACTATGTAAGAACTATGTTAACAATTGAAACACTGTGGGTGTGCGCGTTGTTATTTTCTGTTATGGAATGTACTAAGTTTGGGTATGTGCGATTGGGGGCACTATAGAAGATCAGACATAATACGCAATATTGAGAAGTCTGTTTCGTCGTCTGTACTGGGTGGACTGGTACAGAGCGGAAAGCTCTGCAGTAAAAGTCGAGCACTGATCTAGAAGCCGGAATCTAAAATCCATGCTGCCAATGACAAAGGTGCATCCAACACCACAGTCAGTGTTAGAGCATTCAGTATGTACGAAGGTGCTGTCTCCAAGTTGCGTGCAAAGTTCGAGAAACTTAAGAGCGATAGATCGAATCTAACGCTGGGTCTTTGGGAAATGAACTAAGTTCAAGATGAATGCAGATCTCTGCACGAAGCCAAGGCGGTGAAGGGCTCTGAGCCTTCGGGAACGTGGCATCTAACGTAAGGTTAGGTTTCGAAAGCAGTATACGAAAGCGAACTCTGGGAGGCAACAAACAGGCTGCGCTTACTCCGTATAGGTGGTCAGGGGAATTACCAAAAACGGTTGCTTGATTGTGGAGAGTTTGGTTTGGCAATGGGTAATCCTGCCTTCACAACATGGTAAGTCAGTGATAAGAAAATGATTGTTGGTTTGAGAACCTTTACTCAAAGAGAGGATGAATCATGGAAAGAAGACCTGAAAGTATTTCCGTGAAAAGAAAATGCTTGGTTAACAATGAACTGCATTTATTATTATACAAGTGTGTTCACGATGGGGAGGGTTCCGACTTGAGTAAAAGAATTTTTACGTTTTCAGTTATTTCCCGCACATGATTTGGTGAAGTTTCAGCATCATCAGTGGGCTGTCATTATCTCTTTCTATGTATAACAGGCAATGTACCAACAAACTGTCTCATGTGGAGAGGGTGCGGGTCTCATAACGTAGGCATCATTTAAGAAGGGATTATCGAAATTCCTCTCCTGAGCGTATAAAAGACTTTTTGAAAATATGTCGCTATTAAGGCAATTTTGAAGCTAGAACTAGAAAATTGGTATTTGGTTTCTCTGTCAGAAATAAAAAAATACTTCTTTGAAGATTTTTGGAAATTCAATTGCTAAAAGGGTAAAATAATGGGTGAAAAGTTTTTTTTTTTAAGCAAATGAGTATTAAAGAAGTACTAAAGCATTTTTAAAGTTGCATCTATGAATATTGGTATTTGACTTCTGAGTTAGGGGTAAAATAATATGTGTTTCAATGTTTTTGGAAAGTCAACTCTTAAGGAGTTGAAATAGGGTATGAAAATTTTTAGGAAAATGTTTCAAATTCAAATTTCTCTGAGCACTATGCGACGTAACTTCTGAGGTCATCAGTCGCCTAGAACTTAGAACTAATTAAACCTAACTAACCTAAGGACATCGCACACATCCATGCCCGAGGCAGGATTCGAACCTGCGACCGTAGCGGACGCTCGGCTCCAGACTGTAGTGCCTAGAACCGCACGGCCACTCCGGCCGGCAGGAAAATGTTTCGTTGTGTTAAAATAACTTTAATGCTAAATCTATGAAAGTTGTTACTTCACTTCTAGATTATATATAGAGAAATATGTGTCAGGGAAGAAATTTTCTGTGGAAATATCACCACAAGAACGCAAAAGATATAATTAGTTCGATTTCAGAGAAACAGAAAAGGTCTGTGCAGACCATGCAGTCTTTTCGAGTGAAGCGCTAGTGGGCGCTAGGCTAGTCTTTCTATAATACAGGAAAAACGCATACATAGGAATTTGAGTTTTTACGACAACGTTTACGAATTTGAAAAACAAAGTTTTTTATATGTACTTCGTTACTACATGCTGCAGTTTTCACGAATTTTTTTGCTACTAGCAAGGTACGGTATCTATACAAAACTTTGACTGTTTTTCAAATTTGTAAATACTTTCTTAAAAATTCAAATTTATGTGTGTGCAAGTACACTGCTGGCCACCGTAAATGCAACACCCTGAAGGAAGCATCCGAATCAAGTGAAATTTACACCATGGGTTTGCAGCGATGAGATATGCAACGGATTAGAATTTCAGCGCAGACGCACATCACGCGCGCCTGTGGCGCCACCTCATAGCGCCATTTAAGGCTTGGCGATTTCGACGAGTGTACGTTCGGCACGTGTGTTTACCTTGTGGTTGTTTCACAAGACGATCAGTTATGCCTCGTAGACAACAGCGAACATCGTTTGATCAAGTATCCGAGTTCTACAGAGGAAGGATAGTGGCTTACCGAGATTGTGGATTATCATACAGAGAAATCGCTAGTCGTGTTGGACGAAACCAAACAACTGTAATGCGGATATCTGACCGTTGGATGCAGGAGGGTACGACGGACCGACGTGGTCGATCGCATTCACCTCGGTGCACCACTGCACGTGCTGATAGGCAAATTGTGCGCATGGCAGTGACGGATCGCTCAGTGACATCCCGAACCATAGCACAGCACATTGCGTCTGTAACGCATCATCCAGTGTCTGCGCGTACCATTCGACGCCGTTTACAGCAGAGTGGTCTGTCCGCAAGACGTCCATTGCTTCGTCTACCATTGACGCAGAACCACAGACGTCTCCGTCGCCAATGGTGTGATGACAGACGGATGTGGACGGCAGAATGGAATGACGTTGTCTTTACTGACGAAGCACGCTTCTGTCTGCAGCACCACGATGGTCGGATTCGAGTGTGGAGACACCGTGGAGAGAGGATGCTGGACAGCTGCATTATGCACCGCCACACTGGTCTTGCACCGGGTATTATGGTATGAGGCGGTATTGGATATTACTCTCGCACGCCTCTAGTACGCATTGCCGGTACTTTAAATAGCCGGCGCTACATATCCGAGGTGCTGGAGCCAGTTGTCCTTCCTTACCTTCAGGGCTCGGCCACAGCCATATTTCAACAGGATAATGCGCGACCACACGTGGCACGCATTGTCCAAAGGTTCTTCGTCAATAACCAGATTGAATTGCTTCCCTGGCCAGATCGCTCTCCGGATCTTTCGCCGATAGAAAACATGTGGTCCATGGTTGCTCAACGAGTGACCCAGATTACATCCCCAGCTGCCACACCAGATGATCTTTGGCAACGTGTGGAAGCTGCTTGGGCTACTGTACCCCAGGAACACATCCAACGTCTCTTTGACTCAATGCCGAGACGTGTGGCAGCGGTGATCTCCAACAATGGCGGCTACTCTGGCTACTGATTCTGGCAGGAACCACATGTCACAGACGTCTGTAAACGTAATCATTTGATACTTGGTCAACATGTTATCTACAAAATAAATTTTGTTGTGCTACCTCTTGTCTTTCTTGGTGTTGCATTTGCGGTGGCCAGCAGTGTAGTAAAGAGCATTATTCCTGATTTGTAGAAAGATAATGTAAGCCCACTACTGATGCTGAAACTTCAACAAATCATGTCTGGAAAATAAAAGAAAGGTAAAAATATGAATTTTGATCAGGGCAGTCCGTCTCCAAAAACAAATCTTATGTGAGATTGTTGATTTGTAAATGATATGACCTCCTTCCTTTTCTCAAATACTTTCATTAGCGGAAACATTTACCGTTATACACTGTAAATAATACTTCTATTTTTCTGTAGTAGTTGGAAGGTAATTTTCCAGGTGCTGTTCCCACTCTGCAAGTAAAATGTTTGAGACATAGCAAAAGTGTTTTCAGATGTCGATTAAAATGTTTCTCCTTGACAATCCCTTCTATACCATAGAAGAATTGTGTGTAGAGAGAGTTATTCGTTTTTAAAGAAAATAATTCCTGTACATGGACGGCATGTAGTTATATAAGTATTATTATTTTTATTTTAGTTGTATGCAGGTGCTCTATGTTGGTTCTGTTGACACATTCCTAATCATAAACGAGCAAACTTGTTAGTCAAATTCGGCCTTAACAGTTGTGGATTTGTCAAACACGCTTGTACTCGTTCAAATAGCGTTTGCAGTTTAACTTCGCTTTGAAGCAGACGCTGCTCTTCGCTTTGAAGCAGACGCTGCTCGTGTTCCTGAGTACTTTGACGGTAGTGAGAATGGCCACAAGTGCAGGCGCACTTTTGGCATTGACTTTGGCACTGTCTGTAAAGAAGAAGAAAAGAAGAAACAAGACGCTGGTCCAGGGACTGGCTTAAAATAAGAGAGAGATTTCCTCATAAAGTGTAAATATCTAAAGAGAATTCTGTACGCAACATCTGCAGCAGCTCAAGTCACGTTATTTTGAGACAGCGCATTTTAGCCCATAAAATGCTTAGCGTATTTTGGTGTTATTACTTCGCTGGTAGATATACATCACCTTCAGAAGTACCGTGAACTTTTTATATGTGTTTTGTAAACATAATATCAGAATAAGATTTTCACTCTGCAGCGGAGTGTGCGCTGATATGAAACTTCCTGGCAGATTAAAACTGTGTGCCGGACCGGGACTCGAACTCGGGACCTTTGCCTTACGCGGGCAAGTGCTCTACCGACTGAGCTACCCAAGCACGACTGACAACCTCTCCTCACAGCTTTACTTCTGCCAGTACACAATAACAGTTTGATACCTGGAACTGAAGTTAGCTTGAAGCCATGATCAGGAAGGGTATTGTGCTTTTTCGCTAGAGTATCACAGCTCAGATTTCGCTTTATTTACGGTTTTTTTGCTATGGGAAAAGATATGACAATTAACAATATCTTTTTACGGTTTCTGTTGCACTTTTTCAAACTGCAGAATCTTTGTTCTATTTAATGACGTTACAATGATAGTGAATAGGTTGCCAGCGTGTCACGATGAAACAACGCATTTGGAGAATGAAACTGTTACAGTAAATAAGCGATTCACATTACCTAACATGTCAAAACAATCTTCCGCGAAGTGTTTAGAGCACAGTTTTGAATATGTTTGTAGGGATGAAATTCATCCTTTTTTTGTGGAGCAATATTTTGACTTTTTGTTCATCTTTCAAGAAACTAGAATACAACAACTACGTAATGTAGGGAACTGTCTAATGGTAGAGGTACTGAAATACACAGAACGGTTTGAGAACCCGGATAAACTGGAGGAAATTAATCAGACTATTAAGTATAAATTTTATCTGCATATGAATGTATCTCGAATATATGTACGCTGACTGCCAGTTTATGCAAATACACTTGCAAATTTAAATACCACTTGTCTCCTGAACACATGGCCAAAAAATCGCAGAAGTTAGTCTATAATACAAGGCTTTATAATACCGTGTCTCGATAGTTTTCAACATATTAAGTGCCTCATATCAATATGACATTTACAATTATATATTTGTTGTACATAACTATGAAAAGTAACTGGTCCTCCTTTCACAAAATTCTCTTTACACTAGTAGCAACAACAACGATGCACAGTAGCTGTTACTGATTCTCAAACGTACAGAAACGCAATACAACGCAAATACGCGTAATGTTCAAGTTTTGCTGTTAGCTCAAAATGAAGACAAGCAGCGTCATCCCAAAATCACGTGACTAGCACGGTTTGATGCTGAGAACATGAGCAGTAGGCTATGCTCACTCGGTAGATGTATACACTCTGTGGATTCACCCAGTGACCTCTGTACTATTTGGATGTCGAACTCCAGCTGTCTGAGCATGACGGCCCCAAGAAGCACGTAATACGTTTCTTGCCCAATTACAACATGGCTGCCACGAAATGTCACGAGGGCGCAAAATGAAAATATTTTTCGATTCTGTTTCCACACCAGTCTATTACATTGCATGTTGGCATAAGGTTCAAAGCCAGAAATAAGTAAAGAATTCTCTATCACATACAGACCGATGGAATATTTTTGTCCTAACTACAACATGGTGGTCTAACCAAACGCAAGTATCTGCAAGCACACCTAAATTCCATGCTCTATGATCAGACATCTAAATCCAAGTAGTACAGAGATCAGTGGACTTACCCACGAAAATCTAAAGGAGACATTACGCTCAGAAACCAATATTTATATCAGCCTCCTTCGAATGGGCAACAAAACTTTTAATAACCTGTTAAAACCCTCGTAAAACAGCAAACTTGTCTGTCAAGTTCGATCCTGTGCAGCCACGGTTGTGTCAAATTAGCTCACATACATACCAGCAAAGCTTTCAATTTAACCTTACATTTGAAGCAGATCATTTTCGTGCATTCTGTATTTTGGCACTAGTAGGAAAGGCTACAAATGCAGATAAAGCACTC
The DNA here is from genome assembly GCF_023864345.2 of Schistocerca serialis cubense. NCBI lineage: Eukaryota > Metazoa > Arthropoda > Insecta > Orthoptera > Acrididae > Schistocerca > Schistocerca serialis. The sequence goes on along the minus strand of NC_064641.1, from coordinate 770,037,876 downwards.
TGGCACTGCGATTAAAGATAAACAAGAAAACAAGATGCTAGTCCAGGGAATGGTTTAAAATGAGAGAGAAAAATACACATTAAAACCTGTCATTGGTTTCGGGATCTGTGTAATTTGGGTTGACTGACCTTTGTAATATCGTATTCCATCTGAGACTAAGAACTGACCTGAATTAAAGTTCTTTGTTGATGAGTACCTACATCTATTTATTAGTTCGTAAACAGATCGATACAGCAGAGAAGTAGAAGATCAGGAACACTTTACTCAGAGGATTATGTGGTGTCACTGCCAGACACCACACTTGCTAGGTGGTAGCTTTAAATCGGCCGCGGTCCATTAGTACATGTCGGACCCGCGTGTCGCCACTGTCAGGGATCGCAGACCGAGCGCCACCACAAGGCAGGTCTCGAGATACGGACTAGCACTCGCCCCAGTTGTACGGACGACGTAGCTAGCGACTACACTGACGAAGCCTCGCTCATTTGCCGAGCAGATAGTTAGAATAGCCTTCAGCTAAGTCCATGGCTACGACCTAGCAAGGCGCCATTAGTCACATTGCATGTATCTATGGAGTCTCACTTATATAGTCAATAGCGATGTACCAAGGATGGATTAAAGTTAAGTATTACAGAAGCTACGTACTTTTCTTTATAGCATTCATTACGTATCCTGTTACAGACCTATCTCTTGCCTGCTAAACGCGTGCCTTTCGGCTACTTCCGTGGCGTGGCTGTCTTTCTACACCACAACAGATTAATGTCCCTGAGAATCAGAATACTTCGTGAAAAGCAGGCTACTCGTTATTATTGCAACTAAGAGAGTAGTAAAACATATAAAAGTCATATGCTGAAATCCTAAGAACATATACAAAACACGGCACCCCGGTGGCTGGATCGCAAGCTGTTTGACAGTTCCAATTTACTTGCCTTAGCGCACACGATGGGAAACTACCCATCGCAACCCCTCTCAGATTTAGCGGTAAGATGGCCCAGTAGATAGTCCGTCAAACCTGGACACAGATTAAGCAGGAAAACAGTAAGGAGTTATACTGATCTGTGAAAAAAGAAGCAAAATAGAAACAGTGAATGGTCCAAGCCCAGGATGTGCAATATCGAGCGCACTTGAGTAACCACGGTCTCGTGCTTCTGTGGTCATGGTGTTGGACTACGAACGGTAAGGTCCGTGTCCAAATCTCACTCGTATTTCATATTTTTTATCTTTTTTCACAAAATTATGAACTGTCCACCCAGTCATTGATGTGTTTGTTCTCTATACTCAAATTTGCCTCTGTGTCGCGGTGAAATGTCCGTTTGCAACAGCGATGTGCAACGAAGGGACCTCCTATTTATTATACACAAGTGCCACATGTTATGACTCTTATGTTCTTTTCTGTCATTTCGTTGTCACTGTAGGCTTGTACCGCGGGAAGCAAGGAGAGGGTGCTGTTGGTGGCCAGTATCTTCTTTCTGTAATACAGCTGCACACACATATTAATAGCATCCTGTATTCGTAAGAATAAGAAAGCTACTTAAGGTAGCTGTTGTTGAACAAGCTTTTCCATAATAGTCCACGTTAGCCTCGCTGTTGGTGAAGTACAAGTCCCACTATGCACACTGCTCTGGTCGCTAGGTACTGACTGACTCTGAGCTAGAGGCGCTAACTGTGACTGCGACTCCCACTGGGCTGCATTTGATGCCTCAGGTCAATGACTGACTGGTCCCACCAGTCCGCAGTGGCGATCTAAGTACTGGCAGCTGAAAGGACGTTGGCGGCACGTTTCTTGCAAGTCTGTCTTTGGCCTCTATCGATCTTATCGCAACCTCTTTGCCGCCTGGTGTGCTGGCGACGGCGTACACCAGCACATTCCTCCCCCACGAAATCCCTCACCGTTGTCGTGTAGTGCTGTGAATGACAACGAGGAGGGAGACAGGATGCTGTGCATACAGACAAGCCAGGACCCGTAGCTGTGGCGAACGGTGTACTTCTGACCATACCCCGCCATCTGGCTCCCGAGCCAACAGGAACATCCTCTGGAGCACACGTCCAGACCTGAGGTCGCGATGTGAGGCAATGACAGCTACGGCAATGGCGGGTCCAGATCCATTGGATTGGCGAGTGGGGACGGCGGTGGCGAGAGCGCATTGTCCAATCGCTCCTCCTGGGGTGCTGGTGGCACCAATGCGGGGGGGGGGGGGCTGCAAAGGCTGCACGGTCCTGTGGAGCCATGAATCTGGGGGAAGAAAAGCAGCAGAATCATGGAGCAAATGACACACACAAATTTGCTTCTGGTGTCGGTGCTGCAAACCATCGGGACCTGAAATCAAATACATAGAAGAGCCAATGAATTCCTGGATCACACCTCTCACCTCTTTCCCAACGCCCACGTTTGCCATAAAACCTGGAAAGAACAAGATCGTGCGGCACAAAACGATACCTGCGGAGCATTGGTGACCCCAGATGCTGCAGTGGGTGTAACAAATGGAGCAGTGTCCTTTGGCGGCGGCCATGCTGAAGTTCCTCGAGTGATGGTCCATCTTGTAGGTGGGAGCGATAGGAGGAGAGAAAGAGTTGCAGCGCCTGTTCCCGTGTGTGGGTGGTGTCAAGCTTGGCCATCTGTTATTTGAAAGTGCATATGAAACGTTCTGCTTCTCTGCTGTACTGCGGGTGAAATGGAGCACTTGTGAGATGATGAATGCCATTTCATTCACAAAACTGTTCAAAATCATGTGAAGTGAAATATGGTCTGTTCTCCGTCACAAGTACTTCTGGCAACCATTCTATGCAAAATATGGAGAACAACGCTTGAATTGTGCTATGTGACGTGGTGAAGTTCATAGGCACCGCAAATGGGAAGTTGCTAGTAGAGTCTAACACTATGAGCCAACGAGTATTCCAAAATGGTCCTGCAAAGTCAATGAAAACTCGTTGCTGTGGCGGTTGTGTCATAGGCCAAGTTGAGAATGTCCGTGGCGGAACTGATTGGTTATCCGCGCATCCGCGACACTGTGACGTCATCTGTTCAATGTGGGCGCCCATGCTCAGCCAAAAATACTGCCAGCGCGCAAACTTTTTAGTGCGAACCATTCCCCAATGTCATTGATCGAGCAATGGCAACACACCCTTTTGCAATACTTTGGGAATAAGCACACGTGATTGTCCACTGTCATTTTGAACTAGAATCACCTCCTGTTGAACTGATGCCGACGAGGAAAGTATAGGCGCAAAACTGAGTTCTGGATACTGTTCAATGAACGATAGTGTCGGAAGTTCCATGCGGCTTTTCGCGGATGATGCTGTAGTATACAGAGAAGTTGCAGCATTAGAAAATTGTAGCGAAATGCAGGAAGATCTGCAGCGGATAGGCACTTGGTGCAGGGAGTGGCAACTGACCCTTAACATAGACAAATGTAACGTATTGCGAATACATAGAAAGAAGGATCCTTTATTGTATGATTATATGATAGCGGAAAAAACACTGGTAGCAGTTACTTCTATAAAATATCTGGGAGCATGCGTGCGGAACGAATTGAAGTGGAATGATCATATAAAATTAATTTTTGGTAAGGCGGGTACCAGGTTGAGATTCATTGGGAGAGTCCTTAGAAAATGTAGTCCATCAACAAAGGAGGTGGCTTACGAAACACTCGTTCGACCTATACTTGAGTATTGCTCATCAGTGTGGGATCCGTACCAGATCGGGTTGACGGAGGAGATAGAGAAGATCCAAAGAAGAGCGGCGCGTTTCGTCACAGGGTTATTTGGTAACCGTGATAGCGTTACGGAGATGTTTAGCAAACTCAAGTGGCAGACTCTGCAAGAGAGGCGCTCTGCATCGCGGTGTGCTCGCCAGGTTTCGAGAGGGTGCGTTTCTGGATGAGGTATCGAATATATTGCTTCCCCCTACTTATACCTCCCGAGCAGATCATGAATGTAAAATTAGAGAGATTCGAGCGCGCACGGAGGCTTTCAGACAGTCGTTCTTCCCGCGAACCATACGCGACTGGAACAGAAAAGGAAGGCAATGACAGTGGCACGGAAAGTGCCTTCAGCCACACACCGTTGGGTGGCTTGCGGAGTATAAATGTACATGTAGAATGTAGATCTAGGCCAATACGTGCCAATGTAATGCAACAGAATCTTGAGGTATGGGTTTGCTTCCATGGCTTGTGCAATTTTTCTGTAGTGCAAGGGAAAAGTTTCCAGCAGTTCAGAGTCCTGCGCATCGATTTGGCAACAAGACGCGACATATGCGTCAAAATGAGAGCTGGGCCATTCGGAAGGCGAGATAGGGCGTATGCTTTGCAATGCTTTGTCATAGGTCTGCATAAATTTTCATACTGGTACTGTGAAAGCAACAAAGCCCAACGTTGCAATTTTTGAGCTGTGCGTGTAGGAACCGGCTGTGACGGATGAAACAAGGACTGCAAAGGCTTGTCATCTGTCACTAAATAGAATTTGCGACCATACAAATAGTCATGAAATTTGGTCACAGGATACACAATAAAGAGGGCCTCTTTTTCTATTTGAGAACAGTTGCACTGAGTTTGCATTAAGAACTTTGAGGCAAAAGGAATAGGTCTGTCTTGTGCACCAGTTCTGTGCGAAACCACAGCGCCGATTCCGTACGAAGAAGTGTCGACTTGCAAAACTAGCGGCGTGGCAGGGTCAAAATGCACAAGTTTCTGAAATGCGTCTTGACAGTTGCTAGTCCACACAAAAGGTACATTTTTGCGACGCAAGCGATGCAATGGATCCGCGATCAGAGCGGTTTTCGCTATGGACCGAATGTAGTATGACATCTTGGCGAGTACTGACTGCAGTTCGGACACATTGCGTGGAACAGGGAGGTCACGGATTGCAAGCAAATGAGGTTGAAGGGGGTGCACACCCCGACTGTCCATCACATGACCTAAGTGCTGTAGCTCAGTTTGAAAAAAGGCACACTTTTCGAGACGACACTTGGGGCCTGCTTCTGACAACGCTCGAAAAAGAGTACGCAAATTGGCAATATGTTCTTCTGGTGTACGACCTGAAACGACAACATCGTAAAGGTGGTTTGAACAAAATGGCACTTTTGCAGTCAGCTCTCCAAGTAATGTTGAAAAATGGCGGGTGCGGAAACTCTGAGGAAGGGCAAAGACAAATACTTGAACAATTGTAAGTGTGTATTTACAACAATCACTTTCTGTGATTCCTCATCCAATGCAATTTACAAGTAGGCATCACACAAACCTGTTTTAGAAAAGTAACGTCATGCTCCAAGCCTGTCCATGAACTCCTCAGGGCGAGGTAATGGGTAAATATCAACTACTGTCTGTGGGTTGACTATAGACTTGAAGTCGACACAAATACAAATGCGACCAGTAGGCTTAGGCAACAAAACTAGTGGACTTGCCCATTGACTAGCTTTAATGGGGGCAATTACACCATTATCTTGCAATTCTCTCAATTCACAGGCTACTTTGTCTCTTAAAGTAATTGGAACGGGGCGGGACCGGAAAAACTTATGCTGTACATTGCCTTTCAATGTTACATGCGCTACAAAGTTCCACTCCTTCTGAAAATAATTCAGGAAATTCTTTAAGCAAACTAGCGACACTTCCTCTTGGTGCAAATGTGGAGACTGACAGTACATTGTCGTGGATGCTAAGGCCGAACAAATCAAAGCCATGTAAACCGAATATGTTCTCACTGTCTCTTGATTTCAACACAGTATAATTCACTGTCCTAGTGTGAGATTTGTAAGTGGCAGGCAAATTACACTGTCCAATCACTGGAATTTCCTGTCCGTTGTAAGCAGTGAGGTGCTTGCTAGAGTTAGAAAGGCGTGGTGAGCCTTGTAATGGATCTGGGAGATGTTATTTTTTTTACCGTATTTGTCGATACCGAATTGTAAATGTTTTCTTATTTTTTTGTCAGAATTTATTATAATTTGTCTTATTATATGTTAATTTACTTCTGTTTTTGAGAGTAAAAGCATATTGATTACTATTAGAAAATGTATCGAAGAATAGCAAAGAGACTGATTACAAGTTTAAACTTGTAAATTGTGTAAAATATCTTTGACGTTGGAGTCGTCTTTGACTATAGTCAGTCGGCAGCTAACTCTTGGTGTGTGTTGACGGAGGAACAATGTGAAGGTCGCAGTCATAAATAATTTTGAATTATGTTACTATTATTTTTGTATTAACTAAAAAGAAGAAACTACATTTGAAGGAACTGTATTTGAAACACCAAAATGAGGCAAACACGTTGAACCACGTCTTTTCTGCAGCCGACAACGATGCATTGCGGAATCATACTTAGACAACTGAAGCCAAGACTAATATCGCCTTGCAAACGTCTAACGGAAAAGGTACTGTCACGAAATATGGCAAATTTAAGTAAATAAAAAATAGTGACCATATTTTCAACTTGTGTCTTAGCCGGGAAGCCATATTTCAACTGGGGACTGTAGCCGGGATATTGTGTTCACGAGATCTTCAACAGTGCTACGAGGAAGAAAATTTTTGTGTGTTAATACCAGTTTCTTCAGAATGTGTGTTACAGTGTTTGTGTTCATCGGGAAGTAAAAGTTTTGGAGAAGAAAAGTTTCGGCAAAAAATATAATTTTCGACAGAAGAAAATACTTCAAGAATTTTGGTCAACAATCACATGGATGGAAAACGTGGTTTTGCAACAGTAGAAGAGTGTTCCAGATAAGTCATGAAACCCTCGTATTTTGTTAAAACAATATTTTTATCTTGTTTTGTATTGTTGTGTATAAATTTTTGTTCTTCACAATGACTTATGAGATTTTCGAGAGTATTGTGCCTAAAGTAGAAAGTAGTAATTTAATAGACTTCGAACATCAGGACAGGTCAAATGAAACAGAAAGAACCGATCAATTTGATTTAAAAGTTTTCTTGTAAATTTCACGAAAGAAATTAAACAATCAGTTGACGACAATAAGACTTATTGGGATGAAAAAATTGATAACATTTTGTTGCAAGTCCAAGCAGTCAATACCCAAGTGGGTGATCTTTCTAACAGAGTTGGCAGTGTTGAGGAAAAAATTGAATCTGTGGAAGCAAAAGTAAATGAAATTGATGCTAAATTGAGTGGTGAAATTAATACTGTAAAAAATGAGTTACTGGTAGACAGGGAAAGAAATTTAATTGATTTTAATGAGATAAAAGGGGAAATTAAAAATTTGGATGAGAATACAAAAGTTTTAGTAAAAAATGTAGAACAAAAAACTGACAATCGTTTGGTTACTCTAGAAGAAAAAGTAGAATGCAATGATTTAGAAAACAAAAAATATGTCAAAGAACTTAGTGAAAAAATTGAAAGTTTTGACATTGAATTTCAAAGCAAAAATTACAATGTCAACACATGTAATCTTGTATCTAATATTCCAGTGAAGCACTTTTCGGTAGATGGACCCTTACATCCTGTTGATTTTATGCAGTATTGTAAGGATTGTTTCTTACCTCACTCACCAGATGAAATAAAAATTAAATTTGTGAAAAAATTCTTGGAAGGGGAAGCTTTGACTTGGGCAAACCAGATTGTAACTTTGGGGACGACCTTTTCAGAATTTGAATCAAAATTTCTGGAAAAATTTTGGGATGATCTTAAACAAACTAGAATCATAAGTGAATTTTTGAATAGGAGAAACTATAGAGAATCAGATGGGAGCATGAAACAATTTTGCAAAAGTGAACTTCAAAAACGTATTCATTTAACAAAACCTTTGGATGTCTTGATCAAAATTGATACCTTAAAGAGAAGATTGCCATCAGCAATGCAGTTGAGTTTAGTTCATTGTCCTGATAGTAATGTAGAGCAGTTTCTCAATTATATTGAAAAGTTGGATAGGGTAACAACAAGAACACACAGTGGGTTTACTCAGAAAGGTAATGGTCAAAATTGGGGAAATGGTAACTTTCAAAAAAGGGAACAAAACAATTATCATGGTGTCAGTCAAAATTCAGGGGGATATAACAATTTTGAAAAGAAGGACCATAATTTTTATCCAAAACAAGAACAACATTTTCGCGTTAATAATCAACAAAATAGAGAACACTTTAGGGATCAAAATCACAGAAATTTTGATAGAGGTCAGTACAATAGACACTACCAACAATCAGGTAATGTTTGGCATAGGAATGGGATCAGAAATGTTGATCAGAGACATTGGCAGAACCACAATCAGCAGTTCAAACAGGAACCGGAAATAAAAAAGGAGTAGACGCCCCCTTGAAGGTCCGCAAGGTTGAGGCAGAAGGTGAGCATGATGAAAGGACCAATGGATGTGACTATCATAAACCCAAACAGGACAGTTCCAAACCTAAGCTAGCACATGAGGTCATTAGTTGTTACTTATTGAAGAAATTTCAAGAGGAAAATAATGATGATAAAGATAACATTTTCAGTACACAAGAACATGCAGTAGATAGAAGTAATTGTGATTCATTTAATTTAACAGAGTTTTACACTTGGGCAGAAAAGAACAACACTTTGTCAGATGATGCAATTTGTAGTAGTTCAGATATGTGTGTGAACGAAAGAGAGAATGCATGCTGTGAGAATGAAAATGTTGGTGAAAGGGATCTGGTAACTTTAGAAAGGGGAAATAATATTTTGGGGGATAATTTGAATGTGTATGACCTGAATATGTGTAATGATAATGATGTTGTTGATAAAGTTGATAATGATGGTAATGGTATTGATGATGATGTTGAGGAAAGGTATTTCATTAGTTTAAATAGGGAGTTGGGTATACACATGGTTGGAAATGGATTAAATAGTGAGAATATTATAGAAATTCCCAGGGATGTTACCAGGATGAATAAAGCTCACAAGCTGGATGTATGTGAAAGTGTGAATTTTGATTTTGTTGGTAAAGAATCTGACTACACAAATAACGATGACACATGTATAACTTCTAACCTAAGTGAAACTTTTGCAGATATTAATGATACACACACATTTCTTATGAATATATGGCTGAACAGTGAAACTATTTCTTTTGACAAGAACTTTAGAAAGATGCTTATTAATGTATGTGAAACTGTATGTCCTGAGTGGTGGAACAAGATGAGATATTTTATTTTTGAAAAGCTGAAGGATAAGTGCTTCAGTAGTATACAATGTGATTTGGATGAAAATTCTTGGCTATTTGAGAGTACTCATGACAATTTTGTGTCTTGTGCAAATTTTATAACTGTGACAAATAATACATGTAATGATATACCATATGATTCTGATAAGTATAGGTTTGGGAAAATTGAAAGTGATTTATTACATGAGGATACAGGTTCTGAGAAAAGTGATCAATTTTGCAGTCCTTATATAAAAGTTCAAATTGGGTCATGGATTGGTAAATGTTTAATGGATACAGGAAGTGAGATCTCGGGAATATCTGAAAGGTTAAGCAAGAAATTGAAAGTGGGGAAAGATTATGTTGAAATGCCAGTTGTTGGGGTAAAGATAAAAGGTGCTACTGGGAAGAGCAGTAAATTGGTAAAAAGCCAGGCTTTAGTGACATTTTTAATTGAAGGCAAGTTGTTCACACATGGATGTTTTGTAATTCAGGAATTTAATGAGGATTTTCTTTTGGGTATGAATTGGATAGTTAAAGTAAATACAGCATTTGATTGGGTTGGAAGAAAACTTTTGATAGAAGCTAGTGAAAGGGAATACATTCAGACAAATTTTGTGAACACACTTGGTGATCAGAGTAATGGAAATTTTGACAGTATCAATTTACTAAAAGAAAATAGATTGGAGGATATTGAAACTCATAGATTTGATACTGATGAAGTTGAATTTGGGAATTTAGTAAATTTGAAAATTTCAGAAACGCTAAATTTATCTGGGGAGCAAAAACAACAGTTAGAAAATCTGCTGCGGGAATACAGTGATGTTTTCAGTGACATACCTGAGGGTAAAGGGTTATCAGTGTGAGCTTCAGGTAAAACCTCATGAACCATTTTTCATAAAACCATACAGTATTGCAATATCAAAAAGACCTGTTGTTGAGAAAGAGCTGAAAAAGATGGAAGGGTGTAATATAATAGAATGGAGTATCAGTGCATATAATAATCCTCTAGTAGTAGTTTCGAAAAAAGATGGTGGAGTAAGATTGGTTTTGGACTCTAGACACTTAAACAAAATTTTGTTCAGACAGACAGACCATCCTGAAAATATTGATGAGTTACTCTATAAATTTACAGATATAAAATATATGTCAAGTTTGGATCTAACTTCAGGTTTTCATCAGGTACCACTTTCGGTTAATTCTAGAAAATATACTGCTTTCTTGTACAATGGTAAGAGTTACCAATATTGTGTTGTGCCATTTGGGTTAAATTCTTCTGTTTCCGAATTTATAAGAGCTTTGGATCATGTACTGGGGCAAGAACTTGCGTCTAAACTGATAATTTATGTAGATGACATTTTGGTTACAGGGCAAAATTGGGAGGAACAATTTTTGATTTTGAAGTCAGTTTGTGAAAAACTGAGAAAAGGGGGGATGACATTGAAATTAGAGAAATGTAAATTTGCAGTTTCTGAATTAAAATTTTTGGGTCATGTTGTCACAGACAAGGGAATTTTGGCAGATCCAGAAAAAATTAAAGCAATTTCAAAAATTCCTATTCCTAAGACTAAAAACCAATTAAAGTCGTTCTTTGGGTTATGCGGTTATTACAGAAAACATATAAGTGATCAGAGCCTGAATGCACCACGTTTAAGTCAGTTACTTAAGAAAAACACTGTTTGGGTTTGGGATAAAAGTTGTCAGGAAGAGTTTGATAAAATTAAGCAAGAGTTGAGGAAGCACAGACCTGATTTTAATTTACCATTTTGTTTGAACACTGATAGCAGTAATTATGGGCTTGGAGCAGAGTTATTTCAAGAAAGAGTAGAGAATGGAGTTAAGATACATTGTACCATAGCATTTGCAAGCAGAATGTTGCTCAAGCATGAGAAAAATTATACAGTCACAGAGAAGGAACTTTTGGCAATTCATTGGGCTTTTACAAAATTTAGAATTTACCTTATTGGACATAAAACCATAGTATTTTCGGAACACAAAGCGTTGAGTTACTTACAAGAGTGCAAATTATACCATAGTAGATTGACCAGATGGGCAATTTTTCTGCAACAGTTTGACTTTGAAATCAAACACATAAAAGGTTCTGAGAATGTAGTAGCTGATTCACTTTCAAGGTTACCAATTGGGGGAGAAAAGGAGATTTTTGAACAAGAGGAGGAAAAGCGATTTAAAATTAGATACTTGAAAGGGGTGGAAAATGAAAAAACAATTAGAGCTATGTGTAACAAAATTAGAAAAAAATCAAAATTTAGATCAGAGTTGGAAATTAATCAAAGAATGTTTAGGCAAGAAGGGGTATGAGAAACTTGATAAATTTTACAAATTGCATAAGGGGATTTTATTTCGGAGAACAGATGTAGATTCTGATAATTGGAAACTGTGTTGGCCAGAGGCAGATGCTGATAAGCTGATCATTTACATACATGAAAGTTTTGGTCATTGTGGGATACAGAAGTGCATTCAAAAGATACAAGAAAATGTTTATTTTTACAATATTGGAAAGAAGGTAAGAAAAGAATTGGCAACCTGTGACAAATGTCAGGGAGTTAAAGTGAGCAATAAAAAATGTGGTGGAGAGATGCAAAACATTATTCCGGAAAAACCTTTAGATCTTATCGCAGTGGACTTATATGGAATGTTACCAAAGAGTAAAGGTGGTCACTGATACATATTTGTTATGGTAGATGTATTTTCAAAATTAATTAAACTATATCCAGTGAAAAAAGCTACTAGCCATGAAATTATAATAAAAATTGAAAGAGATTATTTCGCACAGGTGGGTAAACCAAAAGCTATATTATCAGATAATGGTTTACAGTTCACCTCTAAAATTTGGAAAAAAGTTTATTGAAAGATCAAAATTGAAGCATATACTTATATCTGTTTATTCTCCGTCCACCAATCCTGCAGAAAGATATATGAGCGAAATTGGGAGACTTTGTAGAACCTATTGTAGCCATAAACATCCAAACTGGTTTGAGCACATTCGAAATTTTGAATATATTATGAATAGCCTACAACATAGTTCCACAGGATTTTCACCGTATGAGATTATGTTTAATAATAGACCTCCAAATCTTATATCAGAACTTATTGAATTTCCTAAATGTACACCTTTAACTATGCAAGAGAGAGAAGATATTGTCAGGGAAACTATGAGGAAACAAGGGGAAAAGAGGAATAAAAGACATAACAATAGGGTAAAATTAACCACTTTTAAAATTGGGGATCTTGTTCTGGTTAAATCTCATGAAAAATCAAAAATGTTAACTTCAGAAATTAAAAAATTCTTTGATATCTACACTCCTGGAAATGGAAAAAAGAACGCATTGACACCGGTGTGTCAGACCCACCATACTTGCTCCGGACACTGCGAGAGGGCTGTACAAGCAATGATCACACGCACGGCACAGCGGACACACCAGGAACCGCGGTGTTGGCCGTCGAATGGCGCTAGCTGCGCAGCATTTGTGCACCGCCGCCGTCAGTGTCAGCCAGTTTGCCGTGGCATACGGAGCTCCATCGCAGTCTTTAACACTGGTAGCATGCCGCGACAGCGTGGACGTGAACCGTATGTGCAGTTGACGGACTTTGAGCGAGGGCGTATAGTGGGCATGCGGGAGGCCGGGTGGACGTACCGCCGAATTGCTCAACACGTGGGGCGTGAGGTCTCCACAGTACATCGATGTTGTCGCCAGTGGTCGGCGGAAGGTGCACGTGCCCGTCGACCTGGGACCGGGCCGCAGCGACGCACGGATGCACGCCAAGACCGTAGGATTCTACGCAGTGCCGTAGGGGACTGCACCGCCACTTCCCAGCAAATTAGGGACACTGTTGCTCCTGGGGTATCGGCGAGGACCATTCGCAACCGTCTCCATGAAGCTGGGCTACGGTCCCACACACCGTTAGGCCGTCTTCTGCTCACGCCCCAACATTGTGCAGCCCGCCTCCAGTGGTGTCGCGACAGGCGTGAATGGAGGGACGAATGGAGACGTGTCGTCTTCAGCGATGAGAGTCGCTTCTTCCTTGGTGCCAATGATGGTCGTATGCGTGTTTGGCGCCGTGCAGGTGAGCGCCACAATCAGGACTGCATACGACCGAGGCACACAGGGCCAACACCCGGCATCATGGTGTGGGGAGCGATCTCCTACACTGGCCGTACACCACTGGTGATCGTCGAGGGGACACTGAATAGTGCACGGTACATCCAAACCGTCATCGAACCCATCGTTCTACCATTTGTAGACCGGCAAGGGAACTTGCTGTTCCAACAGGACAATGCACGTCCGCATGTATCCTGTGCCACCCAACGTGCTCTAGAAGGTGTAAGTCAACTACCCTGGCCAGCAAGATCTCCGCATCTGTCCCCCATTGAACATGTTTGGGACTGGATGAAGTGTCGTCTCACGCGGTCTGCACGTCCAGCACGAACGCTGGTCCAACTGAGGCGTCAGGTGGAAATGGCATGGCAAGCCGTTCCACAGGACTACATCCAGCATCTCTACGATCGTCTCCATGGGAGAATAGCAGCCTGCATTGCTGTGAAAGGTGGGTACACACTGTACTAGTGCCGACATTGTGCATGCTCTGTTGCCTGTGTCTATGTGCCTGTGGTTCAGTCAGTGTGATCATGTGATGTATCTGACCCCAGGAATGTGTCAATAAAGTTTCCTGGGACAATGAATTCACGGTGTTCTTATTTCAATTTCCAGTAGTGTATATTGGGCCTTTTCAAGTCATAGAAAATCCACACCCTAATGCTTATCGTTTGGTGTATCCTAAGTCAAAGAAATTATTTGGTCTCAGGAATGTTGTCTCTTTAAAACTGTATAAACAGAAATCATAATTTCAAAATTTAAATAACCTATTATCATCTAAAACAAAAGTCCTCCACTGGAATACGCTTGTTAGAACAAAACTGCCTGTACAACCATGTGTGTATATTTGCATGTATAAATCAATAATTTGAAGTCACATGTTAATTGAAACTGATGAAAAGACACTGTTGTAACAAAGAATGAGAGAAAGATATATTTTTACTTTTTTACAAAAAAAAGTCTCCATAGTGAGCATTTCTGAATTTTTCTAATTTTTGGAAGCTAAGTCTTCCCTGTGGGTGAAGGCATGCATGTGAGGTCATGCATGCAAAGGTATAAGTTTCAAAACCAATTTTAGATAAAGCCTCATGATATATGAGCAGTTTATTGTTGTTTATACTATTGTTGTGGGGAGCAAAAGTACCTTCACAAGAATGTGACTTGTAATAATATTGTAGTAGAGAGGAAAGTGTACATAAATAATTGCAAAAAATTTAGATAATACTGATGTATCTTTAGCTGTACTAAAAGAAGAAAATCATAAGAAAAAAAATACAAAATAAAAAAACATGAGTAAAAAAAAATTTAAAAAGAAAATCATAACCAAAAAATATATATACAAAAGAAAAAAAACACTACACTATATATGTCCAGTATCATTTTTACTGTTACAATATGTAAGCACAATGAAATTAACATTAATATAAAAAAAATTATATAAATCTTATTCTAGGAAATGAGTTTTACCTTTCTATTATTTTCAATCTGTTTGCTGTATGTTAGAATATTTCTCATGTATGTTTTATACCATGTATATTTGTCATGTCAAATAATTTCTTTACTTGAATTTTTGGTGTGTATGAGAATGATGGGGAAGTATCATTGCAACAACAGCCAGTAACAAGTCCACAGATTCAAAGAGTCCAAATTTGGAAGAGTTTATCAGACTGCATCATTAATGTACTAATTGTGTAATACAGATCCATCACTGAGTGTTGTCGGGATTTTGTTGTATATGTCCATAACAACAAAAGCCCTGGGGAGCAGTTGTAATGGATCTGGAAGATGTTATTTTTTTTACCGTATTTGTTGATACCGAATTGTAAATGTTTTCTTATTTTTTGTCAGAATTTATTATAATTTGTCTTATTATATGTTAATTTACTTCTGTTTTTGAGAATAAAAGCATATTGATTACTATTAGAAAATGTATCGAAGAATAGCAAAGAGACTGATTACAAGTGGAAACTTGTGAATTGTGTAAAATATATTTGACGTTGGAGTCGTCTTTGACTATAGTCAGTCGGCAGCTAACTCTTGGTGTGTGTTGACGGAGGAACAATGTGAAGGTCGCAGTCATAAATAATTTTGAATTATGTTACTATTATTTTTGTATTAACTAAAAAGAAGAAACTACATTTGAAGGAACTGTATTTGAAACACCAAAATGAGGCAAACACGTTGAACCACGTCTTTTCTGCAGCCGACAACGATGCATTGCGGAATCATACTTAGACAACTGAAGCCAAGACTAATATCGCCTTGCAAACGTCTAACGGAAAAGGTACTGTCACGAAATATGGCAAATTTAAGTAAATAAAAAATAGTGACCATATTTTCAACTTGTGTCTTAGCCGGGAAGCCATATTTCAGCCTCACAGTTCGTACGTGGCACGATTAAGCAAAGTTATTGAGGAACGAGATTTCCACTCTGCAGGGGAGTGTGCACTGATATGAAACTTCCTGGCAGATTAAAACTTTGTGCCAGACCGAGACTCGAACTCGAGACCATTGTCTTTCACGAGCAAGTGTTCTACCATCTGAGCTACCCAAGCACGACTCAGGCTCCGTCCTCACAGCTTTACTTCTGCCAGTACCTCGTCTCCTACCTTCCAAACTTTACAGAAGCTCTCCTGCGAACCTTGCAGAACTAGCACTCCTGAAAGAAGGGATATTGCAGAGACATGGGTTAGCCACAGCCTGGAGGATGTTTCCAGAATGAGATTTTCACTCTGCAGTGGAGTGTGCGCTGATATGAAACTTCCTGACAGATTAAAACTGTATGGCGGACCGAGACTCGAACTCGGCACCTTTACCTTCTGTAAAGTTTGGCCGGCCGAGCGGTTCTAGGCGCTTCAGTCTGGACCGCGCGACCGCTACGGTCGCAGGTTCGAATCCTGCGTCGGGCATGGATGTGTGTGATGTTAGGTCCCATAGTGCTTAGAGCCATGTTTTTGTATAGTTTGGGAGGCAGGAGACGAGGTACTGGCAGAAGTACGGTTGTGAGGACGGGGCATGACGTGCTCGGGTAGCTCAGATGGTAGAGCACTTGCCCGCGGAAGGCAAAGGTCGCGAGTTCGAGTCTCGGTCCGGCTCACAGTTTTAATCTGCCAGGAAGTTTCAAAGTTACTGAGGCACGACGGCCAGCAAAGCGACAAGTAGTTTGTTAGGAGGTTGTTGATCAGCGCTAGGGCGAGAATGAGGCACAATCTTAATCTTACTTTTGTCAGTACCTGTTGTAGGTTTGGAAAACACAACGTTCACTGAAATGAAATGTTGTGTGGCCAGGGCCTCCCGTCGGGTAGACCTGGTGCAAGTCGTTTTAGTTTTCGCCACTTCTGCGGTTTGCATGACGATGGGGATGAGATGGTAATGATGATGAAGACAACATCTAGTCCCTGTGCGGAGGAAAATCTCCGACCAAGCCGGGAATAGAACCAGGCCCCTTAGCATGGCATTCCTTAGCGCTGACCACTTTTTTTTTTAATCTCATCTTGTTCGTTGGATTTGTTCGGTGCGGACGTCCCATAACACCCGTTCAGGTTCATCGATGATCCATTCACTCAGTTTTTTTTTATTGCAGTGGGCAGCTATACCTTTGACAGAACACGGTGAGCTAACGTGTCGGCGACCACTTAGCTATCAAGACGGACACAACGTTCACTGCATGTGCACGAGCCTGTTTTTTCTGGGAGTGGACAAAACTGGTGTTTTTGTACTGTTCCAAACAAATCGCTCTTCCCCATGTGTAACACGTTGCGTTACGTGGTGGGCAATCCTGTATTTTATGGCGAGCAAAACAACTAGTGCAAGACTTCACTAAATTCACAGGCTTGTTTACATATCTACGTGGGTCTGCGCGGCTGTATACGTGCTCGTTGTTGAGGCTGCTTGGGGCTGTCGCGAGCAAGGGGCGACTCGACCCGATAAATCGGGGCTTGGTCAAACTTATCGACCGCTCTTTTTTTTTCCTTTACTGATTTTCAATTCCCCCCGAAGGGGGCGGGCTGGCAGCAGCTTAGTACGCTGCTCTACAGCCTACAGACTTTTTGTAAAAACGGAAGAAGAAAAGAAACAAGAAAAACAGGTGATAAAATGGTGACTTAAAGTGAAAAATGGCGGAAAAATGCGGAACGTTAAAACAGAAAATAAAATACACAGGAATCAGACAAGTAACATAGTAGACACACAATTAAAAAACATAGCGACAGTCTGGTTTCTGTTCGCAAGAGATAAAAAATCACACCCAGCGACAGTATGATGGCCGTTCACAACACTTCCCAAAAGACACACAACACGGAACACTCACTGTAAAACACTCACTGAAAAACACTGCACGAAAATGGCGGTACAAAGATGACACTCCCGAGCCAAGGGCAGATGGCGGGGGGGGGGGGGGGGGACCTGGAAGAGGGGTAAAAACAAGGAGGGAGGAAAGGAAAAAACGAAAAAGGGGGGGGGGAAACAAGGAGGGAGAGAACTCATAAGGGGGGAGAGGGGCAGGGCAGATGCGAGAGGGATGAGAAAAGGCAGAGGAGGGAAATGCAAAGGACTTGGGGGAGAGAAGGGGGCAGAGAGAGGGGAGGTGGGAGAAAAGAGGAGGGAAGGGGGAGAGAGGGAGCCCAGGAAAAGGACAGAGAAAAAGAGGGGGAGTGAGGATCAGAGTTGACATCGACTGCTATGGTACACAAAACATATTGCTCTAAGATTTACAATACTTCGGGAAGTGATGGATCAGAGTATTTTAAAATCTATTTCCATATTCTACTATCTGGGACACTGAATGTTACAGCATCCATTATCATTAAATTACTGTAAAAGTTGACACAGTTACACTTAAATTTACACTTCCTAGTCATGCCCGTTATTTCTGTATACCACTGACGGTAAGTTTGTTCCAGCTTTTCTGCAAGGGGAAGATCTGATATCTGGCTGCAGCTACTTAGACTTGCTGGTCATAGCACTTGGTTAATGCAGCGATTACTTCATCATAACTGAGTTCTTCGGGAGACACATTAGGGAATAAGTTTATGAACCTGAACACTGTGGACCCCACAATCGAAAGACAGTATTGTGCTTGGAACTGGCAATGTTCTTGGACTTGTGTCAGGTATTTGACCATTCCTCTTCTGTGTCGTTAAATTGCTGGAATGGTGGTATGCTGGTTGGCGACACTTGTTGGTCCTGTCTGTCTGTCGGTTGTTGTTGAGCGGCCGACGCAGCTTGTGCAGCCAGTAGTTGTTGTACCACCGTCAATAGGGCAGCAAAAATATGGTTCAAATGGCTCTGAGCACTATGGGACTCAACTGCTGAGGTCATTAGTCCCCTATAACTTAGAACTAGTTAAACCTAACTAACCTAAGGACATCACAAACATCCATGCCCGAGGCAGGATTCGAACCTGCGACCGTAGCGGTCTTGCGGTTCCAGACTGCAGCGCCTTTAACCGCATGGCCACTTTGGCCGGCAATAGGGCAGCAATTTGTTGGTTCTAAAACTGGGAAGCTTGCGTTAGATCAATTACACTGGTCATTTGCGGCTGAGGCGCGGTTTGAGGGGGCGGGGTAGCCATGGTTTCCACAAATGCGTTACAGTGAAAAAGCAAGCAAAGCCTCTGAAAATAGAAATTTGATTAGTTCTGCGAGTCCCCTCCTGGAATACATTTCAAGAACACAACAAGAAATTAGCAATGAGAAATGAGCATCCAAGCAAGCTAAAACACAAGAGAAGCAACCAAAATCTGCACTGAATTATTCTCGTTCTCAGTTTTTGTGTCGCTTCGTTGTCACTGTAGGCTTATACCATGGGAAGCAAGGAGAGGATGTTGTTGATGGCCGGTGTCCCCTTTCTATAACAAAACTGCATGCATATATTAACAGGATTCTTTATTCGTAAGAATAAGAAAGCTACTTAAGCTGTGGTACAAGCTCTTCCGTAACAGTTCACGTTAGCCTCACTGCTGATGAATTACACATCCCACTATGCACACTACTCTTGTCGCTAGGTACTGACTGGCTCTGAGCTAGAGGCTGAGCTAACTGCGACTGCGACTCCCACTGGGCTGCATCTGATGGCTCGACTCGTTGACTTTCTGGACGACTGACTGAGCCCTTTGGTCCACGGCGGCGATCTAAATATAGTACTGGTGGGCGAGAGGGCGTTGGCTGCATGTTTCTTGCGAGTCCGTATCTGGCCTCTATCGATCTTCTTGCAACGTCTTTGCCACCCGTTGTGGTGGGGACAGCTTACGTCAGCAAACGTTCTGTTTTGGAAGTTTTGATTCTTGAATTCCTTTGTTTTAACGTAGTTCACATCCATTTATTTGTTGTTTTCGTTTCTGAGAGATCTATGTGGCATCTCGTCTGCTCTCACTATTCGACACATTTGCTTGTGACGGTAACAATATTCTTACCGCATGACTCATATTTTGTAACCAATGTACAGTACGCGTATAACTACTGCCAATAGCACAGAAGGAGAACAGACATGTCAATGAGGGGATGGACATTTCACAATTTTTTGAAAAAAAAAAAGAGAATTGAACACAGAATTGCCATCGAGTGCCATGAGCCCACAACCACGACGCCGAGGTTATACCAGCCAGATCGATGTTGCTCATCTTAAGTTTCGACCATTCACTGCTCCTATACTGCTCTTTTTTCACCGTTCAGTACACCCTCTTCCTGTTTTCGTGCTTGATCTGTGTTCAGTTTTTGTCGGACAATCCATTCTGCAATCTCAGTGCTACACTTGAGGGGGTCGCTATGTGGAGTTTCCCTTGTCAGGCAGATTCGAGGCATCACGTTACTACGAAGAATCATACAAATAGATTCACAATAGATTGACATCAAAGTCTGTTTCTACATACACGATTCAAGTGCTACAATTATGGGAGCATTTACTTTCTCTTCCCACGTGCAACGCCACTGTGGAAAGAGTATTTTCGCTGTTGTTGCCGTAGTGTACTGATGAAAGAAATCGACTGCTGCCAGAGATTGTGGTATTAGTCTTACAGTGTCAGTTTAACTACAAGTTAATTTGCATGGAGCTTTATAAATAAAAAAAGAGTAAAAAAAAACACTTCCTGAAAAAGGTGAAATCTTCCAAAAAATACGGTACACCAACTACTTCTGCCACAATGAGTTCCATATAATTGTGTTGTAAATAAAAATTAATCATTTTAAGTAAATTTATTACATGATTTCTACACCCCCATCTCAGAGTGTCTGACGAGGTCCTAGCTATATACGGCAACCCTACTCTCGGCACATTTGTTCGGCAGCTGTCTAAACGGCACCGAGTACACGGCATGTAGCCACGGCGGTTTCACATTTTTTTTACGGCTTCTGTTGTGAGTACACAAAAAACCTGTGTTGTTTTGCATACCTTTATGCTTAAGAGAGACGATTAGGAAACTGAAGATACATTATCGATAACTGGGCTTGAACAAGTGCAGGCAGCTGGACGGATACGTCGAGAAATTTCAACAAATAGTGTGAAGAACATGGATTACTTTTTACTTCAGCTGGGTCCATAAACTGGCAGTTTTCTGGAATATAATCGTATAAAGGGTGCCCATTTCACCTGCAGCGTCGGTGCCGGCTACAGGCGATAATATCAAACAGGTTCACGTTTCGCGTTGCGACCAGTCGCCGTGTGTTCAGAAACTTTAGCTATGATTGGCTGCTTCCAGCAGTTCTGTGTGATATTCGTTCTACGCCATTTCTCGGGCGCTATATGCAGACAATACACTAAATGAAGCAGGCAAAAAGGAATACAAACGTCTCAAAAATGAAATCGACAGGAAGTGCAAAATGGCTAAGCACGTATGGCTAGAGGACAAATGAAAGGATGTAGAGGCGCGTATCACAAGGGGTAAGGTAGATACTGCCTACAGGAAAATTAAAGAGACCTTTGCAGAAAAGAGAGCCACTTGTATGAATATCAAGAGCTCAGATGGAAACCCAGTTCTAAGCAAAGAAGGGAAAGCATAGAGGTGGAAGGAGTATATAGAGGGTCTATACAAGGGCGATGTACTTGAGGACAATATTATGGAAATGGAAGAGGATGTAGATGAAGATGAAATGGGAGATACGATACTGCTTGAAGAGTTTGACAGAGCACTGGAAGACCTGAGTCGGAACAAGGCCCCGGGAGTAAACAACATTTCATTAGAACTACTGACGGCCTTGGGAGAGCCAGTCCTGACAAAACTCTACCATCTGGTGAGCAAGATGTATGAGACAGGCGAAATATCCTCAGACTTCAAGAAGAATATAATAATTCCAATCCCAAAGAAAGCAGGTGGTGACAGATGTGAAAATTACCGAACTATCAGTTTAATAGGTTGCAGCTGCAAAATACTAACACGAATTCTTCACAGACCAACAGAAAAACTGGTATACGCCGACCTCGCGGAAGATCAGTTTGGATTCCGTAGAAATGTTGGAATACGTGAGGCAATACTGACCTTACGACTTATCTTAGAAGAAAGATTAAGAAGGAAAGGCAAACCTACGTTTCTAGCATTTGTAGACTTAGAGAAAGCTTTTGACAATGTTAACTGGAATACTCTCTTTCAAATTTTGAAGGTGGCAGGGGAAATATACATGGAGCGAAAGGCTATTTACAATTTGTACAGAAACCAGATGGCAGTTATAAGAGGCGAGGGACATGAAAGGGAAGCAGTGGTTGGGAAGGGAGTGAGACAGGGTTGTAGCCTCTCTCCGATGTTATTCAATCTGTATATTGAGCAAGCAGTAAAGGCAACAAAAGAAAAATTCGGAGTAGGTATTAAAATCCATGGAGAAGAAATAAAAACTTTGAGGTTCGCCGATGACATTGTAATTCTCTCAGAGACAGCAAAGGACTTGGAAGAGCAGTTGAACGCAATGAGCAGTGTCTTGAATGGAGGGTATAAAATGAATATCAACAAAAGCAAAACGAGGATAATGGAATGTAGTCGAATTAAATCGGGTGATGCTGAGGGATTAAGATTAGGAAATGAGACACTTAAAGTAGTAAAGGAGTTTTGCTATTTGAGGAGCAAAATAACTGATGATGGTCGAAGGAGTAAGGATATAAAATGTAGACTCGCAATGGCAAGGAAAGCGTTTCTGAAGAAGAGAAATTTGTTAACATCGAGTGTAGACTGAAGTGTCAGGAAGTCGTTTCTGAAAGTATTTGTAAGGAGTGTAGCCATGTATGGAAGTGAAACGTGGAGGATAAATAGTTTGGACAAGAAGAGAATAGAAGCTTTCGAAATGTGGTGCTACAGAAGAATGCTACAGATTAGATGGGTAGATCACATAACTAATGAGGAGGTATTGAATAGAATTGGGGAGAAGAGGAATTTGTGGCACAACTTGACAAGAAGAAGGGACCGGTTGGTAGGCCAAGTTCTGAGGCACGAAGGGATCACAAATTTAGCATTGGAGTGCAGCGTGGAGGCTGAAAATCGTAGAGGGAGACCAAGAGATGAATACACTAAGCAGATTCAGAAGGATGTAGGATGCAGTTAGTCCTGGGAGATGAAGAAGCTTGCACAGGATAGAGTAGCATGGAGAGCTGCATCAAACCAGTCTCAGGACTGAAGACCACAACAACAACAACAAGAACAATATGCAGACAGTTTTGTCTGTTGCAAGCTGTGGGGACAATTAAGTAACGACAACTATGATTAGCGATTTGAAACAGACACTTAATTTCAGCCGTTTTTACTCTCAGGTTAAAAAAGGCAGTTCCACGTAGCCTTGGTTCATTGCATTAATTTCCTAAGATAAATGTTATTACTAAGAAGTATGCACAGTTCTTTGAAAATGGATCGATTTAAAATATGGAATTATTTACACCTTTTGATACTACACTTTTCCAGCATGCGTATAAGTCAAACTTAGATACAGAAACATCTATAACAATGTAATTATATTATTTAGCGTCTGCCGTTTTTCATTTCCAACTAGAGAGAAATGAAGTACTTACGTATACAATGTTGTAAGTTTATGTTACAGTCCATCCTCAGCAAAGTCTCATCTTAGATTAACTTATTCTTCTATTTCCAAATATGATTCTACTAATTATAGGATGTGGACAACAAATAACTGTTCTTGTTTTACAATGTAAAACGTGGTTAATTGTAGAGCCACTGCAGGAGATTGTCATGTGTAATCGGACGCCGCCGAGGTAAAAATTGGTATATATTTAGATTTTTCTAGACTTGGATCATTGAAATAACACGAGGGAACGAGGGACCGTCATTAGGCCTGCATGGAGCGCTAGTAATGCGTTTTTTAAATCTTGAAATGTTTGACATTATGATGTCCAACTAGAAAGAAATGAAGTACTTACTTATACAATGTTGTAAGTTTATGTTATAGTCCATCCTCAGCAAAGTCTCATAGGCTTGCAGTTGCAGTATTGATGCCTATCAATAATGCGCATTTACTTGTCAATAGTCAGATATCAATGTCACTACCATTTCAAAAACTCTTTTGTACTTTTAGATATATTTCACACACATTAATGTATGGGATAAAACTTAAAATTACAGTAAACTACCTGCTATCAAACTTTTTCACTACAATATTTGAAAATCAAGTACATGTGGCTGGCAAATAGTGTTATTTCACGATGACTCTTAAGAACTATGAAAAGGTAAGATGCTGTTTTAAGAAGCTAAGATGCTGTACTACTGTGTATGCAAAAATCAGGTTTTTTAACCGATTATATTTTTCAAAATCGACTGAGAAACGTTACGAAAATTAAAAAATCACGCGAAACGAAAAGTAGCCGTTTTCCTTTTTTTTACAAAGAAAGTAAAGCTCTTACGGAAAAAATAAGTTCATAAAACAACATGCTGTAATCTTACATAACGCCGAGAGTTTTAAGAACGTGAAAATCAGAGCAGAGGATCTTCCCCTTTTCGCCATCCCAGCCAGGTACAATGTGCATGTAGGGTAAAAATGTAACAAGACACTGAGCGAGCACCAACATGTGATGTGCCAACTGTCAGCAGTGAAGCTGCAGCATAAACATACCCTACAGTGGTACACTTAGCACATCACGCATGCACATACTGCAAATTCGCAGCCAATATGCAAGCTTGTGGTATGTGTGTGGTGGTAGCTGAGCACGTGTCATATGTGTGGCTGCACGGTTTTAAATGGTATGTCATGGACTACGTGGCCCCTCCCGCTGGAGGTTCGAGTCCTCCCTCGGGCACGTGTGTTTATGTTGTTATTAGCATAAGATAGTTTAAGTTAGTTTAAGTTGTGTTTAAGTCTAGGGGCTGATGACCTCAGCAGTTTGGCGCCTTGGGAATTCACACACATTTGAACATTTTACACGTGGCTGTCAAGGAGTGTTCATGCGTCCGCGTTATCAAGCGAGATGGCATCGATCATCTTTGGCAAGTTCCGCCAACGTTTGAGATGAGTTTTCACCCTCTCTCTTGTACACCGCAGTCATGTGCAGGCCATGCGGAATGGGACCATATTCTGTGTTGTTCATACCGATCGCTGCGGTAGGTTGGCATTGGTAGTGACGTCATTTTCGGTTCTTAATCTGAAGTTGTTACTCTGTAAGCTTCTGAGACCTGTTACCGATCAATCAGCCCACCGACGTTTCGGCAAATGTAGCGAATGGTGGTTAGCTTTTGGTATGGTCGCTCTTTCGATTCGGTATGATTTGTTTGCAGCTATAAATTTGTTATTTTGGTATTACTGAGTGGTTTTAATTTCGGATTGAATGATTACGTTTTACTGAAGAATCAACAGGGTGCATCCAAGTGGACAGTGAGTTCATAAGAGACTGTTTTCCTTGGTTACAAATATGGCTTGTATTGTTGTCACTGGGAATGATTGTAACATCAAAAAAACATTTTCAATCAATATTCTCACAAAATACTTGATATTTTTATGTAATTAAGAGTATACAAATCATTAAATTTCGAAAGATCAGCTCTGCTTACACATATTATATGAGTGTAAGCTGAAATTACTAGTGACTTCACATATTTTTTCCCACAAATGGTTTACTTAATAACTATCGAAATGTGCTTAAAACTTTTAAGTAACAATGGAATGGACTTTTGTGAAGTGGCTGTAAGCACTATGGGACTTAACATCTGAGGTCATCAGTCCCCTAGACTTAGAACTGCTTAAACATAAGGACATCACACACATCCGTTCCCGAGGCAGGATTCGAACCTGCGACCGTAGCAGCAGCGCGGTTCCGGACTGAAGCGCCTAGAACCGCTCGGCCACAGCAGCTGGCTTTTGTGAAGTGGAAACCTTCCAAAATTTCATGTATCTATGGCTTACGCCCACATTACTTGGCAACAATGTCAGACTGCATCTCCTCGATTAGAATTAGGAAGAGTAAAATTCTGTTAAATACGAGTTGTAGTAACCGAGCAATGTTGCTGTGTGAGGCTGTTGTTCTGTCCACATAATTTACCCTGGATGGGACTTCGGAGCGTACATCAAAGATACGCTGAATGATTAAGTTGGGTCTGGAAAGTGTTGAAGAGAGTCCTCGGGCAGCAGAAGAAGAAAATGTGCGTGCTGAACTGCCACCAGTTGAAGATAACAGTGAAGATGCTAAATGGGTGCTACTGATAAAGGCTGAATACCTTTCCTAGTTCTATGAATAGTTTAATTTATGACGACAATTAGCTGCCACTTTATTAATGTCATTTCATTTTAAGCTAATCATTTTGTAATTATTTTTGTGGAATAAAAAGAAGTGATTAAAAAAAGCGTTTAAGGCACTGAACTGCAGTGCCGAAGGTCGTAGGTTCGCATGCCACTTGAAATAAAATTTTTCTCCCCCTCATGTTTGTAACACATCTGAGACTTCTTATTCATGAAAGTTAAGTATTTCTCTGAAATATTCGTTGTTATTTACATGTTCAAAAATGTTCAAATGTGTGTGAAATCCTATGGGACTTAACTGCAACGGTCATCAGTCCCTAAGCTTACACACTACTTAACCTAAATTATCCTAAGGACAAACACACACATCCATGCCCGAGGGAGGACTCGAACCTCCGCCAGGATCACAGTCCATGACTGCAGCGCCTTTATTCACATTTAAGAACCCGCATTCTCAGTGATGAGTATCTTCAGTTTCGTGACTTCCATAAGTTTAAGAAATGAGTGATAAGTTTGCTACAAATCAAGCTGCTGTGTGTGAAACAACTGACACTGACATTTGTATCTTTTTTCTCAAATAATTCACCATTTTTTCCGAATACTTTGCGATATCCGAGTGTGTGGTTAGACAGGAATCTAAGAGCACAACTTGAATTACTGCGAATGATACTAGCAGCAATCATCTTTATGATCTTGCTTGTCCCAAGTATTTATGTGCGATCGAAACCTTAACAACAGTAGACCGAGATGAAAGAACCCCGTCATAGTATTTTTAGACTGTACCACTATACATGAAACATTTTGATTCAACAGAAGCATGTTATGAACTACGACAAACCCTTCAGTAGCTGCACTCGCCACACCCTTTCGAGAAGGCGTTTTTTAAAATTGTTGGTGTATCATATAGGGAAGTAGGCTACTTTATCATTTGGCTCTCTGTAAGCCAGTTACAACCACATTCTATGCATCATCTTATTCTGTAACACTTTCTTAAACAACTTTTCGGATGTTTTTATTGATGCATTTGTACAATGTGGTACTATATACCATTCCTAACTCATATATGAAACGCAAAATCCAAAACAAGATGTTGATGTGAATAAGAATAAAATAACATAATGTGGCATTTATGACAGTTTCCAGCACACAGTCAAATATCCTGTCGTTATTATGCGTCTGTGGAAACATACGGTCAGCAAAATTTGAGCAGTACTACGTACTCTAAATACACGTTCAGTACTGCGAAGAATAGCGTGCATGTGTTGGCTGCTAGCCACTTCTGGTTTGTTTCGCTGTGTGCACTGCAATGTGCATGCACGGATCTACAGCCACTTGCTTTTGATTGGTTGACAGTTGGAGAACTGACAACAGCGCCTCGGTTCAAGAGAACCGTGCGGCATCGCTGCCGAAATTCTTACAGAATAACAAAGGGGCTCTCCTTCGAAAATAAGGCCGCTCGATGCGTTCGTACCAGGCAGTGGCCGAAAGATACACAACAGCTCTCCAGGCCACACTTCTGCAAGGTTTCCATACACACATTGGGGAAGCCTAATCTACATTTTGTGCTTTGTGGCGAAGGATGGTCACCAAAAGGCAGTCACTGTCTACATCCATTCGTTCCAGCATGTTACTACCAAACTCAGCACATCTGGGTCTATCATCTGGCTGTAAGGCTTGTGTGAGTTGCACTTTGAGTGTGGATGGAAATGCAGCCATTTGCGTAAAATCTTCAGCACAGTGCTCTGAGCTATATGTGTTTCTCTGCAAACATATCACATCGATTTCTGCAGACTGTGTTCAAATGCCGTATGCATGGTATCAACAGCTTCCACCGCTTCTTGCCTTGTCATCAAGACTGCTACTCACTATAAACTTCCCATGCTCTTCAATGTGACTGATCTCGACGACAAGCACTAAAACACTGTCGCTGACCTAAATGGGCGACCATACTTCATGAAACTACAGAGCACATTGCGCTTTCTCCTGCATAGATGCCATTGTAACAGCAGCACTCCTAAATTACACTATCTGTAACATAGGGAGAGAGCCAAGAAGTAAGAAGCCAAGAGCCTTCAACATCGCAGCACGTCAGCAATCGTTGGGTAATATATTAAAAAACTAAAAACCCGCCTCGATTGCGAAAAAAGCACCTAGTGTTAAGTGTTAACCCAGGTTTCGGCGGAGATAACTACACCTTCTTCAGAACAACAATAAAACCCGCAAGTGCCTAAGAAGACCTTTGTCAATGATTAAAAGAACACCATAGCTATACATTTATAAACGAAAAAGAAAAGGAAAACACAAGCAGTACATATGTACAAAGTCAAAACCACTACTTAACTTGATGGTGTATGCTCCACCTCACACCGGCCTATGATAGATGGGCAATGACCCGCCATAAACTGCAGCTACAAACGGTCGCTCACTTACAAGCCTGACGCGCTATCTATGCACAAGCGCAAGACAAGGAAAGTTACTTGAATGCGCATGCGCATACGAATACGAGAAAGTTTATACATGGGTCAGGGCTAAATAGCCCCTATACTCCCAACCATGGATCAACGTATATCAAAAAATGAAATGGATAGAACAAGAGACGAGCTAAGTAGGAGATGAAACCCAAAAATAACCGCACACGGTTGCTTATGCTACTAAAGATACTTATATATGAAGCTACCTATGACAACAGGAGGAACTCTTAAAAACTATACCTAAAGCCAGTAGTTAGCCTGGGGGGGGGGGGAGGGGGGGCTGAGGGGACGTACTCTAAAGACGTCGTGGTAATAAAGATATAGGGATAAAACGTGAGGTGTTCAATGGGCTAAAATCACCTTCACCGTAAAAGGAAAAAGAGCATAAAAATAAAGAAGATGAATAGCTTGACCAACCGCGCTCGCCAATCAGCGCGCGCATGTGATAATCCCCAGATCATCAGATTTACAAGTATGAAGAACAAAGTAAAGGCGCAAAACCTTCAAAAAATTTTCTTTTTCTTAGTAGGAGTTGGTCATTGAGGATATTGTCTTTAACATGTTGCAGATGCTTAAAGATTTGCATTTCTTCCAAAACATCCAGTTTTAAGTCCTACTAAGAAATAGAAATTGTTTTGAAGGTTTCGCGCCTTTACTTTGTTCTTCATACTTGTAAATCTGATGATCTGGGGCTTATCACATGCGCGCGCTGATTGGCGAGCGCAGTTGGTCGAGCTGTTCATCTTTCTTTTTATCCTCTTTTTACTTTACGGTGAAGGTGATTTTAGCCCGTTGAACACCTCACGTTTTATCCCTATATCTTTATTACCATGACGTCTATAGAGTACGTCCCCTCAGCCCCCCCTCCCCCGCCCCCCCCCCCCCCCAGGCTAACTACTGGCTTTAGGTATAGTTTTTAAGAGTTCCTCCTGTTGTCATAGGTAGCTTCATAGATAAGTTTCTTTAGTAGCATAAGCAACCGTGTGCGGTTATTTTTAGGTTTCATCTCCTACTTAGCACGTCTCTTGTTCTATCCACTTCATTTTTTGATATACGTTGATCCACGGTTGGAAGTATATGGGCTATTTAGCACCGACCCATGTATAAATTTTCTCGTATTCGTATGCGCATGCGCATTCAAGTAACTTCCCTTGCCTTGCGCCTGTGCATAGATAGCGCGTCAGGCTTGTAAGTGAGCGACCGTTTGTAGCTGCAGTTTATGGCTGGTCATGGCCCATCGAACATAGGCCGGTGTGAGGTGGAGCGTACACCATCAAGTTAAGTAGTGGTTTTGACTTTGTACATATGTACTGTTTGTGTTTTCCTTTTCTTTTTCATTTATAAATGTATAGCTATGGTGTTCTTTTAATCATTGACATAGGTCTTCTTAGGCACTTGCGGGTTTTATTGTTGTTCTGAAGAAGGTGTAGTTATCTACGCCGAAACCTGAGTTAACACTCAACACTAGGTGCTTTTTTCGCAATCGAGGCAGGTTTTTAGTTTTTTAATAAAGTAAGAAGTCGTCAGAGCAGATATAGAAGCGTATCCATAAAAACTTCATGAGTTTGGAAAAAGCTGCATAAACATGTGTGGAAGTGCATCCGTAGTAAGCTTTGAGTTAAGTTAACACTTGCAACAAACCACAAAGCTGTATCCAGCATAGGAAGTCTGTTCAAAAAATTCTGGAACTTCGTCCACAAAATTTTTCTACGTCTATCTTATTGTCCATGGTCTTCTTCGAAGTACTTTCCTCCACGGCTAATACTCCGTTCCCAAAACAATTTCCACTTCAGAAGCAGTCTTGGTATGCCTCTTGCTGGATAGTGCGAATTGGCACTGGGCATTTTCTTATATTTCGCTTATCGATGCAAATCTTCGTCCTTTCAATGGGGTTTTCAATTTTGGAAATAAAAAAATCCGAAGGGACTGGGTCTGGAGAGTATGTAGGATAAGGCAAGACAGTGACTTCGTGTAATGTGCTATAGTCACCCACCAACAGGAATGAATGTGAGGGTTTGTAATCGTGATGCAAGAGCCAGCAATTGTCTCGCCACGTTTCAGGTCGTTTCCTTCTTACATTTTCTCGCAGGCGTCGCGACACTTCCTTGTAGTACCACCGATTTAACAGTTTTTCCTTGTGGCACGAGCTAATCCTTCAAAGTCAAAGGAAACTATCAGCATAGCTTTGACATCTGACCTGACATGCCGAACTTATTTTGGTCTTGGAGAAGCTTTCCCGACCCATTCTGAAGATCGAACCTAGGTCTCAACATCATAACCGTAGACCTACGTCTCATCACAAATTATGATTCTCTTGAGAAACATCTCATTCTCATTTGCGCGGTCCAAACGCTCTTCATAGACTGCAAGGCGAAGTTCTTTCTGGTCTTGACTCGTTAGCCGTGGGACGAATTTGGCGGGAACGTGATGCATAAAAATACGCTGTGTCAGGATTTCATGACATGATCTTACTGAAATATTCTATTCTTCTTCAATGTCATTGACAGCTAATTGTCGATTGGCACGCACAATTTCGTTGACGTTCCTGACATGAGCGTCATCGGTAGACGTCGACAGGCGTCATGAACAAGGGTCATTTTTTAACTTGGGCTACATGTGCAACATGGATAAGCGGCTTCTGAATTTGGAAGTGTGTGACACTATGCTCTGTTCATCATCAGAATAAACTAGATGTAAACATTACGTCCCGTTTTTCGGGGTGCACTCAGCCTCGTGATGCCCATTGAGGAGCTACTCGACCAAATAGTAGCGGCTCTAGTCACAGAAAACCATCATAACGACCGGGAGAGCGGTGTGCTTACCACGCGCGCCTCCTGACCGCATCCTCATTGAGGATGACACGGCGGTTGGATGGTCCCGATGGGCCACTTGTGGCCTGAAGACGGAGTGCTTTTAAACATTGTGCTACGTATTCTTACGTGTTTGCTTGAATCTCATTGGATTTCGTTTCACGTGGAGCGGAAGCCAAATTGTGACAAGTACAGTCAAGTACGATCATAAGGATACGTTTTACGCTGTGTTACAAGCATATAGACTGCGCGATAACGGAGGACAACAGCTTTACTGGTGCATTAAACGTGGACAGCACTGGCCAGCCAGGGGTCCAACAAACCTGCAATGATTTGAGCAGTTGCAGTTCAGCCGTAAAAAGAGGTGACCAAAGGAACAATATAGCTTCGAATGCCATTTAATTTTTAAAGAGAATGAAATAATATTCGGAGAAACTCCAGCACTACCACGCGCGCCTTAGGTGACCAGACGGAAAGCATAAAATGCACTCGCTTTCACCTGGCATAGTATTCTGCTTACAAACAAGAGTGATGAAAATTTCTAACTTAAACATAATCTTTTTGAACGAGCTGTGTGCAATACACAAGCATGACTGGAAAAACTTCAAAACAGATTATCTCCGTAAATTTATGAAAAACATTAAGAATAGCCTATTTCTCGGCACTTCTTCACTGCATTCCACACGCGTGTTTCACTACGGAACAGAAAGCAGCCTCAGGCATTTTCATACTGCGCATTAACAGCGCGACAATCAGAGAACAACGCTGCAAAGGTTGTGACTGTACACGATTTTTGAAATAAAAACTACGTAGCTAAAACGTGATTAAGAAAAACGTTGATGGCTGTTAATACATTTGAATATCTTAAAGTTTCATTTAACGGAACTTAGTAACAATATATCTAATACATAAGTAGGACCTACTTCCAAGAGCGTAACAACACCCGTTATATGAGCTACGGCTTCTGACCAATCATCACGTTTGTGTTTGTTTCATCAGGTTTATTCTTATGGTGAACCGATTTATAGTAGCCGACTGGGTAAACACTGGCCCTTTTCTCGAATCTGCAGAGTTTTCTAAGAAACAGTCAAAGAACTACAGGTCCTAAAACAAGTGGAGCTGGTAGTGTAACACAGTGTATCGCAAGTTAAAACGCGGCTGGTGACCCCTGTCTAGTACAACAGTACAGGAGTGTGGGAGGTTAATCCGTTTGCGACGAATAATGTTTCTTTCGCCTACTGCGACGTACTCGTTTACATCGCATCGCGCCCGGAGCACGTGGGTTGTGGTAGGGGATGTTTCATCCGCGACCCAGAGGTAGAAAGGAATTTTTCAGGCAGTTGTCTCGTGTCTATGGGTTCGTGTTTTGCCAGAGTCATTATCACCCTGTTGGGATCGTCTATCAACAGCCAACACCACCGCGTAAAGTTGAGAAGGAAGTGCTTCGTCGAAATATATTAAAATTTTAGTGACGCCATCCGACGCAAGCACCAAGAGCCTCAGCGTAATTTATTATGTCGGAGGTACTCGAGACTGCACAAAGTCTCGAAATACTTGATGCCGTTCTTTTTTCCTACTTGTTGCGCCCCACATTCATTGCCAACATGTGTCTCGTGTGAGTGTTGCTACCAACAATCTCAGTAATGATTAGGCTGACAAATACCAACAGAACGCAGTATGTCATTCGCGATGGGGAATAATCGTTAGAGACAGGAGCAGCGTCCTCGCCATACTGTCATATGATCGTTACTGTTCACGTGTATACAAGTTGATTCTAATTAAAATTTTAAAGAAAACGCAAAGCGAAGTAGATGACGCTGAGGCAAGTAATTTAATGTAAGAATACAAATGTGGCCGCATACGTCGGGAAATACCCGAAATGTGTTGACAAATGTTGAACATGTGACATCACCAAACCTCGCTGCATGTGCAACAGTTGGGCTTGTCTATCCTACCCTCTCTGGAAGGGGGCAGTCCTGCATATTTCGCCGCTACCCTACTCGTTTTTCGAACACCTTTTGTAAAAGTGGTCTGTTAAAGAAGAAGGAGGTACAAAATTATTGTACACGATTTAACAAAGAGGAGCTGTTTATAAAATATCGGTATACCGATATTTTTTCCAAAAATATCGATATATATCGGCGATATAGTTCCACGCATATTGATATCAAAATGGCAATATCCAACGCCGATATTTTTTTTATTTTATATTACATTTTTCACAATTTTCGGTACATATTTAAAGTTGTCCTTTTGAGATTGTAATGGAACATAATTTTACTTTCACTGTGTAAAGGTGTCTTACTACTTTTTGCGCTTTCATCAAGCGCAGTCTTTGTCTTTGACTGTGTGAAACAAGTACACATGGCATAAAAGAAGAAGTCCGATTGCGCGGGGGTGGCGGTGTGAGTGGAATAACAAGTTTTCCGATGTTAAGAAGTAGCACACCAGTTGCGTTGAAAAACGAAATTTTAACGTAACCAGTTTGATATTTCTTCTTCAAAAACAGTTGCCGAAAATGACGAATAAAAGTATAAATGACAAACTTGGTCTTTGTGGGGGACCGAGACGTGTGAGGGGAAATTCTGACGTAATCGGCGCTTGGCGCTACCAACAGATACTACAACCTTTAACTTCACCACGCAAATTTGACACTACAACTGTTGGGTCACTGGCGTTGGCAGAAATGAAAAAAACAGGGAGGTCGACATGAAGTTGGTTCAAATGGCTCCAAGCACTATGGGACTTAACATCTGAGGTCATCAGTCCCCTAGACGTAGAACTAGTTAAACCTAACTAACCTAAGGACATCACACACATCCTTGCCCAAAGCAGGATTCGAACCTGTGACCGGCCAACATGAAGTGTTTTGGACAAATCCGATATGTGACGAAACGGAGTGACGAAACCATCGGTCACATTCCATTGTGCCACTTAACATGCAGTTACCACATTGGCGGATACATACCATGTTTCATCCTGGGCTATGACTCCTTCAAAACACTGTTTCCACTCTTCAGTAAAGGTCTTCATGAGACCCTCGCACACATTCTTCCTCGTCGTTTTCATTTCTCTTGTCAATAATCTAGGCACCCAACGTGCACAGATTTCTCTGTACCCTAATGACTGTACCTGTGATACCACACTACCTCATGACAAGGGAGTCATTTCAGCAAGCTGTCGTGTCGTCACACATCTGTCATTTTGTATGATTTGATCAATGGTCTCCTTATTCACATCACTCACTGCCGTCGATGACCTACCGCATCGTGGATTGCCCAGTAGATAGAAATCACCTTCTTTAAATCTTTGCAACCACTGCTGGATACTGCTGCGGTCCACTGTGTCCTCCCCATAAACAGGGAGCAACTTCCTGTGAATCGATGTGGCAGAGTCATCGACGGTCTTGAAGAGGAACTCCATCACCGACCGTTGTCGCAA
Organism: Schistocerca serialis cubense; assembly: GCF_023864345.2. Taxonomy (NCBI): domain Eukaryota; kingdom Metazoa; phylum Arthropoda; class Insecta; order Orthoptera; family Acrididae; genus Schistocerca; species Schistocerca serialis. The sequence goes on along the minus strand of NC_064641.1, from coordinate 770,003,301 downwards.
TCTGACATCTATTTGACGGTCCATTATGGCTCACCTGTAAATAAAAGATAATACTTTTAGATACCAACTTATAGCTAAATGTTCCAAGCATGTTCACAAAAAATTTCCTTCTCCTCCTGCAAAAAATAAAAAAAAATTAGAGACGACTGTGCAAAACTTTTTGAACGTCCTTTGTATCATAAGATGGCATTGTCTTGTGTATGTGTATAATCAGTTAAATAAACCTTTCTTAAACTTAGTATGTGAATTGATTATTTTTTATTACGGTAAAAGTAAAGGTAGCTGAAGATATGTTTAGTCCCCCCCCACCTCTTTGACGTTTTTCTGTATCCGCCACTGGGTTACCATTGTTAGCAAGGTGGTTATCGCCAGGCGTGAACGTCCATAGTTTTCCTTTCAATTCTTACCCTAAAGGGGATGGGCAGACTCGAGTTTGTTGATCAACAGAATATCTGTTAATAAATGACTACTTAAATACACAGCTCTACAATCGCCAGTACATTCACAATGTCAACCTGGTATTTTAATGGGCCGGTACGTCGATATTTCTTCCGTTAATACATCGATACTTTTTCTCGCCATATCGAGTGCCGATAGTGATATTTTTTTAAATATCGATATATCGGATTCCCGATATTTTTAAAAATATCAACAGTCCTATAACCAAGCAAAAGCTGTTCCCATTTTGTGTTTCTTTCCTTTTGTCCCTCCTTTTTATGTTTACAGATTTTAGGTCATTTACTGATAGCGACGGAGGCCGGAAGCTTATACTCATTTACTTGAGACGCAATACGCTAGTTTTTTGTTGTACTATACTTTGCAGTTAACCAGATTGGTCCGCAAGACCGGTACCTGAAATAATAAATATCACCTCTGTGTGAACACTTAACTTCTAATCCAATGAAAGCAATATTTCCTGGCATAATAGTCGTGCACGTGGGCACGGAGCCACACCGACGTGAATGATGGCTAAATGGTTCAAATGGCTCTGAGCACCATGGGACTTAACTGCTACGGTCATCAGTCCCCTAGAACTTAGAACTACTTAAACCTAACTAACCTAAGGACAGCACACAACACCCAGCCATCACGAGGCAGAGAAAATCCCTGACCCCGCCGGGAATCGAACCCGGGAACCCGGGCGTGGGAACACCGACGTGAATACTTGACTTGGGTGAGGATGATGAGATGGAACAAACCAATAAGCTCAAACGGTGCACGTACGCTTGGTACTTCATCTGGTGACGTAACATGTTTAACCCTGTCTAGGCGACATGGAGAACAACCAGTTTCAGGTCTCTGAAGCTTTTAACAAACGACACAGTTGTAAACAGAGAGGTCACGTCTTAAGTGTCATGAAATGGTGGAAGACATTAAACTTATCAGCGCTTGTTGCAACATCTGGCTGTTGTCGTTAAATCTAACAGCCAGTAACGCCGTTATTAACATTCGCCGGGTTATTGTCCGTGGACTGGTGGATTTTCATGATAAACACAGCTGTTCGCTCCTTTCCGCGGACCTATCCGGGAAGGGGAGGGGGAAGGGAAAAAGACGGGGAGCGGATAGAGTAGTCGATGCTTCGATTCACGGCACACAATGGGTCGGTGATGACTGACGTGAAACATCGTGGCGTGTCACATCCGGCGCGAAGGGTGACGTCACACGTTTTCGAAATTGGAACGCAGTTGGCAATGTCCATTGTTGTATATGACCGCTAAAGTCTCACGAATGGAGATGTCTTCGGCGCAGGAAGCCACTGAACTAAAAATCCTCTGTTGCTTTACTTGCATTCAGAGCTTTCATTTAATATACTGTTTCTCATCGTAAACATGAGCTTGAAAGATCAAGATGAGGTTACAATATAATCCAGAAATAATATGTAAGACACCAGTAGTGCGCTAATCTATTCTAATTTTTCTCCGTTTCGCTCAGTGTTCTTCATTTTTTCTTGTTAACAAAATTTAACACCTTTCGAGACCATTTATACCTGGTCTTTTAGAATAAGACACTACTGGCCATTAAAATTACTACACCAAGAAGAAATGCAGATGATAAACGGGTATTCATTGGACAAATATATTATACAAGAACTGACATGTGGTTACATTTTCACGCAATTTGGGTACATAGATCCTGAGAAATCAGTACCCAGAACAACCACGTCTGGCCTTAATAACGGCCTTGATACGGCTGAGCATTGAGTCAAACAGAGCTTTGATGGCGTGTACAGGTGCAGCTGCCCATGCAGCTTCAACACGATACCACAGTTCGTCAAGAGTAGTGACTGGCGTATTGTGACGAGCCAGTTGCTCGGCCACCATTGACCAAACGTTTTCAATTGATGAGAGATCTGGAGAATGTGCAGGCCAGGGGAGCAGTCGAACATTTTCTATATCCAGGACCTGCAGCATGCGGCCGTGCATTATCCTGCTGAAATGTAGGGTTTCGCAGGGATCAAATGAAGGTAGAGCGACAGGTCGTAAGACATCTGAAATGTAACGTCCCTGTTCAAACTGCCGTCAATGCGAACAAGAGGTGACCGAGACGTGTAACCAATGGCACCCCATACCATCACGCCGGGTGATACGCAAGTATGGCGATGACGAATACACGCTTCGAATGTGCGTTCACCGCGATGTCGCCAAACACGGATTCGACCATCATGATGCTGTAAACAGAACCTGGATTCATCCGAAAAAATGACGTTTTGCCATTCGTGCACCGAGGTTCGTCGTTGAGTACACAATCGCAGGCGCTCCTGTTTGTGATGCAGCGTCAAGGGTAACCGCAGCCACGGTCTCCGAGCTGATAGTCCATGCTACTGCAAACGTCGTCGAACTGTTCCTGCAGATGGTTGTTGTCTTGCAGACGTCCCTATGTGCTGACTCAGGGATCGAGACGTGGCTGCACGATCCGTTACAGCCATGCGGATAAGATGCCTGTCATCTCGACTGCTAGTGATACGAGGCCGTTGGGATCCAGCACGGCGTTCCGTATTACCCTCCTGAACCCACCGATTCCATATTCTGCTAACGGTCATTGGATCTCGTCCAACGCGAGCAGCAATGTCGCGATACGATAAACCGCAATCGCAATAGGCTACAATCCGACCTCTATCAAAGTCGGAAACGTGATGGTACGCATTTCTGCTACTTTCACGAGGCATCACAACAACGTTTCACCAGGTAACGCCGGTCAACTGCTGTTTGTGTATGAGAAATCGGTTGGAACCTTTCCTGAAGTCAGCACGTTGTAGGTGTCGCCACCGGCGCCTGCCTTGTGTGAATGCTGTGAAAAGCTAATGATTTGCATACCACAGCATCTCCTTCCTGTCGGTTAAATTTCGCATCTGTAGCACGTCATCTTCGTGGTGTAGCAATTTTAATGGCCAGTAGTGTAGTTCTCTTTCTTCACAGAATAATAATTCAGCACAGTCTCCACCAGAAACCACCGATGAGGGCAGTATTGATAATCGTATTACGTGACCACTGCTTACATGTTTCGGTGAATCGTCAAGTTAATTTTACTTACTCCGTAATGTAACATTAACAATTTCGTTATTGGTAAACATTTTCTTTAATAGAACTTACCTTAATGCGATTAGCAGTTTCGCTTCATTTCCTATGCACTGTCTCAGTGCTGTGTCTGTACCTCCTATGCTGTCTCCAATTTTCCGTTATCTCCATCGTGCGACTGAGCTGCGGCCAGCCGGTTGTGCCGGCATGGTAGCTCAGCGTGTTCTGTCAAAGGTATAGCTGCCGTCTGTAATTAAAAAAAAACTGAGTTAATCGATCAGCAACGAACTGAAACGGGTGTCTTACGACGTCCGTCCCGAGCAGCTACAACGAACGAAAACGAACAAAACGAGATAAAAAAGAAAAAAAAACTGCCAGCCACGCCGGCCAACCGCAGCCTTTGCCGTGGCCAGCTGTGGCCACACTAGTTGGCTTGATTTGAGGGAGGACACCAAACTATGAGGTCATCGGTCTCATCGGATTCGGGTAGGATGGGGAAGAAAGTCGGCCGTGCCCTTGCAAAGGAGCCATCCCGGCATTTTCCTGAAGCGATTTAGGGAATCACGGAAAACCTAAATCAGGCTGGCCGGACGCGCGATTGAACCGTCGTTCTCCCGAATGCGAGTCCGCCGCACTAATGCGCTACTGCCCTAATTCTTTTATGTCCCTCCTTCTACATTTGTTTAACAGGGTGTACGCGCTCAGTTCGTAACTCTTTTCCGGAAATACTTCAACATAATTTTTTTAATTTATGTTTTTAAGGAGGCATAGTTACAAAACTTCACCTTGTCCAACAGCTTAATTTGTTATGACATGTCTTATATTTGAGACAGTATATTGTATATTGTAAATTGGGTTTGCCAAATTATCTGCCTAGTTTACGAAACGTTTCGCTGTCGACACGATAAAGGATATTTTTAAAATCGACAAATAGTAGAAATAACTCTTTAGAGGTATATAGTTTTTAGCTGTCAAACTCAATATCTGCTCTGAACCGTAATATTATAATTACTACTATTATTACCTGGTGATTTTTGCAAGTAATATGACGAAACATGTGCTGACATTGATATCAGTAATCGTTATCATTTTTTTCACTTTAAACAGAGCTGCCTTGAACAATAATAACTTATCGATACGCCACAGTTATAATTTTAGTGATTTTGTGTGTTTTGAGATGAATACCCTTTATGCATTTCCTAATGACTCACCATTTCCTTTCCAGTTACAGTTTCGTTTGATTCCAGGTTCGTGGCGATACCAGTTAACGTAGCTTCGTTTGTATTTCCTTAAGAACAACGAAACTGAAGGTCACAATGTTATTTATGTTGACTCAAGTCATTCGTTGCTGGTAACAGAACGTAAATGTATTCGGATCTGTAGAGACATTAGTGCAATGGTGCTTTTACTTTTGAGGGCAGGAGAAAATTTAATCAGTGAGGTGTAATACGTTTAGCAGACGCTGCCGGCCGGAGTGGCCGAGCGGTTAAAGGCGCTACAGTCTGGAACCGCACGACCGCTACGGTCGCAGGTTCGAATCCTGCCTCGGGCATGGATGTGTGTGATGTTCTTAGATTAGTTAGGTTTAAGTAGTTCTAAGTTCTAGGGGACTTATGACCACAGCAGTTGAGTCCCATAGTGCTCAGAGCCATTTGAACCATTTTAGCAGACGCTGTTTTTCGGGTAAAAAAGTACTTGTTAGTGGATTAAAACTGCAGTAAAATACATCACTCAACGAGAAAGAAAAGTTTTGTTAATTATCGACACTTAAAGTATTGTTTCCCTGTTAGCAGCAGCCAGCCGCTGTGGCCGAGCGGTTCTTGGTGCTTCAATCTGGAACCGCGCGACCGCTGCGGTCGCAGGTTCGAATCCTGCCTCGAGCATCGATGTGTGTGACGTCCTGAGGTTAGTTAGGTTTAAGTAGTTCTAAGTTCTAGGGCACTGATGACCCCAGATGTTAAGTCCCATAGTACTCAGAGCCATTTGAACCCTGTTAGGAAAGCGTAGGTCAATAACATTTTTTTCACATTGAATTAAATTCTATGTTTACTAAAAAAGTATCTTTTCGTCACGTTTAGGAAATACAAGCGCAGACCGGGAAACTGCCGACGTAAGGTACGGGCTGAGTTCGTCACGAATAATGGGGATCCGGCTTCCATTGAGTGGCTGAGATAATGCACAGCTGCGTCAAAACTGCGTTCGTGTTTATTGGAAAACTTGCGTGCGGAGGGCTGTGACGTCAACTCGAATCTCGCTCACTACTTCACACAGCCTGGACTGCTCGTGACGTCACGTTGAGGAGCGAGTGCATCGATCGCCCGCTGAAGATAACCAACCACTACCCCGTACCCCACCGAGACGAAAATGTGCCATATATTTAAACAGCCTGTTTACCACTGGCGGAACGTCAGCTCAGCTCTGCAGCACATCGACATCTCCTGTGTTCATTACTTTCGCCGACTAAATAGCTGAAGTCCATTTTAATTATTGCTTAGATCACATAATATTGATTATATTCCACTAACAGTTTAGTGAGTACCCTCTGATAAATGGAAAGAAGTTCAAACTGTATAATTTATTTCAGCGTTATATAACAGAATAATGTAAACTTACAGACTAATTTAACATAAGTGTACTTACATGAATTTTATTAGATTCAGAAGCATGTTTTAAAAATTTCCGTCAAGGTACTGTTTAATGGTATTAGTGAACAGACCATTCTTTTATTCACTCTTAAATTTCTTTATAATTAGCAAAAATCTCTTAACACATTCTATTAACTTGTTGCATACATGTCTCCTTATATCTAACTCCTTCTGTAATAATTCTTGAGGCTTTCTAGTGACTGCTTTTATTTCTAGTGTTTTAATGAGAAAGAGGTGTGTTAGCGACAACAAGGCACATCAGATAGTATTTTTATTGTGACATAGTTGTGAATATACCAAGCAGTATGTAGGGATCGCAGTTCTGACGCCAAAAAAAAAAAAAAAAAAAAAAAAAAAAAAAAAAAAAAAAAAAAAAAAAATGCTGTTACAAAACGCTTCTGCGTTTTAAATATAATTTTTCAGTAAGTCGCATTTTCCTCGAAGTAGTTTCGTAATTAATTAGTGAACGAAAATACACGGACTGCAATAGGTTTTTTTCTCTTTTTAAATCCGTTATAATTAACTATGTGTGCTGCAAATGTAATTGAATTAAGATATTTCATTAAGTCAAGGGTATGGAATCTTCAATTCAGCTAGTTATCTGTTTGTTATCCCTAATAAATGACGCTATTTGCTTCTTCCAGGAACGAAGGAAGGAATATGACTCTTCCGTCGACGATTAGGTCATCAGAGACAGAGCAGAAATTCGTATGAGGAAAGGATTGAGTAAGGAAATCGGCCGAAACCTCTTCAAAAGAACATCACAGCATTTGCTTTAATGGTTTAAGGCGGTCAAGGAGGACATAAATTTGGATGGCTGGATGGGAATTTGAACCCTGATCCTTCATAATGTGTGTCCAGTGCCTTACTACTGCATCATTTCGCTCCGTTACTTCTGCGACTTCGCTGCCACAAAAAATTGTAAATGACGCTTCTTGTGTTCTGCGTGACGTGCAGTCTTGTTCACATTTAACAGCAATCCATTTCCCTTGCCCATTTACAGCATTTGTACCATCTGTGGTCATTTATCTATTTTGGTGTTCTGCTATTGTCCGTGTTCAGAACAACAGGCGAGTGTTAATGTCGAGAGGGAAGAAAATTAAGCACATCGCAAAAATGAATTTCATTTTAAACAAAAAAGAAATGTAAGACAATTGAGAGAAAGTTAGAAAAAGGTTTATGTGGTTCAACATTCCTGAAACACAAAGTACATACTTGAAACTGATGAGTGCTTGCCAGAATCTTTCGCTCTTATCATGTTCATGTATAATAGGACCGTCGGTTCATTACAATACGAGGTGGTATGAGCAGACGGTCAATATACACCATAAATATCACTGTTTTGCAAAAACAAAACATTATTTGTCACAATAATCTCCGCTGAGTGTCAAATGTCAATAACAACGAAATTGATCCGACTACAACGTGTATCGCAAAGATAGGTTGAACGCTGGTGGCAGAGGCGTGTTTATAGCGATAAAAAATGCGATAATATCTGGGGAGATTAGCTGAGATTCGGAATACGAAATAATCTGGCTGAAGATAACTGTTAAAGGCAGATCAAACATGATCATTAGATGATTTTATAGACATTCTGTCGCAGCAGCAGTAGTAGCGGAACGTTTGAGGTAAACTTGAAGAATATTTCCCGTAAATTTGCAGGTCATGTTATAATTTAGGTGGAAATTTCATCTTACCAGCTATAGACTGGGAGACTCAAATGATTAGGACGGGCGGTAGGGACTGAGAATCGAGTGGATTTGTTTATCCGAAAATTACCTCGAGCAGTTAATTAGAGAACCGAATCGTGAAGATAACATCTTAGACCTGCTGCTGACAAACAGACCCGATACATTCGACTCGGCTTAGAACAGGGAATCGACGATCATAAGGCTGCTACAGTTATCACTGAATACGGCTGTGAACAGTAATACAAAGAAAGGTAGAAAGAACTTTCTGTTTAGCAAGAGTGACAAGAGATGTATTTCAGATTATCTGACTGATCAGCACTAAAATTTCATCTACAACAACATTGAGCATTAATGGACAAAATTCAAGACAATGGAACAATACGCTTTAGACAGATATCCGCCAAGCACAATTGGGAGGGTCGGAAAAGACCCACTGTGGTTCAACAACCGTGTTAGAAAACTGCTAGGAAAGCAAAGAATGCTTCACTACAAATTTAAACGTAGAAAATGCCTGACGGACAAACTAAACGAAGCCCAAATTAGCGTAAGGGGTCTAAGTGTGAAGCGTTCAGCGAATTCGAAAGTAAAATTCTACCTACGCAGTTGACAGAAAATGCTAAGAACTTGCGGTTATGTGTTAGATCAATAAACGGATAGTAGGCATCTTTTCAGACACTCTGTGACCATAATGGCGTTGAAACAGAGGATGACAAAGAACAGGCCGAAATACTAAATGTCTTTTTTCAAGACTGTTTCACTGAGAAAGATCGCATTGTGTTTCCATCTTCAATTGTCGCACTAACAATGAAATGATGGATTGTCGCACTAACAATGAAATGATGGATGTCGAAATAAGTGACCAAGGGATAGAAAAACAACTCAAATCACTCAACAGAGCAAAGGCCACTGCACCTGACGGACTACCAGTTCCATCATACACAGAGTATGCGACAAAAGTCGCCACTTTTCTAGTGGTAGTACATTGTAGGTCTCTAGAGGAGCGAAGCGTCCCTAATAATTGGAGAAAAACCACAAGTAATTCCCGTATTCAAGAACGGTCGTCGAAAAGAAGCACTAAATTGTAGACCTACATCTCTTAACTAGAGTCTGTTTTATAAGGGACGAACAAATAGCTTCCGTTTGTGGGCGTTGCTGCAGCGTATAAAATGCAACGCAGCGCGTCTCCGATGCGGGCGTGCAAGCTCCGACACGTAGGGAAGAGATTAGTGTAGCATTCATGTCCTTCTGTAAATGCGGAAACATCGAATGTGGTGCCGTTATTAACAAATGCGTCCAAACAGGACCAACATGGTGTTATTCTTTCCTTGGCTGTCGAGGGCAAACACCGGTGAACATCCATCGGAGAATGAAGAACGTGGATTTGGCAGCATGTCTGTCGTAAGGCGCTGTTATGGAATGGTACGCCAAGTTCCGTGCTAGTCGTGATTCGACACAAGACGCTGGTCGATCTGAGAGGCAAGAGTATACGATTCCTGTCGGACAGGGATGTACGGCAGGCAGTTACGGACTTCTTCACGCAGGACACTATGTTTTACCAAATGGGTTTCTTCAACCTGGTGCGTCATTGGAATCATTGCCACAGTGCTCACAGATATTTTGCCTGATTGACATACCGATTCTGGACAGTACGGAACCTCGAAAGGAATCTACAGCGTGTTTGAAAACGAACCCCGTAGTTTTAAGGTGCCCTAGAATCTGTGCAAAGTGACATACACTATTATAGTTTGTGGTGTTTGATTCATCAACTCTACAAGTTTGGTTCTCCTGCAGTTGTCAGGTCTGCTTGACCTTGAGTGTCACCAGTGTTGTTTTTTTCCTCTGTTCCCTCAGTTCAGTCCAGGCGTGCGTGCCAGTGCAGAGCAACTCAGCAACAATGTGTACTCCGCAGTAGAAAGTGCAGTGTGTTATTTGGCTTGTGAAAACTGAGAGGCGGAAAAGGGGCTTGTGGTTCAAATGGTTCAAATGGCTCTGAGCACTATGGGATTTAACATCTGTGGTCATCAGTCCCCTAGAACTAACCTAAGGACATCACACACATCCATGCCCGAGGCAGGATTCGAACCTGCGACCGTAGCGGTCGCGCGGTAAAAGGGGCTTGTTTTTTTCCAACAAGATGGCTCTTGACACTCGTTTTCCAGGAAGGTGCATAGGCAGGGCTGGCCCACTACCTTGGCCACCACGAAGCCCAGACTTAACCCCACTGGACTTTTGGGGCCACATAAAAAATGTTGTGCACAGTGAAAAGATCAGAATCAATCATTTACGGGAAAGAATCGTTGCGGTGGTTGGGACAGTTGCACCTTAAATGTTGGTAAATACGTGACGAGAAGTGGAATACCGTGTCGACGTGTGCAGGCACAAGAAACGGATCCCACGTTGAAGTCTACTAACGTTAAACAAAACTTGAAAGAATTCTCTTTCATGATACGTGCTCACTGATGTAATTTTACATTAATTTCCCCATTAAATTTGTACTTAAAACTAGGGAGTTCTTTTTCAAACACCCTTTATCTGATCGTCCCTTATAGAATTTTGGAACACGTTTTACTCTCGCGTGTTATGACATTTCTGCAGACCGAAGATCTTTTGAATCAATATGGGTTCCAAAAACAACGATAATGTAAAATGCAGATCGCTCTGTTGGTTCGCGAGACGCAGAAGGCGTTAGTTACCGACGCCCAGGTAGCTGCGTGTTCCTTGACTTCCGCAAGGCATTCGTTACAGTTCCGCAAATGTGTGTGAATTCCTATGGGACCGAAATGCTGAGGTCATCGGTCCCTAGACTTACACACTACTTAACCAACTTATACTAAGGACAACACACACACTCATGCCCGAGGGAGGACTCGAACCTCCGGCGGGAGCGGCCGCGCAGTCCGTGACATTGCGCCCCAAATCTCTTGGCCACTCCGCGCGGCTACAGTTTCGCATTGCTGCCTAGTGAACAAAACACGAGCGTGCGGAATATCAGACCAACCGTGTGCCTGAACTGAAGAGTTTCTAGCAAACAGAATACAACACGTCATTCTTAACAGAGAGAAGTCTTCAGACGCAAAAGTGACCTCGGGATTGCCCCAAGAGAGTGTTATAGACCATTAACTTTAGTATTATATATATAAATTACCGAGTAGATGAGATCGAAAATTCCATGGGGATTTTTGGGGATGATGCCTCTGTGTACAGAGAAGTCGCAAACTAGAAAATTTGTAGTGAAGCGCAAAAGTCCTGTTGTGGATCGACGCTTGGTGCAGAGAGTGGAAATTGACTCTCATCATAAACAAAGTAACGTATTGTGAATACATAAAGACTCTTTATTGTAAAATGACATGACTGGAGAACATTCACTAGAAGGAGTTACTTCCATAAAATGCCTAGAAGTATGCTTACAGAACGATTTATAGCGGAACAACTGTGGTGTCACCGCCAGACACCACACTTGCTAGGTGGTAACCTTTAAATCGGCCGCGGTCCGTTAGTATACGTCGGACCCGCGTATCGCCACTATCAGTGATTGCAGACCGAGCGCCGCCACACGGCAGGTCTAGAGAGACTTCCTAGCACTCGCCCCAGTTGTACAGCCGACTTTGCTAGCGATGGTTCACTGACAAAATACGCTCTCATTTGCCGAGACGATAGTTAGCATAACCTTCAGCTACGTCATTTGCTACGACCTAGCAAGGCGCCATTACCAGTTACTGTTGATATTATGAATAATGTACCGTCAAGAGCGACGTTCACCATTTATGGATTAAAGTTAAGTATTCCACCAGCTACGTCCGTTTTTTCTAAATTCTAATTTCCTTGTCCTGTTCCAGACCTCACGCCAGCCTGCGTGAGTTAAAACGCGTGCCTTTCGGCTTCCTCTTGTAACCCGGTGTTGGCTCTCCTGCCAACCCACAACAATAAATACATAAAATTAATTACAGGTAAGGCAGAAGCCAGACTGAGATTCACTGGAAGAATTTTCAGGAAATGTAGTCCGTCAGCAAAGGAAGTAGCTTACAAAACAATCATTAGCCTAATACTTGAATTCTGCAGTCTGGGATCCGCACCAGATGGGACTGACAGAGGAAATAGAGAATATACAAAGAAGAGCAGCACGTTTCGTTACAGGTTCATTTAGTACACGTGATGCTCAGTAAACTCCGGCGACAGACATTGCAAGAAAGGCGCTCTGTATCACGGTGCGTTCTACTGGTAGAAGAGTGTACTTTCGTAGAAGAGTCAGCTAATAGATTGCATCCTGCCGCGGTATACCCCGCGAAAAGGCCATGAGGATAAAATTGCAGAGGTTGGAGCGTATACGTGGCCTTACCAGCACTCGTTCTCCCTGTGAACCATACGCGACTGGAACAAGAAAACGGCGAAGCGTCGACTGTGTCCAAAGTACCCTCCACCACACACCGTAAGAAGGCTTGCGGAGTGCAGATGTTGAAGTAGGTGTAGAATGAATGCCTTTCCCCAGAGAGTTACCAGTTTTCTTATCTCCTCATAAAATAAATTTGTTAACGACCTCTACCTAGTACTGGTCTGCATTAGTAAAAGTAATGCCATCATTAAAAAAAAAAAAAAAAAGACTGTGAAGGCCCAACAGCACCGACCGACCGCCGTGTCATCCTCATCCCACAGCCACAGGCGTCACTGAATGCGGATATGGAGCGGTATGTTGTCAGCACACCGCACTCCCTATCGTATGTCAGATTACGAGACCGGAGCCGCTACTTCTCAATCAAGTAGCTCCTCAGTTTGCCTTGCAAGGGCTCAGTGTGCCCCCCTTGCCAACACGCTAGGAAGACTTGTAAGAACAATTCTAGCACGTACATATTTCAAAATTTCCTGTCAGGAAGCCTCAATCAAGCTTCCCGTCCATGCCAAAACAGTGCTCGACCATTTGTGTACGCACTGATAAACGGGCTTGATTGCTGGTCCAGGATGTAAATGTTCTTTCCTGGACTCAGTTTTTATCCGGCTCGTAGTTCATTTCTTGTTTTTAAAAACAAGGTTTTATCGCATCGCAACACTCTACCCAGTTTTTACAAAAGTTGTGGCAAAGATCAGCTATGGAACAACAACTGCATGTAGAACATATTTGAACGACTAAGTTAACAACAGATACGTCGTTTAACAAAATTTCCCATAATTTGGTATAAACTGACCACACTTATTAATTCGTCCTTTTCTGCACAGAAATGTCACATCTTTGAAAAACTAATGCAATATCCTGAGGTCAGAAACACTGAGAAAAATATGGAACTGTGTAATACAGTGGTGATGAAGGAAAAGTGAAAATTCTAAACACGAAAAACTTTAAAGGCAATATCTGAAGGACACTTCATCATACCCAGAAAGAAACTTCATGCAAACAATTAGCTGCAGAGGTCAAGCAAGTAGCCAACAACCATCCTGTCTTTCTATTCGAAAATAATGCGATTTGTATTGACTACTGGATACACTGCCTTAGGTGCTCCATAAATTCTTACGGATGTATGGCCGCATTGTGTTTGCTTCCCTCGACGTTATCCACATAAGAACTGTTCCACCTCTAACGATCTCACTGTTGATGGGCAGTTAAACTCTTTTCTATGTAACATTTCTCCTCGGTCGAAGGTCTGCGCTGAAGACGGCTTTACGTTTCACCACCAAAAAGGGGGGAAGGCATTCATGGGACTTACCGCAGACAAGTTCTAATTTACACTTAAGTAATTCGGTAAATATCTGAATACAATCACTGTGTATTACACGAATCAAATGGAATCTTAAGTAGGAACGATTGCTTCAGCAGCTTCAAAAAAAAAAAAAAAAAAAAAAAAAAAAAAAAAAAAAAAAAAAAAAAGGAAGAAGTTCAAATGTGTGTGAGACATCTTATGGGACTTAATTGCTACGGTCATCAGTCCCTTCGCTTTACTTTTAAACTCACAATGGACGACAAGCAACAACTCTGCGCTACATTAATGGTTGCTAAGAAATAATCGTGGATTGTACTATAATCAGACGGCACTATTAAGCTGGTGCATAAGTTTGTAGCGTATTTGTTTTGCATGTTGGTATTTCAGTTAGTTTGGGCTATTTATCGAATGTCATTTTTCATTTTTATTCACTCTTGCTATGTTTGTTTACGTATTGTTCAAATGGCTCTGAGCACTATGGGACTTAACTTCTGAGGCCATCAGTCCTCTAGAACTTAGAACTACTTAAACCTAACTAACCTAAGGACATCACACACACCCATGCCCGAGGCAGCATTCGAACCTGCGACCGTAGCGGTCGCGCGGTTCCAGACTGTAGCGCCTAGAACCGCTCGGCCACTCCGGCCGGCTTACTTATTGTCATTTTGTCATATGGAGAGACTGAGTGGAGCTGTAGAAGCTAGAAAATGGAATGCCGAGTGGAGAAATCGGAACATTTCCGACACATTCTGCTATTTGAGTTCAATAGAGAGAGAACAGCAGTGAAGGCAGCCAGAAAAAATTGCTTCGTGTATGGTGATAATGTCGTTGGACAGAGCACTCGACGAAAATGGTTTTCTCGTTTTAAGGAACATCGTTTAGTGACTCTCCCCGTTCAGGAAGGCAATCGTGGTTTGATGAAGATCGTTTAAACGCATTAATCAACACTCATCCACGTCAGTATCCTCAAGAACTGGTACATATGATGAACAGTGATTATTTCACCATCGTACGACAATTTCATGCAATGGCGAAGGTTCAAAAATTGGGTATATGGGTACCGCACGCTCCAAGCCAAAATCACAAAATTCAGCGGGTGGCCATTTGTGCATTTCTGCTTGTTCGTCATCAACTGACTCGTGAAATGGTTCAAATGGTTCTGAGCACTATGGGACTGAACATCTGAGGTCATCAGTCCCCTAGAACTTAGAACCTAACTAACCTAAGGACATCACACACATCCATGCCCGAGGCAGGATTCGAACCTGCGACCGTAGCGGTCGCGCGATTCCAGACTGAATCGCCTAGAAGCGCTCGGCCACTTCGGCCGGCTTACTCGTGAACAACGCCGACCATTTCTATCTTGTATCGTTACTGGTGACGGGAAACGTGTCTTTATGCTAACATAAGGAAAAGAAAGGAATGGTTAAGCAGCAATTCCCAGTACAAAGACCTACTTGCATCCACAACAGATGATGTTACGCATCTGGTGTAACAGCGACGGTGTGGTGTACTACAAATTGCTTCCCCGAGGTGTAACCATCACTGCTGACATTTATTGTCAACAAATGAGACGTATTGCAGACGCATCCAAGAACAACGACGAGGAAGACTGCGTGGAGTGACGCTACTCCATGATACATTATGCTGTCATGAGTTCCATGCAATGAATTCCAAGAAAATTAATGTTCTGGATAAAATGTGTTCATATGAGAAATATTAATACCTAAGTACAGATTATTGTTCTTTCTTGATCTAAGTACGCCCTGATAGCTGAGTGGTCAGCGCGGCGGTCTGTTACGCCACGGAGCCCGCGTTCAGTTCCCGGCTGTGTCGGAGATTTTTCTCCGCTCAGGGACTAGGTGTTGTGTTGTCCTCATTATCATTTCATCATCATCAGTGGAAGGCAACGAGAAACCACCACTAGAATCACTTCCCTAGACGCTCATGCGGTGGACCTCTCTAACGAGGCTTCCCCCATGACAAGACCTGCGTGAGGCAGAACGCTAAGTTTTTAGTAAGTCTAATTGAAATGACCCAGCCCCAGCAGAAAATGTAATTTTATTTCTTTGTTTAGTGAAAAATGTGTAGTTTACTTTGACATAAAATTATCTTCGGAAGAAGTCTGACCAATTAATAAGCCTGAGAACCTAGTTTTTATCATAACTGACAAATTATAGGGCTGTTTACTGTTTGTTTCAGTTTTAGAACATTTAAGTTTGATCTCACAAAAAACTGACCATAACTAATCATTAATAAACGATTGAAAATATGATCTTAGAGAAAAGCCCAGCAACATATAATACCGATCCCGACTTACCTATTTTTTGGATCCGGTAACCGTGTACCAGGGGACAATGACCAGAATGATTGCCTGTCTTATAACTTCGATTGTTACTAAGTTAGAATCAACAATACTTGATTTTCCTGTATTTTGTATTTTGCAATCCACTTCTCCTCTTCAATACCTATTCAAAAAGTTCACAGTGTACTATTCATGTAAATATGGCGCTATTAACAACAAAACAGAAAACTGACTTTGATTCTCCTGTAGCAGCACAGTGTGGTTGCCTGGGCTAATGTAGCTTGTCCATTTGCTGGAGTTGACGGTAAATAAATCGAAACACAAGGAAAATACACATCGGTCATACAGTTAACCGTCTGCAGTTGACGATTTGTGTGAGTACTGTACATAGAAATTAAGAAAACGAACATGTTACTCATCTGTGGAGAAGGCAAGTTTGCGTTGTTCTTCGTTTCGATTTGTTTTGTAATAGACGCGTTATATTACTATGGGTATCTTCGCTGCGTGGGTAGCACAGGAGCGTGGAAAGAAGAGAGGGAAGAAGATTAACGAGTCTTCGAGGACCAAGTCATTACACACAGCACTATCTCATAAGGATGTGGAAGGAATTCGTCTGTTCCCTTCTCAGAGGGACCATCCTGACATTCTCCTCAAGCGAGTCAGGCAGACTTTGGAAAACTTGAATCTCGATAGTCTAGCGGAAATTTGGACTACACACCACCAGGATACGACTCCAGTATAACTCTTGAAAAAGAGACCAGTCTTGGGTAGCGGAATCCCGGAGTATGGGTGTTTCGTGCTAGATGGGTATGCAGAACTTAACATCTCCGTTGATGTCCTGGGAATGCGTCACGAACATGATGCACATTTTTTCTAAAGTCGCTGTGATAGATTGAACACAGCATACAAAAAAAATGAAATCAAAATGTGCGTATGACGTTTCTGAGCGGGCTCCCCTTCTGGGTAGTTCGATGACCTGGTGCAAGTCTTTTTATTCGATACCACTTCGGCGACTTTATCGTCGATGATGATGACAACACACACTCGGCCGGGAATCGAACACCGGTCCTTGTGATTGACAGTTAGTAACGCTAACCACAACACCACCAGCTGCATAATAACGTAGAACTACAGTCGAAGTACAAGTCCATAGCCTAGCAGATCGCTTGTAAAACTGAGAACCGGAGTTCAAAAGAAGAAACCAGAGTTCATGAAGAACACCAAGTCTGCAATATCGAGAAAAATCGCAGTCCGGTTTGGTCGGTGTTGCGTTCGAAGTGAGGTGAAGAACAGTAGCCTGCGCGGTAGAGACGAAAGTGATCAACAGCCTACGAGATATGGCTGGGAGTCTAGTTCCCGATCTTGTATGAAGGCTTAGCCCGCCATGTTGTTGCTTCAGATATTCCCGTGAACCCAGTACTGGTGGATTTTCCTTTTACCATCATCTATGGCGTCGTTCTGAAACACACAAAGGAAGTTATCGTAGAATGCTGGCCCAAAATTAGGTTCATAACATTTATTTTCTCCTTACCAGTGGATCACTATGGTACGATTTGTTTAGGACCCATCCACAATATTGGACATATCGTCTTTTAGCGGTGCTTTGTTCTGACGGACAACGAATGTTGGGTAAAAAGGTTCCCAGTTTTTCCGCTGTAATTTTTTAGTCATGGGAGTACTAACATTTTGATATCCTCATGTAAAAGCTTTTAATATTTAAAAAATATTTTTAATATCTTAAAATAATTTGCTGTAATAGTGTATATCTTAGGATTGTTATTCTTTCTGGATTTATTGTTATACAGATGTTCACCTGAAGATACGGCTTTTAGTGCCATGAAACCGGTAGTGGCCCAATAATAAAGGACTAAATACGGCTGAAGCGGTTATTAATACCCAAGACGACAACTCATAGCTGTGGTTGCCCTACCTACAGGACCGTGATATTTCCAATGTTCAGTGGGAGTGTTGATGTCGAAGTTACTCTGGCGTGTAAAACTTGTGGACGAAAGTAACTTTCCCATGACATGCCACTGCCAAGTAATGTAGCTCAATGAAACTTGAACTATGCATAGAAATAACTACTACAGTATAGCACAGGAGGTAAGTGAAAGAAATACGCATTGAGACGAACAGAACTGACACTAATCACACTGTAGTCATTGCGATATATGATGGTCCCCTGGACATTGCAAAAGCCTGGACCTACTGGTAGTTCTTACGTGACCACCACAGACAGCAATGCATGCTCTGCAAGTACCCCTTTGTTGTCCACAGTGAAGGAATTCTCGTGGCAAGGCATTCCATTCCGTCACCAGCGCGGTTGATAACCAGTGGATGGTCGTTAGTGCGTGTGGATGTGCTACAGTACTTCTTCCCGACGCCTTCCTCTTGTGACATATGGAGTAGAAGTCGGGGCAAGGGGCAGGCCAGTCCATTCGCCGAATACCCTCTCGCTTTGAGAGCACCTCCACTTGCGCAGTTGGATGCTATCGAGCATTGTCACCCATAAAACTGAAGTCAGGGCCCAATGCTCCCTGAAAAACCGCATGCGAGGAAGGAGTAGAGTGTTACAGTAATCCTGACAAGTGAGTGAACCGTGTTGAAAGACGTGGAAGTCACTACGCCCATGCAACATTATGTCTCCCCACACTGTAACACCTGGACCACAAAGGTTATCATGTTAGACCAATGTTCCTGCGAGCTTTACGTGTCCCCCACCTCTCGCCATATAAGGGTAAGTCCAGCATTGTCGAACATGATCGTTTCGGTAGTCGAGGTGTTATTCTGGAGAGGCATAGTGTTGGTGGGGCGTACTGCTTCCATATCACACTTAGTTGTCAACGTTATTGCGACACTGTACTCCTTCATCAGGTGCGTCTTTTCAGGGGACCATTCCGCCCTGATTTCATTGTTATGGATGACAATCCGCGACCGCATCGAACGGTGCAGATAGAGGAGTTCATGGAACGAGAGGATATTCGACGAATGGAATGCCTATATATTCCCAACTTAAAACCAACCGAGTACGCCTAGGATGCGTCGGGGAGACGAACTGCAGTGCACCAATGAACATCCAACAGTTGTCAGCTGTGCTGGTGGACGAGTGGAGGGCCTTACCACAAGAATTCCTTACGAATCTTGTGGCCAGCATGGGGCCACGTTGCAGAGCATGGCACTCTATTAAGAACAACGTCATGTTGTTGTTGTTGTTGTGGTGGTCTTCATCGTGAGACTGGTTTGATGCAGCTCTCCATACTACTCTATCCTATGCAAGCTTCTTCATCTCCCAGTACCTACTGCAACCTACATCCTCCTGAATGTGCTTAGTGTATTCATCTCTTGGTCTC
Source organism: Schistocerca serialis cubense (assembly GCF_023864345.2). Classification (NCBI taxonomy): domain Eukaryota; kingdom Metazoa; phylum Arthropoda; class Insecta; order Orthoptera; family Acrididae; genus Schistocerca; species Schistocerca serialis. The sequence goes on along the minus strand of NC_064641.1, from coordinate 769,984,108 downwards.
CCTCTACGGTTTTTACCCTCCACGCTGCCCTCCAATACTAAATTGGTGATCCCTTGATGCTTCAGAACATGTCCTACGAACCGATCCCTTCTTCTAGTCAAGTTGTGCCACTCCTCTTCTCCCCAATTCTATTCAGTACCTCCTCATTAGTTATGTGATCTACCCATCTAATCGTCAGCATTCATCTGTAGCACCACATTTCGAAAGCTTCTATTCTCTTCTTGTCCAAGCTATTTATCGTCTATGTTTCACTTCCATACATGGCTACACTCCATACAAACACTTTCAGAAACGACTTCCTGACACTTAAATCCATACTCGATGTTAACAGATTTCTCTTCTTCAGAAACGCTTTCCTTGCCATTGCCAGTCTACATTTTATATCCTTTCTACTTCGACCATCATCAGTTATTTTGCTCCCCAAATAGCAAAACTCCTTTACTACTTTAAGTGTCTCATTTCATAATCTAATTCCCTCAGCATCACCCTTCATGCCTTCTGTAATTTCAGGGCACCATCATATTTCGCGGCGACTGCAGTGTAATTATTACCTTGCTAAAAACATTCAGCAGCCTAGGTAGCATAAATATTTACTTATTTAAGACAGCCGGTTTCGGCAGACTTTGCTGTCATCTCCATGTCTTAAAAATATTTTTGTTGCGAAACGTGTTTATTTTAAGTTGGACCTCACAGCAAATTGTCACGTGGATAAAATTCAGCAGATTATAAAAGGGTTGCTGATTTTTTACCCACAAGTTGTCATATGGATAAAAATCAGCACACCATAGAAAGTTTGCTGATTCCTTACACACGTAGCTTGGCGTAAGGTTCAACGTAAAGTGAACGCGTTTCGCAACAAAAAGATTTTTAATAACTGAAGATGGCAGCAAAGTTTGTCGAAACCGATTGTCTTAAATAAAGAACTATTTATGCGATCTAGGCTGTTGAATGTTCTTAGCAAGTAAAACAGATCTCTCCTTTGATCTTCTCAAAATGGGAAAATTCAGCGTAATTATTAGAACAGAAGTATAATTTCTCTTCGTCTTGTTGCATATCTCTTTTAGTTGCCTTCTGTACTACACTGTAGCAGTTCTTTCTAGGTATGCTCCAAGTTTCATCGAGCTATGTTACTTAACAGTGACAACTCATGCGAAGTTTACTTTCGTCCTTAAGGGGAATTAGAATGGAAATTTTTTTTTCACATCTTCGGATTTTTATCTCATTATAAAATTTGCAATTTTCTGCATTATATATATATAATGCAAGTAATGCACGTAAAAATTTTAACATTTTCAACCAGTATAGATTATATTTGAAAAAATAAAATAAAATACTTCCCATGTTATATATATATATATATATATATATATATATATATATATATATATATATATATATATCACTCACATGGGAAGTATTTTATATATATATTAAGAATATATATTTTTTCAAATATAATCTATACTGGTTGAAAATGTTAAAATTTTTACGTGCATTACTTGCATTACTTATAACCTCATTACTTATATACATATAACCTCAAGATCTAATAAAATCGGTAATTTTTTATATAGCAGGCTGTGGATTGCTGTGTTATAAACTGGAATGTGTTGGTCATGTCCAGCAGAGCATGGGCACCAGGTTGAGGAAGTTGAAACAATGTTTAAGAGACAAGAAACTTTCTAATGGTAAAACCATAAGAGGCAGGCTGACAGACGAAACGATTGATGAACCACAGCAGTATTATAAATAATACTGAGGATTTGTTGAACATGAAGCAGGCAGTATGGGCCACCTTCTTCCACAGACCGTCAACTGATGAAAAACCAGTACACCACCTTTGCCGTCCTGCACCTGATTCATGGTGCAATTACCGCAATTCCCAGTACTCAAACAGTTCATACAGCCATAAACATTCCATCCCAGCAGCAGTCATGGATATCATAAAACCTATTTACAGAGACATGGCAAATCCTGAATTACTGAAGAAGTTTCTGCATGGTCAGACTCAAAATCCCAGTGAGTCGTTCAATAATCTTATGTGGACTCGCTTAAAAAAATGTTTTTGTTGGAATGAAGACACTAAAGTGGGGGGGGGGCAGTGATGCTGTTATTGCTTTTAATGATGGCTCCATTGGTAGGGTGAATTAATCCTGATTTACATCTTCTGTTGCATTTTTCCCTAAATCTCAGAAACCACTTCGAGCAGAGTATTAAAATTTTAGGGAATAATAATATACTTCTGAACTAAAAGAGGAACACAATGCTATGTATAATTAAAATAATTTGGGATAACGTAAAAAAGTACACAAAACTTTAACCGTGTAATTAAAAAATTGTATTTACGAAAGCAGTGGCTGAAATACAATTATTGTAGTTCAGTAGACTCAGAACATACAGTTTAATGTCCTGTAAAAGTTTCATGTCAATGGCTACAGTGGTTACTGAAATAAGGGGAAGCCAATTTGTCACTAAATTTAACATTGTCGGGATAGGGCGTTCCAACTCCCTGTAAGTTTTGCATGCCAATGGCGCAGCAGCTAGAAGCGGGGTTTATAGGGAGGAGTCGGGGGTGGGGGAGTGGCGTCGTGGTCTTTCCGTCGCTTTGGTCTTCAATTGTTCGACAAGTTGGCACCAAGGCAGGTGTCTGTCGAGAGTAACTCTTAGGTACCTGATCTTTCTTCCCCCATTACACAGCTCCTCTCAAAACGTCTGTCCGTAGCACGTCTTGCTACAACGAGTGCTTGGCTTTTCGCTTTGTTGAAGACAAACTTTCACCTGGCCTCTCGCGTCACCAAATACCAATGTAAAATAGGGACTTGTCAGCCATATACCAGTCGAGCTCATAGTGGGACAGTGGGTATACTAACTGGGGAGACGGCAGGAAAAATTCTACGAATTACACATTTGCAGCGGTAACATATGCGGAGAGGACGATTAAACATCCTCTGAGTTATGTTCGCGAACTGTACGTACCAATCGTTTGTGATGGACGTCATATCGAGCTTTTGTATCGTATAAACACCAGCCAGGTTCCTGCATTTGGTTTCTCGTGCACGGCGGCATGATGGTTGAAGGATGTGACGTACGAAGTGTGCGACTTGATATCAAAAGCGATGCAAGCGTCTCAGTTTATTATTTCGCACATACCAATTACGGCAATACTTTATTTTGAAGAAAAAAAACCGCTAATATTGCACATAATTTGTGGAAACGAATTATTTAGTTCATCTAGAGTCCTCGTGTAATAGGTTTTTCAAAATTAAAAGCGTTGAATTTATCGCTGCAAGAAAGCAACATGCATATTTTAAGTTAAACCGAAAAGATTTCAGCTTGAAAGGAAAAGGCATAAAACATTTTCTCCTAGCCCCATTTAAGTACCTAACCCCATACAGATAGTCCTGATAATCTGTGCTTCTGGATTTTTAGTAGGTATGACAGCACTTTTAAAATTTAAAACGTAAAACGTGGGACTCATGCAAAAGACTGTGAAAGTAAAAATTACAGAGAACTGAGCACACTTAGAGATATATCAGCAATAGTTCTTACCGCGAAACATTCACGACTGGAACAGGAAAAGGGGGGAAACAGCAGTGGAACACAATGTACCCACTGACACACACCAGACAGGAATGTGAGTTACGGTAATATTGTATAGTCATCTAGTTCTGAGCTATGTTGAACGTTTCAGGCCGCCAGCTCATCAATACGTTAGTTTTAAAACAAGTGAAAATTTGCACCTAACAGACAGAAAAATGAAGTACACTCTTTGACATAAAACTTGACCGGCGGCCGGCCGCTTCAGAGGCTAAGTCCGCGCCGATCGCGACATGGGACAAAAAAACTGGCCAACTCGCTAATTCTCTAAGTCCGGTTATCTGCACAATCTGGCAACACTGTAGATTGCGGCACTTCCTGGAGGAAAACTGGTCCCATGATAGAGAAACTCTAGGCTGATTACGCCTGTGGTCTAGCGGTAGCGTGCGTTGTTTCTGTTCATAATGTCAGTGGATCGAGAGCAGCTGGCATACAATATTTTTATAGCCTCTTCTGTCTGAATGTTGAAGACGGGAATGTAATGGTAGCGCAGATTCAATCTATTTCGCTTTGTGACACACCGATATCAAAATTTTATCCAGTAACGATTTTGCGGCAGATTTCCTGCAGACTGTCCTCCTCTGGACGCCGTATGCGGCAAAGCTCCTGGATCCATTTGCTGGCTACTGGCAGCGGCCGTGGCGACAGCAGCGGCGCTGCACTCCCCCGTTCTTTATCGAAAGCGCCTGCTACCGCTCATCGCTTTTGATGATTTAAAACGCTTTATTATTAAATGTTGCTCCACAGAAAATTTCTACAATTTCCATTCACGCTCAAAAGCAACGGAGACAGACGCCCTGATTAGTAGGCGGGTATTATATTACATTAATCGGCAAGAGCTGAGTATGGCCCGAAATTAATTTTATAGACTGGGACGAAATTAAACCACCTCACTACATTCGATGAGTTTATAAATGCTTCATATCTCGTTTCTTTTCCTTTCAAACTCAATTATTTGTGCAACTTTTGGTCAATGTTTGGATGTTTTAGTCAAGCCAGAGTGAGCGTCTGTGGTGTAAAGTGTATTACAGTTCTTGTTTCATTCCTTATGGTAAGTCTATGCTATAAACTGTGTGAATACCTTGCAATGCATGCTCTGTAGCAGTGCAGGAACACTGCACATTTGGAGTTCCATGTATGGGTTCATGAAGTATTTATTGTTGATCGGAAGTGATAGTTAAGGTCATCAGATTTAAACCAGAAAAATTTGTCGTTTTGAAGGTTTCAGAGAACGGAAAGGAATTGCTAACGCCGGTGTTAGAAAACGTCTACAGTTAAATGCTATTGCAAAAATTTAGAAGAAGGGAACTACATTAATGAACATGTGCACTTCATAAACAACCTTCTGACATGTTAGACCTATATGACGAACAAAGCTCAAATTTATATCGTTGACAGTCGGTTTGAATCTTTTCAGGGTCTATTTTACAGTGAAGCACCTTGGAATTCGCAAAGCAGAAATCCATGATATTAACTTAATTTACTAAGTCGAAATCGGACGAAGATTGATGTTTAAAGGCATTCTTCAGATTTCGCATAAGAAATTTTTACTAGCAGTTTGCAACTCCATTAATTAAAATGGAAAATAAAAGGTTGTACTCAGCGGCTTCTACCGTGATTCGAACTGCTATGTCTTATAGTACAAGCACTGCAACGCACAAGGGAACCTCTGAGCTAACGACACACTGGCGGCCAGAGGCGGAATATAGTCACTGCGATGTTGCCTGAGCCTCAAAACGCAACCTTAAACACACGAACAGAGGAGGTGGAGATTACTGTTTTAACGTCCCGTCGACAACGATGTCATTAGAGACGGAGCACAAGCTCGGATTAGGGAAGGATGGGGAAGGAAATCGGCAGTGCCCTTCCTAAGGAACAATCCCGGCATTTGCCTGAAGCGATTTAGGGAAATCATTGAAAACCTAAATCAGGATGGCCGGGCGCGGGATTGCACCGTCGTCCTCCCGAATGCACACACAAACAGGTGTTACTTATGTGAAGAACGCCGTTCTTGGAGTCCAGAAATTAAATATACTTTCTAATTGTGTCATCTTGCAGTGGATTATATCGTACGAGTCTTCGATGTGGAAAACGAATGTCAAGTGAATTTAGCGAGGTAACGCCGACCTACACCCGGGAGTAAATGCACTATCAGAGTGTTGACAAATACTTGCTACGACGCTGCCATTTCTAGGCTCTCTGACGGGGCAGTTCTTCAGCGAAATGCTTGCCGTGATTCTCCGATACGGTTCTTCAGAGTGGAGACGCGTGCGCACGTTTGGTTTTTATGCGGCGTTCTCCACTGATGGTTTCTGACGTCGCCTTCTGGGCTATGTATACATATGAGACATTCAATTATCATTAATCCAGAATGATACAAGTTTCAGCTTCCGGTGTGGAAGAAGGCTGTTGACGCCGACATTATATCATTTCAACGTAGGGAAAGCAAAACGGATCATTCAATATTTCTCATTCAACATAAAGCATGTGAGATAATTTTCCGTAACGTTCATAATCATCTAAAAATACAAACGAAGTAAAAATACACCGGAAGCTTATTCGAATTGAATATAACGCTTTGCACCTCGATGTCGAATTTGTCCACTTGCAATCTTTTGCAGCATACACATAGAACGTCATGATTACCACGAGAATGAAGAAATATGTTGGTAAGGATGGAAGCAAGAAGAGACGCAGTCAACAAATATTCTATTCCTCATGGCATTCATTTCATTTGACACGTAAGAAGAGGTAAAGCGGGAATTTACTTTCGTTAACACGAAAGATATGCCGCACATATTGTAACGAGGAAGTCTGCGTCTTCATACGTTTCCTCCTTGAAATCTGTATGCTCTATTATATACTAAGTAGCCCGATCATTGTTTCAGTAATGTTACCCTCTTGTTTGACCCCGTAACGATGAACAGATTCCAAATGCATGTCTCCCTTCCTGGGTTGTTTTTTGTGTTTTATTGCTTGGAATTCCTGAAGCAGACCACTGTGCCTTCCCCCCTCGTGGGTTAGGTCTCAAAACTAAACCGCTTTGTATCCAATGGCATAATTTATTCATACAGCATCAGCATAAGACTATCAAACAAAGCCTTCCATTTACAGTTGCAGCACTCTAACCAGCACTGACCAAAGTGTAATCCACGGTCATGGTCCTAAATTACCAGCTGTCTGCTACTGTGGCAAAGTCCGTACTACACTGTCGATTCCGCAGCACCATTTTATCTGGTAACACTGTGTAGTTGCACAGTTGTGCTATCAGGTCTGTCCTCACACTGTCAACTTTATGTATCTCACTTCTCCTGTAGCGTAGATCACGAGGAGCCGAAGTAAATGAGTGTATTCTGCATGACGTAACATTCAGTATTCCCTTCTTTCATAGCCACTCTTCATGTGCATCGATACCAAATAGGAATGCGAAAACTCTTGCGAGTGAGAGAATGACAATAACAATCGTAACAAGAACAAGCAAATAATGAATGATGTTTATTCCAACGCAGAACGAGAATGGCTTTAAATATAAAAATCTGTGTCTATATCTATATCCATATCTATTGATCTTTGAGTTGGCACAATGCAAATATATTCTTAGCATTTAGTTACTCAATTTAGTTCTGGATGTTTGCAGAGAAAAGGAAAAGTCGGTACTTCTCGCTAGTGTAATATAATGTGAACCAGCAACTACCCTTTCCTTAGAACACGACTCAAGCAGGTCCTCAAGTAGGTAGCAAGGCACTGCTGCATTCTGTTCCCTGACATTGCTCTGATGACGGTTAATGCAGATAGTTCCGATTATGAAATACAAAACGTATTGCAGGTTAGTTCCTAGGATAGTAACATTAAATTTGCGTTGTAGACGGCACATGAACGTGACGACTATCCATATTACTCATCAATATAAAAAGACAATATTTAGGGAATTTAGCAGGATTACTCAAAATGAATTCTGAAATTGGGTGACTGACTGCACAGGTGCTAAACGTCGTCAAGAGTATACGATGTCCTAATCGCATTAGGAATATGAAGATCGTCTTCGACAGCTCGCAACTTTCACATTGCTATCTCCACCCTACTCCAGACAGCCCTCGGTGGAGTTGCACGACGTTGCCGATGTTATGGAAGGCCTTCAAACCGACAACAGACCACATATTGAAAAATACAAGCGAATTCTCTTGCAGCGTAAGCATATTGTAACTAATCTAAAAATTATTGGAGAGGAACATTGTCCTATTCAAAAAAAGTAAAATGTTACACACTGTTGACGTCAAACGGACATTATCTATGTCCTGTCTTGTGTCCTACTCATCTATAATATCAAGTGTACTATGAAAATGATTATATATAATGGATGATAGGGTAATGCATTGATACCAGATGGTGGGGGCCGGCCGGTGTGGCCGTGCGGTTCTAGGCGCTTCAGTCTGGAACCGCGTGACCGCTACGGTCGCAGGTTCGAATCCTGCCTCGGGCATGGATGTGAGTGATGTCCTTAGGTTAGTTAGGTTTAAGTAGTTCTAAGTTCTAGGGGACTGATGACCTTAGAAGTTAAGTCCCATAGTGCTCAGAGCCATTTGAACCATTTGAACTATTTAACACAAAATGACATTAAAAATTAAAGTTATTCACGAGCAGCTAGTTGAGGATATGTATGAACATTAAATGACACGACGAACTGAAATAATATGACGAAGAGTTCAGCGCTCACTGGGAATAGAGCCCCACACATATCGTTGTTGACTACACACAAAGAGACGTCAGCTACCGAATTTTTCTCCACCAGCTGCTCAGAATAGCATCTTGAACTTACAGTCATCTCGCAAATAGTTCTGTGTCTCACTGGGAGTTAAAAACGTCAGATATCGTTAGTGTTGACAACGAATGAAAATACATTAAAAATCAAAATTATTATCCACCAGCAGATAGGTGTTCTCATGATAGAGCTTGATAATACATAATTAAATCTTTAGTGCCGGGCCAGGATTCGATCCCATTCACGCGTAATATGTGAAGGTGTTGAGGAATCTGCAGTTTTGAACAAACAACAAATTGTAGCCGAGCTGTATTGCCACGAAGGGATCAAATTCCGCGTTAAGGGCGGTCTGAGTTGCATTCCCAGTTTAGAACCAATTTTATCGACATACAGAAGCTCAAATAAAAGATGGAATAAGTGTCCTGTGACCATATATAGCGTTTGTGTCGTCACTTGAAATAAATAACTAGTATAAGAAAGGTTACTGGTGATAGAGTTTCTACATGTCGCCACTCCAGACTTTATTGTGGTTCAACCTACCGCCTACTTGGTAAAGAAGGAATATCATCTTTAATGTGAATTTTCAGACCACGCAGCCATTATGTTTCCTCACTTGGTGTAGCCAGGAGAGAATGGAATCTGTCTCTCCCTATCTAAAATCATTAACGGAAGTGGGAATCGAACCCAGACCATAGGTATAACAACCTACCATCCGTCCAACAGACCACGAAATCCTCTTCTCTGCGAGTCATTTTTCTATCGTAACGCAGTTGCGCCACACTGGATGAGAATTCTGACACACAGGCTCCCTGTAGTAATTTGCAGCATGTTCAGTAAATTCATTTACTTGGTTGACCGAATCACCATGAACTAGCTGCCTCGGCTACCCAGTGCATACATTCGACTATTTTGTAATCACAGAAATAAAATCACGTAACTGCCACCTACACACAACTGCCAACAGTGTAGGATGCAGAAGTTTAAATAGGAAGTGTTCCTTTCCACTTGAGCTATTCTATTGCGCTATCTGTTACTAGAAAACGTCGTTCGGTCCAAAAGAAAAGCTGTAACTGTTTGTCTCTCAGAAGTCAGGACCTGGCCATATGCATAATCTCACAGTGCTGTGGAATCCAAAAGTTCTGGAGGAATAGTTACCGAGCTCTGGAGCTGCTGTAGCTACGTGTCAGCTTGTAGCATAGATAAGATGTCGCGAGTTCGAATACATTCAGTGCTACATTTTTTAAAACGCAATTCTGCTCTCTGCTGAAGGTATCAATCTAATGGAACTTTGAACATAATTCCCTCCACTTCTCAACCCAAAGTAGTCGCATGTGGAAAAAGGGCTAACTACTGTGACATTTTGTTCTATTCAGGTTTAATAGACAGCAGGCAGCAGATGCATCTCGAACATGTGCAGGGAGAGCGCATCGTGCCATAATATGTCAGAAAAGTATTTTCTATATTAGCCGTCGTGTGGTAGTGATATTTTATTCTTCTTCAAACTTTGTTTGACAGCTTTAACTCAGAACAAGTTTTCTACATGCATGTAATCAATAAACTGCATGTGCATTGTCAGACTGTCATAGGTAACATCTGAGAATTCGCATACATCGTTGATGATTAATTTCTCTCTCATGTTTACTATTGTTTTAACAACACTAAAGGAAACCTTACGAAAATTGTGCACTGTATTATAAGAAATGAAATAAAACTAACCATGGTAACCTTACGACGAAAGTATCTGTAAACAAGCATGCCTCTATCGACACGAATTAGTAAAATACTACTCACTTAGATTTTGATTGGGTCTGTGTTTAATTGGTATGCTGTGTCATACTCAAGAGGTATGCAAATGTGGCATTTCATAAATATAGTTACGTATTCCTAGAAACCCAAAATTCGTTTGTCAGCAGCGGAAAGAGGCCTTACCTGTTGTACAGCATTGTAAGTTTTTCAACATTGCACTATGAGCTGAAAGCATTTTCTTGCGATTTCCTTATTGATGTTTGATCTGACTGCTTGTAGCTCTTTCACAGAAGGGATAAAAACGTTACAGTCAGTGAGACTGGAACTGCGAACCGTAACAGACGCTTTTTAACAGCTCAGCACGTTACCACAGAGCTAGCGAGGAGGTATGGGTCTTAGCTTCCTATTACGAAGGCAATAGTAACTAGAACTCGTAAACCGCTATTTGAATGTCGAGATTAGTTGCGGTTTCCACCTGCAACGACTTTCCTGGGCTAGAAACCGTAAATTTTCAATCTTTTGTTACCCTGCAAGCGATAATAACTCGGATTATTCAATGGAAATGACAGGTAAAATCAAGTGAACTTTGAGGCTTAATTCCGTGCACACCAGGAAGTAACTCGTCGATCACAGAGTTGCCAAACATACGTTGCCTTGTTGCCAAATCTCAGTTACAGTACCAGCAGGAAGAAGACGAACCGATGTGATCCTACAGCGGTCTGGGAAGTGACCATAGCTGGTGTCTCCAAGTCACGGCTGCTACGGCCTGGATACGTAATGCATCTGATTCGCTTTCTGTAACTAGGTTTAGGGACTGGAGCGTAGTTACTAATAATACTCAGAACTGACTGCAAACTGAGCATCATAAATCAGTAACTCTCATTGTTGTTTTTATATTTCTTTCGTAAGTGTACTCAAAACTAAGAAAGTCATTCACAGGCGTTTTCGTGCCTCGCCGATAGTCGAGCACAACATACAAATAAAAATAAAAAAGAATGTGTGTGTGTGTGTGTGTGTTTGTGAGAGAGAGAGAGAGAGAGAGAGAAATAAAAAGCAATGAGAGAGAGTGTAACAAATTGTTGTAAAGAAATTGAATCATGGTATTTAAAGAAATCTTTCATTAAAATGACACGTTCCATATCATTACGAAATGTCGTATTCATGATCTATGGAACAAGAGTTAATCTAATGTAATCTAATCTAATCTAGTCACATCATATTGATGATTAGCCATGAAGAGTCATGAATTACCGAAATTTTGGCCAATACCAGTAACCAAACCTAAACTTGAAAATAAAAGACGACAGTTTTTGTAATAAACCGTGACTCCTATCAAGACCCTTTCGTCCCTGTTATCGAACCACGAAAGATGTCTGATATACCTCCATTCTGAAGTAACAAAGTGTGCATGCATTTATAGATGAAGTGCATGATGTGAAGTTCTGTGACGGAGATACGAACCCAACACGTAATCCGATTGTTAACTAAGAAAAATCAAATGTTACGTATCGGTTTTTCTTACGAGCCGCTAGGTATCTGAATCTAAAATAAGGATACAAACTTTTGTGCCTAAGCGACAATCGAACTGCACACCTACCGTGCATCCACGAATATAGCTTAAGTTTCAGTTGCTTACTCATGAACAGTAAGATGTGTGCGTGTTTGACCAGAAATAACGACACCTGTTGCCATTGTTGGAAACACATGAACAGACATTGAAATTGCGCGTTAATTTTCACTAGCAGGTGGGTGTGCACTTGATAAAGCTAGAAATGAAATTATGAATATTTTTGTACTGGATCAGGTTTCAGACCCACATACTTACCTTTGGAGGAGACCTAGAGTAGATTGCAGTCTTGGGAAAAGGAACGAAATGACTGAACTATACTGTTCCGAGAGATTCAGATCCTCGAAAGAGGAGATACGAATTCGAATCACAGTCCAGCACCAAATTTTTAAACGTCTCTAGTTCAATCAAGTACAAGTAAAATAAGAGCCCTGTCCCTTTAAACGGCTATCGGTTCATCAAATAAAATAACATTTTCTAATGTAAGTAAGCTTACTGGCGACTGTATTTCTGTTTACCATGACTTCCGCTGTGTCATTTCCCAACGTAAACCGGCTCTGCCCAGTTGGTAATGAAGGAACGTGATGTTTAATGCGGATTCTGGATTATAACGTCTTTCTCTTGAGGTTACCAGAGGTAAAATAAATCTGTTTGTGCCTCTTAAAAGTAAATGCCTGAACCCACGCATTGCACCTGTGATAGCTCGTTCCACCATACCATTGTGGCCACATTACCCAGCCCCAAGAGTGTGCTGTAACGGATGATGTGCTTAGCTTACAAAATTAGTCACGGTGGAAAAAATGCGAGTCTATTAAATGGTCGAGTAGAAGCAAGCTTCTGACACAGAGATTATGCTATTCTCATGTCATCAGGATGTAAAGACTCTTCTAGGCATCATAGGCTGGATGTGAAGCCATTTTGATTTTTCACAAATTCAGCAAATTTCTTAGTTCGAGAAAATCCACTGTGAAGTGTGAAGTTGCCGGATAATTCGATTATTACTGTTATTATTAATATCATTTTATTCATACCGCTGCTGTAACACAAGTGCTTGAACATCATTTAATGCCTTTTGGTCACTATAGATGTAGTTTCCCATGAACAGGTTCTTTCCCTGTCTACGGAATCCTTTTCATGTTAATATCAAACACCAGCAATTACTCGTAGATTACTTTAAAACTAAAGTAATTGACGAAGACGTTACTTGGTAACAAAAACGCACTGTCTTTCTTCACTTACTTTCGCCTAGAAATGGCTATCGAGTACTGACAAACCAAAAGGCAAGAGATCTTACTGTCTTCCGATATACGTTGCTGTTAGTTCTTCCACATGATTTGGTCGACATGAGCTGTTTCAAGTTGTGTATGACAGACAGTGTTTTAGAAAATCTATTGTTTCCCTTTGAAATAAACAGAAGTATTTTCATTCTAAGCTGCCCAAGTACAAAATTTTCGCAATATTAGTTCAAATTTAATATTCGCTTCTATAATGTAGGAAAGTATTTCACAGTCGCAATACTCGCATCCGAAACGTTGACCTTACACTTAGTCGCTGACCATAAATTCTAGCTCAGAGTGACACCAGTTTAAATAACCTAATGTAGTGAAGACTGTTTGCCAGTGCTCTTTCTCACCGGAAAATACGCAATTCACTCATTTGGCTCCATAAGTACACTGTAACAGTAATTTCTGTGTGAAATTTGTCAGTAAGCTTTTGCCTTCCAACCGGCAAAATACGGCAGAGTACGGCCGGTAAACAATTCACAAACCACGATTTAGTGCCAATAAGACGATTTCTTTAAACATTGTCGAAGCTGAGGGAATTTAGTTTCTGCTTAAATCGTCTTAAGCAGCAACAATCACAGATATCTCAAATAGGAAAAAGCTGAATATCCAGGCACGAAGGTTGTAAAACAAACTTCCCACAGTTTGTGTCAGGTTGATCTTTCCGTCTGATAACACTGCTTAAGTATTTTGTCTAAGAGGTATCACAAGTAGTATCCTTGTAGCTGTGGGAATCATTGGTTGAAAACGAGTTTAACACCAATGGGTACAGTGCTGCTAAATTTTCACAATTATTATCAACCTAAGTCTGAGTTCATCCACAAACTGAGGCATATTTATAATATTGGAGCTAGACTGTGTATCCTTGTCTTTCTTGAGTGGTCATTGGAAGGCGTTTACACACACGTATACAATACTATGAATACTTCGAACGCTATGGTTAACGTTGCTCTCATAAACTACTTTTTTTTTAATTCTTCTGGGTCTTCAGCGTGCAATATGTGTTGTAGATACAGTCTCAGACCAAAAAATTGACCGCCGAGTCGTTCACGTAAGGTGGACAATACAGTCGTGCTCCTCTCGGAATTCTATGTCTGGCAATATGCTCGATCTAGCAACATGTAGACTGCGGCACTTCCCAGAGGAAGTCTTGACTCCAGTCTTAGTACATTACTCTTGACTACGACCGTAGTCTTGAGGTAAAACGCGAGACCAGCTAATATGATATTGTAGATTCGCTTGAATTACACTCATAGCTTCAGCACCGAGAGGAAAGGGGCGATAAATATTTTGTCGATATGTGCTTTCGGTCGCCAGACGTCATATTAGCTGGTCTCGCGTTTTACCTGAAGACTGCGGTCGTGTTCCAGGAGCGGTTTGAATAAAATGATAGTAATAATAACAGTAATAATCGAATTATCCGGCAACTTCACACTTCACAGTGGATTTTCTCGAACTAAGAAATTTGCTGAATTTGTGAAAAATCAAAATGGCTTCACATCCAGCCTATGATGCCTAGAAGAGTCTTTACATCCTGATGACATGAGAATAGCATAATCTCTGTGTCAGAAGCTTGCTTCTACTCGACCATTTAATAGACTCGCATTTTTTCCACCGTGACTAATTTTGTAAGCTAAGCACATCATCCGTTACAGCACACTCTTGGGGCTGGGTAATGTGGCCACAATGGTATGGTGGAACGAGCTATCACAGGTGCAATGCGTGGGTTCAGGCATTTACTTTTAAGAGGCACAAACAGATTTATTTTACCTCTGGTAACCTCAAGAGAAAGACGTTATAATCCAGAATCCGCATTAAACATCACGTTCCTTCATTACCAACTGGGCAGAGCCGGTTTACGTTGGGAAATGACACAGCGGAAGTCATGGTAAACAGAAATACAGTCGCCAGTAAGCTTACTTACATTAGAAAATGTTATTTTATTTGATGAACCGATAGCCATTTAAAGGGACAGGGCTCTTATTTTACTTGTACTTGATTGAACTAGAGACGTTTAAAAATTTGGTGCTGGACTGTGATTCGAATTCGTATCTCCTCTTTCGAGGATCTGAATCTCTTGGAACAGTATAGCTCAGTCATTTCGTTCCTTTTCCCAAGACTGCAATCTTCTCTAGGTCTCCTCCAAAGGTAAGTATGTGGGTCTGAAACCTGATCCAGTACAAAAATATTCATAATTTCATTTCTAGCTTTATCAAGTGCACACCCACCTGCTAGTGAAAATTAACGCGCAATTTCAATGTCTGTTCATGTGTTTCCAACAATGGCAACAGGTGTCGTTATTTCTGGTCAAACACGCACACATCTTACTGTTCATGAGTAAGTAACTGAAACTTAAGCTATATTCGTGGATGCACGGTAGGTGTGCAGTTCGATTGTCGCTTAGGCACAAAAGTTTGTATCCTTATTTTAGATTCAGACACCTAGCGGCTCGTAAGAAAAACCGATACGTAACATTT
Organism: Schistocerca serialis cubense; assembly: GCF_023864345.2. Classification (NCBI taxonomy): domain Eukaryota; kingdom Metazoa; phylum Arthropoda; class Insecta; order Orthoptera; family Acrididae; genus Schistocerca; species Schistocerca serialis. Next base: position 769,968,679 of record NC_064641.1, on the reverse strand, counting down.
GATTTTTCTTAGTTAACAATCGGATTACGTGTTGGGTTCGTATCTCCGTCACAGAACTTCACATCATGCACTTCATCTATAAATGCATGCACACTTTGTTACTTCAGAATGGAGGTATATCAGACATCTTTCGTGGTTCGATAACAGGGACGAAAGGGTCTTGATAGGAGTCACGGTTTATTACAAAAATTGTCGTCTTTTATTTTCAAGTTTAAGTTTGGTTACTGGTATTGGCCAAAATTTCGGTAATTCATGACTCTTCATGGCTAATCATCAATATGATGTGATTAGATTAGATTAGATTACATTAGATTAACTCTTGTTCCATAGATCATGAATACGGCATTTCGTAATGATATGGAACGTGTCATTTTAATGAAAGATTTCTTTAAATACCTTGATTCAATTTCTTTACAACAATTTTTTACACTCTCTCTCATTGCTTTTTATTTCTCTCTCTCTCTCTCTCACAAACACACACACACACACACACACATTCTCTTTTATTTTTATTTGTATGTTGTGCTCGACTATCGGCGAGGCACGAAAACGCCTGTGAATGACTTTCTTAGTTTTGAGTACACTTACGAAAGAAATATAAAAACAACAATGAGAGTTACTGATTTATGATGCTCAGTTTGCAGTCAGTTCTGAGTATTATTAGTAACTACGCTCCAGTCCCTAAACCTAGTTACAGAAAGCGAATCAGATGCATTACGTATCCAGGCCGTAGCAGCCGTGACTTGGAGACACCAGCTATGGTCACTTCCCAGACCGCTGTAGGATCACATCGGTTCGTCTTCTTCCTGCTGGTACTGTAACTGAGATTTGGCAACAAGGCAACGTATGTTTGGCAACTCTGTGATCGATGAGTTACTTCCTGGTGTGCACGGAATTAAGCCTCAAAGTTCACTTGATTTTACCTGTCATTTCCATTGAATAATCCGAGTTATTATCGCTTGCAGGGTAACAAAAGATCGAAAATTTACGGTTTCCAGCCCAGGAAAGTCGTTGCAGGTGGAAACCGCAACTAATCTCGACATTCAAATAGCGGTTTACGAGTTCTAGTTACTATTGCCCTCGTAATAGAAAGCTAAGACCCATACCTCCTCGCCAGCTCTGTGGTAACGTGCTGAGCTGTTAAAAAGCGTCTGTTACGGTTCGCAGTTCCAGTCTCACTGACTGTAACGTTTTTATCCCTTCTGTGAAAGAGCTACAAGCAGTCAGATCAAACATCAATAAGGAAATCGCAAGAAAATGCTTTCAGCTCATAGTGCAATGTTGAAAAACTTACAATGCTGCACGACAGGTAAGGCCTCTTTCCGCTGCTGACAAGCGAATTTTGGGTTTCTAGGAATACATAACTATATTTATGAAATGCCACATTTGCATACCTCTTGAGTATGACACAGCATACCAATTAAACACAGACCCAATCAAAATCTAAGTGAGTAGTATTTTACTAATTCGTGTCGATAGAGGCATGCTTGTTTACAGATACTTTCGTCGTAAGGTTACCATGGTTAGTTTTATTTCATTTCTTATAATACAGTGCACAATTTTCGTAAGGTTTCCTTTAGTGTTGTTAAAACAATAGTAAACATGAGAGAGAAATTAATCATCAACGATGTATGCGAATTCTCAGATGTTACCTATGACAGTCTGACAATGCACATGCAGTTTATTGATTACATGCATGTAGAAAACTTGTTCTGAGTTAAAGCTGTCAAACAAAGTTTGAAGAAGAATAAAATATCACTACCACACGACGGCTAATATAGAAAATACTTTTCTGACATATTATGGCACGATGCGCTCTCCCTGCACATGTTCGAGATGCATCTGCTGCCTGCTGTCTATTAAACCTGAATAGAACAAAATGTCACAGTAGTTAGCCCTTTTTCCACATGTGACTACTTTGGGTTGAGAAGTGAAGGGAATTATGTTCAAAGTTCCATTAGATTGATACCTTCAGCAGAGAGCAGAATTGCGTTTTAAAAAATGTAGCACTGAATGTATTCGAACTCGCGACATCTTATCTATGCTACAAGCTGACACGTAGCTACAGCAGCTCCAGAGCTCGGTAACTATTCCTCCAGAACTTTTGGATTCCACAGCACTGTGAGATTATGCATATGGCCAGGTCTTGACTTCTGAGAGACAAACAGTTACAGCTTTTCTTTTGGACTGAACGACGTTTCCTAGTAACAGATAGCGCAATAGAATAGCTCAAGTGGAAAGGAACACTTCCTATTTAAACTTCTGCATCCTACACTGTTGGCAGTTGTGTGTAGGTGGCAGTTACGTTATTTTATTTCTGTGATTACAAAATAGTCGAATGTATGCACTGGGTAGCCGAGGCAGCTAGTTCATGGTGATTCGGTCAACCAAGTAAATGAATTTACTGAACATGCTACAAATTACTACAGGGAGCCTGTGTGTCAGAATTCTCATCCAGTGTGGCGCAACTGCGTTACGATAGAAAAATGACTCGCAGAGAAGAGGATTTCGTGGTCTGTTGGACGGATGGTAGGTTGTTATACCTATGGTCTGGGTTCGATTCCCACTTCCGTTAATGATTTTAGATAGGGAGAGACAGATTCCATTCTCTCCTGGCTACACCAAGTGAGGAAACATAATGGCTGCGTGGTCTGAAAATTCACATTAAAGATGATATTCCTTCTTTACCAAGTAGGCGGTAGGTTGAACCACAATAAAGTCTGGAGTGGCGACATGTAGAAACTCTATCACCAGTAACCTTTCTTATACTAGTTATTTATTTCAAGTGACGACACAAACGCTATGTATGGTCACAGGACACTTATTCCATCTTTTATTTGAGCTTCTGTATGTCGATAAAATTGGTTCTAAACTGGGAATGCAACTCAGACCGCCCTTAACGCGGAATTTGATCCCTTCGTGGCAATACAGCTCGGCTACAATTTGTTGTTTGTTCAAAACTGCAGATTCCTCAACACCTTCACATATTACGCGTGAATGGGATCGAATCCTGGCCCGGCACTAAAGATTTAATTATGTATTATCAAGCTCTATCATGAGAACACCTATCTGCTGGTGGATAATAATTTTGATTTTTAATGTATTTTCATTCGTTGTCAACACTAACGATATCTGACGTTTTTAACTCCCAGTGAGACACAGAACTATTTGCGAGACGACTGTAAGTTCAAGATGCTATTCTGAGCAGCTGGTGGAGAAAAATTCGGTAGCTGACGTCTCTTTGTGTGTAGTCAACAACGATATGTGTGGGGCTCTATTCCCAGTGAGCGCTGAACTCTTCGTCATATTATTTCAGTTCGTCGTGTCATTTAATGTTCATACATATTCTCAACTAGCTGCTCGTGAATAACTTTAATTTTTAATGTCATTTTGTGTTAAATAGTTCAAATGGTTCAAATGGCTCTGAGCACTATGGGACTTAATTCTAAGGTCATCAGTCCCCTAGAACTTAGAACTACTTAAACCTGACTAACCTAAGGACATCACTCACATCCATGCCCGAGGCAGGATTCGAACCTGCGACCGTAGCGGTCACGCGGTTCCAGACTGAAGCGCCTAGAAACGCACGGCCACACCGGCCGGCCCCCACCATCTGGTATCAATGCATTACCCTATCATCCATTATATATAATCATTTTCATAGTACACTTGATATTATAGATGAGTAGGACACAAGACAGGACATAGATAATGTCCGTTTGACGTCAACAGTGTGTAACATTTTACTTTTTTTGAATAGGACAATGTTCCTCTCCAATAATTTTTAGATTAGTTACAATAAGCTTACGCTGCAAGAGAATTCGCTTGTATTTTTCAATATGTGGTCTGTTGTCGGTTTGAAGGCCTTCCATAACATCGGCAACGTCGTGCAACTCCACCGAGGGCTGTCTGGAGTAGGGTGGAGATAGCAATGTGAAAGTTGCGAGCTGTCGAAGACGATCTTCATATTCCTAATGCGATTAGGACATCGTATACTCTTGACGACGTTTAGCACCTGTGCAGTCAGTCACCCAATTTCAGAATTCATTTTGAGTAATCCTGCTAAATTCCCTAAATATTGTCTTTTTATATTGATGAGTAATATGGATAGTCGTCACGTTCATGTGCCGTCTACAACGCAAATTTAATGTTACTATCCTAGGAACTAACCTGCAATACGTTTTGTATTTCATAATCGGAACTATCTGCATTAACCGTCATCAGAGCAATGTCAGGGAACAGAATGCAGCAGTGCCTTGCTACCTACTTGAGGACCTGCTTGAGTCGTGTTCTAAGGAAAGGGTAGTTGCTGGTTCACATTATATTACACTAGCGAGAAGTACCGACTTTTCCTTTTCTCTGCAAACATCCAGAACTAAATTGAGTAACTAAATGCTAAGAATATATTTGCATTGTGCCAACTCAAAGATCAATAGATATGGATATAGATATAGATACAGATTTTTATATTTAAAGCCATTCTCGTTCTGCGTTGGAATAAACATCATTCATTATTTGCTTGTTCTTGTTACGATTGTTATTGTCATTCTCTCACTCGCAAGAGTTTTCGCATTCCTATTTGGTATCGATGCACATGAAGAGTGGCTATGAAAGAAGGGAATACTGAATGTTACGTCATGCAGAATACACTCATTTACTTCGGCTCCTCGTGATCTACGCTACAGGAGAAGTGAGATACATAAAGTTGACAGTGTGAGGACAGACCTGATAGCACAACTGTGCAACTACACAGTGTTACCAGATAAAATGGTGCTGCGGAATCGACAGTGTAGTACGGACTTTGCCACAGTAGCAGACAGCTGGTAATTTAGGACCATGACCGTGGATTACACTTTGGTCAGTGCTGGTTAGAGTGCTGCAACTGTAAATGGAAGGCTTTGTTTGATAGTCTTATGCTGATGCTGTCTGAATAAATTATGCCATTGGATACAAAGCGGTTTAGTTTTGAAACCTAACCCACGAGGGGGGAAGGCACAGTGGTCTGCTTCAGGAATTCCAAGCAATAAAACACAAAAAACAACCCAGGAAGGGAGACATGCATTTGGAATCTGTTCATCGTTACGGGGTCAAACAAGAGGGTAACATTACTGAAACAATGATCGGGCTACTTAGTATATAATAGAGCATACAGATTTCAAGGAGGAAACGTATGAAGACGCAGACTTCCTCGTTATCAATATGTGCGGCATATCTTTCGTGTTAACGAAAGTAAATTCCCGCTTTACCTCTTCTTACGTGTCAAATGAAATGAATGCCATGAGGAATAGAATATTTGTTGACTGCGTCTCTTCTTGCTTCCATCCTTACCAACATATTTCTTCATTCTCGTGGTAATCATGACATTCTATGTGTATGCTGCAAAAGATTGCAAGTGGACAAATTCGACATCGAGGTGCAAAGCGTTATATTCAATTCGAATAAGCTTCCGGTGTATTTTTACTTCGTTTGTATTTTTAGATGATTATGAACGTTACGGAAAATTATCTCACATGCTTTATGTTGAATGAGAAACATTGAATGATCCGTTTTGCTTTCCCTACGTTGAAATGATATAATGTCGGCGTCAACAGCCTTCTTCCATGCCGGAAGCTGAAACTTGTATCATTCTGGATTAATGATAATTGAATGTCTCATATGTATACATAGCCCAGAAGGCGACGTCAGAAACCATCAGTGGAGAACGCCGCATAAAAACCAAACGTGCGCGCGCGTCTCCAATCTGAAGAACCGTATCGGAGAATCACGGCAAGCATTTCGCTGATGAGCTGCCTCGTCAGAGAGCCTAGAAATGGCAGCGTCGTAGCAAGTATTTGTCAACACTCTGATAGTGCATTTATTTCCGGGTGTAGGTCGGCGTTACCTCGCTAAATTCACTTGACATTCGTTTTCCACATCGAAGACTCGTACGATATAATCCACTGCAAGATGACACAATTAGAAAGTATATTTAATTTCTGGACTCCAAGAACGGCGTTCTTCACATAAGTAACACCTGTTTGTGTGTGCATTCGGGAGGACGACGGTGCAATCCCGCGCCCGGCCATCCTGATTTAGGTTTTCAATGATTTCCCTAAATCGCTTCAGGCAAATGCCGGGATGGTTCCTTAGGAAGGGCACGGCCGATTTCCTTCCCCATCCTTCCCTAATCCGAGCTTGTGCTCCGTCTCTAATGACATCGTTGTCGACGGGACGTTAAAACAGTAATCTCCACCTCCTCTGTTCGTGTGTTTAAGGTTGCGTTTTGAGGCTCAGGCAACATCGCAGTGACTATATTCCGCCTCTGGCAGCCAGTGTGTCGTTAGCTCAGAGGTTCCCTTGTGCGTTGCAGTGCTTGTACTATAAGACATAGCAGTTCGAATCACGGTAGAAGCCGCTGACTACAACCTTTTATTTTCCATTTTAATTAATGGAGTTGCAAACTGCTAGTAAAAATTTCTTATGCGAAATCTGAAGAATGCCTTTAAACATCAATCTTCGTCCGATTTCGACTTAGTAAATTAAGTTAATATCATGGATTTCTGCTTTGCGAATTCCAAGGTGCTTCACTGTAAAATAGACCCTGAAAAGATTCAAACCGACTGTCAACGATATAAATTTGAGCTTTGTTCGTCATATAGGTCTAACATGTCAGAAGGTTGTTTATGAAGTGCACATGTTCATTAATGTAGTTCCCTTCTTCTAAATTTTTGCAATAGCATTTAACTGTAGACGTTTTCTAACACCGGCGTTAGCAATTCCTTTCCGTTCTCTGAAACCTTCAAAACGACAAATTTTTCTGGTTTAAATCTGATGACCTTAACTATCACTTCCGATCAACAATAAATACTTCATGAACCCATACATGGAACTCCAAATGTGCAGTGTTCCTGCACTGCTACAGAGCATGCATTGCAAGGTATTCACACAGTTTATAGCATAGACTTACCATAAGGAATGAAACAAGAACTGTAATACACTTTACACCACAGACGCTCACTCTGGCTTGACGAAAACATCCAAACATTGACCAAAAGTTGCACAAATAATTGAGTTTGAAAGGAAAAGAAACGAGGTATGAAGCATTTATAAATTCATCGAATGTAGTGAGGTGGTTTAATTTCGTCCCAGTCTATAAAATTAATTTCGGGCCATACTCAGCTCTTGCCGATTAATGTAATATAATACCCGCCTACTAATCAGGGCGTCTGTCTCCGTTGCTTTTGAGCGTGAATGGAAATTGTAGAAATTTTCTGTGGAGCAACATTTAATAATAAAGCGTTCTAAATCATCAAAAGCGATGAGCGGTAGCAGGCGCTTTCGATAAAGAATGGGGGAGTGCAGCGCCGCTGCTGTCGCCACGGCCGCTGCCAGTAGCCAGCAAATGGATCCCGGAGCTTTGCCGCATACGGCGTCCAGAGGAGGACAGTCTGCAGGAAATCTGCCGCAAAATCGTTACTGGATAAAATTTTGATATCGGTGTGTCACAAAGCGAAATAGATTGAATCTGCGCTACCATTACATTCACGTCTTCAACATTCAGACAGAAGAGGCTATAAAAATATTTTATGCCAGCTGCTCTCGATCCACTGACATTATGAACAGAAACAACGCACGCTACCGCTAGACCACAGGCGTAATCAGCCTAGAGTTTCTCTATCATGGGACCAGTTTTCCTCCAGGAAGTGCCGCAGTCTACAGTGTTGCCAGATTGTGCAGGTAACCGGACTTAGAGAATTAGCGAGTTGGCCAGTTTTTTTGTCCCATGTCGCGATCGGCGCGGACTTTGCCTCTGAAGCGGCCGGCCGCCGGTCAAGTTTTATGTCAAAGAGTGTACATCCCGCCACACACCAGACAAATCAACTGCAAAATTTGGACCGAACAGATAAACAGACATGAAAGCGACCTAACAAAATCGTGTTACAAATAAATGAAAATGGCATGTGTTACTGGTTTCCTTGTTGAAAAATTTGAAATCGCCAATGATATTGATGTGTCCTGCAGTATAAATGCTGTTTTTAAAGATAGCTTCTCACTACTTATCAAATCGTTCGAAAAATACTTTCAAAGAGACGAGGCTTGGAAATTTGTATGGTTTCGAGAGCCATTTAGAGCCAAAGCTCTATCTAACTTTACTCCTTTAGGTGGGGAAAATTTTACTCTCTTACTACAGCACGCTACTGACAAAAATTACCAGTAAGAAACTTTATGGTTTTGGACAACAGTAAGAGATGACTATCAGCTACACAGTGAGTGGTAAAGCTAAACGAACTATTCGTGAGATCCTATTCGCTTGATGCTATGTTTTTGGCGATCACTGTAATGAAGAGCAACTATCGTGCAATAATTAACATGTAACAGGAAATTAGGGCAGCTGCATATAGTTTGATTGCGAGATTTGAAAAGTTGTGTTGTGAACAAAAAGGTCATATATACCATTAATTATATTAATCATAAATTTGTTCAATACATTGTTTGTGAATTTAATATACGAGATTTATTTATTGTTATATTAGTAGACCAATATTTTGAACTACGGAAAAATTCTAACATATGAACGTCGTCCTGAGCCGAAAAGTTTGATATGAAGGATGTCGGTATAGGTAGGGGAGACGTATTGTAGCTCATCAGTCTTTACCAAGAAGTCCTCCACACCTCCATATTACTCTTTCTCAGGAATAGGATAACAAAACTCTACGTCGACTTACATACAAAGCACGGCACAGTGCGGTGCGTGGCGGAGGGTACTCTGTATCAGCAGTAGTCATTTCCTTTGTTGTTCCACTCGTAGATAAAGCGAGGGAAAAATGACTATCTATATGCCTCCGTATGACCCCTAATTTCTCGTATGTTATTTTCGTGGTCCTTACGCGAAATATATGTTGTCGGCAATAGAATCGTTCTGTGATCAAAAAATGGCTCTGAGCACTATGGGACTCAACTTCTGAGGTCATCAGCCCCCTAGAACTCAGAACTACTTAAACCTAACTAATCTAAGGACATCACACACATCTATGCCCGAGGCAGGATTCGAACCCGCGACCGTAGCGGTCGCGCAGTTCCGGACTGTAGCGCCTAGAACCGCTCGGCCACCCCAGCCGGCTTCTGTGATCAGATTCAAATGCCGATTCTCCAGATTTTCTCAATAGTGTTCCTTGAAAAGAAATTCACTTCAGCGATTCCTATTTCAGTTCCAGAAGCATCTCCGTAACACTTGCGTGTTGTTCGAACCTACCGGTAACGAATCTCTGAATTGCTTCGAAGTCTTCCTTTAATCCGACCTGATACGGATCCCAAACACTTGCACAGTACTCAAGAATAGGTCGCACTAGCGTACTATATGCGGTCTCTTTTACGGATGAACCACACTTTCCCAAAAGCCTCCCAATAAACCGAAGTCGAGAAAAAGCCTTCCTACCTTAACAGTCATATGCTCCTTCCATTTCATAACGCTTTGCAACTTTACGAGCAGATATTTAAACACTGTGTCTGTGTCAAGGAAGACACTACTAATGCTGTATCCGAGCACTGCGGGTTTGTATTTCCTACTCATCTGCATTAACTTACATTTTTCTATATTTAGAGCTACCTGCCATTCATCAGACCAATTAGAAATTTTATCTAAGTCATCTTATATCCTCCTACAGTCACTCACCTTCGAGTCCTTCCTGTACATTGCAGCACCAACAGCGAACAACCACAGATTGTTGCCCACCCTGACCACCGGGTCATTTATGAATATAGAACCTCATAAAGAGCATGACGTGTCGCATTCATCCTGCCAGTATCCTCAAATGATTGTTTTCTTCTCGTGGTAGCAGTTTTATTAATTTTAAAACTATTATCTTCGGTTTTTCACTTTTCCTGATTACATCTCTTAATGTCGCAGGACAAATTTCTCGCGATAGGACCTGAATGTGTTATGTAACACTAATGTTATGTTTGGTAAGCGTAACCTCTGTTCTTGATTGTGTTTAAGTTTTGGATAGAATACGACATAAATTTAAAGTGTGTCGGCTTCATTCTGGTATAACCAATTTTTTTTTAAATTCCGATTTTGGCCGTCTAGGGACCGCGTTAAACAACTGTTTTTCAATGTACATTTCTCCTACTGCGCTCCTCCTCTTTTCTCTTCTGCCAATATGTCTTCATCCTCTCTCTGTGCTGCTCCCTTCGGTCTTCTGTCCACACTGTTCCTCCAGTTCTTCTCTTCTTCACTTCAAATCCTTCAAAATGTTGAATTTTGTCTCTCATTAAGTCTCTGTTGGTTATATCATCTTCTCCTATACCCATCTCCTCTAAGTCTGCTTTGACTTCTTTGAACCAGGTAATTTGGGTTCTGGGGTTCTTGTCAAAAAACATGAATATTTTCTTTGTCAGCCTTTCATCATTCATTCTTTTCAAATGGGTGTAAAAGCTTATTCTTCTCTTCCTCATAGTATCTCCCACTTTCTCAATTTTGTCATACACTTCTCTATTACTTCTAAGCTTCCAAGTCCCATTCTCAAACCTCGGCCCAAGTACTCATCTAATGATTTTTCGCTCCTTTTTTGCTATAGCTTCCATTTCCTTGTTAGTGTTCATTGCTAAACATTCAGATGCATACAGACACTCTAGCTTGATCACAGTGTTGTAGTGCCTTATTTTTGCGTTAATTGATACTGACTTCTTGTTGTACACATTCTTTGTTAGCTGGAATGCCATTTCCATTTTTCTTGTTCTTGTTTTATATCCTTCTTTATCTGAAGCATTGGGCTGGATGATTTCCCCTAAATATTTGAAATTAGAAACCTTCTTTATCTGGCCATACTTTGTAATCATATTGTTCGGTGCCTCTTTTACATTGGTTAGGTACTCTGTCTTTTCAAAGGAGATTTTCAGTCCTGCTTTTTCTGCTGTTTCATTCAGAATATTGATCTGTTTGACTGCTTCTTCCAAACTTCCTGCCAGAATCGCTAAGTCATCAGCAAAAGCGAGGCAATCTACTTCTAATCCATCCTTTATTCTTCCTAATCTGATTTTTTGTATTCCTTCTTCAGTCGTTTTCTTCCTCCACTCTCTAATAACTTTTTCTAACACACAGTTGAATAGGGTAGGTGACAACCCATCTCCTTGTCTTAATCCTGTTCTGATTTTGAATGGTCTGGATACCTCACCACGGAACTTTACTTTTGCATAGGTATCCGTAAGTGTTTCTTTGACGATTGCGACTGTTTTCTTGTCTGCCCAAACTCACTAAGGATGTTAACCAAGGTTGTTCTGTCAACGGAGTCGTACGCCTTCTTGAAGTCAACAAACGTGATAAAGATGTCTTTTCCTCTTAATCGTCTATATTTAATAATTAACTTCAAGTTTAAAATTTGCTCCACACAAGATCTTCCCTTCCCAAAGCCTGCTTGGTATTCACCAATTTCTTGATCAAGTTGTTTCTCCAATCTGTTTTGTAGGGCCTTAGATAGAATTTTATACGTTACCGGAAGTAAAGATATCCCTTTGTAGTTATTTGCATCGGTTTTATCCCCTTTCTTGAAGATGGGGTGGATTAATGCAGTTTTCCATTCTTCCGGTATACGTTCCGTTCTCCAAATCTCATTGATTATTCCCAGTAGTTTTTCTTGAGTTGTATTATCCACACTTTTCCACATTTCTGCAATTATCATATCTTCCCCTGGTGCTTTATTGTTCTTAAGGTTTTTAATGATTTCTCTGATTTCTATGAGGCATCGGGGTTCAGAATTATTGTTTACTGTGTTTGGGGTGTTGGCTGGCAATTTTTCAATAGGTTCCTGGCAGTTGAGGAGTTGTTCAAAATATTTTGCTAATATTTCACAATTTTCTTCATTATTCATTGCCAGTTTTCCACTGGTATCTTTAAAACACAGATTTGGTGCTACATATTTCTGTAGTTTCTGTCTGAATGTGCTGTAAAAGGATCTGTTATTGTTTCTCTTAAAATCTTTATCCATTTGTGTAAGTTGGTTCTTTTCAAATAGTCTTTTTACTGATCTAATGAGTTTTGCTGTAGAAGACCTTTGCTGTTTGAACTCCAGGTAGTCCTTATCACTTTTGGTTGAGTGCCATTTCTTCCATGCCTTCATCCTTTGTTCTATTGCTTCCTCACATATCTCATCCCACCATTCGTGTTTCTTTCTCTTTTTCACTTTTGCGACTTCTTGAGCAGATCTTATCATTCCTTCTTTTATATCTTCCCATTTATCCGAACATATAACTATGTTTTGACAGAATTTTTCTCTTTTCTCTTTCAAGATGTTTGCGTCTATCTTTTGAGTTTTCCTGTTTTGTATTTGTTTCTTTCTTTGTGGTATGAAATTTAATTTGATTGTCGATAAGTAGTGGTCAGTTACAATGTTTGCCCCTTTCCGAACTCTCACATTCATTATTTCTTTTTGATTATAGTGTGTGATGGCTATGTGATCTATCTGGAACTCTCCAATACTTGTGTTTGGTGATTTCCATGTTTTCTGTTTCTTAGGAGGTTTTTTGAAATTTGTAGACATTAATTTTAAGTTATGACCCTTGCATAGTTCTATTAATCTTTCTCCATTTCTGTTTGTCCTTTTGTGAGCCGGGTAGTTTCCTACTGTTTTTTTGTATTTTTTTTCTTGGCCTATTTGTGCATTGAAGTCCCCAAACAGTATTTTCACATTTGATGTTGGGATTTTAGAAAGTTCGTGGTCTAGAGATTCCCAATATGTATCTACTTTCTGAGGGTTTTTCTTATTGTCATTGTTGATGGGTGCGTGGCAATTAATAAGTGTATGGTTTTATTTAGGGCGCGGAATGTGAGAAAAGACAAGCATTCATTAGGTGACTGGAAGTCGGTTATTGAGTTTACCCAGTTAGATTTCACGATGAAGCCTGTGGAAGGCCTCTTCCACATGGGTTCCAGCCTTTCTTTCCTTTAAATATCCTGTATCCTTCATATCCATTAAATCTTCATCTGTAAATCTGGTTTCCTGCAGCGCACATATTTGGATTTTATATACCTTCAAGACTTTGGTGAGCTGCTTCAGTTTTCCCGGCTTCAAGAGCGAGTTAATATTTAGGGTTCCAAAGAAATGTACGTTGTTTTTCTTCAGTTTAGAGGATTTTGAATTTCTTGAACGACATGGTGCTTCAGGCTCTCCAGAATCCTTAGACCTGATTGCGCTGCTGTTAGCGGCGGAGGATTGGTTACCTCCTGGAGTAGTTCTATCTAGAGAAATTGACATCATGCATAGTTGTTTGAAATTCAGGGGGGAGATGGCTTTTTGGGCCATTCCGAGGTTAAAACTGGGATTGTAAGTTCCAGAGTGTGTGTTCAGCCGCTCCTAACATGGAGAACAGACGCTGTTTGTAGCCGCTCCTCTAGGAGTTCAGACGCTACATTTCGTTAGTTTTTGGTCCGCCCTGGGTATTTGCTTTCCCCAGTACCACCTATATCTAGGAGGCATTCCCCTATCCGCCACCTGGGGAGGCGCCCGATGGGGGTACTAACAAAATATAACCAATATTAATCACATTCATGAAACAGGAAATTCAGTAATTGTTCTAAGCTGAACGAACAATGTGACTTTTCCAAAGTTAGTCCCTTCAGGATCTGGCTAAAATTTATAACAAGTAATAAATGGTTTTTCAGGATTGTCCAGAAGGCGAATTACTATTGATCCTCACCTAGTGTTTATGCTGTCAGTGCGCTTACGTGGAAAAGATTACTTATCAGAACGATAGATGAAGATAAGAATTGAAGTGCATAGCTCTGTTTCACAACGACACCTTAGTTTGTCCGCTAAACGCTTTGGACGAAATGTGATTGGCTAGTTAATTCCAAAAGACCTGCTAAAGCCTTTAACAACAGTATGAGTGTGCAGGCTACAAAAAAGCAATGTTCAAAGTTTTCGTATTGTTGATTTGGTTGCGACTCGAAAGTAGTAGTTACGAACTATATTGCCAAGGTGGCGGCAAGCTCATGGTGACCTGCAGGCGCGACAAGAACTCGTAACAGAAGGCGTTTGTAAAAAGTTACAATTTACGAATAGAAAAGAGGGTGATTGGGACGTTACACACTCTTTTTCTCACTTGACTCAAAAGTGAAATAAATGAAAAAAACTAAAACCTAAAACTTCTCGATCCGCCTCTGATGACCACGCTATGTCGGCCGGCCGCCGTATCATTCCCTGCCACATGGCGTCATGCACGTGCGGTGTGGAGGGGCATGTCTGCGCATCGAACTTTTGGCCGTTGTCGAATTTTCAGACCTTCGACTCGCTACTTTTCTTTCAAATAGCTTCTCAGTTGGCATCACGAGGCTGACTGCACCACGTTTTAGTACTTCCACTGAGGAAAAATCATTGGCCATACCGGGGATCGAGAGAATGTTCTCCGCGAGAGTGGTAAACGCGCTGATCATGCAGCTGCGTAGCTAGACTGGAATCAGTATGAAAAAACACCACCGATTACTTTATTTTAAGTACTTTGGTGAAGCGAAATATAATCTTAACAATTTTTCCCAAATTTATCCTTGTTTCAAACAGCTGTTCGTTTCTGCATCATTACACATAAAAAAATGCTGCACACTACCCAAGACACTACGCTATAATTAAATACGAAACCAAACTGTTTCGTATGAGAGTCTTCATCTAACTAGTAAGAAATTCTTCCATTCAGAATAGAAACAGAAGAAAACTGGTTAATTAAAAAACTGAATAATGTCACAAAAAGTGAAATAGTGTCTAATACTGCACTTCAAGATAGAACAAGAATCAATAGATAATTTCAAAGAAGTATTTGAGTATCCATGAAAAATGTTAACTGCTGATGAAGTGTACTTGCTTAGTGACCTAAATTCTTCTCTTACTTAACTGAGCTTTTCCTCAAATGGTTCAAATGACTCTGAGCACTATGGGCCTTTACTTCTGAGGTCATCAGTCCCCTAGAACTTCGAACTACTGAAACCCAACTAACCTAAGGACATCACACACATCCATGCCCGAGGCAGGATTCGAACCTGCGACCGTAGCAGTCGCGCGGTTCCAGACTGTAGCGCCTATAACCGCTCGGCCACTCCGGCCGGCAGTTTTTTCTCGTTGTTGTATGTGCAAAGTAGCCCATTATTTAAGAAAAAACAGTATTTCGTGCTCTTTCATCTCCTACATAACTCATGCATCTACATCTTCATCTATCAGCTGCGAACCACTGCAAAGTGCATGGCAGAGGGTACTTTTTACTGAACCACTCGTTAAAGGCTACTACTCCTCTTCCGTTCGCGACTCTTTCTGCGCCTCTGTGCAAGCTGGTATTTCCGTAATTTCATCTGCACGATATTTACGGAGCAGAAACGTGGAGGACTGAAAAAGTTCCGTGGTTTCTACACTGAAAGACGGAGTTTTTCGAGTTCGTTCTTGCGAGATGTACGACGTACTGCTTCGAGCTATGCAAGTTAAGAGTTTTCAACATTTCTGTGACACTTTCAAGCCATTCAAAGAATCATGTGACCATTCACGCCACGCTTCTGTTATTGGTAGTGTTTCAAAACGGGATATCCATTCCCGACTCACTGTGGAAGGTAAATATTGTTAAAAATATTTTTAGCTTTTAAAAGGAACATTAAGCTTTTGCTACAGCCGTGTGTTGTTGGACACAGCAGGACGGCTTTAAATAAAGTTGTTTTCAACGTTACCGTGCTGGAAACAGAAGAGAAATGAGAAAATGTCATTTTTAAGATCTTACCGACAGGCAGTAAATGCGAAAAAAGGTAATATTGCTACATATGTGGCAATATCATATTCCATTTCTTAAAAGGGAGCATTTAGTTGTGAATAAATGTTGTCAGCCATTGGAATAAAAAAGTGTTTCTTGAATCCCAGGTACGAGCACTGTCAACCTCTCACTCTATCAAAGCTCGTCCAACTGTTTCTGTACTACTTTGATTCGTCTGCCAGTGAACTTACACTCAAAGACCCACCTTTCAGACATGTTAAAAGTTTCGTCAACCAGTATGTCGCGTTATTCTTCGATGCTAGCCAGAAGCTGATTCTGCGTCCCTGGCAAAACTATCGAAGCTGTGCCCCCTGTCTGCCCCCTGAAAAATGCCTTTGCGCAAGTTTTTTGTGGGATGGTTAATTTCGGGGAGGGAACCACACAGCGAGGTCATTGGTCCCTTCGGATTAGGAAAGGACGAGGAAGGAAGCCGGCGGTGCCCTTTCAAAGGACCTAACTCGGCATTTGCCTGAAGCGATTTAGGGCAATCACGGGAAACCTAAATCAGGATGGCCGGACACGGTTTTGAACCGTCGTTCTCCCGAATGCGAGTCCATTGTGCTAACCACTGCGCCACCTCGCGCGCTTCGCAATTTTTTATAAGCTCAGATACTCGCACACAAATGACACGTCCATATAGGAGGAACTGGTAGGCCTAGGAAAAACCACTGTCCAGCGATATTTTATACAAGAACTACACCGGTTAAATGTCATCTTAAAATTATTTCACACTTAACGTCTGGCTCTTGCCGCTATAGTATTTAGCCACATCGGCTACTGGCTATCTCTCGGTTGTAGGCGACACACAAACACTACGGGTCACTGCACAGAAACTGTTAATTTGTAACGCGGACCATTGTTGGAAGCCGCCGCCGCGAGGTATGACGGAAATGCGAAATGCTATGTCGACAGCTGATTTTAACTCAGCAATGACTGAACTGTAGCAGCGACGCGTTTTGGAGCCCTGAATTTAAACTCATGTCCTAACCTAACCACAACCTTTTGATGTATAGTGTATTCTAGAAAACGGCTGTCAACAGTCCGCGGATAAATTAAAAACTAACCTCAACTGGCAAAATCAAGACAGAAAAATTTCAGTTTCAACGCTAAAAGCAAACTGAAATTTTTTGCGTCACTGGTTCCCCGAAATTATGCTCCCACAGGCTACTCAAGCTGCTACGTTATCATCAACGAGCAGTACTGGTTGGCACTTGGTTGCATGTTACAGGTGACGCAGGCAGATTTGAGACGAAAAAAGAATGATAGGAAGAAAAATAATAGTTAATAAGAAAAGTAAATACGATGACGAAAACGATACGGCAAAGTATCAGAAATAAAAAATTACAGTTAAACGATTTAACTGAATAAACATAATAGTCCAAGTCTTTTGACTATTTAGAAATAAAAAGAACTTCGCTGCATTTGACGAGATTCGAACCTACAACCTACAAGACGGAAGTCTTATGCGCTAACCACTGCGCTGTGTCACTCAAGTGCTTCAAACTGTTATATCTAGTGACACAGTCACAATGATGAACTGCAGTCTACAAAAATTCGGCTTCGCGGAATGTCGCGGGAAGCTTAAATAATGTAAGTCGGTTTCTCTGTTAATAATAACTGTATACGTGACTCTGAATCGCGTCTTGTGCTGAAGGATGTAGTGCCAGGTTAACGCTGTGTGCTAAACGTGTGTATTTCATGAGCATCGTTGTGTGTGTGTGTTGCTTTTGATGCGGTTATCATGTGTGATGAAATGCGAAATGCAAATGCCGTAGGGCTGGGGCCTCCCGTCGGGTAGACCGTTCGCCTGGTGCAAGTCCTGCGAGTTGACGCCACTTCGGCAATTTGCGTGTGGATGGGGATAAAATGATGATGATAAGGACAACATAACAGCCAGTCCCCGAGCGGAGAAAATCTCCGACTCAGCCGGGAATCAAACCCGGGCCGTTAGGTATGAGATTCCGTCGCCCTGATCACTCAGCTGCCAGGAGCGGACAAATAAAAGGACCAGACCCACGTTTCGGGATAAAAACGCACCATAAAATGAAGCCCGACAAAGAACAGGAAGTGAACCGATCAATTGCTGAGAAAGTCTGGCAACGGCGAACGGTTCGGACGTGACGCTGAGCACTCTGATTGGAGGTAACAACCTCCAACGAGTCAATTGCCAACTATCAAGTACTTTTAATCGAGCTATAGCTCAGTGATTCCTACGCTTTAGCATGCGTCCGAGTTTTACTCTCAACAGAATAACAAAAAGTACCTAATACCTGAGTACGCTCTACTTGCAGTATTCTTACATCAGATAGTGGGGCAGAACTGCTGATGATCAATGAGTGTAAGTTTGTTTACACGAGGCTCCAACTCACAGTTAAATGAACAGACTATATAGGTACTACAAACAACAACTCCCATAATAGTATTAATCAGCCACAGAAGGCTTACTCTTGGTATTTTTATTACTTACACAGCAGATCGTACCAGTCGAAACGGGAACAGCAAAAGCACTGGCTCGAGGGACAAGACAACTACATACCGTTTCCCCCTCCATCTTTCTTCCTTGGCTGCTCCACCGTCACGTCTCGCGAGAGTCCTGAGTCGGCAGAAATCGGTAAAAAGTTTGCAGACTTCCGTCAAACTGCATATTTGTCTCATTACTGACGTTTGAAATTCTACAATACCGTATTATGCTATATGGACGAAATGACACTACAGAAATGGCACTGTGATAACTATGTGCGTTCACACTCGCTGGTCGAGGAAAAGGCTTCATCTAGGAGGCAGAAAGTAGAAACACTAGGGACAGAGAAACTCATGTACTTGTTCTGGTTAACTGTTAAATTGTCTCTTTCTCGTTTTTTCCGCTCTTCTGTGCCTGCACCGTTGGTGTGAGACAGCCTCGCTGCACTCTCGGTACGGCCGTGACGCTATAGCTATTTCTGACAGCAACGGAACGACATGTTGCAGTGGTAACACACAAACTGGACACACATTCGGGAAGTCGGTTATTCAATCCTCGTCCGCCCACTCAGGCTTTGCCTTGTTTCCCCCCAAAATTGCTTGAGGTAAATGCCGGGTCGATTTCATTGAGAAGGAGACGATCGGTTTCCTTATCCATCCTTCTCCTGCCGGAAGTTGCGCCTCCTCAGTAAGGATTCCATCGCCAACGGACCATAATCTTCAGTCTTTCTTTCTGACAGTGCTGTTCGTTAAAAACATACAGAGCTGCAACGACTATGCTCCTAGATTGATGCACTAATTCCTTAGCGTGATTTATATTGAATCTGAAAATGGTAAGATGTTTTTAAGATGTATTTGCCATACTTCGTTCGTTACATTTCTTACTCTTACGAATTATGTTTGCCAGAGCATTAACACCGTCATTGAATCACTAAGTGTACAAATGGTTTCTAATGTGTGAGCATAGCGTTACTTAAACCCTGCACCGTAGCATGGTGTGACCAGAAAATTTATAGATATTCTCAGTTGTTTAGAAACGCAGGGCTATTTCCTGATTCGCCTCTGAGCCTCTGCAGAGCCTTCAAGGACTAAACTTGTATTGTGACTTGATGCGGTTTGCACAACATTGCATACGCTCCTCATGGCAGATGCTCCGCCATAGCCTTGGGCGAAACATTTCCTCACATCTAGTCCCTTTCCTTCTATATGTTCATTTAAATGATGTTCGTATCGTAATGCAGACCGATCTTCGACACTGGTAAAGGAGGTCAATGATTCGCCTTATTTTTTGCGCCAGGATGATTTCCAAAACAATCTTTTATTATTTTTACACAATGGAAGACTGATCTACTTTTTTGAATTTTCCATTTTGCCTTCCCATTGCAATTTTTCCTAATTTCTTCGTTTTTTTTATTTATTACGGAGGGATCTTATGATCGGGAGTTCTGCCCCGGTCGTTCCAGCCTCATTACGCCCCTATTACAGTGTGTCCCCTATAGAACCAGTACGCCTCATCCCCGAGATTCAAGTAACAGTGAACTAACTAAAAAAAATAGATAACAGTAACATTAAAAACATCTAGGAGGGTAATCCCAAAACTAAGGTCTATTTTTTTATAAGTACAAAAATAATTCAAATGGCTCTGAGCACTATGGGACTTAACTTCTGAGGTCATCAATCCCCTAGAACTTAGAACCACTTAAACCTAACTAAGCTAAGGACATCACACACATCCATGCCCGAGGCAGGATTCGAACCTGCGACCGTAGCAGTCGCGCGGTTCCGGACTGAGCGCATAGAACCGCTAGACCACCGCGGTCGGGCTATAAGTACATAGACCTGTACAATGGTTTACATCAGTTTACGGCTTGAACATTTAGCTATTTTTCGACATAATCACCATTTCTGTCGATGCATTTTTGTAGAGGCTGTGGCAGTTTTTGTATGCCAATGTTGTACCAGGTCGCCGCCATGCTGTTCAGAAAGTTATGAACCTCTTCTTTTACCTCGTCGTCGGAGCTGAATCGCTTTCGGGCCAAATGTTCTTTTAACTTAGGGAACAGGTGATAGTCACTGGGCGCCAAGTCAGGACTATAGGGTGGGTGGGTGATTATGTTCCACTGAAACTGTTGCAGGAGAGCAACGGTTTGCCGAACGACGTGCGGGCGAGCGTTGTCATGGAGAATGTGTATGCCCTTGCTCAACATCCTCTTCTCCGGTTCTGAATTGCCCGTTTGAGTTTTTTCAGAGTCTCACAGTACCTATCAGCGTTAATTGTGCTCCCAGTGAGCATAAAGTCGAACAACAATACCCCTTTTTGATCCCAAAAAACGGTTGTCATGACTTTACCGGCAGACTGCAAACTCTCTACACCAGTTACGAACATTTTTGACATCCATGCACTACTCACCGTACACTTCCGTCAATTGGCGATGGATTTCGATCGGCGCAGTGCCGTTTGCGTTCAAAAACCAAATAACTGCGCGCAATTCGCACTTGGCGGTAATATCAAGCGGGCGCTTCGTTCTCAACGGCTGCCAAGCCAAGTCTGAGCGCCTCAGCGCGGCGTGCCATTTTAACACACAGCGCGTGAAGCAGTCTTCATAACAGTGTGACCAACTGCTGCACAAACAGAGTTCTGTACTTATAAAAAAATACGAGACCTTACTTTTGGGATTACCTTCGTAGTTTCCTGTCTGTAAGAGATGCTAGGAGTGGTGATCAGGAATCGCTGATTTCGTTAGATGACGTTACTAGCAACACGCTCTAATTCCCCAGGCGTGGTGTTGTATTTCTCTAGCAACGTTTCGTTTAATACCGTCTATTGTGCGAGGAGTTTTTAGCATACACTTTGCTTTTTAATGTGCCCCACAAATAAAAATCACATGATGTTGAGTCGGGGGGACCTTGGGAGTCACAGGCCTCTACTGATTAAGTCTGTCTGCAGGGAACACGTTGGTGATCTGGACCATACTTTTGTTAGCTGTGTGAGCAGTTGCTCCATCTTGTCGGAATACTGCATACAGTTGCTCTGCGCCTGTTAAATGTGCATGGAAAGAGTCAAAGACCTCTAGGTATCTGGCTCTATTCAAAGCGTAACTAAGAAACATGGAACCAATTATGTGCGTGCCGAACAGCGCACACTAGACACCTATCTTCTCACAGTGGAGAGATTCTTGACGCAGAATATGCGGGTTGTCCTGCGACCAGTATCTGCCAGCCCACATCTGACATGAAGCAAAGCAATGGGTTCAAGCAACCGTTAGCATTTAACACCCACTTACAATAACGAACTCTTTTATTCCTGATCCCCGAATTTCACCTCTTGCGACACACTCACATCACAGGCTTTTTAACTTCATATCTTTTGGTTCAGGATGACACGATGTACCAGCTAAAATAACCTGTTGCGATAATATCCTTACCGTATTAGGGGGACTTCTCATAAAATCCATGCAAATTCTGTCTATAGTTTCAGAGGCCAACATTGTCGAGGGCCGCTTCCTCTGTACATTCTGAACGGATTCTATAGCCCTCCACATCTGGTACAGATTTTGTACAGTGCTGGTCGTAGGGGATTTCCTACCAGGATACTTAAACTGAAACATTTCTTTACATTCCCTGATGGAGCCTGTCTTTATGTAATACTCTACGCTATCAAGTCGCTGTTCTAATGCAAACTGCCCCGTTTGTGTAACAGCTCAACAATACGAGCTTCTCACAACAACTAGCGCACCAACACACAGCTGCATTGAAAGTTCCGGTAAAATTCAGCGTAGCCATCTTTCGAGACAGTGTTACCACTTGACATGCAATTCGACTGGAGTAATTACGTGGGACACCCTGTACTATCTCTGGATAGCTTCCTTAATGTGCGATTATTATTGCCCGCATATTCTATTAGAGTAAACAAACATACCACGACGTTACACAGTTCTCAACAATAGGAGGTCCCCGCAGCGCCTTAGGCCGTTGCCTAGCATCAGTTTGAGACGAGACGACTGCCGCGCAACTTGAACGTCTCCGTCCACATTCAGCGAACTCTTTCAAACGTGTGAAATGCAGTAAAGCGTGGAGCCATTAACGAACGCCTGTGTTCCAGCAATCCGTAGCACTCGAACCAAAGGCGTCAATCGATTGAACTTTTTGCGACGCGTCAACATATGGTATCACAGGTATGTATATTCTATAAATATGAAATCTTCGATACTGCAATGGTATTCAGGGTAATTTGATTTAGGAAATCAGACAACTAGACTGTTTATCAACATTTGTTTGAGTCAGCTGGGTTTGGAAAAGCACGAAATTTATAAATCTTGCAATTACAGAAAAATCAGAATACTATATTGTAGATTCTCCTACGAACTTTTAGTGCTAAATGATCCTTGTCTTCACTCGTACAGGCATTATTCGACAAGTCGAGTGTGTCATAGTGGATTCTTGAAAAAAAAACATGTTTTACATGCCAATATTATAAGAAAAAATACATTTTATAAGGTTTTATAATTGTTGTCGACGAATTTGAAACATTAAGCTGTATTTTTAAAAGAAAAACTAATTTACCTTCTAAACTGAGGATGTCTTATAAGCGGAACGAAATTCGTTTAGTATTTGTTGTTTCTGTGTCCGTATAATTAAATAAGGTAGGTTAGCTTTCGTCTTTACGGTAGTGCAGTTCGCATGCTCCCCGTATAGTGCGTCCACATTTCCTTGGGTTCTCCTCTCCTTAGTTTTGAAACGGTAGAGGTCGCTGAAATGCGAGCTGCTAATATGCTGATTCATCTCGCTGCCATCTTTGGCGATCAAATGATGGTTTGCGCAACAGGTCTGACACAATAGTAGTTGTTTAATGTTGCGTTTCATTCCGGTAGTAAGAACGACGGGAAGTCAAAAAGTAAAGGGCCTTTTGGAATTTCTCGCCGTAGGGCTTGGTAACACTGCTATAGTTGGAATCACGAACTATGTTCTGTGCACCTACGTCACGCATTCTCCGAAAGCCAATGAGGTTTCAGTAGTATTCTGAGCGCGGTGCTGTTAATGCCGTAGCGAATGCGAGCACTAAACGTGATCGTAGCGAATTGTTTAGTGAATTTCTATTCCATTCGTTGCGAATTGTAATCGCTGATGGTGGTAGTAAATGATAAATTCTGCAGAAGCAAGAAAGAGACATAATTTGCTGGATATACGGTTCTTTCAAGCGAAAAGCACGAGCGTGCGCGTATCGCAACTGTCGTTTGGAATCGTTAACAATGCAATCCCCTTCTGTACCTCGAAATGCGCGTACTGCGATCGTTTCGAGGATCCGACAGTGGTATCCAGGGCTGAAGTATTGTCATCTGCAACGATTCTGTATAATGTGTCACTCTTATTTCCGCTTTGGTCATCGTAGTGTAGCAGACCGTGAAACGTTGACAGCTCCATTGTCGATCTGCACCAAGGGGGAAATGAGGGCACTGATTCACTTTTTGTTTGCGGAAGGCTTTAATCTTGCGGACATTATTCGTCGAATGCAAGCGCAGTATGCTGACAGCTGTTTATCTCGAAACAAAATCTACGATTTATAGAGCGCTTGGAACAAGGTTTGGAAACATCCATCACCATCAGAAGTTAAGAAATTTAAACGTCAACCATCAGCTAGTAGGATTATGCTAATACTAATCTGGGACACGGACGGTGTGATAGCCGTAAATTCACGTCAAGAGGCGAAACTGTGAACCGTGAGAACTATTGTGATGTGTTGTGAACTAAACTGAAACTTTCAATCAATTCCAAACGTAGCTGTAGGAACTGAGAAAAAGTCTCGCCCTACAGCGAGATAACGCTCGGCCACGTTCTGCCAAACGGACGGCCGAAACAATAAAGAAGTTGGGATTCGAACTGCTGCGACACTCGCCGGACAGTCCAGACCTGATCCCAAGCGATTTCCATGTGTTCGGACCATTGAACGAAGCGCTCAGGCGAAGAAGATTTGCAACCGATGCAGAACTCATTGATGCGGTGCAAAAGTGGTTACAGGCTAGCCAAAAAAACCTTTTTCCGACGGAATCGAAAAGCTTGTGAAAAGTTGGACAAAGTGAATTGAAGTGCAGGGAGGTTATGTAGAAAAATAGTGCATGTTTCAGTTGTGTAATTAGAATAAATATTTATTTTCTTAAAATTCCCTGCACCTTTGGACTTCCCCACGTAATTTGTAAGAGTAATTGTCATTTTTGCATGACGTCTCACGTTATTGCGTTTCCCGGATCTGATAGAAGTATCTGAAAAGACTGTACGAGTAGTCGCTGACGGGAATAGCAAGTTTCCACAGAAGTCTATAAAGTCTGAATGGCTTCGGACTGTTATTCACTTGTTCCAGGTAGCTAATGATCTTAGCTTTCAATATTGTGAGCAAAGAATATCTTCATTGACCCTATAAATAAATTTAAACCTTTTCAGATGCAATTACATATAATGTTTCTGTGACTTTTAACTCCGCATTTTACGTCTGCTTCCGTTTACGAGTCCATAGACGTAATGACAGTATTGTCGGCTAGGTAACGTTGCCCAAATGATTCACATATCTATACATCAGAATTATTTCCAAACCCCACTTTGATTATTTTAACACGGAGAAAGGCATCATCTGACCTGCCGAGATTCCTAATTTTTCCATTTTTATTCTGCTTTTTTTCCTTTTTCCATTTCACTCTTCCCAGCGCCAGGCAATGCTCCGGTTGCCCCAGTCTAGTTTCGCCCCCTCATCATAGTATTAAATAATTATTGTATCTTGGTAATAGTAATGTAGACGTTGTTCTCTCTATACCAGATTGTCTCCTGAGAAGGAACGCCTGTTTGGTCAGTTAACTGACGCTAACTAAAAAGTGAAGAAGATGAGTCGATAAGAACGCCAGAGATTCACTACAGGCAAGAGAGTTATGAGTGCCTAAATCGTTTATTAATTGCACATCACGAATTAGTTTCCGTAATGCTACTTGAAAGTAGCAAAATTTTCCAACGGTACAGGATGGCCGAAAATCGCGAATCCGATTTGGGGCACGAAGCAATCTCCCCCCCCCCCCACCGACTGCCGCGACAAATGAGCTAGTATTACGAAACGGAGTTTCAAATCAAAAATGGTTCAAATGGCTCTGAGCACTATGGGACTCAACTGCTGTGGTCATAAGTCCCCTAGAACTTAGAACTACTTAAACCTAACTAACCTAAGGACATCACACACATCCATGCCCGAGGCAGGATTCGAACCTGCGACCGTAGCGGTCGTGCGGTTCCGAAACGGAGTTTCAAAACAATTTGACGTCAGCTGTACGTTATTTGTGACAAGACAATTTGTGCTGCACCGGAACTCGAACCCGGATTTCCCGTTTATCGCGAGTGATCACCTTAACCACATCGGCTGTCCGCGCACGCTTCCCAGATCCACACAAACTTCCATGGCATATACGAGGTCCGTTCAAAAAATTCCGGAACTTTGCCCACAAAATTTTTCTGTGCTTACCTTTTACTTATTGTGCATGGTCTCCTTCGAAACACTCTCCTCCACAATTGATACACCAGTCTCAACGCGGCCGGCCGAGGTGGCCGAGCGGTTCTAGGCGCTACAGTGTGGAACCGGGCGACCGCTACGGTCGCAGGCTCGAATCCTGCCTCGGGCATGGATGTGTGTGATGTCCTTTGGTTAGTTCGGTTTAAGTAGTTCTAAGTTCTAGGGGACTGATGACCTCAGAAGTTTAGTCCCGTAGTGCTAAGAGCCTTTTGATTTGAACCACTCTCAACGCCGTTTCCACTTCCAGAAGCAGCCTTGGTAAACCTCATGCTGGATAGCGTGAAACGCCGTCTACTAATTTTCTTTTATCTCGTCATCTTTAGTCTGCCCCGATAGCTGAGTGGTCAGCGCGGCGGTCTGTCACGCCAAGGGGCCCGGGTTCGATTCCCGGCTGGGTCAGAGATTTTCTCCGCTCGGGGACTGTGTGTTAATGTTGTCCTCATTATCATTTCATCACCATCAGTGGAAGGCAACGGGAAACCACCAATGGTCTGACTTCCCTAGATGCTCATGCGGTGGACCTCTCTAACGAGGCTTCCCCCATGACAAGACCTGCCGTAAGGCAGAACACAAAGTTACGTCTGTCTTGCGTCCCTTCAACGGGGTTTAACCTTTGAAAATAAAAACGTCCGCACTAGCCAGGTCTGGAGAGTAAGGAGGATGAGGCAGTACAGTGATTCCGTTTTTGTGCAGTAGTCACGCACCAACAGGGATGAACGTGTGGGTGTGTTAACCATGATGCAGGAACCATGAATTGCCTCACTACATTTCAGTCCGTTTCCTTCTCACATTTACTCGCAGGCGTCGCAACACGTCCCGATAGAACCATCGTTTAGCAGTTTGTCCCTGTGGCTCGAATTCCTGATGAACTAAACCTTCAAAGTCAAAGAAGACTGTCAGCATGGCTTTGACATTTGACCTGACCTGAGGAGCTTTTTTTGGTCTTGGAGAGCCATTCCTGACCCATTGTGAAGATTGAACCTTTGTCTCAACATCGTAACCGTAGACCCAAGTCTAATCACTAGTTACGATTCTCTTAAGGAACATTTCGTTCTCACATGCGCGATCCAACAGCTCTTCAGAGACTGCGAGGCGAACGTTCCTGGTCTTGACTCATGAGCCGCGTGACGAACTTCGCGGCAACATGATGCTGAGTCAGGTTTTCATTTCATGACCCAACTGAAATGTTACGTTCTTCTGCAATCTCTCGGACAGTCAGTCTTCGATTGGCACGCACAATTTCGTTCCCGTTCCTGACACGAGCGTTGTTGGTAGACGTCGAAGGGCGTCCTGAACGAGGGTCATCTTTAACTTCCATCCGGCCACTTTTAAACTGTGCGAATCGTTCGTAACACCGAGTACGATTTAAGGACTCATCACCGTAGGCTTCCTGCCTCATTTGGTGTGTCTCTGTAAAGGTTTACTTGAGTTTCACGCAAAATTTAATGAAGTATTGCTCCTCTAACTCTGCCGTCTCGAAATTCGCAAACTGTGCGACAAAACTTTCTGCTCAGTATAACTCTGAACAATAACTAACAGACATACGATAATAAAACTTCTGGCAGTTACACATTAAACACAGACGGGTGCAGGGATGCCAACCGAAATTCACTCCATAACACAACTGGCCCAAAACGTTTTGAACAGACATCGTATTACCTACATCCGCTATGCTCGCACTTTGTGATTCTCGTACGGGCGGGAACAAATTTTTACCATCGTCATTACAGCTCGTCTATGATTTACGCAATGTCTGTATATCAATTTACAAATCTTTCAGACATATATTCTGTAAATCATGCATGTCTGAAGGACACTGTAATTTACATTGAAGCGCCAAAGAAACTAGTATAGGCATGTGTATTCAAATACAGAGATATGTAAACAAGATATGGCTCTGCGGTCGGCAACGCCTATATAAGACAAGTATGTGGCGCAGTTCTTAGATCTGTTACTGCTGCTACAATGGCACATCTTCAAGATTTAAGTGATTTTGAACGTGGTGTTTAGTCGGCGTACGAGCGATTGGACACAGCATCTCCGAGGTAGCGATGAAGTGTGGGATTTTCCCGAACGACCATTTCATGAGTGTACCGTGAATATCAGGCATCAGGTAAAACATCAAACCTCCGACATCGCTGCGACCTGAAAAAGATCCTGGCAGAACGGGGCCAACGAATACTGAAGAGAATCGTTCAACGTGACAGAAGTGCAACCGTTCCGCAAATTGCTGCAGATTTCAGTGCTGGGCCATCAACAAGTGTCAGCGTGCGAAATGTTGCCTGGTCGGACGAATCTCGTTTCAAATTGTATTGAGCGGATAGACGTGTACGGGCATCGTGACAACCTCATCAATCCATGGACCCTGGACGTCAGCAGGGGACTGTTCAAACTGGTGGAGGATCTGTAATGGTGTGGGGCGTGGCAGTTGGAGTGATATGGGACCTCTGATACTTCTAGATACGACTCTGACAGGTGACACGTACGTAAGCATCCACTCTGATCACCTGCATCCATTCGTGTCAATTGTGCATCCCGACGGACTTGGGCAATTCCAGCAGGACAATTCGACACCCCACACGTCCAGAATTGATACACAGTGGCTCCAGGAGCACTCTTCCGAGTTTAAACGCTTCCACTGGCCACCAAACTCCCCAGACATGAACATTATAGAGCATATCTAGGGCGCCTTCCAACGTGCTGTTTAGAAGAGATCTCCGGCCACCCGTACTCTTACGATTTTATGGACAGCCCTGAAGGATTCATGGTGTCAATTCCCTCCAGCACTACTGGAGACATTAGTGGAGTCCATACCACGTCGTTGCGGCACTTCTGTGTGCTTGCGGGGGCCCTACACGATATTAGACAGGTGTACCAGTTTCCTTGGCCCTTCAGTGTAATATACAGACACTGTATAAACACAGACATTGTGTAAGTCATTGAAATGAGATTGTGGCATAAACGGTACCTCCTACCTCTCCCCTGTATCCTGACAACTGCGCTGTGGTTGAGCACTGCATTCGGGCAGGCCGCACTATGAACTACGGGGGCGTCGATATTTTAACACCCATATCATCCTTCTCGCATTTGGTTTTCAGCTAAGCTACTGGAATACGTTTGAAGGGTGATTTAATTAATCGTGGTGATGCTTCCAACCTTGATAAAGAGAGGAATCTGGCACTGGGGATAGTAAGCTCTCATAGACAACGATTCCTTTCCTCAGAGGTTGTCATGGTAGGATATATTTCCGCCGCCCGTGCGTTATTTAATTAACTATGATCATCCGTGTACGCATGCGCAGTTGGCTCAACCTACCATTCAGGGTTTTTCACAATTGCTGTTGCAGGTTTCTAGGGATAGTGGATAAAATAAAGTATTGATTAGGAATCTATCTCCATAAATGTACCACCTGTATGAAAAATAAGTTTGGAATTTAAATCGCTTTCAAATCTCCTGCTTCGCAGTACGCGCACGGCTAAGACAATCGGCTCTGAAATGCATGCTCTACTGAACTCATGGCGTGGGCAGTGTACTTGTCGTAGAGTTCTCTTCTACGCGACGAAGAACGTGACCTTCAAAGTTGAGTGCGAGGCGCGTCCGTGGAGCACCAGAGTCCATCCTCCTACCTGCGAATGTACCAGTTTCTCAAGGTCGTGTTACAGTCAGACGAAAATCGCTTGGCCTACGATAAAAACAGGTCTATGCGTTTAGCTGTGTGACGTCAGGAATGTAATGTTCGCAGCCAACGATAAATACTTATCGATGTCCACGGACATATGAATGTCTGTGTCAAAGCCCTTTGATCATGTCATTGACAGAGTAGTAGGAAAGCTTTTAACACCGATCTTTGATGTTAGAATGTGGCCATTGTTCACATATCACTTCGGTTGCTTTAGTGCATTTAAGTTAGATGACGAAGTACTATATATCTGATGTGTGGTTACCACAACAGTAATCGTTGCAAAGTAGCTGCAGCAGTCAGCTGCATTCGACTTTGCTACCCTTACGTATAAAAAGAAGGGATGTGGAAGGAGATGGAGGCATGAGAAGTAAAGTGTGCTCAAATTATACAGAAGTGCAAGAAATGTGTTAACTTGTACTCCAAATAAAGTAACATAACCTTCATAAATGCCTCATTGGATGATCTATATATTGGTTCACATGTTTCTGGAATAATACGTAAAGTGGTACACTGTGCGATTCGAGTAATATATTGAAAGCTGGAATAACTTTTGCTTGTTGTTAAAAACCTTGAATTAGCCGCCAGACCATCTTTAGCATAAATAGCATTCATTATTTAAAGAATGAAACACTGCACCACTTATGTATTTTTCATGATTTGCACAGTGCTTTGCGAGAATTTACTATCATAACCAACGAGCGAGGTGGCGCAGTGGTTAGCACACTGGACTCGCATTCGGGAGGACGACGGTTCAATCCCGTCTCCAGCCATCCTGATTTAGGTTTTCCGTGATTTCCCTAAATCGTTTCAGGCAAATGCCGGGATGGTTCCTTTGAAAGGGCACGGCCGATTTCCTTCCCAATCCTTCCCTAACCCGAGCTTGCGCTCCGTCTCTAATGACCTCGTTGTCGACGGGACGTCAAACACTAACCACCACCACCACTACCATAACCAAGTACAGATATTTACATAGGTATTTTATGTGATGCTTCGGAAAACCGCCCAAAAGAAATCTGTCCGACTGCAGTTGAACATAATAACATAACTGCAGGGCAAGACAGGCAGAACAACACACATACAAACACCACACAAAATACCTATGTGAATGTTTCTTTTTGATAATGGGAATAAATTGTCGAAAAGCGTCATGTTAAGCATGAAAAAGTATGGAACTATTGCAGTGCTCCGTTATTTAAATCGTGAATGATATAGCTGTAGATTTTCAAAAACATCTATTAAGATGGATGAAATTAAGAAATGGCATTTCTTAAGTGAGTATCGCATATGCAAATAGAATGAAATGTCTGTTCGGCTATTCTCAACCAATTTTCTTTGTTCTTTATGTCCCCGCACTGGAGCTAATTCTGGTAAACACTTCGAGCTTTTCCTCTCGCTATCTGCGGTTTCTCGCGCTATCGTTTCCATTTCTCTTTCTTTTCAAGCAGTTCACTCGTCACCAACATATGCGCTCTTAACCATTTGGCGTCCATTCTCAATAAACTATGTCGAAAAATTTGGCGTCCATTCTCAATAAACTATGTCGAAAAATTTTACGATCGTGTAAGAGCTCAATGAAATAGATTGATCAAAGAAGTTTGACGAAATCCTTGACAAAGCAAGAATTTGTGTCGGACAAGGAGGTTAAAATAAGGGGATATGGCGTTACCTAAGCTGAGTGCTAGAGATTCTAACCTCCATGGTGTCGGCCGATAATTAACAACACGTTGCTGACGTCAATAGACATGCGCTTAGGCGTGTATTTATCATTGGCCAAGGAAATCGTATGTGAAGTCATACTTACAACAGGGACTGACGACAGCGCCCTCTTCTCAATTTTGTGCTTATGGTGAAGGAAGAGATTTGGAAGTTCCCTTATCTTCAGACTTTTATTACATCCCTACGGTACATTTATGGACATGGGTTTCTTATCAAAACTGTATCTATTATGTCACTAGAAAGCGGTAGTAGGAGATGACAAACACTTTGTATGAGACGGATGGGAGAGCTTTACCTTTCCAATCTCCGATCTACCTCCTGCAATATGCTGACTACACCGCTTACCTTGCTACCCACTGCACCCTCCATTGCCACTTGAATCTCCTGGTCTATTGGTGTAATACGTAAAAGTTCATTTAAATACACGGAGAAACCAACCCGCCATCTTGGTCGCAACACTGGGCGTTTCCGTCGTCCCGAATTCCACCGCTCCATCTATAACCAACCTATCCCTCTGACTAACAAAGGAAAGTATTAGGGCTAACCCCCGACAGAAAACTATCATGGCATGCGCACCTTAACATTAAACATGAATCCCGAAACCGACTCCAACTATTATAACCACTAGCAGGCCGCACCTGAGGCCTACGTCCTTCCACCATTATCCTCACCTATAAATCCTTCGTCTACCCCATCCTAACATATGCTAACACTGCTTGGATCTCTGCCACTCATAAGGTCTCCAAATCCCTTGAAAGCCTGGAAAGACGTACTCTATTTCGCCTCTCACATCTCCTACCTCTCTCAACTCATATCCTATACCAACCCATCCACTTCTCACACCTTCTTCTTTTCTTGTAGCATCATCAGATCCCAAACATTAACCCAAAGCCCTTTCTCAGCAGCCAATATTCTATCCACTAATTACAGGTCCAGGTACCAATCTGTGTCACTACATCCTTATCCCAATTTCCATGCGCCTTCATGCCTTATTCATCCCTACCCACTGGAACTAGGAACGGCGGGTATCGCTGAAACAATTGGTTTTCGGTTATATCGTTTTCTTTTCAACGCCAGTTTAACCGGAACATTAAAAGCGCTCAAAAAACTGGCTTCTGAAATAACCGATATCGGATTTTTATTCCTATGATTTCCTGTAATACACATAGAAATCGCACAAGGAGTGAAAACTTTTGACTCACTCCGTTTCAAGATACATAGAATCAATAACAACTGGTTTTTTCCACCGTTCGCATCTTTTCTCGAAAAGTGATAAGTGGTTGACTACTACAAAAAAATCACAAGTATTCTACTACTGATTCTAATTTTTTGAATTTCTGCTCATGTTGTAGTCGGGAATCATACCATTATTTGCACGTTATGAATAGTCAGTGCTAAAGGGTGAAAACTGAGGTTGAAGAACTCTATTTTTCGTGTTAACTTGTCAGTTTTTAAGGGCTAAAAGCAGATAAAGACAAGTTGTGCAGATAGAGGCACCAGATCAGCGGCTTTCTATTTTTCTCATAAACTATTAATGAAGTGTAGAGTTTTATCCTTATATTATGTTGTAAGTTTGATGTGGCTTCTCCATTTTTAATCTTTTAAAGCAAATGATACCGTACTTCATAAAACACCTCCAGATTAGGGATGGTGCCATTCTGTAATACCACTGATGTCCCACGATGGCAGTGTGAAAGCCCCATATAGACCAGAAGGGACATGTCTTGCACTTTGCATCTATATAAGTGCCATCTAATAGGCCACGCCACATGGTGACAGGTACGTTACCATCTCAGCAACGTTCTATCAGTTCTTACGCCATTTGTTTGTTGCTCGTGCTTGTCGGTGTTGATATTCAGATAGCACTGATTACTTTTCGCGTTTTCTATAATAACGCAATGTTCCAAAACAGAACACATTTTACAAATAAAAATCACTCGTCCTTTAAAAAAGGTTTATTTAAAAACGAAAAATTTTAGCTCTGTTGCTATGAGTAACTGTTATTTTGGTTTTTTCCCTAGTTATTAGCAAAAAAAAAAAAAAAAAAATAAAAATACCTGTTGTAACCGAGACCAAAGAAATACCGAAAACTACCGGTTATTCAGAACTAAAATACCGGTATCGGTTTTAACTGGTCGGTTTTCCCTATCCCTAGCCGGAACTTCAACCGTCTCCCATCACCCAGTGATGAAATCCGTCGCGCGATATGCCATTCCTACCAGCCACCTCACACCATCCTGCCATTTTCCTTCCTCTCCCTTCCTCCCCCGCAATGAGTTTTAGTCCTCATTTGCGATTCCAGAAGCCCCTTAGTAATACTTTTCATTCCACCTCCATCATGAGCATAACCATTTTCGTGCACCACCACCATGATCACTATCCCTCAGCAGCATTACTATCGTCAGTGATTATATTTTAACGGCAATACACAGTCATCTAAAAAGCTTTAAAAATCATAAGTATTGTCCCCAACATAAATTAAATAATTCATTTGTTTCCATATGCTTCTTCATTTTGTTATAGCTACTGCGAAATTTACAAAACCTTTGCCTGAAAAGCGGTTTTACCCGCGGCCAGCCCACTCTTCGCCGAGAGCTGAAATAACGATACAGAAAAAAAGTACTTTACCGTCAGTGTTTGCGGCTTCCTCCGAAGACGGCTGAACGATTTACGGTGGAAAAATTAGCAGAAGACGATGTTTGATTACGGCTAAAGTACCGCTATTTTGTGGATCACGTTATTTGCATTTAACGAGTTGGGCAAACCATGGGAAATATAATTCTTCAGGGCTGTAAGGGAATTTGAACCCCGTTCCTTCAGAATATGAGCCCAGTACCTCGGTCACAGCAACACCTCGCTCGCGGGGCGTATTGGTAGCGCGTACGGCCTAATCAGAACCACCAGCGTTGAAACTCCTCTGAAATCCACGAAAATGAAGGCTTCAATCGTGCTACTCAATGTTGGTAGACTTCATTATAGAAAATACTTTGTAGTTGCTAAAAGCATGTGTAGATGTTTTCCTTGTAACATGAAAACGGGCCATTTTTTTGCACGTGCGTTCCTATCTACATCTTTATCTTCTGAGTTCCTGCTATAAAAGATAGTAACGTGTTGATAGGAACATAGCTCCCACGTTAGTAAATATATCAATATTATCTAATTTTTCCAAACAGGTGTCCGCTTGGCAAGTAATACACAATTTGAAGTAGGTTAGCGATAAGAAGACGCAGAAAAGAATCAAATGTAGAAATACTAAGTTCATTTAGCTTCGGAGACAGTGTTCGAAAGGGGTATGCTTACAGCTAGTGTTAAACTCTTGTCTTTTACTTCCCCAGATGGTTCAAATGGCTCTGAGCACTATGAGACTTAACATCGGAGGTCATCAGTCCCCTATAACTTAGAACTAATTAAACCTAACTAACCTAAAGACACCACACACATCCATGCCCAAGGCAGGATTCGAACCTGCGACCGTAGCGGTCGCGCGGTTCCAGACTGAAGCGCCTAGAACCGCTCGGCCACTTAGGCCGGCCCTTCCCCAGATACCCTGCACGTAGAAAAGAGGGAGTACAGCAGAGGATACGGAGAGAATATGAGAGAAGACAAAGGTAGACGATAAAGAACGTAAGTGAAATCAAAAAACTGGAAGCAAAATTTAGAACTTCGACATTCCCAAACCACGACAGGACTAAAAATGGCTGTGGGAGTAAAATATTACTGTAGTAAAATATTACAAATAGAGTTGTACAGGATAAACTGGAGTTAGGAACAACCTCAAACCATCAAATGACTGATTGATAACAAAAAGAAAGAGAGATCCTGTATAGCAATGCAACCGGATAATGACATACCGTCTGATTCTTGTTGCAACACCAGACATCAGTCAGAATACATCCTTAATATGTAGTTTACTGCTGTCGTGTAAATTAAGCAAATACTCAGGTAGGACCATTTCAAGCTGCGGGCCTTACGTTAAGGTGAAGGTAATGATTATGACAATACTGTCTGATGATTAAAATCGGCAGTTTTACTGATGAGGATAGGTTCCTATATTTAGTCTAAATCAAAGGAGAAAATGTTTCTACGGTTATTTCTCCATTTATGAGTTCTTTAAAATCCTAATTAAGAAGCTCAAAACGGCGCAACATCACAGTCAATCGTGCAATCTCGTGTGCTATTAAAACGTGTGAAAAACAGCCTTGCTATTGAAATTTCTTTCGTGTCGTTGATGCTGAAATGTCAGCAGGAAACTTTCGTTATTCACCTAATTAACTTTTTTAATTTTGAGAGGTTCATCACCTCTAAAAACACATAAGAAAGGCAGTGTTTCGTATCCCAGTGGTTAATTTCCAATAGTTGATTGCCAGAGATATAGAAGTAGATAAACAGTCTGGCGGAAACCTACAATAAAAGCATGTAAGACTTGGTGTAACATACACTGATAAGCCAAAAAATTTGGCCACAGTCCACAGCGGCGTTGGATGCCGCCTTGTGGCATTGCTGGCACTTGACGCTGTAACAAACGCATGTAAGCGGTGCAGACACGGACGGGGGATCACGCTAGCGTAGATATGGGCTGCAAACGGGGTCATACAAGGTGTACAACTTTGCTTCCGCCGTTTGCCGATAGGTGGCGACAACGGTAAGTAGCGGTCGGAAGAAACAGATCGCAGACGTCAGGCAGTTAGATTGGACCTCGGTCAACATAATCTCAGTCAAACATTAGTCGATTTGTGTCTGCACCATAAAGTTGTTCTTGATTGAAAATTTCAGTTTACGAGCCTAATTCTCGTCATTTGCGGGAGGTGTTAATGTTTTCTTTCAATATGAAGAAAACAACAGTTGAGTCTCGTCGAATGCTTTCAAGTGCGTATGGTGAAAGGGTACAACATTCTTCGTTATTCTTGTCAGTACAACATATTTTTTGTAATAATAACTCAGTTTCACTTAATACACTGAAGCCGGATACCAGTGTAGCAAAGAAGGACAATTTATTTATGTAATTAATCACATGTACACTCCCACAAAATAAATCCCTACATCCAATTTGGTGAGACCTGTGAAATGAATGAAAGTATGGTCGTCTGCTAACCACAGATAGTGAATGCGCAATATATGATCATCTTTGAGACGGTCCTTTGGTCACCTTTGGTGGAACCAAAGAGATGAAGTTTACCTGAGCTTTGAGCGCCTGAAATGTGGCTGACCAATACGGTAGCATGGTGCTCCCCCACCTCGGCCGAGGTGCGAGATGACCTGAAGAACGGCCATGTTTCAGCACTCTGGCGCTGGATCTTGTGTTGGTAAGACCTGTCTTAGGTGTGCTCCGTAAAGACAAAAGAGTGGAGAGATTGGTATGCATGTGAAATACTTAAGAGTAGTTTGGTATAATTATTTCTCTATTTCAGGAACTTTTCGGGGGGGGGGGGGGGGGGGAACTAAATGACAGGCAGCTAATATTAAGGGGATCGTAGTAATCTTCGGAAGTGACCAACGGTCACAGTGAAACCATGTGTAGCAGTAAGTTGAAATACTTGCGAGTGCTAGTACTAAGTTGGAATACTTGCGAGTGCTAGTACTAAGTTGAAATACTTCCGAGTGTTAAAGTTAAGCTGAATTACTGGCGTGTGTACTATAAGTTGGAAATATTTAAGAAATGGTGTGTGCAGGACTTGAAATTAGAGACGAGTACTTCCACGTGGTGAGTACTGTGTGAGTCTCAATCTGTGTATGAGACAAAGGGTAAAGAAAAGTGCTCGTCCATGGTATCAGTTGAAGACTCGCGTGTGTGACGAATATGTTCTTAATATTATTTTGCGTGTTATGTTACCATGTGACGCTGGATTCAAACTCTAATACTCTGAGAGAGAAGCAAGGTGAGTCAGCCGTCTATCCAACAACGCCACTTGGCTTGCATTGCACAGGAAGACGTGCATATATCCTCCAGAGTTCGTAGTAGGAAAGAAAAGTTACGAAGTGGGGCAGTGGCGTGTGAAACTGGGATGAATACTAATTGAAGTGGGAAAGCTGAAAGTGATTCTAGCGTTGTGACTATTCTTTGTGATGTATGTTGCCAGTGTGATGTATTTCATGTAATTTAAGTATGTGTGGTTTGCATGGGAGAGTAGCAAGATAGGTTCAGAGGCAGTGGGTTATGCATGTTCCTTTTTGTACCGCTCGGTCTGGAGTAAATTTTCGTGATGATGGGTGTGGGAGTCGAAGTGTGAGATATAGCAAAAGATCCACCATCCTATCCAGAAAGTGCACCGTAGCGTTAGATAATTACGAGACCATAAGATAGAGAATCACCAATGTAAAGCCATGCCCACTGGGCGGAGTTTCTCATGTGTAATTGTTGTATAAAATGTAATGGTGTGTTTAGGTTATCTTTGCACCATAATAGAATTTATCGGAATAAAAAAAATAGTGAAAAGAAAAAGATTGGTGGCCTTGTTCTTTAAATAGTGTGTAGTCATGATACCCAGAATTTATAATGTGTGCGCCATTCATATCCAGTGCGATGGCCACGTGTTGGTCAAAGCCGTTGGGTAAGAAAGAAAATGTGGTATTGCCAGAGCGTAGTGAACAATCAGAGTTGTGTAAATTACTAATAGTCATATTTGCGTTATCCGTTTCCGTTGCGTAATGTTCTAACAGGAGAATAATTTGTAGCTTAATTGTGGGTACTAGAGCTCATAATCAGTCATTGATGTTACACGAGAAATAACAACAAATCCACTCGCTTGGCAGACCACTCATCTTGCAGGCCTGACTGCTTGATGCCACAGTCTGAGCAAGGCATGTGGGTGCCTCTCAATGGTAAGGACGCTCCTAGTGAAAGCACGCGTCGCGAGTGGTTTCAACGCTTCAAGAACGGTGATTTTAAAGTCGTAGACCGGCATAGTGGTGGAAGAGAGAATGTTTTCGAAGATGCAGAATTGAAGACATTGCTGAGTGAAGACTCGTGTCAAACTCAAGAAGAATTGGCACGATTAGTGGGAGTGACACAGCAAGCCATTTCAAAAAGTCTCAAGCCTATGGGCATGACTCAGAAAGAAGGAACTTGGGTCCCGTGTGAGCTGAAACCAAGAGACGTTGAACGGCGATTCTGTGTTTGTGAACAGTTGCTTCAGAGGCAAAAACGGAAGGGATTTATGCATCGCATTGTGACCGGGGACGAAAAATGGGTTCATTACGATAACCCTAAACGCAAAAAATCATGGGGATATCCCGGCCACGCTTCCACGACGACGGCCAAACCGAATATTCACGGCTCCAAGATCATGCTCTGCATCTGGCGGGATCAGCTCGGCATCGTGTGCTACGAGGTGTTACAACCATGTGAAACAATCACAGGTGCTCGTTATCGAACGCAATTAATGCGTTTGAGCAGAGCATTAGAAGACAAACGGCCGCAACACAGCGAGAGGCACGATAAAGTGATTTTGCAGCACGACAACACTCGACCCCATGTTGCAAAAGAGGTCAAAACGTACTTGGAAACCTTAAAATGGGAAGTAATACTCCACCTGCCTTGTTCTCCAGACATTTCTCCCTCTGACTATCTCCTGTTTAGATCAATGGCGCATGGCCTAGCTGACCAACACTTCCGATCTCATGAAGAAGTCACAAATTGGATGGATTCGTGGATCGCTTCAAAAGATGAACAATTTTTTCGACGCGGGATTCGTACACTGCCAGAAAGATGGGAGAAAGTAGTGGCCAGCGATGGAAAATACTGTGAATGATATGAGGTGCATTCAAGTTCTAACGCCTCCGATTTTTTTTCTCCGGACTGGAAAGAGATAGAAACATGTGCATTGTTTTAAAATGAGGCCGCGTTCATTGTCAATATGTCCCAGAGATGGCAGCACCATACGGCAGATGGAATTTTACCGCCAGCGGCGAGAATGAGAACTGTTTTAAATACTTAAAAGGGCGACGTTTTCCTTACTTGAACAGCGTGCAATCATTCGTTTTCTGAATTTGCGTGGTGTGAAACCAATTGAAATTCATCGACAGTTGAAGGAGACATGTGGTGATGGAGTTATTATGGATGTGTCGAAAGTGCGTTCGTGGATGCGACACTTTAATGAAGGCACAACATCACGTGACAACAAACCGAAACAACCTCGGGCTTGCACAAGCCGGTCTGACAACATGATCGAGAAAGTGGAGAGAATTGTTTTGGGGGATCGCCGAATGACTGTTGAACAGATTGCCTCCGGAGTTGGCATTTCTGTGGGTTCTGTGCACACAATCCTGCATGACGACCTGAAAATGCGAAAAGTGTCATCCAAGTGGGTGCCATGAATGCTGACGGACGACCACACGGCTGCCCGTGTGGCATGTTGCCGAGCAATGTTGACGCGCAACTACAACATGAAAGGGACTTTCTTTTCGTCGGTTGTGCCAATGGATGAGACGTGGATGCCATTTTTCAATCCAGAAACAAAGCGCCAGTCAGCTCAATGGAAGCACACAGATTCACCGCCACCAAAAAAATTTCGGGTAACCGCCAGTGCTGAAAAAATGATGGTGTCCATGTTCTGGGACAGCGAGGACGTAATCCTTACCCATTGCATTCCAAAGGGCACTACGGTAACAGGTGCATCCCACGAAAATGTTTTGAATTCCTTCCTGCACTGCAACAAAAACGTCCGTGAAGGACTGCGCATGTGCTGTTTCACCAAGACAATGCACTCGCACATCGAGCTAACGTTACGCAACAGTTTCTTCGTGATAACAACTTTGAAGTGATTCCTCATGCTCCCTATTCACCTGACCTGGCTCCTAGTGACTTTTGGCTTTTTCCAACAATGAAAGACACTCTCCGTGGCCGCACATTCACCAGCCGTGCTGCTATTGCCTCAGCGATTTTCCAGTGGTCAAAACAGACTCCTAAAGAAGCCTTCACCGCTGCCATGGAATCATGGCGTCAGCGTTGTGAAAAATGTGTACGTCTGCAGGGCGATTACGTCGAGAAGTAACGCCAGTTTCATCGATTTCGGGTGAGTAGTTAATTAGAAAAAAAATCGGAGGCCTTAGAACTTGAATCCATCTCGTACATGTGTAACCAATTTGTTTCATTAAAGCCTCAAATGTTGGGGAAAAAACGGCGGAGGCAAAGTTGTACACCTTGTACTTCGAGATAAGCAACTATGACAAAGGGCAGATTATTATTACGCAGAGCCTGTGAACGAGTATCTTGAAAATGGTGAAGCAGGTCGAATGTTCACGTGCTACTGTCGTGACCATCTACAGAAAGAGGTAGAAGGACAGTGAAACTACCACAAGGCGCTAAATAGTTGGACGTCCATGACTCTTCACAGAACCTGGTGTTCTGAGACTTCAAATGGTTCAAATGGCTCTGAGCATTATGGGACTTAACTTCTTAGGTCATCAGTCCCCTAGAATTCAGAACTACTTAAACCTAACTAACCTAAGGACATCACATACGTCCATGCCCGAGGCAGGATTCGAACCTGCGCACACTGTTCATTGTACATTGTTGAACATGAAGCACTGCAGCAGACCACCCCTACGTGTTCACACGTCGACCCAACGACATGGTCAACTACCATTGCAGTGGACACAGGAGCATCGGGATGCCACCGTCGATCAATGGAAACGCGTCGGCTCTTCGGGCGAATCACATTTTTGCTACACTGGGTCGATGATCGTCTCCACAAACGCCGTCATCGGCGCGAAACGTACAGCGCGCCACGGACGAAGACTGGTGGGAGCAGTTATTACGGTATGGGAGACATTTTCGTGCGCTTGCATGAGACTTGTGGTAGTAATCGAAGACACACCGACATCTGCGAACCATCTGCATCCCTTTGATGCTCGAAGTCTTCCCCGACGGCAGTGTCATCTTTCAGCAGTATAACACCGCTCTCCCGACCGTGCTACAGTGGTTTGAGAAGCATAATAGTGAAATCATGTCTCATTGACCAAATTCGCTTGATGTAAGTCCTATGGAACCCATCTGGATCGCTTTCAGGCACCGTGACCACGTCAGTGAGCCGTTATTTACGCGAATTATATTACCTGTGCATAGACATCCAATGCCACATACCACCAAAAACCTATCAACAAACTGTCGGATCCCTGATACACAGAATCAGTGATGTATTTCATAGACGGACAGACAAGCTATTAAGCAGTTGGTCATAATGTTTTGGCTCATCAGTGTACATTTGAACGTCAGCAACTATATGTGTGTGTCTGTGTGTGTATGCGCGCAGCTTTAAGAAGAATTAATGGCAACAGCAAACATTGTGCGTGACCGGTCTTGGTTTACAGTGCAAAAGACAAAGAAGTTTAACAGTAGATCAACATCGCGATCATAAAAGTCGGAGCATTTGCTCAAATGGTCAACAGCTGTAGAAAGAATTCTCTCACAGCTTATCAAAGGAGACGCTATGTAAGTGCCCGAGTTCTAGGCATGAAAAGAAACATAAACCGTCAGGTCTCACGTTTACTAACACCAGTTATGGAATACAAAATTCTCGAAACTGCTATTCCTGATTCGACTTCTCACAGGACGGTAAGCACGAGAATATTATCACTACTGAGAAACAATACTATCTTTATGGATTCAACTGCAAGTACTCGTGTCGAGATATCGCTTATTTACAAGGAAACTTCAATAACATACTTGTTTGTCATTTAGACTAAGCTATCCCTTGCTAAGGCTCTCATTAGTTATGACAAATTAATCCACTTTGATACGTTGTTGTGAGGCACATCCATAAATGCACCTAAAATACTCTAGTTTCCACCAGTCGAGAAAAAAATCACAAAAAAGGTTATCTAACAGACGAGAAAAATGTAACGAACACTTAAGTACCCATCACAACTGAAATAAAACACGAAAACGCTATTACAGGCAGTCAAACTTTCTTTGATCGTATATATGTTGGAAATCTAGAAGATCTATGGCGACAGTTCTGTATTTAAATAAGCTGCCTATCATTACGAAGTATGTAGAGGAAAGCCCGCCGTCTAACGCACGGCTTTCCGGGCGGGGAGGAGCGCCTGGTCCCCGGGACGAATCCTCCCGGCGGATTTGTGTCGAGGTCCGGTGAACCGGCCAGTCTGTGGATGGTTTTTAGGCGGTTTTCCGTCTGACTCGGCGAATCCGGGCTGGTTCCCCTTATTCCGCCTCACCTACACTATGTCGGCGATTGCTGCGCAAACACTGTCTCCACGTACTCGTACACCACCATTACTCTATCACAAAAACATAGATGTTACACTCGTCTGGTGTGAGACGTTCCCTGGGGGGCCCACCGGCGGCCGAACCGCACAATACCCCTGGGTTCGGTGTGGGGCGGCGGAGGGGTGAAGTGGACTGCGGTAGTCGTCGTGGGGTTGTGGACCACTGCGGCTGCGGCGGGGACGGAGCCTCTCCGTCGTTTCTAGGTCCCCAGTTACAATACAATACAATACAATACAATGTAGAGGAAGGTAGGTTTCATTGTATCATATAAACTCCATCCGAACAGGCCTCGGAGGGCCTAATGGAAACGCCGTACGCCTAGGGCTTCCCATCGGGTAGACCGTTCGCCTGGTGCAAGTCTTTCGATCTGACACCACTTCGGCGACTTGCGTGTCGATGGGGATGAAATGATGATGATAAGCACAACATAACACTCAGTCCCTGAACGGAGAAAATCTCCGACCCAGCCGAGAATAGAACCTGGGCCGTTAGGCATGACATTCCGACGCGCTGACCACTCAGATGCCAGGGGCGGACGGAAGGCCGAAAAGTACCGACCGACCACCGCGTCATCCTGCACTGGATGCAGATATGGTGGGACATGTGGTCAGCACACCGCTCTCCCGACCGTTGTCAGTTTTCGTGACCGGAGCTGCTACTTCTCAGTCAAGTAGCTCCTCAATTGTCCTCGTAAGGGCTGAGTGCACCCCGCTTGCCAACAGCGCTAGGCACACCCGGACGGGCACTCATCCAAGTGCCAGCCAAGCCCGAGAGCGCTAACTTTAGTGATCTGACGGGAACCAGTGTTACCACTGCGGCAAGGCCGTTGGCCCACTGTATCATTTACTAACATTTATTTCCGGACAAGCTACAGATGGGAAAAATGCATAATTATACGCAACTGTACGAACAGTTCTTCTGATTCCATCTTCACTCACTCTAGCGGATCACCATACGGAAGCTGAAGAAACTGGTAGTTTGCTCCATAAGTGCTAGGTCTTGCAATTTTCTGTGCAGGTCTCTTGGAGTGTCTGCATGTTATGTTTTTTCAGCACGTATGCTTCACACTTTCGCCAGTCAAACAAAGCTACGACCATTTTGTATATATTGTGTGTCCCCGGACAAAAAATGGTTCAAGTGGCTCTGAGCACTATGGGACTTAACATCTGAGGTCATCAGTCCCCTAGAACTTAGAACTACTTAAACCTAACTAACCTAAGGACTACACACATCCATGTCCGAGGCAGGATTCAAACCTGCGACCGTAGCGGTCGCGCGGTTCCAGACTGAAGCGCCTAGAAGCGCTCTGCCACACCGGCCGGCTTACAAATAAGTCAAGACAAAAATTTTCTTAACCTACAACCCAGATCAGCTGATCGTTTGACTCCATCGCGTTGTTATTCTCAGTTATTTGTACAATATGCTAAGATAGTTGTCACTCATTAATTACGTGTCACTGACTACTATACGAAACGGAATCTAAAGGTGCTGAGAAAGATGTCCTGGCAAAAATTAATTTTGTTTCTTTTACAACATCAAGGCTGTTCTCTTCAAAATACTTCGGCAGCTGCATAGTGACGGGAGCGTTGCTTCAAGAATTTGTAGTGGCGCTGGGAGACTTATTCCATTTAGCTCGTCGGTTACACTCTTCCGTATACTATCCAGAGTAGCAAAGTGTGTAAATGGAGTGGAAGATTTAATAATTACGGAGGTATGGAACCATTTAGTAGGAGAAGGAACATAAGACAGAGTTACGGGAAAAATGTGGGCTCAGTAGTGGGAATAAACTGTTCAAAAATCACAGCAGCAGCAGGTACACTTGCGAAAGACACGAAGATATGGAAAGATTCCAGTTGGATTACATCATGCTTAG
Source organism: Schistocerca serialis cubense (assembly GCF_023864345.2). Lineage (NCBI taxonomy): Eukaryota > Metazoa > Arthropoda > Insecta > Orthoptera > Acrididae > Schistocerca > Schistocerca serialis. Next base: position 769,924,422 of record NC_064641.1, on the reverse strand, counting down.
AAAGGGATTGCGAAATTAGACTTTGGATTGTAAGGCGTGCACAGGATAAGATATAGACGCAGATCCAAACTTAGTAATGATGATGTATAGATTGAAGTTCAAGAAAATCGTCAGGAATATTCAATATGTAGGGAAACGCGATACTGAAGGATTGAGGACAAATATATTGGGATTTGTCTACCCAGACCAAGCACGTCGATCTAGCACATCAACGGACAAACCTAAAATTAGTAAAATGCATCGAAAGTGAAATTTAAGAAGCAGTACCGTTGCCCTAACGTAACACCCGCCTGTGTGCCTACACTGGTCATGATAAAAGATGCGGTACCAGGAGATTCTCTGAAGACGAAAACCAGTTGTGAATGGAGAATTATTTATCAGCGGCACTTGGAGGCAGAAATACGACTTTTTTTCAATTATTTATGAGTTGTGTGCCACCATTTGCGCACAATCCTACATTAAAATTTGATGGGCACTAAACACATTCAAATTTAGCTCACTACTAGTCATTCTGATCTGACTTCACAAGACTCTTCTCTTTCTTCAAAGTGACATTCATTCTTAAGGTTTTTATCATTACCATATTCTGCCCAGCAATTCTTGTTGGTTCATTGTGTTTTTTACTTTTAACTTAATATCACCTTGTATTATTGTATGTTCTGCACTGCAAGTTGAATTTTCTGCAATTTGTGTTGAGGTAGTACAAATGACATCTTCTACTACATTAATAATAAAACTGTAAAAATGTCGTGTCTGCATGTCTGTTTGAACATACAATCTACTACTAAACGAGTTTTAACGGTTTTTTAAGGTACGTTGTGCGTAGTGTGAGGCATGTGTACGCTTTACTTCATCAAAATCGGTTTATGGGGGAAAAAGGTGTTGCACTTTAAATTTTTATCTAAAACCGTCGGGTCTGTCTGTTTATTTGTTTGGATACCCCAATCTTCAAACCTATTAAAATTTTTTTCGTGGATTTTTACAGGTAAACTGAACGTAACTTGGTATAACTTAGGGGCTTTATTTCATCAAAATCGGAGCACGGTAAAAATTATATCGTAATTTAAAGTTTATAAACACGAAAGTGTGTATATCTGTTACCTTTTCACTGCCTCGGGTATGGATGTGTGTGATGTCCTTAGGTTAGTTAGGTTTAAGTAGTTCTAAGTTCTAGGGGACTGATGACCTCAGATGTTAAGTCCCATAGTGCTCAGAGCCATTTGGATTTGTTACCTTTGCACGACTAAAACGCTGAACTGATTTTCATGAAATCTGGCATGAAGATAGCTTTGAATGCTGAGAAAGAACATAGGGTGCTCTAGAAAATGTGTACTATATTTATTGAAATGAAGAATATTACACGGTCAGTGGTGGATACCAAACTGACTGTCGCCTGCAATATAGTCCGCCAACCAGGAGTGGTGGCCTGGGGTGTCATTTCTTTTCATAGCAGGACCTTTTGATTTTCGTCTGAGACACTCGCACAGTACACAGGTACATCGACGATATTCTACTCGTACGTCCCGTCTTGTTGCCCTTCATGGCAAGCTATCCTTGGCTTACATTTCAACAAGATAGTGCCCGCCGCACACGGCGAGAGTTTCTGCTGCTTTTCCTCGTGCTTACCGAACCCTATCTTGGCTAGCAAGGTCATTGGATTTCCAACCAATTACGAACGTTTGGAGTATTATGGGCAGCGCCCTCCAACTAGATCTGGATTTTGACGATCTAATGCACAATGCAGAATTTGGCATGATATTCCGCAGAAGGACATCCAACAACTCTGTCAATCAATGCCAAACCGACTACCAGCTTGCATAAGGGCCAGAGGCGGACTAATGCATTATTGACTTGCTCAGTTCGTGAAGCTCTTTATCTTGAATAAATAATCCAATGTATCTGAAATTGCAATCATTTGTTTGTCTGTGGATATACATCACTTCTACTAATTTCAGTCCCGTTCGGACAATTTCTTCGTAGTGCGTCGCTTTTTTTGGGGGGTGGGAGTGTATTTCGGAAGGACACGGATTAACATTTTAACTATACATATTGTCTAACTACTGTCTGAGCATGTAAGGAACTTCCCCTTGTAGGTTAAGCTTGTGCAGGACAAGTGTGCTTGCCATCTGGTCTGTTTATCTCTTGAAAAATTGATAAACACTGAGCTGTGGTAGTGGAACTGAAAAAATTAGGCTAGTGCTCCCAGCTGCATTTCCGGGAATAAATCACGTCGCCTGACCTGATCACTGAAAAACACTAAGCAAGATCGTTGGTGCATGCGTCAGAAGCTTTTAATAGTTGCCTTTCTTTCGAAACAAACAATATATAAAAATTGGGCCAAGTCCCATTAACCAAATTACAGTAGTGTTAATCTACACTCCTGGAAATGGAAAAAAGAACACATTGACACCGGTGTGTCAGACCCACCATACTTGCTCAGAACACTGCGAGAGGGCTGTACAAGCAATGATCACACGCACGGCACAGCGGACACACCAGGAACCGCGGTGCTGGCCGTCGAATGGCGCTAGCTGCGCAGCATTTGTGCACCGCCGCCGTCAGTGTCAGCCAGTTTGCCGTGGCATACGGAGCTCCATCGCAGTCTTTAACACTGGTAGCATGCCGCGACAGCGTGGACGTGAACCGTATGTGCAGTTGACGGACTTTGAGCGAGGGCGTATAGTGGGCATGCGGGAGGCCGGGTGGACGTACCGCCGAATTGCTCAACACGTGGGGCGTGAGGTCTCCACAGTACATCGATGTTGTCGCCAGTGGTCGGCGGAAGGTGCACGTGCCCGTCGACCTGGGACCGGACCGCAGCGACGCACGGATGCACGCCAAGACCGTAGGATCCTACGCAGTGCCGTAGGGGACCGCACCGCCACTTCCCAGCAAATTAGGGACACTGTTGCTCCTGGGGTATCGGCGAGGACCATTCGCAACCGTCTCCATGAAGCTGGGCTACGGTCCCGCACACCGTCAGGCCGTCTTCCGTTCACGCCCCAACATCGTGCAGCCCGCGTCCAGTGGTGTCGCGACAGGCGTGAATGGAGGGACGAATGGAGACGTGTCGTCTTCAGCGATGAGAGTCGCTTCTGCCTTGGTGCCAATGATGGTCGTATGCGTGTTTGGCGCCGTGCAGGTGAGCGCCACAATCAGGACTGCATACGACCGAGGCACACAGGGCCAACACCCGGCATCATGGTGTGGGGAGCGATCTCCTACACTGGCCGTACACCACTGGTGATCGTCGAGGGGACACTGAATAGTGCACGGTACATCCAAACCGTCATCGAACCCATCGTTCTACCATTCCTAGACCGGCAAGGGAACTTGCTGTTCCAACAGGACAATGCACGTCCGCATGTATCCCGTGCCACCCAACGTGCTCTAGAAGGTGTAAGTCAACTACCCTGGCCAGCAAGATCTCCGGATCTGTCTCCCATTGAGCATGTTTGGGACTGGATGAAGCGTCGTCTCACGCGGTCTGCACGTCCAGCACGAACGCTGGTCCAACTGAGGCGCCAGGTGGAAATGGCATGGCAAGCCGTTCCACAGGACTACATCCAGCATCTCTACGATCGTCTCCATGGGAGAATAGCAGCCTGCATTGCTGCGACAGGTGGATATACACTGTACTAGTGCCGACATTGTGCATGCTCTGTTGCCTGTGTCTATGTGGCTGTGGTTCTGTCAGTGTGATCATGTGATGTATCTGACCCCAGGAATGTGTCAATAAAGTTTCCCCTTCCTGGGACAACGAATTCACGGTGTTCTTATTTCAATTTCCAGGAGTGTATTTGGTCAAGGCCACACGGTGATGTGTATGAACAAAGGAAATTCTCTAGTGCAATAAGTATGCATTTCGTTGTCTGTAATCTCATTCGCTCCTCCAGGTAAAAATATCCAAAGCTACCGAGATATGTCACACCAGGAGGCGCAAAGATAACTCGCGGTGGCCGGTAAAATGAGCCAACCACACGATACTTTGTTAAACAAACGATTCGCGCTGACTGTGATTGCACGTAATATGAAATATAGTTCTTATGGCATGTCACATCTTGAAACTGACCAACTCGTTTATATAAAAAATGGCATTTCTGGCATTTAGCAAATCAAAACCTGTACTCACTCAAGACCACAGCTCGAGCTAACTGCCATGCGAAATGGGAGGCAGCAACGTTATTGATTCATGCACAGTATTGCCAGTCTAACTACTTTTGTAACACATTTCAAATTTTGACATTTAATGCGGTGTACAGCTTTACATTTCCCCACATTCAGAGCTAGCTGCTAGCCTTTAGAGCTGGACATAATTCCGTTTTCGACGGATGTAATTCTCTCACAAATAACAGTATCACCTGTTGAAACAACCTGACAGATTAACACTATCTACAGGACTGCGACACGAAACCAGAACCTTTCCCATTCCCAGGTAAATGCTCTTCTGAAGTTTAGAAATTACGAGAGAGATAGTGACAGATGCACACTGAGGTTGACAACCTTCCGCCAGGCGAGATGCGGGAGTTTTTGCGCTCTCGTAAAGATAAGTTATTTAGATTGCAATAACAGCTTAGATCAGATACTCATTAAAGACGTGTATTAGTGTGTTTTAAGCTTACTATTAAAGGTTTCACTGCTCTTTATTTATTACTCCAGAAAACGTGAAAATATTGTAAAGCCACGCTGTTTTATTTTATTTTTTTTACGTTTTGGCACAGTAAACTAGAGAATCCCTTTTAATTGTTCTGTTTTTATTTCCAGCTATTTAAGCTGAGTGTGTCCATTCATTATTAAGTTTGTATTGCTGAAAAGTAACCAAAACCTTAAGTTGTTTGATTCAGAAACTTTTGTACTTGTAGTTTGTTTACATACAGTTTGCGTACATTATACAGTAGTTACATTACAAGTTACATTCAGTCGTGAATAAGTTAATTAACAGACACGGCAATCAAGCGGTTACTGAGGTCTTGTTAATCGGAAATATTTAACTTTTTACGTTATACCATACGCCTGAGGCGCTAAGCTGCAGGCCAAATTTTTTTGTGGGTCGTAAATAACGAAAATTCGTGTAGTGCAAAGAGTGTGTTAAGTGGTTAATCCTATTGTTCAGCGTGTAATTTATGTTGCAATGCGTGATAAATGTGGACGTTATTCAACAAGATTTCGGGCTTGCTGCCGGTCGTCGTTAGCTTCCATCCACGATATTTCGACTGGACAACTGCCAGCCATTCTCAGGTGGGCCATCGAAGACTGACGAAGACGCCCTCAGTTCCGTAATACATAGCGTGCAGCGAGTATTCCGCGCATCCGTCAAAATCATATGGACAGACGAATCACCGCGCCCGCCAGCAACGCCCTCGCTGGTGGAAATGCAGAACTCAGGTGTCTTCGGCGTTGTCAATTGCCGCGGCCATCGGTGTAATCTGGCGTCTTCGTCTGGAGCAGATCTTAGAGATGACGGGGTTCCACGCATTATCTAGCTGGTAGCCATTGTCACGGTTCATAAGATTGTCTGTCATGCAAATTTCCACTGATTCTTTTATGACGGAGTCTCAAAGGGATGTTGCTGTGGCCAAAATTATTGTCTTGTCATACTCCATTGAGTGTCCAGTGGAAATGCAATGCTCAGCAATTGCAGACTTGCTAGGTTGCACAAGGCAAATACAGCGCTGATGTTCAGTGCAACGTTCTTCTACTGTTCGCAATGTTTGTCCTACATATGACATGTCACACTGACAAGGAATTTTATAAATTCCCGCCTTCCGCAATACCAGATCGTCTTTCACTGATCCCAACAGGTCGGAAATCTTCGATGGTGGACGGAAAATCACTTTCACTTCGAAACCGTGGAGGATTCTTGCAATTCTGTAGGAAATGTTGCCAACAAAGGGAAGAAAAGCTAAAGATCTAGTAGGCGTGCTCTCTTCTTTCTCCACTCCCTGTTCTTTGGCTTAATTGCAAGTGCCTTGCTAATTTGTCGGGTAGAATATCCATTCTCTTTGAAAACCCTCTTCAGATGGGCAAGCTCTGCAGGCAAATTATCTGCATCTGACACTACATGAGCTCTGTGTACAAGTGTTTTAAGTACTCTCATTGTTTGCGATGGGTGATGGCAGCTGGACTAATTTAAATACAAATCAGTATGTGTGGGCTTTCGATAAACCGAATGCCCCAGAGAGCCATCACTCTTCCGTCTAACTAGCACATCCAAGAAACGGAGGCAACCATTTTTCTCTAATTCCATGGTAAACCGAATGTTCTCATGAATGGAGTTGAGGTGATTTAAAAACTCCATTAATTTTTCTTCTCCATGAGGCCACACTACGAAAGTGTCATCCAAGTGCCCCCAAAAACAGTTGGTTTGAGGGCTGCTGATTCAAGTGCTCTCTCCTCGAAATCCTCCATGAAAAGGTTGGTCATCAAGGGAGACAAAGGGCTACCCATGGCGACGCCGTCAGTCTGTTCAAAATATTCTTGATTGAACATAAAATATGCTGAGGAGAGAGCGTGGCGAAACAAAGCAGTGATTCCCACCTGAAACTTATTGCCAATCAGTGCCAAGGAGTCTGCGAGAGGTACCTTTGTAAAAAGAGACACCACGTCAAAACTAACTGAAAGATCAGAAGTACTTAGGCCGAGAGCCGCCAGTATGTTGATAAAATCGGCCGAGTTACGTATGTGATGTGGACATTTGCCCACAAATGGCCTCAGCAAGGATGCAAGATGTTTGGTTAAATCGTAAGTGGGGGCCCCTTTTATGCTCACTATTGGCCGTAAGGGTAGTCCGTCTTTATGTACCTTCGGCAGGCCATATAGTCTTGGAGGTACGCTGCCATGATGTCTTAAGCGCTTGACCGTCTCTGGAGGCAACGAGGAAGAATTCAGGAGTGTAGATGTCTTCCGTTGCACACGTCCTGTAGGATCGTTATCAATATTCCTGTAGGCAGAATCATTCAGTAGACCATACGTCTTATCCACATACAAACTGGGAGGTAACAGTACAGTTAAATTTCCTTTATCGGCCTTCAGTACCACAACGTCCGGATCTTCTCGGAGATTTCGTTGTGCAGCCCATTCTGCGGAAGTTATGTTACTGTGTTGAGAAGGAGCCTTCAGAAGAGCACGGCAAGTTTCCCTCCTTACTTCTTCTGCAGTTTCCATAGGAAGGCGTCGTACGGCTTCTTCAACACCACTCAGAAAACTTATCATAGGTGGTGCTCTAGGTGTAGGTGCAAAATTCAAACCCTTACTTAATACCGACAGCGTCGCGTCGTCCAAATTCTTGTCCGTGAGGTTAACAACGGAACGTCGTGCAGTCGTCTCCTGTGGCGACGACTATTGTGGCACCAGACGATCAAACTTTGACATCTGCCGAGAATTTGCATCCTTGTGCACCCAGTCCCATGATACAGTAGACAGATGTGCTGCAATTTTCAGATGCAGGTGGAACAATTCTTCTGAAATGGCATCCAATCTTCGTCTTGTGTGGCAAATCCTCTCTTTAACAATAGCGTGACTGGCCTTTTCCGTTATCTTCCGTGCAGTGGCAGTCTTAATAAGCGCCTTCTAAATCTTTAGCTTTTCTTCCCTTTGTTGGCAACATTTCCTTCAGAATTGCAAGAATCCTCTACGGTTTCGAAGTGAAAGTGATTTTCCGTCCACCATCGATGATTTCCGACCTGCTGGGATCAGTGAAAGACGATCTGGTATTGCGGAAGGCGGGAATTTATAAAATACCTTGTCAGTGTGGCAGGTCATATGTAGGACAAACATTGCGAACAGTAGAAGAGCGTTGCACTGAACATCAGCGCTGTACTCGCCATTTGCAACCTAGCAAGTCTGCAATTGCTGAGCATTGCATTTCCACTGGACACTCAATGGAGTATGACAAGACAACAATTTTGGCCACAGCAGCATCCCTTTGGGACTCCGTCATAAAAGAATCAGTGGAAATTTGCATGACAGACAATCTTATGAACCGTGACAATGGCTACCAGCTAGATAATGCGTGGAACCCCGTCATCTCTAAGATCTGCTCCAGACGAAGACGCCAGATTACACCGATGGCCGCGGCAATTGACAACGCCGAAGACACCTGAGTTCTGCATTTCCACCAGCGAGGGCGCTGCTGGCGGGCGGTGTGGTTCGTCTGTCCATATGATTTTGACGGATGCGCGGAATACTCGCTGCACGCTATGTATTACGGAACGGAGGGCGTCTTCGTCAGTCTTCGATGGCTCACCTGAGGATGGCTGGCAGTTGTCCAGTCGAAATATCGTGGATGGAAGCTAACGACGACCGGCTGCAAGCCCGAAATCTTTTTGAATATTTCTCTGGGAAAATTTTAAATTTCACAATGTGGACGTTGTCGTAGGGTAGTTAGACAGGGAGTGGTATGCGCAGATTTTGGGTTGGAATTCTACAAGGTTGACTGTAGTGGGGCTCTGAATGGGGAACTCATCGAGGAACTGTAAGCTCTACAAAAAAAGGCGAGAGATCGCTGAACAGGAGGCAAAGATTTGTGCTCTTCAAGCTGAATCGGAACACGCGAAATTAGAACTAGATAGGATGAAGGCGAAAAGAGATCGTAGTGAAGATAACAAGCAGTGTGCGATAGCGAAGTAGCTCTTCAACTTCTTCACCTGTGTTTCAGGTTATAGTAGCGCATAAATTTGTCTTGTTACCTGAAGTAGGGGGGAAGAGCCTCATATAGCTGTGGGTCACAATACGGTGCAACAGACTTGTAGCAAAGAAAGTAAGTGTAGGTCGATATCAAAAGAGAGAATGTAGAAAAGAGTAGTGCTGTTAGGAAGTAGCCATGGCAGGGGTGTAGGACAAATGGTACAGGATACATTAGGAACAGAATGCCAGGTCACAAATATTGTGAAACGAAATGCCAACCTTAGGCAGGTGACAGGGGACATATGGAATTTGTGCAAAGATTTTTACGTAGAGAAACGGATATTCTTGGGAGAGCAGACAACCTAAAGAAAGTAATACAGCATTGGGGGATCTGGACCAAATAATAGTAGCAACTGCACAAACAAATGCGAGTGTTGTGGAAGTCCTACAGCATGACCAGCTCTGGGTTAACACTGCTGTGAGCTGTGTGAATACTGACCTGAGCAGGCTGCTGCTGACTGAATGGAGAGATCTCCTATGAGTGCAGTGCTTGTTGCTACAATTGTAAGATGGAGATATACTAGACGTCTTTCATTTTAAATATATTTTATATAAAACCGTTTAAAGAGCAATTTAGATGGCTGATATTCATAATAATTTTGAGGAACGTGCTTTGAATTTAGTTCTCCTTGAGGCGTAGTGCCTTGCATCACGCCAATGTAAGTAGGAGACGGAAGCGAGAAAGGTAGATACAACGACTCACGGCTATCGCATGACAAATGCGCTCTGGTGCAGTAGCTAGGTGCAAGTAGTTACGACATTGGCCGAAAGATGTCAGCATCTTATGGACTAAGGAATTGTCAAGTAGCTGAAATTGTATATTTGGGAAACAAATCTGTATTTATTGCGATCATTGTGACTTTAATTAATTATTGCTAATTTGTTTCGTTATTATTGTGAATGGTGATGTGAATGCGAAGTATCAGGTAAATGGTTAGATCTATTAACCGAGTATACGTTAGCGCGAGAACGGTGTACTGAGTGAGTGAATCATACTAAGGGGAAAGACTGTAGTGCAACTATCGAGTTTATGGGACTGAGAAAACAGGATGCGTTTTACGATAATTTTGTTACTTAAAGAGGGAGCTATTTTGATATTTTTTGATTTTATAAATTTGTTCTTTGGATAAATTATTCACAAAAGCTACTAAATGATGATTGGTCAAGAGTAAAGGACGCGGCATTGCGGAGTTTAATAGTAATATTGAACTTGTTACGATGTATACCAGCCACAGGACAATGCTTTCGAGCGTGTTTTGTGGGTTAAGAGAATTGCTTTGTGAAACATAAAGCCTAGTTTACACGAAGACATTGGGTTGCGCCACTCGTTGCGTTGAGTGAGTTGTGAGCAAATCGTTTCATATTTGACTGTAGACACGGCGAAACTTCAGTTTTGTCGTTTTGTGGGTTCCTGAGTCGTGTCTGAAATGAAAGTTTTGGCAGCTGCACGTCGCACGAGTTGTGATGGAGTTAAAGCTTGTTGCGTGGAATTGCTGCATAAGAAAAAAATAAGAAACGTATTTCGATTCGTGACTGGATGAAGAAAAGACGTCAGCTCGGTTGCTCAGCATCCTTGCTGAAATAATTTGTAACGGAAGACCCAAGAAGTTCTTTTAATTGTCTTATATTGTCACCAGAACTGTTAACGTTTCTTTTAAATAAGGAATAAAGTTATTGTAATGCATGAAGCATTGTCGCAAGAACTGAAATTACATGTTACATCGGGAACACTCAGCATGCTATAAGATGCGGTTTTAGTTGGTGATGACGCTCTATCATTAACACCAATAGTTATTAACAGTGATAATTATTAACATTAAGAGCAGTAATTATTCGAAGCAGACCACATTAAGAAGAGAATGGTTTGCAACCTACTCTCTTGAAGATATATCGGTATAGTGGCAATATTTCAAAATTCAAACATTTGTGAACGGGGAGCACTGCTGCGACGTTTTAAATAGATGAATACTGAATAAAGAATGCAACTTCTTGATTTGTGTAGCCTTCCCTCCTGTCAACAATACTCCTTAAAAAAAAAGAGTCGGCCAATTCTAACGATGAAATTTAGTCTTGTAGACAAGAGCATTTCTACAGCAAGAATTACACTTGCTTGTATTTTTCTTAATTCAGTTCTACATGTACTCCTAACTAAACAAATTTTGCCCTGCAGCTCAGATATTGTCAAACTATGTTCTGATCGCACGTGACGGTCTCAGGAGCAGCAATATGTTGCTTATTTTTGTAATCAGCATCACTGAAATCCCACAAACACCTATGCAAAGCATAGATATCCAAAAAGCGAACATTATTCTCCGTTCCCCACTTCATATTTCAGTTTGTGTACACTCTACGAACACACATAACCTCAAAACCCATGCAACTATAAAAAAAAAAGTTGGAACACGCCGAAACTGTTTAGTTTCACCGACGAGTTGCGCAAACGCGCGGCGCGCATGCGCAGTGGCTGATAGCGCAGTTGCCTGCAACATAGTGTCGTCGTGTAAACTAGGCTTAAGTTGAGTTCAAATCTCAATCATGATCCTTTTCGGACGTGGATATAATTAGCTCTGAATAGATATGAAAATCTTACGGAATAATGGTTGAAACTTGACAGTGAAGTGCCACAAAGTGGGCGCCAAGATTTGAAGGAGACGAACACATGAAATTACGATTTTAATATGTGAATTGTGACTTTTGAATAGCCAAAATCCGCGTTTCGTGTTATACAAGGCGCAACTGCAAACAGAACATTAGTGGTAATCAAACTGCAATATTTGATATACCATTATGTCACAGACAATCCGTCCGTTAATCCTTTTGGTAAATTACCATAAGCTGGCTATTGCGAGTGAGTGTGATTGCGTATGAATGACGAAACTGTACCTTAAGATTAGCGTGGACTTAGTGGTGTTTTGTATCAGAAAAGTCACAATATACTGAAGTTTTTACCCTCTAACTACCTGATACTGAAAAACATTTTGATGCGACCTGTACAGATGTGTAATGCGGCTAGTTTCCGCTACAGATCTTCTTAGCCGATGGACACGGCGCATTTTTCTGACAGGAAAAGCGTGTGGTCAAGACTACTTTCTGTAGGACGAAACACAAAAAACCAGACAGTTGCACCCTCCATCCATCTTCGTTGTGATGACGGCACGTTTATCTGGCCACACGGGATAGAAGCTCTTGAGCACTTCCTTGAACATATGAACAGAATCTCGCCACTCAGTGTGCTGCAAGCCGACGCACATTGATTTTTATCATAGCGCACGGAGTTTTCGCCGTTTTGGTCCAGAGGAGAGCAGTTTTAAATACATGACGCACTGAGCAAAAAGCATTTTTGAGGAGGATCACTTGGATTCCAAAATTAATCATCCGAAGTATATGTTCCGAAAGAACGGCTATGGTTCACATGGTATAAAGTCCTTATCCAAGAGAAGGAAACGTCAAAATGCCGAACATTCCTGCGATGAGCCACCGATTGTATTCCTCCTTTCTGTGGTGTTACACACCTGTCATGGGAAAACGAGGCATAAAATCTTTATTCCGACCTTCTAAGAAGATCGAGGCGGCTCCACGCTCTGTTAAAGACAGTCTCGGCCTCAGGATCCTTGGGATTAATAACATCCCATGCGTGTGCGAAAGCAATTACATCGGTCAGTTCATTCGTACTATTTCCGACTGCTGAGCATAACATCAGTGACGTATTAAAAATCACAGACTGAAGAAATCTGCAGTTACTGAACAAGGCCTCACAAACGCACACAAAATATTGTTTGCTGAAACAACGTATTTTTTCCGTTACTGTTATTTCATCCCCCCACGCCACAAATGGGTGAGGGGTGGGCTATCAGCAGACTCCTACAAACTGGGATTGTGTAATTATAGAGGCTGTAGAAATAAGAATGTGGGATAAGAGCTCCAACTACCGAATACAATCTGAGCGGTTCATGGAAGCTAGCTCTTGATGCAGAGATGAGGCAGAGATATTCGTCGCAATGTTTACGCTACTACGGAATCGGCGGCGCCACCAGCGCAGACGTTGACACCATCTCTGACAGCATTACGTAAGTACTGACCAATCACAAGCCGTCCATGGGCTGTATAAGGCCACCACAGCAGCAGTTTTGACAGTCAGTTGCTCCCCCAATGGAGCTAATCGTCAAAAGCTCGAGGTTTTACCCTGAGCTGAGGCAGCGGGATATCCGGGAATGTTTTGTACAACAGTGCCGTCGTGAAACACTTCATTCTCAAGCCCTGTGTTATATGGAATATGCAATGCATCACCAACTCAAGGTATTTTTACAGGTATTTTTGGTAAACCCCTCTTTAATAAAAGTGATAAGAGAGATGTCTATAACTGCCGACCTCTTTCATTACTGACATCATTTTCCAAAATTGTGGAGAAGGTGATGTGTTCTAGAATAGCATCTCATCTGAGCAACAACAATATCCTCAGCAAATCACAGTTTGGACTCCAGAAGAGTTGCTCTACTAAGAATGCCGTTAACATTACCAAATTCTACATACATTAAATAACAAAATAGTGCTGGTTGTTATTTCTATTTCTATCTATCTAAGGCATCTGAATGTGTGAATGACAACATTCTCCTAGTTAAACTGAAGTTTTAGAAGACTGATGGTATAGCTAAACAGTGGATGATATCCTATCTAACCAAATGAACGCAGAAAGTTATACTTAGTAATTCAGCCAATGCAATCTAGGGGACATTATTCTGCCTGAGGAGAAATCACTTAATGGGTTCACTTAGACTTAATCTGAGGTCCGCAGTTGTTCCTCATACTTGTAAATGATCTTCTGTCTAATATATAACAAGCAGAATTAGTTCTTTTTACAGATGACACTAGTTCTGTAGTCAATCCAAGCATACATACAGCAACAGAATAAATAATAAACAACGTTCTTAAAGTATCATTGACTGATTTTCTGTGAATATCTCACCCTCAATTTTAAAAAGAAACAACATATTCAGTTCTGCACATATAGGGGCACTCCACCAACGGTAAGTGTAACACATGACGGGGAAATAATAAATAGAGTGGAAACTTCAAAATTCTTAGGTGTCCACACTGATGAGGATGTAAACTGGAAAAAGCACGTTTTAGAACTCCTGAAACAACTTGGTTCTGCCACATTTGCACTTAGAATCATTTCAAATCCTGAGGAGAGACAAATGGATAAGTTGACATATTTCATTCAACAGTAGAGTACGTAATAATGTTCAGGGGTAATTCACCTTTAAGAAAATCTTCATTGGTCAAAAAGTGCTGTTAAGAGTATATGACATTTAAGAGTCATATGTGGTGCTCATCCATGATCAGCTTGTAAACAACTGTTAAGGACTGTAGGATATGAGGTCCGCCAGTTACGCAAAACACGGTTTTTTCTCCGTACCCAAACATGTTTCAGCACCACTGTGCCATCATCAGTGGGTTTCCGTTTTATTTAATCTATAATGTGAACATTTTTACTAAATGATTACAAAATTATGTGGATATTTACTTCAAACAACGTACTATTGTTTGACAAGGAAGTTTTTTTGCAAAGTATCAAGGGCCATATCAAGTGTTGGAGACTATGTCACCAGTAAATGTCAAGATTCAATTGCCAACGAGAACGATAACTATGCATGTAGGACGGATGAAAACTTTTCAAGGAAGTCCGGAAGTTATTCCAGGGATAGGAGATGTGGACCAGAAAAGGAGACGAGAAATGTATCGGAAGATAAACAAGAGGTTGTGAATGAAACGGTAACGAGGAACAGGTATAGATTAAGGCCTATGAGATGCTCAATTAATATTTTTTAAAGTTAGGTATAGATTTAGTGTAATTAGTATAAATTCCTGTAAGCAGCAATGAATTTAAGCAGGAGGAAGGTAATAGGGGTTCCTGCCCTTAGGCGAGGTGCAGAGTACGTGAGATGATGCGGTTCATAGCTGGACTACTGATATTCATCTGGGTGGAAGCGTTATGGAACCAGCACATGGGAGGGGGAGCTGTTGGCTAGGCAGGAAGATGTAGTGATCACCAGTCATCGCTCAGTGACACAGGTAGTATTCAATGCATGAGAGATGCGTAACGAGGGGACAAACTACATCAAGGAACGGAAAGGCACGGGATACTCATAGCAATTTCTGGGGTGTGTGAGAGAGTACGTGGGGCAAACGAGAAATTAAGGAGTGAGATGATCCAGGGGAAGGGGGGGGGGGGAGGGGTTATTCCACAAACGCGAAGGAAGAGGGGTGGGATCAACGCTGGAAGTCGACTTATGGAAACAATATTTGGCATTGCTTATGAGGAAGACATTCGAAGGGTGAACGACACCGTGCAAGAGGCTAAACCGTGGGCAAAAGGCAACAAAGCTGTGAGTGATTGGCAGGCTATGCAGATTGTAAGTTTAGAGAAGGATGTGTTGTATAACACACGACTACGATGACAACTGTCTGGAGAAGTAATGCGGTATGCCAGAGCTACAGAAGATGCATATAGTCAGAATATCAGGGAACTACAATCCGAAGTAAAAGTCTTAGATAAGGAAGAAGTAATGACAAAATGGTTGCAGTCCATAGAAGATAGAGTTTGAGGGAAATCTGTTGTCGCCAGAGCAGTATTTAGAGGGTCTAAGGAAAGTACAGAAGGAACTACCACCGGAGTTGTGGTTTATAACCCGAGCACAAAAGCTTATCTTTTTATTTCAAGGTAGCCACACTATCAGTGAGAACTGATGGAGCAGAAATTTACATTTCCGTCTCTGTACCAGCAGCAGGGAAGGAAGCACATTACGATTGCTACATAGTTCTTGCTTATCCTGTCAAGTGGGGGATACTGAAGAAATCTGTAAGAACGCAGTGACTATTATTAATTGCAAAAGGCAAGAGAAGATATGTAGAAATGGAGGTAGAAAAGTTACAAAAATGTTGCCAGGGGGAAATCAGTCTGCCCGAACATGATCACAAGAGAGGGGCGGATTCCTGCGCAGAGAAATTGCAAATTGGGACAAAAGGAGGTAAGAGGTTGCAATGAAGAAGTGATCGAGCGGGAATTGCACCTTCAGCAGATCGAGGCACTCTGGTTGTACTCTGTGTTTGACAGGGTGGTAATAGTGGCTAGCTGTTTCGAGCAAGGGATGCTTACATCAGCAAAGAGGCTAGAATTAAACGTGAGTGGTTTGTTATTAAATGGAACAGCATGCAAGACAGTGGGGCCTACTTTCCTTCTGTCTGCTGCGATTTTTGGCATTATTCATCTAGATGGTTCGCAACCTCGTCTGTATTGGTCAGAGGAGCGCATGAAAGTGCTACCTCTCGCAAATCTAACTAGCTTAAATCAGACTTAATACAAACTCTAGGGCCGGAATTAATACAGTCTATAAACATGTTTCAGAACGACCAGGTTGGATTACTCTCCCTGGAAACTTTATTGCAGCATGTAAATTTGTATTGGGAAAATCAGTACCAGAAAAAGACAACGTTGACTATTGTCATACCAAGCACCACAGTGGCACTTGTTTTGCTGAGCATAGTCCTTGATTTGGTACATAGAAAAAGAAGCACAAGACTGAGTTCAGACCGAGGCATCGCTCAGCTTCCAGTGGATTGCATACCCTGAGCATAAATGCAGCAGAAGGAAGATGAACACACCAGGGGGTAGTATAAAGGATAATTGATTCATTTTAGTTTGTAAGTTTGGAATAGAGAATAAAAAGTTATTATGCAAGAAGCCTTGTAATGAAGTAAGTTTCAAGGTGTTTGAGATAAGGAGCGGAACAAGGGGGCGCTATAGAAATGTGTAAGATTAAGTGGTAGCGTTAAGGAAACCAATTGTTAGAATAATTCTTAAGAGACAAACAGGTGCAAATGGTTCAAATGCCTCTGAGCACAATGGGACTTAACTTCTAAGGTCATCAGTCCCCTAGAACTTAGAACTACTTAAGCCTAATTAACCTAAGGACATCACACACATCCATGCCCGAGGCAGGATTCGAACCTGCGACCGTAGCAGTCGCGTGGTTCCAGACTGTAGCGCCTAGAACCGCTCGGCCACCACGGCCGGCTAGACAAACAGGGAAAAATGTGTTGGAAACTATAGTTTGCTCGACCCAAGGGACCGGGTCTTCATAAAAAGGAGGTAAATGTATAGTATCGATCACATTCGGTCAAAAAGTAAGCCAGAACAGAAGTGAGTGCAACACAGCCAGCTGCAGGTGGACAGGAGTGTTATGCATTGCAAAGCAAGACACGGCCAACAGGTGTCGCGAAGCAGAGCCAGTTGGGCGCAGTATAGTAACAGCCAATGCTCTAGTATTCCAGTGGAAGGATGCAAACATTTCCCCACTTGCCACCATGGAAGTGTTTAGAGTACGTGCCGTAAGCCCTAAATGGCATAATGTGGAGCATACAAGTACTCAGCCATTCGTGTAATAAAATATTCTCATTTCAGTGTCACAGCCTACATCACGAGCCTGTGACACCCGGAGCAACATCCTGTAATGCAGTACGGGGTCCGCTGTTCGTCCGTGGGACAGGGCAGCCTGCCCTGAGTCTTGAAAGCAGTCGCCGCTGGAACAGAGAGCCCCCCTGCTCGCTGGAGGGAGATCACGGCAGCCCTGTGGAACTGACAGCTCCCCAGCTGTGCTGTCATCGCGGTCGCAGCTGGAGACATTGCTGACAGCGGCATTCGGGTGACGCCACGCTCAGCCCCGTTCTTTGCGTTGTCGTCTGTTCCAGACATCTATTGTTTCGCATGAGAGGTAACTGGATGCCTCCACCAAACTGTATTACGGCCAAGGACCGGAGCAAAGAAATTAATTAAACAGATCTACTGTCGTCCTGACATCGCATTTCACTCTCCATGGGTGTCAATCCAAGAGTCATCTAACAATACCGCAAAAATTCACAGATAAAACGACCTACCAGGAAGTCCTGCAAAGAACTGACGAACGTAGGTCATTTAGGAGAACAACAGAGTGAAGAAATATCAGTGAAGTGGGCATATAATACGACAAAATGAGCTCCTCGTAAGTGCCTGATCGTGACTGCTATTTTTAAAGCGAACATTATGAGTACATAATGCAGAAATCTCTGACAGTGCAAATGTGAAGGAGCTAGTTTCTAAAAGATGCCGATAGTGGAGAGCCACTAACCAATAGAAAGACTGGTGACGAAGAATAAGTACCTAGAAATACGAGTTTACTACAGCTCTCACCATATGGCTCCCATAGGGACTGTGCAAGCACGATTAAACTAAATACAGGGCGCACACTATAGTCGTCCTTCCCACACTCCATACGCAAATGGAATAGGAAGAAAACTTAATAAATGATACAAAGGTATGTATCCTCCGTCATGCACTCCGCAATAGTTTGCAAAGTATGAATAGACACTGACGGAAAAAGATTTCTACGCAAAAAAAGGTAGAGTAATAAAATTTCGGGAATACATTTGTCAAGGTAATATATGTAAGTGATTAATATTCTACATCTACATCTACATTTATACTCCGCAAGCCGACCAACGGTGTGTGGCGGAGGGCACTTTACGTGCCACTGTCATTACCTCCCTTTTCTGTTCCAGTCGCGTATGGTTCGTGGGAAGAACGACTGCCACAAAGCCTCCGTGCGCGCTCGAATCTCTCTAATTTTACATTCGTGATCTCCTCGGGAGGTATAAGTAGGGGGAAGCAATATATTCGATACCTCATCCAGAAACGCACCCTCTCGAAACCTGGCGAGCAAGCTACACCGCGATGCAGAGCGCCTCTCTTGCAGAGTCTGCCACTTGAGTATATTAAACATCTCCGTAACGCTATCACGGTTACCAAATAACCCTGTGACGAAACGCGCCGCTCTTCTTTGGATCTTCTCTATCTCCTCCGTCAGACCGATCTGGTACGGATCCCACACTGATGAGCAATACTCAAGTATAGGTCGAACGAGCGTTTTGTAAGCCACCTCCTTTGTTGATGGACTACATTTTCTAAGGACTCTCCCAATGAATCTCAACCTGCTACCCGCCTTACCAACAATTAATTTTATATGATCATTCCATTTCAAATCGTTCCGTACGCATACTCCCAGATATTTTTCTAGAAGTAACTGCTACCAGTGTTTGTTCCGCTATCATATAATCATACAATAAAGGATCCTTCTTTCTATGTATTCTCAATACATTACAATTGTCTATGTTAAGGGTCAGTTGCCATTCCCTGCACCAAGTGCCTATCCGCTGCAGATCTTCCTGCATTTCGCTACAATTTTCTAATGCTGCAACTTCTTTGTTTACTACAGCATCATCCGCGAAAAGCTGCATGGAACTTCCGACACTATCTACTAGGTCATTTATACATATTGTGAAAAGCAATGGTCCCCTAACACTCCCCTGTGGCACACCAGAGGTTACTTTAACGTCTGTAGACGTCTCTCCATTGATAGCAACATGCTGTGTTCCGTTTGCTAAAAACTCTTCAATCCAGCCACACAGCTGGTCTGATATTCCGTAGTTTCTTACTTTGTTTATCAGGCGACAGTGCGGAACTGAATCGAACGCCTTCCGGAAGTCAAGGAAAATAGCATCTACCTGGGAGCCTGTATCTAATATTTTCTGGGTCTCATGAACAAATAAAGCGAGTTGGGTCTCACACGATCGCTGTTTCCGGAATCCATGTTGATTCCTAGAGAGTAGATTCTGGGTTTCCAAAAACGACATGATACTCGAGCAAAAAACATGTTCTAAAATTCTACAACAGATCGACGTCAGAGATACAGGTCTATAGTTTTGCGCATCTGCTCGACGACCCTTCTTGAAGACTGGGACTACCTGTGCTCTTTTCCAATCATTTGGAACCTTCCGTTCCTCTAGAGACTTGCGGTACACGGCTGTTAGAAGGGGGGCAAGTTCTGTCGCGTACTCTGTGTAGAATCGAATTGGTATCCCGTCAGGTCCAGTGGACTTGCAAGGTCACAGGTTAATGTAAGCGCGAGATAAGCCGTTGCAAATGTGAAATGCTGGTAGCCGCCAGAATGTTGAATGCAAGCACGCAACCATACATGTATTGTGTTGTACAGGCGCCGGATTTCAATTTATGGTATGTAGATGGGTAGATCACGTAACTATTGAGGAGGTATTGAATAGAATTGGGGAGAAGAGGAGTTAGTGGCGCAACTTGACAAGAAGAAGGGACCGGTAGGTAGGACATGTTCTGAGGCATCAAGGGATCACAAATTTAGCATTGGAGGGCAGCGTGGAGGATAAAAATCATAGAGGGAGACCAAGAGATGAATACACTAAACCAATACAGAAGGATGTGGGTTGCAGTAGGTACTGGGAGATGAAGAAGCTTGCACAGGATAGAGTAGCATGGGGAGCTGCATCAAACAAGTCCCTGGTCTGAAGACTACAACAACAACAACATGTAGTTCCATCCCTATTGCACTTAGTCCGTCAATTCAGAGACGGTTAATGCTGGTTGTGGATGTCGCTGGAGTTGTCCTCCGATGATGTCCTATATGTGCTCGACTGGAGACAGATCTGGTGATGACCAAGGTTACAGCAGTTGTAGGTGGCTGAGCGTCATCCAGTTTCAGCATACCCTCCGGAAAGCTGTTCATGAGTGGCAGCACAACAGGTCGAATCACCTGGCTGACGTACAATTTTGCAGTCAGGGTGACCTCCCGTCACACAAAATCGCACGCCAGACCATAACTGTAAGTTTAGTTCCAGTTAGTCTAGCATGCAGTCAGATTGGTTGTAGGTCCTCAACTGGCCTCCTCCTAACTACCACACGGCCATCACTGGCACCGAGGCGGAACCAGCATTCATCATAAAACACAACAGACCTCCATCCTGCCATCCATCAAGCTAAGGTTTTTCACCACTGGGGTCGCAAATGGCGGTGATTTGGTGTCAGTGGAATGCATGCTACAGGGCGTCTAACTCGGAGCTGTCCTTGAAGTAACCGGTCGTTGTGTCACTGTGGTACCAACTGCTGCTGCAGATGCAGTACGATGCGCCAGAGCCATACGCTGAACACGGTGGTCCTCCCTCTCGGTACTTCCACATGACCATCCGGAGCCCGGTCTTCTTGCGACTGAACAGTTTACGTGCATAGATCCTGAGAAATCAGGACCCAGAACAACCACATCTGGCGGTAATAACAGCCTTGTTACGTCTGGGCATTGACTCAAACAGAGCTTGGATGGCGTGTACAGGTATAGCTGCCCATGCAGCTTCAACATGATACCACAGTTCATCAAGAGTAGTGAATGGCGTATTGCGACAAGCCAGTTGCTCGGCCACCATTGACCATACGTTTTCAATTGGTGAGAGATCTGGAGAATGTGCTGACCAGGGCAGCAGTCGAACATTTTCTGTATGCAGAAAGGCCCATACAGGACGTGCAGCATGAGGCCGTGCATTATCTTGCTGAAATGGAGGGTTTCGCAGTGATCGAATGAAGGGTAGAGCCACGGGTCGTAACACATCTGAAATGTAACGTCGACTGCTCAAAGTACTGTCAGTGCGAACAAGGGGTGACCGAGACGTGTAACCAATGGCACCCCATACCATCACGCCGGGTGATACCCCAGTATGGCGATGACGAATACAGGCTTCCAATGTGCGTTCACCGCGATGACGCCAAACACGGATGTGACCTCATGATGATGTAAACAGAAGCTGCATTCATCCGAAGAAATGACGTTTTGCCATTCGTGCACCCAGGTCCGTCGTTGAGTACACCATCGTAGGCGCTCCTGTCTGTGATGCGGCGTCAAGGGTAACCGCAACCATGGTCACCGAGCTGATAGTCTATGCTGGTGCAAACGTCGTCCAACTGTTCGTGCAGATGTTTGTTATCTTGCAAACGTCCCCATGTGTTGACTCAGGGATCGAAACGTGGCTGCACGATCCGTTACAGCCATGCGAATAAGATGCCTGTCATCTCGACTGCTAGTGATACGAGGCTGTTGGGATCCAGCACGGCGTTCCGTATTACCCTCCTGAACCCACCGATTCCATATTCTGCTAACACTCACTGGATTTCAACAAACGCGGGCAACAATGTCGCGATACGATAAACCGCAATCGCGATAGGCTACAACCCGAACTTTATCAAAGTCGGAAACGTGATGGTACGCATTTCTCTCCTTACACGAGACATCACAACAACGTTTCACCAGGCAACGCCGGTCAACAGCTCTTTGTGTGTGAGAAATCGGTTGGAAACTTTCCTCATGTCAGATCGTTGTAGGTGTCGCCACCGGCGTCACCCTTGTGTGAATGCTCTGAAAAGCATATCACAACATCTTCTTCCTGTCGGTTAAATTTAGCGTCTGCAGCACATCTTCGTGGTGTAGCAGTTTTGATGGCCAGTAATGTAGATTCTCATAGTGGCGCTACTAGTGCCGCTCCTATGCTACTGGGGCGAAATTTGAACACACATCTGTTTCAGGCGTATAAACACGCCTACCAATTTTCATTTATTTCGCACAGCTCTTTACTGTGTTGCGATTGTTTCTCCGTCAGTGTAGACGTCGGTAGATCAGCTGTAACGAAAAACACTCTATACTCAGCAAATCATAAGGTTTAGTGTGGTAAGGCTCAAATACTGGCGATCACGAGTGGATTCGATAATAGGCTGTACGGAGTACAGAGTATTTGGTTTCCGGTGGTGAAGAGGGAGTGCATTGGCTTGTCTCGGTGAGGCGACAGTGGTTCTGTGCGACCAACCGGCATTCGCTGACTGCGCTTGAATTCCAAAAGCATGTGACGTCAGGCCCCAGTGCGGATGTACCTCACTACGAAATTTCATCTCAGCAACTAAACGCTATGACACTATGCACAGTGTACCGAAACCTCAGCCGTCAATGATGTAGACAGGGACGACACGTTGGTATTTACCAAGCACATCCACTCGATCACATCCATAATAGCCAGGAAAATTTTAATAATCGTATATCATAAATTCTTTCTTTTACTATCCGGGAAAGAAGTTTCACACCAATACCGTATTTGAACCATCTTCGAAGACCATTAACCTACGAGTAAAACCTCTTGGGTTGCACAAATTACCATTATTACGATGAGAAGAAAAGTTTCTGTATATGCACTTCTTTCCTTCTCGCTGACACAGACCTACTTGCACTGTCAGATCCGGGTGCTCGTGATCAGAAGAAAAGCTGGCGTCCTAACGAGGCAATTATGTTTTTGTTCCACGGTCAGCTAGAAAGCGTCGAGGTGTCACGAAGTGTGAGTAGTTTGCTGGAAAGCACCGAAGCAGCCAGCCGAACTGCTGGGGCAAGCAGGCTTTTTTTTCCACCGCTGCTTTGCTCTTTACGACCGACAGCAAACAAGGAGAAACGTCACATTCATGCGCGGTAAATGGCCTCACTAACTTGAAACGAACAATGCGTGGCAGGTTCTATTGTAAGAAAGCCAAACCAAAAATTTTCATTGGTGTCAATATGAAAATCTTTACAGCTGTGGAACTGTTACAGTGTGGATAAAAAACCTTGCAGGATGGTAGTCAGGAAATTGGTATCCTATTTGCCAGCAACCAGTAATTTCAATAGCGAATTTCTTAATATTCAAGACGGAGGAGTTGCCATATAGAATACAGCAGAGATAGTGGTGTCAAAGTTGAGAGAATTACTCGTAATATACATATGTCATCGACTACCAGCAGCATCCTTCCATACATCTTTGGTCACCGAAAACACTGGCAGTGATAAAAGCTAAAAAAAAGTAAAGTACCATATATACGTTGAGAATGCAGAAAGAATTAATATTTTTAACCAGCATACAGCTCAAAGAGTTCCTTTTCCATCTAGTGGATACAAACTATTTATTCTGGTGCATTGTAACAGGTGAAATTACATGAACATTTGTTATACGAGGGGCGTTTGAAAAGTCTGTGCAAAGTCCGAGAGATGGCACCACCGGCGCGTATCGACGTCATGTTCAGTTACTAGCATCTTTGGAAAGAACGCACACCAAGTTGCAGCCCTATTGGTCTATTTCTTTGTGTTTGGCATTCGTGTGAATGAAGGAAGTCGAGTGATTGTCAAAAAATGGACGAAAACGAACTTCGTGTGGTGATTAAACATTACTTTATGAAAGGTAAAACGACTCAGGAGACTAAAGAGAAGTGATTCTGCACCTTCGCTTAGAACAGTTTATAAGTAGTTTCACAATTTTCGGAGTGGCCATATGGGCACAAGTGGTGCTTAACGTTCTGGGCGCCCTGTGGATGTTACAACTCCAGAAATCATTGATAAAATCCATGATATGATGATGGATGATAGAAGAGTTAAGGTGCGTGAGATTGCTAGTGTGGTGGGCATCTCGAATGAACAGGTACATAATATTTTGCATAAACATTTGGACATGAGAAAGCTATCCGCAAGATGGGTTCCGCGATAGCTCACGCTTGACCAAAAACGGAATCGTGTGAAATGTTGCAAGGATTGTTTGCAGCTGTTTAGGAAGAATCTGCAGGACTTTAAGCGTCGTTTCTTCACTTTGGATGAAACATGGATACATTGCTATATTCCTGAGACCAAACAACAATGTAAACAATGGGTTACCAAGGGAGAATCTGCACTAAAAAAGTCGAAGACCAGTCCTTCGGCCGGAAAGGTTATGGCGCCTGTCTTTTGGGATTCGCAAGGTATGATCCTCATCGACTATCTGGAAAAGGGTAAAACTATTACAGGTGCATATTATTCATCGTTATTGGACCGTTTGAAAACCGAACTGCAAGAAAAACGCCGGCGATTGAACCACAAAAAAGTCCTTTTCCATCACGACAATGCACCAGCACACACCTCAGCAGTTGTGGTCGCAAAATTAATGGAAATAGGATTCCCACTCATTTCACATCCCCCCTATTCTCCAGACTTGGCTCCCTTGGACTACTATTTGTTCGCCAATTTGAAGAAATGGCTGGTGGGACAAAGATTTTATTCAAATGAGGAGGTGATTGCAGCAACTAATAACTATTTTGCAGACCTGTACAATTCCTATTATTCGGAAGCGATCAACAAATTAGAACAACGTTGGACGAAGTGTATAAGTCTAAAAGGAGACTATATCGAGAAATAAAAAATGTTTACGCCAAACACATAAGTATTTTTTTATTTTGCACGACTTTTCAAACGCCCATCGTATATAGTCTGATTATACTATCTGATCAACAGTAATGTATGTGTGTGAATTCCCTAGACTTACACACTTCTTAAACTAACTTATGCTAACAACAACACACATACCCATGCCCGAGGGAGGACTCGAACCTCCGGTGGGAGGGCCATGACATGGCGCCTCTAGCCGCGCGGCCACTCCGCGCGGCATCAACAGTAATCAGGCACTCCTATGTAACGTGGATTTGACCACTACATGTCCGAGGGGGCGGAACCACCAGTGGAAAAGAAAGCCGAGAGTATTATGTTAGTAGAGTCTCTATGTAGATGCTGCCGAACTACCGCTTCATACCGACGTGATGCTCTGTTCAGCGGATACGCATGCCGTTTGTCTACCATGTCAGGTCACCCATCCTATGCCCCCCTCGTTAATGACCCCATGACCGCCAGTATGGGACGCGTCCCTCCTCTCTGTTACTTCCTGGAGTTCGCATTCGGCTATTGCTCCAGCATCATAACTTCACGCTGTAAGTAGGCTGTTTATGTTTTCTCTATGTAAGTAGACTGTTTATGTTTTCTTATTGGCAACGTTACGTAGCGCTCAATATGAAAATCACTGGCTGTGCTGTGTGCAGTCTGTGGCTGCTTTGCATTGTTGTAATACTCGCCATTGTAGTGTTAGGCAGCTGGCTGTGAACAGCGCGTAGCGTTGCGCAGTTGGAGGTGAGCCGCCAGCAGTGGTGGATGTGGGGAGAGAGATGGCGGAGTTTTGCAATTTGTCATGAACTGATATATATATTATGACTTGTGATGATATTAAGGTAAATACATTGTTTGTTCTCTATTAATATCTTTCATTTGTTAACTATCCCTATCAGTAGTTAGTGCCTTTAGTAGTTTGAATCTTTTATTTAGCTGGCAGTAGTGGCGCTTGCTGTATTGCAGTAGCTTGAGCAGCGAAGGTTTTTGTGAGGTAAGTGATTTGTGAAAGGTATAGTTTAATGTTAGTCAGGGCCATTCTTTTGTAGGGAATTTTGAAAGTCAGATTGCGTTGCGCTAAAAATATTGTATGTCAGTTTAAGCACAGTCATGTAGAATTGTTCAAAGGGGACGTTTCATATGGCGACCCTGCCAGGATACCTCACTGGAATCTTCTGATTTTTTCTTGTAGTTTGTGTAATTAGTGTAGATTTTGTTTATTGCTAGCGCGTAATTGTAGAGAGAATCTCCTTTGTAGTTGCAGTCTTTCATTGTTGTATAGTAAAACAGTTGTGGCATGCATGTAGATTTGCACCAAGTATTTCGCAGCTGCAATTAACTAGATATTATTTTCAGTGCTATGTTAATGTGTTCTCTTATTTTTGATCTTCAAATTGTGCTTTTCTGTGTTGTTGTGTGAAATACTGTGACAATAATGGCGTGTGAAAAACGTAATACTAGGCTCCAAAGTAAACTGAGAAATGACAGTGAAAATGAGAGCAGTGTGTTAGCGCCACCGAGTAATGAATTAACTGATGTTCAAAGTAGTAATTTGGTAATTGTGCATAGGGAAATGGAGCGGGCGGCAAACAATGGCGTGGACAGTGAAACAATTAGTGAAGAGGGACGCATTATCGATCGATCGGTCGGCAACAGCTCGCCTCAGGAATCCGAAATGACAGGACACAATTTCGCAAATACTGTAGATTCAGGTTTTGGGTTATCACAGTTTTCTCAAATAAGTCAAGACGCATTTTCTGCTTGTCAAAATGTGAATGTTGCCGGTGCAAATGCACTGCCGAAAAGTGTAGAGAAACAGATTCCAGACACTAATACATTATTATTGCAATTAATGCAACAAATGGAACAAAATCAGAGACAAACACAGCAAAAGCTTGAAAAGTTAGACACAATGGAACAAAATCAGAGACAAACACAGCAAAAGCTTCAAAAGTTAGACACAATGGAACAAAATCTTAAAAAGTTAGACTCATTGGAGCAAACTCTTGAACGAACACGTGAGGATTTAACTGCTGAGTTACATCACATTGAATCGAAATGTCAAAAAGTCTGTAATGACGTAAAAACACAAATTTGTGAGCATTTCCAACCTATTTTTTCGCGTCATGAAAATGCACTACAGAATCACGAAGCAGCTATAAAAGAACTGCAAACTATTGTTCATGAAAATCATGAGACCTTGCAAGCAAAATTTGACTCAGTTGCATCTACCGATACGGTTATGCAACTTGCAAAAACTCAGGAAAACTTAAAGGTCACAGTAGACACGATTGCAACACAAATGGACACTCTGAAACTTGGTTCAGAAAAACATACAGAGGAAATGATTTCACTATCGGATAAAGTAGCCGAACTTTCAGATCAGTTCACTAACTTATCTACAAAGGTAGATGATGATCTGAATGACACAACACCTGTAGCTTTCATGGACACTGAAGAGTATGAACAAATTAGAAAATTCAAACAAAATCAAAATCAAATCAATACACAGTACAAAAGAGAAATCCGGGAAGTGCAAGATCAGTTGGCACAAGTAGTACAAGAATTACGTATTTCAGAAGACACTCGCGCTCCAACACGGGAAGAGGAACTTAGAAATACGCAAAAGCCACAAAATAATAACACAGGACACTTCGGAAATTATGAAAGAAATTGGCAAGGCGCATTGGATTTTGAGATGGAACCACCGAAACGAAGTAACAATGACCGAGATGCTACTCGCCGACACGATGATTTTGACTATAAGCTGTTCATTACTACACGTAAATTCAAAACGTTTAAGAATTCTGGCAACGACATTCATCCACAAGCATGGCTCCATCAATTCTCTCATTGTTTTCCTCCCAACTGGTCGTTAGAACACAGATTAGAATTTATGTGTGGCTACTTAGAGAATGAACCAGCTGTAAGAATGCGATCGGTCATTCACGATTGCCACAGTGAGGGAGAATTTTACCATGCCTTCCTCTCAGCGTATTGGTCTCAAGCTACACAAGACCGTGTAAAACATAGCATCATGATGATGAAACACTTTGAACAATCTGAATTTTCCAGTCTTGTGAAATATTTTGAAGACATGTTGCATAAGAATCAGTATCTTTCAAACCCATACAACCCCTCAGAACTCATCCGCATTTGCTTAATCAAATTACCTGAACATTTACGACATATTATTTTGGCAGGACGTTGCAAAGACGACATTGAAGCTTTTCAGGGACTGTTACAAGAACTGGAAAGTGACACTGACAATCGCGGAACACAGGAGCACAACAATTACAGGTCACATACGTCACAATTCCGTGATGACAGAAACAATAACTGGACACAAAAAGGCCATTCTTACAACGCAAATCGTGACCAAAACAGACACCACCTATATGACAACCGCTGGCAGAGTAATAATAGTTACAGAGAAAGATCGCACTTCCGTAGTAATGACTATCACAGAGACAATCAGAGAAACAGACAATATGGTAACCAGAACTATTATTCTCAAGGGAGACAGAATACTTTCAGACGCAACAGTTCAGCGCACAGTTACAATTCAGGGAGAAATTCTCCACCACATGACCGACAAACAAGAAACTATGTAAACTACCGACATAACGATAGACCTGAATTGCATCAGAACTGGCGGGATTCAAACAGAGCAGGGCACTTTCGACAACGTGAATTTGTAGAAGTTAGGTCTCCAAATCCCAATAACGACGCGCGCCAACAAAGGAACAGACAATGACTCGCACCGCAGGCAGCCGCGTGCGCCGGCTGGCTCCGAGAAAAATAACATTATAACCAGTACTGCTAATGAGATTTTAATGCAACATTTTGGTTTATTTGAAAATACATTCTGAATTTAAAGTGCTTTCTGAGAGATACCAGATGACACAGAGGTTAGTTTATGTGACAGCTACACGATTTTTATCACGACGCTACTAATGAGTGACAATTTACAATGTTGCTTTTGCAGTGTTTCTGTTTTATATCCGCACAGTTTTTCTGAATTCTTCTGGAAAGAAAAACATGTTTTAGTAGTAACTTTTGTGGTATAGCAACAATGAGACAGCCTTTTTCGTGGCACAACAATACGTTACTGTACAGTACTTTCTTCATCACGCCAATAAGCATAATAACTAAGATATCTATACGCAAAGCATTTCACTTTTGTGTATCATGAGGTAAGTACATTGACTTCTGCAGAACTTAGCTTTCGGAGGACGATAACTACGACACTTCCACAGAGATTATCTTACAACAAGATGCACATTTAGCTCTACAGGACACGCATTTCAGTGATTAATTTTGTACTTAAATCATTTATTTTTAAAGATTTTTTAATTACAAAGAAAGTTTTCCGTGATACATTTCATTCCATTGCTGTAATTTGTAACACCTGAGGGTATAATTACATTTATCCTCAGGGGGGTACACGCTTACTTTGTGTACCATGTGTGTGGCAACCACAAGGAACCCTAGCTAATATGGTATTTGCTTATACAACTTTACACATCGGTACCATATTTCTCTAACACACAAATTACACAGCTATCTGATCATTTAACTGAGAGAGACAAACATTTTTTTTACTACGTCAGTGACAGATGTTTACGTAATTACACAGCTGGATAATTTCACACTTATGAAACTGTATTTTGTCTGTACTTTGTAAACTGTTCATATTTTTTCGGAACCATTGTGATACTATGAGAGCTTTGAATGATGTATTTGGTAAAGGGATTATGATTTTTAAAGTACGTTTGAGGCAGCTGACACTTTTGACATGAGCAGAGAATTTTTTTTAATTATTGGAGGAAGCTACGACGATTTTGAGATTTGACTGAGGTGTTATGATGTTATTTTTACGACGACGATGTGTATTATGCTGCTGAGGTATGTTTACGATTAATAGGCTGAAGCTATATGAGTTATTTGATTATGCTTCATATTTATAATGACGAAATATTGACGAGTGTCGATGGATACGTATATGTGTAATAAGGTAAGGAGTAATGAATAGTGGGTAGGGACTCTTGACTTGTGAAAAAGGATGTTGGAAACCAAGAATCGTACTTTAAGAGTTATGACATGTGTGAATCATGTGTGAATGTATCACAATGCCACTGAACATTTTTTGGACACTGTTATATTCATAGGATTTTGTTTCTACAGATTTGCAACGCTAATTCTTGACCTGTGAAGTATTTTTATGTGAGACTGTCACTTTAGCGAAAATTGCTGTCGTAAATATTTCCGTACGAAAGTTAAGTGACCACCTGCACGTAATGCGTCGCGGGCACCCAGCTGTGTCAGACGCCTGGAGAAAAAGCCATTATTGCGAGCCCTTTTCAGCGGCACAGGTAGTGCGTTGTGGGCACACAGCTGTGTCAAACACCTGGAGAACAAGCCATTAGGGTGTGCCTTTCATCGCTAATGCGACACCCTCGTTACTTGAAAACATATGATTACTCGCACTTTGTGCTAATTACTGAAATGCTTTTGAATTGATGGGAAATATTCGTACATCTGCACACCTGATTACGACAAGCGTCTTTCTACGAGAGTTGAGAGAATTTCTACTAACTTATGAAATGTCACATGACTACTGAATGATATTTTTATGCTTTGCTTTTCATAGTTGCTTATTTCATTTGATATCTGGTTTCCAGCTGTGTTGCAGCATTGCTTTTATAAAATGAAATGCATTTGCTAATGTGAACACTTTCTGTCAACAGATCTATTAAATAATTATTTTATGATCCACATTCTTTAAAAAAAAAGGAGCACTTGGAAAGGAAAGAACAATAAGAAGGAACTAATAACAGTAACACATAATTTTCTTTTCAAGTACTTGGTAATTTCTTTTGTAGAATAAATTGTGATGCATCACTCTAATGATAAGATGTGACATAGGTATTTGGCCATTTTAGTGTAATATTTTTTCTGCTTGCGCTATGTCATGTTTAGGTATAAGTTGCTGCTGTTTGCCAGGCATAGTGTTATTGAATTTGACTTTTGCTCATTTATGCTGCTAGCTTTGCCAATTTGCATTTTTTTGCATTGCTGTTTGTGTTGATTTGTTATGTGATGCTGCATTGCCTCGTTCCTTAGTTTAGCATCTGAGCTCAGTAGATTTAAGTTAGCTTAAGAGGGGTAGACTATATAAGAAACTAACTATGATGAATTGGAAGAAATGCATTTAGACGCTTTAAGAAAATGGTTTGGCCAAAAAAAAAAAAAAGGGTATTTTTGGTAGGATTTTCTTGGAAATAAATGATGAGGTAAGATAATGGAAAATAAACATGAGGTAAGAAATGTGTGAACATATAAACACAGAAAGCATGCTTGGTTAGAATTTTTTTTGGTGGAAACAAAGGATGAAATAAGAGGCAAGATATATGAAGTTTTGGGTTGGACTGCAGTACCAAATGTTACACTGAAAACGAACCCTGTCCTTTCCTATTGGTGTTATCCCACTATGTGTTTGTGTACCCTTGTGTATTTGTTTTCTTCCTGTCTCTGTATAGTTTCATAGTATTTTTTCTTCTTTTAATATTAAGCTACATTCACTATGATGAGGAATACTGTTATCCTCAAATATAATTGGCATTAATAATATGTTATTTACCTTATAAATATGCTTACACATTATTTATTCTGTTTAATGCTCATGTGTGAAGTTGACGTTTCAAAAGTTATTGTGATCTTTTCTGTATGTACTCATGTCATAATTCCACTGATGTATATGTTAGTTCGATTCTTTTGTAAAGCCTGTACTACAAATGTTATCTGTATTGTTATGTTCTTTAATGATGTATTTTGTACCTTTGTTATTGTATTCTTCTGTTATAAAATTGTAATTGTCACCAGTTCATGACATTATTAACTTGTAAGTTACATTTCACTGCACACGTTTCTGTTGGTCATAGTATATGGACAATATGTGAGAAGTAGGGACTGATAGTGTTTGCATGTGTGTTAATGATTCAGCAAGGGACTGGATAACAGCATTGCTCGTTCTAAGGACAATTCCAAAAAACTTTGTGAGTGCACAAGTGGTGGTTTATGGACTTGCTTGCTATATTGTCCGCAAGACTCTTCAGTGGTGATTGTGCACCAGCACAGTCACAACAGATGGCTGCTGGCCATCTCTTCAAGGACTACGGTAGGTCTACATCTTTGATGATCCATCAATACTATTATTTCTACAAGGACTGCAGTGGGTCTGCACCTCTGGTGGCCCACCAGTACCGTAATCTCTACCAGGACTACAGTGGGTCTGCTCTGTGATGACCTACCTACCAATATTCATCAAAACTTCGACTGACTCTGCAGTGGGTTTGCTCTGTTGTGGCCCATTACCTGTCAGCATGTCGAGAGTCAGCACTGTCTTTCCGTTGGAAGGACAACACTACTTCTTCAAGACTGCATGGAAATCCACTACTTCCGTGTGCATTTTCTTTTACTGCTCAGACTTTGAGAAAAACACTGCTATTCTACTGTTATGTATGATTAGGACTGTCTTTATGGACTGTGAGAAAATTTGAGCTTTTGACCAACGTTGTATCAATAAGTGTGTGCATTTGATATATTTGTTATTGTAATTATGAAAAATTTTTTTCAATTCTGTATTGGCCACTGCCCAATCCTATTTGTAAAAATTTTTGTGGGGAGCATGGGGGCTATGTAAGTAGGCTGTTTATGTTTTCTCTATGTAAGTAGACTGTTTATGTTTTCTTATTGGCAACGTTACGTAGCGCTCAATATGAAAATCACTGGCTGTGCTGTGTGCAGTCTGTGGCTGCTTTGCATTGTTGTAATACTCGCCATTGTAGTGTTAGGCAGCTGGCTGTGAACAGCGCGTAGCGTTGCGCAGTTGGAGGTGAGCCGCCAGCAGTGGTGGATGTGGGGAGAGAGATGGCGGAGTTTTGCAATTTGTCATGAACTGATATATATATTATGACTTGTGATGATATTAAGGTAAATACATTGTTTGTTCTCTATTAATATCTTTCATTTGCTAACTATCCCTATCAGTAGTTAGTGCCTTTAGTAGTTTGAATCTTTTATTTAGCTGGCAGTAGTGGCGCTTGCTGTATTGCAGTAGCTTGAGCAGCGAAGGTTTTTGTGAGGTAAGTGATTTGTGAAAGGTATAGTTTAATGTTAGTCAGGGCCATTCTTTTGTAGGGAATTTTGAAAGTCAGATTGCGTTGCGCTAAAAATATTGTATGTCAGTTTAAGCACAGTCATGTAGAATTGTTCAAAGGGGACGTTTCAACGCTACCTGCCAATTTCCCGATGGATGTGAACCCTTCACAACCTTGGCTTCGTGCGGCGGCCCGTGTTCACCTCGGACTTCATTTGCTTCCGAAGGAAACTACTGTACGTTTCTTGACCTTCGCACGGAATTCAGATATAGTACCTTTGTGCTCACTGATGGCTCTCGGGCTGTCCATGGTGTCGGGTTTGCCTTCGTAATTCGCATCGACGATTTTCAGTATCGGCTCTCGGAACACTGCTCAGTACCTAGAGCAGAGTTCTTCGCTCTGTATCAGGCCACACAGTACATCCGGCGACGCAGGTTTTTCTATTGTGTCAAGTGCTCAGACTCTCTCAGTGCCTCTGTGCCCTACACACCGTCCATCCCTTAGTGCAACGGGTACAGGAAAATTGACTCTTGCTCACTCTTAAGGGAGCCATTGTGATGTTTATGTGGGCCCTGGTCACGTCAGTCTGACAGGTAACGAGGCCGCTGATGCCGTTGCCAACGCTGCAGTCCTCCTACCTTGATTCCTTCCAAGATTTCCGTGTCGCTGTTAGTCAGCAGGTGCTGTCACTTCGGAACAAGCTCCGGGGAATTTTTCCCAGTGGCTTGGCCCATTTCCTCTTGGCCGTCTCGCTGCGGTGATATCATTTTAGCCAGGTTGCGTGTTGGGTACTGTCGTTTTAGTCATCGCAATTTGTTAAGTGCTGATCCCCCACCACGTTTTGCTCATTGTCATCAACCTTTGACTGTTCGCCGTTTCCTGACCAAAACTTCAAGAGGAAGTTTGGCTCACTGACGTATAAACTGGCAGCACACTTGGCCTCTCTGCCCCAGCCACACGTGGGGAAGAACGACACATACATAAAGGACTCAGGACATTTCATTGAGAAGCTGAAGAAACTGAAACTTGCACCAAACGACATCCTGGTGAGCTTCGATGTTGTTTCTTTGTTTACGAAAGTGCCACTCAGTGATGCTCTGGAGCACATCGGTTCCATTTTCCCGCAAGACATCACAAAGCTCTTCCATGCATGCCTCACTACGAACTATTTTTCGTGGAATGGCGACTTCTACGAACAGCTGGAAGGCGTCGCCATGGGTAGTCCTCTCAGTCCAGTGCTTGCCAACTTCTTCATGGAACAATTCTAAGAACAGGCACTGGACTTGGCGACTTGCAAACCTAAGGTGTGTTACAGGTACGTCGATGATAGTTTCGTTGTGTGGAGCTATGGTGAAAAACAGCTCGGTGACTTCCTAAGACACTTGAACAGCCTCCATGCCAACATAAAATTTACCATGGAAATAGAAAAGGACAAAGAACTGCCATTTCTAGATGTGCTGGTCACAAGGGACGGTGAAAACCTGGGACACAGTGTGTATCGAAAGCCGACACACACGGGCCGATACCTGCACAAACTATCAAACCACCACCCGAGCCAGAAAAGAGGCATGTTTAATACTCTCGTAAAGCGAGCAGGACGAATATGTGAGCCGCAGCACCTCAAACGAGAAATGCAACACTTGGAAAGTGTTCTGAGGAGCAATGGGTACTCCACAAGTTATATTAGAAGTGCAACAGAGCCAAACACTCGGCGAAGTAAGGAACCAGAAAAAGAAATGTCGGGTACGGCCTTTCTGCCCTACATTCCCAGAGTGACGGACAGAATCGGCCGTATATTGCGCAAACATGGCGTAAAGACGATTTTCAAACCGACAAGGAAGATCAAAGAGTGTCTTAGATCGGCGAAGGAGAAAATGGACCCACTTGCAATGTCGTGAATATACCGTATACCATGCACATGCGGAAAAGTTTATGTCTGAATGATTGGACGATCAATCAACACCACGATCAAAGAACATAAGCGACATTACAGGTTGGGGCAGTTGGAGAAATCGGCCACGGCAGATCACGCACTGAGTGAGACCAACCACGCAATAAAATTCGACAACACGGAGGTTCAGGCTGTAGAGAAGCACTATCACACGCGCTTGTTCAGAGAAGCTGTAGAAATACAAAAACACGAGAACAATTTCAACAAGAAAGAGGAAAGCCTTAAGGTAAATGGATCCTGGTTTCCCGTACTGCAGCGAACGACCGTCGCAGGTAGCAAGAGGAGAACCGCACCGGAAATGTCCGTGGAGAAGCCCTCGGACGTTGCTCGACTTTAAAATGAACAACATAGAGGTGGAAATACGCCGAAAGATCCGTGAGTCAGGTTACCCAGAGGCAGAAGTGCGACCCCAAAAACCCCGCGACGGAAGGGGTGCAGTCCGACGTAAACCAGGGCCATCCCTAAGTGTCGTCATCAAAAAAATCCCGATAAACACCAAAGATGACTCAGTCATGCAAAAACTTCGCGACCAGGGATTACAAGTAAAGACTGCATGGAGAATCACCTCAAAGGATCCTTTATTGTATGATTATATGATAGCGGAACAAACACTGGTAGCAGTTACTTCTGTAAAATATCTGGGAGTATGCGTGCGGAACGATTTGAAGTGGAATGATCATATAAAATTAATTGTTGGTAAGGCGGGTACCAGGTTGAGATTCATTGGGAGAGTGCTTAGAAAATGTAGTCCATCAACAAAGGAGGTGGCTTACAAAACACTCGTTCGACCTATACTTGAGTATTGCTCATCAGTGTGGGATCCGTACCAGATCGGTCTGACGGAGGAGATAGAGAAGATCCAAAGAAGAGCGGCGCGTTTCGTCACAGGGTTATTTGGTAACC
This sequence comes from Schistocerca serialis cubense, assembly GCF_023864345.2. Taxonomy (NCBI): domain Eukaryota; kingdom Metazoa; phylum Arthropoda; class Insecta; order Orthoptera; family Acrididae; genus Schistocerca; species Schistocerca serialis. Next base: position 769,888,585 of record NC_064641.1, on the reverse strand, counting down.
GTGATAGCGTTACGGAGATGTTTAATATACTCAAGTGGCAGACTCTGCAAGAGAGGCGCTCTGCATCGCGGTGTAGCTTGCTCGCCAGGTTTCGAGAGGGTGCGTTTTTGGATGAGGTATCGATTATATTGCTTCCCCCTACTTATACCTCCCGAGGAGATCACGAATGTAAAATTAGAGAGATTAGAGCGCGCACGGAGGCTTTCAGACAGTCGTTCTTCCCGCGAACCATACGCGACTGGAACAGGAAAGGGAGGTAATGACAGTGGCACGTGAAGTGCCCTCCGCCACACACCGTTGGGTGGCTTGCGGAGTATAAATGTAGATGTAGATGTAGATGAACGCCCTAACAGAAAAATACCGAATCATTACGCACGATCCGCAAACAGTAGACAAAATGTTGGCGGAAGGCATGGTGATAGACTACAAAAGAAGAGCCACAGAACCCCCACACGACCCGCCTCCACAACCGGCACAGTGCAGGAAGTGCCTCACATTCAGTCACGCAACGGCCAAATGCACAGAACAGGTGAAATGTGCGCGATGTGCAGGCGCCCACAGCCTCTCCCAGTGCAAACAAATGGAGAAGCAACAGTGTTCCAATTGCGGCGGGGAGCACTCGGCACTGTCCTACAAGTGCCCCCAGCGCCCTAAAGAAGCCACCAGCAGTGAAACCACGGCCCCCATCAAAACAATTGATGGCCCAGCGCCCCTCCCAACAGAAGAAATCTTCCAGAAGAAGTGGTACTTAAGGACGACCTAATCAGATTCCTCACAACGGTCTTGATGGATTTATTTCAGGACCGCCGTGATGTCGTAAAGAAAGCGATAGACAGAGCATCCAGACGACTCCTTCAAAAGGGCATGTTCGCCACACAAGTGAGAAATTCACTCCATGTCACAGTAACAGACCGTTGGGACCCAGAAATACAAAAACAACGGCACTCACAACACGTTCACACACCACGACCCCGCTCCCCCGCTCCCCCTCTCCCATCCCACCGCAAAATCCACGACACCACACCCAACGCGAAACACAAACACACACACGAAAGTAGGAAAGTACATGGACGAAGCCACAGAAACAAATTACCTGAACCTCCTTCTCGCAAACGCGAAAGGAGTAGAAACCAAGCGCCCCCTACTGATGCACGTGCTCTACCAAGAAAAAAATACACGTCGCTGCTTTCGCCGAAACATGGCTCAAAGACGGAGCCAAATGCGACCACCCCAAATACAATGCGTACGGTAAAGACAGGCAGGACGGCAGAGGAGGGGTGGCTATCTACGTCAGCAACACAATTGCTGCGAGAGAGGTCACCCTTCCCGCTGCCTTTGACAGCACAGAAACCACCGCGGTCGAAATAAAAGAGCAACAGACGAACTCTCAAAATAGCGTGCTTGTATAACCCGCCAGGGACGGCGCTGCAGGACCAATTCATTCAGTACTTCACCTCATTTCCCCGATCTATCCTAGTAGGAGATTTTAATGCCAGACACCATAGGCTTGGCGACAGAGTAGACAACGGAAACAGACAAGACTATTTGATCTCCTGACCACAGACCCGATCCTCCCATTAAATGAACCTGCTTTCATAGGATATCAAGGTACCTCAGTCCCAGACCACATCCTATACAGCCCCGACTTACACAATTCACTCCACCTACCCCGAATCAGAGACTCCATAACCAGCGACCACCTACACATCTTCTTTTCCACACCCGCCAACCTCCCCCCTCCACCCCACCCATACAGAAGAATAATATGCCAACACAACAGAGCAGATTGGGAAAAATATCAGGATACACTCAACCACGAAGTTTCCATTAATGTAACAATTACTGACGAAGACGACCTCCATCTGGTCACCAACAAACTTGAAACAGCTATCATCAAAGCAGTACAGGAAGCAGTCGCCACCAAAGTATTAGAAAACTGGAAACCCTCCATCCCAGAAGCAGCACTAGAACTAATACGACAGAAGAAACGACTACAGCGATAGATGAGACGAGCCGACAATCCAGACTTAAAGAGACAATGGAAGAGAATAAACGCTAAAATCAAAAGACTAATATCTCAACAGACAACGACAATGTCCTGTAGTCCAGCAGACTGGACTACAGGAATGGGGGCAAGTTCTGGAACTGATTCAAAACACTCACAGGGCAACCCTAATAGTAAACAATGAACCTTCAACAGACCCCCTTGAGCAACATAGCCTTCAAAGAAACATTACAAGCTGTATACTCATTCCCAAATGACAACAGATTCGACGACACATTCAGACAACACATAGACACGCAACTAGTAACCCTGATAAACTCCCCAACAATTGAAACCGAAGAACAGCAGGCCCTCACCAAAGACATTGCAGACGTAGAAATAGAAGACGCAATCTTCTCAGGACGCAACTCCGCCCCAGGACAGAATGAAATCAGACGCATTCACCTACAAAAAGCCCCCCCCCCCCTCCACATCATAATCCCCATCCTATCCCTTATCTTTAACTACTGCCTACACAATGAGACAATACCAACAAACTGGAAAACAAGGAAGACTATCACGATCCCTAAACCTGACAAACCTAGGACAGACCCAAAATCATACAGACCCATATCCCTACTGGACATGATAGGAAAAACATACGAACGAATAATAACTGACCCCATAAGGACTTACGTCGAGACGAAAAACCTACTTCCTCTCACACAAGCAGGATTCAGACACAACCACTCGACTAACGACCCCCTCCTCAAACTGACAGACAGTATCACCAAAGGGTTCAACCAGGAACACTGCACACTCGCAGTGTTCCTGGACTAGAACGGGCCTTCGACAAACTATTGCACCAGGGCCTGCTGTTCAAAGCAATCAGCATGTGCATCCCAATCAAAGTAGTAAGGCTAATCAAAACATATATCCCCAACCGGACCTGCAGGGTGCATGTCGCCAATCAAGTGTCAGAAGCCTTTACCCCACAAGCTGGCGTCCCCCAACGTGGCATCTTGTCCTCACTACTGTACACTCTTTACACTACTGACATACCTACTGTAATGACTTCCCACGAAGAAATTGGACTATATGCAGACGACACGGCTTAATGGTGTACGGAATTACGCACACGACATTGCAACAAAAAACGTCCACATACCTCCACCATCTAGAAACCTGGATGCCAAAATGGAGGATACGACCTAACCCAACCAAGACACAGACAGTCCTCTTGAGACACAGACATTTAACAAAAAAGAAGCAACAGAACGAACATGACATCCGCCTAACACTCTGGAATAGCCTCCTACAACTAAACGACGCTGCCAGATACCTTGGAGTATACTTAGACAAACATCTCAACTGAAGACCCACCTGACACACCTCCTTAACAAAACCCGACTCAGACAAAACCTAATACGACAGGTGCAGGGACGCTTCCATGGCTGCAACGCTCAAACCGCAATACATACATACAAAACCTTCATTCGTCTAGTTTTAGAGTATGCAGCAGCCCCCGTGGGAGGCACACATGCACCGATCGCGAGAAGACTGTTTAGCACGGAACGCAGACCCTACGAAGTATCGCAAGGCTACCATATATAACACCCAGCAACGAAGTCTATGAGGCAACCAGAATGGAGCCACTACAAACCAGATTAGCTAAAATGAGAGCCAGATATGGAAATCATATCCTAAACAAAAGACCAGACATGGAGGACATTATCACAGTCAACCAAAGAACACAGGAAACCTAAATTTAAATACACAACACCCTCCCACACAATCTCACACAACACAGCAAAGACATACTCCGATCTCGCCCCCATCCTATCACCACTAACAACAAATACCACCATCCTTCCACACCTAGACGAAAGAACACACGAATAAAACACAAACACTAACATGCACACAATAACATGGCCCACAAAATATCCACCAAAACATACCAAATAAAATCCCGACTCCCTCTACTCCCCCTCCCTCGCTCTGCACTCTAATTAACAAAATGGGGAAAAAATTCTCTTATTACTATCATTGTTATTACTATTGCTATTGATGACATCAGTTCCCCATGTTATGCTCTCCAAATAGCTTCCAATGTTAAATAAAAACGTAAAATATATGTATATGCATAGTAACATAAGAAATTACCTGTATTATAAAAATCTATAATTATGAACTATAATTGGTAAAGAACGAATTACATTGTAAGAATAATTGAAGGAAAAAAACTGTATTTTAATATTACCTAAAAATATCATTGTAATTGTTAATGACCTAAAGAAAACTTGCACTATGTAGCAAGAGAAATGTAATAATTGTTTAAAAATAAAGTGTTAAAACCTATGGCTCAAAAGGGCAAATAGCAAGCCCTAAAACAGCCCGCTCTGTCCTCTCAGGGCAGAGAATGCAAAAAAAAAAAAAAAAAAGAGAGCTCGGCTCCAGTTCACCACCGGCAATGGAATGTGTAGCTTTGACAATGCCAGCCACTCGTGCTGGGGAAACGTCAGTCAAATCATTAGATGAACGTCGTCCGAAGAACCCGAGACAGAAGCCAGTAGGTAGTTTGTCGAAGTTTTTGTTCTTAGCTCTCTTTCCTTCCACGGACTGGGCTTACCGTGTAGTCGCTTTTAACTCATTTTTCATATTAGTGTTCTAAGGTTCTGACATTGGGGCGTATGACGGTAGTTGATTTTGCGCCTTGAAACAAAGCAGAAGAAATAGACCAGGCAGACCACATGTACTGACGGACAGGGACCGCCGTACATTGCGAAGAGTGACTAATAAAAACTGCATGAAATCAGCGGAAGTAATTACTTTTGACTTCCAAAGTGCATCCATCAGTCCCACTAGCACAACGGCTATTAGAAAAAAGACGTACAGCAACCGAGAAGCTTCTCGTAAGCCACACATTTCTGTCGTGAATGCTAAGCGAGGCTTGAGGAGGCGTACAGAGGGACGCCACGGGACAGTGGATGACTAAAAGTGAGTGAGTGATTTGGATTGATGAGTCACGCTGTACCCTATGGCCGACCGATGGTAGTGCCCGGTTCTCGCGAATGCTAGGAGAACTTTACCTGCCATCTTGTGTAGTGCCAACAGCGAAGTGTAGACAAGGTGTTGTTACTTTATGGGAGTGTTTTACGTGGTTAGGACGATGATGATGATGTCCCACACTCCGAGGAGCGTAGGGGATGATGCGGGAGACCCGCACCGCTGACTAGGCAAGGTTCTAGCGGAGGTGGTTTGCCATTGCCTTCCTCCGACCGTAATGGGGGTGAATGATGATGATGATGAAGACGACACAACAACACCCAGTCATCGCGAGGGAAGGAAACTCCCTGACCCCGCCGGGAATCGAACCCGAGACCCCGAGCGCGGGAAGCGAGAACGCTACCGCAGGACCACGAGCTGCGGACGTGGTTACGGTATGGTACGCTTATTGCGCTTAAGAAACGCCTAATATGAAAGGATATGATTTAACAGAACTGTGAACTGCGACCAGTAGAGCAAGAGTTCGGAGTGTGCGACCATATCAGTATGCTGTCAGCATCCTGACATAAAGCAGCTTCTGTGAGATAATGTTTTTTTGACAATAACATTCCTGATATGGGCTGGCCTGCGCAGAGTGCCAATCTGAAGCCAACAGCCGGCCACTGTGGCCGTGCGGTTCTAGGCGCCTCAGTCGAGAACCGCGTGACCGCTACGGTCGCAGGTTCGAATCCTGCATGGGGCATGTATTTATGTGATGTCCTTAGGTTCGTTAGGTTTAAGTAGTCCTAAGTTCTAGGGGACTGATGACCTCAAATGTTAAGTCCCATGTCCTCAGAGCCATTTGAACAATTTTTGAAGCCAACAGAACACCTTTAGGTTGAGTTACAATGTCGGTTTTGCTCCAGCCGCAGCGTCCAACACCAATACCTTCTTTGGTGTTGGCTCTTGAGGAAGAATGGACCGGCATTTCTCCAAGGACTTTCAGAAACCTCGTTAAAAACGTCCACAGCAGAGTTAAAGCAGTCCTAAAGGCGAAGGGTGGACATACGTCATATTAATGTTCACTAACTTGTGTCCGTATACTTTTGATCGATTTGTGTACTTGATCGTTCTGGAGTGCTTGTGATCGAAGAGTAACAAATCCTAAATAAAGAAACTGCGTAAAACCTTGTAGCTGGCTGTTGTTAACGATAATTTTTTTTGCTAGTCAGCAATAAACTCACAACGCCAACAGCCTTGCCGCAGTGGTAACACCGGTTCCCGGCAGCTCACCGAAGTTAAGCGCTGTCGGGCTGGGCTAGCACTTGAATGGGAGACCATCCGGTCTGCCGAGCGCTGTTGGCAAACTGGGTGCACTCAGCCCTTGTGAGGCAAACTGAGGAGCTACTTGATTGAGATGTAGCGGCTCTGGCCACGAATATTGACATACGGCGGGGAGAGCTGTGGGCTGACCACATCCGCATCAAGTGATGCCTGTAGTCTGAGGATGACACGGCGGCCGGTCGGTACCGTTGCGCCTTCATGGCTTGTTTGCGAGGAGTTTAGTTTAGTTTTAATAAACTCACAACTACATTTAAAAATTTTGAAAATTATACACGTGTCATTGTGTATTTGAATGGCTTTTATTTGTGCATTTTGAATTCAGTTGTATGCCATAGTAAAGTTTAGCAACGAGAGGACTACTACAGTTATAATGAGACTTCTTGTTGCTATGTTGCACACAAGTGTAAGACACGATAAACAGTGGAATGGTTCCACATACAGTAAATTCAAAGAAAATATTCAAATATCAACTTTGTGGCTACTAAAAATTGCAACAGTTTTCTGCAACGAAGACGAACCACTTCTCGTCGCATTTATGCTGAGCTGAGAGCACTGTACGAATGCCTGCATCTACCGTGCGACGTAATACAAACTGTACAACTAATCAGGCCACTGAAACAAAAAATGGTTCAAATGGCTCTGAGCACTATGGGACTTAACAGCTGTGGTCATCAGTCCCCTAGAACTTAGAACTACTTAAACCTAACTAACCTAAAGACATCACACACATCCATGCCCCAGGCAGGTTTCGAACCTGCGACCGTAGCAGTCGCGCGGTTCCGGACTGCGCGCCTAGAACCGCGAGACCACCGCGGCCGGCCCACTGAAACAAATAGCAATGAATGCAGTAGTAGTAAATTTTACTGCCTCACGCCAGCATTCGTCCGCGTACTTGGTCTGGCACATGGAGAATTTTTGCAATCTTTCTGGTGGAAAGGCTTGCCGCATCTCTCACTACGTGACATGTTGTTTTAGAACGGAATGAAGACTAAGTAGAGAGATTACTGTACATGTCTGTAAGTTTGAACGGACTTCTACAACGTTGCAACAGAAATGTCCTTACGCAGACTCATGGAAAATATGGACATCACAAATGAGTATCAGGAAAAATGGCTAAAGTTACATTCTGAACATAAATCCAATTACAACAGTGCGCCGTGTCAGCCCTACCGGAATCCGAAACAGGAACCTTGCCTTTCTCAGAAAATAATATTACGAGCGCCCCTCCTCCCTCCGAAGCTCCCCCCCCCCCCCCCCACCATCCTCTCCCCAGCCATTGCTTCGTACAGGTAGTGGTTGAGTTAACTCACTCAAAAAAATTATAAATATTGCTGCACTATATCACACTTGTCTATGAAATGCTCGTATGTGATATGGCCTCAATATGAATGTGATAATTTTAAACTACACTGAGTTTACTTTCGGCCTTTTACGCCCTGAGTTATCGCCAACTTCAGGCCGTTACCCATTCGCAAATAAACGGAAAATTTATCCAAATACGTAACGGAGTTCCCTAATCGTCCAAAAATGTGTCGCAGAGAAGTGCAGTTACTAGGGTTGGAACTTAAATAGTGGTAACTGTTTATTCACAACCGATACAAAAGGCCGAGCCGTTCTAGGCACTTCAGACTGGAACTGCGCGACCGCTACGGTCGCAGATTCGAATCCTGCCTCGGGCATGGATGTGTGTGATGTCCTTAGGTTAGCTAGGTTTAAGTAGTTCTAAGTTCTAGGGGACTGATGACCTCAGGTGTTAAGTCCCATAGTGCTCAGAGCCATTTGAACAATTTTTGAACCGATACAAAAGAATTACATGTTTGCAACTGTTACTGTTCTTCAAACTAGTCACCAGCATTGTGTAGAGTCCGTTGCCAGCAACGTGGAAGGCGTGGTATACCGTTAGCAGAGCCTGTTCTGTTGATGGTGCGGATGGAGCATTCTACTGCCTGTCGAATCTCTTGAACAGTTCTGAACCGAATGCCACGAAGTGGTTCCTTCATCTTCGGAATCAAATCAAAGTCACAAAGACTTAAGTCCGGTAAGTATAGTGGATGGTACAGTACTTCCTAGTCCCATCGACCGAACAGAGCAGCCACAGCTTACGCTGTACGCTCCCGTTCATTGTTGTGCAAAATGATGGATGGGTTGCGCAGAAAGGCGCGTAACTTTAGACCGTTCCATTCGCACCATCAACAGAACAGGCTCTGTTAACGCTATACTACGCCTTCCACATCGCTGGCAACGGATTCTGCACAACGCTGGTGACTACTTTGAAGGACAGTAACAGGTGCAAACATGAAACTCTTTTGTATCGGTTGTGAATAAATAGTTGCCACTATTGAAGTTCCAGCCCTCGTATGTAAATTGCCCACTCATTAACTAGTGTAGCACAGTGAATTAATTTCTAGCTTCTTCATTTCCTGTAGTCGAAATAGACCTAAAAGTTCATCGCGGTCCATTGACGATGTGGCATCATGAACTGATGGCACAACGTCTGGAGCAGATTCGACATTTCATTGCTCAAGAGACAGGGACTGGCGGCGAAAGTCGTAGTAAGCAGGAAGTGGAGACGCATGCCAGCCACCACTTGTAACTCCGTGGAGCACTGTGGCAATCACACGACACGCAAGTGGCAGGCGTGGAGAGCTCAGAATTACCCCCAGACAGAGAAAGCGCCACTCGTCAGTCTAAGTGAATGACGCTGCGTGTAGCAGGAATGCTCAAAGTCAACTAGTACTCATGGAACGGATCACTCTCTGGTGACTAGAAGTACTAGGGTTATTCGGAAAGCAAGGAATGATTGGTCGCGAAATGGAAACCACAGTGAAAATCCGATGAAGTTTTGCACAGATGTGTTGGGCAGTGTCTCTAGTATAACCGTCGATCGTGTTATGTCGTTCTTTTTAGTTCTGAGCACACAGGGAGCACATAAAGATACCTAGAACATTAGTGTCTCCCGCCAAGTACGAGGGCCTGGTGAGAAATTTCGCCTGAAGCTATGCAGCCAACATTACAAAACTGTCGTGCGCTCCCTTCTTCAAGACAATTCTCAGCGGCATTCTGCAGGGGCAATGAAGATGCTCTTGTATCGTTTTCAGTTGTAAATGTTACCCAAAATACAGCCCGTAATTGTCTCCCTCTGAGTTTCATCTCTGCTCACATGAACCGCTGGCTATGAAGACAACATTTTAGCACAGACAACGAGCTGTAGGCCAGCGTAGAGAATTGGCGGAAAGCACTGGCGGCTGCCTTCTATAACGAGAGTATTGGAAAGTTGGTACAACGCTACGACAAACGTCTAAGTCGGTTCGGCGACTATGGAGATAAGTAGCTGGAAGTTGTAACTAGCTGTTGCAAATAAAACAGTTTTGATTTTCACTGTGGCTTCCATTTCGCGACCTATCGTTCCTTACTTTCCGAATAGCCCTCGTTTGATAAACTAGAAGTTGTTCACTGGATGTAGGTTACTGCCCTTCACTGCGTTATTTTTCTATGTCTGCGGAACATCAAACTTTGGCCAGTTAATATTCAGTGGAAACGAAAAGTGATGTACCAATTTTCAAGGAGTTACCGTCACATTCCTCTGGCTCACAAAAGGCAAATCTATCGCAAAGTATACCGAAAGTTTCGGTAGTGAATCCGGCGTAGTGTGGGTCTTAACTTTAGAAATACCGTACTTTCTCCAGGCTTGGCCAGCAACGTTCTTGCCAGACGTCGTCGAGCCGGTGTGGCGTACGTTTCCTTGTATGAATCAGCCTAGAAGTGCCAACACGAGTAAGGAAATCTCTCGCAGGGCTTCGTATACCGACATGCGCGTGCGGCGGCCTCTCCAGCCAAAGATGGTTGCCGAAGGTCGTTCCCGTAAAGAAAAAGCTGTCACGTTAGTTACTGATAAACCTTTGGAGCACTGACAAGTCACGTAAGAGGTGTAGATGACGTATGGTATTATTTCAGTGATTACAAAATCGAGTCAAATTTACAAAGAACTTGGCAGTATGAGCCCAATTATCAGTATGACGTTGCACCCACAGTATAATAAACACACTCTGGTGCGAGAGTTGTTACCGTTTGACAGCTAGAGCGACACTATTGCTCCAATCCGAGAGAAAGCAGGCAGTCACATGCATCGTAAGGATAATTTAGTTGTAATTATTTTCTATTTAATTAACGGAGTAGTTGCGATAATTTTGCGTTACATTCGTTAGTAAGTTACCAAGAGACATGATTATCGTAAACTACATGTAAAAACAGCTGGGTCACACTGACTTACTGACACAAGCTACAACTCATTCATGAAGAAATGCTTTCGATTATGTCTATATTTGCAGATTATTGCGCTGAAAACAACGTAATATAAACACATTTGATGGATAAGGAGCATATATTTCTCCTGTCGTCTTTTGCTGTTAGACATTTAACAGTTTTTTATGGTGTCAGATGATTCGCCTTTTCTTATACTTCACTCGACTTTGTATTACACAAATAGTTTTGTAAGTGTAATTATTTGTGCTTCAAAAGCGAATGTGTTGCAGTTTCTTCCCGTTTAGTGGCTCAGATTTAGCAACAATTCTAGAATCGGTTTTCCTGTGTTCGGAAACAGTTTTATGGTTTTTGACGATTTGTTACCATGTCTGTGTGTTTTTCCTCCAAGCCACGCTTGTGGTGGCTAATTTGATGAGTTAAACAAAGTAGGCTGTTTAGATTTTTATGTTGGTAACGCCACGTAGCGCTATGTATGAAAATCACTGACTGTGCTGTGTGCATTCTGTGGCTGGTTTGCATTGTTGGAATATTTGCTATTGTAGTGTTGGACAGTTGGGTGTGAACAGCGCGTAGCGTTGTGCAGTTGGAGGTGAGCCGCCAGCAGTGGTGGATGTGGGGAGAGAGATGGCGGAGTTTTGAGAGCGGATGAACTGGAAGTGTGTCCGTCAGAAAAAGGGAATTTGTAAGACTGGATGTCATGAACTGATATATATTATGACTTTTGAACACTATTAAGGTAAATACATTGCTTGTTCGCTATCAAAACTTTCATTTGCTAACTATGCCCATCAGTAGTTAGTGCCTTCAGTAGTCAAAATCTTTCATTTAGCTGGCAGTATTGGCGCTCGCTTTATTGCAGTAATTCGAGTAACGATGATTTTTGTGAGGTAAGTGATTCATGAAGGGTATAGGTTATTTTTAGTCAGGGCCATTCTTTTGTAGGGATTATTGAAAGTCAGATTGCGTTGCGCTAAAAATATTGTGTGTCCGTTTAGTGTTGATCAGAATAAGTAAAGAGAGAAATGTCTGAGTACGTTCAGTTTTGCTCAGCTGTTTGAAAATCAAATAACATAAGAGGTTTATCAGAACAGTAATTCATAATTTTCCAAAGGGGACGTTTCAGTATTACATTCTATATAGGTTTCCTAAGTTCCACATTGACTGATTTGGCTGAAAGAGTAGCGAACAGAATTCTGATTTTTTTGGCTAGATATACTGCGTCCTTCTGTAAAAGGTCATGTTTTCTGGTGTTTACTAGCTGAGGAAAACGCCATTATTCAGTAAGTGTCTAAATGTTGTAAGAGAATCGTAAATAAACTGTCCTGGAAAGCACTGTTTCGTATCTCGCAGGATCCTTATTTAATGACAAGTGTGGTATAACTTTTTAGCAATTGTTGATTTTTATGCCGCTACATACATTCCGTATTGTAAGAACTAAGTTAAAATCAATTTAAAGGTTAATATTAGCCCTCATCCGAGATAGTAATCATTAGTGTTGCTTGCTGGCCACGTGGGGCGCTGCTATCGCTAGGGTAACAAAAACGAGACGGAGTGTCGCTACTGTTGTGCTTGGCTGTGGTTGCACCTCTCTGGCCTGAATGCGAGCACTGATTCGGTTAGGAGGGATGTCACGAAGCCGTTGTATTCTGTCCTGAGGCAAGTTGGCCCACAACCCTTGTGTAACTGGTCCTTGATGTCTTGGATACTGGCACATGTCCCACACATGATCTCTCAGTGACAGATCTGGGGATCTTGCCGGCCACAGGATTACCTCAACATCAAACAGACAATTCATAGGCCCAAGTCCCATCTGTGGACGAGCATTCAGTTGCCGAAAAATGGTACTAATACACTGTCGTATGAGAATTAACAAATAAAGTAGCCTAATGTCTGTGACGAACCGTTTGTAACACCATAGCTTACACACTTCATACCTTTAGTTGACTCATTTACCTTTCTGTTTTGTTCAACATCCCATCGTTGAACTTCTGTAATTAGTGTATGATTAATTCTATACTGTAATGAAGTGTAATCTCTGTAATATGCAAAATATGAGCAAATGATATGTTTTGTCTATCTCACATAATCTCTTTGGTTATCTTTGAGGTTGAATAATTTTGTTTAAATATGAGCAAATGTTCTCTTTTATTTAATATGTTTGGTTGCTGTTATGTAAACTGCTGACCTTCACTTAGGGTTCTTAGTTATTTTGTAAGTAAAAGGTGGTGTGGTTCTCCTCGGGAACGGAACTGTGTAACGCGAGCAAAATGTGGTGGGCATGGGTAGAAAGGTGGAACCAACAGTTAGTCGCGGATGAGCTACTGAACCACCAACAACTCACGAAAAGGTTGTAAATTGTGGTGGTGCCGAGAGGGGCTTTCTGTGCCGTTTTCCAATGTGCCAAAGCCTCAGATGGATGTAGTAACTAGCTAGAATTATGTTGGAATTGATATCTATCATCGTCACCAAGTCCAGCAATTCTACTTGCAAATCCACCTACTAACATGCACTCGCCACCACATTGCGCAATCACTGTAATGGAACAGAAGAACTATAGTAATGTATAGTGAAGGATCAGCGCATAGGATGTTATTGTGTACTCAAATATAAGGTAAATTACAACTGGACTCTTGTAACTATCGTGATTTATCCTCAGTCACATATCCGTTTAGGGGCCCTCCCACGCTAAAGTGCTTACCGAGTGTCCTTTATTGAAAGCAAATTAAAATTAATATGGCAATAGGGTATGCTAAAATTTATATTGTTTGTGGAAAGGATCTTACAAATATTTCAATTTTGTGTTTCACTGCAGTGAAAGTAACGAACTGCAACTGTTGAGAGCTATATGTTCGTGCTTGCTATGTGCTCGTTTCACTAATGTAATGAAAGTATATTTATTTTGCTCTGCTACAGTGGTCAAGAGAACCCCCCCCCCCCCCCCCCAATTGAAAGTAGTGCAAATGCACAAAGTAACTTAATTATAGAACGTTTCAATTACTCTTGCTATTCCTGTCAAGTTCTGTACAGTATTGTGTTTCTCTTGTATATTGAAAGTGTTTATTAATAGTGTAACAGGACCTACAGTTTGTCTATTGTGCTAATCTAAATAACGATTAATAGAAAGACCACTATCTATGATAGCAGCAACTTCTTTTATTCAAAGGTCAGTGAGAAAGTATTTGTTAGTGAAATACATTTAACTTCCATTCTAAATAGAAAAGTATTTAGCTGAGAGAGACTTAAACTATGCCCAGTTCATAATTTTGCAGTGAACTACATTTACAATTTTTTGTCAGATAGGAAAATGTTTGAAAAGTAATAGTGAACCTATGTCCAATTTATGATACTACAGTGAATATTAATAGTAATGTTATTGAGACCATTCATTTTGACTAAGTCCTGAAGGAAATAGTGTGTATCGTTATCTGTTATAATTATGCAAATAGTTTGTTCTGCTCTGTCAGCTCCAGCCTTAACGTGAAGATATGCAGGTGCCAGAGTTCATTGCACTCTCGTGTGACAAAGTATAGTCTGTGTTTGCCCATTGAAGTTACTTATTTTCAGTTTCTTGAACAAGAATGTTACTCATTCTTATGCCTAATTGGGCTGGCGACGGTTTTTGTTATTATTTGGACACTGTGGATAGGTAAATTATTGTTTGTTACTGTTTAAATATTTACGTAATTCCGACTTTCACTTCCGATAAGCCACCTCCGCTAGGTATATCACGGTCAACACAACTAAATTCCTTTCAGAGGGTAACACTGCACTGTTGCTTTATACCATAATTGCATTAACAAGACAGTTTCATTATACGATCTGCCTCCAACTTTAAGGCTATGGTATAGCAGTAGCAGCAGACAGTAGTGTTATACGTTGTTCTGTAGAGTTCCCTCAATCACTACCGCCCGTGACGTGAAGTCATACCCGAGGGCTTCCCACATCATGACGATGGCCATCTGGGGTAGTGGAAAACCGCAACCCATTGCTGAACACAACGCGACGCTATTCAGCAGCATTCCATGATTCTCGCTCATGGCACCACTCCAATGCAGCCATTAGTGTTGTGCTGTTAACGGCAGCCTATGCATGGGACAGTAATTCTTTAGTCCGGCTGCTGCTAGTCTCAATGGTGGGATACGACACAGAATGTTGAAGTGAGCCCCCAGATAGCAGGCGCAGATGTGAAGTAGTTACGATGTGTTTTCTCTACAGTACGGCGGTCCTCCTTTGTCGTGATCAGGCATGGTCGTCCAGAACCTTGACGACGAGCATACCTGCTCCTGCGTTCCCATGCAGTCCAGCATCCAGCCACTGTCACATCTGAATCCCCCACAAATTCGGATATTGCACGATACGATCAGCGGACCAAGTGGAGACCCATAATGAGGACCCTTTCAAATTCTGTCAGACACTGATGACGCTGTCTCACACTAGTACGTGGCATCGCATGTGTTTCACAATGATGAACAATGTTCGACACAGTTCAAGCCCCCTATATACCCTACCAGGCCTCGTAACAATGCTAAGCATAAACAACACTACTGCACTCCGATGGCCGTTCTGCGTGTCACAGAGAATTTCAGCTCTGATTATTTACGCTCTCGGTGACGGTGTGTACAACGAAAATCAAAGTTGCGAATTTCACTCTTTTTATTCACTCGATGACTAGTTTCGGTCCGGGACCCATTTTCAAATCATCGTAATATAGTCAAAAGTAGTATTTGAGAAAATGCAAAACCCATTCAAAAATGTGCAAACGAAGAGTTACAGAGCATACAGCTAACTAATTTTGACTATGTTACCATGATTTGAAAATGGGTCCCGGCCCGAAACTAATCATCGAGTGAATAAACAAATTGAAACTTATACTAAAATGTAGACTTTCACGGCCGGAAATATCATGTCCATTATAATTATCCGGGCTGTTATGCCGATATTTCAAAACTGTTTAAGTGTTGTTTGACGACCACATACTTCAAGTGGAATGAACAGTTTTATGAGCAAACGGATGGCGTGGCTATGGGAAGCCCCCTAAGTCCCGTAATTGCAAACTTCTTTATGGAGAAATTCGAAGAACAGGCCTTAGGTACTGCCAGCAAAAAACCAAATGTATGGTTCCGATACGTGGATGACACGTTTGTGCTGTGGAGACATGGTAGGGAGGAACTAAGCCGGTTCCATGACCATCTGAACAGTATAAACTCGAGAATTCAGTTTACAATGGAGGAGGAGGTAGACGGCAAGTTACATTTCCTCGATGTGCATGTTTTTAGAAACGAAAATGGTAGTTTGGGCCACTCAGTATACCGCAAACCCACGCACACGGACCGTTATTTGCACCGGGATTCGAACCACCACCCACAACAGAAGCGGGGTGTTATCAAGACGTTAGCGGACAGAGCTAGAAATATTTGTGAACCTGAGTTGCTCGACGCTGAGATGGAACATCTCCACAATGCACTAATGAAGAACGGATATTCGTCCGCCGAAATAAAACGTGCATTGAGGCACCCACCCAGAAATCATACTGACGTACAGGCTACTGCAAAATCTAAGGTTTTCCTGCCGTTTGTTAAAAATGTAACGGAAAGAATAGGGAGGATCTTGACGAAGCGGAATATTACCGTAATTTACAAGCCCACCAGGAAGATACAGGAATACCTTAAGCCTGCTAAGGACGCTCGCAAACCACTGGAAAAAGATGGAGTGTATAGGATCCCATTCAGCTGTGGTGATGTTTATGTGGGTACCACTAAAAGAATTGTTTCTAAACGTTTGGAAGAGCATAAGGGAAATTGCAAAAGAGGAGAAACGGAACGATCAGCTGTTGCGGAGCATGCTTTCCAGCCAGGGAACCACAATATTCGTTTCGAGGAGACGCAAGTACTAGCGGCCATAAGCGGATATTACGAAAGGCTCTACAGGGAGGCAATCGAAATCGCTAAACACCCTAATAATTTCAACCGTAAGGAGGAGGGTGTGAAATTAAACGGCATGTGGATGCCGGTGTTAAAGAAGATGTGTACCACCCGCCCACTACTGGGTGATGGCAACGGCGATCGACGGGGCCGGACAGCGGCCAATTGCACTGACGTTTTCAAAACACGTGACGTCACGCCGCGGCGTGGGAGCGCGCGGACACGGAATTTAGCGGCAGTCAGTAGCGAGCCAGTGGGTGTGTTGGACCTTCCATTGAGCTATGGACCCCCTTGAAGATGTCTCCCGCAGTCGGAGACGAAACGTTGGGAATCGACACAGAATTCTTCAACCGACCACGGCATAACAGCCCGGATAATTATAATGGACATCAAATTGAAACTTGCAACTCTGGCTGCTTTTCATTGTACTAAGTAAGATATATGGGGATCTGTGGCTTCTCTGCCGAAACAGCACGATGCTGGTGCATGCAGAAGTGCTTTGGTGCGCACCGTTCATCGTATGTAATTGAACACAGAGCTCCGCAGCAGACCTTCCCTACGTCTTCACATGTTGACCCAACTACATCGTCAGTTACGATCGCAGTGAGCACCGGTCGATCGGGATTCGACCGTCGATCAATGGAAACGAGAGGGCTGATCGGGCGAATCACATTTTTGCTTCACTAGGTCGATAGTCGTTCCCATGAACGCCGTCATCGAGGTGAACGGCGGCTCGAAACGTGCAGTGCGCCACGGGCGCAGCCTGGTGGGAGCAGTATTACGCTATGGGAGACATTCTCCTGCGCTTGCAGGGCACCTGTGGTAGTACTCTAAGACACGCTGACAACGGCGAACCACCTGCATCCATTCATGCTTGATGTCTTCCTCGACGGCGATGTCATCTTTCAGCAGTTTAATTGTGCATGTCGCGGAACCATAACCGTGCTGCAGAGGTTTGAGGAGCATTATAGTGAACTCACTTTGATGTCTCGGCGACCAAACCCGCTGATGTAAATCGTATGGTACCATCCGAGTCGCTATCGAGCACCGTGACCACCTGCGCAAATCAGAGGGCCGTTATCTACGCTAATTACATGGCCTGTGCGTAGACAACAAACGTCACATATCTCCACAAACCTACCAACAAACTGTCGGATCCCTGATACGCAGAATCAGTGAGGTATTTCGCTCCAAAGACGGACAAGCAAGCTATTAAGCAGGTGATCACAATGTTTTGGCTCATCAGCGTGTAAGCACATTAAACGATGGTGGTGGTGTGTTGGGGCTTATGGGCGCTCAACATCGAGGTCATCAGCGCCCTGACACACATTAAAAGGAACGAATGTGGACAGACCTAAGAAAACTAAAGCACACACTCAAACAAAGCAGGAAAAGAAGGAAAATGCTACCTAAGAAAGTAAAACCTAAGGAAAGGGGAAACATAGCAACAAGAATGTCACAGGAAATTGTTATTGGCTGGCCACGTACATAAAATATGGACGAGCTTCTCACACAGTGAGCAAATTAAAATCCTCTCCCTAAAATCTTTGTAAAAGCATTTGATAGGGCACAGAACTTTGAAACTTTAGCCACATTCGTCCGAGTGTTGCCTAAAAGAGATGGCAGGTCCGCTGGCAAGTCAGCCGCGACCCGCTGGTCAGAAAATAAAACGCAATCCAATAAAACGTGGCGCACAGTGACCTGGACGCCGCAAGCACCACACATTGGAGGGTCCTCTCGCCGGAGAAGTAAGCCATGCGTCATAGGGCTGTGGCCTATTCAAAGCCGAGTGAGGAGAACCTCGTCCCGTCGATGGGGCTGAAAGGAAGTACACGACACACGCGTTGTGGGCTTGACTATGCGGAGCTTATTGTCAGTCACTTCCAGCCACGCATCCTCCCACCGACGCATGACCCGTGAGCTCAACAGCGAGGTGAGTGCGTGCAAGGGGATAGCACACTGAGATACTTGTGGGGCGAGACATGCCTCCTTGGCTGCGAGATCTGCCCTTTCATTCCCAGCAATGCCAACATGCCCCGGAACCCAGCAGAAAGCTACCTGCCCCGGAACCCAGCAGAAAGCTACACACCAAATGAAAAATTATTCACCTCCTGGAGACGTCATGTAACACCAACCCTATTACTGATAATGGCATCAATCAGTTCTGCAAGGAACGGAGTCCGTAAGTTTCTTTAGGTGTGCCATAACCCGCTGAAGACGCGCATTGGTGATTAGGTCCTGCGGAGCTACTTAATTTCGGGTGTTTTGATTGTTACATGTCACCTATTATTCCAAAAAGTTCCAGATTTTTTTATGGTATTAAAAGTTGGGTAAATGAGTGGGTCAGTCAAGGTGCGATAGGGTGCCTGAGTTTTCGTCAAACCGAAAAGTACACGTGCAGGCTGGTGAACACTGCTGTTGCCATATTGGAACACGGGAATGTGCGCAGCATACTCATCATGGAGTCGTAGAAGAGAAAGTATCAATGTTCATGTTGACAATAACGTGAATGAATGATACGAATAATGGTACGGAAAAGACCCACAAAACATCAAAGAACTCCTCTAGTCGGAAAGTACATGCTCCCTCTGTGTTTTGAGTTTGCAGTCTTCTGACAGATTTGACGCCGCCCGCCACGAATTCCTCTCCTGAGCCAACCTCTTCATCTCAGAGTAGCACTTGCAACCTACGTCCTCAATTATTTGCTAGATGTATTTCAATCTCTGTCTTCCTCTACAGTTTTTACCCTCTGCAGCTCCCCCTAGTTCCGTGAAAGTCATTCGCTGATGTCTTAACACATGTCCTACCGTCCTGTCCCTTCTTCTTATCAGTCTTTTTCATATACTCCTTTCCTCACCGATTCACCAGAGAACTTCCTCATTCCTTACCTTATCGGTCCACCTACACTACTGGCCTTTAAAATTGTTACACCACGAAGATGACGTGCTACAGACGCGAAATTTAACCGACAGGAAGAAGAAGCTGTGATATGCAAATGATTAGCTTTTCAGAACATTCACACTACGTTGGCGCCGGTGGCGACACCTACGTGCTGACATGAGGAAAGTTTCCAGCCGATTTCTCAACACAAACAGCAGTTGACCGGCGTTGCCTGGTGAAACGTTGTTGTGATGTCTCGTGTAAGGAGGAGAAATGCGTACCATCACGTTTCTGACTTTGATAAAGGTCGGACTGTAGCCTATCGCGAATGCGGTTTGTCGTATCGCGACATTGCGGCTCGCGATGGTCGAGATCCAATGACTGTTAGCAGAATATGGAATCGGTGGGTTCAGCAGGGTAATACGGAACGCCGTGCTGGATCCCAACGGCCTCGTATCACTAGCAGTCGAGATGACAGGCATCTTATCCGCATGGCTGTAACGGATCGTGCAGCCATGTCTCGATCCCTGAGTCAACAATTGGGGACGTTTGCGAGACAACAACCATCTGCACGAAAAGTTCGACGACGCTTGCAGCAGCATTAACTATCAGCTCGGAGACCATGGCTGCGGTTACCCTTGACGCTGCATGACAGACAGGAGCGCCTGCGATGGTGTACTCGACGACGAACCTGGGTGAACAAATGGCAAAACGTCATATTTTCCGATGAATGCAGGTTCTGTTTACAGCATCATGATGGTCGCATCCGTGTTTGGCGACATCGCGGTGAACACACATTGGAAGCGTGTATTCGTCCTCGTCATACTGGCGTATTACCCGGCGTGATGGTATGGGGTGCATTTGTTACACGTCTCGGTCACCTCTTGTTCGCATTGACGGCACTTTGAACAGTGGACGTTACATTTCGGATGTGTTACGACCCGTGGCTCTACCGTTCATTCGATCCCTGCGACACTCTACATTTCAGCAGGATAATGCACGACCGCATGTTGCAGGTCCTGTACGGACCTTTCTGGATACAGAAAATGTTCGACTGCTGCCGTGGCCAGCAGGTTCTCCAGATCTCTCACCAATTGAAAACGTCTGGTCAATGGTGTTGCTCTGGGTACTGATTTCTCATGATCTACGCACCCAAAATTGTGTGAAAATGTAATCACATGTCAGTTCTAGTATAATATATTTGTCCAATGAATACCCGTTTATCATCTGCATTTCTTCTTGGTGTAGCAATTTTAATGGCCAGTAGCGTAATTTTCAACATTCTTCTGCAGCACCATATCTCAAATGTTACGATTCTCTCCTTTTCCGGTTTTCCCGGAGTCCACGCGTCACTACCATACACTGCTGTGCTTCCAAATGTACATTGTCAGAAATTTCTTCCTCAGATTTTGGCCTATATTCGATAGTATCAGATGTGTCATGACCAGGAATGCCCTTTTTGCCAGTGCTAGTCTTCTTTTTATTTCGTTCTTGCCCCGTCCGTCATACGTTTTTTCGCTGCCTAGTGAGCAGAATTTCTTAAATTCATATATTTCGTTATCACCAATTTTGATATTAACTTTCCAGCTATTCTCATTTCTGCTGCTTCTCATTACTTTCGCCTTTCTTCGGTTTAATCTCAGTACATAATCCATACTCATTAGACTGTTCATTGGATTCAGCAGATCATGTAATTATTCTTCACTTTCGCTGAGGATACCTTGATGCCATCACCGAATCTCGTCGTTAATATACTTTCACCATGAATTTTAATCCCGTTCTTCAACTTAGCTTCTTCGATGTAGAGATTGAACAGTACTGGCGAAAGACTATATGCATGCTTACACCCAATTCAATCCATGCACTTAGTTCTTGGTCTTTCACTCCTACTGCCCCATCTTGGCTTTTAAAACCTATTGTATATCACCCGTCCTTCCCCATTGCTTAGCACTATGTTTCTCAAAATTTCTAACATCTTGTACAATTTTACACTGTCGAATGCTTTTAACAGGTTGACAAATCCCATGAACGTGTCTTTATTTTTGTTCAGTCTTGCTTCCATTATCAAGTGCAACGTCAGAATTGTCTCTCTGTGGCCTCCATCTTTCCTAAAGCCAAAGCGATCGACGTACTACGTAAACAGAAGGTGGGAGGTGGAAAAAGGAAAGGAAAGGTAAGCGACTGTTGGTGCCAGTTGCATTGGGACCTTGTGTGGAATCAGCAGCGAGGAGTGAAAATGTGTGTCGGATCAGGGTTCGAACCCGGGGTCTCGGTGAAGGCGGTGGGTGCATTGCCCATCGAGGAAAACCAGTTACATGAATGCGTGGTCTCCGAGGGAATGGACGCCACGCATTCATGTAACTGATTTTCCTCGATGGGCAATCAATCCATCACCCTCAGTGTAGATGCATAATTACGTCCGACTTCCTGCCGGAATCTCAAAGTAGTGGGCATGGAGGACATGTATTGAGTGAGACTGTGGATGGGTGGCGCTACGTGGGACTGTGGATGGCCCTACAGGCGTGCCGAGATAGGCGGTGCAACTGCGATCAACATTGTGTCCGGGTGGCACAGTGGTTAATGCAACTGCGTAGTAAGCAGGAGATCTCAGCTTCGAATCCCAGTCCGGCACAAATTTACCCTCCTCGCTGCTGATACGGCATAAAGTTCCGACGCAGCTGCCATCAGGTGTTTCTTCCCTTATATTTCCTTTCCTTTCTCCCTCTTTCACCTTCTGTTTACATAATGTGTATAGCAGCTAAGGTTTCCATGTGGTGTTTGTTCTTTTGGACATGTCCGAGAGAACAAACACCATGCATCCGAGAAAACAGACACACGCATTCATGTGATCGTCTTACGCTGGGTTATATGCCTGCATATGGTACACGATGGGCGGTCTGTGTTGATGCACAAAGAAACTGGGCAACTCATTCAAACTTCTTAGCGTGCAAACTCCGTAGCTCGTTTCTGCCATTCTGTCTGCATGTCGGTACATCTTCTTGTGCTGGTTTCATACGACTTACTAGCAATACATATTACTTTATTGTCACGACTAACGTCAGTGAGGGTCACATAACCATTTGGCACCCTCGACCAGTCTTCTAGTCTTCTCTTTTAACGAGGTAACTAATATTTCATCCTGTGACCTTATTTACCTTTGTTATAGGTCTCTTATGTATTGTAATTTTCTGTAGATTTTAAGACGGCCATATAGGCGGACACGATCATCTTGTAACTGACGTCAGAACGTGACGGCTAATAAGCTGTTACTAAGCTTCAGGCCTTGCAAGAACATATCTCTTAGGATTCTGTGCTTGAATATATATGTGACGGGCATTACTAATAGACGCTAATGACAATGCATATTATCTTCAAGTCCGCCTCCGTAGCTGATTGGTCAAGGTGTGTTCGATTCCCGGAACTGCCAGTGAACACATGCACCAGCCTCGCGATGCCAGTTGAGGAGATACCCTACGTAATTAAAAGGTTCAGGACACCACCAAAAACATACGTTTTTCATACTAGGTAGAGAGCCTGTATAGGGAGAGAGTGGCCATAGGTGAAATTGCCCGTGATTGGTTGATTAGCTTTGGCAAAAAAATGGCGCCAAACGTCTCTCGCGCTTCCTATGTACGCCGTACTTTTGAGTTGAATTGATGTTCAGAGGACTTTTGGAAACGATTAAAAGGTATTTGAATTTTTGAGAGACTTGTTATGCGTTGTGCATGCATGTTCGATTTAGTTGTGTATCGTTTTTAGTACGTAATTAACGTTTGCGATCTTAAATACGAGTTCAAATAATGAAGCGTTTTGTGATGAAGTCGATAGGCCTAAATGTTTGAAGTAAACACGTTAGTAATTGTACAGTATTGTTTTTGACATCTGTAATTCCTTCTGCAGACGTTCGTAAACGATGCCAGGTTGTGCTGCATTTGGTTGTTCCAATAGAGGCGAAGGTGGATTTCGCATGTTAGCATTTCCACGCAATGAAGAAAGACGAAGGCAGTGGGTAGTCGCAGTCAACAGGGCTGACATAAATCAAACAGGAGCCTTGTGGAAACCAACCAAGTACTCTTATCTATGCGAAGTAAGTCGTTTTTGCTTTTTACTACACATAAAACAACTTGCAATATACATCGTTAAATTTGAAAACAGACCTGTAAATTGGCTGTGTGAAAATTATTATAACACATTATTCTTATAAACAAAGGCATGTAACGAATGATTTCGACATATTGTCTTGTGCTTTTGATTCGGTCAGTGTGTACTCCACTACTCCACTACTGGCCATTCAAACGTCCCGCCCGCAGTTTGGCAGAAAAATGGCCGCCATATCGTCCGGTTGGCCACTCTCTCCCTATACAGGCTCTCTAAACTAGGTGTATTGTGCTGCCACCTACTGTCAGGTACTCCATATCAGCGACCTCATTACTCATTAGACTCGTGAGAGAACATAATGGGGCGCTACGAGGAACTCACGTACTTCGAACGTGGTCACGTGATTGGTTGTCACTTGTGTCATACGTCTGTACGCGAGATTTCTACACTCCTGAACATCCCTAGGTCCACTGTTTCCGATGTGATAGTGAAGTGGAAATGTGAAGGGTCACATACAAAACAAAAGCGTACAGGCCGACCTCGTCTGTTGACTGACAGAGACCGCCGGCAGTTGAAGAGGGTCGTAATGTGTAATAGGCAGACACATATCCAGATCATCACACAGGAATTCAAAACTGCATCAGGATCCACTGCAAGTATTATGACAGTTAGGCGGGAGGTGAGAAAACTTGGATTTCATGTTCGAGCGGCTGCTCATATGCCACACATCACACCAGTAAATGCCAAACGGCGCCTCGCTTGGTGTAAGGAGCGTAAACATTGGACGATTGAACAGTGGGAAACGTTGTGTGGAGTGACGAATCACGGCGATCCGATGGCGGGGTGTGGATATGGCGAATGCCATCTGCCAGCGTGTATAGTGCCAACAGTAAAATTCGGAGGCGGTGGTGTTATGGTGTGTGAGACGCCCTGCGAAGCCCGCAGGACAGTACAGGTAGTTTAAATTGTGGAAAGGGACCAAAATAAGCGGCTGTCAGTTACACTCGAACATACAACTTCATATATATTGACCAAACATTACGAGAGCCAAGAAACTTAGAAAGAACCACAGCATTAATTTTTGGAATTTAATTACCGGGTGAATGCGACATACAATCTCATGCCTTAAGGGCAAGACCACTTTAATTTAAAATCGGTTGAAGGCCAATAACTTGAGACTCGAACCCAAATCAGAAATTTAAAAGGCAGAAAGCTTGATCTTAAATCAGTTCTTTCAATTAGGCTGAAGGCCCAAACAGTCTGACACCTAAAGAGCGAAACAACTTTAATTTAAAAATCGACTGGAGACCCATCACATAAGACTCAAACAAAATAAAATTTTAAAAGGCCAAAAGCCTTATCTTAAAAGAGTTCTTTAATTAGGTTGAAGGGCCAAACAATCTGACCTTAAGAGCAAAACAACTTTAATCTAACATCGGCTGAAAGCCCATCACTTATGATTCAAACAAAATTAAATTTTTAAAATGGCCAAGTTCCTTACCTTAAAACAGTTCTTTAAATTAGACTGAAGGCCCAGACAATCTTACGCCTTAAGGGCAAAACAACCTTAATTTAAAAATTGGTTAGAAATCATAAAAATACAAACAACAAGAACAAGTAAGAAAAGGCAGTACACCCAACGGCGTTCAGAAGTTTCCGAGGGTCGGCCTGGAATTCAAACACTAACGCTCGCTTAGGTGAGACAGGCAGTCGGGCTAACCATTCTCGATCTGACGACAACCCAACCGATAGACAGTCAAGGGACCCACCGACAAGATAACTTCCGCTCCACCCGACCAGTACACAACAGAGAGTTCACTGGAACAACGTAGAAGGTATTGCCACCTACAACCAATTATACATTGAGCTGTCAAACTACACACAGTGCTGGACAGCGACAACCCGATGAGGAAAATACACTGCCTGAATTTGTGTCAACGGCCAGGGCAGGTAACCGGAACGTTAACGGCCAAAAGACAGAAGATTCCGCTGGTGCACTTCAATTCAAAATAACCAAGTACAGATAAACTCCTCCGGAGGGTGGCTAAAATATGCCAACTTGAAAACACACGTTGTTGCTCGTGGGAATGTCCCAACAGTCGGCAACGAAATCCAAACGACACAACGTGAACAGTCGTGACTTGCTGGTAGATTAAGTCAGGATCGGTGAGCCGATTTTCTCGCTGCTCCACGCCAACCGACCAACTCCCAGGCCCGGAAACGGTGAAAGGACCAAATATACGTCGGCCGATGAGACAACTAACCGAACGACCAACCAATGGTCGTCCCGCTCCAATCTCCCTCCGTCGGACAGTTTATGTGTGTCGACGAGCACTGGCTGTCCGCGCCTCACCGGCGCTCCGTGCGCGACTTCACTGCTGCTGCATCCCGATTGCACTGCTGGTCCGTCTCCAACTGACTACCAGACACACGACGACCCGGAAATACTATTGGTCGCTCCAGAGATGGTACGACAGCGCACTTATCGATATGCGCTTCTGCTGCTGCCACTCTCTGGCAAGTAAGGCGGGAAGTTAGTGACGCCAGTAATTGGAATAAGAAAAGGAGGCGGCAGTAGCGTAACGGAAGATGACAAACAATAAATGGCATGAACACGAACTGTGCACCACTCAACGTGGTCGTGTTTTACATGGAGGAGACTTGCACCCCTTGTTTTGCGTGGCACTATAACTAAAGACCTACATCGATGATTTAAGCACCTTCTTGCTTCCCACTGCTGAAGAGCAATTCGGGAATGGCGATTGCGTCTTTCAATACGATCGAGCACCTGTTCATAATGTACGACCTGTGGCGGAGTGGTTACATGACAATAACATCCCTGTAATGGACTGACCTGCACAGAATCCTGACCTGAATCCTATAGAACACCTTCGGAATGGTTTGGAACGTCGACTCCGTACCAGGCCTCACCGACCGATATCGATACCTCTCCTCAGTGCAGCACTCCGTGAAGAATGGGCTGCCATTCCCCAATAAAACTTCCAGCACCCAATTGAATGTATGCCTGCGAGAGTGGAAGCTCTCATCAACTTTAAGGGTGGGCCTGGAAATCGTGCTCTTCCATACCGCAACCATGGCGCCATTGGCAGTGTGTGACACCGCGGTCGGTCGTACCGACGGGCCCGAGACAGAGTTTACATATGATCTTAAACATAGTAATGGGTAGGGCAAATTGCTATATTTTACATGTCTCTTGGCAGCTTCAAAGTACCAACCATCCTCAAGCTATACAGAATGATGCATGTGAAATTGGAAATTCTGAAGCTCGAGTCACCAGTGGATATCAGCTCAAACTTTTCAAATTAATTTATCTAGTTAATGGTGACTGATACAAAAATATGTGTTTATCACGTTTGCAAGACTGGATCTCATTTTTCAGCACGGCTTCGTCTCACCGATAAAATGGTTTCACTGGTAACGACCATTGAGTGTCTACGTCATCATATTCTGTTCGATTCGATTTTTGTCTGTGTGGATGGTAGGACACGAAGTCAATAATTCTGATAGTTTGGTCGAAAAGTGACGCAATGACGGAAATAAAAGAAAGGCTTTAGAGTGGAAACTGAGGCTGAAAAGATATCAATGAGAATATTCGGTGATGGCATTGCTATCCTCAGTGAAAGCAAGGAAGAATTACAGATCCTGTTGAATGAAATTATAAATGTAATGACAACAGAACATGGATTTAAGGTAAAGGAAGGAGAAAGTATGAAGGAGTAATAGAAATGAGGTTAGCGAGAAACTTAAATTCAAACTTGGCGACCACGAATTAGTCGAAGTTAAGGAATTCTGCTACCTTTGAAGCAAATTAACACGTGAAGGACGAAGCAGGATGGCGTTAGAAGCAAACCAGCACAGGCAAAGAGAACATTTCTACTAGTGTCAAACGTAGGAATTTATTTGCGAAACAAATTTCTGAGAATGTAAATTTGTAAGGATGTAAATGAAGTTACAAAATCATAAAGGAAGAGAATCGAAGGAACGTGGTGCTACAGAAGCATACTGAAAATTAAGTGGACAAATAAGATAAGAAATGAGGAGTTTTTCGACAAAATCGGCGAGGAAAGAATTATGCGGAAAACACTAGGTATAAGAACATACAGGATGATAATGGCATGTATTAAGACATTCTGGAATAATACTAGAGAGAGCTGCAAAGAGCAAAAGCCATAGGGAAGACTCATATGGGAATATATCCAACAAATAATTCAGGATCTTGGGTGTAAGTGCTACGCTGAGATGAAGTCGAGGCGGAGCTAGAAGACTGATGACCAAAAGAATAGGGACAATAACCACTGATGACATGCTCCATATCCCGATTTAAGTTACAGTGTTTCAGTTGTAGTCTTTCCCTGATATCAGGGAATACATATCGTAAACTCTTCTAGCTTCTGTAAGTCCTAAATTTAGAGAATATAAAGAAATTGTTGATACGTGGATGTGCTTACTCGAAAAGTTCGATCATCGTTCTTCAATATCTTGTTTTCTTGAAATCGCGTTACCAAATGAAAATGCTGACATAACTACTGATGGCGTGAAGCTGGCTTCAAATACTGAAGGACTGGCCATACAGTGTCATTAATAACTACTAAACTTGCGGATACCCCTTATATATAAGTTGTGTCGTGAAATATGGGGACACGACGGCTTGAAAGTGGAGATTTGCGGACAACGTCAGCCCGAGGAAGGCCTTCGTTTGTCTCGAGGGATTGTTGCTCGAACTGGCAAAGATAGTGTACGCATTTCTCTGGCAAATCCTGCTTTCCCCGCATCACCGTGCCTGTATTTCTCTGGCATATCTTTTCAAAGAAACCATGCCGGCATTTGCCTGAAGTGATTTAGGTAAACCGCGTAAAACCTAAATCTGGATAATGGGACGCTGCGCGTCCCGAATATGAATCTTGTTCAGCGTCCTATCACTGCACCGCCGCGCGCAGTCGTGTGATTTTCCTGCAGAAGTCGATGTTCCCATACACTCACCCCGAATCTGCCGTGCATATGATATTATGATACCCACGAACAGCGTGCAGCGGTATCTTGAAATCTGCAGTGCTGACATACGCTGTTATCTGCTTAATTTTGACTGCGTTCTGCGACACTGCGTCATACTTTTCTCGATATACACCCTTGGCACCTACATAAAACACGTAACAGCATGGTATCTGGTTACAGGGAGTCTATCACAAAGCAGGAGGTATGTAGTTTTATGCATTTTTTCAGTTTGCCTCACTGCCCTCTGCTCTGTCTTAAATTTGCAGTCGGTAGACACCACACTAAGGATGTCATTAGACTGGCCACACTTTCATCCACAATGTTCACCCAAGCTAATTATGGCACATGTAACACTAGTCCAACCCACAGCAAACATGGGCAGGTGCGCAGCTGTTGCATTCCTCCACTGTCGAGTCCTATTTGCAACAAATGATGTTTCAATATACAGTATAAGCATACACGCTACTTGTTGCCGTCTGGACAGATTACTGTGAACTCGTAATTAAGTAAAAATGTTTATATCCTGAGAATTCGGTGATATGGTTGAAATGTGAGTAAACGTTTGTGTGTGCGCCTACATAGATGTATGTGTGTATTAGATATATCTTTTGTTTACAAAAATAAATGTGTCGTAATTTGTAAAATAACAATTTTTTTTAAAGAATCGTGTTAACATCGTGTGCGCCTTTATATGGCCAAGATTGTGGTCTTCATAAACAGTACCCATTTGTTGTTACGAACGACTATCATTTATCCAGTGTTTCTATACATGTATCACCATAGAGAAGCAGCATGGTCTGTTCACGCCGGTACGTCATGATATAACAAACCTATTTCTCCGAGTATGACTGCTGTCACGTTTGAATTCGATTTCGTTTTGATTGGTTTGGCATTGACTACACGTACACACACACTCTCAGACGTTACTTCGTTTTAGAGCTCATTATTGTACTTGGCGTAACAATGACCTTTCTAGTTACACACAAATGGGCGTGGCAGTATGTACACGAAAATGTCATCTCCCGCCCTTCTTAATAACGTATTTCTAGTACGCTGTTTTGCAAATATTTCGAGTCTCGTTACGGCTGGGTTCTTCATTCGAGTGCCACATTTATCACAATTTTTTTTATGTCTGTTAATCCACACATGAACTACAGCGAGTCGGTTCTACTACCAGCAGATTGCTTCCGACCTGCCCCGACACAGAGTCCGTTTACACGTCAATCTCTCGGTAAAAGCCAGTGACTTGGCAACTTTTGAAAACGCCAGTCATGCTGATACCTCGGCTTTGAGTTTCAAGTGAGTGAAACGCAGAGGGATGGAGGAAGAGGAGGAGGAGGGGGTGGAGGAGGGTGGTGAGGGGGTGGGGGAGCTGAGCGGGGAGTGAACAACCTAATCCATGGTAACCGAAGAACAAATTTCATTTTGTAACTATTTATGATATTCGAAAGAGTAGAACAACCGGGCACAGAAAATTTGCCTTGTACACAACGAGATGTACCCATGAGCTTGCGTGAGGGTAATCTTTATCGAGGGAAAAAAATTGTAATCTGTCTTGACAAGGTCAAACAGCGTTGGAATTGTTTCCATTTATCCGGTCCTTCCTCAAAACAAAAGAGGTGGCACAGTACTCAAGAAATTGGTATCGCATTCGGGAGGAGAGACGCATGCAGATTAAGGTTATGAGTGGTTCCTCTGGATTTCCTCAGGGGAATAGCATTTGATTCCTTACCCATCCTTGTCGACGAAACATTGAATCATGATCTTCTTCCTACCGGAAAAAAATTGAAAGCGCGTTATTGACGTAGGTATTGTATTTATCTTCGGAAAGACAGAGGTCAGTCCTTCGACGGGCAACATTTCCCTTTGTTAAGTTTTTTAGTGATTTTCGATGTTCAGATGTGTTTCCAAAGATCTTTTTGCTGTTTCTATGACGTTGTTCCAAAAAATGGTTGAAATGGCTCTAAGCACTTTGAGACTTAACATCTGAGGTCATCAGTCCCCTAGACTTAGAACTACGTAAACCTAACTAACCTAAGGACATCACACACGTCCATGCCCGAGGCAGGATTCGAACCTGCGACCGTAGCAGCCGCGTGGTTCCGGACTATCACGTTGTTCCGAAATGCCGAAAGAAACTTTTGCAGCAGTTTTATTTTAGCCTCCGTGCAGCCTTGCTTCCACAAACACAGTTTCTAGAATCTACTCCCATGCTCATAAATTAAGGATAATGCTGATACATGGTGAAACAACGCTCTGGTTGGCGGTTTGCGGGTTTAAATTACCTGGCGGTATGATCATGCGGTGAATTTGACCTGCGGTCGTCGCACGGTGGCGTTGGGAGCAGTCCACATACGCAGAGGTGTGTTGGTGCATGTCAGAGTACAGTGCAGAGAGTAAGTGTGCAGACGTTTTCAGACGTGCTAATGGTTACTGTCTGTTGAAAATGGCTAAAAGAACACATATTGATGACGTTATGAGTGTTAGAATACTAGGGCGACTGGAGGCTGGTCAAACACAGCAGGTAGCAGCACGGACCCTCCGTGTGCCACAAAGTGTGATCTCAAGGTTATGGAAACTATTCCAGCAGACAGGAAACGTGTCCAGGCGCTACAGTACGGGACGTCCACAGCATACAACACCACCACAAGAAGACCGATATCTCGTGATCAGTGCCCGCAGACGGCCACGGAGTACTGCAAGTAGCCTTGCTCGGGAGCTTACCGCAGCCACTGGAACAATTGTCTCCAGAAGCACAGTTTACAGACGACTGAACAGATATGGTTTATTCGCCCAGGTTATGTTCATGGGCGAGTCCAGGTACAGTCTGACCAGTGATTCTCGCCGGATTTTCACGTGGCATGAACCAGGAACCATATACCAACCCCTTGATGTCCTTGAAAGGGACCTGTATGGAGGTCGTGGTTTGATGGTGTGGGGTGGGATTATGATTGGTCCACGTGCACCCCTGCATGTCTTTGACAGAGGAACTGTAACATGTCAGGTGTATCGGGACGTCATGTTGCACCAGTATGTCCACCTTTTCAGGGCTGCAGTGGGTCCCACCTCCCTACTGATGGATGATAACGCACAGCCCCACCGAGCTGCCATCGTGGAGGAGCACCTTGAAACAGAAGATATCAGGCGAATGGAGTGGCCTGCCTGTTCTCTGGATCTAAACCCCATCGAGCACGTCTGGAATACTCTCGGTCGACGTATCACTGCACGTCTTCAAACCCCTAGGACACTTCAGGAGCTCCGACAGGCACTGGTGCAAGAATGGGAGGCTATTCCCCAGCAGCTGCTCGACCACCTGATCCAGAGTATGCGAACCCGTGTGCGGCCTGTGTACGTGTGCATGGTGATCATATCCCATGTTGATGTCGGGGTACATGTGCAGGAAACAGTGGCGTTTTGTAGCACGTGTGTTTCGGGGCGGTTTTCTCAACTTATCACCAGTACCGTGGACTTACAGATCTGTGTCGTGTGTGTTCCCTATGTGCCTGTGCTATCAGCGCCAGTTTTGTGTAGTGCCACGTTGTGTGCCACCACATTCTGCAATTATCCTTAATTTATGAGCGTGAGTGTATAATGGAACAGGGAGCTTACTCTGAATTTACTTCTGTGTTTGAGATGGTTCCAAACTGTTGTGTAGACTATTAAAACGTTGACTCAAATGTTACGCTTTTGCTTAGCAATATAGTATTTAGTTACTCGAAAGGAACTATCCTCCGTGTTGCGTTACTGCAAAAAGTGAGTTTGGATTATATCTTCTGTTAGCTGTGAGACTGAAAGAGGAAAAAAGTCCAGCATAATTACAAACGGAACACTTTTTCACTCGCGACGTAGATAAGATACGAAGAGCTAAAACGCAGTTTCAAGTGCTGCAGAATATACAGCACATCGTTAGCCATAAAACCAATTGCTCGAAATAAAATGAAATGAAAAATTAGGTAACGTAATAATGTGTCAGAAGTGTATCCGCAGTAAATAAACTATTATTAAACTTACATACTTACTAATTACGATGCGTTTCGGATGCTTAATATTGTGGATTGGCAAGAGGGCCAACCCACTAATGTAAGAGGAAGCCGAAAGGCACGCGTTTTAGCTCACGCAGGCTGGCGTGAGGTCTGGAACAGGACAAGGAAGTTAGACTAGAGAAAAAGGATGTAGCTGGTGGAATACTTAACTTTAATCCATTAATGTTGAACGTAGCTCTTGTCTGTACATTATTTACAATATCAATAGCAACTGAACATGGCGACTTGCTAGGTCGTAGCAAATGACGTAGCTGAAGGCTATGCTAACTATCGTCTCGGCAAATGAGAACGTATTTTGTCAGTGAACCATCGCTAGCAAATTCGGTTGTACAACTGGGGCGAGTGCTAGGAAGTCTCTCTAGACCTGCCGTGTGGCGGTGCTCGGTCTGCAGTCTCTGATAGTGGCGACACGCGGGTCCGACGTATACTAACGGACCGCGGCCGATTTAAAGGCTACCACCTAGCAAGTGTGGTGTCTGGCGGTGACATCACACTTAATTCGACGATCACATAACAATTTAAATTCCTGGATAGACTGTATTGTATCAGTAAAGCGATGTCCAAATATCTGCAAATCCTTTACGCCCCATTATGTACCTTTCTCAATATATCTAATTTCGGACTATACATCCATTAACTGTTCACAGACGTTCACAGTTTGTAATCGCAATGCTCAGCTCTTGAGGAAAACACAGAACTCTCAAACAATGAAACTGCAGGGTGTTTGGCAACGTTATTCTGATGCGAGACAAAAATCTAAATATCAACTTGTAGATCTACATCTACATACATACTCTGCAAGCCACCGTAGCGTGCTTGGCGGAGGGTACCTTGTACCACTTCTCGACATTTCCCCTCCTGTTCCAATAGCAAATAGAGCGAGGGAAAAGCGACTATCCGTACGCTTTCGTATGAGCCCTAATTTATCGTATCTTATCTTCGTGGTCCTTACGCGCGATGTATGTTGGCGGAAGTAGACTGATCTGGCAGTCAGCTTCAAATGCCGGTTCTCTAAATTTTCTCAATAGTGTTTACCGAAAAGAACGCCGCCTTCCCTCCAGGGATCCCCATTTGAGTTCCCGAAGCATCCTGTAACACTTAAGTGTTGTTTGAACCTACTGGTAAGAAATCTAGCAGCTCGCTTCTGAATTGCTTCAATGACTTCAATCCGACATGGTACAGATCCCAAACACTCGATCAGTACTCAAGAGTAGGTCACACCAGCATCCTATATGCGGTCTCCTTTACAGGTGAACCACTCTTTCCTAAAATTCTCCGAAAAAACCGAAGTTGACCATTTGCCTTCCCTACCACAGTTCTCATATGCTCGTTCCACCACATGTCGCTTTGCAGTGTTAT
The DNA here is from genome assembly GCF_023864345.2 of Schistocerca serialis cubense. NCBI lineage: Eukaryota > Metazoa > Arthropoda > Insecta > Orthoptera > Acrididae > Schistocerca > Schistocerca serialis. The sequence continues at coordinate 769,854,692 of NC_064641.1, read as the reverse complement.
GTCCAGATAATTAAACGACTTGACTGTGTCAAGCTAGACACTACTAATACTGCATACGAAAAGGGCAAGCTTTCACATGAACGATGCTTTCTAAAACCATGCTGATTCATGGACATAAGCTGCTAAGCCTCGAGAAAGTTTATTATATTCGAACTGAGAATGTGTTCAAGGATTCTGCAGCAAACAGAAATTAGGGATATTGGTCTGTAATTTTGCGGGCCCGTTTTTTTACCTTTCTTCTATACTGGAATGACCTGCTCTTTCTTCCAGTCGCTTGGGACTTTGTGCTGGGCGAGAGATTCAAGATAAATGCAAGCTAGGTAAGGGGCCAATGCCGTAGAGTACCCTTTGTAAAATCGAACTGTGATTCCATCCAGACCTGGTGATTTATTTATTTTCAAATCTTTAAGTTGCTTCTCTACGCCAGGTATGCTTATTTCCATGTCGTCCATACGGGAATCTGTCCGATGGTCAAATAACGGTATGTTTGTACAGTTCTCCTGCATGAACGATTTCTTGAACGTGAAATTTATAACTTCGTCTTTCTGTTGCTATCTTCAACTGCCACACTAGACTGCTCAACAGTGGACTGAATGGAAGCATTAGACTGACAGCGATTTTACATACGCTACCATAATTTTCCATGGTTCTCTGCCAAATGTTTTTCTAAGAGGTGACAGTGTTAGTTGTATGCTTCACACATAGACCTTTCCACAGATGCACGAATCTCTAGTAACTTTCGCTTGTCGTCGTTTGTGCGTCCCCTTTTTAACCTAGAGTCCAACAGCCTCTGCTCCTTAGCATCTTACGAGTTCCGTTATTAAACCATGATGGGTCTTTTCCCTCCTTTATCCACTTACTAGGCACGCAACTATCCAGACCATGACTTACGATATGCTTAAACTTTGTTCATATTTCCTCCACATGCATCAGTAGTGGGACAACAGGGGCATCAGCACCGTTTGTTAGTGCAGGTTGCCACCATTAGGGGCAAGTATACACTCAGGGGCAAACCTATTGTTCTCCTGTGATTGACAGGTCCTTAACCTGCTAAGAGGATTAAGACCCCCTGGGGATAATCCTTCCTATTGATTGACAGGTCCTCACCCTATTGTTCCCCCACCACCCCACTCCTCCTCCTCACCCTCCACCTCCTCCTCCCCCATCCCCCTGGGAACTCCACTCGCCAATACAAGCACACTTTTGATATCAATTTGGCTCACTAATTAATTAAATAAGTCAAGTAATTAAGTTCACCCTCTGGGAAATCCCCCAGCCCTCCACATTGCCCTCTGCCTCCCAGAAAAAGGTGGGAAAGATACTCAGTTGATCGGCTATTTGGAATAAAATCGATTTCAGTATATGGAATATGTTTAAACAATTTAGGCATTATAGTTTATTTATTTAATTTAAAAAATTTGGAGGGAAAACAATTGCACTGTATGGAATACTGTTTAAACAATGTAGGCAATGTGTGGGATATTGTTTATTTAAACAATGTATGTGATAGAGGGTAATATAATGAATATTTAAACAATTGCGATGATTTTACAGTCCGATTGCGCAAGGAATACCATCTTGAAACACCCATCACACATAATTACAATGTTAAAAATCTTTCGATCGCTAAAAACGCACCATCTGCCATCCCCCGTCCACTGAAGCGCTCCCAATGCTGGCTTGCACCACCGCACAGCCAGCTCGCTCTGGGTTCTGCAAAGTGATGTGCCAGGCGCCTGTCCAAGAGTGACCTCTCTGGCCCTGCGACTGACAGACCACATGTCACGCTAATCCGTGAACAAAAGCAGTCATGACATTCCCTTCAAAATATGTGCTCTCTCTCCATTTCTCCTTCTGTAATGTGCCACTGCTGGGCCTGTATAGATTGCAAGTCGCAGTCAGACCAAACCACAAACAAAGCAGTGTTTACCCGGTAAACCCCTGTGGAGTACCGACGCACGTGAGATGCCTGTTTCCAAGGCAAATTCCTGAATGAGAGTGGATTTCACCATGGGCTCTAAGCTGCTGTCTGTGCTGAAGAGAAAGGGTCTAACAACAATAAATTCAATTATATAGAATAGGATATACTGTTTGTTTATAAAATTCAATTTGCAGGGGCTCGATCTTACATTTATTTGGTGGGGAAAGCTTGCATCTGGCAACTAGATGTCCTAATTACATAATTACACTGCAGCAGATTGAAGGTGTGGTCATACGGAAAATTTTCCTGTGTGCACTCACCTTGACATGCAGAGATCGACTGAGCTAATACTCAGTGCCACCATCAGAGGACTTTCCACCTCTCCTACCACTCGACCCCTCCCTCCCCACACCATGCACAAAAAATTGCTAGTAAAAAGACTCTCTCTGTGGTGGAGAAGAAGGGTCTCACGACACGAAATTCAAATCAAAGTCAATAACATACTGATACATATTCTTTATTTGATCAGTTTATGAGCAACAGGGTTTCCCCACTTAGGTAATCATACCCGTACCCCCTCGTCCCTTGCTACCCCCCCCCCCCTCGTCCCTTGCTACCCATGACATAATAACTGTAATCACAAGGGAATGGAATGAATAGTAGCCACCGTTTGGGATCTCCCGCATCTGTGTCTATTGTCAAGGCGCCGCCACAAAGGTAAAACAGCCCTATGTCCTAATTACAGATCACGTTACTAAATACCACCAATCACAAACTGGATAATGGTCTCCTTTGATCTCGAAGACCCTAAACAAAGCATCAAGTGGCAGGATTCTGTTCATCAGCAAATTCCAGACTCACTTCCTGTCTCTGTCGCTCTCAGGAGACCACTGCCAGCTTGTCTGTTGAACCAACATTTTCAAACATGAAGATGGATGTTTTATCTCTCCTCAGAATACTATATTCCTATTGGCTAATACTGGAGACAAAGGGAAAGCTGACGCGATTTCGATATAAAAAGTAGAGTGAAATAATCATTCTGCACTACCCTGCCAAATTAATTGTTTAACAATTTACAGTAGTCAAACTGATTACTTAAAACACTCACTTTCACCTTACAATGATCCTTCTTCATAATAAAACATATTTTCAAGGTTTGAGTATCACACGCAAACATTATACAAATCAAGTAATGAAATTTCCGTCACAAATAGATCGTAATGCTAAATATATCTGGGTTCATGTACACATACTTCTCCACCACAACGTTTCCACTAAACATATCAAGTGGAAAAAAAACCTGACGATCACACAAACTTGCGAACTTGCGATCATGAAGCGCGCACCACCGACTGCAGGGTTGCCCTGTCTGCATCTGCTGGGAGAGAGAGAGACCCACACTTGAACGCATGCAGGCACACAATAGACTATCAGAAACAATAAACTGATCATTCAGGAATTTGACGTTGCAATTGGGTTTTTAAAAGCACTATAGATTTTCTAAATTGATTCTCTCCACTACATTCAGAAGGAACAAGAAAGGTTTTAATGCATCATAGAATAGATACAGGAAATACCACTGCAAGACAGAGCCCACTGCAATGTATTGAGAAGCTCTAATTATGACACATATAAACCATGATCCAATCGATAGCAATAAGCTGTCATGGCTAGGTGTTGAAGGCAATTGAAAAACCTCACACATTCTGTGCACTCACCTCCCAGAATCCATACACTGTGCTCCAAGCCCCTCTAACTCCGCCGTCACCAACTTTCAGGGGCCAGAGAAACTACACTCGTGGCCTATGCCACAGTCATGAATGTGCGTTTATGCCAAAGTACGCCACCCCCAGCCATGGAGGGCATCTGAGGATGGTTGGAGTCATAGGAATTGGGATGTTATCAGTAAGTACAGTGCAAACATCCAACATTTTGAATCTTCTCTCACACAACACATACATGTCCACTTCTTTTGCACTCACTCAGCACACTGGTCACTTTGCCAGCCCCCACTGCCACGTGCAAGATCAGGCAGGTAGATGCATTCTTTGTGCATGTCAAACACTAAGCTAATATTTTACTTCTGGTTGGCGACTCCTTGTGACCACCCTTACAAGGCAGATGCGGTGAATTGAGAAACAAGCAGCTGCAGCTTGGGTGTAGTCAGTAGTTCTAAATAATTCTGCCCCAACATAGACTCAGCAGTTTAAGAAAATCTACTTTACCCAGTCTGAGGCAATGGTGTTATTGACCATACACCTCGAGTTTCTCACATGAGATGTAGATTCCTCTCGTTTATACTATTTATTATCGAAGATAGGAGAAATCGGACAACACACATGTTTTCATGTCAGTGAAGTATCGTTACTTGTTGTGAATATCCTGTACAGCACTGTGGCATATGCTACATTCCCTCTAACTATGCTTTCATCAGGTAGAAAAATATCTTTCATTATCTCTCACATCACACATCACAGGACTGAGATATTAAACTCATTTTTGGGTCATGGCAGAGAGCTGAGATCTACCACCATCACAGGACACTTCCTCACTTTTGGACTCTCTATTAATTTAACCAAAAGGGCTTGGGGGTTTCTCAGAGGGTGGATTTAATTAATTGATCCTTTAATTAATTAGTCAATCAAACTGATATCAAAAGTGTGCTTGTATTGGCGAGTGGAGTTCCCAGAGGGATGGGGAGGACGGGCGGGAGGAGGGGGAGGGGTGGGGGGAAGAGTAAGGTAAGGACCTGTCAATCAAATTGGTTCAAATGGATCTGAGCACTATGGGACTCAACTTCTGAGGTCATTAGTCCCCTAGAACTTAGAACTAGTTAAACCTAACTAACCTAAGGACATCACACACACATCCATACCCGAGGCAGGATTCGAACCTGCGACCGTAGCGGTCTCGCGGCTCCAGACTGCAGTGCCTAGAACCACACGGCACCTGTCAATCAAAAGGAAGGATTATCCCCAGGAGGTCTTAATCCTCTTAGCAGAACAGTAGGTTAAGGACCTGTCAATCATCGGAGAACAGTAGGTTTGCCCTGAGTGCATACTTGACACTGATGTAGGCAACCCACACTAACAACTTGTGCTGATGTCCCTGTTACCCTACTACTTGTATGTTACTGGTACTAATTATTGCTTATCTGCTCTATCTAGCAGAAGCACCCACCTAGCCTTCTTGACTGACTTATTAACTTTCATGATCATACTTTCTATAATGATATTATGATTGCTAACCTATGTTGCTATACTGACATTATCGATAAGGTCTGGTCTATTTGTAGCTACAAGGTCAAAGATATTTCCATTGTGTGGGCTGCTGGGCTTGCTGCTCAAGACAATTTCCAGAAACTTGTTTAAAGGTATTTTGCGTGACTGTCTGTCCATACCCTTCCCACAATGAATGCATAGACATTGCAGCCTATACCCAGCATGTTAAAGTCATCTCCTACTAGTACTGCATGATCTGAATGTTTTCGCGCTATTTTTGAATGACTCTATAATTGCCACAGTGGAAACAGGCGGCCGGTAAAAAGTTTACCTACAACTGTTATATGCGACCAGACGACTTCACTGTCAAACTCAACTTCGACCTCAATAGAGACAATATTTTTGTCAACAGCATTGAAAAATCCCACTCAAATGGCCTCTAATCTTTCTCTGATACATGTTCCGCAGCTCGCTAAATACACTCCTGGAAATTGAAATAAGAACACCGTGAATTCATTGTCCCAGGAAGGGGAAACTTTATTGACACATTCCTGGGGTCAGATACATCACATGATCACCCTGACAGAACCACAGGCACATAGACACAGGCAACAGAGCATGCACAATGTCGGCACTAGTACAGTGTATATTCACCTTTCGCAGCAATGCCGGCTGCTATTCTCCCATGGAGACGATCGTAGAGATGCTGGATGTAGTCCTGTGGAACGGCTTGCCATGCCATTTCCACCTGGCGCCTCAGTTGGACCAGCGTTCATGCTGGACGTGCAGACCGCGTGAGACGACGCTTCATCCAGTCCCAAACATGCTCAATGGGGGACAGATCCGGAGATCTTGCTGGCCAGGGTAGTTGAGTTACACCTTCTAGAGCACGTTGGGTGGCACGGGATACATGCGGACGTGCATTGTCCTGTTGGAACAGCAAGTTCCCTTGCCGGTCTAGGAATGGTAGAACGATGGGTTCGATGACGGTTTGGATGTACCGTGCACTATTCAGTGTCCCCTCGACGATCACCAGTGGTGTACGGCCAGTGTAGGAGATCGCTCCCCACACCATGATGCCCTGTGTGCCTCGGTCGTATGCAGTCCTGATTGTGGCGCTCACCTGCACGGCGCCAAACACGCATACGACCATCATTGGCACCAAGGCAGAAGCGACTCTCATCGCTGAAGACGACACGTCTCCATTCGTCCCTCCATTCATGCCTGTCGCGACATCACTGGAGGCGGGCTGCACGATGTTGGGGCGTGAGCGGAAGACGGCCTAACGGTGTGCGGGACCGTAGCCCAGCTTCATGGAGACGGTTGCGAATTGTCCTCGCCAATACCCCAGGAGCAACAGTGTCCCTAATTTGCTGGGAAGTGGCGGTGCGGTCCCCTACGGCACTGCGTAGGATCCTACGGTCTTGGCGTGCATCCGTGCGTCGCTGCGGTCCGGTCCCAGGTCGACGGGCACGTGCACCTTCCGCCGACCACTGGCGACAACATCGACGTACTGTGGAGACCTCACGCCCCACGTGTTGAGCAATTCGGCGGTACGTCCGCCCGGCCTCCCGCATGCCCACTATACGCCCTCGCTAAAAGTCCGTCAACTGCACATACGGTTCACGTCCACACTGTCGCGGCATGCTACCAGTGTTAAAGACTGCGATGGTGCTCCGTATGCCACGGCAAACTGGCTGACACTGACGGCGGCGGTGCACAAATGCTGCGCAGCTAGCGCCATTCGACGGCCAACACTGCGGTTCCTGGTGTGTCCGCTGTGCCGTGCGTGTGATCATTGCTTGTACAGCCCTCTCGCAGTGTCTGGAGTAAGTATGGTGGGTCTGACACACCGGTGTCAATGTGTTCTTTTTTCCATTTCCAGGAGTGTATATCAGAGCTTTCCACTTCCGGAAAGGTTACATACTTCCAAGGGCGATTCACATTCACATTTCGAAGGCCAAATCAACAGTTACAATCAGCCCACACAAAGAAGAAACCTTTTATAAATACAGACAAAGTCAGATCACAGTTTCTGATAGCTGAACAAATTGAAAAATGTACCTTCTAGTACCGATGGAATATTGCATAAATTAAGGGTCGATACCCGCCTCCATGGCCAACATCATAGCCGGCACCGTAGCTCAGTGTATTTGGCCATAGGGCTAGCAGACTTCTGTAATAAAAAACTTAGTTCATGGATCGACGACAAACGTAAACGGGTCTCGTGTGACGTCCACCCCGATCAAATGCAATGAACAAAATGAGGTCGCTAACGCACGACTCTGTGGTGGCGCTCGACTCGGTGGTATGCCGGTTTGAGTCCTGGTGGTGGAAAAAATTTTCGCTGCCAGCTAGGGGAGAAAAGGTAATGGCTTAAATTTACTGACCTCCAGACTTTGGGCCAAGGTCCTGGTTTAAATACCAAACCTCGCTGCAGGGTCTCATGAAGTGAGAGCACGTGATACTGTTGATGGTGACCTATCTCTCAGATGGAGATGTTAAACTTAGTGGCTCCCTTAGTGCTGTTTGCGAGGAGTAACCTATGTGCTGGCTCCTAATTTCACCCACCCCCTTTCTCTCATCATGATACAACACAAACATTACACCACACTCTACACACAATATATACACATAGTGTTACAAAGTGTTGTAATGTATCTCATGAAGTGAGGGCATGTGATACTGTTGATGGTCTACCGAGGCTCTAGTTGGGGCACCGCAGCAATGCCCAATCTAACTATGGCGTGCAACGTTTACCAGTACTGTTGGATGGATTACACCAAGCGAACGACTACCACCCGGCTACACAGAGATTTGGAGTACATGGAGATCCCTCAACAGACTATGCTCAGGTGTCACGAAATGTAAGAACAATTTGACTAAATGGAGTTTCCTAGAGGAGCCGCCACTCTGTGACTGTGGAGCAACGGAGACGACCTTCCACCTACTCCAGTGTACCCAATGTCCATCAACATGCACAACAGAAGACCTGCTAAATGCAACGCCAAATGCAATAGAGGTCGCTATCTTCTGGGCGGCAAAAGTGTAAATAATTGTCTTGTATATATATATATATATATATATATATATATATATATATATATATATATATATATATATACGACATGTAAATATTGTACATTATTTTATACATCGTAAATGCTTCTGACATGAATAAATAAAATAAACTATTGATGGTGACCATGTGCCGGCTCCGAATTTCACCACATTCTACGTACAATACATACACATAGTGTTAGAAAGAGTTGTAATGGTGCATGTTGCAAATAAACAAAGAAACAGAACCTCGAGTCGATCTCATCTACGAGGGCAGTTCGGAAAGTAAGGTCGAATCGGTCGCGAAATGCAAACCACTATGGAAATCAAAAATATTTGATTGAAATAGTTAGCTACACCCTCCAGGCATTTCTGTACATAGACACCGCTCCAACTTAGACATTTGTCGTATCGTCGTATTAACTTTCCAGAACCATCGTCATAGAAGGCAGCCGCCTGTGCTTTCCGCCAATTCTCTACGCTGATTTATAGCTCCTTATAAGTGTCAAAATGTTGCCTTCATAGCCTGCAGTTCATCCAAGAAGAGATGCAACTCAGCGGGAACCAATTATGGACTGTATTGTGGGTGATCAAAAACTTACCATTGAAAACGCAGGACGAGCACCTTAATTGCCCCTGCAGGGAATGCCCGAGAATCGTGAAGAAGGAATCTTATCAGAGTTATTATTGAATCGTGCCTGGTCGTTGAATATGGGGTGTCCAGGAAACATGCTTTCTCAGATCGCTAGACAACAACTCAAACAAATACACTACTGGCCATTAAAATTGCTACACCAAGAAGAAATGCAGATGATAAACGGGTATTCATTGGACAAATATACTAGAACTGACATGTGGTTACATTTTCACGTAATTTGGGTGCATAGATCCCGAGAAATTAGTACCCAGAACAACCACCTCTGGCCGTAATAAAGGCCTTGATACGCCTGGGCATTGAGTCAAACCAAGCTTGGATGGCGTGTACAGGTACTGCTGCCCACGCAGCTTCAACATGATACCACAGTTCATCAAGAGTAGTGACTGGCGTATTGTGACGAGCCGGTTCCTCGGCCACCATTGACCAGACGTTTTCAATTGGTGAGAGATCAGGAGAATGTGCTGGCCAGCGCAGCAGTCGAACATTTTCTGTATTCAGAAAGGCCTGTACAGGACCTGCAACATGCGGTCGTGCACTATCCTGCTGAAATGTAGGGTTTCCCAGGGATCGAATGAAGGGTAGAGCCACGGGTCATAATACATCTGAAATCTAACGTCCACTGTTCAAAGCGCCGTCAATGCAAACAAGAGGTGACTGAGGCGTGTAACCAGTGGCACCCCATACCATCACGCCGGGTGATACGCCAGTATGGCGATGACGAATACACGCTTCCAATGTGTGTTCGCCGCGATCTCGCCAAACACGGATGCGACCATCATGATCCTGTAAAGAGAACCTGGATTTACCCGAAAAAATGACGTTTTGCTATTCGTGCACCCAGGTTCGTCGTTGAGTACACCATCGCAGGCGCTCCTGTCTGTGACGCAGCGTCAAGGGTAACCGCAGTCCTGGTCTCCTAGCTGATAGTCTATGCCGCTGCAAACGTCGTCGAACTGTTCGTGCAGATGGTTGTTGTCTTGCAAACGTCCCCATCTGTTGACTCAGGGATCGAGACGTGGCTGCACGATCCGTTACAGCCATGCGGATAAGATGCCTGTCATCTCGACTGCTAGTGATACTAGGCTGTTGGGATTCAGCACGGCGTTCCATATTACCCTCCTGAACCCACCGATTGCATATTCCGCTAACAGTCATTGGATCTCGACCAAGGCGAGCAGCAATGTCGCGATACAATAAACCGCAATCGCGATAGGCTACAATCAGACCTTTATCAAAGTCGGAAATGTGATGGTACGCATTTCTCCTTACTCGAGGCATCACAGCAATGTTTCACCAGGCAACGCCGGTCAACTGCTGTTTGTGTATGAGAAATCGGTTGGAAACTTTCCTCATGTCAGCACGTTGTAGGTGTCGCCACCGGTGCCAACCTTGTGTGAATGCTCTGAAAAGCTAATCATTTGCATTATACAGCATCTTCTTCCTGTCGGTTAAATTTCGCGTCTGTGGCACGTCATCTTCGTGGTGTAGCAATTCTAATGGCCAGTAGTGTAGCATTAATGAGTTTTATTACAAAAAGTAAATGACAATACTTGACTTTGAGAATTACATATATGTGTCGCAAGCAAAGTGTGACATCCGAAATAAACAAGCTTCTTCAGTATAACAATTCTAATACAAGTGAAGTAATGCAGTTGACGCTTCTATTCAGGTCTTTAGTCTTGAATCTTTTCTTGAACTGAGCTGCGGCCAGTCGGGTGCGGCGCTTATGTCCTCTTCGCATAGAGGCCGCTGCTGTCGCGTTGTCATCTTGGAGAGGGGCCAGTCAGCTTGCAATTGGCTGACGTCTTGTCACAGCCCTCTCCGCTCTATCGTTCCCGACTTGCGTGCTGGCGCTTGACTTTACGCCGTAACAATCTTCACCCCCCCCCTCCCTCCCCCACTCCCCCCCCCTCCCTCCACCACTCCCCCCCCCCCCCCCCCCCCGCGAATTGACGGACCGTCGTCCTCTGTGGAGCGCGACAACGAGAGGGGAGGCAGGAGTGTGGATGCTGCGATGGACTAGAAACTGTTGCTGCAGGGGACGTGAGGCTTCCGGTCGTACCACGCCCATCCGGCCTGCGGTCTGGTGGAAACGTCCTCTGGAAAACGACCAGAAGAGAACGCGTCTACCTCCAGAGATCCATAACGAGATGTAGAAGACGTCGGATGCTGCGGTGTGGGCGGGTCCAGCTCCATTCGTAGGACGAGAGGAGGCGGAGACTCCGTCTCCGTGTGGTCGTCCCGTGGTGTTGTGATGACACCCTCTTCCGGCTGCTGTGCCGCGCTGTCCCCAGGATCCCTGAATCTGGGGGAAGAGATACAGAAGGATCACCGTGGACATGACAGTGGCGAATTTGATTGTGATGTCTGCGCTGCAATCCGTCTGGGCCTGAAATGAGATACATGCATGCGCCAAGTCGACGAAGAAGCTCGCCTCGCGCCCACCGTCTGCTGCCGCTAAAAACCCTGAAAAACACAATATCATGCAGCGCGAATCGATACTTGCTGCCTTCCTTCGGCCCTGGATGCTCAGGCGGGTGGGGCAGGTGCAGCAGTGTCCGATGGCGGCGGCTGTGAAGCAATGCCGCCGGCGATGGTCATTCTCGTGGATGCGAACTATAGGAGGCGAGAAACAGTTGCAATGCTTGATCCCTGGTCTGTGCGGAGCCAAGTTAGGCCATCTACTGCTTGAAGTTTCTGAGAAAACGTTCCACTTCGTCGTTTGACTGTGGATGGAACGCTGCACTAGTTAGATGCTGTATGGCATTGCGTTCACAGAATGTTTCAAATTCATATGACGTGAACTGAGGGCCGTTGTCTGACACTAAGACTTCAGGTAAACCCTCGGGGCAAAAAACCGATGACAACACCTCAATTGTGCTACGTGACGTTGTCGAGCTTATTGGCACAGCAAAAGGAAACTTGCTATACGAGTCAACCAAAATCAACCAACGACTGTTCCAAAATGGTCTTGCAAAGTCTATGTGCAAAAATTGCCATGGCGATTGCGACTTAGGCCACGCTGAGAATTTTTGTGGCGGAGCGCACTTATTTTCCGCAGACGCGTCACACAGTGATGTCATCGGTTCTACACTCCTGGAAATTGAAATGAGGACACCGTGAATTCATTGTCCCAGGAAGGGGAAACTTTATTGACACATTCCTGGGGTCAGATACATCACATGATTACACTGACAGAACCACAGGCACATAGACACAGGCAACAGAGCATGCACAATGTCGGCACTAGTACAGTGTATATTCACCTTTCGCAGCAATGCAGGCTGCTATTCTCCCATGGAGACGATCGTAGAGATGCTGGATGTAGTCCTGTGGAACGGCTTGCCATGCCATTTCCACCTGGCGCCTCAGTTGGACTATCGTTCGTGCTGGACGTGCAGACCGCGTGAGACGACGCTTCATCCAGTCCCAAACATGCTCAATGGGGGACAGATCCGGAGATCTTGCTGGCCAGGGTAGTTGACTTACACCTTCTAGAGCACGTTGGGTGGCACGGGATACATGCGGACGTGCATTGTCCTGTTGGAACAGCAAGTTCCCTTGCCGGTCTAGGAATGGTAGAACGATGGGTTCGATGACGGTTTGGATGTACCGTGCACTATTCAGTGTCCCCTCGACGATCACCAGTGGTGTACGGCCAGTGTAGGAGATCGCTCCCCACACCATGATGCCGGGTGTTGGCCCTGTGTGCCTCGGTCGTATGCAGTCCTGATTGTGGCGCTCACCTGCACGGCGCCAAACACGCATACGACCATCATTGGCACCAAGGCAGAAGCGACTCTCATCGCTGAAGACGACACGTCTCCATTCGTCCCTCCATTCACGCCTGTCGCGACACCACTGGAGGTGGGCTGCACGATGTTGGGGCGTGAGCGGAAGACGGCCTAACGGTGTGCGGGACCGTAGCCCAGCTTCATGAAGACGGTTGCGAATGGTCCTCGCCGATACCCCAGGAGCAACAGTGTCCCTAATTTGCTGGGAAGTGGCGGTGCGGTCCCCTACGGCACTGCATAGGATCCTACGGTCTTGGCGTGCATCCGTGAGTCGCTGCGGTCCGGTCCCAGGTCGACGGGCACGTGCACCTTCCGCCGACCACTGGCGACAACATCGATGTACTGTGGAGACCTCACGCCCCACGTGTTGAGCAATTCGGCGGTACGTCCACCCGGCCTCCCGCATGCCCACTATACGCCCTCGCTCAAAGTCCGTCAACTGCACATACGGTTCACGTCCACGCTGTCGCGGCATGCTACCAGTGTTAAAGACTGCGATGGAGCTCCGTATGCCACGGCAAACTGGCTGACACTGACGGCGGCGGTGCACAAATGCTGCGCAGCTAGCGCCATTCGACGGCCAACACCGCGGTTCCTGGTGTGTCCGCTGTGCCGTGCGTGTGATCATTGCTTGTACAGCCCTCTCGCAGTGTCCGGAGCAAGTATGGTGGGTCTGACACACCGGTGTCAATGTGTTCTTTTTTCCATTTCCAGGAGTGTATTTGGGTGTCCATGCCCTGCCAAGCACAGTGTCGACGCGCTAACTGATTCGTACGAACAATCCCCCAGTGTCCTTGGTGAAGCAACTGCAACACTTCTTTTGCAAAGCTTTGGGGATCAACGCACGTGACTGTCCACTGTCATTTTGTATAAGAATTACACCTTCCTGCACAGCGAGGCTATACCGACGGGCAAAGTATCGGCGCACTACAGGATTCTGTATGCTATGCAAGGAATGAGGCCAAGATGTTCGAACGTAAGTTAGCAAAAAGTTCAAATCTGGGTCAGCTTCTGTGGCCTGTGCAATTTTGTTATAGTTCAGCGGAAAAGACTGAAGCAATTCAGAATCCTGAGCATCGGTGTGACAATAAGATGCAGCAGAAGCGTCAAAGTTTGTATCAGGGTCAAACGGAAGACATGAAAGCGCGTCCGCATTACCATGTTATGCCGTCGGACGATACACGCTCTCGTACTGGTATTGAGACAACAGCAAAGCCCAACTTTTTGCAGTTTTTGGGCGGTTCGTACAGGAACCGGCTTCGTCAGATGAGACAAGGACGGCAAAGGCTTGTGATCTGTTACTAAGCAGACTTTTCTGCCATAAAAATAATGGTGGAATTTAGTGACACCATACACAATATCCAATGCCTCTTTCTCAATTTTTGGATAGTGCTTTGGACAACATTTCTGACGCGAAAGCAGTAGGCCTGACTTTATCACCAATTCTGTGCAAAAGCACTGCACCGATTCCGTAAGACGAAGTGTCAACTTGCAATACAACTGGTTTGTCATGATCAAAGTGAACTAAGCATCGATCACTGAGCAATGCATCTTTAAGTTATTGAAAATCTACTTGGCACTCATCTGTCCAAAGAAAGGGGACATTCTTGCGACGCAAGCGATGCAATGGAGCTGCGATTTGTGCAGCTTTCGGTATCAACCGAATATAATAGAAATGGTTCAAATGCCTCTGAGCACTATGGGACTTAACATCTGAGGTCATCAGTCCCCTATAACTTAGAACTACTCAAACCTAACTAACCTAAGGACATCACACACATCCATGCCCGAGGCAGGATTCGAACCTGCGACCGTAGCAGTCGCGCGGTCATGGACTGATGGATGGATAAGTGTCAATCACAGTTTGTGTGTTGACTGTAGACTTAAAGCCAACACAGAGGCGAAAGCGATTTGAAGGTTTGGAGAGTCAAATCAGTGAAGTTGCCCATTGACTAGCTTGTATGGGCGCAATAGCTCCGCTATCTTGCAGTTCTTTACGTTCCGCACCGACTTTGTCCCGTAATGCATGGGGAACAGTTCTGGCCCGGCAAAATTTCGACTGAGCATTGTCTTTCATAGTAACATGTGCAACAAAATTGTGAGCCTCGTCCAAATCTTCAAAAAAGAGTTCAAAGAATCCATACAGGAAACTAATTACACTGCCTTTTGCATTGAATTGAGTCACTGATAACACATTGTCCTGAATTTTAAAACCAGACATATCAAATGATTCAAGACGAAATATGTTCTCACACTCGCATGATTGTAGCATAGTGAAAGTCACAGTTCGCGTATGCTAGTGATGCGTGGTAGGCAAAGTACATTTTCCGAGAACGGGAATGTCTTGTCCATTCTAAGCTGTCAGGTGCGTGCTAGTTTTAGACCGGCTTGGGGAGCCTAACAGTCCATATGTGTTACGATTCAGCAATGTAACAGAGGCACCCGTGTCCAACAGAAATTTCACATGTTTTCCAGTAATACAATTGAACAAAATGTTTGTTGGACTGGCGTAGCACAGAAGAAACTGTTTGTTTGCTAGTTTTGCTAAGGTCTTCAGCAGGCTTTGAATACACTACATTTATTACATTGACCTTGTGACTAGGTTTTTGTGAGTGGGCGGAATTCTTATGTTTGTTCCCTTGCAAACATTCGGATTGTACGTGTCCTTTCTTGCCACAAGCGAAACACTGTGCTTGTTTGGACGGGCAGTCTTGGCGTTTGTGCCGCGAATAACACCGAGAGCATGACTTAATTCTGTTCGCCTTGTGTAGCCGCCTGGTTACAGAACTGTAATTGATCGGCCGACACGGCACCTGAATCGTACTGATCTAGAATTTGCAATACGTGCTGAAATGATGGATCGGACTGTTTCAAAATCTGTTCTCTAAGTTTGACATCAGTTACATTGTACACGATCGCATGAAGCAACATAACATCGGAATATAAAGCACCGCAAGCGTATTTGAATTTACATGTCCTCGTTGTACCCTGCAAATCTGTTACCCATTCTCGATAAGATTTTTCTGACAGTTTCTTGCAACGAAAGCATTGGTACCGAGCTGCTGTCGCATTCACTTGTTGGTCATAATAGTTGGTTATAGAATTCTACAACCTGATCATAGGAAAGTTCACTCGGAGTGGCGTTAGGGAACAATTTCTGAATGAGCCGGCCGCTGTGACCGAGTGGTTCTAGGCACTTCAACCCGGAACCGCGCTGCTGCTACGGTTGCAGGTTTGAATGCTGCCTCGGGCATGGATGTATGTGTGATGTCCTTAGGTTAGCTAGGTTTAAGTAGTTCTAATTCTAGGGGACTGATGACCTCAGACGTTAAGTCCCATGGTGCTTAGAGCAATTCGAATTTTTTTCTGAATGAGGCGAAACACTATACTTCCTACTGTTGACAAAAAGTGATGTAGCTTCACAGTATCCGGTATGCTGTGGGCAATTACGTGCGCTTCAAACTGTTGCAACCACTCGAGCCACTCCTCGTGTTTTTCGTTAAACCGACGAAAAGGCGGTATGGCACAGATTAGGCGCTGGTCGCTACTTTTCAAAATTGATTTGCGTGACGTTTATCTTCAAATACCACTCGATGAACAACCTCAAAACGTTTGTGTAGTTAACACTCATTTGCGCTTGGTAAATATTTGCGTTTGCCTTTTGGCAGTGCTTCCGCACCCGCCATTTTCCAACGGTATTTGGAACAGCTGACTGCTCAAGTGCGAAACTGTTCAAACTATTTGGACGATATTGTCCTGAAGAACACACTGCAAATTTACGTGCTTTGTTTCGTGTATTGTCTGATGCAGGACTAAAGTGTACACTGGACAAACGTAATTTTTTTAAACGTGAGTTGCAGCATCTAGGTCATGCCATACATAGTCAAGGTGTACATCCTCTTCAGTCGCATTTGTTAGCCACGCGAGCCTTGCCAGTTCCTCGCAATATCACAGAATTGCAGTCGTCAGTTTGAGGGAAAATGAGATGGTTGTTGCTTGTTGCACTGTATTTGTGTTATTCGCTAGGTGCTGCTGTAGCGTGTTAAGCAGCGTGGCTGTTTGTTGGATCTGAAACAAACATCTGTGTTAGCTGCATTGCACCTATGGCTTGCAGCTGAATCACCTGAGCATGGGATGGGACAGGTGGGTTACTCACTTAATACTACGCACGTGCAATAAGTAGACAAGGCAAGCAATAAAAATAAACAAATAAGCAAAGAAAATTTCTGCAACGCCCACCAGAAAACACCGATAAGCAAAAATACTATAAGACACACTATTAAAGCAAGTAAACACACCCACGCAAAGAGAAGACAATCTAGAATTAAAGCGCCAGCAAAATACGAAAGAAAATCTGTGGCAGCCAGGCACTGGGTTCTTCTTAACACTCGTCGCCAAATGTTGAATCCCACCAAGTGTCGAACATGGGGTGTCTAGGAAACCTGCTTTCTCGGATCACTAGACAACAATTCAAACAAATCGTATTAATGAGTTTTATTACGAACAGTAAATGATAATACCTAACTTTGAGAATTACATAGATGTGTCGCAAGCAAAGGGCGACATCCGAAATAAACAAGCTTCTTCGGTATAACAATTCTAATATAAGTGAAGTAATAGCGATGACGCTTCTATTGAGGTCGCCAGTCGTGAAGCTTCTCTTGAACTGGGCTACAGCTAATCGGGCGTGGTGCTTATGTCCTCTTCGCATAGAGGCCGCTGCTTTGGCGTTGTCGTCCTGGAGAGGGGTCGGTCAACGTGGAACTGAGTGACGTCATATCCCTCTCCGCTCTATTGTTCCCGACTGGCGTGCTATCGCTTCACTTTACACCATGACAGTTATGTTATGTGGGTTGTATGACATCAGGCGAAATCTCTCACTGGGCCCCCATACTTAGCAGGAGACACTATTTTCCAGGCATTTTTACGTGTTCACTGTGCGCTCAGAATTGGAAAGAGCGACGTGACGCGATCGGCAGGTATACTAGAAACACTGCGCAATACATATGTGCAAAGCTTCATTGATTTTCACAGTGGTTTCCATTTCGCGACCGATCGGAACTTACTTTCCGAACACCCTTCGTATATTACATGAGTATATTATATGAGCTCAACATGCATATCTCCCCAGAATATCAAACATGCGTGCAAGTCTGAAACTACGTATGTGTTGTGGAAGGATGAACCATCAGTGATATCAGGACCATTATGTGATTACCTTAAATCACTTCCAATAAAAATCCAATTATGGCAGTGGGCGTTAGGAAAAGCAGTTCACGTTCAAGTTTTGCGGGTGGCCAACGTAGCCAAAGTGAGAGATCTTTATCTCCATGTCTTCGCATTGACATCACGTTGAGAGAGCAGCCACAGTGGGAAAAATGTCCTTTCCCCTGCTATAAAGACATAACTGGGGTAGGGAGTGCAGACAGCCTGTAAGGTAAGCCATATGGACTACGTTTTTAGCTGTGGAGGCACGCTACCCAGGTTATAAAACCACTGCAGACAACGCTCTCCCGCTCGCTCAGGCGAATCTCTCTTCCAGTTAGCTCACTAGTTGCATCTCATTCATTAGATTCGTATCTCATCAACGTTTGCATTGGCGCAGGAGTCCGCCGTCAAGCTGCATAACAACATCCTCTGACTTCCATTTATTTGCAGTCAAACTTGCTAAGTCCAGGCTTACCACGAATTCCGTTGCTTTGCGAGAATATGGTATCGACAGACGCTGAAATAGACACTACAAACGCTTGGGGTCAACGCAGCTACTTGCCGCCCATTTATGTGCGGCTGATGCATTGGTAAGCCCTAAGCGCTATGCTAGCGACGGCCAAGATTTCGGAACGTGAGCAGTGTTCTTTCTCCGGTACCGTATAGCTCTCTCACCTGGCTGTACACATCCCCCACTGCCACACTGCGCTGTCTGAGCATGAGGAGGGGGAAACAACTAAAGTGCTGCATTTAAATGGCAATGTAATCCCACTGCATACGACTTGATTTCATATTTCTCAACAACATAGATCAGAAACAAACACAAAAAATTTCAGTATTATTTAACTATTTTTGGTGTGCTGAAGACATAATGTAATGTGACTTTTCATGCTTTCCCGACGGATCTGTTGCAAATCCGCTTCTCGAGTTTGCCGCTGGATCGTATGCCTTGCAGCAGTGACAGCAGCAGCTACCACCACCTAATGATGCCGAACAGTTGCATCGAAGAAATATTGTGCGATTTACACAATACGATCCGGCGGCAAACCCGAGAAGCATATTTGCCACATAATGTAATTTTTATCTGGTAAAAACGGTCAGCATACGGACAGACGGAGACAATTCCGCAGATTTTAGCACTCAGGTTGCCATGTAATAATGACTTATTTAGTTTCACAAAGGAGAAAAGTGTTTCACACAAATGTGTTGATCAAAATATTTTATCACATTTGCAACCTGTTTATGGAAATGTGGAAACTCTTCCATGGGTAAACTATGTACACCTACTGGACAGTTTTAAAGTAAAAGTACTCGTGTAATGGGAATTACACTGCAGATCAGTCAGTTCCATCTGCACATGCACAGGGGCGCTTTCAACTGAAACGGCAGATGGTCTCAAAAACACCTCGAGAACAGATGCAATATTGGCAGTGTCTTCATGTTGTTGTTGTTGTTGTTGTGGTCTTCAGTCCTGAGACTGGTTTGATGCAGCTCTCCATGCTACTCTATCCTGTGCAAGCTTTTTCATCTCCCAGTACCTACTGCAACCTACATCCTTCTGAATCTGCTTAGTGTATTCATCTCTTGGTCTCCCTCTACGATTTTTACCCTCCACGCTGCCCTCCAATACTAAATTGGTGATCCCTTGATGCCTCAGAACATGTCCTACCAACCGATCCCTTCTTCTGGTCAAGTTGTGCCACAAACTTCTCTTCTCCCCAATCCTATTCAATACTTCCTCATTAGTTATGTGATCTACCCATCTAATCTTCAGCATTCTTCTGTAGCACCACATTTCGAAAGCTTCTATTCTCTTCTTGTCCAAACTATTTATCGTCCATGTTTCACTTCCATACATGGCTACACTCCATACGAATACTTTCAGAAATGACTTCCTGACACTTAAATCAATACTGGATGTTAACAAATTTCTCTTCTTCAGAAACGCTTTCCTTGCCATTGCCAGCCTACATTTTATATCCTCTCTACTTCGACCATCATCAGTTATTTTGCTCCCCAAATAGCAAAACTCCTTTACTACTTTAAGTGCCTCATTTCCTAATCTAATTCCCTCAGCATCACCCGACTTAATTAGACTACATTCCATTATCCTTGTTTTGCTTTTGTTGATGTTCATCTTATATCCTCCTTTCAAGACACTGTCCATTCCATTCAACTGCTCTTCCAAGTCCTTTGCTGTCTCTGACAGAATTACAATGTCATCGGCGAACCTCAAAGTTTTTATTTCTTCTCCATGAATTTTAATACCTACCCCGAATTTTTCTTTTGTTTCCTTTACTGCTTGCTCAATATACAGATTGAACAACATCGGGGAGAGGCTACAACCCTGTCTTACTCCCTTCCCAACCACTGCTTCCCTTTCATGTCCCTCGAGTCTTATAACTGCCATCTGGTTTCTGTACAAATTGTAAATAGCCTTTCGCTCCCTGTATTTTACCCCTGCCACCTTTAGAATTTGAAAGAGAGTATTCCAGTCAACATTGTCAAAAGCTTTCTCTAAGTCTACAAATGCTAGAAACGTAGGTTTGCCTTTCCTTAATCTTTCTTCTAAGATAAGTCGTAAGGTCAGTATTGCCTCACGTGTTCCAGTGTTTCTACGGAATCCAAACTGATCTTCCCCGAGGTTGGCTTCTACTAGTTTTTCCATTCGTCTGTAAAGAATTCGTGTTAGTATTTTGCAGCTGTGACTTATTAAGCTGATAGTTCGGTAATTTTCACATCTGTCAACACCTGCTTTCTTCGGGATTGGAATTATTATATTCTTCTTGAAGTCTGAGGGTATTTCGCCTGTTTCATACATCTTGCTCACCAGATGGTAGAGTTTTGTCAGGACTGGCTCTCCCACGGCCGTCAGTAGTTCCAATGGAATATACCGAGCGAGGTGGCGCAGTGGTTAGCACACTGGACTCGCATTCGGGAGGACGACGGTTCAATCCCGTCTCCGGCCATCCTGATTTAGGTTTTCCGTGATTTCCCTAAATCGCTTCAGGCAAATGCCGGGATGGTTCCTTTGAAAGGGCACGGCCGATTTCCTTCCCCATCCTTCCCTCACCCGAGCTTGCGCTCCGTCTCTAATGACCTCGTTGTCGACGGGACGTTAAACACTAATCTCCTCCTCCTCCAATGGAATATTGTCTACTCCGGGGGCCTTCTTTCGACTCAGGTCTTTCAGTGCTCTGTCAAACTCTTCGCGCAGTATCATATCTCCCATTTCATCTTCATCTACATCCTCTTCCATTTCCATAATATTGTCCTCAAGTACATCGCCCTTGTATAGACCCTCTATATACTCCTTCCACCTTTCTGCTTTCCCTTCTTTGCTTAGAACTGGGTTTCCATCTGAGCTCTTGATATTCATACAAGTCGTTCTCTTATCTCTAAAGGCCTCTTTAATTTTCCTGTAGGCGGTATCTATCTTACCCCTAGTGAGATAGGCCTCTACATCCTTACATTTGTCCTCTAGCCATCCCTGCTTAGCCATTTTGCACTTCCTGTCGATCTCATTTTTGAGACGTTTGTATTCCTTTTTGCCTGTTTCACTTACTGCATTTTTATATTTTCTCCTTTCATCAATTAAATTCAATATTTCTTCTGTTACCCAAGGATTTCTACTAGCCCTCGTCTTTTTACCTACTTGATCCTCTGCTGCCTTCACTACTTCATCCCTCAAAGCTACCCATTCTTCTTCTACTGTATTTATTTCCCCCATTCCTGTCAATTGCTCCCTTATGCTCTCCCTAAATCTCTGTACAACCTCTGGTTCTTTTAGTTTATCCAGGTCCCATCTCCTTAAATTCCCACCTTTTTGCAGTTTCTTCAGTTTTAATCTACAGGTCATAACCAATAGATTGTGGTCAGAGTCCACATCTGCCCCTGGAAATGTCTTACAATTTAAAACCTGGTTCCTAAATCTCTGTCTTACCATTATATAATCTATCTGATACCTTTCAGTATCTCCATGGTTCTTCCATGTATACAACCTTCTTTCATGATTCTTAAACCAAGTGTTAGTAATGATTATGTTGTGCTCTGTGCAAAATTCGACCAGGCGGCTTCCTCTTTCATTTCTGTCCCCCAATCCATAGTCACCTACTATGTTTCCTTCTCTCCCTTTTCCTACACTCGAATTCCAGTCACCCATGACTATTAAATTTTCGTCTCCCTTCACAATCTGAATAATTTCTTTTATTTCATCATACATTTCTTCAATTTCTTCGTCATCTGCAGAGCTAGTTGGCATATAAACTTGTACTACTGTAGTAGGCGTGGGCTTCGTATCTATCTTGGCCACAATAATGCGTTCACTATGCTGTTTGTAGTAGCTTACCCGCATTCCTATTTTCCTATTCATTATTAAACCTACTCCTGCATTACCCCTATTTGATTTTGTGTTTATAACCCTGTAGTCACCTGACCAGAAGTCTTGTTCCTCCTGCCACCGAACTTCACTAATTCCCACTATATCTAACTTCAACCTATCCATTTCCCTTTTTAATTTTTCTAACCTACCTGCCCGATTAAGGGATCTGACATTCCACGCTCCGATCCGTAGAACGCCAGTTTTCTTTCTCCTGATAACGACATCCTCTTGAGTAGTCCCCGCCCGGAGATCCGAATGGGGGACTATTTTACCTCCGGAATATTTTACCCAAGAGGACGCCATCATCATGTAATCATACAGTAAAGCTGCATGCCCTCGGGAAAAATTACGGCTGTAGTTTCCCCTTGCTTTCAGCCGTTCGCAGTACCAGCTCAGCAAGGCCGTTTTGGTTATTGTTACAAGGCCAGATCAGTCAATCATCCAGACTGTTGCCCTTGCAACTACTGAAAAGGCTGCAGCCCCTCTTCAGGAACCACACGTTTGTCTGGCCTCTCAACAGATACCCCTCCGTTGTGGTTGCACCTACGGTACGGCTATCTGTATCGCTGAGGCACGCAAGCCTCCCCACCAACGGCAAGGTCCATGGTTCATGGGGGGGAGTGTCTTCATAACGTTTAGAAAACTTCTTTGTAACTCTTTCAAGGTCATAATGAATTCTTCAACCCTCGCGTTTTTTAAAGCCAGCGATCTTAGGCAAATGGATGGTGCTTTTTGTCAGATTTTTTAAAATGTATTCCTATCAAATCAGAAATGACTTATTTCAAATGGTTCAAATGGCTCTGAGCACTATGCGACTTAACGTCTGAGGTCATCAGTCGCCTAGAACTTAGAACTAATTAAACCTAACTAACCTAAGGACATCACACACATCCATGCCCGAGGCAGGATTCGAACCTGCGACCGTAGCGGTCGCTCGGTTCCAGACTGTAGCGCCTAGAACCGCACGGCCACTCCGGCCGGCTAACTTATTTTACCTTGCAGTGTCTTACTGTGGGCAGTGTGTAGTCCACTTAAAATTCGAGGTCTGCAATCCATTCCAGATGTTCTGATTTTCGTTCCTGCTGTCCTTTTTCCTCAATAAATTCAACAACAGCGGATTTTAAATCGAAAAATCGTTCCATGCATGCCTCTTGACTTAACCAACGTACTTTGCAGTAATCTATAAAGTATAGAAAATCATCGTTCAATTCCATTCAAAAGGTGTTGCAGCTGACAGCGGAATAATGCATGCGCCTTCAGAAGATTTACTATTTATACCACCAACTTCACCACATACTACATGCCTGCAAATTTAGCACAAATACCACTTGATGTACAGAACAATGAATCCCATTTGTCGATCTTTGTAATTTTTTCCTCTTTCATCGACAAATAAATCTTTAAATTCTGTCTGCATAGTATTGTAATGTTATTCCACAGATAATTTGGGGTAACTGTGGTGACTGTGTATTGCGTAATAGATATTGACAACTTTTATCCTTCTCTTTCGTCACTTCCATTCATTTTTAAAAGCTTGTGGTTACAGATCGCTAGACCGCCTCTTTTAGTGCGAACAGCCACTGCATCTACACTACTGGTCATTAAAATTGCTACACCACGAAGATGACGTGCCACAGACGCGAAATTTAACCGACAGGAAGAAGATGCTGTGATATGCAAATGATTAGCTTTTCAGAGCATTCACACAAAGTTGGCGCCGGTGGCGACACCTACAACGTGCTGACATGACTAAAGTTTCCAACCGATTTCTCATATACAAATAGCAGTTGACCGGCGTTGCCTGGTGAAACGTTGTTGTGATGCCTCGCGTAAGGAGGAGATATGCGTACCATCACGTTTCCGACTTTGATAAAGGTCGGATTGTAGCCTATCACGATTGCGGTTTATCGTATCGCGACATTGCTGCTCGCCTTGGTCGAGATCCAATGATTCGTATCACTAGCAGTCGAGATGACAGGCATCTTATCCGCATGACTGTAACGGATCGTGCAGCCACGTCTCGATCCCTGAGTGAAGGATGGGGACGTTTGCAAGACAACAATCATCTGCACGAACAATTCGACGACGATTGCAGCACCATGGACTATCAGCTCGGAGACCATGTCTGCGGTTACCCTTGACGCTGCATCACAGACAGCAGCGCCTATGATGGTGTACTCAACGACGAACCTGGGTGCACGAATGGCAAAACGTCATTTTTCGGATGAATCCAGGTTCTGTTTACAGCATCATGATTGTCGCAACCGTGTTTGGTATTTTATAAATTTCATAAAATGTTTGTGGTGCCACACACTTCCGAAAAACCTACCAAAGACTTGCGAAATCCATGCCACAAAGAATCTCTGTGGATCAACACACCAATAAGGAGGTTGCCTTAACGTTTTGACTCGTTAGTGTAAATCCATTGATTGATTCAACAACATCATGGACAATCTTCAATGATTATAGAACACGTTGGCCTTAGCGTAGTTCATTATTTATTACCACTGTTCAACCATTCTTATACTAACTAGACATACTGCCTTAGGGGAATAGTGACCAGCTTGTAAACGATAGTTTATTATTAATTCAACATTCAGCATCACTGTCAGTTTATACTTCTTAGTAGCTCACAATCACGTGAACAGTTTCAGAAAGAGAAAGAAGATAGTAAAATACTAGTAACTTAAACTACAAAATCAAAGCGTTTGTTGTGGTTTCTATTTCGCGTGGCTCACACTTTCCTAATAGTTGTTGTTGTTGTGGTCTTCAGTCCTGAGACTGGTTTGATGCAGCTCTCCATGCTACTCTATCCTGTGCAAGCTTTTTCATCTCCCAGTACCTACTGCAACCTACATCCTTCTGAATCTGCTTAGTGTATTCATCTCTTGGTCTCCCTCTACGATTTTTACCCTCCACGCTGCCCTCCAATACTAAATTGGTGATCCCTTGATGCCTCAGAACATGTCCTACCAACCGATCCCTTCTTCTGGTCAAGTTGTGCCACAAACTTCTCTTCTCCCCAATCCTATTCAATACTTCCTCATTAGTTATGTGATCTACCCATCTAATCTTCAGCATTCTTCTGTAGCACCACATTTCGAAAGCTTCTATTCTCTTCTTGTCCAAACTATTTATCGTCCATGTTTCACTTCCATACATGGCTACACTCCATACGAATACTTTCAGAAATGACTTCCTGACACTTAAATCAATACTGGATGTTAACAAATTTCTCTTCTTCAGAAACGCTTTCCTTGCCATTGCCAGCCTACATTTTATATCCTCTCTACTTCGACCATCATCAGTTATTTTGCTCCCCAAATAGCAAAACTCCTTTACTACTTTAAGTGCCTCATTTCCTAATCTAATTCTCTCAGCATCACCCGACTTAATTAGACTACATTCCATTATCCTTGTTTTGCTTTTGTTGATGTTCATCTTATATCCTCCTTTCAAGACACTGTCCATTCCATTCAACTGCTCTTCCAAGTCCTTTGCTGTCTCTGACAGAATTACAATGTCATCGGCGAACCTCAAAGTTTTTATTTCTTCTCCATGAATTTTAATACCTACCCCGAATTTTTCTTTTGTTTCCTTTACTGCTTGCTCAATATACAGATTGAACAACATCGGGGAGAGGCTACAACCCTGTCTTACTCCCTTCCTAACCACTGCTTCCCTTTCATGTCCCTCGAGTCTTATAACTGCCATCTGGTTTCTGTACAAATTGTAAATAGCCTTTCGCTCCCTGTATTTTACCCCTGCCACCTTTAGAATTTGAAAGAGAGTATTCCAGTCAACATTGTCAAAAGCTTTCTCTAAGTCTACAAATGCTAGAAACGTAGGTTTGCCTTTCCTTAATCTTTCTTCTAAGATAAGTCGTAAGGTCAGTATTGCCTCACGTGTTCCAGTGTTTCTACGGAATCCAAACTGATCTTCCCCGAGGTTGGCTTCTACTAGTTTTTCCATTCGTCTGTAAAGAATTCGTGTTAGTATTTTGCAGCTGTGACTTATTAAGCTGATAGTTCGGTAATTTTCACATCTGTCAACACCTGCTTTCTTCGGGATTGGAATTATTATATTCTTCTTGAAGTCTGAGGGTATTTCGCCTGTTTCATACATCTTGCTCACCAGATGGTAGAGTTTTGTCAGGACTGGCTCTCCCACGGCCGTCAGTAGTTCCAATGGAATATACCGAGCGAGGTGGCGCAGTGGTTAGCACACTGGACTCGCATTCGGGAGGACGACGGTTCAATCCCGTCTCCGGCCATCCTGATTTAGGTTTTCCGTGATTTCCCTAAATCACTTCAAGCAAATGCCGGGATGGTTCCTTTGAAAGGGCACGGCCGATTTCCTTCCCCGTCCTTCCCTCACCCGAGCTTGCGCTCCGTCTCTAATGACCTCGTTGTCGACGGGACGTTAAACACTAATCTCCTCCTCCTCCAATGGAATATTGTCTACTCCGGGGGCCTTCTTTCGACTCAGGTCTTTCAGTGCTCTGTCAAACTCTTCGCGCAGTATCATATCTCCCATTTCATCTTCATCTACATCCTCTTCCATTTCCATAATATTGTCCTCAAGTACATCGCCCTTGTATAGACCCTCTATATACTCCTTCCACCTTTCTGCTTTCCCTTCTTTGCTTAGAACTGGGTTTCCATCTGAGCTCTTGATATTCATACAAGTCGTTCTCTTATCTCTAAAGGCCTCTTTAATTTTCCTGTAGGCGGTATCTATCTTACCCCTAGTGAGATAGGCCTCTACATCCTTACATTTGTCCTCTAGCCATCCCTGCTTAGCCATTTTGCACTTCCTGTCGATCTCATTTTTGAGACGTTTGTATTCCTTTTTGCCTGTTTCACTTACTGCATTTTTATATTTTCTCCTTTCATCAATTAAATTCAATATTTCTTCTGTTACCCAAGGATTTCTACTAGCCCTCGTCTTTTTACCTACTTGATCCTCTGCTGCCTTCACTACTTCATCCCTCAAAGCTACCCATTCTTCTTCTACTGTATTTATTTCCCCCATTCCTGTCAATTGCTCCCTTATGCTCTCCCTAAATCTCTGTACAACCTCTGGTTCTTTTAGTTTATCCAGGTCCCATCTCCTTAAATTCCCACCTTTTTGCAGTTTCTTCAGTTTTAATCTACAGGTCATAACCAATAGATTGTGGTCAGAGTCCACATCTGCCCCTGGAAATGTCTTACAATTTAAAACCTGGTTCCTAAATCTCTGTCTTACCATTATATAATCTATCTGATACCTTTTAGTATCTCCATGGTTCTTCCATGTATACAACCTTCTTTCATGATTCTTAAACCAAGTGTTAGTAATGATTATGTTGTGCTCTGTGCAAAATTCGACCAGGCGGCTTCCTCTTTCATTTCTGTCCCCCAATCCATATTCACCTACTATGTTTCCTTCTCTCCCTTTTCCTACACTCGAATTCCAGTCACCCATGACTATTAAATTTTCGTCTCCCTTCACAATCTGAATAATTTCTTTTATGTCATCATACATTCCTTCAATTTCTTCGTCATCTGCAGAGCTAGTTGGCATATAAACTTGTACTACTGTAGTAGGTGTGGGCTTCGTATCTATCTTGGCCACAATAATGCGTTCACTATGCTGTTTGTAGTAGCTTACCCGCATTCCTATTTTCCTATTCATTATTAAACCTACTCCTGCATTACCCCTATTTGATTTTGTGTTTATAACCCTGTAGTCACCTGACCAGAAGTCTTGTTCCTCCTGCCACCGAACTTCACTAATTCCCACTATATCTAACTTCAACCTATCCATTTCCCTTTTTAATTTTTCTAACCTACCTGCCCGATTAAGGGATCTGACATTCCACGCTCCGATCCGTAGAACGCCAGTTTTCTTTCTCCTGATAACGACATCCTCTTGAGTAGTCCCCGCCCGGAGATCCGAATGGGGGACTATTTTACCTCCGGAATATTTTACCCAAGAGGACGCCATCATCATGTAATCATAC
This sequence comes from Schistocerca serialis cubense, assembly GCF_023864345.2. Lineage (NCBI taxonomy): Eukaryota > Metazoa > Arthropoda > Insecta > Orthoptera > Acrididae > Schistocerca > Schistocerca serialis. The sequence continues at coordinate 769,826,445 of NC_064641.1, read as the reverse complement.
AGTAAAGCTGCATGCCCTCGGGAAAAATTACGGCTGTAGTTTCCCCTTGCTTTCAGCCGTTCGCAGTACCAGCACAGCAAGGCCGTTTTGGTTATTGTTACAAGGCGAGATCAGTCAATCATCCAGACTGTTGCCCTTGCAACTACTGAAAAGGCTGCTGCCCCTCTTCAGGAACCACACGTTTGTCTGGCCTCTCAACAGATACCCCTCCAATGTGGTTGCACCTACGGTACGGCTATCTGTATCGCTGAGGCACGCAAGCCTCCCCACCAACGGCAAGGTCCATGGTTCATGGGGGGGGTTCCTAATAGTAGCTTGGTTAAACAGTTCTTTCATATGGGCTGTTTAGTGTGGACTTGGGACCATCGGTGAGCAATGCATTATTTGCAGGTTACGTCTGTAGGCGGGCGTCACTTAAAATCACTATCCTAGAGAACATCAAGCTTACCTACAAATCTAGTTACACCATATTTTTTACTAGCTAGTTTCCTTTTTGAGAAGGGTATATCTCTCAATCACTTTTTTATTGTGTATTTTAGTGTCAAATTCACGATTTAAAAGTTAGCATTTTTAAACTATTACATTGTTAACCATAACTTTTAGTTACAACAAACAAAGAGCAGACACGTTTACACTATGAGAGCGTATCCTGGGCTGTTGAGTTGTATTTTGACGGGTTACTATGTACCGTATTCAAGTGCGTGTAGTTGTGTAAAGAAATTGGTTTGATTTTGGCATGTAACTTCATAATACTTTACTATCTCACTCTTTATCGCATTTTGAACATATCGTCTGATGGTAACTTGCTAAGAAGTCGAAATCGATTGATACTGTGTGAGTGTCCTTCGTTGTCGGTCTCTTTCCGTATAAGAAGTTGAAACTTCGTTAACCGGAAATCGAAAATGGTTCTAATAAGATTCATTCATCGGACATGTTTTTAATCACAATTGCAATGCTGAATAATGTAAAATTGGGGGAGATAAGCTGCCGTTTTTCAGCAGCAGTGTTTGTCACCAGCGTCCTACCGGCTTTAGGCGATTTCTCCCGTATTGAGAGGAAAGTTCAGGTGTCTGAGAGACGGAATGCAAGCTCCTCTCACTGCATATTCCTATTCAATACACAAGGAATAAACAGGATGTTCGTGTTTGAGCCCCTTACAAATTACGAAAACACACACACACACACACACACACAGAGAGAGAGAGAGAGAGAGAGAGAGAGAGAGAGAGAGAGATTGTATAAACAAAATCCTTATCAGTAAGCTGTACCTTTGGCAACGAAGTCTGTACAGAAGACCTGCAAATATCTTTTTCGAGATCTAAGGAGAGAGAATAATTACTCTGAGATAGACTCAGATGTCCTAATATTTGTCACCCTGGTTACGTACTCCAAATCTCAAAATACTGTAGCCAACACTTACCCTGGCAAGGTTCACTACTTGAAACGTTTTAGGGATTCCTCCTCGAAGTTCTAACATTTGGGTAGATTCTAGTCGCTGGTTGAAACTATCCGTGACGTGCAGAGATTTATTTTTTTAAGTGCTGTGAGACTAGCAGATGATCAACATTTAGTACGAAAGCTGTCACCGCATCCTCGATATAAGCAAATGTAAAATGTTCCTCATGAATAATGGAAAAATATTAAATTTCGTAACAGGTTAGAGCCAAGTGCTGAACCAGGATTCGAACCCAAAACGTGATTTTCCTAGAGAACTATCCAGTCCGTCCAGAAGAAGATTTTGTGTCACGTATCAGCCACTTCACTCACTATTTTCGCGACGAGAAATCAGTAATCTCATTTTGTTATTTTCGTAACGTGCAATAGTGAGTTAGCTCATTTATAATTTTTTCAAGGCGTGTAATTGCATATTTCATAGATGAATGTGATTCTGCCAACTCTAAGTCATCTTTCTAATAGTATATAATTATATGTTTCAGACCATATTAATTTTTTCTATATTTCATTTGAAACTTCAATAAGCAAATTAATTTATTCATTTTCTGGTACATTCAGGTTTGCAATTGTTATAATGAAGTTCGAAATGTATTTTGTAAATCAATTACGTTCAAAAACTATGGATCGTATGAATAATCTTTCTTGCGCAGTCTTTGAGAGATTTTTTTTTTATTCAGCTACGTTTAAGAACTTAAAGCGTGAACATGTTATTTCTGATAGCAGTTTTAATCTGAAGATGATTAAAACGGAAAGTCTTTCATGGAAATTACTTTGACCAGCGGCTAAATTTAAAAGAAACGTTTATTATAGAACTGGAACCAAAGACCGTTTTGAAAGTAAGACATTCGACGGTGCTTTGGATAACTGTAAGGGGTAAGTAAAATATTTTGTACTTCCCTTTTGCTTAGTTCGGTCTCGTAAACTGACATACGGCCGGGAGAGCGGTGTCCTGACCACATTCCCCTCCATATCCGCATCCAGTGACGCCTGTGGGCTGATGACTCGGCGGACGGTCGGTACCGTTGGGTCTTCATGGTTCGGCTGGAGTTTAGTTAATTTCATTATATGACATTGCATGTATGCGACGAACTTCAGGATATGGAACAAAAAGTGTGTTTATCGAGCCATTAAAATACACACAGAGAAGTTACAGCGCATTTGAATTAAGTTTCACCTGAGCATACACTTCTCTGCTGAGTGAAACATTAATTATAAACTTAAACCCTAGACCATTGTTAAGCTATTTTCCGCGATATCCTTTCTCTAGTGACTGCTACTTTAGGAGGTATGCAGGAGAAATTCTGTAGGATCTGGAAAGTAGGAGAAAGGCAGAGGCAGAATTCAGCTTGTAAAGGCAGATCGTGAGCGGGAACCAGATAGCTCATCCGATAAAAAAAACACTGGGCGCGAAAGGTAGAGGTCTGACTTTGAGTCATGGCCCGCTATGCAGTTTTATGTACCGGGTGATCAAAAAGTCAGTATAAATTTGAAAACTTAATAAACCACTGAATAATGCAGATAGAGAGGTATAAATTGACACACATACTTGGAATGACATGGGGTTTTATTAGAACAAAAAAAAACAAAGTTCACAAAATGTCCGACAGATGGCGCTGGACAGCAAAACGTCAGTGACTGCACATGACAATCGTGTATAAAAGGAGCTGTAATGAAGAGAGAATCAGATGCGCCGGCAATCGCATCATGTTGACGTTACCTGAAAAGGCGCTTTTAGTGAATCTGTGTTATCAGAATGGGGAATATGCTAGTTCAGCGTTACGATACTATCGCCATAGGAAGAGGATTCGAACGGGTAAAGGTCCGTTGACAAATGCAGTTGTGGCGAGAACGATTTCGAAGTTCGAAGCCACGGGTTGTTTAGACAATAGACCCCGTAGTGGCCGACCGCGCACAAGGCGTAATGCTGCTGAGACAGTTCAGGAAGAAATGGAGACTGTAGCGGGTTTGTCTATGCACGGGGAAGTCAGCGCTCGTGCAGTCGCACGTCGCACCGGCATTCCGTACACTACTGTTTGGTTGGCACTTGGGCGTACCCTCCGATGCTATCCGTACAAAATTCATCGGCATCAAGAACTGTTACCTGGCGATTTAGTGAAGCGGAGGGCATTTGCGGTGTGGGCGTTTCAAAAGATGGCGGAAGATGACGATTGGTTGAGTAACGTGTTGTGGTCCGACGAAGCTCATTTCACGCTCCGAGGGTCTGTCAACGCCCACAAGTGCAGAATTTGGGCTACCGAAAATCCTAGAACTGTCGTGGAAACTCCATTGCACGACGAGAAAGTCACGATATGGGTTGGATTTACCACATCTACCGTTATCGGGCCTTTTTTCTTCGAGGAAATGCGTGATTCTGGTTTTGTAACTGCTACCGTGACGGGTGAGAGGTACGCCGCTATGTTACAGAATCGCCTCATCCCTGCCTGGCTGATAAACACCTGCTGGAACGTACGATGTTTATGTAAGATGGCGCTCCACCTCATATTGCTAGACGCGTGAAAGATCTCTTGCGCGCGTCGTTTGGTGACGATCGTGTGCTCAGCCGCCACTTTCGTTATGCTTGGCCTCCCAGGTCCCCAGACCTCAGTCCGTGCGATTACTGGCTTTGGGGTTACCTGAAGTCGCAAGTGTATCGTGATCGACCGACATCTCTAGGGAAGCTGAAAGACAACATCCGACGCCAATGCCTCACCATAACTCAGGACGTGCTTTACAGTGCTGTTCACAACATTATTCCTCGACTACATCTATTGTTGAGGAATGATGGTGGACATATTGAGCATTTCCTGTAAAGAACATCATCTTTGCTTTGTCTTACTTTGTTATGCTCATTATTGCTATTCTGATCAGATGAAGCGCCTATCTGTCGGACATTTTTTGAACTTTTGTATTTTTTTGGTTCTAATAAAACCCCAGGTCACTGCAAGCACGTGTGTCAATTTGTACCTCTCCATCTACATTATTCCGTGATTTATTCAGTTTTCAAATTTATTCTGACTTTTTGATCACCCGGTATTTCCTCAAAGCATCCCACACGTGCTCGATGGGATTTAAGTCGGGAAAACAAGTAGGTCAGTTCATTCGTCGAATATTCTTCCGTTACAAGAGCTCCCCTACCTGCACTATTCGATGCGGTCGCGCGCTGTCACCAGCAAACATGCCGCCGCAGAATGAAATTATCGTTCTAAATACAATGTTGTTTGATTGCAGAATTAAGTAACATTTAATTGAAAACAGTTACAATATTCAAATATCTGAAGACGTTCAAGATGAGCTAAACATTCAACTACCTGTGACGAAGACAAATCTCGCACTGAGAATGAACTGGAAGAATCCTAAGAAAATGTTTACCCAGTTACGAAGGAGAATGCTTGCAAAAGTGCCACGTAACGGAGTCTTGAGTACTGTTCGTCAGTTCGGTGCTTTTATCAAATTAGGTGAGGGCCGGCCACGGCATGCCAAAATTCACGCGTGCAGCGTGTGCAAGACGCGGACGCGCTAACGCCCGGCCTGTCAGTCGGCTTTGCTCGGTGCTTCTGAGATGTACTCGGAACAGCGTAACAGTTCATTGAGTATTGCGGTGCGGCATTTTTCGGTCGGGACAACTGTTTTGAGTTCGGCAGAATCGTGCTGTCAGCGCCGTTTAACCGTCACTATTTGTTTGTGGTATGACGGACGTTCACATGTCCAATGACTGTTTGCACAAAAAGAGGCAGTCTAGCGATCTGCCGTCGCACTCCTTTAAAATGAATGCGAATGACAGAAGAGGGGGACGAAACTTTTCACTTCGCATAACGACTGTTACTGCATATTTGCTATGAAACGGCATTACAGTACTACGCGGAAGGAATTTACAGATTTAGTTGAGAATGAATGGGCAAAAATTTTAACGATCGACAGACGGGATTCATTGTACTGTACATAAAAAGCACTTTGTGCTAAATTTGTAGGCCTAGAGCGCGTGAAGAAAGTAGTCGTACGAACAGTAAAATTTCTGAATTCGCATGCGTTATTCCATTGTCAGATCTTCAGTGGAATTGAGCGAAGAATATGGAGATTCTACATATTACTGCAAAGTACTTTGGTTAAGTGAAGGGGCATGACTGGAACGAGTTTTCGATTTAAAACTCGCTGTTGTTGCATTTATGAAGGAGAAAGGGGTGCAGAAGCGAAAATTAGAACACCCAGAATGGATTGCAGACTTCACATTTTAAGTGGTCTTGACTGTACACTGTCCATAGCGAAACACTGCAACGTAACATCTTTTTGATTTGAAGAGAATGCATTCAAACGGAAAATCGTGAAATGGAATTGAGACATTCTGACAAAGACGGTCCACTTCCTTGAGCTCACTGCCATTAAAGAAATAGCGAGATTTGAAGGATTGATTGTGGCCTTCAGAGAATTACAAGGGCAGTTAAGACTTTGAGGACAGTGTTAATCTTACATTCCGTGCTGTTTCTGAGACCGTTTGCCGTCTCAGTTGAAAGCGCCTCTGTGCATGTGCCGATACAACTGATTGACCTGCAAGGCAATTCCTGTTTTAATGACAAATCGTTTCGCGCTAAAACTGACCAGTCGGTCTACATTGCTTTCCTCAGGCAGAGTCTCCGTGTCTCCACAACGAGGCTGCAAAAGTGCTACAATATTTCGATCGAAATATTTGTGTGAAAGACCATTTTTCGATCATGATTACGTAACAACTTGTGTGCGGAACTCTGTGAAAATGTCCGCGTCTGTCCGTATGCCGACAGTTTGTACCAGCTAAAAATTAGGTCTTCAGTGTGCCAAAAGTAATTAAATAATATTGATAATTTGTTCTGTTTGTGACCTATGCCGTTGAGAAAACTGCCGTTTACTGCCGTTTAAATGGTGCGCGTTCGCAGTTTTCCCCTCTTCCCCCTCCGGATTGCTTATCAGCGAGAAAGCAACATAAATAGCCGATAAATGCTTGTGATCATTAGAAGAAACGCGGGTTGCGAACGTATTACAGTGGTTGGACAAAATGATATGAACGTTTGTTTAATACGTAGTAACCCAAATAGCCGCGCGGGGTAGCCGTGCAGTAAGAAGCGCCTTGCCACGGTTCAAAAAAATGACTCTGAGCACTATGGGACTTGACATCTGTGGTCATCAGTCCCCTACAACTTAGAACTACTTAAACCTAACTAACCTAAGGACATCACACACATCCATGCCCGAGGCAGGTCCGGCGGAGGTTCGAGCCCTCCCTCGGGCATGGGTGTGCGTGTTTGTCCTTAGGATAATTTAGGTTAAGTAGTGGGTAAGCTTAGGGACTGATGACCTTAGCAGTTAAGTCCCATAAGATTTCACAGACATTTGAACATTTTGCCCGAGGCAAGATTCGAACCTGCGACCGGAGCGGTGGCGCGGCTCCAGACTGAAGCGCCTAGAACCGCTCGGCCACAGAGGCCGACTGCCACGGTTCACGCGGCTCCTCTCGCCGGAGGTTCGATTCCTCCCTTGGATATGGGTGTATGTGTTACCCTTACGTAAATTAGTTTAAGTTACATTAAGTAGTGTGTAACCCTAGGGACCGATGACCACAGCAGTTTGGTCCCATAGAACTTAAAAAGAAAAAAAGTAACCCAAATACTACTCGTGTATTTCTGGGAATATACTGCCTCGCTACAGAAGAAGGGAGATTGATAACACAAGTTTATGTGCTAGGTAAGTCGTCATCTTCAAAGCAGGACCCATCTGAGCCTACACACGTCACATACTTCTGCATTCGTTTCTTCACCGCTGGAAACCTTTCCACATGTCCTTTTCCCCCTTCGGGGGAGCGCAAGAACACATTTGTTGTAGTAAACTGCTCGTTCGCCGCCTCTTATTTGTCTCATTTTGATGAAACCTTTCACAGCGTATGATCACAGAATCGAAAAGCACAATTCATCACGAGAAATGCACTTCTGGTGCTTAACCTTGAACCCCAGGAACGATTTAAAATAACGACATTTTACTTACTGTACCCATGCATACACTCTAAGAAAGAAAATGAAAAAAAAACGATGTTCCACGAACGAATTACGCGCATGGGTCAGAAATAATAGATGTGAAGTACATGTACAGACAAATAAATGCTCATAGTTTCAGAAAAATGGAATGATTTATTCATGAGAAAGAGCTTCACAAATTGAGTGAGTCAATAATGCGTTGGTCCACCTCTGCCCTTATACAAGTAGTTTTTCCGCTTGGCATTGATTGATAGAGTTGTAGAATGTCCTCCTGAGGGATATAGTGCCAAGTTCTGTGCAATTGTGCATTAGATCGTGAAAATCCCGAGCTGGTTGGAGGGCCCTGTCCATAATGCACCAAGCGTGCTGAGTTGGGGAGAGAGATCCGACGACGTTGCTGGCCAAGTTAGGGTTTGGTAAGTGTGAAAGCAAGCAGTACAAACTCTCGCCATGTGTGGGCGGGAATTCTCTTTCTAAAATGTGAGCCCAGTATAACATGCCACGAAGGGCAACAAAAGGGGGCGTAGGATATCGTCGATGAACTATTGTACTGTATGAGTGCCACGGATGACAACCAAATGGGCCCTGCTATGAAACGAAACAGCAACTCAGACCACCACTCCTGGCTGTCAGGCCGTATGGCGGGAGAGTCAGGTTAGTATACCACTGCAGTCCAGGGCGTCTGCAGTTGCATGTTTGCTGATCGTCGGGGCTCAGTTCCAAACGGGACTCATCACTGACGATTATTCAAATGTTGGTGAAATCGTATGGGACTTAACTGCTAAGGTCATCAGTCCCTATGCTTACACACTACCCATGCCCGAAGGAGGACTCGAACCTCCGCCGGGATCAGCCACACAATCCATGACTGCAGCGCCCTAAGACCGCTCGGCTAATCCCGCGCGGCGACGATTATTCTACTACATTCAATGAGATTCCAGAAGGAACGTGACGACATCACCGCAAACGGGCTTGTTGGTGATTAGATTTTTAGATTAGATTTACTTTCATTCCAACTGATCCGTAGTGAGGAGGTCCTCCAGGATGTAGAACATGTCAGAAAAACAACAATACATGACAAATATTTACAACTAAAACAAATTAGCTAATGTACTATTCCACAGGTCCCAAGTGGAATGATCGTCATTTTTAATGAAAACTATATGCACTGAATGTAAAATAAAAAAAGTTTTGTATTTATTTATAAGGTAATAAATGTGTAATATAACTATATATTATTATTTTATTATTTTACTATTTATAATGTACACATTACTGCACTGAAACGGTGCAGAAGTTCGATTGTACTTACACACACATATTTACAATGCACACATTACTGCACTAAGATTGTGCAGAAGTTACATTGTACTTATACACACACACACACACACACACACACACACACACACACACACACACACACACACACACAAAATCAGTTGGTTTTACTGAGAAATTCATCAATGGAGTAGAAGGAGTTGGTCACCAATAAATCCTTTAGACTTCTCTTAAACTGAATTTCATTGGTTGTTAAGCATTTTATGGCTGTTGGCAAGTTACTGAAAATGTGTGTTCCTGAATAATGCACACCTTTTTGTACAAGACTAAGTGACTATAAATCCTTGTGAAGATTATTCTTATTTCTAGTACTGATTCCATGAATTGAGCTGTTGGTTTGAAAAAGTGATATATTTTTAATGACAAATTTCATTAAGGAATAAATATATTGGGAAGCAGTAGTTAGTATCCCTAGTTCCCTAAACAGGCTTCTTCAGGATGTTCTTGAGTTCACACCACATATAACTCTTACTGCACGTTTTTGTGCCCTTAAAACTTTAGCTTGGCTTGATGAATTACCCCAAAAAATAATCCCATATGACATTATGAAATGAAAGTAAGCATAGAGTGCCAGCTTTTTCATTTTTATATCCCCTATGTCTGACAAAATTCGCATTGCTGCCAAGAACGTCGAATAGTTGCGTCGCTCCTATGCAAATGTCGAGCGATTCGCCGTTTACTCCAACCGGCTTCTTTGAGACCAACTAAACGTCCTCTCCGTAATGCTGACATCTGCGCATATTGTCCATCGCATACTTACTGCCCAACCCACTACACGCAATGAAATTCGCAAAGACTTTATGCAGTGGTATCGACATGTCCCCTGTTTACTTACCATCCATGTCAGCTGCCTGGTGAAACTGCGCTGCAGCGTCACAGATTCACCCACCGGCCGCCGAAGTATACAATTTTTGCGTTTTTCTCCGATGCCTCTATGAATATCAATTTGTGATCAATTTTCATAACTCCCGTTTTTGTCTTAGCGTGTAGTAGAAAGATTACATGATTGAATTTATACACTACTGGCCATTAAAATTGCTACACCACGAAGATGACGTGCTACAGACGCGAAATTTAACCGACAGGAAGAAGATGCTGTATTACGCAAATGATTAGCTTTTCAGAGCATTCACACAAGGTTGGCGCCGGTGGTGACGCCTACAACGTGCTCACATGAGGAAAGTTTCCAACCGATTTCTCATACACAAACAGCACTTGACCGGCGTACCATCACGTTTCCGGCTTTGATAAAGGTCTGATTGTAGCCTATCGCGATTGCGGTTTATCGTATCGCAACATTTGCTGCTCGTGTTGGTCGAGATCCAATGACTGTTAGCAGAATATGGAATCGGTGTGTTCAGGAGGGTAATACGGAACGCAGTGCTGGATCCCAACGGCCTCCTATCACTAGCACTCGAGATGACAAGCATCTCATCCGCATGGCTGTAACGGATCGTGCAGCCACGTCTCGATCCCTGAGTCAACAGATGGGGACGTTTGCAAGGCAACCATCTGCACGAACAGTTCGACGACGTTTGCAGCAGCATGGACTATCAGCTCGGAGACCGTGGCTGCGGTTACCCTTGACGCTGCATCACAGACAGGAGCGCCTGCGATGGTGTACTCAACGACGAACCTGGGTGCACGAATGGCAAAACGTCATTTTTTCGGATGAATCCAGCTTCTGTTTACAGCGTCATGATGGTCGCATCCGTGTTTGGCGACGTCGCGGTGAACGCACATTGGAAGCGAGTATTCGTCATCGCCATACTGGCGTGTCACCCGGCGTGATGGTATGGGGTGCCATTGGTTACACGTTTCGGTCACCTTTTGTTCGCATTGACGGCACTTTGAACAGTGGACGTTACATTTCAGATGTGTTACGACCCGTGGGTCTACCCTTCATTTGATACCTGCGAAACCCCACATTTCAGCAGGACAATGCATGACCACATGTTGCAGGTTTTGTACAGGCCTTTCTGGATACAGAAAATGTTCGACTGCTCCCCTGGCCTGCACAATCTCCAGATCTCTCACCAATTGCAATTGTCTGATCAATGGTGGCCGAGCAACTGGCTCGTCACAATACGCCAGTCACTACTCTTGATGAACTGTGGTGTCGTGTTGAAGCTGCATGGGCAGCTGTACCTGTATACGCCATCCAAGCTCTGTTTGACTCAATACCCAGGCGCATCAAGGCCGTTATTACGGCCAGAGGTGGTTGTTCTGGGTAGCGATTTCTCAGGATCTATGCACCCAAATTGCGTGAAAATGTAATCATATGTCAGTTCTAGTACAATATATTTGTCCAGTGAATACCCGTTTATCATCTGCGTTTCTTCTTGGTGTAGCAATTTTAATGGCCAGTAGTGTAGGCGGTTTCATGTTATAGAGGGTATCGAATTTAGTACACAGTGTTACTATCCCTGGCAGCAATAACAGTTCTGGTCCAGCTGGTCATCGAATCGAATTGAGCTTAGATGACAGACACGCGTACAACATTCCACGCTTCTACAACTCTCCACCAGAGCTCATCGATGGTTGTGGCTGGCTAGTGGTGGCACGCCAGTCTCTCGGTAATCCATGACCAAATGCTTACAATGGGCGACCGAACGTGCTGGTATGGGGAGCAATCCAAGACTCTCTGTGTGGAGGCAGCTCAGGACAACATGGTTCAGTGGATCGTGCCGGAATTGCCGCCTATAAGTTCACGTAACTAGTCTTGTTAGTAGCAGACACAACCCTGTCCAAATAATAGAAGAAGCTGAGAAAAAATTTTTAAGTAGTCGTAAGAATTATGATTTTTAATGTGAAGGAACGCTGCGGTAACAATCACGCTACACAAAAGTTCAGGTTCTGGAGGATTGCAACTGAGGACACGAACGGCAGCTATTTCTGTGGATTATTATTGATATACATTAGTTATGTTTTATTATTGTGTTAAGGTCAACAGCAGTGACTTTTTAAATGTAGTTCCACCTACAATGACGTCAACACACTAACGGCAAAGTGCAATTGAGTATCGTGTCCTGTCCAGTAACACTAAAGATTAAACACCGTAAACCGATCGAAATTGATCTGAAATTATTTTGTCTCCGGAACTCTTCCTATAACAGATATAGTTTAATTTTTGTACCGTAACCTTTTGGAGTATGCAAGAATCACTACTGCCAATACAAAAGTCAGACCGCCCTTTAACCTATGTAACAGACCTCAGATTAACTCGCTTCCCTATTGAGCTTTTCGTAAAACCACAGTAAAGCTTGATATAGTTTGCTACCTTCTTAATTACGCGTACTGACTTCAATAAAATTCCAAAATATATTTCAAATGTATGAATTTTGACACATACAGTCAGCGATCTATTTTGTTTCTACGGCCATGCCCGTCAGTAATAGAATGGTTCAAATGGCTCTGAGCACTATGGGACTTAACTTCTGAGGTCATCAGTCCCCTAGAACTTAGAACTACTCAAACCTAACTAACCTAAGGACATCACAAACATCCATGCCCGAGGCAAGATTCGAACCTGCGACCGTAGCGGTCGCGCGATTCCAGACTGTAGCGCCTAGAACCGCTCGGCCACTCTGGCCGGCTCAGTAATAGAAACAACGCCTCTGTCTTTACGTAACGAAACTAAGTTCATAAACTTTCAACTTCTTATCAAAAATAAACCAATCCTTCATATTTTCTGTGCCTTTAAATAGATAACCCACTCGTACAGCCGGCCGGTGTGACCGAGCGGTTCTAGGCGCTTCAGTCTGGAACCACGCGACCGCTACGGTCGCACGTTCGAATCCTGCTTCGGGCATGGATGTGTGTGCTGCCCTTAGGTTAGTTAGGTTTAAGTAGTTCTAAGTTCTAGGGGACTGATGACCTCAGATGTTAAGTCCCATAGTGCTCGGAGTCATTTGAACCATTTTTGAACGACTCTTACATCTTCTTTAACCCAAACTATAATCCTGATTAATTTATTATGGCTTTATCAGTTAAATGATTTTGGAGTAAAAATTCTTTAGCTTGTAAGTACTGTGGACTACCTAACTTGTGCCCATTTGTCATTAAAGTATCTCTGACTGCGACAACTCTTTTCTACGTGTCATTATTCCTCAGTTTATGATCTCGCTTGTTTATATCATAATGAATGATATCTCTCAAATAGCAGTGATTTATTAACTTCGGCCTAAATGAGAACACTGGGACTAGGTTTTGGCTTTTAAACAAAATAACAGTTTATTTCCTTATCTTTACAACTACGTACAGAGACAAATATCAACGAGTGATCGAGTGACAAACAAAACGAAATCTACCTTCTAAACGAAATGAAGTAATAAAAAAGTCCTGTGTTCTACCAATTCAATATCCACAAAAACTACTCATCTGTCACCTCATGTACCAAATCTAGCCAATACATTTATGCGTCAGTGAACATGTTCGTCAACTTTTACAATTAATCATAGCACCCACTTTATAGGTGCGCTACAAATACATCATCCCCGGAACACCGACTCAAATAGTTTCAGTCCGATCGCTGAAGTCTAACAATACTTCTTCAGTTCACAATTCGCAATCTCAATTCACAATTCACAGTCCTCAGAAAAATCGTAACTGCTCTTGGAAATTTGTGGTAAGTTCCTATGGGACCAAACTGCTGAGGTCATCGGTCCCTAGGCTTACATGCTACTTAATCTAATTTAAACTAACTTGCGCTACCGACAACACACACGTCTATGCTCGAGGGAGGACTCGAACCTCCGACGGGGGACGTAACCGTTCTACAAGTACAAAACTTAAACCCACACTCAGCTAATTGAAGAATGCTTCACTACGATAATTCTTCAAAATGAATCGAGGAGTACAACAAAATTAAATGATTTCCAGTCTTTGATACCCGTTGCTGCTACCTTTCACCGAAATACATACACTTTCAGTCATATTTCTAAAATGGCGGAAACTTCTCACCTGCACAATAAATCTACACAACCGTCCGATAAATATAATATCTATAGCTCACCGCATCAGCTCAGCGAACAAACAGCTACTAAATATCCGTTCTTCCCGACGCTCTGCACACACAAACTTACTGTTCCTCGCTAGTATCTACACTTTCTTCGCACACAAAACCATAACTAAACCATTTCTTTGACGAAAGTACGGCGCCACCATAATTTCTTAACAATTATCAATGAGCAACATATAGCCGCCGGTCGTGCTTCTAGCGGCCAGCTGATGCACGATGCTCTCTGACTCTAACGTTGTGCAGTTATCTCAGGGCTGACGGATAATCTTTGCCGCCACCTGCCGAACGTACTGTGCGAGGTACTCGACTGTTTGCACAAATAAACAAGACATACATTACATACAGAAAGTTACAAACTTTACATGTTCTTTTTTCCCACATTTTATTTGTCTCGTGCTGTTTCGATGGAGTGAAAGGAACCCTAAAAAATTACATCGCCAAAACGTGCGAAATCATTCTGTTTCAGCACAGTCAACCTTCTTCTTACTGGTCGACGAAATGTGCCACCTATTAGAAACGATTTACTGTTGCAATAATGTGACATCAGTACCACAGGCGCACACCACTGAAGACTTCCGAAGATAAATTTTAATCAGTTTGCGGGTTAAACTTTGGCGGTCGATCGTCGAGGGCGTAAGATTGTTGTTTTCAATAACTTTTCAAGTAGTTGTGATTACAAAATCGCCTTTTTATCGCTGGCTTGTTGATATTGTGTTTATGTAGTAAGCCACAGATATTCACTCTATGTGAAGAACAGACCGTAAATTACCTCTGGCCGATCAGTATTTATTTGTGGAAAAGTCGTAATTAATCCGCTAATCATGAGTTCAGTTAGTCTGCGCTATCTGTCTTAGCGAATGCTTTAACTTCTAAATATTATTAATTAGAGCTTTTTCCCGAATACGATATCCTTTTTTACATTAATATCGTATGCACCGTAACTTTCAACGTTCAAAGATACTGTTATTGTCGATGGTTTTGTTTTGTGATTAAGAACTGTGATTCTAAATCTGATTTTAACATTTAGTCATAATTCTTCGCTTCAGAAGGGGAATAAAGCTTGTTTAACCGTAGCAAGATCTTATTCAGCTTTCTTTTGTTTAAAGTGTCGTGAAATAAAGACCAGAAATCTCAAACATGTCACTAGACCAGAGATCTTACTATCTTGTAGCTATGATTGAGATGCGTAATAAATGAAACTTCAGCACCTAGAAACTCATTTTTCGTGCACAAAATAGGCTTAATTATTATGTTCTTCTTTTAACAACTTTATTACAATAATCGCTACACTGCACACTGCAGTAATATTGCCACGTATTAAACATTAATAACTCACATGTACAGATTTCATCCGCACGTGGCTAAATCAGAACATGAACTGATTACATATTTTATTTCATTACAATTGACAATTATTTATTTAATTTGATTCATTATTTACATAGGGTCGGGCGAGTTGCTTCGGGAGGTATTGCTTGGAAATCGGCCGTCATTTGAACGGCAACGTGGACCAGCAACGAACGCAACTTGACGACCGGAAGAATGGTCCTTTTGCCACTGCCACGTCCCACGCTCGAACCATGAAACAGAAACCAGAACAAGCATCTCTTACAGTATCATATTACAAAACACAATATATAAGATCTTTACATTTCAATATAATTAGAAAACATGCAATCCGTGTGCTGCTTGTCGGAGATTGCTCCATGGCACACGGTACTAATCACTGCACCATCAAATCGGGCAACATACTGTCTTGCATTACCTTGCTGAAAGATAACATCACGGAGACCTTGAAGACAGGGCATAGTGCTCGGTGTCAACACGTCAGATATGCATACTTGAGGTGAGCGTGTTGTGTGGCAAACGCCACCGCATTTAATCACGCCGGGTGTAGAGCCAGTATGCCGATGAGAAATGCAATCCGGCTTCGCTTGTCCTTCTTGGAGCCTCCACAAAACGAAATGTTCACGGTGGTGCTGTATGCAAAACCAGGACCCGTCTCAAAATACAGGGTGTTTATAAATGAATATCGGGGTTTTGACGCTTTATAATATTTATTCTATTAAACTTACAGTTATAAATGATATGTCAAATGAAAGAGCAACGCAAATAGTTTTACCAAGAGCCTTATAAATGTTCAATGTGAGCACCATTTGTCACACAGCACACATCAAGTCTATAGCCAGTTCTTTCCAAACGCTGGCCGAGCGGGGTGGCGCAGTGGTTAGCACACTGGACTCGCATTCGGGAGGACGACGGTTCAATCCCGCGTCTGGCCATCCTGATTTGGGTTTTCCGTGATTTCCCTAAATCACTTCATGCAAATGCCGGGATGGTTCCTTTGCAAGAACACGGCCGATTTACTTCCCCGTCCTTCCCTAATCCGATGAGACCAATGACCTCGCTGTTTGGTCTCTTCCCCCGAACAATCCAATCCAATCCTTTCCAAGCGTTGATAAGTGTGTCTTCAGTGATTGTAGCAACAGCTACTTCAATCCGGTTTCTTAATTCAGGGTAGCGGAGGCACGTACACACGATCCTTGGTGAAGCTCCAAAGGAAAAAATCGCCTGGCGTTAGGTCGGGTGAACGTGGAGGCCATGCAAAGCAAGCCCTATCATTGGGTCCCTTGCGGCCTATCCAGCGCTTGGGTACAGTGAAGTTCAACCAATCTAGCGGATTGCGGTGGAAACATTGCGCGCTGCGCATGCGCACTGGTGCCAAACACAACTGTTTGAGTTGCTCTTTCATTTGACATATCATTTATAATTGTACCTTTAATGTAATTAATATTATAAAGCGTTATAACCCCGATATTCATTTATAAACACCCTGTACATCGTTAGGTCATTCCTCTGTCCAAAGTTGTTGGGTTCACCACTAATGGTGCTCTCTGCTGTTGCGTCTAGAGAAGTCGTAACTATGGTCGCCGTGTTGACAATCAGTGGTGCACCAGACGTCGCTGCATTGTCCGCGTGGTTACGGATGCGCTTACACTGATCAGACAGAACATTATGACTATCTACCTAATAGCCGGTATGTCGACCTTTGGCGCGGATATCAGCGGTAGTTTGTGGCATGGAAGCAATGAGGCCTTGATGGCAAGTGTGCATCGGAGGTGAGGGTATCATCTGGAGTGCCCCAGGGAAGTGTGGTAGGTCCGCTGTTGTTTTCTATCTACTTAAATGATATTTTGGATAGGGTGGATAGCAATGTGCGGCTGTTTGCTGATGATGCTGTGGTGTACGGGAATGTGTCGTCGTTGAGTGACTGTAGGAGGATACAAGATGACTTGGACAGGATTTGTGATTGGTGTACAGAATGGCAGCTAACTCTAAATATAGATAAATGTAAATTAATGCAGATGAATAGGAAAAAGAATCCTGTAATGTTTCAATACTCCATTAGTATTGTAGCGCTTGACACAGTCACGTCGATTAAATATTTGGGTGTAACATTGCAGAGCGATATGAAGTGGGACAAGCATGTAATGGCAGTTGTGGGAAAGGCGGGTAGTCGTCTTCGGTTCAATTTTGGGAAGATGTGGTTCATCTGTAAAGGAACCCGCTTATAAAACACTAACACGACCTATTCTTGCGTACTGCTAGAGCGTCTGGGATCCCTATCAGATCGGATTGAGAGAGGACATAGAAGCAATTCAGAGGCGGGCTGCTAGATTTGTTACTGGTAGGTTTGATCATCACGCGAGAGTTACGGAAATGCTTCAGGAACTCGGGTGGGAGTCTCTAGAGGAAAGGAGGCGTTCTTTTCGTGAACCGCTATTGAGCAAATTTAGAGAACCAGTATTTGAGGCTGACTGCAGTACAATTTTACTGCCGCCAACTTACATTTCGCGGAAATACCACAAAGATAAGAGAGATTAGGGTTCGTACATAGGCATATAGGCAGTCATTTTTCCCTCGTTCTGTTTGGGAGTGGCTTGGTTCAAATGGCTCTGAGCACTATGCGACTCAACTTCTGAGGTCATCAGTCGCCTAGAACTTAGAAATAATTAAACCTAACTAACCTAAGGACATCACACACATCCATGCCCGAGGCAGGATTCGAACCTGGGACCGTAGCGGTCCCTCGACTCCAGACTGTAGCGCCTAGTACCGCACGGCCACCGCGGCCGGCTGTTTGGGAGTGGAACAGGGAGAGAAGATGCTAGTTGTGGTACGATCATCCTCCGCCACGCACCGTATGGTGGATTGCTGAGTATGTATGTAGAAGTAGATTGGTTGCTGGAGGCAGAAGGCATCACATCTGCGCACACAAGTCACCTAATTCCCTTGAATTCCGGGGAGGGGTGAGAGGGAAGCGATGAGCTCTGACGCCACTTTTAAACACGTTCCAGATGTATTCGATCAGGTTCAGATCTAGCGATTGGAGGGAGAGCATATCAATTGCAAGTCACCACTATGTTCCTCGAACCACTCCATCACACTCCTGGCCTTGTGACATGGTGCATTATCTTGTTGAAAAATGCCACTGCCGTCGGAAACACGATAGCCACGAAGGGCTGTACGGGTCTGCAACCAATGTACGATACTTCTTGGCCCTCATGACGCTTTGCATGAGTTTCACTGGACCCATGGATGCCCACGTGAATGTTCCACAGAGCATAACGGATCAGCTGCCAGCTAGTCTCCGTCTCGCACTAAAGGTATCAGGGAGATGTTTCCCTGGAGGACGACGGATCCGCGCCCTCCCATCGGCATGATGAAGAAGGTATCGAGATTCGTCAGACCATGCAACGCTCTGCCAATGCGCCAACGTCCAGTGTCGACGCCCACGTGCCCATTTCAGTCGTAGTTGCCGATGTCGTTGTGCTAACATTGGCTCATGCATGGGTCGTCTGCTGCAAAGGCATATCGTTAGGAGTGTTCGGTGCACTGTCTGTTCAGACACATTTGCACTCTTCCCAGCATTGAAGTCTCGTGTTAGTACCGTCACAGTTCGCCGCCTGTCCTGTTTTACCAGTCTGAGCAGCCTACGACCTCTGACATTTGCAATGAGGGTAGCCGCCCAAACCTACGACGTCTGGATGTGGTTTCACCTTGGTTTCGCTCCGTGTTGAAGACACTCACCGCTTCACTCCTCGAACATCCGGCAAGTCGTGCAGTTTCGAAATGCTCGTGCCGAGCGTCGAGGGCAACACAATCTGCCCTCGGTCAAACTCAGGTATAACGCGCGCCTCCCCCTTACTACACACGGACAGCACGCTCACTGATACTACACGCACCGTGCGTGTGTCTGTGTTGCTGTCATTCCTCGCCGGGTGACGCTGCTATCGCCTAGATGTGTTTATATCGATAGTAGGTCGATTGTCATAATGTTCTGGCTGATCAGTGTATGTATGTCCACTTGTTGTAAATAAGCCCGTTTCCTGATCCAAAGTGCACGACCAACACGAGCAGTAATGCTGCAGAACGATAAATCACAATCTCGTAAGACCACGCCCCTTCCGCTTGTAGATGCTTCTTCTTCTTACACAAGGTGTAACATGATCTTCGCACTAACAGCCGAGATTCGAATGCTGTTTTTATATGAAAACCCGCCGTCTAATCTACACTTACCGTATATGAAGAAAACTTATGGCATTCTTCCTTTTTGTATTGTTCCATTAAAACGCTAATAATTGCATAACCAAATATGTAGTACTTTGTTGCAGATCGCTTTCGTGATGTTTCAGATTCAATATCCAGCTGTGCAGTTCCATGGGAATGAATCCTGTCTCATTTCTTTTACGTCGAAGTAATTCATACATATTACAAAAACTTATGTATGGATGAGTATATAGGTGTGTTTCACATCTTCTCCTAAGCCACTGAGAAGATTCCAACCGAACTTTGTACACATATCAATTGCTGTCTGCAAAGAGTCATTGTGGGGGTAAGAACAATCAGGGGTGGGGGATGGGGTCGAACAATAAGTATGCCCCACGACGGACGAGAGCAGTTACTAACTTGCAACAAATTTTGCACATAATTTCAAACCTTTATGAAAACTTTTTCTCGCTGACAGTCCCACAAAACAAAGAAAGGAAACAACTTTATCGCCGACCGGGATGGCCGAGGGGTTCTAGGCGCTACAGTCTGGAACCACTTGACCGCTACGGTCGCAGGTTCGAATCCTGCCTCGGGCATGGATGTGTGTGATGTCTTTAGGTTAGTTAGGTTTAAGTAGTTCTAAACTCTAGGGGACTGATGACCTCAGAAGTTAAGTCCCATAGTGCTGAAAGCCATTTGAACCATTTGAACAACTTTATCGCTTACTACATTTTCACTGTCCATACAGTAAAAATGTCGCAGCAGGCATGCCGTTTCAATTTACTACTGCTTTACTGCTAACTGCATTCGCGACACGTTTTGCAGACAGTATTCACATATACTTTCTGCAAAATTATGTCATCGTAAGATACGTAGTTTAGGAGATATGACATGATAAACATTTAGCTGCGTGAAAGCGAAACTGCAGGATGAAATTCGCTACAAATACAGGTGAAATGCCGGCTGCTGTGGCCGAGCGGTTCTATGCGCTTCAGTTCGGAACCGCGCTGCTGCTACGTCGCAGGTTCGAATCCTGCCTCGGGCATGGATATGTGTGATGTCCTTAGGTTAGTTAGATTTAACTAGTTCTAAATCTAGGGGACTGATGACCTCAGATGTTGAGCCCCATACTGCTCAGAGCCATCTGAACCTTTTTGAGACTTGGTACACGTGTTAGTTACCATCCCCAAGGAAATACTGTGGGGATAAGAACCACAACCTTCTGTTGGGCTAGCGGAGACAACGTGGAGAGAGAAGGTCTGAGGAGGAGATGGAAAGACAGGGAAAGGATGGAGGAACTGAACAGAAATAATACGAAGGAGAAGAAGGGGTACTCGGAAATGGACAGAAAGGAAAGAGGTGGATATGAACAGAGAGAGGGCCGGGGAGAATATGGACAAGGAAAGGAAAAAGGAGGAGATGGACAGAGAAGAAGGAGAATTTGGACAGAGAACGGGAAGAGGAGGAGATGTACAGAGATGAGGGAGAGAAGTAGAAGGACAGAAAAAGACAAGGGGAGATAGATATATAGATGGGAGAGAAAGAGATGGGCAGAAAGAGGAAAGATGGCGAAAGAGAGGAAAGATGAGAAGGGCAGATAGAGGAGGAGGAGAATGAAGAGGAGGAGATGGACAGCAAGAGGAGGGAGGAGGACATGGATTGAGAGGGAGGGAAGGCGATAGACAGAACGAGGGTTGAGGATGCGATGGACAAAGAGAGATGGCAGAATTAGACAGAGAGCGAGATGGGGTAGGAGGAGATCGATTGTCCATCTCCTTCTCTCTCATTTCTCTGCACATCTACTCCTTTTCCCTTTCCCTGTCCTTTTCTTTCAAATGGTTCAAATGGCTCTGAGCACTATGGGACTAGTCGTGGACTGTGCGGCTGGTCTCGGTGGAGGTTCGAGTCCTCCCACGGGCCCACGTCCTTAGGATAATTTAGGTTAAGTAGTGTGTAAGCTTAGGGACTTATGACCTTAGCAGTTAAGTCCCATAAGATTTCACACGCATTTGAACATTTGAACTATGGGACTTAACATCTGAGGTCATCAGTCCCCTAGAACTTAGAACTACTTAAACCTAACTAAACTAAGGACATCACACACATCCATGCCCGAGGCAGGATTCGAACCTGCGACCGTAGCAGTCAAGCGGTTCGGGACTGATGCGCCTAGAACCGCTCGGCCACAGCGGCCGGCTCCTTTTATTTCTCCCCTCTCTCAGATCAGAGAGGAGAGAGGAGGATACATATAAAGAGTGCCAAATTCTGCCAATTGCGGAGGACATTCAACAACTCTTTCAATCAACGCCAAGCCGAATAACTGCAGGCATCAGGGCCGGAGGTGGACGTACGCGTTATTGACTTGCTCAGTTTGTGTAGCACTTTTTCTTGAATAGATGACCCAATGTTTTTTACAATTGCAGTCATTTGTTTGGCTATATATATATATATATATATATATATATATATATATATATATATATATATATATATATATATATAAAGGTTCAAATGGCTCTGAGTACTATGGGCCTTAACATCTGTGGTCATCAGTCCCCTAGAACTGAGAACTACTTAAACCTAACTAACCAAAGGACATCACACACATCCATGCCTGAGGCAGGATTCGAACCTGCGACCGTATAAATATATCACATCTATCGATTTTCGGACAATTCCTTCGTGGTGCGTCTTATTTTTATGAGGTAGTCATAAAATTTTCACCTCGAAAAAGTAGTTACGTAATTAATTTTTTATTTGTTCAAATTTTTTGTCTGTTCAAGTTATACATATTGGTGCTGCGTTCGGCAACTTACTGTCAGCTGTCCTGAGCTACGGAACCAACCAACCTGGCCAACAGTCACACGGAACGGCAAGATTGGGCTGCACGCAAACTTGCCATATGCCAACGTAAATGATCGTGGGATAGTGAACACAAGTGTGGAACAGAATGGGAAAGCGTCCTTGATGACGAGGGTGTGGAGCGGTTGGGGTCGCTGGAGGCGCCAGAACAGCATCGTAATTGCTGCAAGCGCCGCTTCCAATTCCAGCTCCAGGGAGCGGCGGCGGCGGCGGCCGCGTGCGTCTGCACCCGCCCACTTTCTCCGGCCGCCTTTTTCCGCTGGAACCGGTTGCCGGCTCCACATTTCATGCTTGCTTACCCCTCTCCACCCCGCTGTCTTCCTCTCCGGCCAGCCCCCACCCCACTGGCTTTCTCCGGTGCGTTCAGCAGCGAAGAAATTTCTAAACTTCTCCAAATTAAAAAAGAAAAAAAAATATCGTGAAATCCTCGCCGTTTGCCAGACTCGCATCCGTCCTCGGACACGCCACCAGAATGCGGTACCCTGCTTCAGAGCGCAGACAACCCCTGCTTACGGCTGAGCCCGCGAGGTCGTTGTGGGGATCGCAGGGATTACGAAAGGAGGAAAGCGAAGATGCTGCTGGCGCTGGGGCCGCGTGTGCCGGGGTCACGTGCCGGAGAAAGGGAAAGCACTACGGGGAGCCGGGGCGGTGTAAAACTCGCCGGCGTTGGCGCGCAGCGGCTAGTCCACGGGACCACGAGTGCTCGGGAACCAGCAACCAGCGCTAGCACAGGACAGCGGGATGAGTGCGGTAGCCGTGAGCGGGAGTGTACAAGCGGCATGCGCCGAGAGGAAGGAGGCGAGCAACAGGTACGTCCCGTCTTAGTCCGAGGTCATCCCTAGCCGGCTGCTTCGCGAAATCGTCATAGAGTGAATGCACCACAGTCTTTTCACGTAATACAACCCAGTACGTTGTCCTGGACGGCGAGTGTTCAATCGCAGACGTGGGTATAGCCAGGTGTGCCCCAGGAAAGTGACAAGATTGCTTTTGTTCTGTACACGCTAACCGTTAACGACAATTGCTCTCATTAATATTTACGACAGTTCTAAGCTCATAGAGATTTTAGGTTGGTTTGTTTAACGCTATACGATCCGTAAATTATCTTGTATAACGTTTCTGTGTCGAGGAAATAACTGTGGCAATTGTTTCGCATACTTCACTACCGAGCGGCAGCACGTCACGCTCACACCAAGAAGAACCATAAACATTTCACTTTTCTAGTTTATTTGCCCATTTAGCATGTAAAACTCGTCAGTAACATGTCTCTCAAGGAACTGCGTTGCATTTGTTCATAATGTTGCAGTCTGCTGAAAACGTAATGTTCTAATTTGGTGTGTATAAGGGCAACCCGAGAATACCAGCACAGTTGAGGGTTAACGAATAGATCCAATATACATAAAAAACCGTGGAAAAGTAATGAGGACGAGAACATTCGTATTAGTATGTTGGTATCAGGCACGCAGCGCCGGAAGTTGCATGCGGCTTTTCGCTGATGATGCTGTAGTATACAGAGAAGTTGCAGCATTAGAAAACTGCAGCGAAATGCAGGAAGATCTGCAGCGGATAGGCACTTGGTGCAGGAAGTGGCAACTGACCCTTAACATAGACAAATGTAATGTATTGCGAATACATAGAAAGAAGGATCCTTTACTGTATGATTATATGATAGCGGAACAAACACTGGTAGCGGTTACTTCCGTAAAATATCTGGGAGTATGCGTGCGGAACGATTTGAAGTGGAATGATCATATAAAATTAATTGTTGGTAAGGCGGGTGCGAGGTTGAGATTCATTGGGAGAGTACTTAGAAAATGTAGTCCATCAACAAAGGAGGTGCCCACATCTCGTGGTCGTGCGGTAGCGTTCTCGCTTCCCACGCCCGGGTTCCCGGGTTCGATTCCCGGCGGGGACAGGGATTTTCTCTGCCTCGTGATGGCTGGGTGTTGTGTGCTGTCCTTAGGTTAGTTAGGTTTAAGTAATTCTAAGTTCTAGGGGACTGATGACCATAGATGTTAAGTCCCATAGTGCTCAGAGCCATTTTTGATCAAAGGAGGTGGCTTACAAAACACTGGTTCGACCTATACTTGAGTATTGCTCATCAGTGTGGGATCCGTACCAGGTCGGGTTGACAGAGGAGATAGAGAAAATCCAAAGAAGAGCGGCGCGTTTCATCACAGGATTATTTGGTAAGCGTGATAGCTTTACGGAGATGTTTAGCAAACTCAAGTGGCAGACTCTGCAAGAGAAGCGCTCAGCATCTCGGTGTAGCCTGCTGTCCAGGTTTTGAGAGGGTGCGTTTCTGGATGAGGTATCGAATATATTGCTTTCCCCTATTTATACTCCGCGAGGAGATCACGAATTTAAAATTAGAGAGATTCGAGCGCACACGGAGGCTTTCCGGCAGTCGTTCCTCCCGCGAACCATCCGCGACTGGAACAGGAAAGGGAGGTAATGACAGTGGCACATAAAGTGCCCTCCGCCACACACCGTTGGGTGGCTTGCGGAGTGTAAATGTAGATGTAGATGTAGAATGTGGATCTAGATGTAGATGTACGCACTGTATCTCAGGATCGATGGTCGGTATTCAGGAATATACTAAAATGTAGACTTTCACGGCTGGAAATGTCACGTCCATTATAATTATCCGGGCTGTTATGCCGAGGTCGGTTGATGAATTCTGTGTCAATTTCCAACGTTTCGTCCCCGTCTGCGGAGGACATCTTCAAGGGGGTCTGTAGCTCGAGGGAAGGTCCAACACACCCACTGGCTTGCTACTGAGCTGCAGACCCCCTTGAAGATGTCCTCCGCAGAGGGGGACGAAACGTTGGGAATTGACACAGAATTCATCAACCGACCACGGCATAACAGCCCGAATAATTATAATGGACATTCAGGAATATGTCAGGAACACCCATTCGAAGCAGAAAATTTTTGGACAACATGGTTGTGGAGAGAAGCAGCGATTTGTATGATTAATCAATAATTCAAGAACAGTCTTAATCGCATTTATTATTGTTATAATACCGCCAACCGGTTTCAACCCTACGTAGGGGTCATCTTCTGGGCGTTTACACCACTGGTCGACTGCTGATGGTGTCACTCCTGTCTACATAACGGCAGGAAACATAGATGACCCCTACGTCGGGTTGAAACCGATTGGCGGTATTATAATAATAATAAATGCGATTAAGACTGTTCTTGACTTATCGAAGCAGAAAAGCCAGTTAACATGGGCTCTAAAATGCATAATTTTTAGAGCTATGAGCACTTCTTCATCTTCGATACTGTGAAACAAACCTCTTCTACTGCAAGCTCTTTGCTTTCCGTATTTCCATATTTCCATATGGACCAAAACAAGAAAAAACTTCAGTAAACATGGACTCAAAAACGCGTACGTTAAAAACTATGATAACTTGCTCATCTTCGCTACTCTACTGAACAAGTACTCATTGTTCTAAAGGTACGCATTTTAGATCCCATGTTTACTAGACTTTTTTGTTTCGTATAGTCGCTCTTATCACATCCCTGAATACTGACCATTCCCACTGGGACACGATATATATATAAAACGATCTAACAGGTAGGGTGAGCAACAATCTGCAACTGTTTGCTGGTGACGCTGAAGTGAATTGGGAAGCGTAATCTTTGAGCGACTGTGGCAGAATACAGGGAAACTTGCATAGAATTTCTGTTTCATGTGACCACTGAGAGATTGCTCCAAATGTGGAAAAAATGTAATTTAATGCAGATGAGCAGGAAAAAGGATCCTGTAACGTTCGAATACATTAATAGTGATGCTGCTTGATACAGTCATGACACGATAAATCAGTCTAGTCTAAAAGCCGTAAATTCAACTGAATACCTAGGTATTACAAGTACGAACAACTTAAATTGGAATGATCACATAGAAAATGTTGTGGGGAAGGCTAACCAAAGACTGCGTTTTATTGGCAGGACACTTAGAAAATGCAACAGACCTACTAAGGAGACTGCCTACACTACGCTTGTCCGTCGTATTTTAGAATACTGCTGCGTGGCGTGGGATCCTTACCAGATAGGACTGACGGAGTACATCGAAAAAGTTCAAAGAAAGGCAGTACGTTTTGAATTAGCTTGAAATGTGGGAGAGAGTGTCACAGAAATGATACAGGATTTGGGCTGGACATCATTAAAAGAAAGGCGTTTTTCGTTGCGACGGAATCTTCTCACGAAATTCCGATCACCTACTTCCTCCTCCGCATGCGAAAATATTTTGTTGACACCGACCTACATAGGGAGGAACGATCACCATGATAAAATAAGGGAAATCAGAGCTCGTACGCAAAGATATAGGTGTTCTTTCTTTCCACGTGCTATACGAGATTGGAATAATAGAGAATTGTGAAGGTGGTTCGATGAACCCTCTGCCAGGCACTTAAATGTGATTTGCAGAGTATCCATGTAAAAGATGTAGATGTACATTAAATATTTAGCCTTAACGTTGCAAAGCGACTTGAAATGGAACAAGCACGTATTGTCGATTCTAGGGAAGGCGAATAATCGCTTGTAGAACGCTAGTGTGACCCATTGCTGAGAACTGCTCGAGTGTTTGGGATCCCTACCACGTCGGATTCAAGGAAGACACGGAAACAATTCAGAGGCGTGCCGCTAGGTTTGTTACCGGAAGGTTCGATTAACGTGCGAGTACTACGTAAATGTTCCGTGAACCGAAATGGGAATTCCTGAAGGGAACATTGCTTTCTTTTAGCGAAACAGTATTCAGAAAGTGTAGAGAGGTGGCATTTGCGACAGACTGCAAACCAACACGTATCTCGCATCGGAACAATGAGAACAAGATGAGAGAAATCAAGGCAATTACCGAAGCATATAGACAGGCGCTTCATTTGCGAGCGGAAAAGGAAAGGGATTGACTAACGGTGGTAGAAAGTATCCTCCGCCGTGTACCTCTTGGTCGTTCACACAATATGTATGTACGTAAGGACTTCAGAAAGTGAAATGTCTTCCCACGCTGAGAACCGTTGTGCGACAATAGAGACGTATTGTCGGAAGAGAGTACGTGTTCAGGGTTTGCTGCAGATGCAATTCCTCTGCTGTATGGATGACGGACGCACCACAGCGCGGCAGTGAAATGGCGCGGCAACGGGAAAGTACTCCAAAGTTGAAGCAGGCAGGACACTACTATTCTGGTGGGAAAAACGACTAAATTGCACACAGAAATTTGCACCGTGAAATTTTGACATTATATGGAACAAATGCAATGTCGTATACATTAAGGCCGGTGATATTTTTAAAACTGTCGGGATTCCGATATATCGATATTCAGAAGATGTAGTAGACGCCGCCGATGTATCGAAGAAAAGTATCGATATATCGACGTAGTAATACTGACTTATCGGTCTTTAAAAACATCGGTTGCATACTGGAAATGTACAGCCGTTTTTAGCGCTGTACATTTAAGTACTGACTTATTACTAGATATTCTGTACATTAACAAGCTAGCAGCCCTTAGAGCATGAATTGAAAGGAAAACCACGCACGTTCACGCTTTGTGATAACCACCTCGGTAACAATGGTAACTGCGTGTAAACGACAATAAAATGTGTCGCATGGGTCTGTTATTCGGTTTCGTCACGTATCAGATTTGTCTGGAACACTTCAAGTTGACTTTTTTTTTATTTCTGAAAACTCCAGCGACCTAGCAGTTATAGTGTCAAAATGACGTGGTGAAGTTATACGCTAGTTTCGGCGCCGAGCGCCTACTATATCAGCATTTCCCCTTACACGCCACCGTCTGCACTGAGCGAGGTTGCGCAGTGGTTAGCACACTGGGCTCGCGTTCAGGAGGACGACGGCTCAATCCCGCGTCCGGCCATCCTGATTCAGGTTTTCCGTGATTTCCATAAATCGCTTCAGGCAAATGCCTGGATGGCTCCTTTGAAAGGACACGGCCGACTTCCTTCCCCGTCCTTCCCTAATCCGATGTGACCGATGACCTCGCTGTCTGGTCTCCACCCCCACAGCAACCTAACGTCACCACCTACCACAAAGATCAATCTTGTCATTTAGATTTTTGTTCACCATTTTCATCCATTGTTTTGGCAGAATGCCGATGTGACGAAATAGCACACTGGTTAGGTTAAAAATTGTTTTTTTTTTTTTTTTTTAAATGCAACTGGTGTGCTATTTTTTCACATCGGAAATCTTGTTATTCCACTCACTCCGCCAGCCCCCCCCCCCCTCCCCCCAGTGCAAGCGGCCTTCTCCATTGTGCCACTTATACTTGCTTCACTCATTCAAAGAGAAAGACTGGGCGAGATGAAAGCTCAAAAAGTAGTAAGACTCCTTGACAACTGGAAGCAAAATTATGTTGTACAGTCTCAAAAGAGCTGTTTCAAACATTTACCGAAAACTACGAAAAAAAATAACATAAAAATATTGGCGCTCTATATTGTCATTTCCATATCGATATATTGGTATATTTTTGAATATATGTCACCGATACTTAACGATACTTTTGGAAAAGCTTTCGATATATCTACGTATATTCTATCGCCGGCCGGGTGGCCGAGCGGTTCTAGGCTCTACAGTCTGGAACCGCGCGACCGCTACGGTCGCAGGTTCGAATCCTGCCTCGGGCATGGACGTGTGTGTTGTCCTTATGTTAGTTAGGTTTAAGTAATTTTAAGTTCCAGGGGACTGATGAGCTCAGCAGTTGAGTCCAGTAGTGCTCAGAGCCATTTCAACCATTTGATATTCTATCAACAGTCCTAGTATCCAGCTGTAGTGAAACGGCGCTGCCAATTTTGACCAAGACCGCACAGACGCCGGTGACCTGATCGGAAAGTTCAGATCACGCACAATGCGATTTCAATCCTTTTAGCAAGCTTGCGGAAGTCCTGGGGAGAAAAGACTCTTCCAACAGTGTTGAGGACATTCACATGGCAGTTATCGAATGGGTTCTTGACCAAAGAGTGGCTTTCTGCAGTAGGAGAATTGAGCAATTAGTAGCACGTTCCGACTTTTGTTTACAGAGACTTGGTGCCTATGTTGAGAAAATATGCTGCCCATATGGTTGCACTGTCGGTCGGAGGATGGCACTCACGTATCGTACAGCCGTTACGGCGCCTTCCATGACCACCAGCGGCGTACGTCAGTCCCATATAATGCCACCCCAAAACAGCAGGAAACTTGCTGCACTCGCTGAACAGTGGGTCTAAGGCGTTCAACCTGATCGGGTTGCCTCCAAACACGTCTCCGACGATTGTCTGGTTGAAGGCATATGCGATACTAATAGGTGAAGAGAACGTGATGCCAATCCTGAGCGGTCCATTCCGTATGTTGTTGGGCCCATCTGTACCGCGCTGTATGGTGTCGTGGTTGCAAAGATGGACTTTGCTATGTACGTTGGGAGTGAAGAAGCGCATCATGCAGCCTATTGCACACAGTTTGAGTCGTAACACGACGTCCTGTGGCTGCACGGAGAGCATTATTCAACACGGTGGCGTTGCTGTCAGGGCTCCTCCGAGCCATAATCCGTAGGTAGCGGTCATCCACTGCAGTAGTAAACCTTGGGCGGCCTGAGCGAGGCATGTCATCGACATTTCCTGTCTCTCTGTATCTCTCCCATGTCCGAACAACATCGCTTTTGGTTCACTCCGAGACGCCTGGACACTTCCCTTGTTGAGAGCACAAAGTAACGATACGGACGCGATCGAACCGCAGTATTGACCGTCTATGTATGGTTAAACTACAGACAACACGAGTCGTGTACCTCCTTCCTGGTGGAATGACTGGAACTAATCGGCAGTCGGACCCCCTCCGTCTAATAGGCGCTGCTCATGCATGGTTGTTTACATCTTTGGGTGCGTTTAGTGACATGACTGAACGGTCGAAGGTGTGTCTGTGATACAGTATCCACAGTCAACGTCTACCTTCGGAAGTTCTGGGAACCGATGTGATGCAAACCTTTTTTTGATGTGTGTACGTAAGAGAGACTTTGTACCCTTACACCTGAATGACCTTCACGGGCGGGTATGATGGCGACCTGGGAGAGGTCCCATGTATTGGAGAGACACTGCGGTGTTTCTCCTGGCCTCATGGCGTGGGGAGCCGTTGGATATGACTTCAGGTCATGGCTGGTATGATCGGGGAGGGAACTGTGGTGACACAACGTTACCTCATGGACATCCTGCGTCCTCATGTGTTACCTTTCATGCCACAGTATCATGATGCCATCTTCCAACACAACAATGCTCGTTCATATACGGCACGTGTCTCTGTGAAATGTCTACGTGACATTGAGATAATCCAGTGGCCCCCGATACAACATGCGTGTTACCAGCTCATAAGTCAACTCCCTCTCAATGCTAGTATTCAGGCCAGCGTACCTCAGAAGAGGATATAACGAATGAGTGCATGTAAACAGCCTAGAGAGGGTGCAAAGTCGTATTGATAAATGGTCTCATATTCCCAAGTTCTTTGTAAATTTAATCACCGAAATAACATCACATGCACTCTCAACGCATGAAGTTTCAGTTCGGTGCCTCCTCCTCTTCTCTGGGTGCTTTATAGCCTTGCCACTGATGATAAATTCGAGGACATAGCCGCCACTGTATCAAACAAATGCCAGTAGAGTCACTCTCGGAAAACAGAGAGAGTCATGTTCATAGCTTCAAAGTAAAGGATCTTCTTAAAAATTCGACTAATGTTCTGGAAACTTCTACATGATGAAAATAGAAACATCTAGTGAATATTGTTGTGTTGGCAGAAGAGCCAACATCGTGTTACTAGTGGAGGCCGAAATGCACGCGTTTTAGCTCACGCAGGCTGGCGTGAAGAGGGAAGGACTATACTGACGTGAGGTCTGGAACATGACAGGGAATTAGAATTCAGAAAGCGGATGTACTTAGTTTGATACTTAACTTTAATCCATTAATGATGAACGTCGCTCTTTAAGGTACATGATTCACAATATCAATATCAATAGTAACTGAATATGGCGCCTTGCTAGGTCGTAGCAAATGACGTAGCTGAAGGCTATGCTAAACTGTCGTCTCTGCAAATGAGAGCGTAAGTAGACAGTGAACCATGGCTAGCAAAATCGGCTGTACAACTGGGGCGAGTGCTAGGGAGTCTCTCTAGACTAGACCTGCCGTGTGGCGGAGCTCGGTCTGCAATCACTGATAGCGGCGACACGAGGGTCCGATGTATACTAACGGACTGCGGTCGATTTAAAGGCTACCATCTAGCAAGTGTGGTGTCTGGCGGTGACACCACAAATATTAACTTACGCGCTGAAACTAAAAGTTTATTTTGGCGCCAGTTACGGTCCTAGTTCTTGCGGTTGCCGGTAGGTGTCTGCAGGGTGCAGTCCGTTCATTACATAATACGCGTCGAGTCGAGATGACGATAACACAGCGACATAAGGCGTTTTGAATACCAATGCAGAAACAGATGCGCTCATAAAATTTGTGACGAGTTCGACTGTCGACTGAATGTTTGCCATAACTCCGATGGAGAGCACATTGGACATTTGGGAAAGGTAAATGAAAATTTATATCCTAATCATAACTACAGAAGTATCCCAATGATCTATATGCATGCATATGAAAGATACACCGAAGAGCCCACACATTACGACAAGCTGCCTAATAGCAAGCTTGTTAATCTTTAGATCGAAATGTAGCAGCGATACAGCGTGGCATGGCTTCGACAGGCTCTTGGTTGGTTTCCGGTAGGGATCAGAAGTGAGCTCCGGACACTCGCTTTAAACTCTCCAGCCAGTCCTGTGACGTCATCTTTCAGCTCGCGGTTTCCGTGTGCCCGTAGACTCGACCCGTGAGTCATCGCCGCTGTCCACTCGTCACCTGAGGCTGTTCTCGGGTACAAGTGGACTCGACTCGCTCAGAGAGGAGAGCGAGTACACGACTTCGCAAGTATATGTAATCGTTCGGAATACCTTTCCGTCATTAATCTGTAAATTACTACTCATTTACTTCACACAAACTCGATTTAGGCGGTATAGACATTCCCAAATGCAAGTTAATATGGCACAAAATGTCCGACCTGCCTAAATGACAGAAGCAAGTTATGTACCAATACAATGAATGATCGGTTTGCAGTGAATGTCCTGTTTATACATACATGTAAGAGATAAAATTTTTTTGTAGACTGCAGTAAATTTATTTTAATATTTAATATCTATTCAGAGAATATCTAACAATTAGGTTGACATATACACACCTTCGAGGCCTTACCGAGTCTATAACGACAGTACCAGAAACATAACGTGAGTACGAAGTGCAATGGTGTTGCATTGATTTAATGTGCTACTTAGCCACAGAACACATGGAGGCAAAGTAGCAACCAGTCCACCACGCCGACAAAGGGGGAGTGCCCTAAAAATTTTTATCAATTCTTTTATAACAGATTTAGCTTCATTTTTTAGATTACGAGTCGATTGATATGTCACAGACTAATCGTAGGAGCAGTTTGCAAGTCGAGTTCATTATCTGCCTGTAAATCATGTCAAATAAATTTTCCCCGGCAATTAGGGACACTCATAGGTGTGCCTAGTAACATGACTCCCGGATCATGTGACATTATAATCTTCTGATGTATCATTTAATTAACATAGACTTGGTACAGTGCAGCGTATTACTGGAAGGCCACAATAGCCGCTAGTTTGAATTTCAGTTCTTTTTCAGCGGAGGAACACACGCCCCGATCAACGTTTTTTGCGGGAGACCTCCTATTCCAAGTGTCCAATTGCGAGGGCGCCGACACTGCCTTCACGGGCCGGAACGAATCCGCGAGAGGCGCGCCTATTAGGTTGGTGACGAAGCGCCTCTTCCTGTCGGCAGAGGTAGACAGTGTCATCGGGTCCTGGAGAGTGACGGGAGACACTCAGGTCGAAGCCAGTTCGTAGTAGGTGTAAGTTTTTGACCATCGTTCGCGAGTGAGGTGGCACCATCATGTACGAATGTGCATGCTGGTTACATCATAATGGCCATTGATCGCGCTACGCAATGCAGCGTGGTCAGTAATCAGTTTCCACGTGCCGGCCGGTGTGGCCAAGCGGTTCTAGGCGCTTCAGTCTGGAACCGCGCGACCGCTACGGTCGCAGGTTCGAATCCTGCCTCGGGCATGGATGTGTGTGATGTTCTTAGGTTAGTTAGGTTTAAGTAGTTCTAAGTTCTAGGGGACTGATGACCTCAGATGTTAAGTCCCATAGTGCTCAGAGCCATTTGAACCAAGCCAAGTTTCCGCGTGCTAATCCGTAGTAATTCCGACACACGGACCTAAGAACTCCATTCCAATCCCACCCTAAACATCTTCACCAGCACATTCCTTCATCCTGTCACGTCCAAATGTCAAGTTCTTCATTTATAAAACCCTATCGTTCAAACCAGAACTGTATCTTCCCAACTTCGATATATCACATCTCCTACCCTGCAATCTTCAAGTCCTTTTCTCCCAATTTTCACATCCACCTGCCGCAAAGACTACCTGCCACAACATTAGGTTCTAATGCCTCCCTGCTCGCACAAATCCCACCACGTCCCAAACAACCACAATCCCACTACCACACACTGATTCTCACTGCTGTGAAATCACAATGGGAGAAGTTGTGTGGGAGCGAAATTCTGATCCCGACTCACAGATTCTGAAAGTCCAACTAATTAAAAACCACTCCTGACCCACATTCTTCATCCGTGTCTTATACGAAGACCCACCATCCATCAAAATGGAGCGTGCACATGTGCTACTGTAAACACAAAGTAGAAGCTTCTTTCCAGAATGAAATTTTCACTCTGCAGCGGAGTGTGCGCTGATATGAAACTTCCTGGCAGATTAAAACTGTGTGCCGGACCGAGACTCGAACTCGGGACCTTTGTCTTTCGCGGGCAAGTGCTCTACCAACTGAGCTACCCAAGCACGACTCACGACCCGTTCTCACAGCTTCAATTCCGCCAGTACCTCGTCTCCTACATTCCGAACTTCGAAGAAGCTCTCCAGCATACCTTGCAGAACTAGCACTCCTGAAAGAAAGGATATTGCGGAGACATAGCTTAGTCACAGCCTGGGGGATGTTTCCAGATTGAAATTTTCACTCTGCAGCGGAGTGTGCGCTGATATGAAGCTTCTTGATTGCAAGTGCAAGCCTACAAATACAATGACCATTTAAGTCCAAATTGCAAAAACCCTCCCATATGTCCTCACTGCAAAGCCTGTCACTTGAACAAACAGTGTTGTAATTGACTGTCCCAACACCTGTGTAACATCTGCAACCAACCCCGTCCCACCTATTCGTGTAAGGGTAAAACTAAACCTCCTCCAGCCAAACTGAACTGACTATCCAGTCGACACACCACCACTTCTAAACAATTCCCTAGTCCTGCTTCTACCGATGAAAACATTACCATTGTTCTTCGAAATGTCCACCCATTTGGTTGGCTCAGAGAACTATGGGACTTAACTTCTGAGGTCATCAGTCCCCTAGAACGTAGAACTACTTAAACTTAACTAACCTAAGGACATCACACACATCCATGCCCGAGGCAGGATTCGAACCTGCGACCGTAGCAGCGACGTGGTTCCAGACTGTAGCACCTAGAACCGCTCGGCCACCCTTCACCCATTTGAGAGTCCACCTATCCACCTTCACGTCTCAATGGTTGCCACTCCACCTATTCCTTAAACTACTCTCACTTTCTGTTTTCAAGTCTTAACACCCAACTTTTAACAGTCCATCCAGCCACAGCCTAGCTAGGTCCCTCCCGTCATCACAACCTTCCCACAATCACATCCAACAACCCTTTCTTCTTGTTCACATCTCCATTGTCAGCACCAACACATTATATGGAGCTGGTCCTTGAGCAAGGAACGACATAAACATCATCGTCAGTAGCTCATCGCCTCCAAGCAGCTCGCAACACGTCAACTTCACTAAATGAGCATCGCCCTGTTTTTAATAACATCATCTTTTTTCACATATCTTTGTTTTAATTCGACTTTTTATGCTGTCGCACACTCTAGAACGAACAGCGGCTAGGTCGCTGCTGCCTGTCCGCCCCGAACGGAACAATGAAGTGTGAATGAAGAGGAAACAATACTACTTGGAGACAAGTGCTCCAAATGTCACCCTCCCCCACCCTTTCGGACACCTATGCTTAAGTCTATCGACATACTGAAGAGCACAGGCAAAGACAGGTGTTACATACCTAGGGAAAGTAACAGGACAGAACTAATTCATAAATGATATCGGATTAGGTGCCACTTCTTAGCTCAGCAAATTGTAAGCACCAATTCGAAGAGTTCGTTCATACATGGAGCACTCTCTCTTTCAGCTCGATAACGGCAGACCACACACGAGAGCTGCGACATCTCCAACAATCCGATGCGTTGGGTTCCCTGTCATCGATCATCCTCTATACAATCACGACTTGGCCCCATTCGTTTTTCATCCGTTTCCAAAAGTTTAAGAACACCTTCGAAGATTTCACTTTGAGCAGAAGCGAGGTTGTGACTCCGTCAACAAAGTCAAACATCATCAACAAACTGGTCTCTCGTTGGGAAGAAGTGTGTTCGTCACCAGGGTGACTACGTTGAGAGATAAATACATAGACATGAAGAATAAAAATGCAGAATGTTCATAATGTTTTTTTTTAAATGCTTTAAGAGTTTTCGCATAAAAAACTCAGAGGCGTTACTTTTCAGCACCCCCCCGTAATACGCAACCAAAATTGTGACAACTCTCGTATGTAAGCATGAAGGCATACTGCAGTCAGTAGTGGCTGGAACAGCTTGTATTGATCCGCGCGTGCAGAGTCGTGCGCACAATTAGCTATATTTCTACAACACACATAACTGTAAATGACAGCGACAGCGACACACCAACATATCACATCCGACCAAACGAAACGTTGTCGCACAGTATCGTGACATAAATTACCAGACTACAATTATGACGTTTATATGAATGGGCATTATGTTTAAAATGATCCGAATGCTTTCTTTAATGATGAAATAACATTTAAAACCGGCTGGCTGGAACACACCTAGGCATTCTTTCCAATATTTTATTTCCTTAATTCCATACTTCTTTTACGTATGGTATAGAAGTAGTGGATGTATTAATACATACTCGCAAGTAAAATGTTTCTAATTTTCGTACTTGCATTCAGAGTTTGATTTTCTCAATGTCGTCTGTCCAGTATTGTGTTAATAGGCAAATGCTTGATAATGACCATGCGGTTGAAATTAAGCAATAGCAAATAAACGTACTGCATAAAGTTACAGTCTCTGCGGAAATTCCCGGGTTCGATTCCCGGCGGGGTCAGGGATATTCTCTGCCTCGTGATGACTGGGTGTTGTGTGATGTCCTTACCTTAGTTAGGTTTAAGTAGTTCTAAGTTCTAGGGGACTGATGACCATAGATGTTAAGTCCCATAGTGCTCAGAGCCATTTGAGCCATCTGCGGAAACATATCTTCATTTAACCAGTATGTGGTGCCTGTAGACGCACTTATGAAATAACCTAAAGAAGGTTGTAACTCGAAATCGTCAGGAGTCTGATGACGATGGTATGCCAATAGTAGATCAGTCTTTCACAGACCTTTCAGAATAGCTCTTCTGAGGTGAAATACAGTCACTGGAAAAATTTTCGAACAGGTGTTCGCCTACAATACAGAAAGTGTTGGTACTATTTGTTGCACGGAGCACGGCTTGTCACATGCAGCACGAGAAGTTTTCACGTTGCTCTCGTATGCGTATAAAAGACTCCAGGTATTCAAACATCTACAAGAATTGCCACAGTTTCACTAGGGCCCGATGGAACATAACGCAGGAACATGTATACGGTTGTGTGATATGTCCCACTTACGACTGTCTCAAAAAATTTTTCGATACTGGCGATATGACAAAGAAAGTAAAAATTGTGAAATTTTGGGTAATTGAACTATAATCAAAGAGGACACGCCACGTTTGTAGGAAAAAGACTTGCAAAGAGAGATAAGATAGAGGAAGTTGTCAGTCTATTTCTGGCGACGAATAATATGCAAGTCATCCCAGAGTGGTTAAGTTTTAAATCCAAACGAGAAGCTACATGAATAATTACGCAGTGAAACTGAAACACAAGCCCACGAGGTGGTGTCAAATCGAAAGTCTCGCATAAAGCTGTATGCAACACGAAGTTTATTTGTTCAGTTCGCTACGGGCTGGAACGTAGATCGAGAATATTTTATAGCAGAATGCCACCACGCAAGATATCGTACAAGAATTGTCGTTCCACTTTGTGGAAAGCTCTTTCCTTATATGAATGGAATAACAAAGTAGATATGAAAGAAACAGCGGAATTGCAAATTTACACTCAGGAGCAGTTCTTTATTATGGTACGCAGGTGACTGGAAACGACTCATCCATTATTTACCAGCAACTTTTCCCCTTTCCCTTGCAATCTCCGCCATGTGAGAGTGTGGGGGTGATTTACGTAGCCACTCAGCTGTTATTACGGAAGCGAGCCACAAATCACAGCAAGGCCAACGCACTGCTACGCAATGCGGACAGCTGCACGCTGAGAACAAAGAAAGTTGCACTGGGAGAGTCTTCGTTCTCCGGAACGGCAAAAGTTATCACCTGTCCACCACATCTAACGGAGTAAGGCTGAGTACGAATGTTCGTCTATTTCGAGTACCTTGTTATCCTGTCACTTTCTTCCACTAAGTAAATGTCTATAGGAAGAACCATAGACTTGCTTTTGATGAAATATGATACATAAATCGTAACGTCTTTCTTTCCCTCCCAGCCAACATACACACTGGTGTACAAAACTTAAGGACGACATTAATTTTCGCATGACGTCTCATTACCGAGTAACGTAGCTCGATTAAACTTGGACCACACATAGAAAAACAGCTACAGTATAGCACAGAAAGTAAGTCAAAGATATACGCAACGAGACGAACAGAAATGACTCTTTCACTCAAAGACAATAAAAACGCTGAATTCAGCGACTTTTATTTTGGTCCCTGGCCATTACAAAAGACGGGTCATAGTTCTCAATAGGCGGTGTAATCATTACGGCCACTAATGCATGCTTTGCGCTGAGCTCACATGCTAGACACAAGGTTGGTAAGATCTTATGGTAGGACAATCCATTCTTCCACCAGCGCAGCTGACAACTGCTGCATGAAAAAAATGGCTCCAAGCACTATGGGACTTAACATCTGAGATCATCAGTCCCCTAGACTTAGAACTACTTAAACCTAAGTAACCTAAGGACATCACACACATCCACGCCCGAGGCGCGGATTCGAACCTGCGACCGTAGCAGCAGCGCGGTTCCGGACTGAAGCGCCTAGAACCGCTCGGCCACACCGGCTGGCAACTGCTGCATCGCTTATGGTGCATGCGGACGTGTTGTAATATACCGGGTGATCAAAAAGTCAGTATAAATTAGAAAACTGAATAATTCACGGAATAATGTAGATAGAGAGGTACAAATTGACACACATGCTTGGAGTGACATGGGGTTTTATTAGAACCAAAAACATACAAAAGTTCAAAAATGTCCGACAGATGGCGCTTCATCTGATCAGAATAGCAATAATTAGCATAACATACGAAGACAAAGCAAAGATGATGTTATTTACAGGAAATGCTCAATATGTCCACCATCATTCCTCAACAATAGCTGTAGTCGAGGAATAATGTTGTAAACAGCACTGTAAAGCATGTCCGGCGTTATGGTGAGGCATTGGCGTCGGATGTTGTCTTTGGTTCAAATGGCTCTGAGCACTATGGGACTTAACTTCTGAGGTCATCAGTCCCCTAGACTTAGAACTACTTAAACCTAACTAACCTAAGGACATCACACACATCCACGCCCGAGGCGTGGATTCGAACCTGCGGCCGTAGCAGCATCGCGGTTCCGGACTGAAGCGCCTAGAACCGCTCGGCCACACCGGCCGGCAACCGCTGCATCGCTTATGGTGCATCCGGACGTGCTGTAATATACCGGGTGATCAAAAAGTCAGTATAAATTTGAAAACTGAATAAATCACGGAATTATGTAGATAGAGAGGTACAAATTGACACACATGCTTGGAGTGACATGGGGTTTTTATGGACCAAAAACATACAAAAGTTCAAAAATGTCCGACAGATGGCGCTTCATCTGATCAGAATAGCAATAATTAGCATAACAAAGTAAGGCAAAGCAAAGATGATGTTATTTACAGGAAATGCTCAATATGTCCACCATCATTCCTCAACAACAGCTGTAGTCGAGGAATAATGTTGTGAACAGCACTGTAAAGCACGTCCGGAGTTATGGTCAGGCATTGGCGTCGGATGTTGTCTTTCAGCGTCCCTAGAGATGTCGGTCGATCACGATACACTTACGACTTCAGGTAACCCCAAAGCCAAAAATCGCACGGACTGAGGTCTGGGGACCTGGGAGGCCAAGCATCACGAAAGTGGCGGCTGAGCACGCGATCATCACCAAAAGACGCGCGCAAGGGATCTTTCACGCGTCTAGCAATACGGGGTGGAGCGCTATCCTGCATAAACATCGTACGTTCCAGCAGGTGTTTATCAGCCAGGCTGGGGATGATGCGATTCTGTACCTCTCGCCCGTCGCGGTAGCAGTTTTGCTGTCCAGCGCCATCTGTCGGACATTAGTGAACTTTGTTTTTTTTTTGTTATAATAAAACCCCATGTCATTCCAAGCATGTGTGTCAATTTTTACCTCACGGTCTACATTATTCCGTGATTTATTAAGTTTTCAAATTTATACTGACTTTTTGATCACCCGGTATTTCCTCAAAGCATCCCACACGCGCTCGATGGGATTTAAGTCGGGAAAACAAGTAGGTCAGTTCATTCGTCGAATATTCTTCCGTTACAAGAGCTCCCCTACCTGCACTATTCGATGCGGTCGCGCGCTGTCACCAGCAAAAATGAAGTCGGGGACGGATGCACCATTGAAAAGACGCATTTGGGGAAAGCGTTTATGGTCACCATTGACTGGGGAGTATACCATGATCAAAGATTTGGAGGTCACTACGCACATGCAGCATTAAGCCTCCGCGCATCATACCTAGACCAGAAAAACGATCATGTTTGGCAGTGTTCCTGGATCATTAAGTGTTACCACCTCTTCGCCATGCGAGGGTACATCCAGAATCACTACTCAGAGAGAGCCTCCTCTAATCTGAGAACAGCAAGCGGCCATCCTCCCCCCCCCCCCCCCCTCCCACTTGTGTCCAGTTCCTGCGTTCATGGCACCATCGCCAATGTGCGTGTTTCAACGTAACACAACGTACTAGTCGATGGACAAAGCGCGGACCTCTATGGAGTAGCCGTGACACTCTGGAGCATGAGATTGCGTGCCTTACAGTCCTGTTAAATGTTGTTGTAATTGCACCAGCTGTTTGACGTAAGACCGTACTCGCCTGTTGCACAACGTAGCGGTTTTCTGCTGCTGTAGTTGACCGTGGAACGACTGAATAATGAATTTCGCTGTAGGTTTCTCTTGTTCCCCTAAGAGCTGGCGACATTAAATCTGACCCGTTGGTCTTCTGCCGTCCCGACAGCGGCCGGTATCAGGCTCCATCGCGCCTAGCTGGGTTTCCGTGATCAATTGATAAAGGGCCGGCCGGTGTGGCCGTGCGGTTCTAGGCGCTTCAGTCTGGAACCGCGTGACCGCTACGGTCGCAGGTTCGAATCCTGTCCCGGGCATGGATGTGTGTGATGTCCTTAGGTTAGTTAGGTTCAAATGGCTCTGAGCAGTATGGGACTTAACTTCTGAGGTCATCAGTCCCCTAGAACTTAGAATTACTAAGGACATCACACACATCCATGCCCGAGGCAGGATTCGAACCAGCGACCGTAGCGGTCGCGCGGTTCCAGGCTGAAGCGCCTAGAACCACTCGCCCACACCGGCCGGCGGTTAGTTAGGTTTAAATAGTTCTAAGCTCTAGGGGACTGATGACCACAGCAGCTGAGTTCACAGTGCTCAGAGCCATTTTTGAACCAACAGCCGGTATGTCCACCTTTGCCACGGATAACAGCGCCAACGAATGCAATGAGGCTTTGCTAGGTCGCTGGAGGGAGTTTACCACAACTGCACACAAAAGTCTCCTAATCCCCGAAAATTTGGGGGATGTGGAGGGGGGCGTTGAGCTCTGACGCCGCGTTCAGTCACATCCCAGATTTGTTCGATCGGGTTCAGATCTGGCGAGTTGCGGGACCAGCACATCAACTGGAAGTCGCCACTGTGTTCCTTGAACCACTTCATCACACCCTGGCCTTGTGATATGGAGCATTATCTTGCTGAAAAATCCCACTGGTCCGGAAACAGGATGGTCATGACGGGGTGTGCGTAGTCAGCAACAATGCTCCTCGGCCATCATCGTACCTCGCACTAGCTCCACTGGATCCATGAAAGGCCACGTGAATGTTCCCCAGAGCGTAATGAAGCCGTTGCCAGCTTGTCTCCTTTCCTCAGTAAAGATGCCAAGGAGCAGCTCCCCTGGAAGACGACGGATTCGAGCCCTCCCATCGGCTTCATGACGAATATATCTGGATTAATCATACCATGCAACGCTGTACCACTGCGTCAACGTCCAGTACCGATGGCCACGTGCCTATTTCAGTCGTAGTTGCAATATTGGCACATCCATGGCTCGTCGATGGCGGAGACCTACAGTAAGGAGTGTAAGGTGCACTGTGTGTTCAGACACACTTGTACTCTGACCAGCCTTAAAGTCTGATGTTAGTTTCGACATCCTGTTTTACATCTACATCTACATCTGCATGGTTACTCTGCAATTCGCACCTAAGTGCCTGGCAGAGGGTTCTTCGAACCATTTTCATACTACTTCTCTACCATTTCACTCTCGAATGGCGCGTGGGAGAAAGGAACACCTAAATCTTTTCGTTCGATCTCTGATTTCTCTTATTTTATTATGATGATCACTTCTCCCTACGCAATTGGGTGTCAACAAAATATTTTCACATTCGGAAGAGAAAGTTGGTGAACGAAATTTCGTAAATAGATCTGGCCGCAAAGAAAACCGCCTTTGTTTCAGTGACTGCCACCCCAACTCGCGTGTCATATCAGTGACACTCTCACCCCTATTGCACGAGAACACGAAACAAGCTGCCCTTCTCTGCACTTTTGCGATGTCCTCCGTCAATCCTACCTGGTAAGGATTCCACACCGCTCAGCAATATTTCAGCAGAGGATGGACAAGTGTAATGTAGGCTGTCTCTTTAGTGGGTTTGTCGCTTCTTCTAAGTGTTCTGTTAACAAAGCGCAGTCTTTGTTTCGCCTTCCCAGCAATATTATCTATGTGGTCTTTCCAATTTAAGTTGCTCGTAGTTGTAATTCCTAGGTACTTAGTCGTGTTGACAGCCCTTAGATTTGTGCGATTTATCGAATACCCAGAATTTATCGGATTTCTTTTAGTACCCGTGTGGATGACCTCGCACATTTCTTTGTTTAGCGCCAATTGCCACTTTTCGCACCATACAGAAATTCTCCCTAGATCATTTTGTAATTGGAATTGATCGTCTGATGATTTTACTAGACGGTAAATTACAGTGTCATCTGCAGACGATCTAAGGGGGCTGCTCAGATTATCACCTAGATCATTTATGTAAATCAGGAACAGCAGAGGGCCTATGACACTACTTTGCGGAACGCCAGATATCACTTCTGTTCTACTCGATGATTTACCGTCTATCACTACGAACTGTGACCTCTCTGAGAGGAAATCACGAATTCAGTCACACAACTGGGACGATACTCCATATTCACTCAATTTCATTAACAGTCGCTTGAAAGGAACGGTATCAAAAGCCTTCTGGAAATGTAGGAATATGGAATCGATCTGAGATCCCATGTCGACAGCACTCATTGGAAATAAAGAG
The DNA here is from genome assembly GCF_023864345.2 of Schistocerca serialis cubense. Taxonomy (NCBI): domain Eukaryota; kingdom Metazoa; phylum Arthropoda; class Insecta; order Orthoptera; family Acrididae; genus Schistocerca; species Schistocerca serialis. The sequence goes on along the minus strand of NC_064641.1, from coordinate 769,783,282 downwards.
TTAGCTGTGTTGCACAAGAACGATATTTTCTGAATCCGTATTGGTTATGAATCAATAAGTCATTTTGTCCAAGTTGATTCATAATGTTTGAGTACAGTATGTGCTCCAAAATCCTAAGACAAATTGAGGTCAGTGATATTTACTAGTCTGCCGAGCCTGTGATGTCCGACGTCTGTATCCAGGCGCGGCCGCCCAACCTCACGGAGTCTGGACGTGGTTCACCTTCGTTTCGCCACGTGTTGAAGGCACTCACCACATCACTCCTCGAACACCCAACAAATCGTACAGTTTCAGAAATGATCGTGACGAGCCTTCGGGCGATCACAATCTGCGCTCGGGCAAACTCAGAAAGATCGCGCGCCTTCCCTATGCTACACACGGGCAGCACGTTCATGTACCGTGCGTGTGTGTGACTAGCAGTCATTTCTCGTCAGGTTACTCTGCTGTCACCTAGACAGGTTTATATCGACAGTATGTCAGTAGTCATAATGTTCTGGCTGATCAGTGTATACCGCTTCCCGGCAAAACGTTAAACGAGGTGCAGCCTGTTACACTTGAATAACGATTACCGCTCACTGACAATGTTGAAAATTGGCGAGAACTAGTCCTGCTGCAGGTCGAGACACAATAATAATGAAATAGTGCAGAGTAAGAACAAATACCGAACGATGCTACCCCTTAATGAAGAGGGAGTGCGCCGAGATATAGAGAAATACTAATAGTCAAGAGAACTGACGAGACCAGCCCAGGCAGAGGTCTGAGACTGCGTTTAGGGAAACACGAAACGATTGCCGCAAAAACCGTTTGGTGTGGTCACAGCTGCTGCATATTAAGTTGGTGTGGGTTTGGTTGTGGTTGGACTGGGTGTGTCTGGTGTTTCCATTTCTGGACCTTGGTGTAAAATGATGGTAGTGGCAGTGGAGCAACAGTAAGGGCTTGTGAAGCTGCTGTTGGATGCAGTTACTGTGATGATAGTAGTGGTGGTGGTGGTGGTGGTAGCAGCGGAGGCGTCGGTGGTAACTACGGCAACGGAGGCAGCGTTAGTGGCAATGGGGCTGCAGCGCATTTTGCATGAGTTTGGTAAGATTGAGGTTGCGGTATGTTGAAGCTGGAAGACGCATGGAACCATTTGAGTGGCAGGGAAGGTGGAAAAGTGGGGAGAGCAGGTTGGTATAGCGAATAGGAGGTAAAGGAGTAAGTGAAGGTGGGAGTCGAGTGTGGTTGCGAGTAGATATCTGTGGACGAAGTAGCCGTAGGTTGTTATATTGTAGATGATGAACGCAGTAACACTGAAGCTAGAAGGCGAAAGGACCTTGGCGACAGTGACGACAGGCAAGCAATGAAACAGTGGTAAAGATGGTGACTTGCTGGTGGAGGCAATGACCGGTAGTGAAGATGACAGGTTGTGAAGACTGGTAATGAGGATGATGGTTGGCGATTGCTGGCAGCGTACATGACGGCCAGCGATGACTGGCAGTGAAAGATGGTGGTTGCAAATGACTGCCAGCAAAGATGATGGCTGTCAATGGCAGGCAGACGAAGGTGATGGCTGGCGATGATTGATAGCGAAGATGAAGGGTGTCGATGACTGGCAGCAAAGACGATGACTGGCTGTAGTGGTGATAACCAGAACAGTGACGGAGAGATGAGGAAACTTCATCAATCGAGATTCCAACCCCGAGAGCAGCCCTGGCAGTTGCTTTCCCGGAGGGAAAACGGGTTACAACCCTCTGACAAATCTCGAGTACAAAGTGTTTAATTTTTACAGAGCTCTCACACACTTCTGGAAGTGAGTAGGGAACCATCAGTACTGTGGGATATGATAAGCACCTATAAAATTTGGTTGTTGTGACATGACATGTGTCGGAAGTGACAGACTAATTTATCTTGAAAACAGCAATTTTAATGTCTTGCCCCCCTAGATGAATTTCTGTGGACACTCATTAGCTTAAGACATCTTTGGTACACCACTGATGCAGAAGCAATGGTTTGGTCAGTTTCCTCACGGAAACTGACAGTGAAACGCTGTTATTAGGTCAGCTGCACTTAGTTCAGTAATAGCTGTCAATATGACGTGGTGTATCGTTCAAATTATAATGACAAGATTCAGTGCTACAATCTGACGTGGAGGTAGTTGATACTCGGCATTACACTGACCACAACTGCGTTATAAAAAGTTTCGACAACTTTGCCTGGAACATGCTTCAGTATTCTTCCAAATTATTTATTTATTTTTTAAATTTTATCCGTATTTTGCAGCTTAGTTTTTGACTTCGTGTACGGTCTACTAACGTTATATGTACGACCATTTACAATTAAGTAACACGGTTTTAATTATTTTATCAACGTCATGATACAGATGAAACTGCAAAACGTGGCATGCCTAAAATTCAGTTGTAGAATCCTTAAACAACATTTGCACCGAGTCGGGAAGGCGCACTCGCAATTTTGTGAGTGCGGAGAGCAAGACGACATTAACGACGGAAGGAGGGAACTACTTGACCTGTTGCTAGACTTGGGATGCAAGGGACTTAACAACATCGCATCGATTCTGTCCACCGAGAACGTTAGGATTTTAAAACTAATATCGAACTTTAATACTGCAGAAGGTTTTGAGATATGACAGTGGTTGACTCAGGCAAGGCTGTTTTTTTTATTCATTTTTTAGTGTGGTCGCAATATGATAATTCTGTGAATAAATGCTGTAAAGTGTAAACAATATCGTTAAATAGTAAAACGTGTGAGACGGTAATGTTATTGTCATATCAATGCCTACTTAAAAAAATAATAAATCTCTCGAGTCGTTGCCCTTATTGAGTTAGCTACGGTCATGGGTGTCAGCATTTTTTATTATAGTTTCTATTACGAATCAGTGGGTCTCAGTGCTTAACCACATCCACAGTAGAGTCAAGCTCGAATGGTATGAATTGCGGCGAGACGCTGAAGGCTGTTCAGCCGTCGAACTGGTAGACCTTCGGCAGTGGCGCATATTAGCGCCTTTCTTGGCCAGTTCTCAACAGTGTCCGGAGTACCAGCTTTAGCAGCAGATGACTGTGAAATATACCCGTCTTGTACGATATCCTGTTGCGGTTTCGTTGTTACTGGTTACGGGAACCGGAGAATGGAGTGCAGGGCGTGGTGCCGAAACACTGTCCATTTCTTTTGAAAAACAACATCTAAGCCAGTAGTGTTAATATTCGGCTGATACGAGATATTTCGAGATTAAATACGCCTTTTGAGTTCACCCCATACCACATATGAGAGCTGTGGCGTTTCAACTAGGACTGCTGGCGAACAATCAAGACACCACTGACGCAAAATTACTGGAAACGGAATGGCTACCACCATTAAGTTTTGCACCAGCTACCTTCGAATAGAGGGTGCCCACTTCAGCGTAGGAGACAAGCCGCTCGTATATTTACATAACGAGAATTAACATTGCACCAGCTGCCTATTTAAGCAGGCACTGTGCTGCAGTTACAATCCCTGATCAGACGAACTTCGCATTGCATCTTTCTTCCGTTTTCTTTCTTCCGTTTTTATTCTATCGTGGATTTTTAGTTCAGCGGCTACCTCAGTTGCTTTTCCAGGACTTTGTGTAGCCCAAGAGCATTCAAATAACTATGAACCAAATTCCTTTAACTGCATTGTTACCTCGCAATTAAGTGGTAACTGGAAGAAAAACTCTTATGACATGTAGATGAAGATGATATCTGTTCTTTCTGACATGTCTGAAAGAACAGATACCATCTTCATATATAGTTAAGGCTAACTGGCCATTGACCTTCTTCTTCTGTGCTGGATGCACACGCATTTCCCGAACTCTTACGGGACTCGGTAAGATTGTCTGCCGCGAGTAATGGGTATAATGGAAGGGGCACTACGAGTGTAGTGTGTGGACATTAAGTTGGGAATGTGGGTCTCACGGGGAGCGTGCAAGGGATAAATCCGTGCAGTCGCACAATCCTCTGTGGTTCAGATGGATAGAGTGTCTGCCATGTAAGCAGGAGATCCCGGGTTCGAGTCCCGATCGGGGCACATATTTTCAACTATCCCAGTTGATGTATATTAACGCCTGTCGATAGCTTAGGGTCTTGATTTAATTATCCTTTCATCTTATGATGTGGTCCTCTTGAGCAGAAAATATGGTGCCTTGAGACAAAGGAGATTACAATGAAGTGACAAAATTCATGAGATGCCTCTTAACATCGTGTCGGACCTCCTGTTGCCCGGCGTAGTACAGAAACTCGACGTGGCATGGACTCATGGTCGTTGGAAGTCCTCTGCAGAAATAAGGAACTGTTCTATCCCTGTAGCCGTTCATAATTGCGAAAGTGTTGCCGATGCACGATTTTGTACACGAACTGACCTCTCGATAATGACCCATAAATATTCGATGGGATTCATTTTGGGCGATCTGGATAGCAAAATCATTTGCTCGAATTATCCAGAAAGTTCTTCAAACCAATCGCAAACGATTGTAGCCCGGTGATATGGCACATCGTTATCCATAAAAATTCCATCGTTGTTTGGGAACATGAAGTCCATCAATAGCTGCAAATGGTCTCCAAGTAGTCAATGATCGGTTCAGCTGGACCAGAGGACTCAGACCATTCCATGTAAACACAGCCCAACCATTATGGAGCCACCATCAGCTTGCACAGTGCTGTATCGACAACTCGGGTCCATGGCTCCTTGGGATCTGCGTCGGTCGCTCTCGAACCCTACCATCATCACTTACTAACTCAAATTGGGATTTTTCTATGTCACTGTTGTCCACTAGTCTAGGGTTAAACTGTCATGGTCATACCCAGAAGAGGCGCCACAGGCGATGTCGTGCTGTTCATAGGCATCCGCGTCGGTCTTCTGCTGCCGTAGCCCATTAACGCCAAGTTTCGCCGCACTATCCTATACGTTAGTCGTACGTCCCAAATTTATTTCTGCGATTATTTCACGCAGTGTTGTTTGTCTGTTAGAACTGACAACTCTACACAAACGCCGCTGCTCTCTGTCGTTAAGTGAAGGTTTCCGGCCACTGCGTTGTCAGTGGTGAGAGGCAGTGACTGAAATTTGGTATTCGCGGCACACTATTGACACTGTGGATCTCGAAATATTGACTTCCCTAACGATTTTCGAAATGGAATGTCTAGCTCCAACTACCTTTCCACAGTAAAAGTATGTCAGCCCCCGTCGTGCGGCCATAATCAGGTCGGAAACCTTTCACATGAATCGCTTGAGTACAAATGACGACAGCTCCGCCAATGCACTGCCATTTTATACCTTGTGTACGCGATACTACCGCCATATGTACACTCCTGGAAATTGAAATAAGAACACCGTGAATTCATTGTCCCAGGAAGGGGAAACTTTATTGACACATTCCTGGGGTCAGATACATCACATGATCACACTGACAGAACCACAGCCACATAGACACAGGCAACAGAGCATGCACAATGTCGGCACTAGTATAGTGTATATCCACCTTTCGCAGCAATGCAGGCTGCTATTCTCCCATGGAGACGATCGTAGAGATGCTGGATGTAGTCCTGTGGAACGGCTTGCCATGCCATTTCCACCTGGCGCCTCAGTTGGACCAGCGTTCGTGCTGGACGTGCAGACCGCGTGAGACGACGCTTCATCCAGTCCCAAACATGCTCAATGGGGGACAGATCCGGAGATCTTGCTGGCCAGGGTAGTTGACTTACACCTTCTAGAGCACGTTGGGTGGCACGGGATACATGCGGACGTGCATTGTCCTGTTGGAACAGCAAGTTCCCTTGCCGGTCTAGGAATGGTAGAACGATGGGTTCGATGACGGTTTGGATGTACCGTGCACTATTCAGTGTCCCCTCGACGATCACCAGTGGTGTACGGCCAGTGTAGGAGATCGCTCCCCACACCATGATGCCGGGTGTTGGCCCTGTGTGCCTCGGTCGTATGCAGTCGTGATTGTGGCGCTCACCTGCACGGCGCCAAACACGCATACGACCATCATTGGCACCAAGGCAGAAGCGACTCTCATCGCTGAAGACGACACGTCTCCATTCGTCCCTCCATTCACGCCTGTCGCGACACCACTGGAGGCGGGCTGCACGATGTTGGGGCGTGAGCGGAAGACGGCCTAACGGTGTGCGGGACCGTAGCCCAGCTTTATGGAGACGGTTGCGAATGGTCTTCGCCGATACCCCAGGAGCAACAGTGTCCCTAATTTGCTGGGAAGTGGCGGTGCGGTCCCCCACGGCACTGCGTAGGATCCTACGGTCTTGGCGTGCATCCGTGAGTCGCTGCGGTCCGGTCCCAGGTCAACGGGCACGTGCACCTTCCGCCGACCACTGGCGACAACATCGATGTACTGTGGAGACCTCACGCCCCACGTGTTGAGCAATTCGGCGGTACGCCCACCCGGCCTCCCGCATGCGCACTATACGCCCTCGCTCAAAGTCCGTCAACTGCACATACGGTTCACGTCCACGCTGTCGCGGCATGCTACCAGTGTTAAAGTCTGCGATGGAGCTCCGTATGCCACGGCAAACTGGCTGACACTGACGGCGGCGGTGCACAAATGCTGCGCAGCTAGCGCCATTCGACGGCCAACACCACGGTCCCTGGTGTGTCCGCTGTGCCGTGCGTGCGATCATTGCTTGTACAGCCCTCTCGCAGTGTCCGGAGCAAGTATGGTGGGTCTGACACGCCGGTGTCAATGTGTTCTTTTTTCCATTTCCAGGAGTGTATATATATATACCGCTATCCCAAGACTTTTATCACCGCAGCGTATTTGTAGCTTTTATATTTGGTTTCATTGGTACGCAGAACTGCGTGAGCAATAAAACAGTCTTTTCTTCTCAAACGTTGATAAAGGAATTGTTCGTAGACTTGGCTATGAAATCACTTCGTAATTTCGTTTGGGTCCTCAGAAAAACTGCCAGAAGTCGCTAAGGTCTATTGTTCGTTATGAAGGACCTAGAGCGTACGAACAGAATATGGCGAATGGATCGGCTCTCCGCCTTGTCAGTGTCACCAATTTGTGAAACGATCCATGACGTAGAAGAAAGTATGCTATATGTACCAGACATTAAGATGCCAATATTGAAAGCAATGAAAGTTCCCGGAAAATAGAAAAAGATATTTAAAAATGTTCAAATGTGTGTGAAATCTTATGGGACTTAACAGCTAAGGTCATCAGTCCCTAAGCTTGCACACTACTTAACCTAAATTATCCTAAGGACAAACACGCACGTGCCCGAGGGAGGACTCGAACCACCGGCGGGAGGCGCGCGCGATCCATGACACCGCGCCTTAAACCGTGCGGCCACTACGCGCGGCAAAAATATACATGTAATTTAGCTGTACAAAGCTGGCAAACGCAAAATGACAGAAAAGATGCATTCTGACGAGTATACTTTATACGAATATTATTGAAAGAAGTGAATTTATTTTCGAAAAGTACGTTTTTAGGGATGAATTGTAATACTGTTATCCAGGCATTTTCGAGTCTGCTCACTTATGCTGGCTTATAGAGGAAACACGAAACAGGTTAGCGTAATTAAACTGCGTAGTGAAAATCAATTTAGTTGGTCAATGACTGCATGAATTATTATTCGTGTGAGAATCGGATTCCATGTCTTCTTCAGAGACCACGTTAATCTGCAAAATGACATCAGAGCAAACACTTAAGAGTTGGTGGAGAACCCTCAGCCGTGTCGTGCCACTGCATAAGCAGCAACGCTTTTACACCTTCATGTTTTGTGGTAATGTGTCGCAACGTCACCGTAATGGATCGCGAGGCTCGTGTTACGATGTCGTTCCCAGGGAACTGCGTCGCGAAAACAGCGAGATCAATGCCGTAGCGTCATAAATACCTTGCATAATTGAAGAATAATTCGTTTTATCTCGCAAAGCGTAGTAGTGAACAATTTCAAAACTTAACTGATTCTAACACTATATTGCTAGTGGATTATGCTCCGTCCTTAGCACTTTTTCTCATTTGCAACCAGGTAATTATCCATAAGGCATATTCTTTCTGTTCTTCTGTGCTCGCAGAAACGTCTCTTCACTGCCCCCTTGGACATACACTGACGAGTCAAAACATTATGACCACTGCCCACCGCGAGACTGAAACTTCGACGAAGGGCAGGTTGTTACGATCGGCGCTTGGGATAGTGTACTCGTACCTTGCAGCCTACGACGCTGATCGATTGTTCGAATGCTACCGTCGTGAGAAAGCACAAGGTGATAGACGTCAACACTTCATCACAGAACGATGAGGTCGGAGGCAATGCTGGCGAATCACTTCTGTATAAGATTTAAAACTCAAAGAGACAGTACCGCAAAGTGTCTGTTATGAAACTTCTGTCATATTCTGTGGAACTGAATGGCTTTAACCATGTTTTCATTGAATGAAAGTGAATCTGAGCTATTGCAAATGAACGGTGTTGGAGAAATAAACAACTCCACAATTATAAAGTCAGATACATGTGTCAGCAGTTCAGTGCGCTATTTTGCAGTTTAGTGCGTATGTTTTCACAATTCACGTAAACCGCGCGATAACAATTTTCATTAGTGGGAAGATTTTAAGCAGCCGGCCGAAGTGGCCGTGCGGTTAAAGGCGCTGCAGTCTGGAACCGCAAGACCGCTACGGTCGCAGGTTCGAATCCTGCCTCGGGCATGGATCTTTGTGATGTCCTTAGGTTTGTTAGGTTTAACTAGTTCTAAGTTCTAGGGGACTAATGACCTCAGCAGTTGAGTCCCATAGTGCTCAGAGCCATTTGAACCATTTTTTGAAGATTTTAAGCTCATCCGAAAAGAAAATATATTAAAACTCTTTTGGTCAATTGATTTGAGTTTTACTGTTCTTTGTATTGCGCCTATGCGAGAGTCTGCAATGAAATTATACTCACTGATTTACAAAACAGTGTCTGACAACCGAGATGAACCGCTGAAATGTTTTCTTGCGTCACCTGGACGCTGCCCAGTTGCAGAAAGTGTCTGATGGCACGTCACGTCGCAAATGTTTGATAATTCGCGGGAACAGGACAAGATGTATTTGTCAATACAAATTAATTTGTGAAGAAAAAGGAAACACCAAATAAATTCCCACCGAAGTTCAGACGTGTCATCTAGCCATGGAACTCTCATAGTTAAACTTCACAACTATTTTAGAGAAGACAAAGGACTAGAATATGCCGGCATAATATGCAATGGCAGGTTTGTGTACGTTCAACAATGGATGACCGATTAACGATTTATTTCACAGGCGAATGTCGCTCTCCTAACTTTCACTTTTAAATGTTGTAATTTTAGCCAACACATTAAATAGATTAATTATGGCGCTCTGTTCACAGATCAGTCTTTTAGTACACACAATAACTGTTAACATTCGCTATCCCTAATAGCGTCTGTAGAACTGGTATAATTCACAGTCTTTTCTAGATGTAAACCAAACTGGTAACTGTTCAGCACACTGCGGAAACACAATATACTCTCATTTTCTAGTGGAATATGCTTCTGGTTCCCTTCCTCCCGACATACTGTTAGTTTTGACCTCGCTTTGACCCGCGAGACAGTGTTAAACTTTTCACAACTCTAATATCAATAGAGGATATAAAATGTAGGCTGGCAATGGCAAGGAAAGCGTTTCTGAAGAAGAGAAATTTGTTAACATCCAGTATTGATTTAAGTGTCAGGAAGTCATTTCTGAAAGTATTCGTATGGAGTGTAGCCATGTATGGAAGTGAAACATGGACGATAACCAGTTTGGACAAGAAGAGAATAGAAGCTTTCGAAATGTGGTGCTACAGAAGAATGCTGAAGATTAGATGGGTAGATCACATAACTAATGAGGAAGTATTGAATAGGATTGGGGAGAAGAGAAGTTTGTGGCACAACTTGACCAGAAGAAGGGATCGGCTGGTAGGACATGTTCTGAGGCATCAAGGGATCACCAATTTAGTATTGGAGGGCAGCGTGGAGGGTAAAAATCGTAGAGGGAGACCAAGAGATGAATACACAAAGCAGATTCAGAAGGATGTAGGTTGCAGTAGGTACTGGGAGATGAAAAAGCTTGCACAGGATAGAGTAGCATGGAGAGCTGCATCAAACCAGTCTCAGGACTGAAGACCACAACAACAACAACAATATCAACCATTAAAAGCCCTATAGCTACACTATGTGATCAAAAGCATCCGGACACCTGGCTGAAAATGACTTACAAGTTCATGCCGTCCTCCATCGGTAATGCTGGAATTCAATATGGTGTTGGCCCACCCTTAGCCTTGATGACAGCTTCCACTCTCGCAGGCATAATTTCAATCATGTGCTGGAACGTTTCTTGGGGGGATATCAGCCCATTCTTCACGGAGTGCTGCACTGAGGAGAGATATCGATGTCGGTCGGTGAGGCCTGGTACCAAGACGGCGTTCCAAAACATCCCAAAGGCGTTCTATAGGATTCAGGTGAGGACTCTGTGCGTTATGAACAGGTGCTAGATCGTGTTGAAGGATGCAATCCCCATCCCCGAATTGCTCTTCAACACTGGGAAGCAGGAAGGTGCCTAAAACATCGATTTAGGCCTGTGCTGTGATAGTGCCAATCAAAACAACACGGGGTGCAGGCCCCTTCCATGAAAAGCACGACCACACCATAACACCACCGACTCCGAATTTTACTCTTGGCACTACACAAGGTGGCAGATGACGTTCACGGGCGTTCACCATACTCACACCTTGTCATCGAATTGCCACATTGTGTACCGTGATTCGTCACTCCACACAACGTTTTTACACTGTTCAACCGCCCAATGTTTACGCTCCTTACACCAAGCGAAGCGTCGTTTGGCGTTTACCGGTGTGATGTGTGGCTTATGAGCAGCCGCTCGACCATGAAATCCAAGTTTTCTCACCTCCCGCCTAACTGACATAGTACTTGCAGTGGATCCTGACGCAGTTTGGAATTCCTGAGTGATGATTAAGATAGATGTCTGTCTACTACACGTTACGACCCTCTTCAACTGTCGGCGGTCTCTGTCAGTCAACAGACGAGGTCGGCCTGCACGCTTTTGTGCTGTACGTGTCCCTTCACGTTTCCACTACACTATTACATCGTAAACAGTGGACCTAGGGATGTTTATGAATGTGGAAATCTCGCGTACAGACGAATGACACAAGTGACACCCAAACCACGTTCAAAGTCCATGAGTTCCGCGGAGCCCCCCATTCTGCTCTCTCACTATGTCTATTTACTACTGAGGTCGCTGATATGGAGTACCTGGCAGTAGGTGGCAGCATAATGCACCTAATAAGAAAAACATGTTTTTTGGGGTGTCCGGATACTTTATATCACATAGTCTATCTGACTACTTTCATGGAAACTTCCGGCCACTGGAGTGGAATATGTTCACCGCTAACGATTCAATGCATCGCCTCCGGCTATTGACTAGTAACTCTTGCCGATAATCACCACAACAGCAGAACAGGAATACAGTTCAAAGTCACTAGGGAAGAGTCACACAGAAAAACCACACTTAATGTTGCACGGGAACAAATGAAATTTATTGGTACGAACTAATCCTAGCCAAGTCCGTCACTTTTATCCAATGCCACCTCCAGCTAGCTAATGGCTCCATGCTCTGCTCTGAGATCTGTTTTTAGCAAAAGAGTCCTCCCTCACTAATCCGCAACACACTCCAGGAAAATCAGGAACTAACCTCAGCAGAATTCGGCGCCCGCGCATGGAAACGCCCTTTCAAGTGTTTTACAGAAGAGTGGTAAAACTACAGTAGACTACCGTACACTACCATAAGTATGCGCAGACTACGGTAGTTTGCCCGGTAGCTTTTGTCAGTTAAGGTCGTACCCGCATTATCTGTCCATTAGGTGTGTTTGCAGACGTATCGGGCGTTATCTCATAACGTTCGCTTTCTTAACGTATCAGTGTCATACTATATTCCCCTAAAGACTGGAAGCGGTGAACTATCTACAAACCCGAGTGAGGATACATAAAGGGCTGAGTAGCCTACATAACAGTTTTGTTCTATATTGCTATCCTCGTGTCTGTTACTTAAGAATAACGAGTGTTTATAGAACAGCTGAAACTGTCAATGTTTAATTCAAGTTTTATTCGAAAATGGTTGCTTTGTAACGTGAAACAGAGGGATGTTGTTACAAAAATAAAGAAAACAATACAGATTCATCATATAGCGTTAGAAATGGCAAATTCCTAAAAAAAGGTAAAATTAAAAAAACAACAAAACAGAAATATATCAGACATCGCTTCAATACTTCGTCAAACTAATATAAAACATGTTACTGTTATTCATAAACAACATTCGCGTTTATCAATAAGAACAGTAAACTCTTGCCTTTGATCATGATGAAAGTTCTGTTGAGTACGAAATAACAACATTAATTAATATATCTTTTTATGTTTGTGCATGTAAATTGTACTTGCATCAAAAGTAATTGCTTTGTTTGCATAAAAGCAGAGAAGACAGGAGATCAACTAATTTTTATTACTTGCAAAATCCAGTTTATGTTATGTAAGGATATAAAATACACCATGGACTAATCCTGAATGAAGTACGGTTCTAATTATGTGCGAAACAAACAACTAAAGAAACAAAAAATCAAGAAGAAGTCGTCGGCTCTCATTTTCTATCTTGTACTTTCATTTAAGTTTCTTTCCCTATTAATCCTGCCAACACCACCGGTAATCCTACCATTTACTACGTCATTTATGGAGCGTACGAAAACTTCTGAACTGTAATTTTGATGGAGCACAACTCTACTTTGTAAGCTTTTAGCACCGGAAACGTAACCTCGTTGGCCATCAAGGACCATTAACTCAGACTTACGAAGCAGTAACCACTTTAAAACATGAAGTTGACCCCATGAATTGCTATGTCAACCCATCAAGGGTTGTTGGTCGACTCCTCGACGTCACGGATCCACCACATTATTTAATCTGTAGGCTTTTCATCCAGTGAGGATCAGGAGCGGAATGCTGGCATTTCCAATGGCCGTTTCCTGCTCAAAACGCTTCTGTAAAGTGGTGCTCGCAATGAAGACTCTCAGTAGTTTCTCTGCAATGTTGGAAGATACCAGCCGTCATGGGGGCAGTCTTGTACCGCTACTCATTTAGGGGGATAGGGGTAACACCAGCCCATTAGCTCTAGACTAGAGGAAACCTCTTTGCGTGCCACGAAAACGAGCAAACAGACGCGGTCCAGGAATTATACACTCCTGCAAATGGAAAAAAGAACACATTGACACCGGTGTGTCAGACCCACCATACTTGCTCCGGACACTGCGAGAGGGCTGTACAAGCAATGATCACACGCACGGCACAGCGGACACACCAGGAACCGCGGTGTTGGCCGTCGAATGGCGCTAGCTGCGCAGCATTTGTGCACCGCCGCCGTCAGTGTCAGCCAGTTTGCCGTGGCATACGGAGCTCCATCGCAGTCTTTAACACTGGTAGCATGCCGCGACAGCGTGGACGTGAACCGTATGTGCAGTTGACGGACTTTGAGCGAGGGCGTATAGTGGGCATGCGGGAGGCCGGGTGGACGTACCGCCGAATTGCTCAACACGTGGGGCGTGAGGTCTCCACAGTACATCGATGTTGTCGCCAGTGGTCGGCGGAAGGTGCACGTGCCCGTCGACCTGGGACCGGACCGCAGCGACGCACGGATGCACGCCAAGACCGTAGGATCCTACGCAGTGCCGTAGGGGACCGCACCGCCACTTCCCAGCAAATTAGGGACACTGTTGCTCCTGGGGTATCGGCGAAGACCATTCGCAACCGTCTCCATGAAGCTGGGCTATGGTCCCGCACACCGTTAGGCCGTCTTCCGCTCACGCCTCAACATCGTGCAGCCCGCCTCCAGTGGTGTCGCGACAGGCGTGAATGGAGGGACGAATGGAGACGTGTCGTCTTCAGCGATGAGAGTCGCTTCTGCCTTGGTGCCAATGATGGTCGTATGCGTGTTTGGCGCCGTGCAGGTGAGCGCCACAATCAGGACTGCATACGACCGAGGCACACAGGACCAACACCCGGCATCATGGTGTGGGGAGCGATCTCCTACACTGGCCGTACACCACTGGTGATCGTCGAGGGGACACTGAATAGTGCACGGTACATCCAAACCGTCATCGAACCCATCGTTCTACCATTCCTAGACCGGCAAGGGAACTTGCTGTTCCAACAGGACAATGCACGTCCGCATGTATCCCGTGCCACCCAACGTGCTCTAGAAGGTGTAAGTCAACTACCCTGGCCAGCAAGATCTCCGGATCTGTCCCCCATTGAGCATGTTTGGGACTGGATGAAGCGTCGTCTCACGCGGTCTGCACGTCCAGCACGAACGCTGGTCCAACTGAGGCGCCAGGTGGAAATGGCATGGCAAGCCGTTCCACAGGACTACATCCAGCATCTCTACGATCGTCTCCATGGGAGAATAGCAGCCTGCATTGCTGCGAAAGGTGGATATACACTGTACTAGTGCCGACATTGTGCATGCTCTGTTGCCTGTGTCTATGTGCCTGTGGTTCTGTCAGTGTGATCATGTGATGTATCTGACCCCAGGAATGTGTCAATAAAGTTTCCCCTTCCTGGGACAATGAATTCACGGTGTTCTTATTTCAATTTCCAGGAGTGTATGTGTACGAGGTGGCTGTGTTGTATGATGATGACAGGCGGCAGAGGGCGAAAGTCGGTGCTGGAACGGCTGGGACGTAGCCTCCTCCTCTCGATTAGTTCCAGAAGAAACGCTGATCTTAGCGGACGGACGGACGGACCATCAACAGTGTCACATGCCCTCACCACAGGGTCGCTGGAAAGAGGTCTGGAATATAGTCCATGACATTGGCGCAAAGACCGGTGAACAGGAACTTCGCACATCAACCTTTCCTCCTCTTGCCGGCCATAAACAGGTGGTGAAAATTTCTTTCAACACCAGGATTCGAACCGCCTACCTCGCAGCTGAACTCCACAACATGGTCGTGCGTTAGCGACCTTTTTTCCTTAAACTATTTTCAAAACAATACAGCATCAGCAGCTAACGTGAGAACATGCAAATGGAGAAAACTGACCGGTTTTTGTAAGCGGCGGAAGGTGGGGACAATGGGAGATGAGCACGTACGGGGCGCCTCCAAAAAAATGGTTCAAATAGCTCTGAGCACTATGGGACTTAACTTCTGAGGTCATCAGTCCCCTAGAACTTAAATCTAACTAACCTAAGGACATCACACACATCCATGTCCGAAGCAGGATTCGAACCTGCGACCGTAGCGGTCGCGCGGTTCCAGACTGAAGCGCCTAGAACCGCTAGGCCACTACGGCCGGCAGGGGGCCTGTGGCTCGATGATGGAGCGGAGGGTGGAGTGGGCAGAATCAACTAACCAGAAGTCGACAAGAAGCGACGGTCAAGGGAGGAGATACAAGCTTGTAGTCATGAAATTCCATCGTGTGGGAGAGGGGAAACGGAAAACAAATGCTGTAGCAAGGCCCTGCGCCCGCCAGGGACTTGGAGTAATGCGAGAGGGTGTTACCGACATCAGTAAGGCCAACCGCGCTAGGCCCATGCCAGCTGAGTGGGGAGACCGCGCAAAACCCCACGGAGGTAACTGGCGAACTAGGTCCGGAAGCGTGGACGTCGTTAAATCATCGCATGTGTATTCTTTAGGAGGCTCCAAAGGCCGAACCGCGATTTGACCCCATCTCCACAAAGGTAGGCTACCGTCTATACTTTGACGCAGCCTATAGCATGAGTCTCGGCTACAGGGAACCACACATACTCCAGGCGAATGAAAGCGTACGGTTCGACGATGGATGGAGGAGCATGGAGGAACAGGCGACTGTTCGCCGTCCCAGTGTCCAGACATCACGTACACCGACGGAGGTCAGTCGATGGGTGTCATCGATGGATGACAGGTGGACCATAAGGGAATGTGCATCAAACCAAAGGCTAGTAATCACTGATGAGTGACGAAGCTTCCACAGGCGACTAAGATATCATGTAGGTCGAACTGATGGCGGGAGGTAAGGCTGATGAAGGTTGCGCGATACTGCAGTCCACCTCGTTAACCAATAATTGATCTGACCGTCATTGAAAGTGCAGTGATTGACCGTAGAAATCTTTTAGGCTTGGGGCCACACGCATGGGAGGTCGGCCTAGTCCACGAAGAAAACGGACACATGCGCTGATAAGGGAGCAATGTAGCTTGCAGGCACCGGTGGGGAAATGGAGGCTGGCGATTATATGTCCAAGAGTCGTCGCGTGAATTTGGCCACCGAGGCAGGGTGACCCTAAAAGTCTGAGATCCTCGGTAAATTCGCCCTTGTACGTTTACCACAGGAATTAAACTTCGTTTTATAACGCCTCTTCTTCGTGATGATCTGGTTTGATTTGTACTTGGCCTCGGGTAAAACTCGGCGACAGTCGGTAGAGTGTTGAGATCGTTATCAAGTTACGAAGACGACGCTACACAAAATAACAGTGCTGAACCGAAATGTCGACGTGCGTGAGATATTTACTTCGCTAAGAATCGTAATTAATCGTTCGTAATCGATGTTTAACTGATTAATGATGAAATATTAATAATAAAACCAATACAGTCACATCCACTACAAATTCCCTACAAGCTGGTCGTAATTTCAAGTATCTAACAAATCGCAACAGTGGGCTTGTTATTTGAGTCAAAGAGTCTACACAAGCGCCGAGCGCTACAGTCAAATATTATCGCTGCGCGTAATTATTACTCGGGAGTTTCATGTCAATAATTTGATAGAGTTTTAAATCACAAATGCACCTCTTGGCACGAGAGGGTGTTTTATTGCACAATATCAGTCACTTCCTAACCGAGCCTTGAGAAGAAAACTTTCCCAGGTGTTGGGGCGATTTAAATTATATGCTTCGGACCTATCACTGAAGTTCCATAAACCACTGGCTATTATGAATGAAAATTGTCTGTCAGTGTTCGTTGCCTAAATCACTGTCTAAGTAATGTTTAGTTCAATTATCTAGTTAAAAGTTCACTTTATTCTAGTAGGTAAAAATCCTCCGTTCAAATTCTAATGCCGTGATTTTTGAAGTCAGAAGATCGTATTACTGCGTCATAATAGATCGCAATTATTCAATCTCAAAAACAATCTAAGCGCGCCCACATGTACGAGCATTCAAATATATGACCTGGTTCGGCTAGCTCTCGTAACGTAGTAACAATACATTGAATTATACTTAGTCATTACTCACGATTCCCAAAGAGTACTCACACGGAGTATTCTTTGGGATCGTTGGTTCTACTTTGCGAATGTTAATTTACGCTAATTTTGCAATTTATTATGATTTTCATTTTAATTTTACTGAAATTTAATCTTTCTTTCGTAGACTACTAAATTGTCAAGTCTTAGATTCCTGATTTAATTACTTGTTATTGTCCTAATAATAGTGATAAATGGAACTTCGTTCGCTTATTCACTCTTCTGGGAATTTGGGACTTGGGGGGAAATCTTTGGGGTATTGGGAGCTAGTTTTTTATTTTTATTTCTCGTCCGAGGAAGTGGCATTACAGTTTCTATATCACCATTCCTTACCAATCTTACATTTTTTATACCTCATTAGCTAATTGTGATTACGGGACGGGATGTTACAGGCCACAGCTGGAGTTCCGCCGACTGGATGGCGATGTGGGCCGACGGCTGGACGCGCTGTTCGGCGTTCCAGACTGCCTGCTGGAAGTGAACCCGGGCCGCGTGCTGCTGCCTCCAGAGTTCAAAGAGCTGGCCGACCGCATCCTCGACCTCACCGTCTACCCGGACGACGTCTGGCTAGTCTCCTACCCACGCACAGGTGCGTCACATTTACCACCATCTTCTATATAATTTCTGAAGGTGAAAGGACTGCAACCATATAGCTATGATCTGCTGAAACGTTTGAGTTCTGTTACTTATGCAATAAGGGTCATTGCAAATTTTGGTGATAAACATCTTAATAAATTAGCTTACTACGCCTATTTTCACTCATTGCTTGCATATGGCATCATATTTTGGGGTAATTCATCACTGAGGAATGAAGTATTTATTGCACAAAATCGTGTAATCAGAATAATAGCTGGAGTCCACCCAAGATCATCCTGCAGACATTTATTTAAGGGTCTAGTGATATTCACAGTAGCTTCTCAGTATATATACTCTCTTATGAAATTTGTTATTAACAACAAAACCCAATTCAAAAGTAATAGCAGTGTGCATAACTCCAATACTAGGAGAAAGGATGATCTTCACTGTTCAAGATTAAATCTAACTTTGGCACAGAAAGGGGTGAATTATACTGCCACTAAATTCGTTGGTCACTTACCAAATAGTATCAAAAGTCTGACAGAAAACCAACAAGTATTTAAGAAGAAATTAAAAGAATTTGTGAACTCCTTCTACTCCATAGATAATTTTTATATATAAATTAAAATAAAATAAAATAAAATAAAAAAGGTGTTATATTAACTTAATTATGTTAAATTAATTATGTCATGTATTGGAAAATTTGGCTCGTTCCACATCATTACGAAATATCGTATTCATGAACCATGGAACTAGTATTAATTTAATCTAATCTAGTATCAAAGATACAAAAAACTGCCGGAGAAAAATTGGTACACCCTTTTAGAGATTTTCAGTTCACTCAAGATTTATTGTTGCAACAGTGCATTTGTAGTACATAAAATGACAGTCATCAGCCATACAAAGTTTTTATCTCAAATGCGTGGACTATCTCGGCACGCTCCTGGGTCGACTCACATTCCAACCTAGCGCCACTGCCAAGTAAGCAGGAGTCCTGGGTTCGGCTTCTGGTCTGGAGGAAAGTTTTCACTCGTCGACGCTGATTCCTCACAAAGTCCCGATGCAGCTGATATCATCAATTACTTCCGTTTCCTTTTCTTTCTCCCCCTTCACCCTCAGTTTACGTAATAAGTATCACAGCTGTCGATTTCACGTGGTGTCCGAAAGAACAGACACCACACATACGAATAATAAGCTTTTCGAAGTTACACTACTGGCCACTAAAATTGCTACACCACGAAGACATTGTGCTACAGACGCGAAATTTAACCGACAGGAAGAAGATGCTGTGATATGCAAATGATTAGCTTTTCAGAACATTCACACAAGGTTGGCGCCGGTGGCGACACCTACAACCTGCTGACATGAGGAAAGTTTTCAACCGATTTCTCATACTCAAACAGCAGTTGACCGGCGTTGCCTGGTGAAACGTTGTTTTGATGCCTCGCGTAAGGAGGAGATATGCGTACCATCACGTTTCCGAATTTGATAAAGGTCGGATAGTAGCCTATCGCGATTGCGGTTTATCGTTTCGCGACATTGCTGCTCGCGTTTGTCGAGATCCAATGATTGTTAGCAGAATATGGAATCTGTGGGTTCAGGAGGGTAATACGGAACGATGTGCTGGATCCCAACTGCCTCGTATCACTAGCAGCCGAGATGAAAGGTATCTTATCCGCATGGCTGTAACGGATCGTGCAGCCACGTCTCGATCCCTGATTCAACAGATGGGGACGTTTGCAAGACAACAACCATCTGCACGAACAGTTCGACTACGTTTGCAGCAGCATGGACTATCAGCTAGGAGACCATGGCTGCGGTTATCCTTGACGCTGCATCACAGACAGGAGCGCCTGCGATGGTGTACTCAACGATGAACCTGGGTGCACGAATGGCAAAACGTCATTTTTTCGGATGAATCCAGGCTCTGTTTACAGCATGATGACGGTCTCATCCGTGTTTGGTGACATCGCGGTGAACGCACATTGGAAGCGTGTATTCGTCATCGCCATACTGGCGTATCACCCGGCGTGATAGTGTGGGGT
The DNA here is from genome assembly GCF_023864345.2 of Schistocerca serialis cubense. Classification (NCBI taxonomy): domain Eukaryota; kingdom Metazoa; phylum Arthropoda; class Insecta; order Orthoptera; family Acrididae; genus Schistocerca; species Schistocerca serialis. Next base: position 769,763,402 of record NC_064641.1, on the reverse strand, counting down.
GCCATTGGTTACACGTCTCGGTCACCTCTTGTTGGCATTGACGGCACTTTGAACAGTGGACGTTACATTTCAGATGTGTTACGACCCGTGGTTCTACCCTTCATTCGATCCCTGCGAAACCCTACATTTCAGCAGGATAACGCACGACCACATGTTGCAGGTCTTGTACGGGCCTTTCTGGACACAGAAAATGTTCGATTGCTGCCATGGCCAGCACATTCTGCAGATCTCTCACCAATTGAAAACATCTGGTCAATAGTGGCCGAGCAACCGGATCGTCACAATACGCCAGTCACTACTCTTGATGAACTGTGGTATTGTGTTGAAGCTGCATGGGCAGCTGTACCTGTACACGCCATCCAAGCTCTCTTTGACTCAATGCCCAGACGTATCAAGGCCGTTATTACGGCCAGAGGTGGTTGTTCTGGGTACTGATTTCTCAGGATCTATGGACCGAATTGCGTGAAAATGTGGTCACATGTCAGTTCTAGTATAATGTATTTGTCCAATAAATACCCGATTATCATCTGCATTTCTTCTTGGTGTAGCAATTTTAATGGCCAGTAGTGCAGTTCTGATACTATACTCCGACCTTTTGTATCACGGACTGTAACGTAAAATTCACTTTCGCCATTTAGTACTGGGCTATGTGTAATGACGTGACGTGGCGGAAAGTGTGAATACAGCCTGACGGTGACATGACGTGATGTGACGTGACAGCCAGTGTGAAATGACCTCTACACGATACCAGTGTGTTGTCTCCTGGGGTTGAGTAATTGTCAGTGCCCACTACCAATACAAGCTCGATGCAGTGACGTCAGTGTGTTACGGGAAGTGGCTGTCCTGTCCGCTCGTGATTTTGAGTCACAGCGGAATGTGAGACACTGTGCTCGAGCCGCGCGTCAGCGGGTGACCCCCGCCCACATGGCCTCCGCTGCCCAAAAGCGTCGGCCCGGCCGTCAGCACGGCCGTCGCCGGCCGCCAGACACACACACACACACACACACACACACACACACACACGCACACACACACACTAGCTCAGTATCGACCTCCCCGCGGAAGGTCGCCAGGTCACGGCCCGAGCGCCCGCTTCCTGCAGACTGCCCGTGCCCGCGCTGTCCGTGTCGTGTGTAGCTCCCCACTGCTGCGGCGCGCTGGACAGTCACTTGCCGAACGGGATCGCCAATCACAGCCACCAACATCATTATTATCATTGTCAAGCGTCTGCTGTCCACTACTCGAAAATGCGACAATTTACGCTGGACGTAAATAGAGCGTCACGCAACCGATGTAATGTGTTGCGAATACACAGAGAGAACGATCCTTTATTGTATGATTATATGATAGCGGAACAAACACTGGTAGCAGTTACTTCTGTAAAATACCTGGGAGTGTGCGTGCGGAACGATTTGAAGTGGAATGATCATATAAAATTAATTGTTCGTAAGGCGGGTACAACGTTGAGATTCATTGGGAGAGTCCATAGAAAATGTAGTCCATCAACGAAGGAGGTGGCTTACAAAACACTCGTTCGACCTATACTTGATTATTGCTCATCAGTGTGGGATCCGTACCAGGTCGGGTTGACGGAGGAGTTAGAGAAGATCCAAAGAAGAGCGGCACGTTTCGTCACAGGGTTATTTGGTAACCGTGATAGCGTTACGGAGATGTTTAGCAAACTCAAGTGGCAGACTCTGCAAGAGAGGCGCTCTGCATTGTGGTGTAGCTTGCTGTCCAGCTATCGAGAGGGTGCGTTTCTGGATGAGGTATCGATTATATTGCTTTCCCCTACTTATACCTCGCGAGGAGATCACGAATGTAAAATTAGAGAGATTCGAGCGCGCACGGAGGCTTTCCGGCAGTCGTTCTTCCCGCGAACCATACGCGACTGGAACAGGAAAGGGAGGTAATGACATTGGCACGTAAAGTGCCCTCCGCCACACACCGTTGGGTGGCTTGCGGAGTATAAATCTAGATGTAGATGAACTGAAATGTTATGATCACATTAGGCGGAGCTGAACGGTGTACGAAACTACGAGCGACCATCCGTCTCAAGGTGTGGTGTGGACTCAGTGTTCGACTCTGGGGTATTATAGTTTGTTACTGTCGCCTCCTCTCAACTGAACATGTTGACAGCCCAATTATAACATATCACACATGTCTAGATTTAAAATAGAAATGAAAAACTGAGTGAATATAAGACTGGGAAGGGGAAACAAAAATATTGGAATAAACTGCCTCGCATTTGCGGATGACTTTGCTACACGTTCTGAAAATGTGACATCTGCAGTAATACAAATCAATGTTTTCGAAAGAAAGAGCCATTAGGATCGGCTTAAATATTTCCGCAAAAATAAATAAATAAATAAATAAAATAAAAAAGAAAAAGAAAAAGAAATTGGACTAATTTTAAAAATGCACCGAAATTTCTGAAAACAAGTAATGGGCTAAGGGAAAGGTTAAAATTTTTCGGTCTCTTACGCAGATAACCCAAGAAAATGGTTTGGAAAAAGGTGTTATATGGTATAACTAAAACAACGAAAATTACCTGTCCAAAAATGCAAATGTTCAAATGTGTGTGAAATCTTATGGGACTTAACTGCTAAGGTCATCAGTCCCTAAGCTTACACACTACTTAACCTAAATTATCCTAAGGACAAACACACACACCCATGCCCGAGGGAGGACTCGAAACTCCGCCGGGACCAGCCGCACAATCCACAACTGCAGCGCCTTAGACCGCTCGGCTAAAAATGCACAAATAAGGTATTGCAATAGAGTACTGAAGCCAAAACGTGTATCTGCGAACGAATATCTGACATTAAAAGCTAAAATTAGATAAATTTGAAATACTAGAAAGATGAGTCATTAAGCAAATACTAGGCACACGAAAAACCATGGAAGGTTCAAAATTACGAGGTAACGATGCAATTTATCCATACACGGATAACATATCGGAAGTAATGAGAAAAACAATACTGGTATCCTTTGGACTGTTAAATCGAATGCAAGACTGTAGACTAGCGAAAAATATCTCCACTTATTTGTGATCTAGAACGTCGACAATAAGATGGAGTCATGAAGAAAACATTAATTTAGAATAAATAATATGAAAGATAAATAAACAAGTTGCAGAGAAGTGTTTAGGGAAAAACTATTTAATATAGAGGGATTCCAAGAAAGAAGGGGGGAAAAAGACTCTTCTGTAGCAGTCAGAATAAACGAAGGAAAAACGTAGGGAACAAATGGAAGAGTACTAGAAGAAAAGAAAAAAAAACTATGAATAAAGAACTGAAATTGACACGTGGTCCTTAGTTCGGCCATCCGAGAACAAGAAAAAAATTGTTCGCATGCTTGCTTAGTACATCGCTTTAGCGTATCGCCAGCAAACTGAAATTTAGAGAAATGCATCATTTGAGAATTACATGTGTCATGCAGTTTGAGAAGCACACGCGACATTTAATTTATTTAAAAACTATAATAGCAACAAACTCTCAACTCTTGCAATCTCGTAATGTACGCGATCTAAAATCGAAGTGTGCGCTCTCCGTTATCATCACTTTGCTTAGCACTACAATTGTGAACTTAGGTCTATACTTGTGTAAATGGAGGAATGATGTTTCTTCTCGTCTACTTTTGGAAAAGTAAGTCTTTATGTTCGTTTTCTTTTTTTTTCTTGTTCGCAGATATTTCTCCTTCTGAGTTGCAGTGCTTCCTGTGATTTTCTCGTTTTCTCCGTTTGCTCACGAACCGTGTCGGATTGTTGTCGGCAGCAGGCGTGATTAGCTTGCGAGTGGTCGTTGTTTCCTACCTGGCATGTTTTCTGCTGCCTGCCAGACAGCACGCCGAGCCTGTCCACGTAGGCAAGCCGGCAGGCAAGAAACCAACAAGTATATGAGAAAAAGTACCTCCACTTCTGTATCTTGAGAAAGTCTTTATTTTATCACACGACTAGTTTCGGCGGGCACATTACCGCCATCGTCAGGCCCCACCACTGCCGAAAGAGTACTAGCCCAAGTGGGCTAGTTACAAGGATCCTACAGTAAATGCGCAAAGAAAATCAAATGTCCTTTTGGTAGTGGTGGCGCTGGGTTCAAATGGTTCAAATGGCTCTGAGCACTATGGGACTCAACTGCTGAGGTCATCAGTCCCCTAGAACTTAGAAGTAGTTAAACCTAACTAACCTAAGGACATCACACACATCCATGCCCGAGGCAGGATTTGAACCTGCGACCGAAGCGGCCTCGCGGTTCCAGACTGCAGCGCCAGAACCGCGCGGCCACTTCGGCCGGCAGGTGGCGCTGGGGATGACGGTAATGTACCGCCGAAAGTAGTCGTGTGGTAAAATAAGGACATTCTCAAGGTAGCAGCTGTGGTGGTACTTTCTCTCATAGATATGATCGGCTGTAGTCCCTAGTCCATCCAATAAGATGGAGATCCATAAAGTAACAAGTATCTTGTGACAAACATAGTTTGTAGCTTATAGAATTTCTCGCAATTAGTAAAGTGTTTTTTTTATTTTTATTTTTTTATTTTTTATTTATTTTGGAGATATCATGATCCCCAGGCAAAACTCCCTCCCCTTACATAGGTGCGTGCTTAAGGTCGGCAATCACGCTCAACGTGAAAGAGAAGAGAACGGAACATCACCACTGTCAAATAGAGGTATCTTCACCCTAGAAACAACGTCAACACAGGTTCGCCCAGCACTCTGTCGAACAATGAATACGAGTGTATGAGACACCAACCAAGACACAAAAAGATTATCACTAGTGTGGAGAACTGAAGGAGGAAAGCAACCTTTGCATAATGTGTCATTGCCAAGTAACGAAGCTCGGCGAAAACTGGACCATACATAAAAAGAACTGCTACGGTATAAGGTGACTGAAAGAAATGCGCTATGAGGCGGATAGAAATTACTCTTTTATTCAAAGACAATTATTAACTGAAGTCACTTCGATTCATGATGATCCACTGGACGTTGTTCTTAATAGGTTGTGTGATCACCACGGACGGCAGTATACAAGGTTGGAAAAAGAGTTGTTGTGTTGGGGCGCGTAATCCTCCACCAGTGCGCTTGACAACTACACGATGATCTTTGGTGCACGTCGGCGTTCTGCAATACGTGTCACCAACTCGTCCCACACGTGCTCGATCGAATTTAAGTTGGCAGAACGGGCAGACTACTTTATTCGCCAAGTATCCTCATGTTCCATGAATTTCTCAAAGTGCACTGCTCGACGCAGTCGCGCACTGTCATCCATAAAAATGAACTCAGGACCGAATGCACCGCTGAAAGGTCGCACATGGGGAGGTAGTACGGCGTCTCAATAACATTGATCGGTGAGTGTACTGTGTTCAAAGATATCTACATATACCACCAAGCGGTGTGTGGCGGAGGGCACAATTCGCGCCAAAGTCATATTCCCCCTCCCCCCCTCCTCTGTTCCACTCGCGGATCGCTGTGGGGAAAACGACTGTCTGAACGCCTCAGTACGAGCTCTAATTTCCCTTCTCTTTCAGTGGTGATCACTGCGCAGTTTCAAAGTTCGTGGTAAAAATATATGCTCTACATCCTCGGCGAAGATCGGATTTCGGAATTTAGTGAGCAGCCCCTTCTGTTCAGCGCGTCGTCTATCTGCAAATGTATCGCACTTCAAACTTTCTGTGGTGTCACCGCCAGACACCACACTTGCTAGGTGGTAGCCTTTAAATCGGCCGCGGTCCGGTAGTATACGTCGGACCCGCGAGTCGCCACTGTCAGTGATGGCAGACCGAGCGCCGCCACACGGCAGGTCTAGAGAGACGTCCTAGCACTCGCCCCAGTTGTACAGCCGACTTTGCTAGGAAAGGTTCACTGACAAATACGCTCTCATTTGCCGAGACGATAGTTAGCATAGCCTTCAGCTACGTCATTTGCTACGACCTAGCAAGGCGCCATTACCAGTTTATATTGAGATACTTATTAACGTATCAACAAGAGCGATGCACACCAATTATGGATTAAAGTTAAGTGTTACATCAACTACGTACTTTATTTGCTACTATTAATTCCCTTAACTGTTCCAGACCTCACACCAGTCTGCGTGAGCTAAACGCGTGCCTTTCGGCTACCTCCGAGTGGCTTGGCTGTCTTGCCAAGTCACAACACTTTCTATGAGATTTATAACGCTCTCGCGCTGGCTAAATGTACCACTCACGAATCTTGCTGCTCTTCTTTGGACCTTCTCAATCTCTCGAATGAGACCCAACTTGTAAGAGTCCCATACAGACTAACAACGTGTCGTAAGCAATTTCCTTTGTTGAAGGAGTGCATCACTTCAGGATTCTGCCAATAAACCGCAATCTTGTGTTCGCCTTGCCCATTACTTGTGTACTCTGGTCATTCCATTTGAGATCATTTCGAATAGTCACACCCAGATCCTTGACGGATGTTACCGCTTCCAAAGACTGGGCATTTATTTTGTAATCGCACATTAATGGGGATTTTCGCCTTGTTATACGCAGTGGGTTACACTTACTAATATTGTGAGATAACTGCCAGTCATTGCAACACGCATTTATTTTCTGCAAATCCTCATTGATCTGTTCACAACTTTCGTGTCATACTACTTTCCTGTAGTCTACAGCATCATCGGCAAACAGTCTAAAGCCACTGAAAATTCCATCAACCAGATCGTTTACGTAAATCGTAAAAAGCAGCGGACCTATTACGCTGCCCTGGGGCAGGATGTCATACTACTCTCTGTCTGTTAGAAAACTTTCTATCCAACCGCATATGTGATCGGATACACCGTAAGCGCCCACTTTTTGGAGCAAGCGACACTGCGGAACTGAGTCGAACGCCTTTCGAAAGTCTAGAAATAATGGCATAAACCTGGGAGCCGGTATCTAGAGCCTGTTGTATGTCATCCACAAACAGGGCCAGCTGTGTCTCGCATGACCGCTGTTTCCTCAAACCGTGTTGGTTTCTGCAGATGAGCTTCTCAGAGTCTAGAAAGGTCATTAGGTCTCATCACAAAATATGTTCCATGATTCTACAACAAATCGATGTCAGTGAAATTGGCCGATAATTATGTGCATCCGATTTTCTACCATTTTTATAGATTTCTATGACCTGGGCCTTTTTCCAGTCCAATGGAACTTTCCGCTGTTCCAATGATCTCTGATAGATGATGGATAATAATGGTACTATATTTCTAGCATAGTCAATATATAAGCTTACAGGGATACCGTCTGGGCTAGATGCCTTCCTTGCGTCTCAGGATCTTAGCTGTTTTACAATCCCAGATGCACTAAACACTATGTCAGCCATCATTGCGTTTGTTCGATAATTGAAAGGGGAATGGTGCTGCAGTCCTCTACCGTAAACGAGTTTTGAAAGCTAGGTGTCTAATTTCGGCCTTCTGTTCATCATCATCTGCTTCATTACCCGTACTGTCAGCGAAAGAAGGTATTGAATTATTTGTAGCGTTCATAGATTTTATGTACGACCAAAAATTTTTTTTAGAATCTGCAGATAAAATATTGCTTTCAAATTCGTTAAATGAATCTCTCATTGACCTATTGACAGCTGCTTTCATTTCGCATAATTTCTGTTTGTCAACGGAGCAGTGACTACGTTTAAAACGACTCTACAAAGTTCTCTGCTTTCTCAGCAACTTCCTAATATGTTTGTTGTACCAAGGTGGATCCTTTCCCTTCCCAATATTTTTGCTAGGCACATATTTCTCTAAGACGTGGTGGACAGTATCTTTAAATTCCAACCAAAGATGCTCAATATCTTTGTGTCTTGCGGTGAATGCTTGGAGCTGATTATGTAGATATTCGTTAATGACACTTTTACTTGCTTTCCCAAACAAGAAAACTGTATGCAGTTTATTTTTTATTTTTTTTTTTTTTTTTTGCGACTGCCACTGACATATAAGCCACAACGACATTATGGTCGCTAATACCTTCTTCTAGATTAACTTCCTCAAATAGCTCATGTCTGTATCCAAGACATTTGGAGACCAGTATGCCCATGCAACATCATGCCTGGTTATCTTCTCCACTATATTGTATTGTAATATGTTGTAATAGTTCTTTCTATGTCCAAGTTTCATCAAGCTATGTTACATGGCAGTGACGCGTCACGCAAAAGTTCTATATCTACGTCTACATCTACATAGATATTCCGCAGCCTACCGTACGGTGTGTGGCAGAGGGCACCCAGTACACTACTTATTTCCTTTCCTGCTCTACTCGCAAATAGAGCGAGAAAAAAACGACTGTCTATGTTGTGGATTGGCAAGACAGCCAACCCACTATGAGGAAGCCGAAAGGCACGCGTTTAAGCTCACGCAGGCTGGCGTGAGGTCTGGAACAGGACACGGAAATTAGACTAGTAAAAAACGTAAGTATCTTATGGAATACTTAACTTTAATCCATAACTGGTGAACATCGCTCTTGACGGTACATGTTTTACAGCATCAATAGTACTGGTAATGGCGCCTTGCTAGGTCGTAGAAAATGACGTAGCTGAAGGCTATGCTAAGTATCGTCTCGGCAAATGAGAGCGTAATTTGTCAGTGAACCATCGCTAGCAAAGTCGGCTGTCTAACTGGGGCGAGTGCTAGGAAATCTCTCTAGACCTGCCGTGTGGCGGCGCTCGGTCTGCAATCACTGATAGTGGCGACACGCGGGTCCGACGTATACTAACGGACCGCGGCCGATTTAAAGGCTACCACCTAGCAAGTGTGGTGTCTGGCGGTGACACCACAGTCTATATGCCTCCACATGAGCTCAAATTTCTCGTATCTTTTCTTCGTGGTCCGTGCGTGTAATGTATGTTGGCGGGAATAGAATCGTTCGACATTCATCTTCAGATGCCGGTTCTCTAAATTTTCTCAATAGCGTTTCTTGGAAACAACATCGCCTTCCCTCCAGGGACTTCTATTTGAGATCTCCAAGCATCTACGTAACACTTATGTGTTGTTTGAACCTACTGGTAGCACATCTAGCAGCCCGCCTCTGAGTTGGTTCGATGTCTTCCTTCAAGGCGACCTGGCGGGAGCACAAACACCCGAGTAATACTCAAGAATAGGTCGCACCAGCGTCCTATATGCGGTCTCCTTTACAGGTGAACCAGTCTTTCCGAAGTCGACTATTGGCCTTCCCTACCACAGTTCTCACATGGTCGTCCCACCTCATATCGCTTTGCAACGTAATGCCCAGATATTTAAACGACTTGACTGTGTCAAGCATGACATTACTAATGCTGTATCCGAACATTACAGGTTTGATCTTCCTACTCATCCACATTAACTTACTTTTTTTCACATTTATGGTTATCTGCCGTTCATCACACCAACTAGAAATTTTGTCTTAGTCGTCTTATATCTTCCTATAGTCACCCAACCTCGACACCTTCCGTACACCACAGTATCATCAGCAAACAACTGCAGATTGCTGCCCAATCTGTTCGTCAAATGATTTTTATATACAGAGGACAACAGTGGCACTGTCACACTTCCCTGTGGCAAAAGCGTAGAATATCTACATATATACTCTGCAAGCCACCTTATTGTCTCTCCAGGCAAAAGTCAAAATTTACCACTCGTGAATACAATAACTGTTGCATTACTTTAGGCTTTTGATACACCTAACAAGGAATTCGTTAAGTCAAGCCTCTCGCTGGGAAAGCCATTTCATTTGCCTCATTTTCGCGCGTTTCGGCATGGATCCATGTGGGACACATATTTACGTAATTCAGTAGCAAACAAGGATCCAGAGAAATGAAAACGACGCAGTAGCAAAACTGTATGGTATGCTAATTCAATACTTGTAGGAAAGTAGTACAATTAGAACAGCTTGCAGTACTTACACATATCTAGGAAATGAATTTGAGATCACAGGTAAAACTGATAAAGATATTACAAAACTATATTAAAGATATTACAAAGCTCTAAAGATGGACTTTTGGAGAAGATCGGCAAGAATCTCCAGGAAAGAAAAGATAAGGAACACCGAAGTAATAAGGAGAATGGAAATAAAAGAAAGAATATACGACGTAATGGATAGGAAGAAATTGCTGTGGTACGGGCATGTACGACGAATGGAGGAAGCCAGAATACCAAAATTGATACTGGAGTGGGAACCGGAGGGGAGAAGAAGAAGAGGACGACCTGTGACCACCTGGCTCCAAAATGTACAGCACACAATGAGGAGAATGGGCGCAGAGGAAGAGGACACGCAAGATCGAAACACCTGGAGAAATATTTTGAGAGTATAGTTTAAGAACGTTTATTGTTTGTATTGTAATTTTCAAGTAAATTATTATGTTGGAGATAAGCCTCTGTAATGAGGAAAAGCTCAAAAATAATAAAATAAAATATTAAAAAACGAATAACTTATGCTACAAGATTGACCTCATGTTCAAACGGAACCCTTTGGAATAGCATAATAGGAAAGTAATGGGAATGCGTTACCTAAGAAACTCTAATTAAAAGTTCCTTGGGGCAGAGACATGGAAAGTTAAAGAGAATAAGAAGAGGAAATTGGAAGTCACCGAAATGGAAGAGATTAAATACGTAGCAAAGAGGTTCAATTACAAATGGATGTAACTGACAACCAGTGAGAATAATCAATATGGTATGGTCTTGTACAACAGATGGGTGAAACCAAGTTACCACCGAACCACAGACAACGTGGAAGGCAGAGGGAAACTTGGAAAGAGGTTAGTGTAAAACTAATGAGATCAAGAGAGTTAAGAGAATATCAGTGGGACGACAGAGAATCACGGAACATGGGCATCTGACGATGACTGAAGCTGCTCTAAAATCGATATAAAAATATATGGAAGTGAGTCGTGATACGGAAAGTGCAGTTAGGAAAAGTCTACTGAAGAACGTCTTAAACTGGGTCCGGAAATGTTTACCTCTGCGATTCTAATTCTAAGACGCATTTCGCCGTCCTTTCTTAGAGAAATCATTTCGCATCACCTCGGAATTAAACGCTGTGGGGATACGATTCCTGAACGCAAAATTCGTTTTTTCAGAACTTGTCGTCAGACACTGTTTTTCTTTTGAAATATTCTGTTTTTATTTTTTCTTTGAGATAAAACAACAGCTACAATAAAAACTTTGGAATCCCCTCGACCCGAAGTCGACATCTCTACATGTACTGTCGGATAACTTGTAGCTATACTATTATCAGGATTTGATGCGCCAACGTACAATGTATGGCGGGGAGTACGTAGTGTAGCAGTATCGATCTCTGCCCGTACCCTTTGTTATTCCGTTCGTGGATGGTACGTCGGAATACAGTCAGTCGGTATCTCTCCGTACGACCCACGATATCTGTAATTTTAGCGTCAAGGTCATTACGCAAGAAATACACTGATGAGGCAAAACATTTGTGAACTCTGCCCTCTGCGCGACTGAATACCACATGGTGTCGTTCTGGGTACGTGACGCGGTAAGGAAAGTACGGCTAAATGATTCATTCGGTTTCAAACTTCTACATTTTCCAAAGTATACTCCAAGACAAAGGAAAAAACGCCCATACGAAGGAATTATCCGAAAGGGACGGAAATCAGTATAAATTTGAAAACTGAATAAATCACGGAATAATGTATGTAGAGAGGTACAAATTGACACACATGCATGGAATGACATGGGGTTTTATTAGAACCATAAAAATTCAAACGTTCAAAAAATGTCCGACAGATGGCGCTTCATCTGATCAGAATAGCAATAATTAGCATAACAAAGTAAGACAAAGCAAAGATGATGTTCTTTACAGGAAATGCTCAATATGTCCACCATCATTCCTCAACAACAGCTGTAGTCGAGGAATAATGTTGTGAACAGCACTGTAAAGCTAGGCCGGAGTTATGGTGAGGCATTGCCGTCGGATGTTGTCTTTCAGCATCCCTAGAGATGTCGGTCGGTCACGATACACTTGCGACTTCAGGTAACCCCAAAACTAATAATCGCACGGACTGAGGTCTGGGAACTTGGGAGGCCGAGCATGACGAAAGTGGCGGCTGAGCACACGATCATCACCATACGACGCGCGCAAGAGATCTTTCACGCGTCTAGCAATATTGGATTTTTTTTTTGGTTCTAATAAAACCCCATGTCATTCCAAGCATGTATGTCAATTTTTACCTCGCTATCTACATTATTCCGTGGTTTATTAAGTTTTCAAATTTATACTGACTTTTTGATCACCCGGTACATATAAAAACAAACAAATCATTACAATTTCAGAAAAATACGATGATTAACTCAAGAGAAAAAGTTTCAAAAACTGAGCGAGTGAATAACAACGTGGATCCACCTCTGACTCTTGTGCGCAGTTATTTGGCTTGGCATTGATTGATAGAGTTGTAGGACGTCTTCTATCGAGCCAAATTCTGTCCAGTTGCGGCGTTAGATCGTCAAAATCCCGAGCTGGTTGGACGGCCCTGGCCATAGTGATCCAAATATTCTCAATTGGGGAGATATCCGGCGAACTTGCTGGCGAAGATAAAGTCTGGCAAGCAGGAAGACAAGCTGTAGATACTCTCGCCGTGTACGGGTGGGCACTATTTTGCTGAAATGTACGCCCAAGACGACTTGCCATGAAGGGCAACAAAACGGGGTTTAGAATATTGTCGACGTAGCGCTGTGTTGTAAAGGTGCCGCGGATGACAACTAAAAGGCGTCCTGCTATGAAATGGAATGGAACCCTGGACCAACACTCCTGGTTGTTGGGCCGTGTGGCGGACGACCGTCAGGTTGGTAAACCACCGTTGTCCGGGACGTCTCCAGATCCATATACGTCTTCGCTAATTATCGGGGCACAGTATGTAGCGGGACTCATCACTGAAGGCAATTCTCGTCATTTCAGTGAGACTCCTGGCCGATTTGTGCCCGACACCACTACGAACGGGCTTCTTGGTGTACAGAGGTCATTGGTAATCGGTGCAAGAGGTTCTGTGAGCTCAGCCATCCTCCTGTGAGCCACCTATTAATGATTCTTGTTGTCACTGAAGCACCAGTTGCACGTCGTATCGATGATGATGAATCCAGCCCTCTGAGTGCCTCTCTAACGACTGTTCAGTCCTCTTGTTCTCTCGTCTCTCTAGTTCGATCGCTTCCTTCTTGTACGCGGAAGAACTTGCCCCCCTTCTAACAGCCGTGTACCACAAGTCTCTAGAGGAACGGAAGGTTCCAAATGATTGGAAAAGAGCACAGGTAGTCCCGGTCTTCAAGAAGTGTCGTCGAGCAGATGCGCAAAACTATAGACCTATATCTCTGACGTCGATCTGTTGTAGAATTTTAGAACATGTTTTTTGCTCGCGTATCATGTCGTTTTTGGAAACCCAGAATCTACTCTGTAGGAGTCAGCAAGGATTCCGGAAACAGCGATCGTGTGAGACCCAACTTGCTTTATTTGTTCATGAGACCCAGAAAATATTACATACAGGCTCCCAGGTAGATGCTATTTTCCTTGACTTCCGGAAGGCGTTCGATACAGTTCCGCACTGTCGCCTGATAAACAAAAGTAAGAGCCTACGGAATATCAGACCAGCTGTGTGGCTGGATTGAAGAGTTTTTAGCAAACAGAACACAGCATGTTGTTATCAATGGAGAGACGTCTACAGACGTTTAAGTAACCTCTGGCGTGCCACAGGGGAGTGTTATGGGACCATTGCTTTTCACAATATATATAAATGACCTAGTAGATAGTGTCGGAAGTTCCATGCGGCTTTTCGCGGATGATGCTGTAGTATACAGAGAAGTTGCAGCATTAGAAAATTGTAGCGAAATGCAGGAAGATCTGCAGCAGATAGGCACTTGGTGCAGGGAGTGGCAACTGACCCTTAACATAGACAAATGTAATGTATTGCGAATACATGGAAAGAAGGATCCATTATTGTATGATTATATGATAGCGGAACAAACATTGGTAGCAGTTACTTCTGTAAAATATCTGGGAGTATGCGTACGGAACGATTTGAAGTGGAATGAGCATATAAAATTAATTGTTGGTAAGGCGGGTACCAGGTTGAGATTCATTGGAAGAGTCCTTAGAAAATGTAGTCCATCAACAAAGGAGGTGGCTTACAAAACACTCGTTCGACCTATACTTGAGTATTGCTCATCAGTGTGGGATCCGTACCAGATCGGGTTGACGGAGGAGATAGAGAAGATCCAAAAAAGAGCGGCGCGTTTCGTCACAGGGTTATTTGGTAAGCGTGATAGCGTTACGGAGATGTTTAGCAAACTCAAGTAGCAGACTCTGCAAGAGAGGCGGTCTGCATCGCGGTGTAGCTTGCTCGCCAGGTTTCGATAGGGTGCGTTTCTGGATGAGGTATCGAATATATTGCTTCCCCCTACTTATACCTCCCGAGCAGATCGCGACTGTAAAATTAGAGAGATTCGAGCGCTCACGGAGGCTTTCCGACAGTCGTTCTTCCCGCGAACCATACGCGACTGGAACAGAAAAGGGAGGTAATGACAGTGGCACGTAAAGTGCCCTCCGCCACACACCTTTGGGTGGCTTGCGGAGTATAAATGTAGATGTAGATGTAGAGTCTGTGTTCAGCCGATGAATTCATGCCAAAATCGTCGAATAGTGGCATCGCTCCAGTTCAAACGTCGAGCGATCCGCCGATTACTCCCACTGGCTTCTTTGAGCCCAACCACACATACTTTCTCAGATGCGTATATTGTTCACGCGCCCGTCTGAGAGCATAATTACCGACCAGTTGAGTACAAGGTATGAAGTTCGGAAAGACTTAATGCCCTGTATCGACATGTCCCATGTTCACTATCCTTGCCCAGCTGTGTGGTGAAACTGCTCTGCAGCGTCACACATTCATCATCGGCCGCCAAGCTTTACAGTTTCGCATTGTTCGTCGGTACCAGTATGGATGTCAATTTGTGACCAGTGCATACCTCCTTAGTGACGCATAGCTTTTATTTGTCTTAGAATGACGAGGGACGTTTGAAAAGACCGAGAGATGGCACCACCGGCGCGTATCGAGGTCATGTTTAGTTAGTAGCGTCTTTGGAAAGAACGCACACCAAGTTTCAGCCATATTGGTCTATTTCTTTGCGTTTGGCATTCGTGTGAATCAAGAAAGTCGAGTGATTGTCAAAAAACGGACGAAGAAGAATTTCGTGTGGTGATTAAACATTACTTTATGAAAGGCAAAACGCCTCAGGCGCCTAAAGAGAAGTGACTCTGCACCTTCGATTATAACAGTTTATAAGTGGTTTCAAAATTTTCGGAGTGGCCGTATGGGCACAAGTGATGCTGAACGTTCTGGACGCCCTGTGGAGGTTACGACCCCAGAAATCATTGATAAAATCCATGATATGGTGAAGGATGACAGACGAATTAAGGTGTGTGAGATTGCTAGCGCTGTGGGCATCTCGAATGACCGGATACATAATATTTTGCATAAACATTTGGACATGAGATAGCTATCCGCAACATGGGTTCCGCGATTGCTCACACTTGACCAAAAACGGAATCGTGTAAAGCGTTGCAAGGATGGTTTGCAGCTGTTCAGGAAGAATCCGCAGGACTTTAAACGTCGTTTCGTCACTGTGGATGAAACATGGTTACATTGCTATACTCCTGAGACCAAACAACAATCTAAACAATGGGTTACCAAGGGAGAATCTGCACCAAAAAAGGTGAAGACCAGTCCTTCGGCCGGAAAGGATTGGGATTCGCAAGGGACAATCCTCATCGACTATCTGGAAAAGTGTAAAACTATTACAGGTACATATTATTCATCGTTTATTGGACCGTCTGAAAACCGAGCTGCAAGAACAACGCCGGCGATTGGACCGCAAAATAGTCCTTTTGCATCAAGACAATGCTTGGCTCCGTCGGTCTACTATTTGTTTCCCAATTTGAAGAAATGGCGGGCGGGACAAAGATTTTATTCAAACGAGGAGGTGAATGCTACAACTAATAGCTGTTTAGCTATTTTGCGGACTTGGACAGTTCCTATTCTTCGGAAGGTATCAACAAATTAGAACAGCGCTGGACAAAGTGTGTAAGTCTAAAAGGAGACTTTGTCGAAAATTAAAAAGGTTTTTATTTTTGCACGGACTTTTCAAACGCCCCTCGTATATAATCGAAGCAGAGTCGAGTGAGGAATCATTCTAGAGACGATACAAACCGCAGATGGGGAAATTCAATGACATAAGCATCTTTGAGAAAGGGAAGGCCGTCATGAGCATCTGGGAAAAAGTCGGATATTCGCTTATTACTGCCGTATCTATGGGAAATGGTTAAAGGATGGCGAAACCATGAGTAGACGCTTAATCACTGAAAGTGGGCCGGCCGGTGTGGTAGAGCGGTTCTAGGCGCTACAGTCTGGAACCGGGCGTCCGATACGATCGCAGGTTCGAATCCTGCCTCGGGCATGGGTGTGTGTGATGTCCTTAGGTTAGTTATGTTTAAGTAGTTCTAAGTTCTGGGGGACTGATGACCTCAGAAGTTAAGTCCCATAGTGCTCAGAGCCATTTGAACCATTTTTGAACAGGAAGTGGAGTTCGGAGGCTTGCATGCTGTATACGAAATATAGGCGGTGATCTGTGGCAGGTAGAGTACAACTGTGGTGCAGACAGAAGTATTTGGAAGCACATTGTTGAACTTGGGGCTCTGCAGCAGACTACCCCTGCGTGTTCCCATGTTGATTAGATTAGATTAATACTTGTTCCATAGATCATGAATACGACACTTCGTAATGATGTAGAACGTGTCAGATTAATAAAAGATGTCTGTACAAGATATTACACAAAATACTGCATGACACTAATTTTTAAGTTGTTTTCTTTTCCTTAATTTATATCTAAAAATTCAGCCAATGAGTAGAAGGAGTTGTCATCTAGAAATTCTTTTAATTTATTTTTAAATGTTAGTTGGCTATCTGTCAGGCTTTTGATGCTGTTTGGTAGGTGACCAAAGACTTTTGCGGCAGCATAATTTACCCCTTTCTGTACCAAAGTCAGATTTAACCCTGCATAGTGAAGATCATCTTTTCTCCTGCTATTACTTTTGAACTGGGTTGGATTATTAACAACAAATTTCATAAGTGAATATATATACTGTGAGGTTACTGTGAGGATCACTAGATCCTTAAATAGATGTCTGCAGGATGATTCGTGGGTGGGCTCCAGCAATTATTCTTATTACACGTTTTTGAGATTTATGTGGTCGTTCTACTTCAAATCGATGTTGACCGAAACTGTTAGATACTTCAAGGTCGAATTCAGTATCTGATCACCGAACGCGTAGTTATCGATATTGGACCTTTACATCTACTGGATGTCCCAGGAGGAATAGTAATTCAGGGATATGATAGGAACGATCATCCAATGCGAAAATGTCTAATGAACATGGACTTAAAATGCGTAGCTTAAGATCTATGGAGATGTGTTTCACTGTAGTGAAATTGAACAAGTGCTCAAAGCTCTTATGATATGAATTTTAGAGCCTGTGCTATATAGATTTTTTTGCTTCGAATGATCGTTCCTTTCATATCCATGAATATTCACCATTCCTCCAGGAACATCATGTATCGACCCCATCAATCCTAAAATTTTCTAAATTGGATTTAAAAAAATAGAAAAACGTTAGCTCCTCTAAAACTCCGTCCGAACAGGCATTGGACGGCCCAACGGTACTGACCGGCCGCCGTGTCATCCTCAGACTACAGGCGTCACTGGATGCAGATATGGAGGGGCATGTGGTCAACACACCGCTCTCCCGACCGTATGTCAGTTTCCGAGATCGGAGCCGCTACTTCTCAATCAAGTAGCTCCTCAGTTTGCCTTACAAGGTCTGAGTGCAGCCCGCTCGTCAACAGCGCTCGGCAGACCAGATGGTCACCCATCCAAGTGCTAGCCCATCCCGACAATGCTTAGCTTCGGCGATCTGACGGGAACCGGTGTTACCACTGCGGCAAGGCCGTCCGCTAGACAAACGTTAAGATGGTCGTTTTAAGGCTACACATGTTCTTCGCAGTCTCCCTTCACTTAAGTACAACGCACAGAACGTTCATACAAGCACGTGAAACCGCCAGAAACATCCTTCTTTGAGATGACATTCCACTGTCGCACCACATTGGCTTGAATGTCGGTTATGTCGTCAAAGCTTTTACCCTTAATGTGAATTTCTGAACTGTGCCGTTTCGTGGTAGGTTCATACTGATAAGACCAAGGCACGTCACACATGTGATTTCTCCAAAAATAATTAATTGTCAGTGATTTGGAAGTCAGTCAAGTCGTTGCAGAAGTCCACGGGCCGTTTTCGTTCAAGAGTCAAAATGTATGAGACAAACTATTCACATATTTTTCTGTTCTTCAAATGTTCTCTAACATGTCTTGAACACTTGATTTAGAGATGTTAGTCCATTGCGATTTTCGATATGAGGACGTTGACACACTATGGCCGCACGTACGTCCACTACCTGTACTTAACACTGCCTGCTTGCAACTGACTAGTCGAGTGCACATCTTTCTCTCTGTCTGTCTCTCTTTTTTCTCTTTTTAGTTGCCACTGTAGTTGCTGCGTTGACGTCACTTGTACGTCAGGAACAAAACAGTGATTTTGGACGGTCTGTGTACGGCATTACACCAGGTTTCTGTTAAGTCAGCTTCCGATCATTGTTCCAAAAGAAGGAAAGAAGACTAGGGTATAACGTACCGTCATCTTTGTTACAATTCTACACCCCAGTGCTACCAAAACGTTACGATAGAAACTGTGGTGTCGCCGTCAGACGCCACACTTGCTAGGTGGTAGCCTTTAAATCGGCCGCGGTCCGTTAGTATACGTCGGACCCGCGTGTCGCCACTATCAGTGATTGCAGACCGAGCGCCGCCACACGGCAGGTCTAGAGAGACTTCCTAGCACTCGTCCCAGTTGTACAACCGACTTTGCTAGCGATGGTTCACTGACAAAATACGCTCTCATTCGCCGAGACGATAGTTTAGCATAGCCTTCAGCTACGTCATTTGCTACGACCTAGCAAGGCGCCATTATCAGTTACTATTGATATTGATTCATGTACCGTCAAGACCGACGTTCTTCATTAACGGATTAAAGCTAAGTATTCCAAAACGGATTAAAGCTAAGTATTCCACCAGCTACGTCCGTTTTTCTAAATTCTAATTTCCTTGTCCTGTTCCAGACCTCACGCCAGCCTGCGTGAGCTAAAACGCGTGCCTTTCGGGCTCCTCTAGTAACACGGTGTTGGCTCCCCTGCCAACCAAAACAGAAACTTCATCATCCAACTACACTGACGGAGGAAAAATCTCAACACCAAAAATTTATGTTAATGTAGAGTAATGAATAAGCCATCGCAAATGTGACATGCAGGTACATTGATAGCCGGTGTAACCACCATAATATTGAATGCAAGCATGCAAACGTGGATGCATTGTGTTTTACAGGTGTCGGACGTCAGCTCGTGAGGTGGAGTTCCATGCCTGCTGTGTGTAGTCGATCAATACTTGGACGGTTAATGCTGATTGAGGATAACAATGGAATTGTCGTCCTATGATGTCCCATATGCACTCGATTGAAAACAGATTTGATGATCGAGCAGGCCAAGCCAACATGTCGACACTCCGTAAAGCGTGTTGGGTTACAACAGCAGTGTGTGGGCGAGCGTTATCCTGTTGGAAAACACCCCCTCTAATCCACTTCATGAATGGCAGCATAACAGAACGAATCAGCAGACTGACGTACAAATTTTCAGTCAGGGTGCGTGAGAGACTCACAAGAGTGATCCTCCTGTCACACGAAATCGCACCGCAGACCATAACTCCTGGTGTAGGTCCTTTCAGACAGACTGGTTGCAAACCCTCGACTGGTCTCCTCCTAACCAACACAGGGCCATCACTGGCACCGAGGCAGAACCAGTTTTCATCAGAAAACACAGCAGATCTTCACCCTGTCCTCCAGTGAGGTATAGCTTGACACCACTCAAGTCTCAAGTGGCGGTGGTTTGGGATCAGTGGAATGCACGATACAGGGAGTCTGACTCGAAGCTGTCCTTGAAGTAACTAGTTAGTAACAGTTCGTTGTGTCACTGCAGTGCCACCTGCTGCTCAGATTGCTTCTGCAGATACAGTACGTTGCGCCAGAGCCATACCGCGAACGCGATGATACTACCTCTCGGTAGTGCTCAGAGCCCGACCTTCTTGGGGCCGACCATTCTCATGACCACCGCTGTCAGCAGTCATGCACAATGGCTACATTCCCGCTATGTCTCTCTGCAATACCGCAAAGAACATCCATATTCTCGTAGCACTATTACACTACCTCGTTCAAACTCAGTGAGGTGTTGATAATGTCGCCTTAAGGGCATTCTTGACTAACGTCAACTCACCATGTTAAATCTCAATGGTAACTAACGCTCACGACCGTTAACAGCGTCTATTTAAAGTAAACCTGGTGTGCGTCCTGACAGTGGCGCTAAGTAAATGGTTCAAATGGCTCTGAGCACTATGGGACTTAACATCTGAGGTCATCTGTCACCTAGAACTTAGAACTACTTAAACCTAACTAACCTAAGGACATCACACACATCCATGCCCAAGGCAAGATTCGAACCTGCGACCCTAGCAGCAGCGCGGTTCCGGACTGAAGCGCCTAGAACCGTTCGGTCACAGCGGCTGGCGTGGCGCTAAGTAGCACACTTTCATGACACCAGCGCGAAATCTGAGTAGACGTTTTTCAGACGTAGAAACACGCATACCAACCTTCGTTTACTTCGCACAACTCCTTGGTGCTGCGATTTTTTTTTTTTTTTGTCAGATCATTTCATATCAGTTTTCTGTCCTTGGCACCAGCTCACATCATTAGGTGCCTTTTCGATATCTGCTATACCAGGTAACAGATCTCATTTTTAGTCTTAAAACATCAATACACATTCATCAGCAACAACAATTAAGCGAGCAGTGCTGTACAACCTGTAGGACTAATGAGGGCCGGCCGGTGTGGCCGAGCGGTTCTAGGCGCTACAGTCTGGAACCGGGCGTCCGTTACGGTCGCAGGTTCGAATCCTGCCTCGGGCATGGATGTGTCTGATGTCCTTAGGTTAGTTAGGTTTAAGTAGTTCTAAGTTCTAGGGGACTGATGACCTCAGAAGTTAAGTCCCACAGTGCTCAGAGCCATTTGAACCATTTGAACTAATGTGGTTAGCCACTGGTAGAGTAGCTCAGTTTCAACTTATTCCAAGAAACAAGAAGCTTTTAGATACATTGAAAGTAATAGTCTTGCTCCCAGCAAGCTTCTTGCAAAGAATATTTTAGTATATTCCTGAATACCGACCATCGATCCTGAGATACAGTGTGTACATCTACATCTACATTCTACATCTACATCTACATTTATACTACGCAAGCCACCCAACGGTGTGTGGCGGAGGGCACTTTACGTGCCACTGTCATTACCTCCCTCTCCGGTACCAGTCGCGTATGGTTCGCGGGAAGAACGACTGCCCGGAAAGCCTCCGTGCGGCTCGAGTATCTCTAATTTTACATTCGTGATCTCTTCGGGAGGTATAAGTAGGGGGAAGCAATATATTCGATACCTCATCCAGAAAACGCACCCTCTCGAAACCTGGACAGCAAGCTACACCGCGATGCAGAGCGCCTCTCTTACAGAGTCTGCCACTTGAGTTTGATAAACATCTCCGTAGCGCTATCTCGCTTACCAAATAACCCTGTGACGAAACGCGCAACCCTTTTTTGGATCTTCTCTATCTCCTCTGTCAACCGGACCTGGTACGGATCCCACACTGATGAGCAATACTCGAGTATAGGTCGAACGAGTGTTTTGTAAGCCACCTCCTTTGTTGATGAACTACATTTTCTAAGGACTCTTCCAATGAATCTCAACCTGGTACCCGCCTTACCAACAATTAATTTTATATGCTCATTCCACTTCAAATCGTTCCGTACGCATACTCCCAGATATTTTACAGAAGTAACTGCTACCAGTGTTTGTTCCGCTATCATATAATCATACAATAAAGGATCCTTCTTTCCATGTATTCGCAATACATTACATTTGTCTATGTTAAGGGTCAGTTGCCACTCCCTGCACCAAGTGCCTATCTGCTGCAGATCTTCCTGCATTTCGCTACAATTTTCTAATGCTGCAACTTCTCTGTATACTACAGCATCATCCGCGAAAAGCCGCATGGAACTTCCGACACTATCTACTAGGTCATTTATATATGTTGTGAAAAGCAATGGTCCCATAACACTCCCCTGTGGCACGCCAGAGGTTACTTTAACGTCTGTAGACGTCTCTCCATTGAGAACAACATGCTGTGTTCTGTTTGCTAAAAAGTCTTCAATCGAGAGAGAGGCATGAAGAGCGCATCTAAACACCGCGCCTGGAACGATAAATTTTTGAAACAGCCACACCTGTGGCCTACGCGAAAATCTAGGGAGAGCTGGACACGGCTTTTCGCTTGTGTGGACTGACGTGTGGACCGTCAGGAAGCGGCGGCGTCGGACGAAAGCTCTTGGTCTTCCGGAGTGGTCGGTTCCTGCTGGAAGCCACTTTCTCCCCGAGTGCCAAGAAAAGTGAAACTCGAGTACATGGAGAGAACTGGTCGAAGGCAGGTGCCTGGCTGGTCGGAAAGGAAAGGGAATATCGTGGCTAACTTCCTGGGAAAGATTGCGTGGGCGTGACGCCAGCGGCTGCGATGCGAACCTGCTGTTTTCAGCACGCGCCTCTGCTATACACGTTAGGAAAGGTCAATCGCGGGAGCACTTTTAGCGCGGCACGCGTTGGTGATGAAATTAACACCGCTATTTAACTTCCCTGCCGCTTGGTGCGCATGAAAAAACGAATGCTAGAAGTAGAATCTTTAAGCAATCACACAGACAAGGTCATTTGTTCGAGTCCTACTTATGTTGTTGACATCAGCAACAATGAATGAAGCCAAAAATGAATGCCTCATTTTCCCTTCCGTTTTGGCACGCAAAGTTTTAACGACGAGGGCTTCTGCTTTTCGAATACCCGCCATTGTGACTTACTTATTATCAACGCTAGCATTTTGTGGAGGCCAACTTCTATAAGTATGTTCGCCAAGCCTCTGTACCGAACATGCCGAAGGACACCTTGCTCATTAGCGACTTTTTGAACTCTTTTCTGGTATTCGCTAGGTGACGTTGTGCAGATATTTCGGCAAGGCAACTTGTTTCCATCCTCAGGCAGTTCAGGGGCTGGCAACAGATCAACTTGCCGAAACATCACCACTATCTAGACGACGCCACTCGGCTAAATACCCGAGAAGAGCTCAGGATTATCATACGCCGGGAAAATGGGAAATCACATTAGCCACTGTCTCTCCTTTTCCATTCGTAATGGAGAGTCGGAAAAAACGGCTCTTTATCTGCCTCGGTACCTATTGTAACGTCTCTTATATCTCGTTCTCGTGGACACTACGTTGACGTACAACTGAACATGCATAATTATTGAACAGTGTTTCTCCAATAACATAGTCTACGTTTAACCAACAACGTTTCGAGTGGACAGCAGTGCGTATGTATGTTTCTTAAGCACTTGTGTTCCACTTTTGTATGGACTATGCAGGCTTGTTACTTTTACAGTGCCATGTCCTCGAATTCGTAATGTCTTCTGACATGCGTATTTGGTAAGGATACTAATATGACACTAAAACTGTGGCACTTTAACGGAAATTTGTTCTGGAGGCGTAGGACTATCTATCGCTTGCGCTATTGTCCCGAATTTTGCGCGGGGTTGGCGTGGTTAAATCGGATTTGGCATGTTAATGTGAAGGGGTGGCCAGATGCCCTTCCTGCCACCACCCTGTACTCACTGGGACGGAATCAGAGAATCCCATCTGTCTGCGTGTAGTGTAAATCATGGAAAGGTGCGGATGTGTTTCAAATGTCTGTGAGTCATGTAACTGAGGCGGGACGTGGGCACCAGCCCGGCATTCACCCAGTGGGATGTGGAAAACCGCCAAAAAACCACATCCAGGCTGGCCAGTACACCGGTCATCGTCGTTAATCCGGCGGGCGGGTTCGATCCGGGGCCGGCGCGCCTACCTGAGTCCAGGAAGCAGCACATTAGCGCTCTTTTTTTTATCTCATTTTGTTCTATATTGTTCGTTCAATTCGTTCGATGCGGACGTCCGATGACACCCGTTCAGGTTCTTCGTTGATCCGTTCACTCAGTTTTCCTTTCTTTTTTTTTTTTTTTTTTAATTACAGAGGGTAGCTAACCCTCTGACCGAACACGCTGAGTTACCGTGCCGGCTGTTGGTAGCAGAGCGTGGCTCTCGGCTAACCTGGCGGGTCTTCTATAGGCGTAGGACTACGGGACGATATTCAGATGTCGGTTGCACTAGTATGAAATGTTTACTGAGTATCCTCATTGTAAATCACAGATTAGGGTAAATGACTGATACAGATCATCTTAGCCATATGAAATGAAAGCATGGTAACTCTCTCATCCACTTTTTCAGTTTATCTTTTTTACTTTTTTTATTTTATTTATATAGTTATTTTCTGTCCGACTGAACGAAATCATCCGTCATGCCTCTATGAGCCACATTCTGACATTTGTTAAGTTTCGACAGGAAACGACGAAAATTTCGTGTTCCAATCTCTCTACACCAAGGAATCCTTTCTCACACCTTCTCTTCGTACATTCACACCAGGCCCTACTACTTTATTAGCTGTACTAATGGTATCTTTTACATCCATCACCAAAGCCGTTTTTCATGTTGTACAAGGTAAAACGGTATCATCAGGAATGGAGAGAACTTTAACCTCCCTTACTGCTGTAGACATCACTGAAATAACGGGCTTAGTGGAAAAAGACTTTCTAACAACAGACGAACGTTAAGAAAGAGTTACAATGTTGCCTGTTTGAAGAAGGTAGTTGAGTATCCATTGAGACACTATCGAAACCTGTACAGTTGTACGTTCACTGACTACACTTGAATAAGAACTAAAGATAAGTCAGCAGCGATGTAGACACATATTATACAGGGAGCTCAGAGACAAACCTCTGTTGTTATTTTGATCAGGAGGGTGCCTAAATTAGTTTAAATTCAGAAAGAGAAAATAGGAAGCCGATTTGCTTCACCATGATATTTGGGTGAGAAACAAATAGATGAATTTCTAGTCTGACAAAGGACCTTAAGGGTTGGTATGAGACTGGTTTAACTTGTGTATCTATACACCACTTCGATGTAGTGATAGGAAATCTGAATCAAAGCTACAGCCGAGATACATAAGCCTGTAAATTCAGTACCAATACAGATAAAGGATAAAGGGAGATGTCACATATAAAAAGAGGGAGATTGTCTGTAGATCAAATCACTCGAATGTAGTGTTTTTTATGGACTATTCAGAAGAAAAAATAAACGAAATTTTCTAAAGAAAGAGTGTGTAGAAAAATTTTAACAACTTTGAATATCTCCCATTTCCCTTTTAAAGTCCATAAAATATTCTGGCTTCTTCAAAGTTTTATGGTACTGATAATGCTCCCAAAAATACACTACAAACCTGTGAGCCCACAGTGTGTAATGCCTTTAATTGCACATGCATAGCTGTATGTATTTATTTCAGTATAAAATTACAAGAAGACAGAATGGCTACCTGTCAGGAGGTGAAGTTCTAAGTACCACACAGTTGTCAGATGCACATCATACTAGAAATAACTGTCATAATTTTCTAAAATGTTGGTTCCTTCCTCAGGGAAGAAATAGTTTGGAGCAGATTAGACAGTAACAGCAAGTCATTCAAAGTCCAGGTTGAGAGATCCCATATATAGCGAAGATAAAGAGAGAGAAGGGTGAAAAGCAAGAGATGTCAGAGAGAGTAGTTGAAAGATAGTACAGTGTTAGGCACTATACCAGCCTTGCTCCTACAGAGCTAAGCATTATACCAGCCTTGCTCCAGAGGCATTATGACAATGAGAAGCAGAGATATATAAAGTATTGTGTGTAAAGCAAAAAGGAAAAAGGAGAATGAGAAGTTTGAGGATAAAACAGTAAAGCTTATAAGAATAAATAACTGAACAAATCAATAAAGAAATACTACTAAAGAAAGAGGATATGATAATGTAAGTTAAGTCAAAGAGTGTGGTGGGCTGGAAGCATGTGTTGGAGAGCAAGTTCTCATTTACAGAGTTAAGGGGCAATTCAGCTTGCTATACAATGTAGCAGACACTCACGTCCCTTGAATCACTCTGTAGAGCAGGCTCATCAACTGGGTAGATGCTGTTCTAAAGGGGACCATTTGTCTGTGTCCATTCATGTGCACAGTCAGTTTAGTGGCAGTCATTCCTACACAAAAAGCCATACAAAGGCCACATGTCTACACCTACACTCCACAAGTCACCTTACAGTGTTTGGCAGAGAGTACTTCGTGTACTATTGACACTCCCTCCCCTTTCCTGTTCCAGTTATGAACAGCAGACAGAAAGAACAACTGTTGGTAAGCCTCTGTGAGTCGCACCTTCTGGTCTTTCCATGAGATTTACATAGGAACATGCAATTCATTGGTTGACTCTTTTACATACTCAAGAATTTTAACAGTAAACCACTCTGTGGGGCACATTGCCTCCCCTGTAATGTCAGCCACAGGAGTTGTATTAGCATCTGCATGACACTTTCATGCTTACTATTTGAATCTGTGATGAAACATGTTGCCGTATTTGTATCTGCCCAGTCCCTCTATAAATCTTACCTCGTACAGATCATGGCTTAAGGAGAAATATTCTAGTGCAGATCAAATAAGGGTTTTATAACCAACTACTCCATGAGTGGACTGTACTTCTGAAGATTCTTTCAGTGCTTCTCAATCTGCATTTACCTTTCCTATGTATGATTATTTTATGCACTCATTTCATTTTAAATTGCCCTGTGGGCATACTCTCAGATGTTTAATGGATTTGGCTGCTTCCAGTGGTTGGTCTTCCCACTTATTTCTGTGCAGTATACTTCCTTTGTTCATATTGAGAGTCAGCTTCCAATACCTGCAACAAGTATTGAGACTCTGCATGTCTGCCTGTATTTCACCAAAACATTCTACTGTTTTGATATCTCTGTCTACAACAGCATGAACCAGTTGGTTATTTACCTGCATTGTGAACTGTTACATTCTGTAATGCTCCCTGGAGATTTCTCTCCATTAAGAATGGCATTCTATGTTCCATTTGCTAGGAACTCTTCAGTCCAATAAAAAAGCTGGTGTTATATTTTATATGCTCATATTTTGTTCATTATGCGATAGTCAGGAACTATAGAAGATGCCTTCCAGAAATCAAGGAGCACATCATCAACCTGGGTGACTGTTCTGATTTTCTGCTGTAGGATTACCCAATAAACAACATATGTGACTGCATCTGCTATTCTGCCATTAATGTTGTAGGATTCATCAGGTAACCAACTAATATAGAGCAACTCCATGGAAATATTTGTAAGGACAAGGGGAAACACTTATTGTTAATTAAAAGAAGTTTATACTCACTAAAACATTTCTGAAAGCCATTATTGACAGTAATCTTCATATACTGCAGTATATCCGTGGTAATAAACGTTTTATGTAAAGAATCTAACATGCTTCTCATTGTACAAATTAATTATATTAATAGCATGATGTCATTGTTATTGCTGATGATGATCGGCATATTGTAAGTGATAGTGTGTGAGTGCTTGGAGCCGATTTTGCATTGATAATGACTGCAAAGGTGGGAACAATGGAATATGCATAATGCTCTGGGAATGTTTGTGCTTTGACAAGGATGTTATGAAAGTTTGGAGGGTGACAGGAGCCAACAGTGTGCACTTTGCGAAGGGTATCAGGGTAGAATGATCTCATTTTATGGCTGCACTCGAGGAAGGAGGGTGGAGGGTGTGCTGCATCTAGGTTCTATGGAAATAGGAGCTGTGTTTGTCAGAGGAGGGGATGATTCTCTCTGAATATGGGGCCTGAGTGTCTTTCTCAACCCACATCTGTCAGTTTCAAGCTGCATGCAGATGCCATAACTAAATCTTTTAACTATGTTCAGCATTTTGTTTATGGTATCTTTTGTAAATAGTTTCATCTATGTAAAAATTAATTTCTCCTTGTTGTGGAGATTATAGGCAAAAGAGAGTTTTAATTGATTCAACTGTGGGTTCTTGGTGAAACAATGTATATTGTATTAACCAAGCAAAACATTTTTTAGCCTTTTTTCACAAACTTTACTATTACTGCACAACCTAGGTTTCAGGTTATAAGCCAGTTTTGTAGTACATAACTAATCCCAAAGATGAGAGCCAAGAAAAGATATAGATCTCAACTGTTTAAATCTATCTATTCTTGACTTAAATTGTAAAAGTTATCTCTTTGACAGTTTTGACACATTACGTACAAACCTACAAATTTCATTAGGAGTGCATTTACAAAATTAATCTGCATATCATTTAGAGCAACTATGACTAAACATACATTGGAGTAGAGCTATGCACAGGAACGACTTTTTTTTTTTTTTGTTACATGAATGAAGGCACTGAAGTATTTTCCTTGTATGTAGGAGTTACAATATTGTCTAAAAGGGGTAAATAAGTGAATGGAGTTTGCTCATTCAGTAATAGTCATGAGGGTACACATATCTGTCTTTTAATTTTTTAAATTTCTCTCTGAGTGGGCTTTGCACCCTTTCCTTCTGTGTCTATTATGTATTTATGGTTTTCATTTATGCATTGTTTGACAGAGATGAATACGGCTTCTTTAATCTCCAACTTCTATGATGTTCTCTGAGACTAGAGCAGATTGAACTCCCAGTCGGTCAAACATCACAACAGTGAAATGCTCAACCGATGATGTTATAAACCCCTCTTTTCATGATGTCTGGTTGCTTATCTTTTAAACTGATGAAACATCTACCTACTGTCTGTGGAACATAGAAAAGCTCAGAGAAGCTCTTTGCTTTACTAACACATTCATCCCAGCTTCCTCTCAACATCCTTTAGACTACAGACATGGGACATTCCACTACATGATCCAATGTCTCCTCTCTACCACCATGTCCCAAGAAGACAACAACCAGGAACTCAATACAATAAGAGAATAATTACAAATACGAGGGTTGTCCAGAAAGTAAGTTCCGATTGGCCGTGAGATGGAAAGCACAGTGAAAACCAGAAAAATTTTATTTGCAGTAGTTAGGTACACCTTCCACCTACTTCTCTACATAGTTACTGCTTCAACTTCGAGTTTTTTCATAGTGTTGTATCAACTTTCCAATATCCTTGTCATAGAAAGCAGCTGCCTGTGATTTTGGCCAGTTATCTGCACTGGTCTGCAGCTCATTATCTGTGGAAAAAAATTTGTCTTTACAGCCAGTGGTTCTTGTGTACAGGACTGTATTGTGGGTGATCAAACACTTCTCATCGGAAACGCTGCAGGAGCGTCTTCATTGCCCCTGTAGTGTGCGGCCTAGAACTGGCATGAAGAAGGAACTGCTCGACAGTTTTGTTATATGGGCTGCATGACACATGCGAAATCTCTAACCAGGCCCTCATACTTGGCAGGAGATGCTATTTCCACACGCATCTTAATGTGCTCACTGTTCACTCAAAACTGAAAAGAGCGACATGACACAATTGACAGGATTACTAGAGACTCTGCCCAACACATCTGTGCAAAGCTTTGCCAGATTTCTCCAGTGGTTCCTATTTTGCGACTGATCAGCACTTACTTTCTGGACAACCCTTGTAATAAATTTGACTCCAACATTATTGATAAAATTCTCAATAAAAAACTGATGAAGCAAACCAGATCCCTGGTATACACAGGTACAACATAGAAAGACCAGAAAAGAAATGGAGCAGTGTACCTTTTATAGGTAAAACTTAAAATAGTATAAGTAACATTTTAAAAGAAAAGGGTTTCTCTGTGCTCTTCTGTTGTACAGACAACAGGTAGATGTCTTTTCAGTTCAGAAGATAAACAATCAGACTGGGAGGTCAATTTGCACTAGGCACAGAGACCACTGTGGAAGTTGGGGATCAAAGAAGCCAGATTTACCATAATGAAAACCACAAATTCATAATAGTTATAGAAGTCCTACACAGAAGGAAAGGGTGCAAAGCTCACTCAGAGATAAATTTTAAAAATTAAGAAAGATGTGTGTATCCCACATTTATTACTGAATGAACAAGCTCCAGTCGATTATTCACCCCTTTTAGACAATATTGCAACTCTTGAGGAGAAGAAAAAGATCTTGGTGCCTTCATTCACATTACAAAAAATTCCATTCTTCTGCATAGCTCTACTCCAACATGTATTACTGTAAATGCTTTGCTAATGAATTTTGTAAATGTGGTCATAATGAATTTTGTAAATCCATATGTAATTTTGTCAAAATTGTCAACAGAGATAACTTTTCTCGTTTAATTCAAGAAATGATATTTTAAATCACTTGACATGATTATCTTTGCTTGGTTCTCATCTTTGTCATCAGTTATGTACTAGAAAAATTGAATTGTAACCTGAAACCTAGGTTTTGCAGTAATAATAGAGTTTGTAAAACAAGGCTAAAACATGTTTTATTTAGTTAACACAGAAGAGGATTTTATTTAATAGTCTGGAGAAAGGAACCAGGGAAATAAGTAAGACTGGAGACAAAAGATCCCCGATACATATTGCTTTTTATTTGCATAATTTGGGACTATGAATGTCCATTATTTATGGGTATGCTATATTTTAATTTACAATTTGTGATATTATTATTATTACTATTATTATTATTTAATCAGGTAGCACATGGGCACAAGAGATGGTGTGGTGCATTGCCAATGATCTGGATTTCAAGAAGGCTAAAGAAACAATGCAGCAGTTGAGGACACCATTGCTTGAGTAAGTGTCTGATAGTAAGCAAAAGTGGTATAAGCATATACAGCAGATGAATGAAATATTACTTAAACTTAATAACAAATGCAGCTTGATGAACATTGTTCAACTGTGAACTGACATTATTGTAGTTCGTTTGTTAGTCTAAATTTCAAACTGGTTGATCTCTTAGGTTCTTTCTCATATTGTTCAAGTTTATAGACTTCTATTCAGATAACAAAATAATTTTATCTATTTATTAATATAGTGTGAAGTTATGGCAGAATGTAAACACTTTAGGAGTAACAGAGACCACCTAGCAAATAGCAGAGGCATTGAGTTGTCAGCAGGCGCGCCCACACACACACACACACACACACACACACACACACACACACACACAACTATGCCACTGCATTGTGTTGGCTGGACTCACAATCCTTCTATTCACATTTTTCAATAATTTCTATGCTAACAATGTTATTGCTATGTTTTCCAGGCTTTCAGCAATTATGGTAGATGATAATAAGGAATGGATGAAAGAACTTGGAAATTCTGTTGATTTGGTTGAAAAAATGCCAAGGCCTCG
This sequence comes from Schistocerca serialis cubense, assembly GCF_023864345.2. NCBI lineage: Eukaryota > Metazoa > Arthropoda > Insecta > Orthoptera > Acrididae > Schistocerca > Schistocerca serialis. The sequence goes on along the minus strand of NC_064641.1, from coordinate 769,731,935 downwards.
CTTCATTAAAAGCCATTTGCCTCTGGAATTGTTACCCACACAAATTAATGTTGTGAAACCCAAGGTAATTAAATTACATAGACATGGCTAATATCTTTCCAGACATCATATAAATATTGCTTTTTAAAAATGTTTTTTTTTCGTCTAAACATTTGTCAATCATGTGAACATGTTATACATTGCCACTGTTGTTGCTGATTATTATTTATTATTTACTCACTTTATCTTTGGCTGTTGGCTAGTATTAATTCAACAGAAATTGGAAGACTTCGACAACATGTCATATATGTGCCACCACCAGTGAACTTTTGGGGGCAGCACATTAAACCATATTTTTGGGAGAACCGATATTTACTTTGTGTGTATTTACCAATATACAAGGCAATTTCAACTTCAGTCACATTTAAGCCAGACTTCGCAACTATTTATGCTCCGTATGAATCAGAAAATGTTTGCTCGAAATTTTTCATTGGTAATACCTCATGAGTATGCCTCAGCTTTTCTTTTCTCACTACAGCATTCAACATGTCCAGCACAGGCTGGAACTTCCTTTCTATATTGTCTGTATTTCCTGGCAGGAAATTGCATGCAATCATTCATTTGCAATCTCACAATGTAGTAAGTGAATAATGATTTTTTATTTAATGGGAATGTATTACATTTTTGTGTATACACATCCATAAGTGGGCAAACTGGAAAACGTATTTTTGCATTTAATTTGGATACACAGTAACAAGATGTAGCAGGAGCAACATGTAAAGATGATAACTGCTGCAAGTACTGACAAATGAAATTAATCAACGCAGGACTTAAAAACTTTATATGTTTTTCTGCTGGTAATTACTTTTTTCGTGTGTGAGATATATTTTTGTGGTTTTGTTTGTAACACAATATTGAGAAAACATTTATGCTTAATTTCAGAAATGAAATATTTTATATAATAAAAATGAATGTGATATATAAATTGCACATATTGATAAGTACTGATACATCTCTCCCTTTAGATAGTATATGTGGCAAGAAATCCAAAGGATATGTGTGTGTCTTACTACCACTACTGCATGTTGATTCACAACCTCAAGGGCACAGTTGAAGACTTCTGTGACTTGTTTCTCAAGGACCGGGGTAAGAAAGCTGTTTTGTGATGTTTTGGTTTTTTGTATTTTTTGCATGTATGATAAAATATACATTGATTATGCAACTATATGTTATTTCATAGATACACTGTGTTGTATACATAAAACTTCTTTGTGTTTGGAAGACCTAAAGGCTACAAATATAAGTTTCACATACACTGTACACAACACCAGATTAATTTTGCTTTGCACTTAGTTCTGTTTGACTATTAGTACAAATGCACACATAGTTATTACCAACTCAATGGTAATAAGGGCTTCTTTATTTCACTATTAGTCCAAAGCAGTGAAGTATCTTGGTTGTGAAAACACAACAGGGAATGTAAAAAAAGCATACTGATTGCAGTTGAGATGATGAGCATTTAGTCTAGTTTTGTACTTAATATGGCTGTAGCACGTGCAATAGTAAACCTGATTACACTTCGACTATAGTGATAAATATTCCCAAATTCTTGACACATTTTCATTTTTGGTTAGTTCAAAAATTAGCAGCAGAGCTATAATGAAAGAAATCTTTATTCTACAGAGAAGACAGATCATAATGTCACATGGTAATAAAAGTCAAATGTGGAGGGGAGCCCTCTTGAGGAATCTTGGTATTAACATATTTAAAGCAACTTTTTGATGCTTTTTTTTGCAAAGAACTTTGATTACAAATTTCAATCTAACTGGGAAATATCCTCTTATGGCATAAGAAGGAAGAAGAATTTTCACAGGAACATTAATATCAATGTCCGTTGTTCTGAAACAAGTACAATATTTAGCAAAAAATTTTAACAAGTTTCCAGCAAAAAATCAAATAAAAACTTGCTATCATATCTGCAGATTTTTATTTATTAGCAACTGGTTTCAGCCGTTTCCTCTGACCATTTTCAGGCACTGCAGTGACATCTTTACTACTACAGATCTTGCTCTGTCTGCTGCCACCAGCAGCTGTAATGGCAGGGTAAAGCCTGAAAATGGTCTGAGGAAAGGGCTGAAACTGGTTGCTAACAAATAAAAATCTGAAAATGTGATCGAAACTGTTTTTAATTTGATTTTTAGCATTTTATGCTGATAACAGTTTGCTCCAGTTACAGAATGTTTTCTAAAATTTTAAGTTTCCAGCAGACAGCAGGAAACAGATAACACATGTGCATTTAAAATAAGTTAAAGATATACCTTATAATGTTCCTATTCATAAATAAAACATTAACAATATACCTTATTAATGTTTTAGTTATAAATAAAGAATACATTGTCATGTTCATTCAAGCATGAGAACATAGTTCAAGTTCAAAAAACATTCAGTTCAGTGGCAGTAGATTATTAGGCTATTGCAGATATCTTTTTGTAAGGAGAGCTCCCACACAACCTCACAAAAAATCTGATGCAAAAATGATTTGAACAATGGAGTAAATAATGATGGTGTTTGTAGACTCAAATGGGGTTTACTCTCAAGAAGTCTATCACTAAGTGGATATATTTGATAAGTTCATAGATTTCCAGCAGAAGTCTCATTAATTTTGTGTCAGGTTTTGTATGTGTTGTTTTCTGATGGTGGGCAAATACACATTTGCAAACAACTGCTTGTTTACTGCCATTAGACTCCACAATTTTGATGAAAATTGTCAGTTCAAGGACACAACTCAAGGTCAAAAGAAATCATGAACTAATATGTCATGATTCATAGTTTGTTATTAACAGAGCAGACTGATTCTTTTTGCATTATGACACCATTTATGACATGTTCAATGTAACTAAAAATTCTTTTACATGCACAGATCTATGATAATTAAACACATGTATTCTTTTTACTTAATGTATTAATATATGACAGATATATTTCTCATACAGTCTCAGAGTCTTGTTAAAATGAATCTTACTTACTTTGTACAAAGGAATATGCTTCAATCAAAACTACATGTCATTAGTTATTTTGTGCTTGCTTGCCATTAGCCTCCTCCCTACGTTGAAAGCTGTTCTCATGACAGTGATGACCAAAAGGTATTTGCAATCTTATTTAAAGTAACAGTGGGTAGACCATATTTTCATGAAAATACTGTGAATATGATGTTATTTTCACACAATTTTAAGTTAATCACATAATTCCCTGACATGGATTCTTGACATATATAATGCATAGTAGTAATATGAAACCTAGTAATAATTTTAGTATTTCAAGACGCTCATATTTTCTTATAACAAAGGCACTAGCTAGAACTAAAATAGTATCTCATAACTTATGTATCTGAATATATAAACATATAGAATAAAGTGTGTGTCAAACTGGACTTACATTAAAATACTTACCTTTTATGGACAATATTCTTACCCTCTGGCCTGCCTCATTTCTTCAATCTGCCAGTGCCATCTTTCCAAACTCTTTCCTCAAAAGTACCTTGCTGCCTTAGCACTTTTGAGAGAAGGATATGTGGGATGATTATTGAGACAGTCTATGGGGTGTTCCCAAAATGAGGAGCTCAGTTGGTAAGAGCTTTGCCCTCATAAGACCAGAGCTTAGGTTTGAGGCCTAACTAGTGAATTACATTTCAGCTCCCAGATTCCAGAGCTGAGTAAAGATTCATTCTTAAACTGAATATTGTTAGTTTTCCAAGTTCCAGACCTGGCAAGCCATCTTTAGCAGAGTGTTCTGTGGATTCCCTTTCAATATTTCATTCTATGAACTTCTCCTTACTCTTGAGGCAGAGCTACCACAATATCTGATTACATCTCCTCACCACCATTCTTCCTACATCAAATCTTACCATATTGTAATCCTTTCATTGTTGCCTCATCATCTAGATACATTCGTACAACTTCTAAGTCAACACCTAGTCTCTTAACTACACAAACATTGTCACAATGGTCATTACATTGGTGAAGGGCTCTTCAAGCTAGCTCAGAAAATAATCATTTACTGGTTGACTAATACCTGTAGCTTATCATTTGTCAATTGCATCAAGGCTAGATTTACACAGTCCAAATTGAGATGTTGTCTACACTAAGATCCCAGATGTATTCAGTCCATATCCTGCTGAGTGTTCCTCTCCTAGTGTCTACTTGAATCTAAATGAAATATTGTATCTCCTTTCTCAAATGATAATTTCTTTTTGACTAATAATTTTATTGGTTTCACAAATTAATTCCAGGTTTTAGTTTGGACTTACTCACCTTTATGCTCAGAGTGAATGAAATTTTCTGTCTTTTATGCAAAAGCTTTCCTTTTGTTACATTTGCACCCTCTATACCTCGCATACTCACTTCCATTGACGTTTAGTGAACTGTATCCATAAGAATAGATTTGATCCTCTGTTATTTACATCTGCATCTGCATCTGCATCTGCATCCCATTGACACACTCCCAAAAAATTAATGATTTTTAGATATTTATTCTCAGAATCACACAACACAAATTCCAATATGTTTGTGGCTACGTTGCACAGTAAAATGTTGAATCATTATTGTTCCTTTTTTGTGCACTATGAAAATATATGTATATTCAATTGCAGCTCCTGTTGGCCCTGTATGGAATCACATACTTGGATTTTGGAAGAAAAGACATGAACCAAACATATTATTTCTCAAGTATGAAGATATGAAAAGGGTAAGTTCAGTTATTACACAGTTATTGACAGAACTGAAATTACTACTCAATATTTCTCAAATTATTTCTACTCTTAATTTTTGCAGGATCAAAAAGGAGCTATTCGTAAAGCAGCAGCTTTCTTGGATAAGACTCTCGCGGAAGAACAGGTAAACCAGCTGGCTGAATACCTCAGCTTTGGTAATATGAAGAAAAATCCAGCAGTAAACCTTGAGCCAATTATTGCAAGGAAAAATGGTCCCGAATTTCTTAATAAGAGTGACCTCCGATTCATTCGGAAGGGTGAAATTGGAGACTGGAAAAACCATATGAGTGAAGAAATGGCTGCTCGTTTTGATGCTTGGACTGAAGAAAACATCAGGGGAACAGGTCTTACTTTTGACTGAAAAAGCATAGTGCCCATTCTCCCTGGAAACTAAATACTGAAAATGATTTCCATCATTTCATGTTACAAACAGCTACTGCTCAACAACTGAATCAGTGCACTTCAAATGTTGCCCTATATAAAGCAAAGTACAGCGGTAGTGTGGACTCTGTGATGCAAATTTTGTTGGAATGTGGATCCTACTGTGCTGAGTTTTGTGCCAGGTTAAGAAAATTCTGCCATACAGAATGTTATTTGGCACTGCCCGCCCCCCCATCCGCCCCCCCCCCCCATACCGCCCCCCCCCCTCGCCTGCTCTCCTCTCCTCCTGTTCATCACATACTTTCACCTGTGACCTGTGTCTGTTTTCATAACTAATTATGATACAATTGTATGCCTATTTTGTAATTGTACACCTCTATCCCCCTCCCCCTTTCCATATCAGCTTGACACCTCAAGTACCTGCTTGTGTTGCTTAGGCCTTAAATCAGCCTTGGCTGAGCTAAATTAACTATAGTAGTTTTTACTTTAGAAAGGATAAAAAATTGTGCAAATGTATCTTTTATTCACAATTTATTTACAGAATGTACAAAAAGTTACATTATAAAAAAGGTTACTGGAACTGAAGTATTAGTTTTAAATGCAAAAACAATAAAATACATTCAAAATGAAGAAAATTGAAAGAAGTCAGAATTTAAGACCTTATTGTTACATGAGGTTAATGTGAGAAAAATACAGTTATTACTCTTGTCAAATTCACGCATATGCAGTTCAATAAAATAAATGTAGGTATGCAGTGGATGACTACTGACTAAGTAGCATGGCACTTCTTACAACATCTTTGGCTATTAATGCATCATTTTTAATTCTGGGAGAAGTCATTTTAAAAGACATGCAGAGCTAAACTTATCTTGTTAGTTTCTTGGAGAGCATATAGTTTTGTACTTGGATATTAAGATAAAGACAGTAACCTTACTTAATAGCTGAATGTATCAGCGAGGTAACACAACAGAGTTTTATATCAATAAAGAATTTTTTTCAACTGGATGCCATTTGTTCTCATCTACCATCATTCTGTAAAATATTTAGGTACTTCAACATAACTACACATTATTGATGGATTCTATTACTTTGTTATAAAACAAAACAATAAGTAAATTTTATTTGCATTTCTTGATTAACATAATCATTCAGAACTTCATAGCTGTCTTAAATGGTTGTATTGTCATGGGATGAATTTTACAACTAGGTATTTTACGCTTATGTAAATTTTACTGCTTTGCTGTTGTAAGTGGACTGCATACATTTGTGTGTTTCACTGTTTTGTAAACAGGTAAATATGTACAACTTATCTGAGTACCAGAGCCATTTCTACAAGTGGAAGACTGTGGATCAGAGATGAACATGAAATGATCGGTAGAGTACTGACATCATTTTAATGAAAGATAGTAACACTTCATGTAAACCTTCTCACAGAGTAAGACCAGTGTCCTTAAGATTCTCCTCTTTCCACTTGTCAAACTTATCGATTAACTCAGGTGACATTTTAGCCTTCCATTCTCCAACTGTACCACTTCGCATGAATTCTCCATCAGCTGCTATTAGATTGTATGTGCGATTTATCTCAACAACAGCTTCATAATTCACAGATGGATTGTTCTTCATATTTTGGAAACTCAAATGATTAGTTAAGACATCAATTTGTGAATCATTGAGCTCTTTTCCTAAAAACTTTGCCGTCTTTCTAATGACAGATGGAAGGTCCTGAAAATAAAAAAAGGATGTAAAATAAATGATATTTGTAAAGAATATACATCAAATCTGGAAACATAAACAGCTCAGAGTGATTTTTCAAATGGAAAATACACATCATAGGCTGAGGTAGCATTAAATAAACACATCAGAACGTGTGAAATATAAAAGAAACTGCAGCTGCTACTATGCGTTTACATTGTTGATAGACCAAGTTTGTAAAAAAAATGGAGAGCAGTTCATATGATGTACAGGTAAAACTTCGCGTGAAGAGAATTTCTTTTATGAAAGCTTGACATGCTGCCAGTTTCTTTTATTTATGGAGACATGTTACTCTTTAACTGTAACAGAAAAAAATCATTCTTTCAGTTCAATATTCTTTGCAACTGTTTACTTCCTAAGCCAAAGAGAAAAACTATTCAAAATGTATTCACTATTGTTGATACTGTTGTTACTGTTTCACTCATTTTGCATAGCATTTCTTTTTTTATTATTTACTATTCCATTTTTTTCTACACATCTTGAGCTGTGGTTACTATAATAACTGCTTTATAGGTTTCATGAAGAATTTTACACTTGTGTATTTCATTCCTTTTTTTTTTTAGCCAAAGTTAGTTTCTCTAGAGACAAATGTGAATCTTATCTGATTATAGTACTATGTTCGGAAATACCACTGTTACTTTTGTATTGTAAGAGATTGTTGACAGCAAATTTCATCTGTGAGTACTGTGAGGCTGTGAGTAATACTCCAAATTGCTTAGTCAGATATGGTATCCGCAAGATAAATATGTGTCAACCCCACACGATGGTTCTAATTACATTCTTTTGTGCAAAGAATTTTTTTTTGTCAAAAATAAGTGAAGAGTTAGTCCAGAATATTATCCAAAAGACATCAGTAAGTAAAAACATGCAAAATACATTTACTTACTGACTAATAAGTCCCCAAGGCTGGCCATCATTCAAATGGCAAAAGAATCTGAAGCTTAATGTTTTAGCGTTTATAGTACATGCTTCTATTTTTTCAATTTAATTTTTAATCACTATACAAATGTACATTTAATTCTACAAACCACTGTGAAGTGCATGGCAGAGGGTACATTCAATTGTACTAGCTATACGAGTATTTTCCTGTTCCATTCATCTATGACTGTTTAAATGCGTTTGTGTATGCCGTAATTAATCTATTTTTGTCCTCATGTTCCAATGGGAACTATATATAGGGGTTTGCAGTATATTCCTAAGCTCATCATTTAAAGTTGTTTCTCTAAACTTTGAAAGTAGGTGTTCTTGAAATAGGTCTGTGCCAGTTCAGTTCTTTCAACATCTCTGTGATACTCTCCTGTGGGCCAGACACACCTGTCACCATTTGTGCTGCCCTTCTCCATATACATTCAATACAGCCTATTAGTCTCATGTGGTAGGAGTCACGTATACTTGAGTGATATTCTAGGATGGGTTACACAAGGGATTTGTAACCAATCTCCTTTCTAGACTGATTGCATTTCCCTACTATTCTACCAATAAATTAAAGTATGCTACCTGTTTTACAACTAAGCCTATCTGAGTGTTGTATTTCATGACACTATGAAGTGTTACACCCAGGTACTTGTATAAGTTTACCGATTGTAGATTGTGAGCTTCACTGAAACTCTGCAAGCAAGGCTGGTATTCTTAATATTTTCTGCTGGTCTCTGGAATGATCCATAGAGTATGAGAGCATAGATGACAGGCACCACTCAATCCAACATGTCTGCAGTTAGTTACACCATGTCCTCCCAATGGCTGCTATAATAGTCTCTTCAGCATCCTGAATGAGGCTCCCAGGCATGTACAGAGTGTACCTGGTGTTCCTTCTGATCCATTGTCATTTTCCTAAAGGGTACCATTATTCACCACACGTCAGAACTGCCAATGACAAACAGGCTACTACCTATTGGGGTTTGCCTCTTCTTGATACAGGACACAGCAGGTTTCTCAACATGAGGAGAATCTCACTGGCTCAATTTCAGCTTCAGTGGAAGACAACACCTCTAACTCATTTGTTAAGTGTGTTCTTTCTGGTCCCTGTCTCCACAGTACTGAAAACCTAGATCTACCACTGACATGCCACTCAGATTCAAGTGGATGAGTAGCAATGGGTCCTGTATTTCCTGCAGAAGAGACAGTCTCCTCAATGGTACATGACTCTTGGTAGCCCTCAGAACACACCCATTCAAAGTGCACACCCAAGAAATTGTAATGGTTTGCTTGCTTGAATGATTACGCTCTCTGATTAAAATAAAACTGTAGATCTTTAACATAGAGTAAGGACAATAATTGACCCACAATCAGACTTTGTAGAATGCACATTTTAATTTGTCTCATAAAGTGATATGGTGAACTTATCTTTTCATATTACTTCAACACCCCTCAGTATAACTTCCTGCAATTTGTGTCTTAAATGGTACCTGAAGCAGGTGTAAGGTGAACCATTTATCCCAAAAAACATTTTATGTAACGGATACATAAAATATATTCACAGAAATGTATGAAAGGTATAGAAAGTTGTGAATATGAACGACTCTCAGCTGTATGAGGGAATGATGGAAAGGAAAATTTGTGTCAGAGTGGGACTCAAATGTGGATTTCCCACATCATGTGACTGATTACCTTAACTGCTTTAGCTATCCATGCATGATTCACAGCCAGAGCCAAACTCCCAAATGTCACTGTTCCTGAATCACAACATGTACTCATACACACATTATGTATTCCCATACAGGGCAGGATGTTTCAATTGAAAGTCACAGTCTGATATCAGCGGATAAATGCGATATTGCAGTGCCTGTGTTTTTACGAAAGACAATGCAATGTTCCTTCAGACATGTACACATATGGGAAACCTGGGTTCAAGTTTGGTGTGGCACAAATTTTCACTTTTACCATTTCCTCATTCAGCTCACAGTTGCTCAGATTTTCAACTGTGAATACATTACGTGTATTTCATAATCACTGTAGTCATCGTAGCGCCTGTTCCTTCAAATGTGCATGTAGTCTCAAGGAACATTGCATTGCTCTTCTTAAAAATTTAGGCACTGCAACATTGTGTTATGTAACAGAGTATTATGGCTGACACAATCAAATGACTTTTATAAGTTGCAGGAGATTTCAGCTGGTGCTATTTTATGATTTAAAATTTTTGCTATGGACTCATTGAGAGGATAAATGGTTGCCTCAGTAGAGTGTCTGTTTTGAAATACATATTGTGTTTAACTAAGTATCATAATAATACATAGATGTGTGACAATTCTTGAGTACATTAGCTTCTTAAAAATTATGGAGAATGATGGAAGGAGTGAGGCTGGACAGCAGTTACTGACATATGTGGGGTCACCTTTTTCTATAGAGAGGTATACCAATTGTCCATTTCAATCAGCACTGGAAAATACCTTTACAGAATGATGTATTTATTAAACATATGGCAAAGAATGATACACAGCACTTGCACCCAAGTGCTTGATTATCTCTCGTCCTCTACAGTTTTTACCCTTTACAAACATCTAGTATCATCAAAGTTATACCTTGAAAATCTAACACATGTCCTGCCACCCTGTCCCCTCTTCTTTTTGCCAATGTTTTCCATGTGATCCTCTTGCACCATTTTGTCGAGAAACACCTCATTTCTTATCTTATGACTCCATCTAATTCTCAACATCCTTCTATACCGTCACATCTCAAATGACTTGTTTTTCTCCCAGTCTGTGATTCACTTGCGTAAAATACTGTGCTCTACATTCTCAGAAATTTTCCATGTGATCCTCTTGCGCCATTTTGTCGAGAAACACCTCATTTCTTATCTTATGACTCCATCTAATTCTCAACATCCTTCTATACCGTCACATATCAAATGACTTGTTTTTCTCCCAGTCTGTGATTCACTTGTGTAAAATACTGTGCTCTACATTCTCAGAAATTACCACCTCAAATTAAGTCTGGTGTTTGATATTAGTAGATGTCTTCTGGCTATGAATGCCCACTTTGGGTGTGGTCATTTGCTTTTCATACCCCATTTGCTTCATACATCATGTGATCACTGCTACTCTTCATTGCTTTTGTCTTTCTTCACTTTACTCTCAATCCTTAGTGTATGCTCATTGGATCTTTCATTCAATTTAAGAAGTCCTGCAATTCTTCCTCATTTTCAATGTAGACAGGAATGACATCGGTGATTTTTAGCATTCATACCCTTTCACCCTGAATTTTAATTCCATTCTTCAACTTCACTAAACCAAGCACTTTGTTCTTGGTCTTACAGTCTTATTTTTCCCTCTTGGTTGTAGTACATATTGTATATTACACATATTTCTCTATAAGATGCACCAATTTTCCTGAGAATTTCGAACATCTTGCACCATTTTACATTGCTGAATGTTTTTTTGTAGGTCAAAAAATCCTATAAAGGGCAAGCTGATCATCCTCAATTTCCTTTTCAGGTATTCTGTATATTATTCTTGTTACCGGCTTAGGAGCACTAGCTGTTAAATTTTTTATGTGATACTTCTCACACTTATCTAACTTGCTACCTTTGGTATTGTGTGGATGCCATTTTTTGAAAGTCTGGTGATATGTCTGCAGTGTCAGAGATTCTACGAACCAAGCTGAATAGTGATTAATAGATATTCTGAAGGAATGTTGTCTATGCCTTCCACCTTATTTGATCCCATGCCTTCCAAAACTCTGTTAAGCTCTGACTCTAATTCTGGATCTCTGTTTTCCATAAGAACTCCTTTTCTTCTTCTGTAATATCATCATGCAGTTCCTCTCGCCCTCAGAAAGGCTTTCAAAATACTCTCAAAGTACTCTTGCCACCTATCTGCTCTCTCTCTGTGTTTAACACTGGAATTCATCTTGCATTCTGCATGTTGACACCCTCACTTTTAAGTTCACTGAAGGTTGTTTTGACCTTTATGTACGCTGAATCAGTCCCTCCCATGACCAACCCTTTCTTGATTTCTTCAAGTTTTTCCTTCAGCCATTTTGCCTATGCTTCCCTGCACTTCCTATTTATTTCATAATAGTGTCTCACATTGTTGTATCCCTGTCTTTTCCTGGACCTTTTTCGTATTTCCTTCTTTAATCAGTTTAAGTATTTACTCTGTTACACAAGGTTTCTTTGCAGTAACCTTTGTTCTACCTATATATCTCCATCTGACTTCTCTGACGGCCCTTTGTATAAATGTCAGATCCTCTTCAATTTAACTGAATAACATGTTATAAAGCTAGATATTATCATTGTCTTCACAGGATATAATCAGTTCCAAGAAAATTCTGTTTTTGAGGGACATGATGATTTTCCTTATTCCCCAAGTGGATGTGCGATAAATTTTCATTTCAGTAAATTTCCATTTCTTTTCTTCTTTAGAGTGGTGTTTTACACTCACTTCTGAACTTACAGGACCAGTTTTCATTTATACTTTTATAAAATGATAATTAAAAATGTTTGCTCCACATGAAATGTCTTTCTTGATGCACCTACTCTCTTCGAAATAAATAGTTATATACTTTGAGGCATCTTTCCCTGTCTCTGTTTCTAGCATATTTTGTATTTATTTGATTTTTGTCTGATCTTTCAATTTCTGTCTTTCACTGTTGCATTCTAAGCCAAATTATTTTTCCTTGATCTATGATCAGTTCAAAATCATACTATACTGCAAGCCATCTGAGGAGATTACTGTTAAACATCCTGTGGACAATGAGGTCATTAGAAATGGAGCACAAGCTCGGATTAGGGAAGGTTGGGGTAGGAAATCTGCCATGCCCTTTCACAGGAACCATCCTGGCATTTGCTTGAAGTGATTTAGGAAAATCACAGAAAACTTAAATCAGAATGGCCGGATGTGGGTTTGAACTGTCGTCCTCCTGAATGTGAATCCAGTCTGCTAACAACTGCCCCATCTCACTCGGTTTTACAGCAATGCTCATGCATTGTGTGGCCTCAACCAATTCTTTCTGATCTAGTAGCAATTACTTGTTGTATTCTGTACTCCACGGCACAGCGAAAAGTGAGGAAGAGTTTTTGGAACTCCTTCCACAACTTCAGTTTGCCATTTTTCATAATTCCTGTAGTTTAATTTCCACTGTGGCTGTCAGTGAACAGAAAATGTGTTATTATTGTTAGAATGTAGATTGTCAGTTTCTTTGCACTGACAAGTGAGGAGTATTTGTAATGCTAGTACAACAAAATGAGAGATCACTGTTGAAGAGCAGTTATGAAAGGGAGGTACAGTACTTCGGAGTAGGTGTGAAATACCTTTTAGTTGTACAAAGTGCTTTGTGTTTGATTTGGGGGAGTGGGGGGCAGATGGAAGTAGAGCCTTAAAGCATAATGTGTGGAAGCTAACTTTAGATTCCTCAAGCATTCTTGTAGAAGTCATAGAAATTTTAATGTAAGTTTGCAGGTCAGTGTCAACATTTTGTGGGAGAATTATCCTATATCTGAAGCAACTATAATGGAAAGAAAGAGTCTCAATAACAATTTTGTTTAGAAGCTATACAGAAGCATATGAATATAGCTAAAATTATTCTACTCATTGAACTATACTGCACATGTTCAGTAGTACTGTTGCCTACAGAAATACTATGACAGATAGCACACAGACATCTTGTACTTTTGGATTACATCATAATTATAAATTCATATATATATATATATATATATATATATATATATATATATATATATATATATATATATATGTCTGCTTGTGTCTGTATATGTGTGGATGGATATGTGTGTGTGTGTGTGTGTGCGAGTGTATACCTGTCCTTTTTCCCCCTAAGGTAAGTCTTTCCACTCCCGGTATTGGAATGACTCCTTACCCTCTCCCTTAAAACCCACTTCCTTTCGTCTTTCCCTCTCCTTCCCTCTTTCCTGATGAGGCAACAGTTTGTTGCGAAAGCTTGAATTTTGTGTGTATGTATGTGTCTGTTTGTGTTTCTATCGACCTGCCAGCACTTTCGTATGGTAAGTCACATCATCTTTGTTTTTAAATATATTATAATATAATTATAAATTCATAATTTTAGTCAAATAGCGTAAATATATGAAAATACATGCAGTAGTTAGCTGGTGACTGCTGAAGGGCTAAAAAAGCTAATACTTCAAGACATACTAAATAAATCAATTAACTACTTATTTTTTTCAAAGCTTGAAAATTTGTCGTAAACACCAATGTTCCCAATTATAGACAACTAAAATGACATAAGGCATAGTGCTTTGCTTCTACTGTTCTTACTTTTTGTTCTACAATTTTAGTAAACCATCATGATAAGATGACACTAACATACAGCCACTTCTTTTGTCTCCTAAAAACTCATCTATAGTTCTCAGCATTAATTCCAGTTCAGTTTTTGACACCTCTTCCTTCAATGAAGGTCATTTACAAGTTGGTGGATAGCTTCAGGATTATTTCCATGTACCTAGTTTACAATTTGAAAAATACAACAGGTATAAACTAATAAATAAATCTCATTATAGGTTACAAAAGCGCAAATTTAGTTTTTGACTTATATCAGAAGAGGACATAATAAATCAGATAAAAGTACTGGTAGAAATAAAATATCAGATACAAATTTGTGTGTTTCTTTTCTTTTGCATTTGTTACCTGCGAATATGGAATTCCTGGCTACTAGAAAGGTTTTCACTGTCATCTTAGGACTTCCTGAACATGAATGCACACTATCTGATTGAAATGCAAGGGTACAGGTCTACCATCCAAATGACACTAATGTTGAGAAAAATCAGAAAAAAGAGTTTTTTTTCTTAACTGCTTTGCCAGTTTCATAATTTCATGCAGTAACTACTACATATCTTAGTCATACCTCAGTGCAACACCAGTGTCAGTTCTAACAGCAGACATAATAAGTTAATACGACATACATAACTACATAACATATGGACATTTACCTTTTTCATATCTTCATATTTCAAGAACAAGATGTTTGGCTCATTTCTTCGATCCCAGAAGCTCAGGATGTGAGACCAGAATGGTGAGAAACAGACTAAACAAGAGAAACATTTTTTTTAAAAAAGGATAGTGTATCCATTGAGAAACTAAGGATAATTATAAGCAAGACAGCATACTATTTTACACATTTCAACAAATTAGCACTCTTCAGCTTGTGAATTTGGCTAAAAGTGAGCAAATAATATTAATTTCTTAGATGTAGGTCAGGCAGTCTTGCCAATTGTGGTGTGTTACAGGAGGAGGAGGATATTAGTGTTTAACGTCCCGTCGACAACGAGGTCATTAGAGACGGAGCGCAAGCTCGGGTGAGGGAAGGATGGGGAAGGAAATCGGCCGTGCCCTTTCAAAGGAGCCATCCTGGCATTTGCCTGAAGCGATTTTAGGGAAATCACGGAAAACCTAAATCAGGATGGCCGGAGACGGGATTGAACTGTCGTCCTCCCGAATGCGAGTCCAGTGTGCTAACCACTGCACCACCTCGCTCGGTGGTGTGTTACAGAATAATGACCCTAGACACAAGCTAATTCCAACATTTTCAGAATGCAAAAGCATTTACAACTCTGTTTGTGTAATAAGAGACTAAAGCAAAACACACATCTCCCACTCAGTTGACAGCTCTGAGGAAGACTAAGTTCCATATGAAATAAGTGGAAACAATTTCTAGCTACATCAAACCTTTCTATTTAATAAACAAAAGCAATAATACAATCAATAATATCATTTTATGAGATAGATGAATTCTAACACTGAGAAAATTGGCGTGGGATTTGGTGAAATGTCACTTTAAGTTTATAACAGAGAAAGAGTTTACTTACATAATCCAGAGTACAGTATGCATGTCATTAGAAAAGTGATGAAAATATTAGTCTACTAATCTGAATCTGTAATGTTTCTATGCTTATGTGTCAGAAGGTCAGGCCTATTAGTTACATCTTGTTCAAAATAACTGGCAACTCGTCCAGAACTGGATTCACATTCTTGCTGCTATGTGAGTCCATCCCTTTGTTCCGAAGGAGCTATCACATTAGTTTGCTTTTACCTTCTGAGTTATGCCCTGTGTCTATCAGAAGGGCTGTCTCAGTTGTCCATGTGCTCATTTCCTTATTTGGTACTTGAAGTTAGAAAGGCTGTTGAAATGTGTTTCCCCTATCATGCAGTGGTCACTCGCAGTGGAACCTCCACCACTACCATGACGTTTGTGCAGCTATGAGCCCATGCAATTTAAGTACAGATGTTGTACAACCAATCTGCACAAAATTCTTCTAAGACTCAGATCTAAGGAATGATAGATTACTTGGTCAGATTTATAATTTGGACAGGGTTGCACATATGCTAAATACAACATGTGAGCGTTTCTTTAGCTATCTTTGAAACGAACAAAGGGATATCAAAGAATTACTGTTACCATTGCACAGGGTGAGATATTCTGGCTGTTTTACTGGCATTTAGCAGATGCTGCATTTCTCATGGTCAATCAAGTTTGGCTGTGAGGTGAGGTTATTTCAGTGTCGCAATATTCAAAGCATTTTTTTGACTTTACTTAAGTGGCTTATGACTGGTAACATGTAGTAAGAGGGACGCAGATAGGAAGCATGACTATGTAGACTTGGCAGTCAGTGGGTAATTAATTAATTCATTCAACTGAAAGGTTAGTGAATTTTCATAGTTTCTGTAAACTTGTGAATGCAAGAAGTTGGTAGTAAATAATCTTAGAGAGTATATGGCGAAATTGTGATTCATAGTTGATAACAAAGTTAATGTTTCAAATGTTGAAAGTTACTGAGACACAGCAGTTATATTTTTTTTATGGCATGGACTTCTGTGGAACTGACTTTCAAAAGATACTGTGTTGTGAGTTACCCTGGACAGGTGTTATCATTTGGTAACCAATTTAGATTGTGATGTTTGGTGGCATGGGAAATAGTTGTAGAAATGGCCTAGGCAGAGTTCCTCAAAGTGGAAATATACTGTGTTGTTTCCATGGCAATTGAATTGTTTGATTTCATGTTTCTGTTTCGATACTGGTATTTTTATCTATTATCCAGAAACATTTTTTATTTCTCATCTCTCAGAGCAAATAAAGTACCATACAGCTGCACATATTACAAATACGATATATTTCAAGGAGTTGTTGAAAATATGATCCTAAACGGAAAATGAAATATAGAGGTATTACCTGTTAGAGCAATGCTGGAATTTGAGAAGATGTCAAGAATTTAATTGTTTTCTACCTCTTTGGAGCGTTGCAAAACCACAATTGTTGCTTTGGTAGGCAGGGACCGTTCAAAACCATTCGACGAAATTTGAACAGGATCTAAAGCAGCAAATGATGTTTATTCGTTGCAATCATCCAGCCACCCTGTTTCACACTCACTTGTGGCATGATTATGGAAGGCTGGAGAGGGACAACGGGGGAGGGTTATTGCAATATTGACAAATACGCAGATGAAACGGCAAAGGATCCCTCCAAAACAACCTTCCCACCTCCCTCACAGTTCCACCGCTGCGGCTCTAACGCCTGATGGCAGGCAACCCTTTGGCACCTCTTACGTTCTGGAAATGCACAAGCAGGCGCTACAGTAAAGGCCGGTTCCCACTAGAGTGCGGCGTGCGGCAACGGCAGCGGCAAGCGTTTTCCGCTTTGACGCGGCTGCTCCCGGAATTGGCGTTCCCATCTGGAAGCGGCAGACGCTAGCGGTAGCCAATGACGGACAGCCACTGAGGTACGGGGTGGGACCCACCGAAACGATCGGTGTGTTTGAATAACTATATCTTACACCTAAATCAAGGAAAGACGAAGTTGGGTGAAGACATACCAATTTTTCATTTTCTGTACAATGTACTCTTTCACATATTTCATTATTCATGTTTTCTCATTTCAACATAAACAGATTTCATGACTACCATTCATGATTGTTCACTATCTCCTAACACATTGAAACAATGTACGATAAAAGAGTTTATTCAGATAGTTAAGCGAGACAAAAATTTAAAATGTGATACAGTAGCAGGTACACGAAAACAGTAAGAACACAAAGGCTAGGTGGAAGGGATGTAAGTGGAAGCCACCTGATAGAATTTCCCACAGAGCATAATGTAATCATTGCCAGCACCTTGCTTAAGAATCACAAAAGAATGATATATATTTGGAACAGAGTTTTCGAAACCAGATTTTGAATTGTAAGGCATTTCCTGGTGCAGACGCAAACCTGACTGAAGACTGTCAATAGCAAGAAAAGCGTTCTGAAAAAGAAAATTTGTTCACACCAAATATAAATTCTAATGGTTGGATACTATTTTACAAAGGTATTTGTGTGGAGTGCAGCCTTGTATGTAAGTCAAACGTGGACGATGAACAGTTCTGTCAAGAAGACAATGGACGCTTTCAAAAAGTGGTGATCAATAAGAATGCTCAAGATTAGATATGAGTATCGTGTGACTAAAGAAGAGGTACGGAATTAAATAGAGGAGGAAGAGGAAATTACGGCACAACTTTGACAACAATAGGGGTTAGTTAACAGGACGTATTATGGGGCGTCAAAGAGTGGGGACAAAGGGGTTGGGTGATAGTATTCTGGTAACAATCATCTGTTGAAATACTATTCTACTATTTTATCTATTAATGTAAGCAGTGAATTTACTCTTCCATGCACTCCTCCACAAAACATTTAAACCAAAACTGAAATCAGCTGAACACCAAATCTTTCAACCACTGTCTGACAACTCCTGGATTCACTTTCAACTTTCTATAGCTATCACTGGCTAGCCACACACACATACAGATATAAGGAGAACAAAAATAAACAAACATTAGTTTTCAGCATATACATAATTTTGCAGGTTGGCAACATGTACATAAACAAACCAGACAGGAAGGGACATGAGGTGAACACACTGTAGTTACGACTTCAAATCAGAGTTTTCGGTAAAACGTCTACTACTAGTGACAGAAGAAAAAAGAGCGAACATGAAAATGTGCTTATGTTCCATAATCTAAGTTTTAGTTCAACCTCTAGCATGTGACCAGGTGAGGGGAAACGTATATGTCCGCCAAAAACTCGATTCACTGTAAGTAATCAGTCATTCACGTAAAAAAAAGATGTCAACTGTTTTATAATCTGCAAGTATCACATATCAAAACAAAACTGAATCATTCTAGATTCCACCGAAGATGCCTTAAAGTAAAAGGCGGAACGCGTCTTGAATCAGTAAAGTACACTGGATAAAGAAAAAAAAGTTTGTTACTTACCAAAGGAAATAATCAATAGCTGTAGATATTTAGTAAATTACATCTTATGACATACCAGCAAATTAGTTTCGGTTTAACTTCTCATTCCATGTGCTATTAAATGCTACTGAAAAAAATTCATCTATCCCTTCTGAAAAACTGTAGTTAATTTCATATCTCGGTAGATAAGCAGATTTAGGATGTTTATCATGCGACGAAATACATGACTTTTCACAAGTTATCGTTTGCAAAATAACACGTTCTGATTTCTTGAACCGTTTACGAAATTTGCAGGTGATACAACCACATGGTTTACGACGAGCAGGACGAAGTACCGGTCGCGTCGCGAGCAACCCGCGCGCGGTCACCGCACAGCCCGTCCGCCGACATATCATTCAATATCTCGAGAACGGTGATAGCTATCGACTTGCTCTCAACCAAAAAAACCAATTCTGATATGTTGACTAAATTTCATACGCAATAATGTATTACCTAAAATGAACTGTACGCAAAGTCCACGCAATGCGTTTTTACCTCTGCACACTCATTAAAATTTCGTGTAAAGGTTTACGTAAATGCGATACAGCAAGTAACCACGACGAGTAACGAAAAGAAATTCGGTCCTTTATCGAGAGAACATATCAGGCTGTAACATGCCCAAGAATCAAATTTTTCTGCCGAATAGTTTCCTTGGAATCGGGTGATAAGTATTTCACAGCTGCCGCCGCGTCCGCGCCAGCGGTTCGGCGAAAGTTCGTGTGGCCCGGGGTTCCATACCTGACGTCACGCTCAGCGCGTTCTGTGATTGGCGGCGCGCACCTGGAGCGCGTCACGCGGCAACGGATGCGGTTCGACATGGTCAAACCGCGACGCAGAGCCCGCCGCGCCGTGCCGCTGACGCCATTTCCATGGCAACCACGCCGCTGACGCGCGGCAGCCCTAGTGGGAACCGGCCTTAAAGGCCGAGGCCGGTTCCCACTAGGACTGCCGCGCGTCAAAACCGCGCGGCAGCGGCGTGGTTGCCATGGAAACCCCGTCCGCGGCGCGGCGGCCTCTGCGTAGCGGTTTGACCATGTCTAACCGCTTCCGCTGCCGCGTGACGCGCTCCAGGTGCGCGCCGCCAATCACAGAACGCGCTGAGCGTGACGTCATGTGCGGAACCCCTGGCCACACGAACTTTCGCCGAACAGCTGGCGCGGACGCGGCGGCAGCTATGAAATACTTATCATCCGATTCCAAGGAAACTATTCGGTAGAAAAATTTGATTCTTGGGCATGATACAACCTGATATCTTCTCTTGGTAAAGGACCTAATTTCTTTTCGTTATTCGTCGTGGTTGCTTGCTGAATCGCATTTACGTAAACCTTTACACGAAATTTTAATGAGTGTGCAGAAGTAAAAACGCATTGCGTGGACTTTGCATACAGTTCATTTTAGGTAATACATTATTGCGCATGAAATTTAGTCATATCGAAATTGTTTTTAAAGCTGAGAGCAGAACGATAGCTATAACCGTTCTCGACATATTGAATGATATGTCGGCGGACGGGCTGTGCGGTGACCGCGGACGGGCTGTGCGGTGACCGCCCGCGGGTCGCTCGCGACGCGACCGGTACTTCGTCCTGCTCGTCGTAAACCATGTGGTTGTATCACCCGCAAATTTCGTAAACAGTTCAAGAAATCGAAACGTGTTTTTTTGCAAACGATAAGTTGTAAAAAGTCATGTATTTCGTCGCATGATAAATATCCATAATCTGTTTATCTACCGAGATATGAAAGTAACTACAGTTTTTCAGAAGGGATAGATGAATTTTTTTAAACGGCATTTAATAGCATGTGGAATGAGAAGTTAAACCGAAACTAATTTGCTGGTATGTCATAAGATGTAATTTGCTAAGTATCTACAGCTATTGATTATTTCCTTTGGTAAGTAACAAACTTTTTTTTTTTCTTTATCCAGTGTACTGTATTGGTTCAAGACGTGTTTCGCCTTTTACTTTAAGGCATCTTCGGTGGAATCCAGAATGATTCAGTTTTGTTTTGATATGTGATACTTGCAGATTATAAAACAGTTCACATCTTTTTTTTACGTGAATAACTGATTACTTACAGAGAATCGAGTTTTTGGCGGTCATCTGCATTTCCCCTCACCTGGTCACATGCTGGAGCTTGAGCTAAAACATAGATTATGGAACATTTTTATGTTCGCTCTTTTTTCTTCTCACACCAGCTGTAGACATTTTACCGAAAACACTGATTTGAATTCGTAACTACAGTGTGTTCACCTGATGTCCCTTCCTGTTTGGTTTGTTTATGTACACGTTGCCAAGCTAAAGAATTATATGCTGAAAACTAATGTTTGTTTATTTCTGTTCTCCTTATATCTGTATGTGTGTGTGGCTAGCCAGTGATAGTTATAGAAAGTTGAAAGTGAATGCAGTAGTTAGACAGTGGTTGAAAGATTTGGTGTTCAGCTGATTTCAGTTTTGGTTTAAATGTTTTGTAGAGAAGTGCGTGGAAGAGTAAATTCACTGCTTACATTAATAGATAAAATAGTAGAACAGCATTTCAACAGATGATTATTATCAGAATACTATCACCCAACCCCTTTGTCCTCACTCTTTGATGCTTCATAATATGTCCTGTCAACTAACCCCTCTTATAGCCAAAGTTGTGCCATAATTTCCTCTTCCTCCTCTATTTAATTCCGTACCTCTTCTTTAGTTACACGATCCTCGTATCTAATCTTGAGCATTCTTATTGATCACCACGTTTTGAAAGCGTGCATTGTCTTCTTGACAGAACTATTCATCATCCACGTCTCACTTACATACAAGGCTGCACTTCACACAAATACCTTTGTAAAATAGTATCCAACCATTAGAATTTATATTCGATGTGAACAAATGATCTTTTTCAGAACGCTTGTCTTGCTATTTACAGTCTTCATTTTATATCCTCTCTACTTCTGCCTTCTCAATTACTGCTTCCCTTTCAAGTCATTGAAGTCTTAGAAATGCAGTTTGGTTTCTGTACAAGATGTAGATAATCTTGTGGCGCTGTGTTTTATCGATGACATCTCCAGAGCTTCAAAGAATGTTTCAATTAAGATTGCCAAAACCTTTCTCTAAACATGCAAATGCTATAAACACAGTTTCGCAGTTCTTCAGTGTGTCTACTTCGCTAAGTAGTACGATCAGTATTGCCTTGCGTGTTCAGACATCTCACAGGAATCTAACACTGTGCTTATGTTAGTTTGTACAACCCCTCCCCCTCCCCTCTCTACATATTCCTTCCACTTTCTAGCCTTCTCTTCTTTGCTTAGTTCTGGCTTGCCAAATGAGTTCTTGACAGTTGCTTCTCCTTTGAGCAAAGTTTTCTTTGTTCTTTCTCATTTTCATTCCCCTATGTTTTACAAGTGCAAAATCGCGTTGCAGTTTTGGACTTTCTGTCAACGTCATGTTTAGACATTTCTATTTCCCCTGGCCTACTTTATTTGCTGCATTTTTTTATTTTTCCCTCTTGTCAGATTTAATATGTCACGTTTTACCTAACGAATTCTACTGCACCTTCTTCCCGTTCACATACTTTGCTGCATTCACCGCTTCTCTCAGAGATATCCATTCGTATTCTAGCGGATTCCTTCCTCTGTTACAGCCAGTCGTTGCATTACGGTAACTTTAAGATTATCGAAAAACTGTGACTCTTGACTTACTCAAGTTCCATTTCCTTAATTTGCTACCGTTTACTGTCTGTTTAGTTGTAAACTGCAGCTCGTAACCAATAAATTATTGTAGGTTTGCGTCTGCACCGGGAAATGTCTTATAATTTAAAATCTGGTTTCGAAAACTCTGTTCCAAATATGTATTATTCTTTCACGATTCTTAAGCAAGGGGCTGGCGATGATTACATTATGCTCTGTGCGAAATTCTATTAGGTGGCTTCAACTTTCATCCCTTCCTCCAAGCCTTTATGTTCTTACTGTTTTCCAGTACCAACTAGCGTATAACATTTTAAATTTTTGTCTCCCTTAAGTATCTGAATAATCTCTTTTGTCGTACATTGTTTCAATGTGTTAGGAGATAGTGAACAATCATGAATGGTAGTCATAAAATCTGTTTATGGTGAAATGAGAAAACATGAATAATGAAATATGTGAAAAAGTACATTGTGCAGAAAATGAAAAATTGGTATGTCTGTACCCAACTTCGTCTTTCCTTCATGTAGGTGTAAGATATAGTTAATCAAACGCACCGGGCGTTTCAGTGGGTCCCGCCCCGTACCTCAGTGGCTGTCCGTCATTGGCTACTGCTAGCGTCTGCCGCTTCCAGATGGGAACGCCAATTCCGTGAGCCGCCGCGTCAAAGCGGAAAACGCTTGCCGCTGCCGTTGCCGCACGACACGCTGCCGCGCTCTAGTGGGAACCGGCCTTAAAACAGCGGGTCGTCGCTCAGCTCACTGAATGTTGAATGTCGAAGGCTCTGTACAGATCAATGAAGGCGCACAGGTGGCAGTGAAGGTGTTGCTGAAATGGTGTGTCTTACAGGCACCCATAGATGTTTTATTCAAGCAGGTGTCAACCCCACTGAGATAACGCTGCAGGAGGGTGCAAAACTGGGGGCCTGAAAAATCATTAGCTGCTTCGGATGGCGTTCGAATTTCGTTGAGATATTTTGAACGGTCCCTAGTGGTTCCACCCCGTCACAAGAGCAAAAACTGCGGTTGCACTGCACTCCAAAGTGGAACGATCACGTTCAATGGGGTTGCTGGCCTATGATGTCCTTAGAGAACGGATGAACCGTCCGGCGGGTGTCAGCAGTGTCAGAGATTGGCAAGATCTTCGTCTTGTTGCTGATCACACTGCGAACTGTCGTTTTCGACCGCTAAATGTTGGGAATCAACGCCCTGGAGAAAGTGTGGTTCCTCTGACGCTCTTCATACTACCCTCTAAGGCGGCGGCGGCGTACGAAATGGTTTCCTCGGCACCCATAAGAAAACCGCGTGATTTCGAGGCTTGGCATCTCGGTTCTGATCTCTACCGTAGAGGCGTCAGTAAGAGGTGTGAACTGTGGGTAGGAAGGGGTGTGTCGACCATCTCATCATGTGACACGTCTGCGGTGGTGTTGGGCGGAATTGTGATGAAATTCGACGGCAATGTGACGCTATCGGTGCACCTTACACCTCACATGAACTTCTGAACTCTGGCCTTTTTCGCATGTGTCGACACCTTGCTGTTAGAAGCGTCGCCAAGTCGGAGGGTGACAACACAGGGTGGCACGCTTTTGCGACATTACAGAGGAAGGTTGTACGCACCATTGAACCAAATTTCTAACTTCTGCCTCCCACTGGCAAACATTTACGGGGTTTCAAAAAATGACTCTGATTGTGTTGCGCAGTGTAAAGCTTATACAGGGTGGTCCATTGATAGTGACCAGGCCAAATATCTCACGAAATAAGCATCAAACGAAACAGCTACAAAGAACGAAACTTGCCTAGCTTGAAGGGGGAAACCAGATGGCGCAATGGTTGGCCCGCTAGATGGCGCTGCCATAGGTCAAACGGATATTAACTGCGTTTATTAAAATAGGAACCCCCATTTTTATTACATATTCGTGTAGTACGTAAATAAATATGAATGTTTTAGTTGGACCACTTTTTTCGCTTTGTGACAGATTGCGCTGTAATAGTCACAAACGTATAAGTACGTGGTATCACGTAACATTCCGCCAGTGCGGACGGTATTTGCTTCGTGATACATTACCCGTGTTAAAATGGACCGTTTACCAATTGCGGAAAAGGTCGATATCGTGTTGATGTATGGCTATTGTGATCAAAATGCCCAACGGGCGTAAGCTATGTATGCTGCTCGGTATCCTGCACGACATCATCCAAGTGTCCGAACCGTTCGCCTGATAGTTACGTTATTTAAGGAAACAGGAAGTGTTCAGCCACATGTGAAACGTCAACCATGACCTGCAACAAATGATGATGCCCAAGTAGGTGTTTTAGCTGCTGACGCGGCTAATCCGCACATCAGTAGCAGAAAAAATGCGCGAGAATCGGGAATCTCAAAAACGTCGGTGTTGGGAATGCTACATCAACATCGATTGCACCCGTACCATATTTCTGTGCACCAGGAATTGCGTGGCGACGGCTCTGAACGTCGTGTACAGTTCTGCCACTGGGCACAAGAGAAATTACGGGGCGATGACAGATTCTTTGCACGCGTTCTATTTAGCGACAAAGCGTCATTCACCAACAGCGGTAACGTAAACCAGTATAATATGAACCATTGGGCACCAGAAAATCCACGATGGCTGCGACAAGTGGAACATCTGCGACCTTGGCGGGTTAATGTATGGTGCGGCGTTATGGGAGGAAGGATAATTGGCCCCCATTTTATCGATGGCAATCTAAATGGTGCAATGTATGCTGATTTGCTACGTAATGTTCTACCGATGTTACTACAAGATGATTCATTGCATAACTGAATGGCGATGTAATTCCAACATGACGGATGTCCGGCAGATAGCTCGCGTGCGGTTGAAGCGGTATTGAATAGCATATTTCGTGACAGGTAGCTTGGTCGTCGAAGCACCATACCACGGCCCGCACGTTCACCGGATCTGACGTCCCCGGATTTCTTTCTGTGGGGAAAGTTGAAGGATATTTGCCATCGTGATCCACCGACAACCCCTGACAACATGCGTCAGCGCATTTTCAATGCATGTGGGAACATTACGGAAGGCGAATTACTCGCTGTTGAGAGGAATGTCGTTACACGTATTGCCAAATGCATTGAGGTTGACGGACATAATTTTGAGCATTTATTGCATTATTGTGGTATTTATAGGTAATCATGCTGTAACAGCATGCGTTCTCAAAAATGATAAGTTCACAAAGGTACATGTGCCACATTGGAACAACCGAAATAAAATGTTCAAACGTACCTACGTTCTCTATTTTAATTTAAAAAACCTACCCGTTACCAACTGTTCGTCTAAAATGGTGAGCCATGTGTTTGTGACTATTACAGCGCCATATATCACAAAGCGAAAAAAGGGGTTCAACTAAAACATTCATATTTCCTTACGTACTACACGAATATGTAATAAAAAATGGGGGTTTCTATTTAAAAAAAAAAAAAACGCAGTTGATATCCGTGTGACCTATGGCAGCGCCATCTAGCAGGCCAACCATAGCGCCATCTGGTTTCCCCCTTCAAGCTAGACAAGTTTCGTTCTTTGAAGTTTTTTCGTTTGACGCTTAATTCGTGAGATATTTGGCTCGGTCACGATCAATGGAGCACCCTGTATAGTGGCTTCCTTATATTATCGAACACGGATATATCTTGTTTCCTTCATATGGTCCTTTATTTGCGATGCTTTTCAATTAAAATGAAACATTGAATGAAGTGGCTAAGGTGTTAACAAACTTCAACAATTTAGTTGCAATAGACTGCACAGTCACAGCTTATGGTCCAAATGTCTGCCTCTGGATGAGTTAAAATATAAAAAAATGACTACTTAGACCATAATCCAAATATACCCACTTTGGTGGTTTTTGCCGTATAATCATTTGAAACCGTGGAGCAATGCACGCAATATAAAGCAATATCCAATGGCAATCAACCTGGCAGAAGGTTACCATTTGCACGGTTCACAGTTTTTAGCATATTTGGGAGGAGTGAGATTCACTTCACATTCCATGCGACCTCATATTTCTTACAAGATTTTCTGATGGTTTCAAGAGAATGCTGAGCTGTTAATATTTTCTCTCGTTTCTTATCTACATGAGTCAGTGATTGCTCTCTGACTGTCAATCTATACCGTAACTAGGCCACCTGAAACTTAACACATATTTGTTTCATTCTAATTACACACTTTTGTGAAACATACACAGCGTTGTAGTTATGGATGATTTGGCAAATAGTACGTTATTTTGTCGAAGTTGCAAACAACTAGATAGAGCTAAATAGAATTGATTTATTTTGTGGTTTCAGTTTTGCTCTATTTAACTATCTGGAAAACAATAAAAATTATTCACTTGTAAAGATTCGTTAAACCTGACGTCCCAGACTTACACTACCACCACTCTTCTTGCAAAGACTTTCTATAGCAGTACTGAGGAGAAGTTATCTTAAAACAACCACAATTTTAAATGAAAATACTTCTTGCCGGTTAACAGTAAAAATGTCATAATTTTAAATTAGGAATCGTCTAAAACTCTTACTGTAGAATACCTGCTTTGAGTCGTGCTAGATGGTTTGCTATATGCTTTTGATGTGTTTTTGTTACTCTTGTGTTTTAGGACACATGTGCATAAACAATTTTTTGTTTGTTAGTTATATACCTTCTTGTGGAGCTGTAGAGGCGTTCACTTTCATTGTGTTAGCTGTTTATGGCAGTACCCGATACGAATCTGATTTATCACCAGCAGTACGAATCAAACTTGATTTTCAATAATATTCTTCGCTGAAGTATAGGTTTAAGTCCACTGAGTCCTAATTTTCGGTGTAGAAGTTGTCTGAGCAGTCCTGTGTTTCACTTTACGTGCTGTACTTGATATAGATTTGTGGCTGAAGCGGATAGGTAGTTACAGAAAACTCAAAATGTAGCCTGAGGTAAAGAGATACAATAAAAGCGGAAGCGGTAAATTTGTGGCTCACATTTTCAGAGGAAACAAAAATACGTGTTTCAAGACTCATCGACGGCAGAGTCTTTGATATTTTCACAGGAGGTTAATAAACACTCACTAAGCATGTCACAGCTGTTGTGTCGATAATTCAACCATAAACGTGATCTTTCAAGAAGGCGAACCCTGTAATCATTACAATGTTATAAGCCGATACATTGGTGTTATTTCAAATTTCTTTGAAATAAACCTACTGATGAGAGCGAAGTTGTGATTCTACATTTTCGCCAGGCGTATTTTATGACGAAATAAATCTCGGGTGAACAGCCTGGTATGAGTGTGCATAGGACACAATATTTCGGCAATCGACCACGTTGCCATCATCAGGTGCGCTGATGAACTGACCGGGGGTGGGCCGGCGCCAGGTACATATATATATATATATATATAGGACAATCTCCTGCCCGCCGGAGTGACCGTGCGGTTCTAGGCGCTTCAGTCTGGAACCGCGTTGCGCTACGGTCGCAGGTCCGAATCCTGCCTCGGGCGTGGATGTGTGTGATGTCCTTAGGTTAGTTAGGTTTAAGTAGTTCTAAGTTCTAGGGGACTGATGACCTCAGAAGTTAAGTCGCAGAGTGCTCAGAGGCATTTGAACCATTTTGACAATCTCCCTCCTCCCTCAGGCGCTTCCTATGAGTCGGTGCGGTCCGCGCCCCGCGGGCGGTCCAGGTACAGCGCCCGTTCCCCAGCCGTCTGGGCGCTGCGTCCTAGGTCTTCTCGTTCAGGAGGGACGGCCGGCACCGTTCTCGTTATTCTTCCCTCTTCCCCCGAAGTTCCGTTTTGTGGGGCCTTATCCGGAAAAACTGGAAGCATTTTACGTAAACACCAAGTGAAAACTATCTTCCAACCTGCAAGCAATACCAAGAGCCTTCTTGGTAGTGTCAAGCAGAACCTTGGTCTACGTAAATCAGGGGTTTATCAGATACCTTGCCAATGCGGTACTGCATACATAGGTCAGACCATTCGTACCATTGAGGACCGATGCCTAGAACATCAGCGGCACAATAGACTGCAACAGCCCAGTAAGTCGGCAATCGCTGAGCATTGCCTGTCGGAACTCCACAGCATGGATTATGACCAAACCAAAGTCCTGACACAGACTTCTAAATACTGGGACTGTGTCATCAAAGAAGCCGTAGACATTAGAGTAAGGGAGCCACAACTAAATCGTGACAGCGGTTACATCCTTAGCAAGGCGTGGGTACCAGCGATCACCCAGATTAAGAAGAAAAAGGATATTTCCCAGAGTGTACCGACTTCGGGGGAGGAGGGAAGAATAACGAGAATGGTGCCGGCAGATCCTCCTGAACGAGAAGACCAAGGCGCAGCGCCCAGACGGCGGGGGAACGGACGCTGTACCTGGCTCGCGTGCGGGGTGTGGACCGCACCGACTCATAGGAAGCGCCTGAGGGAGGAGTGGGAGGGGGATTGTCATATATATATATATATATATATATATATATATATATATATATATATATATATATATATATAACTGGCGCCGGCCCACCGCTGGTGGATGCTGCAGGGGAGCTTCTGTAAAGTTTGAAGGTAGGAGACGAGGTACTGGCAGAAGTAAAGCTGTGAGGACGGGGCGTGAGTCGTGCTTGGGTAAGGCAAAGGTCCCGAGTTCGAGTCTCGGTCCGGCACACAGGTTTAATCTGCCAGGAAGTTTCATATCATCGCACACTCCGCTGCAGAATGAAAATCTCATTCGGGAATTTAAAAAATGCCAATTTCTGTAAAACTAAAGAATGGTAATTACATAGTTCATAACACTGAGCAACCATTGTTAATTACAAAAAGGGAAATACAAATGTAATAGCATCGCTTTATTTTTGGAGAACAAAACTTTTTGTCATAAAAATGTACAGGAATGCTTTATACACCTAAAAATAAACACGTACCATTAAGTTAATTGATTATTAGTATACAATTAATTAATATACATAATCGGACATGCAGATTCATCGACTGTTACCCATAATCGTCCATCGCTGTAGCAAACTGCATTGTCCAGTCAGATTAATGTGACCACTTGTCAAAAGCCTGAATAACCACTTTTGCAGCGTGGACCACTACGAGACGTGAAGGAAGCGAGTTAATGAGCTTCTGGAAGGGATGTGGAACCATACCGACTCCAACGCCGCGGCTAGCTGCGATAGGTTCAAAATGGCTCTGAGCACTATGGGACTTAACTTCTGAGGTCATCAGTCCCCTAGAACTTAGAACTACTTAAACCCAACTAACCTAAGGACATCACACACAGCCATGCCCGAGGCAAGATTCGAACCTGCGACCGTAGCGGTCGCGCGGTTCCAGACTGTAGCGCCTAGAACCGCTCGGTCACCCCGGCCGGCGCTGCGATAAGTTTCTCGGTTGAGGATCCACGGCGAGAAAAGCCCTAGCTAGGTGGTATCATTGATAGTCCACTAGTCTTAAACTCTTGAGTTTGGTGGCCAGGAGAGGGTAAACTCATGCTAGTGTTCTTCAAACCATGCAAGTATACTGCGGGCTGTGATACACGTTGCATTATCTTGCTGGTAGATGCCAACGTGTCGAGGAAAAACAAACCGCTTGCAGGGTTGGACATTGTCCCTAAGGATATATATATACATCTGTTAATCCGATGTGCCTTCCAGAATGACAAGATCACCGAGGGAATGCCACTGAAACATTCCCCAGATCGTACCGCTCCCTCCTCTGGCCAGGACGCTTCCGACGAGTGTTGCTTTCAGACGTCTCACGCCGTACACGCCAACGGGCATCTGTCATCTGAAGTGGCCACCCGTTGTCAATCAGTGGACTTCCAGCTGCAGTACCGGCGTGCAGATTCCAGTCTTCGTCGCCAACGAACAGCAATCAGCATGGACGCACGAACCAGGCACCTGCTGCGGAGGCCCATAATGTTCGTTGAACTGTCTTTGAGGAGACATTGTTGGTATCCCCTTGGTTCAGCTAGGCCAGGGATTCCCAAAATTCCCTAAGGGGTCGATATCGGTTTCCTAGGGGTCGACATAAACGAAAACTGATTTTGTGGGTCAACGAGGTCTAAAAATCGACACCTATCAAATTAACACAAGTTCTTATTTAAAACTTTCAAGATAGGTAGGTACTGTATTGTTTAAGTTGTGTTACGTGTACTAAGAATAATTAATATTTTTGTAGGAAATAGCATTGTTGTAGTAATGTAAAGTCTCAAGTTCGTACAAGATGAAAAACTCGGCAAGTCTGTGTAGACAAGTTTGTGCAAGATAATGAGTTCGAGCGTACGTCTTTCAGGCGCGTTTTGACTTGCTCTCTATTTGACGCTTACGCGATTTAACAAGAACGAATTCATGATCAAGTCCAAACATGTCCTGATATTTTACTACTTAGCGAGCTTGCACTTAGATTGAAAGTTCATTTGCGTTTTGAAATTCGTTGGAGCTTGAACGATAATGACTCATATAAGTACTCATTTATTTCAAGAGATTACAAAGTTATTACATAGCTAAATTAAGTGAAGTAAAGTGACTGAAAATGTGGTAAACACAACATACAACATATTTTAAATAGGTAGGTATAAAAGTGTTATGAATAAGGGGGTTGATCTTAAAAGTAGGTAATTTGGCCATGGGGGTCTGAGGTAACAGTTCATTTTGGAAAAGGGGTCACTTGTCCAAAATAGTTTGGGGATCCCTGATCTAGGCGGTCAGTTGCGCAACAGCTGCACATCTTTTCGCGCTTTGGCCGGTATTACACTATCAAATTTCTTTGTTATTGATTTGATCAAAGATGTGATCAAATATTCGGCAAATTTATTTGACAAAGATCTTTGACGTGCTCTAAAAAGCGGTATTACACTGTCATCATATTTTTCGTCAAAGTTCAAGATGGCTAACAACAACAACCGCAGCAGTTGCACGTACCACAACTGGACTGTGTGGTCATATGGGCGAGAAGCGGGGGAAAAAAAGGAAACGTACCTGGGTGAAGCCGTGGGTTATACGACGAGACGATAAAAGCATTCAACAAAACTTGTTACGTGAGCTCGTAGTGGAGAACGTCAAGTCGTACATAAATTACCGTGCTTAAGAACGGATAAACATACATTTCAGTATGTGCTCAGTGAAGTGTATCCTCTGATCCCAAAGCACAATACTCATTTAAGAACTGCTATAACTGCAGAAGACAGGCGCACTTTTAACACTCCGGTTCCTTGCTACAGGAGAGAGTTACTCTAGCTTACAGTATAGCACTCGAATACCACAGTGCACATTAACTAAAGTAATACCTGAACGTGTGCAACAATTTATAAAGCGCCAAAGGACCAATGTCTGAAGGTAAATAAATGTTCAATACACTTTATGTGCATTAAGAACTATTTTTATTTTATAAACAAATCAATTACATTTTGTGTCCAAAAAGTTTACCTCACGGCTAATGAGCTCCGCAAATATTTTTATAGCTCTCCAATCTTCTTAATCTATTTTTGTATTCAGAGTGCCTCACGTTGTAAAGCGCCTCATCAGCTTCATACATCTCTATTAATTTCGTAGTTGACGGCACACACCAATTGTATTTACCGGCCATGTTTATAAACACACTACAGATGACAGAACGCTGAAGCGATGCTAGCGCTCCACGTGGTAACATGTCACATTGCAGTGAACAGCAGACAAGCCACTTTTATGATCAAATCTACAGCGAGGCCCTAGATTAGATCAAATTTATTTGACGACAGACAAGATTTGAGAAAGTGCCCTATTACAACATCAAACTTCTTTGACATAAATATTGGACATATTAACTTTGACAAACAAATTTGATAGTGTCATACCGGCCTTACACGTCTCCTCAGCCGTTGTTCACGCTTGTCATATATGGCTCGTGGTGCACCACAGTGGAGGATGCTAAGTTCACCGGACTTGGATACGATGTGACGTCATTATGACGTATACACGCTACATCGAAAACGATAGAAACCGTATATCGACTATTCGACTTTTGTGAACTTTCGAGAGGTAGTGACAGGGTAGCGCTGTGCTCTGCGCCATTCGTTTAAATGTGCTTTGCGCTCCTTGCGTTTAAATCGTGCATTGTACTGTGTTTGTGTCCTGTGCGTTGTTTTTCGTTTGCTCGTCTCTAATTATGTGTTCAGCATTCGAGAGACTAATGAGAGAAAATCTGAAAGAGTTCAGCATCGATGACGACGGGCAATTGCGTGGTTATTGTGAATCTCAAGCAGAAATTGATGTACTTCTGACACAGCTGAAGTGCGCCGGTTATTCGTACTCAGTGCTAAGAAGCACTCAGCAGCCAAAATCTTTAGATGCGTCAAGACACTAACCTTTGGTTAAGATTACATTGAGAAATCCACTTCCCCTCATATTTCATCTCCGGTCGACGATTTTTCTTCAACAATGCTTCATATTTTTCTTTTTAAGTTCGAAATTCAATCATTCTACACACCAGTCATTACTGGACACTAAGGTACCTGTCTCTGCGGTCCGAGTGTAAAATTACTTGGAATTATGGTTGATAAGAGACTATCTTGGGATGGACATATAAATTACTTAGCTAACAAACTTGCACGAGTTCTCTTTCAGCTATATAAATTAAGAAAAAAAAGTCAGCAAGAGTATGCTGCTACAATGTAATATGTACTGACAAGACCAATTGTATGAAACCATACTAAAATATTGATAATAAATAAATATTATACAACAATCACACAATCAAATCTGGTCGGGACATAAGAAGACTTCACTTTTTTACGAAACGTATTGCCTATGGTGTTTTCAAGGCCACGGTCAGGAATATTTCTATTAATATCCAGCTCTTCTATTTTGGCGAAATACATATACGCTGCCACACTGAGCTGTTATCAGAATCGCACGTGTCAAAACAAACCACTAGCTGACGACGGTTTAGAATCTCGAACGTTCGTAAAAGTCGATAGGTGTGTTAATCGACTAAAGCGTATACACGTCATAATGACGTCACATCATATCCAGGTTGGGTGAACTTAGCATCCTCCCACCACAGTGACCTCGGCGCCATTTTGGTTCAAATGGCTCTGAGCACTATGGGACTTAACTGCTGAGGTCATCAGTCGCCTAGAACTTAGAACTACTTAAACCTAACTAACCTAGGGACATCACATGCATCCATGCCCGAGGCAGGATTCGAACCTGCGACCGTAGCGGTCGCGCCGTTTTGGCATAGGACAGTTTTGCTGTGCACGATACACTTTAATCACGCCAGCAATTTAAAAACTTGGCTGTTTAGGAAGTGCTTCTGCGCTTGGCCCGGAAGTCAATGATCATGCCGTTTTGGAAGTCAGATAAATTGCTCCGTTTCCGCATTACAACAATGACTGCACTGTATTCCGCATCACCCGACACGTTGAATTTACCCTCTATTGCCGTCTGTGAGTTGTTGCTGCACATAGACGTCAAACCTGGGCGACGGGCGCATTAATGTGACTGGACCGTGTAGTAGCTGGCGTTCACGAGTGTACACGAAACAGCCAGAATGAAACAACTGATAAATTAGACTTCTGTTACACAAGCTATGTAAACTGACGCTGAAATATGCAATAACAACTTTTACAAGACGGTCAATATGTTTCACTGAGATAGGGCGATATATTTCTGTTGAATTTCCAGCTCTTTTCATAAGTCAGAGGTCGTCTGCGGCCCACTCGATCTATTCCAGATCGAATACGGTAGAAGGAAGGCCCTTTATTCATAATAACCTGCATTTTCACGTGATAATAGTTGGTTCTAATGTAACGTACCAGACACATTTGTTGGAAACTACCCATCTTTTTCCATGCAAATCTTTTTGCTTGAATTACTTTTTATCATCTTTCTTCGTGTGATACAGGCTTTTGATATTTTGTTTCTCTTTTAGAAATTATCCCCGGATTTGGTAACGCACTGGAAGTCACGACCATCTCTTCTTCGCAATGATATAATAGGTTTTTTGGTGGGCGGGGGATAGCTTCCATGAAGTAATCTTCCAAGGCCCAATATGAGAAAACTGTTCAACTTTCTTTGAAAAGTATTCTGAAGCAACAGGCATCACAGTCAACGACGAAAAAGGACTGAAAACCTCGGTACAGGTAATTTCTTTAATTCAAACAACAATGTTCCGTAACGCAGTCGCTGATTTCGGCTGTTACTGCATGAGAAGCAGCTCCATACCAACCTTATGTGAGGCAAGCAGTCAGACGCGGAGACGATAATTTGTAATTTCACAAGAGAGCCTGTTTGTACACAACAAGACGGCCGGACAGAGCAGCGCAGTCATGGTGACATTGCAAAAAGGCCATGCAACTACGAAGCGACCTGAAGAGTATTTCCACACCATTGAGACATGAAGGTGTTGATCTGTACGTGCTTCGAAGCAATATATGGGCACAACCAGCGTGCTATTAATCATTACACACTGAAGCGCAAAAGAAACTGCTGTAGTCGTGCGTATTCAAAAACAGAAATTTGTAAACAGGCAGAATACGATGATGCGGTCGGCAACGCCTACATAAGACAACAAGTGTCTGGCGCAGTTGTTACATTGGTTACTGCTGCTACAATGGAAGGGTATCAAGATTTAAATGAGTGTGATGTTGCAGTCGGCGCACGAACGATTGTACACCGCATCTCCGAGGTACCGATGAAGTGGGGATTTTCCCGTACGACCATTTCACGAGTGTACCGTGAATATCAGGAATCTGGTAAAATATCAAATCTCCGACATCGCTACGGCCGGAAAAAGATCCTGCAAAAACGGGACCAACGACGACTGAAGAGAATCGTTCATCGTGAAAGAAGTGCAACCCTTCCGCAAATTGCTGCAGATTTCTGTGTTGGGCCATCAACAAGTGTCAGCATGCGAACCAATCAAGGAAACGTCATCGATATGGGCTTTCGGAGCTGAAGGCCCACTCGTGTACCCTTGATGACTGCACAACACAAAGCTTTACGCCTCGCCTTTTCCCGTCATCATCGACATTGGACTGTTGATGACTGGAAGCATGTTGCCTGGTCTCGTTTCAAATGGTACATAGCGGATGGACTTGTAAGGATATGGAGACAACCTCATGAATTCATGGAATCTGCATGTCAGCAGGGGACCGTTCAAGCCGGTGGAGGCTGTGTAATTGTGTGGGGCTCGTGCAATTGCAGTGATATGGGATCCCTGATACGTCTAGATATGACTCTGACAGGTGACACGTACGTAAGCATCCTGTGTGATCACCTGCATCCATTCACGTCCATTGTGCATTCCGACGGATTTGAGCAATTCCAGCAGAACAATGCGATACCACACTCGTCCAGAGTTGCTGCAGAGTGGCTCCAGGAACACTATTCTGAGTTTAAACACTTCCGCTGGCCGCCAAACTCCCGAGACATGAACATTATTGGGCACATCTGGCAGTCTTGCAACGTGCTCAGAAGAAATCTCCACCCCTTCGTACTCTTACGGATCTATGGACAGGCGTGCAGGATTCACGGTGTCAGTTCCCTCCAGCAGTACTTCAGACATTAGTCGAGTCCATGCCACGTCGTGTTGCGGCATTTCCTCAGTAGTGCCTTTCGGAAGGAAAGTCGCCTTCCCTCCAGGGATTCCCATTTACGCTCACGATGCATTCTGTAATGCTCGCGTGCTGATCGAACCTGCGCACAACAAACCTAGCAGCGCCTCTGAATTGCTTCGATGTCTTCCTTTAATCCGACCTCTTTGGGATTCCAAACAATCCAGCAGTAGGACCTACTTAAAAATGTGTTCTATACTCAGTCTCCTTTGTAGATGAGCTAAACTTTCCAAAAATTCTCCCAATAAAACTTAATCGACTATTCGCCTTCCGTACTAGCAACATGACGTGTTCATTCCACTTCATATCGCTCTGCAACGTACATGCAGATATTTAATCTATGTGACTGTGTCAAGCCCACATTGCTAATGCCGTATTCCAACCTTACATCATTGTTCTTTCCACTCTTACGCTTAACTTACGTTTAGAGGTTGCTGCCATTCATCACACCACCTAGAAAACTTGTCAAAGTCATTTTGTATCCTCGACGACGACACCACAGTGTCATCAGCAAACAGGCGTAAATTGCTGCTCTTCCTGTCCGTCAGATCACTTATGTAGACAGAGAGTAAGTCCTATGACACTTCCCAGGCGATCTCCTGACGACATCCTTGTCTCTGATGAACACTCGCTGTCAAAGACAATGCACTAGTTTCTATTACTACACAAGTTTTCCAGCGACTCAACACCTGCTCGGACCTTCTCAACAGTCTGCAGTGAAACACCGTGTCAAAGACCTTCCGGAAATCTAAGAATGTGAAATCTGCCTGTTACTCTTCATGCATGGTTCACAGGATATCATCTGAACTTACGGCAAGCTGAGTTTTGCGCAAGCAATGCTTACTAAATCCGTGCTGATTTCTGGACGGAAGCCTTCCTGTCTCAAGGAAATTGCATGTGTTAAAGAATTCTACAGCAGACCGATGTTAAATATACTGTATTCGTCTCTAAATATGGGGCTCTATTCTTCTTCTACCTTTATCTATACCGGGGTCGTCTGCGCTTTTCTCCAGTCGTGTGGGCAATATATTCGCGATTAAAAAAAGCTAAGTAAGTGGCCAATGCCGCAGAGTACTTTCCGTAAAACCGAACTCAGATTCCATCTGGACCTGGCGACTTATTTTTTTTTTTCAACTGTTGTATATAACATCTTCCTGCGCGGGTGATTTCTTAAACGCGAAATTTAAAACGCCGGCTTTTACAGGAGGCTCATCGACGAGTGAATGGATACAAGCCTTCGACTAGCTTAAGAATTTTACGTATGACCAGAATTTTCTCGGGTTATCGGCAAGATCTTTCGTTAAGGTATGAAACTGGAAGTTGTGTGTTCAAATGGCTCTGAGCACTATGGGACTTAACTTCTGAGGTCATCAGCTCCCTAGTACTTAGAACTACTTAAACCTAACTAACCTAAGGACATCACACACATCTATGCCCGAGCAGGATTCGAACCTGCGACCGTAGCGGTCACGCGGTTCCAGACTGTAGCGCCTAGAACCGCCCGGCCACTCCGGCAGGCCTCTTTTTTACAGATGCACGAATTTCTGTTAACATTTTCCTGTTGTCAGAGCGTTTGAGAGCTAAATGCTAACTCAATTCACATCAGCTTCCACCAAAATGTTCAGCCGAATAAGCTCATATAAAACAGTTACGTTCTACGTCATTTGAAAGATGGCCTTCGTCCAGTACTATAGCAAAGATTTTCTATTTAAAATTTTGGGGCGTGCCCTTTGCTGAGCGGGCCCTATATAGACTACGCGTAGATACGAGCTTGACAGGTAGATCGTAATAATATGCCTTGTCTGTGTGAGTGATTAGTCTACGAAGCTCACCAAGCGAGGTGGTGTCGTGAACGACATGATGACTTGCACTCGTAGGACCACCAGCCCCGTCTCATAATCTATTCGTGTGTTTTCAGTGGCTTCTCAAAACCACTGTAAACGAGTGCTGGAATGATTGGACAACCGCGCTCGATTTCTTTTGCTATCCTTCCTCAACTGACGACTACATCGTCGACTGTACGTTAAACTCTTTATCTTTCGTCACTTTTCTGTAGCTGATGATGTTGCAAAAAAATGTATCGGTCCGTATCCGGGTGGTGTAAGGGATCGTCTTCACCATTACTTGATCTTCAGGTGTGCATTCTCTCATTATTACACTGTGTCTTGGGCTAATCTCAAATCAGTCTGCAGTGTTTCGTCACTAATGATCATAATCGTTTGTCAGGTTGACGATAGTGCCCTTCTTGAAACTATTCGAGTTGGCTATGCTTTGGTGCTAGGTTCTACCTTTTCCCTTCTTTTCATTTCCATAATCCACCATACTACCATTACACTCAAAAATCCTTAAATGGCACTGACTCACACGTAACACACAACGCTGAGGAAAGAAGGTGAGTCATACGTTCTCTGAACATCCATGAAAGTAGCGCGTCGTAATGACGAGGCACCTCCTGTAAATAGATGAGAACCTGGGACCTTTCATAAAACATGTGTGAATAACAGAGGGCGCAGCAATACGGACATATTATTGTAATTTCAAGCACATTGCACAATTAAAAATTACTATTACCT
This sequence comes from Schistocerca serialis cubense, assembly GCF_023864345.2. Classification (NCBI taxonomy): domain Eukaryota; kingdom Metazoa; phylum Arthropoda; class Insecta; order Orthoptera; family Acrididae; genus Schistocerca; species Schistocerca serialis. Next base: position 769,693,012 of record NC_064641.1, on the reverse strand, counting down.
TGAAAAAGCCATAAACTGAAGTCCATGTACTTACCAGAATTTCCCAGAAACAGCTTGCAGAAATCGTCGAAACTCCCTTTATAGCCTTCGAGGAGCTTACAATGATGGTAGTAGGAAACGCACGTGTCCTTTGCATTGCGGGCCACGTATATTACCTGTAGATCAAGGAGAAAGTGGTCTCACTGTGCGCAAACGCTAATACTTCATGCAGTACCAAACCAATCACTACAAATCTTACTAACTTCATCAGTCCTTATGTAACATATACGTTACAACCATTTTTTTTTTCAAGCTCAGGCAGTTAACTAACCTTGCTGTGCCTAATTATAGTATGTACTTTACGCCACCTGGTTTCTGTAAATTACCTGTTTTCGTTTCTGAGAAGTAGGTTGCAGCTTCTGATTAAAAAAAGCTGTTTACCGCAGTGTCAGCATGGCTTCGAGCAATGAAGGTTATTTCTGCTTTTTTTTGAGTAATTTCGAACTATAATGTGTTTAGAACATGCTACAATGCGTTACTATACGCTACGCTATCGATTGATTGATTGCTTCTGATTGATTATTTCTACACACCAATACGGTGTTTTATCTTTTTCGATATAGCGCTGGTCCATATCAGAAACGACCTACACGTTCACATTCACGAGAGATGATGCAAGAAGATGAAGAGAGTGAAGTAGAAGGGAAGGAACAATGATAAAGATAACGCACTTCAAGTGAGGAAACGCACCAGAACATCAGAGCCGTTGCCATCACCAACAGCAAGAACGTCCACGTCATGAAGCTACCCAAAATGACGAATAAAAACACGGGGAAGTCGTTTCATATGCGGGTTACCTTCATGTAAGGATTTCACATTTGTGCAGTGCACTAGGCGCCAAACATATCTCTGTTTCAGAAAAAAGTAACTGTTTTTTGTAAAGCTATAAAGAAATACTAGAATTTTGAAAAATTCTGATTGTGTTTTAAAATGTAATAAAAATAATATTTCGTGACCGTAAGTATATTTACGTATTTTCGTTAATAAATCAAATTCATCAAAGCAATCCCTGAAAACATGTTATTACTAGGATGAAAGACGTGTTCGGATGCCGGAATATTTTGATGAGTCACAACAAATTTTTTAATTTAGTAGTTTAGCTTTATTTTGTCCCAGAACAACGTATTGATCACCAATAATAAACTTTTCATCTACAGTATCTGAACTCAGCACATAGAAGGTTAATGAATATTTACTTGCTTTCAATAGGAAACTAAAACGGGTAAAACATCTTGTATAACGCTCGATTGACATTACTGTATCATACCGTTACAGGCGTTCGTTGAGTAGTACCATAAGGGTGTCTAAAAATCACACATTTGATGACACTTAGTAAACTCTTTCCAATATAACTTTGGCATAAATACCTTGGGCTTTACTGATCCATCTTGTATCTGCCGAGGCAGCAGCTCCCAGGGAATGTGTGTCTTTATAAAACGCGGCGAAGGCATCTCGTCGATGTACTTCACCGAATTTGTTACATACAAGGGCAACTTCAAGTCGGGGATTCTGGGCAGAATATCTCTGTAGTCAAACAGGGGCGAGTGTCTGAAAATGAAGCGACAATTTGACGTTAGGAATCTAAATTATGTCTGTATTTATTACTAATTGCAAAGTAAACAATAAACATTTATAGGCTGCAAAGTTTTCAATACATTAATTTCACGATCTTCATTGAGACTCTGTCAGCAGCTGCGATTAATCGTTTACATGCTACATGCAGATGCTAATCATTTCTTTATTCGTTGAATAATCTCGGTCTTAGACTATTATCAAGTAATCTATAGCCCTGATGTAATTAAATTTTCCTTGAGACATTTGAGTCTCTATCTACGATAATGATAGAAGCTAAAGAAATGAAATAAAATTTGTGGCGTGGTCACTACTAGAACTCACGTCTCCTTGTTTACTAGGCAAGTATGCTAGCCATTACATCACCGCAACAGTGTAACTAACATAGCTGCATGGAGTAACGCAGTCCAGTTGTCCTCCCTCGAGTATGTTTAGAAAAAAAATTGATCGATATCACATTATGCTGTACAAATCTCCGCATCGATGTATATTTCAATAGTAACCTCTATTGTTGTGCTTATGAGTGTCGGTGCTGCAACTGTCGTAGAATTAAAGTCAACAGTTGCGTTAGCACTGGTGCACGTACCATCGCACTCAACATGCACTTTATGGCTGCACAGCCGCAGAGACTTGGGTGGCATAATGCGACACCGAAGAATTTTATTGTGAAAATATTTGATAAGGGTCTAAGACTGAAATTCTACAATCACACAACGAATAACGGGAACCAGGTCGATTCATTAAATACATAGAGACTTCAGAAAGTATATTACAGATGTCTTCCCAGGCTAAAGTCTTTGCGCATTGTCGGAAGGAAGAGAGTAGATGTTACGGGTCTTCTGAAGACACTGTTCTGCCGCGGTTCTGATAAGGTGCATCACAGCGTAGAGGACTGGAAATTTGAAATGGGCAACATGTTTAAATTCCAGACTTTTAAATTGAAATTCTGGCTATATATGTACCAAACGCAATGCCACGTCCACCCGTAGTGAAATGGTGCCAACGTTATGAGCAAGGCCACACTGATCGAGAGCTCAAATCGTGCACTGTACGATTTCCATCTTTTCTGCAAGCTAAAAGAACATCTGGGAAGAAAGAGATTTTCCAGCGACGAGGACGTTCAAATAGCGGTTCCCTAAAGGCTCCATGATCTAGGAGTTGAACGATTAGTAGAAAGTACCGACTATTGGTTACAGAGACTCGCTGACTATATTTAAAAATAGTGTCATGTATCTGTATCATACTGGAGTTTAATGTAACTATAAAAGTTACTTGCCTACCATAATAATGTTAAAGTAATTTTTGAAATCCCTTGTACCTACAAGTACTGTAAGAAAGGGTTTGCAAAGACCACTAAGGAATTGCCTTAGATCGGGAGTCCCGGACTACCATAGCAGGAAGAGGTCTGACTATTCCCTTTCAGCTGAAAATGACGCGGACAAAAGGCACAGAGAACCTTGCATTTCCGGTGATCTGCCGGAAACTGAATTTCAAACATAATGATTCTATAAAATGCCATTAAATACAACTGTCAAGGTTTAACCTTTCTTTCATCAGAGAGAGTGTTTGTTGTACTGCACCGATACGACAGCGCCATGAAAAATTTCTCGGTGCTAATGAATTGAAACATTTTTAAGAAAAGAACTAAAATTGTGAAGGATAAGAGCATGCTTAGAAATACCTTTCTGATACTGTAGCGAGCTAAAAGCCAATACCCCTACACAGTGATGTTTAGAGACCACAGGAAGGAGCAACCGTGGGAAACATGTCGGTCACTGGCACCTGTAAAATTGCTTCGGAGTCCCCTTTATGCACGACCACAGCGAAAAAATTGAAGTAAAATTAGGATTTAATGTCCTGTCGACGATGAGCTCATTTAGGACAACAACAATAATTTGTTTCACGTAATCATTATGTAAGCTGATATAAATTGTTTTTATTTCCTCTCCAAATTACAAGATGTGAGGCATTTCTATGGATGTTGAGAGAACCACGCCACTGTTCGAGTGATATAACATGGATGATGCCCCAGATCACACAACCGAAAACTGAATGTACTTTCAAAACTCGTTGCGTACGGATGTGTAATAATTGAACAATGGTTGTAAACAAAACAAATTTCATTTTGAAAACTGCTTTATGTACTGTTGTATAATGTTGACGTGAAACCACAATGTCCCAGATATTAGGAATTGAGAGTAAGATATTATGGAAACACTATTTAATCGAAAGAACATAGGCACTTGCTAGCCGACATTAATGTTGGGTTTGCCCAGCACTCCGTCTTCAGGCCACAAGTGGCCCATCGCGACCATCCGCCTGCCCTGTCATCCTCAGCTAAGGATGCGGATAGAAGGGGCGAGTGATCAGCACACCGCTCTCCCGGTCGTTATGATGGTATTCTTGACCGGAGCCGCTACTGTTCGGTCGAGTACCTCCTCAATTGGCATCACGAGGCTGAGTGCACCCCGAAAAATGGCAACAGCGCATGGCGGTCCGGATGGTCACCCATCCAAATGCCGGCCACGCGCGACAGCGCTTAACTACGCTGATCTGACGGGAACCGGTGTATCCACTGCGGCAAGGCGGTCGCCTTGGGTTTGCCTAGCCTTCGCCTTTTTTGCGGGGCTGTGCGCTTCTGGGAACACATTCAATAAGGTATCTGAATGTCTGTGAAGGGATGACAGCTCATTCTTCCCTAACAGCCGAAACCAGAGAAGATACTAATGTTGGATGCTAGGATCAGGAGCGAAGTCGACGTTCTAACTCGTCCCCAAGGTGTTCCACAGGGATGAAGTTGCGACTCTGCTCGCGCCAGTCCATTTCAGTAATGTTATCGTCCACAAGCCATTGCCTCACAGATGCTGCTTTATGACAGGGCGCATTGTCATTCCGATATAATCACCATCCCCGAACTGTTCCCCTGCTCTATGCAGCACACAATGCTGTAAAATGTGTTTCCATTCTTCCTCATTTAGCGTTTTCTTAAGGACAATAAGTGAATCATACTCTAACCACGAAAAACACTTCTGTACCATGATACCGCCTCCTCCATACTTCATTGTTGGCACTGCACGGTATGGAAGATACTGTTCTTCAGGTATTCGTCAATCTCGAACACCTTCACCGGATTGTCGCAGGGTATAGCATGATTTATTATTCTTTATCAATCGTTTGCATTTACCCACTGCCCAGTGCATCATTATCGAATGACTTAGTAAAATCAATAATTTCTGTTTTCAAATTATTTGCTTAATTAAAAATAGTGCATCCATTGTCGACCTGCCCTTTCGAAATCGCATATTTCTGCGCCTAATAAACTTTAATTTATAACATTTAACGTCTTGTTTACTAAAACGAAACGAAATTTTGTGTGCAGTGCTCAGTAAGCTGATTTCTCTATAATTCTCGCAATTATTGCGGTCTCCTTTTCTAAACAGTGATATTACCTTTGTTTGCAAGCAAGCTTCTGGTAGAGCTCTATTCCTCCATAACGTATTAAATAAATGTAGTAGGCTCTTGTATAGTACACTGCCTCCTTATTTTAACAGTTCAGCGTTCATGCCATCCATACCAGTAGTTTTTCTATTCTTCGTAGAGTCGAGGACTTATCTTAGTTCATTTATACATAAATCACCTTCACAACCTATTTAGTTTCATCGTCTTTATGCTCTGTGGAACATGTTTCTTCATTCCATAAATTCTTGTAATATTGTAACCGTTTTACTTGTTGAATTTGTTTATTTTAGCATCTTTTTTTTCGGCATGACTAAACATTTTCATTCTCTTATAAATCAACTTTTGGCTTCCGTGAATATAGTCTTCTATTTCGCATTTAAACCTGTTCAGATATTCTTTACTAGCTCGTTTAGCTGCTCGACTTGCTGCATTCTCTCGTTTGTCAATCTGATGATTCTCGTATATTGGGTCATTGAGGGATTTAAGATAAACATCTTCTTTTTTTATAACTTCATCTAATTGTAGTGTCCACATTTAACCCCTTTCTTTCTTCTTATGTTTTTAGTTTTTCCTAAGGCTTCTTCATCTGCTTTTTTAACTTCAGTGTTAACATCTTTCGATTCCTTAACTATTTCTTCTGATTATTCGTTCTGCTGTAGTTCTTTGTTAAATCCTGTATGGTACAGATCTCGTGTTCTATCCCATTTAACAGATATACACTGCTGGCCACCGTAAATGCAACACCCTGAAGGAAGCATCCGAATCAAGTGAAATTTACACCTTGGGTTTGCAGCGATGAGATATGCAACTGATTAGAATTTCAGCGCAGACGCACATCACGCGCGCCTGTGGCGCCACCTCATAGCGCCATTTAAGGCTTGGCGATTTCGACGAGTGTACGTTCGGCACGTGTGTTTACCTTGTGGTTGTTCCACAAGACGATCAGTTATGCCTCGTAGACAACAGCGAACATCGTTTGATCAAGTATCCGAGTTCGACAGAGGAAGGATAGTGGCTTACCGAGATTGTGGATTATCATACAGAGAAATCGCTAGTCGTGTTGGACGAAACCAAACAACTGTAATGCAGATATGTGACCGTTTGATGCAGGAGGGTACGACGGACCGACGTGGTCGATCGCACTCACCTCGGTGCACCACTGCACGTGCTGATAGGCAAATTGTGCGCATGGCAGTGACGGATCGCTCAGTGACATCCCGAACCATAGCACAGCACATTGCGTCTGTAACGCATCATCCAGTGTCTGCGCGTACCATTCGACGCCGTTTACAGCAGAGTGGTCTGTCCGCAAGACGTCCATTGCTTCGTCTACCATTGACGCAGAACCACAGACGTCTCCGTCGCCAATGGTGTGATGACAGACGGATGTGGACGGCAGAATGGAATGACGTTGTCTTTACTGACGAAGCACGCTTCTGTCTGCAGCACCACGATGGTCGGATTCGAGTGTGGAAACACCGTGGAGAGAGGATGCTGGACAGCTGCATTATGCACCGCCCCACTGGTCTTGCACCGGGTATTATGGTATGAGGCGGTATTGGATATTACTCTCGAACGCCTCTAGTACGCATTGCCGGTACTTTAAATAGCCGGGGCTACATATCCGAGGTGCTGGAGCCAGTTGTCCTTCCTTACCTTCAGGGCTCGGCCACAGCCATATTTCAACAGGATAATGCGCGACCACACGTGGCACGCATTGTCCAAAGGTTCTTTGTCAATAACCAGATTGAATTGCTTCCCTGGCCGGCTCGCTCTCCGGATCTTTCGCCGATAGAAAACATGTGGTCCATGGTTGCTCAACGAGTGACCCAGATTACATCCCCAGCTGCCACACCAGATGATCTTTGGCAACGTGTGGAAGCTGCTTGGGCTGCTGTACCCCAGGAACACATCCAACGTCTCTTTGACTCAATGGCGAGACGTGTGGCAGCGGTGATCTCCAACAATGGCGGCTACTCTGGCTACTGATTCTGGCGGGAACCACATGTCACAGACGTCTGTAAACGTAATCATTCGATACTTGGTCAACATGTTATCTACAAAATAAATTTTGTTGTGCTACCTCTTGTCTTTCTTGGTGTTGCATTTACGGTGGCCAGCAGTGTACCTTATAGAGATCTTTCTTCACCATTTCTTCCCTCAACCTTTTGCTCTTTCTGCATTTGGTGTGCTTGATTATTTGAGATATCACCAAGAAATGCTCGGAACTTACGTTTTATCCCCTGCTCAATCTGGTTTCCCTTCTCTCTCCTCCAAATTTTTCGTTAATGATAATGTAGTCAGTAAGAGACTAAAATCAATTAAATCCTCTGCTGGCCTTGTATATTTACTGATAACCTTCTTTGCTGAAGAAAGTATTGGTTACCTTAGTTTTTGTTAAAAGAAACAAAATTTCTAAGCAATCTTCTATTGTTAATTATGATGTTTTCTCCCATCGTTGCTGCAGTGTTTGGGACAGATATATTCTCCACCCTTGCGTTTAAATATCCTGCCAACATTATTTGATATTCGTTGGTTGCAGTTTGCCATATAAATCTACATACTCTTTTTCTTCCCTCCTCAGTTGTGTAAACAGTAATGACAGTCAAGTCTCCCCCTTGACTGCTAAAACTATAATTCGTTTATTTATACGACCCTACCCCACACTTCTCTTTTCCCATTTCTTGTGTATACAACTGGCGATCTTTTGCTGGCTCTCTCCTCTTTTCTTTTTCCACTATATAATATCAAATACTCTCCAACAAACTTGTTACCTTGAAGCTTTCTCTTGGTTTCTGTTACAGAACCTCTATCTGCCTTAGACTTTTTAAAATTTCTGCTAACCCTTCATCTTTGTTTCTTAATCTTTTGACACTTCATTTTGCTAATTTAATTTTATTAGCATTCCATTTATTCCTCTTTTTTCATCGCCCGGTTCGTCATCGTCATATCTGTTCTTGATCGAGGTTGTTTTTTTGTATTAGTAGTTATTAGGATAGTTCACCTGTCCACCTTACGAGGACTACACAAGTGTAGATGAATAGTGGGGCTGCGACTTTGTGGATTTCTAACCCGGCCAGTTTTCTTTTAAGGGTTACCCCCCTAGGGAGGTTAGCTTCCCTGTGTCAGAGTCCCTCATACCCTTTACTTGATACTGCAGATGACAGGGAAAGGCCGTGGTAAGAACACGCTTAGGACGAGAGAAAGAGACCATAGGACGTTGTGAGACACACTTCGCCTGGCTCCTCCCCTGTAGCTTGTCAGGCCTATGTGACCCTTCAGATAACTAATGTACTGCCTGTGTAGCCCACCAGTCAGAGACGCAAACCTCCTAGCTTGCACCGGTAGTGCTACATTAAGGCGGTATCCCCTCCGAAGACCACCAGCTTATAAACATTAAATTATGCAGTCCCCTGAAATAAGGCCCAACTAGAATGTAACCAAATTATTGTCTGTGGCTCTACGTTGTCTAATGGATTTGTTGCCTCCGCAGCATTTAGTTCAGTTAATAATTAAGTGAACTCAGTTTCCCGTGAGTGCACAAGTAATAGTGAAGTAACTAGTCACTGTAAACTACTTTAGCTGAGACGAATTGTTTGAAATAAAATTGGAAGTCCTAAAGTACGTGTGCTTTAAATAAACTATTGAAGTCCGTAGACTGACTCGTGAGCTCTCATACAGTGTAGATAACACTGTAAAAATTTTAAGGTATCAGCGCTGATGTTCCACGTAAATCACTGCTCAGCAAACGAAGGATAAATACAGTTACCGACTGTTGGTTGCACTGTCGTGGTCTGCGACGACAGCCGTTAATGTTAACGCGGGAAACACCGAGAGGCGAAACCAGAATCAATCAGGAGGCCCCATTTGGGATTGATCGGCCGTCTGGTGCATCTCTTCCTATTTGACTCGATTTCGGCGACATGTGCGTTAATGAAAATGTGATGAAATGATGAGAATAACACAACCACTCATTCCCTGAGCGAAGAAAATCTCCGATCCGCTCAGGAATCGAACATGGGACCCAATGATCAAGGGACAGTAACCCAAACTTCTAGACTAGACAACGAGATGAAGACAACAAACTGTAGAAACGCAGATGCTCTTCCAGTAGGTTCCACAATTCCATCTCTGGAATGCCTGGCCGGTTCGTCCGGCCAGACCCGATGATGCCAGCTGTCACCTTAGACGACGGACATCTCTTGACCACGTCGAGTTTCCCAGTGACAGAACAGTATCAGGCCAGCTGTAAGCGCGTGGATAGCTTCCATTTGTAAAGCTTCATACCCCCAGCAGTCTTATATGCTTGTGAACGCTGAGCAAAGATATCCATGCAGTGGCTGCCCACAGCGGCGAAAGAGAAGTAACAACAGTCATTCCCATCCCCACGAAACAATTGTTAATATTGTTTATACCAGAAACGGCAAGGAATCCTCCCTCGCGGCGACGCACGAAGTACGACGAGCGCATTTCGGATGCTTTCGTGATGATCTCCGAAATTTTTCGCGCGTGATTGGTTACCTGTCGCCACCTAAGGAGAACGCGGAGAAGACACATTCTATTCCATGAAACAACGTCTCTTTCTTTCTTTTTTAAAATAAATAAATGAAAACAGGCAGGTCTCTCGGCATAGATCGTAGGTGCGCCAAACCTGCGGCGGTCGATTTCCGACCAGTTTCGCTTTTCATGACCCCACAGTTAGCACTGCCAACGCTACACACTTGAATTTTCTGTGCAATCCCTCTTCACCACTTATGTACTTCTCGTGTAGTTGCCTACGCTCAGAAATAGGCAATACGTAACTACTGATCTGCAGTTAGTTCCTTGAGCTGTCCCACTTTCCAAAGACTTGGTCAATTAGCCGAATTCAGTACAGGTGTACCTATCATAGGACGCACAGCAACCTCAGTTTTCAGTGTTACTCTTAGAGCATATAATTCTTGACCCTTCGCAACGCTTTAAGCCAACGCACAGATCTTCAGTTCACAACAGTACTATGAAAATAAATACAAGTCCTAACTGTCGCTAACTCGTAAAAGTCCACACTCGATCAGAATCCTCAACTGGAAATATTGTTAAGTTCTCAGAAACGCACTTAAAAATCCGGCATCCGAGAAACCACCATGTAAACTCAGAGTCCAAACTGTGACTCAAAAAGAGAAATTTCGTAAGTGGTGAGGGAATTCTAATTCCAACAGAATGTGTGGCCCATCTGTCGCGAAGGCTCACGCTGTCCCTGCTTCTGGCGTGTTTGGAAATTCGAGACCCCTGCGTTCAGGACAGCTTGTCACGTCACAAACTCTTACACATCCATCGAATGAATGCAGTTTCTTTACTGGAAGAACACATAAACATAACACGTATATAAAATCCATATTCATTAAGCAGTACAAAAACGCAGATTGAAGAGAAATAAAACTTAAATATCGTCTTCACAACACCGCCTTCTTCAACCATCTATTTGTTTTTTTTCGTTTCCCAGACACTTGTAAGTTACATCATATAGGAATCGGCTTATTTCCATAAAATGTGGAACAGGTTTGACTGGTATGCTGTATAATTATTTTAAGCCTAAAAATGTTACATATTCGCCGCCTTTTGAAGGAGTTGCTGGCACTGACCTCATTTAAGGCTTCGATTTAAGACGGTGACAGGTTGGATATTTTATATCCCGACAACTGATGACATGGTAAAAATCATTTGATCTTTTGGAAAAGGCAGTGTTATAAAAACAATTTAATTTGCAATAGGAGAAAAGATATTTGTATTCTCTAATTTGACAAGACTATTAAATTAAACTTACTCCAGGAACGGAAATCTCTCTGGAAGAGGGATTTTTGCTTTCTCGAAATCCAGGTCGTTCTGAATACACCACACCATCTCCTGTGTCCATGTTGTACCTGTGAAAAAGAACGGAATAATTAAAATATTATTGTTGCATATACTGTAATTAAACAATCAAGTGGACTGGAGGAGTAAGATTCGGGAACGGATACTTTTTATTACTGAATAGTCAGAAAATCGGAGGAGACAAAGTCTACAGTTTTTAAATTTTTCTGCTACAGAAGGAATTTTAAAATTAATGGAACAGAAAAGCTGTGCAATCAAGAGATGTTGAAAATCAATCACAGGTAAAAAAAAAAGATATGCATGGAAAATCTTAAGACCGCTGACTTGTACCAATCTTCGTACAAGTCGTCCAAAATAAAACCTTTCCGTATATGTTTTCGGTATTTCGTGACAATAATCTCAACATGAAAGCGTCCATTAGAAAACTATTCTAATGAGTCCGAACACCGGAAAATATTGCTCGAGTGATAAAACAGCCTGCAGAGGAGACAATTGAAATCTGAAATCCGGTTTGTTATGGAAGTGGAATCTGAAAGATAGTCATCTCTGATTATTATCGAATAAGACCTGCATCTCCATCGTTACACTTTCTGTTACGGAAGAGCTAAAGATACTTCACCAATCTGTGCGAGTTCAGTTTTACCGGTGCTTTCTGAATGAAGTGATATCGGGATGTCTGGACTCCTATTATTTTTTTTATTGAACACTGGTTCAGCCTGTCCGTGAATGAGTCCTCGCCAGTCAACATTGACCAGAGTGTTGTACAGTTAACGCGTAATGCAAAGACTGGTATACGCTGAGGAGTGTTCGCACTGGTTTTATTTTGATCACTTTGTACAAGAATTTCTGAAGCATCCAGAGGCATTCATTGGCTGTTCCGTTGGTTCTTTATGTATATTTTAATCGTTATGCACCTAGAGAGAATATGACAATAGAAGAGGCAGTGGAAAGGAAAAATTCCATATGCATACAAAGAGTACACAATGCAACGCAAATAACTGAGGTCGTCGTCGTTCCAGCTAATTAGATACGAAGAAATTGATACTGGAAGATGTGTCTGCACCATAATAAAAAAGTAAAATATAAGTAAACTAAGCAAGTGCACAGAAAGCTTTTGAAAAAAGTGTAGAATATTCCTAAAATCAGATTATCACCAAAAAAAAATGTGTAGAATATTCCTAAAACCAGATTATCATCAAATAAGACATGCATCTCCATCCTTACACTTTCTGCTGTGAAAGTGGTACAGGTACTTCACAAACCAGAGCGTGTTCAGCCCTGCTCGTGCTTTCTGAACGAAGTGATATCGGGATGTTTGGACCCTTATTCTTTCAGTACTGGATATATTACAGGTCAAAACTAGAATGGAAGTTCTATAAGACACACACACACACACACACACACACACACACACACACACACACACACTGGTCACAACGTTATGACCACTGCCCAACGCGAGACAATGCTTCTTGGCGGCGCTGTGGGCTCGTGGCGTAGTAAGGTAAGTAAACAAACAACAAACAGAGACGAATGGGGGAGTCATTGTAGCGACACTACGGGCTACTCTTGTGGCTTAACGTCTGGAAAAGAGCATTGCGGAAACGAGGAAGCTGGCCAACTAGTCCAGTGCTACAGTCGTGAGCGTCCATAGAAAGTGAGTGAAGAACAGTGAAACCGCGAGGAAGGCGACAAGGTGTTTGATGTCCACGCCTCATCACAGAACGTGAAGGTCGGTGATTCCCCCGCTCCGTAAAGCAGGAGAGGTGGCGATCTATGGATGATCTGACGACAGAATAGAATGGTAGTGCTGGTAACAAGAGTTCCAGGGCACACCATTCAGCGCACATTCTTGGAAATGGGGCTCTGCTGAAAACGACACCTAAGTGTTCCCACGCTAACGCAACGACATCATCAGTTACGATTGCAGTGAGAACAGGATTATTCAGTATGGACCGTGGATCAATGGAAACGTGCTGCCTCGTCAGATGAATAAGGCTTTTTCCTACAACAGGTTATGGTTCTGTTGTCCCCATCATGTAGACCAGGGGCGTCCCATTCACGACCAGCGGGCAGCAAGTATCATTGCGGCCCAAGAAGTGAGCACTATCACACGATAAGTAATTTTAAAAAAATCATAAAATATCCTTTATGTAAAGGTATGATAAACTGAAACGTGCCGGCCGCGGTGGTCTCGCGGTTCTAGGCGCGCAGTCCGGAACCGTGCGACTGCTACGGTCGCAGGTTCGAATCCTGCCTCGGGCATGGATGTGTGTGATGTCCTTAGGTTAGTTAGGCTTAAGTAGTTCTAAGTTCTAGGGGACTGATGACCACAGCTGTTCAGTCCCATAGTGCTCAGAGCCATTTGAACCATTTGAACTGAAACGTAATTCTAAAGACGGAATGAAATACACAGCCATACTTTTCGATTTGACGCAAGAATTTTGAAACCGATTTCAGGATTTTAGAAAAAATAATCATAATTTTTGTAACTATACGACAAGTTTTTCAAATATTGTAGATAGGTTGACAGAAGATTTTTAGGTGGAATGCGTAGATCGCAATCTGCTGTTTAACTAAAAGAAAAATTTCATCATGCATCACTGTAGGACTTTTACAAATCACAACTGCCCAGAGACGTACGTTTGTGAACATTTATTTTCAAGAGTAAAACACATGAAGAGTAAAACTAGCATTAAAACCTCAGATCTTGAACATTGCAGCCTCTTCGATCGGACCTGATACTGATGCATTAGTTTCCCAAATTCAACAGCCGTGTGAGGTAGCAGCGCGGTGTAGGGCGCCTTCTCACGGTTCGCGCAACTCCCCCCGTTTTTCTTTCTTTTTTTCCCTTTTTCTCTTTTTTTTTTTTTGCATTTCTTGTTCGTTGTTGATTGTTGTGTTTGGTTGTTGCGGACGTCACATGATAGCCGTTCAAGTTCGTTTGTTGATGCTTCCACTCAGTTTTTTTTATTACAGAGGCCAACCAGCTCTCTGACCGAACACGCTGAGCTACCGTGCCGGCGTGAATTGCAGCCACTTCGATCGGACCTGATACTGTACATTAGTTTCCCAAATTCAAAAGCCGAGGTGGGTAGCAGTGCGGTCTCGGGTGCCTTGTCACGGTCCGCGCGGCTGCCCCCGTCGGAGGTTCGAGTCCTCCTTTGGGCATGGGTGTGTGTGTTGTCCTTAGCGTAAGTTTGTTTCAGTTAGGTTAAGTAGTGTGTATGCCTAGGGACTGATGACCCATGTGCGGCTGGTCCCGGTGTAGGTTCGAGTCCTCCCTCGGGCATGGGTGTTTGTCCTTAGGATAATTTAGGTTAAGTAGTGTGTAAGCTTAGGGACTGATGACCTTAGCAGTTAAGTCCCATAAGATTTCACACACACTGATGACCCCAGCAGGTTGGTCCCATAGGAACTTACCACAAATTTCCAATTTTTTCCCAAATTCAAAGTAAAAAAAATTGTTCAAATGGCTCTGAGCACTATGGGACTTAACAGCTGTGATCATCAGTCCCCTAGAACTTGGAACTACTTAAACCTAACTAACCTAAGGACATCACACACATCCATGCCCGAGGCAGGATTCGAACCTGCGACCGTAGCAGTCGCGCGGTTCCGGACTGCGCGCCTAGAACCGCGAGACCACCGCGGCCGGCTTCAAAGTCAAATTTCACATTAATTCTATTATTTGTAATTAAGAATATATAAAATTATTAATGAAATCTCGTACTGGAAATGCCCGCATCTCGTGGTCGTGCAGTAGCGTTCTCGCTTCCCACGCCCGGGTTCCCGGGTTCGATTCCCAGCGGGGTCAGGGATTTTCTCTGCCTCGTGATGGCTGGGTGTTGTGTGCTGTCCTTAGGTTAGTAAGGTTTAAGTAGTTCTAAGTTCTAGGGGACTGATGACCGTAGATGTTAAGTCCCATAGTGCTCAGAGCCTCGTACTGGAAATAAAGATGTCAACTTACTTCCGTTTTCCTTTTTCAGTATAAAGAATCACAAATTAATAAATTCCAAATTACATAAATGTGTTAACTATATAAATTAGAACGTCTTCTTTTCCTCAGCGATTATTTTTTGTGTTAAGTATATTATATGTGGCTCAAAAGGTCTCGTCCTCTTCCTGTGTGACCCATGTAAACTAAAAGTTGGACATCCCTGATCTAGACGAACGACTGCTCTAAATACGCGCCGCGCCATGAACGCAAATGGGTCAGTTTTATGCTATGTGGAACATTCGGCTGGGCTTCCAAGGGACTTGCAGTAGTAATCGAAGCCATCATGACTGCTGTGGACTGCGTGAACATTGTCGCTCGCTACTGTATCCCTCCATGCTTGATTTCTTTCACTACCGCGGTGGCATCTTTCATCAGGATAACTGTCTGCGTCATAATGGCAGAATCGTGCTACAGAGGATGGAGGAGCATGATAGTGAACTCACGATTTCTTGGCCACCAAATTCGCCTGATCTAAACCCAGTGGAGCACATCTGGGACGCTATAGGGTGACAGTTCCGCGGCCACGAACCACCGCCCCGTAAATTACGGCAAGATTGTGACCCCAGCGCAGATACGAGGGTCACTCCAAAAGAAATGCACACTATTCTTTTTAAAATTCATCTTTTACTCTACATGTTTGAAAGTTTTACAGTGTGTAGATACATCCTTTAGGAACAATATTTTCATTTCTCCACATAATTTCCATCCTTCTCAAGTCTCTTACGCCATCTTGGAACCAGCGCCTGTATACTCGAGCGGTAAAATTCTGGACCAACCTGTTGGAGCCACTGTTTGGCAGCGTGCACAAGGGAGTCATCATCTTCAAACCCTGTTCCACGAAGAGAGTCTTTCAGTTTCCCAAAGAGATGATAGTCACAGGGAGCCAGGTCAGGACTGTAAGGCGGGTGTTTCAGTGTTGTCCATCCGAGTTTTGTGATCGCTTCCATGGTTCTTTGACTGACATGTGGCCGTGCATTGTCGTGCAGCAGCAAAACATCCTGCTTTTGCCGATGTGGTCGAACACGACTCAGTCGAGCTTGAAGTTTCTTCAGTGTCGTCACATATGCATCAGAATATATGGTGGTTCCACTTGGCATGATGTCCACAAGCAAGAGTCCTTCGCAATAGAAAAGCAACATGGTCATAACTTTTCAAGCCGAAGATGTGGTTTGGAATTTTTTTTTCTTGGGTGAATTTGCATGATGCTACTCCATTGATTGCCTTTTTGTCTCTGGTGAAAAATGATGGAGCCATGTTTCATCACCTGTCACAATTCTTCCAAGAAGTTCATCTCCACCATTCTCGTACTGTCCCAAAAGTTCACTGCATACCGTTTTTCTTGTTTCTTTGAGAGCAACTGTCAACATCCTGTGAACCCACCTGGCACAAACCTTTTTTAACGCCAACACTTTTGGTATTCTGCAAACACTTCCTTCCCCTACCCCAACGTAGCGTGACAATTCGTTCACTGTGATGCGTCTGTCAGCAGTCACCAATTCGTTAACTCTCTGCACATTGTCTGGAGTGTGTGCAGTACGAGGCCTGCCGCTGCGAGGACAATCCTCAGTATTGCAGTGCCCGCTTTCACCACGTAACCTGCTTGCCCACCGACTAACTGTACTGCGATCGACAGCAGCATCTCCATGCACCTTTTTCAACCTCTTGTGGATGTTTCCCACTGTCTCGTTTTCACAGCACAGGAATTCTATGATTGCACGTTGCTTCTGACGAACGTCAAGTGTAGCAGCCATCCTGAAGACATGTTGTGACGGCGACACTCACGGAACAGGTTGAACTAAGTTTGAAAACAAGCGGGAAGGGTGTATCTACACACTGCAAAACTTTCACACATGCAGAATGAAAACTGTATTTTTACAAAAATAGTGTGCATTTCTTTTCGAGTGACCCTCGTATAATATGTCACATACCTCAGAAAACCTACCAAAGCCATGCCGAACCCACACCACGCACAATCGCCACTCGTTTTGCGTTTTCAAAGCTGATCAATACACTACTAATCAGAAGGTCGTAATGTTTGGCTCATCGTACAATCTGACTTGTTTCTATTGGCACTATAATAGGTACTCATTCTGACTACCACTCGTTATTACACATCATTTAACTCTCATTCTCAAAGCATCACGAATTCGTGCGAACACATCTGACTGCCCTCGTATTCGGTCATGTGAACAGGACACACGTTTCTGGAATGTGTTCACGTTATCGATGAGTGTGGAATATGCCAGTGCCTTTATATGTCCCTGTAGCCAGGAATCTAAGGGCCAATTCACATAGAAATGGCGTGGCGTGGATGCCAGGTGTCGGCGAGTCAGGGACGTGGTTACGGACGGGATGTGAGCAATTCACACTGAGGAGGAGCTGTCAGAGAGACGTGGGAGGATCGTGCTAGAATGAATCATAATATGTCGTCTTCATCAGACCAAGATATTGATGCACAGCAAGTCTTGTAACTCTTTAAATGTTGAGCAGCGAAGAAAATATTGGGTACTTCTTGGCACGCCGGCCGCGGTGGCCGTGCGGTTCTAGGCACTTCAGTCCGGAACCGCGTGACTGCTACGGTCGCAGGTTCGAATCCTGCCTCGGGCATGGATGTGTGTGATGTCCTTAGGTTAGTTAGGTTTAAGTAGTTCTAAGTTCTAGGGGACTGAAGACCTGACATGTTGAGTCCCATGGTGCTCAGAACCATTTGAACCATTTGAACTTCTTGGCACATTCTACGTAATGAAGGAAGTGAACGTGTCTCCCGAGCTTTTCCAGCATTTTTACAGAATGTCTCAAAAGTGTTTCTCTATTGCGTTAGACAAAGTGAAAAGCAACGAGATTGGGCTCTATTTCTGCCACTAAGTAAGGCAGAAAAACCGAAATATTTCAGAAGCACCGCGTTGTAACTGCTCAGATTCAGCGTTGGGCGACCAGGAAACTAAAATAAATAGTCTTTCAAAATGGTAGAGAGCAAAAATCAATCGTCGTTTCCGTTCTAGCTTTATTAAAGCAGATCCAGATTTCGGCTAGCAACTAGGCATTATCAGCGCAGTATTTTAGAGTTGTTATGCATGCCCTAGTACGTCTACACCTGTGACAGGAGTCCGAACAACACGTGTAGACGTACTAGGGCATGCATAACAACTCTAAAATACTGCGCTTATAATGGCTAGTTGCTAGCCGAAATCTGGATCTGCTTTAATAAAGCTAGAACGGAAACGACGATTGATTTTTGCTCTCTATCATTTTGAAAGTCATGTCACAGTCGTCAAGCGCTTTTCACTTTCCTAATGGAATGTAATTTTATAAAAAAAACAGTGCTATTTTTTCAACGATAACATAAGTAATTGTGTAATAATTGTTACGAAATTTTGCAAAATGGTGTTTCACCTCAGCCTACTTCAAGACAGCCGAAATATGTAAGCATAAGCCGGCCGGTGTGGCCGAGCGGTTCTAGGCGCTTCAGTCTGGAACTGCGAGGCCGCTACGGTCGCAAGTTCGAATCCTGCCTCGGGCATGGATGTGTGTGATGTCCTTAGGTTAGTTAAGTTTAAGTAGTTCTAAGTTCTAGGGGATAGATAACCTCAGATGTTGTCCCGTAGTGCTCAGAGCCATTTGAACTATTTTGTAAGCATAAAATAGGTAACCAAAAAGGTAAAATATCCAGAACACAGAATACTTTAGTTATATCAATAGAAGAATTCCGTTTCTCATTCATTGCTCGCTCGAACACACGCCATTTGTTCGACAATATATGTGCGAAAATAGTTATTCAATGTTTCGTGGTTGAAATTGTTAGACAAGAAAAATTTACGTATGCAGTACATAGCTAACTCTGCTGATGCATCTACGACTGTCTACCGCTAGTTGTAATAAGAAAATAGCTCTTAATGCTATATTAATGTAAAATGCGATTGTAACTGACTTCATAAGCCGCATACGAATGAGAAACAGAAGCCCAAATCTGTTTACGGCACAGCCATCACGTGGAGTATTGCGTATCGTTGCTCGTCACGGTCAAACGTCAAAATGTATCACTTATCTTCTAGCGACCAGAAAGAAGAATCGGTCTCTTTCTAGTGTTAAAAACAATTTTGATATGTTAGTTATATTTAGAACGCAGTGACCTATGTTCTAAAACCCACCGAACGTAAACTGGCCAGCGACTACATTCTTCACTGCAAACTTCTCAAAATGTGTTCGGTGGTTTACTTGCTATGGCCTTGCCGCAGTGGATCACCACCACCTAGAGACACCTCTTTAGGTGGTGGTGAGTGGATACACCGGTTCCCGTCAGATCACCGAAGTTAAGCGCTGTTGCGAGTGGCCGGCGCTTGGATGGGTGACCATCCTGGCCGTCATGCGCTGTTGCCATTTTTCGGGGTTCACTCAGCCTTGTAATGCCAACTGAGGAGCTACTCGACCGAATAGTAGCGGCCCCAATCAATGAAAACCATCATAACGACCGGGAGAGCGGTGAGCCGACCACACGTCCCTCCTATCCACATCCTTAACTGAGGATGACACGGCGGTCGGATGGTCCCGATCAGCCACTTGTGGCCTGAAGATGGAGTGCTTTCGGTGGTTTACTTATTTCAGAAGTAACTATGGGCGTTAATGAAAATAAAACCAGTTCACTATCAAGCTTGAATGTCAGACTATACATGTCGCAAAATCAATTTTTTTGCGAATAGTTTCTTCAAAATCGAATGAGGGAGATTGCATGAACGCGTGGATCTGAAAACCGTGAATTCCAAATTTTTACGCGAATAGTAAAATTTTAACTGAAAAACTGTCAGAAATGGACGTAACTTCGCTTCAACACGAAACAATTTTTTGAGGCACATCGAATAATTCAGCTTATGGGGCTCCGGAACGCCCTATACTTGCAATGTTAAAATAACGCTTATAAATTACATCTTTCCTCACAAAGTATTTGAGGTAGGAAGTTGAACTTTTTACAGATTATTTATTGGAATATGGGCTACAACTTAACACAGGGATTTTACAAAATTTTAGTTCAGTTATTAAAGATGATTTTTTTTCAATTGTAATGAAAATTCACAACATTTTTTTGCAATTTTTTATTTATATATTCAAAAATATACAGTTTTTTGGAAAAAGGCTGTGTTAAATTATGCAGAAGGTACTGTGTAACATTTACTGAAAGTTTGAAACAAATATGTTTGGAAGATCCTTAGAAAACATGTAATTAGTATGAGAAAATAAAAGTTTTGGGAATCGAGCGACAAAGATTGGATTAACTTTTTAGTGCATTCCAGGTCCATAGGATGGATTATCTTCATCCTCTGCAAATTCCTCCTCCAGCTTCCTCTTGTTCCTCCTCCTGTTTACTCTTGCTTGTATTTCTAGACTCTTTACAGCCCTGTCTGCAGCCCGAAGGCGTTCTTTGTCTAAAGCAAGCATCGCTCGTTGTTGTGTTCGTAGATTTTGCTACCATTTTTTTCAGTTGCAGTTACTGCAACACTGTTCCAAAAGGTGGTCATATATGAACACTTATCACATTTCAGTTGTATTTCAGTAGCAAGTCCTACGTGCTTTATTATGGAGAGTTCCAGACCAACTGCACTACAATGAACACATCTTACACAGTTTGAAAAAATTCCTTTGAGAACCGACATATCAAATATTTCATTCACATCCGATTCGCCCATAAAACATTCATAGTTTTCACTCATTGAACCAAGCTTCTTCTGTGAAGTATTTTCTTTCCCACTTTGACTGCTATGGGCAGGTGTACTTGAGAGGTTAGGTTCACTCACTTGGTTATCGTCTTTATTGTTTACAGTTATAACACATACCTTTGGCTTTCCAACATTTCTCCTTTTCCTAAAAGCCTTCAGAGGATTAATAATAACTTTACTTTTACTCATTATTATACTTCAACAAAACAGAGACTCAAGAAACAGAATTAATTACGAATATTTTCGAGATAACGACATGAAACAATCGATAATCACACCAGCGATATATACTGAACCATCACAGGTTAGCCACAACACATACTTTATCTCACATCACTAAAATGTAGCCCGCATCTCGTGGTCGTGCGGTAGCGTTCTCGCTTCCCACGCCCGGGTTCCCGGGTTCGATTCCCGGCGGGGTCAGGGATTTTCTCTGCCTCGTGATGGCTGGGTGTTGTGTGATGTCCTTATGTTAGTTAGGTTTAAGTAGTTCTAAGTTCTAGGGGACTGATGACCATAGATGTTAAGTCCCATAGTGCTCAGAGCCATTTGAACCATTTTTTGAACCACTAAAATGTACCTGATGAACACGGACGTTAATAATAACACCATCTGACAGCAGTTTAACAGCGCCACAGTGGGTCACGCCCATGTAGAACAAATTTCAAAAAAAAATTAAAAATAGTTGTAGTCTTCGGAATTGAATAAATTATATATCTATTAAAAGGTAATAGTCTGCAGATTCAGAAAACGCAAAAAAGTAAAAATTGAACTTTTCATGGTTTTGAGCCTTTCTGGAGCCCCTTAATGAAAACAGTAGTTCGCTACTTGGACGCCACCGCCACGCGTCCCTGAAGATGCGCCGTTCGTGACGTTAAACGGACGTGGCGCGGACCACGAAGTGACGTGTCCCCGCTACGCCATCTTTATGTGAATCTCTCCATTTGTTAACATGGAGGTGGCAGAAAACAGCTGCACGTCCTCGCCACATGTCCACGCCACTCCGTTTCTGTACAAATTGGGCCTAAGGTGTTAACGTCAGTTGAACCGGAGGGCCATGCTATTCGACCGTCCCGAGAAATCCATCGCTCTTGAAACGTTTGCGTTAAGTACTGTCGTACGAGACTTAGAAAATTTTAGTTTTTAACGCAGAGATCTTTGATAAACATCACTGATTATGTGTGGTCCTTTGAGGCTCAAAACTTCTGTCGACATATTGATATTACTTGCTTCCATCACTGCGTCTGCATCTACAGGTGTTTGACAAAAATATGTAGGCCTGTCAACAGAGTCAACAAACTGGTGTCTCGTTGGGAGAAATGTGTTCGTCACAAGGGTGACGATGTCGAGTAATAAATATTTACACATGAAAAAAAAAAGGAGATGTAGAACGTTATTAACGCTTGTTTTATTTAAAAAGCTTTAATTTTCACATGAAAATTGGGACGCATTACTTCTCAGCACGCTCTCGTATGTGTCAGTTATTGCACTCCTTTGAATATGTTTTCATTTAGGATCCTTCGAAAGAACGTGACCATACCACCTCTTTTGTTAATACGTATTAACAAATATTTTCTTATAACTGTTCTACTTATGACTGTTCTACATCCTTGAAGGTCTTCGCAGCATGAATCTATGGAACGAAAATTACATCTTTTGTATTGGTGACTGAATGAGCTTGACACCGCAGATGACGACATACAATACAACTTTTTTCAGATCGTACCAGTTTTCAACCACGCTTCCTTAAACGTGCGAGTCAGGTGCCTACAATTGCGTCAGTGATCTAGCGGCTAGAGCTGTTGACCACTGACTTGAGGGTTTTGTATTCGATCCTCGGTGAGTCAACATCTTTCTCTGGCGGAATGGTTAGGAACAGCGTCGACTCGGCCTATTTGAGAAATTGTTGGAATAAATTACTGGCAATAAGCACAGATAAATCTCCGAGACCAGAAGCTCGCACCAGGCTTACGCCATACATTACTGCCACAACTCTACGCTGCTCTACAAAATTACGGCAGCGCTTTCGACTTGCATCACACTACGAAACCATATTTGGTTCCTTTACTTAGATTACATGCTGTCCCCCTTTCAGTCTCCGACACTTACATCGCAAACCGCGAGCTGTCCCTGTGGACCACTTAACATGCCCAGACAATGAACGTTTCTTCTTTTTTTCTGTTTTGTGTTCTCTCGGACTGGTGCCTTAGTGTTACAGTCTAACCTTCGAGGGGTACAATCCAATCGCACTTGCTGTCCTTGGTCGTCATAAAAAGCAAGCCTCGCTTGTACCTAGAACACCGACTGAAAAGAGAAAATGCAAAGTCAGTAACTTTCGACACACATTCGACCTAGTTAGTGAACACGTAAGCCTGATGAAATGAATGCCGTCTTGAGATGTAGGTGGCATGTTTGAATGGAAGTAGCGAAAGGGGTATTTTCTGCAGTCAACGGGCTTGTCGCCGCTTGGATAACGCCGAGAAGTAGGGTACGATTTTCTCGACAATAGCCTCGCTGGAGAGGGAACGTTCAACCCTAGAGAAAAAAGTCAAGCAGGTTTGCGTTATAGCCCATGAATTGGATGACATTATCATATTCGCATCATCATTTGCTTTTCAGCTAAAGATAATTGTTCGGTTTTGGGGCGCTGAACAAAGTGAACAGCGCTAATTAGACTACTCATAAAATTCTTATTCGACATGTAAGTTTAAGATTAATAAGAAAAATCCACGTACACAAGACTGCGCAAGTCCCCTTTCCTTCATAAATAGTTAGTATGGAAGAAAATCATTTCTAATTTTTAAGCCGTATTACATTTGATCCGATATCATCTAAAACAAAGGGCATGTCGCTACCCAGGTCACTCGCGCATTCTCTTCGACAAACAAGTCTGATTGAAAAAGAAGCGAAATTAAAGCTGAGAGGGCTGGTCGTAAGCCATGCCTAGAAAGTTCAGTCGGTACAGCATTTGCCCGCGAAAGTGTAGGTTCCGGGTTCGACTCCGGGCCCGGTATACAGTTTTAATCTGCCTGGTAGTTTCAAATCAGGGCGAGCTCTCCAAATTCATTCGGAAACCTGATTAAACTGAAATATGGCGCACATTAGTTACGCCACACGTGTCACATTCTGGACATCATCACGACGTAGTAGGAAGCCATGGGTGTAACGGGCAATGCCCTCAGGAAGCCGTGTTAGAGCGAGACTGGAATAACGTACGCTGAGATCGAGTAGCCGATTTTATCCATCAAATAACTTAAATTTGAATGATCACATAGATAATGTCGTGTAGAAACCAAACCAAAGACTGCGATTAATTGGCAGAACACTTCGAAAATGTAACAGGTCTACTAAAGAAACTGCTTACGCTACGTTTGTCCCCCGCCTACTGGAGTATTACTGTGCGGTGTGGGATCCGCATCAGATAGGTTTGACGGAGGAGATTGAAAAAGTTAAGAAGAACAGCTCGTTTTGTGTTATCGCGAAATAGGAAAGAGAGTGCAACGGATATGATTTTACGAATGGTGGTGGCAATTATTAAAACAAAGGCATTTTTAGCTGCGGCAGGTTCTTCTTATTAAATTTCAGTCATCAACTCTCTCCTCGGATTTTGAAAATATTTTGTTGGCGCCCACCTACGTAGGGAGAAATGATCATCATAATTAAATTAGAGAAATCAGAGCTCGCACGGAAATGTCTGAGTGTTCGTTTTTGCTGCGCGCTGTTTGAGAGTGGAACGGTAGACAAGTAGCTTGAAGGTTGTTCGACGAACACTCTGCCAAGCGCTTAATTGTGAAAATTGCAAAGGAATCATGTAGATGTAGATGTCTTTCAGTCAAACATCGCGATGTGACAAAGTGTGATATCTATTATATTAAAAAATACATACAGACTATTCAGTGTTAACCTACTATGAATAAGTGTGAAACCAAGTGCAGCTGAACGAGAACCAAACATAACAACTTTCTCGTTTCGTAAAGTTTTCGTTGCCAGTAACTAAATTTCTGTAATTTCCGGCGGTGCTATGACAAGAGAATCTAGCTCACATGATCCAGATAATGTTCTTGTAACACCTGCATCTGGTAATAAGCCTGCAGTGACTCGAAAACTAGTTAATTATACAGAAAATAAATCTTATCAAAAGCCCATACAAGAAACTGGTTGCGTATTACACCAAAATGATCGCCAATTTCAATCACAATCCCAGTTCGCCATCCATTATGGACAGTGTGTAGGAAGCTTACTTCAAATGGTTCAAATGGCTCTGAGCACTATGGGACATAACTTCTGAGGTCGTCATTCCCCTAGAACTTAGAACTACTTAAACCTAACAAACCTAAAGACATCACACAGACCCACGCCCGAGGCAGGATTCGAACCTGCGACCGCAGCGGTCGCGCAGTTCCAGACTGAAGCGCCTAGAACCGCTATGCCACACCGGCCGGCAAGAAGCTTACTTCTGATTGATACTATGATGATGGGCCACTACCAAAACACACGATGAAAGTTGTTATTACAAGCGGATGTTTGTTATTTGGCGATCTTAAGCAGTTTTAAGATGTAGCCATCTAATCCATTGTGTCGCAAATTAAAGTAATTGAGATCCCTATCTTACCATACAGATTTAGGTGTTCCGTAATACCCTAAATGTCTAAAGAGAAATGCCAGGATTGTTTCTTTTAAACAGACACGATCGATTGCTTCGCAATCCGAACTTTTGCTTCGTCTCTAACAGTGATTTCCCTAAATCACTCCAGGCAAATGGTTCCTCTGAAAGGGCACGGCCGACTTCCTTCCCCATCCTTCCCTAATCCGATGAGACCGATGACCACGCTGTCTGGTCTCCTTCCCCAAACCAACCAACCAACCGTCTCTAACAATCATATCGTCGACGAGACCACAACTCCAATCTACCTTTCATGGTGTTCTCTTGCGAAGTAACTTCAGGTGTCTTTTTATTGATGTAATGTGTAATCAAACAACTGAGTACTAATTTCAACCTGAGAAGCGTCAGTAACGCAGACGATGCTAGAGGGATGAATTATTTAAAAAAAAGAAGGTTTTTCTACATTAATCTTGCTGAAATCTGTAACAACTCCAAATTTTTATCTCAGTATGTACTGTAACGCAGCATTTTCTCCTCTGTAAGATCCATTCGAATAGTATCTTTTTTCGTTTACTGAGTACGGATGTTATGTAATATACGATTTTACTGATTTCTTTTCTGTAAATCACGCAGCTTTCAATTACATGTATGAAATATTATCTGTAAACATGTGCTTTGTTGTGGTATTTTATATAATGTTACTATAAATTTAGTACCATACCTCAATATATAAAAATTAGCTCTGTAATCATATACGAGCAGGAAGACAGTTGAAAGGTGGAGCTGGAAGCAAAAGGACGGATTGAAACATGGGAGCTTGTTAGTGGGGGGCTCGGATCGCATTTTGTGGAACGAAAGATTATTTTTGTGGCAATGAATGGACGGCAAAGGGTCGAAACGGGTGCCGAATAATATTGTTACAGGAAAATAAAGAACTGAAGCTGATTTTTGAGAGTGTATTAGCGTAACGAAGAGGTTGTCGAAGGTGATGCAATGGCGTCATGTTCCAGTGAGTTATTGAACTTACCGGTGGACATTCAGTTTCTAAAGTATTCGACGGAGAAGAGGGCAGTATGAGGCAGAAGATAAGAAGACCAGAAGAAGATGGAATAAAGAAGAATGAGGTAAAATTTGTTGATAAGGAAGTAGGAGGAGAAGATATCGGAAGAACTAGAACTGTTTCGAACTTATACCTGAATAAATTTCTAGACGAAAGATAAAAATCGTGACACTTTAGAGTACCCGAAACACTCAGGAGAATGCAGAATTTGTCAGTAGCGTTAGTAGCTTCATGCAGACTGAGCAGGTACCGGTACTGGCGCTGCAAAACAGTATACCTTCCAATTATTAGCTCAGTATTAGTATGATGCGAAATCGCGACACTCAACATTAAAGGGCTAGTTAATTCGTTAGAAGGTAGGTGGATTATGGCAGACAAGCTAGCGGTGTAGTGAATGTTTTGTGAACTTTTATGCTAGGCAGACTAACTCGGAACTTGACAAACCAATCAGAACTATTATTGTGAGGACATAGCATACATCAATGTTCTGAAATGAAAGTTTTAAAAAGGAAAGTGCACTTCGCCAGTTAAAATAAGTAACTGCTTGGGTGGACATTGTTACCGATAACAGTTGTGTGTGTTTTACGAAGTATCTTACTGGATCCCATCCACAAATCCTACTTGCGTCTTTAACTGAACAGTTGTATTTTGAGTAGCAAGAAATTTTCAGCTAATTTATTTAATTTTTTGAGACAATACGCCGCCATATTATCTGCCAGCGCTAATCATGTCAGCGGTCGGAGACAGCGGAAGTTCGACAGTGCACGGTAGGAAACATCATTTAGTCTTATATCAAAATAAATAGACAGATAATCCATGGTTATACAAATGCTGTAGATTTACGACGACAGCTTCCATGCTGTTAATTAAAACATTCTTACAGGCTAAACTTTAAATACAATGAACAGTCTACCAACAGCGATAATATTTGTGTGTTACCTTAAAAACCAGAATATTTCAAGGGGTTCGTTGTGCTACATTTTTGTAAAAATGCAGCCAATTAAATATCAATTACACGAGAGATAAACTTTAAATTGTGTATCACTTTGTGACGATGTATTGAAACTAAATTAAATACATTAGGTCACCTACTATCTAAGATTTCTCCGTGAACACTGTGTGCCAAGACATAACAAGAGCTAATGACGTTCCCTCATTATCACAATAGATCTGGACAGTGATTAGTTAAGCGTACACTCACATTCACTACATAAAACAGTTAATACTCTCATTACTATAATTCATTACTGTTTATTTTATATTATGTTTTGTCCTGGAAGTCTGAACGAGACTGAGTGTATGGTTTTTAAGTAGACTATGTATCAGATAGTGCGTGTGGTTTTTTCTCCACCGAAGAAGTGGAAGGTTGCTTATTAATTTATGTTATGGGTCAATTACTTTTACGAAAGCGGAGTAGTAGCAATATTTTTTCTCGTACACAATAGTCATTGAAACAGCATCTGCGCAGAAGCAAACGAGTCAGTAGTAAAGATAATGTGACAGCCTGAGTACAAATATCGTGTCTGAATGGGCAATTGTCAGTTAGCAAGTGCACAATATGACATACTAAGTATTATGTATTTCAGACAGAACGATAACAACAGTGAGTCGATACGTGTTAGTGTCACTATTCAAATCTAGGCGTGAAGTATTAATAAATGTACATGATACTTCTTATACTCCTGAGTTACTCGTTTATGAGCATGTACTATCTAAACTGTTCATATTCCGGTTCGTGTTAAGTTACGGAAAAGCTTCGCAAAAATAAGCCCTGTAGTATTTCCTTCAGCGTGACTGAAGTAATGACGAATAAGAAATTTGCAGTAAATATTGGTGATAGATTTTGAGACGTCGACACAAAGAAGAAACCGCGAAACGTAGCACTTCGACAGTGTTCCAAACCGACGTGAAAATACGGTTTCGTAGTAGCAGAACACTCAACTGGTACAAACATATTAAAGCTAGATAATTACCGAAGCCAGCAGAGAAAGCTTACGGTATAACGGCGCTCATGCCGAACGGTTCCCCGCGCATAGCATAGCCGTTATGACGTCTGCCCATAGTTGATAGTCACTTTCTGTTGTTGTTCTCAACCCATGCAAACTGTACTCATGTCCACAGGTGTAGGGATCTTCGAGATACACGACACATTGGTACGGACATAGTGAACATCAAAAAGTATTTATCAATATTGCGACGCGTGAAACGACACGTATGCAACGAGTACCAGTAAATTGTTGGTGACGCTTACTGTCTGTGGTGTCTGTCGACTAGTAGTATACAGAACGTCAATGAGGTTACTATTTTATTATTTTATGGCACGGCGTGGTCTAGGGATAGCGTTCTTTACTAATAATCAGAACGTCCTGGGTCCCCGGGATGCAACCAAGCCACTGTTTTTGAATAAAAAAGTAGTCAGTAATGGTGGGCAAAGACTTCCGATGTAAGCAATCATCCTAGTCCTGCCAATGGCCTTGACAGAAAGGGTGAAGAAAAGCATAGCGTCCCAGGGCAAGTTCTTGCCCTTGGGTTAGGAAAGTGCCAGTAAAAGGCGGAAAAGTTAGCAATGATCAGTGGCATGAGTGTACAGAAGACAATGGAAATTACCGTATTGAAGACACGTAACGTGCATCCACGAAGCATGTGAGCTGTAACTAAAAAACCGTCGAGTGCGTTACCATGAGGAAAATAATAAGCAACGAACGTGTAACATTTTACAAATCGGAACGTGGAATTTTAGGAGTTTGAACGTAGTAGGAAAGCTGCCAAATCTAAAGAGGGAAATGCAAAGGTTCAATCTAGATATCGTGGGAGGTCAGCGAAGTTAAATGGAAAGAAAATAAGTATTTCTACTCAGACGAATTTAAGGTAATATCAAAAGCGGTAGAAAATGACACAATGGGAGTAGGATTCGTTATAAATTGGTGGGGCAAAGAGTGAGTTACTGCGACCATTTTAGTGACAGGGTCTGTTCTCTTCAGAATCGACAGCAAACCAACGCCAGCAATAATGGCTCAGGTATAAACATCGACCTCACAAGCCAAGAATGAAAAGGTAGAGAAAGTGTACAGGGATATTGGTCGGTAATTCGATGTGTAAAAGGAGACGACTGTCTAACACTTACGGGGGATTAGAACGCAATAAAAAGGAAAGGAATAGACGAAGGAGCTCGTGATAATATGGGCTTGTTGGTAGGAATGTGAGAGGAGAAAGTCTAATTGACTTCTTCAACCAGTTTCCACTAGTAATAGCGAATACATTGTTCAAGAATCGCAAGAGGAAGATATATACTTGGAAAAAGCTTAGAGACACCGGAAGATTTCAGTTGGACTACATCCTGGTCAGACAGAGAGTACGAAATCTAATGTTGGCGTATCCAGGAGCTAATATACACACAGATTACAATTTAGTAATGTTCAAAGTAGGTTGAAATTTAAGAGAATCGTAGGAAGAATCCACGTGCAAAGAAGTGGTAAACTGAAATACCGTGAAATGATGAGACGCGTTAGAAGTTCTCTGGAGCTATAGATACCGCTATGGTGAGTACCCCAGAAGCCAATTCGATTGACGAGGAATGGACATCTCTAAGAACGACAGGAACGGCAATCACAGAAGTTATCACATACCAATATAGACAGAACTACCGTTACTGCTCTGTAGTCCACAAACTAAAAGTGAGAATAAAACGAAATTAAGTAATTAACGCGTAGAATGATCACTTTATACAGATTTCATGGAACTGCTTCGTTTCAATGATCGCAAAATGCACGAAAACTTCTGTAGCCAAGCAAGCGAAAGGGGGTAATAACTCTGACTATACGCTACTATCTCCGGGTTCGGGCAACAGTGCTACAAGTGAATGGCGTCGAGCGAATGCGGAACACGTTCTCTTATACGTATCCGTCGCATATTGTCAATAGAAACGAGGGAGTCTCCCATGTTGCTGTTTCATACGACATTTACGCGTGGCTGAATACTCCAGCTACAGGCGATTTCCGAAAGTCATTCTTATAAAGAAAAAACCTTGGATATTATATCAGAAACATTTCCTCGTGTTCTGGAATATTATCTTTATTTGTTCACGAAACAGCATTCGGCTTCTTAGGTTATCGTCGAGTGAAAACTGAATGTCGCCAGCATGAATCAAATGACATGCCACCTACACAGGCATTTTTTTTTTAATTATGAATTTGGCCAGCTATGGACCGCATACAACTTAAGACTTATGGTGTTTCTTTTTCTTCCGTTCTTCCCAGTACTTCTTCATTTTCTCGCCAACTGCTCGTCTCTGCTCATCTGTCCACACTCTCTTGGGTCGAGGTTTTGGCGCATCTTCTTCATAGTTTGCGTTTTCTATAAGTAACCTAAAGTTATTCCTGTCACGTATTATTTCTTCTGTAGCACCTATTTACACAGGCATTATTTATACAGAATATATTAAAATGACGGCGTATAGAGTGTCCACATATAAAGTATTACTTTTTTGTATCTCACAGAAATAGTTACTATAACTAAAAAACAGGACCACTGCGAGAAGGACTCGTGCTTTGAGGGCTCCGTAGGAACTTAAGTATGTAGGCCTACATAGGTTTTGATGAGTTTGCAAGTATAAAAACATATGACATAAATGGCCATGTTTTTGGATTGCATTGATTTAGAAGGATAAATTTATGCACCGGTAAGGAACCGTAGACCTTAGCATTTGAGATAAATTTCAACGTCATATCTCTGCCTCTTCCTGAGAAGAAGGAATCTTAACAGACGGACAGACAGCCCGACGACAAAGTGATCCTATAAGGTGTTCGAGACTGAGACACTGAACCGTTAAAAGGAACCATAAAATTTTTATGGAGATACTTTTAACAACAGATGAACAACAATGTTTAACTTTCAATTTTAATCCAGAATTTGAAACTAAAATAGAGTTTTTATTACAAGAATACTATATTTTATGAGTTATTAGTTCAAGCCATTTGAGTGTATCTTAATTATCTTTAGAAAAGCATTTTATAGAAACAGTAGAAGCGTATCTACAGTTTTCAGTTTGTATGGATGTATGTAATTGTGTTAATAAATGTGACAGAGACTGTAATTTTAACAAAGGTGCAAAACACAACATTTTAAATTTTTTAGGTACGTACGAGAGGTAGTCATAAAGTTTTAACTAATATCTCGTAAAAATAAAGTTCAGTAATTAATTTTTTGTTGCTATGCAGATACGTGGTTGTAGTGCAGGAAATCACCGTACCCACCACAGCACCGTATCACGCGCTAGAAGATCTGAAACAATATGGTGTAGCTCATCTTCAGTTTACATATGTTATTCACTTGTTGCGAATTCCTTGCCTTCAACTGTAGTAGGTGTAGATATATTACCTATCACTGACACATGAAAATTTGTTCCAGACCTTTACTCAGACCTGGATTTCCCGCTTATCGCGAGCTGCGGCCTTAACCATTTCGGCTATCCGTGCACGCTCCCTGGACCCATCCACAGATCCATATGCCACACTGTCAACATCCCCTAATGCTCACAACATTATTTGGATTTCCGCAACAGGGAGAGTGAGGCTACGAGGAATGTTATCATCGTCATTTTCACTTTATCAATGGGCCACGCGATTTAGTTTTGGCTCGTCTAGAGGCTCTACGGAAGTGACGCAGGGATTTCAAGGTTTACCAGGATTACTCACAAAGAAGAAATTAATCCCGTAACTTTTTATGGTGGTAATCGAAACCACCTCTAATCCTGTGACGATAGTAATAATGGCGCTTATTACAAAAAATAATCGTCTTCTACCGATCTCGCCGGTGGTGGAGGTGCGACGCAGCGCGACAACTCACCGCTCTTGGGAAAGCTGACGATCCAGTGGTCATCAGTGTGGACGGTCATGTCCAGAATGCGGTCGCCGAATTCCGTGTAGTATTTGGGGAGGACGGCGCCACACGGTTCCGCCCGAACGTATCCGCCGCGGAACTGCGAGGTGAAGTCTCTGGCGGCGATGCGGCCGAGCTCGCCTTCCAGCTCAGAATATTGCAGGCGCGTCATGTCGTCGTCTGGTATCCACACGTACCGGACGGAAGGCGCAGCGACAATGCAGAGCCGCGCCGGCCGGGGGCCCATTTGGCTGTGCGCGGTCTCTGCTGACCTTGCTCCGCTCGACGAGACCGCTGTACAGCCTTCTCCACAGCACCGTAACTGTCACCCCAGCCCGCGCACCTCTGTTCACTTACGTCACTGAATCACCGCTCCACAAACAGTGATTCGCTGTTTTACGTTTAATTTCGTTGGATACCCGGCTTCGTAACGGTTTCAGTCAGTGTCGTTCGTGACGCCAGGTATCGGCAGCGACATTGATCCACTCAGGGCCGGTTTAAGGCTAGGAGACGCATGCTGCCATTTTGGACGCCCATTTGAGAAGAACGTAGAGGGTGATAATTATTGAACTACATAAGATAAAATCGTCATAACTTCTGAGCGGTTTGCGTTAGGACGTTCAAACTGCACGGTTGGTCGCAGGGCATGATGGGAACTAGTATGCGCTGTATGTTTTCGTTTAACGACGATGCCCACTTTCATTTGGATGGGTTCGTCAATAATCAAAATTGGCGCATTTGGGGGACTTGGAATCCGCATTTCGCGATCGAGAAGTCTCTTCACCCTCAACGGGTGACCGTGTGGGGTGGAATGTCCAATCACGGAATAATCGGTGCGGTATTCCTTCGCCGCGCGGGATTAGCCGAGCGGTCTGGGACGCTGCAGTCATGGACTGTTCGGCTGGTCCGGCGGAGGTTCGAGTCCTCCCTCGGGCATGGGTGTGTGTGTGTGTTAGTCCTTAGGATAATTTAGGTTAAGTAGTGTGTAAGCTTAGGGACTGATGACCTTAGCAATTAAGTCC
The DNA here is from genome assembly GCF_023864345.2 of Schistocerca serialis cubense. Classification (NCBI taxonomy): domain Eukaryota; kingdom Metazoa; phylum Arthropoda; class Insecta; order Orthoptera; family Acrididae; genus Schistocerca; species Schistocerca serialis. Next base: position 769,659,822 of record NC_064641.1, on the reverse strand, counting down.
CATAAGATTTCACACACATTTGATATTCCTTCATGGCACGGTGACTAACTACCTAATGGTATGTGAAGGTTTTGGAAGATGATTTCATCCCCATTATCCAAAATGACCCTGATTTCGATAAGATGTGGTTCATGAAAGACGGGGCTCGACCGCAACGAAGCGGGTGAGTGTTTGATGGAGCACTCTGAGGACAGCATTCTGGCTCTGGGGTACCCAGAGGCCACTGGCATGGACCTCGATTAGCCGCCTATTCTCCGGATCTTAACACATGCAACTCCTTTTTGTGGGGCTTTATTAAAGACAAGGTGTGCAGCAATAACCCCAGAATCATTGCTGAGCTGAAAATATCCATTCAGAAGGTCCATCGTCAGTGTTCCGATACATGAGCGGATCCTGCAGAATTCCGCTATTCGTCTGCGCCACATCATTGCTAATGATGATAAGCATATCGAACACGTCATAACCTAAATCCGAATATCTGCAGTGACGTTTACATGTTGAATGAAGTGTGTGCACAACGTAGTTCCTAATTAATTTACTCTTTTTCGTATAATTCAATAATTGTCACGCAGTATACAGTATTATTAAAAAAAAAAAGGTTCAAATGGCTCTGAGCACTATGGGACTTAACATCTGAGGTCATCAGTCTCTTAGAACTTAGAACTACTTAAACCTAACTAACCTAAGGACATCACACACATCCATGCCCGAGGCATGATTCGGACCTGCGACCGTAGCAGTCGCGCGGATCCGGACTGAAGCGCCTAGAACCGCTCGGCCACCATGGCCGGCATACAGTGTTATTCCGTGATGATTTATAGATATGAATGGTATCTGTTCTGTCAGACGCGACCGACAGAAGTGTCATCACTCATATCTATAATTCTATTGGCGCCGTGTCTGTTTGATGAAAAAGTTTCATTGGGGACGCACAAGAACTTCTACGACAATCAGAAAACTGCGAATAGAAGGTTAATGGGCCGGGGTCATTACGGTGCGGTGACCGGGTAACTGGGAATTTTGGTGTGACCAAAAGCGTGTCCACAGGGCTGAGGCATAACGCTGATTTTTTAAGGCAATGCGCTGCTTCATCCCCTGCAGTTGGGGTGTAACTGGTTGGGAATTGTAATTGCTACATATGATGATTCCGAAAAGGACCAGGACAATGGATCGGCTCCACCACCACACGTGAAGACGTGCCCGGCTGGAACACAAGGCACAATAGGATCGGCGAGGAACATTCCCACGAAGAGAGAAAACTCCGTCAGAACAGGCCTCGGAAGGCCCACCCGTTTCGACCGACCGCCGGGTCATCCTCAGCTATGTGCGTCACTGGCTGCGAATATGGAGGGGCATGTGGCCAGCATACCGCACTCCTGGGCGTTGTCAGTTTTCTTGACCTGAGCCGCTACTTCTCAGTCAAGCAGCTCCTCGACTGGCCTCACAAGGGCTGCATGCACCCTGCTGCAACAGCACTCGGCAGACCCGTACAGCCACCCATCCAAGTGCTAGCCAAGCCTGACAGCGCTTAACTCACAAAGAGAAATGCGATGCTTTATTGTTTTGTACTGAAAGAAGCAGTTTATGTCTCTTATTTGTTATACCATTTATGTAATACCTGCTGTTATCAGTTCTTCCCTCTAAATAAAGAAAAAAAGCGGTTAACACAACTGCTCTAGGTACGAGGACCATCAGGGTTCGAGTCCCAATCCGGCACAAATTTTCAATTGTCCCCGTTGCATTGCCGCAATGTCCTGTGCGGCTGGACGTCATTATTTCCTTCCTATCTCTTTCTGATTCCGTTTTCTTTCCATTTCTTTCATCCCAATTATTCGTGTCCGTGGTAATGTTACAAATTTTCAAGGGTTATGGAGAAGGGCAAATGTATCAGTTAAAGGTAAGGGACACTGGTCTGGAAGCGACCGAGCCGAAAGCAGTAAGTGAAACATCTGACAGTGGAACACACGTACCGGTACTGTTATTGCTAAGACTAAAGGGTAGGCAATCCCGATTAGCACTTCTTATCCGCCAACGGATGGGTTTCAGCATGTTGGAATCCCACCTCGAGAGCTTTTAACATTGCAGCGCGTCAGCAATCGTGAATAATTTAATGATTATAAAGAATCCGCCTCGATTGCAAATAGAAACCGGATGTTGACCTAGGTTTCGGCGCGGATAACCACGCCGTCTTCGGAACACACTAAATCTACAAACTGCCTAAAGAGGCGTGGTCCAACATTAATAACGCCCGAAAGGGCAAAAGACTCTCATAAAATGTAAAATAAACGGTACGTGTGCACCATGTCAATAGCTCTACTTAGCTCAAACGTCAGAAGCGTGCTTCGTCACCCCAGCCAGTTTACCAGAGAGCCCGCGGCCCACCGAACGTTGGCTGGGGTGACGAAGCACGCTTCTGACGTTTGAGCTAAGTACAGCTATTGACATGGAACACACGTACCGTTTATTTTACATTTTATGAGAGTCTTTTGCCCTTTCGGGCGTTCTGCATTAATGTTGGACCACGCCTCTTTAGGCAGTTTGTAGTTCTAGTGTGTTCCGAAGACGGCGTGGTTATCCGCGCCGAAACCTAGGTCAACATCCAGTTTCTATTTGCAATCGAGGCGGATTCTTTATAATCATTGAATCCCACCTCACTTTGAACTGGCGGTTCGTCAACATCTGGACCAGAAGTCCACTGTTAGGTGGAAAGATAGAGCAGGTCCTGTTTCCTGGCCGGCACGTACAGCAGATCTCACTGCACTTGATTTGTTCTTGTGTACGAGACGCCTACCGAGGCTGAAGTAGTTCTCCTGGCAAGAATTCTCAGTGCCTGCGACTCTCTTCAAAAGACGCCGAGGATATTAGGATGCCGAGCCTGTATTGACGCTGGGGGACGTAATTTTCAATTAGTGTTGTAAATGTAACAGCTTGTGGAACTTGTTCGGGTAAATTGAATCCATTATCACAGTACTGTAGACTTGAGATTTTCGGTCTGCCTGACATGAACTCCCGTGCGCCATTACTTGTCCATCAACAGGAAATATTATCTTAGGGCTCTGGGGAGTGTTCAACGGGAATTGTAAATTTCATGATGACGGTTCGGAAGTTGAGGGCCTTAGTTTGAGAGCTGCGCGAGGCTAAGGTGGAACTTGAGTCGATTTTCGCTTATACCTTTCGACTCCGTCGTTTCCAGACTAGGGTCCCTACCTCAAATCACAAATTTACTATTCTCCATCATCCCTCAATATTTGTAACATCATCATGTAATCAACGTGTGTACACGGTCCATCACAGTAGCGGAAACTGACACAGGTGCAAGGATACGATAACAGAAGGAAAAGCGTTCCAGTAAACGTGGGATCGCATACTAGCTGTTTGCGAGGTAGTTGAGGATGTGTGATTGCAAACCGACTCTAGTTTTAATACGAACTATTATCCTAATTGGAGTACAAATGTATTTGAAATGTGAACTTTTAGACAAATTCCCCGTCTGATTCGGCTCAAATTTCGCAGAAGGCCTAGCTTAACAAGAGATGCAATACTATTTCAGCATGTTATACACAGTTTTTGTAATACATTACGACAGCAGCGCTCCAAGCGAACAATACGATATTGGATGTATGCGAATAGTGTCGTTTATATCGATTTGTAACACAGTTTCTACAATAGTGAGCGTATATAGCACAATAAAAATTGGGAGTAACAAAATAGTTACACCATATTTGTCTCTTTTTAGTTTCCTAAGGATCCTGGGTGGTACAAAACGGTACATTACATGATAGTTTGCTTACGATTCTCTCGTACGCCACAGACATTTACTGAAGATAGTCACTTCGTTTTAAGAACAAAAAAGTGACTGGTAAACAATCGAAAGAGGTCGTATAGCTGCGCAATAAAATGAAATTTCGCTCGATATGCTTCCAGCCAAATCCGTGAAAGCAAAACACAGGGAACTTGTATGGAAATCAATACGTACATTATTTAACGTACCAGATGGGCCAACGTAACCGTAGTCTAAAGGGAAACCGCACAGACGTGATAATAAAATGCCGCGCGGGATTAGCCGAGCGGTCTCAGGCGCTGCAGTCATGGATTGTGCTGCTGGTCCCGGCGGAGGTTCGAGTCCTCCCTCGGGCATGGGTGTGTGTGTTTGTCCTTAGGATAATTTAGGTTAAGTAGAGTGTAAGCTTAGGGACTGATGACCTTAGCAGTTAAGTCCCATAAGATTTCGCACACATTTGAACATTTTTTGATAATAAAACGTCAAAAGCAATAAAGCTATTTTGCCAGTACAGAAAACCAGTTCCACAATTTTTGCTACATCTGAGCGACAAACGCCAAGAATCTTCAAAAAATTCGCTTTTGAAGCAAAAGTAACTACATTTTCAAGAAATTTCATATATTTGAACGTCGAGTCGAGTATAAAAATTTGCGAGCCATTAGACTCCATACAGAATTGTTGCGTTTCAAGAAAAGTGACTGTTATAATAAGAATAGACAACAGAAATAAATCCTTCTCATCCATTAAATATGTGTTTACATTCTCTTGCTTTCAGCGGAGCGGCAGTTATACGCATATTCGAAACTTGAATAAGTTGTAGCATATGTCACTGAATCAGTGAGATTCGGCTGTTTTTAGATTTGTTTGACGATTATTCATGGTCCCTGATAATTTACTAACGTTTGAAAGGAAAAAATGTAACTAGTCCGTTAGGTAAGTGGAAAAGTAATTAAAAGCAAACATCTTACGTCTGGCTTTCTCGTGGCTAGGGGCATAGTGTCGTTCCAACTGTTAGACGGTTAGCAACTTTCACAGCAGTGAATGTCACGACTGTGTATATTAGACTGTGGCGGTATGTGTTACAAATTACTGTACACCCGTACATGTTGAAGGAGTTGTTGCACGTGTCGTTCCCACATCTGGAGGAAATACTCCAGTGGTCTGTGCAGTGAGTAATGAGCGCTTTCAAACACCCTCGGATCTTCTCGTAAATCTTGACGGACTGTGCAGTTCGCTGCTCCAGTCCTTATACCGCATGAGCATGAGCGCTGTACACTTTACTTCTGAGATGACCCCAGACGGAAAAATCCAGGGGCTCGAGGTCAGGTGACGTCGGAGACCAAGGTGCAGTCCGTATTCGACCAATCCATTTGGACCATCCTAGAGCTTTAGATGTCATCTCAGGTCAGCAGCAAAATGTGCCTGAGCCCCACATTCCGCAACGATACGCAATGTACGGTAGGTCGTGGGTAAAACTTGCGTCCAATTAGGTGGGGACTTCCAAATACAGGGGCTGGACAAAAACATGGAAACTCCGAGACAAATGCATAGGTGAATATGAACGCAATTGCTAGCCAAGTCTGCTAGTTCAGCTGTGGTTTTTTCTGCATCTACATCTACATGTATACTCTGCAAATCACAATTAAGTACCTGGCAGAGGGTTGATCGAACCACCTTCACAGTTCTCTATTATTCCAATCTCGTTTAGCGCGCGGAAAGAACGAACACCTGTATCTTTCCGTACGAGCTCTGATTTATTTTATCGTGGTGATCGTTCCTCCCTATGTAGGTGGGTGTCAACAAAATATTTTCGCATTCGGAGGAGAAAGTTGGTGGTTGGAATTTCGTGAGAAGATTCCGTCGCAACGAAAAACGCCTTTCTTTTAATGATGTCCACCTCAAATCCTGTATCATTTCTGTGACACTCTCTCGCATATTTCACGATAATACAAAACGTGCTGCCTTTCTCTGAACTTTTTCGATGTACTCTGACAGCCCTATCTGGTAAGGATCCCACACCGCGTAGCAGTATTCTAAAAGAGGACGGACAAGCGTAGTGTAGGCAGTCTCCTTAGTAGCTCTGTTACATTTTCTAAGCGTCCTGCCAATAAAACGCAGTCTTTGGTTAGCCTTCCTCACAACATTTTCTATGTGTTTCTTCCAATTCAAGTTGTTCGCGATTGTAATTCCTAGGTAATTAGTTGAATTTACAGCTTTTAGATTAGACTGATTTATCGTGTAACCGAAGTTTAACGAGTTCCTTTTAACACTCATGTGGATGACCTCACACTTTTCGTTATCTAGGGTCAACTGCCACTTTTCGCACCATTCAGATATCTTTTCTTAATCGTTTTGCAGTTTGTTTTGGTCTTCTGATGACTTTATTAGTCGATAAACGACAGCGTTTTCTGAAAACAACCGATGACGGCTGCTCAGATTGTCTCCCAAATCGTTTATATAGGTAAGGAGCAGCAAAGGTCCTATAACACTATCTTGGGGAACGCCAGAAATCACTTCTGTTTTACTCGATGACTTTCCGTCAGTTACTACGAACTGTGACCTCTCTGACAGGAAATCACAGATCCAGTCACGTAACTGAGACGATATTCCATAAGCAAGCAAATTTCACTACGAGCCGCTTGTGTGGTACCGTGTCAAAAGCCTTCCGGAAATTCGGAAATACGGAACCGATCTGAAATCCCCTGTCAACAGCACTCAACACTTCATGTGAATAAAGAGATAGTTGCGTCTCACAGGAACGATGTTTTCTAAACCCATTTTGACTGTGTGTCAATAGACCGTTTTCTTCCACGTAATTCATAATGTTCGAAGACAATATACACTCCTGGAAATGTAAAAAAGAACACATTGACACCGGTGTGTCAGACCCACCATACTTGCTCCGGACACTGCGAGAGGGCTGTACAAGCAATGATCACACGCACGGCACAGCGGACACACCAGGAACCGCGGTGTTGGCCGTCGAATGGCGCTAGATGCGCAGCATTTGTGCACCGCCGCCGTCAGTGTCAGCCAGTTTGCCGTGGCATACGGAGCTCCAGCGCAGTCTTTAACACTGGTAGCATGCCGCGACAGCGTGGACGTGAACAGTATGTGCAGTTGACGGACTTTGAGCGAGGGCGTATAGTGGGCATGCGGGAGGCCGGGTGGACGTACCGCCGAATTGCTCAACACGTGGGGCGTGAGGTCTCCACAGTACATCGATGTTGTCGCCAGCGGTCGGCGGAAGGTGCACGTGCCCGTCGACCTGGGACCGGACCGCAGCGACGCACGGATGCACGCCAAGACCGTAGGATCCTACGCAGTGCCGTAGGGGACCGCACCGCCACTTCCCAGCAAATTAGGGACACTGTTGCTCCTGGGGTATCGGCGAGGACCATTCGCAACCGTCTCCATGAAGCTGGGCTACGGTCCCGCACACCGTTAGGCCGTCTTCCGCTCACGGCCCAACATCGTGCAGCCCGCCTCCAGTGGTGTCGCGACAGGCGTGAATGGAGGGACGAATGGAGACGTGTCGTCTTCAGCGATGAGAGTCGCTTCTGCCTTGGTGCCAATGATGGTCGTATGCGTGTTTGGCGCCGTGCAGGTGAGCGCCACAATCAGGACTGCATACGACCGAGGCACACAGGGCCAACACCCGGCATCATGGTGTGGGGAGCGATCTCCTACACTGGCCGTACACCACTGGTGATCGTCGAGGGGACACTGAATAGTGCACGGTACATCCAAACCGTCATCGAACCCATCGTTCTACCATTCCTAGACCGGCAAGGGAACTTGCTGTTCCAACAGGACAATGCACGTCCGCATGTATCCCGTGCCACCCAACGTGCTCTAGAAGGTGTAAGTCAACTACCCTGGCCAGCAAGATCTCCCGATCTGTCCCCCATTGAGCATGTTTGGGACTGGATGAAGCGTCGTCTCACGCGGTCTGCACGTCCAGCACGAACGCTGGTCCAACTGAGGCGCCAGGTGGAAATGGCATGGCAAGCCGTTCCACAGGACTACATCCAGCATCTCTACGATCGTCTCCATGGGAGAATAGCAGCCTGCATTGCTGCGAAAGGTGGATATACACTGTACTAGTGCCGACATTGTGCATGCTCTGTTGCCTGTGTCTATGTGCCTGTGGTTCTGTCAGTGTGATCATGTGATGTATCTGACCCCAGGAATGTGTCAATAAAGTTTCCCCTTCCTGGGACAATGAATTCACGGTGTTCTTATTTCAATTTCCAGGAGTGTATGTTCCAGAATCCTGCTGCATATCGACGTTAACGATATGGGCCTGTAATATAGTGGATTACTCCTACTACCTTTCTTGAATATTGGCGTGACCTGTGCACTTTTGCAGTCTTTGGGGGCCGGCCGAAGTGGCCGTGCGGTTAAAGGCGCTGTAGTCTGGTACCGCAAGACCGCTACGGTCGCAGGTTCGAATACTGCCTTGGGCATGGATGTTTGTGATGTCCTTAGATTAGTTAGGTTTAACTAGGTGACTAATAACCTCAGCAGTTGCGTCCCATAGTGCTCAGAGCCATTTGAACCATTTTTTTGCAGTCTTTGGGTACGGATCTTTCGTCGAGCGAACGGTTGTATATGATTGTTAAGTACGAAGCTAATGCATCAGCATACTCTGAAAGGAACCTAACTGGTATACAATCTGGATCAGAAGGCTTGCTATTGGCTCAAATGGCTCTGAGCACTATGGGACTCAACTGCTGAGGTCATTAGTCCTCTAGAACTTAGAACTAGTTAAACCTAACTAACCTAAGGACATCACAAACATCCATGCCCGAGGCAGGATTCGAACCTGCGACCGTAGCGGTCTTGCGGTTCCAGGCTGCAGCGGAAGGCTTGCTATTGTTAAGTGATTTAAGTGCTTCATTACTCCGAGGATATTTACTTCTACGTTACTCATGTTGGCAGATGTTCTCGATTCGAATTATGGAATATTTACTTCGTCTTCTTTTGTGAAGGCGTTTCGGAAGACTGTGTTTAGTTACTCTGCTTTGGCAGCACTGTCTTCGTTAGTATCCCCATTGCTATCGCGCAGAGTTGGCGTTGATTGTTTCTTACCACTAACATATTTCACATACGACCAGAATCTCTTTGGATTTTCTGCAAAGTTTCGAGACATGAACGGCACCTGTGGAATATCCTAAATACGTTGCAAGTGGCAGTCGTGATAAGAACAGTGCTCCGTTGTGAGTGCATCATGTCAGAGCTAAATGAATCCGGACGTGCGCAAATCGTTGGTGATCGCATGGTGGGTGCTTCCGTAACGAATGGAGCGGAAGTGTTCAGTGTTTCAAGAGGCAGGTGATCGTGACAGTAGGTCATTGAAGAGGACTGTGACGAAAAATGAGAGGACCACTGCTGCCAAAGTCACTGCAGAAATGATTGTCGCACTCGCGAACCCTGTCAGCAGCAAAATCCAACGGAGGGAGCTCCATAAACAGAACTGCAGGACGGGCTGGAAATCCAAAACCACTCACCAGTAATGCTAGTGCCCGTAATAGGAAAACGTGATGCCGAAGCCACAAAACCTGTACAATGAAGCAATTGAAAGAAACTAATTTGGTAGGATGAGCCTTGTTGCACACAGTTTCCAACATCTGGCCCAGTGTACGTGCCACCAGTGAAATATGGCGGGTGTTTGATGATGATTTGGGGGTCATATCGTGGTATCCCATGTTCACTGTTACCTTAACTTTGCACTATTTAGCGGTAAGGAGGATAAAACATTCCAGTGAAAACAATACAGGACTTGTATTTATCCATTTCGAAACGACTGGAAGCCCTTTCGAATGCCAACTTGTTCCCTACACAGTATTAGGTATTGTAATGTTACTCTACACGGTCGCATCGCTGCGGAAGTTTATGCGACCATTTAAAAAGTTGATCTGGACCATCCAGTGGTAGAATATTTGTTCCCCAATGCTGATGCAGTGTTCCGACGTGACAGGGCCCCTTTTCATACAGATTGCGTCGACCATGGCTGGTTTGTGAGCACGAGGATGAATTGTCGCATTTCCCCTGACTAGCACGTTCACCAGATTTCAACGTTATTAAACCTTTGTCGTCTATTTTGAAGAGAATGGTGACTGATCGGTATATACCTGCATCATTGTTACCTGAATTTTCCACTATTTAGCGGGAGGGAGAGTATAACATTCCACAGAAAACAATACAGGACTTGTATTTACCCATTTCGAGACGACTGGAAGCTCTTCAGAATGCCAACTTGTTTCCTAGACAGTATTAGATATTTTAATGTACTGTGTTTTTGTATTTATCCAACTCGTGTGTGACTCATGCACCGCGTAGAAAATGGCCGTTGAGAGCGAGGGAAGAAAACCATTTTTTCATGATGTGTGGCCACAGTCATAATATATTTCTTTAAAGTCAGTACCGCCATTAGACTGTTTTTTATTTGCAGTGTTACATTTATACGATCATGATTTCGGTTTCAAAGTGCCATTATCAAGTGTTTTAATGTTATACAGTGCCTAAGATTGTCTTTCAGTCAAGATGGTATACTCGGTGATAAAACAAAGCAGCACACTTTTACCAGAAGTATTGACCCTTAGGTCTGTGTCTAATAGTGTATTTTAAATACGACAATATGCCATCTCAGGCACTGTTTAACATTAAAACACTTGATAATGGCACTTTGAAGCCGAAATCATGATCGTGTAAATGTAACACTGCAAATAAAAAACAGTCTAATGGCGGTACTGACTTTAAAGGAAGAAAACCAATTCCGACACTAGGTGACTGAAGAACCCCTCGAGGGCTCAGCTAACAATGACATTCATCTCTTTCTTTCTTGTCTGTTGCTTATAACTACCAGTGCCGACCAGAGAGTCTTTGAAGCTTTCTGAGTGCGCGTGCAAACTTTCATGTTCCATCGACAAATAGCACAGTTGCAACAAGGTATTAAAACAGCGTCTGTAAGTGAAGCACTTCACAAGCAGCATATTGTCACTGCGGAAAAAGAAACTGTGGGGAATATTCACAAATGTTTGATTTAAATCTGCAGTCGCCAGGAACATAGTTGTTCGATGGACACAGAGGATGACACTATCAGTTGTTCGCTCGAGTTTCACGATTCGCTGCGAACGGGGAGATTATCCACAGCTGTCGCACAAGACACGGTGCAGCGCGCTGATGTTCTCATTCACCAGGATCGACATATTACGATTTGGCAGTAGGCACAACAACAACCTAGGTGATTTTCTTTATTCAACCTGATAATGCTCGTCCAGAGAAGAGTCTGAGAACTTTTGATCGCCTCAAGAAATAGGATGGCACGGAGCTACCGCATCTACCCTATAGCTCTGACCTAGCTCCCTCTGACTTCTATTCGTTTGGATCATTATGAGGTAGTGTTTGTGGAAGATATTTTGAGAACGACGAGGTGGTGATTCCGAAAGTGAAGAAATGGAAACGTGACTGGAACAAGGAGTGATACCTAAGGGCATAACGACCTTGTGTCTCGCTGGAGGATGGCAATAGGACTAGAGCAGGATCATGTAGAAAAAGAAGGAGTGTAGAGAAAAGCCATTCTTTCATGTGTGTTTTTGCATTACGTGGAATACATAACTGTAGAAGAAAAAATGTATGTCATCACTTTCAGGGCGACCGCCGTATGTAGAGCTATACTCTGCAGTACTCGTAATGGTGTGTTGCGGAGGCTACTTCAAGTGCCGCTGTGACAGCCCAGCTTTTCTGTTCCAGTCGTGAATGGTGCTGTCTCCATGGTCTTTTCGCGAGGAAGGTGGAAGCAATATGTTGTCTGACTCGTCTATTAACGTAAACGCTTGGAATTTTAAAAATATATTACGTCATTATGCAAAACACCTATCTTGGAAATTCTGTCACCAGAGTCATTCCTGTGACGCTTTCGCATTTATTAAATAAAACTTGTGACGAAATGTGCAGCTCTTTTTGAAACCTTCTCTCCCTCCGTCACTCTTGTTTATTAATGGTCAGAGACTGAATCAAAACTGAAGTATCGGTCAACTGAGGGTTTTGTAACTATTCTTATTCGTGGATGGACTAAAGTTACTGATGATTCTTCTTATGAATCTCAGTCCGCGTTTAGTTTGATGTGATCAGCCCATGTTAGATTTCGACATATGCATAATCACAGATATTTGATGTACGTGTTTTATCAGTGATTGTGCTTCTCTGGAATTTCTAGTCTGAAATCGTTCACCGTTCGCAACAGTGAGTCTCGTAATCGGCGCAATTCCGCTTCATTTTCATCTTATTTTATTTCTCATGCATAGATAGACAGATAAACCTCCAATAATTTGGGAGTTACAACTTTATACATATTCCTTCTTAACACTTCGAAGTACCATAGTGCCTGTCATCAACCTTCGTCCATTGCAGCTTCAGCCACATTTACAAGATATCTTAATAACACAATCTCCAGTCAGCCGGACTGAAATCCTACATGTTTTAGTTATAACTGGGTCCAAAGCCGAAGTAATTCAAATCTTTTTATGACAATAATCTTCGTCTAATTTGTCATTCAAACAAATGCAGTACTTGACTTTGTTTCAATTAGAACCAGCAACTCGTGTGCTAGATTTCTCCCAACATTCAGGCTAATGGCGCTGTCCCATGTGACTCATCTAACCGTCCATCTGTTGTCCACCATTAATGATGTTCCTCAGAGCAACGTCTTAGCTGAGGCAAGCCACCGCTATGTAAAATAAACAAAATGATTACGAAGTTAAACGATAACATTGCCTGCAGAAACTACTGCTGTGTGCAAGAGGTAATTTTTTTCATCATTCTCTTGCATCATTATAGCTGGCAATTACGTCAATTGAGACACTATTTCTTGCCTCACTAACGAGAAGGTATTTGAAATGTGTGTCCAACGCTGTGGGTCGTTTTTATTCTGTTTACCAGATGCTTTCGTGCACGGAAACTGTGTTTGTTTAATTGAAGGTTTTCAGCCTATCAACAGTGACGCAAGCTGTTCAAATTTTATACATTATGCTTGTCGTTATGAGAGCCTCGTATGACCTATCCATTTTATAGTGACTTATCTACACCGTATAACTGGAACACACAGCAACCGAACTAGTTAAAATAGTATTTAAAATGCAGCTTACAAGTCAGCATGGATTTTCGTAACCTGACATACTAATCCATACATATTGTACAAATTTAAGTATATATATATATATATATATATATATATATATATATATATATATGTGTGTGTGTGTGTGTGTGTGTGTGTGTGTGTGTGTGTGTGTGTGTGTTCTACATCTCCTCCTAAGCTATTTCGTCGATTTCAACCGAACTTGGTACACAGGTCCCTTATTGTCAGGCACCAATCGCTGTGGGGCTAAGAACCACCTATCTATCGTAGTGTAGGAGATATGAAGTCATAAGCAATGAGATGGGTGAAATACGTGGGTGACGGTTAAATTTATTATTTCTTTGCTACCAACTCATCTCACAACACACTATGCAGACAGTATCCGTACATGTCGCTGAATGTACCTATAAAATGTTGTTACTGTGTCACACATAGATCAGGAGGTATGATGTCATAAATACTGAGGTGCGTGAAAAGTTGCTGCGCCTTGAATGACGTTTAAATAATTACTTCTTCTCTCCTAACTCTATTCGTGACATATTTCGCTGACAGTACTCACATATGCGATTGTACGACACATAGTTCAAAAGGTATGATTCCATGAACACGGTGAAACGTGAAAAAATACCGCATCATGCATGAAGTTTTAAGTTTTAGTACATTGTTTCTTTACTACTAAGCCACTCCTATAGTCGGCTCAGCTTAAGGAACAGAACCTAATAGAGCTTTCGACATTTTTCTAATGCGAGGTGCAAACTGCTGTAGGCGGAAACGATAGCCGTCTATAGAGCTATGATGAGGCGTTGGCATAGAGGCGTTTACAAAATCGTGTTGTAGACAAGCGAAGCAGCTTCGCCCAGCGTATATAAACTATCTGGGATCGTGCGTCGTAATTTGGATACTGTACATACACATTTGTTCATTATACATATTTGATAGTTTCAAAGGTGTTTTCGCGAATACAAGGAAATGATATTTTTTCGATACTTCACTACAAACAGTTCAGTTTTTGTTTTCATTTCTGATAGAAAATTGTGAAAATGAATACCAGCGCAATGTCGTGTTCGTCGGCTAGTAACAGATAAAGATGTAGACTGCAACTTAATAACTGCTGCAGTCTAATACCTGGCAAACGATCCCCAATGCTGTGTTGAGAACGAGGCCGCACAGCGGAAAGAATTCACGACAAGGCCACAGTGACAATAGGAGCTTTCTCGAGGAAACCTCGATGACACGGCGATCCTGTTAGTCACGCCCCTTTAGAAAGTAACGCCCGATTTACTCTTCACGGTGCGGTCTTCGTTGGTCAACAATTGTTTCCTCCAAATGAGAAAAAAATTCTTTTGAAGCTGCAGTTTTTCGCAATCGTACAACTTTGTTACAAATTTTATTGTTCGATAAATGCAAACATCATCATTTCTAGACAGAGAGCAGGAAGCCCACTGACTGTGTAAAGTAACTCTCCTGTGTTGTGATGAACTGATGCTAAATTCAGTTGTCGGTGATAAGAACTGAACTTGACAATAACTGTGGACAGCCTCAGATAAAAGATGCGGCTAAAATTAAAGAATTTAAAAAATAAATTAGAAATAGTATTCACGTTTGGCCTGAAAAATCTGATATTTACTCATATGAAAGACTATTTTGTGGCTTTCTCTGTTTTTACGTCTGTGACATTAGTTCACCTAACTTCTTAAATTATACACACATCAGAAAAAGTTTTGCGTCACCCCCGTTCCCAGAAGTACTGAAGATAGACGTTGACTGTGGATACTGTACCATAGACACAGTCCCTTCGACTCTTCAGAGACGTCACTAAACCCTCCCAAAGATGTAAACAATCATGTATCAGCAGCGCCTATTGGACGGAGGAGGTCCGACAGACGATCAGTTCCAATCATTCCACCAGGAAGAGGTACACGGTTCATGTTGTCTGTAGTTCAAGCATGCCCAGACGGTCAACACCGCGGGTCGATCGCGTCCGCTTTGTTACTTTGTGCCATGAAGGGCTCTCAACAAGGGAAGTGAACCAAATCGATGTTGGTCGGACATGGAGGAGATACAGAGAGACACGAACTGTCGATGACATGCCTCGCTCAGGCCGCCCAAGGGCCGCTACTGCAGTGGATGACCTCTGCCCACACATTATGGCTCGGAGGAACCCTGACAGCAACGCCACCACGTTGAATAATGCTTTTCATGCAGCCACATGACATTGTGTTACGATTCAAACTGTGCCCAGTAGGCTGCATGATGCACAACTTCAATCCCGACGTCCATGGCGAGATCCATCTTTGCAACCACGACACTATGCAGCGCGGTATAGATGGGCCCAATAACATGCCGAATGGACCGCTCGGGATTGGCATCACGTTCTCTTCACTGATGAGTGTCGCATATGCCGTCAACCAGAAAGTCGTCGGTGTTTGGAGGCAACCCGGTCAGGCTGAACTCCTTAGACACACTGTCCAGCGAGAGCAGCAAGGTGGGGGTTCCCTGCAGTTTTGGGGTGGCATTATGAGGGGCCGACGTACGCCGCTGGTGGTCATGGAAGGCGCCGTAACGGTTGTACGATACGTGAATGCCATCCTCCGACCGATAGTGCAACCATATCGGCACCATATTAGCGAGGTATTCGTCTTCATGGATGACAATTCGCGCCCCCATCGTACACATCTTGTGCATGACTTCCTTCAGGATAACGACATCCCTCGACTTAAGTGGCCTGCATCTTCCTCAGACACGAACCCTATCCATCATGCCTGGGATAGATTGAAGAGGGCTGTTTATGGACGTCGTGACCCACCCACCACTCTGAGTGATCTACGCCGAAACGTCGTCGAGGAGTGGGACAATCTGGACTAACAGTGTCCTGATGAAACTGTGGATAGTATGCCACGATGAATACAGGCATGCATCAATGCAAGAGGCCATGCTACTGGATATTACAGTACCGGTGTGTACAGCAGTCAGGACCACCACCTCTGAATGTCTCGCTGTATAGTCGTACAACATGCAATGTGTGGTTTTCATGAGCAATAAAAAGGGCGGAAATGATGTTTATGTTGATCTCTATTCCAATTTTCTGTACAGGTTTCGGAACTCTTGCTCCGAGGTGATGCAAAACTTTTTTTGATATCTGTACATACTCCTGAAATAGTGTGAAGTACTTAAATGCTGCTAATAATCACCAAACGTCTTTCCTTTGTATGACGAAGATCACTTTCCACGGCAATAGTGTACAAACAAAGGAAGTAACTCAAGAGGAGGAATGACAAGGATATTTCTCGTTCTTCTTGGAATATTTGCAGAAATAAATAATATGTCTCTGTTACTGTAAAATTCATATCTTCTTAGCGCATTTTTTGGTGTGCTGACAACAACTCCTGGCCTTGAAGTTAACGGAGCTGACTGTCGATCATGGGCCACCAAGTTCGATTCCCGGCCTGGTCGGGAATTTTCTCGCTCGAAACGGGTGTGTGAGTTGCATCTTTATCGACGAGCAAGTCGCCGACGTGACGTCACATGAAAAGGGGACTCCGCCGAAATATGCAAAATGCACATTTCATTTCTGATTTACTACGATCCTGATTTGCTAACAATTTTCTTTGCTTCCGTATCAACCAACATTTTTTCAGAAGACCTTACGTAATTGAATTTCAGTGACACAGGGAACTTGTTGTTTAAATAGCGGTTGTGTGGAGGTAATCAGAAGGGCCAATATACACTGAAGAGCCAAATAAACTGGTATATCTGCCTCGCATCGTGTAGGGCGTTCGCCAGCACGCAGAAGTGCCGCAACACGATGTGTCATAGACTCGACTAATGTCTGAACTAGTGCAGGAGGGAACTCACACCATGAATCCTCCAAGAGTGTCCACAAATCCGTAAGAGTACGTCGGGGTGGAGATCTCTTCTGAACCGTACGTTGCAAGGCACCCCAGATATGGTCAATAATGTTCATGTCTGGTGAGTGTGGTGGCCAGCGGAAGTGTTTAAACTCAAAAGAGTTTCATGAAGCCACTCCGTAGCAATTCTGGACGTGTGGGGTTTCGCATTTTCCTTCTGGAATTGTCCAAGTCAGTTGGGATGCACAATGGACATTAAAGAATGCAGGTGATCAGTCAGGATACTTACGTACGTGTCACCTGTATCGGGAGTCCTATATTACTCCAATTGCACATGCCCCGAACCATTACAGAGCCTCTACCAACTTGAACAGTCCCCTGCTGACATGCAGGGTCCATGGATTCATAAGGCTGTCTCCATACCCGTACACGTCCATCCACTCGACACAATCTGTAACGAGACTCGTCCGACCAGGCAACATGTTTCCAGTCATCATGTAGGAGTTGACGGGCCTAGGCAAGGCGTAAAGCTTTGTGTCGTGCAGTCATCAAGGGTGCACGAGTGGGCCTTCGGCTCTGAAAGCCCCTATAGATGATATTTCGTTGAATGGTTCGCACGCTGCACTTGATGGCCCAGCACTGATATCTGCATCAATTTGCGGAAGGGTTGCACGTTGCACGTTGAACGACCCTCTTCAGTTGTCGTTAGTCCCGTCCTTGCAGGATCTTTTTTCGGTCCCAGCGATGTCGAAGATCTGATGTTTTACCGGATTCCTGATATTCACGGTACACTCGTGAAATGGTCATACGGGAAAATGCCCACTTCATCGCTACCTTGGAGATGCTGTGTCCCATCGCTCGTGCGCCGTCTGTAACATCACGTTCAAACTCACTTAAAACTTGACAACCTGCCATTGTAGCAGCAGTAACCGATTTAACAACTACACCAGACACTTGGTGTCTTATACTGGCGTTGCTGACCACAGCGCCGTACTCTGCCTGTTTACATGTCTCTGTATTTGGATACGCATGCCTATACACGGTTCTTCGGCGTTTCAGTGTATGTGCTTCGTGCACAATAGTGGTGATCCTCGGTCGTGGTGGTCGTACGTGGTCAAACGGAACCTTGACGATGAGTGTTCCTGCCCTCGCGTTGCTATGCAACGGAATATCTGCTCACTGTCACATCAGGTTGCTCCACTAATCTGGATATTGCACGATTCCTCCATCCGGTCAAATGGAGACACACAATGAGGCTTCTTTCAAACTCTGTGCTAATGCTATGTCACACGAGTACGCGGCATCTTCGTGTGCCTGACAGCGATGACTCAACATCTGGTGCAGTTTAGTCCCGTTACACTGAGGTGACAAAAGTAATGGGACAACAATGTGCACCTATACAGCGATGTTTTTCATGTTTTCATATCCTCATTAAATATTCTAACAACCTTCTGCAGATTTCTAGACTTGCACTATTGGGTGGGGAGTTGTAGGACGCCCCTAGATAGGTCAGGGGTTCACTACACAAAGGAAGCGGCTACTAGGGTAGCAGAGTACTTGTGGCGTGCGCAATGGGGTTTTTTTAGGCTAGGCAGTAGTGCGAGGTGTCCTGATGAACACTCACCAGTCGACGTGCAGGCAGGGAAAGCAGGACGCGCACAGTGTAAAGACACTTCAGCTATCAAGATATTAGCAGTAAATTTTCAGAGTGTTCGGAATAAAGTTCCTGAATTTACTGCCCTCCAGGAAGCGTGTGGCCCGCAAATTATTCTCGGGACTGAGACGTGGCTGAACCCTGACAAGGGGAGGCCGCCAATTGTGAAATTCAGATTCGATTCATACTGCGCATAAGAAAAGCTCATGGCCAGAGGTGTAATGTGGCAAAGCACCAAGATGCACTTCTCAGCCGTTGTCGAGAAAATCGACAGTTAAAAGAAACCGTTGCCGTGAAATACTCTCTACGATTAATAATTTTCTACAGCATCGTGGCGCAGCGGTAAGCGCTCGGGTTCGTAATCCGAAGGTCGTCGGATCGAATCTCGCGCCATGCAACAATTTTTTTTGTATTTGTTTTTTGTAATTCAAATATATATATATATATATATATATATATATATATATAAAATTCCCTGCAATCAGTTGCAACAATTATGCATATAATAAGTTGTTGAAAGTCGTTTGTCGTGCAAAAACTGGCGACTTCGAACATCATTATGTTTTCCGCAAACAAAGTTCTATTTCACAAATGTTATTAATTGTCTTCATAACGTTAACCATGTATAGTTAACGGAAGACGTAGAAACGGTATTCCGAAACGAATACGTGTAGCGTAAGTCAAACGTTCGAATTAGAATAGAGACCCCACGAACACAAAATTGCTGCTCCGTTACTCGCTCGTTACACTTGAAGGACAGATGTTGAATGGGCCGAAACGAGCCGCCGCATAACAGCGTAGTTGCCTGCTAACTTCGAAAGTAGGTAGATGCGGTGCCTAGCGCAACTTATAACATCGTCGAAAATCAGTGCGGACGGGAGAGCTTTGGTACACCCTGTTAAAAAAACGGAAAAATGGAGGTGGTACAATTGGAGAGCGATCTGCCTTCACCAACATGCGTAAGCAATTCATTAATAGTTTTTATATATATATATATATATATATATATATATATATATATATATATATATTTGAATTACAAAAAACTAATAATAAAAAGAAATTGCATGGCGCGAGATTCGACCCGGCGACCTTCGGATTACGAACCCGAGCGCTTACCGCTGCGCCACGATGCTGTAGAAAATTATTAATCGTCGAGAGTATTTCACGGCAACGGTTTCTTTTAACTGTCGATTTTCTCGACAACGGCTGAGAAGTGCATCTTGGTGCTTTGCCACATTACACCTCTGACCATGAGCTTTTCTTATGCGCAGTATGAATCGAATCTGAATTTCACAATTGGCGGCCTCCCCTTGTGAGATAGGAAATTCTGAAATATTTAGAGGGTTGGAACGTGTATCGGAAAGACAGATTACACACCGTAGGAAGTGGTGTCTTCATTGCAGTTGACAAAAATATTGTGTCTATTGAGGTCGAAGTAGAGTGTGATTGTGAAGTTATCTGGACACGTTTAACAGGGCTCGGAGAAATAAAGTTAATTGTTGGGTGTTATTACCGGCCACCAGGTTCCACCGTGACAGTTTTAGAACCATTCAAATGGAGTCTACACTCTGTATCGTAGAAGTACCAGGATCATGCTATATTGCCGGTCGAAGTGGCCGTGCGGTTAAAGGCGCTGCAGTCTGGAACCGCAAGACCGCTACGGTCGCAGGTTCTAATCCTGCCTCGGGCATGGATGTTTGTGATGTCCTTAGGTTAGTTAGGTTTAACTAGTTCTAAGTTCTAGGGGACTAATGACCTCAGCAGTTGAGTCCCATAGTGCTCAGAGCCATTTGAACCAATTGATCATGCTATATTAGTCGGAGGCGACTTCAACCTACCTAGTATAGACTGGGATGTCTATGGATTCATTACAGGTGGTACAGACAAGCCGTCGTGTGATTTACTTTTGAACGCATTATCCGAAAACAGTCTTGAGCAGCTAAATCGACAGCCAACGCGTAATGGAAATATTTTAGCTCTGGTAACCACAAACAGACCAGAACTCATCGACGGTGTCAGTGTTGAGACAGGGATTAGTGATCATGATGTTGGCATTACGACTATGGTTACGAAAGTTAAAAAGTCGGTCAAGAAGGCTAGGAGAGTATTCTTACTAGAAACAGCAGATAAGCAGTTGTTAGCATCCCACTTAGTAAATAAATCGACTTCATTTACTTCCGGTACGATGGACGTGGAAGAATTATGGGCACATTTTAAACACATTGTATATCACACATTGGAGAAGTATGTGCCGAAAAAGAGGGTTACGGACGGAAAAGACCCACCGTGATTTAACAGCGCAATTCGGAGAATGCTCAGGAAGTAAAGACAGTTGCACTCGAGGTATAAGAAAGATCGGGAGAATGAGGACAGGAAAAAGTTAGTAGAGATTCGTGCTGCTGTAAAAAGAGCGATGCGCGAAGCATACAACCACTACCACCGTCATACCTTAGCAAAAGATCTTGCTGAAAACCCGAGGAAATTCTCGTCTTACGTAAAATCGGTAAGCGGGTCGAAGGCTTCCATCCAGTCACTCACTGATCAGTCCGTCCTGGCAACGGAAGACAGCAAAACGAAAGCTGAAATTTTAAATATAGCATTTGAGAAATCTTTCACACAGGAGGATCGTACAAACATACCGCCGTTTGAGTCTCGTACAGACTCCCGTATGGAGGACATAGTGATAGACACCCCTGGGGTTGTGAAGCAGATGAGTGGGTTGAAAATAAATAAATCACCAGGTCCTGATGGCATTCCAATTCCGTTTTACAGAGAGTACTCTACTGCATTGGCTCCTTACTTAGCTTGCATTAATCGCGAATCTCTTGCCCAACGTAAAGTCCCGAGCGACTGGAAAAAGCGCATATGACGCCTGTATATAAGAAGGGTAGAAGGACGGATCTCAAAATTACAGACCAATATCCTTAACATCGGTTTGTTGCAGGATTCTCGAACATATTTTCAGTTCGAATACAATGAATTTCCTTGAGACAGAGAAGTTGCTGTCCATGCATCAGCACGGCTTTGGAAAGCATCGCTCCTGCGAAACGCAACTCGTCCTATTTTTCACATGATATCTTGCGAACCATGGATGGAGGGTATCAGACGGATGCCACATTCCTTGATTTCCGGAAAGCGTTTGACTCGGTGCCCCACTGCAGACTCCTAACTAAGGTACGAGCATATGGGATTGGTTCCCAAGTATGTGAGTGGCTCGAAGACTTTTTAAGTAACAGAACCCAGTACGTTGTCCTCGGTGGTGAGTGTTCATCGGAGGTGAGGGTATCATCTGAAGTGCCCCAGGGAAGTGTGGTAGGTCCGCTGTTGTTTTCTATCTACATAAATGATCTTTTGGATAGGGTGGATAGCAATGTGCTGCTGTATGCTGATGATGCTGTGGTGTACGGGAAGGTGTCGTCGTTGGGTGACTGTGGGAGGATACAAGATGACATGGACAGGATTTGTGATTGGTGTAAAGAATGGCAGCTAACTCTAAATATAGATAAATGTAAATTAATTCAGATGAATAGGAAAAAGAATCCCGTAATGTTTGAATACTCCATTAGTAGCGTAGCGCTTGACACAGTCACGTAGATTAAATATTTGGGCGTAACGTTGCAGAGCGGTATGAAGTGGGACAAGCATGTAATGGCAGTTGTGGGGAAGGCGGATAGTCGTCTTCGGTTCATTGGTAGAATTTTGGGAAGATGTGGTTCATCTGTAAAGGAGACCGCTAATAAAGCACTAATACGACATATTCTTGCGTACTGCTCGAGCGTTTGGGATCCCTATCAGGTCGGATTGAGGGAGGACATAGAAGCAATTCAGAGGCGGGCTGCTAGATTTGTTATTGGTAAGTTTGATCATCACGCGAGTGTTACGGAAATGCTTCAGGAACTCGGGTGGGAGTCTCTGGAGGAAAGGAGGCGTTCTTTTCGTGAATCGCTACTGAGGAAATTTAGAGAACCAGCATTTGAGGCTGACTGCAGTACAGTTTTACTGCCGCCAACTTATATTTCGCGGAAAGACCACAAAGATAAGGTAAGAGAGATTAGGGCTCGTACAGAGGCATATAGGCAGTCATTTTTCCCTCGTTCTGTTTGGGAGTGGAACAGGGAGAGAAGATGCTAGTTGTGGTACGAGGTACCCTCCGCCACGCACCGTATGGTGGATTGCGGGGTTTGTATGTAGATGTAGATGAACCTTCTCTGTGGAGTCGTACGTTGCTCTTGTGATAGGTCCTGACTGCTTCATCAAACATATTGAAACGAACAAGACCGACAGCACACCACCTACTGTAATGGCTACTACAGTCCAGTACAAAATATGAGGGGTGCCAGACATAAAGTTTCATTTATCATCTCGAAAAAATAAAATTTACGTAATTGATGTTTTGTTTGTTCACGGAGCCAGAAGTACGTAAATGACCCTACGCCATTTCATTTCAGCAGCTCTAGTGAGTTGCTGCCGTACTGTGGCGCGAGAGTGTGAGTGTGTTCCACCACTGCAGACATGCATCTGCACGCTATCAAAACATTAATTATGTAACTTCATTTTTTTGAGATGATAATTAAAACTTTAAGATTACTTCTGGAACATGTAGAGTTCGTGGAACAGAGCCAGACAAAATCTTTCGTGACCACTTTCAAACAGCATTTATGCGTCTCGACCGCTCGACATTCCGCGTCTTTGTAAAACGACGTTTGAGAAAAAATGGAACTTCAAGGTATAGGTCAGTGGAAAACTACTTCCCTGTTCCCTGTAGCATAACAGACTCCAGAGGACAAGGTAAAGGAATAAAAAGCTGACCAGCGAGCACGTCCGGTTGCGGTGAGAGCGGCGAACACCGATTTTCCAGGCCTTCCTTGTCCAATCCGACCTTACGTAATGGCTACCGACATTGTACTTGGAGCGTTGAATAAGTAACGCAACATATTTTTTCTGAAAGCAGGCTGATTTTACTCATTGCAGTCCCCCATATTATTCCCCACTCTTTTGACTACAAAACCCTATTTGTCAACGTAACCTCCGTTCAACGCTAGGGCCTTGGGCCACGTTACTGGCAGGACCTATAGCACTCTACTTGGCAAGGTAAATGTCTTCATACATCGATAATCTCCCCATCTTGTGCGCACTGCTTCCCGCAGAGTGCATCCTTCATTGGACCAAACAGATGGATGTCGGAGGGCTCGAAATCCAGGCTGAAGGGTGGATGAGGAACAACAGTCCAATGAAGTTTTGTGAGATCCTCGGATGCGCACACTTGCGTGAGGCCTTGAGTTGTTATGGAGAAAGAGAATTTCGTTTGCAATTTTGTGGCGAATAACATTCTGAAGTCGCTTCTGCAAGTTCCTGAGGCTATGTACGGCCGGCTGGCACGCGAAATATCGGACAGGTTAGCCCGACCTTGTTCCGATGATGTCAGACACCTCGACAGGCGACTTCGTACTTCTGTTCACTGTCAGGTCTCAGTAGACATTGTCAAAGCGCCTATGGATATCTACTACGCTCAGGTTTTCTGCCATAAGAAGCCCAAGTTCTGTGCTTGGAACGCATCTCCATTACAGACACCATTTTGAACGCTACAGCAACTTCATATGGTGGCTGAAGCGTGAATGTTCCACAGCGTCCTTCAACAAGTGCCGCATTTCTTCAATCGAATTTGACCGCGAAAAAAATAAGTTGCATTTCTTACTGTACGCCCCTCCTATTATACCCTTGAAGAGTAAGAAATCTAAGAACCGACAGTTGGACTTCAGTAACTACAGTGACAGAGAAAAATGATGTATCTTCGGATTTCTGTCTCCCCGAGAGTTGGTATAAACACAGAGTAGCACAATTTGCACGAGATTCTACTTTCACAACAATTGTTCAAAATGGGGCCGCCTTCCCACATCCACCGTTTATGTAGGCATGACATCGTCAAACAAAGTTCTCTACTATCCGTCTGAACAAGTCTGTGTTGTTAGACCAACGTCACAGGAAGTGACCCTTGATAGGAGATCTTCCTCAGTCTCGACAGTAGCTTCGTACATCAAATTTTTCACATGACCTCTCTTAAGAAGACATCGAGTGGCGTCGCACTGAATGAACGAGTTGGCAACAAAACAGAGCTTCTCTTCGTATTCACCTTTCAGGAACCCTCTGACGCAGGTGTTTCGTCTTCAGTTGATAAACCCGAGCTGCAACCTTACAAAAATGGTTCAAATGGCTCTAAGCACCATGGGACTTAACATCTGAGGTCATAGTCCCCTAGACTTAGAACTACTTAAAGCTAACTAACCTAAGGACATCACACACATCCATGCCCGAGGCAGGATTCGAACCCGCGACCGTAGTAGCAGCGCGGTTCCCGTCTAGAACCGCTCCGCCATAGCGGCCGGCTGCAACCTTACAGACTGTTACATTGGGACTGGTCATGTCAGTGCATCCATCACGCTATCTGTAATGCGTTAGTGGAGTTCTCTGTGCCTATCCTTCACCATGTACGACTAAACTTTGGTCGGGTTTTTCTTCTCTATAATGTTAGCTACTCCGTACGTATTAAATCAGTTAATCACATCGCGCAAATAACCACTTGTAGGTTATCGTACTTCATTTATTTTTTGTAGAAAACATCAAAAAGTGGAAAGTATTTTGAACCAGTTCATAGTATTCTGAGGCCGTTGTAGTGTAAAGTTTTATTGACTTCTAAGAATTGTCCAAGATTAATGTTGGTGGTAAGATCGTATAAGACTCTACACATTGTGAACATACTATACTCATGATAGCATTTAAGTACTGCTTTGTTTATTTTTACCGTTATACGCGTTTTAATGATTGGCAGGAATAATATTAGACAACAGCAGCGCACAAGCTAAATCAAAAACCGCTTCTAATAACAATGCTAACTGCTGTAGGAACGCGCTGGCGCAAATCGAGATAGTGACGTTGCTGCCTAGCTTGCGTACAGCTAGGATCACTATACGTGAAATTAATATTTATATCAAACTAATTAATATACATACAAGATATCAGTCAGAGAAGCTACCTTTAGGACGGCACACAGTTTTCTCTTTTATGATGTTCTGCCGAAAAATGATGTTAGCGAAGTTGTTTGCCTGTTATTTCGACATGGTTGAGATAAATTGGTGTTCGTCATTCAGGTAACAATCTTTACTAGTTATGATGCTGGTCCTTAAACGTCAATACAGATAGTCTACGCACAAAATTTCGCTATAACTGTGACTCTAGCTGCCGTTTTGGGCCCAATACAAATTAGGATAAGGTTGCTATAAATGGACCAATTAACTTTTGTCTCGAATTCAAGGAAATTCAATGTTTCAAACGTAGTGAAACTGAATGTCAGAATTCTTCAGGTAACCTACGTTACAGCGTATAACGGTTATTCCTAAAATACCTTTAGCATCATTAGGAAAAAAATGGTGAATTATTTTCCGTAAAAGTCCATTCACGGATACCCGTATCCATCAATGGACCAGCTAAATTCCATTAAAGGACCATTAGATCTATATCCCAAATTTTGTGATTAAGTGCCACTTATTCGAAAGTACAATAGATTGTTGGATTTGAATAGAGCCACACAGTTTAATTAAAAAAAGGATGATTAAGTGGAAATTAGGTGCGGTACAATTCCAAACTGACAAAATTATGAAATAAAGTGAAATTTAAGCTGCTGCTTTATAAAATAATTGCTATTGCGTATAATCGTGGATAAACAATGAGGCACTTCAAACTCTTTTCCTTAACGCAAGGATACAATCTACCCGCAATTGAAGCAAAAGTACCTTTTAGTGTTATTCCTAACTCCAGTGCAGTTTTCATGCACCTTCTCCCAACATGTCATGCACTGAATCATATCTTCCACTGATCGATTTTGACGTAGTTCACAAAACTAATCATTAATGTTGGCACTTCTCACTTATTTCGTTTGACTCACTGTAGGCAACTTTTTCTTTACTAGGTTAGCGGGAGATTTAGCACTACGTCCTGATTGATACTTGTAAGGAGAACTTGTCAGTGTTGAAGCTTTTTGTGTGCCTTTTATTGACCTGACCTTCAGTGACATGGCAGCTTTTGGAATAATAGAAATGTCTGCTGAATGAACAGCCAAACTACCGGATCCAGCAGTTTCTTTTTCCTATGCCCTCTGTGGTTGTTGAAGGTCTTGCTTAGCTCCCTAAGCATGATGTTGAACCTAACGCCCCTGACATCACTGTTGGTGGTGTTGGTGGCGGCCTTTCTCACTACAGGTAACTGTACAGTGAATGGATCGGAGTGAACTGCTTTACAGGCAGAAAAGTGATGATCCTTAAAAACATCTCTATCCACCGGCCGGACTCCAGAACGAGCAAATCCATTAACTGCCGCCTCCATAGTTGCTGCCCTCCTATACGCTTTTCCCAACATTGCTGAAACTTGGAACTGGGTCACTACATGTCCTGGATGTGCTCGTAGCGATTCTCCCAGTTCGTCTACGTAGCATCCACTTAAAGGTTTGTAGAAAGACACATCTAAAGGCTGCAGTCTATGTGTGGTGTGCCTGGGAAGAGAAAGCAATATCACTCCATTCTCCTGAGCTAAATGCAATGCTTCCAGATTTTTTGTGTGTTCTAGGAGCGTCAAGGCGAAGAGGAACTTTATGCTCCTTCGAAGGTTTTACATCAGCAATAAAATGTTCCAGATATTTCACAGATAATTCTTTATGTATCCACTAACTGAATTGAAAACGAAGATTGTCCCATCTACATCTACGTGATTACTCTGCTATTCACAATAAAGTGCCTGGCAGAGGGTTGAATGAACCACCTTCAAGATGTCTCTCTACCGTTCCACTCTCGAACGGCACGCGGGGGAAACGAGCACTTAAATTTTTCTGTGCAAGCCCTGATTTCTCTGATTTTATCGTGATGATGGTTTCTCCCTATGTAGGTGGGTGGCAACAGAATGTTCTCGCAATCGGAGGAGAAAACTGGTGATTGAAATTTCATGAGAAGATCACGTCGCAACGAAAAACGCCTTTGTTTTAATGATTGCCACTGCAATTCACGTATCATGTCTGTGACACTATCTCTCCTATTTCGCGATAATAGAAAACGAGCTGCCCTTCTTTGAACTTTTTCGATGTCATCCGTCAGTCCCACCTGATGCGGATCCCACACCGCACAGCAGTTCTCCAGAATAGGGCGGACAAGCGTGGTGTAACCAGTCTCTTTAGTAGACCTGTTGCACCTTCTAAGTGTTCTACCAATGAATCGCAGTCTTTGGTTTCCTCTACCCACGACATTATCTATGTGATCGTTACAACTTAGGGTATTTGTAATTGTAATCCCTAAGTATTTAGTTGAATTTACAGCCTTCAGATTTGTGTGACTTATCGCGTAATCGAAATTTAGCTGATTTCTTTTAGTACTCATGTGAATAACTTCGCACTTTTCTTGATTCAGGGTCAATTGCCACTTTTCGCACCATACAGATATCTTATCTAAATCATTTTGCAAGTCGTTTTGATCATCTGATGACTTTACAAGACGGTAAATGACAGCATCATCTGCAAACAATCTAAGACGGCTACTCAGATTGTCTCCTATGTCGTTAATATAGATCAGGAGCAACAGAGGACCTATAACACTTCCTTGGGGAACGCCGGATATTACTTCTGTTTTACTCGATGACTTTCCGCCTATTACTACGAACTGTGACCTTTTTGACAGGAAATCACGAATCCAGTCGCATAACTGAGGCGATACTCCGTAAGCACGCAATTTGGTTAGAAGACGCTTGTGAGGAACGGTGTCGAAAGCCTTCTGGAAATCTAAAAATATGGAATCAATTTGACATTCCCCTGTCGATAGCACTTATTACTTCATGAGTATAAAGAGCTAGTTGTGTTTCACAAGAACGATATTTTCTGGATCCGTGCTGACTACGTGTCAATAAATCGTTTTCTTCGAGGTACTTCATAATGTTAGAATACAGTATATGTTCCAAAACCCTACTGCAAATCGACGTTAGTGATATAGGCCTGTAATTCAGCGGATTATTCCTACTTCCTTTTTTGGGTATTGGTGTGACTTGAGCAATCTTCCAGTCTTTAGGTACGGATCTTTCTGTGAGCTTGGTGCTCCATTCTTCAGCTCATCTTTACCACGAGCACGCCTGAAAATTAGCATTGTTCAGCAGCACTGATGCAGCAAACAGCAGTTGTTGTAACATCACGCTCTCTTCTCTAGATGGATCCAACTTCTTGTTTCCCTTTCTTAGTAATTACTTTCCTTGTCTTTTTCTGTACAGTGGAAATCCCAGTTTCAGAGGCATTAAAATTGCAGGTGCTTGCAACATGTTCTCATCTACTGTCTCCGTGAGAATGTTAAAAAAGCAACTCTATCATTGTTGAAGCCATTGGCACGAGATATGGATGTGGCCTCTGGTTGTTTCAATGAGAGTTCTTTGTGCCTCCTCATAAAATTTAGTATCACTTCTTAACGGCCATCTTTTTCTCATAGTTGAATCTGTCCAGTATATTGTTCCTTCCGGTAGCTTCGAATGCTATTACTCCTAAGTCCTTTGACGTGATGCCAATCATGCATTTTTCTAATTGCATCACATGTTGTCGTATCTCTTGCTTCACTTCAGAAGACAGGTCACTAATGCTGCCCGTTACTTTTTTATCCTCCACAGCAAACCAATATTTTCCACCCAGATGACGTTAAGAGTTGCTCTGGAAAGACAATAGTGCTTTGTAGCAGCAGCATTCGAACCGAGATCACCATTTCGCACAGCGTCAAGTGCTCGCTGCATAATCCCTTCCTTCCATTTTCCACCGTTAACGCCTTTCGGCATCTTCAAAAATGAAAAATCATAGTTTAAATATACTTTAAATAATCGTAAACCACAGTTATTTACAAAATGACTTTCAAAACTTTGAAAATTTTACTGGGTTTCTCCACGGTAAACTTTAAAACCATTTGGACTTCAATAAGCAAACACTAAGGGCGAAATAAATTTTGTTTTCGTTCCAGTATATTTAAAGAACGCGTGTGAGGGCGATACTGTAGAATCGAATATAATTAAGCACTGTTTTTAACTCAGCTTACTAGAATAATTTCAACGTGCTACAATAATTTTATATCATTTGTTAAATATTTAACTGCAGCTATTGTTTACAGTATGCAATATTTGTATTTAAAATTATATTAATGTACCTATTAGAAGAGTAGGAATGGCCTCTTACGCGTATTTCTTGTCAGTAAAATAAATAAATCCTAATACTGTTTGTACAGATGATGTCCTTAAGTAACTTTACGGTGTTCCATTAATGTTCCATTTATGAGAGCTAGCAACGGTTGAATGGTGGCAAAGCCGTAATGTCTGCTATCCACACCATTAGATAGGAGGCTGCAGCAAATAATATAAATCTAAATATATCCATTAAAAGTAGATAAGATTCACTTATGAATGATATACATGAAGTAGATCTTGAATAATTGATGTTGTCACACGCACAATCCAATTTGAACCCGACGTTACATCAAACAACACAGTTTTATTCATGCGTTCACGCCAGGTCTTCACTATCACTTACAGCTTTCAAACTAAGATAGTAACATGTTTCTCAACAGGTAAGTCGGTTCAGCATAGCTAGATGGCAGCGGCTATCGAACAAACAAAAATATAGCGTTGCTCCATCCATGGAGCCCGTCCACTGACGACAACCTTACTCTAACGAGAGAGCAAGAGTGTCTCAGTGTTACAGCATGCTGTAAAATTCTGGATATCTCAATAATTCGCCGTCAAAACCATACAAACGTGAGAGAATCGCAAACTGAGATACCAGAGACCAGGGACCAAGCGCTGGAAATTAATATTTTCAGGTCGTCCGAGGTCTTGAATGAACAGCGCGTCTGAGGCATATGTCTTACAGGTGTTTCCGCACCGACGATTGGTGGCGCTATCTTCATAAAGCAATGCATAATCTTCTTTGATGTATACGCAACACATATTTTTTCCATTGGAGTTACATGAAGTCGTTGGTACATGAAACGGCCATAGATACTGAAGATCAGTTGGTTGCTGCATCATGTGGGGATGCTTCTATCACCGAAACCTCCACAGGAGACGAAAAAAACGCTCAACTTCTCCATGTGACTCAACGTCAGAAGGTGATTAAAGAACTTATTCTTTTGGTGTGAGCCATTAGAACTTCGTGAAAGACGGTAAACAAGCTGAAACATCAATTTCTCGTTAGCATAATCACGTCATAAAATACAGTGTAGGCAGTCCTCATGGGCTTTTTAACTGAGTGTGGCCTGCACATACATCTGTTCACACAACCGCTTCTGCACCATGTCGCAAACAGTTTATAAGGTGATTTAGATATATCTACATATCGTTTAATCTTTACCATAATGTAACCACAAGTTTATATTTCAATAGCTTCTCAAAAAACAAGTTCTATTGCATTAGTCTTAATTTTATAAATTGCATATTACCACCGTGTGTTAGCAGTATACCATCGAGAACTCCAGCTCACTTTGTTTATATTTCTGACGTCATGTGATCCAGGTCAGTGGTCTACCCTTGCTGTCACAATCCAAGATGATGAATGTCCTGCTCCATAGTTTATCACGTGACCATCCAGCCCCCCTCACGAATCATATGACAATCCCTGCTCTCCTTACCTATGACGTCATTCACATTGCAAGAAGCCACACCTCATTTCTTGGAGTGGACGCTGTCATTAAAACGAAACAGCCAATCACATCCCAATGTTTTATAGGGCATTAAAACGCAACGGCTAATCACAGTGTAGCCTCAGAGCATCCAGCTAGACTGTAATCAAAAGCATCTGAACACACAAATTTTTTGTCATGTTCAAAAGTATTTATCCCAAAATTGAGGAAAAGGTATAACTGACAGCACTTCCACATCTAAAATAAGTCAGAAATATGCACACACACACACACACACACACACACACACACACACACACACACACACACATACAAAATGTTTATACCACGAACTTACATGCACACACACACACACACAAACAAAATGTTTATACCACGAACTTACATACAGCTACGTAAGTCTACTGAACATTCATAGTTGATTTATGCACTACACGTGATTTAAGGAACAACAGACTCTCAGATCAAATATTTTCCACATCTAAATTATTCTATGATGTTTGCCTAATGTTTTAATGTCAATTAAACTTTAAAAACGTCTGGAAAAACACGTAAGGAACGCCAAACATTCAATGTTTGTGTCAAGTGTCACAGCGTTATTTTGCACACACATACACACACACACACACACACACACACACACACACACACACACACACAACAGTCAAACTGATACCTGAAATATGATTGTGAACTCTCAAATTAACTACCCCAATGCTATTTTCATGTCCAACAAATAACATTCTGTGCGAGGTAATTTTGTGACTACACTTGATGAAGCCACCATAGATCTTTACTTTAAATATTTCATCATATAAATTGTTTTATGATGTTTGTCACGTGTTACAATGGTATCACCATGTCTGAAATACGTAAAGGGCGTTGTCATTTCAAACAAAGTATGTTATTGATAGCTCACTGAACGAAATGTCATCGTTTGCCATTTTTACAAGTTGTCCAGTAAGATTTCACCCTACCAAGCACCATTTCAGGGGGGAAACAAAGGTAATGTATCATGTTCTACAATAGAAAATATAATCGATCATGTTGACAGCCTAATATTGATGATTATTTGCACTTATACTAGAGATACTTATACTAGAGATAAGTACAAAACAAACTTTCGAGGAATTCCAATCGGAATTATGGTGCGAAGGTTCTCTAAAGTTTTTAAAGAACGTATTTCTTGTCATCAACTACTAAACTAAACCAAAATCTAATCATAAAACGTGATGTAAGACAAGCAATCACACACAAAATGCCGAAAGACAAACAAACTGGCGAAACGAGATTTTAGGAACGAAGAAAAAAGGTGTTTGACAATTTATCGTTTAAAGTGCATATTTTCGTAATACATGAAGATACCTTCAGCTATGTTAATGTACATCAAAAACACGAACAGAAACAACGCTGGAAAAAGACAAAGTTGAAATCTCGTCAAAGATGGTGGGGCGACAAGACAGAAATGAAATGAAATGATCTGATGGCATTTATTGGCCGGGATATCCCCTTCAGGGTTCGGCCGCCGTATTGCAAGTCTTTTTAGTCGACGCCACTTCGCCGACTTGCGTGTCAATGGTGATGAAAATGATGATAAAGGACATACAGCAAACAGTCCCCTGCCTGGAATCGAACCCGTTCCCCCTTGCGAGGTACGCGATAACGGTACCGCTACGGTACGGAGGCGGACAACCAGACAGATGGAAGTACGATATCTCGAAAATAAAGTCTTTGCCACCAAAACAAAATTATTTATCATTTATCGAGTATAAAACATGCGCATGTTGCTTATAGTTACAGATCTCTGGTTATGAACTAAAACTCTGACTTTGCTGGACAATAAAATTGTACTATTTCTCAAAATATGTGAGATTTCAAGCACAACACACACAAAGCACACCTGTTGTAAATAAATTATTTGTAAGATTCAAAAAAATATACACAACGCTTGCATGTTGTCACTATTGATAAAAAGTGATAGGTTAAGCAGCACTTGTTAAAGACCAAAGTTCAATTGTTGTAGTACACTTTGCAAGCACACTACAGTCTCAAATTAAATGTATTCACATGTAAATTGTCTTTATACTTTATTAAAATACAGACAGTTCACTTGTTGAGACCAGTGAAATAAACCACAGGTTTGTTGATGACCATAGTTTGATCTTAGTGCCACCAATTAAACTCATTAAAATACATAAAAATTGGTTCTGTAACGCTGTGAAACACATAGGGGCATTATTGCTGATCTGACTTACAGCTTATGGGCCACTTGCTGAGGAATTATCAAAGTAAACAACTTTCTTCTCGCATCTAAAATTTTGCTTTAAACCTGAAACATCGATATCCATATCACACTTTGCAAACACAATGGGCTTTCATATCCTATATTTACACTTTTAAATTGTGTGTATTCCTTATTTAAATACACACAGATCCCTTATTGACATACTGAAATAAATTACAGATTAATCAACAACCACTGTTTGATCTTGGTATTATGCATCAAATTAATCAAAATACGTAAATATTTGTTCTATAACAATGCAAAACTCACATTGACATTACTGTTAGTCCAACTTAGAGCCTAAGTGTCCTTGTTAACGAGTTTCAGGAAAGTTAACAACTTTAGCACCAAGTAAAAGGCTCCTCTGATATCAACTCCAGTCAAACACTGTAGTGACACCATGCCAGAATACTAAATTCATTTGAAGTTCAAAACATGGTCTTCTTATTTTCTTACACAGTAGAAACTTGGGCGAAACTTCAATCCTTCCATTCCTTCTGTAATGTAGTTGCCTCATTAAAGTAAGAGCCGGCCGAAGTGGCTGTGCGGTTAAAGGCGCTGCAGTCTGGAACCGCAAGACCGCTACGGTCGCAGGTTCGAATCCTGCCTCGGGCATGGATGTTTGTGATGTCCTTAGGTTAGTTAGGTTTAACTAGTTCTAAGTTCTAGGGGACTAATGACCTCAGCAGTTGAGTCCCATAGTGCTCGGAGCCATTAAAGTAAGAATTACAAGCAGGAAGAGAGAATGAGAGAGAGAGAGAGAGAGAGAGAGAGAGAGAGAGCATAATTACGATTGGTAAATTATGTGGCATTCCTCGAAAGTCTTTGTGCTTCCCTTTGGTATGCGTAGTTCAGACGCAAATAAAAATTAGTACTACGCTGTTAACATCATCGATTATATTTTGTAGTTTAGAACATGATACTTTATCTTTGTCCACCGTCCCCTCCCCCCCCCTCCTCTTGAAATGGTGCTTGCTTGCTAAGGTGAAACGTTGCTGAAAAACCTGTAAAAATATCACTGAATGACAGTTCGTTCAGTTAACCGTCAATAACATACTCATATTGAAACGACAACCTCCTTCGCGTACTTTAGATATGGAGACACAATTTTATAGTTGATAAGTACTGCAGAGTAACTTCGCTGTGGAAGTATGGAAATACACTCCTGGAAATGGAAAAAAGAACACATTGACACCGGTGTGTCACACCCACCATACTTGCTCCCGACACTGCGAGAGGGCTGTACAAGCAATGATCACACGCACGGCACAGCGGACACACCAGGAACCGCGGTGTTGGCCGTCGAATGGCGCTAGCTGCGCAGCATTTGTGCACCGCCGCCGTCAGTGTCAGCCAGTTTGCCGTGGCATACGGAGCTCCATCGCAGTCTTTAACACAGGTAGCATGCCGCGACAGCGTGGACGTGAACCGTATGTGCAGTTGACGGACTTTGAGCGAGGGCGTATAGTGGGCATGCGGAAGGCCGGGTGGACGTACCGCCGAATTGCTCAACACGTGGGGCGTGAGGTCTCCACAGTACATCGATGTTGTCGCCAGTGGTCGGCGGAAGGTGCACGTGCCCGTCGACCTGGGACCGGACCGCAGCGACGCACGGATGCACGCCAAGACCGTAGGATCCTACGCAGTGCCGTAGGGGACCGCACCGCCACTTCCCAGCAAATTAGGGACACTGTTGCTCCTGGGTATCGGCGAGGACCATTCGCAACCGTCTCCATGAAGCTGGGCTACGGTCCCGCACACCGTTAGGCCGTCTTCCGCTCACGCCCCAAGATTGTGCAGCCCGCCTCCAGTGGTGTCGCGACAGGCGTGAATGGAGGAACGAATGGAGACGTGTCGTCTTCAGCGATGAGAGTCGCTTCTGCCTTGGTGCCAATGATGGTCGTATGCGTGTTTGGCGCCGTGCAGGTAAGCGCCACAATCAGGACTGCATACGACCGAGGCACACAGGGCCAACACCCGGCATCATGGTGTGGGGAGCGATCTCCTACACTGGCCGTACACCACTGGTGATCGTCGAGAGGACACTGAATAGTGCACGGTACATCCAAACCGTCATCGAACCCATCGTTCTACCATTCCTAGACCGGCAAGGGAACTTGCTGTTCCAACAGGACAATGCACGTCCGCATGTATCCCGTGCCACCCAACGTGCTCTAGAAGGTGTAAGTCAACTACCCTGGCCAGCAAGATCTCCGGATCTGTCCCCCATTGAGCATGTTTGGGACTGGATGAAGCGTCGGCTCACGCGGTCTGCACGTCCAGCACGAACGCTGGTCCAACTGAAGCGCCAGGTGGAAATGGCATGGCAAGCCGTTCCACAGGACTACATCCAGCATCTCTACGATCGTCTCCATGGGAGAATAGCAGCCTGCATTGCTGCGAAAGGTGGATATACACTGTACTAGTGCCGACATTGTGCATGCTCTGTTGCCTGTGTCTATGTGCCTGTGGTTCTGTCAGTGGGATCATGTGATTCATCTGACCCCAGGAATGTGTCAATAAAGTTTCCCCTTCCTGGGACAATGAATTCACGGTGTTCTTATTTCAATTTCCAGGAGTGTATTTAATGTGAAGCTCCATTGTCGCTTCCAGCAACGGTAATCATAAACATTACCTGCTGAGGATGTTATTTTTTATTCACATCTGTTTTATAAGTATTTAGGCCTGATAATAGCATTGACGTACGTCATTTGAGATTTCACTACCATGTTGTAGGTCTCGATTTGACAGTGTGTTTACATATATATATATATATATATATATATATATATATATATGTGTGTGTGTGTGTGTGTGTGTGTGTGTGTGTGTGTGTGTGTGTGTGTGTGAGGTAACTTCGTGACACTGGATGTAAACATTGTATTTTTTTTGTACAGGTGACGTATTTTTGCGGACATATTAAACGTTAATAAACATTTGACACTTTACAAGCATCATAAAACAACTAAGATGTAGAAAATATTTAATTCGAGGTCTGTTGTGTGTTACAAGACATGTGGTACAGAAGTTGAAATATGAACGTTCGCTAGGGCTGCTCACCTGTCATTTCATGGTATAAACATTTTGTGTGTGTGCGTGTGTGTGTGTGTGTGTGTGTGTGTGTGTCTGTACTGGTAACGTATTTTTGATGCGGAAATAGTGCAGCTGTTTGTGTAAGTACTTTTGATCATGACAAAAAAATCAGATCGTTCAGATACTCTTGAGCATGGTCAAGAATGATCTTCTGGGGCTACATTGTAAATGGTTGTTTCTCTTACATGCCCTGTAAAGAAATGGGCTGTGACTGCATGTTTCATTTCAGTTAATATCACCATTCCAAGAAGTGAAGTGTGGCTTATTGGAATGTGAATGATGTCATAAGTAAGAAGAATGTTGGCTGCCATGTGATAGGGAAGGAGGTGAGTGGCCTGTCACTTGATAGAGTAGGGGCATGTCTTCTCCCATCTAGGACTATGATATCATGACTAGGGCACTGACCCAGGTCACATGATGTCAGGAACGCAAACAAAGTGAGCTGGAGCCCTCACAGGTATACTGTCAGTATTACAGTGATGACACCTCAGCTGTTAAGTTTTCTATACGTCTTTATACAACCTTCTTTAATGAACAGAACTACCGCCTACTTGACAACATATTGGCCACGAGTTACGTACGCCAAAATCCAACAAAGAGAATTGTTCTCATCTCTTCAGGGAGAATGGGAACAAGTTCCACAGTCAATGCATAAGAACTTTACAGAAAACTCTCCCTGAAGGTAAAGCCTTAATACAGGGTGGGAAAGCTAAACCAGCTGGAAAATATTTCATGCAACTTAAGACAACCAACCCGACTTACATCATCTGCAACTGGGACGGATGGTGTAGGGTGCGTTGCCTACCATAAGGCATATGAAAAATTTTCTGGGCCACTTTTATTTTGCCCATCCTGTACACAAGTAGCTAACAGAGGTTCTGCATTCTTACAAGTTATTTTAAGTCATGACTTTGTACTGGTTTGATGCTGCCCTCGGTCTATTCCTATATAGTGTTAATATTTTCATCCCTATGCAATTACTACGGCCCACATCGTGTATAATCTTTTTTGAATAATCTAGTCTTTGTCCGTCACTACCATTTTGACATTCTACTGCTCCGTTCAGAATCATGTAAATAATTCCAGGATGCAGTAGCAAATATCTAATTAACATGTCCCATCTTCTGCTAAGGATCTTCCATAGACTTGCTATCTTGCTTATTCTTTTTAGTACTTCTCCACATATACTTTACCTGTCCACTTAATTTTTTAGCATTATTAGACAGCACATTCGAAGAGTTTCCAGTTTGTTCTTCTCTGGTGTTCCGATGATCTGTACTTTATGCCCATGTGCTTCTGTTTTCCAGATGTACACTTCCAGAAAAATTCTTCCTCAGTTTCATATCCGTATCTCATACCAATAGGGCTCTTTTATTGGGAAACTTCTGCTTCTAATATAGTTTGTAAGGGCTCCGGTTATCTAGTGGATAGGCAACGCAGTTCTGGTCACAATCAACTTGGAGACATTTGGTTCATTTAAACCGTACGACAAAAAAAAATACAAAAAAAAAACGACGCACTGTGGAAGAATTATCCAAATGGGACGGATATCTATAGAAGTGATGTCCATGTACAGACAAACAAATGTTTAAAATTTCAGTAAAATTCGATGATTTATTCAAGAGAAAGAACTTCACTGACTGGGTAAGTCAACATCGCGTGGGCCCAGCTGTGCCCCTTAGGCAAGCAGTTATTCGGCTTCACATTCATTGATTGAGTTGTTGGATATCCTGCTGAGGGATACTCGCCAAATTCTATCCAGCTGGCGCGTTAGATCCTCAAAATTCCGAGGTGATTGGAGGGCCCAGCCCATAATGCTCCAAACGTTCTCATTAGGGAGAGATCCGACGAACAATACGAGACTGGAATAGAAGGGAGAAACGATAGCGGTACTCAAGGTACCCTCCGCCACTCACCGTCAGGTGGCTTGCGGAGTATAGATGTAGATGTAGACGTTGCTGAAAAGGTAGGGTTTGGCAAGAAAGAACACAAAATACAGAAACACTAGCTATGTGCATGGATGTATTATCTTGCTGAAATGTAATCTCAGGATGCTTTGCTATAAAGGGCAACAAAATGGGGTTTAAAATATCGTTCGACGTAAAGCAGTGCTGTAATGGTGCCGCGGATGACTACCAAATTGGTCCTGATATGAAAAGAAACAGCACCCCAAACCATGACTCCCGGTTGTCGGGCCATATGGTGGGCTGGGTGGTAGTCAGATTGATGTTCCAGCACTGTCTAGGTGTCTCCAGACGCGTCTGTGGCCTGGAATTTCATTGCCTCGAAGAGATTGTCCTAAGTGATAAGTTCCGCTTCGAACTGATTCTCGTTGACCAGCAAAGATTTTAACGAAATTGTAGCCATTTCTTTGTCAGTACATGTGCAGCAACACAACTACCGGTTTCCGTCCCATTCGGGTAACTCCTTCGTGGTGGGTGGCTTTTTTGTTACCACAGAAGGCACGGCAACGGAAGTGGGAGGGGGTGAGCGTTGAGCCCACGGTCCTCGGTGCCCAATGCATAGCTGTGAAGATACCTACAGATGCTACGCTCGGTGCGGCCAGGTGGCACAGCAACCTTGTGAGACACGTATGCCTGGTGGGAGTGCACGGCTGCGTCAAATGCTGACACGGAAACCTGTCCCATCTAGGCCATTAGCATTGCGGGCTGGCACTAAGCTGTGATAAGCTTCAGCAGTGGCGTCATTCGTGAGCAAACCCTGACCTCGCGCCTGATTGGTGATGTTCGGCGTCGGCTGACGCCCAGTGGACCAGTGACTGGGAAGGCCTCATTTCGACCCTCGGCCCATCAGTTCTGCGGCTGTATCCGCAAGCAGGCAGTCCTGAAAGGAGGCGAACGCAGACAGCTACTCTAGCGGATGGTGGATGAACGACGATGGCCTCATAGCCTCATGTACTAGAACGATTTACACAGGACAGCCTATGTGATCGTAAATAGGAGAAAATCTTTTAGGCCTCCGCTACATTGTCATTCCCAAACTTAATTTTAAGCAAATCATTATTATTATTGCTACTTGTCTTCGTAATTTTCGTCCTTACTTTGCTTATTAGCAATCTATATTCTGTGGACGCCGCATTGCTAACACCGGTTCCTGTCACATCACTAAAGCTAAGCAATGTCGGTCTTGGCTAGCACTTGGATGGGTCACCGTCCGGGTCTGCCGAGTGCTGTTTGCAAGTGGGGTCCTATGACGCTAATTGAGGAGCTATTTGTTTGTGAAGTTGCGACACCTGCCACGAAAACTAACAGTGGCTGGGAGAGCGGTGTGCTGACCACACGCTGTTTCATATCTGCATCTGGTGACACCTGAGGGCTGAGGATGACACGACGGCCGGTCGGTACCGTTGGGCCTTCAATGACTGTTCGGATGGTGTTTATATATATTCTATGGACGCTGCCCTCTCTGTTCAAAATATCTTGTAAATCTCTGCTACATCCTGCCAGAAGTGCTGTGTCGTCCATGAACATTAGCGTCGGTATCTGGCCCATTTGGACGATTAAGAGTTATTTGGCTGATGTTCTCAGAAAGGAGAAGAAAGATAAAGGTTTAACGTTCCGTCGACGATTAGCTCGTTAGAGACAGACCAAGAGCACGGATTCGACAAGGAGTGAACAGGAATTTGTGTATGATCTTTTCGGAGAAACCATCCTAACATTTGCTTTAAGAGATTTAGGAAAAGCCCTGATATTCTAAATCTATATACCGGGATGAAGATGTGAGGCCCGTTCGTTGCAGATGCCACTCTAGTGTCTTAGCCAATCCACCGCCTCGTTCATGATTTTTTTGGTGCGATCAGTATACGTGTGTAAAGAATTTTTGTCAAACGCTTGTTTGAGACGGAGAGAATTCTGTCCTACCACTCTTTTTATCGAATGTTGGAAAAGAAGAATAAGAGAGAGAAAGAAAAACTAGAAATGGTGTGAAATGGAGTAGATGCAAATACAGTGCTGTAAAATGTGAAATAAAAACTGGTCTAAAGGCCAAGACATATTATATTATATATTATGTTTTATTATATCCATTGTCGTACTGAGCGAAGGAAAAATTGTTTGTCACCGAACGCACCCTAATATCTCTTATTCTCATTTTCCATATGAGACATACACGGTGATATCGGGATAATGATCGTACAGTCTTCTACGAATACAGGTTCTCTAAATTTACTCAGCACGGTTTGACGAAGATTACGTCATCTTCCTTCCAATTTATGTTGCCCCATCATTTATGTTACACTTTCTGTGTGGGTTAAAGCTGCCTGTTAGGGGTCTAGCAGCGAGTCTGTGAGTTCGTTTGGTTTCTACTGTGATACCTTCCTTATAATGGACTCCAAACACTGGAAGAATACCCTAGAACAGGTCACATTAGCGTCTTGCATGCTATTTCCCTTGGAGATGTATTGCATTTTTCCAGAGACCTTCTAAGAAATCTACAGGGGCTGGAGGAAAATATGTAAACACCGCCAGAAATGAAGACATTGTAGAGGCTACCTAATCCTGCAGGTTGCGCTGTCGTATTTCACCACAAATAGCAGCTCTGCAATGTCCTCAATGTGTAGTAAGTGTCAGTTGTGGTCAGAACAGGTTTGTGAGTAGATTGTGAGCGCATTGTGTCGGAGATACGTGAATTCGAAAGTCGGCAAATTGTTGGTGCTCGTACGGTGGGTAATCAAGGGAGTCGAAGAATTTGGTGTTTCAAGAAGCACCATATCAAAGAGTTATACTGCATACAGGGAAAGCGAAAAAACAGCATATGCTATGTGACAACGTGGACGAAAGTGTGCGTAGCGTGATCTTGACAGACGGTCATTGAAGAGGACTGTGACGAGCCGGCCGGAGTGGCCGTGCGGTTCTAGGCGCTACAGTGTGGAGCCGAGCGACCGCTACGGTCGCAGGTTCGAATCCTGCCTCGGGCATGGATGTGTGTGATGTCCGTAGGATAGTTATGTTTAATTAGTTCTGAATATTAGGCGACTGATGACCTCAGAAGTTAAGTCGCATAGTGCTCAGAGCCATTTGAACCATTTGACTGTGACGAAAAATAAGTGGACGACAACTACCAATGTCACTGCAGAACAGAATGTCGCACTCGCGAACCCTCTCAGCAACAAAATACATGAAGGGAGGTCCGTAAGCTGGTAATTTGAGGGCTAGCTGGAATCCCAGACCCCTTCATCAGTGATGCAAATGCCCGTAACAGGAAAACATGCAGTCGAAGCCATAAATCCTGAACTCGGGAGCAATGGAAGAAACTCATTTCGTCGGATGGTGTTGTTGCACACTCTTTCCAACTTCTGCCGAGTTTAGTCCCAAGAGCGAAACATGGTGGGAGTTCGAGGATGATTTGGGCAGCCTTATCGTGGTATTCCATGTGCTCCATGGTTACTCTGCAAGGTCACGTCACTGCCCATGATTACGTGACCATTCTGGCTAATCATGTCCCTCCCATGGTTGCAATGTTTGTTCCCCAGTGATGATCCTGTTGTTCCAAGGCAACATGAGCCCTGTTCACACAGCTCGCATCGTCCAGGACTGGTTTTGTGAGCACGATGATGAACTGTCGCCTCTCCCATGGACAGCAGAGTCACCGTCCGCAGCTCGTGGTCTTGCGGTAGCGTTCTCGCTTTCCGCGCACGGGGTCCAGGGTTCGATTCCCGGCGGGGTCAGGGATTTTCTCTGCCTCGTGATGACTAGGTGCTTGGTGTATTTAATCATCATTGACTCGCAAGCCGCTGAAGTGCCGTCAATTAAAGAGGACTTGCAATACGGCGGCCGAACTTCCCCACATGGGGCCTCCTGGCCAACAATGCCATACGATCATTTCATTTCACCACAGTCACCAGATTTCAATATTATTGAGCCTTTTGAGAGAGGGCTGTGTGGTCGCCATCCACCTCTATCGTTGTTACCTGAAGCTGACACTATTTTGCAGGAAGAATGGTGCAAGTTTCCATTGAAAATCGTGCAAGACCTGTGTTTATCCATTTGGAGATGAGTGGAACCTGTTTTTAATGCCAACGGGTTTCCTACATCGTATTAGGCACAATAATGAGTTGTATTTTTAGTGCTGCCGTATATTTGTCCAACCTGTGTAAGTCTTTCATTCATCTTCTCTGCTACTACTACTGGGGACGCCCTATTTCATGTCGCTTCTTAGTATTATCCATAAATATTTATACGACATGACTTGCTAAAGATGTTCAGCACGAATAATTTAATGTCATACCAGGGGCTGGTTTTTCTTTATTATAAGCAGATCCTGCATTTATTTACACGAAACAGAAATGTGGTCAGAGTCCTTCTTTATTCCGTTATAACCGTGCTGCGATGATATTTCCCCGTGTACAACAGCACTGTCAGCTAACAACCTCATAAGGCTGCTGATTTGGAACACGTATTACGTTCGAGTATAATGACTTTTCTGGAGACTAGAAATCTGCTCTGTAGGAATCAGCATGGGTTTCCAAAAAGACGATCGTGTGAAACCCAGCTCGCGCTATTCGTCCACGAGACTCAGAGGGCCATAGACACTGGTTCCCAGGTAGATG
Organism: Schistocerca serialis cubense; assembly: GCF_023864345.2. Taxonomy (NCBI): domain Eukaryota; kingdom Metazoa; phylum Arthropoda; class Insecta; order Orthoptera; family Acrididae; genus Schistocerca; species Schistocerca serialis. Next base: position 769,616,754 of record NC_064641.1, on the reverse strand, counting down.
CCGTGTTTCTTGACTTCCGTAAGGCGTTCGATACAGTTCGCCACAGTCGTTTAATGAACAAAGTAAGAGCAGATGGACTATCAGGCCAATTGTGTGATTGGATTGAAGAGTTCCTAGATAACAGAAGGCAGCATGTCATTCTAAATGGAGAGAAGTCTTCCGAAGTAAGAGTGATTTCAGGTGTGCCACGGGGGAGTGTCGTAGGACCGTTCCTATTCACGATATACATAAATGACCTTGTGGATAACATCAGAAGTTCACTGGGCCTTTTTGCGGATGATGCTGTAGTATATCGAGAGGTTGTAACAATGGAAAATTGTAGTGAAATGCAGGAGGATCTGCAGCGAATTGACGCATGGTGCAGGGAATGGCAATTGAATCTCAACGTAGACAAGTGTGATGTGCTGCGAATACATAGAAAGAAAGATCCTTTATCATTTAGCTACAATACTGCAGGTCAGTAACTGGAAGCAGTTAATTCCATAAATTATCTGGGAGTAGGCATTAGGAGTGATTTAAAATGGAATGATCATATAAAGTTGATCGTCGGTAAAGCAGATAACAGACTGAGATTCATTGGAAGCATCCTAAGGAAATGCAATCCGAAAACAAAGTAGGTTACAGCACACTTGTTCGCCCACTGTTTGAACATTGCTCACCAGTGTGGGATCCGTTCCAGATAGGGTTGATAGAAGAGATAGAGAAGATCCAACGGAGAGCAGCAGGCTTCGTTACAGGATCATTTAGTAATCGCGAAAGCGTTACGGAGATGATAGATAAACTCCAGTGGAAGACTCTGCAGGAGAGACGCTCAGTAGCTCAGTACGGGCTTCTGTTGAAGTTTCGAGAACATACCTTCACCGAGGAGTCAAGCAGTATATTGCTCCCTCCTATGTTATCTCGCGAAGAGACCATGAGGATAAAATCAGAGAGATTAGAGCCCACGCAGAAGCATACCGACAATCTTTCTTTCCACGAACAATACGAGACTGGACCGGAAGGGAGAACCGATAGAGGTACTCAAAGTACCCTCCACCACACACCTTTCGGTGGCTTGCGGAGTATGGATGTAGATGTAGATTCTATGTGACAAATCGTTTATTTATATTGACAACATTAAAGGTACTATCAAGCTTCTTTGCTGCACGCCAGACGAAATTTTCGTCTCTGTGGATAATTTCTGGTCCAGTACAATGTATTGAATCGAATACGACTGCCCTTTAAGTTTGGGATTCGTTCCTTCTCGTATTATCCTGATAATTCTACAACACGTTTCTTCTCAGGATTTACAATAAAGTCAGAAATCCTTGTTTATTGGTATCAGCACCATATGAATATTGTTGCAACTCGATGTCAAATTACGCTTCGTTCTATTACTAGAGGAGTCGCATCACACAGTACTGGGGCATTTCCATTCGATGTGATAACCTAGTATGATTACTTCGAATGAAAGAGGCTTATCAGCTGTACCACAAGCGACCTGGAAAGAGTTCGCACATGACGCAACGTTACTGCAGCATGCGTAAGCTTCGATGGAAGATTTTTATTGTGATTGCTGTTGAGCGTTAAGATATCGTTGTCACTGACTCACCATGAATTATACTATCTGAATTTATACAGGATTGACTCAGGTCAAGGAATGAGCTACTTTCAAAGAAACACGCTTGCATTACATTCGAACGGCTGGTGGAAATTGCACTTGCTTCTGAAATAGAAGTCCGCTATTGGAGTGTGGTGGATACGGAGTCCCTCCCCTGCCACGCCCGGGTAGGTAATTTGGTGCGTCTGTTGGGCTCTAGGAGCAATTATGCTACTGTGGCAAAGATGGCTCGTGTTTAAGACCGTTGAACTCGCGTTCGGAAGAAGCCGGAAAAAATATGCTATTTGATCAAAAGTATCCGGACACCTGTATATACTGCGGAATTGACAACTAGATATTACGAGAAGAGGATGCGCCATTACATAAGGAGGCGGTTAGTATTATGTTGTGAATAGAAAAGTGGTATTAGCACAGTGGATCGGTCAGGAGAAATCAGTGACTTCGAACGTGATACAGCAATTCGCCGTCACCGAAGTAGCAGATCCATCAGGGACATTTGAGCCCTTCTGAAGCTGCCCACGTCGACTGTTGGTGATTTGATTGAGAAGTGAAAAACGGAGGAACAACCACAGATAAACCAAGACCAGGTAGACCTCATGGAATGACAGACAGCGATTGTCGAGCATTGCGGAGATTGATCTTAAAGCATCGCATGAAATCAGCGGACGGAATCACCAGTGAGTTCCAAAGTGCTACCAACAGTGCAATTAGCATGATGAATGTGTGTAGCGTGTTAAAAAAGAATGAGGGACAGAGGTCGGGCAATTCCCGATAATCTACACAGTTCTGTAGTCAGTGCTAAGCACCTCTTGAAGTGATGCAAACAGCTACGCCACTGGACAGTGTACGATTGGAAACGAATGATTAGGAGCGGTGAACCACGCAATACTCTGTTGCAATCAGATGAAATGGTTTGCGCTTGGCGAATGCCTGAGGAACGTTACCTGACGTCATGCTTAGTACCAACAGTGAGTTACGAAATAGGTGGTGTTACGGTATGGTTTTTATTTCGTGGTTACGGTCTGATCCCCTTATTGCGCTTAAGAAAACGCTAAATGTAGAAGGATGTAAACACGTTTTACATCATTATGTGCTGTGTATGAGAGAGGAAAAGTTCAGAGACTGTGACATAGCTGCACTCTTCCATGAATCAGCATCTGTGAGGCAGTGGTTTGTGGACAATAACATTTCTGAAATGGAATGGCATTTTAGAGTCCCGACTTGAACCGAATGGAACACCTTTGGGACGAGTGTAGTCGGCGACTTCGGTCCAGAGGCCAGCCTGCAACATGACTACCTTTTATGGTTTCGACTCTTCAAGAGAAATGGGCTGCCGTTTCAAAATGGTTCAAATGGCTCTGAGCACTATGGGACTTAACATCTGAGGTCATCAGTCCCCTAGAACTTAGAACTACTTAAACCTAACTAACCTAAGGACATCACACACATCCATGCCCGAGGCAAGATTCGAACCTGCGAACGTAGCAGTCGCGCGGTTCCGGACTGAAGCGCCTAGAACCGCTCGGCCACCGCGGCCGTGGCCGTTTCTACGTAGACATTCGGACACCTCACTGAAAGTGTCCGCGGCAAGCCGTATTAAAGCCGATGTGGGGACACATCCCACAGTAATGTCCACTAATGGGTGTCGGGTACTTTGGATCAGGTTGTGTACTTGTCCAGTTATCTAGATAAAGACATTGTTGGTTTCTATAAAACACTACAGACAAGTCTAGAGATGTTTCGTTTCATAAGAGCACAACCTATTCCTGCCGTTACACTTTAACAACTGAGCGTCCACTCCGATTCTATTAAAACAGCCTGACTGTCAATCATAAACAAAAACTTTACGTACCTCCCTTCCACGTTGCCCTTCTCAGAAGCGGTAGCATATACAATATCATCTACAACTATGCCCTGCAAACCGCTGTGAAGTGTATGGCATTATGCCACTTTTAAGAGTTTCTTCCCTTTCCAACCGCATATAGAACTGTGGAAATAATACTGCTGAAATACGTGCGTGTGCACTATAATTAGTGTAATCTTTTCTTAGCGGTCCCTACAGGAGCGATTGTATTGTATGCACGTATGTATAAAAACGGGGACCTAGAAACGACGGAGAGGCTCCGTCCCACTGTAGTCCTCAGTGGTTCACAACCCCACAACAGGCCACATCAGTCCACCCACCCCACCGCCGACCCACACCGTACCCAGGGTTATTGCGCGGTTCGGCTCGCAATGGACCCCTCGGGAACGTCTCATACTAGACGAGTGTAACCCCAAATGTTTGCGTGGTAGAATAATTATGGTGGAAACGGTGTTTGCGAAATAATCGCTGACACAGTGTAACGAGGCGGAATGAGGGGAACCAGTCCGCATTCGCCGAGGTAGATTGAAAACCGCCTCAGAAACCATACACACCAGACCTCGATACTAACAGGCCCTGCGGATTCGTCCCCGGAACCGGCACGCCTTCCCGCTCGGGAAGCAGCGCGTTAGACCGCGCGGCTAGCCGTGCGGACGCAGGAGCGATAGGTGGGGGAAGTAGTATACTTCCAGATTATTCACTTAATGTTGATTACTGAAGCCGTAAGCAGGCTTTCGCGGCATTGCTCCGAAAGCCCATGTCCATGATGTTTCGTTGAAAGTGTCGTACGCTGACGCTTCTTGATGGCCCAGCATTGAAATCTGCAGCAATTTGCGGAAGTGTTGCATTTCTGTCACGCTGAACGATTCTCTTCAGACATCGTTGGTCCTGTTTTGCAGGATCTTTTTCCGGCCGCAGCGATGTCGGAGAGTTGATGTTTTACTGGATTCCAGATATTCACGGTACACCCATGAAATGGTTATATGGAAAAATCCCCACTTGATCGCTAACTCAGAGATGCTGTGTCCCATCGCTCGTGCGACGACTATAACACACGCTCAGACTCACTTAAATCTTGATAATCGGCCACTGTAACAGCAGTAACTAATCTGACTACTGCGCCAGACACTTGTTGTTTTATATAGGCGTTGCCGACTGCAGCACCATATTTTGCCTGTTTACGTAAATCTGTATTTGAATACGCATGCCTATACCAGTTTCTTTGGCGTTTCAGTGTTAAGCTGTGTACGAGTTACTTGTTATTCCATATCGGGTTTTTCCCCCTCCGGCATCATGGTTTAGTCCCTGATGTCTTAAAACATTTCTTATCACCCTGTCCCTTTCCTCATGCTAGTGTTTTCCATATTTCCCTTTCTTCACCGGTCCTGAGGTACTGTAAAGTGCGACACCACTGGGCATTGGATAAATGGAAACGAGTGATTTGTAATGATTTGTGCTCCTTGACACAGTTAAGTCGGTTAAATTCCACGCGTAACATTTGCAAAGCGATATGAAATTGAACAAGCACCTAAGGGCTGTAGTAGGATAGGGTAATGATCGACTTCGGATAGCTGGGAAAATTTTAGGGAAGTGTGATTCATTTTGAAAGGAAACGGCGTGTACTGTAAGACCTTCGGTACACACACCATCAGATTATTTGACTTGTCGCTCTAGCGAAGTAGGCGAGTGTCAGCAATATGTCTCGTGGTCTTATCGTGGCGTGTTGAAAATAAATGAAATGTCGTGTGGCTAGGGCCTCCCGTCGGGTAGACCGTTCGCCTGGTGCAGGTCTTTCGATTTGACGCCACTTCGGCGACCTGCGCGTCGAGTGGCGTGTTTATCTTCTGCCGTTAGGTCAGACAATAGAAATGCCACTTGCATGCTTAGAGTATCAGATTGACGGTGACCAACTTTAAACAGTACTTGATAAATTTTCACACACATTTATTAAAATGATAAAAAGGCATAGAAATCATGTAACTTGATTTTGGATGCTGTTTACAATGGACAATCTGAAGTTCCTTTGGTCTTGGTACGTTAATCTTGTTCTCACATATCTCTGATACTTGACAAGGTTTATATACATTTCTCTTCATGGCTATGTACAGGAATATGATAATCTTATTAGGCGCAGACTGAAACTTGACTATAGACTGGTACAGACTAATGCAGACTGGTACAGACTAATGCAGACTGACTGATCGGAGGTCTGTACACTCGGCATAATACCTCGAGTGTTCAGGTATCACTGTGCGAGTGTGATCCGCGAGGAGAAAAGGTTCTACGTTAGCAGCAATCTCATTGGCTGCATTCCATATTAATACGCGGATCGGCGGAAGCAGAATTTGGTCCGTCTCTAAGACAGCGCCATCTCGTAGTGCGGAGACGTACGAGCGCTGCGCCTGCGCTCTATTGGGAAAGTTGTGTACGCGCTGACTACGCGGAACTATGTACACAACATCCACGTACTTTTACGAGTTGACTGATTCCTAAGACTAAACCTCGATGCAGTGGACTCGAATTCGGAAAGACGACGGTTCAACCCGCGTCCGACCATCCACATTAAAGTTTTCCTGATTTCCGTCAATCGCGTCAGGCACATGCTAGGTCGGTTCCTTTGAAAGGCCACGTCCAACTTCCTTCCCGATCCTTCCCTAATCCGATGGGACCGATGACCTCGGTGTTTGGTCCTCTCACCGAAATCTACCAGCCGACGAACCAGCCTAAAATTAAGTTTAATTTATTGATTCCAAAAAACGTCCATCGTAACAGTTATTAGTTTCTTCAATGACCATGTTCCACTTGCATACAGAGAATCCTAGACGTAATACATATCACAGTGCTCAATAAACGCGCCAGACCAGTGCGGCCTGCTAGCCACTGATCCACACAGAATCACACTCTTACAGATGCTATTGCACAACACTCGACACATGCTAACGCGCAATAAACCAGGTCAGTTGTGATCAGAAACAAAAAGCAATGCACTCTCACATTCGCACAACGGTCTATATTCAGAAAACTGATCCAAGTCCCATTCAGGGAGTCGCTGTAAACGATGTTTTCTTTTCAATCGTGGCAGATGATATATAATTTGATTATTTAATTACATTTTTTGTTATTTCTTCTTTCGCCTTTTGTGTATATTATTTCTTCTTTTCGTATGGTTTGCGAAGTATTCACGCGAAGTGCAGTGAGTGATATTAGCCTACCGAGGTGACGTTTAGAGCCGCTACTAATTTATGTAATAGGCTGTAATCAAATTTTTCATTAAGATACAAGCTCAAATGCGCGGAACAGTCTACCCGCTAAACCATAATCACACCACATTAGTGAAATGAATTAATATGTGTAAAAGACTTGGGACATACAGTGAAGAACCAAAGAAACTGATACACCTGCCTAATATCGTGTAGGGGCCCCTCGAGCGCGCAGAAGTGCCGCAACACGACGTGGCATGGACTTAACTAATGTCTGAAGTAATGCTGGAGGCAAATGGTACCATAAATCCGTAAGCGTACGAGGAGGTGGATATCTCTTCTGAACAGCACATTGCAACGCACCCCAGATATGCTGAATAATGTTTTTTTCTGGGGGGTTGGTGGCCAGCTGAAGTGTTTAAACTCAGAGGAGTGTCATGGAGCCCTCTGTAACAATCCTGGATGTGTGTGGTGTCGCATTGTCCTGCTGGAATTGCCAAATCCGTCGGAATGCACAATGGACATGAATCGAAGCCGATGATCAGGCAGGATTCTTACGTACGTATCACCTATAAAGAGTCGTATCTAGACGTATCAGGGGTCCCATATCACTCCAACTGCACACATCCCACACCATTACAGCACCTCTACCAGCTTGAACAGACCCCTGCTGACATGCAGGGCCCATGGATTCATGAGGTTGTCTCCATACCCGTACGCGTCCATCCGCCCGATACAATTTGAAACGAGACTTGTCCGATGAGGCAACATGTTTCCAATCATCAAAAGTCCAATGTTGGTGTTGACAGGCCCAGGCGAGCCGTAAAGCTTTGTGTCGTGCAGTCGTCAAAGGTACACGAGTGGGCCTTCAGCTCCAAAAGCTCATATCGATGATGTTTCCTTAAATGGTTAGCACGCTGACACTTGCTGATGGCCCAGCATTGAAATCTGCAGCAATGTTAAGTCCCATAGTGCTCAGAGCCATTTGAACCATTTGATGATATCCTATATTGATGTCGGTTCAAATGGCTCTGAGCACTATAGGACTTAACATCTAAGGTCATCAGTCCCCTAGAACTTAGAACTACTTAAACCTAACTAACCTAAGGACATCACACACATGCATGCCCGAGACAGGATTCGAACCTGCGACCGTAGTGGTTGCGCGGTTCCACACTGAAGCGCCTAGAACCGCTCGGCCATAACGGCCAGCTTTACGGAAGGGTTGCACTGCTGTCACGTAAGCGATTCTCTTCAGTCATCGTTGGTCCCGTTCTTGCAAGATCTTTTTCCGTCTCACAGCGATGTCGGAGATTTGATGCTTTACCGGATTCCTGATATTCACGTTACACTCGTGAAATGGTCGTACGGGAAAAATCCCCACTTCATCGGTACCTCGGAAATGCTGTGTCCCATCTCTTGTGCGCCGACGATAACACCACGATCAAACTCACTTAAATCTTGAGAAACTGCGATTGTAGCAGCAGTAACCGGTCTCACAACAGATCCAGACACTTGTTGTCTTATATAGGTGTTGCCGACCGCAGCGCCGTATTCTGCCTGTTTACATATCTCTGTACTTGAATACGCATGCCTATACCAGCTTCTTTGGCACTTCAGTGTATATGGTTGTCTGATTACAAATAAGAAGATATTTTCTTACAACAATTCTACCTTTAATTATACACGAGATCTAATTCCACAATATGGCATATCTTAACACTCAGTCTCAGACAGTACATTCGACCAGGTCTAATGGCAAAGCGTGTAAATCTTTTAAACTGAGGAAACGTTAAAATTGCGAGCCAGCAGCTCGTCTAACTGCGACTGACGTATAACTATGCAGAACTATAGACCTATATCTCTAACGTCGATCAGCTGTAGAATTCTGGAACACTTATTATGGTCGAGTATTATGACTTTTCTGGAGACTAGAAATCTACTCTGTAGGAATCAGTATGGGTTTCGAAAAAGACGATCGTGTGAAACCCAGCTCGCGCTATTCGTCCACGAGACTCAGAGGGCCATAGACACTGGTTCCCAGGTAGATGCCGTGTTTCTTGACTTCCGCAAGGCGTTCGATACAGTTCCCCACAGTCGTTTAATGAACAAAGTAAGAGCAGATGGACTATCAGACCAATTGCGTGATTGGATTGAAGAGTTCCTAGATAACAGAAGACAGCGTGTCATTCTAAATGGAGAGAAGTCTTCCGAAGTAAGAGTGATTTCAGGTGTGCCGCGGTGGAGTGTCGTAGGACCGTTGCTATTCACAATATATATAAATGGCCTTGTGGATAACATCGGAAGTTCACTTAGGCTTTTTGCGGATGATGCTGTAGTATATCGAGAGGTTGTAACAATGGAAAATTGTACTGAAGTGCTGGAGGATCTGCAACGAATTGACGCAAGGTGCAGGGAATGGCAATTGGATCTCAATGTACACAAGTGTAATGTGCTGCGAATACATAGAAAGAAAGATCCTTTATCATTTAGCTACAATATAGCAGGTCAGCAACTGGAAACAGTTAATTCCCTAAATTATCTGGGAGTAGGCATTAGGAGTGATTTAAATGGAATGATCATATTAAGTTGATCGTCGTTAAAGCAGATACCAGACTGAGATTCATTGGAACAATCCTATGGAAATGCAGTCAGAAAACAAAGGAAGTAGTTTACAGTACACTTGTTCGCCGACTGCTTGAATATTGCTCACCTGTGTGGGATCCGTACCAGATAGGGTTGATAGAAGAGAGAGAGAAGATCCGACGGAGAACAGCGCGCATCGTTACAGGATCATTTAGTAGTCGTGAAAGCGTTACGGAAATGATAGATAAACGCTAGTGGAAGACTCTGCAAGAGAGACGCTCAGTAGCTAGGTACGGGCTTTTGTTGAAGTTTGGACAACATACCGTCACCGAGGAGCCAAGCAGCATATTGCTCCCTCGTACGTATATCTCGCGAAGAGGCCATGAGGATTAAATCAGAGATACGAAGACAGTAACTTGTTCTCTAAAGAACAGTTATTGTTGATGACAGTGCAGCTTTTTCCTGGAATAAATGATAACTAACTGATAAACTCAGCTGCCGACAGGTGTTGTTGATATACCTCGATGTGGACAGCTGAAAATGTGTGCCCCGACCGGGACTCGAACCCGGGATCGCCTGCTTACATGGCAGACGCTCTATCCATCTGAGCCACCGAGGACACAGATGAATAGCGCGACTGCAGGGACTTATCCCTTGCACGCCTCCCGTGAGACTCACATTCCCAACCGTCCACAATTCTACATATGTATTGTACCTTATAGACATTTGCCCAACCACTCATTACCCGCGCACGCTTTGGCGATTCCCGTAAGAGTTTGTGCAACCTGTGCGCATTCGCACAGACGAAGGTCAATGGCTGGGTAGCCTTTAACTATATATATTGTACAAATGCAATAAACACTCACAGACGGCAGGTGGCACCACTAGCAGTGGATGGTATGTAAAGCATGTATGGTGGACGCGGAAAACAGCGCAGTCGTTGCCGTAATGCAGTAACGGAGCTATTTTTTCTGACGTCCAAACGGGCATGATCATTGGCTTTCGAGCTAAGGGTGGAAGCATTTCCGAAACACCTAAGTCTGTATATTGTTCACTAGCCACCGTGGTTGAAGTATAGCGTGAGTAGCAAAATGGCGCTATCCAGAACCGGCGCTGAGGTAACAGTGCTGTATCACCGGCCATAGGTGACGGGAGTGAAGACGGCTGCGGACCTGGGTAGGTGCGAATAGTCGTGCAGCTGTTGAGCAACTGACCGCTCAGATGAGCCATGGGGCCACCAACGACGTCTCCTCAACGACCGTTCAGCGAACATTGCTGCTTATGGGTCTCCGCAGCAGGCGTCTGGTTCATGCACTAGCGCTGACTGCTGGTCAACGGCGACGAAGGCTGGAATTTGCACTCCAGAACAGCAGCTGGACGTACACTTTCATGCTCCATCGTTCAGATGCTCGTTGACGTGTAAGACGTGAAACGTCTGAAAGCGAATAGCTTGCAACAATCGTTGGGAGGGTACAGGCCGGAGTGCATTCCCGGCGTGATCTTGTCATTCTGGAGGGCGCAATGGATCAACACTAGTATGCATTTATCCTTGAAGACCACGTACACCACTACATGCAATTTGTTTCTCCTCGGCACGATGACATCTACCAGCAGGTCTGTGCAACATATCACTGGACTCGCGGCATAACTGCGTAGTTCGAAGAGCTTCAGGATAAGTTTGCCGTACTCCCTGGCCACCAAACTCCTTGAATTTAAACACAGTCGAGAATCTGTGGATCCACCCTGGTTGGCTGTTCGTGCCATGGATCGTCAATCTAAAAACCTAGTGCAACTGACCACGGCACTGAAATCGGCATGGCTCCACATTCCTATGAGTCTCACAGAGGTCTATGCTGTGTTCACATTAGTGTGACCGGATAGTGTATATCACACCATCCATCCAAGATAATTCTCCCTGCCAAAAAACACTCAATCCATTGAAACCTCACGCGATCGTACTTCCGAAAAGCATTTCTCTCACTACCACACCAACACTTAAGAACAAAAGTACGATCATATGGTACTGCTTTGGTGCTGCGTGTAATGCTTTTCGGAAATAAATAAATTCTGCATCTATCTGAATGTCTTGATCCATGGCTCCATGATATCATGTCACACAAGCGCGAGTTGGTTTTCGCATGACAGAAGGCAGAATCCGTGCATACTGGAGGTCATTCTTTTCGAGATACTTCACTATTCTGGAGTTGTGTACTGAGGTGACAAAGGTCATGAGAAAGCGGTATGCCCATATACAGATGGCAGTTGTATCGCGTACACAAGGTATAAAAGGGCATTGCATTGACGGAGCTGTCATTTGTACTCGGGTGATTCAAGTGAAAACGCTTCCGACGTGATTATGACCGCACGACCGGAATTAACAGACTTTGGACGCGAAATGGTAGTTGGAGCTAGACGTATGGGGCATTCCATTTCAGAAATCGTTACGAAATTCAATACTCCGTAAACCACAGCGACAAGAGGGTGCCGAGAACACCAAATTTCAAGCATCACCTCTCACCGCGAACAACGCAATGGCCGACGGCTTTCTCTTAACGACCGGCAGTAGCGCGTTTATGTAGAGTTGTCACTGCTAACAGACAAGTACAATGCGTGAAACAACCGCAGAAATCAATGTGAGACGTACGATGAGCGTATCCGTTTGGACAGTGCGGTGAAATGTGTCGTTAATAGGCTACGGCAGCAGACGAATGACGCTAGTGTCTTGCTAATAGTGCGACATCGCCTGCAGTACTCTTTTCGGCTCATGACCATACCTGTTGGACCTGAGACGACTGGAAAATCGTGGCCTGGCCATATGAGTCCCGATTTCAGTTGGTAAGAGCTGATGATAGTGTTCGAGTGTGGCGCAGACCACACGAAACCATGGACGTAAGTTGTCGACCACGCGCTGTGCAAGCTGGTGGTGGCTCCATAATGGTGTGGGCTGGGTCTCCTAGTCCATCTAAACCAATCATTGACTGCAAATGGTTATGTTCGTCTACTTGAAGACCACTGGCAGCCATTCATGGACTTCATGTTCCCAAACAACGATGAAATTTTTATGGATGACAATGCGCCATGTCACCAGGCCACAATTGTTCGCGATTGGTTTGAAGAACATTCTGGATAAATCGAGCGAGAGATTTGGCCAATAAGGTCGCCCAACGTGAAAGCCATCGAACATATATGGGACCTAAACGAGAGGTCAGTTCGTGCGCAAAATACTGCACCGACAACACTTTCGCAATTATGGACGACTATAGAGGCATCATGGATCAGTATTTCTGCAGGAGACATCCAACGAGTTGTTGGATCCATGTCACGTCGAGTTGTTGTACTATTCCGGGAAAAGGAGGTCCGACACGATATTATGAGTATTCCATGGCTTTTGTCGCCTCATTGTATGTGTGGTGCTGGCAATGATGGTGCCTATGAGCTAAATATGAGGTGTTCTGGGGGAAGAGGGGGGAGGCTGCCAGCTGTAGCTCGCCTCCCTAAATCTCTGCAAACAGATTCCAGGAAACTGAGATCTGGACATGGAGTTGAGTCCATGATACGGTGAATAGTTTACTAAGCAAGACTTCTCACGAGAGGGAAGTGCTGAAGAGCTATCTGAGAGCGTGAAACCACTATCTATTGGAAAGCATTAAGTGTCCTTGTCGTGGATGTCATATCTATAGGCCTGTATAGCCATAGGTCCCTCGGTAACAGATAGACGTTTCTGCGTCCTCTTGAAGGTATAAAACCTAACAAGTCCTTGTCCGATGGCAATCCTTCCACATGTTTCATGGATATTTCTGTTTAAGATAAGACACATCTAAGGTCACTTGCTGAGTTAAAATAAGACATAAGCTTTTATATTCACTGCAGCTCACACGAATGACGGTTGGAATGTTATTGGCAAAAACCTTACTTTATTGTTCAATGTGAAGTACTTCAACAACATTTTCAATGAGTGACAGTATATACATGTTGACGGAGACGGAGAAGTACTTGTACCACGTACGGCAGTTTTTGCCGTTTTCTTCGTTTCAAGCCGCTCCTCGAGGTCATTGTGGACTCCACACTTGCACACCTTCCTAGTCGTCTCCAACACCTAATACTAAAACTTTTTTTTTTCGGGAAGCCAGCAAGAGAAAAAGGATGAGGTGTCACTGATATAGACAGTGGGTCGCTGAACCCCGACATTTATGAGTTTGTTTTCTGATGCCTGAGAACTCTCGACGCCGTTATCACGTTAAACAGCAGTTCTAAGTTCAGTGACTCTACGCAGGCGACGCATTCACTTCCGTTATCTCTCGCCTTCCACGACCCACATTTAAGTTTTTATCTTTGAACTCGCGAGTTATTATTACATCCACACGATGCGCCTATGGTAAAACGAAATCCTTGCTACTTCATCGTCAGTCATACTGCCCGATAGTTCCACGATTGGAACGAAATTAAGTATACGAACAGTAAAATCTATAGCTTTTTTAGCGTTCGATCGTGACTACTGGTCGCTGTATAGTCCAAGTTGCAGAAAATGTTTTTCAATCCGATAATTTATTCTCTCCATATACTTTCCTACTAAATCTGTGATATTTTCGTAGAAATAGTGCATTGACATCGAAAAGTGTTCACCTTGTCGACAAGGTTTTCACAATGTTGGACACTTTTCCGGTCACTGTTGAATGTACATTATTTCATACTACCGGAAAAAATGCCACACCGTCATGGACAAGGTCATTTTATAGACAAATGATGTGACAGATTGTTGATCATTGTAGAAGAAAAAAAAAGAAGGAAGACTGGCGTTAACGTCCCGTCGACATCGAGGTCATTAGAGACGGAGCACGCGCTCGGATTGTGACAAGGTCGGGGAAGGAAATTGGCCACGCCCTTTCACAGGAACCATTCCGGAATTTGCGTGGAGCAATTTAGGCAAATCACGGAAAAACTAAATCTGGATGTCCGAACGTGGATTTCAACCATCGCCCTTCCAAATGCTAGAGCAGTGTGTTAACTACAGCGCCACCTAGCTCGGTTCGTAGGAGTATATTATAACAAATTCACGCCAAATGAAACACACATGTCAAAGTAAAGAGTGGCCAGACATCAAAATACAGTGTATCCCCCCATCTGGCGACAACGCAGGCGTCTGCTCTCACATGCAAATGATCATGAAGGTGCCGAATGACAACATGCGATAGATGTTCCAAGCATCTTTCGCCTTTTGTTGCAATTCGGCAATGATTCTTGCAGGCTCTGGAGAAATCGTAAGTTCCCGCTTCATCGTCTTCCATATTATTCAATTGGGCGGGGCTGTTGTGAACACCTGATGGGTTTTGAATCTAGGGCGCTTGCCATGAGCCGACCAAGAACCATCGTGCGCATGCGTGAATTTTTTCCCACCTGTCGATAGCGTCAGTTGCTGGCAAGCAGCAGTTGAATGAGGTAGTGTGTAGTGCTCGCGTCACTTCTTGTTTGCAAGGGAATTAATGGATAGAATGGAGCAGCGCTGCTGCATCAAATTTTGCCAAACGGCTGCACATCGGTGCAGAGCGAGCCACCCTCCAGTCGGCCATAAACATGCCAAAATGACCAGGTCACTGCCAAAATGAACGCTGTGGTGATGCAAGACCGTCGTGATACTGCCATAGAAATTGCGGAAGAGTTTGGCATCACAACTTTTACGGCACTTTCCATTGTTACCGAAGATTTGGCCACAAAGAGAGTGATGGCGAAATTCGTGCTGAAGCTGCAGATGGCGGGGCAAAAGCAACTTCTTGTTGAAATCTCGTAAGACATGCTGCACTCCACGAACAGTGGCCCCGACTTCGAGAACACCATAATCACTGGCGACGAGTTCTGAGCGTACGGGTGCGCCCCAGATATCAAATCCTAGTCGTCACAGAGAAATCATTCCCTGTCACCAAAACCAAAGATGGCCCGCCATGTGCGCAGCAACATAAGAGTGATGGTGACTGCTTTCTTTGACTCCCAAGGTGTGGCACACCATGAGTACACACCACAGGGTCAATTCGTCACCTAAGAGTACTACAGGGACGTCCTCTGACGATTACGTCATGTTGTGCGGCGCAAGCGACTGGACTTGTGTCAACAGGTAATTGGGCCTTTCATCGTGACAATGCTCCACACATTCCTCGCACTTGGTTCAGAATTGTTTGGCGAAAATCCAGATTCCTGTGCTTTAACAGGTTGCTTACTCTCCTTATATGGCCCCCTGTGACTTCTGGTTGTTTCCCAAATTCAAGAGGCCACTGCAAAGAACGCAATTTCAGACTAGAGAGGACGCTGTGGCAGCAACGACAGCCAGGCTGAGCTCCCAGCAACGGCGACACCGCTGGGAGAAGTGTGTGGAGTCCCAAGGGAACCGCTGTGGCCGAGCAGTTCTAGGCGCTTCAGTCCGGAACCACGACGCTGCTACGGTCGCAGGTTCGAATCCTGCCTCGGGCATGGATGTGTGTGATGTTCTTAGGTTATTTAGGTTTAAGTAGTTCTAAGTTATAAGACACTGGTGACCTCAGATGTTAAGTCCCATAGTGCTTAGAGCCATTTGAACCCAAGGGAACTATTTTGAGGTTGATTAGGTGTGCAAGGCTCCAGGTAAGTCAGTTTCTTCCCGCCAAACGTCTTCTATGAGAACTCGTATGTCGGTCTGCTGAAAAAGAACATCACCTTCCTGTCGAAGAAACAACTGTACCACGAGGATAGCAGCCTGTGCAATATAGTGGGCACTCCATGAAGCCTCGTATTGGGCCTATGTGTCGTGAGCGAACCCATTCCAAAACAGAGAGCTTGAAACGCCCCCTTTGAAAATTAAGACTGACTGTGCTGGTAATCTTCTACTACGTTATTTGATACAGAAAATGCTGAGTAAACTTCAACGTACTCAGTTTTATCTTTACTTATTCTGACCATCACTAAACTGACACACAATATTTTAGCGCAACGTAATCTGCCTTTCAATAATCCCTACAAAAGAATAGCCCTGACTAACAATAAATTATACCTTTCATGAATCACTTACTTCACAAAAATCTCCGTTACTCGAGCTACTGCAATACAGAGAGCGCCAATACTGCCAGCTAAATAAAAGTTCCTAACTACTGAAGGAACTAACTACTGATACGCATATAGTTATCAAATGAAAGATTTTGATAGAGAACTAACAATGTATTTACGTTAATAGTGTTCAATATATATATATATATGTCAGTTCGTGACAGTCAGTTTTACAAATCCTGATCGTCCGCTCACAGTAACCTCTCAAAACTCTGGCATCTCTCTCCCCACATCCACCACTGCTGGTGGCTCACCTCCAACTGCCCAACGCTACGGGCTGTTCACATCCAACTGCCCAACACTATACTAGCGAATATTCCAACAACGAGTCCAACCAGCCACAGACAGCACACAGCGCAGTCAGCGATTTTCATACAGAGCACTACGTGGCGTTACCAACATAAAAACCTAAACAGCCTACTTACAAGCTCACTGGGTCTACGCCATACGTCAGACGCTCGAGTACAAACAGAATCTAGGTTCATCACTGACGACAACAGAGTGACATTCCATTTTCCAGTCGACTCTTTCAGGACACCAGCGTAGCCATTCTGGGTGGTGTCCTGGTGTCAGTGGTAGCCTGGGCAGAGGTGAACGTGCTCTTAGACCTGCTGCAAGCAGATAGTTGCCAATGGACCCTGCTGACACAGGAAGTGCCACACGTGTCCGGATTTAGGCCCTGGATGTTATCGGTCAGCCCCTGCCACTCACATAAAATTTCGAGCCGGATATGCGCCTGTACTAGAACGTCCAGAACCTGGTATATGGGCGAGGGGGTGTTCCAATGCCCACGGCTGAAAGTGACGACACACAACCGATACACTGTGCCCAAGATGTGCAGCAGTCCGTCAATACGACCGTCCAGCTTCCTTCAGGCCCGCAATATGATCCCCTTTCAAATGGCTGAAGCTGTTCAACAGGAGTACATACGCATCGGTGGGGCGTGTGTGTACTCTAGAATAAATGTTGCAAAACACTATTCACCTCTAAACTGAGCACAGTTACTGCCTGCAGAGTCAAAAAAGGATTGACAGACAGATCTCCTGAACACAATCTGGGCACCGAGACGCATGGTCCAGAGCACCGTGTCACGATTCGTACGGCTGTCCCCGTCGGATGGTTCAAATGATTCAAATGGCTCTGAGCACTATGGGACTTAACATCTGTGGTCATCAGTCCCCTAGAACTTAGAACTACTTAAACCTAACTAACCTAAGGACATACGACACATCCATGCCCGAGGCAGCATTCGAACCTGCGACCGTAGCAGTCACGCGGTTCCGGACTGAAGTGCCTAGAACCGCACGGCCACCATCCCCGTCGGAGGTTCGAGTCCCCCCCCCCCCCCTTAGTATAAGTTAGTTTAAGTAGTGTGTAAACCTAGGGACCGATGACCTCAGTAGTTTGGTCCCATAGGAACATATCACAAATTTCCAAATTTCTGGTCACCACAAACCTTCAGTATCCACATATTATACCCCTGTGCCACTCAACACAGTCCTTGACGGTGCTGCACTTTTTTTTCTGGCAGTGTACAAGTTAGTGGTGGCTTTTCTACTTGTGGATCTCTTTGAAACATACGTTATCAAATATAAGAAGAAAAATTTTAATACTCTGCATTTGTGTGGCATTATTGTCGGTTGCTGCTTTACAATTCCTGAGGTTCTTTTCGTTCTGTCTTTGTAACGACAAGAAATGAGTGTTTTTTTTGCACCAGACGCGATTCGCTTCATTGAGGCAAAGCGTCATCAGTCGTCTGTAATTGAAGCTATTTATAATTTGATTTGTTTTTAAGACCGATAGCCGGCCGGAGTGGCCGTGCGGTTCTAGGCGCTACAGTCTGGAACCGAGCGACCGCTCCGGTCGCAGGTTCGAATCCTGCCTCGGGCATGGATGTGTGTGATGTCCTTAGGTTAGTTAGGTTTAATTAGTTCTAAGTTCTAGGCGACTGATGACCTCAGAAGTTAAGTCGCATAGTGCTCAGAGCCATTTGAACCATTTTTAAGACCGATAAACAGTTCGTTAACAATACGCTGCTTTTTACTTACGGTGATTTCCGCTTGATTTTTCGCCTACATCGGGAAATGCCATCTGCTAGCACATCTTTAGTGTTTATCTTCGTTACACACAGATACTAGAAGTTTAATTTTTAGTTGTCCTGCAGAACTTTGCATTTCTCACATTTCACTTAGCACACTTTTTCACACACCACTGTTTTCTGCTTAGTTTTATACTTTTCAGCATGTATTGTGGTTTGTGTTTTGTAGTGTTGCTATTGTCTTTGACGTATGATGTGTAAATATTGAAAACCAGACATTATATAAAATAACTGAAGAAATTACATGAAAAAGAAAAGAGCCTTTTCCATCATTCACCGACTGCCACCCAACTCGCCCCTCCCCCCCCCCCCCCCCCTCCCAATTTCATTCTACTTCTTGCTCCTCGCCTTCTCCTCCAACCCACACTCCATCACACTACTATACACTTATGTCCACTCATTATGGCTTCTCCGTCCCCCCACTAGAGATAAAAAGAAAAGAAATCACTACTCCTTCACTACTCTCACACAGTATGTAAATACACAGCAATAAATAGATTTACACACACAATTAACAAACTAGTGGCAATGTTATGATGGCAATACTACAAACCACAATACGTACTCAGAAGTATAAATATATATATAAACAGTGGTGTGCGGAAACGTGTGCTGTGTAAAACGTGAGAAATGAATAGTTCTGCAGGGCTACTAAAAATTAGACTATATGTATCAGTGTCTAACGAAGATAAACACCAAAGAAGTGTTAGCAGACGGAATTTCCCGATGTACGCGAGAAACCAAGCGGAAATCACCATAAGTAAAAAGCAACGTAATGTTAACGAACTGTTTTTCGATCTTACAAATGACTCAAATTATAAATATCTTTAATTACAGACCACTGATGAAAGTTCAGCTCAAGGAAGTGAAACGCCTTCGGTGAAAAAAAAACTTGTTTCTTGTAGTTACAACGACAAAAGGAAAATACCTTGAGAAATTTTAATACGTTCGACTATACGGCTTACCCAGTTTTTTGGTCATAGCGATATTGATAGGGAATGCTTAAGCATATGCAATATTGTTGAACGATCAAAGATGTTCAATGATACTTGCATGAAGTATTCTGTTCTACGCTTGGGCACTATCATTTTTTGAAAACGAGCTAGCTTTACATATCACTCGCTAGCTTGGCCTTGTCTTTGATTTCTGACCCTGTATGTCAGTTCTCTGTCATAAAAGGGGCCGACGAGAGATGCACAGTGTTTTGTATGTCTGTTTCCTGGATATCATATTGCGTTTCCTATTTCACTTTTATCTAAAACAGTGTTAGATCCTTCGAAATAAAAATCTTAACGCAAACTGAGTGCAAGTAGCAGGTCACCCATTTACTATTATCAGCGTGTTATGACAGTTCTCAATTTCTTGAAATGTGGTCAGGGCCTTGCCTTCAAACGTTTCTCTCTATGACTTGCGACCACCCTGTTTCCTGTCACTATAGCGAATGACCACGAAATGAGATAGGAAAGATTTAGTGTTGTGCTAAGCTTAGAATTTCGTAGTGCTCACAAACAATTTTTTACATTCAGTAAGTGTATCGAAACAGCATATCCAGACACTCTGGGATGATGATGGCATTGAAACAGAGGATGACACGCATAAAGCTGAAATACTAAACACCTTTTTCCAAAGCTGTTTCACAGAGGAAGACCGCACTGCAGTTCCTTCTCTAAATCCTTGCACGAACGAAAAAATGGCTGACATCGAAATAATTGTCCAAGGAATAGAAAAGCAACTGAAATCACTCAACCGAGGAAAGTCCACTGGATCTGACGGGATACCAATTCGATTCTACACAGAGTACGCGAAAGAACTTGCCCCCTTCTAACAGCCGTGTACCGCAAGTCTCTAGAGGAACGGAAGGTTCCAAATGACTGGAAAAGAGCACAGGTAGTCCCAGTTTTCAAGAAGGGTCGTCGAGCAGATGGGCAAAACTATAGGCCTATATCTCTGACATCAACTTGTTTTAGAATTGTAGAACATGTTTTTTGCTCGCGTATCATGTATTTCTGGAAACCCAGAATCTACTCTGTAGGAATCAACATGGATTCCGGAAGCAGCGATCGTGTGAGACCCAGCTCGCTTTATTTGTTCATGAGACCCAGAAAATATTACATACAGGCTCCCAGGTAGATGCCATTTTCCTTGACTTCCGGAAGGCGTTCGATACAGTTCCGCACTGTCGCCTGATAAACAAAGTAAGAGCCTACCGAATTTCAGACCAGCTGTGTGGCTGGATTGAAGAGTTTTTAACAAACAGAACACAGCATGTTGTTCTCAATGGAGAGACGTCTACAGACGTTAAGGTAACCTCTGGCGTGCCACAGGGGAGTGTTATGGGACCATTGCTCTTCAAAATATATATAAATGACCTAGTAGATAGTGTCGGAAGTTCCATGCGGCTTTTCGCGGATGATGCTGTGGGATACAGAGATGTTGCAGCATTAGAAAATTGCAGCGAAATGCAGGAAGATCTGCAGCGGATAGGCACTTGGTGCAGAGAGTGCCAACTGAGCTTAACATAGACAAATGTAATGTATTGCGAATACATAGAAAGAAGGACCCTTTATTATATGATTATATGATAGCGGAACACACACTGGTAGCAGTTATTTCTGTAAAATACCTGGGAGTATGCGTACGGAACGATCTAAAGTGGAATGATCATATAAAATTAATTGCTGGTAAGGCGGGTGTCAGGTTGAGATTCATTGGGAGAGTCCTTAGAAATGTAGTCCATCAACAAAGGAGGTGGCTTACAAAACACTCGTTCGACCTGTACTTGAGTATTGCTCATCAGTGTGGGATCCGTACCAGGTCGGGTTGACAGAGGAGATAGAGAAGATCCAAAGAAGAGCTGCGCATTTCGTTACAGGATTATTTGGCAAGCGTGATAGCGTTACGGAGATGTTCAGCAAACTTAGGTGGCAGACTCTTCAAGAGAGGCGCTCTGCATCGCGGTGTAGCTTGCTGTCCAGGTTTCGAGAGGGTGCGTTTCTGGATGAGGTATCGAATATATTGCTTCCCCCTATTTATACCTCCCGAGGAGATTACTAATGTAAAATTACGAAATTACGAGAGAGCACATTCCGGGAAGAGATGGGCAACATATTACTACCGCCCACATATATCTCGCGTAATGATCACAACGAAAAGATCCGAGAAATTAGAGCAAATACGGAGACTTACAAGCAGTCGTTCTTCCCACGCACAATTCGTGAATGGAACAGGGAAGGGGGGATCAGATAGTGGTACAATAAGTACCCTCCGCCACACACCGTAAGGTGGCTCGCGGAGTATAGATGTAGATGTAGATTAGAGAGATTCGAGCGCGCACGGAGGCTTTCCGACAGTCGTTCTTCCCGCGAACCATACGCGAGTGGGACAGGAAACGGAGGTAATGACAGTGGCACGTAAAGTGCCCTCCACCACACACCGTTGGGTGGTTTGCGGAGTATAAATGTAGATGTGGATGTAGTCCGCATTAGCGGTATAAAGGATGGTATTTAGACGTTCCGTGCTGCTGAACGTGAAAAACATTTTTGTCTACGATCGTTTCGCCAATGTTGGGCTATGTCTGTAGTTAGAGAACTGTAAAAGGCACATAACACTAACTTTCAATAGCTATCTTCACTACAGAATACTTCAATGATCGTGTAAAATATAGTAATAAGCAAATTCACTGCAACAGTGTCAGTACACTTTCATAGCCGTAAGTATCAAAATATAGCATTGTCCTTGATGAAATGTTTTCATACTATCCAAAACAATAAACATCAAAATATATCATTCTCCTTGACGAAATGCTTTCATACTATCCAAAACAATAAACATATTTTCAAAATACAACTGCTGAAGAAAGGTTATCAATGATGATGATGATGATGATGATGATGTTCGGTTTGTAGGGCGCTCAACTGCGCGGTTATCAGCGCCCGTACAAATTCCCAGCCTTTGCTCAATCCATACTCGCCAGTTTCAGGGATGATGATGAATGATGAGAACAACACAAACACCCAGTCATCTCGAGGCAGGTGAAAATCCCTGACCCCGTCGGCAATCGAACCCGGGACCACGTGCTCGGGAAGCGAGAACGCGACCGCGAGACCACGAGCTGCGGACAAAGGTTATCAAACCTGTAAACAAAATATTTCGTCTCTTCCAAAACTAAAAAAGACTTACTACCTATTTAAGATATGTGCCGTGACTTGTAATTAGCCATTTCAGCGTGTACCCTTGTCGCCAGTACGTAAACGTTTTAGCACAGAATACGGGTTAAGAACTAGCATCAAGAGTGAGAAAGACACAGTACCAAAAAAACAGTACCAAAAAAAAAAGTGAAAGAATCTTCCACCTAAGAAACAGGAGTACACGGACTGGATGATGCAAGAACGATGTCAGATGGGATCATGCAAAGAAAACCTTTTTTTTTTTTTTTAATAAATGCTCTTCAGGTAAATACACTCCTGGAAATGGAAAAAAGAACACATTGACACCGGTGTGTCAGACCCACCATACTTGCTCACGACACTGCGAGAGGGCTGTACAAGCAATGATCACACGCACGGCACAGCGGACACACCAGGAACCGTGGTGTTGGCCGTTGAATGGCGCTAGCTGCGCAGCATTTGTGCACCGCCGCCGTCAGTGTCAGCCAGTTTGCCGTGGCATACGGAGCTCCATCGCAGTCTTTAACACTGGTAGCATGCCATGACAGCGTGGACGTGAACCGTATGTGCAGTTGACGGACTTTGAGCGAGGGCGTATAGTGGGCATGCGGGAGGCCGGGTGGACGTACCGCCGAATTGCTCAACACGTGGGGCGTGAGGTCTCCACAGTACATCGATGTTGTCGCCAGTGGTCGGCGGAAGGTGCACGTGCCCGTCGACCTGGGACCGGACCGCAGCGACGCACGGATGCACGCCAAGACCGTAGGATCCTACGCAGTGCCGTAGGGGACCGCACCGCAACTTCCCAGCAAATTAGGGACACTGTTGCTCCTGGGGTATCGGCGAGGAACATTCGCAACCGTCTCCATGAAGCTGGGCTACGGTCCCCCACAGCGTTAGGCCGTCTTCCGCTCACGCCCCAACATCGTGCAGCCCGCCTCCAGTGGTGTCGCGACAGGCGTGAATGGAGGGACGAATGGAGACGTGTCGTCTTCAGCGATGAGAGTCGCTTCTGCCTTGGTGCCAATGATGGTCGTATGCGTGTTTGGCGCCGTGCAGGTGAGCGCCACAATCAGGACTGCATACGACCGAGGCACCACAGGGCCAACACCCGGCATCATGGTGTGGGGAGCGATCTCCTACACTGGCCGTACACCACTGGTGATCGTCGAGGGGACACTGAATAGTGCACGGTACATCCAAACCGTTATCGAACCCATCGTTCTACCATTCCTAGACCGGCAAGGGAACTTGCTGTTCCAACAGGACAATGCACGTCCGCATGTATCCCGTGCCACCCAACGTGCTCTAGAAGGTGTAAGTCAACTACCCTGGCCAGCAAGATCTCCGGATCTGTCCCCCATTGAGCATGTTTGGGACTGGATGAAGCGTCGTCTCACGCGGTCTGCACGTCCAGCACGAACGCTGGTCCAACTGAGGCGCCAGGTGGAAATGGCATGGCAAGCCGTTCCACAGGACTACATCCAGCATCTCTACGATCGTCTCCATGGGAGAATAGCAGCCTGCATTGCTGCGAAAGGTGGATATACACTGTACTAGTGCCGACATTGTGCATGCTCTGTTGCCTGTGTCTATGTGCCTGTGGTTCTGTCAGTGTGATCATGTGATGTATCTGACTCCATGAATGTGTCAATAAAGTTTCCCCTTCCTGGGACAATGAAATCACGGTGTTCTTATTTCAATTTCCAGGAGTGTATATAGAATACAACAGCGGTCCTATCACAGTTCCCTGGGACACTCCTCACAATACCTTTTGTCTGTGATGAACTCTCGCCGACGAGGACAGCAAACTGGGTTCTATTACTTAAGAAGTCTGCGAACCACTCACATATCTGTGAACTTATTCCATATGCCCGTATCTTCGTTAACAGCCAACAATGGGGCATCGTGTCAAATGATTACCGGAAATCTAGAAATATGGAATCTGCCTGCTGCCCTTCATCCATAGTTCTCAGTATATCATGTGACTAAAGGGCAAGCTGGGTTTCGCACGGGCGATGCTTTCTAAAACCATGCTGATTCGTGGACATAAGCTTCTTAGCCTCAAGAAAGTTTATTTTATTTTAAATATAAATTGGCAGTGGCCAACAGAACCCAGTGGTGAAGTCATGAAGTGAACTTTCCTTCCAATTCTTCAAACGTCTTCCATCGCTCGGCCACTGTTGTACCATCGTCATAAATGAAATTTCTGGAGTGTTCTGCAATGAGCTGATCATTAGTGTAATTATTAAAGAGCACAGGAGCGAGCACATTGCCTTGAGGTAGGCCTTTCTTTTGTATCCGCCATCTGCTCTTCCTGCGCTGGAGAAAGGTCTGGAAACCTATGTTTTGCAGGTGAGTGCATGTGAGGCATGTTAGATGGTAGTCATTGCAGAATTGGTAAATTTTCTTCGTAAACTTTACGTTACTGATAGTGTCGCAACTAGCTGTTAATTCGACAAAGGCAACTCCAGTTGCATTACCCTGCTGGAAACCATCCGCATCTACATCTACTTCTACATGGATAATCTGCAAATGACATTTAAGTGCCTGGCAGAGGGTTCATCGGTCCCAGGTCGACGGGCACGTGCACCTTCCGCCGACCACTGGCGACAACATCGATGTACTGTGGAGACCTCACGCCCCACGTGTTGAGCAATTCGGCGGTACGTCCACCCGGCCTCCCGCATGCCCACTATACGCCCTCGCTCAAAGTCCGTCAACTGCAGATACGGTTCACGTCCACGCTGTCACGGCATGCTACCAGTGTTAAAGACTGCGATGGAGCTCCGTATGCCACGGCAAACTGGCTGACACTGACGGCGGCGGTGCACAAATGCTGCGCAGCTAGCGCCATTCGACGGCCAACACCGCGGTTCCTGGTGTGTCCGCTGTGCCGCGCGTGTGATCATTGCTTGTACAGCCCTCTCGCAGTGTCCGGAGCAAGTATGGTGGGTCTGACACACCGGTGTCAATGTGTTCTTTTTTCCATTTCCAGAAGTGTACATAAATGATTTGGCGGGCAGAGTGAGCAGCAGTCTGCGGTTGTTTGCTGATGATGCCGTGGTGTATGGTAAGGTGGCGAAGTTGAGTGACTGTAGTAAGATACAAGACGACTTAGACAAAATTTCCAATTGGTGTGATGACTATCAGCTAGGCCTAAATGTGAAATAATGTAACTTAATGCGGATGAGTAGGAAGAACAAACCTGTAATGTTGCGATACAGTATTACCAGTGTCCAGCTTGACACAGTCAAGTCGTTCAAATATCTGGGCGTAACGTTGCAAAGTGATATGAGATGGAACGAGCATATGAAAACTGCCATAGGGAAGTCAAATGGTCGAATTCGGTTTATTGGCAGAGTTTTAGGAAACAGTGGTTCATCTGTAAAGGAGACCGTATTTAGGACGCTGGTGCGGACCTATCCTCGAGTACTGCTCGAGTGTTTGGGATCCGTACCAGGTAGGACTGAAGGCAGACATCGAAGAAGAGGAGGGCTGCTAGATTCGTTACCGGTAGGTTCGAACAAAACGTAAGTGTTACGGGGATGCTTTGGGAACTCAAATGGGAATCCCTGAAAGGAAGGCGGCGTTCTTTTCGAAAAATAGTGGTGAGAAAATTTAGAGAACCAACATTTGAAGTTGAGCGCCGAATGGATCTGCTGCCGGCAACATACCACGAAGATAAGATACGAGAAATTAGGGCTCATACGGAGGCGTAAATTAAATCGGGTGATGCTGAGGGAATTAGATTAGGAAATGAGACACTTAAAGTAGTAAAGGAGTTTTGCTATTTAGGGAGTAAAATAACTGATGATGGTCGAAGTAGAGAGGATATAAAATGTAGACTGGCAATGGCAAGGAAAGCGTTTCTCAAGAAGAGAAATTTGTTAACATCGAGTATAGATTTATGTGTCAGGAAGTCGTTTCTGAAAGTATTTGTATGGAGTGTAGCCACGTATGGAAGTGAAACATGGACGATAACTAGTTTGGACAAGAAGAGAATAGAAGCTTTCGAAATGTGGTGCTACAGAAGAATGCTGAAGATAAGGTGGGTAGATCACGTAACTAATGAGGAGGTATTGAATAGGATTGGGGAGAAGAGAAGTTTGTGGCACAACTTGACTAGAAGGAGGGATCGGTTGGTAGGAAATGTTTTGAGGCATCAAGGGATCACAAATTTAGCATTGGAGGGCAGCGTGGAGGGTAAAAATCGTAGAGGGAGACCAAGAGATGGATACACTAAGCAGATTCAGGAGGATGTAGGTTGCAGTAGGTACTGGGAGATGAAGAAGCTTGCACAGGATAGAGTAGCATGGGGAGCTGCATCAAACCAGTCTCAGGACTGAAGACCACAACAACAACAACAACGGAGGCGTACAGACAGTGGTTTCTCCTTCGCTCTATTTGCGAGTGGAACAGGAGGGGAAATGACAAGTAGTGGTACAGGGAACCCTCCGCAACCCATCTTACGGTGGCTTACGGAGTATCTGTCTAGATCTAGATGTAAAGCCAAATCCCGACCTGACTCATTATGCGCATTTCACTTACGGAGCAGAGAAGTTCGGTGCTAATTTGGCACCACATGGCAAGGCACACGACTTCAACATTGTCCAATAGATATATTTATTTATTTATTTATTTATTTAACCTGATCAGATTAGGGCCATCAGGCCCTCTCTTACATCGGACCAGTGTTTCACACATGCAGCATTTCACACATCAGAGTTACATCATGAACATAGTTTAAATGAGAAAATTAGCTTACTCTAGTGACAATATGAATAAAGAGTAGTGACTAAGACCTAATAAAGTAAATGCGGAAGTATTTTTACAACAGTTGCTATACATACAGATTATGATAAAAGCAATAATAATAACAGTAAAACAAAAAATCAAATAATAATGATGAATATGACTGAGACCTAATAAAGTAAATGCTGGCAGTATTTTTACATCAGGTGCTATGCATACAGATTATGGTGAAAGCAATAATAATAACAGTAAAAAAAAAATCAAATAATAATGACAAACATGAGAAAGAGTGGCAATAATAATGAAGGTTTGTGCAGATGTACATTAATATATTGGTGTGTAAAGTAGATGTTTACTAGTATAGCGAGTTTTGGGTAAGGGAGGTTTAAGGAGGGGGAGAGAGGGAAGTAATGAGGTGAAGTGCACTCATGTACAGAGGAAGGCATTACTGTTGCTTAAGTAGATACGTCATTAACTGTTTTTTGAAGCCGGTCATGTTTTTAAGTTCTCTAACATAACGAGGGAGGTTATTCCAGAGTCGGGTTCCCGCTACTGTAAAGGACTTGGAGAAGGTGACTGAGCGATGCAGCGGAACGGAGAGGATTTTATTATGATGGGAACGTGTGTTTCTGTCATGTTGTTCCGACATGAGTGTAGGGAAGAGGAGAGATATGAGGGACAGTGTACATTTATAAGGCAGTAGATGAGACAGAGTGTATGGAAATCTCTGCGTTTGTCTGCACGCAGCCAGGACAATTTTGCATATGCTGGTGAAATGTGATCAAAAAGTCGAACGTCACAGATATATCGGACGCAGGCATTCGTGACCAGTTCTAGACGTCGGGAATTTGTCTGGATGTCACACTTGACGGTAAACTGTCGTTGAAAAAACATTGCCATAACAATTGACAGAAGGTCAGTGCAATAAAAAATATTTTGAGGAAGCTCACAGCCACCATGTGGGGAACTAGTCCTGGCGGCTCAGAACTGTTCTTGCTTTGTCTGTATCAGCTGCAGAGTACGCCTCACCTATGTGTAGTACATCTGCTCACACCAAGCAGATAGTGAGTCTGTCCCAATCTTCGGCTCCGAGGACTGGAACAGCGAAGTTTCAGGCCTTTTGGTAGGTGCTGCAGGTTCCGTGGCACTTCCGATCAACCTCTTTTACGCCTTGATACACCGGTACGTAAAACTTTAATATTGCTCGATGAAACTTGGATCATACATTGAAAGAATTGCTACAGTATAGTATAGAAGATAACGGAAAGGAAATAACACGAAAGGAGACGAACAGACTGGCATTTTTATTCGAAGACAATAATTACAGTGAAGTCATTGCGATTTATGATGGTCCCCTAGACATTACAAACGGCTGGACATCGTTTACTACAGGGTGTGTGATCAGCACGGACGGCAATGTCCAACATCCTCTCATGCTGGCCACAAGTTTGGAAAAGAGATTATTGTGGTAAGGCATTCCACTTCTCCACCAGAGCAACTGACAACTGCTGATAGGACGCTGGTGCATGTGTACGTGCAGCAGTATGCCTCCCGATTGCACCTCACACGTGGTAGATGGGATTCAAGTCGTGGATATGGATAACCAGTCCACGCGCCGAATATCCTCTCGTTCTAATAGCTCCTCCAACCTGCTGTGTTCGATGCCGTCGTGACTATAAAAATGACGTCAGCATCGAATGCACCCCTCAAAAGACGCACATGGGGAAGGACTGTACGTCACAATAGTGTTGACCAGTGAGTGTACCGTGTTCAAAGATTTGGAGATCAGTATGCCCATGCAACATTATTCCTCCACACATCGTAACACGTAGACCACCAAAACGACCACGTTAGACAATGTTCCAGGGTGCGTGTCCCCACCTCTCGCCGTATGAGGGTACGTCCAAGTCTTGCACGATCTTTTGAACATGACTTCGGTCACCGCCCGCCAGGTTCCTCGACAGCTGACACCATTCAAAAGGCGTGTCGGACCCTGGTGGGAGCAGAAATGTTACATCTGTTTCAGGTCGTTCTAGGTGACCTTTAAGCCACCTAATTGCAATGAAGAAGTTGAGTAAAACGTTCTCGGGTTTCCAGAAGCGAGACTCTGCATTATTATAATGGGCGAGCATTGGGTGTAATACTACACTGAACAAAGTGATATGGGCATGCGTATTCAAATACAGAGATATGTAAACAGGCAGAATACATCGTTGCGGTCGGCGACGCCTATATAAGGCAACAAGTGTTTGGCGCAGTTGTTAGAACGGTTACTGCTGCTACAATGGCAGGTTATCAACATTTAAGTGAGTTTGAACGTGGTGTTATAGTCGGCGTGCGAGCGATGGGACACAGCATCTCCAAGGTAGCGATGAAGTGGGATTTTCCCGTATTACCATTTCACGAGCGTACCGTGAAATCAGGAATCCGGTAAAACATCAAATCTCCCACTTCGCTGCGGCCGGAAAAAAGCCTGCAACAAAAAGACAAACGACGGCTGAAGAGAATCGTGCAACGCGACAGATGCTCAATTCTTCCGCAAATTGCTGCAGACTTCAAAGTTGGGCCATCAAGTGTCAGCGTGTGAACCATTGATCAAAACATTATCGATATAGGCTTTCGGAACTGAAGGCTTGCTCATGTACCATTGATGTCTGCGCGACTCAAAGCTTTACGCCTCGCTTCGGCCCGTCAACACCGACATTGGACTGTTGATCACTGGACACTTGTTGCCAGGTCGGATGAGTCTCGTTTCAAATTGTATCGAGCGGATGGACGTGTTCGGGTATGGAGACAACCTTGTGAATGCATGGCCCCTGCATGTCAGCAGCGGACTGTTCATGCCGGTGGAGGCTCTGTATTGGCGTGGGGCGTGTGCAGTAGGAGTAATATGGGACTCCTGATACGTCTGGATACGACTCTGAAAGATACGTAAGCGTCCTGTCTGATCACCTGCATCCATTCTTGTAGGTTGTGCATTTCGACGGACTTGGACAATTCCAGCAGGACAATGCGACACCCCACACGTCTAGAACTCTTCTCAGTTTAAACACTTCCTCTGGTCACCAAACTCCTCAGACACGAACATTATTGAGCATATCTGGGATGCCTTGCAACGTGCTGTTCAGAAGAGATTTCGACCCCCTCGTACTCTTACGGATTTATGGACGGCCCTACAGGATTCATTCACTGTGTCAATTCCTTCCAGCACTACTTCAGACATTAGTCGAGTCCATGCCACGTCGTGTTGCGGCACTTCTGCGTGCTCGCAGGAGCCCTACACGATATTAGACAGATGTACCAGTTTCTTTGGCTCTTCAGTGCATATGACTACCTCTCGTAATTTCATGCTTCTCATTTCATCACGCTAGATTCCGACACCGCATTCTGCAACTTACAACGAGTCATGGTGGTGATTCATTGCGAAAAGTTGCTGTGTCATGTATTCCGTTTACGTTCCACCGGAGGTGAACCTTCACGCTTGTATCGTTAAGACTCTCGCGACTGTATCATCTGCTGGCGGATATATTTGAGGGAGAGCATCAATATTTTTTCGGGGCAGCAATATCGGCGCATTATAGGAAGGCATATATTGCTTAACGGCACTGTTGAGACGTATTGATGTCAATGTCGGCTGTTTTCCGGTTCTAAAGTTGTACCCTCTATCTGACTCAGCACTTCATTTAAAAACCATTTACGAACGACAGCTAGTTTCGCAAATAAGTTGCAGGAACGCACATGACTTGGACAAAAATGTGGATACCCCGCGAGAAATGCATGCTTGAACATAAATGCATGTGCTAGTCAAGCCTGCAGCATGCGCTGTTGCAAGTGGCTGTCGTGGTCACAGTAGTATTCTGTGTAATTGTGAGTGCATTATGTCGCAGCTAAGTGTATCCGAACATAGACAAATAGTTGGACCTCTTGTGATGGATGCTTCCGTAAACAAGGGAGCCGAAGTGTCTGGTGTTTCAGGAGGCACCGTATCGAAGAATCATACCGATTACAGGTAAATGGAGAAACATCATCCGCTAGGTCAGAACGCGGACGAAAGTGTGTATTGGATAATCGTGACAGACGGTCATTGAAGAGAACTGTGACCAATAATTAGAGGACGATTACTGCAAAAGTCGTTGCAGAAGTAAATGTCGCACTCGCGAACCCTTTCAGCACCAAAAACGACAGGAAGGGAGCTCCATAAGCATGGATTTCAAGGCGAGCTGGAATTCCAAAGCCACTCATTACTGGTAAAAATATCCGTAACAGGAAAACCTGGTGCCGAAATCATAAAACTGGACTATGTAGCAGTGGAAAGATGCCATCTGGTCGGATGAGCCTTGTTGCACACAGTTTCCAAAATTTGGCCGAGTTTACGTCCAAAGAGTTGGAAGATGACGAAGTTCGGTGATGATCTGGACAGCAACATTGTGGTATTCCATGTACACCAAGAGTATTGTGAAAGGTTAGACTACGGCCACGACGTACGTGATCATTTTGGCTGATCTGGTTCATACAGGGCGATAATTATTCAACTGTGTGAAAAAAACGTAAATTAGATACAAACTATAGCCTGCACACACTTTATTCAACATGTAAACGTCACTACAGATATGCTTGCCATCCTTGGCGATGATGTAGCCCAGATGAATAGCGAAATTCTGCATGACCTGCTGAAGTGTCGGAACATCGATGCTGTCGATGACCTCCTGAATGGCTGTTTTGAACTCTGCAATGGTTTTGGGGTTATTGCTGTACACCTTGGCTTTAATATAGCCCCACGAAAAGGAATCGCATGTGTTCAGATCCGGAGAATACTGTGGCCAGTCGAGGCCCATGCCACTGGCCTCTGGGTACCAGACATGGGACCAAAATGTGATCCCCAAAGTGCTCCTTCAAGACATTAAAGACTCTACTGCGTCGATGGGGTCGAGTTCCGTCTTGTATGAATCGCATCTTGGAGAAATAAGCGTCACTTTGGATAATGGCGCTGAAATAGTCTTGCAAAACCTGCATGTACTCTTCGGTAGTCACCATGCCATCAAGGAATATAGCACCTCTTATTCCGTGACTGGACATTGCACAACACATAGTCACCCGTTGAGGGTGAAGAGAACTCCCGATCGTGAAATGCGGATTTTCAGTCCCCCAAATGCGCCAGTTTTGCTTATTGACTTCGTCGCTAAACCAAATCGCAAACTGCGCGTACTAATTCCCATCATGCCCCGCAGCCAACTGTGCAGTTTGAACGTCCTAACGCAAATCGTTCAGAAGTTATGACGAATTCACCTTGTACCATAGTACATGTTTCTACTACAATTCTGGCGCTGTATTCAAAGACGACATACCCCTTGTTCACAAAAGTGGCATTGTCCAGGCCTTACTTTGTGAGCACGGGGATGAGCTGTCGCATTCTCCTTTGGCCACCACATTGATCAGGGAGAGAAGGGAGCGTGATCGCTATCCATCTCCACCACCGTGCA
Organism: Schistocerca serialis cubense; assembly: GCF_023864345.2. Lineage (NCBI taxonomy): Eukaryota > Metazoa > Arthropoda > Insecta > Orthoptera > Acrididae > Schistocerca > Schistocerca serialis. The sequence continues at coordinate 769,583,937 of NC_064641.1, read as the reverse complement.
CGTACAATAGATTCCCAGTAACTGAGATATGAGCTCACCACTAAATTAAAACGATATCACCAAAATAATTTTAAGTGTGATATGAAACAGAAGAATTGTATGTGCAAATGTGGTAATAAGGGAGGTGGCTCTTTAGTTAAGGCTTATATGGTTATTCAAAACGAGTGGATTTTTTAACCCTTCTAGTGTCAAATCGATTTGGGTTTCCAGTGGCTACACAAAGGCGTATGAGTTGAAAGGTAGGGTACTTTCTTCAACCGTGAAACGCTTCAGCTGAGCTCATGGTCCGTTTGTAGTACCCTTGATGTTGACAGGAAGTTTTATTCCTTTCATGAAGCGAATAGTAATTCTTCGTCATTGTTCTTGCCCAAATGTTTTAGGTGGACTGTCCTCTGCAGTTCTCGGTTTCATTCCAGGAAAAAGTTAGCCCACTGGAAAAGGGGAATACGCGTTCACAACTCGGAACTTCTGAGAGGTTAACAAACACTCTCCCCCACCCCAGCCCCCATCTCCTCCTACCGACCTCCCCCCAAACCCCAAATCTCAATATTCCGTTATCTTGAGCATATTATTAAGCAAAGTGGCGTAGTGGTTATCACACGGAAACGCATTATTAAAAACCGAGGTGCAATTTCAAGCTGGCCGCCGAGATATAGGTTTTCATTAGTTTCTCTGCGTGGATTAAACCGGATGTTGCAAAGGATTCTTACTAAAGGATCCATCTACGGCATTATATACTCTGTGAAGTGTGTGGCAAAGGGTACTTCTCATTTTACAACGTATTGTTCCCATTCCATTCGCGCATGAAGCACAGGAAGAATAAATGCTTAGATGGCCATGTGCAGGTAGTAATCAGCCTGAACTTGTGTTCACCATCCCTACGGGAGCACAACGTAGGGGGTTGTGGTGTTGTGTTCCTAGATCGCTCACTTGATCGTGGTTCGTGCTGTAAGTAGGCTTTCGCGGACATGTGGCGTCTCTCTTCAAAAGGCCATCAGTACAGGTTTTTCAGCATCTCCATGACGCTCTCCCATTGATCAAACAAATATGTGCTGCTATTCTTTGTATACATTCAATATCCACTGATGGACCTATTTAGTATGGACACCGCATGCGTGAGTAATGTTTTAGGATGGGTCACAAAGTGTTTTGCAAGTAGTCCCGTTTTTAACTGATTGCATATTCCCTGGATTACACTAATTCATCAAAATCTTTAACTTTGCTTTACCTACGGCTTAGCATGTGTGCATGTGTGATCGTTTCATTTCATATCCCTACAAATTGGTATACCTAGGTATTTGTAATGAGCTGACTGATTCTGATTGTGACTCACTGATATTTTAATCACAGGATATTACGTTTTCTTTAGTTTTGTGAAGTTCATAATATTCCATTTATAACCTGTTAATCTTTGCATCACTTCTAAACCTGACAAGACCTGACTGAATATTTGTAAAGTACTTTTCGCAAAGTGCTTCATCGTTAAGAACTGGATCTGTAATCTCTTCAGTATATTTGTTTCTGTCTGAAATTTAGCCCAAATTTACCTCCCACTCCATACAAATCTACATATTGCTAAAACTATGTACCCACAAACTGTTATCCAATTTACACTAGTATGCTAACCTTTGACTAAACAGAACCTAGTCTGAATTGACCTGTAACTGGTCTGAATACAACTTGTCTTTGTATTCAATGCGAAACTGAAGTAAAACAATTATCAGTCCCTCATCAAAATTTCCACTTACCTCGCGTCTTGACAACATTGTTGCAGATTTCTCGAAAGTACAACAGCAGACAGTGAGCAGGCAGCGACTAAACAAGAGATTTCTTTTTCTAAATAAACTTTCCATACTACACTCAAACTGTTGCATACCACCTTGTGCAATGTGGAAACGTGTGATGATAATCCTTTAATTAGCTGTATGGGGAAAGTAGCTATTCCTACAAAATGATAATCCAAACAACGAGTTTAGAATGAAGTATGTATCGAAAAAGACAGAGTAAAGCTTTACGTGATCTTCACGCATGACTTTGGTCTCTGCTTAAGAAAGTGAACAATGATTTTAAAAGGGTACAATATTATCAGAGAATTTCTATAAAAACCAAACAGCTTAATCGTTAATATATTAATGAATGTCTCAGGAAAGTTGGGTGGCCTTTCTCTGAGCTCTGAGCAAGTGAACAAAGTTAACTAGTTACGAATAATCGTTTCTACAAATTAGGTGCGCAGTACTGCAATTTTTACCTCAAACTTCTTCCCTTCAAAAAATATAACATTATTCAAAATTCATATTCCTTTCGCTTTCCGACATATACATCATATTCATCCTTGCTGTCTTTTACAGTAAATCTTTCTTCACCTAACAGATATCGTCACAAGTCAACACAGCACTACTAAATGCGTCCACCACTTACTACAACTAAGAATGTACTAGACAGCTCAGATACAAAGAGGACATCGATAACATGCAATAATCAAAATTATATGACCACCTTACACATCATCCGTGAAAAGTCTGACGTTACTATTAATATTGTCTGCAGAGTCATTAGCATACAACGTTCACAGCATGAGTCCCAACACACTTCTCTGGGACACGCCTGAAATTAGTTCTACCATCGTCGACAACTCACCATCGAAGACAATATTCTGCGTCTTTCCTACCACAAAGCCTTCAATCCACTCACAAAATTAGTTTAATACCCGTCATGATGATACGTTCATTAATAAGTATTCGAGTCGTGCGTTAAATGCTCTTCGAAAATCAAGATATCCGCTTTCAAAAATTGAAAACAGCGTGAGTTCGTTTTCGCATGAACGATGTTTCTGAAATCTATGCTGGCTGGAACGGAGGAGGTCATTCTGTTCGAGATACTTCATTATGTCTGAGTTCAGAATATGTGCTAAAATCTGCAGCAAGTGGATTTCAAAGATATTGGTCGGAATATTTGTGGATCACTTCGGCTACCTTTCTTACCTACGTGTGCAACCTGTATCTTTTTCTAACAACTGGGCACAGTTTTTTGTTTGAGCAGTTTATGTTATATTATGGTTAACAGCAGGGCTAAATCAGTCACAGCATCCGTATCTTTGTTTAATGTGAGCTTGTGTCTCGTCCCTAATGACTTAGTTGTCGATGTGGTATTAAACCGTTACCCTCTTTCCTTTTTTCCTAGAAATTATTAATCGGAGCAATCAGAAATGAACGATGCAGTTGCTACATTATCCGGCAAGTTGTATAACCAGTGCGACACAACTGCTATATATAAGCTGCCTTGTAGGATTGACGTATAACCTTTATTGAGAAAGTTACGTTCAGCTCCGCGTGCAAACATTCTGCACACGTCACGCTCAGTCGTGTGTCCTTGGATCTCCAGTTCTCTTGTTCCTGTATAGTTTAGCCAACTATCGGCACGTTCATCTCCAATAACAGCGACGGTAACTGCCGCAGTGAAAGGACGTTGTTTCGAAAGGGTGGCTGTAACTGTCGCACGAAGACAGCTATTCATTATTCAGCAGGTGATCGTTTCACTTCCTGGACTCAACGTCTAAAAGTCGCTTGACGAATGTTATTATCCTTTCGTTCTGATTTTTTATGAGTAACGATTAAACAAATGGGGAAGCTATGAACAGCTTCTGCAGCCATTGTTAGTGATAATAACCTATGATAAAGGGTATTTTCCGATTTGTTTGCAGTGCATGGAACAATGGGATATTTTCTCTTTCCTTGTGAGATTCGCTGTGATCTCAAACGTTTTAACATCCGAAACCTCGCTTAAAACCATCATACAAAGCTTTTACCTTTTCCTACGTGAGGCTGCATGTTAATCGTTCTCCAGAAGTAAGCGGGGCAGTCAAATGAAAACGAGACAGATGGAAAAAATTAATTAAACTGTTTATTATTTCAAAAGTAATGCCATAACTGTTAATGCACTTATACCACTGTTAGTTTAGATGGGCGATGCCTTCTAAGAAAAGTGTTTCCTGTTGTCTACGGAACCATGATTGTACCCAGGAGTGCACCTGTTCGTCCCAAGCAAATCAGCCGCCACGACTGTCTTTATTCACGGATCCAAAAATATAGAAACTGCAACTCTATGTGAGCGGGCCCGCGCCGTTATTGCTGCTCCGAACAAATATTGACGCGATCCCTCAAATACACTCCTGGAAATGGAAAAAAGAACACATTGACACCGGTGTGTCAGACCCACCATACTTGCTCCGGACACTGCGAGAGGGCTGCACAAGCAATGATCACACGCACGGCACAGCGGACACACCAGGAACCGCGGTGTTGGCCGTCGAATGGCGCTAGCTGCGCAGCATTTGTGCACCGCCGCCGTCAGTGTCAGCCAGTTTGCCGTGGCATACGGAGCTCCATCGCAGTCTTTAACACTGGTAGCATGCCGCGACAGCGTGGACGTGAACCGTATGTGCAGTTGACGGACTTTGAGCGAGGGCGTATAGTGGGCATGCGGGAGGCCGGGTGGACGTACCACCGAATTGCTCAACACGTGGGGCGTGAGGTCTCCACAGTACATCGATGTTGTCGCCAGTGGTCGGCGGAAGGTGCACGTGCCCGTCGACCTGGGACCGGACCGCAGCGACGCACGGATGCACGCCAAGACCGTAGGATCCTACGCAGTGCCGTAGGGGACCGCACCGCCACTTCCCAGCAAATTAGGGACACTGTTGCTCCTGGGGTATCGGCGAGGACCATTCGCAACCGTCTCCATGAAGCTGGGCTACGGTCCCGCATACCGTTACGCCGTCTTCCGCTCACGCCCCAACATCGTGCAGCCCGCCTCCAGTGGTGTCGCGACAGGCGTGAATGGAGGGACGAATGGAGACGTGTCGTCTTCAGCGATGAGAGTCGCTTCTGCCTTGGTGCCAATGATGGTCGTATGCGTGTTTGGCGCCGTGCAGGTGAGCGCCACAATCAGGACTGCATACGACCGAGGCACACAGGGCCAACACCCGGCATCATGGTGTGGGGAGCGATCTCCTACACTGGCCGTACACCACTGGTGATCGTCGAGGGGACACTGAATAGTGCACGGTACATCCAAACCGTCATCGAACCCATCGTTCTACCATTCCTAGACCGGCAAGGGAACTTGCTGTTCCAACAGGACAATGCACGTCCGCATGTATCCCGTGCCACCCAACGTGCTCTAGAAGGTGTAAGTCAACTACCCTGGCCAGCAAGATCTCCGGATCTGTCCCCCATTGAGCATGTTTGGGACTGGATGAAGTGTCGGCTCACGCGGTCTGCACGTCCAGCACGAACGCTGGTCCAACTGAGGCGCCAGGTGGAAATGGCATGGCAAGCCGTTCCACAGGACTACATCCAGCATCTCTACGATCGTCTCCATGGGAGAATAGCAGCATGCATTGCTGCGAAAGGTGGATATACACTGTACTAGTGCCGACATTGTGCATGCTCTGTTGCCTGTGTCTATGTGCCTGTGGTTGTGTCAGTGTGATCATGTGATGTATTTGACCCCAGGAATGTGTCAATAAAGTTTCCCCTTCCTGGGACAATGAATTCACGGTGTTCTTATTTCAATTTCCAGGAGTGTATATCCGCCCGCAGATGATTTAGTTGCCAGGGAAGTCAACAATGATGCGCTGATAGTACAGCGGGCTAGACACCAGACCAGTCATATTCTATATAGAGGAAAAAAGTTGTCTAATGTCGAGAGCGAGCAGATTTCGAGTGCTTTTTTAAAACCAGACTACGAAATGTCTGATGTGCAGGGACAAAATAGTTGCAACAAACGTCATGTTTGCGCAACGCTTTAATATATCCCATCTAACGGACGACTGAAATGCACTAAAGCAAGTTTTTAAAGAGTAGGTTCCCACAGCCAATACCGCAGCACATTCTAGCACTGTAGCCGCTTGTCGACTTCACACAACTATCATAAAGAACTCTGTTTTATGTGGAAGCGTCGGCTTACCTGCAATCAGCATCCTGTTACAGCGTTAGAAAGTAACAGGCTAGTTCTGTGCAAGTAGCACCTTTATTACGCCATAAATATTTAAACATCTGTTGCTCCACACCTATATCACTTCCTTGTGCTACATCAGGCGTTCCCTGAGGCCTTTCAGTTACATTCCCAGGTCTGCACTACTTTCCTGTGTCAGCCTTGGTAACCTGACACTGGTACATTGGAAATAGTTTTCTATTTTCTGCTTCCGCACGTAATTTGTGCCGACGTGTAGCAGTTACTCATGTGGCGGCGAATGCATAGCACTTTCACTCCTGCCCCCTGCTGTCAATGTACCGCTGACGCTGTTGTATCACCTCATTACACGCCACAAGAACTTCAAAAGGAATGCATTACACTATTCTCAGTATAACATGCATTACTATTGCCACGACGCGCATAAAGGTTTTAGTGAACGACTCCAAAGCGTGCATGTGCTTTTTTCGCTAATGATCGATAGTCAAAAGTATCCATACACCCAAAAAACATGCGTTTTTCATATTAGGTGGATTGTGCTACTGCCAAGTACTCCATATTAGCGACCTCAGTAGTCATTAGACATTGCGAGAGAGAAGACTGGGGCGCTTCACGGAGCTCAAGGACTTGAAGAGGGTCGTAATGTGTAATAGGCAGACATCTATCCAGACCATCACACACGAATTCCAAACTGTATCGAGATCCACTGCGAGTACTTTGAACGTTAGGCGCACATTACGCCGGTAAATACCAAACGACGCCTCGCGTGGTGTAAGGAGCGTAAACATTGGACGATTGAACAGTGGAAAACCTTGTGTGAAGTGACGAATCACGGTGCACAATGTGACGATCCGATGGCAGGGTGTGGGTATGGCGAATGCCCGGTGAACGTCATCTGCCAGCGTGTGTAGTGCCAACAGTAAAATTTCGGCGGCGGCGGTGTTATGGAGCGGTTGTGTTTTTCATAGAGAGGGCTTGCACCCCTTGTTGTTTTGCATGGCACTATCACAGCACAGACCTACACTGATATTTAAAGCACCTTCTCGCTTCTCACTGTTAAAGAGGAATTCGGGGATGCTGACTGCATCTTTCAACACGATGGTGCACCTCTTCATAATGCACAGCCTGTGGCGGAGTGGTTACTAGACAATAACATCCCTGTAATGGACGGCCTGCACAGAGTCCTGACCTGAATACTATGGAACACCTTTGGGATATTTGGAGCGCTGACTTCGTGCCAGGCCTCACCGACGGACATCGATACCTCTCCTCAGTGCAGCAATCAGTGAAAAATTGGCTGCCCTTCCCCAAGAAACCTTCCAGCACCTGATTGATCGTATGCCTGCGAGAGTGAAAGCTGACATCAAGGTTAAGGGTGGGCCAATACAATATTGAATTCCAACATTACCGATGGAGGGAGCCACGAACTTGTAAGTCATTTTCAGCCAGGTGTCCGGATACTTTTGATAACATAGTGTATGAACGCGCCGCTACGGACGGCATAGTAGATACCTGCGACGTGTTGTGAAGAGGGTTTGTAGATTCAACAAACTAATATCGAAATTACTTCACTTACGACCGTACAGTCAGTTTCAATAACTCATCTGCTGATTCTTGGTTCATGCCTGCCTCATTATGTATGAAGCATCGTACAGCATTTGATGTTTCTATCGGGAAATTTACGTTCAGTTCACACACAAGTTAGGCATATTAATTCGTTGCTGTCGACAATATAAGTACTAAGGTAGGCCGGAATAGATAGCCAAGACAGAAGTGGGCAGTACATGAATGAAGTTTAAGGGCGATGACAGGCGAGGCACTTAACGGATTAGAAGCAGGTACCGTGAGCAATGGATTTTTTTTATTTTTTCATTTGCGACACCCATTGTACGTTGCACGTAATGACACTGGTGTAAAGATGTTGTTAGTCCAATAACAGTCACAAAAAGTAATTTAAGTAACACACGTAAGATGTACCTTACAAGAAGCCATGGACATTAAGAGTTTCTTGTGTTGACACATTCCCCAACTTTTGGAGTTTGTCGGTACATTTAGAGCTGACTCTGCACGAACTCCGTAAAAAATAAAATCCTACGTGATACCGACGTGACCTGACGTTGGTGTACGCGTCACAATATTTTGAGTAACCACATCGCTTCAGGTTGATACCCGGTTTATATTCCGTGCTACTGTTATTCGAGTGAAATATCGTGCAGATTTTTGCAATATCTGATTTACTGGACAAACAATACAACGTGAAATTTTGCGTAAGCGCGGGAAAAACTTTACCGAAATGTTTGACCTTCTGAAGGAAGGTTACAGGCGACGCAGTATTGCGAATGGCTCCTCTGATTGCAAACTGTTCGTCAATCAACTGAATGGGTTGATTCGCATTGACGAAGTATCTCCACGAGCAAAACAACAGCACGGCAGTCTCTGTCGAATGTCACAGTAAAGCTCATAGTTTGCCTTCGATGTCAGCTGAACTGAGTGTTCCTAATATTTGCCTAGAAGTCAGTCAAACGTCATGACTAAGCAAACGCTTTGAAAAGGCTGTGCAGGGAAATTCGCAAAAAGTGACTACCGTTGTGGCAAGAGAGCCGAGTTTTTCCTTCAGCTTTGCAACGGACCTGGCCACTCAGCTTTGTCAGCTCGCGAATTCCATGTAAAATAAATAAATAAATAAAATAAAAAATCTTGTGATTGCACTCACAAAGTAAAAATCAACGCTCAAAACGAAGCCGTTTCGACATTATTGATGACACCAATAATTCACAATTACTGAAGAACATTCTAAAATAATCTATACTTGACTGCATGGCGAAAGGTAAACATCACCGAAAAAATTGTAGGAGTAGAGCAGGGTATGCTTTGAAGGACACAAGAACTAAACATCTGTTAAATTGAATAAAATGGTTTGAGAAATCATTTTCTTCCACTCTTATATGTTCAGATAAATGACTTTCTGTCATGTCCTTGACAGTGGTTTACAATGACGGTATGAAGAGATAGTTGTTGACAGGTGTGCGTATTACCAAACCAGCAGTTAAATAAACCGTGGTTGCAGAATACTGACACGAACTGTTTACAAAATAATGGAGCGACTGGTGGAAATCGACTCGAGAAAGATCAGTTTAAGTTCCAGAGAAATGTAGAAACATTTCAAGTAATAGTGCCTCCGCGACTACTCTTAGAAGGTAAACTGAAGAAAAGCGAGCTCAGATGTACAGTATTTGTAGACTTTCAGAAAGCTTTTGACAGTGTTGTCTGGAACATATTCTTTGAAATTCTGAAGTTCAGGGGTAAAATTCAGGGTAAACACTACGTATAACTTGTGAGGTAACTGTAAGAGCCGATGGATGTGAATGGAGGGTAGTATTTGAGAAAGGAGTGAGGTACGGCTATAGCCTATCCGCCATGTTATTCAGTCTGTGTACGGAGCAGTCTGTGAAGGAAACGAAGGATAAATTTGGGAAAGGAAAGGGACAAGATGTAAATCGCAAGAACGCAGGATTTCGCGGACGTAGTAGACGTTATTAAAAGATTTACGCGGAAACGTTTTTTGACAGACTCAGATTAACTGTCAGCACCACAACCTTTATTAACCCATAAATATTTAAACATCTGTTTCTCCACACCTGTATCACTTCCTGGTCCTACATGAAGCGTTCCCTGAGGCCTTTCAGGTACATTCCCAGGTCTCCACTACTTTCCTGTGTCAGCCTGACACTGGTACATTGAAAATAGCTTTCTTTTGTATTTTCTGTTGCCGCACATAATTTTTGTCGACGTCTAGCAGTTACTAATATGGCGGCGAATGCATAGCACTTTCGCTCCTGTCCCCTGCTGTCAATGTACCGTTGACGGTGTTACATCACCTCATTGCACGTCACAAGAACTTCAAAAGCAATGCGTTACACTATTCTCAACATGACATGCATTACTATTGCCACGACGCGCATAAAGGTTTTAATGAACGACTTGAAAGCTTGAATGAGTTCTTTTTTTCGCTAATGATCGATAATTTCACACACACTACGTGTTCAAAAGTATCCAAACACCCACAAAAACATGCGTCTTTCACATTAGGTGGCTTGTGCTGCCACCTACTACCAGGAACTCCATATCAGCGACCTCAGTAGTCATTAGACATCGTGATAGAGCAGAATGGGGCGCTCCACGGAGCTCACGGACTTCGAACGTGGTCAGGTGACTGGGTGTCACTTGTGTCATACGTCTGTAGGCGAGATTTCCACACTCATAAACATCCCTAAGTGCACTGTTTCCGATGTGATAGTGAAATGGAAACGTGAAGGAACACGTACAGCACAAAAGCGTACACTACTCCAAAGACAATAACTAACACTCTTTTTCTATCTGATTACTGTCATACTGAAAAAAAAAAACATGTCGCTGCGTTTCATAATACGCCTGCAGCTGGCTCCTAGGCACTTCCGTATATGATCTCCGCAGCAAGAAATATAGAACACTGCTTAAAGTGAACAGGGAAAAATGTTACACAAGAAATACCACACTCAAACTTCCACCGAAACATATTCATTGACTTCAACGTAACCTCACCAAGTCCGCTTCGTTCACTCAACACCGCTTTTAGCTAGCAACTACATTCACAATCTGATATGAGGCAGCTGTCTACTTAACATTTGCACGCTCACTAAAACGAAACATTCGCCTAGAAAATCCGGAAAATAATTAAACAGAATTCCATGGTCGCGGAAGGGAACACATTTCTGATACTTCTGGTAATTCCGTATCTGAAAAGTAACTTCGTTGATAACTAAGGATCAGTAACTCCCCACTATGGAAAGACAAGCTCTGTAATAGACCAACACTATTCAAGAGGGGACACCACCCATCCTTCTAACCCTGCGAGGGTCATCAGCTGATTTCCCGATGATTTCGCGAGCTCCAGACCGCTTCAAGAAACTACACTCTTTGATCAACTGTATCACAGTACCAGGACATCTATCAACGAACGTTAATATGGGGAGCGATCACCCATCGCCTTTATGGCGGTTTGATCCCTGCTGTGGACACTTTCAGTGACTTGTCTGAATGTCTTTGGAGGAATGGCAACTCATTTTTTCTCACTAACCAAAACAAGGGAAGATACTGATGTTGGACGCTGGTGCCCGGAGCAGCTTCGACGTTCTAACCCACCCCAAGAGTATTCCATTGGATTCAGATCAGTACTCTGGACAGACCAGTCCATTTCAGGAACATTATCATCCGCAAACCATTGCGTCATGTATGCTGCTTCCTGACAGGCTGCATTGTCACGATGATAAATCATCGTACCTCTACTACAGGGTGTTTCAAAAATGACCGGTATATTTGAAACGGCAATAAAAACTAAACGAGCAGCGACAGAAATACACCGTTTGTTGCAATATGCTTGGGACAACAGTACATTTTCAGGCGGACAAACTTTCGAAATTACAGTAGTTACAATTTTCAACAACAGATGGCGCTGCAAGTGATGTGAAAGATATAGAAGACAACGCAGTCTGTGGGTGCGCCATTCTGTACGTCGTCTTGCTGCTGTAAGCGTGTGCTGTTCACAACGTGCAAGTGTGCTGTAGACAACATGGTTTATTCCTTAGAACAGAGGATTTTTCTGGTGTTGGAATTCCACCGCCTAGAACACAGTGTTGTTGCAACAAGACGAAGTTTTCAACGGAGGTTTAATGTAACCAAAGGACCGAAAAGCGATACAATAAAGGATCTGTTTGAAAAATTTCAACGGACTGGGAACGTGACGGATGAACGTGCTGGAAAGGTAGGGCGACCGCGTACGGCAACCACAGAGGGCAACACGCAGCTAGTGCAGCAGGTGATCCAACAGCGGCCTCGGGTTTCCGTTCGCCGTGTTGCAGCTGCGGTCCAAATGACGCCAACGTCCACGTATCATCTCATGCGCAAGAGTTTACACCTCTATCTATACAAAATTCAAATGCGGCAACCCCTCAGCGCCGCTACCATTGCTGCACGAAAGACATTCGCTAACGATATAGTGCACAGGATTGATGACGGCGATATGCATGTGGGCAGCATTTGGTTTACTGACGAAGCTTATTTTTACCTGGACGGCTTCGTCAATAAACAGAACTGGCGCATATGGGGAACCGAAAAGCCCCATGTTGCAGTCCCATCGTCCCTGCATCCTCAAAAAGTACTGGTCTGGGCTGCCATTTCTTCCAAAGGAATCATTGGCCCATTTTTCAGATCCGAAACGATTACTGCATCACGCTATCTGGACATTCTTCGTGAATTTGTGGCGGTACAAACTGCCTTAGACGACACTGCGAACACCTCGTGGTTTATGCAAGATGGTGCCCGGCCACATCGCACGGCCGACGTCTTTAATTTCCTGAATGAATATTTCGATGATCGTGTGATTGCTTTGGGCTATCCGAAACATACAGGAGGCGGCGTGGATTGGCCTCCCTATTCGCCAGACATGAACCCCTGTGACTTCTTTCTGTGGGGACACTTGAAAGACCAGGTGTACCGCCAGAATCCAGAAACAATTGAACAGCTGAAGCAGTACATCTCATCTGCATGTAAAGCCATTCCGCCAGACACGTTGTCAAAGGTTTCGGGTAATTTCATTCAGAGACTACGCCATATTATTGCTACGCATGGTGGATATGTGGAAAATATCGTACTATAGAGTTTCCCAGACCGCAGCGCCATCTGTTGTCGAAAATTGTAACTACTGTAATTTCGAAAGTTTGTCTGCCTGAAAATGTACTGTTGTCCCAAGCATATTGCAACAAACGGTGTATTTCTATCGCTGCTCGTTTAGTTTTTATTGCCGTTTCAAATATACCGGTCATTTTTGAAACACCCTGTATATGCAGTACACAATGGCGTAAAATGTCTTCTTATCTTCAGGATTTACCATTTTCTTAAAGATAATAAGGGACTAGACTCTAACCACCAAACAATAACCCTGCTGTAACACCCACCTCCTTCATACTTGAGGGTTGGCTTTACATGCGATGGCAAGTAACGTTCTCCTGGCATTCGTCAAACCCAAACCCTTCTGTCGGATTGTTACAAGGTATAGCATGATTCATCAGTCCTAATCATTCGCTCCAATGATGCACTGACCAGTGGCGTAGTTGTTTACATCACCTCAAGTACTGATTAGTACTGACTACAGAAATCTGTGGCTTATCGGGAATTGCCCGACCTCTGTGCCTCATTCTTTTTAACTCGCTACGCACAGTCATGCTAGCTGGACTGCTGGTACCGCTTTGGAGCGCACTAGCGATTCCGCCAGCTTGTTTCATGAACTTTTTTACAGTCAGCCTCCGCAGTGCTCGACGATCGCTGTCTGTCAGTGCACGAGGTCTACCTGGTCTCGGTTTAGCTGTAGTTGTTCCTTGGCATTCCCACTCCACTATCACGTCACCAGCAGTCGACTTGGGCAGCTTTAGAGGGGTTGAAATGTCCCTGATGAATCTGTTACTCAGGTGACATCCAGGGACCAGCGCACGTTCGAAATCACTCAGCTCTCCTGCGTGACCCATTCTGCTCTTACTGCTTCTCAACTGACAATGCAATACTCCCTGCCTCCTTTTACACTGTCAGGTGCTTCTCTAGTGACATCTAGTGGTAATTTCCGCATGACATAAGGGTCTCTGGATACTTTTGATCGCACAGTGTATTTAATATTTAGCCCTTTCAGCCAATCAGTATCACGAACCGAATTCAGGCGATTCCATTCCCACTACTAAAACTTCTTTACAAGGTGCTGCATCCTGCCAGAACTTACAGAAGTTTCTTTTCCACCAGAAGGTGGGGAAAGCCAGATGTAATGGGGAAATTACTCGCTCTTACGCCAGCTTAGTAAGCTCAGACCATTACTCATTTAGGAGAATTATGAAAAGGCCCATCATCTCCTAACAGGCCTTGGAAGGCCCAATGACACCGACCGGCCGGCGTGTCATCCTCAGCCCACGAGCGTCACTCGATGCGGATATGTAGGGGCAAGTTGTCCGCACTCCACTCTCCCGGCCGTATGCCAGTTTATGAGACCGGAGTCGCTACTTTGCAACCAAGTAGCTCCTCAGTTTACCTCACAAGGGCTGAGTGCACCCCGCTTGCCAACAGCGCTCGGCAGAGCGGATGGTCACCCATCCAAGTGCTAGCCCAGCCCGGCAGCTCTTAACTTCGGTGATCTGTCGGGAGTCTCTCTTACCATTGCGGCAAGGCCGTTGGCACCCATCATCTCCTGGCTGAACAAGATCATATTCTCCCTGCTTTCGGAAACTGGCACTAATGTCCATATTAAGTAAAGGGTAGGTGTAGCGGGAAGAAAGAAAAGGGAATCAGCTGTATCGGGACGTTGTGCGGTATCAGCGGCGCTCCAGGATCCGAATCCAGGATCTCCAGCATACTAGGCAGTTGTATTAACCACTGCGCAACCCGGGCACTGTTTATCGCAATGCGCGGGCTATCTTGGCACGCTCTTCAACCGACACACATTCCCACCTAGAACCACCTCTTATCCACAGTCCCCATCCACGTCTTCCGTGCTCGCTATTTTTATATTCCTGCTGGAGGTTGAACGTAAATGTGCATCTGGACTGATGACACCGGATTCGTAGCCCGTTGAGTCGTATCAATTATATGAATGCGTGGTGTCTGTTCTTTCAAACATGTTCGAAAGAACGGACACGAGGCATTCGTATAACTAGTGTCCATAGTAGCGAACAGGACTGGCACACAGACGACGCACGCGGCCGGGAAACGACATGTTAAGCGGCCCCTACACTGTCGATAGCACTGGACAATGATATCGTGCAATAGATTGATGGTTGGCTTCACACAGCGAAGTGATATTGCGCAAACCTGATGTCAAATCTCGAACGTGCCAACATGGCGGATATGGATGCCAGCTGTTATAGGCACTTGGACGGGCTTTGCGCTCATGGAAAGAAAAAGAGGAAGCGCCAATGGATGAAGGAGTGGTTTAAGAAGAGAGACAGCCTGACGCATGAAAATTTCTTAGAGGCTTGAGGATAAGTGAACCAAACATCTCTAGCAATTTTCCGAGGATGGACGCTCGCTCATTTGATCTATTTCTGCAAATAGTTACACTTATAACTAAGGAAATGAACACTCATTTGCGAGACACTGTTCCTGTAACTCAGCATCTGTCATTTATCTTACTTTATTTGACAACTTCAAGTTCTTCGAAAGCGCAATATCACCACAGGCAACCCTAACCGTGATGGACAAGAGAACGGTTATTATAGAATGTTTGAAACATTACGTAAAGGTAAGGAAAGAGGTATATACGTATTTAATGCTGAAATTTCGGTTTTATTTGAATTATAAGGGATTTCTAAATCTAGCAAAAAACCCAAGATACCAGAAATACCAAAGTGTTGGCTCCAGTAGCTCGTCAGTCAGAGTTCTGCTTGCACTTTCCACAATAAGTCGCCAACGAATTTAACTTCTTAACTAATTGTAGCGTTTCTGTTTCCAGATATACGAGGCCTGTTCAGAAAGTAAGCTCCGATTGATTGCCAAATTGAAACCACAGTGAACATCAGAAATGTTTTACTTGTAACAATTAGCTACACCTTTCAGCTACTTCTCTACGTAGTCGCCGTTCTGACTTGGACTTTTGTCATAGCGTTGTACCAACTTTTCAATAGCCTCATCATAGAAGGCAGCCGCCAGTGCTTTCCGCCAATTCTCCACGCTGGCCTACACCTCGTTGTCTGTGTCAAAATGTTGTCTTCAAAGACAGCGGTTTACGTGACCAGAGATGAAACTCAGGGGGAGACAATTGCGGACTGTATTGTGGGTAATCTAACATTTCCATTTGAAAACGATGTAGGAGCATCTTTATTGCCCCTGCAGAATGCGGCTGAGAATTGTCGTGAAGACGAAACAGCACGACAGTTATGTAATGTTAGCTGCATAGCTTCAGGCGAAATTTCTCGCCAGGCCCTCGTACTTGGCGGCAGACACTATTTTCTAGACATCTTTACGCACTCACTGCGAGCTCAGAAATGAGAAGAGCGACGTGATGCTAA
Source organism: Schistocerca serialis cubense (assembly GCF_023864345.2). Classification (NCBI taxonomy): domain Eukaryota; kingdom Metazoa; phylum Arthropoda; class Insecta; order Orthoptera; family Acrididae; genus Schistocerca; species Schistocerca serialis. The sequence goes on along the minus strand of NC_064641.1, from coordinate 769,567,885 downwards.
CTGGGGTTATACTAGAGACACTACCCAACACATCTGTGCAAAACTTTATCGGATTTTCATAGTCGTTTCCATTTTGCGACCGATCGGAGCTTACTTTCTGAACGCCCCTCGTATTTCCCTATTATTTGACAACTTGGCTCAGTTTCTCATCCAATATTTGAAACTGACAGCGCTTAGCCACATTCATCAAACTGTATACTTAATTTCAAACCTTTTCGAAACTTTTTCTCGCTGGCACATCCCAGAAAATGATAAAACGAAAAAAATTTATCACTTACTACGTTTACGATGTTCATGCAGTAAAACGGCAGCATCAGACATAGCATTTTAGTTTATTACTTCTTTACAGCTAACTCTGTTGGCAATACAGTTTGTAGACAGTATCCACATATGCCACAGAATGTACCTGTGACAGTATATCATTGTGCGGCACACATTCCAGGAGGTATGAAGCCATAAACAGTTAGACTCGTGAAAAACTGGCATTTGCTTAAAATGGCGAGCAGAAAAACTTCATTATCACGCATGTAGTATTTCTTTACTGCTAACTCTATTAGTAACACAGTTTGCAAACAGTTACTTCGTACTAGATATTAGGGTATAAGTGCAGATATTGTGATCATTGGTACCTAAATATGCACACACGTCATTGTGTTACTTGTTTTTTCTCTGCGTCTGACAGTCTTCCCGCAATCACATCATATAATTTATTACTTGATGTTTTCTGCAAGATCGTAACTGCACCAGTATGTGGACTACACCTGACAGTACAGACTAAGAGTTTTTCTTCCACCCTCCAGCACCTGATCTGCTGCTCATGGGAAAATAAGCATTAATGCCCTGCTCCTGCCACATGTACTTGGTGGTATTACCCAAATTAAAAACATACTACTCCTAACAGTTTTAGCCTGCAAATGAAGTATATACTGCTGTAATGTTGTCCAATACAATGTAACCAGTTACCAAAAAAAAAAAACATTTACACTTATGCCCTTAACACCCTGTATATCACTGAGTATATCTGCAAATTTCCACCATTGTACGACACACAGTTCAGGAAATATGATACTTGCATGAAAAACTAGCTTTTGCTTAAAATGGAGCGCAATACTGCATTCATCCTGCGATTCATTATTAGAGTAGTTAGCGTCTTCCAAAAAACTTTAAGCACTTTTTCAGACGTTCTGTGAACTTTTTCTTTTTGCTTACATGATTAGCGTCAAATACTTAACACCAAAATATGTTATTAGCAATCAGATGTCTAAAGTTGTTTTATACACGCGAGTTCTATTCTTCGGAGAATCGAGGCGCTGGAGTCATGAACTGTAAGGCTGGTCTCGGCGGAAGTTCGAGTCCTCCCTCGGACATGGGTTTGTGTGTTTGTCCATAGGATAATTTAGGTTAAGTAATGTGTAAGCTTAGGGACTGATGACCTTAGCAGTGAAGTCCCATAAGATTTCACACACAATTGAACATTTTTAAGAATCGATGGTTTACTGGTTTTTGGCCGATGTGGATGGAGTGACTTTTTGCGGAGTGAAAGAGAATTAGAAATATTAGACTAAGCAGAAAGTTGTCTACCTTCGACATTTAATCGAAGACAGATAAACATTGTGCTGACTAAAGCTGAAGCTAGGACACCTGATTTTCCAGAGGCTCTTTGGATAAAACTAACGACGATCGGAACACCGATATTTGATTGGCCGCTTCAGGTTGTTACTCTCGCAATATCAAAGTGGGTGGAGGGTACTTTGTTCCCACCTCTTGGAAATATCGTAATGTAGTCTGGTCCTTAATATTTTAAAATTTTGAGATAAAAATTATTGTTTTTAATGATTTCTTATATCAGATTCTGTAACGTTTAAGCATTTTTAATCCAAAAATTGTAGCAAATGTGACTTTTCGCAACAAATATCATTTTCACATTTTCAGGTTCAGGAAGCTTCATACCCAATTATGTAAGTTTAAAATGTTTGTTGTGAACGAAAACAAAAAATTAGCGAAATTTGCATTTTTAAAATTTCTTTATGGCGGTGATAAAGTACCCCTCCATTCAGTGTAAACATTATGGAAAATGCACTGGTGTTGCTAATATCGTGCTAAAAGATATTTTTAGGTTCTGTACACTACTTTTACATCAGAACCTATTTAAAATGGTTCAAGTGGCTCTGAGCACATGGGACTTAACATCTATGGTCATCAGTCTCCTAGAGCTTAGAACTAACTAACTTAAGGACATCACATATCACCCAGTCATCACGAGGCAGAGAAAATCCCTGACCCCGCCGGGAATCGAACCCGGGCGTGGGATGCGAGAACGCTACCGCACGACCACGAGCTGCGGACCTTAGGTTAGTTAGGTTTAAGTAGTTCTAAGTCCAGGGGACTGATGACCTCAGATGTTAAGGTGGGTAGAACGTCAAACAGGCCGACTTGGAGCAGGAGAGGAACCACAGGACATTTTAATTTCCACTGTCTATACTTTTACAAATAAATTCATATTACTTTAACAGCATGACCAGGAAGGATTCAGGATTCATACTCATAACAGTGGAAACTCAAAAACGTAACAAAACACATTTTTTTACATGTGAAATTTCATCATTTTTTCACTTACTACTGGCTGCATTTGTTGCTATGGGTACACTTTTCTTCCTAAGTAAGAGAGATTCATCGATGACTTTTGCACAGCATACAAACGATAGTTACAGGTGTATGAAACTCTAGAAGTTATTTAATTTATGAAAAAAATGAATGAACTGTTATATTTTAAACTTCATGTTTATAAAAATTCAAGTTTTATAGTTAATTATATCAATTTTTCCATAGTTTCTTAATAGATTTGGAAAATTGTAGAGTTTCATAAACCTGTAACTACTGTTTGTATGCTATGAAAAATTCATCGCAGAATCTCTCTTACTTAGGAAGAAAAGTGTACCTATAGCAACAAATGCAGCCAGTAATAAGTGAAAAAATGAAGAAATTTCACATGCAAAAAAGGTATTTTGCTAGGTTTTTGAACTTCCACTGCGATGAGTGTGAGTCCTCAATCCTTCCTGGTAATGGTGACAATGTTTTATGAATTTATTTGTAAAAGTATAGACAGTAGAAAATAAAATGTCCTGTGGTGACTCTCCTGCTCCAAGTCGGCCCGTTTGACGTCCTATCCCCCGTAAGTCCCACAGTGCTCACAAGGGAACCTCCCCATCGCACCCCCCTCAGATTTAGTTATAAGTTGGCGCAGTCGATAGGCCTTGAAAAACTGAACACAGATCAATTGAGAAAACAGGAAGAAGATGTGTGGAACTGTGAAAATATAAGCAAAATATACAAACTGAGTAGTTCATGGGAAGATACGCAATGTCAAGGACGCTGAGGAAGCAGGACCACCGTGGTCTCGTGGTAACGTGAGCAGTTACGGAACGAAAGGTCCTTGGTTCAAATCTTCCATCGAGTGAAAAGTTTAATTTTTCATTTTCAGTTTATGTGACAAACTCTTATCTTTTCATCACTTTTTTGGGAGTGATTATCACATCCACAAGAAAACCTAAATCGGACAAGGTAGAAGAATCTTTTTGCCCATTCGCCAAGTGTACAAGTTAGGTGGGTCGACAACATATTCCTGTCATGTGACACACATGCCGTCACCTGTGTCGTATAGAATATATCAGATGTGTTTTCCTGTGGAGGAATCGGTTGACCTATGACCTTGCGATCAAATGTTTTCGGTTCCCATTGGAGAGGCACGTCCTTTCGTCTACTAAGCGCACGGTTTTGCGAAGCGGTCGCAAAACACAGACACCAAACTTATTACAGTGAACAGAGACGTCAATGAGCGAACGGACAGATAATAACTTTGCGAAAATAAAGAAAGTAAAATTTTCACTCGAGGGAAGACTTGAACCAAGGACCTTTCATTCCGCAGCTGCTCACGCTAACCACGGGGCCACGGCGCTCCTGAGCTCACGATCTCCATGATGTTGCCTATCTTGCACATGGACTACTCAGTTTGTATATTTTGCTTATTTTTCCACAGTTCCACACAACTTCTTCCTGTTTTCTCAATTGATCTGTGTTCAGTTTTTCTAGGTCTATCCACTGTGCCAACTTATAACTAAATCTGAGGGGGGTGCGATGGGGATGTTCCCTTGTCAGAACCATTTGAAGCATTTGTAAACTCGACAGCGGAAAACTCAGAAACTAGAGCAGCTCATTTCCAGAAGCTATTTGTGTAAAACAACTGACGATCGGAACGCCCACGTTCGATGTTTTTGTTGTTGTTGCGGTCTTCAGTCCTGAGACTGGTTTGATGCAGCTCTCCATGCTACTCTATCCTGTGCAAGCTTCTTTATCTCCCAGTGCTTACTGCAACCCACATGCTTCTGAATCTGCTTAGTGTATTCATCTCTTGGTCTCCCTCTATGATCTTTACCCTCCACGCTGCCCTCCAATGCTAAATTTGTGATCCCCTGTTTCCTCAGAACATGTCCTACCAACCGGTCCCTTCTTCTTGTCGAGTTGTGCCACAAACTCTTCTTCTCCCCAATTCTATTCAATACCTCCTCATTAGTTATGTGATCTACCCATCTAATCTTCAGCATTCTTCTGTAGCACCACATTTCGAAAGCTTCTATTCTCTTCTTGTCCAAACTATTTATCGTCTACGTTTCACTTCCATACATGGCTACGCTCCATACAAATACTTTCAGAAACGACTTCCTGACACTTAAATCTATACTCGATGTTAACAAATTTCTCTTCTTCAGAAACGCTTTCCTTGCCATTGTCAGTCTACATTTTATATCCACTCTACTTCGACCATCATCAGTTATTTTGCTCCCCAAATACCAAAACTCCTTTACTACTTTAAGTGCCTCATTTCCTAATCTAATTCCCTCAGCATCACCCGACTTAATTCGACTACATTCTATTATCCTCGTTTTGCTTTTGTTGATGTTCATCTTATATCCTCCTTTGAAGACACTGTCCATTTCGTTCAACTGCTCTTCCAAGTCCTTTGCTGTCTCTGATAGAATTACAATGTCATCGGCGAACCTCAAAGTTTTTATTTCATCTCCATGGATTTTAATACCTACTCCGAATTTTTCTTTTGTTTCCTTTATTGCTTGCTCAATATACAGATTGAATAGCATCGGGGATAGGCTACAACCCCGTCTCACTCCCTTCCCAACCACTGCTTCCCTTTCATGCCACGCGACTCTTATAACTGCCATCTGGTTTCTGTACAAATTGTAAATATCCTTTCGCTCCCTGTATTTTACCCCTGCCATCTTAAGAATTTGAAAGAGAGTATTCCAGTCAACATTGTCAAAAGCTTTCCCTAAGTCTACAAATGCTAGAAACGTAGGTTTGCCTTTCCTTAATCTTTCTTCTAAGAGAGGTCTAGGAAAACCACTTCAGGCCTTAGCATGCGGACATGACAGCCGAAAACGGGTTTCCGAAACTCAATTTTTGTCTTTCGGAAGTTGCGTCTCACATAGCCGCAGCAACTGAAGGCTGGCGCCACTCACCGGTCTTTGGGTGCGAGACTACCCAGGAGTCGGAGGCGCGCACGGGCAGCGCTTCGATGGCGTCGCGGAAGTCCGGGTAGTAGGCGGGCAGGACGACGCGGTTGGGCCCCACTCGCACGTAGCCCTTGCGGAAGTCGGTGAGGAAGAGCCGCGCCAGTAGCGCGTCCAGCTCTCGCTCGCCCATGGTCGGACTGGCGCCACAGGCAACGGCCGAGCAGCGTCTGCTCGCCTCGCACGCGCCGGCGCCGCCACCGCGCTTAGCGTGTTCACGTCACGCGTGACACAGTTACGCTACTGGGCGGACCCCTCCGCCGGCTCCCAGCTGCCGACTGGACGGCCAGTCAGATAACGGCAGCCGCTCCTGTCTCGCTCCCAACACTCGGACTGTTTCATAATAAACCGTCCGGTACGAACGGCTGCAAGGTTAACTGACCGTAAATGAGTAGCGTGTGTGGCAGTGCCTTCCGGGACGGAACTCTCACCAGGGACGGTTTAAGATCACGCAGAGCCCACAGCTCTGATCAACTGCAAGGCTTCTACTTACCAACTTGTACTCACGTGAGACTGGCGATACACACTCGACTTCAAGGAGACTATGATAATACACTACTGGCTATTAAAATTGCTACACCGAGAAGAAATGCAGTAGAAACTTTCTGGCAGATTAAAACTGTGTGCCGGGCCGAGACTCGAACTCGGGACCTTTGCCTTTCGCGAGCAAGAGCTCAACCAACTGAGCTACCCAAGCACGACTCACGCCCCGCCCTCACAGCTCTACTTCTGCCAGTACCTCGTCTCCTACCTTCCAAACTTTACAGAAGCTCTCCTACGAAACTTACAAAACTAGCACTCCTGAAAGACAGGATATTGCGGAGACATGGCTTAGACACAGCCGTCGGGATGTTTCCAGAACGAGATTTTCACTCTGCAGCGGAGTGTGCGTTGATATGAAACTTCCTGGCAGATTAAAACGGTGTGCCAGGCCGAGACTCGAACTCGGGACCTTTACCTCCTCTACCAGGAGAGCTTCTGTAAAGTTTGGAAGGTAGGAGACGAGGTACTGGCAGAAGTAGAGCTGTGAGGGCGGGGTGTGAGTAGTGCTTGGGTAGCTCTGTTCGTAGAGCACTTGCCCCCGAAAAGCAAAGGTCCCGAGTTCGCGTTTCGGCCTGGCACACGGTTTTAATTTGCCAGGAAGTTTAATATCAGCGCACACTCCGCTACAGAGTGAAAATCTCATTCCAGAAATGCAGTTGATAAAGGGGTATTCATTGGACAAATATATTATACTAGAACTGACATGTGATTACATTTTCACGCAATGTGGGTGCATAGAACCTGAGAAATCAGTACCCAGAACAACCACCTCTGTCCGTAATAACGGCCTTGATACGCCCGGGCGTTGAGTCGAACAGAGCTTGGATGGCGTGTACAGGTACAGCTGCCCACGCAGCTTCAACACGATACCACAGTTCATCAAGAGTAGTGACTGGCGTATTGTGACGTTTTCAATTGGTGAGACATCTGGAGAATGTGCTGGCCAGGGCAGCAGTCGAACATTTTCTGTATCCAGAAAGGCCCGTACAGGACCTGCAACATGCGGTCGTGCATTATGCTTGTGAAACGTAGGGTTTCGCAGGGATCCAATGAAGGGTAGATCCACGGGTCGTAACACATCTGAAATGTAACGTCCACTGTTCAATGTGCCGTTTATGCGAACAAGAGGTGACCGAGACGTGTAACCAATGGCACCCCATACCATCACGCCGGGTGAAACGCCAGTATGGCGATGACGAGTACTCAATTCCAATATGCGTTCACCGCAATGTCGCCAAACACGGATGCGACCATCATGATGCTGTAAACAGAACCTGGATTCATCCGAAAAAATGACGTTTTGTCATTCGTGCACCCAGGTTCGTCGTTGAGTACACCATCGCAGGCGCTCCTGTCTGTGATGCAGCGTCAAGGGTAACCGCAGCCATGGTCTCCAAGGTGATAGTCCATGCTGCTACAAACGTCGTCGAACTGTTCGTGCAGATGGTTGTTCTCTCGGAAACGTCCCCATCTGTTGACTCAGGGATCGTGGCTTCACGATCCGTTACAGCCATGCGGATAAGATGCCTGTCATCTCGACTGTTAGTGATACGAGTCCGTTGGGGTCAAGCACGGCGTTCCGTATTACCCTCCTGAATCCACCGATTCCATATTCTGCTAACAGTCATTGGATCTCGAGGAACGCTAGTAGCAATGCCGCGATACGAAAAACCACATTCGCGAAAGGCTACAATCAGACCTTTATCAAAGTCGGAAACGTCATGGTACGCATTTCTCCTCCTTACACGAGGCATCACAACAACGTTTCAGCAGGCAACGCTGGTCAACTGCTGTTTGTGTATGAGAAATCGGTTGGTAACTTTCCTCATTTCAGCACGTTTTAGGTGTCGCCACCGGCGCCAACCTTGTGTGAATGCTCTGAAAAGCTGATCATTTGCATATCACAGCATCTTCTTCCTGTGTAGCAATTTTAATGGCCAGTAGTGGAAGTGCAGTCCCAAAAAGGCAGATGCTGACAGGTATAAATCTTACCTAACCATCAGCTTAATAAGGAGTTCGACAAAAATACGGGAACACCGCGAACATATCACTCTACCATGCTTAATACGGTGTACGAAAACCCTTGGAATTCAAAACAGCCTCCAATCATCTCGGACTAGATAAGTACTGGTCCTGTGTATTTTACCATTTTCCCTGCAAAACAGCTGTCTTCCAAGCCAAAATGTTTGCATCAGGGAATGCTTAAAAGCCACCATAGTCTGCATGGTTCGTCCCTACAACAGCCAAGGTCAGCCATGTACTACCTCCAAGCACAGCAGAAACATCACACGTAAACTGCATACGTAGTCCGCGAAAAACCAGCCAAGTCAATCTCTATTGCTCTCAATGACTTATACACAGCCGGCCGGATTGGCCGAGCGGATCTAGGCGCTACGGTCTGGAACCGCACGACCGCTACGTTCGCATGTTCGAGTCCTGCCTCGGGCATGGATGTGTGTGATGTCCTTAGGTTAGTTAGGTTTAAGTAGTTCTAAGTTCTAGGGGACTGATGACCTCAGATGTTAAGTCCCATAGTGCTCAGAGCCATTTGAACCGTTTTTGAACTTGTACACATGAATACTGGGCAGCCAACGGGGACGAGAAACACGTCGCACGGGCATTGTAGAGGCACGTTAACACAAATGGTCTGGAAGACTTGGAGTGTAGCTGAGAGTACAGGTCTACTAGCTAAGGTTCCCTATGGTACTTTGGTGCCAGAAAAGCCCTTTACATTGTCTACAAGAAGAAAGAAGAAGATCAATGCAGACGAGTATCTGTTTATTTGGGCGGTAGTAGGCAACAACAATTGTAAAATAAAGATTACTGGTGACTGCGGGTTCTATTATAGATAATAAAAATTCCTTATCTCCTTTCCTTATCTCTCCTATGTTAAAAAAAAAAATCACTCACTCACGCTGGGCGCAGCGTGACCTTGAGCTGGTTCAAAATGGCTCTGAGCACTATGGGATTTAACTGCTGAGGTCATCAGTCCCATAGAACTTAGAACTACTTAAACCTAGCTAACCTAAGGACATCACACACATCCATGCCCAAGGGAGGATTCGAACCTGCGACCGCAGCGGTCGCGCGGTTCCAGACTGTAGCGCCTAAAACCGCTCGGCCACCCTGGCCGGCGTTTCAGGAGGCAGGGAAAGCGAAAAAACAGCATTCACCAAGTCACAAAGTGGGATACACTCTTCGAAATTCTGATGGTAGTAAGGATACAACACAGGGAGCGAAGATTATCTACAAGACTGCAGTTAATATTCGAAAAACTTGAATGGACAACTGTAGCTCAGAAGGGAGGGAGACAGGATTGCAGCGCCTCCGCCCGATGTTATTGTATCTGTACATGGAGCAAGCACTAAAGTAAACCAAGAAGTTTGATAAGTGAACTAAAGTTCCGCGAGAAGAAATAAAAACTCTGAGGTTTGTCGACGACGAAATTTTGAGACACGGCAAAGGATGAGGAATAACAGTTGAATGAAATGGACAGTGTCTTCAAAAGAGATTATAATATTAACATCAAAGAAAGTAAAACATGGGTAATGGAATGCAGTCGAATTAAATCAGTTGATGCTGAGACATTATCAGAAACTGAGACACTAAAAGTAGTAGATGTGCTTTGCTATTTGGAATATAAGAAAAATAACGTTGACTGAAGTAGAGAGGACGTAAATTTCTCACTGACAACACCAAGAAAATCATTTGTTAAATCTAATTTTTAAGATTAGGTATTGTATTGTATTGTATGTTAACCGGGGACCTAGAAACGACGGAGATGCTCCGTCCCCGCCACAGCCGCAGTGGTCCACAACCCCACGACGACTACCGCAGTCCACTTCACCCCTCCGCCGCCCCACACAGAACCCAGGGCTATTGTGCGGTTCGACCCCCGGTGGACCCCTAGGGAACGTCTCACACCAGACGAGTGTAACCCCTATGTTTACGTGGTAGAGTAATGGTGGTGTACGCGTACGTGGAGAACTTGTTTGCGCAGCAATCGCCGACATAGTGTAGCTGAGGCAGAATAAGGGGAACCAGCCCGCATTCGCCGAGGCAGATGGAAAACCGCCTAAAAACCATCCACGGACTGGCCCGTTCACCGGACCTCGACCTTCGTGCCGGCTACCAGGCGTTCCTTCCCGCCCAGAAAGACGTGCGGGCTAATATTAGATATAAACTTACATATTGGAAAGTCATTTGTGAAAATATTTGTTTGATATGTGGCGTTATATGGAAGTGACACGTGGACAATACACAATAGAGATAAGAGTATAGAAGCATTTTAAGTATGAGACTACAGAAGAATTCTGAGAGTTAGAGGGATGGATCATATCACTAATGAGGAAGTACTGAATCGAATTGGGAAAAAAATTTTATTGCACAACTTCACTAAAAGAAGAAATCGGCAGATATGACAGATACCCGAGGCATCAAGGAATCGTCAATATTGTAATGTAGGGAAGTGTGGAGAGTAAAAAATAATTGTACAGGGCTAAAAAGGTGGGAGGAGAAGGGGAGATGCACGTGCCTTCTCCAGGAATCTGGTGTATATCGACAGACTTTTTATTTACAATACAGTTCTCACGTAAAACTATAAATGATTGTATGAAATTCTACTAAACCTCATATTTAGCATAGCCCAGCACAAATCCAAATATAGTAACAATCACTACATAATTCGTGTTTGGTTGTCGGGCTGTTGATGAGAAACTTAGCACAGTGGTAGCTTCGTTGCTGTACTGGAACCGAAGTGGACTCCAGCCTTTATAGAACAATGCTAAAACAGAGTGCTCTTATTCATCTGCATCTACATCTACGTGATGACTCTGCTATTCACAATAAAGTGTCTGGCAGGGAAGGACCTGCCCAATAGCCTCTCGAATGAACATCAGTTCTCAACCCATCAGCACAGTGTAAACACGGCTGCAGTATTACTGCGCAACATTTCCCACAGTGACATCCCCTCCGTCTACTGCACAACTCAATCAAAAGTACAGGTTACCGTTCGTCTGTGAACAAAGAAGACTTGCCACGACTTCCATAGAATACATTCTGTTTTCCATGGCAGAGTGATTGTAGTAGAAACTACAAAACGTGGGAGGCTATTCTGTACATGTATCCATCCGAACATCATCTGCTGATGCAAATGTATCAATCGAAGTGTGTTAGAAGAGATGGAAAGAAACTGTGAAATTTCAAAGTCAAAAGCATATTCTCCTTGGGAGAAGAAAAATGGTTCAAATGGGTCTGAGGACTATGCGACTTAACATCTGAGGTCATCAGTCCCCTATAACTTAGAACTACTTATACCTAACTAACCTGACGACGTCACACACATCCATGCCCGAGGCATGATTCGAACCTACGACCGTAGCGGTCGCGCGGTTCCAGACTGAAGCGCCTAGAACCCCTCGGCCATTCCGGCGGCCCTTGGGAGAAGACCTGAAGTCTCTAATGGGTGGAAAGCAGCCTAACATGCAGCCATAGAGTTGTGTATTCTGCAATTCATTGGGCATGGCTGCACAATAATGTAATAAACTGGTGAGTCAAAGACCATTCTTGTTCATTTCTAGGTTGTTAAATGGCGTTTTAAAAACCAGTTTGAGGGTTGTTTTGGTAAGGCTTCCTTTTACTCAAACAATAAAAAAAAATTAAGCTTTAACAACAAATTTTATTCCACTTCGATTATGAAAGTCAACATTAAAAAAATTAAAGTGTTTGATTAGAAGAGAAAAGAAGGGATAAGAACACATTGGATGCAGCCCATCGAAAAACTTTGTTTTTATTTTACAGTACACACTACTTTTATTATTTTATGTCATCTCGTTGTCTCTGAAGAGCTGTACCATGGGAAGCAAGGAAAGATGTTGTTTGGCGGCCGGTATCCTCTTTCTATAACACAAACTATACACGTCGATTAACTGGGTTTTTTTATTCATAAGAACGGAAAGTTTACTTAATTCAAATATACGTTGGCCGGCCGCGGTGGCCGAGCAGTTCTAGGCACTTCAGTCCGGAACCGCGCGACTGCTACGGTGGCAGATTCGAATCCTGCCTCAGGCATGGATGTGATGATGATGATGACGTTTGGATTGTGGGGCGCTCAACTACGCGGTTATCAGCGCCCATACAAATTCCCAACCTTTTCTCAGTCCAATCTTGCCACTTGCATGAATGATGATGAAATGATGAGGACAAAACAAACACCCAGTCATCTCGAGGCAGGTGAAAATCCCTGACCCCGTCGGGAATCGAACCCAGGACCCTGTGCTCGGACCGTGAGACCACGAGCTGCGGGCAGGCATGGATGTGTGTGATGTCCTTAGGTTAGTTAGGTTTAAGTAGTTCTAAGATCTATGGGACTGATGACCTCAGATGTTAAATCCCATAGTGCTCAGAGCCATTTCAAATATACGTTGTCGTACAAACTCTTCGGTATAGTCCATGTTAGCCTCTCTGCTAGTGAAGTAAAATGTCCGCTATGTACACTTTTGTGGTTGCTATGTGCTGGCTGTCTCTGAGTTAGCGCTGCGACTGATGACACTGGAACTCACCCGGTGCGACAGACTGTGACAGACTCACCCTCCGGTCCGCAGCGGCGATCTAAATACTGGGGGCCGAGAGGGCGTTGGCGGCGTCTTTCCTGTTATTCTATTGCTAGCCTCTATCTATCATCTCGCATCCTCTTTGCTGCATGGTGTGCTGGCGACAGTTAACGCCAGCACATATTAATTACTTAATGCAGTTCACTCTCGAAGCTATGTAACTCAAGTAGATATATGTTACTTACGATATGCAGGGTAACAATTATTGAACTATATGAAATAAAATCGTCGTAACTTCTGAACAGTTGTCGTTGGGACGTTCAAACTGCAACGTTGTCATCGGGGCACGATGGGAATTTTTACGTGAATGTGGTTTGGTTTAGCAACAAAGCCCACTCTCATTTGGATGGGTCCGTCAGTAAGCAAAATTGGCGCATTTGGGGGACTGAGAATCCGCCTTTCGCTACCGAAAAGTCTCTTTGCCCTCAACGGGTGACTGTGCGGTGTGCAATTTCTACTCACGGAATAATTGGTGCGATATTCCTTGATGTGACAGTGACTACTGAACGGTACATGAAGGTTTTGGAAGATGATTTCATTCCTGTTATCCAAAGTGACCCACAGTTCGACAAGATGTGGTTCAGGCAAGTCGCAGCTCGACTTCATCGAAGCAGGAGAGTAGTTCATGCATGATGGAGCTCGACCCCAGCAAAGCAGGAGAGTGTTTGATGTCCTGGAGGAGCACTTTGTGGACCGCATTCTGGATCCAGGTACCCAGAGGCCACTGGTATGGACCTCAAGTAACCGCTATATTCTCTGGATCTGAACAGATGGGACTCCTCTTTGTGGTGCTATATTAAAGACAAGGTGTACAGCAATAACCCACAAACCATTGCCGAGCTAAAAACAGCCATTCAGGAGGTCTGACACTTCAGTGGATCATGCAGAATTTAGCTATTTGTCTGCGCCACATCATCGCCAATGATTGCAGGCATATTAAACATGTCATAGCCCAGATTCGAATATCGGTACTGACGTTTACATATTGGATAAAGTGTGTATCTAGTTTATGTTTTTTTTCATATAGTTTAATAATTGTCACTCTGTAGACGTAATACTTGCTATTTAACGCCCGCATCTCGTGGTCGTGCGACAGCGTTCTCGCTTCCCACGCCCGGGTTCCCGGGTTCGATTCCCGGAGGGGTCAGGGATTTTCTCTGTCTTGTGATGGCTGGGTGTTGTGTGCTGTCCTTAGGTTAGTTAGGTATAAGTAGTTCTAAGTTCTAGGGACTGATGACCATAGATGTTAAGTCCCATAGTGCTCAGAGCCATTTTTGCTATTTAACCATAAATTACTATCTTTCACGGAAGCTTCCGTCCATTGGAACAAACTCCCATGAAGGTTCTACAGACTTCTACAGCTAAATCTATATGACTACTCTGAAGTTCGCACTTAAGGGCCTGGCAGAGTTTTCATCGAACCACTTCCACACTACTTCTCTACTTCTCCACTCTCGAATAGCATTAGGGGGAAACGAACACTTAAATCTCCACGTGTAAGCCCTGATTTCTCTTATTTTGTGGCAATGATCATTTCTCCCTGTTTAGGTAGATGTCAACAAAATGTTTTCACATTCAAAAGATAAAGCTACAAGCTGCCTTTCTTTGAACTTTTTCGATGTCCACCGTCAATCGTATCTGGTCAGTGCCCCATACCACACAGCAATGCTCTAGCAGAGGACGTACAAGCGTAGTGTAGGCAGTCGCTTTAACGGATTTTTTGCATCTTCTGCATCTTCTAAGTAATCTACCAACAAAACGCAGTCTTTGGTTCGCCTTCCCCACAACATTTAAGTTGTTCGCAATGGTTCTCCTTAGGTAGTTTGTTGAATTGATAGCCTTTAGATTTGTATGATCTATCATGAACCGAAATTTAATCGATTCCTTTTAGTACTCATGTAGACGACCTCACACTTTCCATTATTCATAATCAATTTCCACTTTTCGCACAAACAGTATCTTGTGTAAATCATTTTGCCATTGGTTTTGAGCTTCTCATGACTTTACTAGGCCGTAACTGATGCCCAGATTGTCTCCTAAATCATTTATATAGATTAGAAACAACAGAGGGCCTTGATCACTCCTTTGGGGGAACGCCAGATATCACTTCCGTTCTGCTCGATGATTTTCCGTCAGTTACTAGGAACTGTGATCCTTCTGACAGGAAATCACGAATCCAGTCGTACAGCTGACACTATACTCCATAGGCACAGAAATTGATTAGAAGCTACTTGTGATGTATGGTTCCACAAGCTTTCTGGAAGTACAGAAATATGAAATTAATTTGAGATTCCCTGTCGATAGCACTCATTACATCATAAAAATAAAAAGCTTGTTGTGTTGCCTCAGAACAATATTTTGCGAATCCGTTCTGTCGATGAATTGTTTTCTTCGAAGTAGTTCGTAATGATCGATCACAGTATACGCTCGAAAAACTTACTGTAGATTGCCGTCAGTGATACGTAATTCAGTGGATTACTCCTGTTTCCGTGCTATAGTATTGGTGTCATTTGTGTAACTTTGCACTTTTTAGGAACGGATCTTTTGTCGAGCGATAGGTTGTATATGATTATAGGGTGTGAAAGTATAATATAGCATATTCTGAAAAGAATCTAATTGGTATACAATGTGGACCGGAAAACGTTTTTTTGTTTAATGATTTGAGTTGCTTTGCCACCCGAGGATATTTACTTCTAAGTTGCTCATGTTGGCAGTAGTTGATGATTAGAATTTTGGGTTCCTACTAAAGTGAATTGTTATGCAATCTCTTATAGAAAACAACATAACAAGTCGTCTTTGATGGAGGAGTTTCGGAATATCGTATTTCGTAACTCTGCTCTACTGGAACTGTCACCGGAAACATTAGCATCACTATCGCGTAGTGAAGGTAGTGAATGTGTTTTGCTCCTGGTGTACTTCACATACGACCAGAATCTCTTTGAATTTTCTGAAACATTTCGAAACAGAGTTTCGTTACAGAGATTATTAAAAGCATCGCGCTTTTAAATCCGTCCTGAATTTCGAGCTTCTCAAAAACTCCGCCGGTCTTGGGGATTTTGCGCTCTTTTTAATTAGGCATGCATTTTCTGCAACAGTGGTCTGACCTGTTATGTGTACCGTGGGGGATAAGTTCCATTTCTTATTAATTTATTCGGTACAAAATTCTCAACTGCTCTCGACGCTATTTCTTTGAGCCAAATCTAGTCTACGCTTACATTGTTTACTCAGAAAGAATGGAGACTGGTTCCTAGCAAGCCGTCAAGCGAATTTTTATCTACTTTTTTAAACAGACACTTTTTGCGTTTATTTTTGGTGGGTTTGGACGTTTCGGTATTTATTCTCGCTACAACAATATTGTGGCCACTAATCCCTGTATCCGATATGATGATCCCTTTCACTCAGGACTACTTTTTGCTAAAGCGTCAAGTATGTTTTAGCAACCACTTTAAAAAAACAATAATATTCAGTAAACTGTTGTTTGTTTAATACGAATATTCCCGTTTTAGGTGCTTGTTTTCACTAATTGATTCACGATGCACAGTAAAGTAGATTCAACATGGTTACAATGATTTCATTGTGCTCGGCGTCCCACCAAATAGCAAATCCCAATATGGTTTTCCTTATACCAGCGGTAGCGATACACAGATCGCCCCGCCATTGATCTGATGGCGGCCAGCTCCTAACCGTTCGTTCTCTTAAATGGACGAAAACTGAGCCAAACATCAAAGCAACTTTGAAATCAGTGAACTGACATGATTGAAATTAAATTGCGTAAATAACGTTTTTGTAAAGATAATTTTTAATTATATTTGTTGAATGAAATGTACAGTATATTTCTAAAACAGATAATGTGACCTACGTATATGTTTTCTTCTTTTACTTGCTGCCCTTACATAGTCACAGAGAGCAATTTGTGGATAGCGGTGCTAGCAAGTCTGTACACCCCTACCTCAAACGAATGCAAGGTCTGACAGCAACATAAACTACACCACTGTCCATTAAAATTGCTACATACGAGAAATTTAACCGACAGGTAGAAGATGCTGTGGTATGCAAATGATTAGCTTTTCAGAGCATTCACACAAGGTTGGCGCCAGTGGCGACACCTACAACGTGCTGACATGAGGAAAGTTTCAAACCGATTTCTGATACACAAACAACAGTTGACCGGCGTTGCCTGACGAAACGTTGTTGTGATGCCTCGTGTAAAGAGGAGAAATGCGTACCATTACGTTTCCGACTTTGATAAAGGTCGGATTGTATCCTATCGCGACTTCGGTTTATCGTATGGCGACATTGCTGCTCGCGTTTGTCGAGATCCAATGACTGTTAGCAGAATATGGAAACGGTGGGTTCAGGATGGTAATACGCAACGCCGCGCTGGATCACAACGGCCTCGTATCACTAGCAGTCGAGATGGCAGGCATCTTATCCGCATGGCTGTAACGGATCGTGAAGCCACGTTTCGATCCCTGAGTCAACAGATGGGGACCTTTGCAAGACAACAACCACCTGCACGAACAGTTCGACGGCGTTTGCAGCAGCATGGACTATCAGCTCGGAGACAATGGCTGCGGTTACCCTTGACGCTGCATCACAGACAGGAGCGCCTGCGATGGTTTACTCAACGACGAACCTGGGTGCACGAATTGCAAAACGTCATTTTTTCGGATGAATCCAGGTTCTGTTTACAGCATCATGATGGTCGCATCCGTGTTTGGCGACATCGCTGGGAACGCACATTGGAAGCGTGTATTCGTCATCGCCATACTGACGTATCACCCGGCGTGATGGTATGGGGTGCCATTGGTTACACGTCTCGGTCACCTCTTGCTCGCATTGACGGCACTTTGAACAGTGGACATTACATTTCAGATGTGTTACGACTCGTGGCTCTACCCTTCATTCGATCTCTGCGAAACCCTACATTTCAGCAGGATAATGCACGACCGCATATTGCAGGTCCTGTACGGGCCTTTCTGGATACAGAAAATGTTCGACTGCTGCCCTGGCCAGCACATTCTCCAGATCTCTCACCAATTGAAAACGTCTGGTCAATGATGGCCGAGCAACTGGCTCGTCACAATACGCCAGTCACTGCTCTTGACGAACTGTGGTATCGTGTTGAAGCTGCATGGGCAGCTGTGACTGTACATGCCATCCAAGCTCTGTTTGACTCAATGCCCAGGCGTATAAAGGCCGTTATTACGGCCACAGTTGGTTGTTCTGGGTACTGATTTCTCAGGATCTATGCACCCAAATTGCGTGAAAATGTAATCACATGTCAGTTCTAGTATAATATATTTGGCCAATGAATACCCGTTTATCATCTCCATTTCTTCTTGGTGTAGCAATTTCCCGAGTGTCCAGCTGCGCCGTCAAGTGCTTAAACATCTATGATGCTTCGGACGAGTCCCCTCGGCAGTTGTCAAGGGGTGAAGCTACACGTTATCAGCAGATCGAGGAGGCTGCTTTACTTCGACCGAAGCCTACCTTTGCCCAACCCGAGCAGACTGAAGGAGCCTCGCTTGCTGCCCGTCTTCCTGCATTCACACAAGGTTTTTCTGTACGTTTTCATTGTGGTGTGTCAACTAGAGTTCGGAATTTGATGAAAAGGTTTTTTTTACCCGAATATCATACGATGACACTCAATAAAATCTGTATTCAGATTGGATCATTGTAGGTCACAAAATGGTGGATCTTATTTGTCGTTTATTTTGGTTTCGGCGTGTTTCGTGCCTATTCATTTATTTCGGTATAAACGGTTTTCCCTGCATCTTGACCTTCCATCTCAATTCTAACCAGCATCAAGTCGCCTGTAATAAATGTTCTCTGTAGTAAACAGAACCGTCTCTGAAAGAAGAGGTTCTTGGCACCAAAGAACCTGAAGATGTCTGTTATACTGCAACGCGGGCTAAAGCGTAGTTTCGGAAGTTTGGGGGACTGATGACCATAGATGTTAAGTCCCACAGTGCTCAGAGCCATTTGAACCATTTTTTTGGAAGTTTAGTTACTGTAACCTTACTACACACAACAAAAACATTTTTGCATCACTTCGGTTCCGAGAGTTCCAATACCTGTACCGAAAATTGGAATAGAGATAAACATAGACATAACTTCCGCCCTTTTTACTGCTGCTGAAAAACACACATGGCATGTTGAACCACCATACAACGAGACCTTTTGGGGTGGTGGTTCAGATTCCTGTACACACCAGTAACTCTAATACTCAGTAGCACGTGCTCTTGCAATGATGCATGCCTGTATTCGTCATGACATATTACCCACAGGTTCATCAAGGCACTGTTGGTCCACATTGTCCCATTCCTCAATGGCGATTCGGCGTAGATCCGTCAGAGTGTTTGGTGGGTCACGTCGTCCATAAACAGCCCTTTGCAGTCTATCCCAGGCATGTTCTATAGGGTTCATGTCTGGAGAACATGCTGGGCACTCTAGTCGAGCGATGTCGTTATCCTGAAGGAAGTCATTCACGAGATGTGCACGATGGGGGCGCGAATTGTCGTCCATGAAGACGAGTGCCTCGCCAGTATGCTGCCGATATGGTTGCACTATCGGTCGGAGGATCGCATTCACGTATCGTACAGCCGTTATGGCGCCTCCCATGACCACCAGCGGCGTACGTCCGCCCCACATAATGCCACCCCAATACAGCAGGGAACATTGACCTTGGTGCACTCGCTGGACAGAGCGTCTAAGGTGTTCAGCCTGACCGGGTTGCCTCCAAACACGTCTCCGACGGTTATCTGGTTGAAGGCACATGCGACACTTATCGGTGAAGGAGAACGTGATGCCAATCCTGAGCGGTCCATTCGGTATGTTGTTGGCCCATCTGTATCGCGCTGCATGGTATCGTGATTGCGAAGATGGACCTCGCCACGGGCGTCGGCGGTGAAGTTGCGCATCATGCAGCCTACTGCACACAGTTTGAGTCGTAACACGACGTCCTGCTGCTGCACAAGAAGCGTTATTCAACATGCTGTCGTTGCTGTCAGGGTTTCTCCGAGCCATAATCCGTAGGTAGCAGTCATCCACTGCAGTAGTAACCCTTGGGCGATCTAAGAGAGGCATATCATCGACAATTCCTCTCTGTATCTCCTCCATGTCCAGACAACATCGCTTTGTTTTACTCCGAGATGCCTGGACACTTCCCTTGTTGAGAGCCCTTCCTGGCACAAAGAAGCAATGCGGACGCGATCGAACCGCAGTATTGACCGTCTAGGGAACACGAGCCGTATACCTCCTTCCTGGTGGAATGACTGGAAGTGATCGGCTGTCGGACCCCGTTCGTCTAATAGGCGCTGCTCATTCATGGTTGTTTACGTCTTTGGGCGGGTTTAGTGCATCTCTGAACAGTCGAAGGGACTGTGTCCGTGATACAATATCCACAGTCAACGTCTATCTTCAAGAGTTCTAGGAATCGGGGTGATGCAAAACTTACTTTGATGTGTATATGTTTCAGCCAAATATGACATCAGTTGTGCCAGTTTTAATTACTTGCACAGAATGTGTATTGCGGATTCTCTGAATTCATTCTAAATGGCCAAAATAGTTCATTCTAAATTTCTGAATCACATTTTAGCAAACACGAAGTTCGTTTTCCACGTTATGTTAATGTAAAAAGTTCATGTCTGCAGACGAAGCTTGTGCTAAGCTTATACTAACTCTTCTTTTCACTACGTAGTACGCCGCAAGAATGTGTTTTTAACATCCAGTGGGCTAAACTTTTGTCCTAATTCAGTCAATGTTTTCTCTAAAGTTAGAAAGCCTATGTTCTTCTATGTTACCTCAACTCCTTAGCATACATTTCCACACACCTGTCAGAGATTAAGTCTTTGTCCTCTTTCGAACTATTAACGGAATGAAAAAACTGCTGGTCGATTTACAAACATGTTGTAACACTCTCATGGTTCCCGAAAGAGTGTTTAGTAAAATTTTACGCAACTTGCATTTGGAGACACCTACGATTTATTTAAATTGCCTCATGAACACACGAAATCGTTTCCCCTGCTGGACTTACACGCTCTATTGCGACTGGTATATATTGCCCAATTCTTAATTTCTCCTCAACCCCTTTTAGTTTGGTTTGTTCATTTTCCTGCGCCCATCGTTATAGTAAATGAGCTGCAGTTAAACTACTTACGCAAACATATGCCTGGTTGGTCATGTTGGACTGATTTCGCAATCTGTTGTCAGGTGCCGGCCTCGTTGGCCGAGAGGTTCTAGGCACTTCAGTCCAGAACCGCGCGACTGCTAAGGTCGCAGGTTCGAATCCTGCCTCGGGCATGGATGTGTGTGATGTCCTTAGGTTGGTTAGGTTTAAGTAGTTATAAGTTCTAGGGGACTGATGACCTCAGATGTTAAGTCCCATAGTGCTCAGAGCCATTTGTTGTCAGGTGCAACAGCTGGAATGGGTCCCGTGAAGCCTGTCGGGTTTGCGGAAACCCAAGATGGCGTGATTTAATTGTTGTGCTTCAGTACACATGTACAGTGCCCCTGTGTCTCCGATGCCACAGGTTAAGATGCTGTAATGGTTGCGGTGGAGACAGGGGCAAGCAGGTTGGAAAAAGAATTTGTATACGTCTAGCTACTACAGCCGTGTCAGCGCATGTGACGTCACTGGTTCGTACAAAGAAATGTTTTCGTTGCGCACAAGCACAAACTTCCCGAATCTGTGCCTAGCTGGAAGCCGCCGTCTTTATTATGGGAGCTGTTGTATATTTCTATTTCTGCCATTTCTTTTGTTATACTATCCAAGAACGACTTGTCACTTTAACGACAAATGCAGCACCGGTTTAACCAGAACAGATTTTACGCACCTTGACTTTTGAAACATTACCTGAGAAACATTATCAACGTTGGTCAAGATATTAAACTACCCTTCAAAGTTGGCTCTTACGAGCTCCATTCCCGTAGAAAGGAAAAATCACTGACGAAGACTGGCCAAGTGACAATGGTGTCCCTACCGTTCTTTTTCATGACATGGGAAGAGTAGGATAGCAGTTGTTCCATATTTTTACCACATTCGAATCAACGGTAAGTAGAAGTACACTACTGGCCACTAAAATTGCTACACCAAGAAGAAAAGCAGTTGATAAACGGGTATTCATTGGACAAATATATTATACTAGAACTGACATGTGATTACATTTTCACGCCATTTGGGTGCATAGATCCTGGGAAATCAGTACCCAGAACAACCACCTCTGGCCGTAATAACGGCCCTGATACACCTGGACATTGAGTCAAACAGAGCTTGGATGGCGTGTACAGGTACAGCTGCCCATGCAGCTTCAACACGATACCACAGTTCATCAAGAGTAGTGACTGGCGTATTGTGACGAGCCAGTTGCTCGGCCACCATTGACCAGACGTTTTCAATTGGTGAGAGATCTGGAGAATGTGCTGGCCAGGGCAGCAGTCGAACATTTTCTGTATCCAGAAAGGCCCGTACAGGACCTGCAACATGCGGGCGTGCATTGCCCTGCTGAAATGTAGGGTTTCAAGGGATCGAATGAGGGGTAGAGCCACGAGTCGTAACACATCTGAAATGTAACGTCCACTGTTCAAAGTGCCGTCAATGCGAACAAGACGTGACCGAGACGTGTAACCAATGGCACCCCATACCACCACGCAGGGTGATACGCCAGTATGGGGATTACGAATACACGCTGCCAATGTGCGTTCACTGCGATGTCGCCAAACACGGATGCGACCGTCATGATGCTGTAAATAGAACCTGGATTCATACGAAAAAACGACATTTTGCCATTCGTGCACCCAGGTTCGTCGTTGAGTCCACCATCACAGGCGCTCCTGTCTGTGATGCAGCGTCAAGGGTAACCGCAGCCATGGTCTCCTAGCTGATAGTCCATGTTGCTGCAAACGTCGTCGAACTGTTCGCGTAGATGGTTGTTGTCTTGCAAACGTAGGGATCGAGACGTGGCTTCACGACCCGTTACAGCCATGCGGATAAGATGCCTGTCATCTCGACTGCTAGTGATACGAGGCCGTTGGGATCCAGCGTGACGTTCCGCATTACCCTCCTGAACCCACCGATTCCATATTCTGCTAACAGTCGTTGGATCTCGACCAACGCGTGCAGCAATGTCGCGATACGATAAACCGTAATCGCGATAGGCTACAATCCGACCTTTATCAAAGTCGGAAACGTGATGGTATGCATTTCTCCTCCTTACACGAGGCATCACAATGACGTTTCACCAGGCAGTGTGGTGTGGTGTAAGATCCCTGACAGCGCAAGGCCCGTAGCGTGTACCGCACGCATAAAACCGGTTCTGGACAGTCTCATCGAATGTAATTTGGTGTTCGCTTTCCAGCTCGTGTTCTACTACCGCTCATTTCTACGGTATGCGGAAACTGCTTTCACATTCTATACTGCGCTGTTCAATAGTGCACACGGTACGCCTGACATAAAACTGTCTATGCGCACACGGTATTTTGTATATCCCAATCGTTCTGAGGCTTCTTCGTCTTTCACTGGCCTCGGAATTGTCGACTTTTTGCTGCACACCTGAAGACTCACTCGATTTTGCACCTAATCAGAAACCGGCTAATCGTTCGTGTCACTGGGCCACAGAACGAAAAAAAAGCAGGTCGTGTTCTCCTCGTTGACCTTCTGCGTACGGGTCTTTGGTGAAATGGCTTACGAAATTTGTCGGTTGTTACCGCAGTTTTCCTTGAACGCTTCCTGTACGTGAGGCTCAGTTCTGTCAGGTTTTCGGCCTCTGAAACGGTTGTGCTCGGTGCACCAAGGTTCTCAAACAGAATTGTTTCGTGCTGGTTGCAGCAGGCGGTCGCGTGCAGATACCGGTTCTCATGAGTGGATTTCCAGGAAACACTCTTGTCTGATACACCCGTCTGGTTTTCGGCAGACAAGGACGTGTAGGAACGGCAAGGCACCATCCGTCTCTACCTCTAATGCCAACTTTATGGCACCTGATCAGAAGTAAATGGTTCAAATGGCTCTGAGCACTATGGGACTTAACTTCTGAGGTCATCAGTCCCCTAGAACTTAGAACTACTTAAACCTAACTAACCTAAGGACATCACCCACATCCATGCCCGAGGCAGGATTCGAACCTGCGGTCGTAGCAACTGCGTGGTTCCGGACTGAAGTGAATAGAACCGCTCGGCCATCCTGGCCGGCGATCAGAAGTATCCAGACGCCCGAATGTAATACAAACCTGACTACTAGATGGTCGTATGAAATGAGGCGGGAAGTGTTCTGTTGTCAGTAGAGAAGCAGTAACAGCACAATTGGTCATTTAGGAGAGCACATTGAGTTCGAACGTTGAGCAGTCATTGGATGTCACCTATTCTAACAAACCCTTCACGGACATTTCAAAATATGTCCAAGTCGAGTGTTGATGACGTTATTGTAAAGTGGAAACGGGTAGGAATAACAGCTAAACCAAAACCTGGCTGAAACTTTCTGTCAGATTAAAACTGTGTGCCGCACCGAAGCTCGAACTCGGGACCTTTGCCTTACGCTGGTAAGTGCTCTACCAACTGAGCTACCCAAGCACGACTCACGCCCCATCCTCACTGCTTTACTTCTGCCAGTACCTCGTCTCCTTCCTTCCAAACTTAACAGAAGCTCTCCTGCGAACCTTGCAGAACTAGCACTCCTAAAAGAAAGGATATTGCGGAGACATGGCTCATCCACAGCGAGGGGGATGTTTCCAGAATGAGATTTTCACTGAGCTTCTGTAAAGTTTGGAAGGTAGGAAACGAGGTACTGGCAGAAGTAAAGCAGTGAGGACGGGGCGTGAGTCGTGCTTGGGTAGCTCAGTTGGTGGAGCACTTGCCCGCGAAAGGCAAAGGTCCCGAGTTCGAGTCTCGGTCCGGCACACAGTTTTAATATGCCAGAAAGT
Source organism: Schistocerca serialis cubense (assembly GCF_023864345.2). NCBI lineage: Eukaryota > Metazoa > Arthropoda > Insecta > Orthoptera > Acrididae > Schistocerca > Schistocerca serialis. The sequence continues at coordinate 769,543,234 of NC_064641.1, read as the reverse complement.
TTCATATCAGTGCACACTCCGCTGCAGAGTGAAAATGTCATTCTCAAAACCGGGCTCATTGTAGAGTCTTGTACCATAGGATGTTGTTTGGTGACTTATATCCTCTTTCTACAGCACAACTGCACACATGTATTAACAAGGCTCTTTATTCACTTAAACAGATAGCTGCTACTTAACTTCAACAGCGTCCATGTGCTATGGTACAAGCTCTTCAGTATTAGTCCTAATTAGACTCACTGCTGGTGAACTCCAAGTCCCGCTATGTACTGCCGTAGCTTAAGCCCATTCTGCTACGCCAAACTAGAATGCATGTGACAATGAGTTAGTCCGTCAGAGACCGAGCTAGTTACTGAGCAACTGTTCTAGTGTCTGAGACTGAGACCCTCCAGAAAAGTCAAATGGCTCTAAGCACTACGGGACTTAACTTCTGAGGTCATCAGTCCCCTAGAACTTAGAACTACTTACACGTAACTAATCTAAGGACATCACACACATCCATGCCGAGGCAGGATTCGAATCTGCGGTCGTAGTAACCGCGTGGTTCCGGACTGAAGTGCCTAGAACCGCTCGGCCACCGTGGCCGGCGAGACCCTCTAGTCAGCGGCGGCGATCTAAATACTTGCGGTGGAGAGGAAGTTGGCGGCGGGTTACTTGGAAATCTGGCTCTGGCGGCCTGTTACTTGCGAGCCTATCTTTGGCCTCTCTCCTGATAGGCGAGCTTGATCCAGAGCCTGCTTATCGATCTTCTTGCTACGTCTTTGCCGACCAGAGTGCTGGCGACAGCTTACGCCAGCACATACATTTCGTGTACTGAGAAGGAGTGTCGAGCTATATGGAGGGTGGTTGTAGAAACTCGCACGAAAAAAAGTGGAAGGGATCACTTGTGAGTTCCGAAGTGCTACCAGCAGACCAGTTAGGACAACAGCTGTGCGAAGGGGTTTAAAAAACTAATGGGGTACAATGGTCGAACAATTCCTCATGTCCCATAATTTTTATAGTCAGTGCACTCTTCTGGTAGTGACAAGGCGCGACGCCGCTGGGCTGTAATGACTGGAAATCAGTTTTTTGAATGGTGAATCACGCTACACCCTGTGGCAATCTTATGAAAGGGTTTTGGTTTGGCGAATGCCTGGAGAACTGTTCCTGCCATCATGTGTTGAGCCAACCGTGAGGTACGGAGGAGGTGGTGTTATTTGTACTATATGGAGTGTTTCGTGATTGTGGTGTGGTCTCCTTATAGAGTTATTTTATGCATAAACCCCCTTTACGACAAAAACGTAAATTCAGAACGAATATAATGTGTAAAACGCTCATTATGAACTACTCTGTATTCATTGTAAATCACTAATGCGTTTTGTGATGTCATGTTATCGACCATAAACAAGTAGAGCAACGATACAGTAAGAAACCAGCTTTCATGTAAGTTAAATCTATGATAATCAGAGACGCTCCAAGATTGTTTTCTAATTGTACTTGTTCTCTTTCTGAATGCCGACTAGAACAGACGTACACTATACGATCAAAAGTATCTGAATACCTGGTTGAAAATGACTTACAAGTTCGTCGCGCCCTCCATAGGTAATGCTGGAATTCAGTATGGCGTTGGCCCACCCTTAGCCTTCAAGACAGCTTCCACTCTCGCAGGCATACGTTCAATCAGGTGCTGGAAGGTTTCTTCGGGAATGGCAGCCCATTCTTCACGGAGTGCTGCACTGAGGGGAGCTATCGATGTCGGTTGGTGAGGCCTGCCACGAAGTCGGCGTTCCAAAACGTCACAAAGGTGTTCTACAGGATCCAGGTCAGGACTCTGTGCAGGCCAGTCCACTACAGGGATGTTACTGTCGTGAAACCACCCCGTCACAGGCCGTGCTTTATGGACAGCTGCTCGATCATGTTGAAAAATGCAGTCGCCATCCCCGAATTGCTTTTCAACAGTGGGAAGCAAGAAGGTGCTTAAAACATCAATGTAGGCTTGTACTGCGATAGTGCCACCCAAAACAACAAGGGGTGCAATCTCCCTGCATTTAACCACGTCCACACGATAAAACCACCGCCTCCAAATTTTACTCTTGGCACTACAGAAAGTGGCAGATGACGTTCACCGGGCGTTCGGACTGTGCGGCTGGTCCCAGCGGTTCGAGTCCTCCCTCGGGCATGGGTGTGTGTGTTTGTCCTTAGGATAATTTAGGTTAAGTAGCGTGTAAGCTTAATTAAGTCCCATAAGATTTCACACACATTTTTGAACCGGGCGTTCACCGTACCCACACCCTGCCATCGGATCGCCGCATTGTGTACCGTGATGTGTCACTCCACACGACGTTTTTCTACTGTTCAATCGTCCTTTGTTTACGCTCCTTACACCAAGCGAGGCGTCGTTTGGCATTTGTAGCTTATGAGCAGCCGCTCGACCATGAAATCCAAGTTTTCTCACCTCCCGCCTAATTGTCATAGTACTTGCAGTGGATCCTGATGCAGTTTGGAATTCCTGAGTGATGGTCTGGATGGACGTCTGTCTATTACACATTACGGCCCTCTTCAACTGTCGGCGGTCTCTGTCAGTCAACAGACGAGGTCGGCCTGTACGCTTTTGTGCTGTACGGGTTCCCCTTCACGTTTCAACTTCACTATCTGAAACTGTGGACCTAGGGATGTTTAGGAGAGTCGAAATCTCGCGTACAGACGTATAACTCAAGTGAAACCCAATCACCTGACCACGTTCGAAGTACGTGAGTTCCGCAGAGCGCCCCATTCTGCTCTCTTACGACGCCTGATGACTACTGAGGTCGCTGTTATGGTTTACCTGGCTGTAGATGGCAGCACAATGCTCCTAATACGAAAACCATATGTTTCTGTGGCGTCCGGATACTTTTTATCACATAGTGTAAGTGTCTTTTAGTCTGACATTAACTCAAATAATAGTAACTGTGTGAATCTTTATGGTAGGTAACTTCCTATGGGCCCAAACTGCTGAGGTCATCGGTCCCTAGGCGTACACACTGCTTAATCTAACTTAAACTAACTTAAGCTAAAGACAACACGTACACCCTTGCCCGAGGGAAGACTCGAACCTCTAACGGGAGGAGCCGAGAGACCGTGGCAAGGCACCTCAGACCACGCGGCTGTGTGAATTAAATTGCTTTTATTACAGTCTCAACCAGACCATTATTCCTTTCCTGTCAAGCGGAATATCAAATCATAATATCTGGCCGTTCCGACTGAGCTGGAGTCGGTACGTTCGATGACGCAACCATGGACAAGTTCAGCGCTTTATCATTAAGTATTATATTGCCTAAACTGAAGGTGCATTTTCTAATGAAGTCCGATGGCCTTCTTTTTAATGTGTTTTTACATGTGTGGTACCACTAATTAACATACGCGGTCTTACGTCATTGAACGTATTGCGAACAATCATTGCACTTTGGCATGAACTAAGTATGGAACTTTATTAAAGGGGAATAGTTTGTGAGGGGCCCACTTGTACGTGAAGCCCGACTTTGCAATATAACTCATGAACAATGATCTCAAACGGTTAGCATAAGTAGAAGAGGTTGTATCTTTGTCACCACTGAACCAAAGATGTTGCCTGAGTGGCAGAATCGATTGTAAGTAGGAGCGCGCGGAGTGCAGTAGCAGTTGCTGTTGCGCTGTGATATAGGTGGGATGTACGACTTAAAGCTAGTGGCTAGCTGTGACAATTTAGTTGTTGGTCTATGGACGCAGCATAATACAGTTTTTACAAAATAAAGTAATGAATGATATTGTTTGTACTCACACAGAGCCAGCAAGTATCAGGTCGCAGTTATTTCTATAAAAGTGTAAAGTGTGTATTATTAATTTGTAAGGCTACATGATTATCAAGAATTTAAGTGATACTGATCGATAACAAATATTGACCATTGTCCATGGCAATTAGAGAAGAGTAATGAATTGATATTGTAGCTCAAAGGGAAAGCAACTGGAACAAATTTGTAAGGGAATGAAATTTTGTATATTTAGTTTTAAGTATGCAGCAAGGCAATGTGTATTTCGCTGAATTTTACAGTACTGGTCCTTGAATCTGGGAACCAAGTATTTTCCATTAGATTTAACGTGTAGGTTGATTAGGTATTCCGTATGTGTAATATTTTGTGTGTTTTGTAATCCTGATACAAAGAAGTCAAATTCTGGAATCTATTTTGTCAAACGATGTCAGACTTTTTCTCATGTAACAGTTTAAGTGTTTCTCATCACGTCAGTAAGTGAGAATGGTAGAATAGTTGAGAAGTTCACTGATTTTGAAGTTAATGTAAAATTTTCCATATTAGATTTTGTGAAGGTGAAACTTTATTTTGAATACAATTTTCAAACTGAAGCATTCGGTCTTAGCATTTCCCTTATCAGTACCTCGTTCTCTTCCATGTCATGTTTATTTAAATACAATGAATATTTTCTAAAAGAAATCTTTTTCAATCAGAATCAGGAAAAAATATTAATGTGCCAAAATCAGAAAAGCGTTAATGTTGGTAACAGTTTCAATGCGGGCAGATTTGCACAGCGTTTAGCCAATATCTCGTACTTTCACTGCACATTTGCAAGGTTATTCATTTATCAGCTAATCTACTGATATTATTTGTATGAAGGTATTTTGGGGCCGGCATTGCACTTCACTGTGCCAAGATTGAATATTTTCTAAGCCTACTGAAGAGAGATCAGAATGCCAAGATTACATCCGTTGCGACTCTAGAGCGAAGAATATACACTCCTGGAAATGGAAAAAAGAACACATTGACACCGGTGTGTCAGACCCACCATACTTGCTCCAGACACTGCGAGAGGGCTGTACAAGCAATGATCACACGCACGGTACAGCGGACACACCAGGAACCGCGGTGTTGGCCGTCGAATGGCGCTAGCTGCGCAGCGTTAGCCGGCCGAAGTGGCCGTGCGGTTAAAGGCGCTGCAGTCTGGAACCGCAAGACCGCTACGGTCGCAGGTTCGAATCCTGCCTCGGGCATGGATGTTTGTGATGTCCTTAGGTTAGTTAGGTTTAACTAGTTCTAAGTTCTAGGGGACTAATGACCTCAGCAGTTGAGTCCCATAGTGCTCAGAGCCATTTGAACCATTTGCGCAGCATTTGTGCACCGCCGCCGTCAGTGTCAGCCAGTTTGCCGTGGCATACGGAGCTCCATCGCAGTCTTTAACACTGGTAGCATGCCGCGACAGCGTGGACGTGAACCGTATGTGCAGTTGACGGACTTTGAGCGAGGGCGTATAGTGGGCATGCGGGAGGCCGGGTGGACGTACCGCCGAATTGCTCAACACGTGGGGCGTGAGGTCTCCACAGTACATCGATGTTGTCGCCAGTGGTCGGCGGAAGGTGCACGTGCCCGTCGACCTGGGACCGGACCGCAGTGACGCACGGATGCACGCCAAGACCGTAGGATCCTACGCAGTGCCGTAGGGGACCGCACCGCCACTTCCCACCAAATTAGGGACACTGTTGCTCCTGGGGTATCGGCGAGGACCATTCGCAACCGTCTCCATGAAGCTGGGCTACGGTCCCGCACACCGTTAGGCCGTCTTCCGCTCACGCCCCAACATCGTGCAGCCCGCCTCCAGTGGTGTCGCGACAGGCGTGAATGGAGGGACGAATGGAGACGTGTCGTCTTCAGCGATGAGAGTCGCTTCTGCCTTGGTGCCAATGATGGTCGTATGCGTGTTTGGCGCCGTGCAGGTGAGCGCCACAATCAGGACTGCATACGACCGAGGCACACAGGGCCAACACCCGGCATCATGGTGTGGGGAGCGATCTCCTACACTGGCCGTACACCACTGGTGATCGTCGAGGGGACACTGAATAGTGCACGGTACATCCAAACCGTCATCGAACCCATCGTTCTACCATTCCTAGACCGGCAAGGGAACTTGCTGTTCCAACAGGACAATGCACGTCCGCATGTATCCCGTGCCACCCAACGCGCTCTAGAAGGTGTAAGTCAACTACCCTGGCCAGCAAGATCTCCGGATCTGTCCCCCATTGAGCATGTTTGGGACTGGATGAAGCGTCGTCTCACGCGGTCTGCACGTCCAGCACGAACGCTGGTCCAACTGAGGCGCCAGGTGGAAATGGCATGGCAAGCTGTTCCACAGGACTACATCCAGCATCTCTACGATCGTCTCCATGGGAGAATAGCAGCCTGCATTGCTGCGAAAGGTGGATATACACTGTACTAGTGCCGACATTGTGCATGCTCTGTTGCCTGTGTCTATGTGCCTGTGGTTCTGTCAGTGTGATCATGTGATGTATCTGACCCCAGGAATGTGTCATTAAAGTTTCCCCTTCCTGGGACAATGAATTCACGGTGTTCTTATTTCAATTTCCAGGAGTGTATGATGCTGGCAACAATCAGAGCAAAATGCCTCGGACCTTTGGAGGTGACGGAGTCCCACCTCTAACTGACAAACCAGGGACTCCTAAGATACGACTTGGCAAACAAATGGTAATGAGATGGGGAGCTATTAATATCAATGGGGGCTACTCTGGGAAGAAGGTAGAGCTGGCAGAGGCTGCAAGTAAGATGGGGATGGATGTTTTAGCTGTTAGTGACATTCGGGTAAGGGGTGAGAAAGAAGAGGTAGTGGGAGAATACAAGGTCTACCTGTCAGGAGTCAAAGCAGGAATAGCACCATGGGGTGTAGGGCTTTACATCAGGAAAGAAATGGAACCCAGTGTAGTTGCAATAAGGTATGTAAACGAACGACCGATGTGGATAGATTTGACAGTGTCTAGCAAGAAAATTAGGATTGTGTCAGTATATTCGCATTGTGAAGGGACAGATCAAGATAAGATGGATAGTTTTTATGAGGCACTCAGTGATGTAGTTGTTAGAGTAAAGGACAAGGACAGTGTTCTGCTCATGGGTGATTTTAACGCCAGGATTGGAAATCGAACAGAAGGGTATGAAAAGATTATGGGTAAATTTGGAGAGGATTTGGAGGCCAACAGGAACGGGAAACAACTCTTGGATTTCTGTGCCAGTATGGGTTTAGTAATCACAAACTCCTTTTTTAAACATAAGAACATTCACCGGTATACTTGGGAAGGCAGGGGAACCAGATCTGTCATTGACTATATAATAACAGATCAGGAATTCAGGAAGGCTGTGAGGGACACACGTGTATTCAGGGGATTCTTTGATGACACTGATCACTGTTTAATCTGCAGTGAAATTGGGATTGTGAGGCCGAAAGTGCAGGAGGTCAGGTCCATATGTAGGAGGATAAGAGTGGAGAAACTTCAGGATAAGGAAATCAGGCACAAGTACATAACAGCGATCTCAGAAAGGTACCAGTTCGTTGAGTGTAGTCAATTACAGTCATTGGAAAAGGAATGGACAAGGTACAGGGACACAGTACTAGAAGTGGCCAAAGAATGTCTTGGAACAGTAGCGTGTAAAAGTAGGATGAAGCAAACAGCTTGGTGGAATGATACAGTCAAGGCAGCCTGTAAAAGGAAAAAGAAGGCGTATCAAAAATGGCTACATACGAGAACCCAGGTAGACAGAGAAAGTTATGTTGAAGAAAGAAACAAAGCCAAACAGATAATTGCAGCATCCAAGAAGAAATCATGGGAAGACTTTGGAAACAGGTTGGAGACTATGGGTCAAGCTGCTGGAAAACCATTCTGGAGTGTAATTAGCAGTCTTCGAAAGGGAGGTCAGAAGGAAATGACAAGTATTTTGGACAGGTCAGGAAAACTGCTGGTGAATCCTGTGGATGCCTTGGGCAGATGGAGGGAATATTTTGAAGAGTTGCTCAATGTAGGTGAAAATGCGATCAGTAATGTTTCAGATTTCGAGATAGAATGGGATAGGAATGATGATGGAAATAGGATCACATTTGAGGAAGTGGAAAGAATGGTCAATAGATTGCAGTGCAATAAAGCGGCTGGGGTGGATGAAATTAAGTCGGAACTCATCAAATACAGTGGAAAGTCAGGTCTTAAATGGCTACACAGGATAATTGAAATGGCCTGGGAGTCGGGACAGATTCCATCAGACTGGACAAAAGCAGTAATCACACCAATCTTTAAACATGGAAACAGAAAAGATTGTAACAACTACAGAGGTATCTCTCTAATCAGCGTTGTGGGTAAAATCTTCTCAGGTATTGTTGAAAGGAAAGTGCGAGTATTAGTTGAGGACCAATTGGATGAAAATCAGTGTGGGTTTAGGCCTCTTAGAGGCTGTCAGGACCAGATCTTTAGCTTACGGCAAATAATGGAGAAGTGTTATGAGTGGAACAGGGAATTGTATCTATGCTTTATAGATCTAGAAAAGGCATATGACCGGGTTCCTAGGAGGAAGTTATTGTCTGTTCTACAAGATTATGGAATAGGAGGCAAACTTTTGCAAGCAATTAAAGGTCTTTACATGGATAGTCAGGCAGCAGTTAGAGTTGACGGTAAATTGAGTTCATGGTTCAGAGTAGTGTCAGGGGTAAGACAAGGCTGCAACCTGTCTCCATTGTTGTTCATATTATTTATGGATCATATGTTGAAAACAATAGACTGGCTGGGTGAGATTAAGATATGTGAACACAAAATAAGCAGTCTTGCATATGCAGATGACTTAGTTGTGATGGCAGATTCGATTGAAAGTTTGCAAAGTAATATTTCAGAGCCAGATCAGAAATGTAAGGACTATGGTATGAAGATTAGCATCTTCAAAACGAAAGTAATGTCAGTGGGAAAGAAATATAAACGGATTGAGTGCCAAATAGGAGGAACAAAGTTAGAACAGGTGGACGGTTTCAAGTACTTAGGATGCATATTCTCACAGGATGGCAACATAGTGAAGGAAGTGGAAGCGAGGTGTAGCAAGGCTAATGCAGTGAGCGCTCAGCTACGATCTACTCTCTTCTGCAAGAAGGAAGTCAGTACCAAGACTAAGTTATCTGTGCACCGTTCAATCTTTCGACCAACTTTGTTGTATGGGAGCGAAAGCTGGGTGGATTCAGGTTACCTTATCAACAAGGTTGAGGTTACGGATATGAAAGTAGCTAGGATGATTGCAGGTACTAGTAGATGGGAACAATGGCAGGAGTGTGTCCACAATGAGGAAATCAAAGAAAAACTGGGAATGAAATCTATAGATGTAGCAGTCAGGGCGAACAGGCTTAGATGGTGGGGTCATGTTACACGCATGGGAGAAGCAAGGTTACCCAAGAGACTCATGGATTCAGCAGTAGAGGGTCAGAGGAGTCGGGGCAGACCGAGGAGAAGGTACCTGGATTCGGTTAAGAATGATTTTGAAGTAATAGGTTTAACATCAGAAGAGGCACCAATGTTAGCACTGAATAGGGGATCATGGAGGAACTGTATAAGGGGGCTATGCTCCAGACTGAACGCTGAAAGGCATAATCAGTCTTAAATGATGATGATGATGATGATGATGATTACAAGTTTAATAGGAAATATCAACAATAAAAGCTCAGATTTAAACGATTTCATCGTCCTGTTAGAACGTGCGATATAATTCTTGGAGTGTTTCCTTTCGATAATTATTTTGAACTGCATAAATGTATTTAAAGGCAATCATGCCAAGAAAGGAACGCTCCATTCTCAATGTGCTTAAGAAAACGCTAAACGCAGAAATATATTAACACATTTTCAGAGTTGTTTACTGTGTACAGTAGAGGAACAGTTCGAAGACGATGTTCGTTTGAATCGGCATTACAGTGCATCCCGTCGTAATGCAGCATCCGTGAGGCAATGGTTTACGGACAATAAGATTTCTGAAAGAACTGACCTGCCCAGAATCCCGGCTTGAACCCAATGGAACACGTTTGAGACGAGTTAGGTCGTCGATTTCGCCTCAGACCTAAGCGAGTATCATCATTGCCTTCCCTGGTTTATATTCTTAAGGATGAATGGACTGCCATTCCTCCACAGACATTAAGAACCCTCTTGAAAGCATCCCCAGCAGAGCTGAAGCCATCATGTAGGCGAATGGTGGACAGACCTCATATTAATATCCACTTATAGGTATTTAAATATTTTTAGTCAGCTTCTTTACGTGCCCTTGGTGCTGACGTGTTCTACGTGTAAGAACTCTCGACTGGTTGGCTGCAACTGGAGCAAACGGGCTTCCCATTTCGACACTGTCCGTCTGGTTACAATGTTCTTCACCACACAAATAATACGATGACGTCAGTGAGTGCTTAAATACGAGGGTTATCCATAAAGTAACAGATGTTTTGAAATAAAAAAATTAACAATATGGAAAAAGCAGATTTTAATACAATACACTCATTTTAGAGATACACTCTTAAGGGGTGTAAGACGTCAAACGGGCCAACATGGAGCAGGAGAGGCACCACAGGACATTTTAATTTCCACTGTCTATACTTTTACAAATAAATTCATAAAACTTTGTCAGAATGACCAGGAAGGATTCAGGATTCACATTCACAGCAGCGGAAGTTCAAAAACATAAAAAATAGTTCTTTTTATGTGAAATTTCATCATTTTTTCACTTACTATTGGCTGCGTTTGTTGCTATAGTTATACTTTTCTTCATAAGTAAGACAGATTCTTCGATAAATTTTGCACAGCATACAAACCATACTTACAGCTGTATGAGACTCTAGAATTCTCCAAATCTATTAAAAACTGTGGTAAAAATTGAGGTAATTAACAATAAAATTGAAGTTTTTTCTAAACGTGAAGTTTAGAATGTAACAGCTCATTCATTTTTTCATAAATAAAATAAATTCTAGAGTTTCATACACCTGTAAGTATGGTTTGTATGCTGTGCAAAATTCATCGAAGAATCTTACTTACGAAGAAAAGTATACCTACAGCAACAAAAGCAGCCAATAGTAAGTGAAAAAAGATGAAATTTCACATTCAAAAAAAATTATTTCTTACGTTTTTGAACTTTCACTGCTATGAGTATGAATCCTGAATCCCTCCTGGCCATGCTGACAAAGTTTTATGAATCTATTTGTAGGAGTATAGACAGGGGAAGTTAAAATGTCTTGTGGTGACTCTCCCGCTCCAAGTCGGCCCATTTGACGTCCTACCCCCTGTAAGATATTTTTCTACATAAATGCCATCCAAATTGAGGCATTTATTATACCATGGCACGACTTTTTCAGTGCCATCTCTGTAGGAATCTGCCACCTGCTATTTGGTTTCGGGACTCCACCTAGCACAAAATTTGTGGTGACTAAGCTTCTCCGCCACAATTTCATGCACCAAACTCCGTGAAATTTGGAGAAAATGTTGCGAAAGTTGCGTAATGGTGAAACAACGATTGTCAGGAATTTTGTCTTTGATTTTCATCACCAGTTGATAAGTCACAAGCCTAGGCCTACCACTGCAGTCCTCATGGTGAACAGTGGTACGGCCATTTTTAAAATCAATGCACCATTGCCTCACTCTGCTTTCACACATTATTCATTTTCCGTTCACATCACAAAGGTCGCTATAAATTTCAATTGGTTTGCAGTTTTCTGGCGACGAAAACCTAATCATAGAACGCACCCCACAAGTGGTGGGATTTTCTGTTGCAGCGCACATTTTAACACGCCATAGAAAGCAAAGTAGCAGATACATGACCACATGTTACCTTTGCTGAACGTGTACTGCGTGTAGGAATGTTTTGGCACAAAGATGGAGGCTGTAGCCCAGCCCGTCGCCACGACAGACCGACACGTCTGTTACTTTCCGCATAGGCCTCGCAAATCCAACTCATTCTGATAGAGAGCTAGGAAAGCAGATCTATAGAGTCATTTACGGTAAAAGGATGCTACTGGGGTACACTTATATGTGGCACTCGAATATTATATACGATTATAATTATTTTATTGAAAAAAAAAATACGTTTTGCGTAGAAAACTTAAAATAATGGTACAACTTATTCTAAAAACATGGGATCCACAAAAAAGGTTTGTTGACCCCTTTGAATGTTAGTGACTTTTAGCTTTCTTTCCACTTGTATTGCGGTCACCTCGCATATATCGCCCATGTTCGGGAAAACAAAGACAGTGTTCTTTTTTTCCCAACCCTATTTCGAAGGCACTTAATCGTCATTGCTGACTCAGGTACAGTGACAAGTGTGCCTATGAACCTCCTGTGTTCCTCTTTTGTGTCAAATCTAACAATGACAAAGTCACCAGGCTGAAGTTCATAAGGTAAAAAGACTTCAGATATACTGATTGCGCTTGTGCCCTCGCCTGGGTTCTCACGTTCATTGTTGGAGAGAGTTGGTGAGCCCTTATCTCCAGAAACATCGTCACTTTTGTCTGAGGCGTCACTCTTTTCAAAAAAAAATGGTTCAAATGGCTCTGAGCACTATTGGACTCAACTGCTGTGGTCATCAGTCCCCTAGAACTTATAACTACTTAAACCTAACTAACCTAAGGACATCACACACATCCATGCCCGAGGCAGGATTCGAACCTGCAACCGTAGCAGTCTCACTCTTTTCATCATCAGGGAAATCGTGTACTGACACACTTTTCGCAGCCTTCACTGGAACCCTGGTTCGCCGTTGTCTCACAGGGCTTTCATCGCCCCCTCGAAATTCTTGGAGCAATTCTATGAGGGCTCCATCAGTATCCTGTGGATATGCGGGTCCTTCACCATCGACACCAGGAATTCTGCTAATTACTCTCTCGGGATTGAACGGTAGAATCCCACATTTCTCGAAACCAGCCTGGATGCTTCTTTCGGCGTTTACTTCCAGAGGCCTCACAAGCTGGTTTAGTAATCGGGGGAACATATCCTTTGTAATGGTGGTCTCCTTACGACCGGAACCCAATTTCCATTTTTGGAGAATGCTTCCCCAGCTGGTCTTCAGTGTACGAAAAAATGCCACGTCAAGAGGCTGAGTGAGATGCGTAGAGTTTTTGGGAAGAAAAATTATTCTTACACCATTCTCTTCACAAGCCTTGACCGAAGTCACTGAAAGATGAATGGAAAGGTTGTTGCCGATTAAAATTTTGGGGCCTTCTAACTTCCTACAACAAGGCAAAACGATCGTGGTAATCCAGTTATCAAAACACACAAAGGCAGCAGTTTTCAATTTGCTGCAGCAGCAAACATAATTGACGTTGCTGCTTTGAAAGTATTCATGACTCTCTCAGGATATTTTGATCCTCTTTTCGTAATCACTTTCGCACGTCCCGGATCATCTGCTAAGTTCGTTTCATCGAAATTCACAATATTGCTTGGGGGAACATCTTTTAATTTCCTTCTCTAAATTATCAAAATATTCCCGCAGAACAGCTCTCGACACAGAATCACGTGCTCTTTTTATGTTCTGGCACAGTCTTCGACTCAATTTTTCTTTGTGCCTCTTCAAAAAGCTAACAGTGAATTCATGACCAGATAAATTATTTTTGAATTTCCTAACAACTTTACCTCTCCGGTCCAAGACTCCTTTGACACACAGTCGCAGTCAACTGGTCAAATGGATAGCCCCACTCGGCACAAATAGCGAGCCTGTCCACAATCAACGCCTCTTCATCAGCGGAGAGTGCAGTTTGCCCCCTTGGGGGCGCACATTCTTATTCCTCAAATGTCGGTGGAGAACTGTGCCTGGAATGCTGAAATTTCTCGCAGCTTGCATAATGCTGCTCCCTCCTTTAATAGCAGCAATGGCTTGGGCTAATTCATCCTTGCTTCTCTTTGTGAAGGATTTCCCACGAGGATCAGGAATGTAATTTCTGGGCTTTTTAATCAGTCTGGAAATTAAATGGAACGAAACATTGAAAACACAATCAGGTAGTACCCCATAACCAAATATAAGCCCGATAATAGTGTTATTTTATACTGATCCTGCGCACCCCATTTTTTTAAAGTGCGTTCGTTCGAGCGAAATAAAATGAAATCAAGAAGTATATTTAATACTCACCAAAAACAAAGGAGGACCTGAATTCGGAACACAATTCTCGGTAGAAGCACTGATTTTGATGATACGCAACTCACTGTATACCAAGTCTTCGGAACATACATATACATGGGAATCCCCTCCCACATTTTTACAGTGCTCTAGAAGCCAGAGTAGCCGCTATTGAAACACAAAATGTTCGTGAATGTGTTCCTCAAGGCCAATACTGCCGACTGAAGCACTGTTTTCCATATTTTATTGCGATCCTGCGTAGTTTCTATTGTTTTAAAGTTTTTCCGTCAGAATTGATCCTATTCATCCCTATGATTTTATTCACCCCATTTTACGGTATATTATAAATGATTTATGTCTCTGTTGGGCTTTATAAAGCGGATCGCTGACTGTGAACGACCGCAGGGCCAAAGGTACCGCTTCTGGTCTGGAAGTTAGAGTCTGGAGTTAGAGAGCGCTTGGTGCTCAGCAGTGGGTAGCTGTGTGGTGAGCGAAAAAGGATGGAATAGGCAGTGTTTGTGGTGTTCCCTGTAAAGCCACCAAGTGTTAAATTATAATGTAGGAATTACGAGAACATGTATTATTGGAAATATAAATGTGGACGCAGAAGTCTTCTCGCAAGTAAAGTAAAGAAGTTCAATGTTTATGACTTTCATTTTGCCAGCGCGTTAGTGTAAATGAGCTGGCTGATAATTGCTAATTGTTGAGTAAACCCAGAATGTACGTAAAAAATATTTGATGTAAAGCCTAGTTAGAGATTCCCCTTTGTAATGTTTCTAAGATTTGTTAACATAGGTTCACGTAATTTGATGATTTGTATTTATGCTTTTTTAGTGAGGTCAGATAGCATTTGCTGTATAAATCTCATTGTTTGTGACTCTGTTAGTAAAAGGGATGTAGTTTTTCTGAGTAATGTAATTTCAAAATTAACTCCGAATACAATTTCACTATTGAAAAAGCCAGTAATTCGCCCAAATCACTACCGCCTCCGTGTCCATGTCATATGTTTTTCAAAGCCTTTGAATTTTTCTGAAATGTATTAATTTATCAGCCAAAAGAATTTCATGCACATTTCAAAGTATTACGGCGAGCATTGCACACCGCCGAGTCTGCAACTAGTATATTATATTCTTCTTCATGAGAGACCAGAATATGTCACGTTCCACCGTTGCTGCTTTAGAGGTAAGACAATTTAATTTACTTGTTATGTGCACAGGGACCAAAGCTATCAATTTTTAACAGGGCCAGAGGGCTAAGTACGTAAGAGGCTGAATGTATTTTGCCGTGACTGTATTTCTTTATTGGTATTGGGAATTGCTTTGCCAATCAGTTCATATAAAGTTTTTGCTAACAATAACAGAGAGTAAGCACACAACTTGCAGTTACAACATGCTACATGATAACTCTAGTTTTGTATGCATTCCCAGTTCAGACATTCATCCAAGTATTCCAATATAAATTAATTAAAGAACATTCATACATTCATCCAAGTAATACAAAGAGAAATCATTTCTTAAGAACGTTACAACGGGAACACGTATGAACAATGCGGCCACATCAAAGCTGGCCCTCTCCTTCTCCAAAAAGGAGACGACTACTTCGGTTGATAAAGTATTTTGTGTTTTTGATATTGTGCACACAGTGACCAACTTGCCGAGTAAGGAGAATGGTCAGTTGTTTTAAAGGTCTGTATATAAGTCGGATAACCAGTAGTCGTAGGAGTGGCTCCCTCTTATGAACTTCTGGCAGACGATAAAACGTAGTTGGTCGAAGCGCCTGTGAGGTGACGTTTCTAACAATCCTACCACAACAAAGGTTAAAAATTAATTATGTTTGTAGTGTTGCTCACGCTGCTAAATATTGCATTTTCGGGCAACAACAAAGTTACATTATGTGGCAGGTATCATTATAGCACAGTTAATAAAGTCATCTCTTGAAATAATGAATAAACTAGGCACCCATCTTTTCGTGTTTCCCACGCTGGTCTCGTTGTGAACTCATGGCTCAATCGTCGAAAATCTAGGTATTGATGATTCCAAGCTCGGATGCGAAGAGGCCTAGGTGTTATCCTGCGATATTCAAAAGTTTTACAGATGTGTTTCATAAACCATTCTTGAAGATTAAACTTTTGCAAGTTAGAACAATGGTGATGTAAAAAAGTAATCAGCACTCCCAATATAAGTTACACTTCCTTTTTATTACTTTTGTTGCAACATCGCTTCACAATATAAACATACTTGAAAATATCTTCCTCACTGTTAAAGTTCACATTTCATAAACTGACTACAATTTGCGTCTTTTCAACATGACGACCAGGACTTGACTCTCTAATAACCGCTTACGCGCCCAAAAATCAGAGTTACAAGTACGTCAAAGATCATAGTGACAAAAGAAAGAGTACACATAAGAATAATATCATTGCAATATAAACATTTCGATGTATTAAAGCACCTCTACATCAATGAAATCAAATCTGAATGTTGTCACAGAAATATGTTAACTATTTTACAGAAACACGGTAGAATATTGTTGGTGTCGAGAGGTTGAGGTGAGGTGCCGTAATGGTTACGTAATTCAAGTACCATTACACGCTCTCTTCCAGCCCTTCCCGTGACAATTTTTCATACGATCCTTCTTCCAGTGTCAGCCAGACCTTCACGTCATACTCGTCTTGTTCCATAAAGATGGAACAGAGTTACAAGTACGTCAAAGATCATAGTGACAAAAGAACGAGTACACATAAGAATAATATCATTGCAATATAAACATGTGTACTAAAAAGGGATGATCTGCAACAAGGTCCTAGTAATACTAGGTCCCTTGTTGCTGCAGAAAAGAACAGGAAGTCCTTATCACAACTAATTAAAAGCCGGAAGTGAATTTTCTGGAATTATTGCTTATCAAATAAGAAATCTCCATAAGAATAACATGGGCGGAAATGAATTATTCTGCAACAAAGGAACAAGTAATATAGTAGACGGAGAAAATTTTCTAAGTCCATCTAAGTGGACAATATTACCCACCCACCAACCCCATTAAAGACAAACCACCACCACATAGTAAACTAAAGCTGGAAAGACTACGATGAAAGAATCGTTGCGAATCGCGCTGAGGCCATTGTTCAAAGCTGTTGTCATGTTCGGAGCTGGCGGCTTAGTTTCTGAAAGGCCGCGACACGTGTTTCGACGAATTTCTTCCGCAGTTTCACTGGGAATCTTGTGAAATGATTGTTCAACACTACTCTTGATGTCAGAGAAAGAGGTACGATGCTGAAAACTATGATGCGAGATGCGACCAGTTTCGAGGAACCCGTTAGTCATGTTGTTGTTAAAGCTGACTTAATTTGACTCTAGCTGCAAACAGGCGTTGATGTACTTCATTGGGGACATGTTGAAAATGTGTGCCCCGACCGAAACTGGAACCCGGGATCTCCTGGTTACATGGCAGACGCTCTATCCATCTGCGCCACCGAGGGCACAGAGGATGGTGCGCCTGCAGGGCCTCTGCGCCTTCGGTGGCGCAGATGGATAGAGCGTCTGCCATGTAAGCAGGAGATCCCGGGCTCCAGTTCCGGCACACATTTTCAACATGTCCCCAAAGAAGTACATCAACGCCTGTTTGCAGCTAGGGTGTTCATTTAATTATCATTTCATTTCTAGCAAAGCTGCATGGTCATCTACGGTAACTGTTCTTCCTGGAACAGATACTACCGTCATATAGAGTTAATTTGACTCTCTGCTTTTCCTTGGATTTCCTCTGTGATATCATTTGCTAATGAAATTTTCAGGTACCTGAAATGAGGGTTCCTAGCCAATCACTTTTCATTAAACTTTGATAAAAAGCACTTTATAACATGCAAGAAATTTCGAATCAACATCCGAGGACTTGGATACAAAAGAGATTAACTTTGTTAATTCTAGAGATTAAGACTTAATTATCAACCCAGGTGGGAGGTGCAGGCCGCAGAACTGCTTAACCCTGGATTGGGCGCGTACTTTTGTATTGCACAATTGGACATGTGGCGACAGATGTCACTCACCTATTAAAATGTATCTATAATAGGCAAAATCATTTTTAAATAATTATTATTTCATTTGTCTCAGAAAATGTTAATCAAACGCCATGCTTTTGATTGTACATAGCGTTTAATGAATACAATGGTCTCTTTTTCATGACCACTCAACTGATTCCAACCATGTTACACAAAAGTCTTTCAAATGTTCTCCATACAGCCATCTCTTAAATTTCAAGCACCATTTACTTGTACTTTTTTCTCTTCCTCCTCCACAGGCATCGCAACGTCCTCTGGAACCTGATGGCTTCTCAATCTCGATCGTTCCCTCTTTCTCAATACTTAGTAACATATTAGTTGTTGGAGTATGCACATTTTTACGAGAAACTTTAGTGTCCCATCCTGTTTCACGATCGTTTCCATAAAAAAATTCAGATGAACTGAATGCATCTTCACCACTTAGCTCAGAAGAACAGTATCTGTTTTCCTCATAACTCTCCGCTCGTGTCGCTTCAGTGTTGTGGTCAGTTGCAGACATGTGATCGATTTCGTCATCACTTTCACCAGAACATAGCTCTGACTTCTCCTCTTCCTCATCGGTCCATTGCAGAACATCATTCGTAGCTTTTGATGTTTTCGGCGTTTTCGTATTTTGTTTATTACGTATATAGGAGCGCGGCTCACAATTGTCATCCAAGAACGCTACCCCAGAGAGAATTTATTTCTTAGAAACTGTTGGCGGGAAACAGAGGTGTGGTGCTGCCACCACGGTAAACAACAATAAACGTTCACCTACTGAAAGGTGCGACAGCAAAAATATTCACAAAGTGTTCCAAACATGCAGCAAATGTCACTGGAGGATACTCGTCAACCACGCGCTTAATCTAGGGTTGAGTGGCTAAAGAAGTTTTTATCTGCGTTGCAAATTACGACATACTTTGGTCAGTTTCAATCCATAATGTCATACAGAATAACGTTTTGGTGTAACTTTATTAAGCAAAGCTGAAGTTTTCAATGCATATGTTTTTGGATAGGGTCCGCCATTAGCAAAACACAATTTTGTTTTTTAACGTAAACATGTTTCACTACAGTTGCAGCATCTTCAGTGAGCTTTTATTTCTCATCTTTTACCACATGAGAAATAAAAGCCCACTGAAGATGCTGCAACTGCAGTGAAACATATTTGGGTTAAAAAACAAAATTGTGTTTTGCTAAAGGCAGACCCTATCCAGAAACATATGTATTGCTAAAGCAAACACCGAAAAATGAGCTTCAACCGCAAGATGATTAAAATTTTCAAATAAAAGAATCGTGTAAGACGAATTATTCGTAGTGTAAATTCAAGAACTTCCTGACGTATGTTGTAACGCAACATTTTTAGACGTATAATTAATTTTTGGTTAGTTTTGTAATTTGTTTACTGTCCTATGTTTCTCACACATGACCTGCGTATGATATTTCTCGTGTTTTCTACTGTCTTTCGATGAGTAATATTTCGATTTGTAATTAAATATTTAACTGTGAATGATAACGGAAAAAATCAGGTAAGTCAATGGTTCTGAAAACCGAGAAAACGGGATTTTAATGTTTGACCTTTGATTAACCCTGCTGTTCTGTTCACTTTTACTTGACATATATACTGTTCGGGTCAATATGACCCGACATATCAAAATGCTTTAGAAACATAAATTTTGGTACAGTTTTAGCTATCGACATTGTTGTTCTATTCCAGTACCTTGTTAGTAATAATAATAATAATAATAATAATAATAATAATGGTAATAATAATAATAATAACAATGCATACAACTTTATTGAGGGATATTTTTCATTTAAATATGCACATAAATTTGAAACAACAGACAGTTTCCATTACAGGCATTCAACTTAGAAAGCACTACAGTTTTTCCATACTTCTATTCTTATTGTTGACAGTTTAGACGTAAGTATTGACATTTTCTAACAACAGACAGTTGTCATTACAGATATTCATCTTAGAGCACACTACAGTACAGAACACACTACAGTTTTTTTATTACATTCCAACATAGAAAGCACTACAACTTTAGAATCCTCTCTTCTTACTGATTGTAGTTTAGGCACAAGTATTCACATAAATTTGAAACAACAGAATTTTCAATACAATCATCTTATAAAATACTACAGTTCTTTTCTTACTGCTTGCACTGTGGACACAAGTAGGTTACATGTTTCTTGCAAATATGTTTACTACATTTTCCACACACCATGTTTGTTTTATTGTCATTACTTGATGGACAGAACTTACAGCGTGCACGTTTTGTAGATTTTCTTGTTGTTACCGATTCTGACACACCACCCACATCATTCGGGTTTTGGATGCTTGTGACCATTCTCAAAGAATCTTCTGTTCTTGGGAAATGCGTTCTTGATGCAATATGTTCTTTTATCAGTGACTTTCCAAGTTCCTCCAAGAATATTCTCCTTCTAGTCAATTTGCTTGCATTCCAATTAGGGTCAACCGAAATCCACAAAACGTATGCATTATAAGCAGAAACATCAAGAATATTGTAGAAAACTATCATTGGCCACCTATTACTTTTTCGTTTGCATGTATATGTACCTAATAACTGATCAAGCGTGTCTACAGCACCTTTGGTTGAATTATAGTCCAAAATCATTTTTGGCTTCTTATCAGCCCTGTCACTGATTTCCGCATCATGGTGGAGAGTGCTCATAAGTACAACATTCTTGTGTCTCTTAGGAATATAATTAACCACAGTAGTGTCATTTGTGAAGTAAAATGAAGAGCTGTGTACCTCCTTGTTGGTCATTTTGTGTGGAAGCTCCGGCTTATTTTTCCGTATAGTTCCCAACATAGTCAATTTCCTTTTCAGAAGCAGCTGCCCCAAATTGTACGACGTAAAAAAGTTGTCACACGTGATATTCTGACCACGTAACTCAGAAGTGAGATCAGATACCACCCTCATTCCCTGATTTCTTTCTGGTGCCGCTCCACTCACCTTTCCTGTATAAATTTGGGCTTTCAGTACGTATGAAGTTTTGCTGTCACACATGGTCCATATTTTGATCCCATATTTTGCCGGTTTACTTGGGATATACTGCTTGAATGGACAGCGACCTCTAAATGCTACTAACTGCTCGTCAACAGTAACATTTTCTCCTGGATTATACAGTTTAGGAAGGACCTCTACCCACTTCTCCCAAATACTACGAATTGCGGCAAGTTTGTCAGTACGTCGTCTTTCCTCTCTAGTAGATTTCTTGTCAAATCGCAGGACACGTGATATCTTACAGAATGTTTCATGAGACATGGTTGCTCGAAATATGTTTCGCCCAGTATCTTTATCCCACAAACTTTTTGTAGACTCCCCATGAGATCGATATACACCCGCTAGGAGTAAGAGTCCTAAGTATGCATGGAAAACAGAACCATCAATATCTGTCCACTGTTCACCATAAACTCGCTGCCCTTCAATATTTGTCATCTCTATTATTTCATTTTGAAGCGCTGTGTGAAATACTGCTTCAAATGAACATTTTACATCAGATATTCTGCTGACTGCATACCTGGTAACTCCTGGGGTACTCTTGATGATGTTCGAAGCTGGTAGGCGACCATGTTGTGCTGGTGGATGCAACTGCCATTCTATATTCCCATTTTTAGAAAGAAAAGTCTCTACACTATTTTGTATGGGCTGTGGACTGTCGTAACTGTCATCGGAACACTCGCTTTCAGATGCATTGCTGATGTGATCTTCAAACTCAGAAAGTGATCCTTCATCTGGTGAGGCATTTACTATTTCTTCCAACTCACGATCATTCAATGGTCTCATCGCCATGGTGTCACAAGTCAAACTGGGCAGAAACAAAGCATTCCAATTATTGAGAACTGCCAATTATTATTTCCTGGGGAAAGCAACAAACAAGCCCATTGTTGTGAACGCATGGAGCTTTAGGTGATTGTTGAGAGTAAGTTGGAATGATGCAGTCACTATTCCCACACAACACAACAAAAATAATTTTCGCCATTTCCAGATTTTAGAAATAAATACGAGTTACACTAAACATATTTGTGTCGGGTCATTATGACCCGAACATTACATATGCAACTATTACAGTTGAAGCCCAAACTTCTTAAACTTTTTTAAAACCTTTTAAAACACATGCTGCTCATCCATTTTCAGACAAAGTCACAAAGTTTCATAAATATATATTGGTATTTACATAATGTAAAATAACGTTCATATTCGTTTCGGGTCATATAGACCCGAACAGAACAGCAGGGTTAATCAATACACAAGTACATATAATAATTTTTACTTCAGAAATTAAACACCTTGGGTGCATCGAATGTGGAAATAGCGTTATTGGCCCCCAGTGTCTTCCCAGAATGAATTAATTTCCCAGATTTCATTCAAACGTCACTCGGCAAGGGGAAAGAAAAGAGGAAAGTCGAGCGAAACAGACGCAGTAATTCTATAGTAATCACAACTAAACGAATTTCTGCTTGGTATAATGCAGTGATAGTACTCACACCATGTGTATTTAACTACGGGGCATGTGACTGAAGAATACACAGCACGAGGACGATAAAACCTCATCAGGCTTTGAAAATCTTTATATTATAGCCTGGAAATGGGAAGGTGGTATAGAGTAAAGAACGGAATTTTTCCAGTTCGATTACAGCGAACAGAAGGTAACTGCAAAGCTATTGTGCAGTAAACAAGAAAGGAATTCTGAAGCTAAACATATTATTACAGCAGGTATGCGCAGTTGAAATAGCCCATGCAAGAAAACATTGATATTGTCGAAGTCTCTTAATGATGTTAGTTTGCATTCCTCCGCGGTAAGTCGTTTGATATTTCAGAATATAACAGTGGCTGGATTCAGATGATGTTATCTTAATGGGCTGCGTTTTGAAAGCGTTTTTTTCGGCGTACTTTAAATCCGACAGTGTTTTCCAATCTAAAACCGTTTCTTGATTAACACTGACCTCAGTGAAAGGGTTTGACTTACGTCTGGATGCTTCGATCATTTCCTTGAAATCGTCAGGTGTTTCTATCCGCGCCTTTGCGTTCCATAGTCCAACATTTTTAAAGAACTCTAAGAAAGAATGGCCCCTCATGGAGAAAGGAATTTTGATCTTCTTCGGACCACTAATTTGGCTAAGAGTTACGTAGTAAATGAAGCGGATGTCGCTGAAGTGTTTATTTTGACTACCAACAGAATCAAAAAATATATAGAACTCTTAAGTGTCCTCGTCCAAGAACGCGTCATAGGTTGTTATCTTTGGCTGGGACACATCTTTTGCAAAATCTGTGCAGATAGCCACCTTCTTTTTCTTTTTCCTTGCCTTCAGTTTGACGCTCCTTTTAAAATTGTAAAACGCCTGACCCTTTTCCTGATGAAGAATGTTCACTGTCGTTAATTGATCAATCTGCGTCTTATCTTTCTTCATTGTTAACGTATTCTATTTTGCTGTGAATGCATTGCACTCAGCACAAGTGCCTGAAAGAGGACACCCAAACGAAATACTGAATTTTGTGGTGAAAATCACTCGCCATATTTCACAGACGTCCTAGGGTGAATTACATTAAAAAGATCGTACATTTTCTGTATAGTTAGATCTTCAGGAAAGCAGATTTTATTCTAGTCTGTGAGGCTGCAATGGCTCTGACGACCCCTAAAACAGGTGATATTGTGGTGGTCGATTTGCCAGGTTTTTTGTAAAACGATTATCCATTTTCCGAAGGAACGCATCCACTAATCCGTAGATAATGAAGCTTAATTTTGGTGATTCCATGCATTGCACAAAACGCTTTCACACAAATCTGAACGCCATGAACTATCTCCGCTACTCGACAAATGCGAACTCTGTAATAGTGAAAATTTGCAATTTGGTCTCCTTCTGTGGTCTTCTACATTGATCAGCCAGAACATATGACCATGTACCTAATAGCCGGTACGTCCGTCTTCGGCACGGATAACATCGGCGACACTTCGTGACAAGGAGACAATGAAACCTCGGTAGGTCGCTGGACGGAGTTGGCACCACACCTGCACACACAAGTCACATAATTCCCGTAAATTCCTGGGAGGGGGCCGATGAGCTCTGGCGTCACGTAAACGCATATCCCAGATGTGTTCGATGGGGTTTAGATCTGGCGAGTTTGAGGGGCCCAGCACATTAACTGGAGCTCGTCACTTTGTTCCTCTAACCACTTGATTACAGCCCTGGCCTTGTCACATGGTGCATTATCTTGTTGAAAAATGCCTCAGTCGTCGGGAAACATGAGCGTCACGAAGGCATGTAAGTGGTCTGCAACATTCTTTGGCCGCCATGATGCCTTGCACGAGCTCCATTGGACCGATAGACGCCCATGTTTATGTTTCTCAGACCATAATGGAGCCGCCGTTGTCTCTGCCCCCTAATACAGTGTCAACGTGCTATTCCCCTGTAAGACGACGGATTCGCACCATCGGCATGATGAAGAAGGAATCGGGATTCACCAGACAATGCAACGCTCTGCCACTGCGTCAACGTCCAGTGACGATGGTCAACTGCCTATTTCAGTCATAGTTGTCGATGGCAGAGGCCCATCTTTAGGAGTGTTCGGTGCACTGTGTGTTCAGACGCACTTGTACTCTGCCCAGCATTAAAGAATGATGTTAGTTCTGCCACCCTTGGGCACCTGTTCTGGTTTTCCTAGTCTTCCCATCCTATGACGTCCGACATACACTACCGGCCATTCAAATTGCAACACCACGAAGATGACGTGCTACAGACGCGAAATTTAACCGACAAGAAGAAGATGCTGTGATATGCAAATGATTAGCTTTTCAGAGCATTCACACAAGGTTGGCGCCGGTGGCGACACCTACAACGTGCTGACATGAGGAAAGTTTCCAACCGATTTGTCATACACAAACAGCAGTTGACCGGCGTTGCCTGGTGAATGATGCCTCGTGTAAAGAGGAGAAATGCGTGCCATCACGTTTCCGAATTTCATAAAGGTCGGATTGTAGCCTTTCGACAACGTTTGCAGCAGCAGGGACTATCAGCTCGGATATCATGGCTGCGGTTACCCTTGACGCTGCATCACAGAGAGGAGCGCCTGCGATGGTGTACTCAACGACGAACCTGGATGCCGAATGCACGAATGGCAAAACGTCCGGGTTCTGTTTACAGCACCATGATGGTCGCATCCGTGTAAGGCGACATCGCGGTGAATGCACATTGGAAGCGTGTATTCGTCATCGCCATACTGGCGTATCACCCAGCGTGATGGTATGGGGTGGTATTGGTACAGGTCTCGGTCACCTCTAGTTCGCATTGACGGCACTTTTAAGGGGAGCCGGAGGTGGTCAAATCCAAAAAATTACCATTTTTTTTGTTTTGCTACTGAAAATTAATTGGAACATTCCTCTTTAATGTAAACTTTGAATTATTGTTCTACTCGCCCTAGAAGTGGAGTTATTACCATTTTCCCCCACGCCTGCAGAGGAAATGGGCGGCCGCTGAATGCATCTAACACCCTCTCGTGACGTCCTGGCGAACTGCTTGGGATTTTCTCGGCCTGTTACTCATACAGCGCCTTTTGTTACGCATACAGCGAGTGTGCAAGGGTTGGCTACATTGTTTTCTGTGACAAATGAAGCGCTAAGAGCGCGAAACATCGTCTCTTTGCTGTTTACCGTTTCGAATTAGTTCAGTGTTGCGCCTGTTGTTGGTAGTATTATACTTCTTGTGTAAAGTGTTGTTCTGGTTACGATGCCACGTTTTAGTAGCCGTGTATATAAGAAGAGGAAGAAGGTAGGGAAAAGAAAATTAACACTAATACCAAGTTGCGATACTACAATTACTGAAACAGTGCGTTCTTCTGCTAAGCAACATATGGCCGGCCATAGCCCTGTGACATCTTCTAGCAAATACTACCTTTGGGATGGTGACTTCAAAGGTTTCAAGACTTAGAGGAACTGAAACCATATGGAAATGAATTTGTAGTTGAAAAGTTGGAATGCATTGGGCATGTGCAAAAGCGTATGGGTGCACGGCTTCGAAGGCTCAAACAAACTTTGGGTTCAAGTAAGCTCAGTGATGGAAAGACCATAGGAGGGAGAGGCAGGTTTACTGATGAGGTGATTGAACGTCTACAGAGATACTATGGGTATGCTATAAGACAAAATACTAGTAATGTTAGTGACATTCGAAAAGCAGTGTAGGCATTGTTCCTTCATACTGCCTCTTCCAATGAATACCCTCAACACAGCCTGTGCCCAAAAGATTCCTGTTGCAAATATAATGCAAAAAAGGACTGTGATCACAAACATGGTTTGCCAGCAGCTGTGATAAATGCAATAAAACCAATTTTTCATGACTTAACACAGCCAGAATTGTTACACAAATGTCTACACAGAAAGATGCAGAATCCTAATGAGAGTGTAAACAATTTGATTTGGAAAGTGATTCCTAAAAGGGTGTTTGTAAGCATAAAAACACTGCACTTTGGCATTTATGATGCAATAGCAACCTACAACCACGGGAACAGTGTGAAGTGTGAAGTTCTGAAGGCATTAGGATTTACAGCTGGGGTGAACACTGTTCGAGCACTAAGAAATATTGACAGAGAAAGGATAAGGGGAGTAGAAAGAAGAGAAAGGCATATGAAGTATGATGGAACAACAGGCCAGAAAAGAAGATAGATGAGGAAGCTTTTGGAGGACGAAGAAGAAGACCCTGATAATCCATCCTATAGTGCAGGAATGTATTGAGAAACTTTGATAGCCATTTCCCGTAAATTAGAATTTCTCGAATATAAGGAACATTTTCTCAAAATCCACTCAAGCTAGAGAGATGAAATTTTTATACAGCACTCCTAGTGGTCAAACTTACATTGTAACACAGCCATTTGGCAATATATTCAGTAGTATCATTTCAGTTTAATTATAAAGCAATTATTTGTAAAAAAATTTGGGTCATTAATAAAAAAATAATTGAAAGGAAACTAGAAAAGATACTCCAGAATCCCTCTGTCATAACTGCAATACTAAACCACTCTATATGTAAAAAAAAAATTCAAATTTTTCAATTTGGTAGATTATTCATAAATGTTCCTCAAACTTAGTGATTTTAACATGGGCAGCATAGGCACCTCCGGCTCCCCTTAATAGTGGACGTTACATTTCAGATGTGTTACGACTCGTGGCTCTACCCCTCATTCGATCCCTGCGAAACCCTACATTTCAGCAGGATAATGCACGCCCGCATGTTGCAGGTCCTGTACGGGCCTTTCTGGATACAGAAAATGTTCGACTGCTGCGCTGGCCAGCACATTCTTCAGATCTCTCACCAACTGAAAACGTCTGGTCAATGGTGGCCGAGCAACTGGCTCGTCACAATACGCCAGTCACTACTCGTGATGAACTGTGGTATTGTGTTGAAGCTGCATGGGCAGCTGTACCTGTACACGCCAAGCTCTGTTTGACTCAATGCCCAGGCGTATCAGGGCCGTTATTACGGCCAAAGGTAGTTGTTCTGGGTACTGATTTCTGAGGATCTATGCACCCAAATTGCGTGAAAATGTAATCACATGTGAGTTCTAGTATAATATATTTGTCCAATGAATACCCGTTTATCATCTGCAATTCTTTTTGATGTAGGAATTTTAATGGCCAGTAGTGTATGTAATGAGGGTAGGCTACCTAAGCGCACGACGTTGGACGTAGTTTCACCTTGGTTTCGCCACGTGTTGAAGACACTCACCACATCACTCCTCGAACACCCGAAAAGTCGGGCAGTTTTCGAAATGCTCGAGCTGAGCCTCCGGGCCTTCACGACCAATCCTCGGTCAACCTCATATAAATCGCGTTTATTCGCCATTCTATACACGGACAGCACGCTCACTGATACTATATGCACCATGCGTGTGTCTGATTAGAAGTCATTCCTCGCTAGGTGAGGCTGCTATCGCCTGGACGGGGTTATATAGATTAGTAGGTCGCTAGTTGCAATGTTCTGGCTGATTAGTGTGTTTACCCCGGGCAAGCCGTTAACTGTAATCAACCATGACAAATGGTTCAGATGGCTCTAAGCACTATGGTACTTAACATCTGAGGTCATCAGTCCCCTAGACTTAGAACTACTTAAACCTAAGGACATCACACACTTCCATGCCCGAGGCAGGATTCGAACCTGCGACCGTAGCAGCCACGCGGTTCCGGACTGAAGCGCCTAGAACCGCTCGGCCTCAGCGGCCGCCCAACCATGACAAATACGAATTCTGTAGATCATGTGATTTTAAGTCGTTGCAGTGGTGTAATATATTTTGCCTGACCAGGACCTGTTTAAGATCCAAACGACGTAAGCAGCCGCTTGGGGCATCAACCCGAGGTGCCACAACTGTTAAAATTTCACTGGGCATTTCACAGTTAGTAGCGGCCACTTGATATAATGTTAACGCTCTGAATTATAATACGACAGAAAAGTATGTATAATATCAGTAGTAGTTTTAAACTACTGTCGTTTTAAAAGTCATTGTTAATGTGCAGCGCGCAAGCGACACTCGTCTTCGTCCTGTAACTGTGTAGAGACAAGCAGACTTGCCTTGTTCACTTTCATTCAGTAATGCCGCACAGTATAATGTTCCGCTGTAATTGCTCATTGACCTGGGAGGAGAGGGTCCAGCAAGATGGAGACAGAGGGGAGGTACGCCCACTATAACGTAGCTCACAGCAGCTTCAGTACTGCAATGTTTGCCGAAATGGGCTGCCTATGTGCTGCCACCAAAGACTATCATTTTTATAAACGACAATTGCCGGCCGTAGTGGCCGCGCGGTTAAAGGCGCTGCAGTCTAGAACCGCAAGACCGCTACGGTCGCAGGTTCGAATCCTGCCTCGGGCATGGATGTTTGTGATGTCCTTAGGTTTAACTAGTTCTAAGTTCTAGGGGACTAATGACCTCAGCAGTTGAGTCCCATAGTGCTCAGAGCCATTTGAACCATAAACGACAAAGATAACATGAAAGGTAAATTTATAAAACTGAAACGCGTTCGAGTACCGTGATTCACACGTTACAACACACAGTTCCTCTGCTCTGACAAATCATTTTAACATTTAACATTGGTAGACAAACGTACCACATACATTAATAAAAGTTATAAAAATGCTAAACACATTTTGCGTTGAGCAGCCATTTAGACAGGAACGGTTACTCCAGCACTGCGCTGTCGGTGCTCATTGTTGAAGTACCGGGTGATCAAAAAGTCAGTATAAATTTGAAAACTGAATAAACCACGGAATAATGTAGATAGAGAGGTACAAATTGACACACATGCTTGGAATGACATGGGGTTTTATTAGAACCAAAAACATAAGAAAGTTCAAAAAAGTCCGACAAATGGCGCTTCATCTGATCAGAATAGCAATAATTAGCATAACAAAGTAGGACAAAGTGAAGATGATGTTCTTTACAGGAAATGCTCAATATGTCCACCATCATTCCTCAAAAATAGCTGCAGTCGAGAAATAATGTTGTTAACGGCACTGTAAAGCAGTCCGGCATTATGGTGAGGCATTGGCGTCGGATGTTGTCTTTCAGCATCCCTAGAGATGCCGGTCGATCACGATACACTTGCGACTTCAGGTAACTCCAAAGCCAATAATCGCACGGACTGAGGTCTGGGGACCTGGGAGGCCAAGCATGACGAAAGTGACGGCTGAGCACACGATCATCACCAAACGACGCGCCATCTGTCGGACATTTTGTGAACTTTGTTCTTTTTTTGTTCTAATAAAACCCCATGTCATTCCAAGCATGTGTGTCAATTTTTACCTCTCTATCTACACTCCTGGAAATGGAAAAAAGAACACATTGACACCGGTGTGTCAGACCCACCATACTTGCTCCGGACACTGCGAGAGGGCTGTACAAGCAATGATCACACGCACGGCACAGCGGACACACCAGGAACCGCGGTGTTGGCCGTCGAATGGCGCTAGCTGCGCAGCATTTGTGCACCGCCGCCGTCAGTGTCAGCCAGTTTGCCGTGGCATACGGAGCTCCTTCGCAGTCTTTAACACTGGTAGCATGCCGCGACAGCGTGGACGTGAACCGTATGTGCAGTTGACGGACTTTGAGCGAGGGCGTATAGTGGGCATGCGGGAGGCCGGGTGGACGTACCGCCGAATTGCTCAACACGTGGGGCGTGAGGTCTCCACAGTACATCGATGTTGTCGCCAGTGGTCGGCGGAAGGTGCACGTGCCCGTCGACCTGGGACCGGACCACAGCGACGCACGGATGCAAGCCAAGACCGTAGGATCCTACGCAGTGCCGTAGGGGACAGCACCGCAACTTCCCAGCAAATTAGGGACACTGTTGCTCCTGGGGTATCGGCGAGGACCATTCGCAACCGTCTCCATGAAGCTGGGCTACGGTCCCGCACACCGTTAGGCCGTCTTCCGCTCACGCCCCAACATCGTGCAGCCCGCCTCCAGTGGTGTCGCGACAGGCGTGAATGGAGGGACGAATGGAGACGTGTCGTCTTCAGCAATGAGAGTCGCTTCTGCCTTGGTGCCAATGATGGTCGTATGCGTGTTTGGCGCCGTGCAGGTGAGCGCCACAATCAGGACTGCATACGACCGAGGCACACAGGGCCAACACCCGGCATCATGGTGTGGGGAGCGATCTCCTACACTGGCCGTACACCACTGGTGATCGTCGAGGGGACACTGAATAGTGCACGGTACATCCAAACCATCATCGAACCCATCGCTCTACCATTCCTAGACCGGCAAGGGAACTTGCTGTTCCAACAGGACAATGCACGTCCGCATGTATCCCGTGCCACCCAACGTGCTCTAGAAGGTGTAAGTCAACTACCCTGGCCAGCAAGATCTCCGGATCTGTCCCCCATTGAGCATGTTTGGGACTGGATGAAGCGTCGTCTCACGCGGTCTGCACGTCCAGCACGAACGCTGGTCCAACTGAGGCGCCAGGTGGAAATGGCATGGCAAGCCGTTCCACAGGACTACATCCAGCATCTCTACGATCGTCTCCATGGGAGAATAGCAGCCTGCATTGCTGCGAAAGGTGGATATACACTGTACTAGTGCCGACATTGTGCATGCTCTGTTGCCTGTGTCTATGTGCCTGTGGTTCTGTCATGGTGATCATGTGATGTATCTGACCCCAGGAATGTGTCAATAAAGTTTCCCCTTCCTGGGACAATAAATTCATGTTGTTCTTATTTCAATTTCCAGGAGTGTACATTATTCCGTGGTTTATTAAGTTTTCAAATTTATACTGACTCTTTGATCACCCGGTACTTGATATTATACCCATTATCTTTTTTAATCGATACATGTGTGTGATTAATAACGGCGTGTAACTGTGCTGGGGTACTCCATCGGAATAGAAAAGCGACCGTAATCACTCAAGAGAGTTAAGGCCACTGTCCCTGACGAGATACCAATACGACTCTACATGGAGTATGCAAAAGAACTTGCCCCCTTCAAGCAGCAGAGTACCGTACGTCTTTGAAGGAGCGAAGTGTTCCCGATGATTGGAAAAAGGCACAGCTCACTCACGTGTTCAGGAAGGGTCGTCGACCAGACGCACAGAACTGTAGGCGCATATCTCTGATGTAACTTTTGGAACATGATCTGAACTCGCGTGTTATGACGTTTCTGCAGACCAAAAACCTCCTCTGTAGGAATCAACATGGATCCTGAACAACGATCGTGTGAAACCCATCTCGCTTTGTTCGTCCACAAGACACAGAAGGCGCTAGAAACCGTCGCCCAGATAGACCTCGTGTTCCTTGACTTTACTAAGGTATTAGATACAGTTCCGTACTGCCACACGCAAATGGAAACGAGACACTTAACCATAGGTTACTAAACCCTCCTAAAATTTACGATTACGGTAGAGTATAAAACAGGACATTTTGCACTTAATTTGGCATGCGTCATACCATAGGGACTTAATAATTTTAATTAACTAATGAATAACCTAAACATTATGACTTCTTCTGAATAAATTTGGTGTAGTACAATTTACGATGGTTTAGTAGCAGTGTAATATTTGCCCACCTCCCCCCCTTATGTTCTAGGGTTACAATACAACGCAATCTCAGTAACGGCTGTGAAAGCCGCAATCAGAAAGCAGCTGACGGCGAACAACAGAGGTAACCATTAACGGTTAATGCATCCAATGATCTGAGAAGTACCATTATTTAATAAGACAAAAACATCAGTAAGTTTCAGAACTATTATAACTCTGAAATTTCAAAAATGGTTCAAATGGCTCTGAGCACTATGGGACTTAACATCTGAGGTCATCAGTCCCCTAGATTTAGAACTATTTAAACCTAACTAACCTGAGGTCATCACACACATCCTTGCCCGAGGCGGGATTCGAACCTGCGACCGTAGCAGCAGCGCGGTTCCCGACTGAAGCGCGTAGAACCGCTCGGTCCTAACGGCCGGCGCTCTGAAATTTAGTCATTGAAAGTTCAAGAAATATACATGATCACCCTAAGCGCTACAGCCTAATGTATCTGCAGTGACAAACTTCACCTTTTTATATAATACGAGAAGAATAAAAACCACATAAAAATACTCGAAAGTAATCTTGGGGAAACTGGTCATCAGTTACCAAAGTGTGGCCTAGTCCCTTTCTTAGCCACTAGCGGTATAACAGCGTATAGACTTTAGTACAAATTTGTAGTGAACGCAAACATTTCGCTATAAGAAACTGATATAAGACTTGTGTTGCTCTTTAAAAATTTGTAGCATATTTCAGACGAGTTCCAAGATACGATTTCTTATAAGTTTAGGAATTTGTGTTTAATATAGACTGAAACTGAAAGAACAACATCGTGTATTAAAATATGTAGTTTTAACGTTGTGTAAATTTGTACCTGAACATGCATTATATTATTGTAAACTTCTGAAATGTAAAAAACTAAAGAACGAAAAACCAATGGTATTTGCAATAATAATCCACCAAAGTCGTTTTTAAAATTTTATTTGCTGCTGTCGGTTTAGAGCAATGGCTCACTCTCAAGGATACATGAGGGACATTCAATTGAAAACTGGCTGTATGGGGAAGGTTCCAAAACCAATAAAAATGAACTACAGAAAAAATTCAGTTTTATATTAATTTTCCTACGTTATGTCCCGTCAGAGCGGCTGCATTGATACATCAATACACTTCTCTTATCATGAAAAGTGGCCAACTTTTATTTGAAGGGAAAAAGTGATTATTC
Source organism: Schistocerca serialis cubense (assembly GCF_023864345.2). NCBI lineage: Eukaryota > Metazoa > Arthropoda > Insecta > Orthoptera > Acrididae > Schistocerca > Schistocerca serialis. The sequence goes on along the minus strand of NC_064641.1, from coordinate 769,510,062 downwards.
TTCCTTGGTGACTAATAGAATTATAAAAACAAATTTGGCACTGTTTCTTGAATGCACTGTGAACATTAGTCTAGGCGAAAACATAATACTAAAAACTTCAAAGTGCCAAAAAAATTTGAAGTAATATTGTGACATTTTTTTCTTTATATTGTTGTAAACGAAACTTGAAATGTATGCTGTAATTTGTGCATACTATTTGTCGCATCTAGGAATATGACTACGTTTTCGAAATAACATGATGCCCTGGTGCGTGAAAACTGAAAAATTTCAATGTGCGCTGAAGGTGGTTCATCGATCGTATCTCACGCTGCAAGTTAGACAAAGGAAACAGAACACGGACGCCGTGCAGTCAAGTATACATGTTTGATGTAAGAGCATAGCCCTTCCATTAACATTAACCACAGCGGAACTACGATACACGTACCTGAAGGACGCTGTCAAAAGTTGATTAAATAAATTATACGTCTAGTTGGAAGATCATCCGTTGTAAGCGTGTTATTACAAAGACGTCCCCAAGATAACAAGTACCTAGCAAATGCAAGACTTGCGTGGGGATGGAAGGGTGCTCTGCAGTGTCTTCCTCCATTCTTTTATGCTCTTCTGTTTTATTTTCGTCAAGTAAAATAATCGGAACGTCAGCTTTAGCAGCGCTCTACAGCCTAATCATGAACGGTCATTATATGGCTATTCTGAAGAGAGAATTAAGTCCTCATGAATAAAGCATTATCGAAATACAGGGTGATTCAAAAAGAATACCATAACTTTAAAAATGTGTATTTAATGAAAGAAACATAATATAACCTTCTGTTATACATCATTACAAAGAGTATTTAAAAAGGTTTTTTTTCACTCAAAAACAAGTTCAGAGATGTTCAATATGGCCCCCTCCAGACACTCGAGCAATATCAACCCGATACTCCAACTCGTTCCACACTCTCTGTAGCATATCAGGCGTAACAGTTTGGATAGCTGCTGTTATTTCTCGTTTCAAGTCATCAATGGTGGCTGGGAGAGGTGGCCGAAACACCATATCCTTAACATACCCCCATAAGAAAAAATCGCAGGGGGTAAGATCAGGGCTTCTTGGAGGCCAGTGATGAAGTGCTCTGTCACGGGCTGCCTGGCGGCCGATCCATCGCCTCGGGTAGTTGACGTTCAGTTAGTTACGGACAGATAAGTGCCAATGTGGTGGCGCTCCATCCTGCTGAAATATGAATCGTTGTGCTTCTTGTTCGAGCTGAGGGAACAGCCAATTCTCTAACATCTCCAGATACTGTAGTCCAGTTACAGTAGCACCTTCGAAGAAAAAGGAACCAAAAACTTTATTGGCTGAAATGGCACAGAAAACGTTCACCTTAGGCGAGTCACGTTCATACTGAGTTGTTTCCCGCAGATTCTCAGTGTCCCATATACAGACATTGAGACGGTTGACTTTCCCGTTAGTGTGGAAAGTTGCTTCATCACTAAACACAATCTTTGAAACGAAAGATTCATCTGTTTCCATTTGAGCAAGGATAAAATCACAGAAATCGATTCTTTTAATCTTATCAGCTGCAGACAGTGCTTGAACCAATTTCAGACGATAAGGTTTCACAACTAACCTTTTTCGTAGGACTCTCCATACAGTTGATTGTGGAATTTGCAGCTCTCTGCTAGCTCTGCGAGTCGATTTTCCTGGGCTGCGAACAAATGCTTGCTGGATGCGTGCTACATTTTCATCACTCGTTCTCGGCCGTCCAGAACTTTCCCTTTGCACAAACACCCATTCTCTGTAAACTGTTTATACCAACGTTTAATACACCACCTATCAGGAGGTTTAACACCATACTTCGTTCGAAATGCACGCTGAACAACTGTCGTCGATTCACTTCTGCCGTACTCAATAACACAAAAAGCTTTCTGTTGAGCGGTCGCCATCTCAGCATCAACTGACGCTGACGCCTAGTCAACAGCGCCTCAAGGGAACAAATTACAACTAAATGAAACTTTATAGCTCCCTTAATTCGCCGACAGATAGTGCTTAGCTCTGCCTTTTGTCGTTGCAGAGTTTTAAATTCCTGAAGTTGTGGTATTCTTTTTGAATCACCCTGTACTTCTGACATAGTTTTCTGAAAACAAAAACTGTTCTTCATTGAAAAAAAAAAGAAAACACGTCACAATCCCCCACAATCGGGTAGCAAAATTTTCGCGCCGGCTGTTCTTTTGAATGATGTACGTGACTGCTACAATATACTACATTCATATAAGTACCTCAGTGTACCACTAGATGCACCTTCCAAATATACACTGGATCGCCAAAGAGACTTGTATAAGCATGCGTATTCAAATACTTAGATATGTAAACAGGCGGAATAAGGCGATGCTGTCGACGACGCGTATATAAGACGACAAATGACTGGCGCAGGTGCTTTAGTCGGCACACGACCGATGGGACACAGCGTCTACGAGGTAGCGATGAAGTGGAGATTTTCCAATACGACCATTTCACGAGTGCACCGTGAATATCAGGAATTCGTTAACACATCACATCTCCGACATCACTGTGGCCGAAAAAAGACCCTGCAAGAACGGAACCAACAACGACTGAAGAGAAACGTTCAACGTGACAGAAGTGCAACCCTTGCGCAAATTGCTGCAGATTTCAATGCTGGGCCATCAACAAGTGTCAGCGTGCAAACCATTCATCGAGACATCATCGATATGGGCTCTTGATGACTGCACGACACAAAGCTTAACGCCTCGACTGAACACCGACATTGGGCTGTTGATGGCTGGAAACATGTTGCCTGGTCGGACGAGTCTCGTTTGAAATTGAATCGAGCGGATGGACGATTACGGATATGGATATGACCTCATGAATCCGTGGACTCTATATGTCAACAGGGGACTGTTCAAGTTGCTGGAGGCTCTGTAACGGTGTGGGCAGTTGGAGTGATATGGGACCCCTGATACGTCTAGATACCACTCTGACAGGTGACACGTACGTAAGCATCCTGTCTGATCACCTCTATCCATTCAAGTCCATTGTGCATTCCGACAGACTTGAGCAATTCCAGCAGGACAATGGGACACCCCACACGTCTAGAATCACCATAGAGTTGCTCCAGGAACACTCTTCTGAGTTTAAAGCTTTCCGCTGGCGGGCAAATTCTCCAGACATGAACATTATTGAGTGTATCTGGGATGCCTGGCACCGCGCTGTTCAGAAGAGGTCTCCAACTGCTCGTACTCTAAGGGATTTATGGACAGCCCTACAGGATTCATGGTGTCAGTTCCCTCCAGCACTACTTCAGACATTAGTTGAACCCATGCCAAGTCATGTTGCGGCGCTTCTGTGTGCTCGCGGGGGCCCTACACGGTATTAGGCAGGTGTACCAGTTTCTTTGGCTGTTCAGTGTATTAACAGTTACGACAAATACGTTTGAAATAATTAGCAGTTTACTTACTTTTTTCTATCTGTCTCGTTTTCATTTTACTGCTCCTTGTACACTCCTGGAAATGGAAAAAAGAACACATTGACACCGGTGTGTCAGACCCACCATACTTGCTCCGGACGCTGCGAGAGGGCTGTACAAGCAATGATCACACGCACGGCACAGCGGACACACCAGGAACCGCGGTGTTGGCCGTCGAATGGCGCTAGCTGCGCAGCATTTGTGCACCGCCGCCGTCAGTGTCAGCCAGTTTGCCGTGGCATACGGAGCTCCATCGCAGTCTTTAACACTGGTAGCATGCCGCGACAGCGTGGACGTGAACCGTATGTGCAGTTGACGGACTTTGAGCGAGGGCGTATAGTGGGCATGCGGGAAGCCGGGTGGACGTACCGCCGAATTGCTCAACACGTGGGGCGTGAGGTCTCCACAGTACATCGATGGTGTCGCCAGTGGTCGGCGGAAGGTGCACGTGCCCGTCGACCGCGGACCGGACCGCAGCGACGCACGGATGCACGCCAAGACCGTAGGATCCTACGCAGTGCCGTAGGGGACCGCACCACCACTTCCCAGCAAATTAGGGACACTGTTGCTCCTGGGGTATCGGCGAGGACCATTCGCAACCGTCTCCATGAAGCTGGGCTACGGTCCCGCACACCGTTAGGCCGTCTTCCGCTCACGCCCCAACATCGTGGAGCCCGCCTCCAGTGGTGTCGCGACAGGCGTGAATGGAGGGACGAATGGAGACGTGTCGTCTTCAGCGATGAGAGTCGCTTCTGCCTTGGTGCCAATGATGGTCGTATGCGTGTTTGGCGCCGTGCAGGTGAGCGCCACAATCAGGACTGCATACGACCGAGGCACACAGGGCCAACACCCGGCATCATGGTGTGGGGAGCGATCTCCTACACTGGCCGTACACCACTGGTGATCGTCGAGGGGACACTGAATAGTGCACGGTACATCCAAACCGTCATCGAACCCATCGTTCTACCATTCCTAGACCGGCAAGGGAACTTGCTGTTCCAACAGGACAATGCACGTCCGCATGTATCCCGTGCCACCCAACGTGCTCTAGAAGGTGTAAGTCAACTACCCTGGCCATCAAGATCTCCGGATCTGTCCCCCATTGAGCATGTTTGGGACTGGATGAAGCGTCGTCTCACGCGGTCTGCACGTCCAGCACGAACGCTGGTCCAACTGAGGCGCCAGGTGGAAATGGCATGGCAAGCCGTTCCACAGGACTACATCCAGCATCTCTACGATCGTCTCCATGCAGCCTGCATTGCTGCGAAAGGTGGATATACACTGTACTAGTGCCGACATTGTGCATGCTCTGTTGCCTGTGTCTATGTGCCTGTGGTTCTGTCAGTGTGATCATGTGATGTATCTGACCCCAGGAATGTGTCAATAAAGTTTCCCCTTCCTGGGACAATGAATTCACGGTGTTCTTATTTCAATTTCCAGGAGTGTATATTATATAGCTCTTAAATTTGTGGATTTCGTAATTTTATCAAACGCTGCAAATTGCTGGAAATTTCAATGGCGGTTTCCAGTGCAAATTCCTTCGTATGATTCTAAAATCAACTACTACGTTTAAACATCGATCAGGGAACGACATATGTTTCCAGGTACACCATCCTCCTGGTACAACACTCTCACATATGCATTTATCTCTAATATTCAGAGTGTAAAAGGTAACATTTATAGGCAGGCGAAAACTCCTAGCAACCAGTTTTCTGTACAGTACTTCTTGTGGTTTCTTGTATCTAGAGCATGTGTGTATTGCATGTCTGAGATCGGGAAAGTCAGTCTGATCCGGATCACAATGTCTAGACACTACAACTAGCGCGTAACATCCGTGATCCAGTCTCATACGTGTGATGGACGTCACGTGGCGTTTACTCCGCTTCGCATGTCGAACTACGGTCGAGGCGAGACGCCCTGTCGCGTGGCGGCAAGGTGTTTGTCCTTTTACGTTGTTGACATACATGTCATTCGCGGGAGAGTGTGATGGATAGTAATGGACTGAGAGAGTCCAGTGGCAGTCGCCTGCCGCAGTGACAGCGTGACACAGCAGAGTGGAAGAGTTTGACGCTGGCCTCGTGACGCAATTGGGTGGTATCTCGGTCACCAGTTTTCCCGCACTCTGCCTGTGTGTTCTGCACTCCATGGCCGTTCGCCTCATTTCCCAAACATTCACTGGACCCACTGACCAATATTCGGCTCTACACACTGCCAGGCGGACACTGCTACTGCGCGACGCTGTTTTTCGAGACGATGTTCCGCTGTTGCATTTACACAACTGAAAAATTTCGTGAAACACGTACGAAATGAGAGAGCCGTCAGTCTGAGTGAGACAACTATGAATCATTATGGTTCACGCACATTGACACAACCAATAAACAAAATGACTTTTCCAATTTTCTTCGATGTAATTTAAAATATACAGGGTGTTACAAAAAGGTACGGCCAAACTTTCAGGAAACATTCCTCACACACAAAGAAAGAAAATACGTTATGTGGACATGTGTCCGGAAACGCTTACTTTCCATGTTAGAGCTCATTTTATTACTTTTCTTCAAATCACATTAATCATGGAATGGAAACACACAGCAACAGAACGTACCGGCGTGACTTCAAACACTTTGTTACAGGAAATGTTCAAAATGTCCTCCGTTAGCGGGGATACACGCATCCACCCTTCGTCGCATGGAATCCCTGATGCGCTGATGCAGCCCTGGAGAATGGCGTATTGTATCACAGCCGTCCACAATACGAGCACGAAGAGTCTCTACATTTGGTACCGGGGTTGCGCAGACAAGAGCTTTCAAATGCCCCCATAAATGAAAGTCAAGAAGGTTGGGATCAGGAGAGCGTGGAGGCCATGGAATTGGTCCGCCTCTACCAATCCATCGGTCACCGAATCTGTTGTTGAGAAGCGTACGAACACTTCGACTGAAATGTGCAGGAGCTCCATCGTGCATGAACCACATGTTGTGTCGTACTTGTAAATGCACATGTCCTAGCAGCACAGGTAGAGTATCCCGTATGAAATCATGATAACGTGCTCCATTGAGCGTTGGTGGAAGAACATGGGGCCCAATCAAGACATCACCAACAATGCCTGCCCAAACGTTCACAGAAAATCTGTGTTGATGACGCGATTGCACAATTTCGTGCGGATTCTCGTCAGCCCACACATGTTGATTGTGAAAAGTTTAAATTTGATCACGTTGGAATGAAGACTCATCCGTGAAGAAAAAATTTGCACTGAAATGAGGATTGACACATTGTTGGATGAACCATTCGCAGAAGTGTACCCGTGGAGGCCAATCAGCTGCTGATAGTGCCTGCACACGCTGTACATGGTACGGAAGCAACTGGTTCTCCCGTAGCACTCTCCATACAGTGACGTGGTCAACGTTACCTTGTACAACAGCAACTTCTCTGACGCTGACATTAGGGTTATCGTCAACTGCACCAAGAATTGCCTCGCCCATTGCAGGTGTCCTCGTCGTTCTAGGTCTTCCCCAGTCGCGAGTCATAGGCTGGAATGTTCCGTGCTCCCTAAGACGCCGATCAATTGCTTCGAACGTCTTCCTGTCGGGACACATTCGTTCTGGAAATCTGTCTCGATACAAACGTACCGCGCCACGGCTATTGCCCCGTGCTAATCCATACATCAAATGGGCATCTGCCAACTCCGCATTTGTAAACATTGCACTGACTGCAAAACCACGTTCGTGATGAACACTAACCTGTTGATGCTACGCACTGATGTGCTTGATGCTAATACTGTAGAGCAATGAGTCGCATGTCAGCACAAGCACCGAAGTCAACATTACCTTCCTTCAATTGGGCCAACTGGCGGTGAATCGAGGAAGTCCAGTACATACTGACGAAACTAGAATGAGCTCTAACACGGAAATTAAGCGTTTCCGGACACATGTCCACATAACATCTTTTCTTTATTTGTGTGTGAGGAATGTTTCCTGAAAGTTTGGCCGTACCTTTTTGTAACACCCTGTATAAGATTGCGTAGATATACAATATCTGATCAAAAGCATCGCGACACCTTTAAGCGGACAATAACATGGGTGAGACCTGGGACCTAGGGAAAGGCAGGATTTGGTGTGGACACGGCCATACTCAGTTACCGTTGGTTGCTCAGCTTTTTTTTTATTTTAATCACGTACAATTTATTTGGAAACAATTACAAATAAGGTTGACAGTAAGGAACAATTATCAAATTTGACTGTTAAGATACAATGTCTAATAAAAAAACTTTTTAAGCTAGTTGCACTCACGGCTGAAGGCCCCAATAGTAATAATTCAGAATTAAAATATTTAAAAAGAAACAATCATCACCATCTGACCAAATCAAGAGAGAAGTGGGCCTCAGAGAGTACACCAAGGATCGACCTGGGAAAGTCGTTCAACTTTGTAAACGATGAGACAGGCAGCCAAGAGTTGTATTCACTTAACCGGATAGCAGCTCAAACTAGTGACAGTTGAAATGCAGACGAACACTCTTGCAAAATCTACCTAACGTCTGATAACCAACGCAACGATGGAATAACCCAGGCAAGGCGGAACCGGCGGACAGCACTCCGTCTTCAGAATCCGGTGTTTAGAATATCAGGAAGAAGAAGGAACCACTACGACCAAAGTAGTCCAAAAGAGACAAAATATCCGAACTACAATCAAGGAGGCTGTCGAACTATACGCCTTACCATACAGCAGCAGCGAGGCAAGGAAAGGTACACTGCCGCGAAAATACGCTAACCTCCAGGGCAGGTAACTGGGGCATTAGTGACTTGAGGAACATTCTGGACAATTCGAGCGAATGATTTAGCCAGCCAAATCAGCCAACACGAAATCTATCGAACATTTATGGAACGTAATCGAGAGGTCCGGTCGTACACAAAATCCTGCACTGGCAACACTTTCGCAGTTATGGATGGCTGTAGAGGCAGCGTGGTTCATTACTGCTGCAGAGGACTTCCAACGACTTACTGAGTCCACGCCACGTTGAGTTGATGCACCTCGCCGGGAAAAATGAGGTCCAACACGGTATTAGGTGCTATTCCACAACTTTCGTCACGGCGGTATATTTCCCTACGATATAGGTCCAGTATCTCAAAGCGAAACGCTAATTAGGTTACTCATGAGTAAAGCGTACATTACGCACAAATAAGATCACAAACAGAGGTTCTTTTTTATGGAAACTGCGTCCACAGACACAGACAGGGAAAATTATACTTTTTGCTGTTATTTAGCGGCTTGAAAGAAACACGATGTAAAAAGATCAAGCAAATGAACGATGTGTCCTGCCTACTAATTACTGTTGTTCTTAATCTTGAAATTTTCACACCATTCTGATATTCGTTGACCTTACGGGACTGCAGCCCTTCGTTGCCCACTGTCCTTTTTCTGTCTCACGTATCTTCTAATTGGCCTCACGCAGTCCGCCACGAATTCATATCTAGTCTCAACTTCTTCATTTCAGAGTAGCAACCGCACCCAACATCTTCAATTATTTGTTTGATGTATTCCAATCTCTATCTTGCCCTACACCATGCAAGCTGTTCCTGAATCTCTTAACACATGTCCTCTAATACTGTCACTTCTTCTCCTTAATGTTTCCCATACATTCCCCACCTCGCCGATACTGTGGAGAGCGTTCTCTCTACCGAGGGCAGCCAAATGCCGCTCTTTAGCCGTTGGATTACATAAAATTTCTAGATAAATGCAAAATAATTTAAGAAGTTAGAAAACAGTTGATGATCACTGATGAGAGAAAATCAGGGAAGTAATGAGATTCCATGCATGTCCCATTTGTAGCAACCGTTAAACTTGCGTGCGCGTCGTTTGTTTACCACTCGCTCCGTCCCGCTACAGTTGTATAATGCCCGAGCCTGAAATACCAAAGAGTGGAGAGAGTAAGAGGTTTGGGAATTAGTTTTGACATTGCTACAATGCTTTGTTTATCATGGCAAAGTGTGCGGTTTCTAACCTGGTGTCAGCGATCGCTTTGTTTTCAATATTTTTACGTTAGGATTCACAAATGCAGTTTAAGTGGATGAAACGAATTAGTGTGTCATTTAAAGAGTAGCATAGCGCTCTTTAATTATTAACTTCGCTGTTGTGCTGTCTGACACTTTCATACAGTTTCAGTTAACGTTTTTTCCACCATTTTCCCAAAATTAAATTCTCTACAACTTCTATTGAAAACTTAGTGCAATTGTCTGGAATTTAAAAAACAAATTGGGCTAAGTAGTTAATAAATTAAAAATTTTACGAAATCACTTCTTCGCTTCTCAGGATGTTCTGGAAAACTACTGCAGATACACGTCTGGGATGTGTTTTATTAGATTCACCAGATCAATAACAACAAAATAAATGGATATCTTGCTTAACTTTAACCTCGTACAATATTGTGATGGCTTCATATTCGCGAAGTTGCTAAATTTCAAGCAAAATCTTTCAGTAGCCGTAACTCCGTAACTAAACATTTGTGGACCTATGTTTATATGACCGTTTTTCTTTAGTTTTACTTGTAGAATAACATATTAAAGTATTTGCCTATCTTCGTGATTCACCCTGTATATATAGCTGCAGAATATCAATACGAAACTACTGCTGAAATAATATTGAACATACATTTGCGTGAGATTCACATATTACGAATTCATATTACTTACAATTTTTCGTGTAAAATAAAGTGTGTTCTGGAATAAGATTTAAAAACACGTTGGACAAATGTGTCCATCTCCCCCCTCCTCTTCCGTCACATTCAACATCACGCAACCTAACGCTCGCATATTTGGTAGCTGCAGTGGAGCGGAGCGACTAAAAAGTTTAAAAGCTGTACACTTTCAGAAGGTCATGACTGCGTACTATGAGAAGTATGGCCAAATTTTCGTGTGGGATCGATTGGTGGAGCTGGTATCTTGCAATTTTGCTATTTTTCTTCTTAAAATATGAGATCAGGTTGGTAATGTTTCCTTATTAGTGTTATTAATGAATTACAGATTTTAAGAACGAAAATAACTGTGAAACACGGACTGCAATATCTTCTATGATGCAGGTGATATATAACAACAGCATCTAATAAATAAATAAAAGATTTCGATCATGATTCAGTCTAATTTTCGAGCTTTCACTCGTTCCACGCTCTAGCGACATCTGTTGGTACGATCTCCATGACGGGTCCTGTAGCTGTAATCAATTAGTCTCTGAATCTCAATTGCAGTCAGATTAACATAATTTATTTCGTTTATTGGATATTAATATTTTGTATTATCTGAATGTTACCTTCTTGTTTTCCAGCTGATTATAAGCTTCTAACATTTTCACATGTCATCCTAATATATGATCAGGGATCGAAATGGTCATCTGCACCCCAATATTACAGTTTATATTAACTAAATATTGTACTGACTTCAGAGTCATGTAATATTGTTTGAAGGGCAAGATATTCGCCTTTGACTTTTACCTTTACTTAAAACAGTATAAATGTTTATATATCTTTACATACTATATGAGAACTCTCATTGCAAATTTCTTCAAATACAACAAAAAAAATGGTTCAAATGGCTCTGAGCACTATGGGACATAACATCTATGGCCATCAGTCCCCTAGAACTTAGAACTACTTAAACCTAACTAACCTAAGGACAGCACACAACACCCAGCCATCACGAGGCAGAGAAAATCCCTGACCCCGCCGGGAATCGAACCCGGGAACCCGGGCGTGGGAAGCGAGAACGTTACCGCACGACCACGAGATGCGGGCTCAAATACAACACGAGTTTGTTCATTGGTATTATTTAATATTATTTTTCTCTGGTGTTTCGAGAGGTTATCATTTTTGAAGCAGAGGTATAGCATGTTGTTGTGGGTAGTTCCTTGTGCCTCGCATGTCCCTTGCACTTTCGCCAAGAGAGTCAAATGTCACGTGATCGTTCGAGCAAAATCTAACATTACTGTGGGCTGGATACAGTACCATGCGCTCCCGCGCATCGGTTTGTCTCGAGTCCGTAGTAACACGAGTATCGTTCGCCTTGCACAATTACAACACGTGAGTCGAGTTGATATGGCGATAATACAGTTAGCATATCGTTCATATTCGGTCAAAGAGGACGCTAGAGCGGAAGTGAGTAGCAACAGAGCGAGCCGCAGGCAGACAAGAGCGTTATGCATCGCGAAGCAAAACACAGCCGAGAGGAGTTGCGAAGCAATGTTCGGAATAATCAGCATAAGGAATGGCAAACTGCACGGATAGTGGATGACGAATGTAAGCAGTATTTTAAGCAGTCATAATTTTGTATGCAGGGTGGATTGCTATGTAGAGAGATCAAGTTAAGACCGCAGGTAGTGGTACCAGCGAAGGCAAGGAACAGAGTGCTACAAGAAGCTCGTGATCACATATTAGCGAGTCATGGATGTTGCAGATCTACCAATAGAAGAGTAGCAGAAAGGTTTTGGTGGAGGAACAGACAGATGGGCGTAACCCAGTATGCGCGGAATTGCATACAGCGCGCACAGACAGTGGATTTGTGTCGAACCCAAGTACCATTGTAGAGGGTACCTGAAACGTTGGCACCATTCGAATTTCTGGGAACTGATGTTTTAGGTCCGTTCAGTAAAACACCTGCAGGTAATAAATATGTACTCACAATCATAGATCAGTTTTCAAGATACGTAGAAATGATCGCGATGACAAACCAGAAGGCAGCAACAGTGGCACAAGATCTTGTGAATAATTGGATACTCGTGTTTTAGTGTGCCTGAAATGATACTAACAAATCAGGAGACGAAATACATGTCAGATCTGTTCAAGGTATTGTGTAAGTTATTGGATGTGAAGAAGTTAAGGACGAGCCCTCTCCATCGACAAGCCAATGGAAGAACTGAAAGAGTGCGTGGATACTATGTTGCCTTACATCACACCAACTGGTATGTATGTTCCGAGTACATCGTCTCTGCCTACAACTCAAAACATCATACGAATACAGGATTATCGCCATTTGAGGTAGTATATATGGTCTTAAAATGCCATCACTGTTCGACATAGTGAAAACGAAGAAAACAAAGACTGGAGAGTCTGTTAACGAATTTTCCAGAGTGATTAGGCATATTTGTAATAGAATACAGAGAGCAGACACGACGGTGAGTCAAATGAAACCCTTAAATTTGTAATAACAAATAGAAATTTCGCGCCGTTGTCCTGTAAGTTGGTAAGCGTGCTACAAACAGCGTGCAGAATGGCCTGTAGGTGGCAGCATAGTGCAGATGCACACATACCGTCGCAGTACCAGTATAAAGATGGCCGCCACACTTGCGACTTGCACCAGGGAAGAACAGCGTTCTGTTATTCGGTTGTTGCGTAGTGAAGGTGTCTAACCTATTGAAATTCATGGACGAATGAAGGTTCAGTACGGTGATGCATGTTTGTCACAGCAGCAAGTCTACGAATGGAGTAGGAAGTTTGCAAATGGTGTGACTTCAGTGGAAGATGCTCCTCGTCCAGGTCAGGCACAACGAGTTGTAACTCCACAGAACATTGCAGCAGTTGAAGTCATAGTGAAGGAAAACCGCTGAGTGACACTGAATGACACTACAGCATGTTTACAAATTAGTCATGGGTCAGCACACCACATCGTACATGATGTGTTCCAGTTTCACAAAGTGTCTGCAAGATGGGTTCCACGGCAGCTGACTCCTGAAATGAGAGAACGACATGTTGATGCTTTTGAAGAACTTCTTCGGCGCTTTGAACGAGAAGGTGATGGCTTCCTTGCAAGAATCGTTACTGGGAACGAAACCTGGGTTCACTTGCACCAACCGGAAACGAAGGGAGAGAGGAAGAAATGGCGCCATTCCTCATCACCAAAACCAAAGAAGTTTCGAACAGAACCATCAGCAGGGAAGGTTATGCTAACTCTCTTTCATTTTGGAGCATTACATGCCTAGAGATGGATTATGAGCGTACCAAGATCCTGGCACAGATCTCTAAATATAGGGACAGCGTTATAAGGGAGGCTATCGAAATTCGCACGAGGGAAGATCTTATCAACTGAGACTGCGGCTACAATCTCAGCAAGGCTTGGGACCCGGCATTGACTGTAATTAAGAAGACTCTCAGCAAGAAGTACGAACTGGCGACCAGGGCGGTCGTAGCAAGCACATCGACACTACGACAGATTCCGACGCCCACGTCTTCGCGACCGCCGGCGCGCGGGCGCGGACGGCGAAGAGAGCGGCCCGCGGGGGGAGGGGATTTAAATCGGCTGCCCGCCCTCGGGAGCTCAGTTCGTCAGCGCACCTGACGATGGCGACATGTCTGATCGCTGAAATATTCTGCTCGTTGGACACTATGAACCGGCAGTATACCCGTGGACTGTTCGAGCAACAAATACGCCGGGAGAAACTGAAGAATCACATAAAAAGGAGTGGTTTGTTACTAAATGGAACAGCGTGCGAGATAATACTTTCCATCTTCCCGACATGATTTCAGAGATAACTCACACGAATATTTCACAGCCTCATTTGCAGTGGCCAGAGGAGCCCATTGAAGTGCTACCTGCCGCAAATCTAACCTGCTTACATCAAACTCTAGGGCAGGAATAAATGCAGACTATAAACACGCTTCTGAACCAGCAAGAGGGATGAATCTCCCTGAAAACCTCAGTCCAGCATGTAAATTTTTTATCAGGGAAATCAGTATCATAAAGAGACAAGACTGACTATTTACAATGCAGTCACCACAGAGGCACTTGTTCTGCTGAGTGTAGTCCTTGTTTTGATACGTAGAAGAAGCACAAGACTTAGTTCGGACTCAGCTGTCGTTCAGATTCCAGTAGACAGGATACCCCATGAATAAAAACAGCCGAAGGAAGATTAATGTACAAGGGGGTAGTATTAAGGATAACTGATTCACTTTAGCTTGTAAATTTGTAATAGAGAGTTAGAAGTTATTCTGCAAGAAGGCTAGTAATGAAATAATTCCCATAGCGTTTGAGTTAAGGAGCAATGCAAGGGGCCCTTTAGAAATGTGTAAGATTGAACGACAGGGTTAAGGAGGCGAAACAGGGCCACAGAGGACCACCGCCAGGAACTCTAGTGTAAAGGATAATTTAGTTTGGTCAATCTGGGGGACCAAGCCTTCATAAAAAGAGGGGCAATGTAGCTTATCGACCATATTCGGTCAAAAAGTATGCCACAGTGGAAGTTAGTTGCAACATAGCAGGCAGACAAGAGCGTTATGCATCACGAAGCAAAACATGGCCGACAGGCATCGCAAAGAAGAGCCAGCTGGGCACAAGTATAGCAACAGCTGATGCAGCAATGCACTAGCAAAAGAATGGAAGCCTTTCCTCACTTGCACCATGCAAGTGTTTAGAGTACATGCCTTACGCCCAAAACGAACATAGTCTGAAGCTTATAAGTACTCTGAGCCGTGCTCTCTCCCAACAATGCGTTTTCGTGAACTTCACGGTCTATCTGTGTTTGGTTTCCCGCCCTTGTCGTGATTACGTTGTGGTTCCTCTTTCTCCTACGTGTGGCAGCAGTGATGTGTAACGATATTTGCACCGTGTACCATCTTTGGTTTGGTGCATTTAGTTTCCGGTAAGGGGGTCTGGAGGGAGTCGGTCGGTTGCTGCGGACCAGCAGAGTTATCTCCGCGCGGTGCAGGCGGATGGGGCCGCTGGCAACCCCTGCGCAGTGTCGAAGCATGTGTGGAGCTGTCCGATCGCTACAAGCTTCGTGGTTCGCCGACCCAGGACGTCAAGGTTGAGTAGTGGTTTCAGCTACCCAAGCCACGTCTATTCATGTTGTGGTGGTTCGCTTTGGTGGTTTGCTGTTGGGAAGGTTTTCCGGTGAGCAACACCGAGTGGTTCTACAGCTAAGATTTAGCCGCCATGCGGTGCAATTAACATTTTTGGTCGATTACGATTTGAGTGCACCAGTGGAATTTTCTGTCTTGTGGCCGTTAGTGTTCTGGTTACCTGCTCTGGGCACTGACGTAAATTCAGGCAGTGTTCTTTTGAGCGAAGCTAACTATTACCGTGTTTCAAATTCAAGTGTACCAGCGGAATTTTCTGCCTAGTGGCCATTAGTGTTCCGGTTACCTGCCCTGGCCACTAACGTAATTTCAGGCATCGTCCTTTCCTCAAGTGTTGTCGCTGTCCAACATGGTGTGTAATTTTGACAGCTAATACATACTCCATTGTGGATTATCACGTTTGTAACATTCCCGGTTTGAGTTCTCATGTACTGATTGATGGGAAGCAAGTCATTGTGTCGGTCGGTCCGTGGCTGTCCCCTGGTTAGGTTCCGATGGATCAAGTATAGTTGGGCTCACGACCTCTCTCACATAAGTGAACGAGGGCAGACCAACCTCCCTGGAGGCTTTCTGAGTGCCACTGGTGTTTAATTATCTGTTGTCAGCTATTTTAAATTTTAGCCTTATGGCTATTTGTTTTGTTTTCTTAAAATTTTGCAAAATTAATTTTTAAATTTATCTTTCAAGCTTAAACACTGTGGCCTTCTGCCTCAAAGATTATGGTAATATATTTTAAAAATTTTGAAATTTAATTGTGGCCCTCAGCCATTTGTATTGCACCTTGCATATGTTGCTTTTTTGGATTTTAAATTATTTTATTGCTATCTTATTTTTGATTTTTTTAAATTTCTTGTTGGCCTTCTGCCTTTAAAGGTCTATGGTAATATATTCTAGTACAGCACCTTGCGTATGTTGTTTTTTGAATTATTTTATTGCTATCTTAACTGGATTTTTATCTTGTTAAGATTTCTTGTTGGAGGCCTTCAGCCGTGAATGAGTTGCATTAGGAAAATATTTGGCTATGTGCCACTCTGGTTGTAAAGGTTATTAAATTACAATAAATGACAATTAGAAGCAGAAACTGACCCCAACCCTTGGCCCTTTCCACAATCCTATTACCTGTTCTGCCCAGTGGGTTTAACGGGCGTCTCTTACTCGGCCATTTCTGTATTAAAATATTCTTCACCCATGCCTCCAGCATGAGCCTGTGACACTCCAAAATGCAGTATGGGGTCCCCTGTTCGACCACAGGATGGGGCAGCCTGCCCTGAGTCACCGAGTGCAGCCGCCGCCGCGGTAGAGAGACACCAACTCGCTGGCTGCCTCCACAGTAACACCATCTGCACTGCCGTGCTGTCAATATCTTCGAAGCCAGAGGAGTCGCTGACAGCGGCATTCAAGTGATGCCACTCTCGGCCGCACTCTTTGTGCTGTCACCGAGCGAGGTGGCGCAGTGGTTAGACACTGGACTCGCATTCGCGAGGACGACGGTTCAATCCCGCGTCCGGCCGTCCTGATTTAGGTTTTCCGTGATTTCCCTAAATCGCTCCAGGCAAATGCCGGGATGGTTCCTTTGAAAGGGCACGGCCGACTTCCTTCCCTAATCCGATGAGACCTATGACCTCGCTGTCTGGTCTCCTTCCCCAAACAACCCAACCCTAACTTTGTGCTGTCAGCAATGCCAGACGTGTATTGTTTCGCATAGGAGGCAACTGTACTCCTCCACCAAACTCTTCCTTATGTACTGAGGCCGAGACCCAGAATACAGAAGTTAATTAAACAAATCTACTGTCGTCCTGATGTCTCATTTCACCCTCCAGGGCTGACAATCAAATGGTTCAAATGGCTCTAAGCACTATGGGACTTAATATCTGAGGTCATCATCCCCTAGACTTAGAACTACTTAAACCTAACTAACGTAAGGACATCACACACATCCATGCCCGAGGCAGGATTGGAACCTGCGACCGTAGCAGTAGCGCGGTTCCGGACTGAGGCGCCTAGAACCGCTCGGCCACAATGGCCGGCGGCTGACAATCCCTGGGGCATCTAACAACAGCAACAAAGGTGTTTTGCGTTCTCCATTTCAATAACTCAATTCAATTACAGCTGCGCAGTGTGATATTAGTTGACAGTACAGTGCTGCATATCCTGCAGCTCAAAAGCATTCGATGATGGCACCAGCAGACTGAAAAAGAAAGGGAAAATCGATGTGTTGCTGCCGTGTGCTTATTCAAGATTTAGGGCGTCTTTATCACGGTCTTGCGTGTACTGTGCAAAACTGTAGTCGTCATGCCAGACGAAGGTTACCCGTTCCTCGTGTGTCTCTCTGGTGTGTTTTTAGGCGATGTTTGTGTTTCAAATAATACATGACTCAGTTACTAAAACTGCTTTATGATTGCGATAAACGACATCCTGCAGAGTGTTATGAATTCATCTTGGGCGTGGACATGGGAGATAACAATTTCCTTTCACATTCAGTCATGAGTCTGCATTCCTTTTAAATACAGAAGAGAGCTGCAACAATGTATGAAACTGGGGAACACACCATCCACATGCCTTAATCAAGCACGTAACAGAGTCTGCAAAGCTTCAATGCTGTTTTATGCTGTTTCTTTAGAAAACATTTATGACCCATTCTTTTCTGCCGAAAAAGACGATTACAGTAATCTCTTACCAAGCTGAGTTGGAGATCCACGTTTTTCATTATTGGGACAGTATGTCGAAAATTGCATTTCCCAACATGATGGAGCACCGCCGCGCTGGCACCTGCTGCAACGATGGATCGGTCCTAAGGGGCACACAGACCTCGAACTGGCCTGCAAGGTCGTTTAACCTCATGGTATGTGAAAGACTGTTTATGTGTCTCCACTTGCAACAACTGTAGGAAAAGTGTGGTAATACATAGCTTTAAGCGTGCTTGAAATGCATACAGCGTGCATATAAATGGCACAACGTGGGTAGTCAACTTCAGTCATCGACAGCTGACCTGAAGGCGACTGACAGGTGCCCAGATGAAGCACCAAACATGAGAGTGAACAACGATCACAATCCCAGAACATCGTCGAGTATGTCACAAGAGATCTTGCTCTGATTGACCCTATATATTTTCCCAAGGTGATGAATGTTTTCCAGCATTAAAGTGGTTGTATGTTTCTGCTCCTATTTTTACACTTCCATTGACTGTACAGAATTTAGGATCTGGCGTATATATGCAGACTGAATCGAGGAAAGAAAATTTGTACCATGGCTGGGATTTGAACTCAGGTCTCCCGCTCACTTGGCAGATGCACTAAACACTACGCCACCCTGGCACTGTGGCTTTGCACAACTGCACTGTCTACCCTAGTACTCTGCTTTCCTCAATTCAAATTCCCATTTATGCCTCAGCCTACTTGATTTTCCCTCTCACCTCAAACAGCATTGCAGAGGCTCTCCAACTGTATTGGAATAGCACATCAGCATCGATTGAAATGGAGTATCCTGCCTGAAACACAGGCACAGGTACTTTAATAAAAAGAAACTGTATGGCTCCAGAGACTTTTTCAAGTCTCAGACATCTATGATGTACACAGGGTGGTCCATTGATCGTGACCGGGCCAAATATTTCACGAAATAAGCGTCAAACGAAAAAAACTACAAGGAACGAAACTTGTCTAGCTTGACGGGGGAAACCAGATGGCGCTATGCTTGGCCCGATAGATGGAGCTGCCGTAGGTCAAACGGATATCAACTGAATTTTTTAAATAGGGACCCCCATTTTTTATTACATATTCGTGTAGTACGTAAAGAAATATGAATGTTTTAGTTGGACCACTTTTCTCGCTTTGTGATGGATGGCGCTGTAATAGTCACATACAAACGGCTCACAATTTTAGACGAACAGTTGATAACAGGCAGGTTTTTCAAATTAAAATACAGAACGTAGGTACGTTTGAACATTTTATTTCGGTTGTTCCAATGTGATACATGTACCTTTGTGAACTTATCATGTCTGAGAACGCATGCTGTTATAACGTGATTACCTGTAAATACCACATTAATGCAATAAATGCTCAAAATGATGTCCGTCAACCTGAATGCATTTGGCAATACTTGTAACGACATTCCTCTCAACAGCGAGTGGTTCGCCTTCCGTAATGTTCGCACATGCATTGACAATGCGCTGACGTATGTTGTCAGGCGTTGTCGGTGGATCACGATAGCAAATATCCTTCAACTTTCCCCACAGAAAGAGATCCGGGGACGTCAGATCCGGTGAACGTGCGGGCCATGGTATGGTGCTTCGACGACCAATCCACCTGTCATGAAATATGCTATTCAATACCGCTTCAACCGCACGCGAGCTATGTGCCGGACATCCATCATGTTGGAAATACATCGCCATTCTGACATGCTGTGAAACATCTCGTAGTAACATCGGTAGAACATTACGTAGGAAATCAGCATACATTACACCATTTAGATTGCCATCGATAAAATGGGGACCAATTATCCTTCCTCCCATAACGCCGCATCATGCATTAACCCGCCAACGTTTTTCTGATGTTCCACTTGTCGCAGCCATCGTGGATTTTCCGTTGCCCAATAGTGCATATTATGCCGGTTTACGTTACCGCTGTTTGAGAATGACGCTTCGTCGCTAAATAGAACGCGTGCAAAAAATCTGTCATCGTCCCGTAATTTTTCTTGTCTCCAGTGGCAGAACTGTACACGACGTTCAAAGTCGTCGCCATGCAATTCCTGGTGCATAGAAATATGGTACGGGTGCAATCGACGTTGATGTAGCATTCTCAACACCGACGTTTTTGAGATTCCCAATTCTCGCGCAATTTGTCTGCTACTGCTGTGCGGATTAGCCGCGACAGCAGCTAAAACACCTACTTGGGCATCATCATTTGTTGCAGGTCGTGGTTGACGTTTCGCATGTGGCTGAACACTTCCTGTTTCCTTAAATAACGTAACTATGTGGTGAACGGTCTGGACTCTTGGATGATGTCATCCAGGATACCGAGCATTATACATAGCACACACCTGTTGGGCATTTTAATCACGATAGCCATACATCAACACGATATCGACCTTTTCCGCAATTGGTAAACGGTCCATTTTAACACGGTTAATGTATCACGAAGCAAATACCGTCCGTACTGGCCGAATGTTACGTGATACCAATTACTTATACGTTTGTGGCTATTACAGCGCCATCTATCACAAAGCGAAAAAAGTGGTCCAACTAAAACGTTCATATTTCTTTACGTACTACACGAATATGTAATAAAAAATGGGGGTTCCTATTTTAAAAAACGCAGTTGATATCCGTTTGACCTATGGTAGCGCCATCTAGCGGGCCAGCTATAGCGACATTTGGTTTCCCCCTTCAAGCTAACGAGTTTCGTTCTTTGTACTTTTTTCGTCTGATGCTTATTTCGTGAGATATTTGGCCCAGTGACTATCAATGG
Organism: Schistocerca serialis cubense; assembly: GCF_023864345.2. Taxonomy (NCBI): domain Eukaryota; kingdom Metazoa; phylum Arthropoda; class Insecta; order Orthoptera; family Acrididae; genus Schistocerca; species Schistocerca serialis. The sequence continues at coordinate 769,489,318 of NC_064641.1, read as the reverse complement.
ACCACCCTGTTTATGCAGACCGAAGTGTGGGCTGAAGTGTGACTGGGAATTTGGACTGAGGAGGGAGGCGTGCTAGGATAGGCCGTGCAGTTGTGCAAAGCCACTGTGCCAGAGTGGGGTAGTGGTTCTCCGGCACGGTTAACTCAGCGTGTTCGGTCAGAGGGTTAGCTGCCCTCTGTAATAAAAAAAATGAGTTAATTGATCAGCGATGAACTGAAACGGGTGTCTTGCGACGTCCACCATGAGCTGAAGCAACGAACAAACACGAATAAAATGAGATTTAAAAAAAAATGGTGGTTAGTGCACCTGCCTAGTGACCACTAGACTCGGGTTCGAATCCCGGATTTGGTTCAAATTTTCATTTGTCACTTGGGTCTGCATACGTACATAATAGATGTTTGAGATTGGAATCGGTCTCTGGAACCATATAGTTTCATTTGATTTAGCACACGACTTTCGTCAGGAACACCGACTTTCGTATGACTAGGTGTGTCCATGAAAGAGCAAAAATTTAGGTTCAGCTCTACGTGAATTTTATAACTTGGTGCCACTAAATGAACTGTACCATCCACAAGAGATCTTGCAGAAAGCACATTTCCTGCCTTGACAAGTATAAAAACATCTAAAAGGACTACTCACAGAGCAGAACGACTTTCACGCTTGGTGCATGTCACGGCAGAAAAAGCTATCTTTTAGTTCAAGAATACTGCAACACCCCTTGAAATGTCGCAGCGAAATTCATTCAGATAGAAAGAGAAACGGATTCGCAGATCATGAAGTAAAAGTAGAAGAACTTTCCCATGACGATAGGTCAGATCCACCTAAAGTTGCTGGAGAAACAGGACCAGATAATAGCAAAAGTGAGATCAGCAGTAAGGCCAATGGAAAATGGAAAAGCGGAAGGATCAGAAGCCATGCATTCTGAATGCCTTAATTTTTTGATGGAGGCTAAACAGAATGGTTGACTATTCAATAAAACGTATAATTCAGTCATCATTCCTCGAATATGTCTTCACTCAGAGTTCGTAACCCTGCCAAAAACAAGAAGTTGGCTAGTGATTTCAGAATAATAACTTTTATGAACCATCTCCTGAAAATATTTCTAAAAATTATTGACAATAGAGTCGACAATGGTTGTGAAGAACAAATAGCACCTACACAGTTCGGCTCCAGAAATGCTGTCCGTACTCGAGACGCTCCGTTCTCCATTCAAACTTACTCCAGAGGCGTGGAGACATGAAATGTTTTATTGACTATTAAAAGGCTTGTACAATATTAAAAGATGGCAGAAGTGTTAAAAAGTAATGAGATAGGTGACAAAGATCTCCGAATGATCATTAATCTGTGTTGGAATCAATATGCCGTCGTGAGAATAGAAAATAAGAAATTTGACAATTGAAGATATGCCGAGGAGTGAGACAGGACTGTACTTTGTTGACACTGATACTTAATCTTTATTCGGATTTTGTCCTCAAAGAAGCCCTTCAAAATGTCGAAGAAAGAATGGTCTAGAATGGAGCGAAGCTGAACAATATCGGCTACGCTAGTGATACTGTAATATTTGCTGACAGCTTAAATAGTCTTCAACATTTTATCTCTCGAATCAAAGAAAGTAATGAGCATTATGGCCTAGAAGTCAAAAACAAAATTATCAGTTGTCAGCATGAAAGGCATACCCGCTGTCATAAAAAAAATAATGTTAAATTTACTGAGTAAATAAAAAAATTCACATACCTGGGAACCAACATAACTCGCAAGAAATTAAAGTCCGTGTTGAAAAAGCCAGAGCCTCGTTTTGTAAAATTACTAATGTGTTTAAGAGCCGTCATCTTCCAATAGAAACAAAACAAAGTTTTCAGCGTTGTTACATATTTCACATTCTTTTCTATCGAGCTGAGACGTGGACTTTGGCCGAGAGAATGTGCAGACGACTTTAGACATTTGAGATGTGGTTCTACAGGAGAATGGTAAGAGTGCTATGGACAGATGAAACTGCTATCAAGGATATGTCCGCAAAATGAAGAAAGGTGAAGAAGTCCTGAACACTGTAAAATTCAGAAAATTACAATACCTTGGACATGTGATATGAAATGGAAACAGTATAAGCCGCTGCCGAACATTCTTGAAGGAAAGATAATTGGTAAAAAGAGGACAAGGATGAAACGCAAGATCTGGGTTCTAAAACTTAAGGACATGGACTTCACATATGAGCGGGGAACTTTTTTGACCAATCAAGGGTGATATAGGTATGATAGCCACTAATAACCGAAATGGACGGGCAATAGAATAAGAAGGGGAAAAGAACTGCAGTGTGGTAAGTTTGTACTTAGTACAGCTTTTCGTGCGATTTTTTTTCTGCATTAATGCGCCTTAACTTTTTTGTTTGGATACTCTGTCCTGTAAGAAACGGACTAAATTATTTTTATAGCCAACTACATTTCAAAAGGTCAGAATATTCTTAATAGAGTATTTTTATATGGCGTACACATTTGTGAATACGTTTACTTCAGTCTTATCAAATACATGTTGCGACAATATTAATACCTTGTATATATCAGAGACAAACGAGTGTAACTATAGGTTAGTAAAGCACTTCGTCTGGGGAGTTATTCACGTGAGTACTTAAAGAAATCCGCTAAATTTCGATTACGCGATAAGTCACACAAGTCTGAAGGTTGTAAATTCAACAAAATACTTAGGGATTACAGTTACAAATAATCTAAATTGGAACGATCACATAGATAATGTTGTGGGTAGAGCAAACCAAACACTGCGAGTCACTGGCAGAACACTTAGAAGGTGCAACAGGTCTACTAAAGAGATTGCTTACACCACGTTTGTCCGCCCTATTCTGGAGTTTGCCGTGCGGTGTGGGTTCCGCATCAGGTGGGAGTGACGGATGAAATCGAAAAAGTTCAAAGAAGGGTAGATCGTTTTGTGTTATCGCGAAGTAGGGGAGATATTGCCATAGACGTGATACATAAGCTGGAGTGGCAGTCATTAAAACTAAGGCGTTTCTCGTTGCGACGGGACCTTATGAAATTGCAGTCACCAGTTTTCTCCTCTGATTGCCAAATCATTCTGTTGCCACCCACCTACATAGGGAGAAATGATCATAACGATCAAATAAGAGAAATCAGGGCTCGCATAGAAAAATTTAAGCGCTTGTTTTTCCCGGCAACGGCATTGCCGCAGTGGATACACCGGTTCCCGTCAGATCACCGAAGTTAAGCGCTGTCGGGCGTGGCTGGAATTTGTATGGGTGACCATCCGGGCCGCCATGTGCTGTTGCCAGTTTTCGGGGTGCACTCAGCCTCGTGATGCCAATTGAGGAGCTACCCGACCGAATAGTAGCGGCTCCGGTCAAAGAAAACCATCATAACGACCGTGTGATTGGTGTGCTGACCACACGCCCCTCCTATCCGCTTCCTCAGCTAAGGATGATACGGCGGTCGGATGGTCCCGGTGGACCACTTGTGGCCTGAAGCCGGAGTGCTTTTGTTTTTCCCGCACTCCGTTCGAGAGTGCAACGTGAAAGAGACAGCTTGAAGTTGGCTCACTGAACCCTCTGCCAGACACTTTATTGTGAATAGTGGAGTAATCACGTAGATCTAGATGTAGATGTGTAGATGAGTTACTGAGAGGTTTCTGTTGTTCATCATTGTGTCAGGAGGCCTGGGGGACTACGGCCATTCACTATTGTAAGAAAGTGAAAAACCTACAGCCGTTCTTAAGATGTCATTTATTGTGTAGCTACCAGTTCCGGCTCTTCAGTGCACCGTGTTCAGGCCTTAGTTGATACTGAACGTGTTATCACGATCAATATATACGATGCATTAGTGGCCAACATAACCCGTTTACGCAGACTACCTGTAACTGTGATGTCTCTTCAGCCATCAACTGTCAACTGTTGACGACTGAGTTGACGGCTGATGGTGGGAGAGACATCCACAAATAACGGGCAAAAATGTCTACCTTGTTTATAAATTGAATGGATTTAAAAAATAAATATAATAGCGAAATAAAAAGTGAAAATTAAAAAATACCTGCCACTAAAATAAAATTTAAGTCCAGTGTGTCGCTATGGAGGCTTCTTCATCGTGGCTTCATACACTGAATGAAACGGATACAGTGTGTATTTTCTGTCACGTTAAACACACCAAACTAATCGTTCTCTCTGGAAGTAATGCGCCATTGGGAAGCAATGTATTCTTGAAACCTAAAATATTTTCTATAAACACCTCTCCTAGGAAATTATTAACTTGTTCTATACTACGATAAAAAACAAGTTTCTTTTAAAATATGAATCCTTTTGGAAGTTAGGTATCTTCTTTGAACGACAAAATTAACAAAACAAAAGTCTGTTCGGAATTTAATTAAGTGAAAAAAAGTTAAGTTTTTCTTGATAAGTTAAAATCTTTGAGGACATCTGATGTCTTGTTAGAGCGAGAAAAAATTCTGAAACTCAACATTTGAGCCGTGTTCATACAAGCAAAGACGAGCGCTGTCACCTAAACGTCTGATCTCTTCGCTAAGACTGATAGAATCAGTTCAAGGAAATTTCTGTGTCTGCGGTAGCAGATACGAAACGCGAACGATATTCCTCAGTCTGTTTTTAATGGGTAAAAACAATAAAAAAGAACATTGCTGATGTCGACAAAGTAATCGAAACAAGACACGATTTTAGGAAGAAAGCAAGTATGAATCCTGCTTCGAATCTTACAAAAGAAGAATAACGATATAAAATGTTTTTCTTACAAGTCTCTCGCTCGAGAAAATCCACCAAAGAAGAGACGGAAACAAATCCACTAGAGAGTGGTCGGCACAGAATTACCAGAAAACTGTCCAGGGGGGCCAGATCACCGTTACACGACATTCTTACGTCACAGTCCGCAAATACCACTTCTGACAATCCAGAACTACCAGCAGATGAGGCACGTGGATGTTGCGGCTGGGATGGCCGATCCCTGCCTACTAGCCTTTTTTTGTGGTATATGGAAATACGGCGTCACCGATGGATCACGATCTTACTGTCTTGGAGTAAGGTAAAAATGTTCTATCCTACAATGATGTCATACTAAGGACATCATTGGTGCGCACGTTGAAGGTGTGGCGGTCGGACTTGAAGACCCATACCACCCTCCGACGGTGGAAGTACAAGGTGGGAGGCAAAAGGTAACACAACGACATTCTGTATGGATATAGGTGGTCATATTATGGTCGACACATATCCAGTGGCTGTATCAAAACTGAGATGTCATTAGTGGCCATAACAGAGCTATCGTTAGCCATGGTCTGAATCTGATTCCTCAAGGATGGTGAGAGGAACAGGGTGGCGGTGCCGATGTCGGGGAATCGTGGTAGCAATGTTTTGTAAGCCAGTGACCGTGTCGTGCAGGGCACCCTCATTTTTATAGAGGCGCCTAACATTCTCTCGAATGGATGTCTTCAGAGTGAGCATGTTTGTCACTCAGGGAGCCATAGGTGAGGGAACAGTGGACAACCATCCAGTACAGTCGGAGGTAGGTTTCTAGGTTCAGTTCCCTCTGTTGAACATTGGGTACAACGCTTTTATCAGCTTCTGTCCTCTTTGGATGACGTATTCTGCAAGTCTGTGGAAGAGCAGTTTTTTATCCATCCGGACACCTATATATTTGGTATTGGGGGACCATGGGACCCAGACGCCTGCAATAGTGATATTGCAGTGGAAGACTGGACACCGTTTAGTGAAGTAGACTGCCGTAGTTTTGGCGGCATTTAGGGCAATCTTGTTTGAACGTCGCCAGGTCACTGTGGCGCCCACCTGCTTCTGGAGAAAAGCAGCGAGCTAGTCCGTGTTGCGGCCGGTCGTATAGAGCGCATTCCGTCGGCGCATTGCGGCAGGTGGCCGTGTGGGGTGACTGGCATATCATTAAAATAAATGTTAAAGAGGATGGGAGACAACACAGAGGTTAGAGGGGTACCCATCGACATGTGACGTAAGCTCGAGCATTTTCTTTGCTGAATAACCAAGAAGGTTCGGTCATGGAGGAAATTATCCATGGTCTTGACATAGATGTTGAGGATGGTCGTCAGTGTCAGCATTTTTTACACAAGATTGATCTGCCAGATCTTGTCATACGCGATTTGCAGGTCCAGGAAAACCGCTGGTGTCGACATGGTGGAGTTAAAGCCCTTGCTGACATGTTCTGTGATCCTAAGAACTTGGAGTTCGGCTGACAGGTGTGAAGCGAGGCCAAACTGTTCTGGACAGATTGTCCCAGCCACTGCCAGAGGCTGAGAAATGCAGTGGACGATCAAAGGTTCTAGAACCTTTGCCATGGTATTCAGAAGGCTAATGGTCTTATTTTTAGTAGGGACTGTAGGATCCTTTGAGGGCTTGGGGATGGCAGTCAGTTTGGCCTGCTTCCACTGTGGGGGGAAAAAGGTCGTTTGTGAGACAGCTGGTAAATAAGACAAGTGGCTTGCATGGGAGCCAGTGGAGGTGTTTGTTTAAGATGCCATCCAAACCTGAAGCCGACTGCCCACATTTCCACCAGAGTATCCGTTGAATTTCCGCTGGAGATGTAAGCTGAGGGGCAGTCTGAGGTTGAAAAGTGGCAACTACTACTACTAATACTACGTGATCAGGCCCAGTGGACCGCACACGTCTACAAGTTTCCTCCTCTACTGTATTCTGTCCATTGCTGCTATCCGCCATTCGTCCACATCTATTGACACTTCGTTTAAATCTTCCATCCCTCCAACGCTTCTTGGGTCTCCCTGGCGGTCTCTTTCCTGTAGGTGTGAAATCCAGGAGCTTCCGAGGCCATCTGTGATCCTCCATCCAGGCCACATGGCTGGCCCACTGCATTCGTTTGGCTTTGACAGTTCCTGCTATTTTGGGCTGCTGGTATAGTTCCTCAAGCTCTTGGTTGTATCTGATCCTCCATTTCCCTTATCTGCATCCAGAACCGGACCAAAGATCTTCCGAAGCACTTTTCTCTCCAAAACAAGGAGCTTATGGAAGTCCTGTTTCCGGATACTCCATGTCTCACAGCCATATAGAACAACAGGCTGGATCAGGGTTTTGTACAGTCGAATCTTGAACTGTCTGGAGAGAGATTTGGACCGAAGCAGTTGTGCTAGGCTGTGGTAAGATCGGTTTCCTGCTTGTATTCTGGCATTGATCTTTGCTTCACATGACGAGTTCTCAGTGAAAAGTGCCCCTAGGTATTTGAATTCTTGCACTCTCTTGTAGGAATGGTCCCCAACCTGCAGTGATTGTAGATGATCAGCAGTCTGACAATGTCCATGCGTCATAACGAGGTACTCTGTCTTGGCTTCGTTTATGTTTAGCCCAAATTTGCTGACAGCCTCCTTTAGTGCTTTGGTCATTTGCTCCAACTCCTCTTCCGACCTAGAGAGTAAACAGATGTCGTCTCCATAGGCTAAGTATGCCAGTCTCTTTCCTTCGATTTCAATCCCTTCGTTCTCTTGGAAGGTCTCACGTACGATCTTCTCGAGGGCAAAGTTGAACAGGATAGGGGACAACCCATCTCCTTGCCTGAGTCCTGTCACAATTTCAAACTCCTCAGTTACGCGATTTCCCATCTTCACTTTGCACGTGTTTCGTTCAGACAGATATTTATCAGATTGATGAGTTTCTCTGCTATGCGAAACTCCCTTAAACAGTTGAGCAGGCTCTTGCGATGTATGCAATCATAGGCCTTCTGAAAATCAACGAATAAAATATGCAAATGTTTACCATATTCACCCAGTTTCTCAGTGAGCTGCCGGAGACTGAAGATGTGATCTACTGTTGACCATCCTGGCTAGAAACCTCCCTGGTACTCCCCAATCACCGATTCTGCCACTGGCTGAATTCTATGTATGAGGCAATTGGACAGGATCTTATAGCAGACGTTAAGCAGGGCGATTCCTCGATAGTTGTCACATTTCAGTTTGTCGCCCTTCTTATGTATTGGACAAATCAGAGCTGTTTTCCATTCTCCTGGTAGTTCTTCTTCGGTCCATATTGCCTGTATCAGTCGGTGTATTTGTTCTGCACGTTTCTCTCCTCCTGCCAGGATCATTTCAGCCTGTATTCCATCTTCACCTGGACTCTTATTCTGTTTAAAGTGTCTGATTCTGGTTTTTATCTCGTCCAGGGTAGGTGGGGGATAGTCTGCATCGGCTGTAATTGGGTACTGGAAATCAAACTGCAGTTCTGGTTCATCACAATTTAGCAGCTGTCGAAAGTACTCTTTCCATCTCTCAGATATGTCCCTATCGTTTGTCAGGTACTTATCACGGGAATCTTTGACAAATTTCTGCTTGGCCTTGTGTCCTTTGCAGAGGTACTTCACCCTCAGAAACATTTCCCTAGTCTTTAGTCTTCTGAAGCCTGTTTCTGCTTCAGTGATGATATTCCTCATGTATTTCCTCTTTGCTCTTCTCACAATTGCTTGTGTAGTCTTTCGGACCTCCTCAAATTGTGCTTTGGCCTTTGCCAGATTTGTCCCCTTCAGCCATTTGTTCCTGGCTTCCTTTCTCCTTTCCAGGGGATCTGCACATTCCTTTCCAAACCAGATCTTCTTGCCCACTGGGTTTCCCGAGAGTGTTTCCTTTGCTGTATCCCTAACTGAGCTCTGGATGTTTCCCCACATTAGTTCGAGGTCCTGATTCGCGTCCATTTCACTGAGTGCTTCAAAGCGGTTACTAAGTTGCAACTGGTATCTGGTCTTCGTTGCCTCATCTTTCAGTTTCTCTACATGGTACCTTTCCACTCTTTTTAACTTAGGCCCCGTTCTTCCTTTACACTGTATGTTTAAACGGCCTCTGACCAGGAAATGGTCACTCCCACCTTCGGCTCCCCGCGCTGTCTTAACGTCTAACACCCATCTCTTGGCTCTGAGATCAATGGCAACATGGTCTATTTGATTTACAGTTCTCCCATCTGGTGATACCCAGGTTCCTTTATGTATGTTTTTCCGCTGGAAGTTTGTGCTGGAGATGAACAACCCTAATGATGTAGCGAAGCTGATGAACCTAACTCCATTGTCATTGCTTACGTTGTGTAGACTGTGCCTACCTGTTGCGTCTTGGTATATTTGTTCTTTCCCAACCTTGGCATTCAGATCACCAAGGAGGATCCTCAGGTGTCCATTTGGTAGAGCGTCCTTCACTGCCTCTAGCTGTGCATGGAACTCGTCTTTCATTTCACATTCACTCTCCTCCATGGGAGCATGACAGTTCACAAAAGTGGCAGCAACCGTCAGAATATCGCATTCATCCTGGAGTTCATCAAGCGTAAGGCCCTGGATGAGCAATTGATTCTGGTCCACAAACGCACTGGCCAGAGTTTCTACCACACGGAGGGCATCATAAGTTAAGCCATGCACTTTGCAGATGGGATGGTTGGTCTTCACTGCAGAGTGCTGTAGGGCTCAGATAACAGCCCATTCGGATTTATGTTGGAGGAGAATAGCGGACATATTGTCCTCCCATTGTCCTGTTTTCCAATCGACAAAGCGGTGGCAGAATTCACGTTGGTGATGACACTTCATGTGATGCTTATCCCAAGGATCACGTAACTTTTCCACCACCTGTGGTAGCAGTTCTTCTCGATTTTGAGTTCGTGCAGTAGGGGAGGCGTATCATCCAGAGGGTCAAAGCCCTTGGGACAGAGGAAGTAGAGGCCTTCATCGCCTTCTGAATTTTTGTGCTTAGGCAATCAACAGCACTAACCAGATAGACAGGCGTTGTCAGGCTGAGGTGTTGCCAAGTCGTGTTGTTCATGATCCTAGAAAATTTGTCCCAATCCATGATGGTCAAGGTAGAACGGATGTCTAAAGACAGAACGACGTTGGTTAGTTGTAGGAGCACAGGGTCATGGTCAGAGGCCAGTTTGTGGAGTGTTTCCAACGAAAATTGCACCACAATGTTCTTGAAATTGGCCACATCCAGAATGTCCAGCTGGCAGTCAGAGTGGAATTGTATATGGGGGGGGGGGGGGGGGGGAGGCATAGACTGACAGCACCAGACGATCATCCAGGTCAATGAGGTGTCCACCCTTGGGATTAGCAATGCGAGAATATCAAGCTGGATGCTTGGCATTGAGATCTTCCCCAACAATGAGTTTGTCAAATGATGTCATGGTCCGCTTCAAGAAGTGGGAATTTGGGCTCAAATATGCCACAGCAGAAATAATAGCACCAAGGTGGGTAGAAACAGTGACTGCCGTAGCCTCTATATGTTCTAGTCGTTGGAGAACCTCATGATTATGGACAAGTGTCTTATGTAGGAACATGCCATGCCCGCACCTCAGCGATGGAGTTGGTCAGTGCGATAGCAAACCATGTTGCAGAGACGAAAACCGTAGGTGGGTTTCAGGTGGGTTTCTGAGACAAGTAAAATGTCCACATGATGGTCATAGAGGAAAGTGTTCAGTTCACTATTGATACCTTTAATGCCATTGGCATTAAAAATACAGACAACTAGATCCTAACGAGGCTGATGATTGTGTGGTGGGCAATTCACCATTATAAGAAAATCTGTGTGAGCCCATCAACAAGGGCGATGACCTTGGTGAGCTTCTCCTCTGACTAATGGATCTTTTGAGCTATTTCACGAATGACATCCCTGATGTGGGGCTGCATGAACAAAGAGATGACCTAGAGGATCTCTCTCATGTCATCCCGGAAAGAAGCATCTGTGTTCACCACTGGAGGAATATCCCGGGTGGACTGGTGGGCCCTAAGGCAGGCAGGACGATCGTGGTGGCTGGTGGAGAAGGTGCCGCAGTGGAGGGCTGTGGCACTACAACAGGTGGGTGTGAGGAGGGTGCAGACAGTCTTTCAGTTTGGTGTGCATTGGTATTTATTCACTGAAGACACATGAGCAGAAGGAGACAGCTGCAGCAGCAAATGTGGTCATAGGAGATGGAGCCCCCACCAAGGAAATGGTTGGAGTCCCACAATGGTGGGGGTGACCGATTTGTCCTTGGTTTCCTTCTTGGAGGGTGGGAAGATTTCATAGCCTCCTGGTACGTAGGGCAACCCTTCCAGGAATCATGATGGTGGGGATCGTGAGAGGCGCCCAAACAGCAGGCACATGTGGGTTTTTTCTGAGGCTGGGAGTTTGCAGTCCTCTGACACATGCAGGCAGGCACACTTGACACACTGAAATGGCAGTGAACAGTAATTGCCAGTGTGTCGCAAATGTTGACACCGACAGGAGATGGAGGGGTCATTGCGGCCTTCATATGATTTAGTATGCACCTTGGTGCACAGGAGAAACCTGATTTGGTAAATGCATTCAACATCCTCCCTCCTAATAAGGGACATAACATGGGTGGGCGTAGGGATTGTTTTCTGGGTCTCATGGTCCCTCTTGTTGTATTGGTGGACCAAAGGGTCCAGGAACTTGAGACAGAGTAATTCATCCCTGACGTCCATTTCTGTAACTTCGCAGGGAAGGTCTTTGATGAAGATTTTTGTTCTTGTGTCGCCAGAAGCCTGACGAGTGTTGTAGTACATAACCCATGACTTCACAAAATTGAGGATTTGTAGATAATGAACCTTTGTGTCAAGCAGGTACTTGACGTGGTCTTTCTGGTAAACTGCCCACAGTTGGCCTGCAGTAAGGTGTTGCAGTTCATTGTTCAGTTTAATGTATTTCATGGGATCTTCTCCTTCTTTGGTGGTGGTGGCAGTGGATTTTGAGAAGTGGAGGTTGGAAGGGGGCCCATGTCCTGGTCTATGGCACCAACAGGTGCGGCTGCTCCATGTGTGGAGGCATCTGAATCCGAATCATGGCCGCTGAAATGGGTGCGAGCAGAAGCCTGCTTAGATTTTCAACCATGGGGGGGACCAACAGGTTCGGAATCCCCAGAAGGTCCATTGGGTCAACGAGATGGTGTAGACGAAACAGCACCCGATGGGGTGTCCAAGTGGGAGTTGGTTGTATCAGTGCTGGGGGTCGACATGGCTTGACCATCACTGGATGAGAGGTCAAACACCAGGCGGCCATGGGAATCGTCAGATGATGAAGAGGAAGATCGGTCCCTCATGCGAGGCTGTGGGCAGGTTTCACGTAAATCGGTATCACTGTCAGTAATGACTGGTGACTTGTGGCAGGAGATACAATGTGCTCTGCCATTAGCGTGTTGGCTGATGTCAGTATCAGTGCTTCTAGCACCTTGCCGGGACTGCCGTCGAGCGGCCGGTGTCACATTGCCGCATGAAGGGGCAGTGGAAGAGTCGCCTAGCCACAGATTCCAGTCCTTGGCCCTGTTCATGCTTTGTTTCGGCTCGACTGACATACTCAGGCCGCTGGCAGGCGAAATACACTAACGCCTGTCGCCTATAAAGGCCCAGTACAACGGGACGAGTACGAAAAAAGCAACGCTGCCTTAGAAGGCGAAAGACAAATCAACATCGGCTCAGACACTATGACTGAACAACGCTGAGCAACACTCGTGACCGTAACGAACAACGCACACGTACTCGCATGTAAACACTGTCAGGGCTACTAACCAGCGGTGAGCCGGCTTATAAGATCAGTTGGCGGATGGATCCTCTGGGACTATTTTCGACCAGGTGAGTGGCATAGGAAAATAGTCCTCTGGCGGAGCTGTCGATCCGCCCTGCTCGGGTAGCAGGCCCTGGTAGCCGTTGGCTGATAAATGAGGCTGTGTTTTCGTCTGCGGCAGCAGCCTCGATCGTACCGTAAGCATCTACTTTGGTTTTATCGCTGTGATGAAGGCATCCCTCATCTCTGTTGTGTCATGCGAAACGCTGATGTAGCAGGCGGACGGGACGTACGCTGCAGAAATTGCGGGATTTTCTCTCGTACCGAAGACCAAATTTGTTTTTGGTCTGCCAGTGTTGGCTGAGTAGGTATATGCGAAAATCTAACACATCTGGAGTCGTGGCATACAGCGTGTAGCATGTAAAACGACCTGCCGGACATAAATAACTGCTGTGCTTAGCTTTGGGGAAGAGTATGGAGCCTGGCAGCAAGATGTCTGTGATTTGAATGGTGTGGGACACTGTCCTGTCGAAGACTCAGTTCAAAATTTATTCTGTGTTCTTTGTTGAGGGGGGACAATTTCAGGTAACACATCTTATCATTTGGATCGGGCATCTGTAGGTAGCGTAGGATATTAGCGCAAACCAGTGTGCAATCGCAAGCCACGTATTTTTCTTCGAGTGGCGTGATACGATTCCTGTAATAGGCGATGGTATATCTAAGCAGCCCTCTTCTGGAAAAGCCAGTCTTCAATATATGTGCTCTCTAGATAATATAGCGGTACATGTTCACGCTTTTGCTTATATTGGCAATATCTACTGACAGAGTCGTATTTCGTGTGTGTGACAGCTGGTAAAGTCGCTTTGTGACAGTGTCCTCGTTGGCTGATAAGTATTTTCCGTGATGGCCGCAGGCATATAGCCAAAGCACGAATTCCTTGGTTGTTCAGGCTGAGGGCTCCCATGACACATGTCGTCGCTGTTGTTTTGAAGGATACCTTAAAAATATTCAGCTTCTAAATGTATCAGGCAGCCGCTGCCAAAAGTGATTGGACCGCCCTTGTTGGCACTGGCAAGATGGCGGCAACGTGTTGCAGTTTGGATAGAGTGTAAGGGCTGACGAAAAAAGTCCTCTATAGACGACCTAGTTTTCTCATATTTCGTGCACGCAAGAATGCTTTTATACAGGGTGATTATAATTAAACTTTCAAATCGCTGTAGAAACAACACCACTGGTCAGAATGACGTCAAATTGCAACGGAATATTATCGGAGAAGGGGGAAAACGTATGGCAGAAGAAATATAAATAGTTACAAAATGTAGCAATAGATGGCGCTGCAACCATCATAATTTAATAGAGGTCGACTACAAATGACAAATGAATCATACAACAATGCCTAAGGTGTTCGTTTGACGTTTAACAAGCTATAATACTCAATGTGCATGGGTGTACAGGTGTAATACTGTTAGTTACGTAATTATCATCCACCACAGCAAGGTCATATCACATCGGATGGGAAAAATCGGTTTTTAATTTTCCTGAGGCCAAAAACCGCATAAAAACCATCAATCACATTTGTTTTTAATTGTCCTGAAGCCGAAACCCACATAAAAAGCATCAATCCAAATTAAATCGAATGTTCAATATGCTGTCCACCGTTTTCTGCAAAAAGCTGAGATCGAGAAACAGCATGTTCCACAATTGATCGAATCGTTTCCGGGGCCACGTTCAGAATTTGTTGCGCAATGCGTGCCTTCAATGCAGCTAAGTTTGCAATCGGAACACTGAACACAACGTCTTTCAGATAGCCCCACAGCCAGAGTCACACGGATTAAGATCAAGTGATCAGGACGGCCAGGCTGTAGGGAAATGGCGGCTGATAATTCTAGCATTTCCGAAATGGCGCTTCAGCAGCTGCTTAATTGGATTTGCAATGTGAGGAGGTGCGCCATCTTGCATAAAAATGATCCCATCCGCACATTCACGCTGTCGAAGAGCTGGAATGACGTGGTTGCGCAAAATACACTCATAGCGCCTACCAGTGACGGTACAGGTAACAGGACCGGAAACACCTGTCTCTTCGAAAAAATATCGCCCTATGATAGATGATGCTGTAAACCCGCACCACGCAGTGACCTTTTCAGGTTGCCCATATTCGACAATTCTGTGTATTGACATATCCTGTCAGATGGAAATGGGCTTCGTCTTTCCACAAAATCTTACAGGGCCAATCATTGTCCACTTCAGTGCGAGCAAGAAATTCTAAAGCAAAGGTCTCTCTTGCTGGCAGGTCAACAGGAAGTAATTCGTTCACACGGGTAATCTTGAATGGATAGCAAAGAAGGATGTTTCGTAGGATTTTACGCACTGTGCTCACGGGTTTGTCCAAAGTTCGGGCAATTCTCCGAGCACTACACAATTGCCCACCACTGCTCGTCTCCTCCTGCATTGCTGTGGCCACTGCTTCCACTTACGTTGAATCAATTCGGTTCCTCCCTCTACCATGTTGCACACAAAAAGAACCTGTCTTTTCGAATTTCCGAATCATTTTCTCCAGACCCACGGCAGTCATCGGACCAACGCCTTCTTTCAAACCCTTCAGTGTCCGGAACTTCCGCAGAGCGACGTGTGCACAGTAATCATGCTTGTAATATAGCCTTACAAGCAGAGCTCGATCCTGCATTGAGACAGTCATGGCGAACGTCGCAGACGCGAAAGGAAGAAAAGACGTGTACCTAGCGTGTTTATACCAATTTATATGGGTCGTGCGAATGACAGGTGTTTTCATTTACGTATTGTGACACATACAGCGCCATCTATTGATCAATTTTCACACTATTTTTTTCTTCTGCCATACGTTTTCCCACTTCTCCGATTATATTCCGTTGCAATTTGACGTCATTCTGACCAGTGGTGTGATTTCTACAGCGTTTTGAAAGTTTAATTATAACTACCCTGTATGTCCCAAGGTCGCACCAAATCGTACATGCCAAGTTGTTTCTTTATGAGCATACAGGGAAGCCAAGAGTCGCCTGTAATAGATTTTCCTTGACCAATTGTCAAGATCGCAGGTTTGTTGATGTTCAAAGGTGCACCACAGCCTCTTTGAAAACTTCTAGGATACCCTTCACCTCGTCGATAGCTCGATAACGTTTTAGGAGTTCGCTGACATCATTAGTATGTGCTTAGACCACAGATTTTAAGCCATAAAACTAGAATACAGTTAGGTTACGATGTGGTTTGCGCAACAAGAGCCTATGACTACGGTATAGAATAGGAGTGTCCAACCGTTTAGCTTATCTGACCACACTGCTTTTGAGCCGCACATTTTACATAGACTGAATTCTATGAACTTTTCTCCAATCGTGTGATAGATGCTCACTTCTTTGGCCGCACTGACACTTGTTTTGCGCCGCATGCGGCCCGCAGGCCGCGGATTGGATACTCTTGGTTCAAAAATGGTTCAAATGGCTCTGAGCACTATGGGACTTAACTGCTGTGGTCATCAGTCCCCTAGAACTTAGAACTAATTAAACCTAACTAACCTAAGGACATCACACACATCCATGCCCGAGGCAGGATTCGAACCTGCGACCGTGGCAGTCGCGCTGTTCCGGACTGAGCGCCTAGAACCGCTAGACCACCGCGGCCGGCTGGATACTCTTGGTGTGCAGCGTAGTTGAGAGAGGGCAACCTTGCTTTATTGCTCTATTCCTAAGTCTAGAGAGAACACTGTCAGGGTGTCGTTTGTCACAAAATTCGTGCAAGTCCCCCGTAATCAATTATTAACATTATTCACGAAAGAGGGACTCAGGCCGTTCATTTCCATCACTTTGGTAAGATATGTGTATATTTTTTTATCGTAGGCTTTGTCAAAGTCGAGGAACATTATGGCCGTGTCTCATGGATATGTAATAAGTATGCCGTCCAGCTTAGTTTAACGATATCTCTACATGGCGCCAAAATATACACTGAAGAGTCAAAGAAACTGGGACAAATGCCTAATATCGTGTAGGGCCCCCACAAGCAGAAGTGCTGCAACACGACGTGGCTGGACTCGACTAATGTCTGAAGTAGTGCTGGAGGGAACTGACATCATGAATCCTGCAGGGCTGTCCATAATAAGAGTTCAAGGAGTGGAGATATCATCTGAACAGCACGTTGCAAGGCATCACAGATACGCTCAATAATGTCCATGTATGGGGAGTTTGGTGGCCAGCGGAAGTGTTTAAGCGCAGAAGAGTGTTCCTGGAGCCACTCTGTAGCAATCCTGGACGTATGGGGTGTCGCATTGTCGTGATGGAACTTCCCAAATCCGTCGTAATGCACAATGGACATGAATGGATGCAGGTGATCGAACAGGATGCTTGTGGAAATGTCACCTGTCAGATTCGTATCTAGACGTATTACGGGTCCCGTATCACTCCAGCTTCACACGCCCCACACCATTACAGAGCCTCCACCATCTTGAACAGTCCCCTGCTGACATGCAGAGTCCATGGATTCATGAGGTTGCCTCCATACCCGTCCATCCGCTCGATACAGGTTGAAACGAGACTCGTCCAACCAGGCAACATGTTTCCAGTCATCAACAGTCCAATGTCGGTGTTGACGGGCCCAGGCGAGGCGTAAAGCTCTGTGTCGTGCAGTCATCAACGGTACACGAGTGGGCCTTCGGCTCCGAAAGCCCATATCGATGATGTGTCGTTGAATAATTCGCACGCTGACACTTGTTAATGGCCCAGCATTGAAATCTGCAGCAATTTGCGGAAGGGTTGAACTTCTGTCACACTGAACGATTCTCTTCAGTCGTTGTTGGTCCCGTTCTTGCAGGATCTTTTTCCGGCCGCAGCGATGTCGGAGATTTGATGTGTTACCGGGTTCCTGATATATACGGTACACTCGTGAAATGGTCATGCGGGAAAATCCCCACTTCAGCGCTATCTAGGGGATGCTGTGTTCCACTGCCGGTGCGCCGACTGTAACACTACGTTCAGACTCACTTAAATCTTGATAACCTGCCGTCGTTGCAACAGTAACCGATCTAACAACTGCGTCAGACACTTATTGTCTTGTATAGGCGTTGCCGACCGCAGCGCCGTATTTTGCCTGTTTACGTATCTCTGTTTTTGAATACGCATGCCTATACTAGTTACTTCAGTGTATAAGACTGATTGGTCTCGGGTCACACTCCTTTGACATTGTCCAAAGATATAGGTTAAATGTGGCCATAGTCGTGTGTTTCGAGCGCGTGTAAATTTGAAATCCTCACTGAGCTAAATTTCTTGTTAGGAATCTGTGACAGTTTTCGTTTTTGGCTTTTGAAGTATTAATACCAGTACAGTTGTGTACTCCATGAAAAAGGTGTTAGACAAGTACCACGTAATATTTCCCTGTATATCCCCGTAATAACATCGCCTATTGATCTACATCTACGTCTATATGATTACTCTGCAACTCACAATTGAGTGCATTGCAGGGAGTTCACCGAACCACTTTTAAGCTACTTCTGTACCGTCCCGCTCTCGAACAACGCGCGGGAAAAACGGAAACTTAAATATTCCCGTGCGAGCTCTGATTTCTCTTATGTTATTATGATCATTTCTCCCTATGTAGGGGGGCGCCAACAAAATATTTTCACTTTCACACCTTGAGGAAAATACTGGTGATTGAAATTTCATGAGCAGATCCTACGGCAGCGAAAAAACTCTTTGTTTTAATGACTACCATCCCAATTCAAGTTTCATAACCGTGGTATTCTCTCCCCTATTTCGCGATAATACGAAACGAGCTGCCCTTCTTTGATCTTTTTCGATGTCCACCGTCAACCCTATTTGATGCGGGTCCCACACCTCACAGCGATAGTGCAGAACAGGGCGGACAAGCGTAGTGTAAGCAGTCTCTTTAGTAGACCTGTTACATTTTCTAAGTGTTCGGCCAATAAATTGCAGTCTTTGGTTTGCTTTCCCCACGACATTTTCTATGCGAACGTTCCAATTTATGTTATTCGTAACTGCAATTCTAAGTATTAAGTTGCGGCTACAGCCTTCAGATTTCTGATTTGGCGTGCAACTGAAATTTTGCGAATTCTTTTTAGTGCCCCTGTGGACGACTTCACACTTTTCATGATTTATAGTCAGTTGCTTCTTTCTGCACAATTCAGATATCTTGTCTAAAACATTCTGCAATTCATTCTGATCATCTGATGACTTTACGTTATGGTAAATGACAGCATCATTTGCAAACAAACTAAGAGGACTGCTCAGTTTGTCTCCTAAATCGTTTGTGTACGTAGATCAGGAACAATAGAGGGCCTATAACGCGTCCTTGGGGAACTCCAGATATTATTTCTGTTTTACTCGATGATTTTCCGTCTGTTGCCTTCCTGACAGGAAATCACGAATTCAGTCACACAACTGAAACGATACTCCAATTAGAAGTCGATTGTGAGGAACTGTGTCAAAAGGCTTCTGGAAATCTAAAAATATGGATTCAATTCTAAATCCTCTGTCAAAAGCGCTCATTCGTGAGAATAAACAGCTACTTGTGTTTCACAAGAACGATATTTATTGTATCCGTGTTGGATATTTGTCAATAAACCGTTTTCTTCGTGGTGATTCATAATGTTCGAGCATAGTACATGTAACCAAATTTTACTGCAGCTTGACGTTAGCGATAAGGGTGTTGTTAAGTCAGAATTTTACTCCTATTTCCTTTCTTGGGTATTGATGTGACTTGCGCAACTTGAGATATTGTATCAGCATACTCTAAAAGGAACCTGACAAGAATGCAATCTGGACCGGAAGTGCCCTCCATCGGTAATGCTGGTATTCAGTATGGTGTTGGCCCACCGTTAGCCTTGATGACAGCTTCCACTCTCGCAGGCATACGTTCAATCAGGTACTGGAAGGTTTCTTGGGGAATGGCAGCCCATTCTTTTCGAAATGCTGCACTGTCGGTCGGTGAAGCCTGGCACCAAGTTGGTGTTCCAAAACATCCTAAAGGTGTTCTATAGGATTCAGGTCAGAACTCTGTGCAGGCCAGTCCATTACAGGGATGTTATTGTCGCGTAACCTTTCCGCCACAGGCCGTGCATTATGAACAGGTGCTCAATCGTGTTGAAAGATGCAATCGCTATCCCCGAATTGCTCTACAACATTGGTACTTAAAACATCAATGTAGGCCTGTGCTGCGATAGTGCCACGTACAACAACAAGGGATGCAAGCCCCCTCCATGAAAAACACGACCACACCATAACACCACCGCCACCGAATTTTACTGTTGGCACACGCTGGCAGATGACATTCACGGGGCATTCGCCATTCCCACACCCTGCCTTCGGATCGCCACATTGTGTACCATGATTCGCAACTCCACACAACGTTTTTCCACTGTTCAATCGTCAAATGTTCATGCCCCTTACACCAAGCGAGGCGTAGTTTGGCATTTACCAGCGTGATGTGTGGCTTATGAGCAGCAGCTCGACCATGAAATCCGAGTTTTCTCACGTCCGGGAGTTCCGTGGAGCACCCAATTCTGCTCTCTTACGGTGTCTGATGACTGCTGAGGTCGCTAATATGGAGTACCTGGCAGTAGGTGATAGCACAATGCACCTAATGTGAAAAACGTATGTTTTGGAGGTGTCTGGAAACTTTTGATAACATAATGTATATCATGTTTATCCACGAACATCACATTTTCTGAGATTCAGTACGACAAAGCATGCTCAAATGGCGCATTTTGCCAAAATTGGTGTGTAACTTAAACTACATATTTTCGTAATACGCAAGTATAACTTTAAAAAGCTCCAAATACAGTATATTACCTTCATAAACACTTAAATCAACATGTTGGCTGCTTGATTTGCACCAAAATAAAATAGCACTTAAAACTGTCTGTTATTTTCATCAAAATACATTAAGAGATCTTCCATAACTATACACATGTGGCTCTCTTATGGACACTACTGGTCTAGTTTACAGGCTAGCTTTTGTCAGTGACATCGTTTCAGTCTTGGTACCCCACTTTAAAGACACCAAAAATTGTCAGTATTGTCTGTTATTTATCAAGATTCGTAGATATTTCTTCTATAATGGTATAAATCCGACATGGCTGATTTATTGGCACTGGCTGATCTAACTTACTTGTTAAGGTGCAGTTGTTGACAGCAAAAAAAGGAAATCAAAAAGTGCCTGTATTATTTATCAAAATATGTCAAGATTCCTTCTGTAACTGTACAAAACATATTTGGCTCGTTTACTGATATTACTGATCTAACTTGCAGGTTATGATAAATAAATACTTGGCCACCATTGGCTGCATTACTACTACATGAGACTCAATGAAATAACATACAGAAAAGTAGTTTTAACATGTGAATGTAATACACGATCATATAGGTAAGAAACAAGGATTGCTATGCTTTCAGCCACACTACTTTTCAGAATCAGCTAAACATTATAGTAACATCATGGAGAAGGAGGAGAAATAGGAAATTAGTGTTTAACATTCCATCAACAATGAGATAATTAGAAAAGGAGCACATTCTCAGATAGGGAAGGAAAACATCTATGCCCTTTAAAAGGAACCATCTCAGCATTTGCCTGAAACGATTTGGGGAAATATGGAAAACCTAAATCTGTATGACCAAACACAGGTTTGAAGCATTGTCCTCCCGAATGCAAGTCCAGTATGTTAACTACTGAGCCACCTCACTCATGTAACAACATGCTATTTTTGTCTTGCAGTACAAAATTTTTGTCATGTTCTGCTGATAATGCCAACTTATGTTGTCACACAGTAGAAACTATTTGACATTTTGATGAAATAGCATTCTCAAAAATAGTTTTAACATCTGATTTTAATACACATGCATATAAATGGCAAATGAGAGCCACTATGCTTTCCACTACCTACCTTCAGTTATTTTTTAGACCCAGCGAAATGTTATGTTGTCCCCATGCTGTGATATTAGATTTATCATGCAGTAGATAATGCTTGCCATCTTCTGCTGATAATGGTAACGTATGCTGTCACACAATAGAGTCTGATGTTTAATACACTTAGACAGTATTCCACAGTGTCAAATGCACCACTTATTCTGTAGTTACAAATCATAGCTTCCAGTCGGATAATAGTACATTCTTTAGCCAAAAAAGATGTAAAGTTTCTCATAGATGCATGCTGAGGACACTATATAAAATTTATAAGGTGGTTACCAATATCATTGTGCGCTTCTGGGACCTCTTCCCATTAAACTCTCCATTCCAGCTGTCTTGTCATTGTTCACAGTCATGTAGCTGTTTTCTTGCTACTCTTCAGAGAGATCATTGTTTAAACATCAACACGTCTTGACTTGCCTCAGACTTTTCTGACTAATAAGTAACCCGTTGAGTGCGAGGTTGTAAAAGGCCAGTCGTATTTACTGCATTCAACACCCCACATATTGTCTTATATGCTACCCCAATACTGACTGCTAATGACACCAGGGGCGGGACTGGAGGTGTCCAATGGGTGCACAGCATGAGGTTATGGAGCGCAGTTGAACTGCTTAGTTAACGGGTAACTCACAACAGTGCTACAGTGCTAGTATTGATGATACACTACAGAGCAATGGCAACCATAAATAAAGCAAATATTGCATTATATCTACAACAACAGTTGCCAATGTTGGCATTTCACCAGTAAGGAACCCAAGGAATTTTGCAGAGTGAGAAAGAAATGGTAAATGAAATATTAGCGCTTCTGCAGGCTGAGGCACTGCAATGTGGGGTGTCATATATGCTCAGCTGCATGCACAATGTACATGAAGTATACAATGAGGACAGTACATGCTTAACAAGTGAAAATGATACTGAAGCAGATGTTGAGCCATGTAGTTCATCATCTTGTCAGACAGGAAACAACAAATCCTGTCTCCATTGAAACATAGTAAAGGACAATCATTGTCCTAGAAGCAGGTACCAAATATAATTACATACATGGAAGATTATCTGCAGCATGGTAGAAATGCAATTAAGATCAGATTTTGAGTAAGTCCACAGCAATATGAACAGGTAGTGCATAGGAGAAACTATGGATATTCAAGGGAGGACAAGGCACACTTGTTACAAAAGTTGGTGTTCGCACATTTTGAGGATGCTTGATACAATTTACAGGATACGAATGGTAGTTACCTACTATGTTATGCACATCAAACTGCACACAACACAGGTTACAGTGATTTCAAGGGAAACAGTGAATGTTGCATAACTTCAAACAGTGCTACAAAACTGAAAGACATAAGATAATGAAAGAAGACATAAGATAATGAAATTTCAAACAAAGTGTCAACTTGATGATGCACAGCAAACTGTGGAATCAGTCTGAAAATTTATAGATGAAATAAACAAATTTATTCCATTGTTCAATAAGGGATTTGTTTTCAAATCTGACCAATGGGGATTTGAAGAGGAGATGCATATGAAAAGAACCCTAGAAATTAGAGGTACCAAGAGAGTTGTATCAAAATCAACGAATTTAAGTGCATTAATGCATTCATAAACAATTATGTGCATTTACAGTCATGTTAATGTGGATGGTAAATTGCCTGGAAAGTTATTTATTGTGCTGTGAGAAGTTGGAGGTGCTCTACCCCTTACGATTCTTTCTTGTGTGCATGATCTTGCAAGGGCAATAGGGAATATTTACGTCACAGGAAGCGAGTGTGGGATAATGAGCATAAGATAAGTAAAACTATGATATGGGCACTGCTTTTGACCAATAACTGGTCAAAATACTTGTTTTTCTTTATTCCTGGTCTGTGTATAAAAATTATACTCCTTTACATCACTTCTGAAAAGTGTGTGACATTCCAATTCATACCACCTGGAACCCCTGGACAAATTCAGCCTTTGGACATTTTTTTTTCCATGCCAATAAAACGTATCATCACACTACCTGCCTTAAGGGATAGCGAGTTTCATGACAAGCTCCACACAGAATGTTTCCCATTCAGTTGCATGTGATCACATTCCATCAGTTCTCACCACCCCTTTACACTAGTACGATTCTCTATGCATTCTTTAAGAGTGGATACCTAGCTGAATGTCCAGTATGGTTTGTAGCTACCAAGGAGTTCACCTTTGATCTTGATTGTGCAAACCTTTGTGATTTCTGTGTCACTCTATTCTTCATTTGTGGTGGTGATGCAATTTAATGGTTTGTTTTGAACATTTCTTGAATGTCAACTATATCCATTTTGTGAAATATAATACATATATACATAAATACATATAAATACAAATAAATATAATACATAATAGGTTGGTATCTACACCTCCCTGACACTTTCTGTCACCCTCCTAATGCACTTGCTAAGTCATTAGCAGCTAACATTCTCCCAGTTATAATTGTTACATAATTATGTCATTTCTGATTACGCTTCCTAAATTTAGAAAAAGCCTCAACTCTTCTGAGAGCTTGCTGACTACACATACATACACATCTCAGCACAGTTTCCCTTGATGTCACACACATGTGGACAGCCCCCCCCCCCCCCTCTGTCACATTCATGTGGGTACCTACCCCCCCCCCCCCATTCTTCACTCCCTTTTTGCACTTGTTAAACAAAAATCCACCCTGTCTCTGTGCACTTTTTATTAGTGGCCATATTTATGTAGTGTGATACCCAATGACTGCTCCCATTCAATCCTCTGGTGCTTCCACCGAACCTACACCATGGTGCTGTATGTTGTGCCAATGCCTAGTGGCACCTACATACTGTTTCTTGATGCCCTGCTTGATGACAGTTTCTATAATGTGGAGCCCCATGTGCTCTTTGTCTGTACCCAGACTGCCAGCAGCCGTAACATTTACCTCTGCCAGAAGATTATCTTCTCCTCCTTAAGTTGTATCAACTTGTTGACCTTTGCCAGCATTGCAACTGAGATTGTCACCTCTTGCAAAGTTCTCAGAAACCTCAGCAGCTGATCCTGTAAAATGCATCCAGGTCCAATAAGCCATCTCTTATATGATTGCTTGATTTGCAGTGTTGTATCTATAAGGACATAGATCTTCTTGTTCAATTTTCCTATACAAATTGTAAAATCTTCCAAGGGTTTCAATCCAATATTGTTCAATTTTCCAATGCATTATCAGCTTCTTTGGTTGTTAACATACTAACAAGCCCTCCTGAAGTGCAACAAAAACTGCACAAATGCATAACTGAACACGACATGCAGTGATGTGTGAGCTTCACCACTTAGCTTAAGTTAGGTTATGTCCATTAGGTATCACTCACCCCAGTGTCATAACCCTTCTGTGGTCTGAATATTTTCTGTAAATAACATAATGTCTTCACCTAGCTTTCCAGAAAAGTCTGTAGCAAAGCTGAGGTGCCAAAGTCCATGGCTAAGATTGGCGGAGTAGGATTAGGTGTGCTTTCACTGCTTCCCTCTTACAGCAACTCTATTTCCCTGTGCAGTTTTGCACTGCCCATGTACAACTGTGGTATCTCTTGTGACAGGAGCTTTGCCACCTCCTGTGTTGTTACCTTTTCCATCTCTGGCATTCTTGACCCTATAGCGTCCCCAGTGCCAAATTTTTATCATGTAGCCGTAAAATAATAATTTCTCTGTGTAGGTTTAGATTGCAAAGAAATAATTTATGACAGAATGATCTAAAGAGACGACAAGATACGCTCTTTTGTTAATTTTTTTAGTCGACTTCACTTCTTCTCTTGTCTTTATTGTGTACGTACAACATCTTGCGAGTGCTGGCAAATGTAAGCATATTTGTATGAGTTAAGCATATAATATACCGATTTAATATTATTGTGCACTTTTAATTTGTAAGAGGTGATCCCGATTTCATGTCCGCCTTCCTTGAATTAACCTGCATTCAAGTAATTTACAGTTCAACAATCGCAGCGGCCGATGCAGCCAACGACGCCATTACGTGGCGATATTAACTTATGAAAAATTAGCGGAAGCGGAAAACTCGCCCGCTATTAGCATAATATTAATTTTTCTCCACAGCCGCACGAAGTTGCAGAAATACTTAGCTTTAAGATTCTTATTTTCAGTACCATAGCCGAGACCCAGAGCCAGGACTCTGACTACAATACAATGGTTAACGGAGGTAAGAAAAATACTCTCGCGCGTGTGTGGGCTGCAATTGTAATTAATAACTAAATATCTTTTGCTTTAAAGTGAACTGACTAGCCGAGGAAATTAATATGAAAAGTTTATTACATTGTTCAACTTAAATATCGTTTTTATTAAGGCCCACCACGTAAGTCGGCAACAATCAAAAAATAATAATAACAATAATAATATATATATTAAATTACGACGGCCGACGGACGCGAGAACCCATTCACTGACCAAAGACAACCCAAAAAAAAAACAAAAAAAAAAAAAAAAGAGAACAATGGCACGCACTGTACTACACATACAGTGTGTGCATGCACTGAGGCCAATCTGCTATCGTAATGCTTTGTGCCTCAGTGCCACTGATTCACTGACTCTCAATTGGATGGTTATGAATTTGTAAGGAAACTTTGGTCAAGATCTTGATTGTCACACCAAAAATAAGGACCACGAGATTTTGGCTCCTGGAACCAATTGATGGACAGTCTCAGAATTGATAGATTCCACAGCCAGACACTGGTGGCACATCATCACTGTCAGCAAGGAGATGAAGTGGGTGGTAGAGAGGACTACATTAGAAAATGCCCTACAAAGAAAGATAGTTTAATGTAGAACATACATTTTACTGACAAGGGGAGGCCGCCAATTGTGAAATTCAGATTCGATTCATACTGCGCATAATAAAAGCTCATGGCCAGAGGTGTAATGTGGCAAAGCACCAAGATGCACTTCTCAGCCGTTGTCGAGAAAAACGACAGTTAAAAGAAACCGTTGCGGTAAAATATACTCTCTACGATTAATAATTTTTTACAGCGTCGTGGCGCAGCGGTAAGCGCTCGGGTTCGTAATCCGAAAGTCGCCGGATCGAATCTCGCACCATGCAACTTCTTTTATTATTAGTTTTCTGTAATTATATATATATATATATATATATATATATATATATATATATAAAAATCAATGAATTGCTTACGCATGTTGGTGAAGGCGGATCGCTCTCCAATTGTACCGCCTCCATTTTTCCGTTTTTTTAACAGGGTGTACCAAAGTTCTCCCGTCCGCACTGAATTTCGACAATGTTATAAGTTGCGCTAGGTACCGCATCTACCTTCTTTCGAAATTAGCAGGCAACTACGCTGTTATGTGGTGGCTCGTTTCGGCCCATTCAACATCTGTCCTTCAAGTGTAACGAACGAGTAACGGAGTTTATATTTCATACCTGCCACAGCAAATTTGTGTTCGTGGGGTCTCTATTCTAATTCGCACGTTTGACTTACGCTATACGTATTCGTTTCGGAATATCGCTTCTACGTCTTCCGTTAACTATACGTGGTTAACATTATGAAGACAATTAATAACATTTGTGAAATACAACTTTGTTTGCGGAAAACATAATGATGTTCGAAGTCACCAGTGTTTCCATGACAAACGACTTTCATATATATATATATATATATATATATATATATGGCGCGAGATTCGACCCGGCGACCTTCGGATTACGAACCCGAGCGCTTACCGCTGCGCCACAACGCTGTAGAAAATTGTTATGGTAGAGAGTATTTCACTGCAACGGTTTCTTTTAACTGTCGATTTTCTCAACAATGGCTGAGAAGTGCATCTTGGTGCTTTGCCACATTACACCTCTGGCCGTGAGCTTTCATTATGCGCAGTATGAATCGAATCTGAATTTCACAATTGGCGGCCTCCCCTTATGAGTCCCACAGATGGTAGAGTGTCTCTCTACAACTTATACAGAGGCTATGTTGGTAATGCATGGCATCCTGAGGAACAGCTGCGTATTACACATGGTGTGGTCAGATGTTAGTTGGCAGTTAGGTATCAGAAAATGCTACAAGACAGGCAACTAATGAGTGGAAAAATGATGCATAGTGTACACTAGTCCATACAGTCATCATTGGCAAGTGTGGCTGCTAGTCTAGTATCATCGGCAAAGATTACAATTTTGAGAGCCCTCTGAAATTTTTCTGTAGTGAACCCCTTAAAAAACTACACTGAACAGCAGTTAACAACTTCTGATTTGAAAATTAAGTCAGTGATCTGTTCTATATCACGGTCTCATTATTTTGTGACTGTCATAAGGAGTGAAATTGTTGTGTAATTAGAGAAGTTTTTCCTATCTCCGAATTTATAGATGGATTACATCCAAGATTACTTTACGTCTTTTAGTAAACTGCTATCTAGAATAATACCTCTCTCTTGTGTGTTAAATAATTGTGCAGTACTTCTTTTCTATTTGTCTTGCTCTGTCTATTTTAGTAATTGTATAATGAGAAGTTGCATAATTCTTTTAGCGCGGTCCTCTCACTTATTTTGCTAACCTGTGTACAATCATTATCAGACTTTAGCTTCTTCAACCACTGAAAATGTGAGGAAATGTGTGTATGCCATGAGAATGGTCAATGTGTTAACCACAACACATATTGCTTACAGTTGCCAGGTAACAGCTGCAGCTCAGGGAGCCAATGACTGTTAGGCATTTGGAATGATAACTGAGATACCATGGCCTCCATTGATCCCATGTGTGAGTTTCGATACAGAATCAACTTTAGTTGCACTAATTTTAAATACAATTCTCTTATTTCAAACTGTGTAATGGATTACTAACATGACACTTAACTAAAAAGAGAAACAAGAACATGAGAATCAGTCATCTGTACACCTCATGGAGAGTATTTGTCAGCAGTTGGCTAGATAACTGAAATGGCATCACTTGTCTATTCTGTTCTTATCATAGCCATGTCATTACCAGGACATCAGCACATGCTCAGTTCTAGCAATCAGTTTGACAGTGACACAATCTCTTTAAAACACTAAACAAATTCCATTCTTTCTTCATTTATTATGTGTTGACACTACCCCTTAATGTAGCGCATTCAGGGGTAGGGTCATATTTATGATTCACCATCCCACACAATAAATGTATGTTCTGTGTATAATATCAGAATCATTCTTAGTCAAAAGTCTGGCTGACACAACAGAAACTTCACTTTCTCAAATACAGATGTTTGTTCACTCCCAAAAATGAACACTCATATTTATGATTCACCATCCCATACAATAGATGTATCTTCTGTGTATAATATCAGAATCATTCTTAGTGAACAGTTGATCTTTCATTTCACCACCTTACTCTTTCATCCTGCCAATAAAATAACTATGTCCTCATCGTCCCTCCTCCCAATGACTTTTGTAGTATACTGCACAGCAGTTCAGTTACAGCTATTCTGTTGTCCTCACAATTACTATGCTATTAGCAAACCAGTCCCAAATATCAGTGGTACCATGATGTTGCCATGGTTACTATGGCAATGCGTCAGTTCTCCATTCACAGTGGCCAATACCCTTCTGCAATGACAGTGATGTCACTGTCTGTGCACTATATGACGGCTTTCCACAGGAAAGATGCAGCATATTTATCTCAACATACCATATTTTTCACATTTTTTACATTAGTTCAGTATCTTCCAACATAGGCAAGAACAAATTTATCTTATTCAGTAAATAATGATAATGCGACTAACTCTCAAGATGAGCAATGAACACCTATCATCGCCCAACAGCAGTTCTTTCAAGGGCTGTCTCACCCGATTGGTAGGTGCACAAAGTACCTTGACAGTCACAGTAGGTTGCCATTTTTTCCAGTTTTATCAAGCAATTTTAAGGGAACTATTTAGCTCCGAAAATTTATTTTGTTCCCCATCTTAAAATCTCACATCACAGCTTAATAATTAACTGGCTACTCCCTTATAATACTGGTCCTAGTTATTACAATGCTTCAAAATTAAGTCAATCACCCAGCGGGGTTGAAAGAGAGTGCAGAGGAAATGTGCTCAATGTGTGCCTTATGTTGTGTGTTGTTACATATAAACTGTCGTTAACATACCAAATTTCTTCTAATTGCAAGTTCTGGATCACTAAATATTAATATCAAACTTGAACTTTTACTACTGCAAATCCTATCAGCACTGATAATTCAGAAACAGTGTACAAAGATAACATCATTCACTCCCAAAGGACTCTAAAAAACCTCAGGGTCAGCATATTTCAAGGAGTTCACAAAAAGAAAGCTCAACAGAGCACATATGATTCACTAAGTTAATATAAAACTGAATGTGTCCTTCTTTTAAATTTTTTGTCACTCCTACCAAAAGAGTCCTTGAAGTCGGAACCCAACAGTTATCAGTGACTTATCGGAGTGCAAGAGCATCCACAAATATCCATACTCTTCATGGAATTAATTTCGTCAACCACTGCATTATTATCCTTCATCAAATTTAACTGCTTCATCATGTACATATATCTAATTCAATAACATCTAAAACATATAAATGATGGCAATCTCTTAGCTGATATTGGCTGTTAGTCTGAACACCCTCATTAGCTATTATGCCCTGTCTGCTGACATCATGGAAGTATACACCATTGTTTGTCTCTTCATTGAATGCTATTGGCTTTCGTACCAAAGGAACATCGTGCAGGTTTCTTCTTCAGATGATAACTGATTTGTATATACAATTTTTGATGTTGATATTTCCTCTGTCCTCTGTCCTTAAACAGTTTTCCTGTGAAAATAAAACGTTGGTGCATTTTACTGGTTGCTGCTCTGGTAACCAAACATGATAATCTTTTGTGTCTGGCCATATACAACAAAAGAACTACATTTGGCTTTTAATTCTCATTTTTGCCTCTTTTTTCATTTTTTAACATAAACATAAATTTCTCACAAAAGTTCTGAGGACTTTTAACTTTAAATTCTTTCCTTTTGCCAACATTCCTCACATGGTATCCTCCTTTTCTCCAGGTGCCCCACTCCATTTTATTGTGAATGCTGTATAAATCACAGCTCCTGCCCACATTTCAACTAGCAATCCACTTGTCAGGCAGAGAAGTACTGACCAACTCAACAAAAGTCCTGTTTTCCTTTTCAGTTGTTCTGTTTTGTTGTGGAGTGTATGGTATAGTTTTTGATCACAAAAAGCCTTAGTGAAAAATCAAAATGTCAACCTCTTAACTACAGGATTTTAATCCATCGTCAGTTACTAATGTCTTAATATCTCTGCACAAATGTTTCTCAGTCACTTCAAAGAACTTTTCGAAACATTCATGTGTGACTGTTTCATTAATAATGAAGTCCATCATTCTCTAGCAATTGTAATCATTTTTTAACATTAAGAAGTATCTTGTGTGACCCAAGAAATCTTTTTGCTGTGTTTCAAACAACTATTTTTGCATTTCTCAGATCATTGGCATTGTTGTTGTTGTTGTTGTGGTCTTCAGTCCTGAGACTGGTTTGATGCAGCTCTCCATGCTACTCTATCCTGTGCAAGCTTCTTCATCTCCCAGTACCTACTGCAATCTACATCCTTCTGAATCTGCTTAGTGTATTCATCTCTTGGTCTCCCTCTACGATTTTTACCCTCCACGCTGCCCTCCAATACTAAATTGGTGATCCCTTGATGCCTCAGAACATGTCCTACCAATAGAGTGTAACGACGTATTTGTTTTCGTTTGATATATGACCATGTGCAGACTTCGTCACCTACGTCAGTTACAACCCACTTCAAAAATGATTCATATTCTTTTTAAATTGTCATAGAATGGTTCTTGAACGAAACTGTAAAACATCAGTTGAGTCGTGTGCAAAGAATTACATCACTTGGGCCAATTGGTTTTTGTAACTTTTTCGAATTTAAATTTCGTTTGTTTCTCCTCAGAAATTATATTGACACACGTTATCTTGATCTAATCGATATCAGAATCACACATTAAATAAACTTTTTAGACTCAAAGTTTCGGTGAACGACGTAAGAATTACTAATCTTGCCAAATATATTATTAATCCGTTCACACAATTCTTCATAAATAAATCTTCAAGACACGTGTTTCAACTTTAATAGCATACACTATTTTATTAGCTTCCTACACATACAGATGTGAACTTGAGCCTTGACAGACAGTGACTAACATTTCAATAAGCTTAAGATCTATATGATGTCATTGTTTTACAAAAAGAGTATAAAACTTCATTTTTAATTTTTAGAAGCACGACGCAACAACTCGGTTCCAGGATCTTCTGTTGCTCCTTGGCTGTCGACCCGCGACGTATAGCGGCCAGCAATTTCCTCTCTGGTCGCGGCAACGAAGATGCTGTCCCCGTTCGTTGCGCCGATCTCTCCGTACATGAAACACACAAAAAAAATACAAAACTTTTAGATAATTCACATTTATTACAAATAATAAGAAAACACATAAACAAAAACTAAATTAAACTTATAGTCACCTGCAAACTGGGCTGACTTGGTGGATGGGTGACGTTTAATTTCGTCCCACTACATACCCCACCCACAAGCTCAGTTTGTCAGGTTTTAACCGAAATTAAAATTGTTCAATATACAATATTTAACTGTTAATACATTTTCCTCACATTTTACGTAACCTAAAGTCCTTGCTATTAGAGAGATTTAATCCTTTTAATACGATATCGTTGTGACTATTTGTCATTTACTCTTAATTGTGCTCTTATGGTAATTCGTAACCGAATATAGGGAGATTGCTCCTCTTCAGTTAATAGTTGCTAATAAATACTAATTTAGTACGTTCTTTAACGTTGTACATTAGGACAGAGCGTTCAAATTGTGATAGATTAGTTTCAGTTTCATTTATTTACTAGAGTTATTCTTTTCAAGAATGTATATTACTAATAAGTTTCTCACAATAACTAATAGTACTATTTACTTTACGTCATTCTCTTCCCTAATGCCTTATTTATGCCTAAGGTCAAGAAGAAATCCAGCAAAACTCTCTTTAGAATCTCGGCACGGCTTTCTTTACCTTCGGACACCTTGTTGGGTAATGGCCATTTATTTAGGAGAAACAAGCGAGAGAGCCCCGTTTGGTGTGTTCTATATTAACACTATTGCAAACCTCTATTAAAGGCACTCTGCTATGTTCTCGTGAGCCATATAGCTCTGGACGCCCATGGTCCCTAAAACTATTAACCATCCCCTTTGGTTCCTACTATCCGAGTAAATTTAAAATATGCAAAATTCCTTTTGACCTAAGAGCAAAGTTTCCTCCATATAAATCCCCCTTTTTGGTTATCTTTCTCTTTTTGAAGTACCAGTAGATTATTGCAGAACACTTGTTTAAGCTTTCTGTTCTATTCTTTAAAATAATACGTAACTATCACGAAAAATTTCACATGAATAAACTATGAACGCTCTTCCGTATGTAACATATACTAAATATTAACTTATTTAGGAATGAAGAGTTTCATTTGATCAACACTATATAATCCTTTAATTACACCTGATGAAGGTTCCATAAGAAGTAATGCTTTGGGATGTACAATCTTATGTACAACATATGGACCTTCAAAGATAAAGAAGAATTTTCTACATTCCTTATCGATCTTAGAGCTTTTAGGATGAGATCGTACTAACACAAGATCTCCTACCTGAAATGAGGGTTCTACAGCCTGTTGATTATAACTTTTAATTCTCCGTTCGGCATTTTTTACAATCTGTTCGCAAACTTTTTCGTCTGGAATATCTTGTTGTATCTCATTTACTGGTGGCTAAGGTAAAGCAGCTAGTAAAGGCTCACCTATAATTCGTTTGCCTAAAATTTCTATAGGTGATAATCCCGTCGTTAGGTGAGGCAATTCATTTAATATCTTTTCGAATTCAGGCATTAGTTTGGCCCACCGAGTATGTTTATGTGCACAATAAGTTCTACATAATCGTCCTAATTCTTTCATGACTCTTTCTACTAAATTACTTTGAGGGTGATATTTCGAAATTAAGATATGTTTGATTCCATATTGTCTTATCATGTCTTGAAATCTTTGACTAATAAAGGCACTACCGTTGTCAGACATAAGTCGTTTAGGAATGCCCCAGTTAACAAAGTAATTTCGGGTGAGGCAGCGTATAACGCTTGCTGTATTCGCTCGTTTCAAAGTATATAGTTTCACATGTTTGGACCAACATTCCATTACAACAAACACATATGTTAATCCTCCTGAACTCCGAGGCAGAGGGCCGAAAAAATCTAATGATAGTAGATCCCACAAACCTCGAGGAATTACAGCATATAATTTATAACGCTTGGATTTGTTATTAACTTTAACCTTTTGACAGGTTTCACAAGCCCTAATAATACTTCTCACAATACGTGACATATTTTTGAAATAATAATACTTCATTAGATGTTTAATACATTTATGAATTCCAAAATGCCCGTAACCTTCATGAATATAAGTAATTAACTCGTCCACAACAGTTTTCGGAATGTAGATTTTCCATCTCTGGTGTTCCCTCTGTGCTTTCCAATACAACAAGTCGTTAAAATATAACCACACACCCCGGGTGTTAACTGTTTCGTCCCCATTATTAAGGTTTTGTATAAGGTCCCTATATTGATCGTCATTTCTTTGATTGCATTTAACAGCAGTTACTATCCGTTTAACCTTACGTTCGTTCTCCTTAGTCAAAAGGAAATAAACATGATAATTTGTTCCTGGTTCTTCTGCAATATTAATATTCTCCATTCCTACGGGAAGCCTTGACAAAGCATCTGAAACTACATTCTGAGATCCTTTTATATACCTAATTTCGTACTGAAATTCTTGCAAGTATAATACCCAACGTAATAGCCTACGGTGAAGTAACCGGCAATTGTTCAAAAAAATTAAAGCCTGATGATCAGTATATACCATTGTTTTTCTTCCCATTAATAATCCTCTAAATCGTTGAAAACCCCATACCACTGCGAGAGCTTCCTTCTCGGATACAAAATAATTTCTTTCATGTTTATTTAAAGTTCGACTAGCGAATCCAATAGGCCGATATAATCCCTCTTCATTGGTCAGATCACCTTGGAATATTACACACGACACACCATAATCAGAGGCATCCGTACACATACCAAAGTCCTGATCGAAATCTGGGTGGTATAACATTTTGGCTTTGGTTAACGCTCCTTTTATCTTATTAAAAACTTCCTCTTCCTTTTGTCCCCAGAGCCATACTGACTTCTCTTTCAATAAATCTAGTAATGTAGGATTAACAATATCCTGCCCTGGAAGAAATCTTCTCAGAAATCCTACCATTCCTAAGAATGATTTCAATTGTTTCCGATTTCTAGGACTCGGGCATCGAGCAATAGCTTCAATACGTGCTGGGTCTGGCCTAATACCTTTACTGTCCACTATATGCCCCAAAAATCTCACTTCCTCCTTTCCGAAGTAAGACTTAGATAATTTTAAAGTAATTCCTCTGTCAATTAAACGGTTAAACAATTCCCGTAATATCGTTACGTGTTCTTCCCACGTTTTAGTAGCTACCAAAATATCATCTACATATAAAATAATCTTTTGTAACAATTGCTGACCCAAAGCAGAATCTAATGCCCTAATGAAAGTTGACACTGATATATTAAGTCCAAAAGGTAAAACTTGGAACTGATATGATCTGCCTTCAAAAAGAAAAGCCGTATATTGCCGTGAATCCGGGTGTAATGTTACTTGATGGTAGCCAGAGGTTAGATCCATTGTACTCATATAACGAGAACCAGCGATCTTAAGAAGTACGTCCTCCATAGGAATAGGTCTGTCTCTTTCCATCTCTATAATTTTATTTAATTCACGGGCATCCAGAACCAGTCGTACCCCACCAGTAGCTTTCTTAACTACCCACAACGGACTGTTAAAAGCGCTACATGATCGTTCGATAATGTTTTGTTCTAGCATCTTACTTATTTCTCTACTAGCCGATTCTTTGAATTGCACTGGAATGGGATAAGGTTTCTTAAAGAGCGGTTTTTTATCTTTAATCTTAAGTTTACAAACGTAATCTTTAATTCTCCCCGGTTCATCTGAGAAGACGGCTCTAAATTCTAACATCAAAGATTCCAACTCTTCCTTTTCTTGCTCGGATAGACAATTCGTAGATAAACATTTTTCTTTCACTTCGGTTTCGATACTATTACTAGCCTGACATTGGTATACTGCATACCCAAGATCACTAAAATCTGTTAATAGATTCATGGTCGGTGCGTACTTAATCTGTAAGGACTCGTAGCAATTTTCAGGTACTTGACTATTAGAGAACCTCACCTTAAAAGTACATGCCTCCTTATGGATGGTTAAGGAAGAATCTTTGAAATCTAATATAGCTTTATATTTACACAGCCAATCTATACCTAAAATTATGGCCACATTTAAGTTGGCTACGACGAGTACAGAGTGAGCAATTAATTGTTCAGCAATTTCAAAAGTTACATAAACTTCTTCAGTAATATTTTGACTTCTTTTACCAGTAACTCCTATAATTTTCACCCCAGTTACAGGTAAAGTCGGGAAATTCCAATATTTTCTTTTAAGCTGAAATAATTCTTTGGATAAAATACTTACTTCGCTACCCGAATCAACTATAATATTTACTTCGGTGTCTTTAATATAACCTTTAATAACGGGTTTATATGTTACATTCTCCCTTATCTGATTGTCTTCCTGAAGTAAATCTTGTTGCCAGTCATCGTCCTTTTGGCAGCTTAATGATAAATTGCAATTGGGTCTTGGGTAATCTTGACCAATAGTTCCCTTTAGTTGACCCGTACTAAAGGACTTTACTAGTTTTCCGAACGTTCTATGATGACGTCACCTACCACTTCACCTTCATTAATTACTTGAGGATGATTTATCTCCTGATCGTTATTGTGTAATTTCCGCACTTTAGAGTTATTACCACGATTTTGTTGGCTCTCTTTATCTTTAGATTGACGTTTTATATAGCAGAACCGACTATGATTGTTGTTATTAGCTTTTCGTGGTTCTGAATCATTATTATTATTTCGAGGATTGTCATTTCTACCAAATCTAAACTTCTCGTCTTCCCTTTCTCTATTAAGTATATCTAACTGCTCTAAATATCCTAACAATTCGCACGGCTGTGACCATTCTCTTTCTATCATTCTTTCCTTTACGTAATACGGTAACCTACTAATTAGGACTCGTATTAAATGACTTTCAATAATTGGTTCTTCAATTAATTTAGCACGGTTTAAATGCCATTCAAAATAATTCCTATAACCTCCCCACCGTTTAGAATATGGAGGAGGGTCTAACAACTCTAAAGTTAAGTGTTGTTGTTTTCCTCTTGACCAATAATTTTGTTTAAACTGCTTAACAAAATCATCCCAATCCCTGAATTCATTTCTATGCAGTACTGCCCATTCCGCAGCTTCTGCTTCTAAATGTCCTATTACAAATTGAATGCGTTTTTCATTACTCCATTTAGGAGATAATGATGTTTCAAAAGCTTTTATAAAGATTATAGGATGAAGTTCGCCTCCTGGTTTGAATACAGGAAATCGACTTGCTACATTTGAATTTGCCGTTATATCATCCAGACATTCTGCGAGAGAAATAGTCGGATTTTGTTTAGATTGCAGAGACGGAGTTGCATCGGATTGGCTTGCCGTGATTGCCTTATTCATATTGTTGTCGTCCGTGCTAGCAAATTCGATGCGACTGTTGTCTCTGATTATGTTATTACCTCTGCTACCTGAAATGTTCTCGTTATTATCTAATTCCGATAACCGTTTCGTAATTTCCTGTATCCGCATTTCTGTATTGGATACGCGATTAGCTAATATCGATTCTTCACTGTGTTCACGATGTGAACGCTCTGTACCTTCGTCAATATTATTATCTTTGGCAGTCTCAAGATTACTGCATATCTCAGTAATTAAAAATTTCATGTTTTCGATTTCGGTATGGTCCTTTTCTACTTGATGAGTTAATGTTTCTAATTCTACATTATCTATTGAAGAAATCTCTACAGGTTTGGTAGAGACCTCTTTAATAGATTTCAATAATTCTCTGCGAACAGTTTCTGTTTGCATAGAAAATTCATCTCGTAACATATCGTTATTTTTCTGTATTTCATTTACAACTAAGATATTGACACTATCCAGTCTCTCGGATAAGTCAGTAATATCATGTCGCATGCGAGCTTTTTCCTCGCGCGATTCCTGGATATGTTCTTCTAACCTTTTACAATTATCAGCAATCTTATTACTAAGTCCTACTAATTTTTCCTGCATTTCAACTTTAGAAGACTCTATTTTATCACTTAATTCTCGACTGGTTTCATTAAGATATTCCTGCAACCTGTCTGTTGATTTTGTTAGCTCCCCTTTAAGTCTAGCAGTAGATTCTTCGTTAGACTGTTTTAATTCCTGTTTTAGTTCCTGTTTCAATCTAGCTGTAGATTCCTCGTTAGACTGTTTTAATCTAGCCATAGATTCTTCGTTAGACTGTTTTAATTCCTCTTTTAATCTAGCAGTAGATTCTTCGTTAGATTGTTTCAATTTAGCGATCGCCCTAAAAAGGGATCTCACGCTCCTATCGGACATAGATTGCTCTTCGTCTGACATTTCACTTCCCGACATTATTGTAAGATATTAACTATTTACACACGCAAACTTGTAATCAACAATCCTGTAAAAGCACACTTCCTATGTACAACACTCCACTTCCAACTTGAAACAAACTCACCGGACACTAATATTGTAATTTGTAGTTCTCGATGATCAGTGTGCTGCTATGGGGCTGCAGAAGAAACAGCCGTCGATGCAGCCGCTGAGATGCTGCGACCCCGCTTCCGCAACCGGCAGGACGCTGAGTCGAACACCGGAAACGTCGCTGGCTGCAACCACGCCCGGCACCGCCGTAGACAGGCGAAGCCCTCAGCAACACCTCTAATACCAGCCGGAGGAACGCCCCGCAGCTGACGTACTGGGCCTATTAGTTTAGGGAGAAAAAAGGTTGTCGGGGTTTGCAGCGTTCAGCTGCTGCCCAACAGACGCGCCTTCTCGTGGAACAACTGCGTGACCGTACTGCTTGGCTGCGGCTCCGTCAGATGCCCACACCCACGAAGTCGCCGCTGGCTGGTGAAGGCTCCACGAAAACTCGCGTTGACTTCCGAAGGACTCTTGATGTTTTGTTTCGTACCTGTGTGCCTTAGTTGCACACAAGTCCTGTTTCTAAGGTCGCCACGGTGCGAAGTGTAACGACGTATTTAGGTTTTCGTTTGATATATGACCATGTGCAGACTTCGTCACCTACGTCAGTTACAACCCACTTCAAAAATGATTCATATTCTTTTTAAATTGTCATAGAATGGTTCTTGAACGAAACTGTAAAACATCAGTTGAGTCGTGTGCAGAGAATTACATCACTTGGGCCAATTGGTTTTCGTAACTTTTTCGAATTTAAAGTTCGTTTGTTTCTCCTCAGAAAATTATATCGACACACGTTATCTTGATCTGATCGATATCAGAATCACACATTAAATAAACTTTTTAGACTCAAAGTTTCGGTGAACGACGTAAGAATTACTAATCTTGCCAAATATATTATTAATCCGTTCACACAATTCTTCATAAATAAATCTTCAAGACACGTGTTTCAACTTTAATAGCATACACTATTTTATTAGCTTCCTACACATACAGATGTGAACTTGAGCCTTGACAGACAGTGACTAACATTTCAATAAGCTTAAGATCTATATGATGTCATTGTTGTACAAAAAGAGTATAAAACTTCATTTTTAATTTTTAGAAGCACGACGCAACAACTCGGTTCCAGGATCTTCTGTTGCTCCTTGGCTGTCGACCCGCGACGTATAGCGGCCAGCAATTTCCTCTCTGGTCGCGGCAACGAAGATGCTGTCCCCGTTCGTTGCGCCGATCTCTCCGTACATGAAACACATAAAAAAAATACAAAACTTTTAGATAATTCACATTTATTACAAATAATAAGAAAACACATAAACAAAAACTAAATTAAACTTATAGTCACCTGCAAACTGGGCTGACTTGGTGGATGGGTGACGTTTAATTTCGTCCCACTACACCAACCGCCGTTGGATAAGCAGCTGCAGCAGCAAGTCGTATACTCCTAGCTCACTCATTTGTTACATAGTTTAATTCTTAATTTCTTTGCGTGTTTTTGGTACTTGCATTGTTTAATTCATAAATTTCGAGCGTATTATAGTATTTGAGAGTTGTAGCATCGCGTTTTAGTACCTGAATAGTGTAAATTCGCGTAGTCGTTTGTCTACTGTTTTGTTTTGAACGGCCAGTGTCGGTTGGTCGCAGTCAGTGTGCTCCCTGCCGCCGTTGGATAAGCAGCTGAGCAGCAAGTCGTTTACTCCTAGCTCACTCATTTGTTACATAGTTTAATTCTTAATTTCTTTGCGTGTTTTTGGTACTTGCATTGTTTAATTCATAAATTTCGAGCGTATTATAGTATTTGAGAGTGTAGCATCGTGTTTTAGTACCTGAATAGTGTAATTTCGCTTAGTCTCCTTCCGCCGCCGAGCAGTGTCAGCAGTGCGCAAGTAGCAGCATTACTGCATTTACTAGGCAATCTTGTATTTTAATAACCGTTTAAATTTTGTCGATTTGTTTGCGCTCTCTGTAGATTAGTTCAGACGTTCTTAGCAAAACAGTTTTTAGCATGGATAGGGACTGCAACTGCTGTGTTCGGATGCAGGCTGAGTTGGCATCCCTTCGCTCCCAGCTTCAGGCAGTGTTGGCTTCGGTCACACAGCTTGAGGCTGTTGCCAATGGGCATCACTGTGGGGGTCGGGATGGGGGTTTGTCGGGGACGGCCAGCTCGTCCCACGCATCCCCTGATCGGACTACGACTGTGGTTGCCCGGGATACTGCCCGCATTGAGGCTGATCCCTCACCTGTGGTAGAGTGGGAGGTCGTTTCAAGGTGTGGCAGGGGGCGAAAGACATTCCGGAGGGCTGAACGGAAAGCCTCTCCAGTTTGTCTGACGAACCGGTTTCAGGCTCTGTCTCAGGCTGATACTGATCTTCGGCCTGACATGGCTGCTTGTCCTGTTCCAGAGGTTGCCCCTCAGTCTGCAAGATCCGGGCAGTCGCAGAGGGTGGGCTTACTGGTAGTTGGGAGCTCCAACGTCAGGCGCGTAATGGGGCCCCTTAGGGAAATGGCAGCAAGAGAGGGGAAGAAAACCAATGTGCACTCCGTGTGCATACCGGGGGGAGTCATTCCAGATGTGGAAAGGGTCCTTCCGGATGCCATGAAGGGTACAGGGTGCACCCATCTGCAGGTGGTCGCTCATGTCGGCACCAATGATGTGTGTCGCTATGGATCGGAGGAAATCCTCTCTGGCTTCCGGCGGCTATCTGATTTGGTGAAGACTGCCAGTCTCGCTAGCGGGATGAAAGCAGAGCTCACCATCTGCAGCATCGTCGACAGGACTGACTGCGGACCTTTGGTACAGAGCCGAGTGGAGGGTCTGAATCAGAGGCTGAGACGGTTCTGCGACCGTGTGGGCTGCAGATTCCTCGACTTGCGCCATAGGGTGGTGGGGTTTCGGGTTCCGCTGGATAGGTCAGGAGTCCACTACACGCAACAAGCGGCTACACGGGTAGCAGGGGTTGTGTGGCGTGGGCTGGGCGGTTTTTTAGGTTAGATGGCCTTGGGCAAGTACAGAAAGGGCAACAGCCTCAACGGGTGCGGGGCAAAGTCAGGACATGCGGGGAACAAGCAGCAATCGGTATTCTAATTGTCAACTGTCGAAGCTGCGTTGGTAAAGTACCGGAACTTCAAGCGCTGATAGAAAGCACCGAAGCTGAAATCGTTATAGGTACAGAAAGCTGG
Organism: Schistocerca serialis cubense; assembly: GCF_023864345.2. NCBI lineage: Eukaryota > Metazoa > Arthropoda > Insecta > Orthoptera > Acrididae > Schistocerca > Schistocerca serialis. Next base: position 769,447,945 of record NC_064641.1, on the reverse strand, counting down.
CTTAAGCCAGAGATAAATTCTGCCGAAATTTTTACAAAGGTACAGACGGTGTTTAGAAAGGATAGATTGCATGCAACCGGTGGTGGAGTGTTCATCGCTGTTAGTAGTAGTTTATCCTGTAGTGAAGTAGAAGTGGGTAGTTCCTGTGAATTATTATGGGTGGAGGTTACACTAAACAACCGAACTAGGTTAATAATTGGCTCCTTTTACCGACCTCCCGACTCAGCAGCATTAGTGGCAGAACAACTGAGAGAAAATTTGGAATACATTTCACATAAATTTTCTCAGCATGTTATAGTCTTAGGTGGAGATTTCAATTTACCAGATATAGACTGGGACACTCAGATGTTTAGGACGGGTGGTAGGGACAGAGCATCGAGTGACATTATACTGAGTGCACTATCCGAAAATTACCTCGAGCAATTAAACAGAGAACCGACTCGTGGAGATAACATATTGGACCTACTGACAACAAACAGACCCGAACTTTTCGAATCTGTATGTACAGAGCAGGGAATCAGTGATCATAAGGCCGTTGCAGCATCCCTGAATATGGAAGTTAATAGGAATATAAAAAAAGGGAGGAAGGTTTATCTGTTTAGCAAGAGTAATAGAAGGCAGATTTCAGACTACCTAACAGATCAAAACGAAAATTTCTGTTCCGACACTGACAATGTTGAGTGTTTATGGAAAAAGTTCAAGGCAATCGTAAAATGCGTTTTAGACAGGTACGTGCCGAGTAAAACTGTGAGGGACGGGAAAAACCCACCGTGGTACAACAACAAAGTTAGGAAACTACTGCGAAAGCAAAGAGAGCTCCACTCCAAGTTTAAACGCAGCCAAAACCTCTCAGACAAACAGAAGCTAAACGATGTCAAAGTTAGCGTAAGGAGGGCTATGCGTGAAGCGTTCATTGAATTCGAAAGTAAAATTCTATGTACCGACTTGACAGAAAATCCTAGGAAGTTCTGGTCTTACGTTAAATCAGTAAGTGGCTCGAAACAGCATATCCAGACACTACGGGATGATGATGGCATTGAAACAGAGGATGACACGCGTAAAGCTGAAATACTAAACACCTTTTTCCAAAGCTGTTTCACAGAGGAAGACCGCACTGCAGTTCCTTCTCTAAATCCTCGCACAAACGAAAAAATGGCTGACATCGAAATAAGTGTCCAAGGAATAGAAAAGCAACTGGAATCACTCAATAGAGGAAAGTCCACTGGACCTGACGGGATACCAATTCGATTCTACACAGAGTACGCGAAAGAACTTGCCCCCCTTCTAACAGCCGTGTACCGCAAGTCTCTAGAGGAACGGAAGGTTCCAAATGATTGGAAAAGAGCACAGATAGTCCCAGTCTTCAAGAAGGGTCGTCGAGCAGATGCGCAAAACTATAGACCTATATCTCTTACGTCGATCTCTTGTAGAATTTTAGAACATGTTTTTTGCTCGCGTATCATGTCATTTCTGGAAACCCAGAATCTACTATGTAGGAATCAACATGGATTCCGGAAACAGCGATCGTGTGAGACCCAACTCGCCTTATTTGTTCATGAGACCCAGAAAATATTAGATACAGGCTCCCAGGTAGATGCTATTTTTCTTGACTTCCGGAAGGCGTTCGATACAGTTCCGCACTGTCGCCTGATAAACAAAGTAAGAGCCTACGGAATATCAGACCAGCTGTGTGGCTGGATTGAAGAGTTTTTAGCAAACAGAACACAGCATGTTGTTATCAATGGAGAGACGTCTACAGACGTTAAAGTAACCTCTGGCGTTCCACAGGGGAGTGTTATGGGACCATTGCTTTTCACAATATATATAAATGACTTAGTAGATAGTGTCGGAAGTTCCATGCGGCTTTTCGCGGATGATGCTGTAGTATACAGAGAAGTTGCTGCATTAGAAAATTGTAGCGAAATACAGGAAGATCTGCAGCGGATAGGCACTTGGTGCAGGGAGTGGCAACTGACCCTTAACATAGACAAATGTAATGTATTGCGAATACATAGAAAGAAGGATCCTTTATTGTATGATTATATGATAGCGGAACAAACACTGGTAGCAGTTACTTCTGTAAAATATCTGGGAGTATGCGTACGGAACGATTTGAAGTGGAATGATCATATAAAACTAATTGTTGGTAAGGCGGGTACCAGGTTGAGATTCATTGGGAGAGTGCTTAGAAAATGTAGTCCATCAACAAAGGAGGCGGCTTACAAAACACTCGTTCGACCTATACTTGAGTATTGCTCATCAGTGTTTGATCCGTACCAGGTCGGGTTGACGGAGGAGATAGAGAAGATCCAAAGAAGAGCGGCGCGTTTCGTCACTGGGTTATTTGGTAACCGTGATAGCGTTATGGAGATGTTTAATAAACTCAAGTGGCAGACTCTGCAAGAGAGGCGCTCTGCATCGCGGTGTAGCTTGCTCGCCAGGTTTCGAGAGGGTGCGTTTCTGGATGAGGTATCGAATATATTGCTTCCCCCTACTTATACTTCCCGAGGAGATCACGAATGTAAAATTAGAGAGATTAGAGCGCGCACGGAGGCTTTCAGACAGTCGTTCTTCCCGCGAACCATACGCGACTGGAACAGGAAAGGGAGGTAATGACAGTGGCACGTAAAGTGCCCTCCGCCACACACCGTTGGGTGGCTTGCGGAGTATCAATGTAGATGTAGATGTAGATGTAGATCCCTTCTTCTGGTCAAGTTGTGCCACAAACTTCTCTTCTCCCCAATCCTATTCAATACTTCCTCATTAGATGGGTAGATCACATAACTAATCTTCAGCATTCTTCTGTAGCACCACATTTCGAAAGTTTCTATTCTCTTCTTGTCTAAAACTATTTATCGTCCATGTTTCACTTCCATACATGGCTACACTCCATACCAATACTTTCAGAAATGACTTCCTGACACTTAAATCAATACTGGATGTTAACAAATTCCTCTTCTTCAGAAACGCTTTCCTTGCCATTGCCAGCCTACATTTTATATCCTCTCTACTTCGACCATCATCAGTTATTTTGCTCCCCAAATAGCAAAACTCCTTTACTACTTTAAGTGCCTCATTTCCTAATCTAATTCCCTGAGCATCACGTGACTTAATTAGACTACATTCCATTATCCTTGTTTTGCTTTTGTTGATGTTCATCTTATATCCTCCTTTCAAGACACTGTCCATTCCATTCAACTGCTCTTCCAAGTCCTTTGCTGTCTCTGACAGAATTACAATGTCATCGGCGAACCTCAAAGTTTTTATTTCTTCTCCATGATTTTTAATACCTACTCCGAATTTTTCTTTTGTTTCCTTTACTGCTTGCTCAATATACAGATTGAACAACATCGGGGAGAGGCTACAACCCTGTCTCACTCCTTTCCCAACCACTGCTTCCCTTTCATGTCCCTCGACTCTTATAACTGCCATCTGGTTTCTGTACAAATTGTAAATAGCCTTTCGCTCCCTGTATTTTACCCCTGCCACCTTTAGAATTTGAAAGAGAGTATTCCAGTCAACATTGTCAAAAGCTTTCTCTAAGTCTACAAATGCTAGAAACGTTGGTTTGCCTTTCCTTAATCTTTCTTCTAAGATAAGTCGTAAGGTCAGTATTGCCTCACGTGTTCCAGTGTTTCTACGGAATCCAAACTGATCTTCCCCGAGGTTGGCTTCTACTAGTTTTTCCATTCGTCTGTAAAGAATTCGTGTTAGTATTTTGCAGCTGTGACTTATTAAGCTGATAGTTCGGTAATTTTCACATCTGTCAACACCTGCTTTCTTTGGGATTGGAATTATTATATTCTTCTTGAAGTCTGAGGGTATTTCGCCTGTTTCATACATCTTGCTCACCAGATGGTAGAGTTTTGTCAGGACTGGCTCTCCCACTGCCGTCAGTAGTTCCAATGGAATATTGTCTACTCCGGGGGCCTTGTTTCGACTCAGGTCTTTCAGTGCTCTGTCAAACTCTTCACGCAGTATCATATCTCCCATTTCATCTTCATCTACATCCTCTTCCATTTCCATAATATTGTCCTCAAGTACATCGCCCTTGTATAGACCCTCTATATACTCCTTCCACCTTTCTGCTTTCCCTTCTTTGCTTAGAACTGGGTTTCCATCTGAGCTCTTGATATTCATACAAGTCATTCTCTTATCTCCAAAGGTCTCTTTAATTTTCCTGTAGGCGGTATCTATCTTACCCCTACTGAGATAGGCCTCTACATCCTTACATTTGTCCTCTAGCCATCCCTGCTTAGCCATTTTGCACTTCCTGTCGATCTCATTTTTCAGACGTTTGTATTCCTTTTTGCCTGCTTCATTTACTGCATTTTTATATTTTCTCCTTTCATCAATTAAATTCAATATTTCTTCTGTTACCCAAGGATTTCTACTAGCCCTCGTCTTTTTACCTACTTGTTCCTCTGCTGCCTTCACTACTTCATCCCTCAAAGCTACCCATTCTTCTTCTACTGTATTTATTTCCCCCATTCCTGTCAATTGCTCCCTTATGCTCTCCCTGAATCTCTGTACAACCTCTGGTTCTTTTAGTTTATCCAGGTCCCATCTCCTTAAATTCCCACCTTTTTGCAGTTTCTTCAGTTTTAATCTACAGGTCATAACCAATAGATTGTGGTCAGAGTCCACATCTGCCCCTGGAAATGTCTTACAATTTAAAACCTGGTTCCTAAATCTCTGTCTTACCATTATATAATCTATCTGATACCTTTTAGTATCTCCAGGGTTCTTCCATGTATATAACCTTCTTTCATGATTCTTAAACCAAGTGTTAGTTATGATTATGTTGTGCTCTGTGCAAAATTCTACCAGGCGGCTTCCTCTTTCATTTCTGTCCCCCAATCCATATTCACCTACTATGTTTCCTTCTCTCCCTTTTCCTACACTCGAATTCCAGTCACCCATGACTATTAAATTTTCGTCTCCCTTCACAATCTGAATAATTTCTTTTATTTCATCATACATTTCTTCAATTTCTTCGTCATCTGCAGAGCTAGTTGGCATATAAACTTGTACTACTGTAGTAGGTGTGGGCTTCGTATCTAGCTTGGCCACAATAATGCGTTCACTATGCTGTTTGTAGTAGCTTACCCGCATTCCTATTTTCCTATTCATTATTAAGCCTACTCCTGCATTACCCCTATTTGATTTTGTGTTTATAACCCTGTAGTCACCTGACCAGAAGTCTTGTTCCTCCTGCCACTGAACTTCACTAATTCCCACTATATCTAACTTCAACCTATCCATTTCCCTTTTTAAATTTTCTAACCTACCTGTCCGATTAAGGGATCTGACATTCCACGCTCCGATCCGTAGAACGCCAGTTTTCTTTCTCCTGATAACGACATCCTCTTGAGTAGTCCCCGCCCGGAGATCCGAATGGGGGACTATTTTACCTCCGGAATATTTTACCCAAGAGGACGCCATCATCATGTAATCATACAGTAAAGCTGCATGCCCTCGGGAAAAATTACGGCTGTAGTTTCCCCTTGCTTTCAGCCGTTCGCAGTACCAGCACAGCAAGGCCGTTTTGGTTATTGTTACAAGGCCACATCAGTCAATCATCCAGACTGTTGCCCTTGCAACTACTGAAAAGGCTGCTGCCCCTCTTCAGGAACCACACGTTTGTCTGGCCTCTCAACAGATACCCCTCCGTTGTGGTTGCACCTACGGTACGGCTATCTGTATCGCTGAGGCACGCAAGCCTCCCCACCAACGGCAAGGTCCATGGTTCATGGGGGGGGATCATTGGCATATGTAACCAAATCATTTGGCAAGATTTATTCCCAGCCATTTATTATGAAAAATACACTGGGGCTGGGGACTCCATTGAAATTTCAATAGAAGTGGCAGTTTATTTTCCCCAGTCTTCTTACCCCTCTTTTTCTATAGTAAAGTGTTATCTGTGGTGAGTTTCATAGGCCCTTTGCATGTTGCATGTACAACTAAAATTCTGTAACAAAAAGTTTGATTTAAATTTTAGAAATTGTCAGAAAAGTTACCACTGATGTAGGGGTTGCTGTATGTGTACTTAACAAAACTTCAGTATATTCAACATTTCATTGAGAAAATATCCAGTTACATTACTATAATAAATTTCACTGTATTCTGTACATTACAGACACGCAGTGAGTCTTTAGATGATTCACAGCTAAGTAGCTCCATCCAGCAGTAACAACAAGGCTGTATGGAGGAGTGTTAGAGTTTCAGTTTAGACACATCACAGTTAGCATGCATAATACGAAAAGCAGTAGGAGTACCACCACCACCACCACCATCATCCACCCAGGAAGCTTTGAATCCAAGCAGAGAGAGAAACCAAAAAAGGTCTGCTGATAATAACATGTCAGCAGGTGAGGTGTTTGTAGAGAAAATCCATCAAATATAGATACTTCCATTCATATGAAATTTGAAAAGGACAAAGGATCTCCTAGCCCATAAAAACATTATCATGTACAACAACCATTGTTATTATAATTACAGTATCAAATTTTAATGGAATGACAACACTTGTTAAAACTTCAAATTTTAAAAAATGTCACATGCACTAACCTCATTTCTCTAGGTAGCATAATAGAACACACTGCTTCCCCCATTTCTCTTCTTAATCCAAATTTTTTTAACACTCTTTCTTCCTTCTTTACTCATTCATATCCATTTATGCATCACTTAACACCAAAATAGCTATTAGGTTTTCTCTGAACATCTGCACTTGAATGAGACATTTTGGCATGATATAACTTGCACCAGACATTACACCACGTGAGAGCTTTGTAATACAAGCAAGCTACCCTCACTCCCTGCTAGCAAACAGTCAATCATGACACTTAGCAAACTTGCAGTGAATCTTACTTCATGGGAGACCAGCTTTACCACCAACAGAATGTGAATGCAGTGACTCTGCCAGATTTTCCTCTATGTGTCAATTTCTGAATGTGGTTTCTATACCATTGTGATAACTTGCCCAAATTTCCAGAAATAATTTACATAAAAGGCTACTAGTTGACAATATCACAGTTTCTTATATAAACAGCTGAATTTTTCTGTGAATATTGCAAAATAAGAGAAAGAGGGAAATACAGAGCATATACAATGAGTGATTCAATAGAACTGCAATGTTTGTTTGGTTTTTAGTGAAAGATTTCTGTACTGATATTTTCATCATCATGTAAACTTTGCCACTTTAGATTTGTTTTTTCAAAATTTATTTGCAGGCAGTCATACTGCAACTTGTCAGATGGTATAAACCAATCACACCAAGCCACGATTTTGAGAAACTTGATTTATAAATTTATTGAGTGTTCTTTATTTCGAATTTAAAGCTGCTTGTTAAGATATAAATATGTCTTTCCTTGAGCTTTTCTGGGTAGACAACCACAATGAAGTGACATTACATAAAAACGTCATGGACACCAGAGTGTTGTTTGATGTTTCCTTTCAGAGTCATAACTTCAGAATTTCAATCTGAACTGTTGCATATTGTTATTACTTACTTCCTTAAGTTTATGCAATGTATGTAACTAAGAATACAATGCAAGCAGAAAATGAAAGTTTTGAGAATAATATAGAGAAACAAATCAGGAAACAAATGTGAATTTATTTTTCAATGCTCAGTTTGTGTAGTACTAAAATCAGTCTCAGTTACAGGTGTTTAGAAAACAGAAATTTGTGTATATGAAACAGTTTTATTGAGGTTGAACATAAGATGGATAAATGAATAAAGAAGGAAGCTGAAATCTGTTTTTAGTTAGATGGCTCCATAATGTCAAAGAACTATGTAATGATTGTAATACAAACAAGCAGTGTAAAGTTATGTGACATTAAAACTATTGTAATAGCACTACATCTTCCCAAATGAAACTAATCATTTATAGTTTTGGTTTCATGGTCACTGTTTGCGACTGGTGTGGTACGTAACACCAGAAATTGATATTTCAAACCATATATTCATAAACATTCATTTTTTATATGTAATTCACACATTCTTCACACTGTAGGAAAGGGCCATAAGAATATTAACTAGAACTAGTAGTTGGACTCTCTGTAAGGAAATATCTTAAATGGGTATCTGTTATGCACACCACATAAAATATAGTAGTAGCTAACAAAAGAAATGTGACAACTAAATAAACTCAGTCGCATTATAATATTTGTTCACAATGCAATACTTTTTACAGGGAAATCAAAAGCCCAAGATTAGTAGTGCCCAATACTCATATCCACTATATTTCTGAACTCAACATCTCACCACTTTCTCAGGCAGGCATAGAGGAAGACATGGAGAAGTACAAGAGTTTTGGCAGCATGGTAATTTACCTAAAGTCATCTGCAAGTGTGTGTAATGATAAGCATCTGATATTTTTCATGTATAAGGCTAACTTGTTCGAAATATGATATGGGAGAGCTTATGGCTGCTCAAAGACTATTTTCCCAAAGATGTGTACTGTAAACTGGGTATTCTTTGACCAATTTTCAGATTCAAATGTGATTATCAAGACTGTTTTTGACTCCTGTGATATTTACAGTAGCGAACATTAGGGCTTGTATAAAAGATTTACATTCTAATTAGTACAGCACATTTTCTAAAATGCAGATGAAGTACTGGAAAAAATTGTAGGTGGTTAAAGTTAGCTTGGATATGGGGATACACTGACTGGCCTATACTTCCACCACAATGTTCACCTACCAATCCATTTACAGTCAGAATATCAAAAACAAGATGAAATGTTGGCCTTGCAGAAATAAATGCATCGACCTTAAGCTTTCTTAAATCCTTTATTAAGCGTCATAAAAGGAAAAGAACCTTGTGCAGTACATAACTCAAAGAGTGTGATTAATCATGAAAAGTACAAATATGATGAAAGGTACTAGGATGGAGTATCACAAGCATAGCTCCCAATTAATTGGGCATAATACCTCCAGTTCCAATCATTTTAAATAAAACATATGGTGCAGCTAGAACTAAGGTTATCTGCTCTTCATTTATCAAGTCAGTATCTAGTACTTGTGGTGAAATAAGCTTCATTCCTTGTTTCAGATATATTTGACTTTATATGTTGTACCCAAATCACCATCTGACCCACAATACCTTGCAATTTGAGTAATAGACAACGGACATTTGTTTCTCTCAGTTGCAGGCACACTAACAATTCCAGATGAGCCATCTCTTATAGAAAGATGATTGATATTTTTATTCCTTAGTTCCACACTGTCATTGGCATCAACACTGATAAATTTTTTATCTGTAATGTTGGGGTATTTCCACACTGTCATTGGCATCAACACTGTTTGATAAATTTTTTGTCTGTAATAGTGGGAAAATCATGCCCATGACATCAGAAACCATAATATAGCGGCAAATATATGTATGTGAACAAAAAAATTCAGTGGTCTGTTTTGAAAATTAACCGAGTAACATACACAATATAGTTGGAAACATTGATGGCTTTGCAGGTAAACGATATCTGTGGATTTTGCATAACCATATTTTAACACACTTTTTCATACACAGTCATAAATTGCAACAGATTTTCCAACTTTTGTGCAAGAAAATCGGCACTTATGGTGTCATCTAGTGCATACTAATGGAACTTTACCAACAAACAGTATACACTAAACACTCAACTGAGAGTGAAGATCTGTAAAACTTTTGGTGTATGAGTCACCAAAGTAACCAAGACAGTCAAAGTAACCATTTTACAACTACATATCCATAGAAAAAGACAAGCATACTGAAACACGCAAAGAAGCTACGAACAAATAAACATTATACTACATTATACTCAATGATTGAAAGTACTAGAATATAAAGGCCGAAACAGTATGAAAGTGAGTACTGGTACAGACAGCTGTGTTATATGGACAAAATAAATGGTGAATGTGATGAATAGCCAAAAAAAGCAGGGAAATCAAACAAAAGGAAGGAACAGAGGGGAGGATGGGCTTAATAGAATGTGGGGAGTGGGGAAGAGTTACACTATTTACAAAAGCATATTGTCTTATTGTGAGAAAAATGGTAAATGGCTGCTGCTACTTAAGGAAGGGTGAATACTGGAACTGTATTTGATAATTAAGGATTAAGTCAGGATTCTGTGAATGCTGTTTACTGTTAGCTAGAATTTCTAATATGTTAGTTTTTTCCCTTCATTTTTTCTATATAATATGACACACTTAATATCTTAAGAATGAAATTCATTCAGAGCATGCTCAGCACAGACGCAGTCCATCTTTTTCAATCTCCAACTCCTTTCATGTTCAGTCAGTCTAGCAATTACAGCCCCTACCTGATCGGCCTACATATAATTTGCCACACAAACTGCAGGAAATCCTATAAATTGCTCTCTGTTCTAATTATGGAATCATATTTTGACTATTGAATGGTGTGTGAACAACAGTATTCCTAATATGAAAAGCTGATGTTTATTTGCTATATCGTAGTTTGTTCGCAACTGCCTGTGAGGTCCTGCCAACATATACAAGGTCCGGCAGAAAAACCTCCCCTTTAAGGAAAGCTAATAAAAACAAAACCAAATAAGGTAGAACAATTTTATTTATACTAAATAAAAGTACATATTATGCCATTTTAGAAAATACTCTTATGGTCTTACTTTTTAAATAAAACATCCCTTAAATGGCTTCCTGCACTGTCGACACACTGTTTGAGTCTTTCCCTGAAGTTATTCATTACTCTTTGAGTCATTTCAGGTGGAATAGCTTCAACCTCTTGTGTAATTGCTTCTTTCAGGGCTCGTAAAGATTGTGGACGTTGTTCATAAACTTTTGCTTTTAAATAGCCCCAAAGAAAGAAATCACAGGGCGTTAAGTCCGGCGATCGTGGGGGCCAGCCAATGTCTCCATGCAACGAGATCACATGTCCAGGAAACATTTCCTTCACCAATGCCAGTGACTGCCGCGCTGTGTGGGCAGTAGCACCATCTTGCTGGAACCACACGCTCTCTATTTCACCAAAAAGCTCCCTTAGTTGCGGTTGGAGAAAGTCGCGGAGCATGGCACAATAGCGTTCACTGTTGACGGTTAAATTCCTGTCATTTTCTTCGAAAAAGTAAGGACCGATCACTCCGGAATTGTAAACAGCACACCATACTGTTACTTTAGGGCTATGAAGTGGTCATTGATGAAGTTCTTGGGGATTGTGTTCACACCAGTACCTGCAATTTTGGCTGTTCACTGTTCCGGCAAGGTGAAAGTGTGCTTCATCAGAAAAAATCACAATATCGTTGGGACGAATGTTCCGAAGAAGGTCTTGGCACAAACTTACACGGACACCACAGTCTCGTTCACTCAGTTCCTGCGTAGTTACAATTTTGTAAGGATGCATTTTAAGATCTCAATGCAAGATTCTTCTCACACTTCGATCAGATATCCGTAATGCTGCCGCATGCTTTTTAGCGGATCGTCGAGGAGATTGTTGAACGGAAGCTCTAACTGCATCAACATTTCCGGGGCCTGTTGCAGTCCGTGGTCGTCCAGGTGGTTTCCTTTTTAATGCGGAACCTGTCTCACGAAAGTTAGCAACCCAAGAATAAATTGTTTTCTTATCGGGAACAGGGTCCCGTCGTCCGAGCGCAAAGCGAACGCGAAAAGCACGTTGAGTATTAATAGGCGATTCGCCATTTTGAATAAAATCTTCCACTACGAAGGCACGATGTTCACCAGACCACGCCATGGCGTACACTGAAAACGGCACGTAGGCAGCTACTTAACGACGCGCCCCCCCACCACTCTGCTCCTTCTACTGTCCGCTGCACGTTACTTTGTAATCGGGGAGTTTTTTATGCCGGACCCTGTAGTATGGGACCCTGTTGGTTGTTAAAGGAAGATACAGAAGTATTGTCATTCCCTGTGTTGTCTTTCTGCTCAGTATGCCTATTAAGGCAGGACTACAACCATTACTGCATGCTGTTTCTTTAATTACTTTTAATTCATCATGAATACCTGATTTGGTTTGTTTTAAAATAGTAGTCAATGCACCATGAGGTGGGAGGCAACCAGTTTGTGTGTTACAGGATGCTGGGAACTGACAGATATTATTGTGTTTGTAGAAGATATTTTCCAGTATATCTTAAATAAATTATTTGCTTAGTATTGTCAATGGTAAAGTCTAAGAAGATGTTTGAGTCTCTTCCAGCTCCACAGTGAATTTAATTTTGCTGTGGCATGAATGTATATGTTGGAAAAATTTCTTTAACTGTATGGTCGTAACTGTCCATAAGCACAGTACATCATGCACATGCCTCATCCAGGATTGTATTTTGGAACTAAGGGCAGGATTTCACAGTTACTTGCCAGTAAAATATACAGGCAAATTACACCAGCTTTCTATGCTAAGAATATTGCTGCCCACACTCTGTTCAACAACTAAAATAACATTCCATAATTAGAAGAGAGAGCAGTTTATAGGATTTCCTGCAAACTGTGTGTAAATTATGTGTAGGTCAATCAGGTGGGAATGTAGTTACAAGACTGAGTGAACATGAAAGAAGTTGGAGATTCAAAGTGACAGATTCCACCTTTGCCAAGCATTCTGTGAATTAATTTCATTTTTATTATAGTAAATGTGATGTTCTCCATAGGGCAAATAAAGGCAGAAAACTAACATTACTTGAAATTCTGGCTATCAATGAAAACCAATCACAAAATCCTGATGCAACCCTTAACCGCCAAGTAACAGTTCCTGTATTCATGATTCCTAAAGCAGCAACAGCCAGTTAAAGTTTTTGTCACAACAAGATAATATGCTCATTGTAAATAGTATAATGCTCCCCACTCCCCACATTCCATTGACCTGTTCCTCCCTTCTGCCCCCTTTTTTGCTTGTTAATTGTATTTACCATTTATTTTGTCCATATAATGTACTGTTTTGGCTTTCATATTCTTATATTTTTAATCTCTGAGTGTAATGTATAACTGCCATCTGGTTTCTGTACAAATTGTAAATAGCCTTTCGCTCCCTGTATTTTACCCCTGCCACCTTTATAATCTGAAAGAGAGTATTCTAGTCAACATTGTCAAAAGCTTTCTCTAAGTCTACAAATGCTAGAAATGTAGGTTTGCCTTTCCTTAATCTTTCTTCTAAGATAAGTCATAAGGTCAGTATTGCCTCACGTGTTCCAACACTTCTACGGAATCCAAACTGATCTTCCCCGAGGTCGGCTTCTACCAGTTTTTCCATTCATCTGCAAAGAATTCACGTTAGTATTTTGCAGCTGTGACTTATTAAACTGATAGTTTGGTAATTTTCACATCTGTCAACACCTGCTTTCTGTGAGATTGGAGGGCACGAAAGGGAAGCAGTGGTTGGGAAGGGAGTGAGACAGGGTTGTAGCCTCTCCCCGATGTTATTCAATCTGTATATTGAGCAAGCAGTAAAGGAAACATAAGAAAAATTCAGAGTAGGTATTAAAATCCATGGAGAAGAAATAAAAACTTTGAGGTTCGCCGATGACATTGTAATTCTGTCAGAGACAGCAAAGGACTTGGAAGAGCAGTTGAATGGAATGGACAGTGTCTCGAAAGGAGAATACAAGATGAACATCAACAAAAGCAAACCTAGGATAATGGAATGTACTCAAATTAAGTCAGGTGATGCTGAGGGAATTAGATTAGGAAATGAGACACTTAAAGTAGTAAAGGAGTTTTGCTATTTGGGGAGCAAAATAACTGATGATGGTCGAAGTAGAGAGGATATAAAATGTAGACTGGCAATGGCAAGGAAAGCATTTCTGAAGAAGAGAAATTTGTTAACATGAGTCTAGATTTAAGTGTCAGGAAGTCTTTTTTGAAAGTATTTGTATGGAGTGTAGTCATGTATGGAAGTGAAACACAGACGATAAACAGTTTGGACAAGAAGAGAATAGAAGCTTTCGAAAAGTGGTGCTACAGAAGAATGCTGAAGATTAGATGGGTAGATCACATAACTAATGAGGAGGTATTGAATAGAATTGGGGAGAAGAAGAGTTTGTGGCACAACTCGACAAGAAGAAGGGACCGGTTGGTAGGACATGTTCTGAGGAAACAGGGGATCACAAATTTAGCATTGGAGGGCAGCGTGGAGGGTAAAAATCGTAGAGGGAGACCAAGAGATGGATACACTAAGCAGATTCAGAAGGATGTAGGTTGCAGTAAGTACTGGGAGATGAAGAAGCTTGCACAGGATAGAGTAGCATGGAGAGCTGCATCAAACCAGTCGCAGGACTAAAGACCACAACAACAATGAGTGTAATGTAATATAATATTTATGTATTCATAGCATCCTTGTGTATTTCAGCATGCATGCATTTTCATACAGATATTTAGCAGTAAAAGGGTCAGACTGATGACCTCAGCAGTTAAGTCCCATAGTGCTCAGAGCCATTTTGTAAAAGGGTCACACATCTTAGGGAAAACAATTTTATTGTGGCTATAAACACTCACTGATGTTGTGTGGACTATCTGTTTAGTCTCACATAGCTTGAGGGCAGCCTAGAAAGCTGTTAGCCAGTTCAAAACAAAATATAAAATAAATATTATTGTGGAATAATGACAATATTATGAAAAGGATAGCTACTCTATATATAGAGGAAACATTGAGTTGCAGACAGGAACAACTGTGTAAGGTGAGTAGTGATCCATTCCTTTCATAACGTTGGTGTCATCCTGCCCTGGATTTTCCATTGTTACATATTATTGTGGAATACTAATACTGTGTACTTCAGTTTCTAATATATCAGTAGAGTCAAAAATATTTATAACTTTACCATTTTTATGGTGTGCCTAAGTCCTTAACTAAATATTTTCTTGAACGTATTCTGTCATTGACTACAGCATGTAGTGACATTCAGTACATGAAACACAAATTTGTCATAGAGCTATGTTACCAAAAATACTTTTACCAATGGTTGGGAGTGTGATGATATGGAAACCCTTAGTTTCTCCTTAATTGCAGTGAGACTGCCTAGTGTAATTTGTGCACTGTGCTGGCAAACAGGACAGACTGGTTGCAGTCCATATGACATGTATGCCTTGTTGTTGCTGACTCAAGAGCAAGAAATGGAATATGATAAAGTGTGGTTAAATGATGTGCATCTTCATTCAAATCTCTGAAGCAGGAAAGTGTGCTACATCAGCAGAAATGGTGATTTTCTCATATAGAGAAGCACACTTACTAGTAGCCAGTACATTTGCAGCCACCAACATCTTGATTAACTGCTATTACCTCATCCTTTGAGTGGTACCAGAACTAGGTAATAATTTGAAAGCTTTTGTTGCTTCATTCTATTTTGGTGATATTATCATCATTCAAATGTCAAACATGCACTGCTTTGTTCTTAGGCTTGTGATCTTTCTCCTCGGCTAGACTAGAGTAACTGAAACTCAGTTAGTCTTTTTTCTAGGAATAAAAGGTTTAGTTACCAGATATGCTATCAACAATGAAACTTAACAAGAGGTGCCATCACTCATGAAGACCACTGTTCTCAAGAGGATGTCTCACCACTGACAGCAACAGCACAACTGACTCAGTGGTAGATGCCACATATGCTGGGCCATATTTAATAAATGTATGTTTATTCTGACAGAAAAAATCTACTGCTTACACACTTGCTTTATTTTTATTAATTTGGTAGTGGATGAATTGTCATTTTACACTTTCTACTTGATACACTACCACACAAGCCCTTTGGAAATATTATCAGCAGCATTTAATTTCAAGTACACAAATCCTGTGAAACTACAGGTGCTTCCTATTCAAAATCTGCTTTTGGATACACATATAACAGCATTTGCAATTAGTACATCCTTCAAAAATAATTTCCAAGTGTATTCAATAGACAAATAAGTTGATGACTGATGCAACTAGCAACAAATACTTTTCAAATGTTTTATTTCAGTGACATATCTGGTTTCGGGCTAACATGCCCATTTCAGTTGGATAATATTTTTAGTTACAAAGATGTTTTGACTAACAGCCTATCATTTGTTCCCACAATAAGTTCCAGTAGACGGCAATTTGTTTTATTGTGGTCCATGTGGCTTTCGAGGTCAATGTATATGTTGTTGATTTCCACACAGAACACATATCGTGAATAAATTACTGTGGCACACTTCATAATATTCTTACTGTCAGTTTTGAGAATCATGCGTGTGTTTAAATGGAAAGAAGTAAAAGTAACAGATATTAAAAATGCAATAGCAAAATTAAGTTACTCAAAATCAGAAGACATTTATGGTCTCTCTAATTTTGTAATTAAAAAAATAGCAGATGTAATAGCACATCCACTCTGTTCTCTTATGAACCAGATGTGGCTGTTTCCCTTCATCCTTAAAAATGGCAGTCGTTACTCCACTGCACAAGAAAGGTGACAAGTCTTGTCTTAATAATTACCGTCCAATCTCCCTTGTACCCATCATATCAAAAGTAGTGGAATATTGCATACAGCTCCAAATCAGTTAACATCTGTCTGTGAATAATATTCTTAGTGACTCTCAGTATGGCTTCAGGTCCAGCCTGTCAACAGCAAAAGCAGTTGAAGATATTGTTTCATTTATATTGTCATCATTCGAATCAGGATTATCAGTTAATTCCACTCTTGTGGACCTCAGCAAGGCATTTGACTCTGTCAGTCACAGGATACTACTAGAAAAACTGCACTGCTATGGTATTAGAGGCTCAGAACTATCTCTGATCAGATCCTATCTGAGTGACAGAAAACGAATTGCGCATTTTAACAATATGAGGTCAAATATCTTGGATATCATGCAGGGTGTACCACAAGGCTCTGTGTTTGGACCTTTACTTTTTGTAATATATGTAAATGACTTACCTAGCACCATGTTATGTAAATTCGCACTATATGCAGATGATGCAACTTTTGTTACAGCAGAGAAAGATTTAGGAAAACTAAACGAGGAAAGTGAGGCTCATCTCAGAGCAGCCATCAAGTGGTTCCAGCTCAATGACTTGCATATAAATCATGATAAAACTGTAAATATTCTATTTAGCTTGTGTGTTAAGAGTGATAAGATTGATTGTGTCTCAGCTAAACTACTTGGGATCCGTCTTGACTCAAAATTAACGTGGAAGAGTCATACCAATTATATTTGTACTAAGTTAGCACATGTGACATATTTGTTAGGTAAACTAAGGTCATGTGTTAGTGGTAAGTTATTACTCAATGCATACTATGCCTTTTTCCACACCCATTTAACATATGCCACTTTGTTGTGGAGAATTTCACCCGGAGCAAAACAAGTTTTCATTTGGCAAAAGAAGGCAGTCAGGTGCATCCAAGGAGTCAGAAATAACGAGTCTTGTAGATCATATTTCAAAAATTTAAAAACACTAACAGTTGCAGCCCTGCTTATACTAAGTTGTCTGATACACACAAAAGAAAACCAGCACAGTCACAAACTACGACAATCTATCCCTCACCATGATACATGTATATAAGAGCAAATTGACATCCCGGTTGCTAGACTAAAGAAAACTCAAGATAGTTACAGGTACATGGGAGTAAAACTATTTAACATGTTGCCAATAGAGGCACATAATGTGTCACTGAATGAGTTTAAAAGTGTCACAAAGAAATGGATTAGAGAAAAAGCTTTTTATACAATAGAAGAGTTTATAATGTGCACTAAAGATGATCTTAAGTACCAGTAGTAATATAGTTTCACTTAGATTAAACTTATACATGTAAATATAATGCAAATACCTTGTGCAGCATCAAGGACAAATTTTTGTATCTTATTAGACAATAATGATCTACAATATATTACACCATTTCTGTTAGTTATGTAAACTGTATATGTACACAAATGATGACATCAGTTGCATTTTTTAATGCCTGAAGTACGTGTGCTGTGTGGAATTCAGCAACATATACACTGACAAGGAAAACCACATGTACAACAACAAAACAAATCACCATCTGCTGGAACTTGGATGGAGACAGCATGCATTTGCTCAAAACACCTATATAACTAAAAATATTAGCCATCTGAGAATGGACATGGTAGCCTGAAACTGGTTGTGGCACTAAAATAAAACACTTAAAGAAAGGAGATGTAACATTGTAGTCAAAATTATTCTCATAAGGGAAGGTTTCCAAAGTTGTATCAATCATGAGTCTTGTACCTGTACATACAAATGATGAATTTTTCTTACCAGTATTCAGTAAACTGTAGGTTTAAGTGCTGAATCATTCATGTTGTGGCTTTCCCACACTCTGGAGTTTTCAGTGCAACATTTGAAAATTTATTGTCTCAACCTGTGTGGAATGTTGTCAAATTTACAATTTAGGTTTTCATACACTAGCCATCTAATTACCAATTACAATTTCTGAACTTAGGCCAAGTGTTGCCAAAAATCTTTTATCTACATTTAGCAACAGATGGAAAAATTAGACTGGAGGTGAATACTCACTTTTCAAGAAACTGAAAACCGCAGTGTTCTATGTTTAGGGCAAATTTAATTCAGTGCCAAAATCCATCCCATTAACAACAGCCAATCACAAATCGCCTGCAGTGCAGTCAGTGTAGTGACATGTTCCAATCACATGAGTAGAACACTGACAAATAAAGCCACAAGGCATGATTGCTGCCATATTCCTTTAAAAAGAATAGTGTATAAATAAAAATAAAAAGGTATAGAACTGCGTAATGCTGTGATAGTTTTGAAATTCTGTGTATGCACAAGATGTCATACCTTATTTCTCCATCTCTAGTGTAGGAAAATGAGGAGGCATTATTTATAAAATAGAATTGTAAAGTTTATGAACCATTTGCATATCCCTATGACTGCAGAAAATATTGTCAGTGCACTAAGGATGTGAGTGTGACTAGCAACGAGAGTTGAATTGTGGAGCTTGATGTGTCATTAGGCACTTTAGTCCGGAACCACGCTGCTGCTACGGTCGCAGGTTTGAATCCTGCCTCGGGCATGGATGTGTGTGATGTCCTTAGGTTAGCTAGGTTTAAGTAGTCCTAAGTCTATTGGACTGATGACCTCAGATGTTAAGTCCCATAGTGCTTAGAGCCATTTGAACCATTTTTTGATGTGTCATTGATGAACACTGACTACAAGAACAACCAAAGGCGAAGACGTATTCTGCAGAGGAACAGCTTTTCCTCCATACAAACCAGATGACAGTAAGACTCATGTCTAGTACAACAGTTCACTGAAAGCTGCTACACACTCAGTTGAAAATTAGTTGGGTGGTGTCTGCATCCATGCTATTGACGAAAACCAGGTGTGGATCAAAGTGAAGGCAGGTGTCATAGTGGTCACGACACTCAATTCCCCCCCCCCCCCCCCCCCCCAAAAAAAAAACAAAAACAAAAAACAAAAAAAACACAGCAATTTAGAAGAAGTATTTTCATTTTTGCATACTGTGATTTCCAAACATCACAGCTAACTTTTGAAGACTACAGTAGCATGAAAACTATGGTGTCTCAATAATGGCAAGGAATTCTAGAAATTACCAGCTATGTTTAACACAGGATACTTTACAGTTGCTTGAGTGAGGGTCTGCCCAAATGGACGAGCTCTCAGCCTGACTGGTAAGATTCCTGCTAGCCAGGTAAAGGCACACTTTCACAAGCTAACCATATCTATTGTCAACAACAAACCTGACGCTATTAACTCACAGGTAAAACAGACAAACGAAGGGAACTTGAGTAATGAAAGACAGAGGGAAAAAACTAAGAAAAAATAAAAAAACACAGAGCAAGAGAGAGAGAGAAAGAGGGACAGAAAGACTGACTTCCCAAATGTAGGTGGAAGTGATTGAATGAAACAGCATTCCACTCCTTTACAAAATCTTACACACTCACATAGCCATCATACGCAGACCCCTGTTCATTGTCTTTGTGTTTACCAGTGAGTACACACTTCGATTTTACAATGTAAATTATGACATTTTAAATGTTGTGAGGGTTTGTTGCTATATACATTGAGGTGACAAAAGTCAGGGATAGCAATATGTACTTACACAAATGGCAGTAGTATCACATGTACAAGGTATAAAATGGCTTAAGTTATTCATGTGAAAAAGTATCAGACATGATAATGGTTGCATGATGGGATTTAACAGACTTTGAACACAGAATGGAAGTTGGAGCTAGACACAGGGTCCATTCCATTTTAGAAATTGTAGGGAAGTCAGTATATCAAGATCCACTGTGTCAAGAGTGTGCCAAGAATACCAAATTTCAGCCATTACCTCTCACCACAGACAGTGCAGTGGCAGACAGCCTTCACTTATATAACCATGAGCAGCAACATTTCTGTACAGTTTTTAATGCTAACAGACAAGCAACATTGCCTGAAATTAATGTGGGACGTTCAACAAACATTTTTGTTATGACAGTGTGGCGAAATTTGGCATTACTGGGCTATGGCAGCAGACAACTGATACAAGTGCTTTTGCTAACAGCATGACATCACCTGCAGCACCTTCCCTGGGCATGTGACCATATCAGTTAGATACTAGATGACTCAAAAAATGTGGCCTGGTCATATGATCCCCAATTTCAGTTGCCGGCCGGAGTGGCCGAGCGGTTCCAGGGCTACAGTCTGGAACCGCGCGACCGCTGCGGTCGCAGGTTCGAATCCTGCCTCACGCATGGATGTGTGTGATGTCCTTAGGTTGGTTAGGTTTAATTAGTTCTAAGTTCTAGGGGACTGATGACCACAGCAGTTAAGTCCCATAGTGCTCAGAGCCATTTGAACCACCCAATTTCAGTTAGTAAGAGCTGATGGTAGGGTCTGAGTGTGGCACAAACCTCACAAAGCTATGGATCCAAGTTGTCAACAAGAAGTTGTGCAAGCTGGTGGCTCTATAATGGTGTGGACTGTGTTTCCATGGAATGGACTCAGTCCCCTGGTCCAACTGATCTGGTCATTTGTACAGCTATGTGTAGACCATTTGCAGCCATTCCTGGACTTCATGTTACCAAACAATGATGGAATTTTTATGGATGACAATGCGACATGTCACCAGGCTACAACTGTTTGCAATTGGTTTGAAGAACATTCCAGACAATTCAAGCAAATGATTTGGCCACCCAGAACGCCTGACATGAATCCCACCAAACATTTATAGGACATGAAGAGAGGTCAGTACATGCACACAGTTCTGCACCAGCAACACTTTCACAATTTTGGATGGCTATAGAGGCAGTATGGCTCAATATTTCTGCAGGGGACTTCCAATGACCTTTTGAGTCCATGTCATATGGGCAAAAGGAGGTCCAGCACAATATTAGGAGGTATCCTATGACTTAGTCACCTCAGTGCAGTTTTTAAATCAATTGCATGACTCACGTACTTTTCAAATTTTCAGAAGACTGCCTTTCAAATACTGTACTTCTCTTAACTACAATTTCTTGGAGATTATGCTAAAGTGATGTACTAAGCACTGATGTAGGCAAATAATAATAATAATAATAATTATTATTATTATTCTTTCTTTTCTCAGACTTTATGTCTGGTCAAAAATGGAAAGTGACGCGGACCTTGATCAAGCGTGACTTCCTTTTAACTGTACGGTATATGTTACATTGCATTTAGGAACTTTCGGGTAATTGAACATGTATCAATAATTACAGATTTCTGTAGTTGTATATATAAGTTAGGATGTAACTGTATTGCATTGATGTACTGGTGGATATTGTGTGGTATGACTCCTGTAGTTGATAGTATAATTGGTATAATGTCAACTTCTTCCTGATGCCACATGTCCTTGATTTCCTCAGCCAGTTGGATGTATTTTTCAATTTTTTCTCCTGTTTTCTTCTGCATATTTGTTGTATTGGGTATGGATATTTCGATTAGTTGTGTTAATTTCTTCTTTTCATTGGTGAGCATGATGTCAGGTTTGTTATGTGGTGTTTTATCTGTTATAATGGTTCTGTTCCAGTATAATTTGTATTCATCATTCTCCAGTTCATTTTGTGGTGCATACTTGAATGTGGGAACGTGTTGTTTTATTAGTTTATGTTGTATGGCAAGTTTTTGATGTATTATTTTTGCTACATTGTCATGTCTTCTGGGGTATTCTGTATTTGCTAGTATCGTACATCCCCTTGTGATGTGATCTACTGTTTCTATTTGTTGTTCGCAAAGTCTGCATTTATCTGTTGTGGTATTGGGATCTTTAATAATATGCTTGCTGTAATATCTGGTGTTTATTGTTTGATCCTGTATTGCAATCATGAATCCTTCCGTCTCACTGTATATATTGCCTTTTCTTAGCCATGTGTTGGATGCGTCTTGATCGATGTGTGGCTGTGTTAGATGACACGGGTGCTTGCCATGTAGTGTTTTCTTTTTCCAATTTACTTTCTTCGTATCTTATTACTATTATTATTATTATTATTATTATAGTGTACCTAGCAACACTTTGCAATTGCTAATATATGTAGGAATTCTAGATATGTCCCAATTTCATTCTCCTCTCTCTCCCTGTCCACCTCTTCCTCAATCTCTTTTTAGCCATCACTTCGTCCTCCCCACTCTCTCTCTGTCAGTCACCTCTTCCTCCTCTCTCTGTTGATCTCCTCCTCCTCCCTCTCACTATGTCTCATGCTGCCCCTCTCTCTGTCCAGCTCACCCTTTCCCCCACTATGGCCATTTCTCCCCCCCCCCCCCCACCCCTCCACCACTTCTCAGTCCATCTACTCCTCCTCTTCTGCTGCTCTCCTCTCTCTGAACTTCAACCTTGTTTATTGTTACTGCAAATTCAGATTCCGTAGTAGTATTATAATCATAAGTTAATAAATCATCAGTTTCTGTTTGAAAATATATATAATGAGAAAGAATATGTATGGGAGGAAAAAGTTTTCTAACAGTTTCAATCTACTTAGAGAGCTAAAACTGATTTAGAGAAAGACATAAAACTGCACATATTCACAGCAGAGCATTTTCTTTCTTGGAATTGGTTTTAACAGAAGACCTGTACATTGTTGTTTAAAAAATTGGCCAAGAACTGTTTGAGACTTTTGCTAACAACATTTCCCTATTGTACAGCATGTTTCAAAAAGAATCATCTGATTTTAAAAAATCATAGCTATTATGTTATTTGAGATATGTGTGTGAACAACATACTGTTAGAAATAGCAAACTCTCGAGTTTTATGTGGTTCCTGGTAGGTAGTAGCAGTGTGTATCCACTTCAGTTCTGCTAAAAATGGTGTCGGGACAACAGAGAGCATTTTGTGTTCTATGTTTTGCGCAGTGAGTGTCAGTAGTAACTGTTCAGCCTGACTAGGAGCAGGTTGTTTGTAAAGGCAAATTGCCAGGCCGTCCCTGAGTGTCTGACACAGACCACAGACGTCAAGCCCATCCACCATAGTTTCACAAGATGTCTGCAGAAATCCTTTTGCCGTGCAGCTCGACATGCCCCAATATCCATCTTGCGTCAATATTTACAGATGCAACCACATAAAATTCAGCTACTGCAAGCTTTTTGTGAAGATGACAAACAACAATGTGTGGAAGTGTTGGCAAGATGACGGATGACAGTTTTCTTCCACACTTAGTTTATAGTGACTTGCCAACATTCCATTTAAATGAAAAGGTGAACCATCATAATGTGAGAATATGGGGTATGGAACAACCACATGAGTTGTAGAACATAAAGGGGGCTCTCCAAGATTTAATGGGTTTTGTGTAGTTTCACGGGGAAAGGCGTATGGTCCATTTTTCTTTGTCGAGAACACTGTCACAGGGAGGACAAATCTCAATATGCTTGAGAACTTTCTGTTGCCACAATTAGAGATGATTTGAATGACTTCATTTAACAATAGGATGGGGCACTGCTACACTGGCTTCTGGAAGTGTGGAAATTTTTAAATCGAAGGATTATTGAATTATAAATTGGTCGCACTGGACCAAATGATTCAGCCTTAGATTACTGGCCTCCAAGGTCACCGTATACGACTGTGTGTTATTATTTCTCATGGGGGTTTATAAAAAAACTCTATTTATGTGCCTCCATTACCAACAACAATGAATGAACTGAGACATCACATAACAGCAACTGTGGAAGCTGTAACTCAACCCACACTCGCTGCATTGTGGGAACAATTTGCATAATGCATTGACATATGCCTTGTATCTCAAAGGGGGCATATTAAACACCTATGAAAAGGTATGAAAAAAAAGTTTTGGGTTTCCCATTTATCAAAAAACAACATTCATTGTATATGTTTATTAGTTTCAGAAATATAGATGTGCCAAATTGGATTATTCTTTTTGATACACACTGTATATTAAATACACATATATGTGCTATATACTGTATATTAAAAAATATGTAGACTTTTTTCCAGGCAAATGATTATTAGTGTAACATTGTGTAAAATTTCAAAGTAATAAGTGAAGATCTTTTGGAGATTTAAGATTTTGAGCAAACAAATATTTACATTTTTTATATGATGATTAATCCATTTACTACACTGTATTTTAAAGTTATTATTATTAATATCATAGACATCTGTTGTTTGCTAAAAGTGAGAATGAAAGCAAGTTAGGATTCAGTAACAAAAGATAACGCTTTCCAGAACCAAATCCCGGATCTGCACCTTGTAGAAAAAACTTGAATTTGCTCACCTGTATTGAAACTGGTCTGCTAATGACAGACAACTTGTATTTTTCCCTGCAGGCCTCATGAAACAGTTGTATTTTTGATTGGCAGTTGAATAGATGCCTTAAAAGCAATGCTCTTACACTGAAATGTGTGCTTGTCTACCTGGATACTTTGGAGAAGAAACCCTTCCAAACCATTGATTAAAAAATTAAAGGCAGTTGGTTCTGGTATATGTAAGATGGGTTGCCATGAAGCTGGGACAGGATGGTAGAAAGGCGCAGCTCAGTTTGGATGTGCTGACAACCACAGCTTGTGTGAAGTTGCAGGATTTGGCACATCAATGCAGACTCTACAGCATGTGTATGAGGAATGGCATACCACTCAGAGCCATGTGACATGGCCTAAGAACAGTGGTCATGAAAAGGTCCTAACTAACAGGCACCAGAGACTAGCGAAAGCATTATCAATTACCAACACCAAAGGATAATCAGAACAGTTCTTTGCCTCATGATAGTTGACCCTCAGCATGCTAAGCAAAGTTGAAATAATTTTCCTCATATTGTTCAGCACTGTAGTGAAATGTCTTTTTTTGCCTGTCATGGACCTTGGTGGATTGCTAATAAACACTTGCAATTTGCTCGACAGGTGATTTTTGAGCAAATCTCCACATGCAGTCTCAATTGTGCCACCATATGAGCAAGGAATGTTTAGAGTTTATTCCGTATAACACACTGCTGGGGGAAAAAAATAGTACACCCTTTTAGAGGTTTCCAGTTCACTCAAGATTTATTGTTACAACAGGGCATGTGGAGTACATGTAATGATTACATTTATAGATCAACAACACAGGACGTTCTGAGGTACCTAATATCGACCCATGCTGAAACACCCATATTAGTGTGTGGTGTAGCCTCCATGGACAGCATGCAGGCGTTAACTCTGGCATCCAGTTGATCACACAGATGGCGAGCACTGTCCTGAGGCACATGCGTGGTTGGAGACAAGTTCAGAGATCATTCTGGACAGGGACATTGCTGCACATCTTGCAGAGCATGTCGAGTTTCATCAACAGTATGTGAGCGATTATTATCCTGGTCGAACAGCACATCACATTCCTGTTCCAATAATAGCAAAATAACAGGTCTGAGTACTGGTCAGCATCCCCTCTAGAAACACCAAAGGTGAACAAGAGTTGTAACTTACTGCATCCCAGACCATAAGGTCTGGTGTGAGGCCAGTGTGTCTTGGACAAATGCACTCTACGAGATAGCACTCACCAGGTCCATATCGTATGTGCAAACGACCATAATCTGCATGCAGGCAGAATTTGCTCTCATCGGTGAAGACCATGGGGTGCCATTCTTTCTTCGAAATGATCCTCTGATGGCACCAGTCAAGCTGTGCAACTCAATGTTGTGGCATGAATGGAAGATGGCTATAGGTGTGTGTGCCCGTAGTCCCATTGCTAATAATCAGTTTGCTACAGTTCTTGTTGACACATCTGTGATCACAAGCCCTCTTATCTGTGCTGTGGTAGTTGTACTATCTGCCACTGCTCCCCTTACAATACGACGATCCTGGTGGGTGTCTGTGTAGCATGGACATCCAGAACTCCATCTACACTGTGAGAATGTTCACGTGTCCTCTGATACCACCACATTGCACAACTGACGCAGCACATCCATCTTGTGTGGCAACTATCCAAAATAACCATACCTAGACTCGAAAGACCTCAATTTGACCCATTTCAAACTTGCTCAGTTGGCTGTAGGAAGCTCAAGTGCATTGCTGTCACATGGTTGCCTGCGTGCTTCACATGTTTGCATCACACTGCAACTTTTGATCTTAGTTTTTTTTATTCATTTGTTTGTTGTTTATAGGTACATAATACTTAAAGAACATGTTCATGTAATTATGATATCGATTAATGCCCCACTTGGATAAATCTAGACTAAATTATATATATTTTAATCTTTTTTTTTTTAAAAAAAAAAAACGAAACATGCTTATTAGTCAGGAGACCCCATCTGGGATGTTCAGCCGCCTAGTGCAGGACTTTTTAGTTAATGCCATCTCGGCGACTTGTACGTTGATGATGACAAAATAATGATTAGGACAATGCACACAACCAATCTTGAATGGAGAAAATTCCTGACCAGGAATTGAACATAGGGCCACATATCGAGAGACAGAAATGCTGCTGACAAGTTTCACAAAATGGTCAAATGATGTTATATTGCACATACCACTTCAGATGTAGCTCATTACCGGCATGGTGACTAGTTTGTTCATAACGTTCTGACTGAATTCACAGCAGGCTGCTACCCACCGACTCTCAGCAAATTGAGAGGAAAAAAAAAAGAACGGTTCAAATGGCTCTAAGCACTATGGAACTTAACATCTGAGGTCATCAGTCCCGTAGACTTAGAACTATTTAAACCTAACTAACCTAAGGACATCACACACATCCACGTCCGAGGCAGGATTCGAACCTGCGACCATAGCAGCAGCGCGGTTTCCGAACTGAAGCACCTAGAACCGCTCGGTCACAGTGGCCGGCAAATTGTGAACATGTGAGTCTGCAATGGGGGGCAGGAGGGGGTGGGGGAGGGCAACAGGAGTCACTTGGTTCAGTTGCTACTCCTCCCTTCACCCCCTGGAATGTAGACTACAGAGTTTTTATTTATATTTTGCGTGGATAACCATAAATTCTCTGGGTAGTCTAAGTTTTTTGCGTCACCTACAAAACTTAGTTCCTCTGGCACGACAAGTCATGAAACTGACTCTCTCATTTATATTGTCGTTGTTTCAGTCTTCACTGCAAAGAATGGTTTGATGCAGCTCTCCATCCTACTCTATCCTGTGTGAGGCCCTTCATCTCCTAATAACTATAGCAACTTACATCCTTCTAAATCTGCTTACTATATTCATCTGTTGATCTCCCTTTATAATTTTTACCCCCACATTTCCGTCCAGTACTACATTGATGATCCCTTGATGTCTCAGAAGCATTCTTCTGTAGAACTGCATTTCAAAAGCTTCTATTCTCTTCTTGTTTATGTTTATCATCCCTGTTCGACTTCTATGTCATACAAATACTTTCAGAAGAGACTTGCTAACACTTAAATCTATATTCGATGTTAACAAATTCCTCTTCTTCAGAAACGCTTTCTTGTTATTGCCAGTTTACTTTTTACATCCCCTCTACTTCGGCCCTAGTCAGTTATTTTGCTGCCCAAATAACAAAACTAATTTACTACTTTAAGTGCCTCGTTTCCTACTCTAATTCGCTCACCATCACTTGATTTAATTCTGCTACATTCCATTACCGTTGTTTTGCTTTTGTTGATCTCATTTATATTAAAAAAGCAATTTTAGAGCCTTGCCTCACCCACCGCCCTTACCCGTCGAAAGATTTCTGCGGACACCCATTATTGAGAACAGGGGTATGACTGATAGTGCGGGGTGAAAGAGTTCATTACGATTTCCTGCCGAAGCATTCGAAAGTGCCGGAGTTCAAGGCTCTCATGAAAAGCAGGTAAGCTCACATAACACTAGGACAGAAAGCTGGTTGAAACTTGAAATTGATAGCAGTGAGATTTTTGGGGAAAATTTAAATGTATATCGAAACGATAGGTAAATGGGAAATTGAGTTGGTGCATTTGTCGCAGGAGACAAGACACTCAAATCCACCGAGACAGAAATTGAGACTGTTCGGGCGAGACTCAGTACCAGGGGTAGTCATAAAATGATAATTGGATCGTTCTTTCACCCGCCAGACTCATCTCCTAATGTAACTGAAGAGAAAAACCCTGTTCACTTTGCGTAAGTTCCCCAATCACTCTGTAATCATCGGTCGAGACTTTAATCATCCAACAATTAATTGGGAAAATTACAGTGTTCTTAGTGGTGGGCGTGATAAGACATCCTATGAAACTTTACTAAATGCCGTCTCTGAAAACTGCCTAAAACAGGTAGTTAGGAATCCCACTCATGACGAAAATACGAGCACATTAGATCTAATGGCAACAAACAGACCTGACGTCTTTGAGGATGTACACATCGAAACTGGTATCAGCGACCATGATGCAGTTGTGGCAACAATGGTTACCAAAGTACAAAGGACAACTAAAACAAGCGTGTATATATATATATATATACACACACTCCTGGAAATTGAAATAAGAACACCGTGAATTCATTGTCCCAGGAAGGGGAAACTTTATTGACACATTCCTGGGGTCAGATACATCACATGATCACACTGACAGAACCACAGGCACATAGACACAGGCAACAGACCATGCACAATGTCGGCACTAGTACAGTGTATATCCACCTTTCGCAGCAATGCAGGCTGCTATTCTCCCATGGAGACGATCGTAGAGATGCTGGATGTAGTCCTGTGGAACGGCTTGCCATGCCATTTCCACCTGGCGCCTCAGTTGGACCAGCGTTCGTGCTGGACGTGCAGACCGCGTGAGACGACGCTTCATCCAGTCCCAAACATGCTCAATGGGGGACAGATCCGGAGATCTTGCTGGCCAGGGTAGTTGACTTACACCTTCTAGAGCACGTTGGGTGGCACGGGATACATGCGGACGTGCATTGTCCTGTTGGAACAGCAAGTTCCCTTGCCGGTCTAGGAATGGTAGAACGATGGGTTTGATGACGGTTTGGATGTACCGTGCACTATTCAGTGTCCCCTCGACGATCACCAGTGGTGTACGGCCAGTGTAGGAGATCGTTCCCCACACCATGATGCCGGGTGTTGGCCCTGTGTGCCTCGGTCGTATGCAGTCCTGATTGTGGCGCTCACCTGAACGGCGCCAAACACGCATACGACCATCATTGGCACCAAGACAGAAGCGACTCTCATCGCTGAAGACGACACGTCTCCATTCGTCCCTCCATTCACGCCTGTCGCGACACCACTGGAGGCGGGCTGCACGATGTTGGGGCGTGAGCGGAAGACGGCCTAATGGTGTGCGGGACCGTAGCCCAGCTTCATGGAGACGGTTGCGAATGGTCCTCGCCGATACCCCAGGAGCAACAGTGTCCCTAATTTGCTGGGAAGTGGCGGTGCGGTCCCCTACGGCACTGCGTAGGATCCTACGGTCTTGGCGTGCATCCGTGCGTCGCTGCGGTCCGGTCCCAGGTCGACGGGCACGTGCACCTTCCGCCGACCACTGGCGACAACATCGATGTACTGTGCAGACCTCACGCCCCACGTGTTGAGCAATTCGGCGGTGCGTCCACCCGGCCTCCCGCATGCCCACTATACGCCCTCGCTCAAAGTCCGTCAACTGCACATACGGTTCACGTCCACGCTGTCGCAGCATGCTACCAGTGTTAAAGACTGCGATGGAGCTCCGTATGCCACGGCAAACTGGCTGACACTGACGGCGGCGGTGCACAAATGCTGCGCAGCTAGCGCCATTCGACGGCCAACACCGCGGTTCCTGGTGTGTCCGCTGTGCCGTGCGTCTGATCATTGCTTGTACAGCCCTCTCGTAGTGTCCGGAGCAAGTATGGTGGGTCTGACACATCGGTGTCAATGTGTTCTTTTTTCCATTTCCAGGAGTTGGTTGGTTGGTTTGGGGAAGGAGACCAGACTGCGTGGTCATCGGTCTCATCGGATTAGGGAAGGATGGGGAAGGAAGTCGGCCGTGCCCTTTCAGAGGAACCATCCCGGCATTTGCCTGGACTGATTTAGGGAAATCACGGAAAACCTAAATCAGGATGGCCGGACGCGGGATTGAACCGTCGTCCTCCCGAATATTTCCAGGAGTATATATATATATATATATATATATATATATATATATATATATATATGTGTGTGTGTGTGTGTGTGTGTGTGTGTGTGTGTGTGTGTTTAGTAAACTAAATAAAAAATCTGTAGTGTCATATCTCAGTGAGGAACTTGAACTTTCAGCAAAGATCTGTATCATGTAGAGGAACTATGGCTCAAGTTTAAAAAAATATTTGACCACGAACTGGATAGATATGTACCCATAGAACAGTTCATAATGTGAGGGAGCCTCCACGGTACACGGTCACCGCAAAGAAACTTCTAAATAAACAGAGATTACTGCATAACAGGAGTAAAACAAAGCATATGGCTATAGATAGAGAGATGCCAAATGAAACGCGTTTGGCTGTCAAGAGAGCAATGCATGATGCCTTCAATGATTATCGTAGCAGAATATTAGCAAGAGGTCTTTCGCAGAACCAAAGAAATTCTGGCCGTATGTAAAGGCTGCTAGTGGCACCAAAGTTAGTTTCCAATCCCTAGCGAATCAGACAGGAACTGAAATTGAGTGTAGCAAAGCAAAAGCTGAAATGCTTATCTCCGTTTTAAAATGTTCCTTTATAAAGGAAAACCCAGGAGAACTGCTCCAATTTAGTCGTCGTAACACTTAAAAGATGAATGAAATAGGTATTACTGTCAGTGATGTTGAGAAACAGCTGAATTCATTAAAACTTAAGAAAGCTCCAGGCCGGTATGGAATCACTATCAGATTCTACATTGAATCTGCGGCTGTTAGCCCCTGTCCTAACTATAATATATCGTAGATCCCTCGAACAAAAAATCGTGCCCAGTTCTTGGAAAAAGACACGGGAACAGCCGTCTGCAAAAAGGGAAGTAGAATTCATCTACAAAAGTACAGTCCAATATCGTTGACATCGATTTGTCGTAGAATCTTAGAGCATATTCTGAACTGAAACATAATGAGGTATCTTGAACAGAATGACCTCCTCAGTGCCAACCAGCATGGATTTCGAAAACATGGATCATGTGTGTCTCGATTTCCGAAAAGTATTTGACTCAGCACCGCACCTACGCTTATTATCAAAAGTACGATCACATGCGGTCACGCCGGCAGCTGTGGCCGAGCGGTTCTAGGCGCTTCAGTCCGGATGGCTCTGAGCGCTTTGGGACTCAACATCTTAGGTCATCAGTCCCCTAGAACTTAGAACTACTTAAACCTACTTAACCTAAGGACATCACACACATCCATGCCCGAGGCAGGATTCGAACCTGCGACCGCAGCAGTCCCGCGGTTCCGGACTGCATCGCCTAGAACCGCACGACCACCGCGGCCGGCGCTTCAGTCCGGAACCGCGCTGCTGCTACGGTCGCAGGTCAGTTAGATTTAGGCAGTTCTAAGTCTAGGGGACTGATGACCTCAGATGGTAAGTCCCATAGTACTTAGAGCCATTTGAACCAACATGCGGTAACAAGTGAAATTTGTGACTGGATTGAGAATTTTTTGACTGAAAGGGCACAACATCTTATCCTGAACTGAGAATCATCGTCAGATGTAGAAGTAACTTTGGATGAGCTCCAGGAAAGTGTTGTGGGGCCGTTGCTGTTCATGTTGTATATTAATAACCATGCAGACAATGTTGTTGTGGTCTTCAGTCCTGAGACTGGTTTGATGCAGCTCTCCATGCTACTCTATCCTTTGCAAGCTTCTTTATTTCCCAGTACGTACTGCAGCCTACATCCTTCTGAATCTGCTTAGTGTATTTATCTCTTGGTCTCCCTCTACGATTTTTACCCTCCACGCTGCCCTCCAATACTAAATTGGTGATCCCTTGATGCCTCAGAACATGTCCTACCAAAGGATCCCTTCTTCTAGTCAAGTTGTGCCACAAACTCCTCTTCTCCCCAACCCTATTGCCGGGCGGCGTGGCCGTGCGGTTCTAGGCGCTTCAGTCTGGAACCGCGTGACCGCTACGGTCGCAGGTTCGAATTCTGCCTCGGGCATGGATGTGTGCGATGTCCTTAGGTTAGTTAGGTTTAAGTAGTTCTAAGTTCTAGGGGACTGATGTTAAGTCCCATAGTGCTCAGAGCCGTTTGAACCAACCAACCCTATTCAGTACCTCCTCATTAGTTATGTGATCTACCCATCTAATCTTCAACATTCTTTTGTAGCACCACATTTCAAAACCTTCTATTCTCTTGTTGTCTAAACTATTTATCGTCCATGTTTCACTTCCATACATGGCTACACTCCATACAAATACTTTCAGAAACGACTTCCTGACACTTAAATCTATACTCGACGTTAACAAATTTCTCTTCTTCAGAAACGCTTTCCTTGCCATTGCCAGTCTACATTTTATATCCTCTCTACTTCGACCATCATCAGTCATTTTGCTCCGCAAATAGCAAAACTCATTTACTACTTTAAGTGTCGCATTTCCTAATCTAATTCCCTCAGCATCACCCGACTTAATTCGACTACAGTAAAATCAGGCTTTTTGAAGATGCTGCAGTTATCTGTAATGAATTACTATCTCAGAGAAACTGCAAAAATATTCGGATTTTGATATAATTTCAACGTGGTTCAGAGACTGGTAACTTGCTCTAAATGTTCAGATGTAAAATTTTGCACTTTACAAAACAGAAAAAGGTAGTATCCTATGACTATAATATCAGTGAGTCACTGCTGAAATCGGCCAACTCATACAAATACCCCGATGTAATAACACTTTGTAGGGCTGTGAAATCGAAGTGATCGCGTAGGTTCAGTCGTGGGTAAAGCAGATTCTAGACTTCGGTTAACTGGTAGAATACTGGGGAATTGCAGTCAGTCTACAAAAAAGATTGCTTCCAAATCACTCGTGCAATTGGTTCTAGGATATTGCTGAAGTGTGTGGGAGCTGTACCAGATAGGACTAACTGGGGATATTGAACGCGTACAGAGAAGGGCTGCAAGAATGTTCACAGGTTCTTTTAATCCGTGGGAGAGTGTCACAGAGATATTGAAGGAACTGAAATGGCAGACTCTTTAAGATCCACGTAAACTATCCCTAGAAAGTCTACCAACAAAGCTGGCCAGAGTGGCCGAGCGGTTCTAGGCGCTACAGTCTGGAACCGCGCGACCGCTACGGTCGCAGGTTCGAATTCTTCCTCGGGCATGGATGTGTGTGATGTCCTTAGGTTAGTTACGTTTAAGTAGTTCTAAGTTCTAGGCGACTGATGACCTCAGAAGTTAAGTGCTCAGAGCCATTTGAATTTTTCTACCAACAGAGTTTCAAGAGCTGGCTTCAAATGATTACTCTAGGGGTATACTGCAACACCATACGAATCACTCGCATAGGATAGTGAGGATAAGATTAGAATAATTACTGCACGCATAGAGGCATTCAGACCATGATTCTACCCGCGCTCCACACGTGAATGGAACAGGAAGAAACACTAATAACTAGTACAATAGGACGTACCCTCTGCCTTGCACTAAGAACCTTCAGTGTAGCATTACCCACCGCAGCAGAACTGTATCTGCAAGAAACATGGAATATGCACTCTCTTCTGACAAAGCACCACTCTTGTTGCGCAATGGTCTTAACGTCGGACATCATGTGACTTGCTTTCTGGAAGCTCTACATATTACTGAAACATCTAGAAATGTGGAAAAAGAGGAAAAACAATTAGTTTCTACATTGGTTTAGTATACTTAATCATTACATCTATCCTATGGAAATGAAATGAGCGTTTGGCGTCATTGGCCGGGAGCCCCCTTGCGGGGCAGATCCGACCGCCTTGGTGCAGCTCTTATTACATTCGACGCCACATTGCGCGACCTGCGCGTCGGATTGGGATGAAATGATGGTGAAGACAACACAACACACAGTCCCTGAGCGGAGAAAATCTCCGGCACAGCCGGGTATCGAACCCGGGCCCGTAGGACGGCAATCCGTCGGCCGGGAGGTCCCCATTCGCGTTCGGCCGCCAAGTGCAAGTCTTATTTCAGTCAGCGCCACATTTGGCGACTTGTGGCTGACGATGAAGATGAAATGATGATAAGGACAACACAACACCCAGTCCACGAGCGGAGAAAATCTCCAACCCGGCCGGGAATTGAACCCGAGCGCAGTGCATAGGAGGCAAGCACGTCACCACCCAGCTAAGCAGGCGTACACCTATCCTATAATTTCCTTGTTACAGTGCTAACATCACCAAGTGTCTATTCCCAATACTACCATCTCTTCTTCTCCCATCGCTAAAATAAATTAAAATTTTTTTAATATTTTTAGAAATCGTTTAAATGTTCCATATGGTGGAACAATCAGTACGCCGGGAAAGCTTTAAACATCACAATCGTTTAAATAGTTGTATCACATTGCTGTAATGAATGCAACTAAAAAATCTGCCAAGCATATATTCATTTCATGAAAACAGAAGTGTGAAAAGCAAACAGGGAGTTCTACTCCGTGAACGAATCTCGACCCTTACCTAATGTTGCATTTATAATAGTTCACAGCACAATGGGACTCTTGAAGTATGTGCCATTAGCTAGATTTTATCCATTTTTTATTATTATGCAGATGGGCACTTGGCAGACTTTATAGATTCTATGATGATCCTTTGTTTTCTTTTCTTATCTGTTGTCTGCAGATAACCACTGGTTGGTGGAATCCAGTTACAGTATTACGAAAGGCTGTTGTCTGCAGATAACCACTGGTTGGTGGAATCCAGTTACAGTATTACGAAAGGCTCATGTGAATTTTTTCGAAAAAGCAGATATAAAAAAGTAAGATAGAATATGGAATTTTGTGTCTCTATTGAGAAAACTTAACCACTCCCTCTACACCCGGGTTATGAGTCAATTTTGTATTTTTGCCGCTTGCGTTGTACTTTATGCATGACAATATACACTGAAGAGCCAAAGAAACTGGTACATCTTCCTAATATCGTGTAGGGCCCTAGCAAGCACGCAGAAGTGCCGCAACACGACGTGGGATGGTTCAAATGGCTCTGAGCACTATGGGACTTAACATCTGTGGTCATCAGTCCCCTAAAACTTAGGACTATTTAAACCTAACTAACCGAAGGACATCACACAACACCCAGTCATCACGAGGCAGAGAAAATCCCTGACCCCGCCGGGAATCGAACCCGGGCGCGGGAAGCGAGAACACTACCGCACGACGTGGGATGGACTCGACTAATGTCTGAAGTAGTGCTAGAGGGAACCGACACCATGAATCCTGCAGGGCTGTCTATAAATCCGAAAGAGTACGGGGGGCTGGAGGTCTCTTTTGAACACCACGTTGTAAGGCATCCCAGATATGCTCAATAATGTTCACGTCTGGGGAGTTTGGTAGCCACAGAAAATGTTTAAACTCACAAGAGTGTTCCTGGAGCCACACTGTAGCAATTCTGGACGTGTGGGGTGTCGCATTGTCCTGCTGGAATGCACAATGGACGTGAATGAATGTAGGCGATCAGACAGGATGCTTACATACGTGTCACCTGTCAGAGTCGTATCTAGACGTATCAGGGGTCCCATATCACTCCAACTGCGCACGCCGCACATCACTACAAAGCCTCCACCTGCTTGAACAGTCCCCTGCTGACACGCAGGGTCCATGGATTCATGAGGCTGTCTCCATATTCAACACGTCCATCCGCTCGATACAATTTGAAACTAGACTCGTCCAATCAGACAACATGTTTCCAGTCATCAACAGCCCAAGGTCGGTGTCGATGGCCGCATGCGAGGCGTAAAGTTTTGTGTCGTGCAGTCATCAAGGGTACTCGAGTGGGCCTTCAGTTCCTAAACCCTATATAGATAATGTTTCGTTGAATGGTTCGCACGCTGACTGGACCAGCACTGAAATCTGTAGCAACTTGCGAAAGGGTTGCAAAAAACGCTCTAAGCACTATGGGACTTAACATCTGAGGTCAACAGTCCCCTAGACTTAGAACTACTTAAACCTAACTAACCTAAGGGCATCACACACATCCATGCCCGAGGCAGGATTCGAACGTGCGACCGGGCTGCAGCGCGGTTCCGAACTGAAGCGCCTAGAATCGCTCGGCCACAGGGAAGGGTTGCACTTCTGTCACGTTGAACAATTCTCTTCAGTCGTCGTAGGTCCCGTGATTGCAGGATCTTTTTCCGGCCTCAGCGATGTCAGATATTTGATGCTTTACCGGATTCCTGATATACACAGTACACTCGTAAATTGGTCGTACGGAAAAAAAGCCACTTATTCGCTACCTCGGAGACGCTGTGACCCATCGCTCGCACGCCGATTGTAACACCACGTTCAGACCCACTTAAATCTTGATAACCTGCCATTGTAGCACCAGTAACTGATCTAACATCTGCGCCAGACACTTGTCGTCTTATATAGGCGTTCCCGACCGCAGCGCCGTATTCTCCTTGTGTACAAACCTGTGATTTTTGAATACGCATGCCTATAGCAGTTTCTTTGGCGCTTCAGTGTATTAAGGCATTATGAAATGTTTATGTGATTGTTTCAGAAAAGAAGACACAAATAAAATGAAATAATAGATGGAAGTTTGTCTATTGAGAAAACTTAAGCACTCCCTTTACACTTGAAATGTAAGGTAAATTTTGTATTTGTGCTGCTAATATTACGTTTTTATACGCGTATGATAACATACAGGGTGTCCGAAAAGACTTTCCCTGATTACATAAACTGATAACTCAGGCTAGAAGTAAGATACAAATATGAAACTTGTGTCGAATTGTTTACAACCATCAAAGTTCTTTTTCTGTTTTAGGTTCGCAGTACGTAAGTAGTGGATGAGGTGCAGTGCCCAAGAAGCCATGTTAACCAATCAGGAGAAGGCACAGTGTGTCCTGTGGTACCATGAGACACGATCACCAACCACAGTGCAGAGACACTTCCAGACAACATTTGGAAGGAATCCATCCGATGTCAAGAGCATTAAAGCCTGGTATGAGAAGTTCAAGAACGCAGGATCGGTTTCTGACCTTCCGAGGTCTGGTCGACCAAGAACCTCAGCAGACAGGGTGGAAGCTGTAAGGCAGTCTTTTCTGCGAAGTCCGAAGAAATCGGTGCACAGGGCCTCACGTGAATTACAGATGCCAAAAAGCTCTCCCCATGACATTTTACACAAACGTTTATTGTTTCGTGCATACAAAGTGCAAATTGTTCAGGCCTTGTTGCCCAATGACAGTAGACGTCGATATGACTTTGTGGTCAAAATGCTATCACGTATTGAGGACGATGATGGTTATCTCAGATGAATTGCCTTTTCCGACGAAGCGACCTTT
The DNA here is from genome assembly GCF_023864345.2 of Schistocerca serialis cubense. Lineage (NCBI taxonomy): Eukaryota > Metazoa > Arthropoda > Insecta > Orthoptera > Acrididae > Schistocerca > Schistocerca serialis. The sequence continues at coordinate 769,410,271 of NC_064641.1, read as the reverse complement.
TTTGTCAGTTGAGTAGTGAATCGCCATAATGTGTGCATTTGGGGTTCAGAACCCCCTGGCGAGGTCATGGAGTGCACCAGAGGCAGTCCAAAGGTGAATGTTTGGTGCGCGCTATTGCACGATCGAATTATCGGGCCATTCTTCTTCGCTGAGGCTACCATCACATCTGCAGTGTATCTGGACATGTTGCAACTGTATGCTGTTCCTCAGCTGCTTCAGTATCACCCTGATGTCTTGTCTCAGCAAGACGGTGCACCGCCTCATTGGGGTTTGGACGTCCGTGCCTATCTCGATATGACCTTTCCCGGGCGATGGATTGGTCGTGATGGGCCAACGGTTTGGCCTCCACGCTCTCCTGACATAACCCCATTAGGCTTCTTTTTATGGGGTTATGTCAAGGACGAGGTCTGTCGAACACGTGTACCAGATCTTGAAACCCTGCGGCAACGGATAACCACAGTCGTTGAATCGATCCCTCCAGTGATGTTGGCTAATGTGTGGACGGAAATTGAATATCGCCTAGATGTGCTACGTGCTACCAGTGGTGCTCATGTGGAAGTTTACTGATGTGTGAAAAAAACTTTGATAGTTTGTAAACAATTAGACACCAGTTTCATATTTGTATCTTGCTTCTAGCCTGAGTTATCAATTTATGTAATCAGGGAAAGACTTTTCGGACACACTGTATTTTGGCTACAGCAAAGGAGAAAACAGAATGTAATAAGTGGCACTAGATGTCAGACATGTCGCAGCTGATCTTGGCCCGCTCCGAAGCGGAACTTCGTTTCTGTCATCGACATCGTCTTCACTTCAGGAATTGAGGCCGTGGGCTTTTCCGGCCGTTGCCTCGAGGCAGTTCAAGGCTGACGCACCGCTTTCCATTTAGTCGCCGCAGCCAGCGTTATGATTCACAAGGCTGCTGCTTCCGCCTTACCGGTTTGCGTCAGAACGGTGATTGGATCTCCTTTCGAGGAAAGTACAGGGTACAGCAGAAACAATGACCTGTTTTAAATTGCGCGCCAGTGTTGAACACGACTTCCTAGAGAGTAGATGTTTGCACCAGTGCTTAGTGCGGTTCAAAGAATTACCAGTCAATGTGCGTAATCGTTCAAAACGAATATCTTGCGTTCGCAATTTAAACGTTTTTCAGATTTGGTGATAGTGTCGTACGAATGCAGCGACTGGTTCGGCAACATTTTGACATGGGCGGTAATCATCAAGTTCCGTCCCGGAAGTCGATTACCAGTTGGGTTCAGCGGCTCAGAGCAACAATATCTGCAACGGAAACATTGCCACCTGGTAGACCAGTAACGGTCCGCACCCCGGCCAACTCTGCAACAGTAACAGTTGATTTTCAGCGGAGTTCAACGCGACTAGTTCGTCGGCATTCGTAACTACTTAACGTCTGGGATAGAAGTGTTCGACGAATGTTGCATCTAGATATTCAATTCCACCGCTCTAAACTGACCAGTAATTATTGCCCAGAGATCAGCAATCACGTCACTAGTTCTGTACATAGCTTCTGGAGATGATTAACAGTCAACGGCCGGCCGCCGTGGCCGAACGGTTCTAGGCGCTTCAGTCCGGAACCGCGCTGCTGCTACAGTCGCAGGTTCGAATCCTGCCTCGGGCATGGATTTGTGTGATGTCCTTAGGTTAATTAGGTTCAAGTAGTTCTAAGTCTACGGGACTGATGACCTCAGATGTTGAGTCCCATAGTGCTTAGAACCATTTGAACCATTAACAGTCAACCCGATTTTCTCAACAATTTCATGATCTCTAACGAGGTCCATTTTCATTTATCAGGATTTGTGAGCAAACAAAACTCTGGTACTGGGTACCGACCAGTCGTCAACGTAATTATGCACGAAAGACCAGCTCATAGTGCGAAAGTTACTGTGTCGTGTGGAATGCCTACGCAGGGTATTACTGGTCTGCATTTTCTGTGAATGATGCAGGTCGCACTTTCACAATGATAACAGACCGATATGTTGTTATGTTGCAACAATTCCTAATGCAGGAAATTCATCATAAAAATATCCATATGGAGTGGTTATGGTTTGAACAGGACGGTGTAACTGCTCATCCGAACGCCCATGACAAACAGAATGTTTCCCGCTTTGATGTCGTCAGTTGGCCAAGTGCCACCCTATTCGGCCGATTTGGCGGTTTGCGACTTTTCTGCAGGGTTTTCTAAAATCCAGTGTTTGCTAACAGCCTAACGACTACAGAGAGCGTGAAAAACAATATTCACGCCGAAATCGAGGCTATAACAAGCGAAATTCTTCGCTTTGTTATGATGCTGTGCGTGTTCGTGCCGAAAATTCCATCGCCAATAATGGTGGGCACCTAAAGGACATAATTTATAAGAAGCGACATGTCTAATAAAATAGTATAAAATGGCCTTTCGAACAATACACACTAATAATGTGCAGCTGTATGTCTTCATGATGAAACAAAGTGTTTAAAATTGGCATTGTTTCCACAGTGTCCCATACTACAAACATGAGTTTGTTTTCCCCACAGTACGACAAGTAGAGCCCGTTAGTTAGTTGTGGAAGTAAGTGCAACAATGAAAATATCCTACATCTGCATCTGTTGTTGTTGTGGTGGTGGTGGTCTTCAGTCCAGAGACTGGTTTGATGCAGCTCTTTACTCTACAATCTGCGATCCACTGCGAAGTGCATGGCAGAGAGTACGTCCTCAACTATCTTCTTGGTACGGTTGACAGCTCGAGACCTGTCCTGTGGTGCAACGTTTCATATGGCTTCTGTTTTCAGCATTTTAGACTCACTGAGCGTATTCTCAGTCGGATTTAAATTAGCGTGGTACGGGGCGGCCGCTTTGGCCGAGCGGTTCTAGGCGCTTCAGTCCGGAACCGCGCTGCTGCTACAGTCGCAGGTTCGAATGCTGCCTCGGGCATGGATGTGTGTGATATCCTTAGGTTAGTTAGGTTTAAGTAGTTCTAAATCTAGGGGACTGATGACCTCAGATGTAAAGTCCCATAGTGCATAAGAGCCATTTGAACCACTTAGCATGATACGGACGAAGCCTGATTAAACTATGTCTCTTAGCGCCAACCAGTTTTTCGACCTGGTACCGTGAGGTTTTTGGCTTGTACAGCACTTCAAGTTCCATTAACTGCACCTTATAGATGTTACGTGCGTTTAAAAATTAGTTGCGACTTTTAACGTTTGGCTGACCGGAGGGGGACGTAACGTCATCTCTCGTTGGAGCGTGGTATTTTCTGACGCAGAAGTGTTACGCCGTCATCAGGTATTGAGAACAAGTGTTTTGTGTTGGATTTGTGTTAATAAAAACAGTGCACCACGTCTGAAAACACAAGGTTCACAGTGAAAGCGGACGTTCAGGAACACATTCAGTGGCTTTGAAAATAATGTTCTTCTACGAAATACTCCTCCGAATTCGACCATAACAATGAACACTGCGCCATACCACTCTGTTGTGATGGATAAAGCTACAGCAATCGAGTGGATGAAAGCGGATATATCTCTCTGGGCACAAAAAAATGTTCCACTGGATAAAGTTGAACGTAACATGTATAAGGCGAAGTTAATGGAACTTGAAGTGCTGTACAAGCCAAAAACCTCACGGTACCAGGTCGAAAAACTGGCTGACGCTAAAGCACATAGTTTAATCAGGCTTCCCCCGTATCACGCTAATTTAAATCCAACTGAGAATACGGTCAGTGAGTCTAAAATGCTGAAAACAGAAGCCATATGAAACGTTGCACCACAGGACAGGTCTCGACCTGTCAGCCATGACGAGAAGGTAGTTGAGGAAAGATGGATTCACGAAGGACTATGATGAGTTTTGAGTAACACGTAACTTCTCTTGTTGCCATGTTAAAATCTGTTTCTTTTCTCAAAACAGAGCATAGTTCACAAATATTCATCTCACTAACATTCTAACGCAGTTGAAATTGACAGAATCATGAAATAGTACGTTATTAAACTAGTAAATGAAGGCAAGTCAGATCAGTAGTTTATGAAACAGCCCATTCTCAAAATAAAATAAACGCGCAACTTCAATTGTAGTGTCACAGAACTCTCAGCAGTTCTCATTTCACCAGCTATCGACGGTCCTCAAAATTACATTATTTCACTGAAAAAAAAAATCTGTAGCTGCTCGATTATCGCGGCAGATATGAAAGTTTCGCATTTTTATCATATGGCAAAAAACTCTGCTTTTTGTATGCTATCACTTGCCAAAATTTTGTTTCGATATCTCGAACGGTTTATTTGATAAGTGGGATTTATAACTATTTCTTTCTGGCTTTTTCGCTGGGGCGTGCTTTCATAGTAGAGTGGTTTACATTCCATTTTCTCGAGACTGCAGACAGATTCCTCCAAGTTTGAATAATAATTCAGTATGTTTCTACATTTCATATGAGGCAACATACGACCTAACACGCACGAAATGCAAATTCATAGCGACCCTTATTTTTCAATGCAAACTTTAAGAATTTTTTGCAGTAATATCGAAATATCACAATAACTATGTGCATTAACGAAATGATATACAGTTCATCATGAAGCTGACGAATTAATCTACGATATGTGGGAGGATCAGATGTTTCTAGCTGATAGTTTCTTTAGAGTCGTCTGAGAAAGAGCGCAGATCGGTCAGCTTGCGTGGCTTCTGTTCACACAGTCAGCTGCTGACGCGTCCAGCTCACGCTGGCAACTACGCTTTCCTCCACTCGTTCCGCGCTGAACTGTAAAAAGTCGCAACTAATTTTAAACCTGTATTTTTCCCGGTTCCATTCACGTATGGAGCGCCGGAAGAATGATTGTTTAAATCTCTCTGTGCGTGTTGTTGTAATTAATCTAATTCTGCCCTCAAGATCCCTACGGGAACAATACGTAAAGTGTTGTACTGTATTCCTAATCATCATTTAAAGAAAGTTCTTGAAACTTTGTAAGTAGTGGTAGAATTAGTAGAAATGGTATATGTCTACATACTAGTTTACATCCATCTTCAAGTGTCTGCTATTTCAGTTTCTTCAGCATCTCTGCGACGCTCTCCCACGGGTCGAACAAACGTGTGACCATTCGTGGTGTCCTCTGTATACGTTCAATATATCCTGTAGTTCTATTTGGTACAGGTCCCACACACTTGAGCAATATTCTGGGATGGGCCGAATGAGTGATTGGTAAGCAATCTCTTTTGCAGTCTGAGTGCATTTTCCCCATGTTGTTGTTGTGGTCTTCAGTCCTGAGACTGGTTTGATGCAGCTCTCCATGCTACTCTGTCCTGTGCAAGCTTTTTCATCTCCCAGTACCTACTGCAACCTACATCCTTCTGAATCTGCTTAGTGTATTCATCTCTTGGTCTCCCTCTACGATTTTTACCCTCCACGCTGCCCTCCAATACTAAATTGGTGATCCCTTGATGCCTCAGAACATGTCCTACCAACCGATCACTTCTTCTGGTCAAGTTGTGCCACAAACTTCTCATTTTCCCCATTACTCTACCAATAAACCGAAATCCGCCACCTGTTTTACCAACGATAGAGCCTATGAGACCATACCACTTCACATCCCTACAAAGTGTTGCACCCAGGTATTTGTACGCATTGACTGATTTCAACTGTGACTCACATGACAGTCATAGAATATTACGTTTTCATCATCTTGTGAAGTGCACAGTTTTACATTTGTGAACACTTACAGCTCGTTACCACTCTTTGCACCACTTTGAATTTTATCACGACCTAACTGAATAGTTACGCAGTGTCTTTAAGAGGATAATTCCTTGCAGATAGCAGCATCAACTGCGAAAAGTCTGAGGTTACTATTCTCTCCAGCCAAGATGACATGCTGTGGCCTCCCTACCAAAACAATCCTCAGTCCAGTCATGACTTTCGCTTGATACCCCATGAGATCGTACTTTTGATAATAAGCATAGATGTGGTACATACTAAGCGCTTGCAGTACAGTACTGTTTCTGCATCTATACCCATACTCTAGAAACCTCTACAATGTACGGGGCACAGAGTAGTTAGCATGGTACCCCATGTTTGAATTTCCACCCATTCCAGTCACGTGTGTGCCACGGACAAAAAGATAGCGTAAATGCCTCCATGGGCAATGTAATTCAGTCTGCGTCGACCCTAGCTGAACAAAACGCAGCGGCTGAAAAATATCTCTACATTCTTGACCCAATACTGGTTCTCGAAACTGTGTAAGAAGCCTTTCGTAGTATATTCGGCGTCTGTCTTCAGTTGTCTGCCACTTCATTTTTTCTAGATTTCTCTAACGCTCTCGAGTGACTCAAACAGACATCTGACCATCAGGGACATAGCTACAGTCACGGGAGCCCCGGGACAAGTATCTGAAATAACCTCCAGCATGTCTGTCGCCATCTCAACATAGTCCCAACACAAGTAAACGTCGCACACACAACGTTCCTTACCATTACAGGGCTACATTTTGATTGGCGGCTACAGCGCCTTCGAGGAGTAGATTTAAACTGTCACTTGCCTCTTCTTCGCTCGCCATTTTATACGCCACTCGCGATAGATGCTCCATCACGACCTTGGCCGAAACACTTGATCGCACCTTGTCTCTTTCTTTCTACTGATTCAGTCAACTGATGTTCGAGATTAACCTTCGACCGGATTAAAGGAGGCAAATGACTGCCATACTTGAACCTCAACATGATTTCCAAAACCAGTTTTGATTATTTTAATACAGCACAAGACCTTTCTTGAGTGATGGATTTTATTTATTCTTCCACTTTTCCTTGCCATTTTAATTTTCCCTTATTTCTTCTTTTGGGGACTACGGGTTCCTTATTGTCAGGGGCATTGCTTCTCACACAACAGCTCAGTGACGCCCCTACTACTATCTCTGGATAGCTTCTTTAATTGTACTGTGATTATTCACAGCATGACGTCTTAGAGTAACCCAGACAAATCGCAACTTAACATAGTTCTCAACAATACAGCTCTCTCTCTAAAGGCCCGCGCCGTTGCTTAGCATCAGTTTGAGATCAACTGGATGGCGAGCAACACGAATATTTCTGGCCCATTCAGCAAAATCTTAACAAAACCGTGAAGTGCAGTAAGAATACGAAGCAATGACCTTCGATAGCAATCTCAAGGTAAGCCACAACCAGCATCAGATTCTTGCCAAGCCTTGGCACCCAAACCACAGACGTCAAATTGATTGCACCTTTCTGAGGACGCATAACATAAATTCTAACAAGAATATACGGGGTGTTCAAAAAGTCTCTCCGCAGTGCCGTATGATTGTTAGCCGTGCGTGCTACACGCCGCAGTGAGACTCAGTGAAATACAAGTTATTAATTTATTGAATATTCATTTTTACTTACAAATTTTCACATTAAATGCTGAAAGTGTCCCCCCTGTTGTTGAATACACAATTCAATTCATCTAATCATGTTTCCAAACGCAAGCTGTAACATTTCTTCTGTAACAGAAGCAGTGAAAGTGGATATTGCAGTTTTCAAGTCATCGATGGGTTTTGGACGGTTTTTATATACAGCTGCTTTCGCTGCACCTCAGAAGAAAGTCAGGTGGTGTTAGGTCAGGTGATCGTGGAGGCCAAAGTCCCTGTGAAATTATGCGGTCACCAAAAGCATCAGCAAGCAGTGACATTGAAACGCGGGCTGTATACGCAGTTGCACCATCTTGTTGAAAATAACGGTTCAGTATTTCATTTAACACAAGTTCTCTTATGAATGGGTACAGAATGTCACTGTAGTATCGTTGTGCGTTTATTGTTTCGTTGAAAAATGTGGAACCCACAATCCGACGTCTAGAAATTGCAATCCAAACTCCTATTTTCACAGAATGAAGTGGTTCCTCATGAATACTCAATGGATTTGCAGTACTCCACACACGAGAATTTTTCTAGTTTATGTGCCTGGATAAATGAAACCTCGCCTCATCAGTGAAAACCGTTTCATTAAGAATATCCCTTCCATTTTGCTGAACGAAATTTTTGAACCATTGACAATAATGCAGTCTCTTGCCTTGATCAGTATTTTTCAGTTCTTGCACGACTGTCACTTTGTATGGGAAAAGTTCTAACTTTTTCCTTACAGCTGTGTGGGCCGCTCCGACACTAACATCAACTTCCTGAGCGAGTTTTCGTACTGACTTGTTCGGACTCATGGGCTTTTTATCGGAAATATCGGGTAGTTTATCCTCAGACACAACGCTAGGACGACTACTTCTCGGTGCATCTGTCACTGAACCCGTACTTCGAAATCTGTTAATCAAATATCGCACAGTATCGCGATGTGGGAGTGTTCTTTCCAGGAAAACGGAATTAAATGTTTGACGATCTGAAACTGCGTATTTACCGCCAGCTTTGAACACTTGTTCGACTAAAGACACACGTTCTTCAATGGTTAGCTTTTTAATAGTGACAAAAACGAAACTAACGAACAAAGAAAATTAACCTGAACATTCACGTCAAGATGTAACGACACACACCAACGATACTACTGACGCTGGCTGAGATAAACGAAACAGTGGAATGTTGAGTGAGTTCACTTGGAGGGAAGTAACCCAGGCAGGCGAACAATCATACGGCACGCGCGGCTAACCATCATACGGCACTGCGGAGAGACGTTTTGAACACCCTGTATGTTTAACGAATATATACAGGGTGACAATTATCGAACTATATGAAAGAAAACGTAAATTAGTTACAAACCACTGCGTACTAGCACTTTATTCAACATGTAAACGACAACAGATATTCGGCTTTAGGTTATGACATGTTCGATATTCCAGCCATCATTGGCGATGATGTGCCGCAGATGCATAGCAAAATCCTGCATGATCCACTGAAGTGCCGAAACATCGATGCTGTCAATGACCTCTTGAATGGCTGTTTTCAGGTCATCAGTGGTTTTGGGATTATTGCTGTGCACCTTGTCTTAAATATAGCCCCACAAGAAGGAGTCGCATATGTTCAGATCCGGATAATATGGTGGCCAATCGAAGCCCATGCGAGTGGTCTCTGAGTACGCCAGACCAGAGCTCCTGCAGGACACTAAACACACTCTGCTTCGATGGGATCGAGTTCCGTCTTGCATGAACCACATCTTGTCGAAATCAGAGTCACTTTCGATAATGGGGATGAAATCATCTTCCAAAACCTTCACATACCGTTCGTTAGTCACTGTGCCATCAAGAAATATCGCAACGATTATTCTGTGACTGGACATTGCACACCACACTCGTTGAGGGTGAAGAGACTTCTCGATCGCGAAATGCGGATTCTTAGTCTTCCAAACACGCCTATTTTGCTTATTGACGAACCCATCCAAATGAAAGTGGGCTTCATCGCTAAACCAAACCATATTCATATACTAATTCCCACCATGCCCTGTGGCCTACTGTCCAGTTTAAACGTCCTAACACAAATCGTTCAGAGGTTATGACGATTTTATTTCATTTAGTTCAATAGCTGTCACCCTGTAGAAATCTTCGAAAAAGCAGTTATATTCAGGGTAATCTGATTCAGCAAACCAGTCATCCATACTGTGTATCAGGGTTTGTCTGAAGCAGTTTGTACTTAAAAAATGAATTTTGTAGGTCTTGGAAAAACAGCATATTCGTACTTCTACAGATTACACATTTTCCTAGGAAGTAACCATGCCAAATACTTCCTGCATTCACTCGTATAGATAGACTAATGTTCGGTAAATTGAGCTTATTACCATTGTGCTGGCGTAAGCTGTCGCCAGCACTCTCATCGGCAAAGAGGACGCTAGAAGATAAATATTAGGCACCGGAGCAAGTGAGCCTACCAGGAGAGAGGCCAAAGACAAACTCGCAAGAAACGCACAACCAACACCCTCCCGACCGCCAATATTTAGAGCGTCGCCGCACTCTGGACAGCCCAGTCAGTCATCCGGTGGGACTTGCAGTCGCAGTTCACTCAGCCTCTAGCTCAGAGTCTCAGGCAGAACATAGCGACCAGACTAGTGTACATAGAAGGACTTGTACTTTACCAGCAGTGAGGCTAACGTGGACTATTACAGCGAAGCTTGTACCACAACACCTGGACTATCGTAAGTGGAAAATCATGATGTCTTGAAATACGTTTTCCATCCACATATCAGAGGAAATAATATATTTCTACATCTACAGCACTACTCTGCAATTCAAATTTAAATACGTGGCAGAAGGTTCTTCGAGCCACCTATAGACTACTTCCATATCGTTCCTCTAACAGCGTGTGGGAAAAATGATTATTTCTCCTTATGTAGGTTGGCTACAATAAAATATATTCTAATTTAGAGGAGAAAGTTGGTGATTGAAGTCTCGTGACAGAATCTAACCGCAAAAGAGAAGTCTTTATTTTATTTATTGTCGGCCCAACTTGCTTCTCATATGCGTGACACTCGCTCCCCTATTTCGCGATGATACAAAGCGAGCTTCACTTCCTAGAACTTTTTCGATATCCTCCCTCAATCCTACCTGGTAAGGATCCCATACAGCACAACAAAACCTTAACAGAGGACGAACGAACGTAGTGTAGGCAGTCTCTTTAGTAGCATCTTCTAAGTGATCTGTCAATAAAACGGAGTCTTTGACTTGCCTTCGCCACAGCATTATCTGTGTGGATCGTTCCAGCTCAAGTTGTTCGTAATTGTAATTCCTAGGTATTTAATCGTAGTGACAATCTTTAAATTTATGTGATTTGTCGTATAATCGAAATTTAACCGATTTCTTTTTGTACTCATGTGGATGACCTTACACTTTTCGTTATTGAGAGGCAATGGGCACGTTTCGCACCATTCAGATATCGTGTTTTCTAAAGAATTTCTAGCGCATTATGGACGGAGACCAAGCCATCAAACTCCATTTTTGTGAGAACACTAATTTGCCTCTTAAATCATAAAGGAATAAAATGCGATTTGAAATACTTGTTTCGGCTTATACATAATCAAATAGTGTAGGTAGGAATTATCGTCTTTGCGCCGGTACAGTTGGTTTCCTCAATCCCAGTACAGTGAGCCTACATGTTTTCGCTGGAATTCGAGCTGCTGATTTGTTGGTTCCTCTCGCTGCTAAGTTTGGGGGTCATTTCATACTGCGCGCCATAGCCCTGACATTGTAGTCGTAACTGCTTAGTACTATGCTTAATTTTGGTGATACGTAGTTTATAGTAGTGAGTATCATTTGTACATGATATCTCATGCCACTGTGCACTCTCTGACCTGACACAAGTAGTTTCGTCGAGCACATAAAACCCCCACATGCGAGCGCTACAATCACTGGCAATATCGCGACAATTAAGGCCTGCATAATCACACACTAGCGTTTCATAACGCTGCTGCTTCCACCTCGTCGGTTTGCGCCAGAATGGTGAGTGGATCTCCTACTCTCAGTATTGCCAACAAGACCGAACCAAATGTCGCTAGATTGAAAATGAGAAGTCGCTAGATGACGCCAAAATTATTTGATGGTATTAATGAACTGAAACACAAAAATATTTACATATACTTTCAGTAGATAAGAATTTTTTGTTCGTCTATATAACAGTTAGGAATGTCTTTTAAAGTAAACGAAGAAAAGAACGCAAAAGCAATGTATTCATCGCCATCGTCGGAATTTTCAAATAGATAGATTAAAGGGTATTGAAAGTGCCTGAAAGTTGGCTCGTCACAATCAGGAAAAGAAATAAGTTTAGCAGAGCGTGGTTTCGATTCACGGACCTCTGGGTTATGGGCCCAGCACGCTACCACTGCGCCACTCTGCTGCGTGGTGGCGTACTGGCTCTTGGTCACGTGACATGGGACACTTGGAAAGTAGTGTTTGCGTCGCTTTCACACGTAGTTGTTGACTGTGCACCACTGTTACCTTTACTCCTAAATGACTATGATTTGTTGTTTCCAATGAATCTTAGTACATTTATTGGTAACTCATTAGTGAACAAATTATTATTCATACCTTTCAAAGGGCTTTTGATCATCGAAATAGAATTCAATGAAATAAGACCACCGCTATCGAAGTTTTAATCTGACCATATTCATGCCGCTAAAAATTCGTTCTCTTTACGCATTTGAATGTGGCAATGACAATACAGTAAATGCAAGAGTGCGATTCTTTTGCAGAATCTTTATATGATCGAACTTCAGTACAAAAATCGACTGTATTCTCGATGTTTTGCCATCGAATGAAATTGATATTATTCCACTGTTGTGTGGGATTTTTTCCATTAGATTGATACCATTATATCCCAATTCTTTTGCTATGTCAGTGACATCATGGGTAAATATTAGTTCGCAAAACTACTCTTACAGGCAATTCGTTCATCTTGGTTAAAATTTCAATATTGAGTGCAAGGCCATTTTGCAGTTCTTGTATCCATAAGCTTCAATGTAAAGTTAATGCATCGGTTTGTTACCAATTTGATACTGCCCTAAGATAAGTTCATCCGGCTAGCACGGGTATCAAAAGCACAGCCGAGTGTAGTACGAGGATTAAGATAACTTTGTTGAACAAATGTAGTTAGGACGTTCATTGTAATAGCAGGCTCGTAAACCGCTTTTTTCGAAACTGATCGCGAAAGAAAAGTAGTTTTGTGGTATCGGAGTTTTCACTATCAAATGCTTTCATGGCTGTTTGGACTTCACTTGTAAATAAATTAAGTACAGCAAATTGTTTGAATCTTCGCACATGGAATGGAGCAGTTTTGCTGTGTAACGATTTTCCCTAGTTTTACTTACAGAGAAATGCAATTTCAGTTCATCCCATTGTCGTGCCGGCCGAAGTGGCCGTGCGGTTAAAGACGCTGCAGTCTGGAACCGCAAGACCGCTACGGTCGCAGGTTCGAATCCTGCCTCGGGCATGGATGTTTGTGATGTCCTTAGGTTAGTTAGGTTTAACTAGTTCTAAGTTCTAGGGGACTAATGACCTCAGCAGTTGAGTCCCATAGTGCTCAGAGCCATTTGAACCAACCCATTGTCGTAAAATACGGCAGCCTGCTGGATGTATGGAAAGCAATCGCGTCGCACATACTACGAGTATTTTCAGTGGTGCTTTGCCGCAATTTATTGTTTCAAATATTTTTCTATATTCGTCTTGACGACTTGTAGATATAAAAAAAACAGTTGGAGGTTTCTCTTATATATTCTGTGTCTCTGGATATAGTGTTTTCGACAAAGCCAGTTATAGTTTTCTCTTGTCATATTTTCTGTGTCTCGGGGTGTAGTGCTTTGCAAAGCGTGAGTCGCTGCCAGTTATAAAGAATGACGTATGCTGCGCACAAGTACGAGATTTGGCAATCAATAACCAGTTTTTAAAATTTTGTGAGATCGTTATTTACTCCTGTCATAACTGACGCTTTGTCTGTACCTGTTCCAGTGAAATTTTCAATTCCAAGATTGTGGTCTATTAAAGTTACTACAATTGCTTCGGCTAGACCTTTCGCATCGTCTTTCTCGACGGGAGTAAATAATAAAAATATCGACGCAGTTTTTTTGTGATTCACTATATCTGATTGCATTTCCCAGATGTTTTAAGATATTTATGTCAGTGGATCGTCTACCAGCAGACTAAAGTTTTCGTTGCCGATATCAGCTCGCAGTACTTCCTTGAAATGTGGACCCAACATATCACTTATTGTGTTTCAACACTGCGTTCCATGTAATTATCAGTCTGTGGTGGATTTAGAGACAGAAAATATAATTTTACACAATGCTCCCAGATGTCAAACAGTCAAAACCGAACAATGTTCAGCAATGAAGAATGCAAGTGATGCTTGTGCTTTACTAGAAGGTCTAATATGTACCTTTTTTTGTACTGGCAAGGTTTTCTGTGCCGATTTTATGTCAAGTCTCATTGTTTCAGCGTGTTTTTTTTTGTATATTTATTGATAAGTTTAGCGTAAAATTCAGTTTGGCAGTAGCGATACATACCTTTAATATCATTTCCAGGAGCTGGTGTCAGCCATCCTTTAACTTCAGGTTTATTCTCCCATTCCTTTTTGTATTTTTGTATCAATTTTTCTTCATTGGTAATTCCATTACAACACTCTGTATTCGCTCACCATACACGACGCAGCACAAAGAAACGAATATGTGCGAAAGTACACTGAGGGCTACCCTTAGCGTTAACAATGTCCTCTCAAGCTAGCCGAACACTTCCGGAATGACACGAGACAACTACAGATTTCAAGCTACCCGAACAGTTCCGAAGCGGCACAAGACAAATGCCAAATTCAGGGTGCTTTGTTCTAGCTTTTTGAAGTAGATTCTGAAGAGACGGTACATATAGTAACTGAAGAAAAGTACTTAAGTAGCTAAATAAATTTAGTCGCTAAACAGTTTTCAAATGTCGCTTTTGATGACAATATGTTGCTTAATCCACTGAAAAAATTCGGTAAATTGGCGACGCTGTCTAGACTCCTTCCGAAAACAAAAAAGCACAGAGTCAGCAGACACAATGACCTGTTTTAAATTGCATTTCATTCTTGAACACGACTTCCAAAAGCAGTGGTTCCCAACCTTTCTTACAACATTACCCCTGATTGCAATTAGACATTAGCTAATACCGTATCCCTTCCCCCTCCCCCCCCCCCTGCCATCTGTTGCCCATTCTCCCCCATATTATCACCAACATTAGCACCCAGTTAACCTGTAGAATGAAAACTTTTCTTGGAACACTTTCATTTTTAAAATGATGAAAAATGAATGAAATTTAATTTGGGTGTTACAATGAATGACGAAGGAATTCGTGGTGCACCGCAAATGCTACCCACAACTGCTTCTCAGATAAGAAAGCTATCTCTCCACAGTCAGGGTAGACACTTGTTACAAAACGTACTTCATCTACATTACTCCTCTCCACGGCGACACTTGCTTGATCTGCAAACTGCAACCCCATTTAAAATCAACCACGTAAATATGTTTGCACTATACTTAGTGTTCGTAAATCACTTGACTGCTGCAGTCGTTACTTCTGAACTGGCAGAACTTGGAAACGTTCAGACTACTATTGCTTTGCGTGGGACCACAGCCACTAGTGGTAATAGCAATAATAATAATATGTGCAGCACTATAGTAGCCCTTATGTAGTTACTGCTGTGTCGTGTTGTCAATTCACTTTTCTGTTCAGAAGCTAGTAATAAAGCAGTTTCTGGACTGCTGGCAGGTACTACCCACAACTTGGAGAAGATTTTCCTTGAGATGTTTAGCATTTGTTACTTACAAATCTCACTTTTATCACAGAGATGTACGGGACAAAGCACAACATATGTGTGTAGTGGGTGGACTATGTGAGGAACCTCTAACCTCCACCACATTAACGCTAGGTACTTATTGAGAAAAAGTTGTAAGTAGGCTGTTTAGGTTTTTTTATTGGTAACGCCACCTCTGTATGAAAATCACTGGCTGTGCTGTGTGCAGTCTGTGGCTGCTTTGCATTGTTGTAATACTCGCCATTGTAGCGTTGGGCAGCAGCAGCTGGATGTTAACAGCGCGTAGCGTTGCGCAGTTGGAGGTGAGCCGCCAGCAGCGGTGGATGTAGGGGGGGAGAGATGGCGGAGTTTTGTAATTTGTCATGAACTGCTATATATATTATGACTATAAAGGTAAATACATTGTTTGTTCTCTATTAAAATCTTTCATTTGCTAACTATGCCTATCAGTAGTTAGTGCCTTCAGTACTTTGAATCTTTTATTTAGCTGGCAGTAGTGGCGCTCGCTTTATTGCAGTAGCTCGAGTAACCAAGATTTTTGTGAGGTAAGTGATTTGTGAAACGTATAGTTTAATGTTAGTCAGGGCCCATTCTTTTGTATGGATTTTTGAAAGTCAGATTGCGTTGCGCTAAAAAAAATATTGTGTGTTAGTTTAAGCACAGTCTTGTACAATTTTTCAAAGGGGACGTTTCAAAGTAATTATTGATAACTTATTTAATAAATATTAGAGTCTTACAAAATTCTGATAATAGTAATGATCTTTTGAAAATAATTTAGTTTCGTGTCTGAAACAGAATCGAATTGTTTAGTTTTTACCCCTCAGAAAATTTCATGTTACCCGTCATGGGGTCATTACCTCCAGGTTGGAAACCACTAGATAGTTGATTTGTACCACTGCGTATTGCCGTTCTAACAAGGGAACCTCCCCATCGCACCCCCTTCAGATTTAGTTATAAGTTGGCAGAATGGATAGGCCTTGAAAAACTGAACACAGATCAATAGAGAAAACAAGAAGAAGTTGTGTGGAACTATGAAAAAAATAAGCAAAACATAGAAACTGAGTAGTCCATGCACAAGATATGCAACATCATGGAAAGTTTGAGTTCAGGAGCGTCGTGGTCCCGTGTTAGCGTGAGCAGCTGCGAAACAAGAGGTCCTAGTTTCAAATCCCCTCGAGTGAAAATTTTAATTTTTTATTTTCAGACAATTATCAAAGTTCAGGCACTCGCACATAATCAACTTCGCTCTCCAAAATTCCAGGACATGTTCATATTTGCTAGTACATATGCAGGATTTGACGGTCTACACATGGAAAAAGTTGAAAACGTTAAAAACATATGTTTTGACAGAGCACAGGGAAAATTGTGCGACTGTGAAAGTGTTGCATTCATTTGTTGCAGTTTATGTGACAAACTCTTATGTTTTCATCACTTTTTTGGGAGTGATTATCACATCCAGAGAAAACCTAAATCGGGAAAGGTAGAAGAATCTTTTTACCCATTCGCGAAGTGTACAAGTTAGGTGGGTCGACAACATATTCCTGTCATGTGACGCTCATGCCGTCACCAGTGTCGTATAGAATATATCAGACGTGTTTTCCTGTGGAGGACTCGACTGACCTATGACCTTGCGATCAAATGTTTTCGGTTCCCGTTGGAGAGGCACGTCCTTTCGTCTTCTAATCGCACAGTTTTGCGGTGTGGTCGCAAAACACAGACACTAAACTTATTACAGTGAACAGAGACGTCAATGAACGAACAGATAGATCATAACTTTTCGAAAATAAAGTAATTAAATTTTCCACTTGAGAGGAGATTTGAACCAAGGACCACTGGTTCCACAGATGCTGACGTTAACCACAGGACCACTGCGGGCCTCAAGTTAAAGTCTCCTTAAAGTTACCTATCTTGACCATGGACTACTCAGTTTGTATATTTTGCTTATTTTTTCATAGTTCCACACACCTTCTTCCTGTTTCCTCGATTGATATGTGTTCAGTTTTTCAAGGCCTATCCACTGTGCCAACTTATAACTAAAACTGAGGGGGGTGCGATGGGGAGGTTCCCTTGCAAGCACTGTTGCCACCTTGGGGGTTTTCCCCCTAAATTAAGGGGAAATCAGCTGCCTTAAGGGAAATTTAGAAGGGTATGTGTACCAAGGGGAAATCAGGGGAAATTGTGCTGTCTGATGAGATTTTAGGGGCTTCTCCAATATGAATAATGCATGTGAATAAAAAATTATTTGGCTCTAGCTAACATTTAAATATTTCGCTCTTGATTTTTTGTTGGCAGCCCTACTTTACGACCACTTTCGTAACTTAAACTGTGCTTGAATTTGAAATTACTTCGATTACGATTAATCAGGGACTCTGGAGAGAGAGTAAGCACCACACGAGTTAATAGCAGTCGACCAGTAAAAAGGAACGGCACAGTGAAGCTTGTGAATTGAAGTTTGGAAATCTTTTAAGTGTATGTGTATTAAGTGAATGTGCCATCCACCGATAAAAGGTAGACCGCTACGGTCGCAGGTTCGAATCCTGCCTCGGGCATGGTTGTGTGTGTCCTTAGGTTAGTTAGGTTTAAGTAGTTCTAAGTTCTAGGGGCCTGATGACCTCAGAAGTTGAGTCCCATAGTGCTCAGAGCCATTTGAACCATTTGATAAAAAGTATTTCCAGCGATACATAGACTCAGGAATCAAATTCCTTGCAGAAAGGTTCTTTATCTTCGTTTGTCTGATTTTACGAGCATAGCTGAGCAATGACGATGTCTGTATAGCTTGCCATGCAGCCTGTTTGCCACATTTTACATCTTAATATGTCATACTGGTGCAACACTGAAAAAAATGGCTCTGAGCACTATGGGACTTAACATCTGTGGTCATCAGTCCCCTAGAACTTAGAACTATTTAAACCTAACTAATCTAACATCACACATCACCCAGTCATCACGAGGCAGAGAAAATCCCTGAGCCCGCCGGGAATCGAACACGGGAAACCGGCGTGGGAAGCGAGAACGCTACCGCACGACCACGAGCTGCGGACTGCAACACTGAAGTGTTGAACATTATCAATTAGTATTTTTCCGCAGTGAATTTCTGGAATGAATGCAAGAATGTGTAGCTGGACGTGCAGAGTTTTAATGGGAAGTTTCATCGCTTTTTCGTAGGCTCCAAAAGTGCATGTCACAAAATTTATCATAATCATTAAAAATGCCGTCGGAGCTTGTGAGCAAGAGCATTTAATCCTAGAAATAGGAAATTCTCCGTATTCTTTAATTACTGATGAAAGCATTGATGTTGTGACTCAAAAGCAGCATTGCATTTTGCTTAGATACCTTTCTATTTGGAAGAAATGCATTATAGCTACATTTTATTCCATTCTGAAATCAACTGCTTGTCATGCTCACACCATTTACAACGTCCCAAAATTCAAAATTGGAAAGCCATGGTCTTACAGAGAAAAATTTTATAGGAATTAGGCTGGATGGTGCAAGTGTAATGGTAGGAGTCCACAGCTCTGAAATTGCTCTTCTGAAACAAATAGCTCCTCACTTAATTGTTGTTAAGTGCGCTTGTCATCTCTTCATCTTTGTGAAGAAGAAAAGCTGCCTTCTTCCCACACTAACTGGAATTCCTTATTAGAGAAACACAAAACTGGTTTTCTTACAGTCCTAAGAGACTGGATCACAGTTGTATAAAACTATGAATGATAATTCCAGCCCTAAAAAAAATTCAAGGACTTCTGGTACACTTTGGCTAGCTAGGGAATCTGCTATTGATACAATTTCGAAGTAATGGGAAGAATTGAAGTTATTTTCTCTCGCTAAAAGCGACGATAAATGCTACATGTCTGAACAATTTTCCAAGGTAGCGGATTGTCTATCATACAAAATCTTATTCATGTTTCTCTGAAATGAATCCAAATCCATATACAGAATATATTTCTCTTTTCAAAGTGAGATAATTGAGGTTGAAAAGCTCTTGGACGTTATCTTTCTATTCTTCAGATCTCTACACAGAAAGATTGTTGTTCCCACTCGGTTAGAAAAACAAAAAAGATAACGAACTCGCAAATTTTCATTTTGAAGATCACATAATGCACACTTCGGCCTTGTAACTGGGTTATTATTTTCAATCTATGGCACAAAATTTACTTTGTTGTATATGTCCGAGAATTAGCCATGAATGGACATACTGCACAGTCGTCTATCTGCATTCGCAATCTAGTATGCTACTCGCAAAGTAGTGGTGTGGTCTCCCCCTGGGAGATACTAAACGTTTACAGAGAAGAGCAGACGGAATGGTTGCATTTCCGTGACGAAGGTGCTGAGAAACCTGAACTTGCAGACACTTGGAGATAGAACTCAAATGTCCTGCAAAAGCCTGCTTACAAAGTTTAAGAAGCAGCATTAGGTGAGGAATCTAGGCTTATACTACAACCCCGACGTATCGTTCCTGCACAGACCGGAAAGTCGAGATGAGACTATAAAAACTTCTGTAGTTTCTCGACGCGTCAATCAGCTGCGTGTCTGTCAGATGATGGAAGGAGAGGACGTGGTTACCGAAACGTCTCAGATGCACTGCAGACTGGCGCAGCAAGAAATTAGAGGAGATTTTATTGCACTGGCATGCATATACGATTAGACTAATTATAGTGCCAACAGCGGCATTTAAGCAATTATTCTACCAGCACTTCAAATGCGAATGGCATGGCAAGAAGCCGTAATAAGTACCCTCTGCCATGCACTGCACAGTGGTTTGCAGAGTACAGACATAGATGCAGATGTAGCTAAAAACTCTAGCGACAGCCGAAGGCTTCACTACTGTGAACAGGTTCTAGCGGATGTCCACTCTTTCTTCTTTCTTCTTGAAGCGAGAGTCCTACAGCTGTCGCTGCAGCCCACACCTGTCTCTGGACGTATCGTCTCATCTTTCTTTCTCATTCTCTTCTGTTCCCCTGCTCTCCATCGCTTCTTTTCCAGGTCTTCTTCTTCTTCTTTTACTTCCAGAAGGTTGCCACGGCCACCTGTCTTCCATTCTTCTGACAAGCCCTAATCATCGAAGCTGTCTTTCTTCTATTCTATACGTAGTACTACAGTGAGTCTGCGTCCTTTCTCTTATTTCCTCATTTCTTAAGAGGTCAAGTATGGTATTTGTTCATCTTCTTCTCAAATGATCCAGTTATAAAGTTCCAAGTCTATTTCTTTCAGTGAGTTCTCAACACTCACTCTCGTCAGTTGTTATTGGCTTCACAGTGGATTTGTTTAATCGCATTTTAAACTTTAAACTCATTTTTGAGGACAAAACTCTCCTGCCTAACAAAAGACGTGAAGCACCCAGAAGACATGGTGAGATGTAAACGTAACTTGGTATACGTACAGCCAGCCGCTGTGGCCGAGCTGTTCTAGGCGCTTCAGTCTGGAACCGCGTTGCTGCTACGGTCGCAGGTTCGAATCCTGCCTCGGGCATGGATGTGTGTGATGTTCTTAGGTTAGTTAGGTTTAAGTAGTTCTAAGTCTAGGGGACTGATGACCTCAGATGCTAAGTCCCATAGTGCTTAGAGCCATTTGAATTTTTGGTACACGTACATTGACAATCTATCGATGGGTATTGTTGTGTACATAGTTCTGCGTAGTCAGCACGTACACAACTTTCCCACTAGAGCGCGCCCCGCTAAGCACAACAGCGCAGGCGCAGCGCTTGTCCATCTCTGCACTACGAATGGCGCTGCCTTAGAGACGGACCAAATTCTGCTTCCGCCGATCTGCGTATTAATATGTAATGCAGCCAATGAGATTGCTGCTAATGTAGAACCTTTTCTCCTCGCGGATCACACTCGCGCAGTGATACCTGAACGTGCGAGGTATTATAACAAGTGTACAGACCTCCGATTAGTCAGTCTGCATTTGTCTGCACCAGTCTGCATTTGTCTGCACCAGTCTGCATTAGTCTGCATTAGTCTGTAGTCAAGTTTCAGTCTGCGCCTAACAGGGTTATCATATTCCTGTACATAGCCATGAAGAGAAATGTATAGACACTTTGTCAAGAATCAGAGATATGTGAGAATAAGATTAACGTAACAAGACCAAAGGAACTTCAGTTTGTCAGTTGTAAACAGCATCCAGCAAGATATGTAATGTCTACGCTTTTTGTTATTTTAATAAATGTGTGTGAAAATTAATCAAGTTCAGTTTAAAGTTGGTCACCATCAATCTGCTACTCTAAGTGTGCAAGTGGCATTTCTATCGTCTGACCTAACGGCAGAAGATAAACATGCCACGATAAGACCACGAGACATATTGCTGACACTCGCCTACTTCGTTAGAGCGACAAGTCAAATAATCTGATGGTGTGTGTACCGAAGGTCTTACAGTACACACCCCACAGGTATGTAAACAAATAGAGTTGAATTCTCTGTAAAAGATGGAATGGCCACCAGAGTGCATTAGTGTTGCTACGAGGGTATATAATGAGCGTGAACAGCATCAGTTGTTGAGTGATCACTGTGAAGGACATGAAGACGCCACGTACTGGTGAGAAACGCTTTATCAGCACTTCAGAGTTTGGGAGTGCATCATTGTGTGTCTCTCTGTGGGCAATGGTAGAGTCGTGTAATATCCAGGTGTATGGGGCTTTCAGATGTGACAGTGGCCCAGTTGTGGACTACATGAGAACGTGAGGGAAGGCATAGTTGTCATCAAGATTCCAGATGACCTCGTCTGACTACCATAAGGGATCATCGCCATATTGTACATCAGGCACACTATAAACCCTTCGTATCTGTGTCTCCCACCCTAGAACAAGCAATGGATTCTCTATAATTTTCTGTGTCATCCCACACCATTGCTCAGAGACCATCAGCAGCCAGACTAGAAAATTATTGGCTCAAATGGCTCTGAGCACTATGAGACTCAACTGCTGAGGTCATCAGTCCCCAAGAACTTAGAACTACTTAAACCTAACTAACCTAAGGACATCACACACATCCATGCCCTTGGCAGGATTCGAACCTGCGACTGTAGCGGTCGCGCATTTGCAGACTGTAGCGCCTAGAACCGCTCGGCCATCCGAGCCGGCTTAGGAAATTGTTATCCCATGTGTCAGCTATAGTTAACATCACAATACAAACTGTTGGTTTTGGGGTGGTACAGTCTTCAGGAAACATGGACTGCTGATGAAAAGTATCTCATTGTGATCAATGATGAATTGGAATTCTGCTCTGCATGGTCTGTGAATACGAAGGTGACCTGGGGAGAGTTGCCATTCTTCCAGTGTTTTGGAGAGTCACAGCGGTGTTACTCCTAGATTCATGGTGTAGTGAGCAGTTGGGTATGACTTCAGGTCACGGCTAGTGTTGACTGAGGGAACTCTGGCAGTGCATCATGGACATCCTGGATCCTCATGTGTTGCTTCTCATGCGTTAATAGCGTGGTGCCATTTTCCAACAGGACGACGCTCGTCCACACATGGCACAAGTCTCTACGAACTGTCTGCCTAATACTGATGCAGTCCTGTGGCCAGCAATATCCACTCATCTTTCCTTCATACAACATGAGACCACATCAGACATCAACTCCATCCCAGTGTATCAAGGGCATCAAGGACCAGTTATAACAATTCTAGGCCGGTCTACTTCAAGAAGGGGTACTACAGATTTATTATACCCTTCCTCACTATATCAGTGCTTGCATCCAGACCAGAGAATGTGCAACATCGTACTGATTTGTGGGCTCATAGTGCCAAATTCTTTGTAAATTTGATTCGATTGTGTCACCACTGAAATTATGTCACTTATACTCTCAACCAACGAAATTTTCGATTATTCCTCCACTTCTGCGTGCTTCAGTTTTTGTCGGGCAGTGAAATTAGCAGTAGTTATGTAGGAACTCAAAGAATTGCACAGGATGTACAATGAGGTGACAAGTCACGGGATACTTCCTAATACAGTGTCGGAACTCCTTTTGCCCGGAGTAGTGCAGCAGCTCGACGTGGCATTGACTCCACAAGCCATCTGAAAAAATAATGGTTCAAATGGCTCTGAGCACTATGGGACTTAACATCTGTGGTCATCAGTCCCCTAGAACTTAGAACTACTTAAACTTAACTAACCTAAGGACATCACACACATCCATGCCCGAGGCAGGATTCGAACCTGCGACCGCAACCCATCTGAAACCCTCTGCATAAATATTGAGCCGTGTTGCCTCTATAGCCGTCCATACTGGGAAAATGTTGCTGGTGCAGGATTTTGTGCTCGAACTGTCCTCTCGATTATGTCCCATGTCGGGCGATCTGGGTGGTCAAATCACTCGCTTGAACTCTCCAGAATGTTCTTCAAACCAGTCGCGAACAACTGTGGCCCATTGACGTGGCGCATTGTCATCCACAAAAATTCCATCGTTGTTTGGCAACATGATATCAACGAATAGCTGCAAATGGTCTCCAGGTAGCCGACTGTAACCACTTTCACATCGATTCTCTTGGATCAAAGGACCCAGTCCATTCCATGTAAACACAGCCCACACCACTATGGAGCCACCACTGTCTTGCACAGTGCCTTGTTGACAACTTGGTCCATGGCCTCGTGGGATCTGCGACACACACGAAGCCGGCCGCAGTGACCGAGCGGTTCTAGGCGCTTCAGTCCGGAACCGCGCGACTGCTACGATCGCAGGTTCGAATCCTGCCTCAGGCGTGGATGTGTATGATGTCCTTAGGTTAGCTGGGTTTAAGTAGTTCTAAGTTCTAGGGGACTGATGACCTCAGATGTTAAGTCCCATTGTGCTCAGGGCCATTTGAACCATTTTTTGAACACACACGAACACTATCATCAGCTCTTACCAACTGAAATCGGGCCACAGTTTTCCAAACGTCTAGGGCCCAACCGATATGGTCACCAGCCCAGGAGAAGTACTGCAGGCGACTTCGTGCTCTTACCAACGGCATTCGTGTCGGTGGTCGGCTGCCCCTTAACGCCAAATTTCGCCGTACTGTCCTAACGGATACTTTGTCGGACGTCTGACATCGATTTTTGCGGCTATTTCACACAGTGTTGCTTGTCTATTAGCACTGACAGCTCTGAGCAAATGTAATTACTCTCGGTCGTTAAGTGAAAGCCATCGACCATTGCGTTGTCCCTGGTGAAATGTAATGCCCGAAATTTCGTATTCTCGGCGCACTCTTGACTCTCTGGATATCGGAATACTGAATTCCCTAATGTTTTCCGAAATGAAATCTCTCATGTGTCTAGCTCGAACTTCCATTCTGCGTTCGATGTCTGTTAATTCCCGTAGTGCGGCCGTAATCACGTCGGAAACCTTTCCACATGAATCACCTGATTACAATTTATGACAACTCCGCCAATTCATTACCATTTTATACCTCGTGTACGCGATATTATGTGCGTATCGCTGTCCAATGACTTATCTCTCTCTCTCTCTCTCTCTCTCTCTCTCTCTCTCTCTCTCACCTAGGTGTACGTGCGTGCACAATTAGTCTTCTTCCTGGAGACCACAACAGCAGTAATTATGGAAACCAGCTCTCACAGCATTTAACGCCCCCCTTGTACAAAAAAGTAGCGACCTCTTCTGGGGAGCCCCGCCTCCAGGAAATCTGAGCACACAGAAACAGAGGATGCGGAGTGGAGGCTGGCTTTAATCTCGGTGCCAGGCGGCGACACTGTCTCGCCGGACTGGGCGCCGTTGCGGTTCCGCTGGCGACCGTTACGCCCCGCTCGTCAGAGACTTCTCTGCACGCACAGCGCGCGCCCAAGTTCAACGTTCGCCGCCGCCGCTGCTGCTGCCGCTGCTACGGCGCTCGTCTCGCGACTGCGCATGCGCAGGGTCGTGATTCGCGGTTTCCAGCGCCGTTAGTTCACCGTCCCTGGGTGTCGCTACGCGCGTAATGACGAGCCCACTGCGTGCTACACGACAGGTCCTTGCCCTCTTCACACCGTGTTACTCTCATTAGTGCCACTTCGCTGCCGACAGCGATCTACGACTCACTCGCAGATCTTTTCAGTCCAGTGGAGACTGAAATGATAAATCGTGGCTGGGGACGGAGACAGAGTGAGCTGCTGCCGAATCGTGTTTCATACACGTTCAACAGGGAGCAGTTCTGGACAACATGCTGGTCAGAGCTGTTGTAGCACTGCTGGGCAATTCGAGAAATTTATAAGTTCCTGCTTCCAATGTGCACCCGAGCATTGATTTCGAGAATTTGAATACCCCAAGACACCTGTCTCACGTTATGGATCGAGTCGAAGTCCACCATACAAGCTTTTCGAATATTTGTTCGTTTGGGTTTGTTTCCTGTTGCCTCTTGCTACGGGAATTCAGGCAACGGGTTTCACTTGTTCACTTGTTGAACAAAAAAGAACATAACGTTGGAAGATGTAATTAAAAATCATATTAGTTCACGCTACTTTGTATTAAAACTGACCCGATGGTATTCGCTAAGTGTTGTTCCATTATTTTTCAAAAATGATTATGACAACACAAGAAGATCAAACATTTTGAAAACAAGCTCCGAGAAAAAAGCTAAAGCTTAGTTTACACAACGACACCAGGTTGCATGCAACTGCACTACCGGCCACTGCGTGTGTGCAGCGCACATTTGCGCAACTCGTTGGTGAAACTAAACAATTTCGGCTTCTTCCAACTTTGGCGACATTAGTTGCACGAGTATTGACGTCAGGTGTGTAGGCAGTGTGTAAAGAAATTGAAATGTGAAGCGGGGAGAGGAGGTAATTGTTCGCAGTTTGAATATCCATGCTATGCATAGGTGTTAGTGGGATTCTGTCAGCCCCCTGTAGCTGAAAGGCGCCGGCACGGTAGCTCAGCATGGTCGGTCAGAGGGCTGCTCCCCTCTGTAGTAAAAAAACTGAGTGAAGGAATCAATATGAATGGATGTCTTGTGACGTATGCGCATGCCAAACGCAACGAACAATACCGAACAAAATGCAAAGAAAAAATGGTCAGCGTGACGGATTGTCAATCCTTTGGGTCCGGGTTCGATTCCCGGCTGGGTCGGCGAATTTTCTTCGTTCAGGGACTGCGTGTTGTGCTGTCCTCATCATCATCCTATCATCTTCATAGACTGCAGGTCCCCGAAGTGGCGTCAGATTGAAAAACCGGCATCCGGTCAACGGCCTGCCCGACGGCGGGCCCTAGCCATACGATTAAATAAAATAAAACAATAGCATTCTAATGATGCTGACTACAAAATCGAGCAGCAACATGTTGCAGCACTTGTGCCGTCGTATGCGACGTGAAGATGGATTAGTTGACAATATTTGAGCAGCACAGCAAAATTCTTTCAATTAGGAGTACATAATACATATTAATTAAGAAAAATTCACGGAAGCAAAACATCTGGCTGTGAAACAACCCAGGTCTACAAGACTAAAATCCCGTAGTTCGAGTTGGTCTATTCTTTCTTAAGGAAAATTGTTGGAGGAAAAGCTACACGAATTTGGAAAGCCGAATTTTTTATTCAGTACTTATTTATTTACAACGTCACAGCATTGCTTCCCATTCACAAATTGTAGTACATATATTTGAACTTTCAAATGTTTCCACTGTGCAGATTCTCCATTAAATGCGACCTGCTTCGAATAATTATCCCACCAGACTGCATTTCTGCATCTATCAATCTTCCCACCTCCCCCCCTCCCCTTCCCAGCATTTATGCTCCTCCGTTTTCTTGGCAGATGAATCGCATTATCCATATGCTCCAGGTCTATTAGCTGTGGTTGTGCGTGAAGTGTTGGCAGAAGAGCCAACACTGTGTTGCTAGAGGAGGCCGAAATGCACGCTTTTAGCTCACGCAGATTGGCGTGAGGTCTGGAACAAGGTAAAGTAATTATCCTATAAAGAAAAGAACGTAGTTCTTGGAATACTTAACTTTAATCCACAATTGGAGAACATTGGTCTGACGGTACAGGCATCACAATATATATAGCAAAGGATTATGGCGCCTTGCTAGGTCGTAGAAAATGACGTAGCTGAAGGCTATGCTAACTATCGTCTCGGCAAATGAGAGCGTATTTGTCAGTGAACCATTGCTATTAACGTCGGCTGTACAACTGGGGCGAGTGCCAGGACGTCTCTCTCTAGACGTACCGTGTGGTGGCGCTCGGTCTGCAATCACTGACAGTGGCGACACGCGGGTCCGACGTATACTAACGGACCGCGGCCGATTTAAAGGCTACCACCTAGCAAGTGTGGTGTCTGGCGGTGACACCACAGTGCGTGTTGTTGGGAAGTCGTTTTTCTCTACCAGTTACGAGTCGCATTTGTAATTCAGAATTTTGTCAACTATTTGTAGGCGTAATGGAATTGGCTATTCACACCAGCGAAGTCTGCAAACTAGAATACGAAACGTAGTTCCCACAACACGGCGATCTATGTTTTGTCTCTGATACCCAGTGAACCATGCCACGACAAAGGCTTAATTAAATATAGTATAAATGGAAATGCGTCATTACCAACCAAAACTGCATCTCCTAGCAGGGCGAGACTTCTGGACTCTATTGCAAGCACCGCGATTTGTAATTTCAGTTCTGGCGACAATGCTTCCCGCATTGCAGCATCTTTCTTCCCTACTCTATAATTAATTCTATTTAGATGAGACGTGAACTGCTCTGGGTGTCGTTCTTAGATGAGTGAAATTCTTTGGAGTGTCTTCCACCACAATTTCTTTCAATAAGGTCGCTGAGCAACCGAACTGACGTCTTTTCTCTGTCCAGCCACGGACGCAAATACGTTCCAAATTTTATTTCTTATGCAGTAGAGATGGGCAAACTGAAACACGTATCGTTTCGAAACAAATGAAACAGTACAATGTAATGTTTCGATACGCTGTTTCGAAACAGTGAAACTTACACATTTTATCATCTTGAATGTCTACTATATAAGTATGTCCATATAAACACAAATGAGGAGCGAGAGCGCTTATCATATTGCAGAAAGTATGAAACTATCACTTAGGTGTATAGGCATTTCGTATTTCCTGCAGCAAATGCGCTGCTTTCGTGTCGTGTGACTTTCATACTTTTCAATTGGCTGAGGACAGCCATAGCTGAAGACAGAAGAAGCGCCACGAACGGAACTGGGGGTGGGAGCAAACTGCAGAAACAACGGATATGCTACTGGGATTCCCACATTCCGTTAGTATGGGTAATACACCCATCCTGCTAATTTACATGCACACAAAGGGAATCATTGTGGATAATAGGCACAGTGACTATAGACTCACAGATAATTCGAATAAATAACAAAATAGGGACTGATGACCTTAGCTGTTTAGTCCCCCTTAAACATCCCAACAACAACAACAACAAAATACAACAGAAAAAAATTTTTGTCTTTCAAGGTGTTTAGAACCGTTACTATAAATTCACCATGCTTCCTAGTCCTTCCCGTTCACCATTACACTGTAAGTGATATGTCGAACCGATTGCTTGCAATTATACCTACGTCAGATTTATGTATGTGTCTAATAACTGTCACTCTACGCCTTCTTTATTCAAAATGTTGTAGGTTTACTTGTGTTTCTTAATATGATTACTGTACATGAACAGAGAAGCGTATGTTATAAAAAAAGTGTAATTTAACTGAATGATTTTCACATATTTATTATTTTGAATGTGAATAGTATGCGTTGTTTTATTGTTTGGTTAGTGTTTATAAAGCAGATGTTACGCCATTTTGGAATAGGACAGTCAGCTAGAAACTAAGCTTTATTTTCGGATATCTTAAGCTTCATGCTATTGCCTGTCAAAAAGATTTCGACACTCTTGAAAGTGTTTCACGAAGTGGTATGTTTCAGTACCTGTGCCGGCCCGAATCTCGTCCGACACAGAGCGGAATGAAACATCACTGTTTCGATACAATTAGTCCGTTGCAAGCACAGGTGGACTGAAACAGCATTATTTTGAAACAACGATACAGTTTCTGTGTCTGGCTAGAGATCGAATCTGGTCCGGTTATCCGAGACAGGGGTGGAATGAAACACCACTGTTTCGAAACAGTGACCCACAGCCGTTCCGAGACACTGAAACAGTTCCACGTATCGATACACTGTATCGAAACATAGAAACAGTGGCCAAGTCTATTATGCAGCAATTTCATGCAAACAAGCATTAACACCGCCGCAACTCGTTCCGCTGCCAAAACTTTCATTCTGGACACGACTACGGCACTCACTAAGCGACGCTGGTATCGCCGTGTCTACAGTCATGTGTAAAACCATTTGCGTGCAACTCGTTTCCTCCAACGAGCGGCGCAACTCAGTACCGTCGTGTAAGCAAGCCTTAACGTAGTAATTCTAGACTTACCTTTTCAAATATCATTTACCCCTTTTACAATTATTTTCCCTATAAGTTCGTAAAAAATCATGAGAAACACAGTATACCAAAGAAAACGCGCTAATCTAGAAACAATGAATTTCATTTTTTAAGCAAAGTATAAAATGTTAACTTCCAGGATAACTTCAGAAATGGATGTAAGAGGGGACTTCAAAAATTAATTTCACATTATTATGGCAGGCCATGTAACTTTTATTGCACGCTGCCCTACACTTTAGGGTGACACAAACACATGACACCATTTCTTTCTTCAACATAACCTTCAAGATTCTGTAAATAAATGTCGGGACCTTCTATTATGCAGAGACTTTATCGTGTCAGATTTACTTAGGAAGTGTTTTGAACTATGGTTGCGTAAAATACCGGTAGAGGTCGGGCCTGAGCTACGACTGCCAACTGCAACAAACAATTGCGCTATAGCCACTACCAAATGCTTCGTATTTTAGTACTCCAGCTTGCTTTGTGTTGTGGATTGCTTGTTTTTTTTTTTCTTCTTAGTTTGAAATGAGTGAAGAGACTAACCCTGAAGCATAAAGGGATTTGAATGCCTCTCTCAGCACAGAAAAAGGAGTCTGCGATCCCTATTACGGTACCGTTATGTCAGTTCTTTCGTGGACGCACAGAACGCGAACGTAGGATGGCAGCCCTTCGAGAGGGAGGCGAGGCTTATTCTCCCGCACCGCTCCTCTCCCTAAGGGTAGTCAGGCTAGTCAACCCCCCTGCGGGTCCGGGGATTAGAATAGGCCCGAGGTATTCCTGCCTGTCGTAAGAGGCGACTAAAAGGAGTCCCTCCCCCTCAAGGGGGTAGTTAGCGCCTGCGTCCGGAGACGGACGGTTCCACAACCTCTATTTGCGGTCATTTTGCTTTTTCACTTCTCGTTTCTTCCTTCCTTTGGTTGGTTTCTTTCTTTGCTCTTCTCCACCTCACTGTCTTCCTTACTCTTTCCCTTGTCTTCTTCTCCTTGCCTTCTCATTGCCTTCTTCTCCTTGCCTTCTCATTGCCTTCTTCTCCTTGCCTTCTCTGGTCTCCGCCTCGGCGTTTGAGACAGTCTGTCCTCTCTCTCCCTCTCTCTCTCTTCTTTTTCCTCTTCTTCCTTCCGCCCTGTGCGCGCCTGAAGGCCGACCCACACGTTCGCATGCGTAGCCGGTGACGGGGTAACGCGTAATTCCCTGCCCTGGGTAGACATGTAAGGCACGCACGTACCCCCTGGTAAAGGCCAGGCCCAGGGAGGGGTGATTGCCTGAGCTGATACCTTCTGACCATGCCGATTGGTCCCTCCGTCTGTTTCTCGGGAGGTGTGACCTGAGGTGTAAACATTCACCTAAGGCGGGAGTGCCCTCTGAGAGGGTCCCCACAAGGAAGGAGCGCGCCATCGGAGACGCTGGCAATCATGGGGGATTCCTCCGCAATGGATTTCACTCCATCTCTCACGACTTCTGCCCAAAAACGGAAACTTGACCAGCCACCAGTGACCAAAGTACTACCGCCTGCCCCACAGTTCCTCGTCGTTTCTCGATCTGAGGACGGAAAGGATTTTTCCTCTGTCAACCCTTTTGTTATCCAGAAGGGTGTCGATGCCATAGCCGGATCTGTCAAATCTTGTACCAGGTTGCGTAATGGTACCTTATTACTAGAAACTGAGAGCACCTTTCAGGCACAAAAACTGCTTCGGGCCACACTCCTGTACACGTTCCCTGTCCGGGTGGAGGCTCACCGAACTTTGAATTCGTCTTGTGGTGTGGTCTATACTAGATCCCTCGACGGATTGACTGACGAGGAGATTCAATCTTTCCTCGCTGAGCAGGGTGTGATGGCTGTCCATAGGGTCATGAAAAAGGTCAACAATGACCTTGTACCGACCCGGACACTTTTCTTGACCTTTGATAGTGTTAAGCTGCCATCGCGCATCAAGGCGGGCTACGAGGTTATTTCTGTTCGCCCCTATGTCCCGACACCTACGCGCTGCTACCAGTGTCAGCGTTTCAATCACACTCGACAGTCTTGTTCCAATGCAGCTAAATGTGTCACTTGTGGCAGGGATGCCCATGAGGGTGACTGTCCACCTCCGTCTCCTCGTTGTGTGAACTGTCAGGGTGACCATGCCGCATCCTCCCGTGACTGTCCTGTCTATAAGGAAGAACGCTGTATCCAAGAAATTCGGGTCAAAGAGAAAGTGTCCACCTCGGCTGCTCGCAAGCTATTGGCTAGTAGGAAGCCCACGCTGCTCCCAGCGGGGAAATACAGTACTGTCCTCGCCTCTCCTCGGACTACCAGGGATGTGGCAACCCAGACATGCAATCTGACCTTCAGCACCACGGTCGTCCGTTCGGCCAGTGCTAAGATCGCGCGGTCGACGTCTCCTCTTCCTCCCATCACCCCACAGACACCAGCCCCTTCATCAGCTTCTGCTAAGACGAAGACCCAGAAGTCAGATGCACGGGCCTTCAAGAAGGAACCGTCCCGTGCAGACTTCCTACGTACCTCGACCTCCCAGCCTTCGACCGGTACTTCCACCAAACTACCTTCCAAGAAGGCTCATAGGAAGCACAGTTCTCCTTCTCTGCCATGGCGCATTTCTTCTGCTGCGCAACCCAGCGGTTGCCGCCCCAGGCCGTCATCCGTTTCGCCTGGCCGCACCGCTGGTAGCCGAACATTTGGCCGTTCACCGGCGGAGGAAGCTCCCCCTCCCGGCCATCTTACCAAGATGGCCGTTCAACTTATAGACCCAATGGACGATTACTGATAGCGGCGGCAGTGCTCGCTCGAAGCCAGGCCCTCAGCGGCCATCGAGGTGACCCCTTCTTTCATCTTCCTTTTCTTCTTACGATGGCGCTTATTCACTGGAATATTCGCAGCATTCGCTCCAACCGAGAGGACTTGAAGTTGCTGCTCCGCTTGCACCGTCCGCTCGTCGTAGCCCTCCAGGAAACAAAGCTACGCCCATGCGATCAAATTGCCTTGGCACACAACACCTCTGTGCGTTTTGACCTACCCCCTGTGGTAGGTATTCCGGCTCATGGAGGGGTTATGTTGCTGGTCCGGGATGATATTTACTACGATCCCACCACATTGCACACCGGCCTGCAGGCAGTTGCCATCCGCATTACTCCCCCCACTTTCACATTTTCCATTTGTACCGTTTACACTCCATCGTCATCTGCCGTTACCAGGGCAGACATGATGCAGCTTATTGCTCAGCTACCTGCCCCATTTTTGTTAACTGGAGACTTCAATGCCCACCATCCCCTTTGGGGCTCTCCGGCATCCTGCCCGAGGGGCTCCCTGTTAGCAGACCTTTTCAACCAGCTCAATCTTGTCTGCCTCAATACTGGCGCCCCTACTTTTCTTTCGGATACATCTCACACCTATTCCCATTTAGACCTCTCTATATGTACTACCCAACTTGCTCGCTGGTTTGAGTGGTATGCACTTTCTGATACATATTCGAGCGACCACTTCCCGTGTGTTATCCGTCTCCTGCAGCATACCCCCTCTCCGTGCTCATCTAGTTGGAACATCTCCAAAGCAGACTGGGGGCTCTTCTCTTCCAGGGCGACCTTTCAGGATCAAACCTTCACAAGCTGCGATCTTCAGGTCGCACACCTCACGGAAGTCATTCTCACTGCTGCTGAATATTCCATCCCTCACCCTACTTCTTCTCCACGTCGCGTACCGGTCCCCTGGTGGACCGCAGCATGTAGAGACGCTTTACGTGCTCGTCGACGTGCTTTACGCACCTTTAAACGCCACCCTACAGTGGTGAATTGTATCACTTATAAACGATTACGTGCACAGTGTCGTCGTATTATTAAAGAAAGCAAGAAAGCAGCTGGGCTGCTTTCGCAAGCACCTTCAACAGTTTTACTCCTTCTGTTGTCTGGGGTAGCCTGCGCCGGCTATCTGGCACTAAGGTCCACTCACCAGTTTCTGGCTTGATGGTCGCGAATGACGTCCTTGTGGCCCCGGAGGATGCCTCCAATGCCCTCGGCCGCTTTTTCGCAGAGGTTTCGAGCTCCGCTCATTACCACCCTGCCTTCCTCCCCCGCAAACAGGCAGAGGAGGCTAGGCAACCTAACTTCAGCTGCTCGAATCGTGAAAGTTATAATGCCCCATTCACCATGCGGGAACTCGAAAACGCACTTGCCCGGTCACGGTCCTCCGCTCCAGGGCCTGATTCTATTCATATTCAGATGCTGAAGAACCTTTCTCCTGCGGGTAAAGGTCTTCTTCTTCGTACTTACAATCGCATCTGGAGTGAGGGACATGTTCCCGCATGCTGGCGCGAGTCTATTGTTGTCCCGATTCCTAAGCCGGGGAAGGACAAGCACTTGCCTTCCAGTTATCGACCCATCTCGCTTACCAGCTGTGTCTGTAAAGTGATGGAGCGAATGGTTAACTCTCGATTGGTTTGGCTGCTAGAGTCTCGACGCCTACTTACCAGTGTACAATGTGGATTTCGTAGGCGCCGCTCTGCTGTTGACCATCTGGTTACCTTGTCGACCTTCATTATGAATAACTTCTTGCGGAAGCGCCCGACCGCGGCTGTGTTCTTCGATTTGGAGAAGGCTTACGACACCTGTTGGAGAGCGGGCATTCTCCGCACCATGCATACATGGGGCCTTCGCGGTCGCCTCCCTCTTTTTATTCGTTCTTTTTTAATGGATCGACAGTTCAGGGTACGTGTGGGTTCTGTCCCGTCAGACGCCTTTCACCAGGAGAATGGGGTGCCACAGGGCTCAGTTTTGAGCGTCGCTCTCTTCGCCATAGCGATCAATCCAATAATGGATTTCCTCCCAGCTGATGTATCAGGCTCCCTTTTCGTGGACGATTTTACCATCTATTGCAGCGCGCAGCGTACACGTGTCCTGGAGCGCTGTCTTCAGCGTTCTCTTGACCGTCTTTACTCCTGGAGTGTCGCCAATGGCTTCCGTTTTTCTGCCGAGAAGCGGTCTGTATTAACTTCTGGCGCTACAAGGAGTTTCTCCCACCGTCCTTACGACTCGGTCCCGTTGCTCTCCCATTCGTGGAGACAACAAAATTTTTAGGTCTTACATTTGACAGGAAACTTAGCTGGTCTCCACATGTGTCATATTTGGCTGCCCGTTGTACCCGTTCTTTAAATGTCCTCCGTGTTCTCAGTGGTATGTCGTGGGGAGCGGATCGAACCGTCCTACTTCGTCTATATCGGTCGATCGTCCGCTCCAAGCTGGATTATGGGAGCTTCGTATACTCCTCTGGACGGCCATCCATCTTACGCCGCCTCAACTCAATACAACATCGGGGTTTACGACTTGCGATCGGAGCGTTTTATACTAGTCCCGTAGAGAGTCTTCATGCTGACGCTGGCGAATTGCCACTCACCTACCGGCGCGATATACTGCTTTGTCGGTATGCCTGTCGGCTACTGTCAATGCCCGACCACCCGTCTTATCGTTCCTTTTTTGACGACTCTCTCGACCGTCAATACAGGTTGTATGTTTCTGCCCTGCTACCCCCTGGAGTTCGCTTTCGTCGACTCCTTCAACACCTTAATTTTTCACTCCCTGCAACCTTTCGAGTGGGCGAGAGCCACACGCCACCTTGGCTCCAGGCTCAGGTTCGCGTTCACCTTGACCTCAGCTCGCTCCCAAAAGAGGTTACCCCCGGTTCGGTCTACCACTCCCGTTTTGTCGAACTTCGTTCGAAGTTCATTAATATGACCTTCATTTATACAGATGGCTCAAAGACCAATGACGGGGTCGGGTGTTCCTTTATTGTCGGGGCACAAAGTTTCAAATACCGGCTCCATGGCCATTGTTCGGTCTTCACAGCTGAGCTCTTTGCCCTCTACCAGGCTGTTCTTTACATCTCCCGCCACCGACATTCTGCTTATGTCATCTGCTCCGATTCCCTGAGCGCCATCCAGAGCCTCAGTGATCCGTATCCGGTTCACCCTTTGGTGCACCGGATCCAACGCTCTCTTCAGCAGCTGGTGGACGTCAGTTCTCCAGTTAGCTTTATGTGGGTTCCTGGCCACGTCGGTATCCCTGGGAACGAAGCTGCAGATGCCGCGGCCAAGGCTGCGGTCCTCCAGCCTCGGACAGCTTCTTGTTGTGTCCCTTCGTCGGATTGTAGCAGGGTAATTTGTCGGCGCATTTTATCGCTGTGGCATGCCGATTGGGCTGCACTTACGGACAACAAGCATCGGGCCTTGAAACCTCTTCCCGCGGCTTGGACGTCCTCCTCCCACCCTTCTCGGCGGGAGGAGGTCGTTTTGGCCCGGTTACGAATTGGACACTGCCGGTTCAGCCATCGCCATCTGCTGACGGCTGCGCCGGCGCCGTTCTGCCCATGTGGGCAATTGCTGACGGTCCGCCACATTTTAACGTCCTGTCCGGATTTTAACACACTGTGTCTTGATCTTGGCCTGCCATGTACTCTAGATGCCATTTTACTGGATGACCCACGAGCAGCTTCTCGCGTTTTTCGTTTTATCAGCTTGACAAACCTCTCTAAGGACATTTGATTATGCTGTTTTTTTTTTTAATCCTATGCCTGTCAGTCTGTCTTTTATCGTGTTTTCCCTTTTAGTTGTTTTAAACTTGTGCCTCGCGGTGCATTCTTAACGTAGTCTGGGCGCTAATGACCATTGAAGTTGTGCGCCCTAAACCACAAAAAAAAAAAAAAAAAATGGCTAGTCAAAGTTCTCGTTTCTTTACGGTCGCGGCCGAGTGCCACGATATACATGATGTACATTAAGTCTGGGGACACTTTCAATTATTTATTGCACAAGAATCAAACATTGTACAAATACCATACATATCTCATTTTGAAGATAAACTCTGAAAGTTTTTATAATGTATACCGCCACAGCGTAGTTTGGTAATTTGCCGATAGTCAGCGCCAGTCGCAAACATGGCGGCCGTGTTACAGAAAGGGTAGCTGTTTGATGAAATGGCCTCCCCATCACCAGGTCTCACTCCGTTGACTTTTTTCTGCAGGGACAAATTAAAGATCTGGTGTATGTACCGCCTCTACCACGTGATGTAACAGAGCTCCGGGAGAGAACAGCGGAAGCGAATGCCACAGTCGACGATGCCATGCTGGGATGGGCATGGCAAGACTTCGATTATCGTATTGGCGTCTGCCGGATTACTCATGGTTCGCATATCGAAAGTTTGTATATAAAACTTTCAGAGTTTCTCTTCAAAATGCAATATGTATGACATCTGTACAATGTTTAGTTCCTCTGCAATAAATAACTGAAAGCGATCCCGGACTTTATGTACATCCTGTATTAAATCCGTAAACAGAGTCGACACTCGGCGCGCTGGCTGATGGGAGCGGTTGTAAATGGGAAATGCCTTTGCAGTCGCTCCATCAGCTACCGCACTGAGTGTCAACTTTGTTTGCGCGAACGATACTGCCCGCACAATACCAGCCCTTCAGTTCTACAACAGTAGGAATCGGCCCCTTGTTCACGGAGTCATAAGCGAACTGCTGAGTGAATGTACTCACCGTTAGAAAACCTGTGATACTGCTGCGAATGAATTCATCGACTGCCTGGACACAGCAGTCGGTGATCGATGGCGGTGGCCTCCCTTCTCGATCAGCGTAACCTACGTCTGTGCGACCTTTGTCAAACTGTTGGGACCATTACACTACGACTGCATGCGGCATTGTCATTGGTCCATATACCGACAGAATTTCACGGTGAACCTGTGTGCAATTTAGAATTCTGCCGACAAGAATCGTACTGTTCCGCGTATTTCAGTTCTGAAGCAGGTCCTTACAAGGGAACGTCCCCATCGCACCCCCCTCAGATTTAGTTACAAGTTGGCACAGGAATAGGCCTTGAAAAACTGAACACAGATCAATCGAGAAAACAGGAAGAAGTTGTGTGGAACTATGAAAAAAAATAAGCAAAATATACAAACTGAGTAGTCCATGCGCAAGGTAGGCAACATCAAGGAGAGTGTTAGCTTACGAGCGCCGTGGTCCCGTGGTTAGCGTGGGCAGCTGTAGAACGACAAGTCCTTGGTTCAAATATTTTCTCGGGTGAAAATTTTAATTTTTTATTTTCAGATAATTATCAAAGTTCAGGCACTCACACATAATCAACTTCGCTCTCCAAAATTCCAGGACATGTTCAGATTTGCTTGGACATATACAGAATTTGACGGTCTACGCACGGAAACATTTGAAAACGTAAAAAACATATGTTTTGACAGAGCACAGGGAAAACTGTGCGACTCTGAAACTGTTGCATTCATTTGATGCAGTTTATGTGACAAACTCTTATGTTTTCATCACTTTTTTTGGAGGGGTTATCACATCCACAAGAAAAACTAAATCGGGCAAGGTAGAAGAATCTTTTTACCCATTCGCCAAGTGTGCAAGTTAGGTGGGTCGACAACATATTCCTGTCATGTGACGCACATGCCGTCACCAGTGTCGTAAAGAATATATCAGACGTGTTTTCCTGTGGAGGAATCGGTTGACCTATGACCTTGCGATCAAATGTTTTCGGTTCCTATTGGAGAGGCACGTCCTTTCGTCTACTAATCACACGGTTTTGCGGTGCGGTCGCAAAACACAGACACTAAACTTATTACAGTGAACAGAGACGTCAATGAATGAACGGACAGATAGTAACTTTGCGAAAATAAAGAAAGTAAAATTTTCACTCCAGGGAGGACTCGAACCAACGACCTTTCATTCCGCAGTTGCTCATTCTAACCACGAGACCACGGCGCTCATCAGTTACCATTCTGCTTTATGTTGCCTATCTTGCACATGGACTACTCAGTTTGTATATTTTGCTTATTTTTTCATAGTTCCACACAACTTCTTCCAGTTTTCTCGATTGATCTATGTTCAGTTTTTCAAGGCCTATCCACTGTGTCAATTTATAACTAAATCTGAGGGGGGTGCGATGGGGACGTTCCCTTGTTAGATGGCGCGCCCGTTTCACTCGCGCACTCTGATGGACAATGCGGCACTCACTTTGGGTGATGGTCTTAGCGTGGAACGACACATGTACTCTGACTTTCTGAAGTCACGTCGTAACTATATTTCATTCACACAATACTATTCCCTTTAGAGGCAGCGCAGACGACATGATTACGCACGAAGGGACCCTAGATACACACCGAGAAACGCGAACTTAGTGAAGACAGCGAGCTGCATGATTGAAGCATATGTTGTCCCTAACAGTTTTCTTATAGGCGTACTAGCAAAAAGTGACAAAAGTCAGCCAGCCGCTGTGGCCGAGCGGCTCTAGACGCTTCAGTCTGGAACCGCGCGACCGCTATGGTCGCAGGTTCGAATCCTGCCTCAGGCATGGATATACAGGGTTATTACAAATGATTGAAGCGATTTCACAGCTCTACAATAACTTTATTATTTGAGATATTTTCACAATGCTTTGCACACAAATACAAAAACTCAAAGTTTTTTTAGGCATTCACAAATGTTCGATATGTGCCCCTTTAGTGAT
Organism: Schistocerca serialis cubense; assembly: GCF_023864345.2. Taxonomy (NCBI): domain Eukaryota; kingdom Metazoa; phylum Arthropoda; class Insecta; order Orthoptera; family Acrididae; genus Schistocerca; species Schistocerca serialis. The sequence goes on along the minus strand of NC_064641.1, from coordinate 769,371,214 downwards.
TCGACAGACATCAAGCCGATAATCAAGTTCCTCCCACACTCGGCGCAGCATGCCCCCATCAATGAGGTCGAAAGCATCGTTGATGCGAGCTCGCAGTTCTGGCACGTTTCTTGGTAGAGGAGGTTTAAACACTGAATCTTTCACATAACCCCACAGAAAGAAATCGCATGGGGTTAAGTCGGGAGAGCGTGGAGGCCATGACATGAATTGTTGATCATGATCTCCACCACGACCGATCCATCGGTTTTCCAATCTCCTGTTTAAGAAATGCTTCTGCTTTAGCCTTTTCCGTAAGATTTTCCAAACCGTCGGCTGTGGTACGTTTAGCTCCCTGCTTGCTTTATTCGTCGACTTCCGCGGGCTACGCGTGAAACTTGCCCGCACGCGTTCAACCGTTTCTTCGCTCACTGCAGGCCGACCCGTTGATTTCCCCTTACAGAGGCATCCAGAAGCTTTAAACTGCGCATACCATCGCCGAATGGAGTTACCAGTTGGTGGATCTTTGTTGAACTTCGTCCTGTGTTATGACTGACTGATGTGAGTGCATTTCAAGCACGACATACGCTTTCTCGGCTCCTGTCGCCATTTTGTCTCACTGCGCTCTCGAGCGCTCTGGCGGCAGAAACCTGAAGTGCGGCTTCAGCCGAACAAAACTTTATGAGTTTTTCTACGTATCTGTAGTGTGTCGTGACCATATGTCAATGAATGGAGCTACAGTGAATTTATGAAATCGCTTCAATCATTTGTAATAACCCTGTATGTGATGTCCTTAGGTTAGTTAGGTTTAAGTAGTTCTAACTTCTAGGGGACTGGTGACCTTAGATGTTAAGTCCCATAGTGCCTGAGCCATTAGAACCATTTTGACGAAAGTCATGAACTGGCGATATGCACATATACAGACGATGGTAGTGTCGCGTACACAAGATATAAAAGAGAAGTGTATTGGCGAAACTGTCATTTTTATTCAGGTGAAAAGGTTTCTGATGTGATTATGGTCGCACGATGGAAGTAAACGACTTTGAACGTGGAATGCTAATTGCAGCTAGACGTATGGCACATTGTATTAAGGAAATCGTTAGGGAATTCAATATTTCGAGATCGTCAATGTGGAGAGTGTGCACAGAATATCAAATTTCAGGCATTACCTCTTACCACGGACAACGCAGTAGCCCGCGGCCTTCACTTTACGCAAACGCAGCTGCTGTCGTTCGTTGACAGTGCTGACAGAGAAGCAACACTGTGTAAAATAACAGCAGGAATCAACATGGGACGTACGTCGAACGTATCCGTTTAGGGCGGTGTGGCGAAATGTGGCGCTAATGGGCAGCGGACGACCGACGCGAGTTCCGTTGCTAACAGCACTACATCGCCTGCGGCGCCTCTCCTCGGCTCGTGACCTTATAGATTGGACCCTTAGACGAATGGAAAAGTGACCTGGTCAGAGTCCCAATTGCAGTTGGTAAGAGCCGATGGTAGCGTTCGAGTGTGGTGCAGACCCTACGTAGCCCTGGATCCAAGTCGTTAACAAGGCACTGTGCAAACTGGTGGCGGCTCCATAATGGTGAGGGCAGTGTTTACATGGAATGGACTGGGTCCTCTGGATGTTTGGCTACTTGGAGACCATTTGCAGCCATTCATGGATTTAATGTTCCCGAAAAACGGTGGAATTTTATGAATGACAGTTCGCTATGTCCCTGGGCCGTAATTGTTCGCGATTGATTTGAAAAAGATACTGGACAGTTCGAGCGAATGATTTGGCCTCGCAGGTCGCCCGACATGAATCCCAATGAACGTTTACCTGACATAATCGAGAGGTGAGTTAGTACACAAAATTCTGCACTGACAACACTTTCGCAATTATGGAGGGCTATGGTCCGCCCGGTTGGCCGTGCGGTCTAACGCACGGCTTTCCGGGCGGGAAGGAGCGCCTGGTCCCCGGCACCAATCCGCCCGGCGGATTTGTGTCAAGGTCCGGTGAGCCGGCCAGTCTGTGGATGGTTTTGAGGCGGTTTTCCATCTGCCTCGGCAAATGCGGGCTGATTCCCCTTATTCCGCCTCAGCTACACTATGTCGGCGATTGCTGCGCAAACAAGTTCTCCACGTACGCGTACACCACCATTACTCTACCACGCAAACATAGGGGTTACACTCGTCTGGTGTGAGACGTTCCCTGGGGGGGGGGGGGGGGTCCACCTGGAGCCGAACAGCACAATAACCCTGGGTTCGGTGTGGGGCGGCGGAGGGGTGAAGTGAACTGCGGTAGTCGTCGTGGGGTTGCGGAACACTGCGGCTGCGGCGGGAACGAAGCCTCTCCGTCGTTTCTAGGTCCCCGGTTAACATAACATAACATGGAGGGCTTATAGTGGTGACATGGCTCAATATTTCTGCAGGGGACTTCCAACGACTTGTTGAGCCCATGCTACGTCGAGTTACTGCACTGCGCTGAGCAAAAGGAGGCCTGTGGCGATATTAGAAGGTATCCCATGACTCTTGTCGCCACAGCGTACTCCATCGATCCAAAACATTACGACCACGTGCTTCATGGCGTGTTGATACGCCATTGGAGCGCAATAGTGGAGATATCCCGTGTGGCACGGATTCGGTAAGTCCTTGGTGGTTTCCGGAGTTAGACAGCACCAGTTTTCTGCGCAGAGATGTCACAATTCTTCTAAATTACTGGCCGGTGGTATGTGGAAGTGAAGCCCGACAGCATGCCATACATGCTTCATCGGTTTCAGACAAGGCACATTTGGTGGCCAAGACATCAATATGCTTCTACTACCATGCTCCTCAGACCACTGTAGGACGATTCTGGCCTTTTGGCACCAGACACTTATCCTGTTGGAAGATGCAATCGCTGTTGGGGAGACATCAAATATACTGCAATGCCGATACACCGCAATAATGTTCTCATAGTCCTCAGCTGTCACAGAGCCATCGATTACTACAACAGATACCACAGAAGTACATGTGAAAGTCCTCCATAGAGTAATAAAACTCCCACAGTCCTGCTTTTGTCCCACGATGCACGTCTCGAGCAGTTGTTTGCCTGAATGCTAGAGTATGAGTACACGACCATCGACATGCTTTAACAAAAAACGTAATTCTTCCGACCAGACGGCGCGTTGAATTGATCCACTGTGCATTCTTGATGGTCCCATTTCTATTACAGTCGCAACTGGTGACGTAATTTGAACAGGTAGCGGTCGCCTACTGCTCAGCACCATATTCAACAATAAGCGTTGCACAGAGTGTTCTGAAGCACTTGTACGTGCAGCAGCATTGTACTCTGTCGCCAAATCTGCCGATCTCTGCGTATTGTAATGAAAATGTCGTGTGGCTAGGGCCTCCCGTTCGCCTGGTGCAGGTCTTTCGATTTGACGCCACCTCGGCGACCTGCGTGTCGATGGGGATGAAATGATGATGATTAGGACAACACAACACCCAGTCCCTGAGCGGAGAAAATTTCCGACCCAGCCGGGAATCGAACCCGGGCCCTGTGGATTGACAGTCTGTCACGCTGACCACTCAGCTACCGGGGCGGACGCGTATTGTAATGAGGTGCAGACACTCATCACCTTACGGCTTATTCGTGGGTTCGCCGTCCTTCATCCAGTTTCCTCACCGTAGCTTACGAACTATAAGACGCATTTGTTTCTTCGAAAAAAATTGCCTCGAAAATTCAGGTGCGTCTTTTACTCGAAATTAATATAAAAATGTCCAGTACCTGATTTAAAATTCCCGTCAGTCTTAAAAATGGCCATACATTCCATGCCACGAGAAACGTATATCTCTCTGGCAACACTGAATTCGACTGGCAGCAGCAGTGCACCGATGCGGCGAACATGAGTTGCGCGGATTCACAAGCTTGCCAACACTGTCTCCCTCCAGCTCCGCCATCACAAACACAGAACCATGTCTAGCGATCACAAGGCAGTTGCTGCTAGGCTGAATACCGTAACTTCCACAACCATCAAAAAGAAACGCGAAATACATCTATTTAAAAAAGCTGATAAAATGCTCTTAACGCCTTTTTAAGAGACAGTCTCCACTCATTCCGATCTGATCACGTAATCGTAGAAAAGATGTGGAATGATTTCAAAGAGATAATATCGACGGCAATTGAGAGATATATACCACATAAATTAATAAGTGCTGGTACTGATCCCTCATGATACACAAAATGGGTCCGATCGCTGTTGCACAGCAACGAAAAAAGCATGCCAAATTTAAAAGAACGCTAAATCCCCAAGATTGGCAAAGTTTTGCAGAAGTTCGAGAATTTAGCGATATTCTTTTAATAATTTCCATAACGAAACTATGTCTCGGAATCTGGCAGAAAACCCAAAGAGATTCTGGTCATATATAAAGCATACCAGTGGCAAGACGCAATCAATATCTTCACTGCGCGATAACAACGGTGAAGTCACTGATGACAGTTCCACTAAAGCAGAGGTATTAAACACGGTGTTCCGAAACTCCTTCACCAAAGAAGACGAAGTAAATATTCCTGAATTCCAATCAAAAACAACTTCCAAGATGAGAAACATAGAAGTAGATATCCTCGGTGTAGGAAAGCAGCTTAAATCACTTAATAAAGGCAAGGCCTTTGGTCCAGATTGTATACCAGTCAGGTTCCTTTCAGAGTATGCTGATACAACAGCTCCATATTTAGCAATTATATACAACCGCTCGCTCACAGAAAGATTCGTACCTAAAGACTGGAAATTTGCTCAAGTCACACCAATACCCGAAAAATAGCAGTAATCCGCTGAATTACAGTCCCATGTCACTAACGTCGATTTACAGTAGGGTTTTGGAACATGTACTGTGTTCCAACATTATGAATTACCTCAGTGAAAACGATTTATTGACACATAGTCAGCACGGATTCAGAAAATATCGTTCTTGTGAAACACAACTAGTTCTTTCTACTCATGAAGTAATAAGTGCTATCGACAGGGAATGTCAAATTGATTCTATATTTTTAAATTTGCAGAAAGCTTTCGACGCCGTTCCACACAACCAAACTGCGTGCCTACGGAGTATCGCCTCAGTTGTGCGACTGGATTCGTGATTTCCTGTCAGAACGGTCACAGTTCGTAGTAATAGACGGAAAGTCATCAAGAAAAACAGAAGTAATATCCGGCGTTCCCCAAGAAAGTGTTATAGGCCCCCTATTGTTCCTGATCTATATTAAAGACTTAGGAGACAGTCTGAGTAGCCCTCTTAGATTATCTGCAGATGATGCTGTCATTAACCGTCTTGTAAAGTCTTCAGATGACCAAAACCAATTGCAAAATGATTTAGATAGGATATCTGTGTGGTGCGAAAAGTGGCAATTGGCCCTGAATAAAGAAAAGTGTGAGGATATTCAGATGAGTACTACAAGAAATCCGCTAAATCTCGATTACGTGAGCAGTCACACAAATCTAAAGACTGTAAATTCAACTAAATACTTCGGGATTACAATTACAAATAACCTAAATTGGAACGACCACATACGTAATGTTGTGGGTAGAGCAAATCAAAGACTGCGATTCATTGGCAGAACACTTAGAAGGTGCAACATTTCTGCTAAGGAGACTGCTTACACTTCACTTGTCCGCCCTATTCTGGAGTATTGCTTTGCGGTGCGGGATCCGCATCAGGTGGGGCTGACGGATGGCATCGAAAAAGTTCAAAGAAGGGCGGCTCGTTTTGTATTATCGCGAAATAGGGGAGATAGTACCACAGATGTGATACGTGAGTTGAGTGGAAGTGGCAATCATTAAAAAAAGGCGTTTTTGGTTGCGACGGGATCTTCTCATGAAATTTCAATCACCAGTTTTCTCCTCCGATTGCGAAAACATTCTGTTGGCACTCACCTACATATGGAGAGTTGACCATCACGATAAAATAAGAGAAATCAGGGCTTGCACAGAAAAATTTAAGTGCTCGTTTTTCCCGCGCGCCGTTCGAGGGTGGAACGGTAGAGAGACAGCTTGAAGGTGGTTCATTGAACGTTCTACCAGGCACTTCATTGTGAATAGCAGATTAATAGTGTGGGTGTAGATGTGGATGCTGTCCTCGTATTTTTCATACCGCGTCACTTGCCTGAAACGCCACCAGGCGTAATTTAATATCAGCGTTGACAGTCATCATAATGATTTGGTTGGTCAGTGTATGCTGTGGTCGTGGTGCCCCACAGATCGTAAATATCCAAGAAAAAGGCATATTTCAGAAACACCAAGACCTGCTGATATAATGAAGCTTTATTAACTACCAGAATCTATCAACTGTTCATCATAATGTTGCATATAATTATTTACACCAGTCCGTGCGGCAACGTTGTACTGTGGTAAGACAGTATACAGAGCGCATTCCACAGAGGGGAACTGAACTTGAAATGCTAGAGTTCGAAGATTGTTTAACTAAATTAACATATTTCACTGTAGGATCTGTTAATAGGCTTCACTACTACTGACGGCAGTTACCGCGATGCAAGATTTTTTTTTACATATTAGACACTGTAGCAATAATATTGCCTAATATTGCCATACAGGCTGATGTAAATAATTTTGTGGCACCTGAGTGTGATCGGTTGATAGAGACTAGCAGATAATAAAGTTCTGAAATATTATGGTTCGCAAAGGTTTTCATGTTCTCAGATTTATATTCGATTCCTTTCGGACCTCGAAAAGAGTTCTCGATTCTTTGAACTTCTCGATTCTGCTCATCACTATGCTGTATCACGACCCAAGAAACAAGCTGGGGTTGCAGGAATAGCACGACCAGGACGTATAAATGTTATTCACCAGTAGCAAGTGTACTCAGAGACACATAAAGAAATAACAAAACTGTTTTGTTATTCAGTCTGTAACTAATTCGAGCTTGCGGTATGCAGACAGTAATATTTTGCCAGGGCTTATGGTACGGTCGATGTATCACAGACAGTAAGAAGTAAACACGGTAACTACACGATCTAATAATAGTAAAGTGTTTGTTTTTCTCAGGTTAAGGTAAAGAGAAAATTAGTGTAGTGATACACAACAATATACTACTTAACAGTCCTCTGAGGGTCTGAAACCAAAGCACTGTCAAAAGTAATCGTAGTAAGAGTATTAGTATTAGTAGCATAAGTTTTAGTAATAGTTGGTTCTGTAATATAATCAAGGTGATTGTTGAAATAATAGGGATGCTATTGTAGTAATACACGGAGGGGCAAATAAAAGTGGCCCAGAAAACAGCGGTCCAGGGTATAAAGGTACACAGCTCCAAATTATCTGGAACAGTTTTATTTCCCCAACTCTGTAGTAGTAGTAGTAATAGTAGTAGTGTAGTAGTAATAGTAGTAGTAGTAGTGGTGGTAGTAGCATCTGTTGCAGCATTGGTAATATTGTTGTTATTGTATATGTAGTTGTAATAGAACTAGTAGAATAAAATTAGCTAAATCAGATTGAATGTAACGATAATCTACGGCTGTTTTTCTGTGACGGTAAAAGGGCACGCTACTGATAATAGGAAAAGGAATCAACAGAAATAAAGAAAACTAATATCATAAATATTATAATCTTAAATTATAATGCATAATAGAAAAAACACTCTAGAATTATTTTAATAATAATATACGTAAAAGTAAATTTATCTGTAACAGTGAATTGTTGTTACCGAAAATTTGACTAGAATTCCTACTTCCATACTAATATTATAGGTGCGGAAATAACTGTTAGGCTTTCACGACTAAAATGCTGAATCTATTTTAATGAAATCAGGTACAGAGATAGCCTGAACGCTGAGGAAGAGCACAGGCTGCTTTAGAAATTAAAGTAATACAACACATTTATTGATTTGAAGAATATAACGCGAAATATGGAACAAAAATTACTCTTCGAAAAAGCTATATACTCGTTGACTTTTGAACTTTATTACATTTGTGAAAAATGCTTTTATTGTTTGATATTGTCAATATAATACGATTCAACATAATGAATACAATGTTTATACAATCCTCTACTCGTTTAATCCGTATCTCCATACCATACAATATCAGTCATGAATGCATTGCATTTTAGCCGCCAAGCATCACGTGCCACTTTAGCTTTTGAGATTCCGGCACGGTAGCTCAGCATATTCGGTCAGAGGGCTCGCTGTACTCTGTAATAAAATAATTGAGTGAAAGGATATACTATGTACTTGAACGGGTGTCATGTGATGTCTGCACCGACTAAAAGCAATGAACACTAACAAACAAAAAGAGACGCATTTAAACATATCATGGTGCTCTTGTGGTTAGTGTTTTTAACCTTCTTCGACCGAGTCCCGGGTTCGAATCCCGGCCGGGTCAATTTTTTCCGCTCAGACTTGGGTGTGTGTGTTGTCATAATTTTACCATCATCGACGCTCAAGTCGCCGAAGTGGCTTCAAATAAAAAGCGGCCGACCTTCCCGGCCAATGGAGCCATACACATATTTCATTTTATTGACCGATAAGGGAGCGCAGCGGTGGGCAACAGCAAGTGAATGAATAAATAAATAAAAATAAATTAAATGAAACTGGTCCCTGCTGATACTCTGAGTGCAGTATAGGCTCCTATTTGGGGTGCCATCACTGCACGATCAGCAACGTCTTCTGGTTTGATGCAGCAATCCAGGCGTAATCAGAGGGTCACTACACCCTCGAACTACGAGTGCGTGCACTGTCCTTGGACTAATACAGGTAACCATCTGACACCTCACATCCAATGCGATGGTATGTCCTCGGAAAGACCTCCAAGCTTCCTCGGATCATCTGTCTACACTATTTCACCGAAGTGCAGTTTATTACACGAACTGGACACGTCGTTGTCATTGTATTCATTAAACCAGAAAGAGCCTCCAAACAACACTTTGTCAAGTCAAACAAAATTGTCGAGAAGTTCAAAGAATCGAGAACTCTTTTCGAGACCCGAAACGAATCGAATATACAGCGTGAGCACAAACTCTTGCCCTGATTATAAAAATTTATAACAGAATAACCGTTTGACATAATAAGTTATATTTGATGCCGTTACAAAGGTTAGTGTTACTAAAGTGCGCGTCATATATCTTGGCGGCCGAGTTTAGGTTCGTTCTGCGCATCTGACGTCACAAAACACAGTCAGCCAATGAACAGAGAACGACTTTGCCAGATCTCGACTGCAGTGCAGAGCACGGACGAGTGTCTTCAGTTTTAGAAACGTTCAGTCATAAATAAAGTAATAGAACAAAAGCAATGTCTTGATAGCAGACTTTCTTTTATAGAAAGTTTGGAAAAAGCATTCTTTATACCAATTGCTTCATATTCTATTAATTAAACCAAACAAGCAATAAGACTCCTAATTCAGGCGATAGCAAGGAAAGGTGTTTGTTTCAATCTCACGAACTGCTTTTTCGCAATAAAGAACAGAGGTAATAATTTATTTCCTATCGTACTTCGACGAAGCATGAGTAATTGATAGTCATACCAACAGTGTTTATAAGTAGTTGCGTGAGGTGTTATACTCCTTATGGAGTTGCACTGTTTGATGAGCTGAGATAGCGGAACGGTTAAGGTGATGGGTTCAAACCTTGTGTGGTGCTTAATATTTTCTTTATTTAAAAACAATATTGGAGTGGCTTACTTCACGAATTTTATTCGTTTGAATGAAATTTCTAGTGCTTTGCCTCTTCATTAACTTTTTCGCTGCTGCAGACACGTGCTCCCCGCATTCCGCGCTGTGCGCGATTTTGTCATCACTGCACTTCTCGCCTGTGCAGACACATGGTGTTCCCACTGCTTTGACACACTTATCATTCGATTTCCAAAAACTATTTGGCCAAAAAATTTGATTTTTACACGTCTTCTTGACTGATACCTTCCCTCCATAAATGACTTAATTTTGTTTTGATGTGCAGCATTAAATGTAGTAAACCATTGCACGAAATTTTGAAGAGTTTGCAGAGGTAAAAGTCCATAGCGTATACTTTCCGTACGGTCGATTTTAGTTGCCACAATGTTGAGAATGAAATGTGGACAAGATACCTAAATTTCATATAATATTTACTGTATAACAATATCTCATTTAATTTAAGTACCACATAGGTGTCGTATGTAATATTGAGAAATATTCCGTCTTTCGCGACTGTAATAAGTTTTATTTACACACGGCGCGTTTGGCTTTACTTTAAAGCACTTCCATCGGTGAAAGGTATGGCACATACACAATGGTATTCATGTTCTATTTCTTGTTTTTGTTCCACAGTCGCAGTTTTACCAATGGTATTGAAATATATACCTCTTCTGCAACTGTAATAAGCGACTTAATTAGACCAGACGCGTTTCTCTCTTTTGAAGCATCATGTATTTGGTGTCCTCCATTGCCAAGTCACCTTTCGTAGTTTTGTGCTGCGGAAGCACAATATTCAACGTTTGTGTTGGCTCATCAGTGTTTTAGCAAATAAATGCTATTTGTATGTGCCACACACAAAATTATATTTGACATAGCTCTGAGCACTTCACTGACAGACGGTATATTCAAGTCCTAATGTTTTTGTAAGTCCACAGTTTTGTTTAATGTATTTTGTCTACTTCCTTTTGATTGATTGAAGTGCTTTAAAATAAAGCCAAACGTGCCCAGTGTAAGTAAAACTTTCGTTACAGCCGCGAAAAGTGGAATATTTCTCAATATTACACACGACACTTATGTGGTACTTAAATTAAATGAAATATATAGGTATCTTGTTCACATTTCATTCTCAACATTGTGGCAACTAAAATCGACCATCCGGAAAGTATACTCTATGGACTTTTACCTCTGCAAACTCTTCAAAATTTCGTGCGATGGTTTACTATATTTAATGCTGCATAATAACTGCGTTTAACATCGAAACAAAATTAAGACATTTATGGGGCGAAGGTATCAGTCAAGAAGATAGGTAAAAATCTAATTTTTGAGCCAAATAGTTTTTGTGGAATCGAATGATAAAGAGTGTCAAAGCAGTCGGAACACAATGTGTCTGCACAGGCGAGCAGTGCAGTGACAAAATCGCCCACAGCGCGGAATGCAGGGAGCACGTCTTTATAGTAGCGAAAGGGTTAATGCGGCCGTGGTGGCTTTACTTCATGAACTGCGCGCTCCCCCCCTAAACGTAGGCTTGCGAACTATGCTATACTATGGCGCTGCTTCTATTGGCGCGTGCGTTGTGTGCAACTGGCAACGCAGCAATCTCCCGCGTCTAGGCGGGCATGCGCGAGCCGCCAAGATAAAAGAATTCAACTATAGTTGTTGTGACCAATAGATGGCGCTAGTGCTCCACAACACCGACGCGGTCTGTTACGTCACGTTAGTTGCTGGCGAAATGGCGTCAAAGCAGGAGAAAGCGCAATGTGTGCTTTGGTTTCACGAAACGAAATCGCCCATCAGTGCTCAGCGTAAATTTCGGGCTTGTTATCGACGCAGCACTCCTGACGTTAAATCAATAAAGCGATGGTATGCAGAGTTTAACGAAACAGGCAGCGTTGAAGATGATCCTCGAAGTGGCAGGCCTCGTGTGAATGATGCAACTGTTGATCGCGTTCGGCAATTGTTTCAACGGAGTCCGTCTAAATCAACTCGTCAAGCATCACGTGAACTTCAAATACCGGAAGCAAGTGTGGTGTTGCATGCTTACAAAGTGCAAATCGTGCAGGCCTTGCAACCGAATGATTTACTGACTCGTGCTGAATTTGCAACTGAGATTCTCAACAGGATTGATGGCGCTAACGATTACTTAAATCGCATATCCTTTACCGATGAATCCATCTTTAATGTCAGTGGAATGGCAAACAGGCATAATGTCCGTATATGGAATTCAGAGTCTCCACATGCTGCTGTACACAGCGAGACAGCGAAAAAGTGAATGTTTGGTGCGGCCTCATGCATAATAAGGTTTTTTGACCGTTTTTCTTCGCGGAAAAATCCATTGCCGCTAACATTTATTTAGACGTTTCGCAACAGTTCATTGCCCCACAGTTAGAAGAATATCAACCATGGATAATTTTCCAGCATCATGGAGTACCACAACCCCCCTCCACCCCACCCCATTGGGCTTGGATAGGGCGTGATTTCCTGAATTAAACATTTCCGGTTCGGTGGATTGGAAGGAACGGTCCAACACCCTGGCCACCCCGCTCTCCAGATATTACGCACCTTGACTTTTTTTTCTGGGGCTACATCAAGGACAGAGTCTTCGTCACACCATTTGCTGACGTCGACGAACTGAAGGCTAGGATACAAGCTGCTGTGGGTACTGTGACGACACATGTTACGGAACACCTGGAGGGAACTGGAATACCGCCTCGACATTCTCCGAGCTACCAAGGGAGCACACGATGAGGCTTACTAGCGTAAGTAGTCTTTAAAAAAAACTAGTACACTAACCTATGTAACGGGAGCGAATGTAAATTATTGTGTCAAACGGTTATTCAGTAATAAATTGTTATAATCAGGGCAAGACTTTGTACTCACCCTGTACACCTGATAACCCAGTGGTTTCACGCTCTCTACGTGACTCCCATTCCATCAGCAGCGTGGCACTCTGGTTCACTGCCGTTCAGCTCTTTTTCAGTGTCCGATACAAATATACTAGTTCTATGACACTTCTCTGAGAGTTATCATTTTTCAAAAGGATGGGTCATTTGAATATTTCATCGGCGACAGCTTCACCAGAGACAGAATACGAGCTCGAAGTGGAGAAAGTCAGAGGAAGGAAACCAGCCGCGTCATGTTCAAGGAATCGTCCCGGCCTTCATTTAGGCAACCACTGAAACCTTGTCGTGTCCTGACATAGGTGGGAGAGGGTAAAAGGGGTTGCTGGTCAGTCTGCGCTCCCGAGCGGTACAGAGCAGAAGGCAGAAGTACAATTCATAGTGAAGGCATTTGATTGTTTTCTTCTATCTGAGCCAACATTGGTATAGGTATTTACTAGAAATACAGGTGGTGAGACTCGGTAGGGAACTCGTTGTGGAGACTCTTGGACAAATAGTTTTAAAATAGTTGTTTATTCCAGACAGGACTAACTAGTACACTGGAGGCTAGTTCTACGGTTAGAAAAAGCATGAATAACACTGTTACAACAGAAACCAGTGCGGAAGTCCCAGGAGTGGATGCTAACCACAGTAGCAAACACTAGCAGCATCTTAGGGCAACAACTTACTTGAAAAACAAAACATACTGAAAGTGACACTGTTCACTGAGGCACTCCAAGTAAGAGAGCAGACTTACGCGGAGCTGGACCGAGGCTGGAGTCGACGGACGCGGATTCGGCGCCCAGATCGTCTGACTGAGAACTCCGCCAAAATGCTGCCAAAATGCGGAATCTAGGGGTTTTAAAGAGTCGCGTGGGGGCACTGTTTTTCCCACTTAAGGCCACCCAGCCAATCCCGTAGGTCTCTTGCAGGTGCCTGCCAATCATGGTTTAGTTAGTCCCCTCTACTGCTCCTAAGGCGGGGATGTTAATGCAGTTGCACAAACTAAGACCGTATTTGGTATCAACATTGTTCAGCTGAAAGCTAAACCTAACTCCTCTGCCAAATAAGGCTTGCAACATTATTCTTATACGTCATTTAGCCCCGCCCCTCGGGCTCCCCTGAGTAGGGGCTGCTAGGTCAACAGTTTTTGGCGTTTTCGCTCTCTTTCTAACCCTTGTGAGTCTACTGACGTTGCTGTTCTCAGGGCTGGTATCAAGCTGGCTTTATACGCTAGTACGTGCCTGTTGGTTACAAAGTTCCACGGTGACAAAATACCACAGCGTCTAGACGGCATATGAAGTTACATGTTAATTCCTTGAAGAGTATCTAGCGCCCTGGGACTGCGTCTGGGGGCGTCTGCATTTTCGTAAGGTTCTCCCCTTAGGGTTTACTTCATGTAACAATATATCTCCTTGTATCGTCTGCCCTCAGCATCGTCTCTGCTTCCGCGCCTTGGAACGCCTGTCCTCCTTTCTCACAGCTACAAGATAACACTACAGTAGCAAGGAATAATAAATATACTACAACCTGTATCTATTTAGTTAGACGGGAATTAGAATCCCGGTCTCCCGAATGGACGGCCAGTGTTTCGCCTACAGCACCACTTCAATCAATGATCATTTCCAGTGATCACTCACCATACCATTACACATGAAGAAACTGTTCATTGGAGTAGACGAAACTGTGAAGCACATACATTACCTAATCGCTTGGTTAGACGTGAGAGAGGGGCTAATATCCCTATCTCGTCAGCGTAAATAAAGCAATAAACAAAATAATTAAAAGTATCCCGACACCTATTGTGACGGCTTCGACTCTGCTGGGACACTTTCAACGACGCGTCTGAATGTCTGCGGACGAATGGCACCCATTCCTTCTCAAAAGCCAAAACCAGAAATGGTGATGTTGAGCGCTTAGGGCTGGAGGGACTTCGACGTTCTAAATCATCACAAAGGTATTCCACTGGGTTCAGGTAGGTCTCGGGGCAGCAGACCAGTCCATTTCAGGAATGTTAATGTCTACAAACCATTGCCTCACTGATGCTGCTAAATGACAGGTTGCATTATCACGCTGATACAGTCATCGTCTCCGAACCGTTCCTCTCGTACGCAGCACACGATGCTGGAAAATGTGTTCACATCCTCCCACATTTAGCGGTTTTTAACAACATCCTGGCTACGAAAAATATCCTCATACCGTGCTACCACCTTCTCCGTGCTTCACGGTTGGCGCTACACGATGGCATGTTAACGTTCTCAATGCATTCGCCAAACCTAAACCCTTCCATCGGATTGCCACAGGGTATAGCGTTATTCGTCACTCCAAATCATTGGTTTCCAGTCATCCACTGTCCCGTGGCATCACTGTATACACTACCTAATGCGTCGCTTAGTATTGATTATAGAAATGTGTGGCTTATGAAGAGCTGCTGGACCATCGTACCCCATTATTTTTAACTCCCAATGCACAGTAATTGCGCTAATTGGACTGGTGGTAGCGCTTTGAAACTCACCAGTGAGTCCTTCTGCTGATTTCATGTCTGTCTGATCGGGGATACAACCCGTCGGCTTTCACCAATTACGTCATACATTACTCATAGATAATAATGTCTTCACTTTCAGCCATAGATAATAAAACAGTTCTGTGTTCCGGATAAGCGCTATCACTGTACATTAAAATCATTGAATGTGAGGCCGGCCGGAGTGGCCGTGCGGTTCTAGGCGCTACAGTCTGGAAACGAGCGACCGCTGCTGTCGCAGGTTCGAATCCTGCCTCGGGCATGGATGTGTGTGATGTCCTTAGGTTAGTTAGGTTTAATTAGTTCTAAGTTCTAGGCGACTGATGACCTCAGAAGTTAAGTCACATAGTGCTCAGAGCCAATTGAATGTGATTTTAAAAGAGATCGCAACATACTGCTCAAAATATTATTCGTGTGCATTTGTTTAAATAATTGGTTGTTTGGAATTCATTCGGTACTTAATTTCATTCTTAATTATATTGAGGTAATTTGGACCATTAGTTTCTTATTTTAGGGAAATTTTTAGTATCTCATTTTCGTTGGTAGGTATGGATTTATCTGTTCCGACGAACCTAGATGATTTGAGAGAGGCTATGGGAGTAGACATGTTCGCGACGATTTGTTTTATTAAAAATGCGTGGTCTCGTTGCCGAGTATGTTCGATGTCGTGAGTGCGGTGAACATATGCCCCTCACAAGTTTATCTCGTCGCCATACTCACGATTTATTCGTATGGCGCTGCAGCAAAGATCGGTTGTGGCGGTCCATTAGACGAGTGACGTGGTTCGAAAAATCCTACTATCTACGTAGGAACAGACTATTAGTGGTAGCGGATGCGAAAGAAGCAACACATGTAAAATCTGTATCCCTTGCTTCAGTTGACCTATATAGTTCAACTGAACAACATATTAATGCTAACGAAAACGAAGAAATCGATGTACGCTAAGCTTGTATCCTGCACTGCAGTTAACCAATACAGTTCGAATGAGGTTCGTGATACAACACATATACATGTGACGTGAGGTATTCTATGCTACCATTATTTCCATCCTTTTTTGTTCCCCTTCATTTTGCACAGAAATAATACGATACAAACACGCGATATCCTTAACGTGAAAATACTACTTGCCTTGATATATATCAACTATATTTTTCGTCTCTCGTATTCCTTTGTTTCTGAACAGTGTTGTCAGCTCTTCCATCTGTGTAATAAATGCTCTCTGGCTAATTCCGACGTCATTGGTCAAAGCCGACGGGTTGTATCCCCTACTTCACTGACCCGCCTGGTCTCGGTTTAGCAGTAGTTGTTACTCCGCGTTCCCACTTCACAGTCACATCACTAACACTCAACATGGCCCTTGGGCAGGTTTAGAAGGTTTGAAGTATCCCTGACGAATTTATTACTCAGATGATATTCAATGACTAGCTCACGTTCGAAGTCACTGAGCTCTGGTCAATTTCGCACTACATAGGGATATCCGGACACTTTTGATGACATAATACATAAATTTAGCGTTATTTTCGAACTCTGGTTGACAGTTGACGGCAAATTCATTATTAAGTCCGTTGTCATTAGCCCAACTGTTTAAAGAGCTGTCTTGGAGTGTCATGAAGAACACCACATTTTATCATTATTACGCGTTTCTTTGAAAGAAATGCTTTTCTTCCTCAATAATGAATGACAACAAGATATGACGTACCAAGACATTGGTAAATGTAAATAAGAAAAATTAATCAATATTTGACAGTTTCGTCTGCAGAATCTGATATCATTCGTAACGGGAAGTTGTAGATGTTAGACGATTAAGAAGATCAGTAAAATGTGACTTCCAGTTCAGTTTCTTGTCAATACTATGTTTCATTTATTGATTTACCCTCTGCATTACTTCTAATGATGCGTTCAAGCGTTGCACGGAACAGAATTGCATTTGTTGCTGAATGTTTGTCAAGCAGTTCTTGTTGGTACATTAGGAGCGTCTGTCTGATTTCTGTAGCAGTGTGAGGTGGAAATTGGTTCTTGCAGGAGCCAAAGGGTACTTGTTAGATCAATCCAATGAGCAACTTGCCAAAATAAAACCCACATACTCACAAGTAGTACATTGAAATTCCATGAAAGGCAACAATAATTGTATCTGTCGGAAATAAAAAGTCAAGATGTAAAAACTTACAACGAAGCATTTTCGTCCTTGTTGAAAAGAATACCTGACTTACTTTTCAAAAGAACTGTTGGAAAATAGTCTGCCAATTTAGAGCCTGCACTTCGAAGCCTGATTCAGCGAAAATTTTCTTTCACTTCAAATTACAGCTCGACGGTTATGCAACAACAGTACCGTGTCTTACACTATGTGTGGTCTTCTTACCATCCATAGTGTTTTATCGCAAGTGAGTGATAATCTGTTGACTGAGAACCAGTTATTTATTTTTAAAAAAATTATTTACAAATATTGGACTTCTCCATTAGTTACTGCAGCTAGTCTCCTAAGCCGTAGCCTGATTTCCTCGGACAACTCTCACAGGAGTTTCGACGAAGGAGGGAATTATTCTTCGTATTTTGCCTGTGACAGGCGGATGGATTGCGGAAATGGAGAAATGGTCGAGGTCGCATCGGCACTTGGCAGTTCCCAGAGATGCAAAGTCCTCAGTTATTTTCCGGGAAAAAAATCTCTCCGCTCGGGTTGGTCTGAACCGGTACACGCGGCGCGGCAGGGAGGGGATGTGTGCTGTGTCCTACGGAAGACCGCGGTCAAGGTCACCTCCGAGCAGCCAGAGGTCATTCAACAGCGCAGCACCTGGACGGTCGTCAAGAAATACTGCAGGCGCCGCACGCTCCTACACCTAGAACAAACACCAGACGCTCCTGCCACCTGCCCATGATCGCAATAACACGCATTTCATTATCGTGACAGTCACGTTGCTACACTGCTGGCCATTAAAATTGCTACACCAAGAAGAAATGCAGACGATAAATGGGTATTCATTGGACAAATATATTATACTAGAACTAACACGTGATTACATTTTCACGCAATTTGGGTGCATAAATCCTGAGAAATCAGTACCCCGAACAACCATCTCTGGCAGTAATAACGGCCTTGATACGCCTGGGCATTGAGTCAAACAGAGCGTAGATGGCGTGTACAGGTATAGCTGCCCATACAGCTTCAACACGATACCACAGTTCATCAAGAATAGTGACTGGCGTATTGCGACGAGCCAGTTACTGGGCCACCGTTGACCAGACGTATTCAATTGGTGAGAGATCAGGACAATGTGCTGGCCAGGGCAACAGTCGAACATTTTCTGCATCCAGAAAGGCCCTTACAGGACCTGCAACATGCGGTCGTGCATTATCCTGCTGAAATGTAGGGTTTCGCAGAGATCGAATGAAGAGCAGATTCATGGGTCGTAACACATCTGAAATGTAACGTCCACTGTTCAAAGTGCCGTCAATGCGAACAAGAGGTGACCGAGATGTGTAACCAATGGCACCCCGTACCATCAGGCCGAGTGATACGCCAGTATGGCGACGACGAATACATGCTTCCAACGTGCGTCCACCCCGGTGTCTCCAAACACGGATGCGACCATCATGATGCTGTAAACAGAACCTGGATTCATCCGAAAAAAATGACGTTTTGCCATTCGTGCACCCAGGTTCGTCGTTGAGTACACCATCGCAGGCGCTCCTGTCTGTGATACAGCGTCAGGGGTAACTGCAGCCATGGTCTCCAAGCTGAGTCCGTGCTGCTGCAAACGCCGTCGAAATGTTCGTGCAGATGGTTGTTGTCTTGCAAACGTCCCCATCTGTTGACTCAGGGATCGAGACGTGGCTGCACGATCCGTTACAGCCATGCGGATAAGATGGCTGTCATCTCGACGGCTAGTGATATGAGGCCGTTGGGATCGAGCACGGCGTTCCGTAACACCCTCCTGAACCCACCGAATCCATTTTCTGCTAAGTCATTGGATCTCGACCAACTCGAGCAGCAATGTCGCGATACGATAAACCGCAATCGCGATAGGCTAGAATCCGACCTTTATCAAAGTCGGAAAAGTGATGGTACGCATTTCTCCTCCTTACACGAGGCATCACAACAACGTTTCACCAGGCAACGCCGGTCAACTGCTGTTTGTGTATGAGAAATTGGTTGGAAACGTTCCTCATGTCAGCACGTTGTAAGTGTCGCCACCGGCGCCAATCTTGTGTGAATGCTCTGAAAAGCTAATCATTTGCATATCACATCATCTTCTTGCTGTCGGCTAAATTTCGCGTCTGTAGCACGTCATCTTCGTGGTGTAGCAATTTTAATGGCCAGTAGTGTAGTTATCAACCTATTTTATTTAATTGTCCATCCGGAATGTGATTCCTGGTGCAAACCGGAACACGACAAATAATGAAACACACTATTCTATGAATAAAAATCAGGGTACATAAAGCACTGATTTTTGCTCATGGCTTCATCAGTGACAGATAATTCCAAGACTGAAAACGCCACCTCACAGCGAAAGATAAACACAGGTTTATTGGACGACGTATTTCGTACAGAAATGTGTAGGGAGTCCACGTGAAACCTCCCTGATTTCCAAATGCAATTAAAAAAAACTATGAAACATAGATACCTGCTTTTCGAGGCATCACGTAAAACAACTCAAAAAGTTTTGTGCTCTATTTTTAACGACTCCTTTTGTTTTGTTTCAGACGCTAAGTAATTACCAGAAATCGCTACTCCTCTAGAGCAGGTCAAATGCGTGGTAAAGTATACGGAAACGAAATCACTTACTGCTGTCCAAAGAAATTTCCGACGTTAATTTCAGAGGGAGCCCCCAGACGTTAAGAAGATCAAGATTTAGTGTGACAAGTTCCTAGAAAGTGGGAGTGTAAACAGACGGTCAAGCTCTGGCAGAAAACATACATATGATGAAATGGCACGGGAGATCGGAGAGATCTTCCAAAGCAGCCCAAAAAGTCAGTTCGCCGAGCGTCTCGAGAATTAAACATCTCTCGCTCAACAGTTCACACGGTGCTGCTAAATGACTCCGCTGGCACTTTTACAAAGTTCAAATCGTGCAAGCGCTGAAGAGAAACGAGTTGCAGCTTAGCCACGAATTTGCTATTGGAATGCTGGGCCGGATCGGGTAAACACCCAACTATATAGGAAATGCTGGCGTAACAACCTTCCACACACATGGAAGGGTTAATCGGGACTAATTCGAATCTAGGGTCCGGAAAACACCCGGAAACACCCACGGTTTTCGGGCACTTGTCATAGACAGCGACAAGGTGAATGTGTTGTGTGCACTGATGAAAGATAGAATTGTTGGGCCATTTTTTTCACCGAACACACAATAACTTCAGCCGTTTACCTGGATATGTTTGAGGAATTTGCTGTCCCTCAGCTTCTTCCTCTTCAGCCGAATGGGATGTTCCAGTAGTTCAAATGGTTCAAATGGCTCTGAGTACTGGTTCAAATGGTCCACAGTGCTCAGAGCCATTTGAACCATTTGAACCAGTAGGATGGTGGACCACTGTACCGCAGTTGACATATTAGTGACCTCCAGGACCGAACATTTCCACATGCCGTGATCGACCAAGTGGCCACCACGATCTCCGGACATAACCCCTCTGGATTTCTTCTTGTGCGGTTACGCAGAAGACATTGTATATGCAAATGGTTCAAATGGCTCTGAGCACTATGGGACTTAACATCTGAGGTCATCAGTCCCCTAGTATTCAGAACTACTTAAACCTAACTAACCTAAGGACAGCACACACATACATGCCCGAGGCAGGATTCGAATCTGCGACCATAGCGGCCGCGCGATTCTAGACTGAAGCACCTAGAACCGCTCGGTCACTACGGCCGACATTGTATATGCATCGCCAGTATGTAACCACAGCTACATCTGCAGAAAAATTGTGGATGCGAAAGCTTCCATCATCCCAGACATGCTTGTGCACACGTGGGTTAACATATTGGTTACGAAAGGTGTTCAGATAGAACTGTATTAATTACACTGTCCAACAATGAAAATCTTTCGCCCTCAACAAAAAGCTGATCCTCGCTCATTTCCTCCTGCTGGATTCAAAAATCACGATAAAAGTGACTGATTAGCTCTTGGTTTGTAGACACGATGACCTGTCATTTTCTCCCAATCTACATTTTTAGTTAAGAAATATTTTGATTTTGGAGTTCTCACACGTGTTAAATGGCAAAACATAACATAGGTTATAAACATTATTATTATTGCTATGGCTATGAGTCTAATATTGTTTGTGCTGTAATTAGTGCAAAACTCTGTTTTTCGTGCGCTTTTGAAGTGTAAAATTTGTTAACATCAAAATGCCACACAAATGTGTAAATTCAATGAATAATTTTTGTTACTTATGTGGTGAATTGGCATCTTCGTTACAGAACCGCCATCTGACGCCTCTTGTGAACACTGCCTAGTAATATCACTTAGCTATGAAGCGTGAGGAACAGGATAAATCATGGACTCCGCATATGTGTTGCAACTCTTGTTCAGTTATAACAAGAAAACGGCTGAAAGATAAAAATAAAGCAATCTATGGCTTTTGTTATGCATTTATTTTATCGATAGCCTACAAAAATACGGATAACAGCTGTATCTGCTTGACTCCACCTCTGAAGGGAGGGCTGTCAGTGAAAGAAAGAGAAATAGTCCAGTACCCTAATCTTCGATCTAACATATTCCTCATTCAGGTAGATTACCAGTTCTCCCTCCGCCCCTAAAATTATGAGCTTGAAGTAGATTAGATTAGATTAGATTAGATTAGATTAATACTAGTTCCATGGATCATGAATACGATATTTCGTAATGATGTGGAACGAGTCGAATTTTCCAATACATGACATAATTAGGTTAATTTAACAACATACTTAAGTTAATATAACTACTTTATTTTTTTGTGTTTTTTTATTTTTATTTTTTATTTTTTTTATTTTTTTAATATTTTTTTTCTTAATTTATATCTAAAAATTCCTCTATGGAGTAGAAGGAGTTGTCATTCAGAAATTCTTTTAATTTCTTCTTAAGTACTTGTTGGTTATCTGTCAGACTTTTGATACTATTTGGTAAGTGACCAAAGACTTTAGTGCCAGTATAATTCACCCCTTTCTGTGCCAAAGTTAGATTTAATCTTGAATAGTGCAGATCGTCCTTTCTCCTAGTATTGTAGTTATGCACACTGCTATTACTTTTGAATTGGGTTTGGTTGTTAATAACAAATTTCATAAGGGAGTATATATACTGAGAAGCTACTGTGAATATCCCTAGATCCTTAAATAAATGTCTGCAGGATGATCTTGGGTGGACTCCATCTATTATTCTGATTACACGCTTCTGTGCAATAAATACTTTATTCCTCAGTGATGAATTACCCCAAAATATGATGCCATATGAAAGCAATGAGTGAAAATAGGCGTAGTAAGCTAATTTACTAAGATGTTTATCACCAAAATTTGCAATGACCCTTATTGCATAAGTAGCTGAACTCAAACGTTTCAGCAGATCATCAATGTGTTTCTTCCAATTTAATCTCTCATCAATGGACATACCTAAAAATTTGGAATATTCTACCTTAGCTATATGCTTCTGATTAAGGTCTATATTTATTAATGGCGTCATACCATTCGCTGTACGGAACTGTATGTACTGTGTCTTATCAAAATTCAGTGAGAGTCCGTTTACAAGGAACCTCTTAGTAATTTTCTGAAAGACAGTATTGACAATTTCATCAGTTAATTCTTGTTTCTCAGGTGTGATTACTATACTTGTATCATCAGCAAAGAGAACTAACTTTGCCTCTTCATGAATATAGAATGGCAAGTCATTAATATATAATAAGAACAACAAAGGACCCAAGACTGACCCTTGTGGAACCCCATTCTTGATAGTTCCCCAGTTTGAGGAATGTGCTGATCTTTGCATGTTACGAGAACTACTTATTTCAACTTTCTGCACTCTTCCAGTTAGGTACGAATTAAACCATTTGTGCACTGTCCCACTCATGCCACAATACTTGAGCTTGTCTAGCAGAATTTCATGATTTACACAATCAAAAGCCTTTGAGAGATCACAAAAAATCCCAATGGGAGGTGTTCGGTTATTCAGATCATTCAAAATTTGACTGGTGAAAGCATATATGGCATTTTCTGTTGAAAAACCTTTCTGGAAACCAAACTGAAGACAGTGTGGAAGAAGAAGTATCCAACAAGTCTTCCACAAACCATGAGTCTGATTTTGACGTAAAGATGATAAACATAGTTGTGGAGTTGCCACTGATGAACACTGAGACAGATTTCGTTAGGGTACTTCTGTAATGGAACGTATAAGGGTCGCTGGAAAGATGGAACGCATGTTGAATACTGCTGGTCAGTATGTAGGAAATTCAGTCACAAGAGGCAAGCCAAAAGACAGCGATGTCATAAAGGCACCACACAATTATCTTCAGATCCAACCAATTGTCAGGTAATCTTCTCCCAATTTAGAACTCTTAAAATGTAACTGTCATTAAAAGATAATGTCAAACGGATTCTCAGTGTTGTTGGCATATGTAATTGAAATGTATCGCTTTTTCTTAACCCGTTAAAATAGAAAATTCGACCTATTGTACGTCACAGAAACTAGAGTTGACAAATTTTTTTGTCGTATTCGTTTTTCTAAACACATAATTATTAGGATTTGACTCACGAAGTGAAGGTAACATTAAAAAAAACTTTCGTTGGGTAGGGTTATTTGCACGGAACTTCTTGGATTTATTTACATGAGGTAGTAAACTGCAAGTATCTACACTATGTGACCAAAAGTATCCGGATACCCCTAAAAAAATACATTTTTCATATTAGGTGCATTGTGCTGCCACCTACTGCCAGGTACTCCACATCAGCGACCTCAGTAGTCTTTAGACATCGTGAGAGAGCAGAATGGGGCGCTCCGCGGAGCTCACGGTCTTCGAACGTGGTCAGGTAATTGGTTGTCACTTGTGCCATACGTCTGTACGCGAGATGTCCACTCCCCTATACATCCCTAGGTCCACTGTGTGGAGTGATGAATCACCGGTACACAATGTGGCTATCCGATGGCGGGGTGTGGGTATGGCGAATGCCCGGTGAACGTCATCTACCAGCGTGTATAGTGCCAACAGTAAAATTCGGAGGCATTGGTGTTACGGTGTGGTCGTGTTTTTCATGGAGGAGGCTTGAACCGCTTTTTGTTTTGCGTGGCGCTATTACAGCACAGGCCTACATTGATGTTTTAAGCACCTTCTTGCTTCTCACTGTTGAAGAGCAATTCAGGGATGGCGATTGTATCTTTCAACACGATCGAGCACCTGTTCATAATGCACGGCCTGTGGTGGAGTGCTTACACGACAATAACATCCCTTTAATGGACTGGCCTGCATAGATTCCTGACCTGAATCTTACAGAACACCTTCGAGATGTTTTGGAACGCCGACTTGGTGCCAGGCCTCACCGTCCGACATCGATACCTCTCTTCAGTGCAGCACTCCGTGAAGAATGAGCTGCCGGCCGCAGTGGTCTAGCGGTTCTGGCGCTGCAGTCCGGAACCGCGGGACTGCTACGGTCGCAGGTTCGAATCCTGCCTCGGGCATGGGTGTATGTGATGTCTTTAGGTTAGTTAGGTTTAAGTAGTTCTAAGTTCTAGGGGACTTATGACCTAAGATGTTGAGTCCCATAGTGCTCAGAGCCATTTGAAGAATGAGCTGCCATTCCTCAAGAAACGTTCCAGTACCTGATTGATCGTATGCCTGCGAGAGTGGAAGCTGTCAGCAAGGCTAAGGGTGGGGCAACACCATATTGAATTCCAGCATTACCGATGGAGGGCGTCACGAACGTGTATGTCATTTTCAGCCAGGTGTCCAGATACTTTTGATCACATAGTGTATATGTCATAGTATGTTTTAATTGTACTTGGAAATCAGGGAGGTTTTATCTGCACACCCTCTTTATACTGATTTAGCAACTTGTACTATGCATTTTGAATTATATAATGGTCAGTCAAATGAAAACAAATATTCCTGCTGCACTACCGAACTATTGTTGTTGTAGTGGTCTTCAGTCTGAAGACTGATTTTTTCATTTAGATCTACACGTATTCTATCACGTGCAACTCTCTTAGTGTCTGCATTACATTTGCAAACTAAATTAACTTGAACCTGTATAACGTTGACAATCTTGGTCTCAATATACAACAATTTTACCCCCCCCCCCCCCCCCGGCTCCACTCTTTTCCCCATTATGAAATTGACGATTCATTTGTTACCTGGATGTGTCCACTCAACCAGCCCCTTCTTTCCATCAAGTTGTTGCATAAATTTCTTTTATCTCCAATTAGATTCAGTACCTCCTCGTTAGTTATCCGAGCTATGCATCTAATCTTCAACATACTTATAAAACAACACACTTCAAAAGCTTCTATTATCTTCTCGTCTGCATTGTTCACCGTCCACGCTTCGCTTTTGTACAGTCTTAAACATAAAAACTGACCGCCGGCCGGCCACCACAGAGGCGGCCAATAAAACTGACCGCCTCTGACAATCGGATTACTCAAGCTGATGCCAAATAAACAGAAGCGACGACGCCCCCACACTATCTTTACTTAAGTAGGTAGTCAGCGCTAAATTATGTGCGCCACCAGTAACGTCACTGTAAGCAGTTTCACAACAACAACACCACAACTACTGACGACCTGTACCATTATCAACACAAAGTTGTAACTCGCAGTGATTACAAGTTGCTGATGTTCGTCAAGAATAGCGGCAAGCGCCTCATGAATGTGAAGTTCCATATGCATTACGCCCAGGACGGAGAGAATCCTAAATAACAGAAATAGGTCACCCAGCGAAGAGAAGAGTCGACGAATTGTCGCAACTTCTTGCAGTTTGATATTAATGCAGTTCCCGATGGTTTCACAACAATGGGTTCTTTTGGCTATCTGAATACTCATATGTAATTGCTAGAACGCTCAACTACCCTAATAACATGTCATTCTGGATTGAGTACAACTCGGAAAGCGACGTTAATTTGACGTTTCCGTCCATCTCCTGACGTCTTACTGAATGAAATCTGAAGTGCGCTCACAGTTGTGTTGCCTGCCGCATGGACTCTGTGAAGTGTTGTGGCAGTTGGCAGTCACTGCTGAATACACACTTGTGCAAATATCCTCACTGCTGTTGGGGAACTCGTCTTTGTTGCATTTTTCCCATACTGTAATTAGCACAATAACATAAGGCTTATTCTGCTGAAGAACTTGATGCCCACAAGTCCTTAAATAAGAATCTCCTAGCCGTAGTAATGCATGAAAGGAAACATACTGTTGGACAAAAGAATGGACAGCTCCCTGCGTTTTGCTTTTCCGATAGCGCCTACGATAAGAATCTGGTGTCATATTATGCTTCAGAACCCTAAACTGTTTATTTTTTACTTCATACTAAAACAAAAGGCGGCCGGAGTGCCCGTGCGGTTCTAGGCGCTACAGTCTGGAACCGAGCGACCGCTACGGTCGCAGGTTCGAATCCTGCCTCGGGCATGGCTGGCTGGGCTGTTTTGAGGGAAGAGACCAAACTGCGAGGTCATCGGTCGCATCGGTTTAGGGAAGGACGGGGAAGGAAGTCGGCCGTGCCCTTTCAAAGGAACCATCTCGGCATTTGCCTGGAGCGATTTAGGGAAATCACGGAAAACCTAAATCAGGATGGCCGGACGCGGGATTGAACCGTCGTCATCCCGAATGCGAGTCCAGTGTGCCAACCACTGCGCCACCTCGCCCGGTGTCTCGTGCATGGATGTGTGTGATGTCCTTAGGTTAGTTAGGTTTAATTACTTCTAAGTTCTAGGGGACTGATGACCTTAGAAGTTAAGTCGCATAGTGCTCAGAGCCATTTGAACCATTAAAACAAAAGCTATGATATTAGATGAGGAAATGACTTTTATGCTTCTCAGGAACGTTAGTTTTTCGTGTTTATTTTCTCACATCATACTAAAACAAGGGCGTTGATATGAGAAGAGGAAATGAAATATACGCTTCCAAGACATAATATTTTCTTATGTGCTACTACTGCGTGCATGGAAGCTCTGCTGTTAATTTTTGCGTCTTAGATAAATTTTGGCATCATCTCATATTACTTTGTGAGAAAGTTCCCATATTTTTGGGACTGAAATAGAATGGCATTTCATCACCGGTAAATATTCTGATGACTATTCACATGATACCCGTTGCAATTCCTCCATGGTACTTGTGAGTAGTCTCACGTTTGTTACTATAAGAACATTGAGGTAGTGATGTCCGCTCACTGCAGTCAGAGCCAAGGTGATTTCTTTCTGTTTAGGGCGAAGCGTCTGCTGCAGTGTCCACGCTCAGCCAACATAAACAAATCGCGGCGACATTGGGCACTGCTAGTCGCACTTACGAGCCGCGACAACAAGAGCGCACTGTCTCTCCTAACGATATTATGGAGTTAATACATCTTATTTACTTAACGTAATATGCAGGACGTGGGTTGAGTATAAATTCAGTTTGTAACTTACCATCGCACTAAAATATTTTACAGTCATATTTGATGCAATATTTATTGTTGGTTGTCTCTCTAATGTTAATAGTATTGATTCAGATTGTGCGTGAACACGAAAACACACACACACACACACACACACACACACACACACACACACAAACAGTCATTGATTCCAGTGAGGGTGACGACTACTGTGTGTTGAACAACACATGCTGCAATCAATTCCTCAGTTGGCGTCGAGTGGATGAGAGTTTTCAATTACCTTGCATTGGAAGAATTGTAAGGAGGAGACTGAAAGTAAATGGACTTGTATGCTAAAGAGCTGCGACGATCTGGTATCGAAATGAAATTACAGAAATCGGATAATTTGAACGTCTGTATTGCAACAATGCTGGGCACATAATTCCTTTGATGGAGTAACATCTAGCAACTGTCTAAGAAAAAGAGAGAAATATGTAATTATAACCCTCATTTATGTGAAGGAAATATTGAATCGAACAATACACATCTACTTGAGTGGTGCGAAGATACACCTTATCGGACTTGCTGATGACATAATGATAATAATAATAATAATAATCCAGTGTGGCGCACAGGGGAGAGCCTCCCACATATGGGTGGTAGCGAGGAAATCAAATATTTGGGGTGAACCAAATACTAACACAATTCTGAACGGCTACTCAATCCGTTGAACACAAAATCCAGGCACGTCTGAGTGAAAATCACCGGTACCCTGGTCACCGTCTGTTAGCTCAATGAGCTCGGCTGAAAATATTTTCTTCCAAAGGCTACAGCACCCTCTGGTCCTGTCTGGTCCTGGTATCACCCAGGCCATACCAATGAAACAGAAACAAACATGAACTGTGCAAGCATAGTCAACTTTATCCCAGGTGGTAGACAATCAGCCCGTCGAAAGGCGGCAGCTGGATTTTCGGATTCTGGGGAGTCCAGGCTAGCACGGCAGAGAATATCGGAGATCTCTGGTACATTTCCCTACAAGCAGAAAACATGCATTTGCAAACTAAACATCGATACATTGATCCAAACACGAAAGCTACATAATCTCATATAAGAAAGCGACCGACAAAAAATTCTCAGGCTTGCTCTTCCAGAACCACGACTAACTGACAATGAAACCTTGCATTACGGGAACCATTGCATCTTCAAGAGAAAACACAACAAAAGGTAGCGAAATGCGCACCAATCTTCGGCATGGCATTCCTCGAACACAGATCTATTATCAACCCTGTCAAAGAAATCACACCCATCAACAATCGACTTATGCCTATGCTCAATCAGAGCCCCAATAAAAAATATACACTCATCAATGCACATGCCCCCACCAACATCGAAAATAAGAAGAACACCGAAAATGTCGAAAAATTCTGTAACACACTCGAAAAAACTATGAGCAATACACATCTTGAGACGTGAAAATACTAATGGGCGACTTCAACTCTCTATTTGGGACAGAAAAAACCTATAGAAAAATCATTGGTACAAATTCAACACACCGAAACACTTACACCAACGGCACATGTGTGACTGGCATTTGCCAACAATTCGACCTCAAAATGATGTCTACCCACTTTAGGAAAAAACATGCTTGGCTACCAGGTGCAAGCTGCTTTCGTTCGCCTTTCGAGACTCGCTGGAAGCCAGATTTTTAATTCTTTTGTAGCAGAGCTACAAGCCGGCAGATACAAATTCAATAAGGGAATCGTAAGACAACGCTGGAGCAAAATTCGTCTTGCTACTTTTAGTACCTCTTATAGTGTCAGAGAGAAAACCTTATGGTACTGCCAAATTCATAATGCCACTTTTGTTTTCTGCCGACATATTTTTTGTTGTTGTGAATATGTAATTTTGCCTATGAACTTCCACATTTTCATAATACTTGCGAATGATACAGGAAATGAAGTAAATACAGACCTTTCGAAGTCAAAAGTCGGTAATATCCTACTAATTAGTGTTAAAATAGGCGCAATCGTCTTACAGATACTTAATGCTTTATTATGATAGACTGCCGTCGTGATGTTTCTGCAGTAAGCTGAATTTAATTTGTGTTAGTACAGTGAATATTTTAGTTGCGTTTTCCATTAGTTTACAGAACGCAACAAATGGCTCTGAGCACTATGGGACTTAACATCTGAGGTCATCAGTCCCCTAGACTTAGAACTACTTAAACCTAAGGACATCACACACATCCATGCCCGAGGCAGGATTCGAACCTTCGACCGTAGCAGTCGCGCAGTTCCGTACTGAAGCGC
This sequence comes from Schistocerca serialis cubense, assembly GCF_023864345.2. NCBI lineage: Eukaryota > Metazoa > Arthropoda > Insecta > Orthoptera > Acrididae > Schistocerca > Schistocerca serialis. Next base: position 769,341,388 of record NC_064641.1, on the reverse strand, counting down.
AAGAACCGCTCGGTCACCGCTGAACGCAACAGTAATCATCAAAGAGAAATTAATCAGCAGCAGAATTTTCTTGCACGATATCTAAAACAATCTGACAATGCTAAAGTAGTTTACAAATTCCACGGCCGTAGAAACCTACTGCTTCTAACGATGTCATTAAACCAGTGTGGTTTGAAGAGTATTTTCGTCTAGAAATGAATTGACTTGACGGTTGATCGATCAAGAGCGGGAAACGTAAAATTCCACGAGTATATGACGAGTGGGACAAGAGCTTGAGAGAGGACTTCCCTATCAATACAAGTGCCTGAGAGACGACTTTCCTATCAATCTCCAGGATAGTTTTGTTTCTCAAGTCAACAGAGTTCAAATGGCTCTGAGCACTATGGGACTTAACATCTATGGTCATCAGTCCCCTAGAACTTAGAACTACTTAAACCTAACTAACCTAAGGACATCACACAACACCCAGTCATCACGAGGCAGAGAAAATCCCTGACCCCGCCGGGAATCGAACCCGGGAACCCGGGCGTGGGAAGCGAGAACGCTACCGCACGACCACAGTCAACGAAGTGCGTTATCATGCAGTGGCACAGGTGATGTAGTTTTGTCGTTCGATTTTCTTACACTGCGACCGAAAGGTGTCTCAATTGTTGGCAAGAAATTCCTGCTGTGATGCACACATCCCTTGGAGCAGAATTCGTTGCCCAAAACACATTTTTGGAGCCATCAGATGTAAACTGTTATGTTCACACTACCCTTTGCTCGAGTTTATGTCTTTTGGTGGGGCTCAGCCTTTCATTTCTTCGTAGGAAGTTAACGTAAATGCATCATAACTCGTTACCAGTAACAGTACTGCATAGGAATGCTCAATGAGCGACCTGATGACGTTCAATAATAGTCACACCCTTGATTTTTGTTGTTTCGAATTAGAGCAAGCAGTACTCCTACACCAGACTTCTGACCTTTCCCTGTTGAATGAAAATGTTGCATGATGGTTAAGTGGTAATCCATCACATATATCAGTAGTCGAGACTTCCTTAATGTGGGAAACCATTCATGCTAGAACGGTCTTTGTTGAAAGATTATCTTTTTCTGACGTATTTTTCCCAAAAGCACTTGCTCCACACACAGTTCAAATTTTTCTATCTGTCTCCTCTGCATTCACCCCTCTGTTATATCAAAAGTATATATTGTGTTGCAGATGTCACACCTTTTTCCACATGCGACTCAATTTTACAATGCTTAACCGTAGTTCATGATTTTCAGGAATGCAAAATCCAATGCTTAACTGCAAGATGATAACTAGAGCTTCAAATTCGAAAATGACAGTTGATACATACACTGACAGCGTCGCGCCGCGTTCACATGGGCGGCGCCGGATTTCTGGCGGCGGGTGGCGTCTGGCCGGTGACCGGTAGCCGCTGCAGCGCGAGGAAACGGTCGAGCGTAAGCTGTTCTGATCACGTCGCAGCCATGAGCTGGCCTGCGGAATTGTTTGTGGAAGTTCTTCTTATTGCTGGTGGGTAGAATGTGAAGCGAATTATGTTGGATGTTCAATCAGACTCATAACTTTAGATGAGGGCTGAAATGGACGCGAATAGGCAACCAGAACCTTAGAATGCACGACGCTTTCCACTTTTTTTTTTTTTTTTCGTCTTTGATCGTTGTGTTTGGTCGTTGCGGACGTCACAATGACATCCGTTCAAGTTCGTTTGTTGATCGTTCCGCTCAGTTTTTTTATTACAGAGGCCAACCGGCTCTCTGACCGAACACGCTGAGCTACCGTGCCAGCTTCCACTAGACCACGGGCTCACCCAACCCGCTAACGTCTCGGAAGTAGACAACACTTCCTTTTGACACTTCCGCATATTACAGTGTTGCCAGATTGTGCAGATGGCCGGACTTAGAGTTGTCAGGGGCGGTCAGTTTTATTGGCCACCTCGGACTTAGTCTCAGTGGCGGCCGTCCGGCGGTCAGTTTTTATGTCTAAGACTGTACAAGGTTACACTCCAGACAAATACCTTCAGAAAAAAAACGTCATAACACATTTATATACAACATTACCAAATTTCTCTATTCCTGGAACGGTTTTATTGCTATTGCCAGCCTGCACTTTACTCGTGCCTACTCTCTGCTTCGGCCATCATCGCTTGTTCTGCTGCCCAGATAGCAAAATTCGTCTATTAGTGTCTCACTTCCTAACTGAATTCCCTCAACAGCACCTGATTGAACTCGACTGCATTACATTATCGTTTATCACTTTTATAGATGTTCATCTTGTAATATCTCTTTAAAACTACGTATTTCACTGTGCCGTCTTTGACAGAATTACATTGTCATCGACAAGCCTCAAAGTTTTTATTTCTTCTTCGTGAACTTTAATTCGCCAAACAAATTTCTCCTTGATTTCCCTCACAGTTTTCTCAAAGTACAGACTGGATAACAGCGGAGATAGGCTACAGCTGTGTCTCACACCAATCAAATTTCTCCTTGATTTCCTTCACATCTTACTCAAAGTACAGACTGAATAACAGCGGGGATGGGCTACAGCTGTGTCTCACACCGAGCGACGTGGCGTAGTGGCTAGCACACTGGACTCGCATTCGGGAGGACGACGGTTCAATCCCGAGTCCTGCCATCCTGATTTAGGTTTTCCGTGATTCCCTAAATCGCTCCAGATAAATGCCGGGATGGTTCCTCCGAAAGGGCACGGCCGACTTCCTTCCCCGTCCTTCCCTAATCCGATGAGACCGATGACCTCGCTGTCTGGACTCCTCCCTCAAACAACCCAACCCAGCCCTGTATCTCACTCCCATCCCAACTACTTCTTCCCGTTGATGTCTGACTTGTAACTGCAGTTTGGTTTCTGTACGAGTTGCAGCTAAGCCTTCGCTCCCCGTGTTTTCTCCCTGCTATCCTCAGAATTTCAAGGAGTGCATTCCAATCAACAGTGGCAAAATCTATCTCTAAACCTACAAATACGAGGTGCAGTCAAGTTCTAAGGCCTCCGATTTTTTTTCTAATTAGCTACTCACCCGAAATCGATGAAACTGGCGTTACTTCTCGACGTAATCGCCCTGCAGACGTACACATTTTTCACAACGCTGACGCCATGATTCCATGGCAGCGGCGAAGGCTTCTTTAGGAGTCTGTTCTGACCACTGGAAAATCGCTGAGGCAATAGCAGCACGGCTGTTGAATGTGCGGCCACGGAGAGTGTCTTTCATTGATGGAAAAAGCCAAAAGTCACTAGGAGCCAGGGAGCATGAGGAATCACTTCAAAGTTGTTATCACGAAGAAACTGTTGCGTAACGCTAGCTCGATGTGCAGGTGCGTTGTCTTGGTGAAACAGCACACGCGCAGCCCTTCCCGGACGTTTTTGTAGCAGTGCAGGAAGGAATTTGTTCTTCAAAACATTTTCGTAGGATGCACCAGTTACCGTAGTGCCCTTTGGAATGCAATGGGTAAGGATTACGCCCTCGCTGTCCCAGAACATGGACACCATCATTTTTTCACCACTGGCGGTTACCCGAAATTTTCTTTGTGGCGGTGAATCTGTGTGCTTCCATTGAGCTGACTAGCGCTTTGTTTCTGGATTGAAAAATGGCATCCACGTCTCATCCATTGTCACAACCGACGAAAAGAAAGTACCATTCATGCTGTCGTTGCGCATCAACATCGCTTGGCAACATGCCACACGGGCAGCCATGTGGTCGTCTGTCAGCATTCGTGGCACCCTCCTGGATGACACTTTTCGCATTTTCAGGTCGTCATGCAGGATTGTTTGCACAGAACCCACAGAAATGCCAACTCTGTAGGCGATCTGTTCAACAGTCATTCGGTGATCCCCCAAAACAATTCTCTCCACTTTCTCGATCATGTCGTCAGACCGGCTTGTGCGAGCCCGAGGTTGTTTCGGTTTGTTGTCACACGATGTTCTGCCTTCATTAAACTGTCGCACCCACGAACGCACTTTCGACACATCCATAACTCCATCACCACATGTCTCTTTCAACTGTCAATGAATTTCAATTGGTTTCACACCACACAAATTCAGAAAACGAGTGATTGCACGCTGTTCAAGTAAGGAAAACGTCGCCATTTTAAGTATTTAAAACGGTTCTCATTCTCGCCGCTGGTGGTAAAATTCCATCTGCCATACGGTGCTGCCATCTCTGGGACGTATTGATAATGAACGCTGCCTCATTTTAAAACAATGCGCATGTTTCTATCTCTTTCCAGTCCGGAGAAAAAAAATCGGAGGCCTTAGAACTTGAATTCACCTCGTACTGTTAACGTAGGCTTCCCTCTCATCAGTCTAGCTTTTAAGGTAAGTCATAGGATCAGTACTGCCTCGCGTGCTCCTATGCTTCTTCTGAACCCAAACTGACCTCCTCTGAGCTCAACTTCTACAAATTTTCCCACGTTTCTATAAATACTTCATGTCAGTATTTTGCAGCCGTCACTTATTAAGCTGATAATTCGATAATAATGATACCTCTCAGTACCTATCTTCTTTAGAATTGGAACTATTGTTGCAGTCTTAAAGTATTTAACCTATCTTGTACGCCTTGTACACATGGTGGGATGTTCTCCCAATGACCCTAATAATTCTGAGGAAATGTCGTCTTTTGCAGGTACTGTGTTTCAGCTCAGGTCTTTCAGTGCTCTGTCAAATTCTTCTCAAAGTAAGTCATCCAAGATTTCATCTTCATCCATTCCCTCTTCCATTCGCATAATATTGTCTTCAAGTTCACTTCCTTTGTATAACCCTTCTATACATTCCTTGCACCTTTTTACTGACTTGCCAACTGAGCTCTTAATATTGATACTGTTACTTCTCTTTTCTAGGCAATGGTCTTGCCGCAGTGGATACATTGGTTCCCGTGAGATCACCGAAGTTAAGCGCTGTTGGGCGTGGTCGGCACTTGGATGGGTGACCATCCAGCCGCCATGTGCTGTTGCCATTTTTCGGGGTGCAGTCAGCCTCGTGATGCCAATTGAGGAGCTACTCGACCGAAAAGTAGCGGCTCCAGTCAAAGAAAACCATCATAACGACCGGGAGAGCACTGTGCTGACCACACGGCCATCCTATCTGCATCTTCAACTGAGGATGATACGGCGGTCGGATGGTCCCGATGGGCCACTTGTGGCCTGAAGACGGAGTGCTTTTACTTCTCTTTTCTCCAAAGGTTTGTTTAATTTTCCTGTAGGCGACATTTGTATTTATCATAGTCACGTGTGTTTCTACAGCTTTCAATTTCTCTTCTAACAATTCCTGCTTCACCATTACGCACTTCCTGTCAATATAATTTTTGTATGTGTGTGGTCCATTTCGCCTGCTTCAGTTGCTGTTTATCATATTTTCTCCTGCCTTTATTTAAATTCGATGTCTTGTTTCTTATCCAAGGATTTCTAATGGCTATTGTCTTTTTGCCTAGTTGGTCCTACGCTGCCTTTACTATTATATATCTCAGAGATACTCATTCGTCTGTTTCAATCAATCGTTGCTTAATGTTCCCTTTGAAGCTCTAACAACCTTTGGCTCTTTGAGCTTATCCATGTCTCATATCCTTACTTTCCTACTTTTGCTATTTCCTCAGTTTTAATCTGCTGTCCATAACCAATAAATTACGTTCAGAGTCGACATCTGTCCCTGGAATCATCCTACAGTTTAAAATACGGTTTAGCAATTTCTGTCTTACCATTCTATAACCAATTTAAAACCTTCGAGTGTCTCCAATTAGCAGTGTTAAAAAAAATTTTTGTGCATTACTCTATCAGGTAGCTTCCCTTGTCATTTGTTTCTTCGAGTCCATGTCCACCTATTATTTTTCCTTGTCCTTCTTTTCCTGCTATCGTATTCCAATCCCCACCACAATTACATTTTGTCCCCCTTAACGACATAAATAATTTATTTTATCTCATCTTACATTAGTTTAATTTATCCAACATCTGCGGAGCTACTAGGCATATAGATTTGTTCTACTGTGGTGGGTGTTGAGTTTGTATTTGTCTTACCTATGACCTCGCTGTTCAGAGTATCTCACCAGCATTCCTATTCTCATATGCATTATTAGAACCACTCCTGCAACCTCTGTTTGATTTTGTGTTGATAACCCTGTGCTCACCTGACCAGAAATCGTATTCTTCCTGGCAATACACTTCACTAATTCCCACTATATCTACTTAATAATATTTATTTCATTTTATAAATTCTTTAAGCTACCAACCTGATTAAAGGATCTAAAACCGTTATATTTTCCGACCACATGCAGTTGTACAGTGTGGCTTAATGATGATGGCATCCTCTTGGCGAAAACAATTCATTGGTAAAATAGTCTCTCTCTCAGACGACTTGGCCGTAATCACTCAAGAGGCTGTCGTCAAGAGGAAGAAAAATTCGTCTCATTATCCAGAAGGATACACAGACATTGCAAAATCGCTTCACAGTAAAGACTTCCTCCACAGTCTGGAGTCCTTTGAAATTCGTTAAAAACATGGACTGTGCTGGTCATCATATTTCGGGGTAGCAGCCGGATCACGTTGACATCTAGGCACGATATTTCGGCTAACAAACATGCAGCCATCTTCAGGTGAGTACGAGACTGAAGATCACTAGTTTTTTTTTTTTTTCTTTATTGTGATTTCATGCCCCTGCCCCATATGGGCAGGGGAGGGCTGTCAGCAGCACAATCCGCCGCTCTTCAGCCGAATGACATGGCAACTAAAACAAGAATAAAATAATACATACATAAGGAGGTAAAAAAAGGGGAACATAAAACAGAGTAAGGGGAGAAAATGGAGGTAAAAATCACTGACATGCAGAAGTTCATTGGGGACAGTTAAAATAGTCACCAGAAAGTTTAAAAAAAAAAACACAGTCTGCGATTCTTAAAACACAGAGAAGACACTGGATGCGCATGCACAGTTTAAAAGTTGGCCACAGTATTAAAAACACTCCGAAAACAACACACTTAAAACCCACTCGGAGCACACACGACGAAGAGTAAAACTACCAGGCGGGACCTGCCGAGGGAGAGGGCAGAGAGGATGGAAAAGGAGGGGAGAGCATGGGGCAGCTGGGGAAGCGGCGGGATGAAGAGAGGAGGGGCAACCGTGGGTGCACGAAGAGGCAGGAGAAACATGGGGCGGGAGAGGGAAAGGGAAGACAGGGCAGGAGGGAGCGCAGAGACACTGAAAGAAGGCACAAGAGATGGACGGGGAGTAGGAGGGGAAATCCGCTCAGAAGGAGGGAGGGGGAGGAGAGGGAGCCCTGAGGAGGAGGCAGGAAGAGGGGGTTAGAGTTGGTAGGAAGGGTAGATGTCAGGGCGAAGCTCATCATCCGGGAGTGGTAGACGGTGGAAGTTGTGTTGGGAAAGGAGATGGAGGGTGTGGAGATGGAGAGAGGGAGGGACACAACGGTAAAGGCGCGGCAACTGGTTGGGAGTGGAGAGGAAGGGAGACACCAGGGGGTGAGGGGGATCAAGGCGGCGGACAATATATAGTGTGCGGATGTGTTCAAGGAAAAGGAGAAGGTGGGGGAAGGGGATGAGGTCATAGAGGATGCGCGTGGGGGACGGAAGGCGGATGCGGAAGGCGAGGCGGAGTGCATGGCGTTCGAGGATTTGGAGGGCTTTATAGAAACGGGGAGGGGCGGAAATCCAAGCGATGCTGGCATAACAAAGGATGGGGCGGATCATGGATTTGTAGGTGTGAAGGATGGTGGAAGGATGCAGACCCCACGTCCGGCCGGACAGGAGTTTCAGGAGGCGGAGGCGGTTGTGAGCTTTGTTTTGGATGGTAAGGAGATGGGGAGTCCAGGTGAGGTGGCGGTCGAGTGTGAGGCCAAGGTATTTGAGGGTAGGAGTGAGGTGGATAGGACGGCCATAAATGGTGAGGTAGAAATCATGGAGGCGGAAGGAGCGGGTGGTGCGGCCTATGATGATCGCCTGGGTCTTGGAGGGATTAACACAGAGGAACCACTGGTTGCACCAAGCGGTGAATTGGTCAAGGTGGGTTTGGAGGGTACGTTGGGACCGTTGAAGGGTAGGATAAAGGGCTAGGAAGGCGGTGTCATCAGCGAACTGGAGAAGATGAACAGGAGGGGGAGGTTTGGGCATATCAGCAGTGTACAGGAGATAGAGGAGAGGGGAAAGGACAGAACCTTGGGGCACGCCGGCAGAGGGGTAGAAAGTACGGGAGTTGGAATTGTGGATAGTCACATAGGTGGGACGATGGGAGAGGAAGGAAGCAACGAGACGGACGAAGTTGATGGGGAGAGCATAGGTCTGGAGTTTGAAAAGGAGCCCGGGATGCCAGACACGGTCATAGGCGTTCTGGAGATCAAGGGAAACAAAGATAGCAGAGCGACGGGAGTTAAGTTGGAGGGAAAGAAGATGGGTAAGGTGAAGGAGCTGGTCGTCAGCAGAGAAGGAAGGCCGGAAGCCACATTGGGTAAGAGGAAGGAGGTGGTGCTGGTGAAGGTGGCGGTGGATACGGCGAGAGAGGATGGCCTCAAAGACCTTACTGAACACGGAGGTGAGGCAGATGGGACGATAGGAAGAGGTAGCAGAGGGGGGTTTGTTAGGCTTAGGGAACAGCAGGACACGGGAAGTCTTCCACAGGTCAGGGTAAAATCCAGTGGAGAGGAGGACATTGTACAGCGTGGCAAGGACAGACAGGAAGGATGGAGGGGATTCCTTGAGGTGACGGTAGGTGACGCCATCATGACCAGGGGCGGTGTTGCGTTTGGAGTGGAGGACGAGTGTGATGTCTTGCATGGTGATGGGAGTGTTGATGTCGGAGGGGGGTAGCCGATCCAAGTACTGGAAGCTAGGGGCGAGCGGGGGGACAGAGGTGTCAGTGCGGTCAAGGACAGTGGGGAAGAGGGAGTAATCAAAATGGGGATCGTCAGGAATGGAGAAGACCTCGGACAGGTGAGAAGCAAAATGGTTAGCCTTACTGAGGTTGTCAGGAAGGGGTCGATCGTCATGGAGGATGGGGAAGATCACTAGTGCGCGTCGTTCTATATATACCGAAAATTGGCGCGGCGGCGCCTGCGCAGTGGAGAAGGCTAATACCGCGCCCCCTATCTAATTTGGCGCGCTCTGCAGCAGAAGCGGGCCGTGCATGCGTAGTGGTGTACCTACATTTGCGCTATCTGTCGTAAAGCGCCTTCGCGCAGCTGAGGCGCGGTAGTCGAAAGTATAAAATCAATTTCCGTCAGCCGTCGCACTAGATGCAGACCCATGTCTCTGTGAAGCGATTAAAGAAATTACAGGATCCCATGCTTTATCCATCTGAAAGCCGCCGTCTCGATTAATAAGATCTTCTGCCAATCGTATCTCCACGGACTCCTTGATAATGGATTCCCAAAAAGATCTAGTTGTCGCTAAAATTTTTGTTCCACAATAATCCATGGAGTGTCCCATCGAAATACAGTGTTCTGCTATGGCTGATTTGTTGGGCTGTAGTAGACGTGTGTGGCGCTCGTGCTCCACGCATCTTTCCCTTACTGTGCGAGTAGTTTGGCCAATGTAGGATTTGCCACATTTACAGGGGATCTTATAAATACCCGCCTTCCTCAGACCCAAATCGTCCTTCACAGAGCCAAGCAAAGCCGATATTTCCGTAGGTGGTAGGAAGATCACTTTAACACAATGCTTCTTTAAAATCCTTCCTATTTTAGAGGAGAGGTTACCCAAATACGGAAGAAACGCCCTGGACCTGACCACTTCTTTGTCTTCTTCTTCTTGTTTCTCTTTACATTTCTTCTTTGTTACAGCTGTGCGGATTTGGCGTGTAGAATATCCATTCTCCCTGAAGACGGATTGCAAATGTTCTAATTCTTTAGGAAGGCTGTCCTTATCAGATACCACATGTGCCCGGTGCACAAAAGTACGCAGCAAACCCATGGTTTGTGCAGGGTGGTGGCAGCTTGTCGCCTGCAGATACAGATCTGTGTCTGTGGGCTTCCGGTAGACGGAGTGCCCCAAAGATCCATCTGTTCTACGATTGACAAGGACATCCAGAAACGGCAGACACCTATCTTTTTCGACCTCCATGGTAAACTGAATATTCTTGTGAATGGAATTCAGATGTTCTGCATCTAGTGCGACGGCTGACGGAAATTGATTTTATACTTTCGACTACCGCGCCTCAGCTGCGTGAAGGCGCTTTACGACAGATAGCGCAAATGTAGGTATACCACTACGCATGCGCGGCCCGCATCTGCTGCAGAGCGCGCCAAATTAGATAGGGGGCGCGGTATTAGCCTTCTCCACTGCGCAGGCGCCGCCGCGCCAATTTTCGGTATATATAGAACGACGCGCACCAGTAATCTTCGCGTATGGCATTCCGGTCTCCTCTTCAAGCTCCAAACCTTCGCCCTTCCCATTAACTACGTCCGTCTGATCGGCTCCTTTCTCTCCCGCCGTCCTTCCTATGTCACCATCCATAACACGGATTCCTACACCTTTTTCCCCTCCGCCGGTGTGCCCCAAGGCTCCGTCCTCTCCCCCCTCCTGTATCTTTTGTACACGGCGGACATGCCGCCGCCGTCACCCCCCCGTCCACCTTCTCCAGTTTGCCGATGACACCGCCTTCCTTGCCCTTGCCCCCACCCTGCAACGTTCCCAACGCCTTCTCCAATCCCATCTTGACCGATTCACCGCTTGGTGTAACCAGTGGTTGCTCAAGGTCAATCCTTCGAAAACCCAGGCGATCATTGTAGGCAAAACCACCCCTTCCTTCCGCCTCCTTGATTTTTATCTCACCGTCTATGGCCGTCCCATCGCCCTCACTCCCACCCTTAAGTACCTTGGCGTCACCCTCGACCGTCGCCTCTCCTGGACTCCCCATCTCCGTACAATCCAAGCCAAGGCACGTTCCCGACTCTGTCTCCTCAAGCTCCTTTCCGGCCGTACGTGGGGTCTGGACCCTTCCACAATCCTCCACACCTATAAATCCCTCATCCGCCCTATCCTTTGTTATGCCCATCCAGCCTGGATCTCCGCCCCCCCCTACCTTTTATAAATCCCTCCAAATCCTTGAACGCCATGCTCTCCGCCTCGCCTATCGCATCCGTCTCCCCTCCCTCACACGGATCCTGTACGATCTCATCCCCTTCCCCCACCTCCTCCTTTTCCTTGAAAGGATACGGATCCTGTACACCTCCCGTAAACTTGATCCTCCTCACCCGCTCGTCTCCCCGATCCTCTCCCACCCCCGCCCGCTGCCACGCCTGTATTCCCACGTCCCACCCGGTCTCCATCTGTCCACCCTCCTTACCCTCTCCCAAGGTGGCTTCCGCCAGCTCCCTCGTCCCCTCCATCTACCCCTCCTATCAACTTTGACCCTGTCCCGCCCTCCACTTCCCGTGTCCTTTCCTTTCGGCACCCTCCCTCCCTTCTCTTCTCTTCCTTTCTTTTTCCATCTCCCCGTCCCCTCCCTTCCCCCTCTTCCCCCGGGCTTCCTCTCCCCCTTCCTCCCTCCCCCCTATCTCCCCTGCCCGTGGCATCTCTGCTCTCCCCTCTCGCTCTCCCACTCCCCTTCCTCCTCCTCCTCCTCTCTTGGCAGGTCCCCGGACTCGCACACGCGTAGTGAACATTTGCGCGCCGGAGATCGTCGCCTTCTGTGTCTCGTGTGTGTGACGCCGTATAGTCCCACTCGTACGTTCACTTGTGCCGTCGGACTCATCAGTGTTTTGTGCGCCGTGCCAACGTGTTTTCAGTGTTGTTATCATCACATGTGAACGACTCCGTGTTTTTTGTATCTCTGTGACCTCTCTCTTTTGCCCGTCACTTTGTTAATTGTCATTCACCATTTTTTATACTTTTGTAAAACGCTATGGCTGAAGAGCGGCGTAGTGTGCCGCTGCCAGCCTACCTGAGTTGTACTGGTTTTAAAATGACAATAAAGTAAAAAAAAAAACCAGTAATCTTCTTCCCCCGGGCTTCCCCTCCCCCTTCCTCCCTCCCCCCTTTCTCCCCTGCCCGTGGCATCTCTGCTCTCCCCTCTCGCTCTCCCACTCCCCTTCCTCCTCCTCCTCCCCCTCCTCCTCCTCTCTTGGCAGGTCCCCGGACTCGCACACGCATAGTGAACAATCGCGCGCCGGAGATCATCGACATCAGTATCTCGTGTGTGTGTGTGTGCTTCGTTTTGTGTTTCGTGCAGTTACGACTCCACTGTTCACACGTGCCATCGCCGTTCTCCGTGTTTTGTGCGCCGTGTCCACAAGTGTTAGTGTTTTTATCGTCCAACGTGAACGGCTGCATGTTTATTGTTTTTTGTACCTCCATTTTTTGCCCGCCGTTTTTTGTATTGTCTGTACCACCTCTATGTCATGTTATTGTTCCACTTAAGGCTGAAGAGCAGCGTAATGTGCTGCTGCCAGCCCGCCTGTATAGGTGATTAAAATTACAATAAAGGAAAAAAAAAACCAGTAATCTTCAGTCTCGTACTCACCTGAAGATGGCTGCATGTTTGTTAGCCGAAATATCGTGCCTAGATGTCAACGTGATCCGGCTGCAAGCCCGAAATATGATGGACCAATCAATACACCGGGAAAACTTCAAGATACACATGGACTGTGCTATTTTTCGAGCGTGACTCTAGTTATTTCCTGTTACCCATGCGAGGAAATTTCCTTTTCTGCCAAACCGACTTAAATGGAAAGAGTCTTCATTACTGAATATGAGGTTCATTAAGCTTATAAGTTACATAAAACTGCAACCAGTCACTTTCTTGAATAATTATGTTTTATTGCATGTACCGGATTTCGAAACTTTTCAGATTCATCTTCAGATTGTTTCTGGAGGTTACATCACTATTTCTTGCTTGATGTAGCCGGTTCGAGGAATAAAACTCAAAAAAGTGACTGGTTGCAGTTTTATTTAACTTATTTACGTGAGGTTTATTGTATCTTCACTGCTTCGTTATAGTTAATTCAACATATTGTTAGCACATTCTATATCTACAATTACACCCCGCTAACAACTTTACGGTGTGTGGTGGAGGGTGCATTGTGCACCACTGTCACGTTCTTCTGCTGTTCCAGTCGCGAATGGCTCGCTGCTAGTAACTAACTTTGATTGCATCAGGAAGCGGTGTGCACGGCGACCGTAGACTATAAGGAAGGAGAGGCACACAGCAGTCAGTCGCAGTCCCATCAGCTTTTATTATTCTTGCAAATCTAGATTTCGGCTGTAAATAGCCACCTTCAGTTCATTTTCTGCTGAAATATAAAGAAAATGCACTGAATATGGCTATTTACAGCCTAAATCTAGATTTGCAAGAATAATAAAAGCTAATGGGACTGCGACTGACTGCTGTGTGCCTCTCCATCCCGGCTGCTAGTGAGTCTCTATATGGGCTCGCATCTCCGTAATTTTACCCTCCTGGTCCTTTCCGAGATATACGTAGGAAGGAGCAATATACTGATTGGCTCTTCTAGGAACGTTAGCTCTTAGAACTTTAACAGTAAAGCACACCATGATAAAAGAACGCCTTTTTTGCAGCGTCTGCCAACGTAGTTGGTTGATCAACTCGGTGACACTTCCCGCTTACTAAATGAACCTGTAACGAAACGCATTTATTTCATTTTTGTGGTTTTTACAGGTAATCACGCTGTAGCAGCATGCGTTCTCAGAAACGATAAGTTCACAAAGGTACATGTATCACATTGGAACATCAGAAATAAAATGTTCAATTTTTTTTTTTTTCCTTTATTGTAATTTTCATCACCTGATACAGGCGGGCTGTCAGCAGCATAGTACGCTGCTCTTCAGCCTTAAGCGGAACAATAACAAGACATACGGGTGATACAGACACTACAGTAAAAATGGCGGGCAAAAAAAGGAGATTTAAAAAACAATAAACATGAAGCCGTTCATGCTGGACCCGAAAAAACAGGAAACACTTGGTGACATGGCGCACAGAACACGGATGACGGCGACGGCACACGTGAACAGTTGATGCGTGACGGTCACAGAACACTAAACACAAAATCGAGGCACACACACGACACACAGATGGCGATGATCTCCGGCGCGCGAATGTTCACTGAGCGTGTACGAGTCCGGGGACCTGCCAAGAGAGGAGGTGGAGGAGGAGGAAGGGGAAATGGGAGAGGGGAGAGCAGAGATGCCACGGGCAGGGGAGAGAGGGGGGAGGGAGGAAGGGGGAGGGGAAGCCTGGGGGAAGAGGGAGGAGGGAGGGGACGGGGAAAAGGAAAAAGAAGGGAAGAGAAGAGAAGGGAGGGAGGGTGCCGAGAGGAAAGGACACTGGAAGTGGGGGGCGGGGCAGGGTCAAAGTTGATAGGAGGGGTAGATGGCGGGGACGAGGACAGCATCAGGGAGAGGGAGCTGGCGGAAGCCACCTTGGGAGAGGGTAAGGAGGGTGGAGAGATGGAGACCGGGTGGGACGTGGGAATACAGGCGCGGCAGCGGGCGGGGACGGGAGAGGATCGGGGATACGAGCGGGTGAGGTGGATCAAGTTTACGGGAGGTGTACAGAATCCGTATCCTTTCAAGGAAAAGGAGGAGGTGGGGGAAGGGGATGAGATCATACAGGATCCGCGTGGGGGAGGGGAGACGGATGCGATAGGCGAGGCGGAGAGCATGGCGTTCAAGGATTTGGAGGGATTTATAAAAGGTAGGGGGAGCGGAGATCCATGCTGGATGGGCGTAACAAAGGATAGGGCGGATGAGGGATTTATAGGTGTGGAGGATGGTGGAGGGGTCCAGACCCCACGTACGGCCGGAAAGGAGCTTGAGGAGACGGAGTCGGGAACGTGCCTTGGTTTGGATTGTCTGGAGAAGGGGAGTCCAGGAGAGGCGACGGTCGAGGGTGACGCCAAGGTACTTAAGGGTGGGAGTGAGGGCGATGGGACGGCCATAGACGGTGAGATAGAAATCAAGGAGGCGGAAGGAAGGGGTGGTTTTGCCTACAATGATCGCCTGGGTTTTGGAAGGATTAAAATGTTCAAACGTACCTAAGTTCTATATTTTAATTTAAAAAACCTACCTGTTACCAACTGTTCGTCTAAAATTGTGAGTCATATGTTTGTGACTATTACAGCGCCATCTATAACAAAGCGAAAAAAGTGGTCAAACTAAAACATTCATATTTCTTTATGTACTACACGAATATGTAATAAAAATGGGGGCTCCTATTTTAAAAAACGGAGTTGATATGCGTTTGACTTATGGCAGCGCCATCTAGCGGGCCAGCCATAGCGCCGCCATCTGGTTTCCCCCTTCAAGCTAGACAAGTTCCGCTCTTTGTAGTTCTTTCGTTTGACGCTTATTTCATGAGATATTTGGCCCGGTCACGATCAATCGACCACCCTGTATATACTGCCGCTTTTAGAGCTGTATGGTTAATTAATTTATTATTAGATATTCTGAACATCAACAAGCCTGTCAATCCTCCTTAGAGCAAGAACTGAAAGAAAAGCGGAGCAGTTCACGCTTAAGGATAACAGCTTTGTTAACAATGGCAACTGCGTGTAAGTGGCACAATGTGAGTAGAAGGCGTGTGGTGGGTTCGTTTTTCGTTTTTGTCGGATATCGGATTTGTCCGGAACACTTCATGTCGACTTCCCTGTTTTTTTCGTTTCTGCCAACGCCTGAGACATAGCTGTTGTAGCGTCAAAATTGCATGATGAGTCTAAACATCGCAGCTTCTGGTCGTAGAGCCGAGCACCGGTTACGTCACCATATCTTCTGGCTCAAATGGCTCTGAGCACTACGCGACTCAACTTCTGAGGTCATCAGCGCCTAGAACTTAGAACTAATTAAACCTAACTAACCTAAGGACATCACACACATCCACGCCCGAGGCAGGATTCGAACCTGCGACCGTAGCGGTCACGCGGTTCCAGACTGAAGCGCCTTTAACCGCACGGCCACACCGGCCGGCACCATATCTTCTCACACGTCTCCGCCCATCGCAAAGACCACTCTTGTCGTTTAGATTTTTGTTCATCATTTTCAGCAACTGTTTTCGAAGAACGTCTATGTGAAGAAGTACCACACTAGTTGCATTAAAAAGTGTTTTTTTTTCCTTTTTTGTTAACGCAACTGGTGTGCTATTTCTTCACACCGGAAATCTTGTTATTCCATTCATGCCACCACCGACCAGTGCAGTCGGACTCCTTCTTTGGTGCCACGTATACCTGCTTCACACAAAGGGAAAGACTAAACGTGACGAAAGCTAAAAAAGTAGTAAGGCCTCTTCGCACAGTGAAAGTACTACGTTCTACTTCAATTTTAAAGGAGCAACTTCAAATATTTACAGCAAATTGTGAAAAAATATAAAATAAAAATGTCGGCACTCGATATTGCCGTTTTGACATAGATATATCGGGTGAATAAACGTCGCTGGCATACATTGATATTTTTTGTTTAAATGTCGATATATCCATATTTTAACAACAGCCCAACGTACAACCGCCATATCGACTCGACGGACGTCAGCTAGAATCCAACACGCAGCTAAATCAGCAATAGCCAAGGCTAGCGCAGAAGAACGACGACTCGTAAACACTGTGAACAAGTAACTGAACTCTAATAAGGTTTTACTACCGTCGTTCAAGCTTCACTAGTTCCCAACAGCTATCCTGACTTCAAGCAGATTTGTCTCCACTCGGGTCCGCCCGAGTGACCGCATGGTTTAAGGCGTCTTGTTACGGACTGCGCGGCTCCTCCCTCCAGAGGTTCGAGTCCTCCCTTGGGCGCGGATGTGTGTGTTGTTCTTAGCGTTAAGTTACTTTAAGTAGTGTGTAAGTCTAGGGACCGATGACCTCAGATGTTTGGTCCCTTAGGAATTCCCATACATTTGAACATTTTCTCCACTTGGCCTTCTGTAGCCGTGATCTATACGAAGACACTGCGATTGAAGGATTATGGAGCATAATTCGTCTAGGAAGGCGACAAAGTGTTGGAAACGCAAGAAAACCTTTCCATTTTGAACCTTGTGGTTTCTTGCGGACTGATCATTTTCGCAGAATTTTGTTGTTTCAATACTCTTGATGCCGAATACCACCAGTAACATTCGCTAGAGCAGACGCTTGTCTCGGCAGCTTAGAGCTTCCAGCGCGCGGGCTGCAGCTAATCAGGATGTGCCGGCCGTTACAGAATGCAGCACGTCGTGTGCAGAAGCGTGAAACCAGAACCCCAGACACGAGCACCTCACCGAAGATAACCTTGGAGTGTCCTGCCGTCTTCGGAGAGCGTTTCTTAAAACAATTCACGCCTCAAGAAAACGAACAAAGATATCCACGGAGGTATGATCCGTCTTTGCAACTAAATGAAAGGGAGCCTTTTTTTGCCAAACGCGTCTCGTTTTTTTATTTATGAAGAATCTAAAATGATTTGTAATATGGGTTTGTTCTTATACGCATAATAAATGCATTGTGCAGTAGTTACAAGTATGTTACGTTTCTTTTCTTGTTTCCCAGGTTAGGAAAAACTTTCGCAGCACAGGTTTCGTGATGTTAAATTATCATTTGGCGTTACTAACGACTTCCAATGTTGTTAGTTCATGTGTGTCATCCTGAAGATGTGTTAATTCGGTCTCCATACTCCAGCGGTTTTCGGTCATCTGCAGGATGGCACACATGAATTAAGAATGTTGGAAATAGTAACACCAAACGATAATTTAACCTCACGGAAATTGTGCTGCAAAAATTGTTTCTAACCTGAAAAACAAGAGAGTGGCATGAGAAAGCCTAACATATTAACATACCTGAAACTACTACATAACACATTTGATATATATATTACAGGCCACTGAAGATGCTTCATAAAAAAAAGAAGCGAAACGTGCTTGGCGGAGAGCAAACTGTCTTTCACTTAGTTGCAAAGAGGGAACATACATCTACGAGTTTTGAAAAAATAAGGAATGACGGAAACAAAAAAAAAAAAAATTACTATCGAAGACATTTTTCCTTGCGTGAAAATCTGGAAGCATGTTCAAACTGAGCGAAAGTAGATCAAAATGTAGTACGTAAGTTCTCATGAAAACTTCTTAAGGCTCTATCGGTTACGTTATGAAGCCTTTCGTACGCAGATATTTTGTTCAACGCAATCGCCATTCAAGTTGCGTTCAGTGCAGTGAAGCCATCTTCGGAGGGTAATACTGTAGATTTTGATTCGAGGAAGATGGTACTGATTTAAGTGCAACCACATCTTAGCATTTTATGTCACATATTCTCTCCTTCATAGGTAAAACATGGCACACGTGCCCCGTCAATGGTTAAATCGTTAGAGGCGGAGGACAACATACGATTGGGGAAGGAAATCGACCGTGTCACTTTCAGAAGAATTGTCATATTAAAATGGTTATTTCTTCGGAAACTACTATGTAAAACAAGATGCTGCATATGTGAAACCCTGGTCCGATGAAAGAGAGGGCTTTGTGGCTCTAATTGCATCAGGTTAAATAAATAAATAAAAATAATAAATTCAGAAGAGTCAAACCGACATTTGGCTTAAGCGATTTAAGAAAGCCCCGGAAAAATAAAGTTTGGAAGGCTGAAAGAGAATTTGAACTGCCTTGCTGCCGAATGTGAGTTTATTTCAAAACAGTCACTGAAAGGTTTCACATTCATAAAATACACTGACGGAAAAGAATGGCAGTACCAAAAAATAATTAATGCAGAGTAATGAACTAGAATACATTTGTCTAGTCTAGGTAATATATTTGAGTGATTAACATTGCTAAATCACAGATTAATGTAATCGTGAGATAAATCATTGCGACTGTGAAATGCTCGCTCATTAATAACCGGTGCCAGAATGCAAGTACGCAAACGTGAATGCATTGTGTTATACCGGCGATGGACGTCGGTTTGTGGGATGGAGTTCCATGCCTGATGCACTTGGTTGGTCAATACAGGGACGGTTAATGCTGTTTGTGGATGATGCTGGAGTTGTCATCCAATGATGTCAAATGGTTCAAATGGCTCTGAGCACTATGAGACTTAACATCTGTGGTCATCAGTCCCCTAGAACTTAGAACTACTTAAACCTAACTAACCTAAGGACATCACACACAACCATGCCCTAGGCAGGATTCGAACCTGCGACCGTAGTGGTTTCAGACTGAAGCACTGATAACCGCACGACCACACCGGCCGGCCCAATGATGTCCCATATGTGTTCGGTTGGAGACAGATCTGGTGATGGAGCAGACAAAGGCAACATGTCGACACTTTGTACAGCATTTTGGGTTACAACAGCGGTATGTGGGAGAGCGTTAACCTGTTGGAAAACGTCCTCTGGATTGATGTTCGTGAATGACAGTACAGCAGGTCGAATCACCAGATTGACGTACAAATTTGCAGTCAGGGTGCATGGGATAACCACGAGAGTGCTCCTGCTGTTATATGGAATCGCACCCCAGACCGTAACTCCAGATGTAGGTCCAGTGTGTCTAGTACGCAGATGGGTTGGTTACAGGCCCGTAACTGGCCTCCTTAAAACACACACAATGGTATCACTAGCACGAAGGCAGAACCATCTTTTATCAAAAAATACAACAGACCTCAACCCTGCCCTCCAGTGAACTCTCCCTTGGTACCACTGAAGTCGCAAATGACGGTGGTTTGGGGCCAGCGAAATGCACGCTATAGAGCATCTGGCTCGGCGCTGTTCTTGAAGTAACAGATTTTTAACAAAGCACGACTCACGCCCGGTACTCACAGCTTTACTTCTGCCAGTACCTCGTCTCCTACCTTCCAAACTTTACAGAAGCTCTCCTGCGAAGGTTCGCAGGAGAGCTTCTGTAAAGTTTGGAAGGTAGGAGACGAGGTACTGGCAGAAGTAAAGCTGTGAGTACCGGGCGTGAGTCGTGCTTCGGTAGCTCGGATGGTAGAGCACTTGCCCGCGAAAGGCAAAGGTCCCGAGTTCGAGTCTCGGTCGGGCACACAGTTTTAATCTGCCAGGAAGTTTCATATCAGCGCACACTCCGCTGCAGAGTGAAAATCTCATTCTGGAGATTTTTAACAGTCTGTTTTGTCACTATGGTGCCAACTGCTGCTCAAATTGCCGCTGCAGATGCAGCACGATGTGCCAGAGTCATACGCCGATCACGATGGTCTTCCCTCTCGGTAGCGCCACGTAGCCGTCCGGAGCTCGGTCTTCTTGCAACCGCACGTTCTCTGATCACCGCTGCCAGCAATCACATAGAGTGGCTACATTCCTGCCAAGTGAGCCTGCAGTATCGCAGAAGGAACATCCAGCCTCTAGAAGCGCAATTACGTGACCTCTTTCAAAATCAGTGAAGTGTTGATAATGTCATCTTTGTCTCCTTAAAAGCATTCTTGACTAACATCAACTCATGTCCAGTCTCAAAGATAACTAACGCTTACGTCCGTTACAGCGTGTATTTAATGAAACTGATTTGCATCCTCATAGTAACGCTATTAGCGCCACTCTTGTGCGACTTGTGCGGAATTTGAATAGACATCATCTTTCAGATGTAAAAACGCGCCTACAAACTTCCCTTTATGTCGCATTTCTCCTCCTTGGTGTTTTGATTTTTTTTCCGTCACTATCTCTAGGAGTACACATAAGGAGATATTTGAAATTTAACGATTACAGAAAACTAATAGCAGGAAGGGCAGATGCAAGATTCAGTTCCGTTATAAGAATATTCAGAAAATGTAGTTCACGCGCAAAGGAAATACCTTTCAAAACACTGGTTCGACCAGTATTTGAATACTGCTCGTCAGTCAGGGATCTCTATCGGATAGGATTGATAGAGGGAACAGAGAAGATCCATATTTGGTGAGATATTTGGCCCAGTCACTATCAATGGACCACCCTGTACACAGTGTGCAGCCGATATTTTTATAGGCAAGAGCGTCGATATTTTGCCGTCGTAATATCGACATATAGATACCTGTTTCGACGTTCTGAGAGCCGATAACGATTACTTTTAATTTCGATACAACGGATTTCCGATACTTTTTAAAATATCAACAGTCCTAGTTGCACGCCCAGAAGAAGATGTCCCCGACTCTGGGGCCGTGGCGGACTGCCGCCGCTTTCGAGCTGGTTGGTGGAGTGTACTCAGTCCCACCCCGAATTCTACGATGATCCTTGATGACCCATCCGCCGTGTACCTGGTGTCAGTACTCATGTGGTTGGCTGATCTCCTCGCTAATCCTGGTAGGTGACAGCACCTGGAGACGCCTGAGTGTCGAACTGTAATATGGACGTCGAGAGCCCATGTTGCCGGCTTCCACTTACTGGCAACACTCTGCGATGTGATGTTGTGGGAGGACAATCAACTCCTCCATCAATCGATAGTAGGCGGCGAGCAGCCTCAAGTTCGTCAGGAGAAGGTCATCGTCTTGAGTACACCTTCGTCTAGTTCATAAACTGAGCATCTAGGACATAGATTCACTACAGTATCGTAATCAAGGAATCGAGTGTTCTTACTGTGAATGCCATCGATTCCAACGATCAACTCATGATGAGAGCTGGGGAGCTGGCGTGAGGCTATGATGCAAGGCTCAGTTCGTTATGACCACACGTGCCCTCCTTATTCTGCTGTATTAACTTAATAGGTTGTTCACTGCTGTGCCACTTCGTCGCTATGTGCTTTTGTGAAAAAAATAGAGTTCCTTGTAACATGTCTCGCGAGCTAACGAATATTTTTGTCTCGCTTCCTTTGGTTTTCTGTCGCAGTCTCCTTGCTGCTGAATGCGTCTCCTCATTCGGCTGACGATGTCGTATAACGACTCATCGGCCTGACCCACTTGCGGCATACAAGTGTGCATCGTGCTTCCGCCTCTGTCTCTGGCATGCTCTGAGTTTGCCTATGGCAGTGTGCATGAGAGTTTAATTTTATTTTCTAATCTCTACCACATTACTACTGTGTGCCATAACATAGCGAAAATTTGCAAACATTTTGATAAAGTTTCTCTCTGGCGGCTAGTTTTCATCTAAACTACTGGCCATTAAAATTGCTACACCAAGAAGAAATGCAGATGATAAACGGGTATTCATTGGACAAATATACAGGGTTATTACAAATGATTGAAGCGATTTCACAGCTCTGCAATAACTTTATTATTTGAGATATTTTCACAATGCTTTGCAGACACATACAAAAACTCAAAAAGTTTTTTTAGGCATTCACAAATGTTCGATATGTGCCCCTTTAGTGACTCGGCAGACATCAAGCTGATAATCAAGTTCCTCCCACACTCGGCGCAGCATGTCCCCATCAATGATTTCGAAAGCATCGTTGATGCGAGCTCGCAGTTCTGGCACGTTTCTTGGTAGAGGAGGTTTAAACACTGAATCTTTCACATAACCCCAGAGAAAGAAATCGCATGGGGTTAAGTCGGGAGAGTGTGGAGGCCATGACATGAATTGCTGATCATGATCTCCACCACGACCGATCCATCGGTTTTCCAATCTCCTGTTTAAGAAATGCCGCACATCATGATGGAAGTGTGGTGGAGCGCCATCCTGTTGATAGATGAAGTCGGCGCTGTCGGTCTCCAGTTGTGGCATGAACCAATTTTCCAGCATGTCCAGATACACGTGTCTTGTAACGTTTTTTTCGCAGAAGAAAAAGGGGCCGTAAACTTTAAACCGTGACATTGCACAAAACTCGTTAACTTTTGGTGAATTGCGAATTTCCTGCACGAATGCGTGAGGATTCTCTACCGCCCAGATTCGCACATTGTGTCTGTTCACTTCACCATTAAGAAAAAATGTTGCTTCATCACTGAAAACAAGTTTCGCACTGAACGCATCCTCTTCCATGAGCTGTTGCAACCGCGCCGAAAGTTCAAAGCATTTGACTTTGTCATCGGGTGTCAGGGCTTGTAGCAATTGTAAACGGTAAGGCTTCTGCTTCAGTCTTTTCCGCAAGATTTTCCAAACCGTCGGCTGTGGTACGTTTAGCTCCCTGCTTGCTTTATTCGTCGACTTCCGCGGACTACGCGTGAAACTTGCCCGCACGCGTTCAACCGTTTCTTCGCTCACTGCAGGCCGACCCGTTGATTTACCCTTACAGAGGCATCCAGAAGCTTTAAACTGCGCATACCATCGCCGAATGGAGTTAGCAGTTGGTGGATCTTTGTTGAACTTCGTCCTGAAGTGTCGTTGCACTGTTATGACTGACTGATGTGAGTGCATTTCAAGCACGACATACGCTTTCTCGGCTCCTGTCGCCATTTTGTCTCAGTGCGCTCTCGAGCACTCTGGCGGCAGAAACGTGAAGTGCGGCTTGAGCCGAACAAAACTTTATGAGTTTTTCTACGTATCTGTAGTGTGTCGTAGCCATATGTCAATGAATGGAGCTACAGTGAATTTATGAAATCGCTTCAATCATTTGTAATAGCCCTGTATTATACTCGAACTGACATCTGATTACAATTTGGGTGCATAGATCCTGAGAATCAGTACCCAGAACAACCACCTGTGGCCGTAATAACGGCCTTGATATGCCTGGGCATTGATTTATGAAATCGCTTCAATCATTTGTAATAGCCCTGTATTATACTCGAACTGACATGTGATTACAATTTGGGTGCATAGATCCTGAGAATCAGTACCCAGAACAACCACCTGTGGCCGTAATAACGGCCTTGATATGCCTGGGCATTGAGTTGCTTCAACACGATACCACAGTTCATCAAGAGCAGTTACTGGCGTATTGTGACGAGCCAGTTGCTCGGCCACCATTGACCAGACGTTTTCACTTGGTGAGAGATCTAGAGAATGTTCTGGCCAGGGCAGCAGTCGAACATTTTCTGTATCCAGAAAGGCCCGCACAGGACCTGCAATATGCGGTCGTGCACTATCCTGCTGAAATGTAGGGTTTCGCAGGGATCGAATGAAGGGTTGAGCCACGGGTCGTAACACATCTGAAATGTAACGTCCACCGTCCAAATTGCCGTCGATGCGAACGAGAGGTGACCGAGACGTGTAACCAATGGCACCCCATGCCATCACGCCGGGTGATACGCCAGTATGGCGATGACGAATACACGCTTCCAGTGTGCGTTCACCACGATGTCGCCAAACACGGATGCGACCATCATGATGCTGTTAACAGAACGTGGAGTCATCGGAGAAAATAACGTTTTGCCATTCGTGCACCCAGGTTCGTCGTTAAGTACACCATCGCAGGCGCTCCTGTCTGTGATGCAGCGTCAAGGGTAACCGCAGCCATGGTCTCCGAGCTGATAGTCCATGCTGCTGCAAACGTCGTCGAACTGTTCGTGCAGATGGTTGTTGTCTTGCAAACGTCCCCATCTGTTGAGTCAGGGATCGAGACATGGCTTCACGATCCGTTACAGCCATGCGGATAAGATGCCTGTCATCTCGACTGCTAGTGATACGAGGCCGTTGAAATCCAGCACGGCGTTCCGTGTTACCCTCCTGAACCCACCGATTCCATATTCTGCCAACAGTTAGTCGATCTCGACCAACGCGAGCAGCAGTGTCACGATACGATAAACCGCAATCGCGATAGGCTAGAATCCGACCTTTATCAAATTCGGAAACCTGATGGTACGCATTTCTCCTCCTTATACGAGGCATCACAACAACGTTTCACCAGGCAACGCCGGTCACCTGCTGTTTGTGCATGAGAAATCGGTTGGAAACTTTCCTCATATCAGCACGCTGTAGATGTCGCCACCGGCGCCAACCTTGTGTGAATGCTCTGAAAAGCTAATCATTTGCACATGACAGCATCTTCTTCCTGTCGGTTAAATTTCGCGTCTGTAGCACGTCATCTTCGTGGCGTAGCAAGTTTTAATGGCCAGTAAGGTACATGGAGCAGAGACGAAAAGGCAATCCTAAAAACCTTAGAAGCCCCCTAGTCAAACGTCCTCCTACCTTCCCGGCAGCCTCAGATCTGTGTTAACAGTGTCTTTTAATCCATCCTGCCTCAGTGCATCCATAACCAACTACACCAGTACATACCCCTACCTATCAAACAGTGTGGTTTTCATCCCAATTTCTCTTCCGATGACCAACTCCTGCACGCAACCCATCTCCCCTCCCGTAAGTTTAATAATCGTAAATCAGCCACTTTTATACCCCTTGACCTAGAATATAGCTACAACCGTGTATGGTATATTGGTCCGCTCTTCCAACTCCTGACACATCCACTTACAAATAACTGTATCCACCTAATACGTTCCTTTCTATCCAATTGTCCATCTTTTGTCACTATTAGCAATACAAATCCCTGCATCCTCTAGCCTACTACAGGTGTACCACAAGGCTCTCTCCACTTCTATCTGTCATTTACACTGCTGACATGCTGTAACCATCATCTCCTGTCCATCTCTTCCCGCAACCCTCTACCCTATCTCTCAGAAATTCTGCTGCTCTTTCCAGATCCATCTCAACTAGTCACATTCTGGTGCAACTAATGGTTCGTTAAGAATATTCCCTCCAAATTCCAGTCAATAATATAACAGCTTGGTCATAAACTAACATGGAAACACCATCTACTAATCCTCCAAAATATACCCCACAAAAGACTAAAACGACTAACCAGCCAAATATGGGAATTGCCTGTCATCACCACTCTCCACACATACAAAGCATTGATACGACCTATTCTCTTTCATACAAATGTCCCTGGATATCAGTCCCACCAACATTTTTCTCTATCAGTCCCTCCACATCCTTGAACGCCTTGCTCTTTGCTTGCTTTCCGAATCCGCTTATCCTCCCCTCTAAGAATCCTTTACTTGCTCATCTCTTTTTCTCGCCTCACCCATACTGAACTCCTAAGTAAATCCTGTAACTCTCATAAACTACACTCCAACCACCTCATTCTTCCCCCCCCCCCCCCCCCCACTCCTCCAAACACAAACCCTGCTGCACTTCCACACATACGTCAACACATCCCACCCACACTACAGTTACACCCTCGCCATATCCTCTCCGTGGGAAATTTGTACATACAACCACTCCTTAACAACGAAATCCACTATGAATATATCACATCTGACCTGTCCCTCCCAATCCCTTTCCGATATTGGGCCTCCGCTTCCTCCTCATTCCTCCCTCTTCTGTCCTGTTGTTGACCTTGGCCAGTCCCCTATTGTAACTACCTGTACCCTGAATCTCATGTTTTCCAACCGAAAATTCTCCCACATCATAACTATCCCCACTACCCAAGTCACCCAAATCAAATATCTTCATAAATATCTAAATTCCCCCAAAGGACCAATACTTCCCTTTTCTCCTTACTCCTCCAAAATTCAGTTCCGTTCCATCAAGTGAAGTGCGATGGAATGCAGTGTGCAGGGCGCCTATCCAGTCTTGGTTATCAGGAGTAACTCATAGATACTTACTGAGAACTTAAAAGTGCATGTAGCTGCAACCTAGTCACAAGTGCAGGTCCCCAGGATGAGTTCATGCCCAGCCTATGTGCCAAGCCAGTCAGTCCCTCAGGAGTGAACTATTTCATTCCAGTAAAATCTGCTGACAGGATGCTCTTTCAGCCTTCTGCTGAATTCACTAACGTACCCATGCCACTGCCTAGAAAATAGGCAGGCTTGAGAAAGGAGTCGCGTGATTGCTGCTGGACGTGCCCTGGAGAACAGAGGGCAATGAAGTCGTTAATGGTTTCTAGCTTTCGGGCAGAGCAGACGTCCTCGTCCCATCTGCCTCCATCTCTGCTCTCTCCGTCCAATTCGAATGCATACCTCATTTTTCTCCCTTTTCCGTTCCATTCCTGTATTTAACTATCACTCATACTGTGATTACGTAGGCTTTCCCGGCGTAGTAAGTCTTGAAAGTCTCTTCGGGTTTGCTGCCGGATCCTAAAAACAACTTGACTCGATATTTCGGCGATCCAACTGGTCGCCATCTTCAGGAAAATGCTGCTTCTGCTGATGAGTCCCTCTGTGACCTGACGCCAGGCTGTAAATCGTCGTCCTATATAGGCCAGCGATCAGTACACGACGCATGCGCCGCCCATCACGGTTGTTGCCCACCAAGACAGGGAGGTGGCGCCGCCCTTAGTGAAACACCGATGGCAACGATGTATCGCACTCAGGGCCGCACCGAAGAACGTTCAGTTTTGATGCGAGATAATACAGAATTTCACGTCTTGCTAAGAGTAAACCCATTGTCTCTATTGATTAAATTATCAGCCAACCTAATGTCAATCGCCTCTTTATTGACATTGTTCCAAAAACCGGAAATGTTGGCAACTACCACAGTTTTATCAAATTTCATACTGTGTCCCTCATTTAAGCAGAGTTCTGCTACTGCCGATTTTTCCGGCTGTTGTAGCCTCGTATGACAGCGATGTTCCACACACCTGTCATGCACTGTGCGAATCGAACGGCCAGTGTAAGCTTTCCCACATTGACACGGAATTTTGTACACACCGGGTTTCCTAAGCCCCAAATCATCTTTCACAGAGCCAAGCAGTGCCCTAATCTTAGAAGGTGGACGGGACACACGCTTCATGTTAAAATTCCTTAAAATTCGTCCGGGCCACAGATCTATGTTCCTCTTCATACACCTCCGGAGATGGTTCAAACTCTATAGCCCGACGAATCTGCTTCTCAGAGTATCCATTTTCCTTAAAAACAGCCATCAAATGCTCAAGTTCTTGAGTTAAGCTGTCCGCGTCGGATATGGCATATGCTCTCCGTACCAAAGTCCTAAGGACGCCACTGCGTTGGTGTGGTGGATGACAACTCTTAGGATGCAGATACCAATCTGTATGCGTCGGCTTTCGGTGAACACTGTGTCCCAAAGTACCGTCTAGTTTTTTATAAACCATTACGTCTAAACCATAACTCATACTGGTCGACGCCCCTATAGTCCGGCATGGACGAGGCCTCATGGATACTGTACAGTCAGAATAAAGTCAGAAGTTTATTTTATTTCTCTCTTTCATTTGAAACAGCCTGCTTTCGCCCCCTCCCATCCCCTGTCCCCCTCCTGTTCTTCACATCGGCCGCTTCCACATACACTGAGGCAACGAAAGTCATGGCGTAGCGATCTGCACACATAACAGGTGGCGATAGCATCGCATACAAAATGTATAAAAGGGCATTGCACTGGCAGAGCTGTCAGTTGTACTCAAGTGATTCATGTGAAGAGGTGTCCTGCGTGATTACGATCACACAACAGGGATCAACAACGCGGAATGCTGGTTGGAGGTAGACGCAAGGGACATTCCACTAGGGAAATCGTTAGGGAAATCAATATCCCAAGAGCTACAGCATCAAGAGTGTGCCGTGAACACGAAATTTCAGGCATTACCCTTTTTTGCTGTGAAAATCTGGGTCGGCGTTGTAGGCGAGAATCTCATCTACCTGGCCATCTGAATGGACATCTGTACTTGAGGTTCGTGCAAACAGTTCTACCTGGGTAGTTGGAGAACATACCCTTGGATGTTTGGGAGAGGATGCGGACACAACATAACGGTATACCGCCTGACTTCAGTGTGGATGTCCGCAACCATCTCAGTGCTGTATTTCCTGGTCGCTGGACTGGAAGGGGAGGTCCTATTCCATGGCCTGCGAGGTCACCGGACCTGAATCCCTTTGATTATTTCCTATGGGGGTATCTAAAGTCACTTGTGTGTGAGACCCCAGTGGATACGAAGATGGAATTAGCTGCCAGAATTGTAGCTGCCTGTGACGTGATTCGAAACACACCAGGGATATCTGTCAGGGTGCGTCAGAATCTTGTTCGCGGATGTCATGCTTGCACTGAGGTTGATGGGCGTCAGTTTCAACACATTTTGTAAGATAGAGTACAGATGGTACGTCCAATGTGTCAGTGATTGTATTTACAGTTAACTGTAACTAATGTAAATAAAAAATATACAGTAATGTGATTTTATTCCTGTTATTTTCTTAAGCTGGCTTCTCTGACCCCAGGTTCCCCACCTCAACTTGTTCAGTGGAGCATCGTCTATGTCTTGTTAAACTTTTGCACTCTCTTACGGAAACACCCTGTATGTCATTTAATGTCTGGAAAGAATCACTGTGCGGGTAAGAACCACTTACCTATCAAAGGGGTAAGGGTGGCGTGGAAAAGAAGTATAGGCCACGACGCGCGAACATGGCTCTGAGCACTATGGGACTCAACTTCTGAGGTCATCAGTCCCCTAGAACTTAAACCTAACTAACCTAAGGACATCACACACATCCATGCCCGAGGTAGGATTCGAACCTGCGACCGTAGCGGTAGCGCCGCTCCAGACTGTAGCGTCTAGAACCGATCGGCCACTCCGGCCGGCACGCGCGAATACCCAAGTCTTATTTATCCAGTATTTGAGAACGAGAGTACTTAGTGACTTGCATTAAGCTTGACATATAATTTCAGATCTTTACGAAACTTTTTCTTGCTGACTCCCCCGCAATAATTATAAAAGCAGAAAAAAAATTCTTTGCTCACTACATTTCCGCAGTTTATTTTCGCACCAGCTATGACGTTTTTATTTGTTACTTCTTTACTAATAATTGTATTAGCGACACATTTTGCAGACAGTGTTCACGTATATCACTCCATGCATGTACACATTTATATCATTGTACATCCCAGAGTTCAGGATATATGACGCCATAAACACTGAGATGCGTGAGAAACTGTCGCATCATGCATGATGTTTAATTTTATTATCACCTTCAGGGTGAACCCGTTTCGATGAAATTTCGAAAGAAAATAGTTTAAACCCTGAGGAAGAACATAGCCTACTTATGAGCAGTAGTAGTAGTAGTAGTAGTAGTAGCTTTATTCATCCGTAGATCTCTTTTTACAAGGATATAGGACATGCCAAAGTATTTACAAGTTAGATCAATTTAAAATAAGCTAATTCGTATACACATATATTTACAGAATTCTAGTTACAGACAATCATTAGATTTACTCCTGGTATACAATACTTTTTTTACAAATAACTTATTAAATAATGTAATGCCACACTGTTCACTCATATCACACTATCAGTCACTGCACACACTATACACACATTGCAATATAACACTTCTCTCACTACACACACACACACACACACACACACACACACACACACACACACACACACAAACACATACACACACACACTGGTGATCTCTGGGCCATTTTCTGTACCGCAACTTCCCATTTGCTATCCTGAAAAACTGAGTCAGCATCCCTCCATAATCAGCGAGATGTTGAGCTCATAAAGAGCAAGAGGTGAGTATTGTGCTATGCATAGCTTGGGGGTAAGTATTTCTAGAAAGGATGTTTTGTAATCATTATTTATTTGTATAACATTTTATTATCAAACCCCTACTCTGTTTTATCTAAGTAATCCTTCTATGTATAAAATGTATTGCATAACAGGTACTTTTTAGCCTTCTTTTTAAATATGTGTATTTTTGCAATTTATTTAATCTCTTTTCGTAATTTATTGTACAGTTTTATTCCTTGGTAGAAAATGCTGTTTTGAGTTTTTTTTTATTTTTTTATTTTTGGTAAATGTTGCATGGTCATGGATAGAGCTGTTTGTGCAGTAATTACCAATGTTATTTTTTATGTGTACAACTGACCGCTAAATGTATTCACATGGAGCAGTTAAAATCCCCAGTGTTTTGAACAGATCTTTACAATGAGCTCGACTAGTATTTTTGGTTATTATTCTTATGGATTTTTTCTGGAATTTGAAAATTCTGTTCATATTTTCTGCCTTTGTTCCCCAAAAGAGAATGCTATAGCTAAGAATTGAGTGTACATATGAATAATATGTAACTAAAAGACACTGCATGTTGCACACTTATAATAGGATACTAAGGGCAGAACATGCTGATGACATTCTGTTTGCAAGTACCTTTGTGTGTTTACACCACTTCAACTGAGAATCAGCTTAAGAACGTGTATAGCACAAGATACTTATTGACTTTAAGAATATTATGATAATTAGGGGAACATATTTACTCTTTGAAAAAGCTATTTACCCTTTGCCTTTTGAACTTTATCATATGGTTGACACACGCCACTGAATGATGAAAGGAAGAAAGTTTATAGCTTACTACATTTTCGCTGTTCGTGGAGTAAAACTGTCTCACAACGCAAGACGTTTTAATTTCTTACTTTTTTGCGACTAATAATATTCACGACCTATTTTACGGACAGTGTTCACACATAGCACTGAATATACGATAGCTGTTCGAAAAATAAGGTCCGATCGGTTGCGAAATGAAAACCGCAGTGAAAAATAAAAAAAAAAAATTTCGCAACAGTTAGCCACACCTTCGAGCTACCTCTCTAAATAGTCGCCGGCCGCGGTGGTCTAGCGGTTCTAGGCGCTCAGTCCGGAGCCGCGCGACTGCTACGGTCGCAGGTTCGAATCCTGCCTCGGGCATGGATGTGTGTGATGTCCTTAGGTTAGTTAGGTTTAAGTAGTTCTAAGTTCTAGGGGACTGATGACCATAGATGTTAAGTCCCATAGTGCTCAGAGCCATCTCTAAATAGTCGCCTCTTCGACTTAGACATTTATCGTGGCGTCGTACAAACTTAACAGTACCCTCGTCACAGGAAGCAGCCACCTGTGCTTTCCACCAATTCTCTAAACTGGTCTGCCTTTCATTGTTTGTGCCAAAATGTTGTCTTCGTAGCCAGCGGTTCACATCAGATGAACGACGGAGAAAGTCAATTAAGGGCTGTAATGTGGGTGATCAAATACTTCCCATTGGAAACGCTGAAGGAGCGTCTTCATTACCTCTGCAGAATGCGGCTGGAAATTATTTTGAAGAAAGAAACTCATGACATTTATGTTGTGTTGGCTGCATAGTTTCAGGCGAAATCTCTCGCCAAATCCACTTACTTGTTGGGAGACACTGTTGTTTTAGGCGTTTCTACGTGATCACTTTGGGCTCTGAACTGAAAATAGCGGCGTGAATCGTTCGACAGGCACATCAAAGACACTGCCCAACACATCTGTACAAAGTTACATCGGTTTTTCACACTGGTTTCCATTTCGCGCCTAATCGGACCTTACTTTCCGAATACGCATTGTACATGCAAAATTATATCATTGTACAGCACATACTTTGGGAGATACGAGGTCATAAACACAGGGATGTGTGAAAAACTGCCGCATCGTGCATGAGATTTGATTTTATTGATTCTTTGTTATTAACTCGATTTGCAAGAAATTTAGCAGATACCAGCCACATACGCCGCAGAAAATTATATCACTGTAGGACACAGAGGGAGGGGGACCCGCCAGGTTAGCTGAGAGCGCTAATGCGCTGCTGCCTGGCCTCGGGTAGGCGTGTCGGCCCCAGATCGAATCCGCCTGGCGGATTAACGACGTGACCTGGTGTGCCGGCCAGTGTGGATGTGGTTTTTAGGCGGTTTTCCACATCCCACTAGGTAAATACTGGGCTGGTCCCCACATCCCACCTCAATTACAAGTCTCACAGCCATTTGAAACACGTTCGCATGGGGCAGTAGCAGATGGACAAAGAGAGGAGGAGGAGGATATGGACAGAGAATTGGGGGGGGGGGGGGCAGGTGGACAGAGAGAACGAAGAGAAGGAGATGGAGAGAGAAGGGTAGATGAGATGGACAGAGAGAGGGGAGGGAGAGAACTGGCTAATAGATGTGAAATAAATACATATCTGGGCAACACCGGGTTTTTTAGATAGTAAAGAATAAATTGAACAGCAGCTTAACGTTTCACATGATGCTTCTACAGTTCACAAAAGCTGAGGAATGTAACAAAAAAAACAATATTTCTGAAAAATGTTTTGGAAGTCAGTAAGATCCTTACAAACACGCTGTACGATGAAGAACGAGTGCTGTTAGACGTAAATAAGTTTGTAATGAACTTTTAGAGGTTGATTGTGGTTGGGGTGGGGTGATCACTTGCAGGTACAGTGAAAACTTATTTTCTTTTAGATGGAATTTCTTCACACACGGTCAAAAAAAAAAAAAAAGAGTTGAAATGGTTGAAACATATAATGTTAATAAGTAAGTCGTCGTCAGCCTCAACTACATCCGTTAATCGACATCCGTTAAGGACGTCGAAGAAATTTTATCTCCTAATAATCAGCAGGTACTCTGATGCTCAAGTAAAGCAGTAGGAAGTCGTTTCAGTCTGCCGCTGTGGCTCCGGTCTCGGCCTTCCAGTCGTGTAGAACGTTACGCTCCGGTACGATCAACCTTGAAAAGAGGTTCTTCGTTACGCCGAAAGTTATCTCAGACGTGAGCGAACAAAGCGGTGTCTCCCCAAAACAAGTCCCACTTAAACGCACGCGAAGCTGTTGAGAAGTGCGGTTGCTTGCATTACGTGAACTAGAAACCCGTAAAGATACTGCGTGGAAAAAAGTTGATGGGGGGGGGGGGGGGGGGTAAACGGACACAAGGCAGTGGTCGTCTCCTGAAGAAAATGTGACCCACTTGCCTATGTGCAGTCGTGCTATGAATGTGTTCCTGACGTCCCACATACCAACTGGTGGCGATTGGACTCACAGCACAACGTCGATCGGGGGGGGGAGTCGCGGCGTCCGTTCCTAAAACACTTGCGGTCGTCCTGTTCTGCGGTTTACGCGTGTCAAATATTTCTCTCTCCGATATCGACGATACACCCTGAATACTGTTGACCTCGCAAACCCCAATTCTCATTGCAATTCGTGACGTTCTATGACATATGCGTCCTACATCGATTAACATCGAAAAGTTCAAAATTAGTTATATTTAATACGTACCTTTGTATAAGAGACTGCTCAGAGATTGTGTCTACACCGCATGTAGCCGCAACATTCAGCCATCATAAACGTTATATTTTCAAATGGAATAAGCTTTCCCGTATAGGAGGACTCTTCCCCATAAACCCCCACTTCAGATCTAGTGAGACATCTCTGCCTCTGTAACTACTTTTCAAAAACCAAAATGCTGGGAAAACGTTTGAGTACATGTCTTCTATGAGAAACTTTCAAAGGCTAAACCCTAAACATTCAGCAGTGGGTAACAAAAATGAGGTACACGAAATCTGTCATAAAAGAGTTAAAGATACACGTTAAGAAACCAGTAGGTCCTGATCCTGAAAAAAGGTATAACAAAATCACAATTAGGACTGTTTACGTCACTTGTTCTTGGAATGTTATGTCAATTACAAGCATTTAAACAACAACAAAAAGTTGTAGCACATAAAATTCCTAGTGGTAGTGATTACACCCCATCACCTTGTTTTATTGATACTCGCCTTACAGTCTCCTTTCACGACATCCATACAACCTGTCTTCCAAGTCCTTTCCCATTTCTGACGGATTTACGGTATCAGCGGCAAACCTTAACTAACTATTTCTTCTCGCTAAACTTTAATTCGACTTCCAAATTTATCCTCATTCCCTTTATTTCTTGCTCAATGTATACACCGAACAGGAGATAGTACATAACGCCCCCTCACTCCTTTCTCATTTACTGCCTCTCTTGCACGTCTTCCAACTCTGATAGTTACAGCTTGGTTTCAGTATAAATTGTAAATAACATTTTTCCACCTCAGTTTCATCCCTGATAACTTCAGCATTTCAAAGAGTGTTTTCTAGTCGACTCTATCAAAAGCCTTCTCTAAATACACAAACGCTGTACACGTTGGTTTGCCTTTCTGCAGTGTACCTTCCAAGTATAATCAGATTGTCTGTGTCACCTTACTTATTCCTACATTTCGCTGAAAGCCAAACTAATCCTCCCCAAGGTCAGCTCATATCAGACTTTCCATTCTACTGTAAATAATTCGTGCCAGTATTCCCTTACAACACTGAGTTACTAAACTGATGGTTGAGTAAAACAATTGTCAGTACCTGTCTTCTTTGTATTGAGATTACTACATTCTTTTTGAAATCTGAGGGTTACGTCTTCAGTCGCAATTACCCTACATACCAGATGGAACAATTTAGACGTTGTGTCTTCTCCCAAGTATCACAATAATCCTGATGAAATATCATCCACACCAGGTACCTACGAGGATTGCCCAGAAAGTAATGCATCGCATTTTTTTTTCTCGGCCGAAAACAGTGCTACGAATGCGAAACATTACGTATGTATTATTTGAAGTTTCCGGAGTAGGAGCGCTAAGTTTCCGTCACTTCCGACAGATAGCGTAGCTGTAGGACAGTTTCAAAATGGCGTCTGTAGGTGATGTACGTTACAAGCAACGTGCAGTCATTGAATTTCTCATTGCACAGAAAGAAACTGTGGGGAATATTCGCAAACACGAAGTCTATGGAGCATCTGCTCTCGATAGAAATACAGTTAGTCGCTGGGCATGGATGGAGAGGTCATAAGAAGGCGCTTTGGTGAAGCTCCACAATTTGCAGTGATTGGGGAGACCATTCACAGCTGACACACTTGACATGTTGCAGTGAGCCCCCTCGGACTTCCCCTTGTTTGGGTGACTAAAAGAAGCCATTCGTGGAAGACATTTTGAGGACATTGAGGAGGTGATTCACGTAGCAACCAGGACAAGGGCTGGTACTGGCAGGGGACACACGCCCTTGTTGCACGCTGGAGAAGGGCCATAGGACGGGATGGAGATTACATGGAAAAATAGGGTGTGCAATTCTTTAATGTGTATAATTCTCACTGTGTTCAGTAAAGAATTGTTGAAGAAGAAAAATGCGGAGCATTACTTTCTAGACAATCCTCGTACTTCCAACTTAGGTCTTTTGGTGCTTTGACAACTCTACTTGCATTATTGCAGCCACTCTCTCATCTTCAACTACTACCTCTTCCCCTTCGGTAATATTATCCTCAATCTCATCTTCAACAGCTTCCTCTTCCCCTTCGGTAATACACTCCTGGAAATTGAAATAAGAACACCGTGAATTCATTGTCCCAGGAAGGGGAAACTTTATTGACACATTCCTGGGGTCAGATACATCACATGATCACACTGACAGAACCACAGGCACATAGACACAGGCAACAGAGCATGCACAATGTCGGCACTAGTATAGTGTATATCCACCTTTCGCAGCAATGCAGGCTGCTATTCTCCCATGGAGACGATCGTAGAGATGCTGGATGTAGTCCTGTGGAACGGCTTGCCATGCCATTTCCACCTGGCGCCTCAGTTGGACCAGCGTTCGTGCTGGACGTGCAGACCGCGTGAGACGACGCTTCATCCAGTCCCAAACATGCTCAATGGGGGACAGATCCGGAGATCTTGCTGGCCAGGGTAGTTGACTTACACCTTCTAGAGCACGTTGGGTGGCACGGGATACATGCAGATGTGCATTGTCCTGTTGGAACAGCAAGTTCCCTTGGCGGTCTAGGAATGGTAGAACGATGCGTTCGATGACGGTTTGGATGTACCGTCCACTATTCAGTGTCCCCTCGACGATCACCAGTGGTGTACGGCCAGTGTAGGAGATCGCTCCCCACACCATGATGCCGGGTGTTGGCCCTGTGTGCCTCGGTCGTATGCAGTCCTGACTGTGGCGCTCACCTGCACGGCGCCAAACACGCATACGACCATCATTGGCACCAAGGCAGAAGCGACTCTCATCGCTGAAGACGACACGTCTCCATTCGTCCCTCCATTCACGCCTGTCGCGACACCACTGGAGGCGGGCTGCACGATGTTGGGGCGTGAGCGGAAGACGGCCTAACGGTGTGCGGGACCGTAGCCCAGCTTCATGGAGACGGTTGCGAATGGTCCTTGCCGATACCCCAGGAGCAACAGTGTCCCTAATTTGCTGGGAAGTGGCGGTGCGGTCCCCTACGGCACTGCGTAGGATCCTACGGTCTTGGCGTGCATCCGTGCGTCGCTGCGGTCCGGTCCCAGGTCGACGGGCACGTGCACCTTCCGCCGACCACTGGCGACAACGTCGATGTACTGTGGGGACCTCACGCCCCACGTGTTAAGCAATTCGGCGGTACGTCCACCCGGCCTCCCGCATGCCCACTATACGCCCTCGCTCAAAGTCCGTCAACTGCACATACGGTTCACGTCTACGCTGTCGCTGCGTGCTACCAGTGTTAAAGACTGCGATGGAGCTCCGTATGCCACGGCAAACTGGCTGACACTGACGGCGGCGGTGCACAAATGCTGCGCAGCTAGCGCCATTCGACGGCCAACACCGCGGTTCCTGGTGTGTCCGCTGTGCCGTGCGTGTGATCATTGCTTGTACAGCCCTCTCGCAGTGTCCGGAGCAAGTATGGTGGGTCTGACACACCGGTGTCAATGTGTTCTTTTTTCCATTTCCAGGAGTGTATTATACTCAAGTTCATTTCCTTTATATATCTCTTCTTTATAATCTTTTTCAGTCTTTGTTTGTTCAGAACAGGCTTGGTATCTGAGTTCTTGAAGTTCGTACAGGTCCTGCTCTTTTTCCACCTAAATGGTCACTCACACTGCAATTAAAAAAAAAAAAATCTGGCGCACCACGAAAGAATTATCCGAATGGGACGGATGTCTGTAGATGTGATATGCATATACAGGAAAACAAATGATTTCAATTTCAAAAATATTGGAGGATTTATTCAAGAGAAAGAACTTCACAAATTGGTAAAGCTGTTCATGCCTGTTTGTTTCTACGTTTATCCTCAAGTTATTTCGGCTTTGCACCTTTATGCTTCCTTCAGCTGACATATCAAATGTAATCAGACATTGTCAAGAAGGCAATGCGAGAAGCCTTCATTAAATATCGTAGAGGAATCTTAACGAAAGACATCTCACAAAACTCCAAAAAATTCTGGTTTTTAAAAGCTGTCAGTGGCAGCATGGTTAATACCCAGATGCACATGGATGACACAGGAACTGAAGTTAATGGTAACAAAATAAAAACAGAAATGCTGATTTCTCCAGTGCCAGCCTGTGACATGGGTCTCACATACTTCTATATTAACTTTGTATATTGCTTTTTACTTACTGTCCGGAAAATCAGAGAAGCAGTTGGTCAAAAATTTGCTACGCTATATCCAAAGAACTAAATGAGTTCTCTGTCCCGAAAACGTAAATTGCTGTCGTCCTTAAGGAGTTAATCACGCTTTGCTCAAATAATGGAATGATAATATCGTGTAGTTTGAAACGCCTGACTGGAGAGTCTGCAGCTAACGCTGTTGGTCTTTTGCATTGTAGACTAGACGAACGATTCACTGGTTTCCAGTTTTCAGTTCACTCACAGTTTACATGAACAGTTACGACAGGACTTGAATATTTTGTTTGCATTAAACAAAGAAAACACTGTACTTTCCACAACGGCGTAAGGGCATAGGTGTTTTCCCACATCATGATTACCAAGAGTTCTTGGGAAACGGATTGGTATCTGTGACACCTGTTATTCTTTTGACAAGATCAAAGTGTAGCTGGAATCCCGTTATTCCCTTGTAACAAGTGCACATGGTGGCAGCCAGTCAAGGAATATTCTTGGGATCTGGTTTAAAAAATTTATTTCAAAGGCCCAGTCAAATCTTTACCAGTTTACTCCTAGAGCAACTTACGCTGTGCCTAAGTGACACAATTGCCTGTCTTTCAAAACCGAGGCAGTTCTCTCCAGTTAAAGCTGCTGACAAAAGGCGCCCTGAGACGTCTGTTGAAACTGCTAGCAAATTCACGCCATTGGTTTTAGCCAACAGCTTGTGTGGGATACAGGTCACGTGTGTGGACGCTGGAATGTTCTGCGGTGTGGAACACAGTTGCCTCTCTCTAGAGATGGGCAAACTGAAACACGTAACTGTTTCGAAACAAATGAAACAGTACAACGTAATGTTTCGATACGCTGTTTCGAAACAGTGAAACGGTTTGTGTTTTGCAATCTAATAAACCTACACATTTTATCATCTTGAATGTCTACTGTATAAGTATGTCTATATAAACACAAATGAGGTGAGAGAGCGCTAATCATGTCGCAGAAAGTATGAAACTATCACTTAGGCGTCTTGGCATTTTCGTATTTCCTGCAGCAAATGCGCTGCTTTAGTGTCGTGACTTTCATACTTTTCAATTGGCTGAGGACAGCCATAGCTGAAGACAGAACCGCCACGAACGGAACTGGAGGTGGGAGCAAACTGCAGAAACAACGGATATGCTACTGGGATTCCCACATTCCGTTAGTATGGGTAATATACCCATCCTGCTAATTGCCATGCACACAAAGGAATCATTGTGGATAATAGGCACAGTGACTATAGACTCAGAAATAACACCAAATAATTCGAATAAATAACAAAATATAACAGAAAATTTTTTGTGATTCTTGAGTTTCTCCCGGCGTATTTGATAATCAAAATATCCACGGGTGTGCTGCCGGTCTATAGTGTCCAACGGGCACAATATTTCGGACACTATAGACCGGCAGCACACCCGTGGATATTTTGATTAGAAAAAATTTTGTCTTTCAAGGTGTTTCGAACCGTTACTATGAATTCACCATGTTTCCCAGCCCTTCCCGTTCACCATTACACTATAAGTGATATGTCAAACAGATTGCTTGCAATTATTCCTACATCAGATTTATGTATATGTCTAATAACTGTCACTCTACGCCTTTTTTTATTCAACATGTTGTAGGCTTACTTGCGTTTCTTAATATGATTACTGTACATGAACAGAGAAGAGTATGTTATAAAAAAGTGTAATTTAACTGAATGATTTTCACATATTCATTATTTTGAATGTGAATAGTATGCGTTGTTTTATTGTTTGGTTAGTGTTTATAAAGCAGATGCTACGCCATTTCGGAATAGGACCGTCAGCTAGAAACGAAACTTTATTTTCGCATATCTTCATGCTAATGCTTGTCAAAAAGATTTCGACACTCTTGAAAGTGTTTCATGAAGTGGTATGTTGTGTTTCAGTACCTGTACCGAGCCCGAATCTCGTCCGCCACACAGCGGAATGAAACATCACTGTTTCGGTACAATTAGTCCGTTCCAAGCACAGGTGGACTGAAACAGCCTTATATTGAAACAACGATACAGTTTCTGTGTCTGGCTCGAGATTGAATCTCGAGACAGGGGCGGAATGAAACACCACTGTTTCGAAACAGTGAACCACAGCCGTTCCGAAACACTGAAACAGTTCCACGTATCGATACACTGTATCGAAACATAGAAACAGGGGCCAAGTCTACCTCTCTCTATTGTAATCCAGACCTCGAGCAGAACAGACGTCTTTTCGGAAGGCAGAGCCTCTGGCTCTGCTTTACATGACCGGCCACCATCAGAAGATAACATGAACCGCTTCCCCTTCCGTTGCCCATTTCAATTAATTGTTCGACCTGCTAGAGTGGCCTAAACCTGGTGACTTACAACCCTAGGCGCGCCCCTTGTATGCCATACACTGAAATATATTCTCTTTATTGCACCTAATTTCCTGTTCTGTCATTTAACGGCACCCCTGGATGCCCACTCACAAGTGCTGACCGCTCGACCTCCTCCACACTGCCGTCACGAAGCATATGTAACAACCTTCTGCTCCCTTTCCCTGACCATATACATTACACAAGTGACTACACATCGTCGACTTTGCACTTGTCTGCTGCAGACTGAAAATTCTTTCTGGAAACAATCGCCTATGCTGTGGCTAAGGCAATCCTCTCCAATATCCAACATGAAGTTTGGAAGGTAGAAGAGAGTTGGTGGTGGAAGTAAATCTGTGAGGCCGAGTTGTGAGTCGCGGTTTGATAACTTAGTAGGTAAAGTACTTGCTCGCGAAAGGCGAAGGTTACAGTTTTAAATCCCGGTCCGGCATAGTTTTAATCTGGCAGAGAGTTTCAGTTCATGGTATGTTGATATAAGTGTACGGAAGCAAAGATCCATCATATGTCACTGTGGTTAGGTGGCGCAGACGCTTCCAGTGTGGTCAAACAAGTCTGAATGATGAAGAACAATGTCGCAGACTATCCCTCTGTGAGGAATCGTTAATCGCAAGACAAGTGGTGGCCCTGGCGGCCGGCTTATCTCAGTCGAAGTGATAAAGAAAAAAGTTTTTAAAGTTTTGCACGACGTTTTGAATGTGACGAAGCTCGCCGCCTGCTGGGTTACGCGACTATACATACCCAATCAAAAAGTCCGCCAAAGCGAGACAACAGCAGAAATATTGCAGTTGTGTCAGTCAGATCGAGATGACTTCTTTAACCATTTAATCACCATGAACGAATGCTGAGCTTATCACTATGACCTCGAGACAAAGAGCAAAGCAAGCAGTTATAAAATAAATAAATAAAAAAATAAAATAAAATATTGGTTATTGTATATGTATGATAGTGATTGGTTGTAATTAATATTTGTTTATCCGGAACGTGGACGTTTAATTATTTGGTATCAGACGCTTAGCAATGGTTTTTTTGTAAATGCAATGTTATTCGTAGTTGACCGTGAAGTAAGACTCAGATAATCGGACTTCGTATTTAAATCGTTTCCAAAGACTGCTGCGGTAGGTGCGGACTCAAAATCTCAATATTACAATAATTTGCCAGCCATGTCAATACGTCGTACAGAGGTGACTGTCTACTAAACATAAAAAAGTTTACACAGTTAGTTAAATCAGATATATTCAACGAATAAGCCTACAGTTAAATAATTCAACTTACTTTCATAAATACAGAATCTTTACAGGGTCGAGCGCCTAGTGATATTGCAACTCGGAGTGTTCTTATATAACATCAAATATGGCGGTGTGCCAGTTAATAAAATATACGTGCTTCCCGCACCAGTTATTGTACATGACCTTCTTCTTCTTAATGGAACATAAGAGTGTCGTAATTGTATTTTGTTTTATCAGCGGCATAGCGCTGCAGTTCTGTGCCATAGGCTTTATTTATTTGTCAGAGATTAATTATTTAATTAAGATTTCGCGTTTCCGAGGAAACTCACGCACGGCATGCAAATGTGCCTTTATACAGTGTAAACATCTATATTCACTCCCACCGAAAACGGCGAAGATCCAACGGTAGTTGTGCATGCTGACATCGGGAACTGTCTTGGACGTGTGGTAAAGGATGATGCCAGTAAGAGGCAAATAGTCACAGGAGCGGACTACTGAAATATCCTAACGAGGTTATGGGACACAGTCAGGATGAAGCATTGCAGGAAACTGTATCACGTTCTGTTTTTGAGCGACGATAACATTCTGGCTCAATCTACACAGGTCACAGTCACAAATGCAGCTTCAGCTATCAAATTTTGCCTCACCCTGCCTATTCTATTGATACCTCCTCTTTCCTGTGGTGCAGGCACTTCCAGAACGACAGAATAAAGTAATTTTCGGGGTGGAACATTTCCTGAACAATCAAAACTTAGGTTTCTACATCCAAGGTCTCCAACAGGTTATCTATCACTGGTAAAAACGTGTCGCGTTGAAGGGTGAACGTATATTACTAAACGCCTAAATGGTCACTCACACTCTAAGGCCGGCCGCGGTGGTCTCGCGGTTCTAGGCGCGCAGTCCGGAACCACGCGACTGCTACGGTCGCAGGTTCGAATCCTGCCTCGGGCATGGATGTGTGTGATGTCCTTAGGTTAGTTAGGTTTAAGTAGTTCTAAGTTCTAGGGGACTGATGACCACAGCTGTTAAGTCCCATAGTGCTCAGAGCCATTTGAACCATTTGAACCACACTCTAAGACAACAAAAAAAAAAAAAAAATTACTGGCGCACCACGAAAGAATTATCTGAATGGGCCAGATGTCGGTAGATGCGATGCGCATATACAGATAAACAAATGATTTCAGTTTCTAAAATAATGGAGGATTTATGCAAGAGAAAGAGCTTCACAAATTGAGCGAGTCAATAACGTGTTGGCATACCCCTGGCCTTTATTCGGCTTGGTATTAGTCGATAAGAGTTGTTGGACGTCCTCCTGAGAGATATCGTGTCAAATTCTGTCCAGTTGGCTCGTTAGACTGTCAAAAATCCCCAGCTAGTTCGAGAGCCCTCTCCACAATGCTCCAAACGTTCTTGATTCGAGAGAGTTTGTAATGTGTTACCCCGTCTCTGGCCCTTAAAGAGGCAGTTATTCGGATTGAGGTTGTTTAATAGGGTTGTGGGATATCTGCTTGGGGGATGCCCTGCCAAATTCTGTCCAATTTTTTCTTTAGATCGTCAAAATCCCAACTTGGTTGGAGGGCCCTGCCTGTAGTGTTGCAGACATTCTCGATTGGGGAGAGACCGGCGACCTTGCTGAACAAGGCATGATTCGGCAAGCACGAAGACAAGCAGTAGAAAGTCCCACTTTGGGTGTAGGTGGCCATCATCTTGCTCATATATAAGCCCAGGGAGGCTTGCCATGAAGGGCAACCAAACGAGGCGTAGAATATCATCGACATACTGCTGTGCTGTAAGGATCCCGTGGATAAAAACCAAAGGATTCCTGCTATGAAAAGAAATGGCACCTCAGTGCATCATTCCCGGTTGTCGAGCCTTATGGCGGGCGACAGTCAGAGTGGTATTGCACTGCAGTCACAGCATCTCCAGGAACGTCTTCATTGGTCATGAGGGCTCAGTTCCAAGCAGAATTCATAATTGAAAACAGTTGCACTCCAGTCAATGAGATTCCAGACTGAAGAGATCTCTGGAGACGCCCTAGACAGCAGTGGGATTCCGACCTGACCATCGCCCACCATATGGCCTGACAGCCAGGAGTGATTGTCTGGGGTGCAATTTATTTTCATAGCAGGACCGCTTTAGTTGTCATCTATAGCTCCCTTAGAGCACAGCAGTAAATCAACGATATTCTACACTCATTTTGCTGCCCTTGACTGCAAGCCATTTTGTGCTTACATTTCAGCAAGATAGTGTTCACCTGTACACAGCAACAGTTTCTACTGCTTGCCTTTATACTTACCAAACCCTACCTTGGCCAGTAAGATCGCTGGACCTCTCCCCAACTGAGAATCTTTGGAGCACTTTGGGCAGGGGCCTCCAAGCAACTTGGGATTTGACGATCAAAAGAGTCGTTTGGGCAGAATTTGGCATGACATGCCACAGGATGGTGTCCCACTACTGTATCAAACAATGTCAAGCTGAATAACTCCCTCTTTAAGGACCAGAGATGGACCAACACATTGACTTTGTCAATTTGTGAAGTTGTTTCTCTTGAACAAATCATCCAATTTTCCCAAAACTGTAATCATTTATTTGTTTGTAGATGTACATCATGTCTACGAATTTCTGTCCCATTTGGACAATCCCTTTGTGGTGCATCATTTTGTTTTGTTGTTAGAGTGCATATAAAGCTGAGTGCATGCGTGTTTTACTAGAATCTCCTCCCAGATTACTGGATTAATTTATCCAGAAATGACACAGAAACAGCAGATCTCACAAATATCATCACTGTGGGCATTATAACCTCCTTGCGCCAAACAGGGGCCGAGGACCTAGCGAAAACGCTTTTCTCCTTGCATATAGGCTGCCCTGCATGACAGGCAATAGTATCAGCCTGCCAAATCAAACTACTTTACAGGGCAGCCTACATGTGAGGAATGAGAAATGGTTTGCTGGGCTTTTACAAGTAGGGTGGCTTGCACGACAGGCCTATTGTGTTGGGATAGTATCAGCTTGCTTTATCGATCTTCTGCGCACAGCGGCCTGTATCTCAGGTTATCAGAAGGCGATTCGGCGAAGCTCCAAGATTTGCAGCGGTCGGGGAGACTATCCACGGCTGACGCACTTGACAGCCCTGACCTAGCCGCCTCGGACTTCCACTTGTTTTTGACATTAAAGGGTGTCATTCATGGCAGACAATTTGAGGATTATGAGGAGGTGATTCACACAGTGAACCACTGGCTCCGCCACCAGGACAAGGATTACTACCGACAGGACATACACGCCCTTGTTTCGCGCTGGAGGAAGGCCATAGAATGAGATGGAGATTACATAGAAAATAGGGGGTGTAGATAAAACACCATTCTTTCGTGTGTTTAATTCTCATTACGTTCAATAAAGAATTGTTGAAGAAAAGAATTCGGTGCATTACTTTCTGGGCAACCTTCATATATATTATTT
Source organism: Schistocerca serialis cubense (assembly GCF_023864345.2). NCBI lineage: Eukaryota > Metazoa > Arthropoda > Insecta > Orthoptera > Acrididae > Schistocerca > Schistocerca serialis. The sequence goes on along the minus strand of NC_064641.1, from coordinate 769,296,427 downwards.
TTTAAATTTATAGTTTCTGACATTATTGAAAATACAAACAATTATAATAGAAATACAGTGGTATAATACAATAATAGCAGCGATAACAATTTTAACATAATTGTTTAGCTTATATCGTTATTATCAATACTACATGAAGTATGAAATGAATGACAGAAAGTATTTCATGTTACAACCACATTGTAATTGTCAAGTTCTTCCTCTTACATCTATACATCATTCGTCTAGGACAGCAAATCAGACACATCTTTCTTCTTTCCTTTGGTTACCGCATTTTGTTTTGGTAAAAGGGTGGATGTTAGTATCGTTGAATGGCGTGGTTTCTTTCGTCTCAGGATGTCAACTTGAACTGGATCTTCAGCGTATGTATCACTAACTGACGCATTAACCATTTCTTTGTTTTTTGTATCTTGGGTTTTAGTACTTCCTGTGCTCTATCTTTTAAATGTTTAACAGTACAGTCTGTGTTTTAGAATTTTGAGACTACCACACTCTTCTAAAATATCGTAGTATTCTTTAGGAGACTAGGTACTTTCTTTTTTCTCTTAAGACTTCTCAGTTCTACCAAACACTCGAAAAATGGTTCAAATGGCTCTGAGCACTATGGGACTCAACTGCTGTGGTCATCAGTCCCCTAGAACTTAGAACTACTTAAACCTAACTAACCTAAGGACATCACACACATCCATGCCCGAGGCAGGATTCGAACCTGCGACCGTAGCAGTCGCACGGTTCCGGACTGCGCGCCTAGAACCGCGAGACCACCGCGGCCGGCCCAAACACTCGGGCTGGAGGCATGTAGCTGTGGCAACAAACAGAAAAGAAGTTGTGAATATTACTGAACTTTGCGCTCTTTTCCAAGAACTCTTTTTTTTATTTCGGCTGCTGCAAGAATCTGAGAACGGATGTATTGGCGCCATCATTTGGTTGTTTTTTATCTATGTCAGAAAGGAAGTCCAGTAAAGCCGAAGCAACTTGACTGCATCCTCCTGAAGATTCTGTCTCGAATCAGTTGTAGGAAACGATGCTTTTCTCTTTTTGCTCCTTAGTATGGATCATGATGCACAGATTGTTATATTGTCTTGCATAGAAAATCTCACGGACTGATAGTTTTGGAATAGGCTGGTTTTGCTGTGTGTCAAAGCAAATCTTAATGACAGTTGGATTTTCTTCCTTCATTGTACCACAAAACCACTTTGAAGAATTTTATGTAATCTGTGCCTAGTTCGTAGTTCATTCTTAGTATGCAGATATATTTCTGCTTTTCGGTAGCCCTGCGCCTGCTATACGGACGTCTGAGTCACAGCTCTCGTACAAGATAAGTAATTTAAGTAGTAATAAACTGTTTTTATCACTTTAAACTAATTTATTACGTTAATTATAGTGCTCTTCAAGCGTACCATTAAAGGTTTTTGTCTTACTCGCGTATTTTCACAGTACTCACGTAAAGTTCGTTTTGTTTACATATCGCGGCCAGGCCGAACTTTTGAGCTTTCAGATTAAACTTCATACCGCAATTTTAACTGCATTTACTGATAGTTTAGTGTGCTAAATACGTTTGCTGCCCCTTTATATCTGTAGAGTATCGCCATCTCTTAAGTAATTTCCAGTAAAAAACTTCTGAACCACTGTTTACATAGTCGCGAGTAGGCCTAATTTTTCGTACACGTATTTTCATTGTTTTCCGGTAACTTAATTGTCTTTCTGTCACTAAAATCGATTTGTACCATGAGTGTAAAGTGTCTGACGTGCCGTAGAATCGTTAGCTCCGGGGTCTGGTGTGATGGATGTAGTAACTTTTTTCATTGGGGCGATTGTAGTGGCGTGGGAATTGGGAAGATGAGCGAGACTCATCAGTGGTTCTGTAGGCTATGCAGTAGAGATAGAAAGAATGTGGAAGAGGAGGGGAAAATTGCTGCCCTTCAGGCTGAGTTAGATGAGGCTAGGCGAGAACTGGGCAGGTTAAGGAGGAAGAAGGGTAAACAGGGGTGGGAAGTGGCAACAGGCATAAACAACAGGCCAAGAAATTATTGTGACAGCTTTGTTATTAATGTACAAAATAGGTTTGACCTGTTGCCTCAGTCAGAATCTGATGAGCCTCACACAGAAGTAGATGTAGACAGGGCTCAACAAGCTTTCAGCAGCAAATTGAATAAGAATGTAGGGAAGTCTGCAAAGAGAAAGAAAGTCTTGTTGCTAGGTAGTTCGCACGCTAGAGGTGTGGGCCAACTTCTGCAGGATGAATTAGGGTCAGAATACCAGGTCACAAGTTTTTTCAAACCTAGTGCTGGACTGGGGCAGGTTACAGAGGATTTAGGTTCACTATGTAGAGGCTTCACTAAGGAAGATACCGTGGCTATTGTGGGTAGGCTGGACAACAGTATTGACAGAGATCCGGGGTACAGCATAGAGTGTGACCTGGCAAAGATTGCATCAACATAGTCATACCAGTATTGGGTTTGTGTCTGTTCTGGAGCGCCACGACCGACCTCACTTGAGCTCTTCTGTCAGGAGAGTTAATTTGGAGTTGGAACGGCTACTTGGATCTGGTGCGGGGTCACACATTGGTGTGGTTCCTGTTGATTCACTCTGTAGGCGGGACTATACTAGACATGGCCTACACCTCAACAAGAAATGGAAGGGTAAACTGGCTGGGCTGATAGCAGGAAATTTAAAGGGGGGAGGAACTACATCTCATGGTGGAAACTCTTTTTTAGTGTAAGATCAGTGTCCAGTGGGAAACTCAGCCAGGCAAGTACTAAAGATGTTAAAAAAGTTCAAGATACTCACAAAAGTAAAGTGAAAAATAATGTTAGTATATTTCATCAAAATATTGGGGGACTGAAGAATAAAATTGATGAGCTTCTGCTTTGTTTAGAAGATATAGAAACTGAGAATGTAATAGATGTACTATGCCTGTCTGAGCATCACATTCTCACTGATATGCAAAAGGTTAGCATCAATGGGTACAAATTAGCTGCAAATGTAAGTAGAGATAATATGATGAGAGGAGGAGTTGCCAATATATGTCAAAAGCTTCCACAGTGTAAAAAATTTAGAAAATAAAAAATTTTGTGTAGAGCAACATATGGAAGCATGTGCCACTGAACTGAAACTAAACGATGGCACTTTCATAATTGTAACAGTGTATAGGTCCTCCTCAGGGAATTTCCAGCTATTTCTAGAAAACTTGGATGCTTTGTTGTGCTCTCTGTCAGACAGGGGGAAGCAAATTATCATTTGTGGGGATTTCAAGGTTGATTCCCTGAAAGAGTGTAATAGGAAGAATGACCTTGTAGTGTTACTCAGTTCTTTCAATTTGAGCTACATCATTGATTTTTCTACTGCAATAACAAAGAACAGCAGTACATTGGTAGGTAACTTTTTTATAGACCAAGATAAGTTTAAGGACATAAATGCTTATCCTGTTGAAAATGGTCTTTCAGATCATGCTGCACAGCTAGTTACAGTACATGACATAGCTCCATGCAGTATATCCAATAAGACTTTCAAAGCAGTGCGTTCAATTAACAATATAAATATTGCAAACCTCAGAGAAAGCCTACAGCAGCTAGACTTGGATGAAGTGTATAAGGAACCCGATGCAAACTTGAAATATAACTTATTTCACGATACATTTTTAAGGGTATTTGAAAATTGTTTTCCCAAGAAAACATAATTCCAAGAAAACATATAAAAAACCTTGGCTAACTAAACTTGCAACTGTAAAAGAGAAATGTATCTAACAGCAAGAGGGAGTGCTGACCCCGAAATTGTTCAATATTATAAAAACTATTGTGCGGTACTAAGAAAAGTTATTAAAAAGTCCAGAAGCATGTGTATCATGTCTGAATTCAGTAACTCTGATAATAAAATTGAAGCAATTTGAAATATTATTGAAAGGGAAACAGGACAACTAAGAGCACAGGAAGACTTCAGTGCCATAAAACTGAATGACAAGTGTACTAACAAACAATCAGAAATTGAAAATATTTTCAATAATCATTTTTTAAATGTTGTGGAGAAAATAGGATCTAGATCTTCACTAGAAGAGGCCATACCTGTGCAGTTTGAAACAACTGCAATTCCACCAACCTCTCCCTCTGAAATCAGTAAAATAATAAACTCACTGAAAAGTAAAAGCTCTTACGGAATTGATGGCATTTCTAGCAAGGTACTTAAAGCTTGTTCCCCACAGATAAGTAGGATTCTCAGCCACCTACGTAATAGCTCTTTGGAGCAGGGTGTTTTCCCCAATAGACTGAAATATGCCACTGTAAAACCATTGCATAAAAAGGGGGATATGTCGGATGTCAACAACTACTGCCCAATCTCTCTTCTGACAGCTCTATCAAAAATTTTTGAGAAACTAATGTATTCAAGAGTAGCCTCCCATATTTGCAAAAATAAAGTACTAACAAATTGTCAGTTTGGTTTTCAGAAAGGCTTTTCAATAGAAAATGCTATATACGCTTTCACTGATCAAATATTAAATGCTCTGAATAACCGGACATCACCCATTGGTATTTTTTGTGATCTCTCAAAGGCCTTTGATTGTGTAAATCATTGAATTCTTTTAGATAAGCTACATCATTATGGTTTGAGTGGGGCAGTGCACAAATGGTTTAATTCATACTTTACTGGAAGAATGCAGAAAGTTGAAATAAGTGGTTCATGTAACGTTAAAACAACAGCTGATCCCTCAAACTGGGGGCTATCAAGTACAGGGTCCCACAGGGTTCGGTCTTAGGTCCTTAACTGTTCTTGATATACATTAATGACTTACCATTCCACATTGATGAACATGCAAAGTTAGTTCTTTTTGCTGATGTCACAAGTATAGTAATAACATCCAAAATCCAAGAACTAAGTGATGTAATTGTAAATGACGTTTTTCACAAAATTATTAAGTGGTTCTCAGCAAATGGACTCTCTTTAAATTTTGATAAAACACAGTATATACAGTTTTGTACAGTAAATGGCACAACCCCAGTAATAAATATAGACTTTGAACAGAAGTCTGTAGCTAAGGTAGAATTTTCAAAATTTTTATGTGTGTCCATAGATGAGAGGTTAAACTGGAAGCAACACATTGATGGTCTGCTGCAATGTCTGAGTTCAGCTACATGTGCTATTAGGGTTAATGCAAATTTTGGTGATAAGAATCTCAGTAAATTAGCTTACTATGCCTACTTTCATTCACTGCTTTCGTATGGCATCATATTCTGGGGTAATTCATCGTTGAGTAGAAAAGTATTCATTGCTCAAAAACGTGTAATCAGAATAATTGCTGGAGCCCACCCACGGTCATCCTGCAGACATCTATTTAAGGATCTAGTGATCCTCACAGTAACCTCACAGTATATACACTCCTGGAAATGGAAAAAAGAACACATTGACACCGGTGTGTCAGACCCACCATACTTGCTCTGGACACTGTGAGAGGGCTGTACAAGCAATGATCACACGCACGGCACAGCGTACACACCAGGAACCGCGGTGTTGGCCGTCGAATGGCGCTAGCTGCGCAGCATTTGTGCACCACCGCCGTCAGTGTCAGCCAGTTTGCCGTGGCATACGGAGCTCCATCGCAGTCTTTAACACTGGTAGCATGCCGCGACAGCGTGGACGTGAACCGTATGTGCAGTTGACGGACTTTGAGCGAGGGCGTATAGTGGGCATGCGGGAGGCCGGGTGGACGTACCGCCGAATTGCTCAACACGTGGGGCGTGAGGTCTCCACAGTACATGGATGTCGTCGCCAGTGGTCGGCGGAAGGTGCACGTACCCGTCGACCTGGGACCGGACCGCAGCGACGCACGGATGCACGCCAAGACCGTAGGATCCTACGCAGTGCCGTAGGGGACCGCACCGCCACTTCCCAGCAATTAGGGACACTGTTGCTCCTGGGGTATCGGCGAGGACCATTCGCAACCGTCTCCATGAAGCTGGGCTACGGTCCCGCACACCGTTAGGCCGTCTTCCGCTCACGCCCCAACATCGTGCAGCCCGCCTCCAGTGGTGTCGCGACAGGCGTGAATGGAGGGACGAATGGAGACGTGTCGTCTTCAGCGATGAGAGTCGCTTCTGCCTTGGTGCCAATGATGGTCGTATGCGTGTTTGGCGCCGTGCAGGTGAGCGCCACAATCAGGACTGCATACGACCGAGGCACACAGGGCCAACACCCGGCATCATGGTGTGGGGAGCGATCTCCTATACTGGCCGTACACCACTGGTGATCGCCGAGGGGACACTGAATAGTGCACGGTACATCCAAACCGTCATCGAACCCATCGTTCTTCCATTTCTAGACCGGCAAGGGAACTTGCTGTTCCAACAGGACAATGCACGTCCGCATGTATCCCGTGCCACCCAACGTGCTCTAGAAGGTGTAAGTCAACTACCCTGGCCAGCAAGATCTACGGATCTGTCCCCCATTGAGCATGTTTGGGACTGGATGAAGCGTCGTCTCACGCGGTCTGCACGTCCAGCACGAACGCTGGTCCAACTGAGGCGCCAGGTGGAAATGGCATGGCAAGCCGTTCCACAGGACTACATCCAGTATCTCTACGATCGTCTCCATGGGAGAATAGCAGCCTGCATTGCTGCGAAAGGTGGATATACACTGTACTAGTGCCGACATTGTGCATGCTCTGTTGCCTGTGTCTATGCGCCTGTGGTTCTGTCAGTGTGATCATGTGATGTATCTGACCCCAGGAATGTGTCAATAAAGTTTCCCCTTCCTGGGACAATGAATTCACGGTGTTCTTATTTCAATTTCCAGGAGTGTATATTCACTTATGAAATTTGTTGTTAATAATCCAACCCAGTTCAAAAGTAATAGCAGTGTGCATAGCTATAACAATAGGAGAAAGGATGATCTTCACTATGCAGGGTTAAATCTGACTTTGGCTCAGAAAGGGGTAAATTACGCTGCCACAAAAGTCTTTGGTCACCTACCAAACAGCATCAAAAGCCGGACAGATAGCCAACTAACATTTAAAAATAAATTAAAAGAATTTCTAGATGACAACTCCTTCTACTCATTGGCTGAATTTTTAGATATAAATTAAGGGAAAAAAACTTAAACATTAGTGTCATACAATATTTTGTGTAATGTAATATCTTGTACAGATATCTTTTATTAACCTGACACGTTCCACATCATTACGAAGTGTCGTATTCATGATCTATGGAACAAGTATTAATCTAATCTTTTATTTCCATTAAACCAACCTTACAAGTGGAACAGGTATCAGTATGCGGTTCGCTGAATGATGGATTGAAATGTTTATAAAATATGTGCTTGTTTCTTGACAAGGAGCATTGTTTCAGCACTAATTTTTTTCTTTTTCAGAGAATCTTTTGAACATTTTATTGACTGTGAGATCTGAAGGTAGAGAACCTCTCGTAGACTTCCCACTTTCATGGAGGCTCTTTCTGCATTTAAATATTTTTGTATCATTCTCAGTGGCAATAGTTTCTTCCTTATGATCCTTTCCTGTTCTGTTGTCTCTTCTCTTTTCCTTTGTCAACCTTCCTCTTGCATGGAACCTGCTTGCTAGAAAGAATAACCTGTCCTTACTCCTTGGAAAGTGGCAGCACAAACAGGCACTACTTCACCATTCCTTTTTGTAATCATATACTCTAGTGTCACTGTTTTCTTCCTTTTCACATTCTGGGTGTCCATTACTTTGGGCTGAGGTGAAGAAATACTAACAAAATTTAACAGAAACTTATCTTGATCCATTTTATTTAATGATATCATGTGGTGATGAACGTAGGTAGGAATTCTTCATACCAGAATTCGTCATCTTTGCAATCTTTCGTTCCTTTAGCTTTTGAATGTGAAACCTTAAGTGGATGATTACATTTAATGATGGGTTCCTTTGTACATTTTTTGCTCTGCTCTTCTTGAATTGGGATTTCTTCCCATGAGAACGTTTTTTGACCTGTATGCCGTTTTCAGAAGCGCAAGAATCATCATCCACTCTGCTTCCGCTTGCAATATTTCTTTGGAGATGTACACGGTGGCGTCAAGTGAATACTTGACGACAAGTTAGCTGCAGGTGTTCCGACGACATTGAAGTCTGGTTGCAACACTATTCCTGCCAGTAAATATTGTTACAATAATTAGAACATCGCTTTAAGCAACTAGTGCATTTCATTATTGTTAGCTGGTTCCTGCTGAAAGAGAGCTGAGACACTAGAGAATTATTATCATGCATTTGTCGACTTTTGCTAGCACACAACAGCGGTCGATTTCTGCTGAAAGTTAGTTCAGGGGTTGATGTAACAAATCAGCATTACGCCATTACCATCCCATCAATTTTGATTGCATTTTTATTCAAAGGTTCCCAAGTGGCAACATATCAAACAAACTGTGATGTACTACCATTTCACTTACTGTATAAACTTTTCATAAACATCAACCTTCCAAACAAGAATTTTGCAGAATGTTTTTTGCTCATAGCAAGGAAATAATAAAAAATTCAATAACTATAGATATTGGTGTATGACATTTGAAAAACACCCAAAGGCACATGAAATTGTGAATCTAACAGCTACCAGAGTTGCATGCTACGTAGTACAAGTGAAAACATTAACACATGGAACATAGTTAACAAACCTAAAAAGTAGTAACTGGACATCATAGCAGTAAGTCACTTTGACAGCAAAATACTTAATAACAGCCTAATGAGAAACATGGTCACAAAGTGTTACTGAACTAAATTCTTTACAACTGTTAACATTATGCTGACAGAAAACGTTAAAATTTCTTTAGCAACAAGTAAATAGTCTTTTTCAATTGAGACATAAAATAACGATGGAACAATGTCAAGCACTGGGAGGTGAAAACGTTTAACTAAGAGCAAATGTCGGACACAGCACACTTTTTTTTTTTTACAAGGACGCAGTATTTGATTCACATACTCACACTTATGGAGGAAGACAAGTACTTATAGACTAAAGGTAGACTCAGGGATCAAATAAAGTTGTCAGTTTCTCAACTGACAACCCAAAGATCTTGGCAAAAATCAATAGTGCAGTAGTGCAGGTGTGGGCAACCTCAAGGAGAACAAGAGATGAGTTAGCTTCTCCAATGATAACGTATTAACTCTCAGAATAATAGTAGGAGTGGCTCCTCTATTAACTACTGTCTGCTGTGTTGCATGTGGCCCACATTTGATGAAAAGCCAGGCAGTAAGACAATGTGATGAACCACACAGTAGTATTGTTTGGATATTGTGACTCTTGATGCAGTGTCTGTTTCTCCAGTGAAGCAAAAGAAGACTTTCAGTCTTGTTACCATCCATGCGAGAGTTCTTATCCATGTAATGTGTAATGCATTTCATTCTTTTAGCAGTAATTGCCTCCCATGATTGTCCAAAATACGTGTGACATAAGTAAACAATAATTAGACATTATATTAAGTGCATTTACATTCCATAATGGAATATAAGATAAATTGGATATATGTACATTTTTAGTTAAGAGTACTGAAGATCAGCTGCCTCTCAAAACAGAATTTGTTAACAATATCTTGAAGTTCTGTACATATTACTTAAGTATGGGTATAGTGTCGATGTGTAACGAAATGTGTACAATGAATTCGTGACTTGAATAAAAGTTATTCTAATAACTACATAGAGTAACATGAACATTGTGTACCTACAGGCTAATATACTACTTACATTATGTGGAGATCTCAGTTGGCAAATCATCATATAAGAGGAAAAGAAAACAAACTACAGGGAACCCCTCAGTGGATCTACTTACAAAGAGATTCTAAACTATAACATCACACTACAACACATATGACAAGGTTATGGGAAAGCGAAGGAGATCATCAAGGCTTTGGTAATTATTATGGGCATGTCATCGGAACAAATATTATACATTTAAAAATGTCAGTCAGTTGTCAGTAATTATTCTTATTTCCAAATTAATATTATCTTACTGTTCAAGCATAGTAGCATCTTATCATATTGTTAGAAAAACTGTAAGATGTAACTTTTCTATTTGTGTGGCAATGGAATGGACATCAGCTCAAAGGCAAGTACAAAGAGATTATAAACTTAACAGCGCACTACAGCATATATGACACAAAGTTATGGGAAAGGGAAGGAGATCATCAAGGCTTTGGTAACTACTATGTGCATGTCATTGGAACAAATATTATACTTGTAAAAATGTCAGTTAGTCATCAGTCATTATAAAAATCTTACTTCTGAAAATTTACTGACTCTGACCAGAACAATAAAGCTACATTCTTATGCATCATTATCTTAATATTGTCTCATTGCATGTATCAGTACACTCTTTGATTTCCTTAATTACTCACAAAGACTCTCTCTCTCTCTCTGAGATTCAACATACCTAGTGCTCTTTATTCTATTTCATATCCTAAAACATACACTCCTGGAAATTGAAATAAGAACACCGTGAATTCATTGTCCCAGGAAGGGGAAACTTTATTGACACATTCCTGGGGTCAGATACATCACATGATCACACTGACAGAACCACAGCCACATAGACACAGGCAACAGAGCATGCACAATGTCGGCACTAGTACAGTGTATATCCACCTTTCGCAGCAATGCAGGCTGCTATTCTCCCATGGAGACGATCGTAGAGATGCTGGCTGTAGTCCTGTGGAACGGCTTGCCATGCCATTTCCACCTGGCGCCTCAGTTGGACCAGCGTTCGTGCTGGACGTGCAGACCGCGTGAGACGACGCTTCATCCAGTCCCAAACATGCTCAATGGGGGACAGATCCGTAGATCTTGCTGGCCAGGGTAGTTGACTTACACCTTCTAGAGCACGTTGGGTGGCACGGGATACATGCGGACGTGCATTGTCCTGTTGGAACAGCAAGTTCCCTTGCCGGTCTAGGAATGGTAGAACGGTGGGTTCGATGACGGTTTGGATGTACCGTGCACTATTCAGTGTCCCCTCGACGATCACCAGTGGTGTACGGCCAGTGTAGGAGATCGCTCCCCACACCATGATGCCGGGTGTTGGCCCTGTGTGCCTCGGTCGTATGCAGTCCTGATTGTGGCGCTCACCTGCACGGCGCCAAACACGCATACGACCATCATTGGCACCAAGGCAGAAGCGACTCTCATCGCTGAAGACGACACGTCTCCATTCGTCCCTCCATTCACGCCTGTCGCGACACCACTGGAGGCGGGCTGCACGATGTTGGGGCGTGAGCGGAAGACGGTCTAACGGTGTGCGGGACCGTAGCCCAGCTTCATGGAGACGGTTGCGAATGGTCCTCGCCGATACCCCAGGAGCAACAGTGTCCCTAATTTGCTGGGAAGTGGCGGTGCGGTCCCCTACGGCACTGCGTAGGATCCTACGGTCTTGGCGTGCATCCGTGCGTCGCTGCGGTCCGGTCCCAGGTCGACGGGTACGTGCACCTTCCGCCGACCACTGGCGACAACATCCATGTACTGTGGAGACCTCACGCCCCACGTGTTGAGCAATTCGGCGGTACGTCCACCCGGCCTCCCGCATGCCCACTATACGCCCTCGCTCAAAGTCCGTCAACTGCACATACGGTTCACGTCCACGCTGTCGCGGCATGCTACCAGTGTTAAAGACTGCGATGGAGCTCCGTATGCCACGGCAAACTGGCTGACACTGACGGCGGCGGTGCGCAAATGCTGCGCAGCTAGCGCCATTCGACGGCCAACACCGCGGTTCCTGGTGTGTCCGCTGTGCCGTACGTGTGATCATTGCTTGTACAGCCCTCTCGCAGTGTCCGGAGCAAGTATGGTGGGTCTGACACACCGGTGTCAATGTGTTCTTTTTTCCATTTCCAGGAGTGTATATATTAGCAGTTATCTTACCGTATACTTCTCAACATACATTTTCTTTTTTCACTTCATTATATACACCTCATGTTTTCATTATAACTTACATCTCATAGCATATCATCAAATTATTCATTTTCAATTTATAACTTCATCTTTTCATACGTGTAAATGCCTCAGAAACTTTTACCTAATTACTTCTTTACCTAAAGATCAACCTCCCCTTTAAAAATAGCTGTACCCTTTTACCTTGTATATTCCCATTTTTTTCATGCCTTCAACTAAACTGTATTGCATTTCTCTCTGCTTTAGAAGTTCTCATTTCATAATCATACGAATACAGCCAAAATGAAGTTCCAGTATCCTTGCGGTTGGTCACGCTGTGGGCGGTAATTTGGTCTGTAATTATCACTGTAATGATTGTTAAGCTTGTTCACCATTACGCTGTGGGCATTAGTTTTGCCTGTGATCATTATAATGGTTATTACGCGATGGACGTTCATAGTTATCAAATTCCAGTTCTTGCAGCTAGCCCCTGAATGTTTCGATGTCGTCTTTACAATGCCCTGCCAACACCGCGTGCCACGATATCTGGTGTCCGGGAAGTAAGGACGAATTTGAATATTGCGCCATTTTGTCATATTGGTAGACGTGGTTTTTTCATGTTTGTTATCTGCAATCCTTCCCATCAGTTGCCTAATACCTTTTGTGTGGTGAGCATTGTTGTTTGATTTTTATTTTCGTCAGGGAGCAAATGACAATTCAGCAACGTATCCAAGTGATAAAAAGGCATAACCAAAACAATGAAAGTCCCACGGTAACCTTTCGTGAATTGCTTGCGACACTCGGACGTACTGCTGCTCCAACCGAATTATCAGTTCGCAAATTGATCCAGAAGTTTGAGACTGCGGGTTCTGAATCAACGTTAAGAAAACAGGTCGATCGCGTTATGTTCGAACACAAGAAAACATTGCCGTCGTGCGTGACACTGTGACCGTAAGCCCAAGAAAATCGGTTCGGCAACGAGCTAAACAATTGAATTAATCACCAAGTTCACTGGATGAAATCCTTTCAAAAGGTGTGAAAATGCATGCTTACAAGATTCAACTTACACAAGAGTTGACCTACAGATCACGGAAAGAGATATCGATTTGCTCAATGGGTCTTGGCTCGCCAAGCTGAGAACGAGAAATTCACAAAAAGAATAATTTTCTCAGATGAGGAGCACTACCACCTTAATAGGTGCGTCAACCAACAGAACTGCAGAATTAGGGGTAACGAAAGTCGACGAGTAACTGTGGAAGACGAGATGCATCCACAAGGCACGACTGTATGGTGTGGGTTCTGGGCAGGAGGAGCCCGTACTTTTTTTTTTTAATTATGGGGGAGCTGCCGTCACTGCGAACGGCGACCGTTACCGAGACATGCTTTCTGATTGGTTTTTCCCACTTACTGATGAAAACGACGATTTTTAGTTTCAAGAAGATGGTGCGACATGTCACACATCCTGTGAAACGATTGCTCTGTTGAATGAAAACCTTCCTCAGCAAATTATCACTTTGCGTGCCAACCAGGAATGGCCTGCCAGACCATGCGATCTTGCTCCTTGTGACTTTTTTTGTGGGGATCGGCGACATGAAACGTGTACATGAACAAACCACATACAATACACCAACTGAAGGATGAAATTCCAAGGGCTTTTAACGGCATCCCACCAGAAGGTTGCGGACGCTCCATCAAGAACTTCAAAGAAAGCATTGCTGGTTGCCACGTGGCCTTGGGTGGTCACATGGAGGATATGATTTTTCATACATAAATGAGAGAAGCTACTTAATGTGTTTGTAAAAAAAGTACATTTTAAATAAATTTTGTATACTCTATTAGCATTTTAATATTCGTCTCTGCTTCCCGGATACCCTCTACAACACCCTCTTCCACGACCCAACAACTACTGCTGCGACTTGATTAAAATGGCAACAATCCGATTAAACTGATAATTTTCATTGTATTTACATTTAAAGATGCACCAAGTGGTAACATACCAAAGGAACTGTGATTTACTATCGTTTCCTTAATGAATAACCCTTTCGATTGCAACAGTAAACGCTTACAGGTTCTGTGTAATGTTAGCGTGCTACACACAAATTGTCAGCAAGATTCGAAAACTCCTAGAAAATTTTAGGTATCACTGTTACTGTCGGCGTCATTCTGTGTACTACTATGCTGTTGTTTTGACGTTTTAATTTGCCTCTGTGGCCGAAATCGGTAATTTGGGACAGCACCCAAGACAGTTTGCACGCTCATATCCTAATACTAAAGGGGAGAACATTGCAGGTGCCCCCCCCCCCTCACCCCTCCGATTTCCCAGACCTTCATTCAGTGGAAGAAGAGTCAAAATAAACGAACACATGTCTCGGCTTATCAGTAGTTACTCGCCCGTTTCTGAGAAAACGACGGTCAAAGTTTTCAAGGTACTTTATGTGCTTTAGAGCAAATACGCGGCTTCACACTTTGGCGCCTCGTGTTCGACACCCAATTATTACTTTTATTTTTTCCGTTTATCTATCCACGTTAGTAGAAGATTACTACATGAATGTATTCCAATGTATACTGAAACAACTTTGGCCATGTTCTTCCGCAAATAATGTGTCTGCTGAATTGTGAATGAATTTAAAAAAAGGATTAACTAAATGAAAAATTATTTGAAAGTGTCTTCCATGAAATTCCCATAGCGTATCTTGGTTCGCAACCAATTGTGATCCGCTATGCGTGGTTTGCTGCAAAATTATTGTCAACGCGTCAGTTCTTCAGCAATGTTAACAACGTTTCTTTCCCGAGTGAGATTTATACGAAGACACGTAGCTGTGGCAAACCAGCCTTCGCGCGATGCTCTTCTTATTTCAAATTTTTATGTTTCGAATGTTTTTACAATCAGTATAATCCAAGGGAATGCACAGAACCTGCCTGATAAGAATTTATTTATTTATTCGTATGGGTCAAAAATGGCTCTGAGCACTATGGGACTTAACTTCTGAGGTCATCAGTCCCCTAGAACTTAGAACTACTTAAACCTAACTAACCTACGGACATCACACACATCCTTGCCCGCGGCAGGATTCTGACCTACGACCGTAGCGGTCGGGCGGTTCTAGACTGTAACGCCTAGAACCGCTCGGCCACCGCGGCCGGCCGGGTAACACACAAAAATTGTGAGGACCGTGATATGTCCTTTGGGTGGGACGTTGAGTCCCCTTTTGGGTCCTCCAGGAGGATGAAGCTCAGCACCGTTCGTGGGATTCATTTTCTTTCAAGGAAATGAAGGGGAAGTACCATTTGAGAGGAGAATGTGGCGTGGCTGCAGCGTCTACCCGATTCTATTCAGTCTGTAACTTCAGCAAGTACTAATATGACGAAATATTTCTCGTTTTCCTAGACGCGTCACTTAGATCAAAGGTTCAAGCTTATCCATAACCAAGGGGTACAGGCTGTAAAAGCTGTATCTTACAGGAGTGAGTAACAAACTATTTCACACTAGTTTAATGATTCTTGACTGCGAGTTTAAGTGCATGCAAGTTCTCTGTAGCACACGAAAAAACTGAGTCCTTTAGCCGGTTGTTGTTATTGTGGTCTTCAGTCCAGAGACTGGTTTGATGCAGCTCTCCATGCTACTCTACCCTGTGCAAGCCTCTTCATCTCCAAGTAACTTCTGTAACCTAAATCCTTCTGAATCTGCCTAGTGTATTCATCTCTTGGTCCCCCTCTACGACTTTCACCCTCCACGATTCTCTCCAATACTAAATTGGTGATTCCTTGATGCCTCAGAACATGTCCTACCAACCGATCCCTTCTTCTTGTCAAGTTGTGCCACAAATTTCTCTTCTCCCCAATTCTATTCAATACCTCCTCATTAGTTACGTGATCTACTCATCTAATCTTCAGCATTCTTCTGTAACACCACATTTCGAAAGCTTCTGTTCTCTTCTTGTCCGAACTATTTATCGTCCATGTTTCACTTCCATACATCGCTACACTCCATACAAGTACTATCAGAAACGACTTCGTGACGCTTAAATCAATACTCGATGTTAACAAATTTCTCTTCTTCAGAAACGCTTTCCTTGCCATTGCCAGTCTACATTTTTTTTCCTTTCTACTCCGACCATCATCAGTTATTTTGCCTCCCAAATAGGAAAACTCATTTACTATTTTAAGTGTCTCATTTCCTAATCTAATTCCCTCAGCATCACCCGACTCAACTCGAGTACATTTCATTATCCTAGTTTTGCTTTTGTTGATGTTCATCTTATATCCTCCTTTCAAGGCACTGTCCATTCCATTAGCCGGTATCTTTTCGATTAAATATTGATTTCTCGTGGGCTCTGTTCGGAGCCGAACGTTCCTGAAGTGTGGAGGCATAGCATGTCTTGTAAACAAGGTAATCACGTCTGTAAATTACTAATAAGCGGAATGAAACTCTGCATTCAGCATTGACTACTATACTGTCAGGACTATTATTGGGCACGGGGAGGCAAGAGCGTAAGAAAATGTGAGCACACTGTACTGGGATTGAGAATACGAACTGAACTGGCACAAAGACGTCAAACTTGAGCAGCCTTACTTAATCACGCGTAAGCAGAAACAAGCGTCTCATAGCTTATTTTATTCCACCAATGATTTAAAAGACAAATTAGTTTTCTGACAAAAAAAAGAAAAAGCGTAGTGCGTGAACTCCGTCTATAATGCCTTGGAAATTCTTATGAATATACATAATTTCTCGTAATCTGTACATCGAGAACGTGATTTTCAAGAAGCTGTGCAGTGTATCCGAGACTTGTCGAAATTGTTTATACGAACGACTATCGAGAGCTCGTGTGAGAATTTATGTTACGTTCCACAGATAGGTGCAATCGATTTGATGCCTGTGTTCTACCACAAATACGGTCGCAGGTTCGAATCCTGCCTCGGGCATGGATGTGTGTGATGTCCTTGGGTTAGTTAGGTTTAAGTAGTTCTAAGTTCTAAGTTCTAGGGGACTGATGACCACAGATGTTAAGTCCCATAGTGCTCAGAGCCATCTACCACAAATAGCAGAACGTAGTTGTTCGTTGATGCCTTACCTTTTAACTGCTATCATAGTCCGTGCTCTTACTGCATTTCTCAGCTTTCTTAAGGCTTGGCTGAATGGGGACGTAAACATTGATGTTGCTCGCTGTTCTGCTAGTCCCGAACTGATGCTAAGCAACTGCGTGGGCCACTAAGAGACTCAACTGTATTGTTGACTACTGCGCTACTTCGCCATCTGTTGTTTACACCAAGAGATATGCGGAAAATAATCGCTGTTCTATTAAGGAAACTATCCAGTATAGTAATAGAAGAGTAACTAGGCTGAGGCGATTGTGAAGTGCACCTGAGGATAAGGCGCCCCTCGCGCTAGAAGAAAAGAAATATAAGAAATAACGAAAAATTAAAACAGAGAAGGGAAAGTGGAAAAATTATTCAAATCGATAAGACAAGAAAAGTCATTTGCTATGTTAAAATAATCGAAGATTGTATTGGGAATCATTCCGAGGTTAAAATATAAGTTTCATTTACCTCCTTTACGCAGGTCAAAGATAAATCTCGAATATCACTTAATGAACGGGACAAGGTGTGAGCAAGTGTTTCAGCTAAAGCTACGACGGGTCATCCGTTATGAGTCGCTTATGCGGTGGTATACAAAAAAAATAGTGAAGTCACAATTTGAATCCAATCCTTGAAGGCCCTGTGGAAGCCAAAAGATGACTCAAAATGCAGGCCTGTATTCAGAAATCTACAACTTTTTTCTGTCGCATTATGCTACACTGGCGAGAAGCGATGTGTGGACGTCAATTTGTTGCGTTGGGAATGGGATGGCGTGAAGACAGGCATGGTAGAAGGGGAGAGGTCCTCACTTTAGGTAATTTCCTGCGGTCACCATGACTGTAGTTACGTCTCTGTAAACACTCATCCATCGTCTTCAGTATCATTGCGGGAGCGATACTTACGGTCTTGTAACATAGTTCTAGATTCCTGACGTAATACTGTGTGGTGAAACTCTGCAGGTACGTTTTCGCAAGGTATTTGGCACTTATCTTTAGCAGTCTGCCAGTCTGAGTTTTCAGCCCTTTTTGTAACTCTCTTACGCGGATCAAACCTGTGTCCATCCGTGTTGATCCTTTTTCTATTCGTTCAGTAACCCCTGATAGTCATATTTGGTACGGGTCCCACACACTTGAGTAGTGTTCTAAGATCAACTGCCCGAATGTTTTGCAAGCAGCCTCCTCTGTTGGGTCAGTATGAAACAAAGATATTCGTCAGCCCTCTACGGAATCGCTCCCCTGTGGTCTGTGAAGACAAGATTACTAATAGACTAACTACAGTAAGCATAGAGAGATTTAAACAATCATTCTTCCTCTGCCCTAAGCCTAAAGAAACCTAAAGAAACCCTGCCTAAAGAAGCGCTATAACGTGTGGGTCCATGCTCAGTAGCCTACATTCTGTGAACTTTTACAGTGGTTTGCAGAGTGTTCCGTAGATGCATTTCCCTAGCATCCTACCAATGAACCGATGTCTACCACATATTTTACTTATGACTGAGCCTATATCTCAATTCATCTCATCTTTCTCTTCTTCTTCTTCACTTTATGTATTAAACAAGTTGTCTGTTACTGTTCTCTAATTCTTGTGCAGCCTTCCTATGTTTTTTTTCTTCTAATGCATTTTCAGTTGAGAACCTAACCGGAAATCTTTCTCACCCACGGGGCCTACATGTTCCTTCCATTTTTTCTTATTATCTTTTTTTTGGTTTAGGTTATATATTTCTAAATCTTTCCTTACACCATCATTTCTTTTACAATCTTCTCTTGTATAGCCTTCCAGTTTTCACAGAAAACTCATTTCTTGAGCATGTATTCTACTTTCTTCGTGTCATATTTCACCAACGCTTCACTTCCATAAATACGGGTTGGTATTGCTATGGTTTTGTAAAACTTTGGCTGGGTTTCTTTTCTGTCTCTATTCTGCAAACTGTTCGCAGTCGTTCCAAGTACGAAAGCAATTTATTTAATTTTTTGTCCTCGTCTCGGTTGTATTCACATGTGATGTCGCATCCAAAATATTTAAAACACTTAACTTGCTGCAACATTTTCTTATTCAAGACTACTTTTGATATTACTGGCTCTATGTCCAGAAATGCCATCACTTTCTTTTTATCTATTGACAGTTTTAGGTTGTATCCTGAGACTATCTCCCTTGTAGACTCCCACCTCGTCATCTTCATTCTCTGAAGTTTTAAGTTACCGGCTCGTCTAATATGGAAGTGTGCTAACTGACCCTGTAATCTGGCATGAATTAATCAGACTGAATTAGGAATTCAGCGTCTACGAAATGAAACATGAATTACAACAGTTAGTATGATAAAATGACTCATAAATCATATGACAAGCAGAAATAATACTCAAGTACGACCTTGGCACATCTGATGGAAGAGCCTGATGTGAGATGCTAGTGATCACGTATTAAATGAAACAACTACAGTTGCGACGCCATGTCATGATTGTCGTGACGTTAGTATAAAAGACAGACACTACTAGATGAAGGGAAGCGTTGCATCTGTAGCAGGAGTTGCAAGCAAACTGCTGATTTGAATCTGCAAACAACACTTCACCGTGAAGGTTGAGGTTGTTGAAATTCTATAAAAATGACGTTACTGTCCCTACGAATCATCTCGCAGCCGAGGCTCGATCTCACCATATCGATTCGTAGGTGGAGACTGAAGCAGCTGCAGACTCAATCATTGGCGGCACACCAGCGACCCTAGCCACCGGTTCAAATCAAATGGCTCTGAGCACTATGGGACTTAACATCTGAGGTCATCAGTCCCCTAGAACTTAGAGCTACTCAAACCTAACTAACCTAAGGTCATCACACACATCCGTGCCCGAGGCAGGATTCGAACCTGCGACCGTAGCGGCCGCGCGGTTCCAGACTGAAGCGCCTAGCCAGCGGCTAAGTTCAAATCAGCCCGAAATCTTTCTAAGTTTCTCAACTCATCTGCTCGGAGGTCCACTCTAGCAGGACAGTGTAGGTTAAGTCTGAAGACTGACAAGAAGAAATTTTGTTCAGAATGTTTACTAAAATGAGAACTTATATTTTTTTACTACGTTCGAACTGGCAAGGTTATGGATATTCCGAGCGACGACCAGCAAAAGTATTCCTAAGAGGAAGCTCGAAGCCGGCCGCCGTGACCGAGCGGTTCTAGGCGCTTCAGTCCGGAATCGCGCTGCTGGTACGGTCGCAGGTTCGAATCCTGCCTCGGGCATGGATGTGTGTGATGTCCTTAGGTTAGTTAGGTTTAAATAGTTCTAAGTCTAGGGGACTGCTGACCTCAGATATTAAGTCCCATAGTGCTTAGAGTCATTAAAACCATTACAAGAAACTCGATCCCTTCCCTGAATTTATTTTCAGATGGTTAACCACTTATGCGCCTCCTACCATTCAGTGTTGGAGAAAAGGCAATTGACTCTCTTTCTATTCCATCTCCCTCTCCCTCCCCCCCCCCCTCTCTCTCTCTCTCTCTCTCTCTCTCTCTCTCTCTCTCCCTCTCTCTTTGTGGCCAATGGAGAAGGTCCTCAGCAGCCCGGTCGTCTTTCTCTCTCCAAGTTACAATTCATTTACATTAGTCACTCCTGGTAGTTCTTATACTGCGTAAACATTTTGTTTTTGTCAACTTTCGGTGGCGACCCACGCTTTCAAAGGCGCACCAAACTGCGGGTTCTCACTCAATTTTCTCGATGTTATCTACAGCGTTTGGTGCGTTGCAAATAAACACAGCTTTCTTCGTTTTGTGCGCGATAGTGCCTTCCTGGTCCTTGCTAAAAACAGCGTTCCTGATCTTTTCAGTACTAAGTCGTAAAACGGTCGCTGCTGGGGACCTGGCTACAGAAGATTGCATCTGTGTTGCCTGTGGTGCATCTGATGGCCAGTCTCGGCACTGCAAAAGCAAGTTCAGTTGACTGCATGGCATTGACTTGCACCCCTCCTGGCGCTGCCTTCCTGGAATTGCCTACGTGCCCGCCTGAGCGCTGTCAATGTGCTTCCAAAGTCATTTTTGTGGTGTCACCGCCAGACACCACACTTGCTAGGTGGTAGCCTTTAAATCGGCCGCGGTCCATTAGTATACGTCGGACCCGCGTGTCGCCACTATCAGTGATTGCAGACCGAGCGCCGCCACACGGCAGGTCTAGAGAGACTTCCTAGCACTCGTCCCAGTTGCACAACCGACTTTGCTGGCGATGGTTCACTGCCTACATAAGCTCTCATTTGCCGAGACGATAGTTAGCATAGCCTTCAGCTACGTCATTTGCTACGACCTAGCAAGGCGCCATTATCATTTGCTATTTATCTTGTGATGCATGTACCGTTAGACCGATGTTCACCAATTATGGATTGAAGTTAAGTATTCCAGAAGCTACGTACTTTTTTCACTAGACTCAACTCCTTTAACTGTTCCAGACCTCACGCCAGCCTGCGTGAGCTTAAACGCGTGCCTTTCGGCTATCTCATAGTGGCTTGGCTGTCTTGCCAAGTCACAACAATTTAACTTGCATCAAGTATGCAATTTCGAATAAAAACGTAAAATGCATTAATTAACTACTAACATCACTGGTAATGTGTTAAATTTGGTTATACGCTCATATACCTTCAGCCAGTTGTTTGGTTCAAAATGGTTCAAATGGCTCTGAGCACCATGGGACTCAACTGCTGAGGTCATTAGTCCCCTAGAACTTAGAATTAGTTAAAGCTAACTAACCTAAGGACATCACAAACATCCATGCCCGAGGCAGGATTCGAACCTGCGACCGTAGCGGTCTTGCGGTTCCAGACTGCAGCGCCTTTAACCGCACGGCCACTTCGGCCGGCCCACTTGTTTGGATCTTGGCCATCGTCACCAGAGAACCCGGAAGCATGTCTCATGTGGTGACACACAGTTGCTGTCATCGTAACGTCCTCCTCTTCTTTTGTCTCCGACAGATTGCGATCTGTTGAACATGGCTCGAATTCGGGCTTCTCGCCACGGAAACGGCGGCTCTGTCGTGGCCTGATGGGAGCCACTGTGTTGTCGTTAATAAGCGACGTCACAAGTTCCAATACCCGGCGCCTCCACCAGAATAATTCCACGTAGAAGAAGGTGTAATTAGATGAATGACGAAACATGACTTCACTTAACGAAGGTTTTTCAGCACTTGCACATCCAAGAGCGCGGAGCGAACTGCCTCCGACCACAACACATACAGTATATATACAGTTACAGAACATTCCAGCACCATCGATATTCTTGATATTTTTGGATACTTCTAGAATGTACTCGAACCGAATATGCATATCAAAATTTTACAGTTCACGTGAGTTTTGAACTCAGGACCTCTACGCAATAGTCTAGTATCATAACCACTAAATCACAGTGTTGATTAATTATATCAATCTAATGGATCTTTATGTTGTTATTTTATATTCGTTACGTGACGGTTTTGGAAAAAATGGTCGTGTAACAAAATCAGTGTTAGGTAATCTGCATATAGGACTGCATTTCGTTTAACCCTTTCAGACGCTGTGACTATAATTGTGTAATTAACTTTTACTGTGTCTTAGCTGCAACACAAGTATTTTTCCCCAACGGAAACGTGAGGTATACATTTGTGAACGTTCATCCTCTTCATCATGTACAAGTGCTGCCAACTGTTGGGCATCACTACGAAAATATCAGCAAGTCAAAGTAGTAGTGCGCAGCAGATCGTGACCACTAGAATACACGGATTTGGTGGGTTCGCTGTATTCCACAGTATAACGGAATACTGTTACTGTTACACTGAAGAGCCAAAGAGACTGTTCCACCTGCTTGGTTCAAATGGCTCTGAGCATTATGGGACTTAACAGCTGTGGTCATCAGTCCCCCAGAACTTAGAACTACTTAAACCTAACTAACCTAAGGACATCACACACATCCATGCCCGAGGCAGGATTCGAACCTGCGACCGTAGCAGTCGCGCGGTTCCGGACTGCGCGCCTAGAACCGCGAGACCACCGCGGCCGGCCGGTACACCTGCTTAATTTCGTGTAGAGCCCCCGTGAGCACGCGGAAGTGCCGCAACACGCCGTGGCATGGACTCGACTAATGACTGAAATAGTGCTGGAGGGAATTGACACCATGAATCCTGCCGGGTTGTACATAATTCCGGCAGAGTACGAGGGGGTGGAGATCTCTTCTGTACAGTACGCTGCAAGGCATACCAGACATACTCAATAATGTTCATGTCTGGGAAGTTTGGTGAACAGCGGAAGTATTTAAATTCAGAAGAGTGTCCCTGGACACATTCTGTAGCGATTCTGGACATGTGGTGTGTCGCATTGTCCTACTGGAACTGCCCAAGTCCGTCGGAATACGCAGTGCACATAAATGGATGCAGGTGATCAGACAGGATTCTTACGTACATGTCACCTGTCAGAGTCGTATCTAGACTTGTCAGGGGTCTCATATCACTCCAACTGCACACGCTCCACACCATTACAGAGCCTCCACCAGTTTGAACAGTCCCCTGTTGACATTAAGGGTCCATGGATTCACGAGGTTGTCTACCCGTACACGTCCATCTGCTCGATGCAATTTGAAACGAGACTCGTCCGACCAGCTAAAATGTTTCCAGTCATAAACAGCCCAATGTCGGTGATAACGGGCCCAGGCGAGGCTTTGCGTGTTGACTCTTGTTGATGGCCCTGCATAGAAATCTGCAGAAGTTTGCGTAAGGGTTGTACTTCTGTCACTTGAACGATTCTCTTCAGCCATCGTTGGTCCCGTTCTTGCAATCTTTTTCCGGCTGCAGCGATGTCGTAGATTAGATGTTTGACCGGATTCCTGATATTCCCGCTACACTCGTAAAATGGTCGTCCGGGAAAATCCCCACTTCATCGCTACCTCAGAGATGCTCTGTCCCATCGCTCGTGCGCCGACTATAACACCATGTTCAAACAAACTGCCTACTGGCTTCTGTCTCGGGTTCTTCGGCCGACGTTCATCTAATGATTTTTCTGACGTTTCGCCAGCACGAGTGGCTGGCATTGTCAAAGCTTCACCCTCCATTGCCGGTGGTGGACTGGAGCCGAGGTCGCGGGCGCAGACTGTATGTACCTGGCGCGCCAACCTCCGAGGGCTTCTCCGCGGTCATTTCCGGTGCGGTTCTCCTCTTGCTACCTGCGACGGTCGTTCGCTGCAGTACGGGAAGCCAGGATCCGTTTACCTTAAGGCTTTCCTCTTTCTTGTTCAAACTGTTCGCGTGTTTTTGTATTTCCATAGCTTCTCTGAACAAGCGCGTGTGATAGTGCTTCTCTACAGCCTGAATTTCCGTGTCGGCGAATTTTATTACGTGGTCGGTCTCATTCAGTGCGTGCTCTGCCGCGGCCGATTTCTCCACCTGCCCCAACCTGCAATGTCGCTTATGCTCTTTGATCCTGGTGTTAATGGATCGTCCAGTCATTCCGACATAAACTTTTCCGCATGTGCATGGTATACGGTATATTCCCGACATTGCAAGTGGGTCTCTTTTCGCCTTCGCCGATCTAAGACACTCTTTGATCTTCCTTGTCGGTTTGAAAATCGTCTTTACGCCATGTTTGCGCAATATACGGCCGATTCTGTCCGTCACTCTGGGAATGTAGGGCAGAAAGGCCGTACCCGACATTTCTTTTTCTGGTTCCTTACTTCGCCGAGTGTTTGGCACTGTTACACTTCTAATATAATTTGTGGAGTACCCATTGCTCCTCAGGACAGTTTCCAGGTGTTGCATTTCTCGTTTGAGGTGTTGCGGCTCACATATTCGTCCTGCTCTCGTTACGAGCGTACTAATCATGCCTCTTTTCTGGCTCGGGTGGTGGTTAGACAGTTTATGCAGGTATCGGTCCGTGTGTGTCGGTTTTCGATACACACTGTGTCCCAGGTTTTCGCCGTCCCTTGTGACCAACACATCTAGAAATGGCAGTTTCTTGTCCTTTTCTACTTCCATGGTAAATGTTATGTTGGCATGGAGGCTGTTCAAGTGTCTTAGGAAGTCACCGAGCTGTTCTTCACCATGGCTCCACACCACGAAAGTATCATCGACGTACCTGTTGGGGCAGGTGGAGAAATCGGCCGTGGCAGAGCACGCACTGAATGAGACCGACCACGTAATAAAATTCGCCAACACGGAAGTTCTGGCTGTAGAGAAGCACTATTACACGCGCTTGTTCAGAGAAGCTGTAGAAATACAAAAACACGCGAACAGTTTGAACAAGAAAGAGGAAAGCCTTAAGGTAAACGGATCCTGGCTTCCCGTACTGCAGCGAACGACCGTCGCAGGTAGCAAGAGGAGAACCGCGCCTCAACAATTTTGTACCATGTTCAAACTCACTTAAATCTTGATAACTGCGCGAGATACTTTTAGCCTTATATAGGCGTTGGCGACCGCAGCTCCGTTTTCTATCTCTTTACATATATCTATGATATTTGGGTACGCGTCCCTATACCAGTTTCCTTAGGCTTCAGTGAATATTCCACTGTATAACTGAATACTGTTGTTGTTATTTTGCGTGGGAATTACTGAATGAACATTTTACTATTTATTACAATAGAGAATATTTCGTAATTAGTTATTTTAATCCACAAAATGAAGCCAAGTGTACAAAGTACGTTCTGAAAACTAGTGCATATTTTTGTATAAATCTTGCATATAAAATTAGGTTAAAAAATCACCTACGAGCCTTACCACATAATGAAAAATTTTTCGTCCTCCAGAAAAAAATTTAGTTCTGAAACAGTTAATATCTCGATCTACAAACATTCCTTCTTTATTCACCATTTTCCATTTGCTGATATCACTACATTCATGTATATATTGAAGAGTGTCGGAGAAATACAGCTTCCTTGTTTGTGTTCATTGGATCTGTCATCATGTTTCCTAAATCTATAACAATTTCAGTGTCTGTGTGTATTCATTTCATGTCCCTGCAAATTATTATCCTAAAGCACGGATGCACAGATCGCGGGCCGCGGACCGCAAGCGCGTCTCCATTGTTCTGGTGGCAGCCCGCTTTCACCGTTCATTCTTGCAGCGTTTTTTCTTGTTTTTTTTTCTTTTTTAACTCATCTTTAATTCACTTCTGTAAAGGAAAGGGCGGGACCTTGTAGAACTCAGTTCTTTTGAGAAAACATTGTTGCAACTATATTTGTTAAATAAAGTGAATTTTAGTGACACAAATGATGCGAACTAATTACAAAGTTTTGGACATGGCTGCTTGGTTCAGTGACCGTTTATAAATTGAAATTGAAGCAAATGAGTCTTATTTACTGGGTTTCAACACTTCTAAGAGTGCCTTCATCAGAATTTAGACATTTAAAGTGGTCTATAACATAATTAAAAATTTATGGGAAATTTTTTTTTATAATATATAAAAGAAAAACGCCTCAGTCCATTGCAACCTATGGCTGTACAGGTATGAGCAGCCTTAGAGGCTCGCCTTCACACATTCCTTTTAAATATTTTGTGACTAAAGCCCTCCTGGCCTGTTATTTATTTTATACGTGACATTTAAGTACTGTCTTTGTCTTATATTGTTAGTCAGTACTTACACTTTTTTATATAAAAAAATTTTCCCATAAATTTGTAATACGTGATACGACAGACATAGAATACAACGTTTTTACGTTTGTGGAGTGCAAAACTTTACACTTCTTAGCATTTAAACAAATTGCCAACCACTTTAAAATGTTATAGAGCTCTGACTGAATATTTGTGCAGCTTTCTTCACACAGCAATGTACCTACAAAGAAAATCTGAGATTACTATTAATATTGTCTGACAGGTCAAATTTATATAATATAAATAGCAAGGATCCCAACACACTTCCATGGGAAACTACTGGAGTTGCTGCGATGTCTGTCAAAGGGACTGGGGATACTAACTAATGTTTCCAGAAATAAATTTCTCATTAAAAATATATCTCTTTCTCTATCCAATAGTTCTCGGTACATGGAATCAGTACCAGAAATACCTAAAATCTTCAAAAAGATTTAAAGTCACTTACTTTGGCCCAATAAGGTGTTCATTATTCGGAAGAAACGTTTTCAATAACTTTCCAGTAGCCTCAAAAATTTAACTACTAATAAAGTTCAGTTTAAGTGGGGCCTAAAGTATTTGGTGATTGCCAACTCCTTCTACCGTGTTGATGAATTTCTTAGCAGAACTTACTGGTGTGTGTATGTTATTAATAATATTAAATAATGCGAGCCTTGCGTACAGTCTCGCTTCTGTACAAATTCAGTGGAGTAAAATGATCTATGTAAAAAGGTGTTGCAAAACGGTTTTTCTATTTGACGATGCGTGCCGACAATAGTAAAAGAATTCTCATACGACCTTCAGTGTGTTGAAGGCTTACATCTTTTGTGACAAGTTTGTTGCTACCTTTTAATGAGAATATGTGAAAGATTTGTTTATTTATTCTACATCTATGAGCCCTGCTTCACTTGGATTCTATGTAGGGTACATTAGTTTATCTCTCTTCCTCTTTAAATATTTATTGTGTATTCTTGTTTTTTGACATTTTCTGTATCCTAGGGGATCTACTCACTATGAAAGTTTTGGAAGGAAAAGTACATCTAATCTTATGTAATCTGTAGATGGCTGTGTGTCCAAGATAACATGTTGCATCCTCCCTACCAGAAAGCCCTTAACCCATTTACGAATTATGTTTGATAACACAAATCAAGGTATTTTCAGTAATAAGTGAACCTTTCAGGGTAAGACAATCATGTGACAAACACAAGGTTTCCTGCTTAGCAGTCTTCTCTTTCTCCTCTGCTTAGGCAGCTAAACTGCGCAGTGAAAGCACGTCCGGGCCGTGGCCCACGCGCACAGGGCGTCTGTGACGCATGCACTCCCGCTACGGGACGTAATTCCGCCACTGGACTGTTAATCGGCAAACCCGGATCAACTCCCTGCACTCCTCTACTGACGAAACAGATTGTTGTTAAGGGACATCGACCTCCCCACGGTCCGCGAGACATGTTTAAAAAGTCGCTACACTGGCACCATTGATCACTACCGTGTAAGTGATCCGAATGCACTCCGATATACAGTGTCTAGAAAAAAAATGAAGTACCCAGAAAGAGACGAGGGAACGACATGAAACTTCGCAGGTTGAGATGGTATGTGACATTATTTCAGTGATTACAAAACAGAGTCAGATTTACAACGAATTTGGCAGGATATGTTGGATTAGTAGTATAGCGTTGTAATCCTTCTGGCCTGTATGCAGGCGCTGCTTCCGTTGGGAAGGATGTGATAATGTTGTTGTTTCCTTTAATAAGGCAACACCTACAACTGTTCTAACTGGAGCCGGCCGAAGTGGCCGTGCGGTTAAAGGCGCTGCAGTCTGGAACCGCAAGACCGCTACGGTCGCAGGTTCGAATCCTGCCTCGGGCATGGATGTTTGTGACGTCCTTAGGTTAGTTAAGTTCACTAGTTCTAAGTTCTAGGGGACTAATGACCTCAGCAGTTGAGTCCCATAGTGCTCAGAGCCATTTGAACCATTTTTTTTGTTCTAACTGGTGTATGATCTCCTGGATACTGGCGCTTCTGCTGGGGACAGGTCTAGCGGTCTTGCTGCCCATGTTAATACCTCAATATATACATACAGATGGCGGTACTATCGCGTACATAAGGTATAAAAGGGCAGTGCACTGGCGGAGCTATCATTTGTACACAAGTGATTCGTGTGAAGAGGTTTCCGACGTGATTATGGCCGCAGGATGGGAATTAACAGACTGAGTACGGAATGGTAGTCGGAGCTAGGCACTTGGTACATTCCATTCCGGAAATTCAGTATTCCGAGATCCACAGTGTCAAGATTCTGCCGAGAATAGCAAATTTCAGGCATTACCTCTCGCCACGGACAACGCAGTGGCCGACGGCCTTCACTTAACGACCGAGAGCAGCGGCGTCTACGTAGAGTTGTCAGTGCTAACAGACAAACAGCACTGCCTGAAATAAACGCAGAAATCAATGTAGGACGTACGACGAGCGTGTCTCTTAGGGCAATACGGTGAAATTCGGCTTTAATGGGCTACAGCAGCAGATGACCGATGACAGTGTATTCGCTAACAGCACGACATCGCCTGCAGCTCCTCTCCTGCGCTCATGACCATATCCGTTGCACCATAGACGACTGGACAACCCTGCCTGATCGGATGAGTTCCGATTTCAGTTCGTAAGTGATGGTAGGGTTCGAGTGTGGCGCAGACCCCACGAAGGCTTACAAGGGGAGGCCGCCAATTGTGAAATTCAGATTCGATTCATACTGCGCATAATAAAAGCTCATGGCCAGAGGCGTAATGTGGCAAAGCACCAAGATGCACTTCTCAGCCGTTGTCGAGAAAATCGACAGTTAAAAGAAACCGTTGCCGTGAACTACTCTCTACGATTAATAGTTTACTACAGCGTCGTGGCGCAGTGGTAAGCGCTCGGGATTGTAATCCGAAGGTCGCTGGATCGAATCTCGCGCCATGCAAATTTTTTTATTATTAGTTTTTGGTAATTCAAATATATATATATATATATATATATATATATATATATATATATGTATATATATATATATTTGAATTACAAAAAACTAATAATAAAAAAATTTACATGGCGCGAGATTCGATCCGGCGACCTTCGGATTAGGCCATGCAAATTTTTTTATTATTAGTTTTTTGTAATTCAAATATATATATATGGCGCGAGATTCGATCCGGCGACCTTCGGATTACAAATCCGAGCGCTTACCGCTGCGCCACTGTCGGTGAAGGGGGATGGGTCTCCAATTGTACCACCTCCATTTTTCCGTTTTTTTAACAGGGTGTACCAAAGCTCTCCCGTCCGCACTGATTTTCGACGATGTTATAAGTTGCGCTAGGAACCGCATCTACCTTCTTTCAAAGTTAGCAGGCAACTACGCTGTTATGCGGCGGCTCGTTTCGGCCCATTCAACATCTGTCCTTCAAGTGTAACGAGCGAGTAACGTAGTTTATATTTCATACCTGCCACAGCGAATTTGTGTTCGTGGGGTCTCTATTCTAATTCGAACGTTTGACTTACGTTATACGTATTCGTTTCGGAATATCGTTTCTACGTCTTCCGTTAACTATACGTAGTTAACATTATGAATACAATTAATAACATTTATGAAATAGGACTTTGTTTGCGGAAAACATAATAATGTTCGAAGTCGCCAGTTTTTCCACGACAAACGACTTTCAACAACTTATTATATGCATAATTGTTGCAACTGATTGCCGGGATATATATATATATATATATATATATATATATATATATATATATATATATATTCCGGCGACCTTCGGATTACAAACCCGAGCGCTTACCATTGCGCCACGACGCTGTGGAAAGTTATTAATCGTAGAGAGTATTTCACAGCAACGGTTTCTTTTAACTGTCGATTTTCTCGACAACGGCTGAGAAGTGCATCTTGGTGCTTTGCCACATTACACCTCTGGCCATGAGCTTTTATTATGCGCAGTATGAATCGAATCTGAAATTCACAATTGGCGGCCTCCCCTTGTTAGACACAAGTTGTCAACAAGGCACTGCGCAAGCTGATGGTGATGGCTCCGTAATGTTGTGGGCTGTGTTTGCTTGGAAAGGACCGGGGCCTCTGGTCCAATTGAAACTATCATTGACTGGAAATGGTTATGGTCGGCTACTTGGAGACCATTTGCAGCCATTCATGGACTTCATTTTCAAAATAACGATGGAATTTTTGTGGATGACAATGCGTCATGTCAGCGGGCAGCAACTGTTCGCGACTGATTTGAAGAACATTCTGGACAATTCGAGTGAACGATTCGGCCACCCACATCGCCCGACACGAATCCCATCGAACGTTTATGGGACTTAATTGAGAGGTCAGTTCGTGCACCGGCAGGACTTTTGCAGTTGTGGACAGCCAAAAAGGCAGCAAGGCTCTACAGGGTACTCCCAAAGACTTGTAGTCATGCGACGGGTCGAGGTGCTGCCCTATGGCGCGCAAAAGGAGGTCCGACACGATATTAGGGGATATCCCATAACTTTTGTCACTGCCGCGAAATCTAACCATGTAGAGCGTTCATAGAGACATGCAATGCGTGTGGACGAGCATTGCCTTGTTGAGAAATGGCAAAAATGGCTCAACCGTACTGTTATATGAGAGGTAACAAATGACGATGCTGAATGTCAGTGATGTACCTTTGTGGCATCAGAGTTCCCTCAGCCACTACCAGCCATGATCTGAAGTCATATATGATGGCTCCCCTCACCATCATGCTAGGAGTAACACCGCTATGCCTCACCAAAACTTTGGAAGAATCGGGCCTCTCCCCAGGATACTGCCCTACTAGCTAACGAAGGTAATCCGATTTGGTGCAGAGCAGAACTCTCAGTACCTGTGTAGGATGCAGGCGAAAGCGATGACATATTGAAGTCTGGGTCGGTCCGAGAAGCATGTTCCAGTGGCCGAGATGGTGTAAGATGCTACCGAATGTCCTGTCACGCGGCGCCATATGTAATACTACCGGCTGCTACTAAATTAGCAATACACCGATAATGTCAAAAGAAAGCCTGTCAAGGCAGCCGCTTGCGTGAAGCAGAAGATCTGGGTTCGACTCCCGGCCAGGCAGAAATTTTTTTGTCATTCATGCATAGTGGAGTCAAAGTACAGCCACATTCGCAAATGCGAATATGATTCTCGCATCACCGATTTTAGACATTCAGATCGCCACATAATCGTGAGGTAATTAGTGTCACACCCGAAAAAAGCCTTTCACGCATATACGTCGATCGAAACATTGTTATTAAGAAAAGTGCGCACAGTCTGCAAAAATAAATGCAAATACGAGGGTTGGAACTTAAATAGAGGCAACTATTTATTCACAACCGATACAAAAACGTTACATGTTTGCACCTTCTACTGTCCTTCAGAGTAGTCACCAGCGTTGTGTAGAACCCGTTGCCAGCGATGTGGAAGGCGTAGTATACCGTTAGCAGAGCCTGCTCTGTTGATGGAGCGAATGGAGCGGTCTACAGCCTGTCGAACCTCTGGAACAGTTCTGAAGCGAATGGCACGAAGTGGTTCCTTCATCTTCGGAATCAAATCAAAGTCACAAGGACTTAAGTCCGGGGAGTATAGTGGATGGTACAGTACTTTCCAGTCCCATCGACCGAACAGAGCAGCCACAGGTTGCGCTGTATGCGCCCGCGCATTGTCGTGCAAAATGATGGGTGGGTTGCGCAGAAAGTGTCGCCGCTTCTTTCGCAAAGCTGGGCGCAGGTGATGCTCCAAAAACGAACAGTGATACTGTGCATTGACGGTCTGCCGTGGAGGAACGTAATGCGTTAGGATAACACCATCACAGTCGTACACGAAATCACCATAACTTTAGACCGCTCCATTCGCACCATCAACAGAACAGGCTCTGCTAACCGTATACTACGCCTTCCACATCGCTGGCACGCTGGTGACTACTTTGAAGAACAGTTCAAATGGCTCTGAACACTATGGGACTTAACAGCTGAGGTCATCAGTCCCCTGGAACTTAGAACTACTTAAACCTAACTAACCTAAGGACATCACACACATCCATGCCCGAGGCAGGATTCGAACCTGCGATCGTAGCAGTCGCGCGGTTCCGGACTGAAGCGCCTAGAACCGCTCGGCCACCGCGGCCGGCTTGAAGGACAGTAACAGGTGCAAACATGTAACTCTTTTGTATCGGTTGTGAATAAATAGTTGCCACTATCTAAGTTCTAACCCTAGTACAAAGCTGAATTACATTACTCTAGTCCAAGTATTATTATTGACATTGTTCTTTTCCTGCAGTTTTTTGCGTGATATCTTTCAGCGAACATTGCACAGTTGACACACGCAGTCTTCGTTTGGCTGGTGGAATGTCTTGTTTTGGCAGAACATGTGGTGGAAACCATGGGTTGCGTATCGTTCCACCACGTGTCGGAGTTCGTAGTTTTCCTATTATCACCCTTCAATCTTATGGCGTCGGTTGAGTGAAAGTCGTTCCAGATACAGTTGTGTTTTTCTATGAGTACTTGTCATGTGCTTTCGTATCCCACGGTATTGGGCAAGAGCACCTGCATTCTGATGCTTTCTATGAAGCAGGGTTCTTTGATTAAGACGTAAGCCAGTCTTGAAGGCGCTGTCTTCCCGATACCGTTAGTAGAGCCTGTTCTGTTGATTGTGCGAATGGAGCGGTCTAAAGTTATGGTGATTCTCGTGTACGAAAGTGTGGGAAATGGATGAGTTGGTACAGAATGCGAGTTGGGTAACGTAGGGGCTGCAAAAGACGAGGTGGAGTGCGCGTCTTTCTAGCATCTCAAGGGATTTGTACAATTTACATCAGGTAAAGATCCAGGCAGTATTAACGAAGTTGGGATGGGGTGGATGAAGAATTAGCAGACGAAGAAAGTAGTAGGCCCTAGGACTATATTGATAGTAGTTGTAGCAGATTTCCGGTTTTGTTGGTTAGTAATTTACAAAGTTAGTCTGTTTAATAAAGGATGGCAAATTTTTTAGTAATATTCTTAATTATAAAGAGTACATGAGGGAAAAAGTATTAATCTCTTTAAAAAAAGACAGAAAAAGCTATTTTATGTCTGTGAGAGAAATATTTGTGCTGCGAAGGTAGGAATTATTAATGTTTGTTCGATTGTGGAACCATTCGGCGGTGAATAGCGTCGTGTTTTAATGAACATCGAAAAAAAAGCTGTTTACTTAAAACATTTTGAGGGACGACGATAGTGTACAGAACTTTAAAATAGTCCTTCTCAGAACTCCAGGACTACTGATTTTGTTTCATTTTTTCCATATTTTGCAGCTATGGACGTGACTGTATTCAATACGCAGGAGGTATGAATAATAGTACGTTAGTACAAACAAGTGTACATCTTGAGTGACGCGATATGTGATTACAAAGTAGAAAGGATAAATCAGCGTCTCCTGTCATAACAACGTTAAAAACTTTCCTCCAAGATTTTTGGGAAGATACATTTCGTATCACCTCACTCAAAAGCAGAAATAATGTATTAAGAGGGAAAACAGATACAGTATTATATCTCTAATTTATACTCGTATTTTTCCATTTTATTGGACCTTCGGCGCTGCTACACAATGAAGCCAACTGTATTGTTTTATTTATGCTGTGTGCCCGAAATAATTCCAATTATTTATCTCTGAATTTTGTACGGTCGTTTGCTAAACAGGCTAATTGAAACATTCTGATTACTATATTTATTTCTCACTGCAACGGATGCTAGTTTGGTGACGACGTTGGCTAAGCATTATAAACCGTACGCCAGGATATAATATGTTTCTGTTGCGTCACTGACGTGTGTTTGATGTATATGAGTGAGAGCGCAAGGCCGTATTTGCCAGGTAAACTGACTTAACTGATTCCGTCATTAGTGCCTTTTGGTATAGAGCACAGCTTCTCTAACTGGAGATCTTAGAACATTTCTGTGCTTAGTACAATTCTTATTTGAATTTTATATTGGTTTCTCTTCACTTAATCCAACTAGGTAAGGATCTTAAAGTGATTAACAGTACTCAAAGGAGTATTTTAGACGATTTCATTTGTGACTTAATCACACTCCTTAAGGTTCTTTGGATGAATCTCAGTCACTTATCAACCTTTTCGGCAACTTCATTTATACAGTATGTTCTACGCCCTTTAGTCGCGCGGATGGATACCAATAGATATTCGACTGCTGTCACTGATTACAGTGATCCCTCGGCGATGATGTACCCGAACAGTTTCAGGAATTTTCGTATACTGTACATGGTAATACATCCTGAAGTCGGGGGTCAGCAGCGGTCAGTCTTTGTAACAAGAGTTTATCATTTTCAAGTATTCCTACGTTTCGCAACTACACTGTTAACCATTAAAACTGCAGAAGCAGAAAAGATAGAAAATGTGTGTGTACGGTATAGTAAGGAGAATACGTGATTAAATTTGTATGTGATTTGGAGGTATACACTATGCGAAATGTAGTGCACAGTTGCTCTGGCAGCAACATAGGCTCTAATGTGATGTGGCTAGACATAGAGTCGAACTGAGCTTAAATGACACATGTGGGGACGGCATTCTGTGTGCGAGTTAATTAATCGTAGTGGTTCGCAAGTGGGAGAGTGCCGATTTTCCAGCAACCCATGACCAGATATTTGCAGATGAAGAACGTGCTGACCAGAGCAATAATCGAACACCGTCTGTATCTGTAATTTATATCGCAGAAAAGAAAGGCAGTGGAATAGGAAATTACCCATCTTCTGTATGGACATGAACCGCATCCGCAAGGACTGAAGTCAAGGAAGAGTTTCCTTAGGACATCAAGGGAACTTGGAACCACTGCTGAAAGAGCTAGGTTGCAACTGTGGATGTCTGCGACCTACTTTCCCTCTGGTTGGAAAAGAGTTGTTGAAGACTTACCCCCAGGTCATGACATGGAATGGACAACTTGGAAGTCTCTGAATAGACTAAGATCCGAAGTTGGAAGATCAAAAGTTAACATGGCAAGATGGGAATACACTGATCCAAATGATATTCGGTGAGACAGTTCGGCACATGCTTCGGTGTCGATTGCGTCCAGTCCCCTGTACAGAAGATGATCTTCAACAAGCAACAGAAAATGCTCTGGAAGTGGCCAAGTTTTGGTGAAAAGTAATTTAACCATAACTGTGTAAAATATGTGTACATGTACCTGTAAATTTCTGATACGAGAATAATAATAATAATCACAGTAAACACGCTGTCTCGCTTTATTTTATTGAAAGATTTTGTCACGGACACTTCGAATGTGAGCACAGACACCGGCCTTAACACATCGGAAATCTAACACTTTCTGTCCAAATTACCGACTGTGTCAGCCAGAGATGATACAGTTGTGTGTCCGATGGCACCCCATACCAGCACGTCACACGCCATGCTGTATGATAATGTAGATTTCAACCTGGCAACGTTCTTTCTTCTACGAGCCTCCACAGTTCATTATATCCATCGTGATATACGCAGAACGAAGAATCGTCAGAAAGACGCCGCGGTGCCACTCCTGCTTCCAGTGTTGTTGAGATCACCACTACCGGTGCGACCCTCTGTTGCAGCGTCAAGGTAAGCCACAACAGTGGTCGTTATGTAGAGAGTCCGTGGTGCCCGAGATGTCACATTGTCTGCGTGGATACTTGTCTTGCTGCAAACTAGCCCGTTTTCCGATCAAGGTACGTGACGTGGTTGTACAATCCTACACGACCGAGTGAACAGTATGCCTGCCCTATCGGGCGCTAGTTGTATGGGGCCACTGAGATCGTGCACTGCATTGAGTAAGACCCTCCTGAACCCAAAGACTCCGTATTCGCGTGACAGTCGTGGTGTCCTGCCCAATCTGTTGTGTCTAGACAAGACAGCCTAGACACAATGAGAGGAAGCCGAAAGGCACGCGCTAAGCTAAGCCGGATGGCGTGAGGTCTGAAACAGGATACGTAATGAATGCTATAAAGAAAAGTACGTAGCTTCTGGAATACTTAACTTTAATCCATCCTTTTGGTACATCTGGAGATTGTGGCGATACAAGTGAGACTCTTTAGATACATGCAATGTTACTAATGGCGCCTTGCTAGGTCGTAGCCATGGACTTAGCTGAAGGCTATTCTAACTATCTGCTCTGCAATTGAGCGAGGCTTCGACAGTGTGCATCGCTAGCTACGTCGTCCGTACAACTGGGGCGAGTGCTAGTCCGTATCTCGAGACCTGCCTTGTGGTGGCGCTCGGTCTGCGATCACACAGTGGCGACACGCGGGTCCGACATGTACTAATGGACCGCGGCCGATTTAAAACTACCACCTAGCAAGTGTGGTGTCTGGCGGTGACACCACACAATCCAGACAGAAATGTCACGGAACCATAACCTGCCCTCTCGATAGGCTACGATCCTGCCATTGTCTGATTCTTGATAGCCGTTTCTCGTTCTTACACGAGGCATAACACGACATTCTCACAACAAAACAACATTTAAATTCGATTTCCGAATTACAAATCTTCTGCTTAAGTTTTCGTTAGTACATAACATTCCTACCTCCTTTGTGCGACTGCGCTGAAATTTTAATCGTTTGGATGTCAAAGAATGCCAATTTGTTACGTGCCGGCTTTATAATGTTGCAAATTTTAACGCCCAGCAAAGTACACTCTAAAATAAAAAATAAAAATGCACCACGAAAGAATTATCCGAATGGAATGGTAATCGGTAGATGTGATGTACATGGCCGGCCGAAGTGGCCGAACGGTTCTAGGCGCTTCAGCCTCGAACCGCGCGACCGCTACGGCCGCAGGTTCGAATCCTGCTGAGGGCATGGATGTGTGTGATGTCCTTAGGTTAGTCAGGTTTAAGTAGTTCTAAGTTCTAGGGGACTGATGACCTCAGATGTTAAGTCCTATACTGCTCAGAGCCATTTGAACCATTTGATGTACATGTACAAAAAAACAAAAGATAGCTATTTCAGAAAAACTGGATGATTTATTCAAGAGAAAGAGCTTCACAAATGGAACAAGTCAATAATGCGTTGGTCCACCTGGCCATTATGCAAGCAGTTATTCAGCTTGGCATTGATTCATAGAGTTGTTGGGTGTCCTCCTGAGGGATATAACGCCAAATGCTGTCCAATTGGTGCATTAGATCGTCAAAATCCCGAGACAGCTGGAGGGCCCCGCCGGTGATGCTCCAAACATTCTCATCTGGGGAGATATCCAACGACCTTGCTCGCTAGGATAGAAGAAGACAAGCGATAGAAACTCTCGCCATGTGCGGGCGGGCATTGTCTTGCTGAAATGTAAGCCTGGGTTGGCGTGCCATGAAGGGCAAGAAAACGGGGTGGAGAATATCGTCGACACATCGCTGTGCTGTAAGGCTGCCGCGAATGACAACCAAAGGATTCCTGTTATGAAAAGAAATGACGCCCAAGACCATCATTCCTTGTTGTCGGGTCGTATGGCGGGTAACAGTCAGATTGGTATCCCACTGCGGCGTCTCCAGAAACGCCGAGCTGCGACTCAGCTTCATCCTCTTTATCTTGTTTTTTTCTCTTCTTTGATCTTCTGGCTATCCTGGCCTCCTTACTAGCATTCCCTGTAGAAATTTCAATGCAGTGGATAGGACCATGTCGATGCTTTGCACTCCCCTTTCAGTATTGTACTGTAAGGTGGCTATAATTTTGCACCTTACAGTCACTCATCTACATACTTTGCCGTGATTTACAACCGGAATTAGATATCATTTGGTAGGTTGTACATGATATATGTGAATATTTAAAGAAGACTGACATTGTCACGTACACCTTGTAAATAATAGTTAACGCTTATTGCATGAAAGGTGACAGAGTGTCTTTATTATCAAAACGGCGAAATGAATGACTGCCTTTACTAGTAGAGGTTGGAACGCCAGTGGAAATGAAACGGCAGGCGCAACTCAAGCCCTGAGTAGGAAAGCCCACGCAGGTGTGTTGGTCATGCTTCATACAGGAAGTGCCGAGACGGACGGTCTGGGCACCTGAGCACTCAAGCACAATACAGCGGCGGCCGGCCGGTTTTGTAGCAGGGCTGGAAAGATAACTGGATAATACCTCGGAAACTCTGAAAATCTTGGGCGCAGTAGAGAGGAATGAGGAAGCGTTACTTCGGAAATTGCAGGCTGGGTTATTTCCGAGTGTTTTTACTCTGAGAAGCGTACCATTGTATAAGTATTTCCTGGCAAACTTTCCACGCTGGCGACAAAAGACTATAAGACGGTTGGTCGGCGTTCGGAAGCATCTGTAGAGAGGGAGAATATTCTGTGGTTTCGAGAATATGATTCGCCTTCTGAGTTACGAGGGAGGTGAGCCGAGCTTTGCTGGGAAGCCAGTGGTGGAGAGCAGAGGTCATCCATTTTGAGCGTCTGGGTTTGACGGTCGCTCAGTATCAGCTCTTGCTGGTACAGACGGACTTGCTGTCTTTGCTCTCAGGATATTTTGATGTTAAACGGTTAGGGAGTGTGTTGTTGCGAACTTACACGATTCTGGACTTTGCCTCAGGGTAGGGAATCGTCGTTGAGTACTCAGCGTTCAGTGATTGAGAGCACTTCTTCTGTCTATACTCATGTAGAGACGTTATCTGAATTCCGTCCTTGTAGCTGGGAGTTCGCGTTTCTTTTCTGTAGAACACAGAAGACAGTATTAGATTATAATAGTCGGAGGACCGCCTTCTGCCGTCCTAGTGTTTGAAAGAGTTTTATTTTGTGGCTGGGGTCCTTCCATCGTAGCAGAAATGTACGAGAACCATCACTGCGAAGCATCGGACGAAGTACATACAGTGATACTACAAATTGCTTCGGCTTATTAGGGCTATAAAGCTAAACAGCTGTTATCACGTAAATTTTCTTTCCACTGAGGTGCACACCACTGTAGATCATCTTTGAAAGTAGTGTCTTCTAGTGTTTGGTACGTAGATGATGTCAGTCGTCTCGTGTTGTTTATATTAGATCGCGTAGCCATAAAAAGGGGCAGATTTGGGCAATTGATTAATCGTATTAGTTAGGAAACTCATTTGTATCTCTTTATGTCCATTGCACGTTCATATATAAACATTTGTAACATAAAGGGGTTTTAATCTACAATAAATGTATAAGCGGAAACAGCATTTATCATTTGGTAGTTACTAGTTCCATTAATCATTCATTTATGTTTATGTTGCAATTTATACGTTAAAGAGCAAGAAGTACATAATCATCATTAAGAGATTCTAAGATCTGCTGCAGGGGGTAGTCAAACAGGGCCAAATCTTCATTTTCGCGTTCAGTATTTCCGCTGCACACATTCATTTTACACCCACCTGGAGTAGTATTTTGGAATACCATCCTCTTCTTCTGTAGGTTTTAGTAGCCTTGTCCAAATACCACAATACGAACTTTCATTCGAATTATGAGTCTTACCACGGAGATACTTTTTCAAGATCTCTTGTTGGCTAAGATCTCTGAAAGTGGGTTTGACAGTAAGTAGAAACTTTCTGGAATTGAATGTTTATGCTTATAATTGGAAGCTATAGCCGGTTGTTGAATTTGAACCGGCTGTTGGTTGACTGGGCAAAGGTGATATTGTGGATTCTCATCCACTGAAATTTTATGAAAGATTACACAGTGCCATAGAATAATAATTCTCGAACCTGTCTATTTCGACCGTTGTCAGATCGACTTTACCACATAACTTTCTTTCCTTACATATCTTCAGAATTCGTGATCCCATTCTTTTCTGTACATGCCCTACACAATCCTGCTTATTAATTTTGACTCTAGTCCCATATGATATTCCTTCTACCACTTTCTGATAAGCCGTACAGTTCCCATCCTTGAGATAGTCTGTATACAGGACAACTCACACACATGTTGCATAGTGGGATTCTTGCTACAGATGTCACTGAATTTAGTAATTATTGCAGTGTCCAAAACCTTTCAAGCATCAAAAGAAATGGCTGTGTCAGCCATTTCTTTTGATGCTTGACAGCACCATTTGGGGATGTATGTCCACGTTTCTACCAACTGCCATCAAAACCTTGAGTTAGATTTTGGATCATTCATCTGAACTACTTCTAGTGTCAGTTAGACCGACAGTAAGAGAGCACCTCGAATTCCTGCTGCTAATAAGGCGAGTACACTGTTCATTTGTTACATATTTTTATGAGCCTCAAACAGGAGCGACTTATTTTCAGTTATCTGTGTAGTTATTAGTTTATTTTTGTAATTTCTTGTGCGTCTGAGTGATTACTAGGCACAACCTTTTATTTTAAAAACAGTGTAGCGTGCAGTACCGCTGTTGTTATCGACCCGTGTGTCCACCCTCGTACCTTACAGACTTTTGTTTGTTTTGGTTAGACTGTCAGTGGCAGAGGACCTCGAGTTCCTGCTGCTAATAAGCCGAGTACACCATTCGTTTGTTACATATTTTTACGAGCTTCAGACAGGAGCGACTTCAGTAATGGATAGGAACTGTGATTGCTGTGTACAGATGCGAGCTGAGTTGGTGACCCTTCGCTCACAGCTCCAGGCGTTGTTGGCTTCCGTCACACAGCTTGAGGTTGTTTCTAAGGGGCATCACTGTGAGGGGGTAGGACGCGGAGATGCGAGGGA
The DNA here is from genome assembly GCF_023864345.2 of Schistocerca serialis cubense. Classification (NCBI taxonomy): domain Eukaryota; kingdom Metazoa; phylum Arthropoda; class Insecta; order Orthoptera; family Acrididae; genus Schistocerca; species Schistocerca serialis. Next base: position 769,255,309 of record NC_064641.1, on the reverse strand, counting down.
CGTCGAGCACGTCCCACGCGTCCCCCGATAGGCCCACTGCTGCGGCTGACCCGGGTATTGCCTGCACTGACGTTGACGCCTCATCCGTGGTCGAGTGGGAGATCACTCCACTCCAAAGTCTGGCAGGCAGCGAAAGACTTTCCGAGGGGCAGATCGTAGGGCCTCCCTGGTTCGTTTGACAAGCAGGTTTCTGGCGTTATCTGTGGCTGACGATGTCTCTGAGCCGGATGCAGTCGTCCACTCTGTTCCAGAGGAAGCTTCTCAGCCCGCAAGATCCGGGCATTCACAGAGGGTGGATTTGCTGGTAGTTGGGAGCTCCAAAGTTATGTGCGTTGTGGGGCCCCTTAGGAACATGGCTGTCAAGGAGGGGAAGGAAGCCAGTGTACACTCCGTGTGCATACTGGGCAGAATAATTCCGGATGTGGAAAGGGTGCTTCTGGTTGCCATGAAGAGTACAGGGTGCAGCCAACTGCAGGTAGCGGCTCATGTCAGTACTAATGACATGTGTCACTTTGATCGGAGAAGATTCTCTCTGGTTTCGGGCAGTTAGCGGAAATGGTAAAGACTGCCAGTCTTGCTTGCGGGATTAAGGCGGAGCTCACCATCTGCAGCATCGTCGATAGAACCGACTGTGGTCCTTTGGTGCAGAGCCAAGAGGAGGGTTTGAATCAGAGGGTCAGGCGGTTCTGTGACCGTGTAGGCTGTAGATTCCTTGACTTGTACCATCAGGTGATGGGTTTCCGGATTCCATTTTATACCTCAGGAGTCCATTACACACAGGAAACAGCTACACGGGTAACGGGAGCTGTGTGGAAGGGACTGGGTGGTTTTTTTAGGTTAGAGGGTCTCAGGAAACCACAGAAAGGGCATCCATCTAAAAAGGAGCAGGAAAAACGCAGTAAGGTAGTTGTAGAAACGATCGGTATTGTATAGTCTGGGAGTCGAGTCTTTGGTATTGACAGCTCGGTAGCGTCTTTCCGTTGCCTAGCGCCGCAGGCAGGCAGCCAATGACGGCCTGACTTTGAGCGGGTAGCAAGGGCCACGTTACCGCTCTGAAACCCGGTCGCGCGCGCTTATGAAACTTACCAGTGTCTCGCGTGCAGGCGGTGCGGTCGTTCGTCGTTTGTCTGAAGTTGAATTCGCAGTTTATTTCGTTTTTGTTGTTTTTAGTGTTTCTTTGTTTATGTTTCGTTGTAAACAATGTCTAGTGCGGCGGGTAGTACAAGCCCTACACAAGAAGTGAAACGGAGGAAGAAAAGTGTGCTACACACCCAGGCCCGTGAATCCGTGTGCTCTGTGAGGGATTACTTTGAGAAAGAAAAGGACAGAGGTGGGCCCTTAATTCCTGTTGTTCAGGTTGTGAAGAGAACTGCAGCAGCATTGAAAATAAGTAAGAACACTGTTGTAAAGATAGGGAAAGAACAGTATAGTGTACATTGTGACGCGAGTGGCACAACAAAGCTGCACACACCAGGAAAGAAGCGACCGAGAAATAAGCAGGTGACAGCTTTGGACGATTTTCAGAAAGACGCTATTCGTCGTCATATATACAACTATTATAAGAGAAGGGAACACCCCACTCTATCTAAATTACAGGTGTCGCTTCAGAAAGACGATCTTTTAAAGGGAGCAAATTTTCATTGCGTACAGTGTTGAAAGACATAGGCTTCAGCTATTCACTGTTTAACGGACGCAAAATGTTAATGGAAAGGACAGATGTAGTTGCATGGCGGTGCAGATTTCTGCGCAGGATCATGGGTGTGGAATTCGAAAGTATAGTGTGGTTAGATGAAACTTGGGTCAATGCCAGCCATTCTTTACGTAGAGGCTGGAATGATGGAACGCCCGAGGGGACAATGGCAGTGCCTGTTGGCAAAGGAGGGCGTATTATTGTCTTACACGCAGGAACATCGAAAGGTTTTGTGCCAAACTGCTTGAAAATGTTTCGGTCAAAAAAGACGGGAGATTACCATGAAGAAATGAACAGTGTAGTATTTCAAGAATGGTTCGAGACATCGCTTATGACGAATCTGACAAGTCCATCAGTGATTGTTATGGACAATGCGCCTTATCATTCCGTTGTTCACGATAAGGCACCAACCTTGGCAACAAAAAAAGACGATATCATTCAGTGGTTGAAACGGCGAAAAGTAGATTTCAGAGAAGATTTAAGGAAGGCGGAACTGCTCGAAATTGTGGCACAAAAGAAACCCCAATTTCCAACATATGTAATTGACGAGATTGCTAAAAGGCACGGGCATGAAATCGTTCGGTTTCCTCCATACCACTGTCACTTCAATGCAATTGTAGGAGTGTGGGCGCAGATAAAAAATTACATTGCTGCAAACAATAAAAAATTCACGATCTCTGAAGTGGAAGCTCTCCTTCCAGCAGCTATCAATAAAGTGACAAGCGAGACGTGGGCTAAAATTGTAAACAGCACTGCAAGTGCCATCAGAGAGGCGGCCTAAACCGAAGGGGTTGTGGAAGAATGCATCGAAAATTTAATTATACATCTGGGAGAGAGCAGTGATAGTTCGAGTAGTGCTGAGGAAGACAATGTCAAATCAGATTCTGACAGTGATGTGAGTGGTGTTTTTCCATTACAGTAGCTACAACGTATTCAGGAATGTAAGGAGGGAGTTTGCTATCGATCTACAACCAGATCGTCATATTGTGAGTACTTTCTTCAGATTATAACTCTTAATACATTGACCAATTATTCTGTAGCTTGTAGTAGAACAAATTAATAATGCTAATACTTAACAATGGAAACCAAAACTGCTAATGTTCAACAACTTGCGAAAATAGTTTTCATTTCAGTTGTGAAGTTTAACAAATAACTTTATTATGTTTCAGCATCTTAGATACTTGTACTAAATAGCTCTTATCAGTTTTCGAGTTTATATATTTCAAGCATCAACTTTAAATAAATTCACGCGTACCAATACGACTTGTATTTTGTCTTGCTTTTATTTCTGCTGCTAGAGAATGCGTGTAGCAGACAGGGCGCCACGTGCTGTGAGCCACGTTCGGCAACAGTGCCGTCTGCCCGCCGGAACTGTCAGTACCAATCACTCGTCTCACGGACTATAGTTATAAATTGTCGTAGCTGTGTTGGGAAAGAACCAGAGCTCTAAGCGCTAACAGAATGCACTCAACCTCAAATACTTATACGTACGTAAAATCTGACTGAATCTTGAAAAAAGTTCAACCGAAATGTTTTCAAACGACCTAAAAGTGTTCAGAAAGGATAGATTCAATACAGTTGGTGGAGAAGTATTTATTATAGAATGGGTAGAGGCTATACTTGACAATCAGACTAAATTATTAATTGGATCGTTTTACCGACGCCCCACCCTCCCCCCCGACTCAGCAGATACAGTTGCTGAACAGTTCAAAGAAAACTTGAGTCTCATTTCAAATAGGTATCCCAATCATTCAATTATAGTCGGTGGTGACTTCAATCTATCCTCGATATGCTGGAAAAATTATACGTTTAAAGCCTGAGGCAAGCATAAAACGTCATCCGAAATTGTAGTGAATGCTTTCTCAGAAAATTAGTTTTAACAATTTGTTCATGAGCCCACTCGAAGAGTAAATGGTTGCGAAAGCATACTTGACCTCTTAGCAACAAATAATCCTGAACAAATTGGGAGTATCATGACGGTTACAAGGATTAGCGACCACAAGGCAGTCGCTGATAGATTGAATACCGTAACACCCACAAGCACCAAAAAAAAAACGCAAAGTACATCTATTTAAAAAATCTGATAAAAATGCTCTTAACGCCTTTTTAAGAGACAGTCTCCACTCCTTCCTTTCTCATCATGTAAGCTTAGAAAAGATGTGCAATCATTTCAGAGAGATAGTATCGACGGCAGTTGAGAGATAATCCACTATGTGATCAAAAGTATCCGGACACCCCCCAAAAACATACTTTTTCATATTAGGTGCATTGTGCTGCCATCTGCTGCCAGGTATGCCATATCAGCGACCTCAGTAGTCATTAGACATCGTGTGAGAGCAGAATGGTGCGCTCCGCGGAACTCACGGAATTCGAACGTGATCAGGTGATTGGGTGTCACTTGTGTCACACGTCTGTACACGAGATTTCCACACTCTTAAACATCCCTAGATCCACTGTTTCCGATGTGACAGTGAAATGGAAACGTGAAGGCACACGTAGAGCACAAAAGCGTACAGGCCGACCTCGTCTGTTGATTGACACAGACCGCCGATAGTTGAAGACGGTCGTAATGTGCAATTGGCAGACTTATATCCAGACCATCACACAGGGATTCCAAACTGCCTCAGGACCCACTGCAAGTACTATGACAGTTAGGCGGGAGGTGAGAAAACTTGGATTTCATGTTCGAGCGGCTACTCATAAGCCACACATCACGCCGGTAAATGCCAAACGACGCCTCGCTTGGTCTAAGGAGCGTAAAGATTGAACGATTGAAAAGTGGAAAAACGTTGTATGAAGTGACGAATCACGGTACACAATGTGGCGAACCGATGGCAGGGAGTGGGCATGGCGAGTGCCCGGTAAACGTCATTTGCCAGTGTGTGTAGTGCCAACAGTTAAATTCGGAGGCGGTGGTGTTATGGTGTGGTCGTGTTTTTCATGGAGGGGACTTGCACCCCTTGTTGTTTTGCGTGACGCTATCACAGCACAGGCCTACATTGATGTTTTAAGCACCTTCTTGCTTCCCACTATTGAAGAGCAATTTGGGGACGGCGACTGCATCTTTCAACACGGTCGAGCACCTGTTCATAATGCACGGCATGTGGCGGAGTGGTTACACAACAATAACATCCCTGTAATGGACTGGTCTGCACAGTGTCCTGACCTGAATCCTATAGCTTTGCGATATTTTGGAACGCCGACTCCGTGCCAGGCCTCACCAAACGACATTAATACCTCTCCTCAGTGCAGCACTCCGTGAAGAATGGGCTGCCATTTCCCAAGGAACCTTCCAGCATGTGATTAAACGTATGCCTGCGAGAGTGGAAGCTGTCATCAAGGCTAAAGGTGGCCCAACACCATATTGAATTCCAGCGTTACAGATGGAGGGCGCCACGAACTTTTAAGTCTTTTTCAGCCAGGTGTCCGGATACTTTTGATCACATAGTGTATATACCACACAAATTAAAAAGTGATGGTACTGATCCCCCATGGTAAACAAGACGTGTCAGTTCGCTGTTGCTGAAGCAAAGAAAAAAGCATGCCAAATTTAAAAGAACGCTGAATCCCCAAGATTCGCAAAGTTTTGCAGAAGTTCGAAAGATGGCCGTACTTCAGTGCGAGATGCTTATAATAATTTCCACAACGAAACTGTCTCGAAATGTGGCAGAAAATCCAAAGAGATTCAGGTCATACATAAAGCACATCAGTGGCAAGACGCAATCAATACCTTCGCTGAGCGACAGCAACGGTGAAGTCACTGATGACAGTGCCACAAAAGCAGAGTTATTAAACACGGTTTGCCGAAACTCCTTCACCAAAGAAGACGAAGTAAGTATTCCTGAACTCCAATCAAGAACAACTGCCAAGATGAGAAATATAGAGGTAGATATCCTCGGTGTAGCAAAACAGCTTAAATCACTTAATAAAGGCAAGGCCTCCGGTCCAGATTGCATACCAGTCAGGTTCCTTTCAGAGTTTGCTGATACAATAGCTCCATATTCGCTCACAGAAAGATCCGTACCTAAAGACTGGAAATTTGCTCAAGTCACACAAATACCCAAAAAATAGGAGTAATCCGCTGAATTACAGGCCCATATCACTAACGTCGATTTGCAGTAGGGTTTTGGAACATGTACTGTATTTGAACATTATGAATTACTTCAGTGAGAACGATTTATGGACACATAGTCAGCACGGATTCAAAAAATATCGTTCTTGTGCAACACAAATAGCTCTTTATACTCATGAAGTAATGAGTGTTATCGACAGGGGATGTCAAATTGATTCCACATTTTTAACTTTCCAGAAGGCTTTCGACATCGTTCCTCACGAGCCTCTTCTAACCAAACTGCGTGCCTACGGAATATCGCCTCAGTTGTGCGACTGGATTGGTGATTTCCTGTCAGAAATGTCACAGTTCGTAGTAATAGACGGGAAGTCATCAAGAAAAACAGATCCGGTGTTCCCCAAGAAAGTGTTATAGGTCCTCTGTTGTTCCTGATCTATATTAACGACATAGAAGACCATCTGAGTAGTCCTCTTAGACTGTTTGCAGATGATGCTGTCATTTATCGTCTTGTAAAGTCATCAGAGGACCAAAAGGAATTGCAAAGTAATTTAGATACGATATCTGTATGGTGCGTAAAGTGACAACTAACCCTGAATAAAGAAAAGTGTGAAGCTGTTCACCTGAGTACTAAAAAAAATCCGCTTAATTTCGATTACGCGATAAGTCACACAAATCTGAAGGCTGTAAATTCAACTAAATACTTAGGGATTACAATTACAAATAACCTAAATTGGAACGATCACATAGGTAATATTGTGGGTAGAGCAAACCAAAGACTGCGATTCATTGACAGAACACTTAGAAGGTGCAACAGGTCTACCAGAGAGACTGCTTACACTACGCTTGTCCGCCCAATTCTGGAGAACTGCTGTGCGATGTGGGATCCGCATCAGGTGGGACTGACGGATAACATCGAAAAATTTCAGAGAAGGGGAGCTCGTTTTGTATTACCCTGAAATAGGGGAGATAGTGTCACTGACATGATACGTGAATTGGAGTAGCAATCATTAAAACAAAGGCGTTTTTCGTTGCGACGGGATCTTCTCATGAAATTTCAATCACCAGTTTTCTCCTCCGATTGCGAAAACATTCTGTTGCCACCCACCTACATAGGGAGAAATGATCATCACGATAAAATAAGAGAAATCAGGGCTCGCACAGAAAAATTAAAGCGCTCGTTTTGCCCGCGCGCCTTTCGAGAGTGGAACAGTAGAGAGATAGCTTGAAGGTGGTTCATTGAACCCTCTTCCAGGCACTTTATTGTCAATAGCAGAGTAATCACGTAGATGTATACGTAGATGTGCTGCTGCGGAACACAAATATTTGCTCAGCAAGACAGAGCAAATGCGGGTGTGGCACCTAGTTATCATGCACCATGAAAAAATTAATAACACCGGACATAATCATTAATTTTGAATGAAACTTTATGTTGCCAAATAATTGGGGCACTGAACATGACTAAAAAAAGCTGTATTTTCTTAAGCCTGTTCGGGACTGTTGCCCCTTAAAACAAACTAAAATAAGTCTAAAAATCACAGTTGCGGTTGAAGGTCATGTTTAAGGCAGGGTTTCATTACATTGTACGCATTGTAACACCGTATTTTCAGTTATGATGCAGGCAGTAACTATCTCAGTATTTTCACTCTTCTGTCAACCTTCACGTACTAGGAGAATGTCAAACTACGAACTCCAGGAAAACGTGTGTGGAACTCTTCACTTTCTTTCGTAGTTCAAAACTGGCAGCTTTTAAGTGAGTTCTAGGGTGCACATAACATTTTCCTCACTGTCAGTTCCCTCGGATGACAGTATGACAGCTCAAGGACCTGTCCGAAACACTCTCTGTTGCAACCGAAAAATTACGGGCCACGAAAGTGACACAGGGAGTTGTGCAGGCGACTTATAGCCACTGTTATCTTCCACGACGAAATCGTCTTTTTGCCTCACACAAACTCGACTTCGCTGGGTGGTTTCCCGAAACGCCAGTCCTCATCGGAACTGAAGCCACCAGAGACGTCAAGAAGATGGCCGTGATGGTGATGGTGGTGGTGAGGTGGGGATGGGGAAGGGGGGGGGGCAAGGGGAGCATTTCTCCCCTCCTGTAATCTGGAGCACAGACTTTGTATTCATTAGGGTACAGAATTTCGCGCATTTATGGAAGTGAAAATGTGTCGCAGCACAAAACGAAACCAAATTGAATTTCCTGCAGACGAGGTTCTATTTATCTTTTCTCTGGAACTTAAGTAGTTTTTGTAGGCCACTTTGAGATGAAGGATGGCGCACGAAAAACCGCCCCTAGTGCTAGGGTAGTCATTGTCGCTCACCAGTTATCATCTGTTGTTTCGATGCTGTTGCGACTACGTTTGTATTGTCAGTACGAAAACCGTTGCGACTTGGTTAAGGCATGCGAAGTAAATATCTCAGCGAGATGTATCGTCTTCGAGAAAGAACCGCAATAGTCGAGTCGTAGATGTTTACTAGTTCATTTAGGGAAACGCGAGGCATTTTTGTGTTTCCATACCAGCAAAAAGCTGTATATAGAATTTGGTGACAAAGTAGCGTACCATAGGGGCAGTTGCAAAGGCAAAACAGAATCGACCCTGTCAATTCGTACGCCTACTGTGACTGCAGATATTCGAACACGAACGGAGTCCAAAGAAGTCGACACGTAAATTGTTGCATCAAATGAACGTTTCGCATAGGTCTGGTAAAAGGGTTTTACACCGATCAGTCAAACGCAAGTAGTCAAGAAAGATTTACGGAAGGAAAGGCTGTCTGCAAACTATTGTGGCCGCTGTGTTTGCCGGACTTTTAGCTGTGGGGCAGCCTGAAGGGAAAAGTGTACGCAAATAGCCCAATAACGCTAGAGGACTTGAAGGACAATTTTCGCGATGAAATTTTGAAAACTGATGCGGCAAAGTTGCGCAAAGTATGTATTGACATGTCAGGGCGCGAGTAAAAGTCTTGAAGCACAAGGTCACTTTCAGCACCTTATGTAACGCAATGTAAAAGACAAGGTAAGGTCAGTAAATATATCTTATTTCTTTATTATCTAATCATTACATGTTCATCTGTTTGTTGTAACTGCTCGTGGGGGGCAACAATTCGCTCATAATTGGCGAGCAGTCTGTACTCGACACCAGTTCTTCGTGCGCCTCCCTGTATTATAGCTGCAGTTACGAACAATGGTGGTCGAGTTTAGCCATATTCTGCGCACATACGTCACGTATTCGCCAACAGCCAATGAGCATTCAGTAGTGTTCTGAGCGCTCTGCTGTGAATTCAAAATGGTTCAAATGACTCTGAGTACAATGGGACTTAACATCTGAGGTCATCAGTCCCCTAGAACTTAGAACTATTTAAACCTAACTAACCTAAGGACATCACACACATCCATGCCCGAGGCAGGATTCGAACCTGCGACCGTAGCGGTCACGAGACGGAACACATTTAATATCACTTTCGTACGTTTTTCTTAAATAACTCAAAACCCCTTCCAGCTACAGTGTGTCGCAGTACAAAATGTAAACTACATTAAATTTCCTATTCATTTTGTCTCTAAGACTAATAGTTTGTGCGAAGGAAGCGCAAGAATATTGAAAATCTCGTGCGACGCGCATGCTCTGTAGCTTAGGTAGTTTTTGTAGGCCAATTTGAGGTAGTTTCCCGACTTGACAGACCGCAAGTGTCCGGTACCAAATTGTTCGTCACAAATTCCTCTACACTACTGTGGTACGTTGTGAACAATGACAATGTTTGAACAATACAGAAAAAATAACAATGTGCATTAAATGTGTTGTATCTCGGAAACAATTCCGAATAGGGCGAACGTCCATATGAAGCTTTTTGTTCAGAATCACCAATACTATCACCCTTCAAAGCATGTACCATTCCTGCTGACTCCCCCTGTATATCTGGGCCTTGTTTGGTTGTCAGGCTGTTCGCGGTAAATTATATCGTGTTGTTGGCGCGGAGGCGGTTTTGACTCTGCCCGGAAGTCAGAGTGGGTACGAATCTGCGCAGAAAATTGTCGAAATAGAGTCTGCAATATTTTCTTTGTCGCGTCCTCGTACAGCTCTTATTGAACTGCAAACAGGTACTCCTCCAACACCTTCACGCATAGATTCCAACGCTAGTTCACAGTAAGAAATAAACATGGCTGCAGTAACAAGCCCAACATTCGTCCTGAAAGCCCACAAAGACAATCCCCTCCCTTCGCTGCACAACTTAGTCACACCTTGGCAGGTTTGTACCATAATGCGCCAAACTGGGTAGACAAGCTCCGCCTTGGTTTAGTCCTAGGTTTTAAGAGAGTCGATTCCACTGGTTAGTTTGAGGATTGTTTTAGAATGTTATATTGCTGGTCATGGGCACCACTTCAAAAAATGCTTTTGTCCATCTTCAGTTATGCCAGTCTCACATATAAACATACACTCATGCTCATAAATTAAGGATAATTGCAGAATTTGGTGCCACACAGCGTGACACTACATACAACTGGCGGTAATAGCATACACACATAAGGAACACACACGACACAGATCTGTAAGTCCACGGTATTGGTGATAAGTTGAGAAAACCGTCCCGAAACAAAAATGCTACAAAACGCCACTGTTTCTGTAGTGTTGGCAGAAGAAAAATGGATCAAATGGCTCTGAGCACTATGGGACGCAACTGCTGAGGTCATTAGTCCCCTAGAACTTAGAACTAGTTAAACCTAACTAACCTAAGACATCACAAACATCCATGCCCGAGGCAGGGTTCGAACCTGCGACCGTAGCGGTCTTGCGGTTCCAGACTGCAGCGCCTTTAACCGCACGGCCACTTCGGCCGGCGTTGGCAGAAGAGCCAACACTGTTTTTCTAGAGGAGGCCGAAATGCACGCGTTTAATTACACGCTGACTGGCGTGAGGTCTGGAACAGGACAATATCTTGAGAATTGTAAATAAAGTACGTAGATGATGTAATACTTAACTTTAATCCACAATTGTAGAACATCTCTCGTTACGGTACATGCTGCATAATATTAATTATCAATTGAACACGGCGCCTTGCTAGGTCGTAGCAAATGTAGCTGAAGGCTATGCTAACTATCGTCTCGGCAAATGAGAGCGTATTTGTCAGTGAACTGTTGTTAGCTACGTCGGCTGTACAACTGGGGCGAGTGCTAGTACGTCTCTCTAGACCTGCCGTGTGGTGGCGCTCGGTCTGCTATCACTGACAGTGGCGACACGCGGGTCCGACGTATACTAGCGGACCGCGGCCGATTTAAAGGCTACCACCTAGCAAGTGTGGTGTCTGGCGGTGACACCACAGTTTCCTGCGCATGTACTGCGACATCAATATGGGATATGATCGCCATGCACACGTACACAGGCCGTACAACTGGCTGACATACTCTGGATCAGGTGGTCGAGCAGCTGCTGGGGTATAGCCTCCCATTCATGCATCAGTGCCTGTCGGAGCTCCTGAAGTGTCCTAGGGATTTGAACACGTGCAGCGATACGTCGACCGAGTGCATCCCAGACGTGCTCGATGGGATTTAGGTCTGGAAAACAGGGAGGCCACTCCATTCGCTTGATATCTTCTGTTTCAAGGTGCTCCTCCACGATGGAAACTCGGTGAGGCCGTCCGTTATCATCCATCAGGAGGAAGGTGGGACTCCTTGCACTCCTGAAAAGGCGGACAAAATGGTTCAAATGGCTCTGAGCACTATGGGACTTAACAGCTGTGGTCATCAGTCCCCTAGAACTTAGAACTACTTAAACCTAACTAACCTAAGGACATCACACACATCCATGCCCGAGGCAGGATTCGAACCTGCGACCGTAGCAGTCGCGTGGTTCCGGACTGCGCGCCTAGAACCGCGATACCACCGCGGCCGGCAAAAGGCGGACATATTGGTGCAAAATGACGTCCCAATACACCTGGCCTGTTACAGTTCCTCTGTCAAAGACATGCAGGGGTGTGCGTGCACCAATCATAATCCTATCCCACACCAACAAACCACGACCTCCATACAGGTCCTTTTCAAAGACATTAAGGGGTTGGTACCTGGTTCCTGGTTCACGCCAGGTGAAAACCCGCCGAGAATAACTGTTCCGACTATACCTGGACTCGGCCGTGAACCTGGGACCACTGTTCCAAAGACCATGTACTGTGTTCTTGACACCAGGCTTTACGGGCTCTCTTGTGACCAGCGGTCAGTGGAATGTACATTGCAGGTCTCCGGGCGAATAAACCATGTCTGTTCAGTCGTCTGTGGACTGTGTGTCTTCAGACAACTGTTCCAGTGGCTTCGGTAAGGTCCCAAGCAAGGCTAACTCCAGTACTCCGTGGCCGTCTGCGTGCACTGATGGTGAGATATCGGTCTTGTGTTTTACACCGTGGACGTCCCGTAGTGGTGCGCCTGCACACGTTTCCTGTCAGCTAGAATCGTTGCCATAATCTTGAGATCACACTTTGTGACACACGGAGGGCCCGTGCTACAACCTGCTGTGTATGACCAGCCTCCAGTCGCCCTAGTATTCTACCCCTCATCACGTATTCAATATGTGTTTGTGAGCCATTTTCACCACACAGTCACCATTAGAACGTCTGAAAACGTCTGCACACTTACTCGCTGCCCCGTACTCTGACATGCACCAACGCACATCTGCGTATGTGGACTGCTGCCAGCCCCACCGTGCGACGACGGCAGGTGAGATGCACCGCATGGTCATACCCCGAAGTGATTTAAACCCGCAAACCGCCCACCATGTATCGGCATTGTCCTTAATTTATGAGCATGAGTGTAGATGGCATGAAAATAATACAGTGAGTCTATTAACATCATTTTTAACGGTTCCGTGCCACAGTTGCTAAAAACGGAATCTTTTTAGCATTGCTTCTTTGTCCGTCTGTCTGTCTGTCCGACTATTAAAACCCTTTGTTATTAGGAAGAGGCAGATGTATCAAGCTGGAATACTGAGGTCCCTTGACGGTGTAAAACTTTCAGACTTCTAAGCCAATGCAATCAAAAGATACGGCCATTTATGTCACATATTTTGAAATTTGCAAACTCACTGATCAAAAGCTATAGGATACTTCCCGTTGACCTGCAATGTTGAAATTTGGCAAAATTCCGAAAATTGATTATTTATTATTATATCACACGAAAAAAATATTTCTTTTGTCAGTTGTTATCTGAAGTCAAATCTGAAATTAAACAAATCAGTAGTTCTGCATTCAGGCTGATTGGGTCGCAATGGTAAACGTCAAACGTTAGGCAAGGAATGACTTTATTGCTCTTATGACTAGTCTGCAAATGCTGGTTTCACATAAATTTTAAAACGTCATATCTACGCACACTAATCGCTCCTGGATATCTGATGATGGATAAATTCCGAAACGCATCATAGGAGCAATAAAGTTATTTTTTGCCTGATGTTTGACTTTTACAATTGCTACCCATCCAGCCTGTATTGAGAGCTACTGATTATTATTATTATTATAATAATAGTCGTCTGCCTCCTGCATGACTTTATGTCACATTCATATTGTTGAAATTACAACATTCTCTAAGGAACCCCCAATGCCGGCCGGAGTGGCCGAGCGGTTCTAGGCGCTTCAGGCTGGAACCGCGCGACCGCTACGGTTGCAGGTTCGAATCTTGCCTCGGGCATGGATGTGTGTGATGTCCTTAGGTTAGTTAGGTTTAAATAGTTCTAAGTTCTAGGAGACTGATGACCTCAGACGTTAAGTCCCATAGTGCTCAGTGCCATTTGAACCATTTTTGAACCCCCAATGCACGAGTCCCACTCGAACCTGGCCTTTTTTTTTTTTTCTCGGACGTGTCCGTACAGCCATCTCAACACTGGAAGTTTATACCACAGTTTATTTTGACAACTCATGGTGTACATTAGTTTAAGTCGTAACCTAATGCAAAGTAACATAGGCTTAACAAAAGACAGATGCCGACATAAAACAAATTTTACATCCACAGCATAATGAAACGAGTAAACAAGACGAAAATATAACAAGATACAGTATTATAGCACAAAAATCCTACTGGTAACACGATGCGAGACGACAAATCGCCTTTGGTATACATCTGGGATTTTCCCAATTCAATCCATATTAATGATTACGTATCTACATTAGTACGTCATGTAAGAATGGTTTTGAAAGCTCCAGATAGAGAACTGAATATTTGTGCCGTACCATCTGAGCCGTGGTAAAAGTTGCTGTTTTTAAGAGCGCGCCGCAGCGCATTGTGTGAAGCAGTCGCCCTCCGTTTCTGGCGGTGGCGCCGCTGTGGCAATCGCAGCTTTGGTGTCTCCCTCTGGTGGAAAAGGGGAAAGGTTGCCTATTCACGTGCATTTAAGGGGCGCTGTAAGCTCACCAGAAGGTCAGTTGGTCAGCCGGGGCAGTGTGGGGCAGTCAGTGTCAATCTGTCGTCCGGAGTGCTAGCATGTGTTAGGCCGTCGTCAGTCTGGTCGAGTTTGCTCAGGCAATGGTCATTGGCGGTTGGATCGATCGGTTGGTCGGTCGCTCACTGAGACACAAGATGCCTTGTCCGTCTTGAGCGTCGGCGCATGTGAGGTCGCCACGTCAGTCCAGTGGCCCGCGCCGTACAGCGAGGGGTAGTGGCTTCGCGGCCAACACGAGAGCAACAGGAGCCAACAACCCACGACATCGGTCTGGCCGGTGCGAGCTGCGACGCCGTGAGACGGGAGGTCGGCGCGCCTTCCTGCGTCCGTTGAAGCGGCTGGCAGCGGACGGTTCGGGAGAGCGTTGGGGGTGCTGCGCCAGATCTTCGCCAGACATCGCAGTTTATTAGAAGTTATGTAATTCGTGATATGTTGTTTCATTTACTTGTTAAATTCTATTTGTTTTCTTGGTCAGCCTCTCGTCCCCAACTCGCTCGTCTGTCTCTCGTCCGCATTTGTTAGGCAGTTAGTGTCTATCTGTCTGTCGGTCTGCCGTACGTTAATAGCTGCGTTTGTCACGTTTGTCGGATTCGGTGTATTAACGAATTTATTGCTTGAAGTGTAACGGCCGAACTCCTGAAATCTGTTTTTATCTTGCGTATCATCTTGGGAGCCGGTATATGCGTAATGTAGAGCATGTTTGGCCAACCTTGTATATTTTATGTAAGACTGAATTTCATGGGTTTTTATTTAAAGGGTCATTTTAGTATATAAAGTTGCCACCCTTCCACCGTAGGAGCTTTTTTTAAAAAATCGAGTTGCACCTTCGGTGGCAAGTTAATCTTTTGATGTTAGTATTGTTAGTATTTTGTACCATTTCCATCCCTCCTACGGGGTGCATAGTTTATGTGCTTGTTCGTGTTGTTAAAAATTTTTAGTTTAAAGTAATCTGGTGTGTTGTAGATTTGCACCAGTGTAGTCTTTCAGAGGTTGTTGTGAGTGATCGTGACTACGGCCGTGTCAAAAGGGAGCGGCAAGGTTCTCAGCCTGAAAGCTCATACAGTCAAAAATTTGTCCTTTCTGTCTCTGAATAAATTGTAACTTGATATTTAGAGGGTGCTATCTGATTATAATTTTAAATCTGCTTCTAAAAAAAATAAAGGTTTTAGGAATAAAATTTCCATTTGTTGAAATAAATTTGATTTGTTTTCATCAGTTAGCCACTGGCAACTACGTCCACACTCACATAGTGTGATTATATGTGTTGATGTTCTTGATGAATCGCTAGTAAATAAAGTTAATTCTTAAGAAAAAGTTTTGTAAGTAAATTCACGGTTCACCATCGATACAGAATATGAGAAAAGTATACAAGAACCAGATTTGAGTATTGTAGCCAAATGTACATCAGTATAAAGGCATGGATATCTTAGGAAAATTAAAATCGTCAGATGGGAAAGTTGTGCACAGTGTATGTGCTATAGTATGAGATGGAATACAATGGCAAAAGCAGTCAAACTGTATTGCAATTGATTTCAATAGTATTATACATAACAAGATATCATCGATTCAGGTGATAGAAGGCGGAACTCGGTATAAAGGCATTGGATCTGTGCGGTGTTAGTATGTGTGTACATGCCTTTAGTGACAGTGTGTATTGTGTATATAAATCACATCTGTGAAACAGACATGCGGAAAACAGTTATGATGTGATGAAAAAGCAAAAATGAACTTTTCAAATACAGTAATTTACAATTTCGTTAGATTCGCAGATGATATGGACAGAATGGAAACTGTGGACAGTGTAGAAAATTATCTGAGGCATCTAAACTGTAACTTTTGCGCACATGAGCCAGAGACTCTGAGAAATACATAGATGTCGCAAGCAAAGGGCAACACATAATATAATCAATGTTCTTCAGTATGACGATTCCAATACAAGTGAAGTAATGCAGTGGGTGCTTCTATCCAGGTCGCTGGTCTTGACGCTTCCGTAAAACTGGGCGAACTCGGCGCGACAATCGGGAGCGACGCTTATGTTCTTTTCGCCTAGAGGCCACTGCTGTCGCGTTGTCGTCCTAGAGAGGGGTCAGTCACCGTGCTATTGGCTGTCGTCTTTTTCACAGTCCTCTCTGCTCTAACATTCCCGACTGGCGTGCCGGCGCTTTACCTTACGCCGGAACACTCAAAACAGTAATGAGCGAACAGTCGACCAGCTTCGCCGTTTGTGAGATAATCGTTACTAGGTGCCAGGCCATAACACTCTGCCCTTTATCAAAGTCGCTTACGCCGGTGAATTTCCCCATTTGCGGCCCGTATCGTCGCTAGAATGTTTCCCCCTTTGTCTCTGCTCCGTTTATATACTTTTCTTGCCGCGTCACATGTCCGCAACGCCGCTAGGTGACATTCAATCTTGCGGTGGGCGGTAATGATGTTTTGGCTCATCGCTGTAAGTGTTCTGTACAAGTCCCCTTGGCCACACGGACGAGGTCAAAGCGACAATTAATTTCACGCCATGAATTCTGAAGCATGCTCCAGAAACGCACATCTACAACTCTGTAACTTTTTTCGTCAAAGGAAGCACATACCCATTTTTCTGCAATAGAAAGAAATCCATGGATGTCAGGTCGGGAGGTCGAGTGGCCAAGGGTGGAAACAGCATCGTCATGTCCAATACGACCAAACCAGTGCCTTGGAGTCAGTTGATTTAAAATTGTGCAGCAGCTCACGACTTACTGCGCTTGCACGACGATCGAAATATTGAACTTTCTTTTACATTCTCTGTAATTCTTATCGGTGTATCGCTAAGTGTTAAATAGTTATAGCCGTTTCTAATTGCTATAATTTACTTTGAACTGTCCTGCTGGTTGTACACAGAGGTTAGTTTGATTTCTAATTTACTTTCCTAATATTCGCTTTCACCTTTTTCCTTTAACTTTTATCATTTGACCTGATCATTACTTGATGACAAGACGTGACCGGAAATAATGAGTGATGTGGGCTGAAATATCTATACAGTGTCCCTACATATTATAAAAATGGATGTATGTATGAGGTCTGTTCAAAAAATTCCGAAACTTTGTCCACAAAATTTTTCTACCCTTACCTTTTACTTATTGTGTATGGTCTTCTTCCAAATACTCTCCTCCACAATTGATACACTGCTCCCAACGCTGTTTCCACTCCCGGAAGCAGTCTTGGTATGACTCTTTCCAGATAGCGTGAAGCACCGTCTGCTAATTTTCTTTTATCTCGTCTATCGTTGCAAATCTTCGTCCTTACCACAGGATTTTCAACTTTGGAAATTAAAAAAGTTTGCAAGCGTCAGATCTGGAGAGTACAGAAGATGAGACAGAACAGTGATTTCGTTTTTTGTGCAATTGTCACGCACCAACGGGGATGAATGTGTGGTTGCGTCATCATGATGCAAGAGCCATGAATTGTCTCGCCAAATTTTCCTTCTTATATTTCTCGCAGGCGTCGCAACTCGTCCCGATAGTACCATCGATTAACAGTTTGTCCCTGTGGCGTGAATTCGTGATGAACTAATCCTTCAAAGTCAAAGAAAGAAAACTACCAGTATGGCATTTGACCTGACGGGGTTTTTTGGGTCTTGGCGAAGCTTCCCGCCCCGTTGTGAAGACTGAACCTTGGTCTCAACAAAGTAACCGTGGATCCACATCTCAACACCAGTTACGTTTTTCTTAGGGAACATCTCGTTCTCATTTGCACGATACAAAAGCTCTTCAAAGATTGCGGGGCGAAGATCTTTCTTGTCTCGGCGCATGAGCCATGGGACGAAACTGGTGGCAACATGATGCTTTCCAAGATGCTGTGTCAGGATTTCATGACATGTTACATTCTTCTTCAACCTCTCGGACAGTCTTCGACTGGCACGCACAATTTCTTTGACGTTCCTGACATGAGCGTCGTCGGTAGACGTCGAAGGGTGTCCTGAACGAGGGTCGTCTTTAACCTCCATCCGGCCATTTTTAAACCGGATGACCCATTCGTAACGTCGAGTGCGGTTTGAGCACTCATCACCGTAGTCTTCCTGCCTCACTTGGGTGTGTCTCTGTAAATGTTTTCCTGAGTTTCACTCAAAATTTAATACAAACGCTTGCTCCTCTAACTCGGCTATCTCGAAATTCGCAAACTGCGAGACACGGAACAGTAACTAATAGACATACAACAATGAAACTTCCGGCAGTTACACATTAAACGCAGATGTGTGCAGGGATACCAACCGCATTTCGCCCCTCTACGCAACAGAAATCCTCCACGTACAACGAACTCAGCCTTTAATTTGATGCTCAACAACTATCCTCCAATAAAATTTTTGTTCAAATTGTCCAATCCTCAGATGCTGCACGTTTTATAGTGGAGAATCGAGGTCTTTCGAAAATTGTGAAATTTTAGTAACCTTGGCTTTTTCGATTGAACGGTTAGTTCAGGAGAAATTTGTAAAGAACCAGGAAAAGTCAGAAATTTTGGTCGATTTCTTTTCGTCACGACTAAGCTTCATTCTGAAATCGGGGAAAACTCAGATCATTCATACCAGAGGCTTATTTGGGTGATCAAAACAGTTTCCAGAATTCCACTAACTAAAGCAGAATTCTAATTGTCTTGGCCTATCTGTAAAGTAACGTGCAACAATATTTCGCACCAGTTCGAAAGTTGGTGTGCGAACATAGAAGCACTCGATTTGTTTGTTGTCTATAAGAGTGTCGAAGTGAGCAAACGTGATGTTGTGGACTGGCAAGACAGCCAATCCACTATGACAGGTAGCCGAAAGGCACGCGTTTAAGCTCACGCCGGATGGCGTGAGGTGTGGAACAGGACAAGGTCTTTATAGTAGCAAAAATAGTACGTAGCTTCTGGAATACTTAACTTTAATCCATAATTGGTGAACATCGGTCTGACGGTACATGCATCACAAGATAAATAGCAATTGATAATGGCGCCTTGCTAGGTCGTAGCAAATGACGTAGCTGAAGGCTATGCTAACTATCGTCTCGGCAAATGAGAGCGCAATTTGTCAGTGAACCATCGCCAGCAAAGTCGGCTGTACAACTGAGGCGAGTGCTAGGACGTCTCTCTACACCTGCCGTGTGGCGGCGCTCGGTCTGCAATCACTGACAGTGGCGACACGCGGGTCCGACGTATACTACCGGACCGCGGCCGACTTAAAGGCTACCACCTAGCAAGTGTGGTGTCTGGCGGTGACACCACACGTGACAACAATGATTTACTTTCATGTGATAGGTACATTTGCGACCAGAGCTATGGTTCATAGAAAATAATAGGGTGTACGCAGAAAACGAAATCTGGAAAAGGACATTCTCACTGCTATAATCTTAATTGAAGATATGCAGTAGTAACCCATTTGTATTTTGCTTAACTTGTTAAGACATCTAACCTTTTTCGAAGCTTCATCGCGTGTTAATCACGGACAACAACTTGCCATCTGTCGTATTCTAATTACGGTCATTATAAATATTGCTTCTCACGTTCCGTAACTCTGGTTGTATAAGTATCGCATTTATCAAATTAATAGCTGTCTCACTGTACTGGCGAACCTCAGCTAAGTATTAGCATAGACATCTGAGTGTTATTTTAACCTACATTAATGGATCTCTTGAACCCTTCCACTAAAACATCGCAAGCGCTTTGTCATGTGAGAGATATTGATGAGAACTGCACTTCAAGGAGATACGTCAAACTTCTTTATGAATCATCACGAGGCAAAAACTAAAGGGTGATTGCCTGTCTGGGTGTAAAAGTATACAGTTTTTCGTATTCGTATGGGTCTTAGCAATTCTCAGACGAATTGTTTTTAAACGATATATTCAAAATATCCTAAATATATTCAAATGTATCCAGCATTAATTCCCGAGTTAAGTTTCGGAAGCAGTTCGCTTACCTAACAAATCGGCCAGGTGCGAGTGGACCCGCGCACTGAGTTTTCCGTACAAACTTAATTATGAATACGGATAGTTCATTCATCCCTGAATTCGAGGATCTCATGATTTTTGGCTGTTGTCGATATCGATATGGCAAGATATCTGTCCTGGGAATTCTAAGACCGTATCAAAACTTCTACAGTGGATCCTGATACTAGCCCGGACATACAAGAAGATTTAGTAAAATATTTTTTTATTTACGTCCTAAAATTTACATTTGCCTGCAGAAATATTTTTCTATCATGCATTTGACGGATGATGGATGCAATATGGGTTCTAATGGCAAACAGATATTTTTCCTGTAGTATAATTACAATTAAACAATTTTCGGATCTTTTCCTTTGCTTGTACTGTGAAGCCTTGCTTCTGGTCAAATTTCATGATTCTAGGTCAACGGGAAGTAACACCATAGACTGTGTGAGTGAGTGTGCGATTATCGAAATATGTGACATGAATGGCCGTAACTTTTGATTGCATTGACATAGACTCTTAAATTATTGACACTGCCAAGAAACTATAGACCTTAGTATGTGACATAAATTTCAACTTGATACATCAACGAGTTCCTGAGAAAAATGGATTTTAACAGACGGTTAGACAGAGAGTCAGATAACAAGCGGCAGAAAATATTTTTCATGTGATATAACTACATATCAATAATTTTCGATTATTTTTCCTTTACTTGCCAAATTTCGTGTCTAGGTGAAGGGAATGTACAGTACAGATTTTAATGAGGATGCCCGCCGGAGTGGCCGAGCGGTTCTACGCGCTTCAGCCTGGAACCGCGCGACCGTTACGGTCGCAGGTTCGAATCCTGCCTCGGGCATGGATGTGTGTGATGTCCTTAGGTTAGTTAGGTTTAAGTAGTTCTAGAGGACTGATGACCTCCCCTGTTAGGTCACATAGTGCTCAGAGCCATTTGAACCATTTGAATTTTTTATGAGTGTTTTTGCGGGTGGCGTAATATATGACATGAATGACCGTATTCTCTGATTGCGTAGACTTAGGGGATCAAATGTTTTACACCACCAAGGGGCTACAGACTTTAGTATGTGACATATATTTGAAGTTTATTTGCCTGTCCGTTCCTGAGAAAAAAGGAGACTTAACATATAGACAGACTGGCAGACTCACGGATAAATAAAATGAGTAAAAAATTTCCTCGTGTGATACAATTACAAATTAACAATTTTCAGATTTTTTCCTTTAGTTTCAAGTTGAAACCTTGCTTCTTGCCAAATTTTATGATTCTAGGTCAAAGGGAAGTATCCTATAAGTTTTGATTAGTGAGTTTGCGAGTGTCAAAATATGTGACGTGAAATGCATTATCTTTTGATTGCATTAACGTAGAAGCTTTAATCTTTTACACCGTCAAGGCACCGTAGACCTTAGTATTTGACATAAATTATAGCTTAATACCTCTACACGTTCCTGAGGAAAAGGGTCGGTCGCACGGACAGACAGACGGGCCGACGGACAACAAAGCGATCATACAAGAGCTCAGAGTTTGTTGACTGAGGTTCGGAGCCATAAAACGAAAACGAGCGGCAAGCGCGCTTTCACTTTTTCATGCTATTTTTTTCCTTGTGGAATGCAAATGTAGGAGTGTTGCACTCACTTACACCAGCTCACTTTCATCCATTTCGCGGCCATAGTGTGGCTCTGTAAACATTTGTGACTCGAAAGAATTAGCGCAAACATAGCCGGGCAACAGTGGCTGCCATTCATGCGTCCGAAACTCGTGTGGCCGAACTTTAAGTGTCTCATTTCCTAATCTAACTCCCTCAGCATCACCCGATTTAATTCGACTACATTCCATTATCCTCGTTTTGCTTTTGTTTATGTCCATCTTATACCCTCCTTTCAAGACACTGTCCATTCCGTTCAACTGCTCTTCCAGGTCCCTCGCTGTCTCTGACAATTACAAGGTCATCGGCAAACCTCAAAGTTATTTTTCTTCTCCATGGATTTTAATTGCTACTCCGAATTTTTCTTTTGTTTCCTTTACTGCTTGCTCAATATACAGATTGAATAAGACTGGGGACAGCCTACAAATCTGTCTCACCCCCTTCTCAACCACTGTTTCCCGTTCATGCCCCCTCTAAACTTATAACTGCCATCTGGTTTCTGTACAAACTGTAAATAGCCTTTCGCACCCTGTATTTTACCCCTGCCACCTTCAGAATTTGAAAGCGAGTATTCCATTGTCAAACGCTTTCTCTAAGTCTACAAATGCTAGAAACGTAGGTTTGCCTTTCCATAAACTATCTTCTAAGATAAGTCGTAGGGTCAGTATTGCCTCGCGTGTTCCATTTCTAGGGAATACAAAGTGATCTTCCCCGACGTCAGCTTCTACCAGTTTTTCCATTCGTCTGTAAAGAATTCGCATTAGTATTTTGCAGCCCTGACTTATTAAACTGATAGTTCGGTAATTTTCACATCTGTCGACAGCTGCTTTCTTTGGGATTGGCATTATTATACACTACTGCCCATTAAAATTGCTACACCACGAAGATAACGTGCTACGGACGCGAAATTTAAGCGACAGGAAGAAGATGCTGTGATATGCAAATGATTAGATTTTCAGAGCATTCACACAAGGTTTGCGCCTGTGGCGACACCTACAACGTGCTGACATGAGGAAAGTTTCCAACCGATTTCTCATAAACAAACAGCAGTTGACCGGCGTTGCCTGGTGAAACGTTGTTGTGATGCCTCGTGTAAGGAGGAGAAATGCGTACCAACACGTTTCCGACATTGATAAAAGTCGGATTGTAGCCTTTCGCGATTGCGGTTTATCGTATCGCGACATTGCTGCTCGCGTTGGTCGAGATCCAATGACTGTTAGCAGAATATGAAAACTGTGGGTTCAGGAGGGTAATACGGAACGCCGTGCTGGATCCCAACGGCCTCGTATCACTAGCAGTCGAGATGACAGGCATCTTATGCGCATGGCTGTAACGGATCGTGTAGCCACGTCTCGATCCCTGAGTCAACAGATGGGGACGTTTGCAAGACAACAACCATCTGCATGAACAGTTCGACGACGTTGGGAGCAGCATCGACTATCAGCTCGGAGAGCATGGCTGCGGTTACCCTTGACGCTGCATCACAGACAGGAGGGCCTGCGATGGTATACTCAATGACGAACGTGGGTGCACGAATGGCAAAACGTCGTTTTTTCGGATGAATCCAGGTTCTGTTTACAGAATCATGATGGTCGCATCCGTGTTTGGCGACATCGCGGTGAACGGACATTGGAAGCGTGTATTCGTCATCGCCATACTGGCGTATCACCCGGCGTGATGGTATGGGGTGCCATTGGTACAATTTGAATAGTGAACGTTATATTTCAGATGTGTTGCGACCCGTGGCTCTACCCCTCATTCGATCCATGCGAAACCGTAAATTT
Source organism: Schistocerca serialis cubense (assembly GCF_023864345.2). Taxonomy (NCBI): domain Eukaryota; kingdom Metazoa; phylum Arthropoda; class Insecta; order Orthoptera; family Acrididae; genus Schistocerca; species Schistocerca serialis. The sequence goes on along the minus strand of NC_064641.1, from coordinate 769,231,767 downwards.
CAACAGGATAATGCACGACCGCATGTTGCAGGTCACAATGACGCACGACACTGCAACAGAGGCGCAGTGCGGTATCGCTGCTAGCAGGCAGTATACGGGCGCCGGTTATCGCCACGCGCCGTTAATGAGGAAACGTGCCGTTTGCAGGCGGCGAATACGAGGAGCACACACGCGCCCGCGGCAGCCGGCTGGAGGGGGGAGTCCTTTTACCTGCGGCTCAGCTGTCGGCCGGAGCAGAGCTCCGCTGCGCCCCGAGGAGGCGGCCCAGGTCATTGACAGCACTCGCCTCACTGCTCAGGAATCCGTGCGGTCCCCCACTCCCCCTCCCCAGAGGGAAGCAGGTACCGCTACAGCCGGCTCCGGCCCAACCCGCCCTCGCCGGCAGTCGTCGCTGACGAGCAGACGCTGGCGCACCACCTCCGAGCGATGTCGCAAACGACGCACTGAAGGCGGAGAAAAACTATCGTGAGTTCTAACGAGAGAGACTTCAGAGTGAGATGGGCGGGCTGTGGCGACTCGTGCTGTGTTTACTGTCCTCCGCGCTGCTGGCGGCATCGGAGGAGGAGAACCCCTTCGTGGAGATGGCGAAGACTTTTTTGAAAGAGCAGATGCAAGGCCAGGGGGGCAGCTCCGGCGCCGGCGGGGCTCTGGGCGCCGTCGGCGCCATGATGCAGAGTTTCATGCAGGGCGGGGGCGGTCGACAGCTGGGAGACCTGCTCAAGGACTCGGACTTCGTGGCCACAGTGGGCTCGGCCCTGGCCGGCGCCGCGGGCAAAGAGGCCTACGGCGACAGCACCAACTCGGGCGTCATAGACCCGCAGCTCATCGCCGACCTGGTCGGCGCGTTCACGTCCGGCCACAGCGACGAGAACAACAATGACGTGAAGCAAGGCCGCGACCTCCGAGACGAACGGAGGCCGCAGCAGCAGGGGCAAGTGGACTGGAGCAGCATGCTGGACCTCGCCCTCAGCTTGGCCGGAGGTACTCAGCAGGACCAGCCACGAGGCGGAGGCAACCCTCTGCAGGGGCTGCTCGGTCTCTTGCCGGCCCTCATGCAGGCCGCCAGCAGTGGCGAAGCGCCGAGGGCCGAAGGAGCCGGCCTCAGCGAGGCCAGACCCTCTCTGTTCGCCCCCGTGCTGGCAGCTTTCCGCGATTACTGGGAGCACTTCATGAGCTCCGAACTGGGCCAGACGCTGTGGAAGACCAGTGGCCTGGAGGCCACGTTCAGGCTGTTCACCGACAAAGACGGAAATCTCGATACGGAACGCATATACAGGTCTTTGGAGAACGCCAGCTTCCGGAAGCGGTGGGTGCGCAGTCTGGCGACCTACGTCTCTGAGTGGATCGCTCACGTTTCAGATCCTTCTACGCAAAAAAGGTCAGTTACTTTCTTTGTGAAATTTTACTTGGCTAAATCGTGAATCTCAGTCAGGTACAAAACTGTTTTATTATAATGTCTAGATCATTAAACTTTATTTATACAATATGTCCCGAGAGGAACAGTCAGTATTCATGGATACAATAGAAATGGTCGTTCGAAGCAAAACAGTCTAGTAAACATAGTTTCTAAAATACTTACCTTAAGAACTACGTTAGTTAAGATCTGGTACCACGAAATAAATCTCTTTGCTATCCATACTTTGAGAAGTGGTACGATGGACCACAACAAGAACAAAAGTTCAGCCAGCATGGACTCTAAAGTGAATACTTTAAGAAATGGTTCAAATGGCTCTGAGCACTATGGGGCTTAACTTCGGAGGTCATCAGTCCCCTAGAACTTAGAACTACTTAAACCTAACTAACCTAAGGACATCACACACATCCATCCCCGAGGCAGGATTCGAACCTGCAACCGTAGCGGTCGCGCGGTTCCACACTGTAGTACCTAGAACCGCTCAGCCACTCCGGCCAGCATACTTTAAGAGCTGTGACCATTTTTTCAGTAGAAGAGATGTGTTCCACAGTAGTGAAGATTAACAAGTGCTCGTGGTTCTTAAGATACATGCTTTAAAGCTCACATTTACTGGACATTTTTCTTGTTTTCATCCTTACTACTACCTCTCAAAGTATCAAAAGCAAAGAGCTTGCAGTGGAAAAGATTTGATTTGCAGTACTGGCACTGTAGATGAAAAGTTCCATACCTCTTAAGGTATGCATTTTAGAGCCTGTATTTACTAGACTTTTCTGCTTCAAATGACCTTTCCTGTTATATTCCTGAATACTGACCATTCCTCCTCGGGCACCCTGTATAAAGCAGTCAGTTCCAGTCAAACTTCACATTCTACTTCAGAGACAAAGAGAACAGGTCAGTGTGTTAAACTACCCTACATAGAATAAAATACACACAACATACCAATCAGTCATTAGGACAATCCATGAAACCACAAATCGTGACATCTGTGCAGTATTAAGTACACCAACTGCTCAGTTAGTGAGCTACTGGAGTAATGACTATTGGTATGCTCTATATATTTTATTCAATATAGTACCGACATTTTAACACCCTGACCTTCCTAATTTTTCTTTTTGTCTGTTATCATTTGGTCTGAAGATGATGGGAAAGTGCTGTTGAAACACATCACCTTTGGTAAAGAAACTGTAGCGATCTAGACACCACAATTAAAAGTTTTATGAGTTATTGTTTCTCAAGAAGCATTTGATGCCATTGAAAAGTCAGCACAATGTATAGAATTTCATTTTGTATAAGGAGCATGTAAGGAATAGATATAAAAAAGTAAGTAAACTGTTTATTATTTAAAAAGTAATTGCCATGACTGTTAATACATGGATTCCACTGTCAGATAAGACACTTAATTGCCTACTGAATCATGATGGTGCCTGGGTGTCTTCCTCTTCATCCAAAGCAAATTGATGACCATGAAAGTCTTTCTTCAGGGCTCCAAAAATATGGAAATCACATGGGGAGAGATCAGGATTGTACAGAGGATGCTTAAGGGCTTTGCAGTGAAACTTCTCCAGTGCAGTCAAAACAACCTTGGCAGCACGTGGACAACCATTATCCTCCAACAGAATGATGCCATCGGTCAATATGCTGGGGCATTTGGACTATGCTGCAGAAGTCTTCCTGGAAAGACCTTATACATCCTCCAAATAGTCCCAATATCTCCCCCTGTGATTGCATATTTTTAGAGCCCTGACAAAAAACATTCTTGGCCATCGATTTGCTTCGGATGAAGAGGTCAACAATTGAATGTTTCTGCAAGCAACAGCAAAAAAATTTTCCATGAAGGGTTTGACCTTCTTGTCTCATAGTGGGATAAATTTATTAACAGTTATGGTGATTACTTTTGAAATAATAAACAGTTTACTTACTTTTTTCCATCAGTCTTGTTTTTGTGTGGCTTCTCCCTGCACAACAACTTTATTACTGAAGTTGATTGAGGGCAATGGCAAGGCAGACTCGCATTTGGGAGCAGTGGGGCTCAAATCCCTGCCTGGATAGTCAGGTACAGATTTCTACAATATTTTAAATCACTTAACACAAATGGGAGAACAGTTCCTTTGAAATTAGTGTGCCTGATGTACTGGGCATTTCTTGTTCCATTTCTAGAGTCCTCATTTTTGGCAGGGTATTAAACCCTAATTTCTCTTCCTTTGTTACTAAAATCAAGACAGCAATGAGATACTATTGATAATTTACACAAATTATTAAAATTAGCAGTTGCAAAACTGAATTGTTTATCCAAAGATAGCAGGAGACATTTTATACTTTGTGAACAACATTTTATTGGCGAGTCTGGGACATAGGGTCATATCAGCAGTTTTGTGATGCTGTGATTGTGGAGTGATGTTGGTGTGCAGAATTCTGTGAACAGCTTAAATTCAGTTTTATCCATGTTTTTCATCTGCTGCAATATTTAGCTTAATGACATCAGACATCGGTCTTTCCACAATGTCATAGAATTTTCTCTATCATCAATATTCACTAAAACTTTGGGTACCTAAATTGGCAATAAGTTGCTGAAAGAATAAATGTCTAAAGGTCAACAGAAAAGGGAAGGAAACATATAAATTTTATAAAATGAAATGTGTGCCTTTGTCTACAAAAATCTACCAGATTTGAAACCTGTCATTTCATAGCTATGTTAAAACAGCTTGGGTATGTAATACCTGTTGGCAAAACTGCAATTTTACTTTAATTCATCAGCTCATCAGTGAAGGGCTTAAATCAGGATGTTTCACATTGGAACTGGAACATATTTTCTCAAAAATATGAGTCTAGCGGGCATATCTGTACAGTTTGCTACTGATTATTAGTAGGAATCTTGTGGGTCAACATGAATTATAGAAATATATACAATTAGTGCAAATAATTTAAGTGACTTGTGTTGGTTATTGACAATAACTAAAAATGCCAGCAGTGCAAAACTATATCCCATAAAAATGCTAATGGTTGCCTGCATATTTCTACAATACATCCAAATTATATAAACCCAAAAAGCAACATTAAAGTTATGTTACTGTGTGGGAGACAGACAAGCCTGTTGTCATTATTGTTCCAATTTATGTTAGACCTTTGCTCAGATTTACGCCTGTGTCTCTCACTCAGTTTTATACAACTGCATTATCTGAGCATGCTGTGTAGTTTGAATTCCATTGTGTAGTTAGATCTTCTTGTGTCATACGATACAGACCACGGGTGTTATGCATGCAATACCGGCACATGTTGTAAAATAGAACAAATGGAGGGAGAAATATGATCAAGGCAATCAGGTAAACACAGTACTTCTTAACTTCAACATTTATTAATGAAAGTGCAACTACATGAGCTACCAAATGAAATTTGTAAGTGGACTGGGGATTCCTTGGTAGCAAGAACACATGTTGTTACCTTGGATGGAGAGTCATTGACAGATATAGAAGTAACTGACTCAGGTAAGTTTTTTGGTGCCCTTGTTGCTCATGTTGTATATTAATGACCTTACAGACTATATTAATAGTCAGACTTCTCACAGATGCAGGGACAGTTCAAGAACATTTTTCCGCAATAGAGGCTTATCATTTGGCATCCTTCCACTCCCTCCTTTATGTTTGTACACTTTCACCTGTGTCAGTTTTCACTACTAATTGTGAAGTGCGCAGTATACACAGATCTTGCACTTTGGTGCCCCTCACACCTTTACACACCAAGTGACCACTACAAACTGTGATATGTCCTGCATAGAAATTTTGCAATTGTAGCACATCTGGTACCTCTCTCAGCTTGGCACCCCAATCAGGGGCATGTGTTGCTTGTTCCTTAAACCAGCACTGCACAGATGATGCAGTTGTCTGTAACAAAGTACTCTATTCGGATCTAGATAATCATCCAAAGTGATCCAAATATTGATAACTTGATTTAAATGTTTAGAAATGTAAAATTGTACACTCCACAATAAGCAGAAACATAGTATCATATGACAACAATACCAAAGAGTAACAATTGGAACCGACAATTCGTACAAATACCCGGACGCAACATATTTAGGGATATAGAATGTAATGAACACATAGGCTCACTCGTAGGTAAATCAGGTGGATCATTGTTAGGATACTGGGAAAATGCTACTGCTCTGCAAAGGTGGTTTATTATATAACAGTCACACAACATTTCCTACAATACTGATCAAGTGTATGGGACCGTACCAAAGAGGACTAACAGAGAATACTGAACCTATGCAAAGAAGAGATGCACCAGGGGTCACCAATGGTTTTTCTTTTTTTGCCCACAGAAGTGCATACGGAAATTGTGAAAAATTTAAGCTGGCAAGTACTTCAAGGTATATGCCACCTGTCCTGCAGAAGTCTTTGTACCATGTTTCAAAAACAAAAATTAAGTTATGAATCTAGGAATTTACTACAGCCCTCTATACATCACTCCCACGAAGACCACAAGGACAAGACTAATCTAATTATGGTGTCCACTACAGCTTCTAAGCAATCATTCTTCCCACAATCCACACACAAATGACACAAGAAGGATCCCTACTATGTAGTTCAATGTGAAGTACCCCCCCACTGTGCACTTCTCACTGGTTTGCAGGGCATGTGCATACATTAGGATTCAACAACCCACTGAAAATGTAGTCATTAGAGACAGAGCAAATGCTCAAATGGGAGAAGGGTGAGGTAAGAAATCAGCCACATATCATTTTTAATGGAACCATTGCAGTATTTGTCTTAAAGGAAACCAAGGAAAATTGGCTGAATGGAGATTTGAATCCTAGTTCTTCTGAAAATGAGCATATGGGATAGTTTCCCAGATATGTGGGTGGTTTGAAGGCACTTAAGTAACAGAATCTAGTATGTTGTTCTCGGTGGTGACTGTTTATCAGAGACAAGGGTATCCTCAGGAGTGTTACACAGAACTATGATAGGACTGCTGGTATTTATTGTAAACACAAATGATCTGCGTACAGGGTGGGCAGCAGTCTGTGTTTGTGTGTTGATGATGCTGTGATGTACGAAAAGGTGTCAAAGAGAAATGATTGTAGGAGGATATAAGATGACTTTTCTAGTTGGTGTGGTGAATTGACAGCTAGGTCTAAATGTAGAAAAATGCACATTAATGCAGACAAATAGGAAAAACAAACCTGTAATGTTCAGATACAGAATTAGTGGTGTCCTGCTTGACACAGTCACATCATTTAAATATCTGGGTGTAATGTTGCAAAACGATATGAAATGGAAAGAGGATGTGAGGGCTGTGGTAGGGAAGGTGAATGATTGACTTCAGTTTATTGGGAGATTTTTGGAAAAGAATGGTTCACATGCAAAAGAGACTGCATATAGGATGCTAGTGCAACTTGTTCTTGAGTAGTGTTTCAGTGTTTGGGATCCATACCAGGATTAAAGGAGATATTGAAGTAATTCAGAGGCAGGCTGGTAGATTTGTTACTGGTAGGTTTAAACAACGCGAAACTGTTGTGGAGATGTTTCAGAACCCAAATGGGAATCCCTGGAGGGAAGTGAAGTTCTTTTCAAGGAACACTATTTAAGCATGTGTGAGACAGTCAAGGTTGCCTCTACAAGTGTCTTCAAGTCCTCATGAAGAAACGAAACCCCTCCCTGTGGAATCCTGCAATCAATTTTCTGCTGCACTTGGAAAAAAATGAAAATACAGATCTGAGAAATCTGAGAAATCAACCTCAATTATATCCCAAAATCTGCGAAATTATGAGATAAGACATCTATTGCTGATTCATGACAAATATATATAAATTTTGTTTTTCAGGTACTTAACAACAGCACAATTCATGGGAAATGGATTTCTTAAGGCGCAAGGCTATCCTAAATCCGTGATGTTTGATCCTGCAAGACCATCAGAATCCCTCACTCGCATCGTAAATGCAGTTTTTAAGAAACAATTTGGTTTAAAAATTGACTCAGCAACTTACATAAAACCAGCTGTTGCTTATCTTCAGGTATATGTTTGTTATTGCTACTATACAGCATTATTGAAGTTTCATGGTGGTGGTCAAATCTTTTTCCCACAGTTCAAAAAAATCTTGCTTTAAGGGTTGTGAATGAAAAGAGCTCAAATAAAAAATAGTAGATATTTTTCATGGATGCTGAAATTCATTTTGTCACATAGTTTGTTGATTTAAGAAAATTTGGCCTCATTTTTTGAGTTAAAGCCAAAAATGACAAATCATGACACTTATTTGCTGATTTTGCACCTTCTTCCGTTTTGAGATTTCAATTCTAATTTTCATGTTAAATAATATTTTATACATTTCTAATTTTATAAAGGTAATTAAGAATATTAGTTGCACTTTCTACTTAATCAATGTCAGTCATCTACCCAAACTGCTTAAGTTAGAGATTGCCTCATTACACATTGGAGAACTGCAAGCCTCTCTGAAACCATGTGACACAGGTGACTAATCATCTACCAGTACTGACAACTTATACAACAATGAAAATAGTTCATGTTTTGACCATATGAGAAAAAAGGCATGTTCCAGCTCTGGATAGAGTACCTTGAAAGTCAACGAACTGCAGGAAGAGCTGAATGTACTTTTGCTGATCTCCATTGTCTGATCATATGCTTGGTATGACAGTAGCAACAACTGGTAAACAAGTTTATTGGTTGTTGTGCTTGCACTCTGATGTTGCATGCTGATTCAAGCCCTTGGTGTGGGGAGTTAACCCGCATTTATAGCTCTGTTAATCACCAACACCATTATTATAGGATCTCATCAAACCACATCTTTTATTTATAAACAAACATGCACACCACATGACCCAATAATTGAAAATGTAAAGCTAGTTATGTTCTACAATGTTGACAGAGCACTCTAAGTTCAGGCTATATAAAGTCTACCAATCATTACAGAATAACGTCTTACTGAGGCCACATCATTAGAGCTCGAAGAGAAAAGTTCAGATACCAAGCAAAGTCATCTTGCGTAGCAGTAGGGGTTCCAGATGCAGTTCGAAAACCAAGTCCATAACAATGATCCAGCAATGTGCCCACAGTGGTAGGTGTTCCAAGAGCAGATTAATCATAGCTGCAAGAGTGACATATGTAGCCTGTGGCAATTCCCTTTCTGTAGGCCACAACTGAACACACACTACCACATGGTGCCAGGTGAGTGATTGGAGCAGGCCACTGAGATTGTCATAGGCTTACTGGTGCAACAAATTGGTGAGGCAGGAAGGTGTGGCATGTCATCTGCTGCATCATTTGAGATGGATAAGAGACTTGTGCGATTTCATTTTTGTATGTTTGTTAAACATGGAAAAGGTACTCATGCCAGTGGCAACAAATAATCAATGCAAAAATCATGCTTCCATTATGTTTTATATTAACAATGTACTTCTATTGGGAGTCACTTTACTATAATTTATTTAATAAAATAAGGTCATCACTGGGAGATGAAGAAGCTTGCACAGGATAGAGTAGCATGGAGAGCTGCATCAAACCAGTCTCAGGACTGAAGACCACAACAACAACAACAAGGTCATTTTGCATTGTTAGTTGGAAGATCATGGTGAACAGCTTTAGATGACTATGCAAAAGCTTTTGTTATTTTGTACACACAAATGGATAGCCTTTGGGAAGTGAGGATGAAGTGTCTTAAGTGTAAATACCTGCCATATGAGACTAAGAGTATGTTCTGTAACTCACTTAATTATGTACAGGAAGTCTTCAAGCTGGGACAGGCGAAAGGTCTCAGCTTATCACACCTTAGTCCAAAGGAGATTGAAGACAAACTTACAGACACAATAAGTGGTCACGTAATTGAACCAGCAATGAGAGTCTGGAGAGCTTACTGGTACGCAACAAGGCACCCTCAGTGTGAGGAGTATGTAATATGTACTGTCAACCAGAGAGATACTGCAACAGAAGGGGGTTTGAAGCCTGGTGTCACTAAATTATCCAGGTAAGTTATGATTAAGTTTGTCTTTCAAAGGTCTGAACAATACTCTACTTTAAAAAAATTATGATAACTACATTACGGATAGATGCTATGATTGTATCTACTGAAATAACATATGAGAAGATTACCATAAGACATTTTTGCCGTGAAGAGGAATAAAAAGAAAAGAAATAAAATATTAATCACAAAAGACTATGAGAGAGAGAGAGAGAGAGAGAGAGAGAGAGAGAGAGGAAGGGGGGGGGGGGGGGGGGAGTGTACTGACTACACTCTGCTCCTATGTTATGGAGAACAACACAAGCTTGAAAGCTGATCTACAACATTTATCTTTACATGTGTATGTTTGTCAAATTTCTCAACAACTCTCATATCCAATGAATGTGTTTGCTCATTTCCCTCTTTGAAAACTATTGTGATGGCATGAGTGCTGTTTCATTTCAGAAACCCACATGTGCATCTGTCTTTAATGTAGTCTAGTATGCATTTCTAAGATCCTTTCTGATTTCATATTGAAGTTCTGTGTGATATTTCTTATAAACATATTTCTGTATCCTGCTTCCTTGTGAAGTTTGTGAAAACTGTTACAAATGATAACTCTCTAAGGTAATTATATCCATAAGAAATAGAGTTTACTGTTGTCTTTCTCCCACAATGAATTTTGAGAGACTAATTCATTGGATTCTAACTGGAGGGAAGGAAGATTAGGGTTTGACATCCAGTAGATGATAAGGTCTCTAGAGATGGAGCACTAGTTCAGATACGACACATATAGCACTGTAGTCTCTTTAATGGAGCCACTTTAAGTGGTTTTTGAATAAAATGTGTAAAAATTAAATCTAGATGGCCAAGTAGTCAGTGCCAGCTGCTGTGTAAGAGCACGAGAGCATGTGAACACTCCAACTTTCGACACCTTGCAGATTTATTGGTTATTTTTCTTTCAGTGCTGTTAAATGTAGCATAGATGCTGCAATCTGAAAGATATGGCACTTAAATCTACCATGCTACTGCTCCTCTAGATTCCATGAAACTTGGCATCAAGGTCGCAAGCAAACCTTCAATTGTGCACATTTTAAGGTGCTTTTGCACATGCGCAACTCGCATTACGTAATATCCTTCTGGACCAATACATAGGGATTTGATAAACAACATGTAAGGTTGAAGATGTGCACAGCTAGGCCTTGCCACTCAACTAGAAGTTTAAGCCAGTGCCACCAGGTGGTAGCACACTGTGGAAGACTTTCATCCCAGTTCACTCAGCACAAATCCTGCTAGATGATAGCACTTTCCTCAGATATGCTACTTCACTCACTACATACTGTAGTAAAATTAGATCTGACATCAGTATATGTTAAATTTGTACTGACAGTAAACCTATTTTGTGGGTTTCTGAATGGGTTATAGTATATTAAGTTCTGAATTTCATAATACAGTGATCCATTTGAGATGCTGAGAATCATAAGGGCCTAAATCACATCACCGTCAGCTGAGAGATTGTAGCATTTATTCATGCTTTTGAAATCTGTTGATCTTATGGTCAGTCAGGTTTATCTGTGCTGTAGGCTCAGACTGTGTATATATGAAAATTCATGAAAAGTTATACCACTGGTTTCACTTACATTCACTTAAATGGGGGCTCAACAGCTGTGTCGTTTAGGCCCTTATGAGTCTCAGTGCCTCATTTGTATTCTAATCAAGTGACCTTGATGGCAGACACTACTGCTTGAGTTTAATCATTTCCACAAATGTCACTTTGTGTTTGCAGTTGGCTGTTTACTGTGTGAGAATTGGCTTTTGTGCACAGTGTAAAAATGAACTATGTTGACTCTATTTTAAATGCTAACAGAAAAGTAAAGCTGTGAGGACAGGTCGTGAGTTTTGCTTGGGTACTTCATTTGGGAGAGCACTCACCTGCAAAAGGCAAAGGTCCCAAGTTCGAGTCTCGGTCCGGCACACAGCTTTAATATACCATTAAGTTTCATATCAGTGCACACTCTGCTGCAGAGTGAATATCTCATTCTGGGAACAGAAAAGCAAATTACCAGGAAAAGTTAGCCACAAAGAAACTAGGCCTTCACAGAACGGCTCCTTTGAGACAGTAACAAAATCAAATAAGCGTGACTACAAGCGAACATTTGACGAGGAAATGTACAGTTAGCACCAGTTGTTAGGTGGGTGCAGCATAAGAATATCTTATTTTCAGCCCGGAAGTAAATTTGCGAACTAATACAGGGTGATTATAATTAAAGTTAAACTTTCGAACCGCTTAACATACTGAACAAATGTCTACAACACTGCCTGTATCTGTTTCGAACTTCTGTATCATTACTCATGAATTTTTATTAAATAGGAATTCAATGAATGGAACAGTGGAGAATCCAGGATAGAGTAATGACAATATTATGAAACGTATAGATTGTCAATGTAATGAATGGAATTTTTATGTTTCTGTCATTCTTGACGTAATACTCTTATCATAGAAGTATTGCATTCAATAGGTACTGGTACTGCAACTTAATTTGCTTATTACTGTCTTTTAGCATGGTTGCCATATGGATCCTGTCAAGCAACAATGGGAATTCTTTCTGGAAGCTTTACAGTGCTGCTGTTGAAGGTCATGATTGCGCAGTAAGTAAAATCAAAATAAAGTACCAATGTGTTTTCAAGTTTCTTCATACCTCCAGAATTGTTTTTCTAATCATGTCACTGCAGATAGTAACCAGCATTATACAACAGAAACAAAATTGTACCAGCATAAAACACTTATTCAAAAACAGCCATTAACATGTGCCAAAACTTTATTTGACCTTTTGTTCAAATGTACTCATTACAATATAAAAAAGCTCCGGTAAGTCATTCATTTTTCTGTGTCATCTAACTGGTCTGATGCAGTCAACCACTGTTGTGCCAATCTCTTAATCTTCAAGCTGGACCTACATCCAGTATTCTCATTAACTTTTAATCTCAATAAAAGAATGTGAAATGCTACAAAGGGAATCAGCAGTTTGTTACATATGTCACAACATTGTTCATCACAGGATGCCAGAATGATTTGTTGCTGATGGCTTAGGATCAAAATTTAAAAAGTATTAGAAAGTGAGTTTCCAAAATCCAACCTCCAGTAATAATTCTTTATTAACTGGCCAGTCTTACATAATTTTTGTAAACTTATAACAAAAATTAAATAAAAAACCAAATGGGCCTTTTCAGAATAATTAAAGGGGCAGACAAATGATGAAACACCTGGAAAAAAGAAAGTCAACTGTTTATTACTTAAAAAGTAATCACCATAATGCAGCCCTAGATCTACAATATTTCCAAATCAGGGGAAAAACTTGATAGTGACGCCACCATCTCCCTTGGGCGTTTGAGATAGGGCATTAGAGATAGGAAAAAAAAATCTATTTTTCAAAAATATTTAATTTTGTAGCTCACATCTTTCTGAAGAGTTTGATATATAAAACATATATGTTTGAGAAAATGTAAGACATGTTATTTGGTCTTAAGTATGCCAAAGTGCAGTGCCACACCTCTTCACACAGCATTCTTCTATCACACGGCACAGTATTTTGCTCTGTGGAATTCAAGCATGTATATTTTGTAATGGAAGCCTTCAGATCTATATTCAGGACAGTGAAAATTAAAATGCCCTGTTGTCCCTCTCCCGCTCCCAGTCGGGCGGTTTGACATACTACTCCCCTAAAAAAACACACACACAATTAATACTGGGTGGGCTTATTTGTGACCAAGAGAATAAGAACTCCTAAGAAAATTTGCACTCTTTATTGCTTATTAGATAATAACTTACTCTTTACTAAGACATAAAATTAAAAAACATAAAACCAGTAAAGACAAGAGACAAGCAAGACAGTAAACTTTTCTTCAATCCTTTAAGTCCCAGCATTTTTTTGTCTCTAATCTTGCTACAGCTTTATACAGCGAGCTTTCCTTTCTACGAAAGAATCTATTACCTCATCAAAGTTTTTCAAATGTTTTGCTACATGAAAAATCAAAATGTCTTTGACTGATACTGAAAAAGTTGTTAATATGAGTAGTACCCAAGAATGTTGCGGTTTCTCATTTTGATTACGTCTGTTATCACTATCTGCTGGATAAAATAAAATAAGACTTACTAATATTGCAGTAATAGTAACACATGCCAAATAAGCGAGACTGTTTTGGCACACACGGTCATTTTTATCTGCCTCATTTACATACATAACACAACCAAATGTAATTCACGAAATAACAACATCAAATGCCTATTAGGCCTACCACAAGCAAAAAGTTTTATGTTAGGAAATAGTTTCACATTTCATTCACGTGCTCCAGTTCTTAAGCATGGGATTAAAAAGTTGTAGCAATAGTATGAAATTTTTATACAAATTTGGACTCGTCATATTCTTACATATAATTTGTGTCATGTCCCCATTTCCTCTCCTTCCTCATTCTAAAAAACAATCTTGTCATAACTAATTCTGTAACTATTCCTGCCATTGTCAAAACTTATTTTCTAGTTGGCTTCACTAACCCTGTCAGAATCACCAGTTCAGTTATCCCACGTTTATTCTCCAGTTACTTTTTATTACATGTTTGTACAATGAGTTTTCTGCACTATTTCGGAGACAGAACTTAAGCGGCTGCTAACCGGGAACTGTACAACTGGCCCTTCATAGCACAACATTCTGGCAAAAATTTTCTGTCGAAATTTCATTTTCTTGGAGACACTGAGAAGATAATATGTAATATTTCTTACCTGTTATTCCTGTTAATTGTTTCTTTCCACTCTGGTAGTTTGAATCTATGGATTTCACTAATAATTATAACAACACTTATCATTGGCATACCAAATCAACCACATAAACAAACAGTAATTGGCATTCACATGTTTGGGTGTATTCAGCTCAGCCCATATAGCCCTTGCCCTTTTGTCTGTGGGAAAGTTTTCTATTTATAGACGCGATGGGGATTCCCCTGGCAGGGACATCACGTACACAAAGTGATCATTCAAACATCTACTTATGATCGATTCAGAAATCAACTTAGAATGTTTTCAGAAATGTTCAAAACCAAACAGGGATGCATTTCAAAATCGTATGAAGAGTCAATAGATCAAAGTGCGCTGGGTGTTACGCACTTTGTGAAATGAGGTTTTTTTTATCCAAGAATGTGAATTTGACACCACCTGACATAGCCACCCAGGGCAGATACCCCAGATTGACCCTCCCTCCCCCCCCCCCCCCCCTCCCCCTCAGATCTGGGCCTGCCATAACTGTTAATACATTTGCTGCACTGTGAGTAAAGATGGGCAGTGCCTTCATGGAAAAATGTTTGCAGTTGCCTCCAGAAGCATGATTGTACCCAGGCATGCATCTCTACATCCACAGCAAATCAACAGCCATGAATGTCTATCTCACAATTACAAAAATGTGGATGTCACACGAGAAGAGATTGGGATTGTATGGATGGTGTCTAAGGGATTCCCAGTGAAACATCTGCAATGTAGTTGAAACAACCTTTGCAACATGTGAGTTGGCAGTAGCCTGCAACAGAATGATGCCATCCATCAACACAGTGCACACTGACTTTTAGGAACACAGAGCCACAATTAACACACAGTGGTATGTGGACACTGTCCGAAAACTGAAGCACACCATCAAGTCCAAACACCTGGAGTGTTGACAGGTGATAGCCATTATCTTGCAACAGAATGATGCCATTTGTCATCACTCCTGGTGTTTGGACGAGATAGCACACTTGAGTCTTTGGACAGTATCCACATACCACTGTGTATTAATTAATTGTGGCTCCATGTACCCAAAAGTCAGTGAGCAGTGGCTTCACAGATGACATCATTCTGTTGCAGGATAATGCCTGCTCACATATTGCTGAGGTTAATAGGGTATGCTGCAAACATTTTGCTGGAAAGCTCTTGCACATCCTCCATGCAGTCCCGATCTCTCCCCATGTGAGTTTCATATTTTTGGAGCCCTGGAGAAACACATTAGTAGCTGACGATTTGCTTTGGACAAAGAGGTGCATGACGGTATAATTATGATTCTGTAGGTAACCATAAATATGTTTCCTTGAAGGCACTGACCACCCTGTCTTACAGTGGTATAAAGATATTAACTGCTGTGGTAATAACTTTTGAAATAATAAACAGTTGAATTACTTTCTTCCATCTTTGTTGTTTTCATTTCACTGCCCTTTACACGTATTTCCAGTTGTTACCTCTATACTTACCAACTAAGCAGTCTCCTCATGGGATGTTTGTCTAGGACACTGCTTACAACATGTAGATGATTCTGATGTAGTTTCTGGTAGGATAAGTGATGATGCCAAAGCCCATCACTTACAACCTGTACTCTCACTTTACAATCAGAAATAGTCACCCAAAAAAGAGAAAGCATTCAACATTTATTTGCACAAAAAACTTGATATACACACTGGAGATACATGTTGCATCCTCATAAACCAATAAAGAGACAAGTTCATCGGATATTCTCAGCCATAGGCAAAGCAAGTGGCAGATTTCAGTTTGTTGGTAGGGCTGCTTGCAAAACACTTATACATCTCATCAAGGGAAGTATTCCATCTCAAATGCCTGAAATTGAATAAAAATTATTTTAAAACAAGGGGATGTGTGTTCTACCAACCAGCAATGTTGTTTGTCTGTAAAACTCTGTATTTGTGTACAATCGATATTTGAAGTTAAATAAATGTAAACTACCAAGCCATAAGTCAATGAAGAAACAATACCATCTAACCCACAATTATGACCAACAGTTATAAATCATAACATGTAAGCTTTCACGGCTGACGTCTTCATTAATTAAAACTTCTGGGCTATAGGCAACGAAACGTCATGAAGGAGAAGCAGTTTTATATTTGGACCACGGCAATTCAGCACAGAAGTTTTAATTAATGAACTGTTATAAACTTTGCAGTGACAAATGGTCTCACAATAACTTACTTACTTACTGTTCATACCGGATTCGAGAGTCCATTACCGCAGCAACGTATTTTTGCCATCTGTCACTGTCTTGGGCCTATTTCCTTCCATTCACCTTCAATACCTAGGCTCCTCAAATCAGCCTTCACATTGTCCTCCCATCTATGCCTCAGTCTCCCCACAAGACATTTTCCTTCTAGGTGCCCTACCAGTACTCTGTGCGCTGCCCTGTCCTCATCCATTCGAGCTACGTGACCCACCCATCGTAGCCTACGTGATTTAATAATACTGATTATGTCAGGGCTTGAATAGAGTTCGTGAACCGCTTCGTTATGCAGTTTTCACCACTCTCCGCTAATGTCATCCCTTTTTGCTCCGAAAATTTTCCTCAAAATTTTGTTTTCAAATACTCGTAACGGCTTTTCATTTTGCACAGTGAGAGACCAGGTCTCACACCCATACAGCATAACTGGTAGAATAGTAGTTTTGTATATTCTAATCTTTAAATTCCTAGACAATATCCGTGATGAAAGTAATCTATTCAGTGAGAAGTAGCACGCATTTCCCGCCCATAATCTCTTCTTCAGTTCGGATTCAATCTCATTTCTCAAAGTGATGTCCACGCGTAGATACTTAAATGTGTTCTCACAATAAGCAGCACAAAATTTCAACATAAACGCATTCATTTAGGAATATGGATATCACCATATGGAAAGGTAGTCAATCAAATAGATCATGTAGCTATCAAGAAATGATTCTAAAACAGTATTAAGGATGTCAGAACCTTTAGGGGGATCAGATTGTGACACGGACCACATGTTAATCATATCAAAAATGAAAGTGAAACTCAAAAGGAAAGTAAATAGAAATAGAGAAGAAATTACAAGATATAACATAGGAAACCTTATGAAAGTAAATACAAAAGAAAATTTTACAAAAGAAATTGAGAGCAATCTAACAAAACCGAGACTGACCAATACAGAACAACAGGATGTTGAAAGCAGATGGAGACAACTGAAGGGCTGTATTCAAGAAGCAGCTTCCAAAATCTTAGGTAAAAGAAAACGACCTAATAAAATTTGGTTTAACATGAAGTGTAATGAAAAAGTACTGGAAAGAAGAAATACAAGGAATGTATGGATTAAAGAAAGGGACAATACAACATCAAAATAAAGATACTATAAACTCGGCCAAGAAATGCAAAGAACCCTAAGACAAGAGAAAAGGGAATACTACAACAATATGACCAGAGAAGTGGAGGATGATTTCTATCATCATAGGACAAGGCAAATGTATCCAAATATAAAAAATCCTTTGGGAAATTCAATAAAAAGTAGTAGTTTATACAGGATTAGTATGGGAAAATATTGACCAACAAAAGTGACATACAAAAAAGATGGAAGACATACTTTTCACAACTTCTCAACTGCAATGACCCACGCTCTTACTTTAAATTGGGAGAACCTGGTACAATTGATACAGCTGATACAGTTACTATCCCATCAGTAAATGAAATACAGCAAGCAATAAAGAAATTAAAGAGTAAAAAGGCTTGTGGTGAAGACCAGATATACGCTCAGTTACTAAAGAATGGAGGCCCACAACTGGAATTAGAAATACAGGCTTTAATAGAAACAATTTGGAAGACAGAAAACATTCCTGCAGATTGGAAAACTGCAGTTGTGTGCCCCATATTTAAGAAGAATGATCCACTTGTTTTTGATAACTACAGAGGAATTGCCTTATTGGGTGTCACCTACAAAATCTCATCAAGCTGCCTATTAAACAGGCTGATACCAATAACAGAAGAACTGATTGGGGACTACCAATGCAGTTTCCGCAGAAACAGGTCTACACTAGATCACTTATTCACCCTAAGACAAGTAACTGAGGAGAAGTGGGAATTCAGTGTCGATGTCCACATACTACTCGTAGATTTTAAAAAGGCCTATGATAGCATACACTGACAGACACTCCTAAATATAATGAAAGAATTTAAAATACCATCAAAATTAATCAGATTAGTTAAAATGTGTACAGACGAAACTTTATGTTGCATAAAGACACCGGTAGGAGAAACTGAATATTTTAAGGTGTACACTGGACTGAGACAAGGGGATGCCATTTCACCTATTTTATTTAACCTTGTCCAAGAGAAGATCAATAGAGAATTTTCTAAAACCAGTCCACAAGGGATCCAGCTACTGGATGTCAACATTGCAAGATTTGCCTATGCAGATAATGTAGCACTAATAAGTAGTTCCAAAACAGAATCAATCAGAATGATGCAAAATTACTACAAAATTGCTGAGAAAACAGGATTACATGTTAATGAAGAAAAGACAGAATACCTGCCTATAAATAAGAAAACCAGAAAAGATGCACCTTTGACTGCAGATGGATTCAATTTCAAGACTGTTGACCACTTCAACTACCTAGGAAGTCGTTTTAGTAATAACAACAGAACAGATATAGAAGTAGATGCCCGTTTAGCAACAGCAAACAAGACACTTTTTAGTTTCATCAAAATTCTAAGAAAAAGATCGCTTAGCAGTAACTTCAAAATCCACTTATATCAAGTGGCCATTATAACTGTGATGTTATATGGATGTGAAACATTAATGTTTAGAAAGAAAGATGAAGGAAAACTGTTAATATTCAAAAGAAAAGTACTAAGGAAAATTTTTGGACCTGTATACAACGAAAATAACATGGAACGGAGAATAAAAAGAAATGGAGAATTAAGAGGGCTGTACAAACACCGTAACGTCATTGAAGTGATCAAGAGGAGAAGGTTAAATTGGGCAGGCCATATAGCAAATAAGACAGAGAATAGACTACCTAGAACGGCATTCAGCAAAACAGTAGATGGAACGAGAGGAAGAGGGAGACCCAGAATCAGACGGCGGGATAACATTCGGGAGAACACAACAAGGATGAACAGCAACAGCAACTGGACAAACAGCACATTGCACAGACAGAAGTGGAAGAGGCATAGAGCAGGCATATGGTCAATAAGGCCCTTGCCACATGTAGAGTAAAGTAAAGTAAAGTAAAAGTTTCACAAGAGTCACAACAGGTACTAAAAGGCATAAAGCTAAAAATTTGCTCGAAACAATATAAGTATTTTAATTACTTCATTGAAAATCCACATATGTACTTCGATGATAAATAGGAGAAGGAAGTCTGACAAGACAACTACTTCTGTTTTGGGAAATATGATTCTAAGTTCTGAAAGTGTTAACATATATTGTTTCAAAAAAAAGTTTATGTCTTTTTCTAAACAGAACCTCATTGATGACTCTTGCACACATTTCTTCAGCAAGTTGTGCTTCTGTTGTCTGTAGATTCATTATCTTTCAAATACTGATTGAACTCAAATGCACAGTTTTACTGATGAATGACACTGATGAGAGATGGCACAGGCACATTTCCGTGTTATAAAATATTTTTTTATTCAGATTTAATCTGTTTAATTTGGGGTGCTTCCTGTGTTAGAATATTTCTCAAGAGTGTGGGGACCCAAACCAAACAGGAATGACTGGGGGGGTACTGAATGTATACCAAAAAAAGAGAGCACCACAGGTTTGTTTGACCCTTGGGAGAGTTCCACAAAAATACTGAAAAACCTGCTGGCAGACACTTCAAGGCAGACACCAACTATCTCACAAAAACCTACCTATCTACTTTCAAGAACCAATATCAAGTGAAGAATGTAGGAATATACTACACATCATCCTATGTATTCCTCACATAAGGATTGTGAAGAGAGGATTACATCAATTAGAGCAAGCACAGAGGCATTGAAACTGTCATTCTTACTGCCCTCCATAAGCAAATGGAACAGGAAGATACCCTAACTTGTGTTATTAAGGAAAGTGCCCCTGCCATGCACTCCACAATGGTTCAAAAAGTATTGACAGGTAGATCAGAGGATAATGCTGAAAAGTCTTGTGAAGAAAACCTTTCATCATCCAAGCCCAAGAAAAAGTCCAGTGGTAGTGGATACAGGCAACATCCAAACAGAGAAACAAACATAGTCAAAAGAAGTTCACAGTTTATTTTTAAAGGATCCATTGAGATCACTGTATAATGCTGACACTGGTAAAAACTGAAGAAGCTTTTAGTAAGCTCCTACTGGCCTTTTATCATTCCTGGCAGCCAGATCATGCAGTAACTATTATAGAACTTGTCCCAGTTGAGTTGCAGTGTCCTCACTGGATGTTGTAGCAGCTACACAGATAGATGAATTTCTATATTGATGCTCAGTGGGGCTACTAAAAATTTATTGAAATCAGGATTTAATAGCCTGTCAATGACATCACTAATTCTGTAACTATTCCTGCCACTGTCAAAACTTATTTTCTAATTGGCTTCACTAACCCTGACAGAATCACCAGTTCAATTATCCCATGTTTATTCTCCAGTTACTTGTTATTACATGTTGGTACAATGTGTTTTCTGCGCTATTCTGAAGACAGAACTTAAGCAGCTGCTAACCGGGAACTGTACAACTGGCCCTTCATAGCACAACATTCTGGCAAAAATTTTCTGTCGAAATTTCATTTTCTTGGAGACACTGAGAAGATAATATGTAATATTTCTTACCTGTTATTCCTGTTAGTTGTTTCTTTCCACTCTGCTAGTCTGAATCTATGGATTTGACTAGTAATTATAACAACACTTATCATTGGCATACCAAATCAACCACATAAACAAACAGTAATTGGCATTCACATGTTTGGGTGTATTCAGCTCAGCTCATATAGCCCTTGCTCTTTTGTCTGTGGGAAAGTTTTCTATTTATAGATGCGATGGGGATTCCCCTGGCAGGGACATCACGTACACAAAGTGATCATTCAAACATCTACTTAGATCCATTCAGAAATCAACTTAGAATGTTTTCAGAAATGTTCAAAACCAAACAGGGATGCATCTCAAGATCATATGAACAGTGAATAGATCAAAGTGCACTGGATGTTACGCACTTTGTGGAATGAGATTTTTTCTGAGAATTTGGACAATAAAGCCAAGACATTGATTCTCTTATAAAATACTACACCTGACTCTCACTAATCCGGCCATTCCTGGCACTTATGGGTGTCGGATTAGGGGAAGTGCCGGATTATTGAGTGTCTGAAATTTATTTTATTCATTTATTTTGTTTTTTATTTATTTTGAAAACATAGGGGATATAGTGTACTGTACTTTATTAAACCGAAGGATACAATTTTAAAACATAGAGGGTATACTTTATTAAATCCAAAAATACACTAATTTTCAAAGAAAACTTAGTGCTTGAGTGCATACTGTGCATAATTATACAGTCATATCACTCACTATGAAAGATGTCCCTAATTTTTAACTGTCACAAAGATGATACTCAATGGTGGCATGCTTCATCACGCAACCGCTTTACAAGCATTACATTGGTACTGCATATATCTGCTTGTTGCATAATTTACTCCAGGAAGACCTTGGCAGCTTCATCACCAGCAGTTTGAGAAATCTTCATGCTCTCCCCTCCTGTGTCCTCTTCTTCATCACTTTCATCATTACTTTCTTGCACACTTTTGATTATTTCATCATCTGTTTAAGTTTTGATCCGTATCACAGGTTTCTTCATTCAGCCACTTAGTAACATGTTCATCAATTTTTTCTTCTTCTGGAAGGTTGTGGAACATATCAATGTACAAAGTAATTTATAATTCCAAATTGACTGGCTCATTGTTGTCACTCAATACTGGATCCAACTCGGCGTCAATGGATGGTCACAATTTTCTCCAGCCCTTCATTATGGTAGTGCTCCCCACTTCATCCCAAGCTTCGGCTGCTTGGAAAATAACATCACATACGTTAATTACTTTCCACGCCTTCAGCATAGTCTCGATAGAGTCGTTTTCACTTTCGTTCAGTAACAAGACGAGAAGTGAATGTCAATAATGATGTTTAATTTATTCCAAAATTTCCTGGTGCATGGGCTGGATTAGGGCTGCCACACTGGGTGGGAAAAAGAGTGCTTGTATGCCATTGGACGTTAGAGAAACATTTGAAGGATGACTTGGAGCGTTGTCAATTATAAGGATAGCTTTCAGTGGAAGCTTTTTCTTCTATAGCTCTTTTCTCACTGCTGGAACCACCAAGAGAATATTTGTCTGTCCACCCATGCTTTCTTCTGTACTGCACTGGTAGAGTATTTATGCCAGCGTATTGAAAACAACGTGGATGTTGCAATTTTCCAATCACCATAAGCGGTAGTTTATGACTCCCATTTGCATTACAACACGCCATTAATGTTACACGCTGTTTCTGTTGTTTGTAACCATGAGCTTCCTTCTCATTCTTGGCAGCTAATGTTTTTGAAGGTTCATCTTGTAAAAGAGTCCTGTTTCATCAGCATTATAAAAGGCATCAGCAGTTAAATCCTCTTCCACTATTATCTTCCATATCTTGCTTACAAACTCATCAGCATCCTTATCATTAGTTGAGTGACTTTCCCCTGTGACTGTCAGCTGCCGAATGCCATGTCGTTTTTTCCAGTCTGAAAGTCGACCTTCACTTGCTGCAAACAAGTTACTGCCGCCAAGTTGTTTGTTAAATGCAGCTGCTTTATCCTTTATAATCGGGCCACTAACGGAATTCCTTTACTGCGTTATTGTATGAAGCAACTATAAATAGCTACATCCAGTTCTTCATTCTCACTCTTTCGCATAACCTTTCGTTTTCCCAACTCACTATCTATTTGTGTTGAGTACTGTCGAATAACATCTTCCTTTTTGATGTCATAAATAGTCGCTCGTCCAACTCAGCAGCAATGGCTTTCTGTGAAGAACCTCGATTTAACTCATCTAAAATTCTGAATTTCTGCTTTAGGTCTAGCATAACGTGTTTCCTTTTAGAAGACATGATTCCGAACTGTAAAGAAAGCTACAATTTCAAATACAGTATATAAAGCATTGTTTAAGTAAGCATTGTTATGCATGATAATTAATTGTGCATGTGTTTTTGAATGTGTGCCAGAATACCGAGAGGCCATACTACTGAGGCCAATTAGTGAGAGTCTAACTTATTTTCATTTCTTGAAGAATAACTGAAATCCTTATCTTACAGATTCAGTACCCTGCAAACTGTGGAACATTTCATGAAGAAGACATCAAAGCAACGACAGAATATATTCACAGTGAGCTGTAATGCATATCATCCTACTTCCACAAATAAATTATACATTTTAAACCAAAGCTGGTCTTTTGAACAAAATAATGTGGTGTCTGTTGTCCGTGCTATCAACAGAGCATCTCGGATTCAAAATTGTTGCAGCAAAAGCACTACCTGAATTATGCTATGAGACAGTATGTCTTATCAAGTTACGTTTGAAACTGTTTATGACTTACAGTCACATATGCCTCTGTATTTACAGAACAGAAAGATCGCAACAGAAAGATTAAATTATTCACAACAATTTGTTGTGATGCCAAGTGGGTAAGTATATTCCTTTGGCTCTTTGTAGTTCTTTCTATCATATTATGGGGTGTAATATACTTTTCCTCTTTTGAACCATTCTTACACCACAATTTCTGAAATAAATCCCACAATTTTGTACTGAAGTGGTAATGTAAACATATGAATTTTATTGCAACATCTGTAGCAGCAGATGTATGGCAACATATTGTTCAAATTGAAGCATTCTTATGTTTGTGAAAGTGAAATATTGGAACTTCATAACATAAATGATGAAATCGAGCTGTCCATTAAATTATCTCAGGCCAAGGCTGACAAGTGCATGGTAGCAGAAGTAAAGTACATGGTAAAAGACGTGATGGTCGCTACTGGAAAACACTGAAAGACACAGTACAAGATCCCAGGTGTGGAATTCATATTCAAAGCACACCTGTACTGGTAATACCACACAACTTTTTTTTCCAGTTGTTAATTAGTGATACTCTGCTGCAGAATGACATGAAGCATAGGTACGTGGAGGAATTAGAAACCTTTCCTAAGAAGTTTTACATATTATTAATCCAAACATGAATTTTTGTATTCAGAATTAGACTACATTCCTTTTTATTTGGATACACTGTGTCTGATTCATGTAATTTTTTGCATGTGGGATGTCAGGTCCCCATCACACATGCATATGAAACCTTGGTCACCCAATCAAGGAACAAAATATTGCATTATGCATAAAATGAACACTTCTAGAACCGTGATAAAAGGGCATACTACCCACCTCTGCAAAATATAAGGACAATAACTCCTGATTCTATGCACAGGCCAATTTCAATACTACCTGTGCCTTTTGCTTTCAGTAATACTGTAGCAGTCCTACAACTGGAGGAACAAGGAGACCAGAGCTTTCATTTATATTAGTTATTGCGCTGTATGTGTTTGTTGAACTGTTGCATAATTCTGATGGCAGAAGTTTACGTATAGTATTATTTATGTGTAAACTAGAAAAATGTATGTCACTGGTAGAAGTGACTGTTATAGCGTCAACTATGGTATTCTGAATAATTAAGTTAGGTGATCCTGGCCAGGGCCCGTTTGAGAACGTATATCCACACAAGCAACTTATTATTTTACACCCCCTTTGCCCCACTACTTCTTTGTACATTTTCACCCGTGTTAGTTTTCGCTATTGATTGTAAAACATATTGTACACAAATCTTGCAATGGGGCAACCCTCTCAGCTTGGTGCCACAAATGGCCACTACTAATTTTAATGCTTTCTCTATAGAAATCTTATAATTGTGGCACCCTCACAGCTTGGCAACCCCAGAGGTGGCTTGTGTCACTTGGTCCTTAAACCAGTCCTCCTCCTTGACATATTTTTTCTCTCTTCACAGCTTTAGATTTTCGTTATAATTAACTGCAAAGATACATAAAGCCAGAGTCGTAAAGTGTCCCCCCCCCCCCCCTCTCTCTCTTTTGATGGATTAATAGAACGTTTTAAAAATTACCTTATTTTACATTGTTAGCCATCTTCAACAGAAGACACAAATTGTTTATAATCCACAATTTGCGCTATTCTGATGCTGTATTGTTCATCTTTGACATGCTAGTGTACAAGGTGTCACAAATTCATCCTAGTAAAAAATAGGTGAATTCCGCACATTTATTTACAAATATATGCTGACTTCCAGATTATCCTATGTCAGAGACCATATTTACCAGATTAGTATGATTTGAAATTCTAAAATTTCTCATAATCTTTCACTGATTATGTCAAGGCTTGTGTCTTTCATAATTATTGTGCATTTTTAAACATTTGTGAGCCCCATGCAAAATTTGAACTATACTGTGTATTGTTAACTAAATTTCTTTTTATAATATTTTCACAACATTATCCTTGTCCAAAAACAATCTCTTTATAATTTTACTGTATATTTACGTGAAAAAAGTTATATTTCTGAGAATCTTTGGACATTTACAAATGTTTTGTGTAATGTATTCTACAGTAAATTGTGTGCAACAGTTGTGCATTCTGTAAACTGTGACAGCAACGTCATTTTAGAAAATCATTTCCACCTCAGGTACTTATATCATTAGTGTAATGTTTCCATGTTTTTCTGCTCATTGACCTGTTTTTTTTTAAGTCATTGTTTGAAATTTAACGATCCGTAACTTTGGCTCTTACAAATTCAACCACTGTGTTGCAATATTGTGTTTTGCACATATCATATCTGTCATATTGCATCCCATTTAGGTTCCCACTTCAGCAGTAGTTAATACTGTCAATATGTAATAGCAATGTTTTCAACACAGTTAAATGAGCTTGGTAGCGAGCATAACCTCTTCAAAGGTTTCAAGAAATACAGTTATCTTTAAGCAATCTGTAAACTTTATCACAGTTTTTTTCTCTTGTTATTTCCACCAACCAATTGCTTGAATGTTGTAGTACCAGGTATTAAAGAGAAATTGCAGTCAGCATAGTATAACAGTTCCTTAAAATAAAGCAATGACAGTGGGGCTGCTTTGAAGTTACAGTATTTAGTGTTCTGGTAAACACTGTCCCAGTCAGATTGCAGCCCCACTGTGAATGCTGTTTTCAGGCATAAGATGGGTTAGTTGCTGTTCATATGCAGCTGGAAGTCACTCTGACTGCTGACAAGCGATTGGAAGCTGCTTCGAATGTGGCTGTTGGGCAAAATACTATGAATTATGTACAGAAGACACCATAAGTATCTCAAGTACTATGCTCTCACATGGATACAACACTGAAGCGCCAAAGAAACTGGTATAGGCATGCATATTCATATACAGAGATATGTAAACAGGCAGAATACCACACTGCAGTCGACAATGCCTATATAAGACAACAAGTGTTACTCCTGCAGTTGTTAAGTCTGTTACTGCTGTTACAATGGCAGGTTTTCAAGATTTAAGTGAGTTTGAATGTGGTGGTGTAGTCAGCGCAGGAGCGATGGGACACAGTGTCTCCGAAGTAGCGATGAAGTGGGGGGTTTCTCCATATGACCATTTGACGAGTGTACCAAAAAGATCAGGAATCCAGTAAAACATTAAATCTCTGACATCGCCGTAGCTGGAAAAAGATTGTGCAAGAACAGGGCCAACAACAACTGAATAGAATCGTTCATTATGACAGGAGTGCAACCCTTCTGCAAATTGCTGCAGATTTCAATGCTGGGCCATCAACAAGTGTCAGCGTGTGAACCATTCAATGAAACATCATCAATAAGGGGTTTCGGCGCTGAAGGCCCACTTGTGTACTCTCGATGACTGCGCGACACAAAGCTTAATGCTTCGCCTGGACCCATTAGCACCGGCATTGGACAGTTGATGACTAGAAATATGTTGCCTGGTTGGACGAATCTCGTTTCAAATTGTATCGAGCAGATGGACGTGTACGAGTGTGGAGACAAGCTCATGAATCCATGGACCCCGCATATCAGCAGGGGGCTGTTCAAGTTGGTGGAAGCTCTGTAATGGTGTGGAGCATGTGCTGTTGGAGTGATATGGGACCCCTGATATATCTAGATACTCTGACTGGTGACACATACGTAAGCATCCTGTCTGATCACCTGCATCCATTCATGTCCATTGTGCACTCCAGCGGACTTGGGCTCTTCCAGCAGAACCACACAAGTCCCGAATTGCTACAGAGTGTCTCCAGGAACACTGTTTTGAGTTTAAACACTTCTGCTGTCCACCAAACACGAACGTTATTGAGCATATTTGGGATGCCTTGCACCGTGCCGTTCAGAATAGATCTGCACCCCCTCAAACTCTACATATTTATGGACAATCCCGTAAGGATTCATGGTGTCAGTTTTCTCCAGCACTACTTCAGACATTAGTCGAGTCCACGCCACGTCATGTTGTGGCGCTTCTGCGTGTTCTTAGGCCCTACATAATATTAGACAGGTGTACCAGTTTCTTTGGCTCTTCAGTGTATTTCCTCTGTAGCAAGTACAGGGTCTATAACTGATCATCCATTTGACCATGACTGGTGTGTTAGTGGTAGGTCTAGGGACCCTTTACAGTGAAGGCAGGACCCAATGAGAACATGATACATTACTCCTATCCTCCTAACAATGGTATCTAAGGTACTGTTTTGCACTGAAACTGAGCCAGACACACTTCACTACTTGGAAAGCCTGTTGTGACCTCTGTCATGAGGAAGCAAGTGCAGAAGCATAGGGATATGTTTACTATGGTGAGTAATGGCTCCCCTTAGCCAATTGTGTCCTGTGTATGGCTGGGGTCTCATTCAACATGTTGAAGATTGTTCTGGCAGCCACTGAGGGAGCAGGGTGCAACTGACTGCAGATTGATAAGTGGAACCACAGATACCTGACATCTGGGATCTTAGGATCATTCCAATGACTGGAAGGGAGGGTTGAGGAGACCAGCCTCCTTCGTACTATTGGCATTTCAAATGTATGGTGAGTAATGGCTCCCCTTAGGCAATTGTGTCCTGTGTATGGATGGAGGCTCATTCAACATGTTGAAGATTGTTCTGGCAGCCATTGAGAGAGCCGGGTGCAACTGACTGCAGATTGATAAGTGGAACCACAGATACCTGACATCTGGGATCTGAGGATCATTCCAATGACTGGGAGGGAGGATTGATGAGACCAGCCTTCTTCATAAATTTACAACAAAGCTCACAGTATGTAGCATAGCTCTCAAAACTGACTGGGTACCCCTGTTTCAGACCTGAGCAGAAAGCTCGAATCAGAGACTTGAAAGGTTATGTGACAAGCAGGTTGTGACTTCCTGGACTGATGTCATAGGGCTGAGAATTGTAGGCATTGTAGGGTCACCCTAAATGGATCAGGGCTGCACTACACAACAGAAGTTGCTACCCAGGTGGCTGACTATGTGTACAGCATATACAAGGGCGTTTATTTTAGGTGACTCTCCATGCATTACAGATCATGATAGCTTTAAGAGACTGCAAAGTATTAACACAGGATTCAATGAAAAACAGTTAAAATCGTAGTGATCAACTGATGAAACATTCACAACAGAGAACCAGAGTTTGAAGCAGTCATAAACAGTAGTGTAGTTCACACAACACTTGGTACAGAAAAATTGCTAAAACCTAAACTGACAGCAGTGAGAGTTTTGGGCAATATATAAGCATATATTTAAGGGATAGGCTAACGGGAAGTGGTGCATTTGTCACAGCAGACAAGTTACTCAAATCCATGAGGGCAGAATGGAAACCTGCGTGTGAAAGTGTTTAGCCAACACTCACTATCCACAAGGGTGGGCATAAACTTGTAATTGCACCTTTCTATTGTCCACTAGGATCACTCCTACTTGTAATCAAAAAATTTGGAGAAAATCTCAATCCACTATTCCATATGTTCCCCAATCATACTGACATTATTGGATGAGACCTTAACAATCCAACAACCAACTGGTATACTCACAGATTCCTAAGTGGTGGACATGACAAGACATTCTGTAAAACATTACTAAAATTTTCTGAAAATTATCTAGAACAGATATTCCGGGACTCTAATGATGGTAATATATTGAACCTAATAACAATAAGCAGACCTGACCTCTTTGAAAATGTTATCAGGGATCATGGGGTAGTTGTGACAACAATAATTAGTAAATGAGGGCAATATGCAAATCCTTTAATGACTTACATAGAAGAATCTTATCAAAAGACCTCTCACGAAATCTAAAGTAATTCTAGTTATAAGTAAAGCCTGTCAGTGGCACCAAAGTTAGTGCCCAGATACTCACGAAAAAGACAAGAACTGAAATTAAGTGTAGCAAAGCAAAAGAAAAAGTGTTAAACTCTTATTTTCAATCCTTTACTAAGGAAGATACAGATAAACTACCACAGTTTACATTTCACACTACTGCAAAGATGAGTGCTACAGATATCAGTGACACTGAGAAGCAGCCAAAATGAAACAAGGTTCCTGGGTGACGGGATCCCTATCAGATTCTATACAGAATTTGCAGCAGAGTTAGCTCACATTTTAACCACAATTACTGTAGATCCATTAAATAAAAAACTGGACCCAGTGACTGGAAAGAAACTTAGTTCGCAGTGGTCTAGAGGAAGAAATGATACAAAAAACTACTGTCCAGTCTCACTGACTTACATCTGTTGGATTCCATAAACATTGAGCATGTGAAAATGCAAATTGTGCTTTGCTCACGATATCCTGAAAGCCTTGAATCAAGCTGGATGTATTATTTTTTAAGTTCTGAGAAATATTTGACTCAATTTCACACCAATGTATACTAACATAAGTATGATTATGTGGGGCATCAAACAAAATCTGCGATTGGCTTGAGTTGGTTGGTTGGTTTCTGGGATTAAAGGGACCAGACTGCTACGGTCATCGGTCCCTTTTTCCAAAAAACTAAAACCACCCACAGATAATAAAAAACGAACAACAGAAAAGATGGCAGACGGCACAGGACAAGAAATACTTAGAGATCAGACAAAACAAATTAAAATCACACAGAGTGTGACGGTGGTTGGCCGACCATAGAGATAAAAAAGGAAAATCCAACCACCGACAACACATTAAAAAACACAGTTTAAAATCGGAGGCCAAAGGCCAGAATCAACACAATAAAACATAAACACTCAGTTTAAATGATAAAAATGATAATGATTAAATGATAAAAAAACCCTGCCCGAATAAAACGCAAAACTAAGTCCACCAAGGCAGAGTCATCTGTTAAAAGGGCAGGGAGCATGTCAGGCAGTGCGAACGTCTGCCTGAGCACAGCTAAAAGTGGACAGTCCAATAAAATGTGGACCACAGTGACATAAAGGTGGGTCCTCACATCGCAATAGGTGGCTGTGCGTCATCCATGTGTGCCCAACGCGCAGCTGGCAGAGTACAACAGACTCCTTGCGAGAAACCCGCAAGGAGGAGCGCCACACACCTGTAGCCTCCTTGATGGCCCAAAGTTTGTTTCGTGAAGGCAGTGTCCCAAAGTTCCAGAATTTTGCCGTGTAAGAACAATCGCAAATCAGTCTCCGGGAGGCCAATGTCCAGAGATGGTGTACTGGTGGCCTCTTTCGCCAGGCGTCAACATTTTCATTGCCGGGTATCCCAACATGGCCTGGGGTCCACACAAAGACCACAGAGCGGCCGCAACGGGCATGAGTATGCAGGGACTCCTGGATAGCCATCACCAGACGAGAACGAGGGAAACACTGGTCGAGAGCTCGTAAACCGCTCAGGGAATCGCTACAGATAACGAAGGACTCACCTGAGCAGGAGCGGATATACTCTAGGGCTCGAAAGATGGCGACCAGCTCAACAGTGTAAACGCTGCAGCCAGCCGGCAAGGAACGTTGTTTGGAATGGTCCCCTACAGTTAGCGCATAACCGACACGACCAGCAACCATCGAGCCGTCAGTGTAAACAATGCCAGAGGCTTGATACGTTGCGAGGATGGAAAGAAAGCGGCGGCAGAAGGCCTCCGGAGGGACTGAGTCCTTCGGGCCCTGTGCCAATTCCAGCTGAAGGCGAGGGTGAGGCACACACCACGGGGTGTACGCAGAGGTGCCCAGAAAGGAGGTGGAAGAGGTAAAGCCCCAAGTCCGGAGAGAAGCTCTCGGATGCGGACCGCGATCGTACATCCAGCCCTGGGCCGACGTCCTGGAAGATTGACATGCGACTGTGGGAATAGTAGCCGATAGTTAGGATGCCCGGGCAAGCTGAAAACATGGGCACCATAAGCAGCCAGCAAACGTTGGCGCTGTAACCGCAGTGGAGGGACACCTGCCTCCACTAGTATGCTGTCCACAGGGCTGGTACGGAAAGCACCAGTGGCAAGGCGTATCCCGCTGTAGAGGATTGGGTCCAGCACCCGCAATGCAGATGGGGATGCTGAGCCATAAGCCAGGCTCCCATAACCCAGACGGGACTGGATTAACGCCTGGTAGAGCCGTAACAGGGTAGATTGGTCGGCGCCCCAGCGGGTGTGGCTCAAGCATCGCAGAGCATTTAGATGCCGCCAACACATCTGTTTAAGCTGCCGAATATGAGGCAGCCAAGTCAACCGGGCATCAAAAACCACCCCCAAAAACCTATGTGACTCCACCACAGCAAGAAGTTCGCCATCAAGGTAAAGCCGTGGCTCTGGATGAACAGTGCGTCGCCGGCAGAAATGCATAATGCAGGTCTTCGCTGCCGAAAACTGAAAGCCATGTGCTACAGCCCAAGACTGTGCCTTGCGAATAGTGCCCTGCAGCTGACGTTCAGCAGCTGCAATGCCATTTGAGCTGTAGTAAAGGCAGAAGTCGTCAGCATACAAGGACGCTAAGACAGGCGTTCCCACCGCCGCAGCGAGGCCGTTAATTGCTATTAAAAACAGGCAGACACTTAAAACATATCCCTGTGGCACCCCGTTCTCCTGTGCACGGGAGGAACTATGTGAGGCTGCGACTTGCACGTGGAGGGTATGATGCGACAGAAAATTTCGGATGAAAATATCGGCAGTGGACCCTGAAGACCCCATCCATGAAGCATGGAAAGGATGTGATGACGCCATGTCGTGTCGTACGCCTTCCGCATGTCGAAAAAGACAGCGACCAGGTGCTGACGGCGGGCAAAACCAGTACGGATGGCGGACTCAAGGCTCACCAGATTGTCGGCGGCGGAGCGGCCTTTACAGAACCCACCCTGAGATGGAGCCAGTAGGCCCCTCGACTCGAGTACCCAACTCAACTGCCGGCTCACCATCCGCTCAAGCACCTTGCAAAGAACGGTGAGGCTAATGGGGTGGTAACTGTCCACCTCCAAAGGGTTCTTGCCCGGCTTCAAAACGGGGATGACAATGCTTTCCCGCCATTGCGACGGAAACTCACCCTCGACCCAGAGACGGTTGTAAAGGTCGAGGATGCGTCGCTTGCAGTCCACTGAAAGGTGTTTCAGCATCTGACAGTGGATGCGATCTGGCCCAGGAGCAGTATCAGGGCAAGCTGCTAGGGCACTGTGAAATTCCCACTCACTGAATAGAACATTGTACGATTCTGGATGGTGGGTGCGAAACGAAAGGCTCCGATGTTCCATCCGCTCTTTAATGGAGCGGAAGGCCATGGGGTAATTCGCAGAAGCGGAACTCAGAGCAAAATTCTCTGACAAGCGGTTTGCAATGCCGTCGGAGTCAGTAGAAACTGCTCCATTCAGTGAGAGCGCTGAGACACTGACAGGGGTTCGATAGCCATAGAGGCGTCGAATCTTGGCCCAGACCTCCAATGGAGAGACATGGAGGCCAATGGTGGAAACATACCGCTCCCAACACTCCTGCTTGCGTTGGCGGATAAGGCGGTGGGCCCGCGCACATAGCCGTTTGAAGGCGATGAGGTTTTCTATGGATGGATGTTGCTTGTGACGCTGGAGCACCTACCGGCGATCTTTAATCGCTTCAGCGATCTCAGGCGACCACCACGGCACAGTCCTCCGCCGAGGGGACCCAGAAGAACAGGTAATGGCAGATTCTGCGGCAGTAACGATGCTGGTGGTGACTGAATGAACCACCGCATCAATGTCGTCATCAGCGAGAGGCTCAATAGCAGCAATGGAGGAGAACAAGCCCCAGTCAGCCTTATTCATAGCCCATCTGCTGGGGCGCCCAGAAGAGTGACGCCGTGGCAGTGACAGAAAGATCAGAAAGTGGTCACTACCACATAGATCGTCATGCACACTCCACTGGACAGACAGTAAGAGGTTAGGGCTGCAGATCGAAAGGTCCATGGCGGAGTATGTGCCATGCGCCACACTGAAGTGTGTGAAGGCACCACCATTTAAAATCGAAAGATCGAGCTGCGCCAATAAGTGCTCAATGGTGGCGCCTCGACCTGTTGCCACTGACCCACCCCACAGAGGGTTATGGGCGTTGAAGTCACCCAGCAACAAGAAAGGTGGCGGCAATTGGGCTATCAGCGCAGCCAGGACATGCTGTGCGACATTACCATCTGGTGGAAGGTAAAGACTGCAGATGGTAACAGCCTGTGGCGTCCACACCCGAACAGCGACAGCCTCTAAAGCTCTTTGTAGAGGGACAGACTCGCTGTGAAGAGAGTTAAGGACATAGATGCAGACGCCACCAGACACCCTTTCATAAGCTGCCCGGTTCTTATAACAACCCCGATAGCCACGGAGAGCGGGGGTTCGCATTGCGGGAAACCAAGTTTCCTGAAGAGCAATGCAGAAGAAAGGGTGAAGGCTGATAAGTTGTTGGAGCTCAGCTAGATGGTGGAAAAAACAGCTACAGTTCCACTGGAGGATGAATTGTCCATGGCTGAGAAAGGCGTGAAGGGACTGGGAAGGCAGATTACGCAGCTGGGTCACCTGCTGCCTCCAATTGAGTGCCTGTGCTAGTACTATCAATGGTGTCTGAGGGACCGGCGAGATCGAGGTCTTCAGCAGACGCCAGAATCTCGACCTCATCCTCAGACGCGGAGCTTGTAGGAAGCGGTGGGACGGGTGCCACCGCACTGTCGTGATTTTTACGAACCTTTTTCTTTTTCTGTGTCTCTCTCTGTGCCTTTGGTGGTTCCGGCTGGGAGGGCTTCCCTGGTTCAGTCTCAGGGACGGACGACGGCCGTGAGGCCCTACGACCAGCAACCGGTAGGTGTTTGAGCCGTTTGCGGGTGTCCGCTTTTAAACCCGTCGGAACTTGCGAAGGGAGATCCCCAAGGGACCCCCTCCTGGTGAGAGAAGCCGAAGAAGTCTTACGCTTCTCCGGCTGGGAAGGGGGAACTGATATCCCTGATGGTTGGGGGGCGTTGCTCCTGAAGTAGATGGAGCAGGAGCAACAGTGAGTGAAGTGCCCCCCCCCCCCCCCCCACCATCGAGGGGGCAGGTGTGGGTCTCTGGCTCTGAGAGCTAATGATGTGTGGCACAGTTATGGGAACTGTAACAGGAGCGACAGTGGCGGCCTAAGTGGTCGTCATGCGTACTGGATGCAGTCGTTCAAACTTATGCTTAGCCTCAGTGTAGGTCAGCCTATCCAGGGTCTTGTATTCCATTATTTTCCGCTCCTTCTGGAGAATCTTACAGTCTGACGAGCAAGGAGGATGGTGCTCCCTGCAGTTGACACAGATGGGAGGCAGGGTACATGGAGTATCAGGATGGGATGGTCGACCACAATCGTGACAGATGAGAGTGGAAGTACAGCGAGAAGACATATGGTCGAACTTCCAACACTTGAAGCACCGCATCGGGGGAGGGATATAGGGTTTGACATCACAACGGTAGACCATTACCTTGACCTTCTCAGGTAATGTGTCACCCTCGAAGGCCACGGTGAAGGCACCGGTGGCAACTCGATGATCCCTCGGACCCCGGTGGACGTGCCTGACGAAATGGACACCTCGTTGCTCTAAGTTGGCGCGCAGCTCGTCATCGGGCTGTAAAAGAAGATCTCTGTGAAAAATAATGCCCTGGACCATATTTAAGCTTTTATGCGGGGTGATAGTAACAGGAACATCCCCCAGCTTCGTACAAGCGAGCAAGGCTCGTGACTGGGCAGAGGATACTGTTTTTATTAAGACTGACCCTGAGCGCATTTTGGACAAGCCCTCCACCTTCCCGAACTTGTCCTCTAAATGTTCTACAAAGGACTGAGGCTTCACAGACACAAACGATTCCCCGTCAGCTCTGGTACAGACGAGATACCGGGGCGAATACCTTTCACTGTCATTCATAGCCTTTCGTTCCTCCCATGGTGTGGCCAGGGAGGGGAACGGTTTGGGGTCATACACATTAGCCTTAAAGTGAGCTTTGGAACGCTTAGAGACTGCTGACGGCTGGCCGCCAGCGAGAGATAATGTACCACACTTCATTGCGGGTCATCCGCCCTGATGCCACCTACTCCGACCAAGGGCCCTCCCCACGGGCGCCACCCAGCCGCAGCAATAGCCACCTGGCAGGATGGCCATTGCCGGGAGTCCTGATGCCCCAGGGAGACGGGCATCTATTCCTTGGCATATGTGGGGAGTTGATGGCACAGGCATCAGTAGAGCAATCCCTGTGTTGTCAAGGGGCTACAACCAACAGGGTACATGGCAGCCCCACCACAACGGACTGGCTACCGTGCTGGATGTTAGGTGACATGTGGTCCATGGTCATCGTCAGTGCAGAAAGTGGCACTGCACAGCACAAGGTAGAAACTGCACGCAGGAACGTATCCATGCCCAAGAGATGGAGAGAGGGCATGACTGCAATGCAACGACGAATAAGCTGGCGAAAGTTCTCAATGCAAAATGGACACAATGCACCAAGTAAGGCGCCCTTCCCCAATTGGCTCGCTCTTCGGAAGAATTTAGAAAGATGGAGGTCAAACCCGAGAGGGGACCATCACATAAGGCCGAAACGTTTGAGACTCCTTTTAGTCACCTCTTACGACAGGCAGGAATACCGCAGGCCTATTCTTACCCCCGAACCCGCAGGGGGGTGGCTTGAGTTGATTGGGTAAGAAGGGCGCAGTATGTTATCTCGTATTGAGAGTTGTTGACAGAAGTAAAACCAACTTCATGCAAGCCCTATGGAATTGTGTTGAGACTCTTGTAGTTCATGTTGTATGTTAATGATCCGGCAGACTATATTCATAGTAACCTCAGACTTTTTGTCAATGATGCTGTTATCTATAATGAAGTACTGCAGAAATATTCAGTCAGATCAAAGTCATCCAAGAGTGGCAAATTGCTTTAGATGTACAGAAATTTAAAGTTATGCACTTCACAAAACAAAAAAATTTGTATCCTTTGACTAAAATTCTGATAAGTCACAGAGCTCAGCTTTAGGTAAGCAAGGTGGCAGATTTTGATTCGTTGGCAAGACAGCTGGAAAATGCAGTCATTCTACAAGGGAGACTACCTAAAAATCATTTGTGCATCTTATCTTAGAGTATTACCCAGAGCACGATAGACCGAGACCAATTACCTGTAGGACCAATAGCACCTACTGAATGTAAACACAGAACAGTGCCACGAATGGTCACAGGTTTGTATGACTTACAGAAGGAGGTCACAGAAACATTTAAAAAATGTGAATTGGAAGACTCTTGGTAATAAGACATAAATTATCTTGTAAAAGCCAGTTTACAAACTTTCAAGAATAGGTATTAAGAATCTAGAAAAGTTATTCAGCCCTCTATGTATCACTCATATTGGGATCATGAAAATGAGATTGTACAAATTAAAAAAGCTACAGAGGCATGTAAGCAACCACTCTTGTTGCACCACTGAAACTGGATTTATCTCTGTTCTGAACATACCTTTTCATACTATATGTTCACTAACAACAGTCTCAGGTAAGGAAAGTATACTACCAGCCCTCCTAATTGTTACATATAAAGATGCTCAGGACTTTCACAACTTCATCACTACTGATATTACCCTGGCGTTCACCAAAAATTATTTAAGTAAACCTAAGTCTGAATTGTTCCATTAGAACAAAAAATTATGTAAGAATGATAATGAGAACAGATATTCAGCAAAACCGCTTTATTACATCACATGTTCATATATAAATATTTGTATATCATATGAGAT
The DNA here is from genome assembly GCF_023864345.2 of Schistocerca serialis cubense. Classification (NCBI taxonomy): domain Eukaryota; kingdom Metazoa; phylum Arthropoda; class Insecta; order Orthoptera; family Acrididae; genus Schistocerca; species Schistocerca serialis. The sequence goes on along the minus strand of NC_064641.1, from coordinate 769,194,413 downwards.
CATAGAGCTACTTTACATTTTTACTCATGAGAAAATAAAAAACAATATCACAAGCAGTTTTGGACGGATGACTAGATAGTTTCGTGCTCTAACAACTGCATTGTAAAGCAAATTTCATTCAGGAAAAAGATGCAAGGCACTGACAATATTTCAGCAATAAGCATTTGTCATGTAATACTAGTTTACAGAAGACTGTAAACTGAGATTCTTCACATAAAATGGAAACATTCATAAAAATTAAAACTTCTTAAAAACTCTAATATGTGCAAGTCATAATGATATAGATTCATTAAAAATATCTCTGGATAAAACTATAATGCTCAATAATTTTATCACTTGCTCTTTGATTGAAGACATTTGACCTAATCGTTAAACTACATAAATGTATTTTGTGACGAATAATTCATTAATCATGTGCTCTGACTTTCAAGAATTATCTCACTAAAATTTTAAATAATCAATGTAATGGATATGCTTTGAAGTTTGATTTTTTTTCCTCTCTTATTGTGAGGCACCTAGTCAGTTAAGTGTATTCCGAGTTTAAAACTTGAAAGCATCAGGAGCTATCTTACACAATTAATGAGAACCTCCAATTTAAAATGGCAGACAAGGAAATCTGCATTACATCCACTGAATATGGAACTGTAATTACAAGGAGGACTATTACAATGTCATGAGAGGAGTGGTACACTAGATTAAAATTATGGTTCCCTTTGAAACTAGCACATTATTCAACTTTCACATAGTATGAAATTATTTCTCAGCTTTACTGAACCCACACATAGTGCATTGCAACATAAGATTTGTTCAAGTATAATACTAAGCACAAAAATTTGAAAAGTGAAGTCAACTATTCATCGCATGTCTAATGTTGGTCGATTTACATATTTTAAGCATTTCAATATTTTCGTTACATAACTGACACCCCCCCGGTACAATCATTTTGAAAACAGATCTACAGTTTCTATCAAAATTAAATTATAACTTCCCATTACAACAATGCGCTCTTTTATATCTCAGCACATAACACTACATAATGCCATTTCTTTAACCCTTGCTGAAAAACACAAAAATAAAATTCATTACGGGTACCAACAACTGGCTTACAACTAAAAGAAGGCACCTAAAACCTTTAATGGTCCACAACTCTTGGAACACTAAAACAATTAATCAAAAGTGAGATCTCAATTGCACTGAAGACTCATTCTCATGTGGCTGTTGTACTGACTCAATATTAAAACTGAGTATCAGTGTACCTGATGGATACATTTTAACTGGCAAAATTATTTCCTTTTGATGTTCTTACACACCCAATCCATTCCATCCTGAAAAGAAAAAAGGAGAGTAAGTGCAAAAACATAGTTCCTGGTGATAAAAATGCTTGGTAACCAATACAAATTAAACTGGAGTTTAAACAAAAGTAAATACAGTATGACATGATTTTTTTTCTAAAACTGATTTCAGAAAACCATGAATGTGTCATATATTTATGAGCAATGAACTGAAGCAACCAGCCCTTATTCATGCTATAAAATTTGTGTGTCTGCATATTTTCATGTCAATCTATGGAAGGTGCACATTCAAGTTATTTCATAAAACACATATGTCTAAGGCTGGGTGTACACCTGGCCGTAGGTGGCACAGACAGTGCAGAGCAGAGTGACCTAGTTCTCTGCAGTACGTGCTTTCTAACGGTGAAGTGTCCTACCATATAATCCTGAGCACCAACACTGACTGTGCTAGGGTGTGGCAGTGCTGCAGTTTCCTGTCTCTTGAATGGTGCAGTTGACTTGCTCTACAGCTAGCTGCTTTGACGTTGGATGAATTGATAGGACACGAGTCATCTTGGTTCCATGAAGAAAACACTCAAAGACTAAACAAGCGAAAGAAATACACTACTCACTTATAACAGCTGTGTTTCCTTGTAACTTAATAATGGCCACAATAAATCAAACAGTGCTCGTAAATAACATTAAAAGAAATTTAAATTAATACTGTCATTTTCTGCTACTTGCAACATGCCACAACACGATTCGTACAGGGCTGATGAAATAATTTTTAAAGCTGTTTTTTGCTACAAAGGCATGCATCCTAGCTGCAGTCCGCGTATGCTGCAATGGGCACAGCTGGATTTTAGGCTTTTCTCGAAGTTCTTCATTGTTTCTTTCTCCTTCCAATAACAGCAAATTTAATGACATGCAGTTGAGAAGTACACATGCACCCTTTACCAAGTTGTCTACAGTGTCTACTTTAACTTTGACTCCTGAATAATCTAAACTGATTTGCCAGCAATCCAAAAGCACACTCAACCATTTGTCATGTTCGCAACAATCTATAATTGAAAATGTTGTTGCCCTGGTCTTCAAAACTTGCGGCTTTGTGAAAGATTGCATTAAATCCTTAAACAATGGAAAAGACTCATACCCTCTAGAACAGGGCCAGCCACAGCGTGCCAAACTTCACACCATGTGTGGGCCAAGCCCAAAGCTGTCACACTGCTTTGCTCGGTCCTTCTCATAAGTACACAGAAAAGTGTGACATTTCATTCAGCATTGCAGTGTTGTATTGTTTGCTTGGCACAACACTCCGAGTTCACTATTTGCTCATGGCAAGAAGGACATTCACATGTCCAGTGGTTGTTTGCACAAAAAGAGGCAGCCTAATGATCTATCATTGCAATCCTTTAAAATAAATGGGAATGACAAAGGAGAGGGAGGAGAATCCTCAATTTGCGTAAGAGACAGGTTTGCGCATTTGCTATGAAATGACATTACAATATCATGCAGAAAGAATTTCAAGATTTAATTTATAATGAAAATGTGAAAATTACAATGATCAACAGATATATTCATTGTTTTGAACATCAAAAAGTACTTTGTGCTAAATTTGCATGCCTGGAGGGCGTGAAGAAATTGGCGGTATGAACAGTAAAATTTCTGAAGTCACACGCATTATTTCATTGTCATTTGATTTCAATGGAAATGAATAAAGAGTTTGGAGTCTTCAAATATTACTGTAAAGTATGTTGGTTAAGTTAAGGGGCATGCCTTGAATAATTTTTCGATTTAAAACTGTATATTATTGAATTAATGAAGGAAAAAGGAATGCATTAACGAAAATTAGAACATCTGGAATGGCTTGCAGATTTTAAGTGGATTGACCTCACACTGACTACAGTAAAACATTGCAAGGTAATTTCTTTTCGATTTGATGGTGATACATTTAAAAAAGAAAATCACATTGTAGAAGGGGCAGATTCTGGCAAAGACAGTCCAGTTCCCTAAGCTCACTTGCATTAAAGAAAATGTGTGGTTTGAAGACTTGGCTCTAAGCACTATGGGTCTTAACATCTGAGGTCATCAGTCCCCTAGACTTACAGCTACTTAAACCTAACTAACTTAAGGACATCACACACATCCACGCCTGAGGCAGGATTCAAATCTGTGACCGTTGCGCAGTTCCAGACTGAAGCGCTTGGAACCATTCGGTCGCAGCGGCCGGCGTTTGAAGAATTCATTGTGGCTCTGAAAGAGGTACAAGGATGGTTTTCTAAAGGTTTTGAGGACAATCTTACATCTTTTTTTCTCGAGTTGTTTTTTAGACCACTTGCCATTTCAGTTGAAAGTGCCCCTGTGCATATGCAGGTATAAATGATTGACCTGTAAGGTAATTCCAGTTTTAATAACAAATATTTTTATGTTAAAATTGTCCAGCATGTCTACATTACTATCCTTATGTAAAATTTCCACGTTTCAGTATTTGAAGTCACGATATTGGGGTGAAAGACTTTTTTTTCAATTGTGAAACTACATCAGTTACCATAATGTGGCAGCTTGACTGCAAAAATTTGTGAAATTGTCTTCGTCTGTCCATATGTCGACAGTTTGTACAACATAAAAATTAATTATGTCTTCAGCATGCCAAAAATAATTAAATAATATTAAAAATTTATTTTGTTTGTGATCTATATTGTTGAGAAATGTGAAATATAAAACCAAGTCATATGCAGCTGCCATTTAAATGTGGTGTGTTCACAGTTTTCCCCTCTTCCCCCTTCTTGTGCTCAGACAGTGTGATTTGGTGGTGGGGAAAATGTGAAGCTAGTCTGAGCACTTTGGCACTAGCCAAATTCTTGGCTTCCCCTGCCCTAGAACAAAAAACCAGTGAGTGCAAATTACAACTGTATAGTGAGGCTCCTTTACAGACCAGCAGCTGCCCGTACATGTTGCACGTAAGGGCCTACGGTAGCTGTATTGGCTGTCTGTGCCCCAGTATGTGCTGTGTCGTACTGTGCTGCCCTGCCCTACTGTGTGCTGACCTAGCTTCCTGCTCTGCATCAATACTATATGCCCAGGTTAATACTTGTTCTCAACACTGGCATTTTCTTCTTTCTTTTGAGGCATAGTACCTTACCTATTTAGATGGGACATTACAACAGTGGACAGACATGCAGTACGAGTCATGTGCAGGACTGGTGGAGTCAGATGCTTGAGTATGCATATGCAATCTGGTACAGGTCACAAGCTGACTGACATTCTCTGAGCTGCAGTCAAAATACTGTCATTTTTATTAGCAATTCTGTTTGTTTAATTTTCAAATTGTCTATTAATTAGTACTATTATTGCGCTTAGTTATGAGAGTGAATGAAGATGTGAATGTGAAATAATGTTTTATGTAAAGTTATTATGCTGTACACTGAAGTAATTGGTCATGTGAGGAATGTTCGAGAACAATGTTTGCGTTACTCAATCGTACCGAGGAATTTGTTATAAATTATTTTGTCAGATTATGGTACTGGGGAAATGAGATTATGATGTTGGTATAGTAGTATTCTTAAAAGGGAGTTAATTTTATATTTGTGGGTTTTCAAACTTTATTTATGGTAATTTACTGTCCTGATTCAGTGACACATTTTGATCAGTTCTGTATATATGTGCAGGACTGAGTGGAATTGAAGCTGCTTTCCGAGTGGCTGCACTGTTTCTCTGCCAATCAGAAATAAGCATATTCTTGTGTATTTTGGGGAACTATAAACTTCTTTTGTGGAGAGAGATGAATAGAGTCGGGGCTTGAATCTTATTGTGATCAGACCTACTGATATGTGCTCTGATGAAAATTATTAATATTGTGACATTGTGGTACCAAAATGTTTGAGAAGTGCTGTCAAGTGTTGAAGAGAGTTTGATTTAATGCACAGAGTGAAATTCAGAAGCTTTTGATGACATTTTAAATAATTAAATTCATGTGTGTTGCTCACTTGCGAACATGAACATTTTGTTACATGAGATTGATTATAGCAACCTTTGAGTGAGCTATTCTAAAAGAAACAATCTGTTTGTAAACTTTCTGGGAAATATCATTAATAATTACCATAAACTGGCTACAGTTATGAATTATGTGTGCTTTTCAGACTTTGTACAGCTTAGAATAAGGCTTGGTAGTAACTGGTGTACGCAAGCTTACTGTAATAGAGTGAAATGTTACGCACATAAATAGTTTCATTTAACTATTCCTTCCACTGACAAAACGATTTTTAGTGCGACTTGTGGTTACAAGGTGTAAAGCTGCTTTTTTCCTATAGCCTTTTCTGGCTGAGAACTGCGATTCAGTAACTTTAAGGAGGCATGCATTTGGGAAGAGATTCACCACAAAGTGAGTGGAACTTTGAAAATGCTCTACTCCGCCACACTTTCCATATGTACAGTTACTGAAATATTATGCAATTTACTTGTTTACTAATCATATGTATGCATCTGTTTTGTATTCTCTAATTTATAAAATTAAGTTTATCTATGAACAACATAATACTTTGTGAATGTATAAAGCTGTTTTGTAGCTTGTTGTTTCTAAAATTAAGTTTATTTACAAACAACTTAATACTGCGCAAAATTGAATGCAACCTGTCAGTAAACGTTGTGCAAGTTGATAATGTGAAACAAAACTGGTTGTGGCATCCTGTTCCAATCAGACAAAAGTTACTCCATAGAAATCTCACTTCTAAAAGATGTGCAGACCGTGATTATGATGCATTTTATTAAAATTTTGGCAGCCACACTTCTGAAAAAGGTGCTGAAAATGTGAGAGCTGAGAACAAATATCAGACCTGCTATTTGTTCATAGTAACAATCTAGATGTGCACTTTCCATACACAGACATGAAAACACCTGAAACCTGTAAAGGGTAATAAAATAAATTTGATAACATTAATAAGTGGTTGCTGCAATTCCTTGCTCAGTAAATAGAATATTGACTGAAAGACGCAGATACTGGCCTTGAGCACAAAGAGATGGAAAAACATCATATGCACACCTTTATCCCCTCGCCAGTAGTGGCAGAGCAAGCTTGAATCTGCCAAGGACGATCTTTAATAGTATGCAGTCCTAAGCCTTCAGCAATTTCTGATGCTGGTAATGCATGGAGGAGATCTTGCTTATTGGCATAGACAAGTAATGGTACACCACAAAGCTTTTCTTCCATCAGCAGCTCTTCTAATTCCTGTCCAGTTTCTTCTAGGCGTTTACGATCGGCACTGTCAATGACATATATCTGGAGAGTAGAAAGGTATTAATAATGGTATGTGTTTTTACCAAGTAACAAAGCAGTCAAGTGATAAACAAAATCTTAATATTTTAATAAAGCAATGCCACAGTGCTCTTTCTATTTTGTGCAAGAGGGAACTAGATGTCAACTAATTGTGCACTCCTGGATCTTTACTATAAAGCCAGAGAGAATGGATCTACAATAACTACTGGGAGAAGTAAGGTTCACTACTGATTTTAAAATTGCTATTAAGATGTCTTCTTTCCAGTTGTTAGAAAATACGAGGCTATTCCAAAAGACAGACACAGTTTAATTAATTTGCATTTCACATCATATGAAAAGAACATGAACAGTCTACATACCAAAGGAAAGAGCAAGGTCAAAGATTTGTTTTGTTAACCACTAGCTGCGTAAATGCCTGCAAGAGCTGTGATAGTTGTGTAAACTAGGGTATTCGTGGCAATAGGTAGCTGTGAACAAGAGGCTATAATGCCGCAGGAAGTTTTCTGTGTTCTTAAGTTTGCAAGAAGTGAGTTGGCAGTTGCAGTGGAGTGGGCATTTTTTTCTCCGATTCGGTACTGAACCACCAACTAGGAAATGCATAAGCCATTGATTTAAGCAATTTCAACAAAGCTCTGCAAAGGAAAAAGTCCTGGCTGACAAGGGTGTCTCAGAGTATAACATCAGCTGAATACAAGACAGTTTTGTTCGTAGTCCGTGTAAGTCAATCAATAGAGCTAGTATGGAACTAGGAATACATCAACCAACTGTATGGTGAGTTGTAAAACAGTGTTTACAATACTGTACAAGCCCTATTGCTTACAACTGGGGTACGCCCTCCCTGAGAATGACAAAGAATAGCGTACTAAATTTTGTGGTGATGCTTAAAAAGATGGAGGCTCACACATTAATACTGTCAAGGAGCTGTTTATGTCCCACCTTTACCAACAACACTAGCCAACCCATGGAACCGTGTCACTGTTGCTGGTGAACTCAGTAACATGAGACATTCTTCTTTGCATGGTGGACGAGTCTGGTTACCGCTTAGATATTTGCCCGGCTGCAAAGGCGGAGGGGGGAGGGCGGCATTGAATATTTATAACCTGTGGTTTGTGGGATTTTTTCTTTTTTCTAAAACTTCCTCTTTTGACTGGTATGTGCACTGTTCGTGTACAATTTACACATAATGAAATACAAATCAATTAAACTGGGTCAATCTTTTTCAATAACCCTGAATGCTGGTTAGTCAAATTTAGTAAAACTTCTAAAGGAGAAGTCTCTTTGAATGTTTTTGCATACAATTTGAGCACGGAGAAGCTCACTTAGAGATAAGGAGTGGTTATATTCCTCAGTACCCCTGGAACTGAAATCCCAATCGCAAACACCCCTCTCATGCATCACTTGATATTAATGGGCACCTCAATCCTGGCTGCAGTCAGCCATAATAGCCATATGAAGTCTACAATTGTTCATGCAATACCTCCTGGTGTTGTTACGAGACACCTCAGAACTTTTACAGGTTTTTTTTGTATTCATGAATGGCACCTGGACATTCTCCAATCAGCTTACCATATTGACTTGCGGATGTGAATCCACTGATGGAATTAACAAACTATGTCACCCCTCTTCTTATTATCTTTAGTTGTTCTTCACAAAGTTGAAAAGGTTGAGAACCGCTGCTGCAGAGCATGCTCAGCAGCCAAGGCAGACAGTAAGAAAATGAAACATCTACAGTTGTCCTTATGGTGCCATTTTTTGTGTAGCTACCAGTTTTGGCACTTGAATGCACTATCTTCTGGCTTTAGTTGACGTCAAAGGGGTTATCACGATTCATATATACGATGCATCAGTGGCCAACAACTGGTTTACGCGGACTACCTGTAACTGTGATGTCTGTAGTAGTCTGCGTAAACCAGGTGTTCAATTGTGAAAACCCCTTCAGCATCAACGTAGGCCGAGAATGTTGCATTGAAGTGCTGAAACTGGTAGCTACACAATAAATGACGTCATAACGGCGGCTGTAGGTGTTTCATTTTCTTGAAATAGTGAACAGCCATACTTCCCCACACCTCCAGGCACAAGGACGGACATACAAAAAGGCAGATAGTTGCTCTGCGTCCATTCATGTACTCACTGTTTACTGGTAAATATTACCAAATAAAAAGCCATGTTGTGAACACATTAGTTGGTACACGGAATGTTTAGTTTCAAGTATTATCCTGCCTTTGATGTTATACAATTTGCCTGGGGTGGGGTTGGAGTTTAAGTGGTAGAGGGTGGATGCCTGGAGCAGGTCTTACAGTGGGACTGGTTGGAACAATAGTAGCAGTATGAAATTTGGGGTAGAGAGATAATGGTGTGAGAATGTCATATCGGTTGACAAGAGTGTTATGGAGGTAAGACAGGCAGCTAAAAACAAAAGTGGGATAGATGATCATATTTCAAGGCTTAACTCAAGAAAGTCATAGCCTTGGCAATGTAATGGTCTGAACCATTTGACACCCAAGTGGCAAACAGGGTGCCTCTGAGGTTTTTTAATATCTTCATCTCTCTCTCTCTCCCCTCCCCCCTTTTTGATTTTTTTATTTTCCTTTTTAATTCTTCACAGTACTTTGGATTCTCCTACTCATTCCTCTTCGCTTCAGTCCATCTTCAATTCACATTCTGTTCTGTCATCTCTGGACTGAAGCTGACATAGTGATTACCAACATACTATATTTGACCATCTACTTTCTTGGACACCCCTCTTCATTCACCTTTGTCTCCTCTTGTCCTAACAACAGGTGGGTCCCTCTCAACCTCTAGTCTATGCGACAAACTTCAGTCCCAAACTTCACATATCTATCCAATTTTTGTCCCTGAGGAACGAACTGTGAGGTTTATTCAAAAGTGAAGGTCATTTCTTTAAATTTATATGCTGGCAACATGGAACAAAACTGCACAATTCAGCACCATCTACTGATTGTTTACAAAGAGTCAGAATTCACTGTAATGATTCAGTATTCATTTGACTGTGGATGAACGCAGAAAACAATGGCCTCAAAAATAATTGGTGCTGTAAGTCACTTCTTGTGTCCAAAAGGATCTACAGCTGTTCAAATTATTCAAGAGTTGTACCTAGTTTAGGGACCTCCAATTTGGAATGGCGGAAAGGTTAGATAGTGGTGGCAAGACTTTAAAAATCGCCATATAAATGCGAATGATAAACAGCAGAATGGTAGGCATAACATCCAGATCCCTAAAATTGTGCAGTAAGTGGACAAAAAACGGTGATATAATTGATATCGACATTACAGCTTGCGTTTTGTGGCAAAATACTCGCTAAACTGCATCTCCATCCTAAATCAGCAGCACTGGAAACTGTTGTCCACAATAATCCTCCTCCATGATAATGTGCAGTCACATACTGCTTCACTGCCTGTACCACTGTAACACAGATTTCCATTGGGTAATTTTTGATCATTCATTCTACAGCCCCAGCCTTGTGGCTAGCAACTATTACCTCTTTCTGCACCTCACACAATTGCTCAGTGGACAATGGTTTGAAGATGATGATATCAAGACCACCATTGACAACAAGCTTAATTCCCACATAGGGACTTTGATGCAGACGCTATTACAACACATGGAAAGTGTTAAGAAGTGAATGACGATCATGCAGACATACACATTAGCTTTGTACGTAACTAAAACTACCAATAAGAGCTATTTCTAATGAATATATCTACTTTGGTACTGGACACTTCTTACCTTTCATGTATGCCTCATAACAGTTACAAAAGGTAGGAACAGAAACTTTAAAACTATTACCAATACTTCAGTTTCTGACGATAACTACTTGTAGAAAATTATTTGGTCATGTTCAAATAAGGTGAGAACAGGAGTGGGAGTAAAGGCAGGCTGATGACAGGAGCAAGGTCAACATTGTGTGAGCAGACACAGATCTGTTGGAGGCAAAGTTTCTGTCTGCACAGTTTAGAGAAACTAATGTTATGGAGAAGAACTCATATATCATGGTTGTAAACCAGCTGTAACAATCAACTGCTCATGTTAGGCAGCACACTACATAAGTGGATGATCCAATTGAGTTCCATCAGTTCAAAGTTCTCATTAATATAGAGCTACAAATTCACATCATCAATAAAGCGCATGCAATCTATGAACTAACTCCATTCTCTTGATAAGATATTCTTGCTCTGCCTCAAAATTACTGCAGCCCATCTCCCAAAATGAAGTCTTTGTCCTCCAACAAACACAATGCTACTTGTTTTGCCTCATACTTCTGCTCTGGAATAACTCTTCTCACACTGACTACAAAAGCCTCCAGCAAACACCACCATTGGTTCTCAGCTGTCAAATCTCATCTTGCTAACCTGCTCAAACTGTCAGGCCTAAAAACTCACATGCACAACCTAAGAAAATCCAGAACCCCAACAGATCCATACCACAATCATCAATCCGTTCTCAGAAAATCACACTTGTGCATCAATCTTGCTGAGGCATTTGTAGATCACTATTACCCTCCCCACCTTGATCAAAATGGGATCTCATGTAATAGTCTGTCAGTTTATGTAATAATTTTTTGTTTATTTCATTTATGCAGCTTCTCATATGGTCTCACAAGGATAAGTGGAAATCGGAAGTGGTCACTGGAAATCTAACTGACGATTTCTGCAACAGGACCCATCTATACTAATCACCACCACTGGCATCAAGAACTACCTTCCCCAAAAATGAATCACACATGACAGGAACACAGCATTCCACTATCCCAAATCATCATTCCCCTGGGATGATTCCTCTGCACGAGATTTGAAGGATATGGCCGAACACTTGGCACTCATCATGAAATGACTCTAGAAATTTTGATGCCTGAGGTACCAGCAAGGACAGTAATAATTTATATGTGGGTAGCAGTCCTGTTCCTTTTCAGGAGAGGGGGTATTTACAAAAGTAAGAACCACATCCTCAAAACTGGAAATACCAATGAATGATGTATGTGAGCCCAGGGACTGGTCCAACTTCATGTACCATATTTGAGTTTTCCCCTGAGCTACATTCCACTTCAAAAGCTTTTGCTACATATCATCACGGTCCAGAGAGGTAGTCTGACTCCGAATAACGACAGCTACTTTCAGAGGCATTGAGAAGTTGAGACTCGAAAGACCAATTGACGACAGCAAACTGTCATAATGATTTGGAAGAGGGGAAATAAAAGCACACACGAAGAAGGCTTGAATAATAATAATAATAATAATATGGTGTGAATAGGTAATTCACCATTCCACCTCACAAAGTTTCTCTTAGAATGAAGCAGTCTTCTTATGGAAGAGCTAAATACACAGGAAGTAAGTACTATACAATTCTGATTTCATGCTTGGTAATGGAAATAAGAACAAAGAAAAATCAAGAAATCTACTAGCATAATTTGTTGATCTACAGAATGCCAACACTTGCCTTTAGCCTTCAGTTAACACTGTAAGAATCATAATCACAAAAGATATATATTATGTGACTGTTCATTGTTCACTATACTAAGCAAATCTCAATTCCACCATCTGTTATACGTCTAAGCCACTCAATGAGACACTGTAAGGACAGATATTCCTTTCTTATGTAAAAATCATGGATCAATACACAGGAATTTGTGTGCAGTGTAAATGCTGGAAGACTTCCATAAAGAATGACAGCCTGCAGAGAAATCATACAGCTATGTGTCAGTACTCTGCTATGAGAAATATATTTCATTAAATGTTCAGGACTTTTATTGATTAACTCCCAAGTATGTGTGTTTTCTTACAATAGGAGGGTGTACATCTGGAAGGAACACTGCACTGGTAAGGATAATTTGCTGACGAAAATTTAGCTGAAATTTTAGGCTGAAGTCAATTGCATATTGTGAATGTACATACACTTGTAAGTCTGCACATGCACATTTATATTTCATAGTTTATGTATAAATATCTAAATATGTTACTCACCAAAACATCTGTATTTTCAAAGTAGTTTCGCCAATATGGCCTAATCTTTCGTTGTCCACCAATGTCCCAAACATTTAACTTAAAGCCTTCTGACTGAACGCTCTTTATGTTGAAACCTTGTGTTGGAGTGATGTGTGATATATCTTCAGATGCAAGTTTTTTGAGTAGTGTTGTTTTTCCAGCATTATCAAGGCCTAACAACAATAAGCGGAGTTCCTTCTCAGGAGAGGACTTGAGCTTCCGAAGAATTGAAAGCAAACCCTATATGCAACATGAAAAAACATAACGTATGAATTGTCTGTTCATACTTCATGTGATAAAAAAAAGTAATATAGCTTATCCGACATTACCTATGTGGAAAGGTATTCTGTGAAGCTACTCACGTATTTTATAATAATTTACACTATTTAGTAAGCAATCATACACACACTTACAACAAGTTCAACTAACAAATTTTTGACTCTTTGCTAATTACAGTTCGGCAGTCAATAACCTGCCTTTTCCACTTAACATAACTTCCACATTTGGCAATGCCTTATGCACATAAATATCATCAATTTGCACCCTAGTACAGATTTCGAAAAACTTCCACATATAGGTCTCCTACGGGAGAGTGAGAGAATGGTTGTACCAAATTGGTAATGCATCAGTAAAAATCCTCTCTGCCTTTATGTGACTTAAATTACAAATAATATTACCTACTACTACTACTACTACTACTACTAATAATAATAATAATAATAATAATAATAATACCTGTATTTGTAAGTGACATTAAATTAATATGCTGTTATACTTTAGAGAGCTGCAACCCCAGCTACTGATTTTATTCAGGAAATAACCTATTGTATAAAAATAATTCATCATGTTAACCATACCCTCAATGCCTATTAGTATGCCACATACAGTATTGTGGAGCATGTATTTTACCCTGTGTGAGAGTATGCAATCTAATTTCAGCAAGATTGTTCACTGATCTATACCCGTAAATGTATTATGGCTTTGCATCTTGAGCAAGGTAAAATCAAACTATTTGTTTAGTATGTAAAGACATGCAACTTGAACATCACAGAGGATATCTGAACCAAGACAAAGCAGCTTATTAAGTTCAACTGCACATGTTACTAGCCAAGGTCAGTGAATGTCCTCTGATATTGTATACTCCACACGTGGGCAATTTTCGCACAGAATAGGGTCTGCCACACTGGCTGTAGCTGGGTACAATGCAAACTTTCAGTTTCCAACCCAGCCATGATAAGCAACAATGGTGCAATTCAAACAAAAGCAAAAGGTAGAACACTAGATCACTTGTCATCCATTCATGAGTAGAATACTTTGGTAGAATGAGAAAAAGGAATCTCCTGTCAAGCAGATGAGCATCAATCCTTGTGGTCACATTCGTAATGCACTACACGCAGCACTAGCAGAGATCAACTTGTGCATATGGGTAAGCTGATTAAGCAATGGGCATGAGATACATTGTGCAATAATATACAATTTTCTCTTATATGATACCATTATTGAAGCATCTTCAGTGTTTGCTTGTTTTTAGACAACACTCTAAATGGAGAGATCATAGTATTAAAAATGTGGAGTGTGGTCTTCTTAAATAATACTATACTTTGTTTTTTGTTCAGTTGCACACACTGTTAGCAAGCCAAAGTTTCATAGTAAGGAATTTTAAAAAAATCATTTGCTGAATCTTTGGCTGTTATCTGTGGCTAATCAGGTATACTTTTTCATTTATTTTTATATACATCAAGTTTTTAAACTGTGTCTTCAAATTAGTTGCCAGCTTGTTTGTGCCAGAATAATACTTATTTTCAGCAACCTAGAAAGGAATGAAAAGTCTCAATGAAAACCTTTCTTGTATCCTGGCTACTTCAGTAATTTTTATTTTCACACCAAAACCACCATTCTCAAGTAAATGCACTGGTTATAAATGCACAACAGCGAAGAACACAAAAGGAATTTGTTCATTAAACTCAATATAATGCCACAACTTATTTTTTACTACAGCTGCTTCACAGAACATATTATCTTGCAGCTTATGCTGTACTGTCCTAAAACATTATTCAACATATTAACAAAGACTGGAAGTATGTCATTTATCTATATGCTAGTACTTCTGAAACATAACAAACCAGTGCAGTGGGCATTTAAGTGCAAAATAAGCTGAAGCAGAATTTCATCAATAAAATAGAAATACGAAGAGTCTATCTTAGTTTAAAATCCATCTTTGCACTGTGAAATATTACACACATTTTAGTTTAAAGTCAGTACACAAATAATTCAAACTATACACACACACGGCTTCCTACACACAAAATAATGTTTTTGGGGTATGGAGTAAGTTACTATTAGGACTATAGGGTGGAAGGGAGATGAAAATAATAATAGAAATGTCAATATTGTTGTAGAGTCCAGTTTTAGGTATTGCTAAGCTGATGGATGATAGGACATTTACATGCAAAATTATTCAAGTAGAATGAAAACAAGTTTGTAGAAGCTTCTAGAAATTTACAGTAACAAACAGAACTGTAACTAACAACACTGGCAATTATAAATGAAAGTTGGAGAGGTTGAAAGCTAATATTTTATGGGGCATGTAATTGGTGGACCTAGCGAGGTCTGAGAAAATCATCATCAGAAAAGTTCATACAGTTCATAATGGGATAAAGAGGAATATTTGATACAAGTCATCAGAAACATACGACAAACATCATAAATAATATGGTGGCTATAATGTGATAGCAGTGGTGATTTTTTCAAACAGAAAGCTACATGTCAGTCTGTCACCACAATCAGGCTTTTTTATTACTTTCACATTCATTGATTTACCAACTCACAGCCAAACTGTCACCTTCCAAACTAACCTAGACCTCAGGCTAAGCTACAGATCAGTCCGTCACAACCACGTATCTTTGCTTTCACATTCGTCGGCTTCACCAACTAACAGCAAAACTGTGAATATATGCATTACATCACAGCAGCCATTAACATTATGTCAATAGTCAAAACTGAGATAACTTATGTTCTGTTTTCCTCTTGACCCTTATAACGTACAGTAAGAATTTTGTTGAGTACAATCCAGACAAGATGCTTATCAAGAGTAACAACAATTACATGGGCATAAAATCTGTAAGTGTCAGAATATTCATTCCAAGTAGGGTGTGAATCCTGGCATAAGTGAAATATATCTAAATATTGCATTACATATCTGTTTGAATTTCTGAGGATAACTGATATTATAGAATATATAATTATATTAGGATATATTCAAACATCAATGAGTGGAGACACGCAAGTTCGCACCAGTTTACAGAAAATTTTGCCGCAACAACACATTATTAAGCTAGAATCCCAAAAGTATCAGCTCTGTGTAGCTTTCAGAAAATTTCAGATTACATACTTAATTTTTTGTCAGCCAAATCATGATAAACCCATTTTGCACGAAGCTTTCCTATTCTTTTTTATACACACACAAAGCCTCACAATTACATGTGACTTTATTTTAGTATGCTACAACACAATTAAACATTTGAAACTCCAGGACGGAAACAAAATTAAATTTGATACATTACATAAAGCAACAAAGATAATGGAAAACTTTTGTGATAAAACAACAACTTATTTTGTGAAGAAGCCTGAAATATCTGTCGCTTTCTTTTAAATAAAACGATTTTTAGTAAAATCTGTACAAGTTTAATTTCTGTTAGCCTACTTATGATTTTTACTTTTTTTTTCTTTCTGCAACTGTAATTTCATGGAATGTCCAATATCCCTGCAAAAGTGATCCACAGATGAATAAACTACTACTACTACTGCTGCTACACAAATAATGAGAAGTGGACAGCCGCAAGCCCAATAAATTAAAAAGAAATTTCACTTTGGAAGAATTTGTGAAATATAGACAGGAAAGAAGCACACAATCTGCCAGATGTAAATTAAAAATTTAATGTATATTGGAATGTATATATTCCAAGAAAAAAAAAGTAAAAACAAATCAGGGAGACTAGGAACTCAGATGGACTTAAGTATGCTGTCGTCAAACAATCTCACACAAGGGAGATACAGCAACAGTAAAGGACTACTGATCAATCTCATAACTTATAAAAACTCACTGTTGAAAATATTGTAAGCAATCTCTCAGGTTTTCTTTGCAAATTTTACTGATAGTGCACTTCTGGATTTTATGCATAAAATGGCTGAACATCTGGAAGCTCACCATCAAACACATTAAGTAGCAAACAGTTGGTATTTTTTAAAATTCTGCCCCATGAACAAGCAACTTTCAGATTAATAAATAATGTATGGCAATCAATTATGGTACATTATGTTAGTCTTATTCCCTGGATCAGATGTGGAAGGGTCTCTGGGATGTGTGAAGAATTCGAAGATGTAGACTTGATTGAAGTGTAATACAATAAAACGACATAACATTACAAAATGTCATTGTATTACAGTGTCAATGCTCATAAAATAAATTTTAAGAAGGTTTCTGATGATACTCTTTAATGGAGTAGGGGGGGTTGCCACGAAGTTCTTTAAGTGTTAAAGTCTACCACACTACTTAATTGCCATTCAATATGTTTTGGCAAGATACTCAGCAGGCCTACATGTGTACCCATTTACCCGATTCCTTTCTGCACTAATGTTAACAACCTGAAGTCTTTGTAGAAGATGTTTTGACCCTTGTGTTACATTTACACTTTGGTATTCCAAAAATACTATCCCTATAAGTTGAGTTTCCCATAAAAAATGATTCCATAACCTGTAAGTAATGGAAATGAGCATTACAAACTAGTTCATCCACTGTTTAAATCAGCTATAGCAATAACCACGGGTACTGCGAACATAGCTGAATTACAGCACATCACTGCTTCTCTGCAGGAGGTTTTCCAATTAAGGTAATCTATCAGCAGTCTCAAAACTTAACACTTTTTCCTTCTTGTATATACACTATTTGGCAAAAATGAAAGTTGTGAGTCCACCTGTCTCCTTTGACCCATAACTAAATATATGATGATGAGAATAATACCTTTCCAAAACAAATATTAACCCAAAGATCAAGAACATAAAATTCTCTCTCTCTTTTTAAGGAACACCACTGGCATCATAAATTTTGGATCACCTACATAGATCAGATGAAGACCACAATAGCAGTAACCCCCTCACAACTTAAAAACCAAGTACCGCAAATTTCATTTGTTGTATAGTTCACAAGAAGCCCTCCATACCATGGACACACAAATAGCTCCAAAACCACAAATTTCACTAGCCTATATGGCAGTTAAAATGAAGCCAGTAGCACCAAAACACAACACATTCAAATCTTCAACTCCATTACACATCATCCAAACCTTCACTTATCCTGTCTATCTAAAATGAAGTCCACAGTACAATGAGCCAGGAAGTTCCAAACCAAAACTCATGTACACAACAAATATAAAAAATGTAACCTAATCAACCACAGTTTACCCACAATACCTACCTACCATAATCCAACACAATTACCAAATACTAACAAGAAAAACCCTGAAATTCATGAAAATTTGCATCACAACCAATTTTGGCATACACAAACAATTATAAACATGAACACACATACCGTACATATTAAAATACTTACCAACTACAGGCACCATTACATATACCTGGGTTAGTCAAATACACACGTACACACATGTACACCCCCCCAACCACACCCCCCCCCCCCCAAAAAAAAAAAAAAAATCCCTCAAACACCAAAAAACAAAAGAAAACAAAACTGTTCACAATCATTCCAAATAACTGTAGGAACTTGAACATAGGGAACATATCTTTGCCCATTGGCCTTCTCATAAATGTATAACCGAGCAAGGTAGCGCAGTGGCTAGCACACTGGACTCGCATTTGGGAGGACGTCGGGTCAATCCCGCGTCCGGCCAATCTGATTTAGGTTTTCTGTGATTTCGCTAAATCGCTCCAGGCAAAATTGGGGATGGTTCCTTTGAAAGGGCACGGCCGACTTCCTTCCCCGTCCTTCCCTAATCCAATAAGACCGATGGTCTCCTGCCCCAAACAACACAACCCTTATAAATTTATGTTCATGCCATGACTGACAAAAAGAAATAAACAATATTATATCTCCAACCATAAAATACACGAGGCATTACTAATTCCAAACACGCATATGAATCCAGTAGCCACAATACCCAAAGTCAGAATAACTGATTAGCAAACTGGCACTAACTCCTCCAATGCAAATGCACATTTTATCCTTTTGATACATCCAGGTCCCAACTTTAAATGACTCACTAAATTACCTAACAAGCAACGGAAACATACAACACAAGTGAGGAGCGTTAAATACTACAACACGCCATATCTACAAAAATAACCCAAATCAAAAACACCACACCACAACAGAGTACAACACACTTACATCAAGGGTCAAAGTGGATGGGTGGAATCACAACTTTCAGCTGACACTACTATTTTCAAAGCTTGTATAGTTCTTTGTAAGAACTACATTTTAAGTACTGATGCTTGTCAAAATTCATTCCCCTTGCTTTGAACAATTTGATAATGATTCTCAATTAAGTCTATAACCTATCTGAAGTGTCAAAAGTGTAACATGTTTTACTTCTTGTATTTCATTCTAGGAGTAAGCTATTTTTCTGGCTTGTGGAGTTAGTTCTGTGAAAAATCTGCATTTTATACACCATGGCTTGTCAAAATTCAGTCCCTTTTGTCTTGAACCAACTGCTGATTTTCCAAATATTTTACTAGCTGCCATTTCGGTAAGGGGATTTATTTTTATTCCCATACTTGTATAATCAGCAAAAGGGGCAAAACCTTCATATTAAATGACAAAACTTTCATATTCTGACAGAGCAGTTGGAATATCATTTATGTATATTTGAAACAGTAGAGTATTCAAAATAGAACCATGGAAGAGTATGTCTAAATATGTCAAACGCTTAAATGCTTATACTTAAGTGACTGACATGGACCCTATACACACTGGTATCTGCACACAGGATAAAAATCATGACCAACTGAGTCTACTGTTCCATTATATTTAACTTTTGTGTGAGGACATTATACACTACTGGCCATTAAAATTGCTACACCATGAAGATGACATGCTACAGACATGAAATTTAACCAACAGAAAGAAGATGCTGTGATATGCAAATGATTAGCTTTTCAGAGCATTCACACAAGGTTGGCGCCGGTGGCGACACCTACAACGTACTAACATGAGGAAAGTTTCCAACCGATTTTTCACACACAAACGGCAGTTGACCGGTGTTGCCTGGTGAAACGTTGTTGTGATGCCTCGCCTAAAGAGGAGATATGCGTGCCAACACGTTTCCGACTTTGATAAAGGTCAGATTGTAGCCTATCGCGATTGGGGTTTATCGTATCACGACATTGCTGCTCGGTTGGTCGAGATCCAATGACTGTTAGCAGAACATGGAATCGGTGAGTTCATGAGGGTAATACGGAACACAGTGCTGGATCCCAACGGCCTCTTATCACTAGCAGTCGAGATGATAGGCATCTTATCTGCATGGCTGTAACGGATTGTGCAGCCACATCTCGATCCCTGAGTCAATAGATGGGTACGTTTGCAAGACAACAACCATCTGCAGCAACAGTTCGACATTTGCTGCAGCATGGACTATCAGCTCGGAGACCATGGCTGCGGTTACCCTTGATGCTGCCTCACAGACAGGAGTGCCTGCGATGGTGTACTCAATGACGAACATGGGTGAATAAATGGCAAAAGTCATTTCTTCAGATGGATCCAGGTTCTGTTTACAGCATCATGATGGTCGCATCCGTGTTTGTCAACATCGCGGTGAACGCACATTGGAAGCGTGTATTCGTCATCGCCATACTGGCATATCACCTGGCGTGATGGTATGGGGTGCCATTGGTTACACGTCTCTGTAACCTCTTGTTCGCACTGACGGCACACTGAACAGTGGACGTTACATTTCACATGTGTTACGACCCATGGCTCTACCCTTCATTCAATCCCTTCAAAACTCTACAATTCAGCAGAATAACGCACGACCGCATGTTGCAGGTCCTGTACGGGTATTTCTGGATACAGAAAATGTTCAACTGCTGCCCTGTCCAGCACATTCTCCATATGTCTCACCAACTGCAAACGTCTGGTCAATGGTGGCCAAGCAACTGGCTCGTCACAATACGCCAGTCTTGATGAACTGTGGTATCGTGTTGAAGCTGCATGGGCAACTGTACCTGTACATGCCATCCAAGCTCTGACTCAATGCCCAAGCGTATCAAGGCCGTTATTACTGCCAGAGGTGGTTGTTCTGGGTACTAATTTCTCAGGATCTATGCACCCAAACTGTGTGAAAATGTAATCACATGTCAGTTCTAGTATAATATATGTGTCCAATGAATACCCATTTATCTTCTGCATTTCTTCTTGGTGTAGCAATTTTAATGGCCAGTAGTGTAGTTTACAAATCAGAAATTACTCCAAAAGATAAGGATTCTTGGTTTATTGGGTTTTTCTGCACTACACGCCTTTACAAAAGAACTGGCATGGTGAGGGGCACTGGTAATCCTTTACTAATATCTTGTATTCTTTATTGTGGACCTGCATGACAACAGCATGTTTAACTCTTCATGAGAAAGCACTACTGAGAAAAGATTCATTTCTTAAGTAACTCAACATGTCACTAAGTTCGGCTGAAAAACATTTTGTTATTTGACTGCTTGAAAATTTATTCTTAAAGGAGATTATTATAATGAAAACTACTTCTGGAGATAGAGGGCTAACTTGATTTTTACCAGACTTGTTTAGGTAGGCTTTCCTTAGAAACTGTACGCTATCTACCAAGGAAGTGTACAAACCAACTTACCAGCTAATGACAAAGATGTGTCTGCAACTTTGGGACACTGTATTCATCTTCTGCCTTTACTGACATTTCACTTTTCTGATTTCTTTTTTCTGTTACATTTTTGATTATGTTCTGAATATTTATTTACTTACTGGAAACAAAGTCTTCTTCATAATACACTTAATATTTAAAAAATGAATTCATTTGAGCATACAAACATCAGCTTTTGATATTGTGAGCCACAGTACCCTCATTATGATGGTTATATAACATTATGAAGGAGTCAACACAGCAGATTACTTCAATTTACATTATGCAAAATTTTGTCCTCCTTGCAGATGTCAGAAGTACAAAACTAAAAAGCAGTAATAGTCCTCTTACAGAATGAGCAGCCCCTGAAATATCTGATATCAACTGTGTCAAGGTAAATAGTGAAGTGTTATACCATGAAGAGACTAATACACACAGTGCAACACTTCTCATACGATACCAGACTGTCTAACTTACCTATTCAAACAATGAAATAAAAGAAACATTTCTTTTACTGAGCTCAGTTTAGGGACTATTAACAGATCATTCATTACCTCATCTATAAATCCATTGCCCAAGACTTAATGAAGCATCTCAGTCCAGTTATATTTGCAATATCCATGACAACAACTACAGGTGATTAAAAAGGAAGAAATCAATGAACACTCCACATATATTTCTAGTCACTAGTTAGATACAGAATTACTATTTGGGGAAACTTAACTGACGGAGACACCAGTTTAGGAATACAGAAGAATGTTACAAGAATCCTACCTTGTGTCAAAAATCTTGCAGATTTCTCTTTAAATAGCTTAGCATTTTGACAATTGTTCTGTAATCTTTTGGAAAAATGTCGTTTCATCAGTGGAGGAGAAGCAGGAGGAGGAGGAGGAGGAGGAGGAGGAGGAGGAGATTAGGGTTTAACATCCCATCAATAACTAGCCATTAGAGGTAGCATATGCTCAGATTAGAGAAGGATGTGGAGGGAAATAGGCTGTACCCTTCCAAAGGAACCATCCCAGCATTTGTTTGGGGCGATTTAAAGAAATCACAGAAAACGATAATCAGGGTGCGGGTTTGAACCATTATCCTCCTGAATTCGGGTCCAGTGTGCTTAATCACTGTGCCTCTGCACTCGGAGGAGATCAGTGATTGACATATAGTGAACTTACTCTTATTTCATACACATAGTTGGTTGTGACTGCAACATAAAATGTGACCGTGTCTGGGAAAAAAAGTTTCATAATAAATGGTACTTTTAGGACGAAAGAAAATCTCTAGAAAGACTTTGAGAGTTTAACTTTAGTACAGAGAGAAGTCACATAAATGAAATCCACGATCTCCCAGAGCATATGCAATGTCTTGAGTAATATAGTGGAGTTAAAGAGTGAATTACTTATCACCTACAAGCAACAGCTTCAATCCACTTAGATAGGCCTGATGAAATCAGAAAGTGGAGGAAGCATGAGAAATGAGGATTAAAACATTAAGCAATAAAATCTATGTAAAACTTCAGTGTCGTGTAAACATTTGATAACTGTATGGACACATCTCATATGTAGTCCGCAAAAATAAAGTCAGTAGAAGAAATTAGCGCTCTGTTAACAGCTAGGTAGGTCTGCTTTGTGGCGGAGCACAATCTCGGTTGACAAGGGCAGAAGAATTAGCTATGGTCTTACTGTAAAAACCATATCGCCATTAGTCTGCAAATCAAAGAAATCCAACTGGCTGAGCGTGAGTGTAGTACGTCAGACACTGCGCTACCTTTATCGAAGATCAAAAAATTGGGCTACTAAGGTCCATTATTATGCGTCCTTAACAAAAAATGTCGAGCAGAACATTCACATTACCGCTATCACGAATCCTGTTGCCTCTATTACACAAAACAATACACATAAATGGGTAACAACTAATAACACGTACTAACTTCGTTTCGCGCTGTAAAAACTAAAACATTATATTTTCATATGGCTACGAAAAATATGATAATGTGGTACCATAACGAATACTTGCCATTTGTTTTTCTTTTATAATAATTTGTTAATATATTACATTTCCTTCTCCCACTCGCATAAATAAACACAGCTCTGGCGAAAACAAATTCTTCCCGGCGCTACAGTTGATAATCACAAGTGTAAACAACTAAGATAATATTCTCAACTACGATAATAATCGTGTCTACCCCGAAGTGGTATATCTTTGGTTTTTGTACATACATCGTTGGTATAGTCTTGGTTACGGATCCCGTCAAAGTTGGGCGGGCCATTTGAAGTAACGCACGAATTTCCATTGGTGACTACTGCTGTTAGCACTACCACCGCCACTGACCTTTTTGAGATACAGACCACACTGATTCAATAATATTCAAATCTGGTGGCAGCGTTATTTCATTGCAGTATAAACATGCTTTGTAATTTTCATTCATATAATTTGGAACATTATCATTTTGGAAAGCACAATCCATTGCTTACACTTATTCGTCTTTCGTCATTGATGAACATGGTGAACTAACTATCTATGTAAGCGTAGGACCTAGTGGACACCATGTCATGACTGCGAAAACACTTACAAATAAAGAGAGTGAGTGATGAGAGTAGTACCTCATGACTTTAAATCTGTAACACTAGAAGAAAAGAATCCTTCATTAGGTATCATTGAAGTTTCACACGTTTCAGAAAGGTGTGCAGCATGCATATTACATGCACTACACAACATAAAATGTCTGACACACAACCAGGCCAGCAGATGTTCGAGTATTCTAAAAGATTAGTATGTTCACTCTTCCTATTAACTTTAAATATTATGCTATTTACTATTCTCCAAAAGGCTACCAATCATGAATACACACAAAAAAATCATATCAGCTAGCATTTAAACCTGTTTTGTTACATAACATTTTCATACATATTATGAAAATGGAGTATGAAACATTAAACTAACTAGATAGCTACAAAATTTTCAACATGCTTCACAGTGACAAGTTCACTGCTTGTGTTCTATATTTTCCCAGTATTCTCTTGCATAAAGTTCTACAGGAAAAAACAAAGTAATCAGAGGCCTACTGAATCAAATTATATTTTTCAGGTGGTTTGTAATCCAGGTTTTATGCTACTTTTATCATCAAAGCTTTTTGTTTGCATTCATATGACTTTGGAGACAGTGGTAGTATCCTTACTACAAATATTTTCATTCCATAATTTCCATCACTCAGTCCGTGCTGACTGTGACTGACTGACTGTCACAATAAATGGAAATTTGTGCCAGATTCAGATTTGAAGCTGGATTTCCTCTTTACTGCAGGCAACTTAACCAATTGACCAATTATGTCACCCAAGAATGTATTACAATGTGTTATAAGAGGCGACGGAACATTATGTCTCTTAAGAACTGAACATTTGGTGGATCCACACCTGATGGAAACAATGGAGAGAAGGGCAGCGACACAAAATGTTATTGGTAGATCCTTGCAAAAATGCTGAATCTGTAACGTGGTGAATATTTCACATCAAATACAACTCATCTGAAATTTAATTAGAGTGTGAAACTACCAATACAGTTGTATTAAGGTCACTGTGATATTAAATGTGGCTTGTTGATGTATGTGATGTTAGTTGCAAGTATAAATTTGTTCAAACCAAGAATGTCAATTACCTTATTCAGATTCCTCAGTTAGATTCAGTGTTATTTAGTTTCTATCAAACAAGATAGTCCAACCCACAGCACTGGAGTTACCCTATTGCTGCTAGACAGAGTCACTGCCATCACCCAAAACTGATGTACAAAGTGTGGATCAGTGGAAGGGACTGATCATTCCTCAATCTCTGCCCACTTGCGTGCTGGTGCTTCTTCACAATTGTCATTGGGAAACGACCAGAATGAAAGCTATAGCCACACTTCATGCTTCTTGGAAAGGGACTGATGTCAATCAAAAGTGTCATCAGAGGAGCACTTGGGCTTCAGTTTTCCAAGGCATAAATGTGGTTTGCTGTGGTGAATACATTGTTAGATTTTGCTTTTGGTATCTTTGTTTGTCCTAGCTGGATAAGGTTGTTGATGCAAGTCTTTGTAATTTAGAACCTCTCATACTTGTCAGCTATAGTTTGTCACATCATTTCCCTGGATTCTACATAAAAAACAGTGGTCACCACATTATTAATGCTCTTTTTCCATCCACAGTCCAATAGTTCAAGATGCAGATGCACTGCAAGATTCCACATCAGAGCTTGCTGTTTTTGAATAGTACACATGGTATTATGCTGGGAGACTGAAAGTTTGTGGAAATCCTCCCTGAGTACTCTTATCACACTATTCCTAATCTGGAACATGTGACAGATCAAGACCTCATCCAGTGCTACCATGTACACTATAATCTGGGTCTGCACATTTGGGTTCATATGTCTGCTGTTGTATTTTAGCCTTTCAGCTTCTGCTTGTTAGTGGCCTATGATGAAGGTGGAGATCTTTGATGCTTCTGTGGAATGACTTGCCTATTTGTTCCACTGCAATGTCACCATGCCTTGAACTCTACTAGCATTTACTATCTTGACGCCACTGTAAGCTTGCAGAATGTGACACAAACTGTTGAAGACCAACATGGACAGGACCTCTCTTCATATGTCATTCTTAAGCCATGTATTTCAGCTGAACGTCATAGACAACTCCATCGTAGTCACCAGTTCAAGAATATAAGGATCACTGATGTTATCCCTGCTGGACACTGAGAAGAAGGTTTAGACACACCCTTATCTAATGGATTATCCACAGTTGACTAGAACACCTTTCTAGCTCCTCCATTCACATGCACATAAAACATATTCTAGTCGGAGAGCAAAATTACAGAGCCACTACAGATGGTGGAAGTGTTTCAGCTTCAGGCTGCATTTACAGTGACATTGCACCCAATATGAAATGTGAAAATCACATTCAATTAGGTTAGCACACCAGAGAAGTATTCCAAGCAGATTACACCAAGGTAATAGAAGAACACTGCAAGCAGCTGCTCACTTATGTATGTGTCACTGTACATTTAAAATGCCACTTATATTATGCTGACCAGTTATAATTTATCTGTTACTGATCATCATAGACATTACATGGTCTTTTGTTGCTCACTTATTTGACAGTACTTGGCTATAAATACCGACCCACCTCAGTTGTTTCTCGTGCAGCTCTTAGATCATATAATGATGGCCTGGCACTATTAGCTCTTTATCCTCCATTCTGAGAAACTGCCTGTGTTTGAATCTTACAGATACCCCATATTGATGGAATACCTGAAGAGTCTGGTGTGTTAACTCTGTCTTGAGTTTGAAATATTAACCAGCAACATTACTGCACATCTTATACCACTGGTTATTCAGTATATGCTGTATGTAACAGCACATCATAATTAGTCTCAAGCCTCCACACCATAGTGTAAGGTGAGTTCTGAAATCAATGTGCAGTAATTGTTAGTGTCGTAAGTTGTCATGAGGACATGTTTTGTTTTGTACTGTATGTGTAATGAATAAAGATGTATTTGATAGCATATCTAGTTGTTTATTATTGATCTTCGCAGTACTACATACTTTCACAAGTCTATTCAACTTAGTATTTTGAACAATGTATTCTGTCAAACCTCTGTAATTTGTCTGGAATTATTTATTGGCTGAAAATAGCACTTACACATTTCTCAGATCCACTTTGTCTTGTCCACAGTCTTGTCTAAGTAGGAAAATATGTTGAGTTTAGAGCCATTTGTGCAAATCTCTATGCATTTAGCCCTCATACATCTTTAAGCAGTGTAATTTTACTGCACTCAGTCCTCGAGCTTCAGTCAGATCAAATACAACAAAGAGAAAACTTCTCAAACTTTAAAGATTCGTGCACTGTTGTGGAAAAAACCACATCATGTACAACATTTAGTAGTAGATGTCTTCTACAACTTTCTCTTCTGTAGCATTTTTGTACGTAGTTGTGATGTTATAACAATGTTACATAGTAGTGATGACACATCTAAAAAAATCATGGGACAGCGAAAAGCAGCCTCGTTACAACCTTATAGGCAGATTGAAATGTGACTTTTATTGATTTACTTAATTCCAGAAATCTTATACTGTGTTTCCACAAAGACATGGGACTGATGAGAACAAAATGTTAAATACAGAAAAAAGCATTTTTTCATAAAAATATAATGTTTCCAACAACAGAAAATGTCTAGTGTTTGCAAACATAAAGTATCATTTACCCTAAGCAGGTAAATAAATGAAAATAGACATTAAAATTCAGCACATATGTTGTGGCAAAATTAACAGCAGCTGTGTGATAAAGAAATGACAAAACACATTGTGGCTATGTTAATACACAAAGGTATATACACACATCAAAAAAAGTTTTGCATCACCCAGAACTCCTGAAGATAGACAATGACTGTGGATATTGTATCACAGACACAGTCTCTTTGACTGTTCAGAGATGTCACTAAACCTGCCCAACGATGTAAACAACCGTGCATGAGCAGTGCCTATTAGAGGGAGTCCAACAGCCGATCAGTTCCAGTCATTCCACCAGGAAGGAGGTACACGGCTTGTGTTGTCTGCAGTTCAACTATGCCTAGACAGTTAGTACCATGGTTCGATCACATCCACATTGTTACTTTGTGCCAGGAAGGGCTCTCAACAAGGGCAGTGTCCAGGCGTCTCGGAGTGAACCAAAGTGATGATGTTCAGACACAGAGGGGATACAGAGAGACAGGAACTGTCAATGACATGCCTCGCTCAGGCCATCAAAAGGCTACTGCAGTGGATGACTGCTACCTAGGGATTATGGCCAAGAGGAACCCTGACAGCAATGCCACATTGTTGAGTAATGCTTTTCGTGCAGCCACAGGACGTTGTGTTATGACTCAAACTGTGTGAAATAGGCTGCATGATGTGCAGCTTCACTCCCAACATCCATGGTGAGGTCCATTTTTGCAACCACAACACCAGGCAAGTACAAATGGGCCCAACAACATGCCAAATGGGCCGCTCAGGATTGGCATAACGTTCTCTTCGCCGATGAGTATCACATGTGCCTTCAATCAGACAATCGTTGGAGATGTGTTTATAGGCAACCCGGTCAGGCTGAACGCCTTAGACACAATGTCCAGCGAGTGCAGCAAGGCGGAGGTTCCGTGCTGTTTTGGGAACGCTGCTGGTGGTCCTGGAATGTGCCGTAGCAGCTGTACAATACGTCAATGCCATCCTCAGACCAATAGTGCAACCATACAGGCAGCATATTGGCGAGGCATTCATCTTCATGCCCCCCCCCCCCCCCCCCCCTTCATGCATACCTTATGAATGACTTCCCTCTGAATAATGACATCGCTCAACTAGGGTGGCAAGCATGTTCTCCAGACATGAACCCTATCGAACATGCCTGGGATAGACTGAAAAGGGCTGTTTATGGATGATGTGACCTACCAACCACTCTGAGGGATCTACACTGGATCGCCGTTGAGGAGTGGGACAATCTGAATCAGCAATGCCTTGATGAACTTGTGGATAGTATGCCACGATGAATACAGGCATGCATCAATGCAACAGGACGTGCTACTGGGCATTAGAGGTACTGGAGTGTACAGCAATCTAGACCACCATTCTTGAAGGTCTTGCTGTATGGTGGTACAACATGCAGTGTGTAGTTTTCATGAGCAATAGAAAGGGCACAAATGATGTTTATGTTGATCTCTATTCCAATTTTCTGTACAGGTTCTGCAACTCTTAGAACCAAGGTGATGCAAAACTTTTTTGATGTGTGCACCATACATGCTAATACATCCATACTGAATTGAACTGAATTTTATTTGATATGGTAGGATTCCATGGTGTACAGTACATGGGTGTGTAATATGTAAAATAGGACAAGTGAAAAACAAAACAAAAATGTCATAATGCTAGACACAAACACTAGTGCAGCCAAAAAGAAAAAAAGCTTTTTTCATCCACTTTCAAGTAAATGACAAACATAGAAATGGTGCACTAAGCTGTAGAACACAATCTGAGGATGGGCACATGCCGCACCCATGGTGCTACCTGTAGCACATTGAGAACAGGCCGCGACAAGATACACAATGTCACTGTCAGTTCCAGACCAAAACAGGTGTTAGCAGGCCAATGACTTGTCTCAGATATAGGAGCTAAAGCACATCCCACCATAGGTCAGCTGGGATCACAACCCTGGGCGACAGCCCATCCCCAACTAAAGGAACAACACCATAAAACACCAAAAGGTGGTGACAGAGGGCAAAACAGTTGCGCAGAGGATCAGAAGCCCTGCCCAGAGGCCTGTCTGGCCAACCATGCTGAACTAGGTGAAACAAGATCAGCAGTAACAGTAGCTGTGATCTGGGAGCCGATAACATGTGAATTTGATTTATTTATTTACACATCAAGTTCCATAGGACCAAATTGAGGAGCAAATCTCCAAGTTTATGGAACGTGTCAGTACTTGAAATTACAACATAAAAGTAATAACAGATAAAAATAAATCTTCATGAACCCAAAGAAAGTCCGTCCATAAGTTTAAGTAAATGCAATCAAAAATACAATAAGAATCAGCTTTAGTTTTCGAGGAACTCCTCGACAAAATAGAAGGAGTGACCCATCAGGAAACTCTTCAGTTTTGATTTGAAAGTGTGTGGATCACTGCTAAGATTTTTTAATTTGAGTGGTCACTTATTGAAAATGAATGCAGCAGTATACTGCACACCTTTCTGCACAAGAGTTAAGGAAGTCCAATCCAAATGCAGGTTTGATTTCTGCCAAGTATTAACTGAGTGAAAACTGCTTATTCTTGGGAATAAGTTAATATTGTTAACAAGAAATGACAGTAAGGAATATGTATATATATATTGAGAGGCCAATGTCAATATACCCAGACTTGTGAAAAGGGGTCGGCAAGAGGTTCGTGAACTTACACCACTTGTTGCCCGAACCTCCCATTTCTGAGCCAAAAATATCATTTTAGAATGGGAAGAGTTACCCCAAAATATAATACCAGAAGACATAAGTGAATGAAAATGACCAGAGTAGACTAATTTCCATGTCGAACGATCACTCACTTCTGATACCGTTCGAATAGTAAAAATGGCAGTATTAAGTCTTTGAACAAGATCCTGAGTGTGGGCTTTCCATAACAGCTTAATATCTATCTGAACACCTAGGAATTTGAACTGTTAAATTTCACTAATAATATACCTGTTCTGTGAAATTAAAACGTTAGGTTTTGTTGAATTGTGTGTTAGAAATTGTAAAAACTGAGTCTTACTGTGATTTAGTGTTAGTTCATTTTCTACAAGCCAAGAACTTCGGTCATGTACCGCACTTTTTGAAACCAAGCCAGTGTTGTACACAACATCCTTTACTACCAAGCTAGTGTCATCAGCAAACAGAAATATTTTAGAGTTACCCTTAATACTACAGGGCATATAATTCATATAAATAAGGAGTGGCCCCAACACTGATCCCTGGGGCACCCTCCACTTGACAGTACCCCACTCAGACCCAACATAACAGCCGTTATTAACATTGTGAATAATGAATCTTTCACTGTACGTTGCACCTCAACATCTAAGTGAGAAAAAGGAGCTCATCTGATCAAAACTAGGATCCGGCCACATCAGAAGCTGAGGCAGTGCACCGGCATTGGCATGCCGCACGGTCTGTCAAAAATGTGTCTCACAGTTGGGTGTGTGCTCAGTAATGAGTTGGAACTTAGACCCATACAAGAAGACATGAAACTTTTTGAGGGTGTAGATGATAGCAAACACTTCCTTTTCAACTTGGGAGAAGCACTGCTGAGTGGAGTTGAGCATTTTTGAGGCATAAGCTATTGGATGTTCGAACCATCCCCACAGTGATGTGTGAGAATGGCCCAAGGTCATACTGGAGGCCATCTGTAGCCAAGACAAAGTGGTGGCCATGATGGAAGGTAGCCAAACAAGGAGCAGAATATAATTTACCTTTCAAAAGCATGAACGTGCACTCGCAGGCTGGCATCCACTGACAAAGAGAGTCCTTCTAGAGCAATTTGTGGAGAGGATGGGCCACACCTGGAATGAATTTGTGATAGTGGCAATTTTCCTTAAAAATGTTTGGAGTTCTTTGACATTTGAAGGGCAAGGCAGAGCTGTGATAGTGACAACATCATGATGTAAAGGCTTTACACCTCCCTGAGAAACCTCAAACCCCAAATACGTAAAGGACAGGTGATAAAACTGGGACTTGGTCAAGTTGCATTTCAACCCTGCACTTGCAGGATCTTGAACAAGGAGTGTAAGTTGCATAAATACTCTTCCATGGATGAATCCATCACAGTGATATCATCAAGGCAGTTGATGAACAACAGAACAGACATCATCAGTTGTTCCAGAAAATGCTAAAATATCATGCGGGCACTTGCCACACCAAACAGGAGATGCTGATATGGGTACAAGCCAAAGAGGATATTAACCACAAGGAGCCTCATCCAACGGAAACCGTAAATAGGCTCCAGATAAATCAGTTTTAGAGAAAAACTGGACCCCTGTGAGTCTGACCAACGACTTGTCCTGATGGGGCAAAGGGTAGGTGTCAATTATAAATTGAGCATTAACGGAAAGTTTAAAGTCACCATAGAGGCAAAGCTGACAGTTCAGTTTTTTAACAATCACAAGGGTAGTGGACTGTTCATTTGATGTAATATGCTGTATGACCCACAACAATGTCTGCCTGCCCAATTCTGATTTCACTTGTATGTGCAAAGCCATGGGAATAAGGTGCACACGGGTAAAGAATGGCTACACTGTAGTTTGCATGATAATGCAGGCAATAAAATTAATGGCACAACCTAACACACAAAAAAAGAGATGAGAACTTAGAACACAGATGATCTAACTG
The DNA here is from genome assembly GCF_023864345.2 of Schistocerca serialis cubense. Classification (NCBI taxonomy): domain Eukaryota; kingdom Metazoa; phylum Arthropoda; class Insecta; order Orthoptera; family Acrididae; genus Schistocerca; species Schistocerca serialis. The sequence continues at coordinate 769,162,094 of NC_064641.1, read as the reverse complement.
CTGGTAAGGGACCTGACAGGAAACGAGATGCACCGGATCCACAATGGAAAAACCAAAAACATTGAAAGCATCCAGACCAAACAAATTGTCAGCGCCAACATCATCCAGTACCAGAAATGATAAGGACTGAATCACAGATTTATACACTGTTCAAGCTGTAAATTGCCTCAAAACTGGAATATATTGCTTGTTGCAACTCACCAAACGTTGAGTAACTGGAGGCAATGCTGGATATCCCAAGTACACACAGGTTAGTGAGGTTAGCAATATCAAAGCTGCACCAGAGTCCACATGTAGTTTGACCTCCTTGTCCACCACCTGCACTTCAATAAACAGTTTTTTTGTTATTTGTTAACATTGGAGGCATACAATTAACATCCATATCTGCAGGAGAAGGCTGGGAATGACACACAGATGCTGTAGGTACTTTTTCCTACAGTTGTTGCAAGTCACCCAGCACTTAGGGCATGCAGCCGTGTATTGTTGCACAAAACAGTATGGACAAGATGGGAGCACCGAGCACTGCTGCTGCTACGGTTGTTGTTTGACATGTTGCTGTCCGGCACGGTGTGGAGGCCATGTTCGTACAGCTGCCATGTCATCCTCCTCCTGGGAACTAACTGATATGTGATGACCAGGAACAGGAATCACTGCACCAACACCAATCCTCAATCTGATCACCAGCAGCACGAGATACATCAAAAGATTGAGCAATATTCAACACTTCAGCCAAAGATGGATTCTTGCACTGTAGTGTTGATGCACTTACCTGTCCAGAGCCAACTGAATGATAGCAGCACAGACCATAGAATCAGCATAGAAATCCTGATGAGCTTCTATTACAAACTGTCATTTGTGACTGAGCCGATGGAGTTTGGCCGCCCAAGCCTGGTAACAATGGTAGGGCTGTTTATAACAACAATAGAACTCAACAAGCAGTGCACTGCCATATGTGCACTTACTGTGATAATTGGACAACACATTTCATGAAATGAAAGCGATGCTGGTTCTTGGAGCAGTGCTAACTGATTATTTCCTGTTGAATGAGCATGAGTCTATCCGCTCCCATGCTTGCCCTCAAATGTCATAGTTATCCAATTTTCAAATCAGTATTTCATGGTCACTGGTGTTGAATGTTTTGGAGAGATCCAGAAATGTTTCAGATACAACTTTTTTTCCATCTAAGAACTGTATAATATATTCTGTCAGACTCACAGTTGCTGTTTCTGTGGATTTACCATTTCCAAAACCATGTTGTAATGGTACAAAGTGTTATGTTTGTCCACACAACCAACTAACGAATTATACACAAGCATTTACAGGATTCCTGAGAAACCTAATATCAGTGAAGGTGGCCTGTAATTTTTGGAGTCATCCTCATCCCCTTTATTGATCACTACTCCACTCTGCTATCTTGCTATCATCAGTTTTTCTGGAAAAATCCCATCTCTGCAAGTGCTGTTCACTATATCTAGCAATGGTGTAATTATTTGCTCACTTACTAGCATTAATATGTGATTCAGTGTTTCATCACCACGAGCTGATATCTAGGACTGCAGTTTCTGTACATTTGTCCTCAGTTTGTGTTCAAAGACTGGTTTCAAAAACATGGTTCTGCCCAATTTTTTGATACCTTAGTAAACCTCTTTTCTGAACTATTTCTTTCCAATTTTAAATTCTCTACCACATTTATATGGTTATTATTGAGTATGTTTGCTATTTCTCTAACATATCTAATTCCCATGTTGTAAAATTTAAAATTTTCACAGCAAATCAACTATTCAAAAAAAATTTGGGATTGCAGCCGGTCGTCATAAAATTCATTCCATGATGTTTTGGCTGGATAACTGCCAGCCATCTTTAGGTGAGCCAAATGAGGACTGACGAAGACGTTCTCTGCTCCGTCTTATATAGTGCACTGATGGTACTGCCACGCATGTGTTGAAGTCTCGGAGACAGAAGGACCACACCGCTCAGCAGCAGTGCCCTCGCTGGTGGATCTGCAAGACTCAGCTGCCATTAGTATTGTCAGTGGCTGCAGCTATCGAAGTCTTCTGGTGTCTTCGTCTCAAGCAAATTACGATGACGGGGTTCATGTGTTATTCAGTTGGTAACCAGTGTCACGGTTCATTAGATTTTCCGCAATGTGTATTTCAATGGATTCTTTGATAATGGAGTCCCAAAAGGTTGTTGCTGTAGCAAAAATCGAAGATTTGTCATACTCCACTGGATGTCTGTTGGAAATACAATGTTCTGCTACTGCAGACTTATTGGGTTGAAGTAGGCGAGTTCAACATTGATGTTCTGTACAACACTCTTCCACTGTAAGTGTTGTCTGTCCTATATAGGCCATACCACATTGACACAGTATTTTACAAATTCCCGCCTTCCGCACTAACAAATCATCCTTCACCAATCTGAACAGATCTGAAATCTTAGAAGGTGGATGAAAAACCACTTTCACATGAAAATTATTAAGAATCCTCGCTATTTTGAAGGAAACATTTCCAACGAAGGGAAGAAAAGCTAGGGACTTGGTTGGTGTGTTCTCTTCTTTATCCCCTTCCCAGTTCCTGGCTTTAGTTGAGAAGGCCCTATTAATTTGCCAGGTTGAGTATCCATTGTCTCTGAGCACCATCCTTAAATGTGCAAGTTCCTTAGGCAAATTCTCTGCATCCTACACTGTATGTGTCCTGTGAACAAGGGTTTTAAGAACACTCATGGTTTGGGATGGGTGGTGGCAACTTGAAGAATGCAAGTACAAATCAGTGTGAGTGGGATTACGATAAACAGAATATCCCACCAAGCCATCACTCTTCTGTCTCTATGACTTCAACACATGTGTGGCAGTACCATCAGCGCACTATATAATACGGAGCAGAGAATGTCTTCATCAGTCCTCATTCTGCTCACCTGAAGATGGCTGGCAGTTGTCCAGCCAGAACATCATGGAATGAAGTTTACGATGACCAGCTGCAATCCTGAAATCTCTTTGAACAATCACTGTATTGTCTATTTTCATTGATCTGATTTCTATTTCTTTGTTTGGTCCATCTTTTTCCTTTCTTTCACTATTAACTGCATTCCAAGGGGCCTTCATTTATTATTGTCTTTTTTAGTTCATTATGGTGGTGTTAATTGCTCTTGCTTTTGTCTCTTTTATTATTTTTCTGCACTTGTTTTGTAATATTTTGTAGTTTTCAGCTTCACCCATCCATCTCAGAGTCTGGAGCTTCCTACACAGCTCTATTATTTCTCTCTTAATCCACTGAGTTTGATGCTGGAGGTTTTCTTATCTCTTTACTCTAGGGAATGATGCATTAAAATGGTAGTTAATTATTGTAATAAATGAACCATACTTCTCACTTACATTCTGCACCTGTAGAGTTTCATTCCAGATTTCTCTACTTAATACTGTTCTAAAGATGATTTTTGCTCATTAATGACCCCGAATTCTTTGTTTGTTGGTTTTGATTCGGATGTTATGCCGTTACTTCTGCAGTAGCAGATCAGCTGTCCATGACAATGAAACATTTCTGTTTGTACTACATGCGACTCATAGAACCCAAACAAATTCTGGTCGTATATAAAGGCCGTTAGCAGCACCAAAGTTAGTGTCCAGTCCCTAGTGAAAGAGACAGGAATTGAAATCAAGGGTAGCAAAGAAAAAGCTGAAATGCTTAACTCTGTTTTCAAATGTTCCTTTACAAAGGAAAACCCCAGAGAATTGCCTCAATTTAATCCTCATACCACTGAAAAGGTTAATGATATAAGTATTAGTGGCAGTGATGTTCAGAAACAGCTGAAACTATTAAAATTGGGCAAAACTCCACGCCCCGATGGAATCCCTGTCAGATTCTATACTGAATTCGTGGCTGAGTTAGCCCCTCTTCTAACTACATTCTATTGTAGATTCCTCGAACAAACATCTGTACCCAGTTCTTGGAAAAAGGCACAGGTCACACCCACCTACAGGAAGGGTAGTAGAAGTGATCCACAAAACTACTGACCAATATCCTTGACATCAATTTGTTGTAGAATCTTAGAATACATTCCGAGCTCAAATATAATGAAATATCCTGAACAGAATGCCAACCTGCATGGATTTTGAAAACATCTATCATGTAAAAACCAACTCACACTTTTTTTGCATGACATACTGAAAGCTTTGGATCAAAGGAACCAGATAGATGCAGAGTTTCTTGATTTCCAAAAAGTGCTGCACCTATGCTTATTCTCGAAAGTATGATCATATGGAGTATATAGTGAGATTTGTGACTGGATTGAGGACTTTTGGTAGGGAGGACACAGCATGTTATCTTTAATGGAGAGTCATTGGCAGATGTAGAAGTAATTTTTGGTGTGCCTCAGGGAAGTGCATTGGGGCCCTCAATGTTTTTTATATTAATGACCTTGCAGACAATATTAATAGTAAAATCAGCCTTTTTGCAGATGATGCAGTTATCTATAATGATGTGCAATCTGAAAGAAGCTGCATAAATATTCAGTCAGATCTTGATAAGATTTCAACGTGGTGGAGATATTGCCAACTTGCTCTGAATATTCAAAAATGTAAAATTTTACTCTTCACAAAACAAAAAAATGTAGTATCCTATTACTATAATATCTATGAGTCACTATTGGAATTGGCCAACTCACACAAATACCTGGATGTAACACTTTGTAGGAATATGAAATGAGATGACCACATAGGTTCAGTCATGTGTAAAGTGGACGGTAGACTTCAGTTTATTAGTAGAATACTGGGGAAGTGCAATCAGTCTACAAAGGAGATTGCTTACAAACCACTCGTGTGACTGGTTCCTGAATATTGTCCAAGTATGTGAAACCCGTACCAGATAGGACTAACAGGGGGTATTGAACATATATAGAGAAGGGCAACACAAATAGTCACAGGTTTGTTTGATCTGGGGAAGGGTGTCACAGAGATACTGAAGGAACTGAACTGGAAGACTCTTGAAGGTAGACATAAACTATCCCAAGAAAATCTATTAACGATGTCTCAAGAACTGGCTTTAAATGATGGCTCTAGGAATATACTACAGCCCCCCATGTATCGCTCAGATAGGGATTGTGAGGATAAGATTAAAATAATTGTTGCATGCACAGAGGCATCCAAACAATCATTCTTCCTGCACTCCATGTGTGAATGGAACAGGAAGAAACCCCAATAATTGGTGCAACGGGACGTACCCTCTACCATACATCTCACAGTGGTTTGCAGAGTGTAGACGTAGATAGTTACACCTACTAATGTTAGTAATTATGTAGTCTGTAACTCTCTGACTTTGTGAAGTCACTGTTGTTGGTGCAGATAGTTGTTGGTTCCATATTACACTGCATTAACAGTACTTCAAAATCTTGTTTTGTTTTTGATTCTTTTCACATGTCAATATTGAAGTCTCCACAAATAACGTTTTTCTTCATATTCATTCATAGTAAGTTTGCAATTTTTTTCAGAAAGCTGCTAAAGTTGTTACCTGGTGATCTATACACACTAAACACTTTAAAAGTACTTGTCACTACACCAGTAATTTCAAAGTCTTTTTCTCTAGAGCTATGGGTACTCTCACACCTTTACTGTTTACAGTCATTAAAGGCTTTCCTCTTTTAATGTATGCAGAAACCCCACCATGTTTATATCTAGGGATGTAACTGGATAAGATATTGACCTTTATTGTTAGGTTAGCTATTTGACTTTCAGTTAGCCCATTTCCACTGATTCGTACTATGTCTGGTTGTGTTTCATTTAGGAGTTTAGTTCTAGTTTAGTTACCAGTGCATTGAATATTCTGATGTAGTACTTTTATGTAATTTTTCTTCTGCTGATTTACGTGTTGTGGGTTGTATTGCGACAGCATATTCTCTAGTCCCTTCTTTTTGTGTGATGCTTAAAATTTTGCCTTTTCTGCTATAACATCTGATTTTTCCTTCCAATCAGGCCATATTACTTTATCTTGCATCTAATAATGTTCCAGATATTTGTAAACATTCTGCTGAGTATTACAGACCTCAATCTATTTAAATCGATATATAATGTTACATATACATACATGCATATTGTTTCTTTATTTTGTCTATGAATCTTATAGTGAAATAGTTGTACAAGATATGGGGCAACTAGAATGTTACCAGTATGCTTAGAGCATTAATCGGTGTGCTTAGAGCAAGATCCAAAAATAAAAAGAAATTATATGGACTACTGATAACTGTGTACATAATATAAACATGGTACATGGTCTCCTTAAGATTTAAATTATCTGGGGAAGAGAATGAGGTCTTACATTTAATATAAATTTGCTGTCAGGTGCTCGTCAACAGAAGAGAAAGAATCTTTCATTAGCAATTCCTCTATTTTCATCCTAAAGGTACTGTTTTTATTTCTAACCATTAGGGATAATTTTTTGAAGAATAGGCTACCCATATTTCTCAATTTGTCTTCAACCTAGGTTTTGCCACATAATGATGTAAAGTTCTTGCAAGGAATCACATGAAGTCTGGATTTCGCTTTAGACTGTGGTCCCCTTTCCCCAGTAGGACTACAGGGATAGGTTAGAGACACAAAAGTAATTGAAGTGGCATAGGAAGATGTTACTAGGGTCTCTGTACAAGATTTTGAGTGACCATCAGGCAGAAAACATGGAGGAAGTCTCTTCAAGGGAGTTCATCTGCTGCATGAGAACTTGCCAGAACACTTTTTATTAATAAAGATTCCAGGTACAAGTTTGGGTTCATACTGCACTTCACTGAATGCTTCCTGTCTAGACTACTCAAAAGATTTTTAGTTATTTCAGATACCATTATACTTTCTGTATCTGAAGATGGATATGCCAAAACATGTACTAAATAAAAATGTCTTTAACAACCTAAACAGAAAACATTCATTGCAGCAAGTTATTTCCAATAAACAGTGGCTGCATACAGATGCTTTGGGAAATGAAATTTGTAGTGTACCATGCTTCACATAGAAGGTGCATTCAAAAAGTAAGGTGACTTTATATTTTTATGAAAAAATATATATTTATTCATCACTATTCATGTCGTCCCCTTCAAAGTAATCCCCCTCAGATACAATACACTTGTGCCAAAGCTTTTTCCAAACATCGAAGCACTTTTTGGTACAGCCTTGAGTACTTCCAGTGATGCAGTTTTTATTTCATCAATTGTTGAAAATCTTTGTCCTTTCACAGGTCTTTTCAGTTTTGGGAACAGGAAAAAGTCATAGAGGGCCAAATCCAGTGAATATGGTGGCTGAAGCATGATTGTCATGTTGTTTTTGGCCAAAAACAAGCAACAATGAATGAGCAGGTGCATTGTTATGATACAAAAGCCATGAATTGTTTTTCCACAATTTCGGACGTTTTTAGGGTATTGCATCTTGCAAATGGCGCATAACATCAAGGTAATACTGCTTATTGACAGTACGATCTTGAGGAAAAAATTCACGATGAACTGCGCCAAGGTAATTGAAAAAAGCAATGAGCAAAACTTTGACATTTAATTGAACTTGGCATGCTTTTTTCAGTCTTGTCTCTCTGGGATGCTTTCATTGGAATGATTGAGCTTTGGTTTTGACGTCATAAATGTAAACCCAAGTGTTGTCACCAGTTATGACCCTTTGGAGCAAATCAGGATCATCACTGATATCATTCAAGAGCTCCTGGGCAATGCTCCTGCGACGGTTCTTCTGATCAAAATTGAGAAGTTTTGGAACAAATTTTGCTGGCACACGTCTCATGCCCAAAACATCCAAAAAAATTGCATGACACGAGCCGACCAATTTGCCAACATCCTCAGCAACTTCTTTTATGGTAATTCAATGATTACCCAAAACAATTTTCTTCACAACTTCCATGTTATCATCTGTTGTTGATGTGTTGGGGCATCAAGAGCGAGGCTTGTCATTGCCAATTTGGCATCTTCTCGGCCATCTTGGAAGAGCTTCTACTACTTGTAAACTTACTTTTTTTTTTTTTTTTTTTTTTTTTTTTTTTTTTTTTTTTTTTTTTTTTTTGAGCACTCACCATATGCCATTGTTATCATTGTTATCATCTCAAGTGTTTCAGAGAAATTCATTCCATTTTCATACAAAATTTAACGTGGATTCTTTGCTCTTTTTATTACAATAATTGAAAATCGCCGAGCACACTAAAACAGGTCTAACAAAGTATGCTGCACCTGTATACTTGAAACTGAACATATGTTCAGGATATGTGTATCAATATAACAAAACAAAAACAAAAAGATTGATAACTGAATATATGTTGCCCTCACAATTTAAAAAGTCACCTTACTTTTTGAATAGCCCTCATACACGTGACCTGGCACCCAATGACTTCTTCATCTTTTCTTGCATGAGATACCAGCTTTGGGATGGGTATTTTCAGGATGACACTGAAGTGATATTAAAGGTGGAGCAGTTCTTTGGTAGCCAACATTATCTTAATCAGGGCAAATGTAAGATAACATACCAAAGTAGCGCTGACCCAAAGCAGAAAATCTTGGTATCCTGGTATGCATGAAATGTTACAACTTAGCCAAACAAAGATGGCATCAACGAGATCATTGCTGTATTAATTTATGAGGTCTTCTATCTAAAGCATAAATATGAAGTGATGCCTAGGCAATAAGAAGATAGTGAAGAGAAACTGGATGCCATGTGTCACATACAAAAGAAGAGTGTGGACAGTGCACCGATTGGAAATATTGTTTTGGGAACTGGACTTTGTAACAAAAACTGGAAAGCTGTAAAATCTGGAATTAGGTGTAGGCAGTGCAACAGAAGACTTCATTTTTGCTGTGGGAAGGCAGATCCCTAGGTGAAGGATAATGAGAACTTTGCTCTGAAATGGAAATGTGATGATCTTAAGTACAAATCTCCAACTAAACTATCTCATACTAAACAGTTAGCTAAACCATCCACTATACCAGAAACAAATAGGGCAGTACCTCATATACATTGTGATAAAATGAACAACATTGTTGTGAAGTGGTCCAAAGGTAATAATTACTTTCAGGAACTTAGCACTGAGAGGAAGCGTCATGAAGAATCACAGAATATTGAGGATGATCAGATGCTGCCTCATAAATTTGTGAACAAAAGTGCAAGGCAAGCAAGTAGTCAATATAACCAAAACTGTCCTTGCACTTGGCAGTAGTCGTGGTAGTTACTGATCTAAGTCAAAAGCTTGACTCAGTCATATTACAAGTGATGCAGGCTCCTTGAGGGAGGATCTTGACTAACAAGGCTATATAACAATAATGATAGATTAGAGTAGATTAGATTAATACTATTTACATGGATCATGAATACGATATTTTGTAATGATGTGGAACGAGTCAAATTTTCCAATACATGACATAATTAAGTTAATTTAACAACATAAATTAAGTTAATATAACAGCTTTATATATATATATATATATATATATATATATATATATATATATATATATATATATATATAATTTTTTTGTTTGGTTTTTTCTTTTTTTTCTTAATTTATATCTAAAAATTCCTCTATGGAGTAGAAGGAGTTGTCATTCAGAACATGAATATAGAATGGCAAGTCATTAATATATATTAAGAACAACAAAGGACCCAAGACCGACCCTTGTGGAATCCCATTCTTGATAGTTCCCCAGTTTGAGGAGTGTGCTGATCTTTGCGTATTATGAGAACTGCTTATTTCAACTTTCCGCACTCTTCCAGTTAGGTACGAATTAAACCATTTGTGCACTGTCCCACTCATGCCACAATACTTGAGCTTGTCTAGCAGAATTTCATGATTTACACAATCAAAAGCCTTTGAGAGATCACAAAAAAAAAACCAGTGGGTGGTGTTCAGTTATTCATATCATTCAAAATTTGATTGGTGAAAGCATATATGGCATTTTCTGTTGAAAAACCTTTCTGGAAACCAAACTGAAATTTTGTTAGTACTTGATTTTTACAGATATGTGAAGCTACTCTTGAATACATTACTTTCTCAAAAATTTTGGATAAAGCTGTTAGAAGGGAGATTGGACGGTAATTGTTGACATCAGATCTATCCCCTTTTTTATGCAAAGGCATAACAATAGCACATTTCAGTGTATCAGGGAAAATGCCCTGTTCCAGAGAGCTATTACACATGTGGCTGAGAATCTTACTTATCTGTTGAGAACAAGCTTTTAGTATTTTGCTGGAAATTCCATCAATTCCATGTGAGTTTTTGCTTTTAAGGAAGTTTATTATTTTCCTAATTTCAGAGGGAGAAGTGGGTGAGATTTAAATTGTATCAAATTACATTGGTATGGCCTCTTCCATTAACAGCCTAGCATCTTCTAATGAACACGTGGATCCTACTAAATCCACAACATTTAGAAAATGATTATTAAAAATATTTTCAACTTCTGACTTTTTGTTCATAAAGTTTTCATTCAATTTGATGGTAATACTGTCTTCCTGTGCTCTTGGTTGACCTGGGTGGTGCTGGGAACAGTTTGGGCTACAATTACAACTACAGAGTTGAGGAAGATATGTCTAACATGGCTGGTGAAACGACATACACCAATGTGTAGGTAGTTTTGCTCTTCCAGCATTTTGATAAGCCATTGATGAAACATTCCATGAAACATGTCAATGAGGAGCTCAGCAGAGCTTTGTGACAACCAGGCCAATCACACATTGAAATGACTGATGCAATACCAATAAGCCAGCACCATCACACACACCATAGCTTGCATCTAAATAGAGCAGAAAAAAATTATTACACATATCACCACCAATAGCATTAGATAAAATCAAGACGGCATCCATCCGATGCCAATATTTTCTAACATTCAACATAGATCTTTTTTAGGAAAAATGAAAGAGACAGTCTAAAAGTAGTTCTAGTTGATGACAACCTGTCAGGTACCAACAATGAAAGTAAGGGCTCTTATGATCATCACTGCTTACAAATATTCCATCAGAATATAGGACGCCTGGTAAATAAAAAGAAAGAGCTGCTTCTTTCAACTCAGAATACAACAGATTTAGATGAAACAGCTGTTCATGTGCTTTGCTTAACAGAGCCTCATCTAAGAGCTGCTGAAACTGAGCAGATTAGACTTAGAAAATTACAAAATTTGATCTAAGTATTGCAGAACCAACTTAAGAAAAGGAGGTGTTGAAATTTTTATTCACAACACTCTTAGATTACAGGTACGTGTATGTCAATACTGCAATGAAGAAGATTTTGAAGAGTATGCTGTCAAACTAGAAAAGCAATCTATTACATTTATAACTATCTATAGGGCACCAGTAGGAAATATCTCAAAATGCCTTGCTCAGTTAGAAACTATCCTTATAAAACTTTACAAGAGAAACAGTAAAATTATTTTGTGTGGGGATTTTAACATTGACCAAACAGAAACCCTAGACAGTTAGAACCATTGATGTCTTTCTTTGACTTATACCCCAGTGATCTCTTTCCCAACAATGGTAGATGACTACAGCAAGATGCAGTTGACAATGTTTTCCTGGACTCGCACATATTAATACAATGTAAAAATACAGGCTGTAGTAAATAGCCTATCCGATCATGATGATCAAATAGCAGTCCTATAACTCAGCGACATAACAATAGTTAATGTACACATCCAAGTTAGGCATGTCAGAATACTAAACAATGATGCCACCAACATGTTTAAAAATACTCTGCAACAGGAACTACGGGAAGAAGTCTACTATGAAGACACTATGGATATGAAATTTCACTCATTTTTAAAGCTACTTCTGAAACACTTTGAAGTCAGCTCCCCACAAAGACAAACAAAATCTAAATCAAATGTAAGCAAGCAGGAAGACTGGCTAAAATCTGGGATTAGACTATCATGTGTCAGAAAAAAGGAACTTTACATAGAACAGACGAATAGTAGACACAAAGCAGTGAAAATACACTGGAAGAGATATTGTAAAATCTTAAACTGCGTAATTAGGAAGGCTAAACACATTCAACATGCACATCAAATTAAGAGCTCAAAAAATAAAACAAAATCCATATGGTAAATCATAAAATTGGAAACAAACGGAAACAAAATATCAGAAGAATCAGGGGTAGCACAGTTAATAGAAAATGGGACAGATCTCAGTAATCTGAAAAGGGAAGACCGGAATCAAATAAATTTTTCCTTTGTGTAGCCGAAGATAAAGGAACATACAACACTCAGCCTCCCTCAGAAGCCACAAAACTGCTTAATCTTATCCAACAATATTATGAGAAGGAAAGTTGCTACTCACCATATAGCAGAGATGCTGAGCCGCAGATAGGCACAACAAAAAGACTCTCACAATTAAAGCTTTCGGCCATGGGCCTTTATAAGCTTTAATTATGAGAATCTTTTTGTTGTGCCTATCTGCGACTCAGCATCTCTGCTATACGGTGAGTAGCAACTTTCCTTCTCATAATATTATTACATTCCACCCTGGATTTTCCATTGTTTAATCTTATCCAATGCACATCAACATTGACAGTGCACTTCAAATCCACAGCACCCAATGAAATTATAAAAATCGTCACTTCCCTAAAAAAAAGCACCATCTGTTCAAGGTACGATGGAATATCAACCATGGCACTAAAATTGTGTGGTGGCTTAATCAGCAATATAATGTGCTACTTATGTAACCAGTCTGTGAAAATTGAGGTATTCCCTAATAAATTAAAACATGCTACAGTGATGCCAATACATAAAGTTGGTGAGAGACATGTAATATCTAACTACTGAGCAACCCCTCTGCTGCAATTTCTTTCAGAAATATTTGAGGGCGTAGTGTACAACTCAAAATGGTTCACTGACTACCTCCCAGTTTGGCTTTCATGAAGGGATCTCCACAGAGGAAGCAATATTCAGTCTAACAAAAAGGATGAACTGAACCATAGAAGATACCCTTATAGGAATTTTATGTGCTCTAGCTAAGGCTTTCAGCTGTGTAAAACACAACATATTAGTAAAAAAGACTACAATACAATGGCATCAAAAACCAACCAGTAGCTTGGCCAGACTCCTACTTACATAACATGAAAAAGAGTTGTCCCAACAGGTGCAGGCGAAACAATAAAATAAGATTGGGGAATTATTAAGTATGATGTTTCCCATGGCTCAGTCCTAGCACCACTGATTTTCTTACTGTATGTTAATGACCTACCAGCGTCAGTAAGTAACACTGCAAATACAGTAATGTTTGCTGATGACACTAGTACCTTGATCAAAGGCTGTGAAATTTTCAGTGCAGTGTACAACCGAAACAAGCACACAGGATATATACCAATAGTTCACAGCAATTAGCCTGTCGCTAAACCTCTCAAAAACAAATTTATTTGTTTCTCACAACAAATAATAAGCTCTTGAAACACATATCAATGGTCAGAAAATAAATGAAACTTCATATTGAAAGATGTCAAGTCCTAAGAAGGAAAATCTGTCCTCCTCATCCCATCCAGTAAGTGTACCCTGACCTGTAGTTCTGAGCAACTTTTCTCTCCATTCCCTAAACCCTGCCAGCCCTTTTCCTTTATCCCTCTTCCTTCCCTTCAGCCAGAAGAAGGAGCCACTGACTCCCAAAGCTTGCACATTTCCTAAACATATATGAGGCTATCAGCGCTATAGTGGCCTAACCCACAGCACACTGGTTTGTGGGAATGGCCACTGGAAGATGTTGACGTTTGCAGAATTGATGTGTAAGGTAGTGATTGTGCATATAGCAATGATTGTGGTATATATAATGTGGTATGGTGTCCGGTAATTGGCTATATGTGGAGTTAACTGTAATAGTGTTTTTAGACCATTTTTTTTGTGTGGGTAAGGCCACTATTGTTTTGGTGCATTTGACCATAATACACTGAACATGTGGGATAGACCATTACTGCTTTACACACTGAAGTCAAACACTGGACAAGATACACATCAGGTGTTAATGTTCATCATCCTTATCATCATTTTCAGGGACGGTGTTGCCACACGGCTGTGCAGATATCTTCAAAGAACAGTAATAACCATGGTACACCAGGAGGGAGTACGAATTGCAACAAGGTCATTAAATTGGTCTTTTTCAATGCACTAATAGCATGTCCATTGGGATATAGTACGTCCAGAGTCTCAATTACTTTCAATCCTTGCTTAGAAAAACTGACAACGTCAAATGGGACATCTGGCTCATTGGAGTACTTATAAAACATGATATGGGGAGAGGATGCTTTGTGCTGAAGCCACTGAATATGCAACCATTGCACCCTGTTATTTTGTGTCGACACTTTATTTTCAAGCAGTGATAATGACATTCATCCAGTGAGAGGGTGTGTATATGTTTGGGTGAAATTTCCTGTTCTTCGTGATGATACCGAGGTCCTGGTCATGTGGTAGGTATGAATGCCCACTGACTAGGAATTTATGGTGGATTACTTCTGGTGTGAAATCTGCATGCAGCACCAGGAATTGACATAGTAACGCCATCTTTATATTCCGATTTTGCCTGCCACATTGATCTGAGTACATAATCAGTCGCTTTGTTTCGACGTTATGTTTAATGTAATGCACGAGATACAATCCAATTTCTTGTGGTCCTTGGGATGCTTCGCCCTCACTCCATACATACATGGTAGCTTTCTTGGTACACAGGTCGTATATTCCAAGGCAGTATGTCCACAATTGCCACTTGTAGTAACAGATACCTGTTTTGAGTAACGATGTTGGTAAAGTCCTCATCAAATCAAAGCCGATCACGGTCGTATTGTTGTCCTGATGCCTCCCTTCTGCTGCATCGCGATATATTCTCATCCGCACGCTCTCGGCCTTTCGTTGATGCAACTCTCTTTCACATTCCCATTTACCCTTCTCTTCCGCAGTGTCGGCTACAGCATGTTTATGTTATTGAGGTCGCATTTATGGCGGGAATCAGTTACAGGGGAATGAAAGACAGATTAAATCTTGTATTAAATATCTGACCAAACATGTAGTACGTGACCAGATCATGCACGGCTTTATATAAATGGTATAACTTCCCCATGCTCAGGTCTGGTGACAAATACTTCCGATCGACTGTTTCATTCATTCGTGCATAATGGCTCTGATATGCTGGAAACTGTTTTATGAAGTTTTCTACCACAACTGTCTTTGCTATTGGTGTTTTGTTTTTAGCAGGGCATGTGTCTTGCTTATTGATGGGTGGGGTCTGGTGCTGCACTTTGTGTGAAAGAACCCGTGTAATCCTACTGTCTGATATCTGCGAAATGTTCTTAAAGAACGTTTTACACACCTTCACCTCCACTTCCTCTTCATTCTGGAAATGGCATTGCCTTGTTGTTACTTGTCACGACTTTGTAGCACCAGAAGAATACACGTGTGCTGTAGAGACTACTTTCACCATGGCAAAAATGTATGCCGGCTGCAAGTTAAAACTACTTAATGCATAGAATGGGTCAAATAGATGTTGCTGATGTTCAGGTGAAAAATGTCGATCACATTCCCCCTGACACGTGCATGCTCCGAGGGTGGGACATTTCTTTGGCACTACATTTCCCTTCACGTTAATGTATTCTTCCCCTTTCGATCACTTTTATTTTCAAATGTTCCGTGCCCATAGGTGTGCATTCTGCACCAGTTTTCTTCCTCGTTGTGGTGCAATTACTGTACCAGTACTACAATCCCCCTTCCATACATCCACGGTTGACATTGTGGGTGTGGTATCCTTCAATGCTCTGTGTAGATTGGGCTCTGATAATATGGCACATAACTCATCCGCTGTACCACGTGCATGCTGGCTGAATCGGCCAGGTGCACATTCCATGTCTGAGGCATCGGTAGTAGTGTCCGATCCAATTAGGTCTGAAATGGAAATGTTCCTTACCTGCACCAGTGTCCATATCACATCATATGAGTCCAATGAGGGAACATAACACCATCCTTACCTCGCAATGCGGCTTCGACATCATCACCAGGGCTACTGCACATGTCGTTCTGTAGTATGCAAACACTAATGACAGTTCAGTGGTGTGTCGATCACAATACTGTGAGTATATACTGCAGCTGTGTCCTCCGCTGGCCATTACATGCTGTATGACGTATGGTACACTGTCCCACCAGCCTACTCGCTATGCATACATGGCGCAATAGTGGCCTATGTGGCATTGGCCACTATTGCGCCCCATTTCGTATGGCACTGCATGGCGCACAAACAACATCTGACACTGCCACATTGTCCATGGTGTCCAAATACTTGTCTGGTGATTGTAGGACATGATGGTAGGGCGTAAAGTGATGTCCTGTGCAAATATCTCATTTTTCCAAAAATGTGGGTTAGGCCAGTATTGTGCTGATGTGTTTACTTCTGCCATGGCTTGGTGAGTATATTTTTTATCCATCCAATTATATATTTTCAAAAACTGATTATTCTCATTTATACAACAATGTATCTTTGGATATTTTTGGCTACACAGTATAAATGTGAGTAAAAAACATGTCAAACTGAATTTCTTTATCAGTTTATCACTGCATTAATTTCATTTTTCATTCTTTTCCAGCTCAGTACTATTGCATTACAAGCTAAATGCAATCCAGTGTCATGTTCTTAATATATATTTAGATTTTTTTAAATTTTGATGAACAAGTTTACAGATTATATCCACGTCTATTTTCTGCGAACACTTTTACTGTGTGTGGCAAAGTGTACTTCTGGTACGGCTTTGTCTTACTCTACCTCAGGTTGTTCCAAAAGTACCTCATAGAAGTGGAGCACTCCAGCGTCCTCACTGCAGTGGCTCTGAGTCCCATGTGGTGGGAGACAGTGAACTCACTGCCACCTAGCCATAACTGGTGCAACAATCTGTGTTCACTGACAGCTATGGATAGTCACGCAAACCCCTGTGCCTCAGGTGGAGGATACATTTCTGTTTACTGAGACGGATGGTCTTCCACAGTGCCTAGGATGCTAAGGTGAGAAAAGTCATGCGATAATGATATGCATATATAAAGGTGGCAATGGTACCACATACATAGCTATAAAAGGACAATGTAAGAGCTGTCATTTGTACTCAAGTGATTCATGAGAAAATGTCTCCGGTGCGACTACGGTCGCACGATGGGAATTAACAGACTCTGAATGCGGAATGGTGGTTGGAGCTAGACAAATGGGGCATTCCATTTCAGAAATCATTAAGGATTTCAATATTACACGATCCACAGTGTCCAGAGTGTGCTGAGAATACCAATTTTCATATGTTACCTCTCACCATGGACAACACAGTGGCTGAAGGCCTTAACTTAACACTTCTGCTGCGTCTAACGCTTATAAGTGTCAAAACAAGCCACGGGATAGTGCGGCTGACGCTTATAAGCGTCCGCGCTCACTGTCGGATAACTCAGTCTAGTTGCAGCGTCTAAGCTAGCATCAAAGCGTGTAAACTTTTTTTTGTGTAGTCAGTTATCGAACATATATTGTTCGCAATGGTGGCTAATGAACAGACACCTGGACCTTCCAATGTGAAAAGGAGCAGGAAAGGTGTTAAATTGACAGAGGAACAGTTACTTAGTGTACTAGACGACAGTGATTTTCTGTGTAGTGAGGACGAGGCATACCACAGAGACTGTCATTTAGAGGCTGCAGAAGAATTGCAGAGTGATGATAGCGTGGAAGAACAGCTTTCGAATCTGTTTCATGACAGTTACGAATCTGACGATACGGATCACGACAATTGTGTGGAAATCGACAACGAAAAAGATCCCGACCTGTCACACAGAGATAATCAAGGTGAGTCCTGGCATAAAGAACCACATAATATACAGTATCACCCACTTACGAAGGAAGACGTTTTGCAAAATCATCCTACTGGCAATTCTCCTATGGATTTCTTCAGATTATTGGTAACAGACAAATTGTTGCAACTTGTGGTTGACGAAACCAACAATAACGCAGTCAACACATTGATGAACGAAAATACAAAAGAGGGATCTAGGATCTGTAAATGGAAATCTTTAAGTATAGGCGAATTACTAGTTTTCCTGGGTGTTTCGTTACATATGAGAAACGTTAAATATCCGCGATTACAAGACTACTGGAAGAAAGAACCGCTGTTTGAGAATAGAGGAATAGCGATGAGTATAAGCAGAGACCGGTATTTGATCATATTACGCTCTCTGCATTTTGGAAAAAATCCACTTCTAGAAAACCCGAAACCAGACGATCATTTATATAAGATACGACCTATATTGGATTATTTTAATACGAGAATGTCTCAAGTGTATTACCCGGGAAGAGATTTATCAATAGACGAATCAATGATTCTTTGGAGGGGAAGATTGTCATTTACACAATACATAAAAAGTAAACGTAATAAATACGGCATTAAGGTGTACATGCTCAACAATCCAGACGGTTTCATAAACAAGTGCACTGTGTACACAGGAAGTAGTGGAGATACGGGTGGAAAAGGTCACGCTGAAAAGGTCGTTTTGCAATTGATGGCAGAAAAGCTGCACGTTGGTCATCACATTTACTTGGACAATTATTGTAACAGTTTTCATTTAGCTACAACTCTGTTGAACCTAAAAACACTTTCTACAGGTACTCTGAAATTAAATAGGAAATATACCCCCAAAGACGCTGTATAGACAAAACTTCGGAGAGGAGAGAGAATTGCGCGGTATTCTAATGGAGCTATGATTGGAAAATGGAAGGATCAACGAGAGGTTTCCTGCATTTCCACAGGACACCTAAACGTTATGGAGCAAGTGACGCATGCGCTCCAGCAAATAGTCACGAAACCTTTGCCTATTATTAGGTACAATGCGTGTATATCTGGGACTGATAAACAAGATCAGATGTTACCATATTATTTATGTGAATGAAAGACCATCAGCTGGCCGAAAAAACTATTCCTTCATGTCATTGACATGCTAGTTTTCAATTCTCTATATCTGTACAACAAATACGCAGGAAATAAAATGATGTTGTATGGTTACAGAATGAACATTATAAAGGGCTTCCTTCTACCAATGGACGTAACACGAAATGTGAGCAAGAAACATCACAAATGAACACATGTTGTGCAAAAGTGGGAAGCTACTGCAGGGAAGAAGCAACTTATGAGGAAGTGGTGAAAGAAGAGCGCAGAACAAAGCAAGTGCATTGATACACCATACGAGTGTACAACCTGCCCAGACAAACCTGGATACTGCTTGAACTGCTGCATAATTTCCCATAAGTAGCAATAACGCGATAATATCGGGGAAATACCGATTATCAAAGACAACTTCTTTTATTTCTTTTGACATTGCATGGTTTCTTTTTATGATGTGAAAGGTTAGAACTTTTTTTCACGAGTATTCAGAAAATGAGGTTTTCTGTTGTGTTAAGTCAACTTATTTCTTATTGCGTTGTAAAAGCATTCCCTACAGTTTTTGCAAAAGAATTTAATGGGCTAAATTTGTTTTAATAGCATCGCAATTGAAGTGATGGGGGACATGAGAGAAGCCTCCACGTGCGGTGTGTTCCGCTTACTAATTTCTATACATCCGGGCATCTATGATAAATGTAGTCGGCTAAATCTCTCATACCATGAGCAAACGTGCTACTAAATTGACGACCTCTGTCAGAGTCAATCTTAAAAATGCGCATTTGAAGTAAATATAATTTCAAATGAATCTAGTTTCCTTTTTTTTCCTTCTTAAGAATTTACGTTTTGAATCCAAATTTTTCCTGAATGCAGTGGATTTATTGCTTGTTTGAATTGTATTTTTTGTTACATTATCAACATATCACGAACATTTGAATGACGCCTGTGACCCCTATATGTGTCAGACAGCAAACAGACTTTAACACGACCAAAGCACAGTTGAAGCTTATTTGAAGTAATGCATCTAATGCGTCATCATTAAGTAAGTATAGAACATGATCCTACAGATCTTACAAGGTCTTGACGTCAGCCTGTAGCTCAGGTGTGCTTAGGAGCGTCAGCTCCAAGCGGTATCTGCCGTTTCAGAGTGCTACTGGCCCGCACCCGCACTTTGCCGGGCTGCACTGGGGAGTTGTGTGCCTGCACTGATGCCACAGCGAAAGTGTTAATGACCAAGAGCAGTGGCATTTGCATACAGTTGTCGGTGCTAACAGACAAGGAACGCTGTGTGAAGTAATTCCAGAAATCAATGTGGGACATATGGCGAACATATCCTTTAAGACAATGCAGCAAAATTTGACGTTAATGGGCTATGGCAGCAGACGACTTCTGCGAGAGCCTTTGCTAATGGAACAACATTGCCTCTTACGGTTTCCTGACCATTATCAGTTCGACCCTGGATGACTGGAAAACCATGGCCTGGCCAGACTAGTCCCAATTTCAGTTGGTAAAAGCTGAAGGTAGGGTTTGACAGTTGCACAGATGCCACAAAGCCATGAATCCAGGTTTTCAACCAGGCATTGTGCAAGATGATGGTGCAGACTGTGTTTACATGGAATGGACTGGGTCCACTACTCCAAATGAACCGACTATTGACTGGAAATGATAATGTTCAGGTACCTGGAGACCATTTGCAGACACTCATGGACTTCATGTTCCCGAACAACAATGGGATTTTTATGGATGGCAGCACACCATGTCATCAGGCCACAATTGTTCACAATTGATTTGAAGAACATTCTGGACAAGTCTATCAAATGATTTGGCCACCCAGACTGCCCAAAATGAATCCCCAAACATTTATGGTCAGTTCGTGCACAGAATCATGCACTGGCAAAACTTTCACAGTTATGGATGGTTGTACAGGCAGCACGGCTCAGTATTTCTGCAGGGGACCTCCAACAAGTTGTTGACCATATCGAGCAATTACACTGTGCAGCTGCGAAGGTCTAACATGATATTTGGAGGTATCACATGACTTGTCACCCCAGGGTAAGTCATAAAGTATAATTCCGTTAAGCAGTACAGCACCATTATGCATGCCTTCATGACCCACACATTATTAGCAGGTGGAAAGCAAATCACAGAGAGATAGTAGCCAGGCTTAAAAATGATATACTAGGAGACTACAGAAATTTGCAGAATGGTTGATATACTGTAATGCATTTGTGTGTGTCAGGTGAATGACAGGGAAGAAAACAACTGAAGGAGCAATTTGAGAAAGCTAAAAAGTCACTCACATCATAACGATTAGTGGCGAGCTGTTTTCAGTAGGATCTCTCATAAAATCAGGGGTGGTAGCAGATGCAGAATGTTTGTTTCCAAGAAAGCTGCAAACAACTGACAGGGTTTGCCTTTTGAAGCAAACATTCTATCATCAAATTCTGGACATGGCAGCATTTAGAAACAGCTCATGAAACAAACAGAGCTTTCTTGCAGTTTTGCTTGTGCTTGATGAAAGCAGTGATGTTACTGGCTGTGCTCAGCTTTCAGTATTTGTACATGTCAGTATGGAGCTGTAAATAACATAATAACGTTCTGATATATTACTACTCAATTTCACTGTGACAGGTCTTGATGTTTTTGAATCAGTGGAGAATGCGAATTTGAAGTGAGATAAACTCCATACTGTAGTCACAGAAAATGCACCACAAATGACTGGGCACCATCTAGGTTTCACTTCTCATTTAAAAATAACTCAGAAGAGTATTCAGCAAATATCTTTTGACTATTTGTTTCACTCACAAAGGGGTAATGCTGAAGCAGTGGAACTGGGTAACAATGAAATTTGCAGTCAAGTGTATTCATTTTGATTGGTGTCAAGGTGTAAATCGTTGCCAATTTAATGGAAGTTCAGTATGAGGACATACCTTACCACTGCACAGTTCATTGGCTAAGTTGAGCAAAAGTAATTGATATTTTCTTTGCAACTAGTGAGGGAATCTCTCTCTTTCTTGAAATGAAGGGGAAAGACATACATTGTCTGAAAGATTGAAAATGGAATCAGACCTAGTGGTCCTAACTGACAAATTTACATTTCAATTTAAACTTATCATTGTAGGGCAAAGAGCAGTTAAGAGTTGACATGCACAATCAAATCAGAGTGTTCATAGAAAAGTTAGTGTGTTTGAGGAGGCAAATGAGCACAGTACCATAACAGAATTTAAGATTTTTCAGTCACCTGGTTTCTTTAAAACCATCCCAAAATACGAGTTTGACATTTTTCCAGCTAAGATAAAGCAGCTCATCACATCTTTTGAAACAAGATTCTGAGGGCTCACAACTGTGGAAGTTTAGTGAAATTGTTCAGCACTCATTCCTGCTTCCCCCAATAAATTATCATCGCTACAGTTAGAAGTTAAAGAGTTGCAAAGTCCAACTTTGTGGAAACACAGGTACAACCCATGCTAAATTTGTCATGGTGGTACGATTCATTACAGCAAAAAACAATTTCCCAAGCTATACAAAAATATTGCAGAAATCATGTGCAGGTGTTCTCAGGAATGAAATGAATAAAAAAACAACGAATAATCATTTCTTCAGGAGGCAACAATGAAAGGAATTCTCTGCTCTAACATTTGAGCACTTTGACAGCTGATATTTCCGCACTTGTTTTGAGCAGAAAATGTTTAATATCAGAAGCCCCATTAACGAATTCAATTTCTTTTAAAACAGTTCCATAATTTTCCATTTCACTCTAGTAGCATGAAGCTATATCATAGCAGCTAAGAGTATGAAGTTGGCTATCATGTAAGATCTGGCAGGCAGATCAAAACGCTCGTCATGCCACGTGCCACTGGCTCATCTGATTGCTCACAACCAGTGAAAATTCTCTGTGCAGCAAGCAGAATTACATGGCTTATTTTCAATGCTATTTTGGAATAAATCATTTGTTTCTTTTTTCACAGACCACTATGACCACCTAACTGGTCAAGGGCAAATGGATATTTAACTTTAGTTCTGAATGTTTAGATTGTTTCAGTATTGTTGGACAGATTAGTAGCATGAGTAGTCAAAACACAATAAGCACACAGTTAAAAAGTTTTATTTTACAAAAAGCTATTTTCTTTTGAGAACAACAGAATGGCAATTTCTCACAATAAAAAGGCAACACTCATATTCATGTCTTAGCAGGCTTCAAAAATTATAGTTAGGTATTAGCAGGTATTGAAAAATTTAATTCAATAATTATGACAATGTGTAAGTACTTAAATGGAAGTACTAAAGTTGATGACAGGCTTAGGACAAAAATTTTAAGAACTTCACAATAGCAAAATTTAAAAGCAAGTTTAACTATCTTTGATGTTTCTGATTATTAGCACAATTTCAAATAATGAGCGAACAATTTGAGAAAGGAAAAGCTTTTCAGGTCTTGTTACTTTGTTCTTAATAAAATAAATTACTGATAAACAGCAGAGAGAAAACTAGTATTTCCCTCCAGTACTTTTATCAATTAACCCGAAGATACTTCTGTTGTGAAGGTCATGTTAAGGACATTTATGATTGCATGTTTTATACTGATGGAACACTCGGAAACAGAGGAAATGTCTTTTTAACAATCTGTTAAGTACTTATAATACCATACAGCTTGCCAGCCTATGAAGATTATTAGATGAATGTACAGAGATAATGTTTATGTCAAGGCCTGAATACCTAATCCTTACAAAAAATCTGAAGTTTAGATCCACACATTACCATTTGCTAATATAACAGTCAAGCAAAATGACACATTCACATTACTCAGTCAATTACACAAGATATTTCTTAATAAACACATAAGTTATTTATATATACATATATTTGCACTATATAAAAAATAAAAGACTGCATATGTATAAAAAACTTAATTGATATTTTATTCAGCAACATATTTGTACATACAGACCTAATAAAACTTAGGAATAAAAGAAAAATTTATTTTGTGCTTAGGACTTGCTTTAAAATATTATAAGCTGTAAAGTATATCACTCATAAGATCACAGAAATAAATATGGCACAATCTTGTACAATACTTTGAGCAACAAAAAGTCAGCACGCAGACAAGTCATCTTCCACTAACAAACCAGAGTTCCATGCTCCACATCTTACACCTACAACTTTCAGACTGCCGGTCTCTCCATTACTGCTGGCAGATGGTAGTGTTAGCCTTGTCATTTCATCAACATTAAGGAGTACACTTGGTCGCTTGCCTAGCTGTCCATATGCATTCCAACCACAGCCCCACACTGAACCATCATCTGAAATAATATGCATAAATGTAACAAATAATCTGTCACTGATAATTGTACACAATGAGAAACTAAAATGCCCCTGCAGTGACCAAATAATGCAAAAGCCAGGCCCATTTTCATGTGAATATAAACCTACTTGCTATTGATTCTTATTGAAACACTATACTACTGACCTAAAAGTACTATTGTGTGACGGCTTCCACACCCCACCTCCTTCACATTGGCATAGATACCAGATGGGAAGTCTACAGGCATTGGCACTCCAATTAAAGTTGACGGATCTTTTTCAAAGGAGCTGTCTTTTTCATCAGTCTTAAATGCATCATCTTCATCAGCACCAGCTTTCCGCTTTTTTGCCTTGTTTTCATCACTATGTATCCCTGAGCTTTCATCATACTTTCTACACCCAATCTGAGAGAAACCGCTGTCATCAACATCACCACCTATGGGATAGAAATAATTAGACAAAACACAGAACAAATACATGAAACAGGCTAAGTTGACTTATGTGCCAACTATAATTAATCTGCAAATGAGTAGTTAGCGATCCTCTTACTATATTACAAAAAATACTACACAAACCCTGAGAAGGAGATATGTTATTTATCAAAAGAAGGAAGCACAGCAGATCCTGTATAGAAGAAATATACAAATACAGCACTGACACAAAATTTAAAAAAATCCTTCAACAATTTTGTGCAAGGTTGGAGCCACCATAAGAAAAAAGTCCTGTCATGCCACATCACAAGATCTGTTGCAAGTTATGCGATGACTGCAAGTAAGAAAATCAAATCACTGATGACTAGTACTGAGGGGCACGGGGGATTGTGCGCCCCAAGTTTTTGTTATGTGTGTGTATAACACATACTGCAGTATACTCAAGCATCCAATTCCCATGTAAGTATTGATATTTGAGGCGAGAGAGGAGAAGGGAGAGGAAGACTATGTAGTTGGAAAGTGTCAGATGGGAGTTTGGGCAGATGCTCAGATCTCCTATTTCTTAGCTAGTTCTTGTCCAACTGGGCTATGCTAAACTTTTAAGAATCTCTCCATTGACAGGATACCAGACCACAACAGCAATGGCAATAATTACAGTGGTAACTGCCACACACTTGGCAAATGAGAGAAGGGGTTGTTCCAAAACAAAACACACTTCTGTTTGTACAAATTGCAACACACAGACTCGATGGTTGAGATGAATGTATTCTCTGCAAATTTTCAGAATAGTATGCCACAAAAGCAAACTAAAATAGTGAAGAGATCACACAGACTTAGGCTATGCACCACCCTCTATTATGCAAGAAGAAAACTTGTTAAGCCTAGCTTGTGCAGTGAATGGGCTTCGAAGTGGAAATACACAAACACCTGTCAATGTGGTATTTTGGGCACCTGATGAGTACAACATAAGATTTCAATTATGTAGTGAGGGCTATGTGAACAGTAACAATTACTTTGGAGAGATTTTCAAGCCCAAAGTACCATTCCTCCTCCAGGTCAGTCTAATACAAAGAAACAAAATCTGGCAAAAACCATCATTTGTACCATTTATCTTCACTGATCATCTGTCATCTACTTTGCATTTTCATGAAACTGTCATAAAATGTAAGGAAAATAACTCATATTACATGCCACGGAGTAATCATTTGAACAAGCTAAAAAACACTCAAATAATTAAACATGATAAATATCAGTAAATGGGAGTGACATATGTTGTTAGGATTTCAAATGACATATGGACGCAACATTTTGTGGTTCTGTAATGGTTTTCTATGTAGCTAACAATTTGAAAATGGTCAATGTTATGTGAGTAATACAATATTTCTACATGTAATTGTTGAACAGTCTTCAATTTAAAATATCCATGAAGCAGTAATACTAACAAATTACTGATTATGCCAAAATATCCTAGCAAAAATGGCAGAACTTTCCTATTGGAAATGTGACATTACACACTACCTGTGTATGACACTGACATACCAACACATGCTAGAAGCAACTGATTGTCAGACAAATTTATTGCCTTTCCATCATACCTAAGTGTAACAACCTAATCAAATATTGTATCTTCAGAGTTACCTTCCATTATGAAGTGCATGTAATTCTCATCTTATCAGTAATACTTTTCTGATATCATTTAAATAAATATGAGCTCCAATTGGAACTTTTTTACTGGAGATGGGCACTAGAAACCCACAATACTATTTCAACAACTTATCTCACTCCGTGTAAATAGTTTCAGCAGAAGATTAATTGACAAAGAGAAAGGTAAGAGGCACAACCCCATAACAGGAAGGAGCGAAGATTGTAATCTAATCTCCCGTCGATTACAATATGAACAAGGAGCAGTAGCTGGAGAATGACTAGGGTATGTAAGTGTCCTTTTCAAACAAACTATCACAGCATTTGCCTCAAACCATCTAAGGAAAGAACAGAAAACCTAAATCTTTATGGTCATGGATTTGAGCCCTGACATCCTGAATGTGATTCCGGTCTTACTACTGTGCTGCCTTGTTCCGACAAACTCCCATAACAATCAAATAGTACAAACTCAACCAGCTGGTGCCTCTGATAATTAAGGACTCTGGAAATTGTGTGTCCAATGAAACTATTTTTGTTAGTTTTCAGGGCCAGTTTAATTAAGTCAAGGCAAATGGCATTTTTTGGAGAAGAACCTTTGTGACTGTGGCACTGTACAGACTACTAACAAGATTTTGAAGAATTGTCAGGAAGGATAATTCTTGGATAGCATTCAAGAACTTCCTTCAGACAGTTCACTGGATTGTGTATTGTAATCTCTTCACATCACATCAGCATTTTTTTTTTTCCTAATGGCATCTATCTGCCTTCCATTTGTTTGTTTTCCTCCTTTTGCAATCCAGTAAAGAACTCACTCCATGTATCATCCATTAGTTTTGCAAAATGCCCCACCCCATTTTGTTTGTTTCTCTGTCTCTTAGTAATTTCAAACATCACAGAGGAGCAAGAGGGGGATTGTCCTATATATACCTGGCACTGGGCCACCGCTGGTCAGTACATCAGCGCACCTGATGATGGCAACGTGGTAGATTGCCAAAATAGTGTGTCCTATGCACACTCATACCAGGCTTTTCACCCAAGTTTTATTTTTTCTAGTGAAGTTTTACTTTTGCAAATTTAATACTTGCAGAGATAGGGTCATTTATTTGACCCCATATTGCAGCTATCAACAGTAGACATGGGAGTTTTCTGCAAATCTGAGACATAATATCCCCAGCAATATTTTCTTGAAATAAACGAAACTTGACTAACTTGTACAAGTTTTTCCACTCTCTTAAGCACAATAATAAAAACATTTCCTGAGCAATTCACATATAGATAACACTAAGCAAATTTGGCCAAAAAAATAGAAACTTCAAAAATGTGAAGTTTAGCTTTTTGTATCTCCGGAAGTAATTGTGGTACACACCTCATACTTTCCACAAGGCCATAGAATACAAAATTGTGTTCTCCTATTGATTTCTAATAGTTTACAAATTGAAAGCAAAGTTGTTGAGTTTTCTAAAAATGCCAAAAATGGCTATTTTTGCCCCCACAATTAAAAAGAAGTCTTCCACAAACTCAAATATTTTTGTTAGAAAGATCATGTTTTAAATCACCTAAACTATTTGGCTTTTCAATGCAAGCATATGATGCTCTAAAAAAAAAAAAAAAAAAAAAAAAAAAAAAAAAAAAAAAAAAAAAAAAAAAAAAAGAGTGGAGTTGTACTGATAATGGGCCCATGTTCCACTGGCACTCAAATTAAATCTGACATCCTTTATTATGCTATGCAACTGGTTATTTCTCTCTGTAGAAGACAATATCAAAAGTCCCAATGATTAAGAAATGAGGTTGAGTCACAAGAACTGCGGGTAAGCAGTCTCTCTTTCTGCTTCTCAACACACTCAGCTCTACAAAAATTTTTTCATAAAAAATGAAATTGATCAAGGAATCAAATAGAAAGACTAGTTTTCTTGTTTATGCAGCTCTAACAATTTGAGACTATCACATTTGGAAAATAAGTTTTTTGGTTCTGTGTTACCAAAATTTCTTCCCAAACAATCCCGTCAGTGAAATAATCTGGCCAGCAGTATAGTTTTCCTCACAACATTAATGAAACCTTTAAAAGATTGAAGTAGCTTGAATTAAACAGAAGCTTATGATCGTGAAAGAGACTCTTCTGACTTTGGCCTCCAACACTTATCGAGTTTGAGAACCTGTGATAAAGAAACCCACCCATTGCTGGTGTTGCACAGCTATCGGCTGGGACCCCTATGGCAACAGGGATTCTGGTTTTCTCACTTTAAAAGGAACCTGCAATGATTAAGCCACTGGAACATACTAACACATTCATACAATTTTCCATGTGTATATCAGAGGTCCACACTGACAGCAAACTATGCTAACAAAAAGTACACTATACCTTACTCCAGAATTAAACTAGCACATCAACAGCATTATACAAGAAAAAGACACACTAATAACTGGCTGTAACATGAATCTATTCCAAAAATATGTCAGGAAGACTGCTGTGGACTTCACTTAAATTTACACAATGTGACGATTGTGTAAAATCAGCATGATATTTATACGCTGTGTGCTGCCGCTGTTATGCAACAATTTTTGCTACCATTATCTCCACTGCCTTGGTATTGCACAGTTAAATTGTGAAGTCTACAACTAGTTTGAGTCTGTAGTTATAGCAGAAAAATAGACTGGAATATGTCACTACGAGTCATGACAAAAGACCCAAGTTTTGGAAATTTTCAAGTTATTCGGATTTTATCTCACTTCCTAGTCATCATCAAGAGTTTTGATATTGCCTTCCCTGGAGAATACTAAATAGTGTATAACATAACAGAAGATACCTGTGGAATTTGGGCCCTTTTTCAATGCATCTCCTCCCTGCCCTTTTTTCTGGCCTTATACAGGGTGTTCGGAAATTTCCATTATAAACATCTAGGAGTTGTACAGGGGAGGGGGTACATAATATTTTGAATTGGAACTAATGTCCTGAAACATACTGTTTCCATTCTACAACAGTTTCGGTTCAGGTATTTAACTCACCCACTCCTGACTGAGGAGCTGAATGAGGCATGATGCAGTACAATTATTAGGCAACAATTCAAAAGGGAACATCACAAAACATCCATTTTTTACCCAAGTACATTAGTATCAACACTTAAATATTCTGTGTTTACATTATTCCAAAACAAAAAAGAGCCCAGTATACCGTATGTACAGAACAGTACTGATGCATTACAACAGGGACTTGATGTGGCGACCAATGCTGTTACAGACATTGTACCTACGAAGCATATTCTGGTGCACACTCTTCGCTGCCATGTAGAACTACTTGTCATTTCCTTTCCTGTTACACTTGCAAACAGAGTGAGGGAAAAAAAACATCTGTCTGTATGCCTCCGTTTAAGCCCTAATTTCATATATCTTATCTTTGAGGTCCTTACATGAAATGTATGTTGGCAGCAGTAGAATTGTTCGGCAGTCAGCTTCAAATGTCGGTGCTCTAATATTTCTAAATAGAATTTCTAGAAAAGAACATAACCTTCCCTCCAGGGATTCCAATCTGAGTTCCTGAAGCATCTCCTTAACACTTACGTGTTGTCTGAACCTACCAGTAACACATCTAGCAGCCCACCTCTGAATTTCTTTGACATCTTTCAATCCGACCTGATATGGCTCCTAAACACTCTAGCAGTACTCAAGAATAGGTTACACCAGAGTCCTACATGCAGTGTCCTTTACAGGTGAACCCCTCTTTCCTAAAATTCTCCCAATAAACTTAAGTCTACCATTCACTTTCCATACCACAGTTCTCATGTACTCATTCCACCTCATATCACTTTGCAATGTTATGCCCTGATATTTGAATGGCTTGCTCTCAAGCAAAACACTAATAATACTGTATCCGAACATTACAGGTTTGATCTTCATACTCATCAACATTAGCTTACATTTTTCCATATTTAAGGCTAACTGCCATTTGTCACACTAACTGGAAATTTTGTCTAAGTTGTCTTTTGCCTTCCTGTAGTCACTCAATTTCGACACCACAGCACCATCAGCAAACAATCGCAGATTGCTGCACACCCTGTAGGCCAAATCATCTGTGCATATAGAGAACAGTGACAGTCCTATCACACTTCCCTGGGGCAACTCTGACAATACCTTTGTCTCTGATGAACACTTGCAGCCGATAACAACTTACTGGGTTCTATTACTTAAGAAGTCTTCGAGCCACACTCCTATCTATGAACTTATTCCATATGCTCGTACCTTCGTTAACAGCCTGCAATGTGGCATCATGTGAAATGCTTTCCAGAAATATACAAATGTGGAAACTGTCTGTTGCCGTTCATCCAGTTCTCAGTATACCATGTGAGAAAACTGAAAGCAGAGTTTTGCACGAGTGATGCTTTCTAAAACCATCATGATTCGTGCACATAAGCTTCATAGCCTCAAGGAAGTTTATTATATTCAAACTGAGAATATGCTCAAGGATTCTGCAGCAAACCGAAGTTAGGGATATTGGTCTGTAATTTTGCAGGTCCATTCATTTACCATTCTTACATACTGGAGTAATCTGTGCTTTTTTCCACTCACTTACGACTTTGTGCTTGGTGATAGATTCATGGTAAATGCAAGCCAGTTAAGAGGCCAATGCTGTAGAGTACTCTTTGAAAAATCGAACCGGAATTCCATCTTGACCTGGTGATTTATTTGCTTTCAAATCCTTCAGTTGTTTCTCTATGCTAGACATGCTTATTACTACGTTGTCCACACAGGAGTCTGTCCAATGGTCAAATATGACTATATGTATGTACAATTCTCCTCTGTGAACAATTTCTTTAACATGACATTTAAAACTTCATCTTTTGTTTTTTTGTCTTCAACTGCCACACCAGACTGAATGGAAGCCTTAGAATCGCTTTGTGATTTTACATATGATCAGAATATTCTTGTGTTCTCTGCCAGATCTTTTGCTAAGGTGTGACAGTGGAAGTAGTTGTATGCTTCATGCATAGATCTTTTCACAGATGTTCTAATCTCTACTAACCTTCATTGTCATCATTTATGCATTCTGTTTTGAATCAAGATTGCAACAGCCTCTGCTTTTTCACCATCCTCCAAATTTCCTCCTTGAACCATGGTGGATCTTTTCGCCCTTTATCCACTTATTAGGCATATAACTCTCCAGACCACGATTTACAGTCTGCTTGAACTTTGCCCATAATTCATCCACATCCATCTTACTGCCTTACTGGAACTAAGTGATGCCAACTCACTAAGTGAGATGTTAATAACTGATTATCTGCTCTATCTAGTAGAAACACTCTCCTAGCCTTCTTGACTGATTTGTTAACTTTTGCAATCGTAGTTTCTATAATGACATCCTGATCACTAATCCCTGTTTCTATACTGACACTGTCAATAAGGTCTGGCCTATTTGTAGCTACAAGGTTGAAGATATTTCCATTGTGAGTGGCCTGCTCAATATAAGTGTTCAAAGGTATTTCAAATGACTATCTGTATACGGGACTTTAATACGGGTCTCCGAAATTGGAAATTTGTGGTAAGGACTCTGGGACCAAACTGCTGAGGTCATCGGTGCCTAGGCTTACACACTAATTAAACTAACTTACACTAAGGACAACACACACACCCATGCCCGAGGGAAGACTTGAACCTCTGACAGCAAGAGCCGCACGAACCGTGACAAGACTCCTCAGACTGCATGGTTACCCCGCACAGCTGGTGGTTTATAACATGGTCTTTCTAGTGGGAACAGCTTGAAAGAGTTTGCAGAAGACTTTTACAAAAGTGGGCAATATATAGCCATTTTTTGAAAAATGGTCAACTTTGGCCTAAACTTGTAAACTATTTGTAAACAACACGACAGTTAAATTTTAGATTCTAAGTCCTTTTATTGGTAAGTAGTTATGTGCAAAATTTCAGATTTATCCCCACAAATACTTCCAGAGATACAAAATGCTGAACTTTAAAGTTTTTTTTAAAAGTCTATTTTTTTCGGTTGACTGCTTCAAATTATCCATACACAAATTGCTTGGGAAAGTTCTTTCTTATTATTTCACTTAAGAGTACAAGATGACCTAGTTTTGTTTGTTTCATGAAAACGTTACCAGCTATATTATGTCACGAAATTATCAAAAACTCAATGGTGCACTATTGATAGCTGCACTGTGGTGTCAAATGACCATATCTCTAGAAATATTGAATTAATGATCATAAAACTTTACCAATGTTCACTGGGAACACGTGCAACTGTTCATATAAAATTTCATCAAAATCCTTTATCGTCATGTGTGAATCTCTACACCACTTGGCATGGCATGACTCTTCTACAAGTTCCACACCAATACTTGTGTAGTGCAGAAGACACAAATTAACATTATAGTAACACTACAAAACAATGTAGTCTAAGCTAGCTATGATGAATGGAAGGACATTATAATATATGATTATGAAATGGAATAAATATTAGCTATCTTTATCCACATTAAGGATGTAACTAATTTTATTACTGAAATATTTACTTTGATAAAAAATTTACATAAGATTTTTTTCTTAAAATGTTGAGGTGAACATGAATCCAAGACTAAATATTGAATGAGACACCTAAGCATTTGCCCACTGGATCAGCTTGCTACATGGTTATCATTATTAATATTTCGGTACCAGAGGAACTTCTATGCCGATATTCTCAAAAACCACTTAAATAGAATTTCTACCAAATTGGTCACCAAAAAATGCCACAATCCCTTTGTAAGGTACTTTGATCCACACTGAATAATGTTCCACAACTCCTTTCCCTCCTGAGTTTGTGTCACTTGTGGTATATTCAGACTCAAAGTGGAACTACATTAGCATATCATCCTGCTGTAGCAACAACAAAGCCATACCTATAGTCCCTTCAGAATTCCATGATCATTCAGTGGCAATGATTTAAACTGCTTTCCATGGCCTATCATGACATGTATTGGTGTTTTCAGAGTCCATAACCAACTGAAAGTTGTCAGGTGACACAGCATTTTCCTGTGTGGCTTACCTTTGTCAGCAGGTGACCTAGCTGTCCCTTTCTCAGATAGCTTCCTTTCAAGAGCTGTGCTTGATGAGTCATCAAGCCTGCCATTGGCACTTTTTCTTCTACGAAAAGCCGGTCGGCCTAACTGACCTGAATTATTCCATCCCCACATGTACAAATCACCGGATAATGTGACAGCTGCAGAATGCCATCCACCAGCTGCCACAAATGTTACATGCAGTCCACTCAAAACCTCCACTTCACAAGGTTTCTCTTCGTTTTCAAATGTGCCCAGTCCAAGCTGACCACGCCTATTCAAAAATTAGAATGTTAAATTAATCTAGTATTAGCATACAAATTTATAATATACCTGCAAGTATCCTATTGCTTGACAGTAAAACACAAAATTAAATAAAAATATTTACTACAGATCATTTCTACTGTTAAGAAAATTTGGTGTAGAAAACTATGACAAGACTTAATTAAAAAAACTGCGAAGTATTCTAGCTTATTATATATGGGAAGTATCTTGGAACTGGCACCGGTTAATTTTTGATTGGTTCTATACACTTTACTTTCATTATCACTATTTAAATGAGTAGCTACAAGAATTTTTGGACAATAACTTCCATTTATTATATAGAAGCTCCTGGTAAATGCATGTAAAACACAAACCTTCATATGAAAAGTATGTCAGTATATATTCTCTTCTGAAGTGTAATAATCAGGAAACCATTACCAAAACATCCTTTACAACAACCCATAAAACCAGCAAATAGTAATACAATAATAACACAAGTAACATCCACTACATTTCCACATAATTTTCTTCACTAACAATAACTAAGGGTCCAAAATATTATGAGGCTGTAAACTGACAGACAGACTGACTCACTGAAGGAAGGAAGGAAGGAAGGAAGGAAGATGGGGTTTAAAGACCAATCCACATCGAGGTCATTAGAAACTAAGCACAAGCTTGAATTGTGTCAATGATCGCAAAGGAAATCTACCGTGCCTTTTCAAAGGAATCATCCTGCCATTGCCTGAACTGATTTACGGAAACCATGGAAAACCTCAATTTGAATGTCCAGATGCAAGTTTGAACCATCATCCTCACGAACACATGGCCAATGTACGAACTATTGCACCACATCACTCTGTGCAGCAGTATATTACTACTATATTTACCTTACTGCATTCATTACACACTAACACGAGATCAACATCTTACCCTCATATTTTAAGGGGAAAAAAAAAGCACAAGTGCAATTCTGTGTGAAAATTTGGGGCATATTCTGATAGTACACAGCTATGACCTGAATGTACAGTTTTTAAACTTTTGTGTGCACTGGTTGTCACTCATTTTGCCCCACTGCAGCCACTAAATGCCCGAGTGCAAAGTGCTGTGAAATGGTGTGCATAAGAGGTTTCTGAAATATTGTTTTGACAGCAGTAATGTCCTTTGTTCATTGCGTCAAAGTGTGTGGTTTATAACCTGTAGCTAGTGCTCAAGATCTGTTTGCTTTGAACATTTTTATGTTTTAATTCACAAATGCAGTGTAAATGAATGAAACAAATGAGTACATTAGTAAAGAAGTAGTTTAGCACTATTTAATAATTAACACTGATGTTGTGCATTGTTTCTTTGGATTTTAAAGCTGGTATTCTTAAAGTGAAGAACATTCACAGCAGATGTGCTTTTCTTCAACTTCACTGGCATGACTGAATTTTAAATAAAAAACAGTTGACTTCATTTCAGACTTCAGTTGCTTAAGTGTATTCTTTTGGATTTTGAGGCATATATATTGCTGCAAAATAGAAATACAAGAATACTGTTAAAATATTCTGTGAATAGTAGGGTTCTTCTTGTCATGCCACTGTACTGTACTTCACTCTATGGCATTAGGCAGCTGCAGTGGGGTGGGGCAAATGACAATGTGCATGCAGGAAAGTTTACAAGCTGTACATTCAAAGAGGTCATAACTGTGTACAATCTGAATTATGGCCCAAATTTTCAGGCGGGATGGACTTTTGAGACTGATATCTCGCTAGTGTTCTTTTTTCTCCTGAATTCAACTACTAGAAGTTCCTTGGGCAAACAAACTATTTTTCTTAATGTAGATTGAGACTATCCATTACTAAGGAATTTAAATTTCTTTCAGCAGACAAATTATCTTCTTTTTGTCTCTCACCTCAGTTCCTGCCAAATGATAGCCTAAAATTTTTCCAACTCTTTTCAATTAGACATACACAGAATAAATATCTTACTATAGATATTACAGTCCAGTTGCGCAATTTTTTTCGTTTATTTGTGATGCTGGTGGTGCAATCAGCAAACCAATACAATAGTGCTTAACACTTTTACATACTTTCTCTAGGCATTCTGTTCACCCACATTACTAAAGAAAGACATCATGTGCTGCCAATAATGGTAAGGATTTGGAAACAAATGACCACACTCTTGCTTCTCTGATCTGTGGACTACTTATACACTGTTACCAAGCATCAAAGGCTTGTCAATTTCTAAAGATATTTAATATGATTGGCAAGTGATTAATAAAAATGGGAACAAACGACTGCTTGAAAAGGGTGACAAATGACTTACTTACTGGCAACTAACTGAAAACAGAATGGGAATGGAAGGTTATTTTCCATTATACACCGCACTTCAATATGTTTTTGATCTTTACGTTTTATCAGTGTGTCATATTTAATAATCCTTTCGCCTTTACTTCCTTGGGAGCTGAGCAATGAAAAGTCAAATCACATAGTGGTTATATTAACAGCAAATTGCAATATAGCTCCAAAATTACAACACATGGGCTTGTCATTTTTGGTTGGTTGGTTGTTGGGTTTACAGGGACGAAACTGCGAGGTCATCAAGATCCAATCCACGAATAATTCTCAGAAGAAGGATACAAAACAAAAATTCTGGGAAGCCTGATTGTAAGCAAGATACAATAAGACAGACAAATCAAGGAGAAGTAGGAGGGGACAGAGGGCGTAGGGTGCGCAGGCCGCTCTGCTCAGAATGCAGTTGCAGGTCACTGGAGCACGATTTGCAGTGGGAGGCGCACCCTCTGCAACAAGCCAGCACCACCTCACCAACCATTACTGCATAAGAATGAGTAGCGCACAGAAGACAATAAAATTTTAGGAAAGAAAACATTAAAAGTGGTAAAAGAGAGAAAGAGAGAGAAAGAGAGAAAATAAAAGGTGGGATGGATAGAGGCCATGCCAGACCACTGTGCTAGGACCACCATGCGCCCACTGGGCCAGAGCAGTTAGATACCCCTCAAACACCTCAGACGCTCAATGATACCAAAGTGCCCCACCTCACAAAGATGAGTAGACACCACCTACAACGATGAAAAGTAAAATCAGGTTGGTTGCTTTGGTGTCATCCACTAGCATCAGAGGTAGTGTCAGGAAGGTTAAGGTATCACCGTATAGCAGCCAAATTTGGGCGGTATGGTACAATGTAGGTAACTGTAAACTGATCACCTTATTAGCAGTAAGGCGGGTCCTAATGTCAGGGATTAGGGCCATGGGTCAGCCAAGTGTAGGTAAGGTGTAGCGGATTCCCTGCGAGAAGTGCAAAGGGAAGACTGCCACATGATTGTGGTCTCCATTACTGCCACCAGTTTGTTTGGGGAGTTCAGGGCAGACCATTCCGAGTTCCAGAACTCAACAATTGATGGCACAGAGTTGATCGAAGGTCCAGTTTTGGTAGCCCCATTTCGATAATCAGCAACCTAGTAGCCAACTTTGCCACATAGTAGGCATGTTCATTCCCGAGATACCAAGATGTCCGCAGATTCTAACAAGGATGACTGGCCATCCAGCTTGAGGGAGGTCATAAAGAAGGTCTTGGGAAGAGAAGGGTAGCACTGGTCTATAGCCTGAAGACTACTCAGGCAACTGCTGCAGATTGGACGCACCTTACCAGCACAAGAATGAGCGTGGCTGAGGGCTTGTTTGAGGGCCACCAATCCAGCAGGGAAGACACTCCATCATTTTTGGCAGAGAATGTAATTCACTGCACCTTGTTTTGAATCCAGAAATCGAAGACAGTGAGGAACAGGTGGCAAAACACCGTGGGGTCAACTGAATCTTTCAGTCCAAAGGATAAATCGAGACAAATCCTAGTTCAGGGGACACACGCTGGGGGTGCACATGATTGCTCTTTCGCAAGAGGCAACAGTGGGTAAAGTGAGTTCAGAGCAGAGGCACTGTAGCTGAACTACACTCCTGGAAATGGAAAAAAAGAACGCATTGACACCGGTGTGTCAGACCCACCATACTTGCTCTGGACACTGCGAGAGGGCTGTACAAGCAATGATCACACGCACGGCACAGCGGACACACCAGGAACCGTGGTGTTGGCCGTCGAATGGCGCTAGCTGCGCAGCATTTGTGCACCGCCGCCGTCAGTGTCAGCCAGTTTGCCGTGGCATACGGAGCTCCATCGCAGTCTTTAACACTGGTAGCATGCCGCGACAGCGTGGACGTGAACCGTATGTGCAGTTGACGGACTTTGAGCGAGGGCGTATAGTGGGCATGCGGGAGGCCGGGTGGACGTACCGCCGAATTGCTCAACACGTGGGGCGTGAGGTCTCTACAGTACATCGATGTTGTCGCCAGTGGTCGGCGGAAGGTGCACGTGCCCGTCGACCTGGGACCGGACCGCAGCGACGCACGGATGCACGCCAAGACCGTAGGATCCTACGCAGTGCCGTAGGGGACCGCACCGCCACTTCCCAGCAAATTAGGGACACTGTTGCTCCTGGGGTATCGGCGAGGACCATTCGAAACCGTCTCCATGAAGCTGGGCTACGGTCCCGCACACCGTTAGGCCGTCTTCCGCTCACGCCCCAACATCGTGCAGCCCGCCTCCAGTGGTGTCGCGACAGGCGTGAATGGAGGGACGAATGGAGACGTGTCGTCTTCAGCGATGAGAGTCGCTTCTGCCTTGGTGCCAATGATGGTCGTATGCGTGTTTGGCGCCGTGCAGGTGAGGGCCACAATCAGGACTGCATACGACCGAGGCACACAGGGCCAACACCCGGCATCATGGTGTGGGGAGCGATCTCTTACACTGGCCGTACACCACTGGTGATCGTCGAAGGGACACTGAATAGTGCACGGTACATCCAAACCGTCATCGAACCCATCGTTCTACCATTCCGAGACCGGCAAGGGAACTTGCTGTTCCAACAGGACAATGCACGTCCGCATGTATCCCGTGCCACCCAACGTGCTCTAGAAGGTGTAAGTCAACTACCCTGGCCAGCAAGATCTCCGGATCTGTCCCCCATTGAGCATGTTTGGGACTGGATGAAGCGTCGTCTCACGCGGTCTGCACGTCCAGCACGAACGCTGGTCCAACTGAGGCGCCAGGTGGAAATGGCATGGTAAGCCGTTCCACAGGACTACATCCAGCATCTCTACGATCGTCTCCATGGGAGAATAGCAGCCTGCATTGCTGCGAAAGGTGGATATACACTGTACTAGTGCCGACATTGTGCATGCTCTGTTGCCTGTGTCTATGTGCCTGTGGTTCTGTCAGTGTGATCATGTGATGTATCTGACCCCAGGAATGTGTCAATAAAGTTTCCCCTTCCTGGGACAATGAATTCACGGTGTTCTAATTTCAATTTCCAGGAGTGTACAATTGTGACCCCAGTTCTGGGTCTCTGCTGTGAGAGATGGATCATCCTATGACTAAAAAGGGCATGGTAATTTGGATGCTTAGGGGAGCCGTGAAAATGTAAAGCACAACTGAATAGCTATTGTTGGCCCCTGATTGCCATGGAGGGGCACCAGCGCCAACAACAGTGAGTAGGCTGTTCACAGGGCTAGTTCAAAGGACTCCTGCTGCAAGTTTGACCCCATACTGGTGGATCTGGTCCAGTGACAGCAGAGCGATACCGAACCATATACCAGGCACCCTTAACCGAGATTGGACAGGATCAGGGCTTTGTAAAACCACAGAGGGTAGTGCAGTGTGCACCCCAGCTGGTGTTACTGAGGCAGCAAAGTATACTGAGGTGTAGACTGCACCTTAAAGTAGTTGAAGATGGGGAAGCCACATCAGTCGAGCTCTGAAGACCAATCCCAAAAAGTGATAAGTCTCCACTATGTTGAGTAATTGGTTGTCCAGGTAAAATTCTGGTTGTGGATAAACAGTACAATGTCAACAGAACTGCACTACGCGAGTCTTGACAGCAATAAAGAAAGCCATGGGTGACGGCCCATGACTGCAGCTTTCGAAGGGTGTCTTGCAGTCTGTGTTCAATAACACCCACACTAGAGGAGCAATAGTACAAGCAGAAATTGTCGGTATACAGGAAGGTGATACTGAAGACCCCACAACTGCTGTTAGACCATTGATGGCCATTAGAAAGAGAAGAACACTTAATACAGAACCCTGTGGGACCTCAAGCAATATGGAAGTGCTGTGGGAAGCACCAACTCGGATGCAGGAAGTTCAGTGCGACAAGAAGTTCTGGAAAAAAATCAGAAGCGGTGGCGAGGTTGTGGTGTCACAGTGTGATGTCATAAGCCTTTTGGATATCTAAGAAAGCAGTAATAAGGTACAGACATCAAGTCTGTCTAGATGGTAGATTCCAGGCACACCAAATTAACAGTGGAATGGCATTGACAAAAACTGCCTTGGAACAGAGCCTGAAGGCCCTAAGACTTGAGGAGCCAACAAAGAAGATGCTTCATCTTACATTTGAGCAACTTACAGCAAACATTGGTGAGACCAGTTGTGTGATATCTGTCCAACTCTAGGTGGTACTTACCCAGTTTCAGTACTGGGACGATAGTGCTTTCTCACCATTGAGATGGGAACCCACTTTTGCTCCAGATACGAGTGAAGATGGTTAGGAGATGATACTGATGGTGGTGGTGGTGGTGGTGGTGGTGGTGGTGGTTAGTGTTTAACGTCCCGTCGACAACGAGGTCATTAGAGACGGAGCGCAAGCTCGGGTTAGAGAAGGTTTGGGAAGGAAATCGGCCGTGCCCTTTCAAAGGAACCTTCCTGGCATTTGCCTGAAATGATTTAGGGAAATCACGGAAAACCAAAATCAGGATGGCCGGAGACGGGATTGAACCGTCATCCTCCCGAATGCGAGTCCAGTGTGCTAACCACTGCGCCACCTCGCTCGGTAAGAGATGATACTGACAATCTACTGATAGGTATCTGAGCATCTGGGTGTGGACGCAGTCTGGCTCTGGGGCTGTATCAACGCAAAGGGCACTGAAAAATTCCCATTCCCTGAATGGAGCACTATAGGGCTATAAGGTGACATTTAGTGAAAGATAACAGCAATTGCTCAATCCATTGTTAAATGACACAAAAGGCAGGTTGGTAGTTCTCAGATGTAGAGGTTTTAGCATAATGCAGAGCAAAATGTTCGGATACGGTGTCTGCGTCACTGAAAACAGCGCCACTCAAGGAAATAACAAGTACATTTGCAAAGGTCTGGTATCCACAGGGGTTCTGATCCCCCAAACTTAAGAATGAGGCACATGTGGTTCGATGGTTGAAACTTACTATCCCCAGCATTTTGTTAAGCGGCAGACCTGGGCACATAGCCGTTTAAAGATAATGAGGTGCTCTATCGATGGATGCCACTTATGATGTTGGACAGCCTGCCTGCAATCTCTAATGGTCTCCGTGATTTCCGAGGTCCAACAAGGTACTCTCTTCCAATGGAGGGATCCCAAAAAATAGGGCATCGCTATGCCAGCTGCCAATAGAACGGCTTCTGTTGCACCCTCGACAACTGCATCAATGCCTCCATGTAGCGGGGAGCTCAGAATAACAGTGGAGGTGAAAGTGTGCCAGTCGGCACTCTGGAGAGCCCATCTGGATGGGTGCCCATGCGAGTGACACAGAGAGGGACAGGAAGATTGGAAAGTGGTTGCTACCACAGGTCATTGTGGACCCTCCAGTGGATGAATGGGAGAAGACCATGGCTGCAAACAGATCAATGGCTGAGTTAGTTTCATGTGCCACAGTGAAGAGTTTGGAGGCACCAGTATTGGAGAGACTTATGTCAAGATTTGCCAGTAAGTTTTCAATGTCTTTAATGATCATGGGTCCACCCCACAAAAGGTTATGGACATTGATGTCGCCCATGATTAGGCAAAGTGAGGGGAGCTGAGAAACCAATGCAGACAGTTATGTATTGAGGCACCACACCATTGGGAGGGTAAAATCCTGAAATGCCCTTACCTGAACAGTCACAGTCTCCAAAGTTGAATCAAGAGCAACATGTTTGATGTATACCAAGTCCAGAGAATGTGTGGAAACTCCACCAGACACACTATTATAATCGGGCGATTCTTAAAATAACCCCGGTAGCCACAGAGGGCAGGGGTCTTCATTGGTGGAAACCAAGTTTCCTGAAGGGCAATGCAAAAAGCAGGCTAGGAGCTTAATAGATGTCACAGCTCAGGCGGTGGAAAAAAACTGCTACAATTCCACTGGAGAATTGTGCTGTCTGTATACTGTGAGGGCTTGATGGGACCAAGGAGGCAGGTTGTGTCCCACGCTCACCTGTTGGCACTGGTTGAAAGGTGATGTTAACACATACAGGATCTAAGAAATGTGTGTTGCGATGTGGAGCCTCAGGGGCCACTGGGATCGTTGCTGAGGTTGGGTTGTGCCCATGGTGAGAACCCCTGTTGGAGTGAGTAGCTTCATCTGGAATTTCCTTCATCTTCAACGACTTCTTTTTGTCCTTTTCCTTAGGGGCTTTGGACGACTGGGAGAGCCTCCCTGAATTAGTTTCAGGGACTGAAGAACATGAAGCCAGCAGTTTGTGGCTCCTTCAGCCATTGATTGGTATACTGCTGCAGACTGGCAGAGACCTTTGAGGGAAGTGTCCCGAGCAACCCCTTCCTGGCGTGAGAAGCCAGACGAAAGTGATGTGTGTCCAGCTGGCGATGGGGATCAGCATCCCCAGTGGTTGTACCAATGTGGGTGTGGAGGCAGCAGCAGCAGCAGGACAGCCCCCAACCAGCAGGGGGCAGGCATGGTCGAATGGCTCTGAGGGCTCATTGTAGGATGCAGAATAGGGGAAGAGTACCATCATTCAAGGTAGTGACCTTGTCATAGCTGTAGCCTACAATACTGTCATGCAAGCAGGATGTGGATGGTCGTACATTTTCTTCGCCTGTTGGTATGTCAGTCTCTCCAGAGTATAACATTCCCGTACTTTTCTCTCTCTGGAAGACAGTGTAGACTACTGAGCACAGAGAATGGTGCTCTCCACAGGTTATTTAGACAATGGAAGGAGCACAAGGAACATTCACATGCCACAGCCATCCACAATCCTTGCATTACAACACGAAGACGTGCCAGAATTTCACACATTTGAAGCACAATGTAGAGGGCAGAACACAGAGTTTCGCGTAGTATTGGTATACCATCGCCTTGACCTTTTCAGGCAATGAATTACCTCCAAAGGCCAAGATGAAGGCCCCAGTAGCAACTCTACTCTCCTTTGGACCCCTATAGACATGACGGACGAAGTTTACATCCCCCCCCCCAAGTTGGCACAGCTCATCATCAGACTGCAAGAGGTGGTCACAATGGAAAATGATGCCTTGAACCATGTTTAGACTACTATAGGGAGTGACTGTCACTGGAATATTACCCCCTTGTCACAAGCAAGCAACACTTCTGACTGGACAGGGAATGCTGTTTCAATGAAAACTGACCCACTCTTCATTTTGGAGATGGCTGCGACTTCCCCAAAACTTGTCCTAGGCTTTGTGGCCAGAAAAGAATCCCCATCCGTCCTTGTACAAACCAGGTATTGGTGGGGAGTATTTCCCTACTTGTCTGTTAACCCGACGTTCCTCCTACAGCGTAGCCAGGGAAGGAAACAATTGGGTGTCACATCTCTCTGCATTGAATGAGTTCCTTCCTTCTGAAGAGACAGCCTTATGAAAACCAGCAGGAGATTGCATCATGGCAGATGAAGCTACTCACTCCAACAGGGGTTCTCACCATGGGCACAATCCAACCTCAGCAACGGTTAACTGGCCAGTAATCTGCTGCTTAGAGTGCCCATGCCCCAATCATGATGGGCGCATACTCCTTGGCATAGAGGGGGATGTTTCAGCTCAGGCACCAACAGTGTGATCCCTGCATGGTCAGGGGCTACCACCTTGCAGGTACTTGACAAAGGCCACCTCCCCTCTCCCACAATGGGATGGCTACTATGCTGGAAAGCAAGGGTGCAAGGGAGCTAAGGTGGAAAGGCACAAAAGTAAAAGAGATACCACACTGGGTGACCTCTG
The DNA here is from genome assembly GCF_023864345.2 of Schistocerca serialis cubense. Lineage (NCBI taxonomy): Eukaryota > Metazoa > Arthropoda > Insecta > Orthoptera > Acrididae > Schistocerca > Schistocerca serialis. The sequence goes on along the minus strand of NC_064641.1, from coordinate 769,118,529 downwards.
TGTTATCCCGCACTTCTGAAAATTTTGGAAATGTTATAGCATGTCAAATCCAACAATGAGGACCATGTATTTATTAAAGAAACGATGTAGAGTGCACTGGAAGTGAAATGGACCGGGTCCAGGCCCAAGTGGAGTCTGCACCAGAGAGACCATATGATGGAAAAGCAGAGGAGGGAAAGGGATAGTGGAAGTATAGGCTTGCATCACAGAGAGAGTAACACTCCCACAAAGGCTGGGGGGCTCATGATAGCCAAGCATGTACTCACAAAAGAATTGTATGCCCCTGGGAGATTGTCATTTCTGCCATCATCTCAATCATTAACCAACCACAAAATAAACCAACTACATTTTATGATTCCTGTGTACCTCAATCGTCTTTCAGGTTGAATGTTTGAAAGTATAATGAAGTAAGAAATTAGTTTAATTTGTGAACATTCAATGAGTATACCGTAACACACATTTGCACCAAACAGTCTGTTACAAACTTCTAGTTTATTACGAGATCAATTATCATTGTTAGCTTACAGGCAACCATCACATAAAGGTTCGAATTTTTCTTTCTATATTCTAAAGTCTTTTCCGATTCGCATGAACTCATAAAACCAGAAGTAACTTCACCTCTCCCTCAGTCTTCTCATCTTTGGTAATATTCTAATTTTCTGATGTTTAAATAAACAATTGCATCACTTCAAGTTATATGCCAGATAACTTACAAACTATGCAAAACTAGTCATACAAACTCTTTACTAATGATTATCTTTGAAGGAAGTGGCGTTATTTCATTCCTGCGACTTCAGCATTGTCTTAGGCAAAATTTGTCACTGGTTAATGCGTGTAAATCACATAAGATGTAAAGCTTCCTCATATTAAAGTCTTGTAATGGAATCAAATGCAAGAGTGCCATATTACTTACGTGCCAGTTCCCCAAGAGTAAACAGTTCCAGCATCTGTCAGTAGGAGGCAATGTTCTATACCACAAGCAACAGCAGTCACACGATGTTTCGTGAGAGGCAATGGAGATGGAATACTGAAGGCACAACCTATTTTGCAACAAAGGAAGTCAATACTTATGATATATATTTTTGTTTGACAATGAAAATATATGTTCTGATCATTAACAAAAAACTGATTTTATGCATCCCATCAGAGAGGTATGCTTCACGAAGTCAAAGAACTGTTTCAGCATGTCGAGACAGTTGGTACAGAATTTTTCTGTCACTAACTTGAAGTAATTTAAAAAGATAAAATACCAAAATTGTGATGATCAATCAAGAATACACACTTTGACATTTTTGATTATAGACAGTTTGTATCAAAACATTTATTTTGAATGGTGGTGATATTCTTGTATGGACTACAAATTTTGTTTGGTTTTGATGTGTATATTTATCAGTGTGAACTTAAATTTAAATTAATACCTCCTTACAGTTTTATGATAACACAAACTATAGTGCAAAGATCCTTACCAGCCGCAGTTACTGCCACATGAATAGCTTCACCACAGCATATTTTAACAATTTTTTGGTGGGATTCTCCACTACTCGAATTTGGAAGTGCTCCATCCTGAATCCTCTTCCCATGCCTACACTGTTTATTTACGGTTTCCTTCTCATCATCAGATGTAGACATCTCAGTCTCAACATTCACAAAATTTGGCAGCTTTTTTAAGGCTCCTGTGGACGAAATGTACTGCCAACACTCACCGCTATCTGTAAGTATCAATGCCCGTGAAGAGGAGCAAGCAGCCTGAAAAATAAAAGCTTCTGTAAGATCACTAATTCTGCCCAAATTTTTATGATACTGCACATCAGTGTTGTTCTAACTTTTTCCCCACTGCACAATCTCCAATCTGTAAAACCAATGGTAACTTGAATAGAAAGTGGATTATCATCAATATTCCAACTATATTATCTATGTCTGCTAACCTGAAAGATATAGGACCTTTAAGAATGGGGGAGTGGAGGAGAGAAAATCTGTCAGTTTTGGAAAGTAACACACAGACCACATATAATATCAAGGAACAAATCTCTTAAGAAATTCCATTTTTATCAAAGGTAGAGTTCACCTAAGGAAACTAAAATTACGAGACACAATGGCCAGCCAGTCTCCAGAAGGGAATATTTCAGTAATGTCAACAGGCACATTTATAATAGAGATCTTTCTAGCTTTCATAACTATTAGTTCCTTCCTTGTTGGGTTGGGAAGGGGGGGGGGGGGGGGAGAGGGAGTAAGCGGCAGACTGAAATGTATCAATATGTGATTGTTAGGATACATACGACAAAATGTTGACATCAAGTGTCAGGCTGTCACATTTACAGGTTTATATAAATTTTGTTACAATCATTTCATTACTCTGATCCTTTTAGAACTCAACGTATTACACTGACTCAAATTCTGTCAATTTTGTTTTGACTTTAACAAGCACATATACACCTTTGCACTTTTACTAACAGGTACTTAGGCATAAAACAAACAATTCTCATTGTGTACTTCCAGAATACCTTTCAGAAGAAGTGAAACCAGCATTTCATTAGTGTTAGTGGAATGAACATGTGCATATGTTATGAACATAGAACCTTCATGATGTAAGCAGCTCTGCAAAAAGCATTGTTACTGAACCTATTTTACGAATTTCTATACTAAAAGCTGTGTAAAACTTCATGTTGCAGTATGAGAGAAGTAAACTAATATGTAATTCCATGATGTCTGCCTGTATACACCAACAAGTTTTTGATTGTAATACAAAAATTTTCTGTTTCTAATAAAGGATTATGTAACTACTAATTATTACAATAATGTATGAAGGGTGGCAAATTAGCAGTCAGAGTAACCATATTATACATTAAACATGTAATTATAGAAGAGACACACAACTCGAATTTCTTGAAATTTCTCTTGGAACTACCAAAACATTAGCTGCACTGTCAAGAACTCAGCAACTTGCAGCAAATTTTGGTGGAGCAGATATTCGCAAATTCTTTTACAGCCACTGCAGCAAAGAAGAGTGCTGAGAAATGAAGATGAGTATTTGCTATTAATTGTTACACCCTGTAGCATTTAATTTGTGGTGGAGGATCCTGTGATATAGGCATGCACATACACGTGTGAGCAATAAAGCAAATAAAGAGGTGATAACTAACAAGTGGGACAAAAATGTTTGTGGTATGAAACTTTAACACCACGGACAATCTCTTTTCTGTGTGGCAGAAATTTTGTGTGAAGACAAGAATTTTAGTGAGAAGACTGAAATTTTAATTCGAAGTACTTAGTACTGTGTTTGTTTATCAATCTGATGATTAAAAGTAATCAAAACAGGTTTCAGGTAGTAGACAATGTTGCAAGTTTAAACAATAGCATTAAAGATAATGAAAGTAAAATCTAAGTTAACAGTGAGGTAGCACAGAACCGGATTTACAATAATGAGTCAGTAGGAACTGTTTACGTGAATGCTTGTTCACTGTTTCTTGGTTTTGATGAAACTGAATTTATAGGCTCAAACAATGGAATTGTAAAATTATTGTCAAGGTTATTAGCTGTTTCATACAATGGTCAAATTGCTGAAACAAACAATAATCTGAAGGACCTTAAAACACAATTGGAAAATAGTAATACATGAACCACAAGAAATGAAGAGGAGCTTAAAAAGCATTAAAATGAGGTAGAAATAGATCGGAAACAGGTCGATGAAGTTTTCTAGGAACTGCAGATGTATTTTGTTTCTTCACGCTGCTTACATGTTCAGTACCCACTGGCAAATACTGATGTGAAGCTCATGGTCCAAATCTCTGACACTGTTGGCAATTCAATCTTTAGAACTGCAATTGCCACTAAAGGTAGACTCGGTTATAATTTCCTGTATCCACTAGCTGGCTCCCTCCCGCATACGTAATCCCGAGGCGTAGACATACAACAACTGTTTTAAGGGATCAGAATAGTCACCACATGCTGAGAATACATGAAATACTGGCTTTAAAATAATCATTTAGAAATTCTGCCATTTCTTTTCATGTAAACCACTGTTCCCAATGAAGCAACAAGGAACTACGTGGCCTGTCTAACAAGCTGAATAAGCTAGACTGTATGGGTTACAAAAAGAAAAACAAATTTAGATAGAAAATCTTGTTCTTGAAAATGAGACCCTATAATCTGCCTTACACTATGGAAACTAGTGGTCTTTGAAACTGTTTCCCGAGCCAAAGTTGTGCGCTTTTTATGGTAGTGGACTTGTTTAGATGGAGCTGGATCCAAATCCCAACCTGAATAGCCAAATTTGCATTTTCCAAGGTTTTCATAAATGACCCAAGGCAAAAGCCAGGATTGTTGCTTTGAAAGGACAACATACAATGTTTTGATCCATTCCTACCCAATCTGCACTTGCTCCCATCTCTAATGATGTCATAAACTAAACATCCTTTAATGCTCTTTTCTTTACAGCTATTTACGAATTATATTTGGAAGTTATAAACATTGCTGAATGTGGCCTTTTAAAACTAACATCTGAAATGCCCATCATAAGACAGTGTTTGTAGAAAATTTTCATTTAAATATGAAGTGTGTAAATCAAAGTACTTTACATTTATTGCTTTTGTTGTTACTGCATTATTTTAAAGCTTTTTAGTTTACTTAATTTTTCTGTAACCAGATTGTACATATTGTTTTTCAATGTAATTTTAACACTTAATTAAAAGTGATTCACACCTTAGGCAGTGCACATGTAAAGTAATTAGATATCAACTATCAAATTATCACAGTGGTAAACTTGGAACAGCACAATATTTGAAGAAGTGTGTGTCTCACCTAAGGCAATGATAACTTGTTTGATGTGTATTTTTGCCTACAGAAAAAATACAATGATTCCTGAAATGTGAATTAAGAATTATTGAGAAAAAGAGGAACCAGTTCAACAATGTTTTCATATGCCTTACATTTACATACTCAAACACATGGCTCTGGTTGTAATCAAATCTAGGCACAAATATGTTAGTGAGTGTAAGTGCCACACAATTAACTGACTTACATGTCTGTCAACAGAGAGCTTGCAGTGTATACCTGTGTTCACACTGTAATGTGTGTGGTGAAGACGTGATATGTGCCACAAACATGAACAGCATAAAAATACAACAGTACGTAACAGTTAATTTGATGAGCTGATAACTCATTATGGCATGACTTGGGAAGAAATGCAACAAGTTTCAAATGGTTCAAATGGCTCTGAGCACTATGGGACTTAACATATCTGGTTATCAGTCCCCTAGAACTTAGAACTACTTAAACCTAACTAACCTAAAGACATCACACACATTCATGCCCGAGGCAGGATTCGAACCTGCGACCGTAGCAGTCGTGCAGTTCCGGACTGAAGCGCCTAGAACCGCTCGGCCACACCGGCCGGCGCAACAAGTTTCATAAGGCCCTACTATTGCAATAGAAAAGAATTGGGAACATGTTTATCTTGTTGTCTACCACTAAGCACAATTATAGCAACTTCCACAGAATTGTTAACTTCCTACACACGTATTTAAAGCATGACCCAACACGAAACTGTAGAGTAAAAAAATAGGTGCATTAGAAATGTTATATAACAGGTTGGTAAAACCAGAACCACCAACTGAAGGAGCTACAGTCCTTGGCTTAGTAACAGGTGAAGTTGTACCAACTCTCACAGCAAGACTCTAAAGTTAATGGAGTATGTTAAATTAATGGCACTGCAGCTAGGAATGAAAATACGTTGATAGACCTTACGCTATTTGCATCTTATTAACTACAAATGAAGGCAAGACATTAGATGAATTAACTGTTAAACTTCTTAAGAACATAAAACTTGACACTGCATGAGAGGTTTTAGCAGTAAATTTACACAGGCAACAGTGTACCAAAATACAAGATCTTTGAAAGATTTAAGAAACGGGATATTTTTAATTACTGAAAGCAAATGGGTCACAAGGTAAGAACTTGTAATCAGTCCATATCAGACTACAAGTAAATAGAGAAAATAATCAAAATATCATAATACACACACGAACAGAGTACTGACAGAATCAACAAGGAGGTAGTACAACATGGCACACATGAAGTATGTGGGACATTTTAAAAAGCAAATTCCAAACCAATTCTGCAGCAGAAATAAATGACATTCATGATGCATAATTACTATACAGCTATGTTATGAGGGATTGTGACATCAAAAGAAGCACCATATTCAGGAGAAACTTGAAAGGGAACTGGTTGTACAAGTTTCTGTAAAAATGAACTGCGAGATATTTATTTTGGGAATCACATAGACCACCATCTGGATATTAATAAAGAACAACCAAACCAAGGAAACTGATGTCAGTTGACACTGGTAGAGAGCTTTCAATGTGACCTTCCATAACAAGGATATTGTATTTAGGACCTACACATAGTCACACAAAATTCCTTTACTGCTGTCTTAAAAAACTCTTTAGTCAAAGCCATATTGGAGCATGTTCAACAGTCAAACTTTGGGACATACAATAAACAAAAAACCCAGTGGAAATAGTGACATTTGGCAACAAAGATATCAGAAAATACTATCCATGAATTAATAACAAGAGTGACAGATTTTTACTAATAAACTGAATAGCAGCAGCAAGTATGAAATGCATATAATAATTCAAATGGCAAGAACTCACCAATATTCAAGTGCATGGGCAAATTCTCAAGAAGTAATGCAAGAAGAGCTGGTGAGAGCTTTGGTATACATTTTAAAAATGGTCTGGCAAATTAATGTTTGGAAGTGTTAGTCTCTGTGACCAATGGATAGCCAAAGAGAGATAAAACACCTGCTTATAAAAGGGTATATACTTATGTCCTAGTTTGTAAGTCAGAAAGCATATGCAGTGAAATTAATTGAAATGTTTCATGATATAAGAATACAAACATATGACATCTATAATAAAGAAACCTCTGACTACAACAAAAGTGGAGGTACTGAGAAAAATAATTTCCCCTATCACCAACCAGTTGGCACTCATATCTGACGACCGAAATAAGACCTCATATAACCTGTAGCCTAAGCTTTCTTTGAGATCACTTGGAAGATATAGTGACACAAGAGGGATACACTGATATATTGCTGAGGCAATTTATATGGGCACAAAAATGAACAGTTAAAGTAAAAGGGCTGCACTGATGCAATTTAGGTATATGTAATATGACAGATCACTGAACACCAGGTGTAGTAATAATTCATTTTCTTTGAATTATTCCAAAGCTACACATAGATAAATTAACATAGTCAAATTTATGCTCTGAGGCACAGGCAGCAACGAAGTTGGGAGACTGACTAAAAAGTACCAAATTTCACCACTGCAATCCTTCATTCGGAAAGAAGAAACCAACAGCTCTGTGTTTTTACTTCAATACCAGATCAATTAGCAAACAATAGCAGTACCTCTGACAAGACCAACACTTGTTTTCATATTATAAAATATGATGCTCTGAAGTGATTCATTTAATTACACTGTAATTAAATACAGTAAAGTGCTAAACTTACAGAGCTCTGTATTTAATCAATGTTTACTTGATTTGGGTAAAAAAAAAAAGGCATGTACTGCAATTTCATATATTTCTCACAAACAGGTCAGTGCATTGCAAATATTGGATCAATGTGATTCTTTGATTACTGGTAAATACAAAAGCTTTAGAAATTTACTATGTAGTTGGGTGCCTAAATCTCAGTATCTCAGCTTGCATACAAATAACTTTCCACTCTAATTGCTTATATGAAAACTGAATAGGAGACATAAGTACCCTAGTTTGAAGGAAATACAATTCGAGGAAACATTTCCTAACTCCGTGAAAGATATGTGAAATACATTATAAAATAGTTTATAAAAATGTTAACTGTTCATACATTCCCACTGCATGGCAGGGAAAAGAACTTCCTCCACACAATACAAGGTCATTGTTTCTTCGGCATTCTTGCCTGAGAATAAGAAAATGTTTGAAAGGGACAAGGTGTATGAAGATGCTGCAAGTGTGATTATAGTGCTGCACACATAATTCTGTATTCTTTTAACACCAAGTCCTTAAGCTACAATAACTCACAAAATTTACATTAAAGATCTTTCCATTTATACTCTAAAGACCTGCCTCCTACATGGGTCCATTTTTGTGTGGCGGCTGTAATGCTACATGGGTCCATTTGTCTCTGTTGACTAATATAGCAACATAGAACTGAAGGAAAAATAATGGAAGAGCCAGGAAAAGTTCTACTCGCCAGAATTCACAAGGACACATACGAATTTTTCGCTTCAGTCAAGTCTAGTTAAGCAGCAGTCAAGATGCTGACAATTTTGCTGATCTCCAATTCTATATAAACAACAACAGACATCTGGTGAATTGTCATAGTGTAGTGCACTTTAGGGTAGAAAGTTATAGAAAATGCGGGATAAAAGATAAAAAACAGTTTTAACAACACACAAAGCATCACTTTCGTAACTGTACTGGTAATTATCACTTAGTTGTGTTGTCCCTATTTGGCAACGCCACATTAGATATATAGCCTAAACGGAAAAAATAAATGTTACAGGTAATATAGTGAGGAGTTCAATTCTTTGACGAACTGTAAATACGAATGACAGAACTCACCATTTACTTTAACGCTGATATTAAAACTTTAGGCCATCCGCACCAAAATCAGGTAGGACTTCACTACTCATACACTGACGAGTGAGTTTCGAGAATTACCAATCCCAATAGTGTCTGTATCGGACTTGCGACTAAATGATGAAATAAATAATTCTGGTAACAAGACATTGTCCTTTGCAGTCAACTATTGTTGGAATTGTAATACATTTATATCGGATATCGAGTATGTTCGAGAAATATCGATTGTGGTGACAGATGTTTGTGTATATATGTGTGTGTGTTGAGGCGCATTAGTCAGTCTTCGTGCGCCTATTTTAATAAAGTCAACATGTGTATATTTTAAATAAAGTGTTTTAAAAGTAAAAGTGAGAACTTGATTTGAAACATGGTAGCAGAGCGTGGTTTCATTCTTTCATTGGACCTCTCCAATTCATAATGGCAGTGAATGGTCCAGTATAAACAGAAAAATAAATGTTACATTACTTGTCTTCACATCCACAGCTACATGACAGTGTTATATAATGTTGAAAATTATCAAACTGTAGTCTTTTGTGGTAGCTGCCAAATTCCATGTGGGACAAAGGGATTGTTGTATTTCAATCATCCAATTCGAGATCTAATTCAAGATCAATTATTTCAATTTCTTTCAATGTGTTCAAAACTGTGTACCTTGAGAAAGCCATGTACAGTTTACGGAACCATACGTACTGGGACTTGTGTGCTGCCATTGCTGCCTTCAGAATTCTGCGCTCATTTGAAGTTGTATGGGAGTAGAGTTTTTGTAAGAGTACCTGAGCAACTGAGAAAGTCGAAATGGGATCACAGCCAAAAATTTGACATCAAATCTATTCATTAGTATATTATTATGCACATATTAGCCCCACACTCTAACCCCGACACTGCACTGAGCTTGGTACAATTGTCTTGACGAGTTTTTAAGAAGTTTAGGTTTTAAAAGGAGTAAATATGATTATTGTCTTTATGTATTGAGAGATGGAGATGTCTTGATTTATTTGATTATTTTTGTCGACGATTTGCTCATTTGCTGTGTGAGAAAAGAAAAAATTGTTAAGATTAAGAACTTATTGTCAAAGCGATTTAATATGAAAGATTTAGGTGAGGTAAAAAGATATCTTGGCATCGATATTAATTATGATTATGAAACAAGAGTTATGAGTTTGAGTCAAGAAAAATACATTGATTCGTTAGCTGCGAAATATAAAATTGAAGATTCGATCTTGTACAAAACTCCAATGGAAGTAAATTTAAAGTTAGAACCAGCGTATGAAGATTGTAATGACGTTAGATATAGAAACTTGATAGGTGCACTCTTGTACATAAGTTCGGGTACTAGACCAGATATTAGCTATAGTGTGAATTACTTGAGCAGATTCCAAAGTTGTTACAGTAGTACTCATTTTAAATATGCTTTGAGAATTTTGAAATATTTATATTTAACTAAAGATTTGAAATTAAACTATTGTAGGAATGAAGGTGCTGAGATATTAGATTGTTTTGTGGATTCAGATTGGGCAGGTGATAGTGTGGATAGAAAGTCAACTTCTGGTTATGTAATTAGATTATTTAGTAATGTTGTATTTTGGAAGTCAAGAAAACAAGCGAGTGTCACAAAGGCTTCAACTTTTGCAGAATATGTAGCATTGTCTGAAGCTGTTAGCGAGGTGAAACTTGTACATGATATTTTAGACATTTTTAATGTTAAATTTGAAAAACCTATTGTCATATATGAAGATAATTCAGGAGCATTAAATATAGCGAAGTTTGGTAATTTCACAAAGAATTCAAAATATATAGAAGTACATTACCATTTTGTGCATGAGTATTATTTACAGGGACTCATTGATATTGTTAAAGTAGATTCGAATGAAAATGTTGCAGATATATTCACAAAGTCGTTATGTAAAGAAAAATTCATTAAAATTAGGAATATGTTAAATATCGCGATATAAATGTAAGGAGGCGTGTTGGAATTGTAATACATTTATATCGGATATCGAGTATGTTCGAGAAATATCGATTGTGGTGACAGATGTTTGTGTATATATGTGTGTGTGTTGAGGCGCATTAGTCAGTCTTCGTGCGCCTATTTTAATAAAGTCAACATGTGTATATTTTAAATAAAGTGTTTTAAAAGTAAAAGTGAGAACTTGATTTGAAACAACTATGTAATACAGTGGTACTTGAGTTCACAGAATAGGAGACAACCAACAAGCCCGCAACTAAACGCTTTTCAGTTTATTTATTTTTCCCTCCCTCTGCTTACGTCTACGGGCGAAACTGATCTCTCCAATGGCAATACGTAATGCTGCGCATTTTAAATTCTGTTACTGTGGTATTTGAATATCAGACGTTCGATTCCAATTAGAATACTTGCACAGAGAATAGCAGATTCCTCCACAAACGACGAAAAATACCCCAAAAGAAACTGTAAAAACTGTCTGCTGCACGATAATTTCGAGTGGCCAGAACCGTATTATTTAAAAAACTTAGTTTGGTGGAGTGTCTCAGGAAGGAAATTACAGGAAGGTTTAGTTAGGTGAATGCCTTTTCTGACTTACCTGTATCGCTCTCTCTTCATCGCCCAAAATAAGTTTCTTTCTAATATTCGATTCATCTTCCACAAACCCAGACACGTAAACATCTGTACCTGCAACATGTCATTCCCTTAAGATGCTAGAAAACCAATATTGATCATAACTATTGCCTATTAAGAAAGACGTATTAGTCTTCAGAAAGAGGTAACTATGAATACCTGTAAGGACCACCATGTAATTCCACGAAAACGAAACATCCGTTACGTTCTTGAGCGGAAACAATGTATACCCTGTTGTATCAATTTGCTTCGATGGTGACACTTGTCCGAAACCATTAAATCCGCAGCAATACAATCTCATACTTTTGCACGATTCACATTTCATAACAAGAATTATTAAAGCTATATTTTCATTATGACACTCACAAAGATGAAGGCATATTCTCGTCACACAATGCAAAATAAAGGTTACGTTCGTCCAACCATAAGCACTCCTCTTCCCTAACCCAAACTAATTTACCAGCGCCGGAACGCAAATGTCACTTGTCTGCCATAAACCCGTGAACATCAAACGAAGATATCTCAATTTTCGCATGTGAATCTCCGCCTCAGACTGTGCGGGCGAGATGAACTATATTTATCCGCCTGCCTCGCGCGGAGCGTCGATAATAGAAGAGAAACGTACATTTTAGTATCCTCCACCATAATTTCAAAAAGAGGGTGACATTAAAATGTGAACGCAGTTGACTTACATTCCTTCGGTGTACGTCAGCGTGAAGGACCGGAATAATATTTTGTGTTACTTTGTTTCATACTCCGTAAATCATATTCTTGAGAAACTTTACGGTGTGAAACGTATCAGTTGACCAAGAGATTACAGAATCAGTTAAAAAACCCGAGGATATATTTATGTGGGAGTATCTGTTCATAAACATATTTGTAACTGACTTCTAATTCCTACTCCTTCTGCCCTTGTTAAAGAAGAAGTTTTTAATCTACTTACCAGTGCTCTTCTATCAGACATTTTTATTAACAAGATCAGATTATCAAGTTTGATAGATGAGTATTTCACATTTTTCTGTGCCAAAGTTAGATTCTCTGTAGCAAAGTGGAGGGCATTTTTCCTTTTGGTATTGTAAAAATATTAATAATTTTATTTTTCTTAGGCCATTACAACAATAGACAATGGCACACACACAATACAATACAACTGATAATTTAAAAGAACTATGGGGCACTTATCAAATTTACAGTATTATACAGCAATGTTGATAAATTTCATTGTATTGCAGGAATAGATGAGTAGATTCCTGACAGGTGGTAGCGCTGTTGCCCGTTGTCAGTTGCGAAGCACAATCGGCTACAGGCGGAAACAATAACCGTCTATAGAGCGGAGATAACACTGAGGCGTTTCCATAGAGATGTTACACAAAATCGCATTAAATCGTTGGCTGAGGTAGGCGCTCGAAGCAGCTGCGTCCAGCCAGTTACGACTGTAGCGGACCTTCTTACCAGACTCAACTATAACCAATCATGCAGTGTTCGTTTGAACGTTTGTTCTGATAAATCTTGTACAGTTTGTGAAAGCTTATTAAATAATTTGTGCACCATGAGTTCTAACTGTTAACTGATTGTGACAGTCTACATCTACATCATACTCCATGCCACCTAATGGTGTGTGGCAGAGGGTACTTTTTGTACTACTAACTGAGCCCTCTAACACTGTTCCACTCGCGAATAGCGCGTGGGAGGAATGATTGTCGGTCAGTTTCTGTATTAGCTCTAAAACCTCGAATTTTCTCCTCATGGGCATTACATGAGACGTATGTGGGCGGTGGGAGGGAGGGGGAAGGGGGAGTAATACGTTGTCCAGCTCTTCCTGGAAAGTGCTCTCTCAAAATTTCAATAGTAAAGCTCTCAGTGATGCACAATGCCTCTCTTGTAACGGCTGCCAATGGAGTTTGTTCAGCATCTCCGTAACGATCTCGCACCAACAAACGACCCAGAAACGAAATGCGCAGCTCTTCATTGGATCTTATCTATCTCTTCTATCAGTCCTATCACGTAGGGAACCCAGACAGATGAAAAATACTCAAGAATGGGTCGAAAAAGTGCTTTATAAGCCACTTCCTTCGTGGATGAGTTACATTTCATTAAGATTGTTCCACTGAATCTGAATCTGGCATCTGCTTTTCCCACTATATGTTTTATGCGGTCATTCCAGTTAAGTTCACTCTGGATAGTGGATCCTAGATATTTTACGCCGGATACTGTTTCCAATGGTTTGTCATCAATAGTGTAGCTATACAGTAATGAGATTAGATTAGATTAGTACTTGTTCCATAGATCATGAATACGACACTTCGTAATGATGTGGAATGTGTCAGGTTAATAAATGGTGTCTATACAAGGTCTTACATTAGACAAAATATTACATGACACTCAATATTTTTAATTTTTTTTTGTGGGGGTTGGGGAATTACCCACTTACTATATCCAAAAATTCATCCAATGAGTAGGAGGAGTTGCCATTAAGAAATTCTTTTAATTTCCTTTTAAGTGCTATATGGCTATCTGTCAGACTTTTGATGCTATTAGGTAAGTGACCAAAGACTTTTGTGGCAGCATAATTTACCCCATTCTGAGCCAAAGTTATATTTAACCTTGAGTAGTGAAGATCATCCTTTCTCCTACTGTTGTAGCCGTGTACACTGCTATTATTTTTGAATTCGTTCAGATTGTTAATAGCAAATTTCATAAGTGAATACATATATTGTGAGGCTACAGTGAAGATATCCAGCTCTTTAAATAAGTGTCTGCAGGATGATCTTGGATGAGCTCTAGCAATTATTCTGACTACACACTTTTGTGCAATGAACACTCTTTTACTCAATAATGAGTTACCCCAGAATATGATGCCATACGAAAGCAGAGACTGAAAATAGGTGTGGTAATCTAATTTACTCAGATATATATCGCCAAAATTTGCAATGACCCTAATAGCATAAGTATCTGAACTCAAACGTTTCAGCAGATCCTCAGTGTGTTTTATCCAGTTCAAAACCTCATCTATGCATGTACCTAGAAGTTTTGAATTTTCTACTTTAGCTACCTATTTCTGATCAAAGACTATATTTATTAATGGGGTAATTCCATTTACTGTGTGGAACTGTATATACTGTGTTTTGTCAAAGATCAATGAGAGCCCATTTGCAGAGAACCACTGAACGATTTTCTGAAAAACATCATTTACAATTTCACCAGTTAATTCTTGTCTGTTGGGTGTGATAGCTATACTTGTATCATCGGCAAAAAGCACCAGCTTTGCATCTTCGTGAATAAAGAATGGCAAGTCATTAATATATATTAAGAACAGCAGATGACCATAGACCGAACCTTGGTGCCACCCCATTCTTGATTGTTCCCCAGTTTGAGAAATCACCAGTTTTTTGCATATTATGTAAACTGTTTATTTCAACTTTCTGCACTCTTCCAGTTAGGTATGATTTAAACCACTTGAGCACTGTCCCATTCATAGCACAGTACTTGAGCTACTTGAGCTTATCTAGAAGTATTCCATGATTCACACAATCAAAAGCCTTTGATAGATCACAAAAAATCCCAATGGGTGACTTCTGGTTACTCAGAGCATTTAAAATTTCACTAGTGAAAGCATATATAGCATTTTCCGTTGAAAAACCCTTCTGGAAACCAAACTGACATTTTGTTAAAACTTTATTTGTACAAAGGTGTGAAACTACTCTACAATGCATACTTTTTCAAGAATTTTGGATAACACAGTCAGAAGAGAGATTGGGCAGTAGTTGTTGACATCAGACGTAACCATGCTGATACCTACAGGGTAGATTTCTAGTCTCCAGAAAAGTCATTATACTCGAACATAATACATGTTCCAAAATTCTACAACAGATCGACGTTAGAGATATAGGTCTATAGTTCTACACATCTGTTCGACGTCCCTTCTTGAAAACGGGGATGACCTGTGCCCTTTTCCCATCCTTTGGAATGCTAAGCTCTTCTAGAGACCCATGCTACACCGCTGCAAGAAGGGGGCAAGTTCCTTCGCGTACTTTTTGTAAAATGGAACTGTTTATCTATCCCTCTGTCATCTATTTCGAAGTCTACCGTTTTGTCATCTGTGCGACAATCTACAGAAGGAACTACAGTGCAGTCTTCCTCTGTGAAACAGCTTTGCAAAAAGACATGTAGTATTTCGGCTTTTAGTCTGTCATCCTCTGTTTCAGTACCATTTTGGTCACAGAGTGTCTGGACATTTTGTTTTGATCCACCCACCGCTTTGACATAAGACCAAAATTTCACAGGATTTTCTGCCAAGTCAGTAGATAGAACTTTACTTTCGAATTCATTGAACGCCTCTCGCATAGCCCTCCTCACACTACATTTCGTTTCGCGTAATTTTTGTTTGTCTGTAAGGCTTTGGTTATGTTTATGTTTTTGCTGTGAAGTTCCCCTTTGCTTCTGTGGCAGTTTTCTAACTCGGTTGTTGTACCACGGTGGCTTTTTCCATCTCTTACGATCTTGGTTCAAATGGCTCTGAGCACTATGGGACTTAACATCTGAGGTCATCAGTCCCCTAGAACTTAGAACTACTTAAACCTAACTAACCTAAGGAAAGCACACACATCCATGCCCAAGGTAGGATTCGAACCTGTGACCGTAGCGGTCTTGCGGTTCCAGACTGCAGCACCTAGAACTGCATGGCCACTTCGGCCGGCTCTTACGATCTTGCTTGGCACATACCCATCTAATGCATATTATATGATGGTGTTGAACTTTGTGCACTGATCCTCAGCACTATCTGTACTTGAGACAAAACTTTTGTGTTGATCCGTCAAGTACTCTGAAATCTTCCTACCTTTTTTAATATTTCTATTTAAGGCTGAAATCATCGATACGGAAACCGCTTTATGATCGCTGGTTCCGTGTTCTACTTTAACTGTTTCAAATAGTTCGAGTCTGTTTGTTACCAGAAGGTCTAATATGTTATTGCCACGAGTCAGTTCTCTGTTTAACTGCCCAACGTAGTTTTCAAATAATGCACTTAAAAAAAAAGAATTTCACTGGATTCTTTGTCCCTGCCGCCCGTTATAAACATTTGAGTCCCCAGTCTATATCCGGCAAATTAAAATTTCCACCCAGAACTATAAAATGGTCGGGAAATCTACTCGAAATATTTTTCAAATTTTCATTCAGGTGCTCTGCCACAACAGCTGCTGAGCCAGGGGGCGTATAGTGACATCCAATTACCATGTATGAGCCTGCTTTAACTGTGACCTTAACCCAAATTATTTCACATTTCGGATCTCCGTCAATTTCCATCGATACTATTGCACTTTTTATCTCTATAAACACGCCTCCCCCTTCACTATCCAGCCTGTGTCTGTGGTATACATTCCAATATGAGTTTAGGATTTCATTACTGTTTATATCTGGTTTCAGCCAACTTTCTGTCCCTAGTACTATGTGGGCCTCCTGACCATTTATTAATTAGAGCAGTTCTGGTACCTTTCTATAGACGCTCCTGCAGTTTAATATTACCACATTAATATTGTTATTCCCTGTTGTGTTTTGCCTACTACTACCTTGTCACATCTCAGTAATAGCATATGACATTAAGTTTTGGAAACAAGAAAAAATAGGATGTTCTAACATACTTTTAAAATACACAAACCATAAACCAGCTTAACAAATAAATTACTCTATACAATATACCACTAACACATCATACATATTATCCCAAGATAATTTATCATCTAAATATACTATAAAAACTTAACATAACCTGGATCGTCTGACAGAATCTTGTCTTTCAGACTGAAAACCATCTGTTGCATTTTGTTTTTATTCAGTAAGAATCTGTTTGTATTGAACCTAAAGGATTGTTGAGCAATAGTCTTTGCAACACAAGTGATAAGGCTACTGTAATCATTACTAATGTAAAGCAGAGTGGTATCATTTCCATATGGTGCTGCACTGAATTTAATAAATGATTGTAGGTCATTAATCACCAACTCTCATCTCTACGACAATGAAACAATATTTTCTATACAGTCACGAGATACAACCAAATATAGAAAACTCAAAAACAGCAGCAATACTGGGTCAACATGAAGGACACTTTTTTGCAATGGACACAAATGCAGAATCAATAATGTGGCATAGCACAGTACCTGATTAAAGAGGACTCTGCTTGCAGGATGACATGCAAGAGCCTGACCTTACTGTCATGAAGAGCCCTCTCAACCCACTTACTTTCGAAAATCGCACATGTGTGGCAAAAAATAGAGATACCACCATTCAGATTCGAAAGTCAGTGACCTCACTGCAAACTGGAAGGTCTGTGATGGACTTAGAACAGATGACCATAATCTCATTTACTTCACACTGCAGATAATGACTTAGACGGTAACATACAGGCCAAGCGACTATATAATCTATGCAAAGTGAATTTGGAACTTTTAAAGGCAGAATTCAAGATACAACTACTGCAAGCAAGCAGATTTGATGTTAACGACGAAGTCGATGAATCGGTGTGAGCACTGCAGATGGCAGAAGACAAGGTAGTCTCAGCATTGGTAGGAAGTCAAAAGGATTTAACATTCCCTGGAATCTTGGCCTACAGTCCTTAAGACATAGAACAAGGCAGGCAAGAAGATACTGCCCGAGATCCTTAGCGGAATGACAAAGAAGGCTGAGTTTCTATGGAAAAGTCAAACAACGATATACGGAACTTCTATCCCAAACAAGAGTATAAGAGTGGGAGGCGTACATTAACAACCAAGTGGTAACAGATGTCTGCGGTTTTCTGTACAAATTTGCGACAAATAAAGTTGTATCACCTACTACAGGGCTATTACAAATGATTGAAGCGATTTCATAAATTCACTGTAGTTCCATTCATTGGCATATGGTCACGACACACTACAGATACGTAGAAAAACTCATAAAGTTTTGTTCGGCTGAAGCCGCACTTCAGGTTTCTGCTGCCAGAGCGCTCGAGAGCGCAGTGAGACAAAATGGCGACAGGAGCCGACAAAGCGTATGTCGTGCTTGAAATGCACTCACATCAGTCAGTCATAACAGTGCAACGACACTTCAGGACGAAGTTCAACAAAGATCTACCAACTGCTAACTCCATTTGGCAATGGTATGCTCAGTTTAAAGCTTCTGGATGCCTCTGTAAGGGGAAATCAACGGGTCGGCCTGCAGTGAGCGAAGAAACGGTTGAACGCGTGCAGGCAAGTTTCACGCATAGTGATGTGAAAGATTCAGTGTTTAAACCTCCTCTAGCAAGAAACGTGCCAGAACTGCGAGCTCGCATCAACAATGCTTTGCAACTCATTGATGGGGACATGCTGCGCCGAGTGTGGGAGGAACTTGATTATCGGCTTGATGTCTGCCGAATCACTGAAGGGGCACATAGCGAACATTTGTGAATGCCTAAAAAAACTTTTTGAGTTTTTGTATGTGTGTGCAAAGCATTTTGAAAATATCTCAAATAATAAAGTTATTGTAGAGCTGTGAAATCGCTTCAATCATTTGTAATAGCCCTGTATATTATCAACCCTGAGAAGATCCTATGGGATAATGATGTACATTTACATCTACGTGGATATTCTGTAAATCTCACTGGAGTGCCTGGCAGACAGTTCATCGAACCACCTTCACGACAATTCTCTGTTATTTCTCTCTCAAACAGTGCGTGGAAACAATGAACACCTATACCTTTCTACGCGAGCTCTGATTTCCCTTATTTTATTATGATGATCGTAAGGTTCCATGCCACTGACTGAGGAACCACACAGAGTTAGTAGGCATGAGCCCCCTGTAGTGAAGATTCAGGAAACGAAAATCCACTGATGATGTCATGAGTCATGCAATGAATATTGTGAATATCTCATAAAACAAGTATGTTGTAGACATGATGATTGATATAGCTAGGATGTCTGATAATTTATTGTGGCCTGCCTTGTTCTAAAAACCGAGACAGCAAAAGAGATTATTGTAGAGACAGGCAGGTGGTATTAGAATGTCCTGGAAAGACATTTGTGGAAAATGTTATATCCTAGCCAGTAATGCCACCCGAGCCCGCTGCCAAAAGGTTGGCAGCATCAAAGTCCGGACGCCGTCCGCATAAGCAGCGCCAGCGAGACAGGAAATCGCCGCAAGTCTGCGCGCGCCACCGCTGGCTTCTGGTTTCTTAAGCGCTGGAGTCGCGAGCGCTAGGACAGTTCTGTATTCGCCGCTCAGTTGTATACTCGCCACCGAATTGTGTACTTGCTAGTCAGTTGTGTGTTCAGCGCAGCAGAGTTGTTGTTTGTCGTCAGCCGACGCTGACCTAGCCGCTCCGACTCGAACTAGACAGATTTCTGTAGACACGGAGTTCACTACTGTGTTTCTGTATCTTCGTTAATAAAGATAAGTACCGACTTCTATTTAATCAGAGTGTTTGGGTTTTCATCTTTCTGTTCACTGTTCCAGCGGACCGGTCGGCCCGCTATTAAAAGTGTGGCGGTGACTTCGTAAGCCGTTTCTACAGCGAATTGTTTGTCGTTACGAACGCCGCCACAAAACTGGCGACGAGGGCTTCCGAACTCGTGTGCAGGGCTGGTTCAACTTGTTTCTGGTTATACTAATTATAGCGACAAAATTTTGGGGGCTGGTTTAATTTGTGTTCACTATGTCTGCCGAATTACAACAGTTGATCTTGTTACAGAGTCAGCAAATACAAAGTCTGGTGGAAGCAATCACCAAACAAGCGGCTAACCCTCCAACACAACAGGAACAAGCACAGGCAGCACCACCTTTCCGTGCTTTTGATGCATCAAGAGAAGAATGGCGAGAATATTTCGCGCAGTTGCAGGCGCACATGACAGTCTACAAAATCACGGGTACTGAGCGGCAGCTTTATTTAATTTCCACTGCAGGCGTGGAAGTCTATCGACTACTTTGTAAGTTGTTCCCGGAATCCAAGCCAGAAGCTTTAGACTATGACGTTGTTGTTAACAAGCTTGCTGAGTATTTCGAGTCGCGAGTTCGTGTGGCAGCAGCCAGATTCAAGTTCTTCAGATTAAAGAAACTGCCACATCAATCTAATAAACAGTGGTTAACAGATTTACGGGGCCTCACCCGTCAGTGCCGATTTAATTGTGTGTGTGGAGCTTCCTACAGTGATGTCATGTTACGAGACGCTATTACTCAAAACATTGCAGATTCTCGTATTCGTGCTGCTATCTTAAAGTTGCCTGACCCGTCATTAGAGACTGTGATGAACATCATTGAAGCCCAAGATACCTTTGACTATGCTGAGTGTGAGTTAGATCAGCCATGTATTTCTCAAATTGCCTGTGCTAAGCAAGTTATGTCACGCCCGCGGCCCCACCGGCAGAGTCAGACTGTAAACACTAGCCGGCCGCGTCATGTTAAACACATTCGTCAGCCGCGTGTGCAAAATGATAGAGTTAAGTCTTGCCCTAAGTGTGTTCTTGCTCATCCTCGTGAACGTTGCCCGTTAAGAAACGCGGTTTGTCACTTTTGTCAAAGGAAAGGACACATCCAGACTGTTTGTTTGCGTAAACGCAAGAACAATTCTAGTGCTGCCCAGCCCATGGATATTCATGTTCTTCAAAGCCAGCCCGTCCAGAAGGTCGCGTTTAAAGACTCTTCCACGGTTCGTGTGGGTAATAAACTTGTTCGCAATAAGCCACCCACCCAGCCCTCTGCTATGCGACCCAAGCGTATTTCAAACGCTGTAAAAAGTAATGTACAGACTGCAAGTGAAGCGGGAGTTGTTGTTCCACCCGCCCAACCCACGAGTTGTCGTAAGCAGCGAACACGCGCTGATTTTGTGTCTTCCGCCTCCACTGCACCGATCCAGAGACAGTGTAATAAACTATTTGTGAAGCTACGCATCCAGGATAAGACCTTCAATTTTCAATTAGACACTGGTGCGTCTGTGACTCTCATAAATAGTGCTACGTATGCGGCTATCGGCCGCCCTAAACTTTCAGCGGCAAAACATTCTTTGGCTACTTATAGTGACGAACAAATTCCTGTGTTAGGTGTATGTAGCGTGCCAGCCACATTCCGTGGCAATACAAAAACAGTTTCATTCACAGTGCTCCGCGCTACAGACAGTGTAAACATTTTCGGATTACTGTTTTGACTTGTTTGGCCTGTCTATCCAAGACAATGTGTTGCTAATTAATTCTGTTGTTGTTCCTCAAGACAGCATAACCGATTTGTGTAAACAATACAGTGACATATTTAAAGACGAACTAGGTTAGTGCTGCGAACTTTGCCGCTCATATTACGTTAAAAGATAATGCTCAGCCTCGATTTTTTCATGCTCGTCCAGTGCCTCACGCCCTCCGGGCACCTGTAGCAGATGAACTTCGTCGTTGGCAAAACAACGGTGTTATTCAACCCGTTTCAGCGAGCCAGTGGGCTTCTCCCTTAGTTATTATAAAGAAACCGTCTGGCAAGTTACGTTTGTGTGCTGATTTTAAGTCGACAGTTAACCCTCAGACTGTCATTGATTCTTTTCCTTTGCCTAGACCGGACGAGCTGATGGATAAGTTAGGGGAAGCTCGTTTCTTTTCCAAAATTGATCTCCGTGAAGCATATTTGCAATTGCCCCTCGACGAGCAATCACAACAGTATTTTGTCATAAACACGTCGTTGGGGTTGTTCCGTTTTCTGCGTTTGCCTTTTGGTTGAGCGTCAGCTCCAGCTGTTTTTCAGCGTTTTTTGTCACAACTTCTGGCTAATGTGCCATCGTGTTGCAACTATTTAGACGATATTGTTGTGTCCGGTCGGACGCCTGCTGAACATTTCCGTAATTTGGAGTGTTTGTTTACAGTGTTGTCTCAGGCAGGCCTACGTTGCAACATCGATAAATGTTCATTTTTCCTTACGGAGATGGAGTATCTGGGACATGTTATTAATGCTCAAGGCATTCATCCCTCCCAGTCACATGTAGCAGCTATTCGTGACTTGCCCGCTCCTCGCAATCTGCATGAATTGCAAGCAGTTCTTGGCAAATTGACATATTATATTAGGTTTATACCTAATGCATCACAGATTGCTGCACCGTTGCATCGTCTCCGCCGTAAGAATGTTCCGTTTGTGTGGTCAGCTGATTGCCAATCAGCCTTTCAGCAGCTTAAAGAGGCTTTATTGACTGATCGTTGTCTGGTCCATTACGACCTTAACAAGCCTCTGGTGTTAGCTTGTGATGCCTCTTCATTCGGCCTCGGTGCTGTGTTGTCTCACCGAGTCGGTAACACCGAACGTCCTATTGCGTTCGCATCTAAATTGCTAAACAAAGCTCAGTGTAATTATAGCCAATTGGACAAGGAAGCGTTGGCTATTGTGTTCGGTGTCACAAAATTCCATCACTACCTCTATGGTAGATCATTCTATTTAGTAACAGATCACAAGCCCCTGACGTCACTGTTTCATCCGTCTAAACCAGTTCCTCAGCGGACAGCTCAGAGAATACAACGTTGGGCTCTTTTGTTATCACAATACCAGTATGAGATACTGTATCGCCCTACAGCTCAGCATGCAAACGCTGACGCGCTTTCTAGATTGCCGATTGCTGCGGATGATGTCTTCGATTCCTCTGACGACTCTTGCCATCAGATTGACGCCGATGAGCATCAATCCCTCCGGGATTTTCCGATTGATTATCGTCAGGTGGCACGTGAGACAGCTACGGATCCTCATCTGAGTTTACTATTACGTTTTGTTCAACGTGGTTGGCCGTCCAAGGCAAAGGACATATCAGATCATGTGGTTCGTCGCTATTATCCGCAACGTCATCTGTTGTCTGTTTCGCACGGAGTTTTGCTGTTACGCACCGAGAATGACCAGCTTCGTGTAGTGGTTCCCCAAGTGCTCCAATCCAAGGTCCTCGACTTGTTGCATCAAGGTCATTGGGGAGTGGTCCGCACCAAGCAGCTTGCCCGCCGTCATTGTACATGGATCGGCATTGATAAGCAGATTACGCAGATGTCTACAGATTGTTCGACGTGTGCCGAACACCAAGCTGCTCCGCCTCAACGCTATTTTGAGTGGGCACGCCCTGCCGGTCCCTGGCAGCGAGTACATATTGATTTCGCTGGTCCATATTGGAATTCTCGTTGGCTCATCGTGATAGATGCATTTAGTAATTTTCCGTTTGTTGTGCCCATGCAGTCCACAAACTATACAGGCGTTGACTTCAATTTTTTGTATTGAGGGTCTTCCAGAAGTTTTAGTGTCTGACAATGGTCCACAATTTACCTCTGCTGAATTTGAAAGTTTTTGTTCTGCCAAAGGCATTCGCCATGTTCTTACTCCGCCGTTCCACCCTCAATCGAATGGTGCAGCGGAACGTTTTGTACGCACATTCAAGGATCATATGGACCGCCTTCGTGCTACGCACTCTCGTCAGCAGGCCCTCATCACGTTCCTGTCGTCGTACCGGACCACGCCACGCGACGGCCCTTCGCCTGCGGAGCTTCTCCACGGCCGTCGTCATCGCACCCTACTACGGTTGTTGCACCCCCCGGATCGACCCGCCGCTTCTGAGCATCGCACGCGTTTTCAGCGCAACGACGCCGTTTTTTTTCAGTTTATCACGTCGCTGTCGTTGGGAACGTGGTACCGTGATAAGTGTCCAGGGTCGCGGTTTTTATACTGTTCAAGGTGCTACTGGGGTGCACAGGAGGCATCAGAACCAGTTGCGCCGCGCTGGCCGCCCGGATTCTGCCGCTCGTTCTTTGTCCACAGATTTGGTCCGCGGCGGGTTCCAGCCGCGCCTTCCGACTTCGCTGCCGCCCCCAGGGCAGCAGCAGCAGCCGTCGCCGCTACCACGCCGACAGCCCGTCCCGTTGATGCCTCCCGCGCAGCTTCATCCGGGAGCGCCCCAGGTGGTCGCTCCGGCGCCTGCGGTCCCTCTTCAGTCGCCACCACCTTCGGAGCTGATGGACGTCGACCCCGCAGTCGGGCCGCCTTCCCAAGCGGTGGCTGTGCAGCCTGTCCTGCAGCCGCTTTCCTTGGGCACCCCCAAGGAGTCTGACACCGCAGCACCTTGTCCGGCGCCCACTCAGCAGCCGTCGACGCAGCGTCAGGAGACGCTGCCTCTCTTCGTGGGTCCCGACGCCCCGTCGCGTCCAGTACCAGAAGCTGCGCCCGTGGTCACAGGCGTGCACCCTGACCTCGGTTTTCAGTCGGTGTTTCCCGAGGCCCCGCGCAGCCAATGCTGGGGTGCAGACCGGGGACTGCCACCGACAAGTCTCTGCCCCGGTCTCTTCTGCTACGCCTGCGGCCAGACCCCTCCCCCGCCGTCGACGCTCGCCACGTCATTATTCAACGACGGTGCGGCGATTTGGGGAGGAGGAGTGTTATATCCTAGCCAGTAATGCCACCCGAGCCGGCTGTCAAAAGGTTGGCAGCATCAAAGTCTGGACGCCGTCCGCATAAGCAGCGCCAGCGAGACAGGAAATCGCCGCAAGTCTGCGCGCGCCACCGCTGGCTTCTGGTTTCTTAAGCGCTGGAGTCGCGAGTGCTAGGACAGTTCTGTATTCGCCGCTCAGTTGTATACTCGCCACCGAATTGTGTACTTGCTAGTCAGTTGTGTGTTCATCGCAGCAGAGTTGTTGTTTGTCGTCAGCCGACGCTGACCTAGCCGCTCCGACTCGAACTAGACAGATTTCTGTAGACACGGAGTTCACTACTGTGTTTCTGTATCTTCGTTAATAAAGATAAGTACCGACTTCTATTTAATCAGAGTGTTTGGGTTTTCATCTTTCTGTTCACAGTTCCAGCGGACCGGTTGGCCCGCTATTAAAAGTGTGGCGGTGACTTCGTAAGCCGTTTCTACAGCGAATTGTTTGTCGATACGAACGCCGCCACAAAAGAAAACATCACCACAGGTGGCCGACAGGGTTCTGTTTGTCGTCCAGAGTTCTGGGATGTTGACACAGAACCATTACTGATCGAACTTGAGTGTAACAAACACTACATGGTGCATTGCCTATGAAGATGATTTGATAAGTGTAGTATCTGCCAACATAAGGGGTAAATTATATTAAAATAGTAGGCTATTTCTTGAGACATTAGGTAACTATTTTGTCTAGAAAACAAACAACAGCCTATAACATAATAAGAAATGTGGAACTGTGGCACAAGCAGAATTGGAATGGTAGCTAATATATCAGCTTATGAACTGCAAGCCTACATGACTGAGAGACAACCAGGAAGAGAGCATACATCACAACAATGAGATGCACCACAGCAGAACATACACCTGTAACAACCTTCTGGAAGCAGTGAGGAGATTAGACTCAAGGAGGATCTGGATGCACAGTAGCACAACTCCTGTGAATGCTGAATTGTACTTCAGTCCACCAGGGCCTACCCATCTGGACAAATGAGGTAACTAGCTTGGTTCTGATGTCAAGTACAGCAGTGTAGTATTGTGTAATGTAGTGTTTATAGTAGCATAGTCCAGAATTACAAACTCCAAAATTATTGATACACCAGTGCTGCATACTGTAGTAGACTAGTGGCACATGCCTTCTGGTTTGTGGAAGGACAT
Source organism: Schistocerca serialis cubense (assembly GCF_023864345.2). Lineage (NCBI taxonomy): Eukaryota > Metazoa > Arthropoda > Insecta > Orthoptera > Acrididae > Schistocerca > Schistocerca serialis. The sequence continues at coordinate 769,092,733 of NC_064641.1, read as the reverse complement.
ACATCTGTGCACCAGATGGCCAAATGGTAGTACATAGACTTTCATTATTATTTTCTTTTTATGTAAACATTTTATGTAGATCCTCCACTTAAATATCATAATGCTTAGTTATACTAACATATTTGAAATAGTGTTAGAATATTATGTGCTGTTCATGAAAGTTAATATACAACATTTAGTCTATTCTTGCTTATAGGTAACGGACTAAAAGGAAATAGCCAATAAATAGTTAAATCGTTATTGGGAACAAGAAAAGGCCCAGTATAGTTCCCTGTGAAACACCTACCTCAACTTGTTCTGTACTGGACATTTCTTTGCCAACACAGACAACTTTCTTGAAATTCGATAGATCTGTTTTTAATAGTTTAAGGCTGTTATCCCTAATGTCATAGTAGTCTATTCTTTCTAGAAGTAGTGTATGCTCTACACAGGCAAAGGCTTTCCTTATGTCACAAAAGTGACTTGAGCAGAGTACTTATTCTCAAATACTTGAGGTAGGTATTTGAGTACAGAGGCTATATCATCAACACAGGACAAGTTTTTCTTGAAATCATGTTGTGATGTACTAATTATTCCTAGATAACAACTGGTAAGTTATACATTCCAATTCTTTAGAAAAGCTGGTACTATAGAAATTGTTTTTCAACTTGAAGGAGAGTCTATATCTATCTTTTTATATGCTGGAACTACTTGAGATACTTAAGGTTCATCAGAAACATATCTATCAGTTATACACTCTTTTATATAGTACATTAAATGATGTACAGTAACTCTATTATTTTCTTCAATTTCTTGCAAGATGTTATATACATATCTTACACTGTCTAATGATTTGAACAGCTTTACTATTCTTGGAACAAACCCAGGCAAGATCACAGAGGAGATAAGCACACTTGTATTTATTGATGAGATACATGCATTTGTTGAATATAATTCTGATGAACCAAGTTTGATATGGACACTTTCTAATTCTTCAACTGATATAATATAAAAAACTAGATTTTTTGAGGAGAGATATTAATTTTGTTATTTGTTGCATATTTAGCAACATTATTTATTATGTTCTATGAAGTTTATTGATGGGACTCTTAATATTACTGAGATTGTGTTTTTTTGGGTTCTGCAATGGCTTTTTTATACTCATTCCCACATTTAACACAGACTAAACTAGCACTTACTTTGCATTTCTTACAGGAATTCTGTCATTAAATTGTGTTAAAATGCGTTAAAAACATATTAAATATTATCTTAGCTGGCAAATAATTTTTTAAATTGACATATGTTACCATAATACTGACAAAACCAGAATCTGTCAGTGAAGGACTTATGAAACATTTTACTTTTATCCTCAGTGGCAGTTCAGATGATAACAACTCTCTGGACAGGCATAGTTATATGCCTACAGTATAATTTAAAGATACAGATTAATGATCAGATAATGGAAACACTGCCACATCACATGATTCTTCTGTTGCTTAAAAAGTGACACAAATACTGTCAAGACGTGCTTGATTTTTTATGAGTCTATCAAAGCCCATTCGCAGTAGAGGTCAATAGAACTGAATGGACTGACACATTACACAATGTACCATCAAACTGAACAACGGATGCTCTTGATGAATTTAGTATGTTAAACTGCTGAGAAGTGAAACAGTATTTCAAAACATTGAAATTTGTTTGCTAGGGAAACATAACCATACAAACAGATCAAACGGTATTTGTAACGGACTATTTAGAGACTGGTTAACTTATCCGTTACGTTTTTTGATACTTTGAAATAATATCATAAACAACTGTATTTTTCTCCTTCAATAGAGTTTACTTTTCACTTAATTATAAAAACTTATTTAATAAAAATTTCTTCATCAATTTATGTCCTTGTTTAGGTGTGTAGGCATCAGCTCTGTTCTGTTATTGTAAAATCTAAACCATTTTTCGCTTTTAGACACATAGACTCACATATGTAAGAGCACTCAATGGAGCAATAGCCATGTCTTCATGGAACATTTAACATTTGTTATGAAAACAAAGCAAAATAACAAAATAAAGGTATAGAGGAAGGAAAAGCACAAATACACTACTATAAAATGACTAAGCTGGGCTAAGATTGTTTAACTTCTGTTGTTAGCAGACAAAGACGCAGTTCCCCTACCCACACTCCAACCTCAAAACGTTCTTCCCAAGAAACCTTAACGGGGATGTGACATGACATTCTGTGCAAATGATGGCCAGTGTGAATGCAGTAACAGAAATGCACTGTGTAATGTTTAGAACTGGCGTGATGTTCGGTTCCATCAAATGCGAGTCAGCCTTTATTAACAGAGTGATAACTGTAGTATCTTAGGAGATTTTTCTGTTCAGTGACACTTGTTTATATGTTGTTACATCAAAATCTAGATTCAGATCTCCACTATCATAATATTTCCATCTAGTTTTTCTAAATACATCTAACAGTACGTCAGTTTTTTCTAAAAATAATTTGATGATAACTTATTTGTGAAAATCTCTATTTCTTTCAAAATGCAATGGACTGGTGAGAAAAATTTTCATCAGTGAATAAATTATTGACATTGCCTATAAGCCTGAACAAATGTCTGCAAGATGTACGCACATGAACAACACTCACTCACTAGTCTAATTATTTTAAAATCGACAGGACATTCGTGTGATGCTACAAGGACTATGTATGGTGAGCTCGCAAATAAGGATTGTGCCATATTGATCGCTCCTTTTGAGCATATAATGACATAAATTTATTGATGAAATTAAGTAATTTACCTATTACTGCAGTGTATATGACCTGTGATAATGTTTGAAATATGAAATCAATCAAATGTCAACCATGACTCTGCAAACTCTCTCTAGTTCTTTCATTTAAATTTTCCAAAAACTTTTTGGCATACTTACAACTCTAGTTCTGATGTTAAACACTGGATCTCAGCCTTCAGGATGGAATAGATCGTGATTTGTTGATTCACACACAATATTTCAAATACTCCACAGTAAAATCATAAGATCTGGGTGGCCATTTCACATCACCAATGAGAGAAATCACCCATACACAGAACCTCTCTCATAACAAGTCTATTGTTGCATTCAATATGTGGCAGTCCCGGCCATCTTGTTGAAATTAAACGTATTCAGCAATCAGAAGAGCCAATGAGATCTTCAAAGCACACTTCAAAATGTTTTAGCACTCATGTAGTTGTGACGTCTGACAGTAAGATATGCAAAGATGGAGTAATTGAGAAATGTTGACTGAAAATATCTGAAGCTTATTTGAGACAGAAATATGGAAAGCCCACACTATACGATGTGAAATCCAGAGTAACCAGTCAACCAGACAGTACGACAGCGAGAAAGAAATCTGTTCTCACTGAAATTTACATATGCCATCTGACTCTGTGACAAAATGACTGTGTTAAACATTGGCACTAAATTGTTGCGAATCTTTGTTATTTTAGAAAACAATTGCTGTACCACAATTATTACAGTAATTACACAACAAATGATCAGTGAATTCAACACATCTGACTTTATCTGTTAAACTGTCTGAAATCAAAGTGCAAACTTTCATAAAATATTTCACTCACATTAAACTTCTAAACTTCTGTTGATATTATTCTCATAAACGCTCTCTGAAAATCACTGCGTTGACTCTGACTATGAACTACAATGACAATGAAATTTGTGGCTTGCCTATGTGCAAATTACTGCTTGTCTGCTCTGCAATCTTTTTTTTATAGTACTTGCGATGTGCAATGCGAGACGACATTTCATCAATACTCAATAATGTTTCTCAGTACACAACTCATGCAGTGCAAGGTGAGTGTGCAGTCATATAAAACCATACATCTAAATGAAAAATGGGATACTAATCTCACCGACAAAGACTGAACCTACACTTTAAGTTGTTACTGAACTTCATTAAGTGAATGCAGATTTCCGCACCTCTCACACATGAACTGATTCACAAAATGTCTCTTCAACATTTATCACTGCAGTGAAAGACAGAACTATATAACTTCATTACAAAAACCTTACAGAAAATCTAAACCATAAGCACTGTTGTAACAATAAACATACTAAGTAATTACAAATACAGCAAACCACATTAGCTTTAAATGTTTTCTTTTCTCATTATACAATATTATAATCATTCTGCTTAAGGAAATGGGGGTGATATGAGAAACCACTTAACGGAACAATAGGTTAAGTGGCGACAAAGGACCGAGCATTAGGTTACGATGAACAGAGTACAGTGCTGAACATTAGGTTATGCAACATGTTTGCTCCATATAATTACTTCTTACAAGACCTACATGTTTATAAACATCAGAGGATGAGCAAGAGAAATCCAACTCCCACAAACTGTTATGAGACCCTTCCTCTCCACCACCAGACCGCCATCTTGGATTACGTTGCAGAATGGACAACAGCGCACTCTGGTGGCAGTACTGTGTACTAGGCCAATTGGAGTCCAGAGCTCGTGGTGAACACACTGGATGGCTGTACTGCCTCAGATTGTTTAAATAAAGACTGTATGCAAAATAATAAAGACTTATGTCCAGCACAGGCTGTGTCTTCTACCCGCCATTTCCTAGGACAAGGTGGCGGTTGGGTGACTTATGTTAGTGGAGGTTGCCCAACGGCACTTACTTTCCCGCCATTCTCTTAGGTTAATTGGGATAGCCCAAGTGAGCTTTCTTTACCACCAATACTCAAAGTTCACGCTAATCCCTAGGAAGAGATGGCAGTTGGATGACTTGGGTCAGTGGAGGTAGCCCAACTGCCCTTTCTTTCTCGCCATTTTCATACGTTAGTAGAGGCTGCATTATCCTGATGGAATTTAAACTTCCTTCCATTTTCTGGGGGAGGGGGTTAGGTTAGTGGAATAGAACAATTGACATATCTTCCCACCAAAATTCAAAACTTCCGCCAAAGGCCGCCATTTTGAATGATGTCACGGTCCCCATCTTGGATGATTTCATGCACTGTTGCCAAGTCCACACGCCGCCATCTTGGATGACATCATCGCCGCCGTCTTGGTTACATCTGGCAACATGGAGAGTAGGGTAGAAAGCCTTTGTCCCAATACTGCAAGGTAGGTAAGGGGCCAATGCTTTAGAGGCGTATCTGTAGAACTGATCTGGGATTTCATCCTGAACCAGTGATTTATTTGCTTTCAAGTCCTTCAGTTGTTTCTCTATGTCAGGTATCCTTACCACCACATCCATAGGGGAGTATGTCCAATGGTGAAATGACTGCATGTTTGTACGATTTCTTGAAAATTAAATCAGATCAGATTAGATTTACTTTCATTCCAATTGATCCATTGTGAGGAGGCCCTCCAGGATGTAGAGCATGTCAGAAAAACAATAACACATGACAAATATTTACAACTGAAACAAATAAGCTAATGTACCTTTCACAGGTCTCAAGTGGAATGATAGTCATTTTTTTTAATGAACACTATATGAAAGAATTATTTTACTAACACTCATTTACTAAGATCACATTAATGCACTGAATTTAAAATTAAAAAAAAAATGTTTTTTTTATTTATAAGGTAATAAACATATAACAGAACTACACACACACACACACACACACACACACACACACACACACACACACGTATTTACAATGAACACATTACTACACTGAAATGTTGCAGAAGTTAGATTGTCCTTACACACACACAAATCGGCTGGTTCTACTGAGAAATTCATCAATGGAGTAGAAGGAGTTGGCCACCAATAAATCCTGTAGGCTTCTCTTAAATTGAATTTCATTGGTGGTTAAGCTTTTTATGGCTACTAGCAAGTTATTGAAAAAGTGTGTTCCTGCATTATGAACATTTTTTTGTATAAGAGTAAGTGACTTTAAATCCTTGTGTAGATTATTCTTATTTCTAGTATTGATTCCATGAATTGAGCTGTTGGTTTGAAAAAGTGATATATTTTTAACGACAAATTCCATTAAGGAATAAATATATTGGGAAGCTGTAGTTAGTATTCCTAGTTCCCTAAACGGGCTTCTGCAGGATGTTCATGAGTTTGCACCACATATCTCTTATTGCACGTTTTTCTGCCCAGAAAACCTTAGCTTGGCTTGATGAATTACCCCAAAAAATAATCCCATGTGACACTATGGAATGGAAGTAAGCATAGTATGCCAGCTTTTTCGCATTGCAAATGGAGATCTATTAAGATGCTTCAGCAGTTCTGTGGTGTGCTCCTCCCAGTTGAATTTATTATCAAGCTGTAATCCTAAGAATTTAACATTGTCCATTTCTTCTATGTGCTTGTCATCGTATGTTAGGCATATACTCGTGGGACACCCCTTGCAACTTCTGAACCGCATGTAGTGTTTTTCTTTTTTCAAAGTTTAGTGACAAAGAATTGGCTAGGAACCAGTGATTAATGGCCACAAATATTTTATTAGCCGATCTTTCTAAGAATACACTTGATTTGCTATTTATTGCAATGTTTGTATCATCAGCAAACAAAGCAAACTTGGCATCTGGTAATGTTACTGATGAAAGGTCATTAACATATGCAAGAAAAAGTAAGGGCCCTAAGATGGAACCTTGTGGGAGCCCACATGTAATTAGTTCTCAGTTGGATGATGCCTGATAGCTTAATACATGTCTCTTTCCTAATAACACCCTTTGTTTCCTGCCAGAGATATAAGATTTGAACCATTTTGCAGCATTTCCTTTTCACCATAATATTCTAATTTACTTAAAAGGATATTGTGATTTACACAGTCAAATGCCTTTGACAGATCACAAAATATACCAGTTGCCTGCAATTATTTGTCTAATGAATTAAGTATATTTTCTCTGCAAGTGCAGATAGCATTCTGAATATCAGAACCCTTTAGAAATCCGAACTGCAACTTTGACAGTATGTTATTTGTGAAGACAGTTATAAAGCTGAAGTTTTGAGAATGCCGGCAAAAGTGAAACTGGACAGAAATTTGATGCTAATTCTTTATCTCCCTTCTTAAACAGTGGCTTAACTTCAGCATATTTCAACCATTCAGGAAACATTCCACTGATAAACGACTGGTTACACAGATAGCTTAACATGTTACTTAACTCAGAATCACATTCTTTGATTAACTTTGTTGATATTTCATGATACCCACTAGATGTTTTTGATTTTAAAGATTATATGATGGACATTACTTCTTCTGATGTAGTCACGGTCAAATTCATATTATGGAAGTTACTTGAAATGTCTGATCTGAGGTATTGCACAGCAACATCTACAGAAAATGACAACTCCATCTTTTCAGTAACAGCTATAAAATGTTTCTTAAAAGGGTCTGCAACACTATACACATCCGTCACCAATGTACAATTTACTCTTAATGCTATTTCTCCCTCTTCATGTCTGGTTCTACCAGTCTCCTCCATTATATCCCATATTGTCTTTATTTTGTTATCTGATATGACTATATTTTCCTTGTAATATATTTGCTTTGATGTCTGTATTACAGTGTTTAATATTTTTCAGTATTTCTTGTAATGTGCTATAGCATCAACATCAGAACTGTTTCGGTTTGACAGATACAGTTTTCTTTTTGTTTTACAAGATACCTCTATTCCTTGAGCAATCCATGGCTTCTTTGTAGATTTTGCTCTAACCTTGGTTAGTTCTGGGGGAAAAGAGTGTTCAAATAAGGTAAGTGCTTTATTAGCAAAAGTTTTATATTTTTCATTCATGCCATGAGCACTGTAAACATCAGTCCAGTTAATGTCTCTGAGGAGTGTCCTAAAATAATCAATTTCTCGCTTATTGATTACCATCCTGAGCTCATATTTAACAGATTTTATATCCTGTGCAGTATTAACATTTAACAGAATGAACTGCATGTCATGGTCTGAGAGGCCATTGACTATTGGTTTTGTAATACAATTTCGTAATATAATTTTGTTCATTGGACTTTTCTATAAAGATATTATCAGCCGTTTGTGAGCAATTGGCTACCCTGGAGGGGAACTTTACAGTGGGCATTAAATTGAATGATAGTGTTACTAACTCAAATAAGTTCTTATTGGGAGAGTCTTTAAGGAAATCTACTCTGAAGCCACCAGCAACCACTATTTCTTTGTTTTTGGTTGTTAAATGGGCCAGTACAGCTTCAAGGTGGTTTATGAACAGATTAAAGTTATGTGCAGATGATCGATTTACACTTAATATTACGAAGGATTATTTGTGAAATTTTACTTCTGTTGCACATGCTTCCATATGCTGTTCGAGGCAAAATGTATGAATGTCTATGTTTTTCAATTTATGACAGTTCCTGATGAATGTGGCAACTCCGCCTTTCTCCATTTCTGCTCTACAAAAGTGAGATGCTAACTTAAATTCTGTAATATACCAGTGGTCAAATTATGTTCAGACAGGCAGATTACGTCACCTGGGTTTGATGACTCTAATTCATCTATGCAGATAATTAATTCATTAATTTTATTTCTCAGTTCTCGAATATTTTGATCAATAAAGATAGCTGACATTTCACACTGACTGAGATAAAATTGGGTAGAGTTGAAATTTCTGCTGATTGTTGAAAATTCTTAACCAATGGCTGTTTATGCCGATGTAATAAGCTGGAATTATGTTTTTTGGTTTCTTTCTCAAGCTGAAGGTTTGTTTCAATCCTAACCTCTCTTAAAACCTGGTTTCTTTCTGTCCTCTGTACCCTAAAAAAGTCTTTTCTGAACCCTGTAACCACTGGTATTTTATAACTCATGACAGTGCCTCCCCCCTTTAACTTTCCTGCTATTTTACCAGCCAGTTTACCCTTCACTTTCCTGTTGAGGTGAAGGCCATGCCTAGTATAATCCCATCTATTGAGAGAATCAACATGAACCACACCAATGTGTGACCTTGCACCCGGCATAAGTTAGTTGTTCCAACTCCAAATTAACTCTCGTGGGAGAAGACTCCAAATGAGGTCAGCCATGGCGCCCCAGAACAGATACAAACTCAACACTAGTATACTTCAATGCTGATGCAGTCTTTGCCAGGTCACATGCTATACTGTATCCAGGATCTCTGTCAATACAATTATCTGGCCCGCCCACTATAACCATGGTGTCTTCCTGAGTGAAATCATTGCAAAGTGATCCTAAATCCTCTGTCACCTGCTCCAGACCAGAACTGGTTTTTAAAAAAATTGGTGACTTGGTATTCTTATCCTAGTTTACTCTGTAAATGTTGGCCAACACCTCTTCCATGGGAACTACCTAACAACAACACTTTCTTTCTCTTTACTGATTTTCGTACATTCTTATTTTTCAATTTGCTGCTCAAAAGTTTGTTGTGCTTTGTTTACATCTGCAACTGCTTGAGACTCACTAGCTTCTAACTGAAGCAACAGGTCAAATCTATTCTCCACATTCACCAAGAAGCTGTCAGAGTTCTAGGCCTGTTCCTCCTGTTGCCTGTTGCCACTTCCCACCTCTCTTTACCCTTCTCCCTCCTTAACCTGTCAAGATTTCCCCTGGCCTTGTCTAACTGAGCATGAAGGGCGGCAATTTTCCCCTCCTGTTCTAGTATCTTCCTATCTCTACTACATATCCTACAAAACCACTGATGAGTCTCATTTACTTCCCTATTCCCACGCCACTACAGTCACCCACATGGAAAAAACTACAGCACCCGTCACACCAAAGACCCGACAATTACAGATAAACAAGAAAATATGATTCCACAAATTTGGCCTATACACAACTGCATGTAAACAGAAACAACAGTGCTAAGTTTCTAAAACAACAACTTAAACTTTACGCTACTTTCCGGAAATGTGAGTTAAATAATGAAGAGGTACGCTACAGTTAAATTGCTGGAGAGAGCAAAGCACAAGTGAACGAAATTCTATAGATTTGCTGTGGCAAAATGTAAACAGAAAATACGACTATAACTTGACTGTACGATCTTTTCACGTTTTCTGCTATATTACGTAAAGAAAAATGAAACCTTTAATGGTACGCTTAAAAGGCACACTAATACACCTATTTACCACGTAATCAGTAGTAAACTGTTATTATAACCTAAAAAGACTTACCTTTGTGAGAACATCAAAACTCGCGCTAGTTACCTGGCTGCAGGGCTGCCAACTTCAACCTCCACACCAGACTGTTCAACAAGGGACTGAATGGAAACCTTACACTTGTTTAGCGATTTGACATAAAACCAGAATTTTCTCGGGTTCTGTGCCAGATCTTTTGCTAAGGTGCAACAGTCGTAGTAGTTGCATGCTTCGTCCATAGATCTTCTTCACAGACGCATGAGTCTCTGCTAACGTTTCCTTGTCAGGCTGTATTTATGCATGTCTTTGGTTGAATGTCTTGGGAATTAGTAAAACTGTGGTGTGTACAGAGTTTCGCAATGATGTCACACACTATCGTCACGCATTTTGTTAATGTTTACCAGAATATGCCATGATATTATTTATATCAATATGAGAACGGACTCGTTTTAAAACGCACTATACTGTAGGGATGACTTTGCAGCACTTTATACATCGAGGTGTGGTATTTGTGCTAGGTGTTTCCATCCACCCAAGCTCATTTTAGTGATTCATGCACACAATTCGCCTAGATGCGTGGACAGAATAAGGCTGGCCGAAGTGGCCGTGCAGTTAAAGGCGCTGCAGTCTGGAACCGCAAGACCGCTACGATCGCAGGTTCGAATCCTGCCTCGGGCATGGATGTTTGTGATGTCCTTAGGTTAGTTAGGTTTAACTAGTTCTAAGTTCTAGGGGACTAATGACCTCAGCAGTTGAGTCCCATAGTGCTCAGAGCCATTTGAACCATTTGGACAGAATAACATCTTGCAAAAACACTAATAACTCGCAAGAAACAAATTTAGGAACAATGTTTTGCTTTGTAATGAACATGTTTGAGTCTTCGACCATACTACACAAATTTTCCCGCCGTTTTTGCTAATATATCGTGACACCATTAATTTAGCCATATAGTTCATTGTCAGAGTGCCTTAGATCATAACTTACGCCAATATTTACCGGAATTTGTATAATATGCCGGGACATCATCGATTTAGCCATACAATGCATCCGCATAGTGTTTTACACCATAAATTACTTTACTCTTGACAGCCATTTCGTATAATACGTCATGACGTCTTCATTTCTATCAAATTCTTCATTTCTGGAACATACCCTATGACGTCACACACACACACATACACACACACACACACACACACACACACACACACACATACTCTACGAGGGTGTGCTGAAAAATTACAGCCAGAATTTTTTATCTCAGAACTCTTAATATTTTTAATTAAAGCAAACGTTATCAGCATTCTACATCTTTATTCTTCGTGTCCAGAAATTTGCAGCTGTCTTCTGCTGGAGGGCTCAACACATTGTAGTGTGCGACATGGTGGTGTGTAACGAAACTATGGTGGTGTGTGAGAAACAGCATTCTGTAATCTAGTTTCGAAGAGATATTCCGTACGTGAAGCACCTTCTCCTTGAGCATGAAAATGCCAGACCACACATGAGTGCTGCGAGATCTGATGCCTTGAGTTCGCTGTATTGATCACCCTCCATACAGTCCCCATCTTGGCCCCATCCGATTTTCATCTGTTGCCAAAATTTAGAGAACACCTTTGAGGACTTCGTTTTAATTTGATGAATTGGTGCAAGTATAGATGAAGCTGTAGTTTTGTCAAAAGAGTCGAACATTCTATAGTGGTGGTATCAACAAACTAGTCTCTCACTGGGAGAAATGTGTGATTGTTTTTCTTCAAAAGCTATAAGAGTTTTCACGTAAAAAGTTCGGAATCATTACTTTTTAATACACCATAATAGTAATGAAGTGGTGGCTTTGAACTGATCAATAACTCGGGCCCATGCTGCATTTTAATTCACTGAGAGCATCATGATGTTGACATGACACGACTCAATGTTGATACAATGTCGGAAGCAGTGTGATTAAACTCGTGCAAGTGGATAAGATGCTGGGAAAACTACCAAAAAATATGTAAAAATACACAAAACTGAGGAAAATACGGAAATGTGTGAAACTGGGGAAGAATGATGCTGCTTACATATCTGCCTGTGTATGGTATCTGCTGGTATTTCGAAAGACGAAAATGGCGAAGTATTAAATTGTTATTCACAAATAGGCCTCAAGTGATATTGCTTAATGTAATTACAATAATTTGTTACTAACAAATAGACACAGCCAGATCATCTCGCTATATTGGCCAGCTCCAGAGTGAACTCCACCTACTTAAGTGCCTCAGTTACAAAAATGATAAATATGGAGATGGGTGCTTGAATCCATTGGTCCAGGAGGGATGGGAGGGGAGGAAGAGAACGGACGCCCTTGGACAGCTCGTCCAGGGTCAACGTGCACTGCAAAAAGATGCGGCTGCCGCCGCTTCATCGCTACCGCAGCCACAACTCGCAGTTGCACCGCCTTTTAGGCCCTATGAACCAGCTAAGGAAACATGGATGGTGTGGTCACGCCAGTTTGAATTTCATCTCGCCGCCTACAGAATTCAAGGTAACGAGCGGCAGCCTCATTTATTGGCGTGTGTAGGGGTGCAAACGTACCGTGTGATAGTGGAATTATTTCCCCGACGTGACGTAGCGACTCTGTCCTATTTTGTCTGCTTTAGATGCCTATTTCAAGGAAACAGTTAATGTAGTTGCAAAAAGGTATACTTTCTTTCGTACAAAACGCATGGCCAGTCAAACTAATAGGGAGTGGGTTGCAACATTGCAAGGCCTTACAAGGGATTGTGCTTTTGAGTGTGAATGTGGACTCCCTTATTCAGATACTATGGTATGTGATGCAATAGCACAGAACGTTTCTGATGTTCGCATACGGGAACAGATTTTGAAACTAGTTAATCCCTCCCTTCAACAAGTGATAGACATATTGGATAGACAAGACACGCTTGACTTTGCTCAGGAATTATTTGCAACTTCGCCAGCCGTGTGTAACATTAACCGGCCTGCCGGGCGCGCTGCACGGCCTGGTAAACTGCCCTCGCACACGTCCGCGCAGCTGCCGCCACGCTCTAAACCAGGTGTGCCGCGCCAGCATACAAATGCAGTGAAATCACGGGGTGGAGAGGAGATGGGATCCCACTGGATGACCTTGATCAACTGCTGGGGGTTCCCTGGGCTCTGGGGAGTGGGGATAACTTTCAATATATGTCACCCAAGCTTGAAACCTGACACCCCCTTCCCCTAATCTTATCAGTAACTTTAAGCTTACACCTGATGTATCTCATATTGGTACAGATAACCTGCTGATGCAATAAAGTACTCAGCTTTGAGCGATGGACGCTGCATGGTGCTGTAGTTAAAGTCCAAGTCCTACATGCTTCTTTGATCTAATACAGTGTAAGTGAATACCTAATTTATAGAAATTCAGTCTGGACTGTTGTAACTAACAGTTAATGTTCAGGCTTTGAATGTTGGATATCATTTACATGCTGAGTCTTCATTGTTCCTATGATCACTCATTAACGGCAGCTGTCTATAACGGCAGCGGCTGATTATTTGCGTCGAAATGCTCTGCAGAACTGTTAGTGGGGTTGAACTGTGATGGGAACTGCTGGCACCTGGTCGAGTTTGGTTGTGTATCCTTTATTCGCAAGGGGCGAAAGGATGTCTATCAGCGATTTTCTGATGGAGGCATAGTATAGTTCCTGGTGTCAGTGCCCTCTGTGGTGGCTGACATAACTCTATAGGCAAATAGAGCAGACCTGTGGAAGGTGTTGTGGCAGAAACATGAATGAGTTCTCGGTTATGAGCGCCATCTTTGTGGTGACAGTTCGGAATTGAGTGGCGCCTGATGTGGAGAGCGCCTGCCTGTGTGGTAGAACTCTCTTAGGTAACGCTGTGTGTCAAGTGCGACTGCATACATATTAATACCAGATAAAAACCCACTCACTCGTTGTGGATGTAATGATTTTGTGGGAAAGCAAGCACTTGTCGGTACCTCTAGTGACGAGTGAGTTATTGATTTTTATCTGTCGTTCGGCAAAAGTCAAGACTGCAGGGCCTGAAGTAAACAGTGACCAGAGGGAACAAAGAGATTGCATAATAATCTTATGTGGAACTAAATGTTTAAATGTTGTTACAAAAGTTGGGCATATTATGTAAAAGTAAACCAATGACAAGAGTTTGTCTCAGTATGATCTGACAATTAGTTTCTTCAAAAATCCAGTTTTAATGAAATTTTAAAAAGCATCTAAGTTTTAATGTAGACAGTTGTTCTTTTGGAATCAGGTTCAGTTGGCTATAAAAACGGTCTTTAGAGGTTTTCATGAAGCTACCTCTTTTACTTTTTGAATTATTCCACTCTTTTTGAATTATAAAAATATGTACTATTGAAGTTAGAGAGTTATACCTTTGGAACTATGTTCATTTTATCATAAAAACATGTGGTAGAAGTTTTCATGAAGCTACTTACTTTAGTCTGTATTATTTAATAAAAACCGAATTTTGTGATAAAAATTACAAAAACGTGTTGAGTTAACTTACCATAGTATACATTGAGTTATGGGTATAAGTGCAGATATTGTGATCATTGGTACCTTAATATGGGTCCACTTCAATGTGTTAGTTGTTTTTTCTCTCTATTTAACAGTTTTCCTATAGACACTAAACATAATTTACTATGTGAGGTTTTCTGCATAGTTGTAACTACGCCACCATGTGGACTACACCTGTCAGTATAGACTTACCACTTTGCATCCACATGTCCACATTTTTGCGTCTGATGTGTTGCTCAGAGGAAAATAAGCATTGATGACTTGCTCTTGCCACATGTACCTGGAGGAACTAACCAACCTAAAAACATACTATTTCCAACTAGTCCGCAAATCAAGTGAATACTGATGTAATGTTGTTAAGTACACCATCCTCAACGACCAATGAAAACATCTATATCTGTACCCCTAATGTCCTGTTGAATACAAAGCTGAAACGACAGCACTGCATTTGATGCAAGTAATAATGATACCATACGAAATTTTCTGATGACATTATAATTTGATAAAGGTGCAGAAACTTAGAAAGGGAGAGTTCAGAGGCCACTATCTACCCTTGATTCCGTTTGAAAAATTCTGAAAGTCAAAGTTTTAGAGATGTCGAGCTGAGAAGATTATACAACATAAACAGAACAGAGATGTAGTCAAAGAAAAATTGAGATCGTTGTTAGCCTTCATCTACTAACGATATAAATAATTTCGTATGCAAAAAAGGTGCTTGGTGAGCACTGCTGCTGACACTGGAAGGGTTCTAAAGCAGGCATTCCGTTTCGTAGTCCACACCTAGATTACATTATAAAGACCAAGGTATCTGCAACAGTAGTTATTCGATCATTGTCAGTCATATGCGAATGCGTTATGCTCCATTTCAGCATGTCCCATGATTCCATGTCCGCTTAAGCCTCGGGTGGCGTTAATGACGACTGACATGATTGTTGTTTTGATTGAATTAGATATCACTTGTGATACTGTGTAAAAGTGAACTTACTTGGATTAACAATTTAACTGGAAAGCCCTTGTTCCGTTTTAGATGATCTTTTCTGTGTGTCGCCCACTATATAATAAAAAACCGCATGGGAAGTGTCTGAGATTGTTCCCCACTTTTAAGGAGAGCAGTTTACTTTACCTAATGAGAAACAATGAATTAATCTCTGAACTGTGGCAACTGCTGAGTGTGATACAACAAGTTTTAATGATTTTCATACTTATTACCTGTGTGTATGAACTTCCTTAAGAACATACTGCTCAGTTAAGTGGCAGCAGACTTTCATTTATCATCATGGTTCCTGACTCCCATGTGTTATTCGCGAGTTACAACATATTATTTCAGTTCCAGCGGACTGAATTGTGGGCCTGTGGACTGAAGACTATGAGCTTTCAGGTCCTTATAAAACGCAAGACTATGAAACATTTCAACTTATGAAACTAAAGGACAAAGTAAACTGAGTATAATTATAACCAGCTGCCCATATCTTCTCCACAACTACTCGAGGGTTTTCTGTGTCCCAAAATCCTGCAGTTTTGCTTGGTCACGATGCCACTCAACAGAAAGTGCACCTCATCAGTAGTAGGGCAAAGTGGGCATCTCCCCACACCGCATTTTTGGCATATTTATTCAAGATGGAGTGGCAGTATCACCCCACTCTTTATGGTTGCCAAATTGCCCCCTTAACATATTGTTCTGTTCCATGTCACCCCCTCCCACTCCCCTTAACCTATTGTTCATTTCTCGCCACACCTTACTTTGTTAGCAAATTTATAATCCTCCTTAACATGTTGTACTGTTAAGTGGTTTTCCATGGCACCACCCCTTCCCCCTCTAGGGCATCTCCAGCCTTCCTCCCTCCTAGAAAGCCTGCACCACCATCCATATCAAATTAATTGACTAATTAATGAAACTGATCAGAAGTGGTACAGGGTCTCCAGTATGGAGGAAGGCTGGGGATTTCCCAGATGAAGAGGGGTGACATAGAAAACCACTTAACAGAACAATAGGTTAAGGAGCATTATAAATTTGGTAACCAAGTAGAGTGGGATGAGAACTGAACAATGGATAAGGGGAAGGGGATAACATGGAACAGAACAATAGGTTAAGGGGGATTATAAGTTTGGTAACCATACAGGTGGGATAATAGCACCATTCCATCTTGAATGAATTGGCAACAAAGTAGAGTTGGTGATGCATGCTTTGCCCTATTACTCCCATCAGTGAACACAGTTTGCTTGAAAAAATTGTGACCACTCTTTGTTTCACAAACACCCAATCAGCAAATGCTTGGCCCTCATCATGATCACATGGCTTCAGTTCTTGCACTGTAAGGTGGCTTGCTGAATATAAATGTACATGTGGGTAGATCGTATATCATTGTAAAATAATCCTTGAGGGAATAAATTAGTACTGCTACTACAACAGTGCAAAGAAATTGTTGCTGCTTTAGTATCCTAACCTACTCTACACAAGCCAGAGCCTTCAGTATGGCAGGGTTAGCAGGGTGACAATGTATGTTCTGGTACATTTGATCTAATTTACAATCTGGACCCCTTTTCCCATAGGATAACAGCTTAATTAATTGGTTTCTAATTGACCTCTTACCTAATAGCGCTCTCTGTGTCAGCCCTCTCATCCCCCTCTCCCTCTCCTTTCCCTTCCCCCTTGGCCCAGTGTTTTGGAGCGTCCAGTAGCGTTTGAGTATCAGCACCTTTTGGCCATTGGTATTCTGAGCCTAGGGACTCTGTGTGAAAATGCACTAAATACTGTCAAGTGCCCAAGCAGCACCAGTGTCAGACTTCTCATGGCAGCAGCAGCAACAGTAGCCACATAAATTCACAATACAACAGAAGAGGCAGCTTGAGCAGCAGCAGGTAACTAGTAAGTATTTGTCAAACATATTAGTGATATTATTGCTGTTATAACTGTTTATTTCAGCACTATTGCTTCCAGCAGCTGCTTAATTAATACTTTTCCCTATCTATCGTAATGCAACAGTGGTGTGGTGTGGCCAGATAGTTGAAAAAGTTAATATATATTGTATCTGTCGTGAGCAGTAATCCCTGTAAGCTGTAGTGTAGATCGAAAAACATACATGTGTAGGGTGTTTTAAAAAGAACTTTACAACTTTAAAAATTCATTCAAATTTATTGAAAGGCGATATAGAGCTGTGTTTAGTGTTATTTTGTAAGGAAACGCATCAAGATTATTTACCTTAGATTGGCCCGCCCGGTTGGCCGTGCAGTCTAACGCACAGCTTTCCGGGCAGGAAGGAGCGCCTGGTCCCCGGCACGAATCCACCCGGAGGATTTGTGTCGGGATCCGGTGAACTGGCCAGTCTGTGGATGGTTTTTAGGCGGTTTTCCATCTGCCTCAGTGAATGTGGGCTGTTTCCCCTTATTCCGCCTCAGTTACACTATGTCGGCGATCGCTGCGCAAACAAGTTCTCCACATACGCGTACACCACAAACGTAAACGTAGGGGCTACACTCGTCTGGTGTGAGACGTTCCCTGGGGGGGTCCGCCGGGGACCGAACCACACAATAACCCTGGGTTCGGTGTGGGGCGGCGGAGGGGTGAAGTGGACTGTGGTAGTCGTCGTGGGTTTGTGGACCACTGCGGCTACGGCGGGTACGGAGCCTCTCCGTTGTTTCTAGGTCGCTGGTTAATATGCAATACATTACAATACCTTAGATTTAAAATGTTCTATGTGGCTTCCACTGGCTACACTGCACACATACATCGGAAGTCAATTTCTTCCCAAACTCGCTGCAGCATTGCAGGTCTAACTTGCTCAGTGGTGGCGTAAATTCTTGCTCTAAGTTAAGGTAGTGAAGCTGGCACAGGAGATACAAACACGATATCCTTGATGAATCCTTGATGATGTCAGGGCTGGGGAACGTGGGGGCCACGCAATTGGCGCACCACGGCTAATCCATTGAGCTGGAAAGCGGTCACTGAGAAAATCCCGGATATCAGGCAAGTAGTGGGGTGGTGCACCATCTTGCATGAAATAAACATTTCATTCTTGGTCATCCTCATCGATCTGTGGTATCAAAAATTGTTGTAACATATCTAGGTACTCTAACCAATTGATGGTTCTCTCACAGAAAAAAAGGTCCCGTGAAGGCAGCCATCTGTAACGCAACTGCCGCTAGCGCTGCTTACGGTGCGATTCGGCATTAGCGAACTAAGCGATGTATTTCCCTACAAATTGACACTACAATCACCTCTGTAAGTACTATTAATTAATTTATATGAATTTTCACAGTTGTAAAGTCCTTTTTGAAACACCCTGTATAATTGTGTGTTAGTGTGTGCATTATTATTGTTATTATTATTATTATTATTATTATTTTTAGAGGCCGGGGTGGCCGAGCGGTTCTACGCGCTACAGTCTGGAACAGTGCGACCGCTACGGTCGCAGGCTCGAATCCTGTGTGTGATGTCCTTAGATTAGTTAGGTTTAAGTAGTTCTAAGTTCTAGGGGACTGATGACCTCAGAAGTTAAGTCCCATAGTGCTCAGAGCCATTTGAACCATTTGTTATTATTGTTATCAGGTGTTCTCCACCACAATTGTGTGGTTCTGTCTGTTCAACAATTCTGTGGTGGCAATAGCAGCGGCCTCGAATTACTAGCAACAACAACTGCTACATACTCTCTAGCTAAAAAAAAAAAAGAGATACTCTGGAACCGGATGACATAGAGAAAGGATCAGGCTGTGTCTATAACAAATTACATCAACTGAAATTTATTACATGCATTTATCCATAGCAAAATCCTATAATAATTGTTTTCCAGCTCCCAGTCGGCAATGTAGTTGAGCCAGTAACAAAAACTTCTGCGCCAGCACGCAGTGATGTCGCAGCAGCAGTGTGGGTAGGTAGTTGAAACAGTTAATTAATATCCCCTACCTGTCGTGAGCAGCAACTTCAATACAAAGCTGCGTAGGCCAAAAGCATAATTATGACTGCGCTGGATTAATAATGCAATGCGAGTGCAACATTACTATTTGGTGCTCTCCTCTGCACATCGTCTGTTCGACAACACTGTCGCGGCAGTATCCGTGAAATAGCAGCGGGAATGACTGCTACACACTTTAGCTATAAAGGACACTGTGTCACAGTGTTGCTTCCAGCAGCAGCAACACTTCATTATGAACGTGGGGCAATGGAAGGAAAGAAGGAAGATTGGGTTTAACATCTCGTCGACGGATGAGGAAGGTAATCGGCCATTCCCTTTGAAAGGGACCATCTCGGCATCTGTCTGGAGCTGTTTAGGGAAATCAGGGAAAACCTAAATCTGGATGGCCGGATGCGGGTTTTTGAACCGTTGTCCTCCCAAATGCGAATCCAGTGTACTAACCATTGCGTCACCTCGCTCGGACATAGGACAGTGGCAATATAGGCGATCCAGCATACACTATGTGATCAAAAGTATCCGGACACCCCAAAAAACATACATTTTTCATATTATGTGCATTATTTTGCCACCTACTGCCAGCAACCTCAGTTGTCATTAGATAACAGGAGAGAGCAGAATGGGACGCTCCGTGGAACTCACGTACTTCGAACGTGGTCAGGTGATTGGGTGTCACTTGTGTCATACTTATGTACGCGGGATTTACACCTTCGTAAACATCCCTAGGTCCACTGCTTCCGATGTGATAGTGAAGTGGTAATGTGTAGGGACACGTACAGCACAAATGCCTACAGGCCGACCTCGGCTGTTGAGTGACAGAGACCGCCGACAGTTGAAGAGAGTCGTAATATGTAATAGGCAGACATCTATTCAGCCCATCACAAAGGAATTCCAAGTTGTATTAGGATCCACTGCAAGTACTATGACAGTTACGTGGAAGGTGAGAAAACTTGTATTTCATGCTCGAACGGCTGCTCATAAGCCACACATCACGCCGGTAAATGCCAAACGATGACTCGCTTGGTGCAAGGAGTGTAAACATCGGACAACTGAACAGTGGAAAAACGTTGTGTGGAGTGATGAATCACGGTACACAATGTGGCGACCCGATGGCAGGGTGTGGGTATGGCGAATGCCCGGGGAACGTCATCTGCCAGCGCGTGTAGTGCCAGCAGTAAAATTCGGAGGCGATGGTGTTATGGTATGGTCGTGTTTTTCACGATGGGGGCCTGCACCTCTTGCTGTTTTGCGCGGCACTATCACAACACAGGCCTACATTGACGTTTTAAGCACCTTCTTGCTTCAGACTGTTGAAGAGCATTTCGGGGGTGGCGACTGCATCTTTCAATACCATCGAGCACCTGTTCATAATGTACGGCCTGCGTCGGAGTGGTTACACGGCAATAACATCCCTGTAATGGACTGGCCTGTACAGAGTCCTGACCTGAATCCTATAGAACACTTTCGATACGTTTTGGAACGCCGACTTCGTGCCAGGCCTCACCGACCGACATCGATTCCTTTCCTCAGTGCAGCATTCCGTGGAGAATGGGCTGCCATTCCCCAAGAAGCCTTCCAGCACCTGATTGCGAGAGTGGAAGCTGTCATCAAGACTAAGGGCGGGCCAACACCATTTTGAGTTCCAGCATTACCGATGGAGGGCGCCACGAACTTGTGAGTCATTTTCAGCCAGGTGTCCGGATCTTTTGATCACATGGTCTATGCCAGGTGAGGTCCGCCAGCACGTACTGGCAATGAAATTGGTTAATTTTCATTACTTGTCTTCAGCAACAATGTCAATACACACACAATGGTGTAGACCGAAAAAATAATTATATGTACGCTGGATTAAGACCGTAATACGAATGCAACATTATTATTTAGTTCTCTCCATTGCAGACAGTCTGTTCGACAATCTGTCCTCAAAGTAGCCATACTGTAGCTAAAGAAGGTTGTAGTGTGTCCAGCACAGGCGGAGAGAGAGAGAGAGAGGTCGAGTAGTGTCTATCTGTCAATAACAAATTACGTCACTTGATTTCTATTACGTCATCTGAGGCACTGGCAGATACGTAATAACTCCCAACAATATTTTCCATATTTATCCGTGTTTTCCATCGGTAAGATAGCTGAGCAAAGACGGCTACGCGAAAGTCATATCACTTGCGGTCTGTTATGTCAGTGGAGGCAGACATTATTGTAGCAGCAGCCATTAATTACTGGCTGTTACACTCTACCTTAAAGGACACCCTGGAGCAGGACGACATAGGGAAAGGATCAGATTGCGGCTATTTGTTAGTAATAAATTACGCTAAGTCGCCCCACTTGAGTTTTATTACACCATCCGAGGCACTGGCATACATACTCCTACAATTTTTCATTTTTCTCTAACGTCACGTCGGCGTCACAATACATGATTTATTTACCATTATTCTGACAAAAAAACCACCGATAGCGAAGAGTCACGGGCGTCACAAAAAAGCAATACGCTCTTGCTACTTTGCCTCCGGATTGTACATCGCAAAAAAAACATCACCTGCCAGGCCAAATCCTCTGCTCTGCCCACGTGCTCCCCTGTAGACGTAGGTATAGCCCTGTATCTCCGACACCATAGTATAGGACAGGAAAATCATTTTATTTCAACAAAAATGTTGGTTTTGCAGTCCGGAGCCGCCAATCAAAGAGTTGCTAGCAGGCAGAGAACTGGCTGGCTGGCTTTGAGCGAAGCCTCCTCCCATAGACGCAGGTCACCAACGTGCCCTGGGCCATGTCATAATTAGGTAGGGCTTCCACCGCTCCTCAGATAAAAGAAGCAGCGAGCAGTGGGCTCAGTATAAGAGTCCCCTAATCCTCGCAAAACTGATTGTTAATAGCATTTTGCTGCCGTTAGGCATCAATCGTACTGATTTGAAAATGCAGTTTGCGTATCGTCGTAAGCACGTGTCTCTTTCCGATTTATAATCACAGACCACAGAAGCTTTTTGCTAAGCATCCGATCCTATGACGAATAAAGCACTCCTTTTTATTAATCTGGAAGATCTCAGTCTGACGAATCAATAGTCGAAAAAGATCAGTCTAATAGGTATTTTTAGTAAGCCACCTCTCTTTCCTACATAAGAAAGTGCATTCCTGCAAGCGAATCTGAATCCCGAACATTTTTACGCATCCTACATTAGTTCACCCCAGACTCTTTCGCCAGACAGTTTATATAGCACACCCTAAATCCCTCGTATGATCTCTACATCACATATATGATAATGACGACATAATGGAAGCACAGTTCTAAGTTCTCTATTTTTGGTATTTGAGAAGGATGATGTAAGGTCTCGATGAGTCATATTCCACATGTGGAGAGTGGATATTTTTCAAACTGTAGTCTTGGATAGTCCGATTGTTGCGCCATAGAGATTCGGAGTACAAGCACTGTGATCTTTGGTTGTTAGTAGCATTCTCTACTTCTACATCTACATGGTTACTCTACAATTCACACTTAAATGCCTGGCAGAGGGTCATCGAACCATTTTCGTACGACTTCTCTAACATTCCACCCTTGAATGGCGCGTGGGAAAAAGGAACACCTAAATCTTTCCGTTCGAGCTCTGATTTCTCTTATTTTATTATGATGATCATTTCTCCCTAAGTAGGTGGGTGTCAACAAAATATTCTCACATTCGGAAGAGAAAGTTGGTGATTGAAATTTCGTAAATAGATCTCGCCGCAAAGAAAACCGCTTTTGTTTCAGTGACTGCCACCCCAACTCGCGTATCATATCAGTGACACTCTCACCACTATTGCGCGATAACACGAAACGGGCTGCCCTTGCCCTTCTTTGCACTTTTTCGATGTCCTCCGCCAATCCTACCTGGTAAGGATCCCACACCGCGCAGCGATATTCCAGGCTCGTTCCAGTAGCCATTCTAAGAGCAGCTAGTGAAAGGGTAGCGCGTTGGGTATGCTACTGAACGGATGGAAATGACTTGCAGAGCACAGAGATAAAAATACAGGGAAGGATGAACTATGATTCTGTAAAGATTAATCGGTCAACTGAAGATTAAGAGCTAGCGTTGTTGTTGCATTGCTAGCTGGCGAGTAATTATGATATGTGTGGCTAACGGAAGGTTTAATTGGAATCTCTCTTTATTGGTTTGGGTTAGTTGGTTTCATTGTGCAGACAAGAGTTGGTAAAGTTTTTGCTCACATGGATTGCACTCAGAGGTATTAGATTTTACCATACTTTTACCATTTCACTAAATAATTTTGGCAGAGTAAAATTTTTTTACAAAGCATAAATTTTGTAATGAATATTGTTATAGTTACACAATGAGTTTCCTCTTGCAGTACAGTTTTTTAAGGGTCAATTTTCCTCAGTCACTTAACAAGTTCAAATTCTTGCCCCATCTCCTTAAAAAAGATTTTTATTTTTTGATTATCTGTGTCACCGCATTTCACGGAGCGGAACACAGCTGCACAAAGTAGGAGCAAAGCATGATCTGTTTAGAATGGTTGACTTCCTTGCGTTGCATTTGCACAAGGCTTTTTCTTACCTATTTAGCTTGCTTGCTGGTCTGCATATTTTATGTTTGTCATATCGAGCAGTATCAAGTTTCCGTCGCCACAGGTAAACCATACGAAATTTGTCGTCTTTTAAAATAGGTTTTTCCGCCGGCGTACGATATTTCGAATGGGACTTAACATCTGAGGTCATCAGTCCCCTAGACTTAAACTACTTAAACCTAACTAACCTGTGGACATCCCACACATCCATGCCAGAGGCAGGATTCGAACCTGCGACCGTAACAAGAGCGCGGTTCCGGACTGAAGCACCTAGAACCGCTCGGCCACAGGGGCCGGCTATTTCGATCACGTAACTTCCAATCTTCATCAGGTGCTCGCTGAGGCAGCCTCGGGGAGCTCCTGGTGTTGATGTGTTTGGAATTTTGTTTAGCCGGACTGAGTACGTAAATTTACAGGGCATTTTTGTTCCTTATTATTTCAAAATTTTATATAGCTTGTTCATTCCGCCAGCTCTGTGCGTTGGAATTGCAAGTCACATATTGTGATGTGTCACATTGCAGAACTGCTCACTCCTGCACAATACGTAGTTTCACAGGACAGCCTAATTCGTTTACAATTTGGGTTTTCTAATTTTTTATTAATTAAAAATACAATTACACAGTTTTAGTTTTGGGGACTCATTTTTTATCGGACAGCGTTTCTGTAATTATACCACCTGTATTTTTCTGGAGTACATCACAGATACACAAATACACTGATCAGCCAGAACATTATGTCCACGTACCTAACAGCGGTATGTCCACCTATGGCGCAGATAACAGCGGCATGGAAGCAGTGATGAGTTGGTAAGTCGCTGGAGGGAGTTGGCACCACATCTGCACACGCAAGTCATCTAATTCCCGTAAACTCCGGGGAGTGGGGCGATGATCTCTGACGCCATGTTCAATCACATCCCAGATGCGTTCGATCGGCTTCAGCTCTGACGAGGCGGTGGCCCAGCACACCAATTGGAGCTCGCCATAGTGTTCCTCAAACCACTCCACCGCACTCGTGGCCTTGTAAAATGGCGCAGTCTCTTGTTGAAAAATGTCACTGCCGTCCGGAAACATGATCGGCACGAGGGGGGGTATGTGGTCTGCTACCAGTGCACGATACTACTTGGCCGTCATGGTGTCTAGCACGAACTCCACTGGACCTATGGATGTCCACGTCAGTTTTCCCCAGCGCACAATGGAGCCGCCGCCAGATTGTATCCGTCCCGCAGTACACGTGTGAACAGAACTGTTCTCCTGGACGATGAAGGATTCGCGCACTCCCATTGGCATGATGAAGAAGGTATCGGGATTCATCTGGCCATGTAACGCTGTGTCACTGTACCAATGACCGTTACCGATGGTCACGTACCCATTTCAGTCGTAGTTGCCTATGTCATGGTGTTAATATTGGCACATACATGGGTCGTCGGCTGTGGAGGCCCATTGTTAGGAGTGTTTGGTGCACTGTGTGTCCAGACACACTTGTACTCTGCCCAGCATTGAAGTCCGATGTTAGTTCCGCCACAGTTCGCTGCCTGTCCTGTTTTACCAGTCTGACATCTGGAATGAGAGGTGGTCGCCCAAGTCCAGAACATCTGGATGTGGTTTCACCTTGGTTTTGCCACTTGTTGATGACACCACAGCAGTCCTCGAACACCCGACAAGTCGTGCAGTTTCCGAAATGCTCGTGCCTGGCCGCCGGGCCATCACAATCTGCCCTCGGTCAAACTCAGACAGATCGTGCGCTTTCGCCCGTCAGCACACAGACAACACGCTCGCAGATACTACATGCGCCGTGCGTGTGCCTGACTAGCAGTCATCCCTCGTCAGGTGATGCTGCTATCGCCTGGACCGGCTTATATCCATACTAGGTCGATGGTCGTCAAAGAAGAATTTGCAGTTGTTTACTAAAATGTACAAGGTGAATGTGGGTGACAGTAAAGACATTGTCCCCACATCAGGAGTTCAAAGTAGTGGTAATATCTGAAAATCCACACATTATGACATGAAAGTGTTCGTTGATGTCAATCTGTTGTAGGATTACAGAACATGTTTTAAGCTAAAAAATTATGTCGTTTTCGGAGAACAAAAATCTCCTCTATACAAATCAACATGGATCCACTCAACTCGCTCTGTTCCTCCAATAAATCCACAGCGTTGTCGACAACGTTGATAATGAGCTAAGTGATTATAGATGAGCCAATAGCCTTGCCGCAGTGGTGACACCGGTTCTCGTCAGATCACCGAAGTTAAGCGCTGTCGGGCTCGGCTAGCACTTGGATGGGTCACCATCCGCTCTGCCGAACGCTGCTGGCAAGTGGGGTGCTCTCAGCCCTTGTGACGCAAACTGAGGATCTACTTGATTGAGAAGGCCGGCCGCGGTGGTCTAGCGGTTCTAGGCGCGCAGTCCGGAGCCGCGCGACTGCTACGGTCGCAGGTTCGAATCCTGCCCCGGGCATGGATGTGTGTGATGTACTTAGGTTAGTTAGGTTTAAGTAGTTCTAAGTTCTAGGGGACTGATGACCACAGATGTTAAGTCCCATAGTGCTCAGAGCCATTTGAACCATTTTTTGAGAAGTAGCGACTTCAGTGTTAGAAACTGACATACGGCCGGAAGAGCGGTGTGCTGACCACATGCCCCTCCAAATGCGCATCCGGTGACGCCTGCGGTCTGATGACGACACGGCGGCTGGTCGGTACCGTTGGGGCCTTCGTGGCCTGTTCGGGAGGAGTTTAGTTTAATTTAAGTGATTATAGATGATTCATCCCAGAAGTTAAAAACAACACAAATGTCCTAGAATGGATTGATAAGAGTTGGGATAGTGAATGGATTTGATTTCAGATGTTAAGTAATCCGCTCACCGGCGCCCGATCTTTCTTAGTGCACTGCTCTGAAAACTTAAGGACGAGATCTATAAAATAACATAACATGCTAACAACTCGGCAGAAACAAATGAAAGTGTGGGAGCATGTTGCCAGAGATCTCCCAGCCGCGCACAGAAAGCTGCACGTCATATGGTGTGAGATCAGCTTGAGTGTAGCGCCAGATGCGGCTGGCCCCGCGACACCAGGCAGCTGAAGGAATGGGATCCATGTCTCAGTTAGTAAGTAGTTATGGTGCGCTATAGTGCTATTCTTGATTAAAATATGGTCTGGAGATAACATTTGGATGAATTTACACGTGGAGGAATTATCGGGAAACTGGAGCAAGGACAAAATGTGACGAGTATAGCCCACGACTTTGCTAGTGCCCTCAGCATTGACTGACGTGTTTGAGGAGTGTTCCAAGCCACGAGCACTTCTGCCCGAAGGAGAGGAGGTGGTGAGCCATGGTCAACTACAGCAGCAGATGACCACTACATTCTACAACACACAAGAAGGGACCCATGTTAAACTGTGGGAGCAATGGCATCCACATTTAATAGGACTGAAAGGCACAAAAGCTCATGCTCCATACTGACTTGGTGACTACACTGATGACCGTACATGCGTTCCGTCGACACCCACCGTTTGTGATGGTGCCAACGGCTGGCCGGTGTGGCCGAGCGGTTTTAGGCGCTTCAGTCTGGAACCACACGACCGCTCCGGTCGCACGTTCGAATCCTGCCTCGGACGTGGATGTGTGTGATGTACTTAGGTTAGTTAGGTTTAAGTAGTTCTGAGTTCTAGGGGACTGATGACCTCAGATGTTAAGTCCCATAGTGCTCAGAGACATTTGAACCACTTTTTTCTTTTTTTTTCTTTTTCTTTTTGATGACGCCAAGAGCGTATTGATGCTGTATCATGCAGAAAGTCAGTGAATCAGAGAAAGCATTTACCAAGACTTAACCCATGGGGATGGCATGCAATGCACAGCGGCAATGTATTCTCCAATTTACTGATCTCTGGTCAGCCATGGATACTTGTGAGGTTCATGCGGCGTCGCTGAAAACCTGTACAAGAACCGTTGTTACTTCTTTTACATATCGACGGCTCTCCTAGTTTGCTCTTCTTTTCTTATCAGGCACTGGCGGTCACGGTCTATCGGTTCTCCCTTCTATTCCAGTCTCGTATTGTTCGTGGAAAGAAAGATTGTCGGTATGCCTCTGTGTGGGCTCTAATCTCTCTGATTTTATCCTCATGGTCTGTTCGCGAGATATACGTAGGAGGGAGCAATATACTGCTTGACTCCTCGGTGAAGGTATGTTCTCGAAACTTCAACAAAAACCCATACCGAGCTACTAAGCATTTCTCTTGCAGAGTCTTCCACTAGAGTTTATCTATCACCTCCGTAACGCATTCGCGATTACTAAATGATCCTGTAACGAAGCGCGCTGCTCTCCGTTGGATCTTCTCTGTCTCTCCTATCAACCCTGTCTGGTACGGATCCCATACTGGTGAGCAGTATTTAAACAATGGGTGAACAAGTGTACTTTAACCTACTTCCTTTGTTTTCGGAATGCATTTCCTTAGGATTCTTCCAATGAATCTCAGTCTGGCATCTGCTTTACCGACGATTAATTGTATATGATCATTCCATTTTAAATCACTCCTGCTGCCTACTCCCAGATAATTTATGGAATTAACTGCTTCCAGTTGCTGACCTGCTATATTGTAGCTAAATGATAAAGGATCTTTCTTTCTATGTATTCGCAGCACATTACACTTGTCTACATTGAGATTAAATTGCCATTCCCTGCACCATGCGTCAATTCGTTGCAGATACTCCTGCATTTCAGTACAATTTTCCATTGTTACAACCTCTCGATATACTACAGCATCATCCGCAAAAAAGCCTCAGTGAACTTCCGATCCTATCCACAAGGTCATATATATATATATATATATATATATATATATATATATATATATATATATATATATATATATTGTGAATAGCAACGTTCCTAAGACACTCCCCTGTCGCACACCTGAAATCACTCTTACTTCGGAAGATTTCTCTCGATTGAGAATGACATGTTGCATTCTGTTATCTAGGAACTCTTCAATCCAATCACACAATTGGTTGATAGTCCATATGCTCTTACTTTGTTTATTAAACGACTGTGGGGAACTGTATCAAACGCCTTTCGGAAGTCAAGAACCACAGCATCTACCTGGGAACCCGTGTCTATGGCCCTCTGAGTCTCGTGGACGAATAGTGCGAGCTGGGTTTCACACGATCGTCTTTTTCGAAACCCATGCTGATTCCTACAGAGTAGATTTCTAGTCTCCAGAAAAGTCATTATACTCGAACGTAATACGTGTTCCAAAATTCTACAACTGATCGACGATAGAGATATAGGTCTATAGTTCTGCACATCTGTTCGACGTCCTTTCTTGAAAACGGGGATGACCTGTGCCCTTTCCCAGTCTTTTGCAACGCTACGCTCTTCTAGAGACCTACGGTACACCGCTGCAAGAAGGGGGGCAAGTTGCTTCGCGTACTCTGTGTAAAATCGAACTGGTATCCCATCAGGTCCAGCGGCCTTCCTTCTTTTGAGCGATTTTAATTGTTTCCCTATCCCTCTGTCGTCTATTTCGGTATCTACCATTTTGTCATCTGTGCGACAATCTAGAGGGAACTACAGTGCAGTCTTCCTCTGTGAAACAGCTTTGGAAAAAGACATTTAGTATGTCATGCTCTGTTTCAGTACCATTTTGGTCACAGAGTGTCTGGACATTTTGTTTTGATCCACCTACAGCTTTGACATAAGACCAAAATTTCTTAGGATTTTCTGCCAATTCAGTAGATAGAACCTTACTTTCGAGTTCGTTGAACGCCTCTCGCATAGCCCTCCTCACACTACATTTCGCTTCGTGATTGTGAAGTAGAAACGCGAAGGATATTGTACTGACGGACAGGATCCGTCGAACATTGAGGAGGATAACTGTAAAAAAAAAAAAAAAAAAAAAAAAAAAAAAAAAAAAAAAAATAAGGAAGAAATAAAATAAAATAAAATCGTGTCAAATCAGTGGAATGAGTCACTCGTGAGGGCTCAAGTGCCACCTGCAGGCCAGCTAGCACAAAGACTGTACATAGGGAGATGAAAAGAGTGGGATACAATGGTGGAACAGTTCCTCATGAGCCACACATTTCTGTAGGCAATATTAAGCTAAGCTTCAGGTAGTATAAAGAGCAATGCTGCTGGACAATGGATGGCTGGAAACGAGTAATTCGGAGTGATGTATTACGCTGTATCATGTACTGATCCCTTGGAAGGATATGGGTTTGACGAGTACGTGGAGAATGTTATCTGCTCTAGTGTGTGGTGGCAACTGTGAAATACGGACGTGGTGTTACGGTATGGAGGTATTTTCGCGATCAGAGTGTGGTCTCCCTATTACGCTTAAAAAAAAAAAAACACTTAATGCGGAAGCATATGAACACATTTTACAGCGTTGTGCACTGTTTGCGGTTTGGAGACGATGACTGTATGAACATAACAATGTACTCTGCCACAAAACAGTATCCGTGAGCAATGGTTATTGGAAAATAGCATTTCTGGAATGGACTGGCGTGCCCAGCATCCCAACATGCTCCCAGTGGAACACCTTTGCATTTGGTTAAACGGTTTACTTCACTACACGTCCCAGCGTCCAACATCACTACCTTCTTTGGTTTCGGCTCTTATGGGGGAATGGGTTGCCATTCCTCAACATACATTCAGACTCTTCAGTTAAGTGCCCCAGCAGAGTTCAAACCATCATAAAGGCTAAGGGACGACAAATCCTATGTTAATGTCAACTAATAGGTGTCCAGATACTTTTGATCAGAGAGTGTATGGCACCCAATCAGAAGCCCTAGCAGAGGCTTGTGGGTTGAAAATTACCGCCTCAAAGGTTATTGGAAAGAGTGTTCACACCGCCATGGTTAAAGATTGTTATTATTCGTCTGTCAACTTTTTCTCTCCCTGAGTTGCTGTCACGCAGATTCAGATGAAAAGTTTCGCCAGGCAAAAAACGCAAGGAATGTAATGGAAAGCAACATGTGTAAGGAAAACGAGCATGAAACCTTTTTCTCACTAATTAACAGTGAAGTCGGCAACTGTAACAAGCTCTGGCTGTCTTCATCTCTCACCTCTTCAGCAGATGGAGACATTAGCTGCGACAACAGAGCACGACGTTTTGACATGCCGCGACCCCTTCATCAACAGTCAGGTCCATTCTCTGCTGCTGGCATGCAGGTAGGGGCTTATTAATCACGATGGGCTTTTGCTGAGTTTGTATTCCTTTGTACAACGCAGTCCTCTACATTTAACAACTTGTCCTGCTCTGGCGTAACCACAAGCGCCGGAACGAAGACGAAGAACGCACGAGAAGAAAAGGCGGTGAAACGACGTCGGCCAATGGTGCGCTGATTAGCATCACACCACGACAGGAGCGCCCTCTACAAGAGGGGAATATAAGCGCCGCTCCTGTCACCCTTGGCCGCTCAATATCGGCCCAGTATTGGGACTTTAGTGGAGTATTCACAGTGTATTATCACGGCCTAGCAGAGAGTGCTATGATAGCAGTTATTAATGATCCACAAACTGTGTGCCAATCTTGCACGAACATTATATAGCAAAGTACTCGGATTTATGTTGCATGTCGCCCATCGCTTTGACACCATAGTTACTTCAAAGTTAAGTATTGTCAATCTGCTTTATTGAAATAAAATGACTAATGTTATTTGCCTGAACGCAGCATCTCTTAGGCACCTTATAAAAGACGAGTGGGCAAGACCCCACGTGTCCAAAATCTATTCCTAGTGAAAGTGTTTTTCTGCCCAAGCAGTACATTGTTTTATAAAACAGTCAAGGGCAGTATAAAGAAATAGGTGGCCCCGTAGTTTCCACAGGGTGTTCTGGCAAAGAAACTACTCAGTATCTTTCCCTCTAGCTTGTATATTTAGGCCTGGTGACTCCAAAATGGTAGAGTACACTAAAAATGGCTTCAAAGTGCAGTCTACGTCCTTCGTTCATTCGTCCTGCTGTGCCATATTGAACAATGAAAGGTTGTCAGCTAATGCGTACATGGATAGTCTCCACTTTGAGCCCGAAAATGATACTAGTTGAAATTAACAAGAAACCAAATATTTTGACAATATATTCGGAAGTTACAAGTATTCGTCGTCTGACCAAAAATATGGACATAAGATTAGGGAGTAATGAGTGAAACACAAGTAAGTTAGGCCCAATCTGAACGTGATGAATATGAAACTCTGTGCCTTTTATAGTCACATCCCCTATTAACACCTTATCAATTATACCATAACTGCCACACGCCATTGTGTAGCTTGTTGCAAGTAGTAACTGGCAACGAAAACTTTTTCTTCTTTTCCAGGGCGAAAGATCACCTGTTGTAGTAGAACTGACTTGTAATACAAACATCAGTGACTTTAATACCATGGTGCGTGACTTGAAATGTTGGAGATTTAATAGCACACATTCTGTCTTCCTTTAGATTGTCCCACAGTGTGGATATTATTAAGATCTCTGGCGTATGAGTTCTTGTTGCTCCCTGGTAATGTCTTCTGGTAGGGATGTTTGAGTACGTTGTAAAAGCATTGTAGCCATAGACTCGACTTGTCATTTTCATTCTGTACACTGTCAGCGGACCTGTGTGACTTTGGAAGAGTTTCGTTCTATGTACTGTCAATGGGCATGTTTGTTTTTGCAAGAGTTTCTAGAATCATCACATTGGTCTGTGTAAGAGCCTAGATATTATAACTGCTTCACGATTACGTGAAAGCTGTGACGAATTCCATAATGCGCATGCGTACAGCTGTCTTTAGAAATATATAGCATCATAATGTGCAGAAGAGGTTAATGAATATGTTGGTGTTGGTATAGTATCTTCAGTTCTGGAAACTAGGTGTTCACTCCCACTTCCAGAGACGTCAGACCATGGAGTCGCAAAATTTCATGCTAGTTGGTTCAGGGTGATAGTCCTTTCTGCATCGATTCTCCAAGAACAGATAATGCAGAAATTAACGCCTTCATGACTCAAACCTGTTGAAATGACATTTGTCTACATTATATTGTTGGGATGGTCAGTGTTTAAACAATTGCATGGTATTTAAGAAAATGCACTCCTGGAAATTGAAATAAGAACAACGTGAATTCATTGTCCCAGGAAGGGGAAACTTTATTGACACATTCCTGGGGTCAGATACATCACATGATCACACTGACAGAACCACAGGCACATAGACACAGGCAACAGAGCATGCACAATGTCGGCACTAGTACAGTGTATATCCACCTTTCGCAGCAATGCAGGCTGCTATTCTCCCATGGAGACGATCGTAGAGATGCTGGATGTAGTCCTGTGGAACGGCTTGCCATGCCATTTCCACCTGGCGCCTCAGTTGGACCAGCGTTCGTGCTGGACGTGCAGACCGCGTGAGACGACGCTTCATCCAGTCCCAAACATGCTCAATGGGGGACAGATCCGGAGATCTTGCTGGCCAGGGTAGTTGACTTACACCTTCTAGAGCACACTGGGTGGCACGGGATACATGCGGACGTGCATTGTCCTGTTGGAACAGCAAGTTCCCTTGCCGGTCTAGGAATGGTAGAACGATGGGTTCGATGACGGTTTGGATGTACCGTGCACTATTCAGTGTCCCCTCGACGATCACCAGTGGTGTACGGCCAGTGTAGGAGATCGCTCCCCACACCATGATGCCGGGTGTTGGCCCTGTGTGCCTCGGTCGTATGCAGTCCTGATTGTGGCGCTCACCTGCACGGCGCCAAACACGCATACGACCATCATTGGCACCAAGGCAGAAGCGACTCTCATCGCTGAAGACGCCACGTCTCCATTCGTCCCTCCATTCACGCCTGTCGCGACACCACTGGAGGCGGGCTGCACGATGTTGGGGCGTGAGCGGAAGATGGCCTAACGGTGTGCGGGACCGTAGCCCAGCTTCATGGAGACGGTTGCGAATGGTCCTCGCCGATACCCCAGGAGCAACAGTGTCCCTAATTTGCTGGGAAGTGGCGGTGCGGTCCCCTACGGCACTGCGTAGGATCCTACGGTCTTGGCGTGCATCCGTGCGTCGCTGCGGTCCGGTCCCTGGTCGACGGGCACGTGCACCTTCCGCCGACCACTGGCGACAACATCGATGTACTGTGGAGACCTCACGCCCCACGTGTTGAGCAATTCGGCGGTACGTCCACCCGGCCTCCCGCATGCCCACTATACGCCCTCGCTCAAAGTCCGGCAACTGCACATACGGTTCACGTCCACGCTGTCGCGGCATGCTACCAGTGTTAAAGACTGCGATGGAGCTCCGTATGCCACGGCAAACTGGCTGACACTGACGGCGGCGGTGCACAAATGCTGCGCAGCTAGCGCCATTCGACGGCCAACACCGCGGTTCCTGGTGTGTCCGCTGTGCCGTGCGTGTGATCATTGCTTGTACAGCCCTCTCGCAGTGTCCGGAGCAAGTATGGTGGGTCTGACACACCGGTGTCAATGTGTTCTTTTTTCCATTTCCAGGAGTGTAGAATTAGTAGAGGATTTAAGCCAGAATTTGAACATGTTAGGTTCGATGTTGAACAAAGAAAACCAAGTAAGCATTGCAGAAATGCAAAGCCCAAAAAGGGATATTTTGTGCATTGCATCTTTCATCAGGCACCAAAGTGCTGAATTAGCGTCAAAGCATCAAAAAATACTATTGTTTGGGGTCAAACATGTGAGGTATGACACATTTCTTCAATAATTTTAAATTGCGAACTTGCTCAAATTAGCAACATTTATTGAAAATTATCTTCTTTGACTCTTGAACATAGATAATATGAATAATTTGGCAATCAAATTTGTTTGATAAATTTGCTCAATATTTGGAAAATACATAAACTCGGGAATTTTGTGAAATTTTTAAAGCATATCATCACTGAGACTTGAACTATTGAACTTGCAAATGGATGTGCTCAACGACCGATGAAGTGCAACTTTGAGGCATTTTACCACCATTTTAATTCATGACAAGATTGTCATTCGAAATTTTTCCCTGCCAAGCCAGTGTCTGTTTTCATATTTTCTAAAAATATATATTTCTCTCCCTTTTTACTCAGGTACATGTATCTATATTTGTAGTATTGGATTTTACATAGCAAAAATGGATATTTCCAACATCACAGATTTTTCAAGCAACGTTTTCAAGAAATCAGATGAGGGGATGATTGCAGCACATATGGAAATGAATGGTGACAAAAATTAGTACTGCGGTCCAGACGTGTCATTAAACAACTACTTTTTTCAGCTACTTCCACATGTTCTGATAAAAATATGGGAAGAATGTGCTTTTGATTGAACATGCGCCATATCACAAACTGTGTTTGCATAGATCTCTTGCAGAACAAGATAATCTAGTTGGTTTTGCATCTGTTTCAATACTAAACAATATATTCAAATTTTTAAATTGTATATGCTTTAAATATCTGGTATTCTTTCTGAAACACACAACACTATAAAGTTTAATTGTCTGCATGACATGAACGGAAGTTCATTTTATTTGTACATATACAGCATTTCTCGGTCTATGACGAAATCCTCTCTGGAATGTTGAACATAAATTTTCACCATTCAAAAGATGATACCCATGCAAGTGGAGTTGCTAATAACTTAACGCTATGAATAGTGTACCACCACCAACAACCGAAATTTGATACTGTAAACTTTTTTATCATAATTTTTCACAATTGAAATGATGATATCAATGAAGGTGGACTTGGTGATAACTTTTAGAAAACTGATAATTTGGTATCACCTATGAATATAGTTTGAGAAAATAGTAAACTATTGATTCTGCTTAAAATAATGTGTAAGAAGGCGATTCTAAGAAAATGTCAAATCATATAGCTTACTGAGTTAATTAATTCATGAACTACACTTTACTTTCTGTTAATTTGGAAGAAGAATGGAGTCTTCTTGGGGTAATTTGTTAACCTTTCTTATTTTAACATTTAATATTATGTTCCCTATGATTTGATTTATTACTGTCTAAATAATTGAGTAGTTATAATAAGTTGATGACCACTACAACACAGAGAGAACAGGTAAGTAAAAGTTATTAAACTGAAGACAGGTGAACTAATTAAAAATAAAACCAACAGCTTAAATAGAGATTTATTTATATCTGCAGTGACTATGTTATGTTAGGTATTTAAGGTATAAAATCTTTGAAAAAGTGGAAATCTTTTTTTATATTTGATGCTACAAGTATACCTGTTTTCATTTTTTCTTCCCATTCTTTTCTTTTTTCTTTGGTGTTTCGGGTACTATTTCAACATTGAATAGGTTTATAAAGTAATTATCATCTACAGCTTCCCGTAGTGGCAAAATGTATAAATTTTTCTCTCTCTCTATCTTTTCCAACATTTCCAGCCTTTCCTGCTCTGTTTGTTCTTCCTCTTCAGTCTTGTTTTTTTTCTTATCTGATGCCTTTTTCGTAACAACTTTCTTCTCAGGAACTGGCGGTGGCTTGTATGTTTTTGGCTGATTAAGCTCATATGGTATATTTATGTCCTGCACTGGTGGAGCATCGCAAAAAGTCTTCTTTATGATCTCATACTGAAATGGGTTAGCAAATCTATAAAAAAAATATTAGACAGAGAATCAGAATATTGTTTTTTCAACATTGAAAGAAAGTGTACTGCAATATATTTATATAAAAATAATGCTAACACTTTTTGATGCTTTGCAGATACCAAAGGATCAGAAAAGCAATTTTCTGTAAACATATGTTTTATGAGTTCAAACAGGGCTGATAGCAGAGGTAATTTTATCGACTGTTTAGCCCATATTTTACTCCTTTTCAATTTATTATTATAAGTTCAGGGCATGAATCTGTTTTATAACGGCTGATGTAAATTAGAGATATTTGATTATTGTAATTTATGTGCATAAAAATTGAGGTGTGCCTATGTATACAGTACATTTACTTTTACACCCCACTGCAAAGTATATGGCGGAAGGTTGTTGAATTGTATCATATATTAATGTTTGTTCCTATCACTGATGCAGTATGTGGAGACTCACGGTAGTAAGTTGTTTTGCGAGGTGTCACACACTAATTTTCTTTTTGTAGTCTCTATGGGAGCAGTAGGAAGGAGGCTGAAAAATATATGGAATTTTATAAGGTGGTTTCTGTGAAATTTGTCGTTTCTCTTCGTGTGTCTCCTAGATAAGCTGTTTTAGTATTTCTGTCACTTTTTCTTGGCAGTCAGGCAAGCCTCTGATCAATCACGCTGCCTTTCTTTATACAGGGTGTCCAAGGATGAAGTGTCAAGATTCAGGGATATGACAGAAACGATCATTCGAAGGGAAAAATTTAGTAAACGTGGGCTCTCAAATGCATATCTTAAGAGCTACGAGCATTTCTTCATCTTCGATGCTATGAAACAAATCTCTTCTATTGCAAGCTCTCTGCTTTCCATATTTTTGTGAGGAGGCAGAGTGGGGCAAAACAAGAAAAAAAGTCTAGTAAATATTGGTTCAAAAATGCGCACAGTAAGAACTATGAGATGTTCTTCATAGTAGCGAAGATGAACAAGTAATCTTAGCTCTTAAAGCATGCAATTTAGAGCCCATATTTACTAGACTGTTTTGCTTCGAATAATCTTTCCTGTCATATCCATGCTATTGACCATTCCTCCTGAAACATCCAAGATACACTTCCGTCTTAGACGAGCCTGATATTTTGGCAACATACTTGGGTAGTATCTATAGTATGACATGTACAAGTGTTTTATAGGTAATTTTTTACTAAAACCCATTGGAATTTCCAAATATTTTATGCTCGAAAGCACGATTCACACTAGACGTCACCTGAACAGATTTAGCTGGCAGGGAGCATCACCACCAAATGGTGTGTTTACCGAGAAGCAACACAACAACAAATCTAGCATCATAACATTTAAACACAACGACGTTTATTTGCTAGCGAAATTATACTCCTAAAAATACATCAAACAATATTTATAAGAATATATATAGAGC
Source organism: Schistocerca serialis cubense (assembly GCF_023864345.2). NCBI lineage: Eukaryota > Metazoa > Arthropoda > Insecta > Orthoptera > Acrididae > Schistocerca > Schistocerca serialis. Next base: position 769,054,738 of record NC_064641.1, on the reverse strand, counting down.
CTGTTTATCTTATTCACTGTCACATTCAGTTCTTGGTAGAACAATTTCGTATGCAAAGGTTGAAGAAGAGATTAAGTGTATTTTTGTTGTACTAAAATTTGTTTATTTTGAACCGGTTTTCGGCCTGATGTGCTATCGTTAGGAAATAATTGATTAGCGCCCACAAGAGACATTGGTGCCACAACTGACTTTACACAAGCCGGAATCATGAGAAGTGGTAAAGCCGGAAGTTGGCCTGCTACCGACACGGCACTTTGTTCAGGGATAGATAAACTGTTAATATTTTGACTTATAATGTTGCGAGACGTTCAGTGCTTGCTAAACTGTTCCGTTGACATCCAAAAACTGCTGATCTTTCTGTAACGGCGCGTTTTGTTGCTGATTTTATGTTTAAAGATAGCGTGAGAGTGTGAAGACATATAATAAACTTCCTAGACGTAACATATTAGTGAAAAGTGGCGTGTTGTTTATGGTAAAAATGTATTTTTCTTTCATATGCCAGACCAATCCTGTGTCCCAGGACGTGCAAGGAATCGTCGTTACAGTGGCGATAAGAGCTACACTCAGGCAGTCCGGTTCTCAACAGATATGGGGTCGTATGAATAAAACGGAGGATGTACTTTATTCTCGAAATTTCGGAGAATATTCCCAGGTTTGCATGAATAAAGTGAATCGAAGAACATGCTTCACCTGAGAACGTTCTCAGCTTGAGTAAAGCGTTGGGGACAGTTGCTCAACGCGAACATTCTTCAATTTCGTATTAATAAAACTAGAGAAGTTTCTCAGAAGAGTAGAATATTATCCGTTTGTTGAAGTGAGCTCTGTAACGTACTTCGAGATGACTAAGTACTACTAACGCTAAGCTTTACCGAGTTTTTTTTAGTAAAAATGGCAGAATTTATGTCGCTCGGAAGGCAAAAAAGATATACGTATCCCGAAGCAACACTGATGAGAGAAACTGAAGTTTCTACGCATAATAAGGAAAACATTATTTGGCTGTCAGATCGCTGGTTTTCCGAAAATCAAGTAAGAAGAAGGGATGCTCTTTCAAACGAAGCGGAAACGAAAAAAAATTTTGCGCTATTTTGCGGATCTGTGTTTTCAGACTGGTGTAGGCAAAGACTTAGGTATACACCAGACAATTGTGTCACTGACATTTCGGATGTTCTTAGTCATATTACTCAAACAGCATCTTTGTAGATCCGATATCCCGGAAACGTAGTAGAACTAGAAGCCAACAGCGTTGCCACAGTTTTAACAGCGGTTCCTGTCGGATTACCGAAGTTAAGCACTGCGCGTTTGGCCAGCTCTCAGTTGGGGCACCATTCGGGGCTACCGAGTGCTGTTGGCATGCGGGGTGCACTCAGCCCCATGTGAAGCCAATTGAGGAGCTACTTGATTGAGAAGTAGTGGCAGCAGTCACGAAAACTGACAACGGCTGGGAGAGTGGTGTACTCACCACACGTCTCTCTGTATCCGCATCTGGTGATGCCTAAGGGCTGAGGATGTCACGGCGACCGGTCGGTACCGATGGGCCTCCAAGGCCTGTTTTGCCGATGTTTGTTTCTTTTTGTAGGATAACTTAAGTGCGCGTCATTTACGACGGTGGCCGAGTTTAGGTTCGTTCTGCGCATCTAACGACACAAAACATAGTCAGCCAATGAACAGAGAACGACATTGCCAGAGCTCGACTGCAGTGCAGAGCATGGACGAGTGTCTTCAGTTTTAGAAACGTTCAGTCATAGATAAAGTAATTGAACAAAAGTAATGTCTTGATAGCAGACTTTCTTTTATAGAAAGTTTGGAAAAAGCATTCTTTAAACCAATTGCTTCATATTCTATTAATTAATTAAACCAAACAAGCAATAAGCCTCCTAATTCAGGCGATAGCAAGGAAAGGTGTTTGTATCATTCTCACTAACCGCTTTTTCGCAATAAAGAACAGCGGTAATTAATTCATAGTCATACCAACAGTGTTTGTCGGTATTTTGCGTGATATTTTAAAGTCCTCCGGGAAATGCATTGAACGATGAGTTGCGTTAGCGTAATGGTTAAAGTGTGTGGCTGCTAACCGAAGATTTTGAGTTCAAACCTTGTTCAGTGCTTAATATTTTCTTTATTTAAAAACAATATCGAAGTGTCTTACTTCAAGAATTTTATTCGTTTGAATCGTAATTTTCTGAAATTTCTAGTGGCAATTAAAATCGACCACATGGAAAGTATACGCTATGGACTTTTACCTCTGCAAACTCTTCAAAAATTTCGTGCAATGGTTTACTACATATAATGCTGCACAATAACTGTGTTGAACTTCGAAACAAAATTAAGTCATTTATGGGGGGAAGGTACCAGTCAAGAAGATGTGTAAAAATCAGATTTTTGGGCCAAATAGTTTTTATGAAATCGAATGATAAAGTATGTCAAAGCAGTCGAAACACCATGTATCTGTACAGGCGAGCAGTGCAATGATAAAAAATCGCGCACATCGCGGAATGCGGGGAGCACGTCTCTGTAGCAGCGAAAGGGTTAATGAGGGTCTGGTGGCTTTACTTCATAAACTGCGCGCTCCCCCCTAAACGCAAGTTTGCGAACTATACTATACTATGGCGCTGCTTCTCTTGGTGCGTACAACTGGCAAATCTCCCGCGTCTGGGCGGGCATGCGCGAACCGCCAAGATAAAAGAATTGAACTATAGAAACAGGGAAAGTTAAGTGGCAAGCAAGGCCTCAGTTTCCATGTGTTGTCGGGGGCCCTCGATTGCACGCATTCACCAATCATGAAATCTTCTGTTCATAGAGATGACTGTATTAACCCAAAGGGTTTTGCTAGTGTAAAGTGCAGGTGACATGTGACTACAGCGAAATGTTCACTAGGGTCGATCCTTTATGGGCAGGATCTGTACACGATGCTAGGATATCGAGAAACTCCGATGTACGACAGACATTAAGAGAGAACCAGGAGATGATGTGGCATTGGACCGTCGTTAATGACACCATTCTACGATTCACAAAAACCTAATGAAAGGGCCTACAACAGGCTTCAGCACGGCAGAATGAAGCTGTTTTGGAAAATTCAATGGAGGAGTTGATTATTTCAATAAATAACTACAGTGATATGACGCTTGAAGCGTCTGTCATAGCGGCGAGAGTTACGCCAGTGTAGTTTTTCGTTTATCACCGTAGAAATGAAGAACAGATGGTTTCAGCTGCATGTTTGGAGTGCGTAACTTAGAACTACAATTAGCTGCATGACAAAATTACATTGCGCAAATTGTGAAATTTTATCAAAAAAGCCTTATCAGCAACTAATTCCAAATACAGATCATCTCCGGAATTCGGTCTGTATTGCACAAAATAAATATCACTGTTTACAATATAACTGCTGTAATAGCGAGATACGGTTGTTTGTATCGCTTTTGGTCTTTCTCCCAATACAGGTTGATGTATTGAAGATATGTTTCCTCACAGCATAAATTTTTCATTTTTTGCTATGTTAGAAACAAGTAGCCGGATCAGAAAAATCAATAACAGGTTAATTACAAACCTAGCGATCTGTTTCTCGTAACGAAACAACACGGGTGACCATTTAGTACTTGCGTGAGAGGACCCTTGTGCGTCATATTTAACCAAAATTATCACGTGTTAGAAACTTCTGGCAGTGTTCTGGTTTGGAGTAGATGAAAATGTGATAGATTCGCAAGATATCTTTATCATAATGTGTTCGTCTAACTTTAATAACAAAAATGTTTCCCGCATGTCGAAAATTCGGTAACATCGTCAGAAGATGTATTATCATAAACTGTCCGTAAATCGTCTTAATAATGCGTTGCCGCTCATAAAGCTAAAATCTAAACATAGTGTAACTGTTCCTGAACGCATTGAGGCCAGTTGTATATTGGTATATCGAATAGTTTGCCTTTTTGCGCAAGTTGAATGAAATGTAAGATTACGCGTGTATTCTGTGCCGGACGTGGCAAACAACACACACCGAGATGTTTCTCAAGAAAGTGGGGAGGTAATGAGGTATTGAGAAAGAACTCCGTGGTCAGAGAATATGCTTCGCATTTTTTATCCATACAAAGTTGAGAGCTTTCTCATAGAATGTTATTTTGCTCTGTGAATCTTCTACGGAGAATGTTCTCTTTTTATGGTTGCGTACCTCAATCGGCAGAAACGGAACTCTTACTTTGTTGTCCATCTGTCTGTCTCTCCGACTGTTAAAAAGCATTTTTCTCAGGAATGGGTAGGCGTATCAAGTTGAAATTAATGCCCCATACAGAGGTCTACGGTCCCTTGGCAGGGTAAAAATTTGAAGCTTCTAAGCCAATGTAATGAAAAGATACAATTTATGTCACATATTTTGATACAAGCAAACTCACTCATAAAGACCTATAGGATACTTTCCGTCAGCCTGTAATCACGAGATGTCGCAAGAAGCACAGTTCCACACTACAAGCAAAGCAAAAAAATCCAAAAATTGTTTTTGTAGTTACACGAAAAAATATTTTTTGTCATTTGTTATCTGTCTGTTCGTCAGTCTGTTAAGACCAGTTTTCCTCAGGAATGGGTTGACGTATTAAATTGAAATTAATGTCCCATACTAAAGTCTGTAGTCCCTGGGTGGTGTAGTAAGTCAAGACTATCAAAAGGTAAGGTCATTTATGTCATATATTTTGATAGTACGAAGTTCACCTAACAAAACCTATAGGTTGACCTAGAATCATGAAATCTGGCAGGCAGCAAGCTTTCACAGTATAAGTAAAGGAAAAGCTCCGCCAATTGTTAGTCTGTATTTATATCACGAAAAGAACATTTCTTTGTCATATGTTATCACATTGTCGAACAGATCTGAGAAACAGCTGGATAATTTTCAAGCGATTCATGGCCCATTCGAAGCATTTTGTAGAGAACAATAGTGACGGAATATAGTTTTCAAAATTTGCAAGAAGATAAGTAGAGATGCCCACGAGCTCGAGCGAAATTTAGTATAGGTACAATTCCAGAATGTTTCCAATCTCTAGCACATTATTTAAACAAACTAACTAACTCTCAATCTGAGAAAGACCCAATAAAATCTTTACTGACGTGGGTGAAAATGTAGGTACAAATGTAGGCAGCTACAAATTGTGCTATACTGTAATAAACGATTTATGTTTCTACAGGTTATCAGTGGAAAGAATTCCAAAAATTGAAGGCAAAGTAAAGATTGTCAGTTACAAATTTATTGCTAACTTACTCAGTTAAAAGATAAATAAATATACCTATATGCAAATAATCTCATACTTTGTTCTCATAAATCTGATTCTAATTTTTACATATTGGTTTTTCTGGTTAAGGAACTGCGTGACAAGAGAGCATAATTTGAAGTATATACACCAGTTTCAAGAAAACATCACGCAAAACCATATCCGGCCATAAAACTATTAAAACAATTACTTAAGGGAAAGGTGTGTTCACATTGGGCGCTTTTTCTTGGGTCCCTGAATTTTTTATGTTTCCCATGTACCTTCCTCTAAGCAGCTTTTAATTACATTCTGATATGTGTGTGCTTCAAAAGAGTAACGGAAGTACTTTTACTGAAATTTATTCGAGAATGAAAGCTGCCCCGTTGTCTTCTACTACTTTCTGATACTAACCTTGAAACGGTACAGTAGTTTCCGCTCCATAAGCAGCAGGTTTTGCTGCTCGCTCGCACCGGGAAATACAAACAGAGGCGGCTCCACCTCCAGTTTCATTACACGACGCGGCCGGCCGCGGGTGCAACAGAACCCATGCGGGCGGATGGAGAGAAATGTGTCAGGCTTCATATTACGTATTTATATGTGTCGTGTATTATGCATTTCTTGTACGTGAATGTGAATCTGCACAAGAACTTTCCTAATCCTCCTCATACCTTTCCGTAAAGCGTGGCCAAATCTTAGTTCGGAAGTCGTTCTGTAGTATAGTAGTGCCAACCTTACTCCTGGGTAGGGGTTCAGAGAGACAGCACAGGCAGGTAAAAGTCAAAGACTTTCCAGTGTCACAATATTTGGGGTGGAGAGGTTGGTCACGGCCAAGTGGTTCGACCACCCCCTCCACCGGGGCCCAGGAAGACCTCCGGGTGCCCGCCATATTCTGGGAGTAGAGGTGGGCCAAACGGTTATTCTGGAGTAACCGTTATCACAGTTCCAGTTATTCTTTGATAACCGTTATCGTTAACGGTTATTAATAACTGCCAAGTTATTTTTCGCTAGCGAATACCGATAACTCCGACAATTAAATAACGACATAGTTGGAATCCATCAGTTTAGTTATCAGTATAATTGCGAGTAGTGTGAAATAGCAGGAATGTCGTATGAATCGTGTCATAACCTCAGCTTATTAACTCCGGGTACATTTTAGTCGATGTTAGAACGATTATTAGTGTTTCAAATTATATGTTTGTAGGTTATCGGTCGCTATTAGAAATATTATCTTCGCAGCTGCGACAGAAAGTACGCGGAACTTCGCCAAAGCACTGTTTAAGTAAAATGTTAACAACGTGCGTTTTTAAGTATGAAGTAATATGTAAACTGAGTACTGTAGGTTAAATTCGAAGCTTAATTTCTTGTGCTGCTCACATAATAGAATAAAGTGTACAGCCTTGTAATACAACAAAAAATATACGTAATGTGACAGATTCGTTTACTCCTGTGCTGTAAAAGCTAGTCCTATTGGGGAAAGTGTGAGTACGCTAATCCAAGTTTTATGTCAGATTTGCAAACTGCTCGATTTCTCCAGCGACAGCATGTTTATAACATATGAAGACATGCAGATCGAAAAGGTTGACAGTGTTACATTTCTGGGACTACAACTCGATAATAAATTCAGTTGGGAAGGGCATACCACATTTTTTCATTCTATTATTTCATAAGGGAACATATTCTGTGGTAACTCATCAAACGTAGCAAAAGTTTTTCGCATTTAAAAGCGTGTAATGAAAATCGTTTGTGGTATCAATTCAAGAACATCATGTAGGAACCTGTTCAAGGAACTTTGTATTCTAACCACTGCTTCCTAGTATATTTATTCCTTAATGAAATTTGTTACAAGTATTTCCAACCAATAGCTTAATACATAATATCAGTACTAGAAATGGGAACAGCAATCTACATAAAGACCTAAAATTACTTACCTTGGTCCAAAAGGGGTCCAATATTCAGGAACATGCATTTTCAATAAGCTGCCAGCAAGTCAGCAACCATTAAAAACTTGGTTTCAGATAAGGCACGGTTTACAGTGTGTTTGAATGACTATTTGATACATAAGTGTCTGATTCCACCCATCATCAATATGCCGGAAATGTCTATTTTAAGTGTGTCTATGACGTCACTACATACACATGGCAACAAACACGAAGATACATATAAATAATACAATAACATTTCCCACCAAAAATACAATCAAACCAATGGGACAACTGCGGGAAGTTGGGGGTTTTAGGGCGAGGACAAGCTAGTAAAAAAAACACACCATGATCCCAAAACACAAAATGAAGAACAAAAAGAAAAAAAAATACAGCATTCTGCTACACCAACAAAAATCTGCAGGAATCGGACACTTCCCTTGAACAATATAGGTCAACTATAGGTGACCATACCAAAACACCAATACCCACAACTAAAAGTACGAAAATTGGAATCAGACATTTCCCTTGACCTACATAGGTCAACCTCAGATGACGATACTAAAACAACACACACAATTATGAAAATGGGAATCGGTCATTATCCGGTGACCTATATAGGTCCACCACAGCTACTGATGCCAAAAAACCAACACCTACAACTACGAAAAATAAAACCACAATCCCAAAAGTCCACAAATCAATCATCCCTACATAAATTAAATCACATTCAATACTTCATAAATACACAAAACATCACAGCTAGAAAAAAAAAATTATTTACCACCAGCAAATTCCGGCACTGCAACCTAGATCGACAGCCCCCCCCCCCCCCCACACACACACAAAAACCAACTCATAAACACCGTGCCGTAATGACATTCACACACCACAACACCTTTACGTCGAAGCAGACGGGTGGAATCAGACGCTTCCAGTGACCCCTCCTTCTACTCTGTAGATGAATATCGTAACAGAGACTGATAGACCAGCTTAGGTAAAAATTCTGCTATATTTTAGTTTTGACAGCACTTGGTTGCAACAGTCAAGATCGGGTATTCTGTGTACGATAAATTTATTAAAAGTACGTAACTGTGTTTTATTCTGTCAGTGTACCAATTCTGTAAATATTAGCGGTTACTGTGATATATTCACGTATTTTGACAATCTCCTGACAAATGATGAGGATAATAATTATTATAGTCCACTATATTATGTTATACTTTCTGACATGTTATTTGTCATTCGTGATGGCCAGCGGCTATTTCCGTAGCAGTACGAAAATATTTGTTCGCTCCAGTTACTATCCTCTCTGGAAATATCACCTGGAACTACGACCTTTAACTGGAGTCACCGAGTCAGGAACGTCTAGACACACAGTTATTCCGTTACCAGCTTCCAGGTTATCTGTGGTGGTAGCCCGATAACTACCAGAGAACTAGAACTACGAGCCAATAACGATAACTGCCAGAGGAGAATACTGGTCTCTGACAGTTATTTCCATGTTGTTGTTGTTGTTGTGGTCTTCAGTCCTGAGACTGGTTTGATGCAGCTCTCCATGCTACTCTATCCTGTGCAAGCTTTTTCATCTCCCAGTACCAATTACAACCTACATCCTTCTGAATCTGCTTAGTGTATTCATCTCTTGGTCTCCCTCTACGATTTTTACCCTCCACGCTGCCCTCCAACACTAAATTGGTGATCCCTTGATGCCTCAGAACATGTCCTACCAACCGATCCCTTCTTCTGGTCAAGTTGTGCCACAAACTTCTCTTCTCCCCAATCCTATTCAATACTTCCTCATTAGTTATGTGATCTACCCATCTAATCTTCAGCATTCTTCTGTAGCACCACATTTCGAAAGCTTCTATTCTCTTCTTGTCCAAACTATTTATCGTCCATGTTTCACTTCCATACGTGGCTACACTCCATACAAATACTTTCAGAAATGACTTCCTGACACTTAAATCAATACTGGATGATAACAAATTTCTCTTCTTCAGAAACGCTTTCCTTGCCATTGCCAGCCTACATTTTATATCCTCTCTACTTCGACCATCATCAGTTATTTTGCTCCCCAAATAGCAAAACTCCTTTACTACTTTAAGTGCCTCATTTCCTAATCTAATTCCCTCAGCATCACCCGACTTAATTAGACTACATTCCATTATCCTTGTTTTGCTTTTGTTGATGTTCATCTTATATCCTCCTTTCAAGACACTGTCCATTCCATTCAACTGCTCTTCCAAGTCCTTTGCTGTCTCTGACAGAATTACAATGTCATCGGCGAACCTCAAAGTTTTTATTTCTTCTCCATGAATTTTAATACCTACCCCGAATTTTTCTTTTGTTTCCTTTACTGCTTGCTCAATATACAGATTGAACAACATCGGGGAGAGGCTACAACCCTGTCTTACTCCCTTCCCAACCACTGCTTCCCTTTCATGTCCCTCGACTCTTATAACTGCCATCTGGTTTCTGTACAAATTGTAAATAGCCTTTCGCTCCCTGTATTTTACCCCTGCCACCTTCAGAATTTGAAAGAGAGTATTCCAGTCAACATTGTCAAAAGCTTTCTCTAAGTCTACAAATGCTAGAAACGTAGGTTTGCCTTTCCTTAATCTTTCTTCTAAGATAAGTCGTAAGGTCAGTATTGCCTCACGTGTTCCAGTGTTTCTACGGAATCCAAACTGATCTTCCCCGAGGTTGGCTTCTACTAGTTTTTCCATTCGTCTGTAAAGAATTCGTGTTAGTATTTTGCAGCTGTGGCTTATTAAACTGATTGTTCGGTAATTTTCACATCTGTCAACACCTGCTTTCTTTGGGATTGGAATTATTATATTCTTCTTGAAGTCTGAGGGTATTTCGCCTGTTTCATACATCTTGCTCACCAGATGGTAGAGTTTTGTCAGGACTGGCTCTCCCACGGCCGTCAGTAGTTCCAATGGAATATTGTCTACTCCGGGGGCCTTGTTTCGACTCAGGTCTTTCAGTGCTCTGTCAAACTCTTCACGCAGTATCGTATCTCCCATTTCATCTTCATCTACATCCTCTTCCATTTCCATAATATTGTCCTCAAGTACATCGCCCTTGTTATTTCCATAGTCGCTCGAATTCCTTAGTAACTTTCCTTGTACTACCCGTCCAAGCTAAATTAACACGAAAGGCGGTGGCTTAAGGGAACGACCGTACTTGTTAATGCCTGTACTGCAGCTCTTATCAGCCACGGCTCGGACATTAACTTTATTTAATTGTTTATGCTAAAAGTAACGAAGGCCCACGAAATAGTACACAGTTCTTATCAACAGATGGCGCGCAGTCTCACAGTTATTCCCATGGTCTACAGAACGCCTTCCAAATGCGCAGTACGATCTTCGGTCAACAGATGGCGCGAGGCACTGTTGACACTAAACAGTTATTGAAATAACTGCCAGAATCAGAGGAACGGTTATCGCAGTAACCGTTACTTCTCAGTAACCGGTTATTTCTATCAGTTACGTTATTTTTTGCCACCTCTATCTGGGAGTGTTACAGAAGACGGGTAAGTGAGCAGGCGTGCCTTCAGTGCGTCTGTCTCAACGTTCACGCATGAAAGAGAGGTATTTGAATATTTGTACTAATTCTTTTATTTCCAGCTTTGGATTGTGTAGGGAAATGAATGTTCTGGTTTATGGGTTAAATGGCTCTGAGCACTATGCGACTTATCTTCTGAGGTCATCAGTCGCCTAGAACGTATTAAACCTAACTAACCTAAGGACATCACACACATCCATGGCCGAGGCAGGATTCGAACCTGCGACCTAGCGGTCACGTGGTTCCAGACTGAAGCGCCTCGGCCACACCGGCCGGCGTTCTGGTTTAATTCCGTAAATATGACCCCCTGTGTTAATGTATCTGTCCCCAGTTTGCCCATTATCCTTTCACATAGTGGATGTCCCATGTAAAATATTGTGAGACTTTGGTGGTATACATTTGGCCAACGCAATTCCATCTTACCTGTAGAAATGTGCGTGCAGATTAGTATATAATATACCCGAGCTACAAGTTGTAAAATTGTAATATCTGTAAGCTGAAACAATTGCTGCTATCGCTGTAAAGTCGAGTGATCGAGTGATAATGTTTAAAATAAATAGGTAATCAGTTGTCATCAATCTTTAACATACCTTAAAAATCACGAAGAAGTCAAGTTAAAGGAAATCATTTAAAATAAAAGATATAGAATGCAGGGACCCACACATCAGCGTGTGAGCCCTCCAGCCCCTCGCCTAGTATCATACGGAAAGGGCACGCTCTCTAGGTAGCGCTCTCAAGCTCCCCTCCCCAGTTATCCGTTGCGCAATTTTCACTCAGGACTTGACGACATCAACTTTCATCTGGGGTCTCTAGGCAAGGAGGTTGGACGGTAATCTTTCAACCTGTAGCTGTTGTCCGTTGCGTAACTTGAATAATTTTAATTCTTCATTTGGCTTAATCAATATTTTATTTTTAATGAGTTTTGCACTAGCGGTAAATGAGAGGTAGAACGTGAGTAAGCCAACGTCGTTCTGAAGACCTATAGCAATTCACGTTTAGCACCAAGATAGAATTTGACGAAAGACGTCGCAGGCATTAAGAGGTAATCGGAAGTATAATACGGAACACGTGCATTATATCTGGGTGACACAGCTCAAAATTAATGTGAAAAAATCTTCTTACAGAATTATTTTCGTAAAGACTTTATATGAAATGGAGTGACTATCTATGGAGGAAGAAGGAGACTGACTACGAATTAAATAGTATGACTTCATAAACAAAGCTCAATTTACAAAATTTTTTCTTAATTTGGCAAGATGCTCCTGGCATATGAAAAATATAATTTCAAAGGTTCTACACTGGCGGAAAAAATTGCAACACCGAGAAGGGGTTGTGCGACATAAACGAAAGTTGGTAGACGTGTTTCTACATGTCAAAGATGATGTCTATTCAGATTTCGTGCCGCTCGCAAAAGAGAGGCGCTAGTAGCGGCACTATGAGAATGTAACTCAAGTTTACTTTAAATTCACGCTGTAACGATCTTGAGCGTTAGTTACCTTTGAGGTTGGACGTGGTGAGCTATGTTGTATGTATTGTATTCTATGTTAACTGGGGATCTAGAAACGACGGAGAGGCTCCGTCCCCGCCGCAGCCGCAGTGGTCCACAACCCCACGACGACTACCGCAGTCCACTTCACTCCGCCGCCACCCCACACCGAAGCCAAGTTAATTTGCGGTTCAGTCCCCGTGGAACCCCCAGGGAACGTCTCACCCGAGACGAGTGCAACCCCTATGTTTGCGAGTTAGAGACTTGTTTGCGCAGCAATCGTCGACATAGTGTAACTGAGGCGGAATAGGGGGAACCAGCCAACACCGACTCAAAGGAAGGCCTCGGCGCTTGTTGGTGACGTCACGTCAGCTAGGCACGGCGAACGCCAGGTCTGTTGCAGGCAGAAACGCCTGGGCGTGCTTATCACTATAAATCTCTTATTTCTGGACAAAATGTTTTGTATTGTTTTGGATTCTGCACTTTTATTTAGATGAAAGATTTTCTTACTATCGTAAAGCTAAAAATAAAGATCATAGTTCTGTATTACTGAATCCTGTCGAAACAAACGTAGATCAATATGAGAAGATGCTTTGCCCCATTGCTAGCTTCGGAAATTTTACATTCAAGTAACTATATTTACTTGATCCATTTTGCTATCGAAACTTATCCCAACCCCCTTACAACGAACTCTTTTCTTTTATTTATTTTCGTTTGACATCGTCACTGGAAATGTGAACTAATTTACATGTGTAAATGTCCAACTGTTGCCAGTCATTAGATTACAGTCGTTTTCAACGAAAGGAATTCTAAATAGGAAACAAAATAGCTTCATACATCGAAAATACTGCTGAGCTTAAACTTTTTTAAACATGCACATTAGAAAAGATAAATATTTCCCTCTTGCAACTGAGAGGAGAAACTTTATAAGATAAAAAAATTTTATTTGATAAAACAAGTATCTCTCTTTTGCCTCTTCTTCTGTTCCCCACCCTCTCCCCCAACGTGTACAATCGCAAGATATTTCATTAACATTCAGTGCTCCTCACCCCATAGTCAACCAAGATACCTAAAGAAGAGCACCAATATGTTCGCAGTTTTTTGTAAAAACAACCCAGTACAAATGTAACTTCCTCTGATTTACAAATAAGGTAAAGAAGCACAAATTCTGTTGCTGCTTGGCCATGAAGTTGTTTTTGTATGTCAGTCCTTAAAACAGGTGGAAATTTAAGTTCAGGAGTACACTATTTGTTAAGAAGTGTAATGAATTGCACAATTAATTGATTGCAGAAGTCTCTCAGAACAATGCGTATTGGTCAACTACCGCCAACAGTTTCACATTTTCCTGTGTCAGAGAGGGAGACACCACCATTATGAGTATGGCTGCAACAGACCTGGCGTTCGCTGTGCCTAGCTGACGTGACGTCACGAACAATCACCGAGGCCTTCCTTTGAGTCGGTGTTGAACCAGCCCGCATTCGCCGAGGCAGATGGAAAACCGCCTAAAAACCATCCACAGACTGGCCGGTTCACCGGACCTCGACACAAATCCTCCCCGCCCGGAAAGCCGTGCGTTAGACCAGTGGGCTATGTTAGTCAAGAAAACATTTACGGCGGCAAAGACGGCATTATCAATACCTCACTAAGTTTGAACGAGGTCGTGTAATAGGACTACGAGAAATCGGATGTTTGTTCCGTGATGTTGCAGAAATACTTGACAGGAATGTATCCACTGTACATGAATGCTGGCAGCGGTGGTCACGAGAACGTACGGTCACAAGAAGACCGGGCTCCGGACGGCCACGTGGCTCTACCGAGAGGGAGGACCATCGTGTTTGGCATGTGGCTCTGGCGCATCGTACTGCATCTGCAGCAACTGGCATCACAGTGACACAACTAACTGTTACAAATCGGTTACTTCAAGGACAGCTCCGAGACAGACGCCCTGTAGAGTGCATTCCACTGACCCCAAACCACCTCCACTTGCGACTTCAGTGATGTCAAGTGAGAGCTCACTGGAGGGCAGGGTGGAGGTCTGTTGTGTTTTCTGGTGAAAGCTGGAGCTGCCTCGGTGCCAGTGATGGGTGCGTGTTGGTTAGAAGGAGGCCAGTTGAGGTCCTGCAACCAACCTGTCTGCGTGCTAGACACACTGAACCTACACCTCAAGTTATGGTCTGGGATGTGATTTCGTATCACAGCAGGAGCACTCTCGTGGTTATCCCGAGCAACCTGACTGCAAAGTTGTATGTCAGTCTGATGATTCGACCGATTGTGCTGCCACTCATAAACAGCATTCCAAGGTGTGTTTTCCAGCAGAAAACGCTCGCCCACATACCGCTGCTGTAACCCAGCATGCCCTCAGAATGTCGATCTGTTGCTTGGCCTGCCCAATCACCAGATCCGTCTCCAATCGAGCACATATGAGAAATCACCGGAAGCCAAATCCAGCGTCATCCACAAACAGTATCATGTGTTGGTCAACCGAGTGCAACTGGCATGGAACTCCAGCCCGCAAATTGACGTCTGCCATCTACATCTACATCTACATTTATACTCCGTAAGCCACTCAACAGTGTGTGGCGGAGGGCACTTTACGTGCCACTGTCATTACCTCCCTTTCCTGTTCCAGTCGCGTATGGTTCGCGGGAAGAACGACTGCCGGAAAGCCTCCGTGCGCACTCGAATCTCTCTAATTTTACATTCGTGATCTCCTCGGAAGGTATAAGTAGGGGGAAGCAGTATATTCGATACCTCATCCAGAAACGCACCCTCTCGAAACCCGGACAGCAAGCTACACGGCGATGCAGACCGCCTCTCTTGCAGAGTCTGCTACTTGAGTTTGCTAAACACCTCCGAACGCTATCACGCTTACCAGATAACCCTGTGACGAAACGCGCTGCTCTTCTTTGTATCTTCTCTATCTCCTCTGTCAACCCGACCTGGTACGGATCCCACACTGATGAGCAATACTCAAGTATAGGCCGAACGAGGGTTTTGTAAGCCACCACCTTTGTTGATGGACTACATTTTCTAAGGACTATCCCAATGAATCTCAACCTGGCACCCGTCTTACCAACAATTAATTTTATATGATCATTCCACTTCAAATCGTTCCGTACGCGTACTCCCAGATATTTTACAGAAGTAACTGCTACCAGTGTTTGTTCCGCTATCATATAATCATAAAATAAAGGATCCTTCTTTCTATGTATTCGCAACACATTACATTTGTCTATGTTAAGGGTCAGTTGCCACTCCCTGCACCAAGTGCCTATCCGTTGCACATCTTCCTGCATTTCGCTGCAATTTTCTAATGCTCGTGGTTATCCCGAGCAACCTGACTGCAAAGTTGTACGTCAGTCTGATGATTCAACCCAGTGAGCTACCATTCATAAATAGCATTCCTAGGTGTGTTTTCCAGCAGAAAACGCTCGCCCACATACCGCTGTTGTAACCCAGCATGCCCTCAGAATGTCGATCTGTTGCTTGGCCTGCCCAATCACCAGATCCGTCTCCAATCGAGCATATATGAGACATTACCGGAAGACAAATCCAGCGTCATCCACAATCAGTATTAACAGTCCTAATGTTGGTCAACCGAGTGCAACAGGCATGGAACTCCGTCCCACAAACTGATGACTGCCATCTGTGCAACATAATGCATTCACGTTTGCATGGTCGCATTCAACATCCCGGCAGTTACACCGGTTATTACACTCCTGGCCATTAAAATTGCTACACCACGAAGATGACGTGCTACAGACGCGAAATTTAACCGACAGGAAGAAGATGCTGCGATATGCAAATGATTAGCTTTTCAGAGCATTCACACAAGGTTGGCGCTGGTGGCGACACCTACAACGTGCTGACATGAGGAAAGTTTCCAACCGATTTCTCATACACAAACGGCAGTTGACCGGCGTTGCCTGGTGAAACGTTGTTGTGATGCCCCGTGTAAGGAGGAGAAATGCGTACCATCACGTACCCGACTTTGATAAAGGTCGGATTGTAGCCTATCGCGATTGCGGTTTATCGTATCGCGACATTGCTGCTCGTGTTGGTCGAGATCCAATGACTGTTAGCAGAATATGGAATCGGTGGGTTCAGGAGCGTAATACGGAAGGCTGTGCCGGATCCCAATGGTCTCGTATCACTAGCAGTCGAGATGACAGGCATCTTATCCGCATGGCTGTAACGGATCGTGCAGCCACGTCTCGATTCCTGAGTCAACAGATGTGGACGTTTGCAAGACAACAACCATCTGCACGAACAGTTCGACGACGTTTGTGGCAGCATCGACTATCAGCTCGGAGACCATGGCTGCGGTTACCGTTGACGCTGCATCACAGACAGGAGCGCCTGCGATGGTATACTCAACGACGAACCTGGCTGCACAAATGGCAAAACGTCATTTTTTCGGATGAATCCAGGTTCTGTTTACAGCATCGTGATGGTTGCATCCGTGTTTGGCGACATCGCGGTGAACGCACATTGGAAGCGTGTATTCGTCATCGCAGTACTGGCGTATCACCCGGCGTGATGGTATGAGGTGCCATTGGTTACACGTCTCGGTCACCTCTTGTTCGCACTGACGGCACTTTGAAAAGTGGACGTTACATTTCAGATGTGTTACGACCTGTGGCTCTACCCTTCATTCGATCCCTGCGAAACCCTACATTTCCGCAGAATAATGCACGACCGCATGTTGCAGGTCCTGTACGGACCTTTCTGGATACAGAAAATGTTCGACTGCTGCCCTGGCCAGCACACTCTCCAGACCTCTCACCAATTGAAAACGTCTGGTCAATGGTGGGCGAGCAACTGGCTCGTCACAATACGCCAGTCACTACTCTTGATGAACTGTGATATCGTGCTGAAGCTGCATGGGCAGCTGTACCTGTACATGCCATCCAAGCTCTGTTTGAATCAATATCCAGGCGTAACAAGGCCGTTATTACGGCCAGAGGTGGTTGTTCTGGGTACTGATTTCTCAGGATCTATGCACCCAAATTGCGTGAAAATGTAATCACATGTCAGTTCTAGTATAATATATTATCCAATGAATACCCATTTATCATCTGCATTTCTTCTTGGGGTAGCAATTTTAATGGCCAGTAGCGTAAATCACCAGTACTTCACTTTTGCAAAGGTTTCTCTTGCACTTACATTAATCTGTGATTTTACAGTGTTTATATAGACAAATGTATTCTCGAAGTTTCATTACTCTACATTAATTATTTTTTTGGTGTTGCGATTTTTTCCGTCAGTTTATAACTGTTAAATTACTACTTATTCCCATTAAGAATATTATTGTGATGACTGACTGCACCCCAAGACTCGAAGATGATTATACCGACTTATTTAAACGGAAAATGAGACAGCAAAAAATGTAGCAGGGAGACTCACATGTGCCACAATAAGCCAGCTATGCTGTACATTTCGGCCGACTGGTAGCTCCTCGTTGGTCTTGGTGCCATGGATATTCCACGTCTGGGAACCTCTGGCTCATCTTTTGCGGATCCCGCAGGCGACGGGACACCCAGTGCCGTGTATTGGGAATGGCCCTCAGCCGTCACAATTGTGAGGTGCACTTGTGCGTATATCTCGTCTCTTGACAGGTTTCTCTCTTAAACAATTAAAAATCAATTTATGCAGCTGAATGGCAGCTGTAAAATTTAAAGCAGGAGGCACACACAGGTTTATACAAATATTGGAAATTCATTGACCAGCTTTTTCTCTTCATTGTTGTTAGTTACACTTGCGCCATGTTGGTAGGAAGGAGGGGCGGGGGGGGGGGGGGGTGGGGAGAGGGGGCTGTCAACTGTACAAGGATCCATTTCTTTAGCCAGATGGATTTACTGTGGTGTGTGTACTGTAAGACCTTCGGTCCACACACCATCAGATTATTTGACTTGTTGCTCTAACAAAGTAGGCGAGTGTCAGCAATATGTCTCGTGCTCTGATCGTGGCGTGTTTATCTTCTGCCGTTATGTCAGATGATAGAAATGCCACTTGCGCGCTTAGAATAGTAGATTTATGGTGACCAACTTTAAACAGAACTTGATTAATTTTTACACACATTTATTAAAATAATAAAAATCATAGATATTACGTAACTTGATTCTGGATGCTGTTTACAATTGACAATCTGAAGTTCCTTTGGTCTTGGTACGTTAATCTTATTCTCATGTATCTCTGATACTTGACAAAGTGTCTATTCATTTATCTTCATGGCTATGTACAGGAATATGATAATCTTATTAGACGCAGACTGAAACTTGACTACAGACTAATGCAGACTGTCTAATCGGAGGTCTGTACACTCGTTATAATACCTCGCACGTTCATGTATCACTGCGCGAGTGTGATCCACGAGGAGAAAAGGTTCTATGTTAGCAGCGATCTTATTGGCTGCATTACATATTAATACGCGGATCGGCGGAAGCAGAATTTGGTCCATCTCTAAGACAGCGCCATCTCGTAGTGCAGAGACGGACGTGCGCTGCGCCTGCTCTGTTGTGCTTAGCGGGGCGCGCTCTAGTGGGAAAGTTGTGTACGCGCTGACTACGCGGAACTGCGTACTCAACATTTACAAACACAAAATGTATAAAACAATGTGTTTAAAAAGGTAAGATATACATGATGGTCCATTGATAGTGACCGGGCCAAATATCTCACGAAATAAGGGTCAAACGAAAAAACTACAAAGAACGAATCTCGTCTAGCATGAAGGGGGAATCCAGATGGCGCTGTGGTCGGCCCACTAGATGGCACTGCCATTAACAACTGCGTTTTTTGAAATAGGAACCCCCATTTTTTATTACATATTCGTGTAGTACGTAAAGAAATATGAATGTTTTAGTTGCACCACTTTTTTCACTTTGTGATAGATGGCGCTGTAATAGTCATAAACGTATAAGCGTTTGGTATCACGTAACATTTGAAAGTGTTGTTAATAAGAATTCTCTATTTAAACTAGACTGAACTGCATGTGACTGCTTTAGTCTTTAATAAAGCTTGCATCTGACTGCGTATTTAACTGAACTGAACTTTATCTGACTGCATGAAAATATTGTTGGAAAATTAATACTCAGAATACACATCTGACTGCATGAAAGTTAAGTGGTAAAAATAAATGAAAGCCACCAACCTGCATCTGTCTGCGTCTGTGGACTTAGCTCGTGCACTCCTTCCCGTTTAGCCGAAAATAAAACATATATTCAACTCAGCCGTAGTGCAATGGCATAAAATTGTCATTCTAGATAACTTTACTCATATTGGCCCTAATTGTTACTTAATAAAATTCTATCCTGATCTGAATAATTTGCCAACTGTGCAATGGCATATAGACTATTTTACTCTGATAAATGAAATTATTAGCTTTACTCATGGGAACTTTAATGTACCTCTTGGTTCAATGCAAGAACAGGATGCGGAGAACGACATAAGGTGTGAGATGAAACTCTAATTTTATCTAAAATATATTTATTGTTCAAACTTTTAAGGCACATGTGAAACACTAAAAAAAACTTCTATAGCATGGATTTACGAGAAAGCGTCACAAACCGCTTATTGCATCAACTATGGGATTTCTATGTAGCTGTTAGACATTATTTAACCAAAGAAAACCTGTTTTATTAATTATTCTTTCTAGTTTCCCCAGGTATGTGCCGAGTTTCGCTCAATATATAGCTTATTATGTGCGTAGCGCCAATTCTTACTTTGATGCTGTCACGACCCGGCTGCCTCCTCCGACTCGAACACGTCTGCTGTCTCTGCGCATCTCCTCACCACTACTCAAACTTTTACCGCGTGCACCTAGCTCTGTTAGCTGTCAAAGATCTTACTACTCGAAGATGTACTACTCGTCCAACCTTGCGGTTGGGAACTATCAACATTTTTCACTGGCTCTATCCTGATCGAATCTCAGCACATACCTTTCACATTCCGCCAGTGCGGACGGTATTTGCTTCGTGATACATTACCCGTGTTAAAATGGACCGTTTACCAATTGCGGAAAAGGTCGATATCGTTTTGATGTATGGCTATTGTGATCAAAATGCCAAACGGGCGTGTGCTATGCATGCTGCTCGGTATCCTGGACGACATCATCCAAGTGTCCGGACCGTTCGCCGGATAGTTACGTTGTTTACGGAAACAGGAAGTGTTCAGAAACATGTGAAACGTCAACCACGACCTGCAACAAATGATGATGCCCAAGTAGGTGTTTTAGCTGCTGTCGCGGCTAATCCGCACATCAGTAGCAGACAAACTGCACGAGAATCGGGAATCTCAAAAACGTCGGTGTTGAGAATGCTACATCAACATAGAATGCACCCGTACCATATTTCTATGCACCAGGAATTGCATGGCGACGACTTTGAACGTCGTGTACAGTTCTCCCACTGGGCACAAGAGAAATTACGGGACGATGACAGATTTTTTGCACGCGTTCCATTTAGCGACGAAGCGTCATTCACCAACAGTGGTAACGTAAACCGGCGTAATATGCACTATTGGGCAACGGAAAATCCACGATGGTTGCGACAAGTGGAACATCAGCGACGTTGGCGGGTTAATGTATGGTGCGGCATTATGGGAGGAAGGATAATTGGCCCCCATTTTATCGATGGCAATCTAAATGGTGCAATGTATGCTGATTTCCTATGTTATGTTCTACCGCTGTTACTACAAGATGTTTCACTGCACGACAGAATGGCGATGTACTCCCAATATGATGGATGTCCGGCACATAGCTCGCGTGCGGATGAAGCGGTATTGAATAGCATATTTCATGACAGGTGGATTGGTTGTCGAAGCACCACACCATGGCCCGCACGTTCACCGGATCTGACGTCCCCGGATTTCTTTCTGTGGGGAAAATTGAAGGATATTTGCTATCGTGATCCACCGACAACGTCTGACAACATGCGTCAGCGCATTGCCAATGAATGTGCGAACATTACGGAAGGCGAACTACTCGCTGTTGAGAGTATTGTCGTTACACGTATTGCCAAATGCATTGAGGTTGACGGACATCATTTTGAGCATTTATTGGATTAATGTGGTATTTACCGGTAATCACGCTGTAACAGCATGAGTTCTCAGAAATGATAAGTTCACAAAGGTGCATGTATCACATTGGAACAACCGAAATAAAATGTTCAAACGTACCTACATTCCGTATTTTAATTTAAAAAACCTACCTGTTACCGACTGTTCGTCTAAAATTCTGAGGCATATGTTTGTGACTATTACAGCGCCATCTATTACAAAGTGAAAAAAGTGGTCCAACTAAAACATTAATATTTCTTTATGTACTACACGAATATGTAATAAAAATGGGGGTTCCTATTTTTAAAAAACGCTGTTGATATCCGTTTGACCTATCGCAGCGCCATCCAGCGGGCCAACCATAGCGCCATCTGGTTTCCTCTTTCAACCTAGACTAGTTTCGCTCTTTGTAGTTTTTTCTTTTGACGCTTATTTCTTGAGATATTTGGCCCTGTCACGATCAATGGACCACCCTGTATATTCTTCATTTTTTTATATGGAATGTACGTGTAGGAATGGTCATTACTGAGGATGCGGCAGGAACAATTATTTGATGGAAAAAAGACCGCTGAACACGGGATCTAAAATGCATACCTTAAGGGCTATGACCTCTTGCTCAGTAGATGTGTTTCATAGTAGCGAGGTCGAAGAAGTGCTTGTAGCTCTTAAGGTATGCACCTTACAGCCAATATTTACTGGACATTTTTCTTTCGTTTTGGTCCATATTGACACATCTGTAAATATGGAAAGCAAAGATCTTGTAGTAGAAGAGATTTGTATCACAATGTCGAAAATGAAGAAGTGCTCATAGATATTACGTTATGTGTTTTATACCCGATGTTTACTAGTCTTTTTTCGTTTCGAATGATCGTTCCTGTCATACTGTTCCTCCTGGGAGACCCTGAGTACATGAATTTACAATGAAGCATATGTAGGTCAGTATATTTTCTGAACGAATAGGATGTATGGCTTTATATAGGCAGCATCCTGAATACAGAAAAGGGATTTCATTTCCAGAGGCAGATGTAAGCTGTGCAGACAATTTTCTTACGATGAACAGTCAGTGACTGTAATTGATTTTATAACTAAAATTTTATGAATTTTTTCCAGGCTTTTATAATAGTAGTATGTGAAAATTGCTGTACAAAGAGACATACATTGGTCGACAGAAAGTGGTGTATTTGCGATCACGTTTCCTTTTAGCGTTACTAAATAGAGTCAAATTGTTAAAGTACACAGAGATTTCGTATCGCATAGTAGTCAGAGCCCCAACAGACAAAAAGCGTCTGTGTGTTATAAAAAAAAATTAGTAACACTGTCTTATGCAACGCTGGAAAAAATCGGGCGATTTGAGTTCAGTGGAGTATTTGGAGCGCGTACAAGAAACAGTCAACACGAGGAGTAACTGCGTTAACGAAGTGTGTGCGCTCTAAATTCTGCAGCTAACAATCTACCACATTCTCTGCTCGTGGGTGTGATAACTAGGGCTCGGATTTTAATGACAAGTCATAATTTTTTCTGAACTATAAGGTGAATTTTAGAACAATTTATACACAAATCTAAGCATTTTAGTATCGAAAAATGTATTTTGATTGTGCATATAAAGTCATATTTCAACAAATCTTAGTAATAGGTCATATTGCGGCTAACTTTTAATATAATAGGTCATATTTCCATCAACTTTTGCCAAAATGCATATACCATTTTTCTCGTATCTTACGGGACACACGAATAAGAAAATGAATATGTTGCTCACGAGACAATATTTAACGTGTTATTATGAAAGATAAACAGATAAATTGGTACACAGCTTTGTTTCTCAGGGCTGTAGCAGAAAATCGGTGTACCACAACAGTCGTTTCGCGAACATAAAACACTGTTGCGCAGAGTCGACAATACGCTCTCAGAGCCAACAAAGGCGGCTTCTGCTGTAATAATCATCGCAGTCGCACAGGTGTTCCCAGTAACCAGTTTGAATACAGCCGTTGCCTTGTTCAACATGCCTATATCAAAGTGCTCCGACAGCGTGAAGTTGCGAGGCTATGTTCGAGAATTTGGAGAGAAGTTCTTTAGTACTGATGGGAAAATATTATTTTGTAAACTGTGTGAAGTTAAAGTTAGTGCAGAAAAGCGCTTTAATGTGCAACAACACTGTAATACCGCTAAACACAGCAGCTGTGTGAAACGAAGTGCTGAAAATAACAGCAGGCAAACGCTGTTATTTGAACAGACAGGTCAATCGTCAACCGTGCAATCATTCTGCAAGGATTTGTGTGAGATGATGGTGTCCTGCAACAGCCCATTGGAAAAGCTGAAGAATCCACGCTTCAGACGGCTCTTGGAGAAGTGCACAACACATCCAGTTACAGGTGAATCTGCACTGAGAAAGAACTATTTATCCATATGCTACAATGATGTGCTCAACAAAATACGAATTACTATTGCTGAGCAAAAGGTCTGGCTGTCGATAGATGAGACTACGGATATTAGTGGGCGATATATTGCAAATGTTGTTGTTGGTGTTCTAAAAGTTGATGGCCCTGGAGATCTGTTCCTACTAACGTGTGAAGCTCTCGACAGAGTAAACAATTCGACGATTGCTATTTTGTTTGACAACTCTCAGACGTTACTGTGGCCGGATGGTGTGAAAAGTGAGAACGTTTTGCTGCTTGTAGCAGACGGTGCTTCATATATGGCTAAAGCAGCCAAAGGGCTTCAGATTCTCTACCCCAGTATGGTGTACGCCATTTGCCTTGCACGTGCGTTGCACAGAGTTGCCGAAGAGGTGCGATCAAATTGCCCTGACGAGGACAAATTAATTTCCTGTGGTAAGAAAATCTATGTGAAGGCTCTGCTACGGGTGCAGAAACTCAAGGAACAAGCACCTTCAACGCCTCTCCCACCTAAACCTGTTCTTACAAGATGGGTTCTTGGGTTAATGCTGCTGAGTATTACTGCACCAACTACATCGAAATATAGACAATCTTCTGTGAGCTAGATAGCGATGAATCAAGTGCTATCAAAATTGTGAAAGAAGTTTTTACAGATACATTGTCTCGAAACTTGGCACACATCAATGCCAATTTTCAGTGATATCAAAAGCCATCAAACGACTGGAAGCTGTTGGCACTCAGCTATGTGAGGCCCTGAGTATTGTGCAACATGTGCAGTGTGAGTTGGGTCGAGCTCGTTGTCATGTGGCTGACAAAGTGAAAATCAAATTGCAAAGTGTTCTCCAACAGAATCCTGGATATTCTACACTGTGCAAAATTAGTGACTGTCTTTCAGGGAATGCCACAACATTAAAAGATACTGAAACAAAGTTGAACTCCAGTGACCTGGCTGCCTTCAAATACGCTCCAGTGACGTCTTGTGAAGTGGAGAGCAGCTTTTGCAGGTACAAAACTATCCTCCACGGACAGTAGATCTTTGACAATGGAAAACCTGAATATGCACCTTGTGATCCAGTGCAACTTTGCAGATACTGAATATTGACATACGGTATTAAATAATGCGAAACGCTTTAAATACTATGTGGAAATAAAAACATTGTTTTACTGTTTCGATAGATGATCTTTTCACTGTACTTTGTGTTTAGAAAATAAAACATTCAGACATTCAAAAAATTGTTGCAAATTAGGCACAAACCCTACAGAAAGAAATAACTATATTTACAATATTTGGAGAAGTGAATTGTGTATTAATTTATGGTGAATAAAAAATTAAATAAACAAACAAGAATGCTTTAAACAAACTTCTATTAAGTCATATTTTATTTTTTAAGGTCATATTTATGTAAGTTTTGGGTCATAAATGCTTGCACATTTCACTGTCTTTTAGGTAATTAAAATCCAGGCCCTAGTTGTAACATAAGAGTGGCATTCAAAAAGTAGCGCAATACATTTGTTTTTTCTTGAAGCAGGTTGGTTTTGTCCAGGATTCTAATACACCATTTTACTCCACACTCTTTTGGCTGCAAAACCCTATTTTTCTACTTAATCTCCTTGCACTGTGATGGCCTTACATCACTGTGGTGTGCATACTGTCAGACCATCAGTACACACACCATCAGATTATTTGACTTGCCACTCTAACAAAGTAGGCGAGTGTCAGCAATATGTCTCGTGGTCTTATCGTGGCGTGTTTATCTTCTGCCATTAGGTCAGACGATAGAAGTGACACTTGCGCACTTAGAGTAGCAGATTGACGGTAACCAACTTTAAACAGAACTTGATTAATTTTCACACACATTTATTAAAATAATAACAAGCATAAAAATTACTTAGCTTGGTTCTGGATGCTATTTACAATTGACAATCTGAAGTTCCTTTGGTATTGGTACGTTAATCTTATTCTCACATATATCTCTGATACTTGACAAAAGTGTCTATACATTTATCTTCATGGCTATGTACAGGAATATGGTAATCTTATTAGGCACAGACTGAAACTTGACTATCGACTGATACAGACAAATGTAGAACTCGTACAGACTGGTACAGACTAATGCAGACTGGTGCAGACAAATGCAGACTGACTAATCGGAGCTCTGTACACTCGTTATAATACCTCGCGCGTTCATGTATCACTGCGTAAGTGTGATCCGCAAAGAGAAAAGGTTCTACGTTAGCAGCAATCTCATTGGCTGCATTACATATTAATTCGCGGATTGGCGGAAGCAGAATTTGGTCCGTCTCTATGGCAGCACCATCTCGTAGTGCGGAGATGGACGAGCGCTGCACCTGCGCTGCTGTGCTTAGCGGGGCACGCTCTAGTGGGAAAGTTGTGCATGCGCTGACTACGCGGAACTATGTACACAACAATCACTTTACTGAGAGGGCCCATATGCTCGAATGGTACCACTCTACTGGTCGATGATGGAGCCAACCAACGTCTTCTTGCACCAATAACCTCCACAATCAGCCTCGTAATGCTCAAGCAATCTCACAGATGGTCCTTCATTGCTCTTTATGTTCTTCTGGTAGGCGGCTAGTAACCCAGTGGGCACACACCTTTGAGTACCGCAACTGGTGGACGAGTGTGTCAGCACTACCAACAGAGACGTCCAGTTGTGCAGCGAGGTGTTTGTGATCCGTCGATCACCTCGAATGAGAGTGTCCGTACGTTCCAATATTTCAGGTTTCACAGCTACGTGCGGCCGGCTGGCACGCGGAAGATCGGAAAGGTTTGCGCGACCTCGTTGCGATCGTGACAGGCGCGACGTTCAACGACTCGCCCGCTTTTTTCGACTGCAAGGTCTTCGTAGACATTCTGCAAGCGCCTATGAACATCTAGGATTTTCTGATTTTCCTCCAAATGGAACTCAATGGCGGCTCTCTGCTTGGAACGCACCACCGTTACAGACGCCATTTTGAAGGCCACGTATAGCGCTGCCACCTATCGGAACTTCTTGAAAGTATAGGGGCTAAAGCAGGAATACTCCACAATGTCCCACGACAAATTCCGAATTTTTTTAACCTAAAATGGTTAAGAAAAATATTGTGTTGGATTATTTATTCTGTCCCCTTGTAGTCTTTGCAGTTGTAGAGGACGTCGACTCCCCAAGATAATGAGCTTCGTTTTCACTTTCGCGCAGACTTCCACTCTCTGTAACTTTCGTCAGGTGTCTGATGAGACTCACCACGTCTCCTTCATTCCTTGCAGCTAAGTCTTTTGTAATGTTCTCTTGCACTTCTGTTCTGAAACTCAGTAGGAACTCAGGAAGGGAAATAAACACAGCAGACAATTATGGCTCTTAGCACTATGGGACTTAGCATCTGAGGTCATCAGTACAGCAGACAACTACACTACTGGCCATTAAAATTGCTACACCACGAAGATGACGTGCTACAGACGCGAAATTTAACCGACAGGAAGAAGATGCTGCGATATGCAAATGATTAGCTTTTCGGAGCATTCACACAAGGTTGGCGCCGGTGGCGACACCTACAACGTGCTGACACGAAGAAAGTTTCCAACCGATTTCTCATACAAAAACAGCAGTTGACCGGTGTTGCCTGGTGAAACGTTGTTGTGATGCCTCGTGTAAGGAAGAGAAATGCATACCATCACGTTTCCGACTTTGATAAATGTCGGATTGTGACCTATCGCGGTTGCGGTTTATCGTATCGCTACATTGCTGCTTGCGCTGGTCCAGATCCAATGACTGTTAGCACAATATGGAATCGGTGGGTTCAGTAGGGTAATACGGAACGCCGTGCTGGATCCCAACAGCCTCGTACACTAGCAGTCGAGATGACAGGCATCTTATTCGCATGGCTGTAACGGATCGTGCAGCCACGTCTCGATCCCTGAGTCAACAGATGGGGACGTTTACAAGACTACAACCATCTGCACGAACAGTTCGACGACGTTTGCAGCAGCATGGACTATCAGCTCGGAGATCACGGCTGCGGTTACCCTTGACGCTGCATCACAGACAGGAGCGCCTGCGATGGCGTACTCAACGACGAACCTGGGTGCACGAATGGCGAAACGTCATTTTTTCGGATGAATCCAGGTTCTGTTTACAGCATCATGATGGTCGCATTCGTGTTTGGCGACATCACGGTGAACGAACATTGGAAGCGGGTATTCGTCATCGCCACACTGGCGTATCACCCGGCGTGATGGTATGGGGTGCCATCGGTTACACATCTCGGTCACCTCTTGTCCGCACTGACGGCACTTTGAACAGTGGACGTTACATTTCAGATGTTTTAGAACCCGTGGCTCTACCCTTCATTCGATCCATGCGAAACCCTACATTTCAGCAGGATAATGCACGACCGCATGTTGCAGGTCCTGTACGGGCTTTTGTGGATACAGAAAATGTTTGACTGCTGTCATGGCCAGCACATTCTCTAGATCTCTCACCAACTGAAAACGTCTGGTAAATGGTGGCCGAGCAACTGGCTCGTCACAATACCCCAGTCACTACTCTTGATGAACTGTGATATCGTGTTGATGCTGCATGGGCAGCTGTATCTGTACATGCCATCCAAGCTCTGTTTGACTCAGTGCCCAGGCGTATCAAGGCCGCTGTTCTGGGTACTGATTTCTCAGGATCTATGCACCCAAACTGCGTGAAAATGTAATCACATGTCAGTTCTAGTATAATATATTTGTCCAATGAATACCCGTTATCATCTGCATTTGTTCTTGGTGTAGCAATTTTAATGGCCAGTAGTATACCAAAAAATGCAAAAAATCACATTCATTCACCGAATAGTTTCTGTGTAATTGCTTGACAAAGACTGCAGAGTTAACGGATCGCGCGTGACTTTCCACCCGTAAAGGCACTGCTGTGCCTTCACTAGTGGCTAACCAGCGGTCTCTGTGTATGAGCCCACAGGCGCGTGTAGCTGCACTCGACTGCGCAGCGAGTCGGCACGCAGACTAACACTTTTCTTTGTGTTCCAGCACTTACGTACGACTGAGCCTGTGTGATCATTCTGTTTCATATTCCCACAGATTATTATGCTAAGGTATTTGTAAGATTTGACCGATTCCAATTGTGACTCACTGATGTTTTTGTCATAGGGTGTACCATGTTTTTTCGCTCGACCACTTGCATAATTCTAACTGAATTTTGAACAATATAATATTAACTTAAAAACTAAAAACGTGTATTTGTCTAAACTATTTTACCGAATGCAATGAGTAGTTTCTACGTTTTTAGGAAGAACAGCAATTACTAACTGTTGGATGAATATATTTTGTTTCAACTTCGTGTAAGAGACGAATTAAACTATTAATCAACTGAATTTGCAAAATATCTTACATTATTTTATGAATTAAACGCCAACATTGTACCACCAAAGGTGACATGCACTTTTAAAAGGCACAGAAGTGCACTCTTATCGTCGTCCTTGATTGTTATGATGGATGAGATAATGACTACAGTGGCGAAGGAAAGATGAAAGCACAGTTTTTGACTATCGTTTAATAAGTTGAGGAAACAAGGAGGGGCAATGCAGGAGCAGTAGGATGTATGGTAACAAAAAAACCTGAATATAGGATGAAAATTAGCATAAGTAAGTGTGAAATGATGCTTTCAATCAGGAAGAAGGAGGGAGTCGCAACTGGAATAACAATTGGTGGGCAAAGGCTGAGGAAGGTGGACAGTTTCATGTATCTGGGAAGCTCAATTCAGGAGAATGTAAGATATGACTGAGGAATAAATGGGTATGGGAGGCAAGCAGAAGCATTCCGGAAGAGCGAAAGCTAATATCGAACAAGGACGCCGCTCAAAACAGCTAAGGGGTTATATATCTGGCATACTACTTTCACCTTGGCATATGTTGCTCAGGCACGGATAATTAAAAGATGTTAGAGAAGCAATATACAAGCTAGTGAGATGATAATTTTGAGCAATAGTATTGAAATGACAAAGACGGGCGAGTTACGGAATAAGAGGATCAGGAAATTAATGAAGGAGGGAACATTATGGTATCAGATAGAGGAACTAAGGCTTAGATTTTATGGACATGTTAAGCATGTAGCAGAGGATACCCAGAAAGGTATACGAGATGAAAGAGAAGGGAAAGAGAATAAAACGAAGGTCAAAAGCCAGAGGGGTGAAAGGAATGAAGGATGGCATCCGGAACAGAGCAGAAGATTGGGTCATGGCGGACGACAAACCAACTGACAAACCGTCGAATCTCCAGGTGCATCCTCCTGCATCTCGTCTCTTCACCTAAACTCTGTAAGTTAAAATGACAAGTAATGTCATACAATACAGCTACAGAAAATCTGTGCGAAGCTTAAATTATGTACAGTAATATTACACATACTGTGGTATAATGTTGTAAATGAGCTTTATCTATAACGTGTTTTTAAGATACATGAATAATGTGTCACAAATTATATGCAGGTAATTAATAGGCATCATACACAACAAAATGAAATGTATGTACATAGTTGCCACACAACACACAAACATACACACATACACCCACCCACCCACCTGCCCACCTACACACACACACACACACACACACACACACACACACACACACACACACACACAGTTGTAGTTTAATGCAGTCACCAATAATATCGAAAAGTTCTTGATCGATTTACTAAAAAATTTTCACGATACTCTATAATTATTGTTCAGACAGACATAGACTACACATCTTTTTAATGTACTAAAACACTGAAAAGCCAAAAAACTGATACACCTGCCTTATATCGTGTAGGGCCTCCACGAGCACGTAGCAGTGCCGCAGGACGACGTGGCATGGACTCGACTAATATCTGAAATGGTGCTGGAGAGAACTGACACTATGAATCCTGCAGGGCTGTCTTTAAATCCGTAAACGAGGTGCTGCAGATCACTTCTGAACAGCACGTTGCCGGACTTTCCAGATATGTTCAATAATGTTCATGTCTGGGGAGTTTGGTGGCCTGCGGAAACGTTTAAGCTCAGAAGAATGTTCCTGGAGCCACGCTGCAGCAATTCTGGACGTGTGGGGTGTCGCATTGTCCTACTGGAATTGCCCAAGTCCGTCGGAATGCACAATGGACGTGAATGGATGCCGGTGATCAGACATTAAGCTTACGTACGTGTCACCTGTCAGAGTCGTATCTAGTTGCATCAGGAGTCCCATATTGCCGACCGGAGTGGCCGAGTGGTTCTAGGCGCTACAGTCTGGAACCGCGCGACCGCTACGGTCGCAGGTTCGAATCCTGCCTCGGGCATGGATGTGTGTGATGTCCTTCGATTAGTTAGGTTTAAGTAGTTCTAAGTTCTAGGGGACTGACGACCACAGCAGTTAAGCCCCATGGTGCTCAGAGCCATATGAACGATTTGAAGTCCCATATCACTCCAAATGCACACATGAAAGAGCCTCCACCAGTCTGAACAGTTCCCTGCTAACAAGCAGGGTCCATGGATTCATGAGGTTGTCTCCATACCCGTACACGTCCATCCGCTCGATACAATTTGAAACCTCGTCCGACCAGGCAACATGTTTCCAGTCATCAACAGTCCAACATCGGTGTTGACGCGCCCAGGCGCTCGTAAAGCTTTATGTCGTGCAATCTTTAAGGGTATATGAGTGGGCTTCGGCTCCGAAAGCCCATATCGATGATGTTTCGTTGAATGGTTCGCACGCTGGCACTTTTTGATGGCCCAGCATTGAAATCTACAGCAATTTTCGGAAAGGTTGCACTTCCGTCACGTTGAACGATTCTCTTCATTTGTCGTTGGTCCCGTTCTTGCAGGATCTTTTTCCGGCAGCAGCGACGTCGGAGATCTGATGTTTTACTGGATTTCTGATATTCAGGGTATACACTCTTGAAATAATCTTACAGGAAAATGCCCTCTTCATCACTACTTCGGAGATGTAGTGTCCCACCGGTCGACTATAACATCACTAAAATTTCTATAACCTGCCATTGTAGCAAGAGTAACCGGTCTAACAACTGGGCCAAACAATTGTTGCCGAATCGACAAATGGAACTGTCGAGAGGCAGCACGGCTATACTAACTTTTTAAGTCATTTTTCGGCATTTGCGTGATCATGTGCCCTTACAGACAGACGAATATGCAGGGAGGCGGCGAATCGTGCGTTCACCAGATTAGGAGGATGGGGCTATACAGGATGATAGGACGAACCCTAGTACTAGCTTCAGGTGTTACATTACGCTTTACTAACATTCAAGGACATAAGCTATATATATATATATATATATATATATATATATATATATATATATATATATATATATAGGGTGTCCCAGGTATCTTGTCCACCCAAAATATCTCTGGAACAATAACAGCTATTGGAAAACGACTTTCACCGGTATCGATGTGGGGCTGGGGTCCATGAATGTACATATTTGTAAACATTCTAAAACGAAAGCATATGTGTTTTAACACAGGCTCAGGCGTGAACCCCATGCTGCCCGTAATCGCAGCAGGATGGCAGCAGACCGTATTATTCGTTTCGGACCTCTTGATAGGTGTGGAAGTGTGATTACGCATGTCAATTACATCGCGATTACGGGCAGCATGGGGTTCACGCCTGAGCCTCAGGACGTGCGCTAGCAGCGCATGTCGGGTGTTTCAAGCGTCATCTTCGCGCCTTAATATCTCGGGATGTAATGGGAATATTGCGATGCAATCAACGCCATTGTGTATGTGCTTTGTTATGCTATGAATTGCTGAAGAAAAAATACAGGAGGTCCATTTAAAAAAACATAAGTTTGTGTTAAAAAACACATATGCTTTCGTTTTAGAATGTTTCCAAATATGTACATTCATGGGCCCCAGCCCTACATTGATACCGGTAAAAGTCGTTTTCCAATAGCTGTTATTGTTCCAGAGATATTTTGGGTGGACAAGATAGCTGGGACACCCTATATATATATGAGGGTTGTAACTTAAATAGTGGCAACTATTTATTCACAACCGATAGGAAAGAGCTACATGTTTGTACCTGACACTGTCCTTCAAAACAGTCACCAGCTTTGTGTAAAACCCGTTGCCAATGATGTGGAAGGTGTAGTACACAGTTAGCAGAGACAGTTCTGTTAATGGTGTGAATGGGGCGGTCTACTGCCTGTCGAATCTCTGGAGCAGTTCTGAAGCGAATGCTAGGAAGTGGTTCCTTCATCTTCGGAATCTAGTCAAAGTCACAAGGACTTAAATCGGAAGAGTATGGTGGATGGTACATTACTTCCCATTCCCATCGACCGAACAGAGCAGCCACAGCTTGCGCTGTATGCGCCCGCGCATTGTCGTTCAAAAGAATGGGTGGGTTGCGCAGAAAGTGTCGCAGCTTCTTTCGCAAGGCTGGTCGCAAGTGATGCTCCAAAAACGAACAGTGATACTGTGCATTGATGGTTTGCCGAGGAGGAACATAGTGCGTTAGGATAACACCATCACAGTCGTACGCGAAAATCACCGTAAGTGATCATCAGAACAGGATCTGCTAACGGTATATTACGCCTTCCACATCGCTGGCAACGGGCTCTACAAAACGCTGGTGACTACTTCGAAGAACAATAACAGTTGCAAACATGTAACTCTTTTGTATCGGTTGTGAATAAATAGTTGCCATGATTTTAAGTTCCAACCCTCGTTTTTCAAAACAAAAATGCAATGAAGAAAATCCTGTGCTTTGAAAATATGCGGCTTTGTTTTCTTTCTCGCAGTCAGTTTTAACTTAGATATCAGGGCATTTAAACCATTAGACAAATTGTTTCTTCAATGTATATTCTTTTTCCTACACATAATTTTGAACAAAAATTATATGCCTTATAGTTGGCTACGTTGTCTTCTGCGCCACAGTCAGTTTTAAGAGGAGAGAGGAATGACATGTTTTAGGATTATCAAATTATGATCAGTGTGACAGTTCGATTCTAGCGCCAGCAGCCACCACTTTGAATTACCGCCGAGTGGCGCCTCCGGCGACTGCAATGACCGAGAGGGCGCTCCGGGATCTGTGCAGCGTGTGGGCAGAACCTTCTGGAGGGACATGACGAAAACTTCTCGCTGTGATGGAGACGGCTGAAGAAGAGTGGCTGCAGTCTTTGCCCTGGTGATCCGTTGGGATGGTCGAGACACATGGTCGGTCAACTGGAGGTTCCAAGCCTTTGTTGAACCGAGTGGGCGTGATAAGTTTTATGAAGGGGCCCGCAGGAATGCTGTGTACCGTCTTTCACCGAATTATGGACTCTGAGCGACGTTAAACAGCCACATAAAAAAAGATGATGTTGGTCTAGATGGCCGTTTGCAACTGTTAGCCTATGTGGGTTCGTGTGGCTGTCACAGCTTCTAAAGGCCCTTTTATACTCAGACGACTGAATGACTTGGTTGTAGTGAAGTACGTTAGCGGTGTGCATCATGTTTATTGTATTGAGTCCACGTGGTTTTGGATGCACGTGCTTGTCTTGAAAAAAGCTATATTTATTACATTATGTTGAGTGCTGTGTATCCTGTTATTGATTAGATTATTGTTGAAAAGTGTCGTGTTCATTTTGGAAGGAGGGCTGTATGATGTATGGGTAATGTCAGCATGTGAACTATTAGATCACTGTAGTGATGGATTTCTCTGTTGTGGCCGGCCGCGGTGGCCGTGCGGTTCTGGCGCTGCAGTCCGGAACCGCGAGGCTGCTACGGTCGCAGATTCGACTCCTGCCTCGGGCATGGATGTGTGTGATGTCCTTAGGTTGGTTAGGTTTAAGTAGTTCTAAGTTCTAGGGGACTTATGATGTTGAGTCCCATAGTGCTCAGAGCCATTTGAACCATTTTTTCTGTTGTGTAAGGTCAAGTACGGGTATGATATGGTGACACCAGAATTTGAACGGAGACAACTTCGTTGCTGTATGCATCCAACGCTTCAGACCAGGTCCAGCTGCCGTTCTTTCGACGGAATTCCTCGGATGTTGCTGAATAAATCCAGAAACTGTGACAATGTTTTCAAGAGTAACAATGATTGGCTCGAGGCTAAAATTCCTCGCTCTATCATCGGTCATGCTGCCTGTCGGTTCGAAATTGCCGAAGAGCTTGCGAATGGAACATTAAACCACGCTTGCAAACTGTGCCTTGTTTCCGTTCTACTGTGTCTAAGCTGCGGTATTAGAGTACCACAACACACGTTGTTGAATGGAACACATGATTTCAACCTCTTCCTTTGTTACGCTAATCTCCTTTTCCATGTCAGCGGTGGAAATGATCGCTATTTATAATATATATTTATACTATTATCTTTTGTTATTATTTATACATTGAAGAGCCAAAGAAACTGTACACCTGCCTAATACCGTGTAGGGCTCCAGCGAGCACGCAGAAGTGCCGCACCACGATGTGGCTTGGACTCGACTAACGTCTCAAGTAGTGCTGGAGGGCTGTCCATAGTTCCGCAAGAGTACGACAGGGTGGAGATCTCTCCTGAACACAACGTTGCAAAGCATCTCAGATATGCTCAATAATGTTCATGTCTGGTGACTTTGGTGGCCAGTGGGAGTGTTTAAATGCAGAAAAATGTTCCTGGAGCCATTCTGTAGCAATTCTGGACTGGTGGGGTGTCGCGTTGTCCTGCTGGAATTGCTCAGATCTGTCGGAATGCACAATGGACATGAATGGATGCAGGTGATCAGACAGAATGCTTACGTATGTGTCACCTGTCAGAGTCGTATCTAGACGTATCAGGGGTCACATGCGACTCCAGCTAACTGCACACGCCCCACACCATTACAGAGCCTTCATCAGACTGAACAGTCCGCTGCTGACATGCAGGATACATGGATTCATGAGGTTGTCTCCTACCCGTCACGTCTATCCGCTCGATGCAATTTGAAACGAGACTCGTCCGACCAGGCAACATGTTTCCAGTCGTCAACAGTCCAATGTTGGTGTTGACGGGCCCAGGCGAGGCGTAAAGCTTTGTGTCGTGCAGTCATCAAGGGTACAAGAGTGGGCCTTTGGCTCCAAAAGCCCATGTCGATGATGTTTCGTTGAATGGTTCGCACGCTTACAATTGCTGATGGCCCAGCAATGAAATCTGCAGCAATTTGCGGAAGGGTTGCACTTCAATCACGCTGAACGATTCTCTTCAGTCATCGTTGGTCCCGTTCTTGCAGGATCTTTTTACGACCGCAGCGAAGTCGGAGATTTGATGTTTTAGCGGTTTTCTGATATTCACGGTACACGGTACACGGTACACCCACTTCATCGCTACCTCCGAGATGCTGCGTCCCATTGCTCGTGCGGCGACTATAACACCACGTTCAAACTCACTTAAATCTTGATAACCTTCCATAGTAGCAGCGATAACCGATCTAACAACTGCATCAGACACTTCTCTTACATAGGCGTTACCGACCGCAGCACCGTATTCTGCCTGATTACATATCTCTATATTTGAACACGCATGCCTATACCGATTTCTTCGGCGCTTCATTGTAGTCTACAGTATGGCTGCACGTTGTTTCTCAGTATGGACGAGAAGCGCATATGTGACTGAACTGGACGCCCAGCTGACGGAGATAATGCGTATAATCTCTGGGATGCTCAAGACCACAAGATGTCCTGGCTCCCCGTCCTAATAAACGTAGAGCCACTTGCTAATACGCTATTACAGTTAGCTACAAGAGTGTACAGGAAAATCCTAGACAACTCTGAACTCCATGTACATCAAGACATGGTACCTACCAACAGACTTAAATCTAGGTAACGTTTATAGAAGGTAGGCGAAGAACTGAGGACTCTGATTCAAAAAATGGTTCAAATGGCTCTGAGCACTATGGGACTTAACATCTATGGTCATCAGTCCCATAAAAACTTAGAGCTACTTAAACATAACTAACCTAAGGACAGCACACAACACCCAGTCATCACGAGGCAGAGAAAATCCCTGACTCCGCCGGGAATCGAACCCGGGAACCCGCGCGTGGGAAGCGAGAACGCTACCACACGACCACGAGCTGTTGACTGACTCTGATTCAACAGACAGCTTGGAAAGGATCATGGGCTTAAGTGGACATAAGAAACGAAATCTGGTGGATGACCCCAACGAGAACATGGAAGGATTGAAGTTCCAGAGGATATTATGCACAACTTTGAATCGTATCAGAAAGATTGTTCGTAGATGTAAACAAGTGATGAACAAATGGAGCATATTCCACAGTCCTCAACGTGAGTGCCGGGATGTCCAATCAATAGGCCATTTACTGTGTGTGGAATGCATGGCTATGAAGACTTAACTGAAAGATATACGCTGACTCTGACTCTGTCATATAGAGTGCCTAGAAATGTTTTTAACATAGTATAGTATCATAAGAATATTGTACTATGCATTTAATGAGATGATTTCCTTTGTAAATGCCTAACGAGTAAATAAACAAATAAATAAACTATTTATACGGTAAATTTTATAGGCGCTACTTCTCGCGATTACAGCGCCACCACCCGTTAACAGCTTTAGTAATTACAAGTTCGAAACTTTTTTTATTTTCATGTTATTTAAATTGAAATGCAGGTAGTCATTTCTTCGACACCTTGTAGATGAAAGTTTCTGGCGTCTTTTGAATGCACCATCGGCGATGAGGTCACTGAAACAGTCCAGTGCGATTCAAGGTGAGCGACCCCTTAAACTTACCTGAGAGGATTCCAGGTGCCAGAGATTTATCAGAAGATTCCCAAACAAGCGTAATTCACTCGAGAAGGTTACTCTTTTTTCAGAGATACTCTTTTGTCCAGTTAAAGATTCTTTTACAGGGCTCTCAGCAAGTTATATCAACTATAGATATGACAAGTGTCCAGAGAAAAGATGCGTGATTCGTCAACATGTTTGTTCGTCAGCTTGAGAGTTACACAGAAATGATCAACAAGCATTAGCAGGAGACGCTATGAAGTTGGACGTTGCGGTAAATTGTACCGAAAGTGTACAGTGACTTGTGGAATACAAAAGTAATTTAAAAAGGTGATGAAACGTGAGTTGCGCACCAGAGACTGAGAATAAGCAACAGTCAACGGAGTAGTGCCACTCGTAAAAGAGAATATTGGAAAATTCAGCTTCAAGCCAAATAATTGAGTCAACTTTTCTGTGATAGAAATGGTCGTCTTCTCGCAGAATTTTTTCCTCAGTGACACACTACCAGTACTAATGATATTGTGAGATGCCATTAAATCAGGCACGTGCAGTCAAAACAATGGGCAAGGATTTCGGTGCTGGTGGTGGGAGGGAAGGAGGGAGGTTGTTTTCTGTACGAACACTGGACTCTACGCTTCGTCCACACAACCATTTGCAGTCCTTTGCATCAGTCCTTTGTATCGGTAGATTTGGTGCATCTTCTGAATCGTCCTGTTTCGCATTTCACTTTGGAAACAAACGGTAGTCACCCTTGTTTCCATTTTGAAGGTATATTTGCAATGAGAGGTTTTCCAAATGACTATCAGGCTCAAGAAACGGTGATAAAAATGGGTGTGACAGGTGGAGTGCTTCGCAATGTTGTATTCAAAAACTGTTCGACGTCTCTAGAAAATGCAGAGATTTATTCATTTAAGGGCGTAGCAAAGTGGAATTACTGTGAGGTTGCTAGTGATGCAATTACAAGGAAAACGGTGCTGCCTTTCGAGAAATTATGTGCATGTTTTAACAATATCTAATGAAGTTAATAAAGAACAATGTAGTTACAGAACTAGCTTCTCTGACTTTGTGGTAATGAAATGCATTACTTTTTGTCAGTACTCTATGGATAAATTAAGTACATGAATAAAAGTTTGTAAGAATGTTCAGTTTTTCGTTACCTTTAATAGCGCGAAGTATGTTAACAAACCAAGCCACCATACGTTTTTGACCTGACATTGAAAGTTGTAGCTCATCTTGAGCTATTCGAATTGCTTCACCGAGAATGTCAACAAACCAGAAACTGAGCATGTTGTATTGGTAATCGTCGACTCCAAGTGCACTGGCAAGGATTCTGCAAAGAATAATACCGTTAACTTAATTTTGTACACAGCTGTTATCTTTTGTATTGTCTCCAACTTAGTATTCTGTGTTCTACTTTTTTTAATCGAAAGACATGAATCTTAAAAAAAATCCAGTAACATTCTTTACAACTTCTTTTTCTGTCAAATGTCTATTGCATTTGTGGTAACACTTACATCATCCCTGAAACAACGAATTCTGCAAATCATCAACTTAACGAAACGTACTTTACATATACAAGAAACAAAAGTAACTATAGCGTTGAATCTCCTGAAACTGAATAACGATGTCTCCTCCGAAAAAAATCCCCCCTTATGTTCGTTATTACGTTATTTACGAGGGCGTGCTGAAAAGTAATGGCTCCGATTTTTTTGTTCTGATCTCAATATCGGTTGAGGTATTATCTGTCGTGCATATCACTCGGTTGACTTCCTCACGTCACTGACGCAAATTGCAACCCTGTGCTGCTAAAGGACTCCTCATTGTAGCGTATGACATTGCGGTGTATAATATATCGGTGCGTGCTGTAATTGAGTTTTTAACAGCAGAAGAGTTCGTCCACACACGGAGCACCATCTCTCGTTCAGCATGACAATGTCAGACCACACACGAGAACTGCGACATTTGCAACAATCCGACGCGTCGCATTCACTCTCGTCGATCATCCTCCATACAGCCCCATCTGATTTTCATCTTGAAGAACAACTTCGAGAATTTCCCTTTGATAGTGATGAAGCGGTATAAGCAGAGGTGAGGTTGTGGGT
This sequence comes from Schistocerca serialis cubense, assembly GCF_023864345.2. Classification (NCBI taxonomy): domain Eukaryota; kingdom Metazoa; phylum Arthropoda; class Insecta; order Orthoptera; family Acrididae; genus Schistocerca; species Schistocerca serialis. Next base: position 769,015,273 of record NC_064641.1, on the reverse strand, counting down.
CTGTCAACAAAGTCAAACAATCTACAGAGATGGTTTCAACACGCTGCTCTCATTGGGAGAAATGTGTTCGTCGCCAGGGTGACCATGTTGAGAAACCAGTAAGTAGACATGAAGAAGCAATATATTCGATACCTCATCCAGAAACGCATCCTCTCGAAACCCGGACAGCAAGCTACATCGCGATGCAGAGCGCCTCTCTTGCAGAGTCTGCCACTTGAGTTTGCTAAACATCTCTGTAACGCTATCACGCTGACCAAATAACCCTGTGACAAAACGCGCCTCTCTTCTTTGGATCTTCTCTATCTCCTCTGTCAACCCGACCTGGATCCCACACTGATGAGCAATATAGGTCGAACGAGTGTTTTGTAAGCCACCTCCTTTGTTGATGGACTACATTTTCTAAGGACTCTCCCAATGAATCTCAACCTGACACCCGCCTTACCAACAATTAATTTTATATGATCATTCAAATGGTTCAAATGGCTCTGAGCACTATGGGATTAACTTATGAGGTCATCAGTCCCCTAGAACTTAGAACTACTTAAACCTAACTAACCTAGGGACATCACACACATCCATGCCCAAGGCAGGATTCGAACCTGCGACCGTAGCGGTCTCACGGCTCCAGACTGTAGCGCCTAGAACCACTCGGCCACTCAGGCCGGCATGATCATTCCACTTCAAATCGTTCCGTACGCATACTCCCGGATATTTTACAGAAGTAACTGCTACCAGTGTTTGATCCGCTATCATATAATCATACAATAAAGGATCCTTCTTTCTATGTATTCGCAATACATTACATTTGTCTATGTTAAGGGTCAGTTGCCACTCCCTGCACCAAGTGCCTATCTGCTGCAGATCTTCCTGCATTTCGCTGCAATTTTCTAATGCTGCAACTCCTCTGTATACTACAGCATCATCCGCGAAAACCCGCATGGAACTTCCGACACTATCTACTAGGTCATTTATATATATTGTGAAAAGCAATGGTCCCATAACACTCCCCTGTGGCACGCCAGAGGTTACTTTAACGTCTGTAGGCGTCTCTACATTGAGAACAACATGCTGTGTTCTGTTTGCTAAAAACTTTTCAATCTAGCCACATAGCTGGTCTGATATTCCGTAGGCTCTTTCTTTGTTTATCGGGCGACAGTGCGGAACTGTATCGAACGACTTCCGGAAGTCAAGGAAAATGGCGTCTACCTGGGAGCCTGTATCTAATGTTTTCTGGGTCTCATGAACAAATAAAGCGAGTTGGGTCTCACACAATCGCTGTTTCCGGAATCATGGTGATTCCTAGAGAGTAGATTCTGGGTGTCCAGGAATGATATGATACGCGAGCAAAAAACATGTTCTAAAATTATAGGCCTATAGTTTTGCGCATCTGCTCGACGACCCTTCTTGAAAACTGGAACTACCTGTACTCTTTTCCAATCATTTGGAACCTTCCGTTCCTCTAGACTCTTGCGGTACAAGGCTGTTAGAAGGGGGGCAAGTTCTTTGGCGTACTCTGTGTAGAATCGAATTGGTCAGGTCCAGTGGACTTTCCTCTGTTGAGTGATTTCAGTTGCTTTTCTATTCCTTGGACACTTATTTCGATGTCAGCCATTTTTTCGTTTGTGCGAGGATTTAGAGAAGGAACTGCAGTGCGGTCTTCCTCTGTGAAACAGCTTTGGAAAAAGGTGTTTAGTATTTCAGCTTTACGCGTGTCATCCTCTGTTTCAATGGCATTATCATCCCAGAGTGTCTGGATATGCTGTTTCGATCCACTTACTGATTTAACGTAAGACCAGAACTTCCTAGGATTTTCTGTCAGGTCGGTACACAGAATTTTACTTTCGAATTCACTGAACGCTTCACGCATAGCCCTCTTTACGCTAAATTTCACATCGTTTAGCTTCTGTTTATGTGAGAGGTTTTGGCTGCATTTAAATTTGCAGTGAAGCTCTTCTTGCTTTCGCAGTAGTTTCCTAACTTTGTTGTTGAACCACGGAGGGTTTTTCCCATCGCTGACAGTTTTCCTCGGCACGTACCTGTCTAAAACGCATTTTACGATTGCCTGTGAGATTGCGTTATCAGCACCTGACGAGAGTTTGAAAGGGGCTTGATTGTGTGTCTCCATCTGGATGGCTGCTCGAATCGTGCAGTATCTAGATTTGTGAGGCATTTGGATGTGACAGTGGCCTGGAGTTGGACTGCATGGGAATGTGTGGGCAGCCATTCATGTGTCATGGTTCTGGTCAATTAGATCCAATGACTACGAGGAAGGATTGCTGTATTGTACACTAGGCACATCATAATCCCTTCACAACTGTGACTTCATTCTGAGAACAAGTAATGGGCTCCCTGAACGTACTGTCTCTTCCTGCATGATTGGTTACAGACTAGCAGCAGCCAACTAGGGTATTGCCATCTCATGTGTAGGCTCCTGCTAACACTAGAACAGAAATGGCTGCCTTTGGAGTGGTGCCATGAGAGAAGGATTACTGCTGATTGGTATCGCTTTGTTTTCAGCAATGATTCGCAATTTTACACCTGCCGGATGACGATCGTTTGTGAGTATGGCGGCGACCTGGACAGCAGTCGAAATCTTCCAATGATTTTGGGAGGCACTGCAGTGTCACTACTGGAGTCATAATGTGGGATGCCATTGGGTATGACTTCACGTCATGACAGGTAATGATTCAGGGAACTCTGACTGTAGAACAGCATATCACGAACATCATGCGTCGTCACGCATTACCTCTCACGCAACAGTATCGTGGTGCCATTTTGCAACAGGATAATAACCGTCTGCACAAAGCACATGTTCATAAGAATGTCTCCATGAAATTGAGGTACTCCCATGGTGTGCAAGATCCCTGGATCCGTGCCTAATAGAACATGTATGGAAACAGCTGACAATAAACTCTGCTGCAGCACCAGTACCCAGGATATGAAAGACCAGTTACAATAGTTGTAGTTTGCCCCAAAAGAGGATACAAAGGCTTTATGACACCCTTCACAGCCGAGTTCATGCTTGCATTTAGACTAGAGGGGGTGCAACATCATACTGGCAAATAGTCTCTTACTGCCGTGTTCTTTGAACATTTGAGTTTATTTTGTAATAACTAATACACCATCAAATACTCTTACAACCCACGAAGCTACATTTTGTATCGCACTCACTTCTCGAGTAATTCACTCTTTTTTCCTTTTTCAGTGCAATTTCTTTCATCACAGATCATACTGGAATTGCTGAGGTTCTAGATACTGCGAAAGCCCATCAATACGTAGAAATCACTGTACTGGCGAGCCAAACAGATGAAATGTGAAAGAATGAAATTTTCACTCTACAGCGGAGTGTGCGCGGATATGAAACTTCCTGGCAGATTAAAACTGTGTGCCGGACCGAGACTCGAACTCGGGACCTTTGCCTTTCGCGGGCAAGCGCTCTGCCGACTGAGCTACCCAAGCACGACTCACGCACCGTCCTCACAACTTTAATTCTGTCAGTACCTCGTCTCCGCAATATCCTTTCTTCCAGGAGTGCTAGTTATGCAAGGTTCGCAGGAGAGCTTCTGTGAAGTTTGGAAGGTAGGAGACGAGGAATTAAAGGTGTGAGGACAGGGCGTGATTTGTGCTTGGGTAGCTCAGTCGGTAGAGCGCTTGCCCGCAAAAGGCAAAGGTTCCGAGTTCGAGTCTCGGTCCTGCACACAGTTTTAATCTGCCAGGAAGTTTCAGATGAAATGTGGTTTATAGTGAAAACTAATTGTAATATATTGACCTGCTATGCGCCGACTTTGACCTTGAATTAAGGAAGTAGACAGTCTAGAAATGTATATAAACTTTGCAGTTGGGGGGGGGGGGAGCTTGTAAAACTGTTCGCGCCTGTAATAGAATGCTGCACATGCCCACAGGGAGAAAGCAGGCTACTTGTGCAGGAGGGCTCAACACGAGCCGACTTGACCCGGCGCGGAAAATATTCACTTGTTACCTAGCGAGGCAGCACGCAATGCCAGCAGGATGATGGCGGCGACTGAAGCGGTGGCGTAGCTGCCGGTGAGACAGAATGAACAGGACATCCTTTGCCCACTTTCGGCGTGTTGGTTGGCGATGCACTGCACTAAAAGAATCGAGGCGCGCTCTCTGCAGTTTTTCTCAAACGATTTTACAGAAACCATTCGGTAAAAAAATGATTTTCATGTTACTTATAGATTTATGTGTCAGCTTCATGGTGCAATGCCCATTATCTCCTTAATGGTCATATGTGTTGTGACATTGGCATTTACGTAAGATGCTGTGCGAAATTCAAAAAGTGTGCAATGAAAAATAGGGGTTTCAATGATTTTGCATTTGGTGCAAAATGCACTATCTACATCTACATCCATACTCCGCAAGCCACCTGGCGGTGTGTGGCGGGGGGTACTTTGAGTACCTCTATCGGTTCTCCCTTCTATTCCAGTCTCGTATTGTTCGTGGAAAGAAAGATTGTCGGTATGTCTCTGTGTGGGCTCTGATCTCTCTGATTTTATCCTCATGGTCTCTTCGCGAGAGCCGGCCTAGGTGGCCGAGTGGTTCTAGGCGCTACAGTCAGGAACCACGCGACCGCTACGGCGCAGGTCCGAATCCTGCCTCGGGCATGGATGTGTGTGTTGTCCTTAGGTTAGTTAGGTTTAAGTAGTTCTAAGTTCTAGGGGACTGATGACCTCAGAAGTTAAGTCCCATAGTGCTCAGAGACGTTTCTTCGCGAGATATACGTAGGATGGAGCAATATACTGCTTGACTCCTCGGTGAAGGTATGTTCTCGAAACTTCAACAAAAGCCCGTACCGAGCTACTGAGCGTCTCTCTTGCAGTCTTCCACTGGAGTTTATCTATCATCTCCGTAACGCTTTCGCGATTACTAAATAATCCTGTAACGAAGCGCGCTGCTCGCCATTGGATCTTCTCTATCTCTTCTACAGGCCCCATCAGGTACGGATCCCACATTGGTGAGCAGTATTCAAGCAGTGTGCGAACAAGTGTACTGTAACCTACTTCCTTTGTTTTCGGATTGCATTTGCTTAGGACTCTTCCAATGAATCTCAGTCTGGCATCTGCTTTACCGACGATTAATTGTATATGGTCATTCCATTTTAAATCACTCCTAATGCCTACTCCCAGATAATTTATGGAATTAACTGCTTCCAGTTGCTGACCTGCTATATTGTAGCTAAATGATAAAGGATCTTTCTTTCTATGTATTCGCAGTACATTACACGTCTACATTGAGATTCAATTGACATTCCCTGCGCCATGCGTCAATTCGTTGCAGATCCTCCTGCATTTCAGTACAATTTTTCCATTGTTACATCCTCTCGATGTACTACAGTATCATCCGCAAAAAGCCTCATTGAACTTCCGATATTATCAACAAGGTCATTTATGTATATTGTGAATAGCAACGGTCCTACGACACTCCCCTGCGGCACACCTGAAACCACTCTTTCTTCGGAAGACTTCTCCCCATTGAGAATGACATGCTGCGTTCTGTTATCTAGGAACTCTTCAATCCAATCACACAATTGGTCTGATAGTCCATATGCTCTTACTTTGTTCATTAAACGACTGTGGGGAAATGTATCGAACGCCTTTCGGAAGTCAAGAAACACGGCATCTACCTGGGAACCCGTGTCTATGGCCCTCTGAGTCTCGTGGACGAATAGCGCGAGCTGGGTTTCACACGATCGTCTTTTTCGAAACCCATGCTGATTCCTACAGAGTAGACTATATGTTGCTGGGATTGAAAGTCAGCTAAGATTTTAAATTTTTCTTTAGACTTGGGGGTTGGTCTCCTTTAGACATACAAAAACAAAATTTTGGCAAATGATAGAATGCAAAGAGGAGAGTATTTTGTCATATGGTTAACATACATCTAGTATCCCGGTCCGACAATTTGGACGGCCCGCCGGAAGGCATGGACGTAGACGAGAGTCAGTAGGCGGTGCATGTATAACCTGGAAGCTCTGCTGTCGTCGCCATAGCGCAGTGCGTAGGCCTGCCCGCCGCACCAGTCTATCGGCAATCACGGGGGCCCTATAAAGCGGGCAGCAAGGGACTCAGGAGCCAGTCATATTCCGACTGCGCTCATCATGCGTCGTACCCATCGTTGTTCCGTTCCCGATCTTGCTACGTCTAGGCTCTCGATTTGGTTCACTCTTCTGACTTGCCATTCTGTCATATCAGTCCATAGCAGTTAATGTCGTCTCCGTTGTTGTCCATAGCTGTTGTCTCTCTGTGGTTATGGCGACTCACTGTCGACACTCTCGGCCGGCATGCCTGCATCTCCGGGTCGTGTCGGATACCGGTTACTAAAGGGGAGCCGGAGGTGCCTATGCTGCCCATGTTAAGATCACTAAGTTTGAGGAACATTTATGAATAAACTACCAAATAGAAAAATTTGAATTTTTTTTTGCATATAAAGTGGTTTAGTATTGCAGTTATGACAGAGGTATTTTGGAGTATCTTTTCTAGTTTCCTTCCAATTATTTTTTTTCTTAATGACCCAAATTTTTTTTACAAATAATTGCTTTATAATTAAACTAAAATGAAACTACTGAACATATTGCCAAATGGCTGTGTTACAATGTACGTTTGACCACTAGGAGTGCTGTATAAAAATTTCATCTCTCTAGCTTGAGTGGATTTTGAGAAAATGTTCCTTATATTCGAAAAATTCTAATTTACGAGAAATGGCTGTCAAAGTTTCTCACTACATTCCTGCACTATAGGATGGATTATCAGGGTTTTCTTCTTCATCCTCCAAAAGCTTCCTCTTCTGTCTTCTTTTCTGGCCTGTTGTTCTATCATACTTCATATGCCTTTCTCTTCTTTCTGCTCCTCTTATCCTTACTCTGTCAATATTTCTTAGTGCTCTTACAGTGTTCACCCCAGCTGTAAATCCTAATGCCTTCAGAACATCGCACTTCACACTGTTCCCTTGGTTGTAGGTTGCTATTGCATCATAAATGCCGAAGTGCAGTATTTTTAAGCTTACAAACACCCTTTTAGGAATCACTTCCCAAATCAAATTGTTTACGCTCACATTAGGATTCTGCGTCTTTCCGTGTAGACATTTGTGTAACAATTCTGGCTGTGCCAAGTCATGAAAAATTGGTTTTATTGTTCCCTCCTGATTCTTGTACATACTGCATATTACCCGCTTTACACAAGAAGTATAATACTACCAACAACAGGCGCAACACTGAACTAATCCGAAACGGTAAACAGCAAAGAGAAGATGTTCGGCGCTCTCATTCATTGTAGTATCGCAACTTGGTATTAGTGTTAATTTTCTTTACCCTACGTTCGTCCTCTTCTTATATACAGGTTACTAAAACGTGGCATCGTAACCAGAACAAAAGTGTACGACAATATTAAATGGAGCAAGATGTTCGAAATTCTGAGGAAAATAGGAGTAAGCTGTAAGGAAATACGGGTAATATTTGTCACAGAAAACAATGTAGCCAACCCTTGCACACTCGCTGTATGCGTAACATAAGGCGCTGTATGCGTAACAGGCCGAGAAAATCCCAAGCAGTTCGCCAGGAAGTCACGAGAGGGTGTTAGATGCATTCAGCAGCCGCCCATTTCCTCTGCGGGCGTGGGGGAAAATGGTAATAACTCCACTTCTAGGGCGAGTAGAACAATAATTCAAAGTTTACATTAAAGAGGAATGTTCCAATTAATTTTCGGTAGCAAAAAAAAAATCGTAATTTTTTTGATTTGACCACCTCCGGCTCCCCTAAAGTGCGCGTCATTTACGACGGCGGCCGAGTTTAGGTTCGTTCTGCGCATCTGACGTCACAAAAAACAGTCTGCCAATGAACAGAGAACGACGTTGCCAGAGCTCGACTGCAGTGTAGAGCACGGACGAGTGTCTTCAGTTTTAGAAATGTTCAGTGATAAATAAAGTAACTGAACAAAAGCAATGACTTGATAGCAGACTTTCTATAAAAGAAAGTTCGGAAAAAGCATTCTTTACACCAACTGCTTCATATTCTATTAATTAATTAAGCCAAACAAGCAATAAGCCTCGTAATTCAGGCAATAGCAAGGAAATTCATTCTCACCAACCGCTTTTTTGCAATAAAGAACAGCGGTAATTGTTTATTTCCTATTGTACTTCGATGAAACGTGAGTAATTCATAGTGATACCAACAGTGTTTGCCGGTATTTTGCGTGACTTTTTAAAGTACTTTAGGATTCCTCTGGAACACTGAGCTGCGTTAGCGTAACAGTTAAAGTGTTTGGCTGCTAAGCAAAAGGTTTCGAGTTCAAATTTTGTTTGGTGCTTAATATTTTCTTTATTTAAAAACAATATCGAAGTGTCTTACTTCATGAATTTTATTCGTTTGAATCGTAATTTTCTGAAATTTCTAGTGGCAATTAAAATCGACTGTATGGAAAGTATACGCTATGGACTTTTACCTCTGCAAACTCTTCAAAATTTCGTGCAATGGTTTACTACATTTAATGCTGCACAATAACTGCGTTGCACATCGAAACAAAATTAAGTAATTTATGGGGGGAAGGTACCAGTCAAGAAGATGCGTAAAAATCAAATTTTTGGGCCAAATAGTTTTTATGAAATCGAATGATAAAGTATGTCAAAGCAGTCGAAACACCATGTGTCTCCACAGGCGAGCAGTGCAGTGATGACAAAATCGCGCACAGCGCGGAATGCGGGGAGCACGTCTCTGAAGCAGCGAAAGGGTTAATGCGGCCGTGGTGGCTTTACTTCATAAACTGCGCGCTCCCTCCTAAACGTAAGTTTGCGAACTATACTATACTATGGCGCTGCTTCTCTTGGCGCGTGCAACTGGCAACGCAGCAATATCCCGCGTCTGGGCGGGCATGCGCGAGCCGCCAAGATAAAAGAATTGAACTATAGAATTGGCGACGAGGTAAAAGGTTCACAATGCATTATGGACGCGAAACTTGTACAGCTCATGGAACAGCAACATCAACAGCTGCTCCTGCAGCGGCAATTGCAACAGCAGTTCCATCAGTAGTTTCAGTAGCAAAGGGATCTTTTGTGTCAGGAAATTCAGCTGCTGTCAGACTGGCTACAGGTACACGGTTCACCACCCATCCCGACTGTGGTCCCCTTCGCGACAGAGTCCCACTCATCCGCATTTCTGCCCTTTTAACGATACCATGGAGGATTGGGACGCGTACTTGCAGCAGCTGAAACAGCACTTCGCTGCTCTTCAGGCTTCTGGTGTCGCACTCCAACGGTTTTCTTGGGCTTCCCTGGAGACATTTCTCTTACTTAAGAAGTTGGCTCCCCTCTTAAACCCAGTTCCACTCACTTTCAAGGAAATGTGTTCATTGCTGTCGACCTATTATTCACAATGGTTCCAAGTGGTCGCATCGTGTCTGAAGTCCCACCAGTACCACAAGCAAACAGGCCAGTCTTATCGCTCGTGGGTGACACGTTTGCAAGGTCTGAGTCGTTATTGTGATTTTAACTGTGCCACACCATGTTGCAAAACCACATATGCTGACTCCCTGATCCGTGATGTAGTTGTCCAATTGGCTCCCGATCCAGAAGTTAGCACTGCAGCCCTTAAGCTCCACAATCCTTCTTTGGACGTCATACTGAAAACTTCATACTCTTTCGAGATCGCACAGACAGCAAATGAACATCCTATGGCTGCCCCCAGATCGCTGTGGTTCAAACATCACCATAGGGATGGAATTCTCGCAAGCCTTCTGCCAAATTCCGGCGACAGTCCAGACGCGTCGATGCAAACAGTGGCGTCTGCCTTTCTGTTCTGACTGTTTCGTGACGCACCAATGGGCAGGCTGCCCTGATCGTTGGGCACACTGCAGCCGTTGTGGCAAGGATGGACGTCTCCGAACTGTCTGCTGTCAGCCATCAGGTCAGCCTAGCCCCACTCCTAACATGCCTCACTTGACAGTGTGTGAACTTCAGGCCATTGTTCTCTATGGAAATCCTGGCGCCTCCATGTTGATTACTGATCTCACGATTGCTCATCAGCACGTTCGTTTCCAGGCTTACATGGAAGCAACGGTTTCCTTAGTCAATCTCGCGACATACGCTTCTCTGGGTTACTCGGCGTTCCTCCCGTCCTCTCACAAGTTGGTTGCATACGGGGATGCAGCGCCTCATTTTAAAACTAGTGCTTGTACCACACCACCAGTCGTGGTCTAGAAGCCAAACGGTTCCCTCTGGCTTTGTGAAGATCTTAAGTCGACGATCAGTGCCCAAGCTCTGGTGGAAACCTACCCCATACCATGTCAAGAGAACCTCTTCTCCAAGCTTGTTAGAAGTGAATGTTTTTCTAAGATAGATCTTGCTGATGCTTACTTACAGATCCCACTAGATGAGGAATCGCAATGCATGGTTCTCAGCCGGCCGCGGTGGTCTAGTGGTTAAGGCGCTCAGTCCGGAACCACGCGACTGCTACGGTTGCAGGTTCGAATCCTGCCTCGGGCATGGATGTGTGTGATGTCCTTAGGTTAGTTAGGTTTAAGTAGTTCTAAGTTCTAGGGGACTGATGACCACAGATGTTAAGTCCCATAGTGCTCAGAGCCATTTGAACCATGGTTCTCATCAATACGCCTTTTGGCTCATATAAATACAAGAGTTTGCCTTTTGGGATCTCTTTTGCTCCAGTGATATTCCAGAAATACCTGGAACGCTTAACCATGTCTGTCTCAGCTTGTACCAATTATGTTGATGACTTAACTGATACGGATACTACGCGCCAAAAGCATCTGCATAGCCCACATACCTTGTTTATTACACTGCGTGTTGCAGGGCTGAATTGCCGTCTGCACAAATGCCAGTTTTTCCAGGTACAAGAGGACTACCTTAACCACGTGCTTACCAAAGACGGGATCCAGTCCACTGACCATAATATTTCTGCTACTGATTCTCTCCTATGTCCCCAAAACCTCCAGGAGTTGCGGGTTTTATCAGGGAAATTGAATTATTATTCTAAGTTCCTTCAGCAGGAAGCACACATTATGCATCTCCTCAACCATTTGTGGAAGAAAGACATTTCTTTTCAGTGGTCAGCAGCCTATGAGCAGGCCTTCACACATTTGAAGCGGATGTTATGTCCTGCGCCCTGCCTTACCCCCTTTTTCCCATCATGTACCATATGTTAGGCTGAGGATGCCTCTCTATGGCATTGGTGCAGTGCTGGAACACTGTAATGACGACGGTACAGAGCAACCCATCGACTGTGTCTCAAAAACACTGACGTATGCCCAAAGACAATTACTCCCAGATCTGAGAATGAGGCGTTGGCGATCATCTTTGCCATGAAGAAATTCCATGTTTACCTGTTGGGGACCCGGTTTACCTTCGTTGCACACCATAAACCGTTGGTACACTCTGTGGGCCACCGTCTCGACTTCCAGAGTGGACAGCCCAAAGACTCCAGCATTGGTCTCTTTTTCTTAGCTCCTACAATTACACCATCAAGTACAAGCCTACTGTACAACGTGTAAATGCGGATACCCTCTCACGTTTACCCTCAGGAATAGATCCGTCATTTGACCAACTGGAGCTCTCGTGTTTTCACATTGATGAAAAATGACAACACACATTGTGTGGGTTTCCCATTACCACCACTCATGTTGAGGCAGACACACGCTACGACCTTATCTTACAGCGTGTCGTACACTATGTACTCCACGGGGGGGGGGGGGGGGGGGGGGGCAAATACTTTTCGAAGTCGGCTGCTCCCAAGCTCCATGCCTGGGCTCGCCACTCTCATAGTTCGTCTGTTATCTCCAATGAGCTCCTGCTGGATGCAGGGATGGGTGCCCACCATATATCATCCAACTACCTTACACAAACACGTCTTGGGACTTCTCCATTGTGGGCACTGGCGTATGTAAAGGATGAAAGCCCTTGCCAGGCGTCATATCTACCGGCCAGGACTGAACTAGGACTTGGAAACTATAGTGCGCCATTGTTCTGCCATCAGACTCCTCCACCTGAGTTTTTCGCCCCCTGGCCTACTCACTGTCACCCTTGGGGTCACATTCATCTAGATTCTGCTGGCCTGTTGCTTGGCTCAGTGTGGATTATTGTCGTGGACGTTTATTCAAACTATCCCTCTGTAGTCAGCATGGCATCCACCACCACAGTTGACAGGCTTGATGCCCTTCTACAGATTCCTGCCATCAAAGGGATTCTCCTCACCATCATAAATGACAATGGGACCCAGTTCACAGCTACAGCCTTCAAACGGCGTTGCACCACTAATTGCATCAAACACCTATGTAGCCCTCTATTTTACGCTTCCTCCAATGGCGAAGCAGAGCAGATTGTGTACAAATTTAAGCAACAAATGTTGAATGCCATTGGTGCATCTACCATGACAGTGGCACTCATGATGTTCCGAGCACCTAAAGGTCCACCTCTGTTCATGACTGCAACCCAGCACAACCCCTTCATGGTCGACAGCCACGTACCCTCCTCTATCTCCTGGCATCCCAACCCAAGGAACCCCAGACCCGACATGCTGGATGGTACCCTCCTCGATCACCTGTCTGGATACGTTCCTATGGGGCAGAACCCTCATGGATGTCAGCTACAGTAGTGGCCACTCATGGGCGGCGCCTTATGACAGTTGACACCTCGAAAGCTTTCAACCAACTCCATCCCCACCCCCAGCCTTGCCCTCCAGCAGTGGACTGCTCTGAGGTAGCGTCCTCGCTCTCAGACGCCCCTCTGCCTCACGAGGACCATTTGAACTCTAGGGCACCATCGGCAGCTCCCATAGGCATGGGTATGAAGGTCGAGACATCACCACAGCCTCCTTCTGCTCCGCAATCATCACCCTCTCTGCAATTCCCGAGTACAGTGCCTGAAGTCCCACATTCCTTCTCCCAGCTGGTGTTCTCCACTGATGGCACACCACCTGTTCACTTCCCAGAACATCGTCCAGGGCGCTTCTTTCCCTATGCACCTATTTCAGAGAGGGAGGGATCTGGTATCTCGGTCCGATAATTTGGGCCACCCGTCAGAAGGCATGGACGAATTTCGCACAGTGTCTTAAGTAAATGCAAATATCACTATATTAAGGAGATGATGGGCATTTCACCAAGAAGATGACACATAAATCTACACTCCTGGAAATGGAAAAAAGAACACATTGACACCGGTGTGTCAGACCCACCATACTTGCTCCGGACACTGCGAGAGGGCTGTACAAGCAATGATCACACGCACGGCACAGCGGACACACCAGGAACCGCGGTGTTGGCCGTCGAATGGCGCTAGCTGCGCAGCATTTGTGCACCGCCGCCGTCAGTGTCAGCCAGTTTGCCGTGGCATACGGAGCTCCATCGCAGTGTTTAACACTGGTAGCATGCCGCGACAGCGTGGACATGAACCGTATGTGCAGTTGACGGACTTTGAGCGAGGGCGTATAGTGGGCATGCGAGAGGCCGGGTGGACGTACCGCCGAATTGCTCAACACGTGGGGCGTGAGGTCTCCACAGTACATCGATGTTGTCGCCAGTGGTCGGCGGAAGGTGCACGTGCCCGTCGACCTGGGACCGGACCGCAGCGACGCACGGATGCACGCCAAGACCGTAGGATCCTGCGCAGTGCCGTAGGGGACCGCACCGCCACTTCCCAGCAAATTAGGGACACTGTTGCTCCTGGGGTATCGGCGAGGACCATTCGCAACCGTCTCCATGAAGCTGGGCTACGGTCCCGCACACCGTTAGGCCGTCTTCCGCTCACGCCCCAACATCGTGCAGCCCGCCTCCACTGGTGTTGCGACAGGCGTGAATGGAGGGACGAATGGAGACGTGTCGTCTTCAGCGATGAGAGTCGCTTCTGCCTTGGTGCCAATGATGGTCGTATGCGTGTTTGGCGCCGTGCAGGTGAGCGCCACAATCAGGACTGCATACGACCGAGGCACACAGGGCCAACACCCGGCATCATGGTGTGGGGAGCGATCTCCTACACTGGCCGTACACCACTGGTGATCGTCGAGGGGACACTGAATAGTGCACGATACATCCAAACCGTCATCGAACCCATCGTTCTACCATTCCTAGACCGGCAAGGGAACTTGCTGTTCCAACAGGACAATGCACGTCCGCATGTATCCCGTGCCACACAACGTGCTCTACAAGGTGTAAGTCAACTACCCTGGCCAGCAAGATCTCCGGATCTGTCCCCCATTGAGCATGTTTGGGACTGGATGAAGCGTCGTCTCACGCGGTCTGCACGTCCAGCTCGAACGCTGGTCCAACTGAGGCGCCAGGTGGAAATGGCATGGCAAGCCATTCCACAGGACTACATCCAGCATCTCTACGATCGTCTCCATGGGAGAATAGCAGCCTGCATTGCTGCGAAAGGTGGATATACACTGTACTAGTGCCGACATTGTGCATGCTCTGTTGCCTGTGTCTATGTGCCTGTGGTTCTGTCAGTGTGATCATGTGATGTATCTGACCCCAGGAATGTGTCAATAAAGTTTCCCCTTCCTGGGACAATGAATTCACGGTGTTCTTATTTCAATTTCCAGGAGTGTATAAGTAACATGAAATCATTTTTTTACCGATCAGTGTCAGTAAAATCGTTTGAGAAAGATTTCAGGGAGCGCGCGCCGATTCTGTCAGTGCCGACGCGCCGAAAGTGGGCAAAGGATGTCTCGTTCATACCGTATCGCTGGCAGCCGTGTAACCACGCCAGTCGCCGTCGTCACCCTGCGGGCATTATGCGCTGTCTCGTTCGACAACAAGTGGATATTTTCCACGATGTCCCCCGCACAGATAGCCAGCTTTCTTTCTGTGCATTGCTTCTAACGAATACATTGCGATGCTGACCTTTTAAACGAAGGTTTTCCTGGAAGCCAAATATCAGTGTATGCCAGATAAATATGGAAGGCATAAGCCGTAGTAACAGTGAACATCTTGAAAGTTCTAGCAGATGACAAAACTGATATTACAATCCAGGAGACACACACATCAGGCTAGCAGCAAATACATTCCAAAGGCAAAATACCATAATACAAACTTGTCACCTCAATGAAGCCCCCACAATATGGAATCGCTACATGTACTAGAGCTAAAGTGGTAAATGCACTCCCTCTCAGCCCAAGGCATTTTATATTAGTCTGTGAACGTGAAAGAAGTAATATCGGCAATATATACAAGCCTCCGAACAGCAGATGAGCTAAAGACATGCTTCCCACTTTCCCGAACCCCTGTATTTAACTGGAGACTGTAAGTCCCATCATCTGTTTTGGTGTTTCAACGAAAGCGATGAAGGCATAACGTTCAGGCGCCTCTATTGCGCAAAACAAGAGCCCATCTTCCACTCTGCTAGATGAAATGTGGGGTACAACCGGGATCTTACTTTCATATCCGTCACCTCCAGCAGAAACGTCGCTCATAGAGAAGTCCTTCACGAATTACCTTCATCACAGCATAGACCAATATCACATAATAGATACAACTATCCCTTTAACCCACACATTTCCTCCTTTCAGATAGAATTTTAGGAAAGCCAGATGGCAACAATTCGAAACACAATTAGAACATGATATCGGGCATACAGAACCAGAAGTCAATAACTATTCCAGGTTCGCTGCACTAATTATCGGCACAGCAAAGAAATCACATACTCTGTGGTGTTAGAAAATCATACATACCATGTTGGAGAGAAGAATGCAAGGAACTGTACGCCGAATATGAAAGAACAGCAGAACCAGATACTGGCGAACAACTTTTTACTGTGCAACAAAGAACATCCAGATAAAAGGAAACACTTGAGAATTTGATTTTCACACACAGCAACCGATCGGCTTGAAGGTTACTGAGCTGAGAATTTATTCCGAAGGCATCACCCTAATACACAGACCGTATCTTAAATATCTAGAAGCGACGTTAGATCGAAGTTTGTCCTACAAATACCTTCTAGAAAATGTCTCAACTAAAGTAAAAATCAGACCAACCATAATCCAAAAATTAGCAAATTCGTACTGGGGAATCGATGCCAAAAATCTTGAGAACCAGCAGCTTCTCTTTGGTTTACTCTGTTGCTGAGTACTGTGCCCCCTGTTAGGATCAACAGCCACCAGACAAATCTTGTTGACGCCCAGCTCTATCAAGGCATCAGAACAATTCCCACTCAGTGGCTCTCCGTTCTGAGTAACATAGCGACCCCCCAGACCGGGGATCTTGCTGCTCTAAAATGTCAGCTTCATAACTCCTCTAATAAGCCTTCACTGCATACTTACGCTGATTCTGTCCAACTTACCAACGAACATATGGAATTAAGACAGAAATCAAGAAATTCTCCAGTGAGCACAGCGACACAACTTCGAAACTTCACAGTAGACGAGCAGTGGCAAGCAAAATAGAGACAATAAGTCAGAAACTGTATTCTCAAAAAAGAACCGACAGTCAAAGTTGTTAGTTTTGGCCATAGTAGAAGGGTACGGTGCAACTCCAACAGAATCCGCACACCGGACATGAAATATGCAGCAAATCGCTGTTTCAGTGGGGAATGGCCGAAAATCCTTCATGTGGGAAGTGTGAAGCCAAAGAGCAAACAATCTTCCACGTAGCCTAGTGCCAATATACTCGATTTGGAGGGTCGCTGCAAGAAATCCACTGTTTTACGCTTGCAGCCCTGGATTGTCTGAAGAACTGTAGCCAGTGTTTGCGATGTATTTGTATTCGCATTTTACATTGTCTCTACACTTCCTGTTCGTTTATATGGCTGAAAAACTCTAACCCGTGTGTGTGATACATTTGTATTCATTTTCAAATTTTAAACTTTTCTTTATATCCACGTTTTACCATATTCGTACAATTGCTGTTTGTCTATATGTTACCCATGAAGTTATGCTCAATGTTCATACGAAAATAATAATAATAATAATAATAATTGTTATTATTATGGAGCAATCCAGCCCGGCAACCTGCCAAAAATAACTTGATTTCCCAGACGAAAATTGTACATTTGACTGCGTACCGATGAAGCATGATGTTTTTGAAAGAGTGCACGCGGATATGTGTGTTTGTAAATGCGTTGAGGTTGAAAGGCAGCCCCGTAGTAACCTTTTCACTCCTCCTGTATTTGCAGTACGCGACGAGTATCAGCTTGGAATTGAATATGCGTAGTGTTACATAAAAGCTTGTTCATTGACGAGGCCGCCGCCCATAGTTTCGGTAAAGTGAATCGGCGTAATATTCGGATATGGGGTGAGCAGAAACCACATTACGTAATCGAACATGTATGGAGTCGCCTAAGGACAATGTCTTTTGCGTTGTAAGATGTAACAAGATCGCGATCCTTTCTTTTTTGGTGAGTCAATTCAGTCTGGAACCGCGCGACCGCTACGGTTGCAGGTTCGAATCCTGCCTCGGGCATGGATGTGTGTGATGTCCTTAGGTTAGTTAGGTTTAAGTAGTTCTAAGTTCAAGTGGACTGATGAACTCAGACGTTAAGTCCCATAGTGCCCAGAGCCATTTGAACCATTTTGGTGAGTCAACTGTAACTGATATATCGATCCTAACATGCTTGAACATTATCTAATTGGTCTATATATTCTAGTAGAATCTGTACACATCGGGGTGCCAGCTTATCTGCTTGTCTACAGCATGCTGAACCGCATAACTGGTACACATTAGATTTTTAAACATATACTCTTGTACGTAGTGCTATCTCTCTTGTTAAACAGATTAACTATTTGCAGAAAGTTGTCTATGGAGACTATATGATCACCTCGCATCACTGATGGGTACTGAACATTTCTGTGGAACAGGACAGCAATTAGCATTGAAGTCTCACATATGCGAATCCACTCATTCAGGGATAATATCATTTTTTACCACTATGTCAACCTACTACAAAAAGAATTCTCTAAAGCCCAATTCCTCCAAAACTCAAGTGAGTGCATTCCATCTGAACTCGAGGCAGGCAAAGTACAGGCTCAATGTTACCTGGGATGGGACATTACTAGAACACACAGATACTCCCACCTACCTTGGCGTCGTGCTGGACAGAACATTGACATACAAATATCATTGCGAAGAAACACGCAAAAACGTAGAAGCACGAAATTCCCTAATAAGAAAGCTGTCCAATAGCAAATGGCGTGCCAAACCTACCGTCGTCAGAACTTCAGCCCAAGCTTTGTGCTTCTCAACTGCCGAATATGCCTGCCCGGTATGGTGCAGATCCGCCCACGAAAAAAAGTTAGATATTAGCTTGAATGAAACATGCAGGATAGTGACAGGCTGCATGAAACCAACCCCTATAGAAAATCTTCACAGGGCCGCAGGTTTCACAAACCCTGACTCACGTAGGAAAGCCAATGAACACACCGAGAAGCTAAAACAAACCTTTGATGCCCGTCGCTCAATATTTGACCTAGAGAGTGGCCCCAGCAGACTCAAATCCATACGCCGTTTCCTAAGTTGCGTATAGATGAGCCCCCCATTCACTATCCACTAAGAGAGGACCCGCCAAGCGGCGTTTGTGGTGATTGGAAAACCTGGAGAATGCTTAACCGCATCAGAACTGTGGTGGCTCCCGTGAAATCTAATCTCATCAAATGGGGTTTGTTGGACGAAAATGACGACAAATGCGACTGCGGCACTCGACAGGACATGGAACATCTTCTACAATGCCCTGCCTGCCCCCACAGATGCACCCTCGACGATCTATGGCTGGCTAAAGAAGAAGCATTGGACATTGCTCAATGCTGGGCAAACAAATTGTAGTTTCTGGACACGAAAAAGTAAAATAAGTTTACCACTATATCGAGTATTTTTGAAAACAATCAGTTTGCATAGCTCATAATCCGAAACAATATTCCTACAATTAGGCCTTTACTGATGCTACTGTTCAAACTACACTGTCTAGTCCCAGTACTGTGACAACCTGTCAAAAGCCTGAATAATCACCTTTTGCAGTACTGCTCACAGTAAGGCATGCAAGAAGAGAGTCAATGAGGTTCTGTAAGGTACCGACAGAGATGTAGAGTGATACTAACTCCTGTACCATGGCCAACTCCACTATATTTCTCAGATGAGACTCCATATGCGAGCAGCCCAATCGAGATGGTTTAAATCCATGGAATTTGCTAGCCAGAGGGGTATGGTTAACTCAACCTGGTGCTCTTTGAACAATGCTTGTACATTGCAGACGGTGTGATACTTTGCATTGTCCTGCTGGTAGATGCCATTGTGCTCAAGAAAAACAAACTGCATTCAGAAGTGGACATGGTTCCAAAGGTACATATACGCTTGTGCTGATATATTGTGCCTGTTACAATGACCGGATCACCCAGGGATTGTCATGAAAACGTTCTCCAGATCATAATGCTATCTTCTTAAGGAGGGGCGAATGTTGCAGGGTATTTGCTTTCAGTCCAATGGACCATAAAGCGTGATTTGTGGGAAAAGGCCACCTATTGCCACTCAGTGAGCGCCGGTTCCGATACTGGGGTGCAAATTCCAGCGTTAGTCGCCGATGAACAGTTGTCAGCATAGGTGCATGGACCAGGCATCCGCTGCAGAGGCCCATATGCAGCTACATAAACTGAAAAGTCTTTGAGTAGATACTGTTGGTAGGCCATTGGTTCATCTGGATGGTCAGTTGCTCAACAGTCGCATGTTTATTCACCTGCACTCATCTCTGCAACCATCATTCATCGGTCATAGTAGACCCGTGGTGCACCTCATCAGTCTCAGTGCCACTTAGGATAGTGCCATTTTGCCATGCACAGTATACTTCAGCCACAGTGGCATGCAAACAGTTTACATACTTAGCCATTTTGTAAATGCTTGTTTCCTCATCAAGAAAACTAACGATCATGCCCTTTTGGACGCCAGTAAATCGATCCATTTCCGCATCACAACAACAACTGCACTGTTTTTCACGACCCCCATCACACTTTATGCACTCTCTACCGCTGGTGCTGCCACCTGACGTCTGTGGGTGGCTACTACATGTTGACGTCAAACATATCCAGTGGTCATATTAACGTGATTGGACCATGTATGTGTAGAATGAAACAGCATAATTTTCATATCAGGCAAAAAAAGTTTATGATTTACAGATTTTTAAAAAAATTATATTCTTATTTATCATCGTCACTAATACTTATATGACAGCTGTCTTGAGGCGCGGAATGATGCTGCATGGTTTGATTTGTTGACCCTTTGAGAGTTCTTACATAACTGGGTTTTAAATTTGTCAGGCAATGTAAATGTATTATATTAGCAGAGACTTTAAAACACATGTGTATCATATATCTTCTTTTCTTTCTATATAAAAGATAAGTACACTAAAACATGTGCAGTCACTGTGGCTTAGCAAGTTGGTGGGAGGATGGTAATAACTCGATTTTTCTATAAACCTCTGTTTTAGAAACAAATACCTTACTGATTGAACTACAGTGATTGCACATCTTTATAAAGTCTTAGCTTACACTGAATGAAAGGTGGGGTTGGGAAAAATAAAAGCAATTTTGTAGAGAATATTATTATTTATTATGTATTATATACTTTTTGACATTTTAATAATCGTATGTTGGGTGCAGTAAATCATCATCTTTAAAATAATTCACTGATTCTGTTGTTTAACTACATCAACAGTGGTGCAGTATTTTGTGAATAACTGTTTTGTATCCCTTAAATTTGGCTTGTATCCTATCCAAAGTGATAGGGACAGTAAGATACATTAGTAATCGTACATTGGGTGTAGTAAATCACCCTCTTTAAAACAATTCACTGATGACACTGTTTCACTACATCAACAGCGGTGCGAATAATTGTTTCTTGTTTGCCTTAAACTTGGTTTGTATCATATTCAAAGCTGTAGGGGCAGTGACATGTCTAGTTATTCCATCCATAAATTCTGCTTTTATGGATTTAATGAGTTGGGCTGTAGAAGACTTGGGCACTGCATGGATGCTTGAATTCTAAATCGTTCTCATCCACACAGATCGTGCAGACGACTTACACTGAATAGCTAAAGACATACAAGTGCCACCAAGACAGTTTGGCTGCGACAAAACATAATGCACTTTACACTCAAATGATGTAATTAAGCAGACGAGTCTCTAGATGTTACATCAGGTGCCACATCCCCACACATGTCAATGAAGATAGCTTCTTGCCAAAGAAGCATATGTTGACAGGAGTATGGGATGGGTTATATCTACTTGTCATATCAACATCAGTGTATTCCTTCATACTGCATTGATGTTGTTGTTGTTGTGGTCTTCAGTCCTGAGACTGGTTTGATGCAGCTCTCCATGCTACTCTATCCTGTGCAAGCTTTTTCATCTCCCATTACCTACTGCAACCTACATCCTTCTGAATCTGCTTAGTGTATTCATCTCTTGGTCTCCCTCTACGATTTTTACCCTCCACGCTGCCCTCCAATACTAAATTGGTGATCCCTTGATGCCTCAGAACATGTCCTACCAACCGATCCCTTCTTCTGGTCAAGTTGTGCCACAAACTTCTCCTCTCCCCAATCCTATTCAATACTTCCTCATTAGTTATGTGATCTACCCATCTAATCTTCAGCATTCTTCTGTAGCACCACATTTCGAAAGCTTCTATTCTCTTCTTGTCCGAACTATTTATCGTCCATGTTTCACTTCCATACATGGCTACACTCCATACGAATACTTTCAGAAACGACTTCCTGACACTTAAATCAATACTGGATGTTAACAAATCTCTCTTCTTCAGAAACGCCTTCCTTGCCATTACCAGCCTACATTTTATATCCTCTCTACTTCGACCATCATCAGTTATTTTGTTCCCCAAATAGCAAAACTCCTTTACTACTTTAAGTGCCCCATTTCCTAATCTAATTCCCTCAGCATCACCCGACTTAATTAGACTACATTCCATTATCCTTGTTTTGCTTTTGTTGATGTTCATCTTATATCCTCCTTTCAAGACACTGTCCATTCCATTCAACTGCTCTTCCAAGTCCTTTGCTGTCTCTGACAGAATTACAATGTCATCGGCGAACCTCAAAGTTTTTATTCCTTCTCCATGAATTTTAATACCTACCCCGAATTTTTCTTTTGTTTCCTTTACTGCTTGCTCAATATACAGATTGAACAACATCGGGGAGAGGCTACAACCCTGTCTTACTCCCTTCCCAACCACTGCTTCGCTTTCATGTCCCTCGACTCTTATAACTGCCATCTGGTTTCTGTACAAATTGTAAATAGCCTTTCGCTCCCTGTATTTTACCCCTGCCACCTTTAGAATTTGAAAGAGAGTATTCCAGTCAACATTGTCAAAAGCTTTCTCTAAGTCTACAAATGCTAGAAACGTAGGTTTTCCTTTCCTTAATCTTTCTTCTAAGATAAGTCGTAAGGTCAGTATTGCCTCACGTGTTCCAGTGTTTCTACGGAATCCAAACTGATCTTCCCCGAGGTTGGCTTCTACTAGTTTTTCCATTCGTCTGTAAAGAATTCGTGTTAGTATTTTGCAGCTGTGACTTATTAAGCTGATAGTTCGGTAATTTTCACATCTGTCAACACCTGCTTTCTTTGGGATTGGAATTATTATATTCTTCTTGAAATCTGAGGGTATTTCGCCTGTTTCATACATCTTGCTCACCAGATGGTAGAGTTTTGTCAGGACTGGCTCTCCCACGGCCGTCAGTAGTTCCAATGGAATATTGTCTACTCCGGGGGCCTTGTTTCGACTCAGGTCTTTCAGTGCTCTGTCAAACTCTTCACGCAGTATCGTATCTCCCATTTCATCTTCATCTACGTCCTCTTCCATTTCCATAATATTGTCCTCAAGTACATCGCCCTTGTATAGACCCTCTATATACTCCTTCCACCTTTCTGCTTTCCCTTCTTTGCTTAGAACTGGGTTTCCATCTGAGCTCTTGATATTCATACAAGTCGTTCTCTTATCTCCAAAGGTCTCTTTAATTTTCCAGTAGGCGGTATCTATCTTACCCCTAGTGAGATAGGCCTCTACATCCTTACATTTGTCCTCTAGCCATCCCTGCTTAGCCATTTTGCACTTCCTGTCGATCTCATTTTTGAGACGTTTGTATTCCTTTTTGCCTGTTTCACTTACTGCATTTTTATATTTTCTCCTTTCATCAATTAAATTCAATATTTCTTCTGTTACCCAAGGATTTCTACTAGCCCTCGTCTTTTTACCTACTTGATCCTCTGCTGCCTTCACTACTTCATCCCTCAAAGCTACCCATTCTTCTTCTTCTGTATTTATTTCCCCCATTCCTGTCAATTGCTCCCTTATGCTCTCCCTGAATCTCTGTACAACCTCTGGTTCTTTTAGTTTATCCAGGTCCCATCTCCTTAAATTCCCACCTTTTTGCAGTTTCTTCAGTTTTAATCTATAGGTCATAACCAATAGATTGTGGTCAGAGTCCACATCTGCCCCTGGAAATGTCTTACAATTTAAAACCTGGTTCCTAAATCTCTGTCTTATCATTATATAACCTATCTGATACCTTTTAGTATCTCCAGGGTTCTTCCATGTATACAACCTTCTTTCATGATTCTTAAACCAAGTGTTAGTTATGATTATGTTGTGCTCTGTGCAAAATTCTACCAGGCGGCTTCCTCTTTCATTTCTGTCCCCCAATCCATATTCACCTACTATGTTTCCTTCTCTCCCTTTTCCTAAACTCGAATTCCAGTCACCCATGACTATTAAATTTTCGTCTCCCTTCACAATCTGAATAATTTCTTTTATTTCATCATACATTTCTTCAATTTCTTCGTCATCTGCAGAGCTAGTTGGCATATAAACTTGTACTACTGTAGTAGGTGTGGGCTTCGTGTCTATCTTGGCCACAATAATGCGTTCACTATGCTATTTGTAGTAGCTTACCCGCATTCCTATTTTCCTATTCATTATTAAACCTACTCCTGCATTACCCCTATTTGATTTTGTGCTTATAACCCTGTAGTCACCTGACCAGAAGTCTTGTTCCTCCTGCCACCGAACTTCACTAATTCCCACTATATCTATCTTCAACCTATCCATTTTCCTTTTTAAATTTTCTAACCTACCTGCCCGATTAAGGGATCTGACATTCCACGCTCCGATCCGTAGAACGCCAGTTTTCTTTCTCCTGATAACGACATCCTCTTGAGTAGTCCCCGCCCGGAGATCCGAATGGGGGACTATTTTACCTCCGGAATATTTTACCCAAGAGGACGCCATCATCATGTAATCATACAGTAAAGCTGCATGCCCTCGGGAAAAATTACGGCTGTAGTTTCCCCTTGCTTTCAGGCGTTCGCAGTACCAGCACAGCAAGGCCGTTTTGGTTATTGTTACAAGGCCAGATCAGTCAATCATCCAGACTGTTGCCCTTGCAACTACTGAAAAGGCTGCTGCCCCTCTTCAGGAACCACACGTTTGTCTGGCCTCTCAACAGATACCCCTCCGTTGTGGTTGCACCTACGGTACGGCTATCTGTATC
Source organism: Schistocerca serialis cubense (assembly GCF_023864345.2). Lineage (NCBI taxonomy): Eukaryota > Metazoa > Arthropoda > Insecta > Orthoptera > Acrididae > Schistocerca > Schistocerca serialis. The sequence goes on along the minus strand of NC_064641.1, from coordinate 768,990,781 downwards.
GCTGAGGCACGCAAGCCTCCCCACCAACGGCAAGGTCCATGGTTCATGGTTCATGGTTCATACACATCAGTGTATTCCTTCATACTGCATTGATATCCCACTCAAATCATGTATACTGTACTTTAACACAGTGGTTAGCATTCTCGGTTTCTCTGACGACACAGCAATTTCTGTCTGGTTCTACACCTATTTTTATATATTTAGATCCATTGGTAGTCAAATTATATGTAATGGCGAACAGCAGCACACTGGGACTCCTTAGCTGTGGAACAGTGGGTTGAGGAAGCTTGAATGGCTGCATTTCCTGATCTCATATTTCAGGAAAGCCTGCTGTGGGACGTTGTGCAGAGGCTGCAAACTCGAATAGTAGATCCAAATAATCAGGTAGCCCATCTGTTTCCTACTGTGGCTTGACAAGTGGCGCTGCATTTTCCTGCTCAAACATATCTCGTCAGAGGGTCATTGTGCTGTTGAGAAAGGAAATCGTAAACATTCATGAAATTAGACACACATACACAGTAAGAAAGAGAGAGAGAGAGAGAGAGAGAGAGAGAGAGAGAGAGAAGTGGGTTAGTACTTACAGACGGTCTCCTTATTCTGCCTGAGTGTGGTGGTGTCGGTTTTCTGTCGACACCTTATGATGCTGAACCTTCCACTGTGGCAGAGACAACACAAGTGACCTCATGAAACTGGTGCAGCGAGAAAGAGAAGGGGAAGCAGAAGATAAATCTAGCTGCCATCACTCCACCAGCCAAAAGGAGAAAATTCCCATTATTTTTCGGCAACACAGTTCGTCTAGAAATGTGAGGGACGATAAATCTTGGTGGCCTCAGACCTCCCAAATCGAGAAGACAATTCAGCACCTACTTGTTTTGTTTTTCCCACCTTTTTTTAAGCTTCACAACTGGCCTTAACTGGTTCAGCTGGCAACCATGCAAACTGTCTTCGTATCCCCAGCCAATAGAAAGCCAATTTTTCAATTTCCCACAATTTTTAAAGATTTCCCCCACTTTTAAGTAATACATTGGCCTAGAGGCCTCAACACATGCAAGTTTAAGATGACCATGATTTTCCCCTCATTCTGAAGTCGTACAATTACCCTAGAAGCAATGGGCTTGATACATGTCTTATTGGTGACCTTGAGCTGTCACTTTCAAGGTCAAAGATATCACACATCAATGTGCCCATATGGCGCCTGATCCACTATTAACGATTGTACGCAAATGTCGTGTTTAAAATTTGTGCAGGTTTCGAATATGTAAAATGACACCAAAAGTACAATATATCTTGTTGTCAGGTCTTAGATACACAAGGTGTGACTATTGTGGCATACAGATGAAACAAGGCAAAAGTACAATACAACAGTGGAACATCTGAAATATATAGCGATTTCTGAGATCATGGTTAGGTTATGGTAGAGCTAAGTGTACCAACATTGCAAAATATATCATATCCCACAGAATTATGTTTTATTATTTCGCCGTCTATCTAATAACCGTTTCTAGTACAACTCAGATTTATTTTAGTGTTATCAAACAGGTGAATTCGTGATACCGTTCGTCAAACCCAATCCTCTCTTATAATTATTTTTGTTATTGTCATCTTCTTGTAAATATGGTCTGTCTACACAACCAAATAAAACGCTGTTTGTACAAGTATGCCATATGCGTTTCGCTTCCTCTCATTTCAGAAGCACACTCAGTGGTCTGTAATACAACTTTATTGTATGCATATAACAAATGCGTTTTCAGATATATTACTACCTCACAGTTTTTTCTTCATTCTCTTATTGTTAGACAAGCAATAACTTTTTGAAACGAAAATTCGTTGGGTTAAATTTCATTTTCGTTCGACTTACAATTTTTTGGATTTTTTTACATGTATGTTTCCCTGGAACAGTACTTTCTTGGCCCACATACACAAGGATGCCCAATTTCAGGCACTTGAGACCACATTTCACCTTGACACTCACATTCACTATGTGCAGTTTTTTTTAAAAAAAGCGTTAGTAATGTGCGTTTACTGTTTATAGTGTTATCAATTGTGGCTGTGTGTTTTTAGATCATCTTTTGTTTGTGTACTGGTGTCCGCGTATGGTCTGATATTGGTTTGCTTCTTACGTAGCTGCATATGATACAGTGTGTGTTAGGAGAATGTGTTTATAACTATAACCCCCATACTTCTCAGTGTACGCTGCGTCAATTCCCTTTATTCTAAACCCATTCGTTTGGGGATGCCTTGGACAAAGGGGGGAAATGTGAGCAGATAAAATCGCATCGCTTTTTAATGTCAGTGGTGGAAAGATTGAGCAAGTTATTACTTCTTCTGGTTACGTTCTACATCTGTTTTTGTATTAGTGGCTAACATAATCAGTGAATTCTTGCTTATGTTGATTAGCTCGTTTATTACATTCTTGTTTATTGCAAGAGACCTTTGTATGTGGAAATCATCTTGTAAAGTGAAGAATTTTCAGCTGCGACTATGCATTCTGATAATTTTCGTATCCTGTTCCATGTTAAATGGATATTACCCACGTTTAATCAGATGCTGGACAAAGGTAAAATGGCTCATTTCATACTTCCAGCTTCTTGTGTAATTTTTGTATCTTGTTATGAAACTTCTACTTGCCAACCCCAGGAACACTGGTTTGCAATTTTGACATTCTATCTGGTAAATACTGGCTCCTTAGTATTTGGGTTTACCTTTGGTGTGTTTTTTGTTCTGTATACTATGTGTTGTCCTTGTTTCTTCAGTACATTTGCAATGCTGTGTGTTGATTTGTATATGTGTGTTAATGTGTAACATTTATTTTTGTTTGTCGTTGCATTACTGTTTTTGTTCTGTGTGCACTGTGGTGTCAGTATTGGTTGTGAAGCTTTGTGGTGCACGCGTCTTCTGCTAGTCTTCATTTTTCCATGATAGTGTTTTATTTTTTTTACTGAGTTGTGTATTGTATAGTTCTTCTGTCCATTGTTTTTGGCTATGAGCTGTGTAACAACAACAACAACAATAATGATAATAATAATAATAATAATAATAAAGAATGACCTAAGGAATGACCAGATAAAATTGACGAATTCTCTCATTAGTTCCGTCATCTTATGTAATCAGTCAGTATCATCCGTCGTGACCTACTATCCCGTATTTCTTTATTAATTTTCTCAAAAAACCATTCCCGTTGTAAGTTCTGTAGGTTCAAAGCGGTGTACTTCTTGACTACATTTTTGGTTTCAGAAATGCTCATAGATCGTTTACCGTATGAAATGTTGTTGTTGTTGTTGTGGTCTTCAGTCCTGAGACTGGTTTGATGCAGCTCTCCATGCTACTCTATCCTGTGCAAGCTTTTTCATCTCCCAGTACCTACTGCAACCTACATCCTTCTGAATCTGCTTAGTGTATTCATCTCTTGGTCTCCCTCTACGATTTTTACCCTCCACGCTGCCCTCCAATACTAAATTGGTGATCCCTTGATGCCTCAGAACATGTCCTACCAACCGATCCCTTCTTCTGGTCAAGTTGTGCCACAAACTTCTCTTCTCCCCAATCCTATTCAATACTTCCTCGTTAGTTATGTGATCTACCCATCTAATCTTCAGCATTCTTCTGTAGCACCACATTTCGAAAGCTTCTATTCCCTTCTTGTCCAAACTATTTATCGTCCATGTTTCACTTCCATACATGGCTACACTCCATACAAATACTTTCAGAAATGACTTCCTGTCACTTAAATCTACACTCGATGTTAACAAATTTCTCTTCTTCAGAAACGCTTTCCTTGCCATTGTCAGTCTACATTTTATATCCTCTCTACTTCGACCATCATCAGTTATTTTGCTCCCCAAATAGCAAAACTCCTTTACTACTTTAAGTATCTCATTTCCTAATCTAATTCCCTCAGCATCACCCGACTTAATTTGACTACATTCCATTATCCTTGTTTTGCTCTTGTTGATGTTCATCTTATATCCTCCTTTCAAGACACTGTCCATTCCATTCAACTGCTCTTCCAAGTCCTTTGCTGTCTCTGACAGAATTACAATGTCATCGGCGAACCTCAAAGTTTTTATTTCTTCTCCATGAATTTTAATACCTACTCCGAAAATTTCTTTTGTTTCCTTTACTGCTTGCTCAATATACAGATTGAACAACATCGGGGAGAGGCTACAACCCTGTCTTACTCCCTTCCCAACCACTGCTTCGCTTTCATGTCCCTCGACTCTTATAACTGCCATCTGGTTTCTGTATACATTGTAAAGAGCCTTTCGCTCCCTGTATTTTACCCCTGTCGCCTTTAGAATTTGAAAGAGAGTATTCCAGTCAACATTGTCAAAAGCTTTCTCTAAGTCTACAAATGCTAGAAACGTAGGTTTTCCTTTCCTTAATCTTTCTTCTAAGATAAGTCGTAAGGTCAGTATTGCCTCACATGTTCCAGTGTTTCTACGGAATCCAAACTGATCTTCCCCGAGGTTGGCTTCTACTAGTTTTTCCATTCGTCTGTAAAGAATTCGTGTTAGTATTTTGCAGCTGTGACTTATTAAATTGATAGTTCGGTAATATTCACATCTGTCAACACCTCCTTTCTTTGGGATTGGAATTATTATATTCTTCTTGAAGTCTGAGGGTATTTCGCCTGTTTCATACATCTTGCTCACCAGATGGTAGAGTTTTGTCAGGACTGGCTCTCCCAAGGCCGTCAGTAGTTCCAATGGAATGTTGTCTACTCCGGGGGCCTTGTTTCGACTCAGGTCTTTCAGTGCTCTGTCAAACTCTTCACGCAGTATCATATCTCCCATTTCATCTTCATCTACGTCCTCTTCCATTTCCACAATATTGTCCTCAAGTACATCGCCCTTGTATGGACCCTCTATATACTCCTTCCACCTTTCTGCTTTCCCTTCTTTGCTTAGAACTGGGTTTCCATCTGAGCTCTTGATATTCATACAAGTTGTTCTCTTACCTCCAAAGGTCTCTTTAATTTTCCTGTAGGCAGTATCTATCTTACCCCTAGTGAGATAGGCCTTTACATCCTTACATTTGTCCTCTAGCCATCCCTGCTTAGCCATTTTGCACTTCCTGTCGATCTCATTTTTGAGACGTTTGTATTCCTTTTTGCCTGCCTCATTTACTGCATTTTTATATTTTCTCCTTTCATCAATTAAATTCAATATTTCTTCTGTTACCCAAGGATTTCTACTAGCCCTCGTCTTTTTACCTACTTGATCCTCTGCTGCCTTCGCTACTTCATCCCTCAAAGCTACCCATTCTTCTTCTACTGTATTTCTTTCCCCCATTCCTGTCAATTGTTCCCTTATGCTCTCCCTGAAACTCTGTACAACCTCTGGTTCTTTCAGTTTATCCAGGTCCTATCTCCTTAAATTCCCGCCTTTTTGCAGTTTCTTCAGTTTTAATCTACAGGTCATAACCAATAGATTGTGGTCAGAGTCCACATCTGCCCCTGGAAATGTCTTACAATTTAAAACCTGGTTCCTAAATCTCTGTCTTATCATTATATAACCTATCTGATACCTTTTAGTATCTCCAGGGTTCTTCCATGTATACAACCTTCTTTCATGATTCTTAAACCAAGTGTTAGCTATGATTATGTTGTGCTCTGTGCAAAATTCTACCAGGCGGCCTCCTCTTTCATTTCTTAGCCCCAATCCATATTCACCTACTATGTTTCCTTCTCTCCCTTTTCCTACACTCGAATTCCAGTCACCCATGACTATTAAATTTTCGTCTCCCTTCACAATCTGAATAATTTCTTTTATTTCATCATACATTTCTTCAATTTCTTCGTCATCTGCAGAGCTAGTTGGCATATAAACTTGTACTACTGTAGTAGGTGTGGGCTTCGTATCTATCTTGGCCACAATAATGCGTTCACTATGCTGTTTTTAGTAGCTTACCCGCATTCCTATTTTCCTATTCATTATTAAACCTACTCCTGCATTACCCCTATTTGATTTTGTGCTTATAACCCTGTAGTCACCTGACCAGAAGTCTTGTTCCTCCTGCCACCGAACTTCACTAATTCCCACTATATCTATCTTCAACCTATCCATTTCCCTTTTTAAATTTTCTAACCTACCTGCCCGATTAAGGGATCTGACATTCCACGCTCCGATCCGTAGAACGCCAGTTTTCTTTCTCCTGATAACGACATCCTCTTGAGTAGTCCCCGCCCAGAGATCCGAATGGGGGACTATTTTACCTCCGGAATATTTTACCCAAGAGGACGCCATCATCATGTAATCATACAGTAAAGCTGCATGCCCTCGGGAAAAATTACGGCTGTAGTTTCCCCTTGCTTTCAGCCGTTCGCAGTACCAGCACAGCAAGGCCGTTTTGGTTATTGTTACAAGGCCAGATCAGTCAATCATCCAGACTGTTGCCCTTGCAACTACTGAAAAGGCTGCTGCCCCTCTTCAGGAACCACACGTTTGTCTGGCCTCTCAACAGATACCCCTCCGTTGTGGTTGCACCTACGGTACGGCTATCTGTATCGCTGAGGCACGCAAGCCTCCGCACCAACGGCAAGGCCCATGGTTCATGGGGGGACCGTACGAAATAAGTAAACAGTATTCCAAAATCTAGAAAGTAATACACTGAAAAATTTGGTACAGCAAAAATGCGTTTCTGTAGGCACAGTAACGATATATTTATTGCTGTTAGGAAGTTATCTTTTACTTTTTCCCTGCATTGAGTTCCTTTGCCATAGTAACTGGCCTATAAACTCTGGCACCTTTATTGCCTCAATGGTCAAATCATCAAAATTTGATCGAAAACGCAAACTAAGCTCTTGATATTATGTCCCCCGCAATTCGTAAGACACGCTAAAGTTCTCACATTGACAATAACATACCACATAGTTCAAAGGAGGTGCTACGTTTGCACCGCTGTCTGAGGACGGATAATATTACTACAAGACATTTTGAACACAAAGTACTGACAATACTTACGGATATATGTTAGGAAGAGAAAGATCGCTGATCGCTGGCAATTGGTCGCTCGAAGCAGCCCACTTCTGCAAATATTCTGGCAGTATTTGGAAGGATGTGAGGTTCTCATCTGTAGCCGTTGAAACCGACGTCGCTGGTCGCAGTATCCCCTCTGTTAAGAACGCCCTGTAGTCGTCCCCTTTCTCCTTAGGTTGTTCTTTACCTTTGGATTTCGATTTGACACTCATACTGCCGTTACTGCTCACTGGTTTTTCAGTTGTGCTTGTTCTGTTTCAGTTTTTTTTCCTTAAGAAAAGGACATACTACAGCATTATACAAAGACTTTTTCTGACAAATTTGCACATTAGCGAACTATTACTTGTTCTCACTGAATACTTGGGTGAGCTGATTTACTGATTGCTTCACATGGCCCCGTACAGTAAAAACATCTCTGGACTGAACATTCAAATTGCAGAATTACATTGCGTAGAACAGTCACGTGACTGTGAAACTTATCTATGGACATAGACTGTTTTTCTCTTCACCAATTTCGATTTGCATCCGTATCAGCTACAATTATTTACCACTGCTAGTACTAATAATTAAATGCTTAAGAACATGTCGTGTATCATGTTACAGTTTCCATCTTAGAGCGTAATGTGTCATTTACCGTTTGGTGTTGGCAACATGCGCAGTACGCTATTCTCATTCCATAGATTTTTCTACTCTGCCCATGTTCTGCAATTTTCCTGAATGAAAGCACGTGTTTTTTGTTTAAAAAATCGGAACAGTAGTTGTTCAAGTACAGTACTGTTATCTAGTGCTATGCCTGAGCACGATTCGATCGGCCCGCTCACAGTTTAAGAAATCTCGGGTTGTGTTCGACCTTCCAACCGCATAGCGCTCTTAACGACTTCTATTGTCGCTGATGTCTCCACGACGCATCTTAGCATTATTAATGTACTTTGGATTTTAGCAATAAAAATAATTGGAAACACGCACTACAATATCTTTTACGGTTAATTACAGCAACTAAGAAACAAATAAAATACCGCAATCACGTTTCAGTCCTATTCTCTAGCTTTCTCTCGTCCCCTTATCTAGTGACAACTGTTAGTACTACCGTACGACGTGTATTGCCACCGTAATCTATTTTCGCCATAGAATTTACAATTAAATTAATATTATTTAGTTTTCCCTAAGTCATTTCATTCTTGGTTGACTTTCTTCCTTGTGTCATCTGAATAAAGGTTACTATTTTGTTTTCAAGCTGATTAAAATGTAGTAACTTTTTTAAGCGTAATTCTAATATGTGAACAAGGATCGAAATGTTCGTTAGAAACCCACTCGACAAATGATTAAGTTCCATAGCATCCAAATAAATATTGTAATGAGTTCAGAGTCAAGAAATATTTTTTTAAAGGATAACATTTTCGCCATTGACTGTTATCTTAACAATCAGCAACAACGGTTACACGTCCTTACGTACTCCATGGCAACTATTATTGTGCATCTGTTCAAATACGGTAGTAGTTAATGCCATGGTATGATTTAATGCTATTTCTTCTTGTTATTTACGAACTGGCCAAATTTTAAGCCGAGCTATGGTTTGTTTGTATGGCCAGCTCTTAGTTTCTTGCCTATCACTTAAAACTCGCGCAGCTGAAATCAAATGACACATGATTGTTCGAGCAGGATCGATACTGTATCGACCGCTGAGGCGTATAGAGAAACCTCGAGTATTTTCGAACGCGAGTATCGTCTGTCCAGTGCTGTTGTTGACTTCTAACAAATGAGGGTAACCGATAAAACGCTGTCTCTTGAGTCTGAGCTCTGAATATGAACCAAGTAAGACTGAGGTTTGGTGTAATCTATTCGATTATCACAAAGTTATAAAAATATCAAGACAGGCTGCAGGAAAGATATTTGAAATGTCCAAGGGCGTACTCAGCAGGGCAGTAACTACGCTGGGTCATTGTCCAGGGCCCCAGAGAATAAGGGCCCCGTGCACCCGACGCAACTAAACGGGAGAAAAATACGAAATTAAAAGCGAAAAAATTTGATAAAATCGATCAGTCAGTCGAAGTCTCATTTCCCTATGTTAAAATCATCAAATTTGATTTCAGAAACCCTTCAGAGATAAAAATATGCAGATCATTTACCCTCTTCATCTAGGTTGAAGATCAGTCTGAATAATTAGAACTCGAATATCGGTTAATTACACAACGAAAGGGACGAGACAAAGGCAAATATTGCGGTCAAGGCTATGGCGCTATAGATTTAAAGATGTATTTACGAAATAAAGATTGAAAACATCTACACACTTTGCGTGAATGAAAAATGTAGAGTGTTTCAAAATGAACGTACTAATTTTAAAGCTTCCCAGCATTTATTACAGTCAGTTTACTATTATAAATAATACGTCAAACGAAAGAGTAGCTCAAACGGTTTATTGTTACAAGTGTTCCATGTGAACACCATTCGTTGCGTGGCACACATCTAGTCGATAGGCGAGTTCTTCTCAAGGCTTGATGAGTGTCATATAAACTATTCGATCCCCCAATTCTGAGGTGTAGATTAAACTTTTAAATAACCAGTTTTTTGAATGAAACAAGGAAGTACTCACATACGCTATTTATAACATAGCAACCTTGAACATTGCCCTGTAGCGACTCCCCACCATTCACATCCAATATACCGTCATCTGGTGAAAGCGATAGTGAAAATTTAAAAATCTTTTTTAAAAATTTCCTCGCTCCTCACTTAATGCGCAGACCGATCTGAGGCACAAGGGTCTTTTATAAAATTTTGATTAAACAGGTAGCCTTACCCCTATAGCTTACTTGTTAGTAGGTTCTGTCCAATATATTTTTAGGCGTAGTACGGGCCTTACGCATTCAGAACCACATTTATTATTCTTATAGTGTTAACCAACAGCCCATTTTTTATATTGGCCACCTAGTATGGTATTAGACTTTTTTTAAAAATAGACATAAGGAATTGTTTATCAAATGTTCAGCACCCCCATTCTTCACACCTTGTACACGTCATCCGGCCTCTGGCGATTCTCGCGCCACTGCGTGAACGCTTTCCGCGTTTCGGCCAGTCAGTCAGACCGTGTCTGCTACAGCCCGACTCCTCTCTACTTACACGGTAGGTTCTGATATGTTTACATGGCCCTAATTCCGCTGTTTGTTCGTGCTAATGTTCCGCTCATCATCGTTCGTGTTTAGGGAAGTTTTATCAGCATCGTATTTTATTTTTATTTTCTAGGTCATTGCCGCTTCCATCATTTAAAAAAATTTTAAAAACGATTTTTAAATTTTAACTACCGCTTTCACCGGATGACGGTATATTGGACGTGAATGGTGGGGAGTGGCTACAGGGCAATGTTCAACATTACTATGTTATAAATAGCGTATGTGAGTACTTTCTTGTTTCATTAAAAAAACTGGATATTTAAAAGTTTAATTTACACCTCAGAATTAGGGGATCGAATAGTTTATATGAGCTCTTATTATATTATTTTTTGTACAGATTGCTGAGGATGCACCGATAAGTGGTGCGGAACCGGTCGCAGATTTAATAAAAATTATTCGTACAGCTAGTGCGGAATTTTCTTTGAAAAAATGTCGAGGTTTGGCTGTGGTTGCCCGCCCTGCAAAACAACTTGATGAGTGTGTCTGGAGCAATTGGAGGATATGCTTGAATCCTGTTTCTTAAGTCGTGTAGATCAGCCGGCAGAGGAGCCAGGTAGACATGATCCTTTATGAACCACCAGAGGTAAAACTCGCATGGCGACAGATAGGGTGAAGATGGAAGCCATGTGATGCAAGCTATGTTATCCGGCCCCCTGCGGCCAGTCCAGCCGCCGGGTACAACGTCGTTTAACCTATAGCTTACTGAGTTATGGCAGTGAGGTGGCGCGACCATCTTGCGGCCAAATGAAGTTCCGTGGTTCAGCTTCTTTCAGTTGAGGAAAGGACCAGGAAAAGTTGCTTCACTGAAAAAGAAAGAGTCATCTACTTTCCTCCGGGATATGCCTCAAAAAACATTCAATTAAGAGGGATCTCGTTGCAAGTGTACCATGTCGTGGAGATTTGCTGACCTCCAGATGCGCGCACTCCTGCTAATGCGAAATATCGATTCATCACTAAAGACGACACGATTCAGAAAGTCCTCGTCGTCATGCTGCAACATTTTGTTTTCAAAGCTGGCACATAAACGTGGTCTGTAGACTTTAGAGCTTGTAAAAACTGCAAACGATAAGGGCGTTGTTGTAAGCATCTTCTTGAAAGACTCCACACTGGCGTCACTGGAATTGTTAATTCACGTCTTCCGAATTGATTGCTTGGGGCTGCGCTTGAAATGCTCGCTCACTTGTTCGACACGTCCTTGAATAACTCTTCGTCGTTCCATATTCTTCCCTTTCTGCACTGGTACACAGACAAAACTGCTTGAATTGCTCTTTCATTTGACGTGTTTTTTATAATTGCAAGCCAAATGTAATATATTCTACAAAGCCTTAAAAACTGTATATACATTATTAAACACCCTTTATAGTGTATTCTGGCAACGGCCTTGCCGCAGTGGATACACCGGTTCCCGTGAGATCCCCGAAGTTAAGCGCTGTCGGGAGTAGCCGCCACTTGGATGGGTGACCATCCAGTCACCATGCGCCGTAGCCATTTTTCGGGGTGCACTCAGCCTCGTGATGCCAATTGAGGAGCTGCACGACCGAATAGTAGCGGCTCCGGTCAAAGGAAACCGTCATAACGACCGGGAAAGCGGTGTGCCGACCACACTTGCAGCCTGAAGACGGAGTGCTTCTTATAGTGTATTCTGTAACAAAGACACTGAAAAGAGTTTTCTTGAAGAATTAACCCGAGTAAGCAGATTAAATGCTCCCAAACTCCGATTTACAAGTAGAATCACATCATCTCCCAGAATAAACATGATAATAACACGGTTAAATCACATTTTCGCAGGGTCGGCATGGTTATGGTCGGATTTGGCATGGATAATTTGAGGGGTTACCGGATGCCCTTCCTGTCGCCACCCCGGTGGATGAGATGAGATGATGATGATGATGATGATGAAGACAACACAAACACCCAGTGCCGGAGAGGAGAAAATCTCCGACCCCTCCCGGAATCGAATCCGGGCCCCTTTGCACGGCATTCCGTCGCGCTGAGCACTCATATATGGCATGTGTGAAATTCTGTTCTCTTTGTGTTGTTGTAGTAAAGTGGGCGATTAGCGCGCTGCTTTCGTAATTTGTAAGCCACACGGTGAACCTTAATAACCCGACTTTGACTGATGTGCAGTGTCGATGGGCTTACTACAGAGAAGCAGACTACAATATTTTTATTTCTTTTAATCATTTTGCCGATTGTAAAATCAGGTTGTTGTTCCTTTGACTTTTTAACTGACGAAATTTTTTAACCACATTAAATGTCCTTGAAGACTACTTTCGTAACAGTATTAAGTTTAACTGAAGATTGTTTTTCTTAATTGTATAAAGTATCCGCGAAGAACGCGTTTCTCATTTGCGCTAACCTTGGTTGAAAATTATTTCTCTTAATCTGCGTTAAATTTGCTTGAAAATTGTCTTTTTAAATTGTGCCAAATTTTCTTCGTCTATAACTTTGGTAATAAAAGAAATTTTGATAGCATTTTATATTTTGTGGCCTGGTGCACCCGCTGCCTGCTCGATGCATTGTTAACAGCTTGCCACTTTCAATAAGTTTTCTTTTTAAGTAGTAGATAATTTGATTCTGAACACATCCTTACTGGACATATTTAAGTTCCCAAGAAAAACATTCCAAAACTAGCTTCATGAAACTTTGACACATTGAGTTGGAAATATTGGTTGAAGTCGCTTAGTAAATTCCTCATGTATGGCAGGAACGAAGAGAATGACCGAAGGCAGTCGATATCACGAACACGACTGCTAGCGATACATGCGTGGTGACCTTAATTAACTCTTCGTTGGCAGAAGTATTTAATGTGTCCGATCAAGAGGAACACAGTAGAATAGAGGTCACATACAAATGATATTCACTGCTATAAATTACTTAGCACCTAAATGGAAGACAGCATTAAGCAGTGATGACTATAGTGTCTCGCCAATTGTTCACAGAATCGTTTCATCGCCGAAGTTGGCAGCGGGAGGAATCAAAATATTACAGCGCCCTCTTCCGATTCAGTACTGGGGAGATGACACGTCAACGAAATGTGGGAGCGCCGTAACGGGACAGAATACGATCTGCATTAACACAAATCCGATAAAACTGACCGATCTTACTTGATCGTACGTAAGCAAAATGATTTCAAATAAAGTGTCATGCAGTTAGTAGGATGCCTATACCATAAACGGGAATTTAATTTTCTGGCCAAAATACGGCATAATTCATGAAAGCCGTTTATAATATGATAAAAATAAAATATATAATTTCTTAAAATACGTGCATGGAAAATGTGTGTTCCAAGGCACCGGCTTGTTGGATATTATCTACACGACCGAATACGATCTGCATTAACACAAATCCGATAAAACTGACCGATCTTACTTGATCGTACGTAAGCACAATGATTTCAAATAAAGTGTCATGCAGTTAGTAGGATGCCTATACTATAAACGGGAATTTAATTTTCTGGCCAAAATACGGCATAATTCATGAAAGCCGTTTATAATATGATAAAAATAAAATATATAATTTCTTAAAATACGTGCATGGAAAATGTGTGTTCCAAGGCACCGGCTTGTTGGATATTATCTACACGACCGAATACGATCTGCATTAACACAAATCCGATAAAACTGACCGATCTTACTTGATCGTACGTAAGCACAATGATTTCAAATAAAGTGTCATGCAGTTGCAACATTCAAGCTTTTCCAGCACAGATTGCCTCAGGCAGATCGTGATAAACAATGCGGATAACTGTTTTGGAAATTCAAATTACACTGAAGATCTACATCTACACCGCCGTACAGCCATCGCACGGTGCATGGCGGAGGGAACCAAGTACCACTACTAGTCATTTCCTTTCCTGTTCCACACGCTAATCTCCATTTTAACTAAACGCAGATGCCTGTCCACAGAAAAATGCAGCAGAATTGACTCCTGGTTTTCTGCGCCATAGATTGGCAGAACTCAGATGTTTGTTGATGACTTACCTTCTGACTCAAGATTCTGTAGCATGGTGGCGGAAACGTTGATGATGCTCCCATTGACTCGTCCCGAACTGATGCTAAGCAACGGCGTAGACCAGCACAGGGACTCTTGCATTGTTGAGAACTGCGTCACATCGTGATTTATTTGTTTACTCTAAGAGGATACGTGTAAATTAATCAGGGCACAATAAAGGAAACTACGCACCGGCAATAGCACAGGTGTCACTTTTCTGAAGCAGACAGGGATTTTCGCCCGAGGATAAAATTCGCCTATCACCCGAAGGAAAGAAGGAAAAATTAAAACGAGCAGAGAAACGTGGAAAAAAGTAAAATAAATTTTATCAGTCAAGAGGAGTTGTTCGTTATTTTAAAATTATCAGTGCTGGCCTTAGAAATCATACTTAGATAAAGATATGCGAATCATCTGCCTTATTTAGCCAGAAGCTTTGGCGTAACTAGCCAAGGGCAACGCGGCCAATGTCCCAGTGCCCTGAGTATAAAGAGCCCTCATACGCCCAAAAGAAAGAAAGAAAAGGAAACGTAAAGAAAAATAAGCGGAAAAGAAAAGTGAAAAAATAAAAAATTGAGTCACCGATGCATGCTCACGAATGTACATTTTGATGTTCAATAGCTGTATTCCGGAACTAGTCTTCTGAATGCCAGAGAAGTTGATTTCGATCTGTTCGGATTGTGCCAATAGTTTATAAACAGCTGACACGCGTGACCTAGCCCAGTACACAACCCCAGGCAAGAAACAAGCACACCGCTTAGCTTTAGGAAAAGGGCCTCGAAATGAACAGAAGCTGACTGTCTTATACAGATAAACATGGCTACTTTAAATGTCAGCTTTATTCGTTGTTTCCTGAAAAGAGTGCTGCAAGATCTAAGAGCACACCTAGCTATGAGGCAATAATAGACCAGAAAAATTTACCCTAAATAATTCTTATGCACCATCATTAACAGTGTCATGGGAATTCCCGAATTCCTGCATTACGTGTGGGCAAAGCAAAATACACTGTAGCGCCAAAGAAACTGGTACAGACATGCGTATTCAAATACAGAGATAGGTAAACAGGCAGAAGACGATACTGTGATCGGCAACGCATGTATAAGACAACAAGTGTCTCGCGCAGTTGTTAGATCAGTTACTGCTGCTACAATGGCAGGTTATCAAGATTTAAGTGAGTTTGAACGTGGTGTTACACCCGGCGCACGAGGGATGGGACACAGCATCTCCGACGTAGCGATGAAGTAAGGGTTTTCCCGTACGACCATTTCAAGGGTGTGCCGTGATTGTTAGGAATCCGATAAAACATCAAATCTCCGACATCGATACGGCCGGAAAAAGATCCTGCAAGAACGGGTCCATCGACGACTGAAGAGAATCGATCAACGTGACAGAGGTGCAACCCTCCCGCAAATTGCTGCAGACTTCAATGCTGGGGATCAACAAGCGTCAGCGTGCGAACCATTCAACGAAACGTCATCGATATAGGCTACCGATATTGGACTGTTGATGACTGGAAACATGTTGCCTGGTCGGACGAGTCTCGTTTCTAATTGTATCGAGCGGATCGACGTGTACAGATATGGAGACAACCTCATGAATCCATGGACCCTGCATGTCAGCAGGGGACTGTTCAAGCTGGTGGAGTCTCTGCAATGGTGTGGGGCTTGTGCAGTTAGAGTGATATGGGACCACTGATACGTCTAGATACGACTGACAGGCGACACGCACGTAACCATCCTGCCTGGTCACCTGCAGCCATTCATGGCCGTTGTGCATTCCGACGGACTTGGACAATTCCAGCAGAACAATGCAACATCCCACACATGCAGAATTGCTACAGAGTGGTCCCAGGAACACTGTTCTGAGTTTAAAGCCCTCCGCTGGCCACCAGACTCCCCAGGCATGAACATTATTGAGCATATCCGGGATACCTTTGCAACGTGCTGTTCAGATGAGATCTAGAGCTGCACCCCCCCCCCCCCCCCCGCCCCCCGCCAAGCACTACTTCAGACATTAGTCGAGTCCATGACACGTCGTGTTACGGCAATTCTGCGTGCTGGCGAGGATCCTGCACGATATTAGGCACGTGTACCAGATTCTTTGCCTCTTCAGTGTATATGTAGCAGCTGTGAGTAATAGTTGAAAAAGAATAATTTAAGCCTCATTGAGGTTAGCAGCATGCAGTTGCTCCTTCCCTGTAAGAAGCAGCAGTATTACGGACTAAGCAGGATAATTTTCTTTCCGTAATTGAAGTCTCTGGTAATTGTGAATCAGTACTGAAAGAACTACCGTAGTAGCTATATGCTCTGTAAAGTAGTTAAGTCCCCCTACTCAGAAAGAAATTATTTGTTTGACAGCAAGAGAAATCGCACAGAGGAATACTAGGAATTCTAATTGTATAATATTTTTTCTTCTCCCTGTGATACGACAGGTCGTTAGTAAAACTGATCAGTCAAGTGAAGTCTTGGATTGGGCTAAAATAATCAAAGATGATGTGGAAAATTCTTCGGATGTGAAAACAAGGAAGCCATTTACTAAATTTACCTAGGTCGAAGAGAAATGTAGTAAGACTCGACCGTCATATAACTGATTCTATAGAATGAGAGGGACAAGATCTGAGCAAACGTCGCCGCCAAGGTTTATGACGCAGCATCCGCCATCGGTGTCGTGTACAGTGACACACAAAACGGAATCAGCAAATTAGCACAGCATGCCTATTTCGCCACAAATTAAATTTAGTCCTTAAAGGCAACTCAGGCAACAGCCCTGTTTTTCGAAGCAATCGATAACATTAAAAAAAAAAATGCCATGGGCGGTTCCAAGGTTGTCTTAAGCATGTCGCCCGCATCTCGTGGTCGTGCGGTAGCGTTCTCGCTTCCCACGCCCGGGATCCCGGGTTCGATTCCCGGCGGGGTCAGGGATTTTCTCTGCCTCGTGATGGCTGGGAGTTGTGTGATGTCCTTAGGTTAGTTAGGTTTAAGTAGTTCTAAGTTCTAGGGGACTGATGACCATGGATGTTAAGTCCCATAGTGCTCAGAGCCATTTGAACCATTAAGCATGTCACTAGATGGTACAGCTTTACTAGCCTTTTAGTCTTTTAATCCAAAGTCGTAAGAAAAACAGCACAGCATAAAACTCTTGCAATTAGAGACTAATTTTGTTGCAGCTGCATATGACTTCTTACAATTGACATTGTTAGAAGTAGCATGAATGTATCATTCTACAAACTGAATGACGAAACCTGAGCATATTTGAAAATTGGGCATAGAGTATAAATCCTTCATAATATAAAAAAAAGTAAATAACTACTTCGCCGAGCTTTGTGAGGTCGAGAAGCTGATAGAGATAGTAACCAGGATTGGTGTAACCCCTTTTTTCCAAGTGATTGACACCTTTTTATTCGATTTAAATTGAAGGAAGAGGCGAGAGAAAAGAACGTAAAGGGAGAGGATTATTGACGGCAGCTGCATCAGCTTTGTATTCGCAACTAAATATGCAGTTTCAAGGAATGAGAGCAGTTATAGACTCATACAGAGCAATACATCCTTAGTTCATGTCCTGCGCAGCTGATGAAGAACTTATAATTGTGATGACATTTCTGGATGATGTTTCTCCTCTGTTTCCAGAACAGCTGATGTTGACAAGAATTTCATTTCAGAGACAAAATGGCGAAACAGTATACTGTAAAAGACACAGCAGAACTGTTATTAGTCAAACATATCTCTCTGGTATCAAGTTATACTGGCGAATACACAGCCGTCCTGATGTATCTAACAGTATCTATGAATGCAGCAAAAGCCGAGCGTTCTTTCCCCTACAATTAATTAAAATTAATACTTTGTTTTACAATGAGTCAAGAACAGTTGTTTGGATTGGTAATATGATCAACAGAAAATGAAGGTGCAAATAATATTAATTTTTCTAAAATTAGAGACTATTTTGCAGAAACAAAAAGGAGGAAAATTTCATTTAAATATGTCAGAGATTTAGGTCACTAATCACATATAATTCATAAACAATTTATGTTTTAAGTATTCTTTCAGCTTAATTCTTTTGGTCTTGACATTTTTACTATACATTATTCGGCTTTTTTGTGGTATACAGATTTTTTTATAGATTAACGGTTTTTGTATTTAATTAAACTTTACCTCGGATGGAGTACAGTGTTTGTTATGTGTAATGATCTGTCGACGAATAGCTGTTTCAAATATTGATATATCCGGGGAAATGCTATTAAGATTATATTTCATTTTACTACGATACAGAAAATAACCTCTTTGTAGAATAAGTTTTTATTACGTAGTGTAAAGCAAGCAAAGTTGACGTAGGTGGGAGCAAAGACGCATTTTCCACTTTTACACTTGTTTCTATGTGGCACCAAGTCTTAGTAGCAAGTTAGTAGTTGTAGGGGGAAGGTGTGCTGCAAATTCTGTAGAAATTGTAAGCATCTTCTCAAGTTTTAGAAGGGAATTTTCTCACCGACTGGGCGAGCAAAGGATCTGATATTTCATTAACATAGTATAATATTGTTATACAACGGGCATCAAAGGAATTACAGGAAAACCGAATGATACTAGCGATAGATGGGTTAATGATAACGAGGTGTGGAATGTTTAATGCTAGTCAGACATTTTTACACCGGAGAGGAAAGGTGCATCTTCTTCACTACTGCTTTAGGACAGTTGACTAATGAAAGTGGTAGGACAGAAAAGGCAAACCTGAAACGGTTATCAATGTACTGTGCGACAGTTTCGCGCTTACAGTGTGGTATGGTTTGTCTAAATCAGTTGTGTTGTGCTTGCAGGTCAAATACATCATGCCGAATACCTGTAATCAGGTAACGAATCGAGCTTCTGGGAATGAAGATGATTTGTGAAATGCGGCCAACGCTGTAATGGCTCAGAGGAATTCAATTAAGTGTAGAATGTCTGGAACTTTACACCGAAATTCGATCTAAATCTGACTGGTTGCAATGTGTAATGTCGAAACGGTGGTTGCATGAAGATTGTTCAGTTTATAACAGTATGTTTGACCTTTGTGGAAGAAATGAAAAGAAAAAGCAGCAAAAATTATCGTTATGCAGAAGTAGAGTAATAGGGTAAGGTGGGGTAAATCCGACCTAGTAAATTCTTGTGACTATAAAACGCTTATCCGAGGTCGGATCTTAACGTTATATACGTTAAATTATAAGTAATATAATGGAGCAACTGTTTGCAAAATATTTTTGGTATACCATCAATAGTTTTTGAGATATCCGTGTTTTAACAAACGTCCATTTTTGCTATTTCCAAAAACGGTGGGGTAAATCCGATCCCCTATTTGGTTGGCTGATTTTGCACAGAAATAGTTCTAAATGAACGGTTTTTGGGAAATAATTATAAGCAATTATGTTTTTTACATAAATGAACAAAATGTATTTAAAAAATAACAATGTTTAGAGTCCTAAATGTACTGAAAGTTAAATGAATGTATATTTTAACTGAAAAAGATGATTTTATTGCACGGCGGTGCAACAGCAATGTCGATCTCGGAATGATAAAATCACGAACGACAGCTCGTAACGACATTCCCATTGGTATTGCAGCAACTGATCGGCAATATCGTTTTGATTGCGTTTTGTCGTTTTTCGTTTGTAATTTCGTACCATTTTCTTCAAATTAACAAAAGTTCACTTTGTTTCCATAAATAAATAATTCCTTACACAAAAACCATAAAAAATATGCGGTCGGACTTATCCCACCATGCCATTTTTCATTTAACACACATAGAAACAATTTACACGAAATTTCCAACAAAAACGATACATACGCTGAATAGGTCACTAAATGCATTACAGACTCACTCACCGCTTGTTTTGCGATCGTTTTATTTAATAAGGTAAATCTAATGATGCAATTTGCACAAAAATTAAATTGAAACAATCGAAAACACAGTAGTTGTCTTTTGAGTGTCTGAATGTCAAATGGGCAAAGCTGTCAAGGTGACATTTTCGTTATTTCGAATGCTCTATATGGTAACACTACTGCGAAATCGCTCCGCTTTGCCGTTTCTGACAAATAGAGGGCGGTCGGGTTTACCCACCCGGTCGGATTTACCCCACCTTACCATACTTCCAATCTTGTAATTTCTTTGTTTAGTTGCCTTTTTATGAATAATTTAGTCAATTTTTTTCGTTTTTATCAACTACGACATGCGTTTACAATAGTTCAGTGTTATTCTGTCTCCTTCATTGTTCCCATTGGCTTGGAATTGTAATAAAATCTTCTTAAGCTAGCTGGAAACCAGAAGTCTTTGTCTTCATAATTAAACGAACTAGTTCCAAAGTATCATCATGAGGCATCTCTCCTACCATGGTGCGCTATCCTACCTAGGGTAGGTTGGCAGAATACAGTCTTTTTATATAATGTTTAAAATTTGAATTTCGTTGACATATTTACAGAAGTGATTTTTTTTTCTCAAAGATACGAAATGTTTGCCCAACATTTGGCAAACATTTGTACTTTTACATATGCGCCTTCACGGTATCTAGACAATGTTTGCGAAATATGTCATCTCTCCTCGCTATACCCCATGTTACTCTTTGACTGTAGGTGAGAGGGGGAGGTCGGCCGAGGTGATGGGTGTGAATGTGTTAAACAAGGTCTGGGAAAAGTTTTAATGAGTTGAGGAAGGAGGAGAGACAGACGTAGAGAAGAAGGAGGGGAGGAGGGGTACTTTAGATTCTAGCCCCAGAACCCCCATGCCTGTAGTTGCAACCCTGGTACTCAACGATGTATGGGGCAGCTGTCACACACACAAACTAAAACAGACATATGAGCGTGCGCGCACGTGGCCAAGCGCGGCATTCACAAACCGAACCCGCAGCATGCTCCGCCACATAGATCTACATCTACATCTGCATTTTCATCTATATGATTCCTCTGCAAGACACATTTAAGTGCCTGGCACAGGGTTCATCGAACCACCTTCAGACTATTTCTCAACCTTTTCACTCTCGAATAGGGTACGGGAAAATGGAACGCTTAAATCTTTTCATAAAAGCCCTGATTTCTCTTATTCTATGGTGGTGACCTTTTTTTCCTACGTAGGTTGGCGTCCATAAGATATTTTCGCATTCAGAGACGAAAGTTAGTGATATAACTGTCCTAAAAAGATCTCGCCGCAACGCCAAACGCTTTTGTATTAATGATTGCCATCCTAATTCGCTTATCCTATCCGTAACACTCTGTCCCCTGTTTCGTGATACTACAAAACGAGCTGTATTTCTTAGGACTTTTTCGATACCTCCGTCATTCCTTTCTGGTAAGGATCCCGCACCGCACAGCAGTACTCTAGAAGAGGACGGGCAAGTGTAGTGTAAGTAGCCCCTTTAGCTGGCCTGTTACAGGTTCTAAGCGTTATGTCAATCAAACATATTCTTTGGTTTGCTTTCCCCTAGAACATTATCTGTTGAATCGTTTCATTTTAAAGTGTACATAATTGTAATTTGTAGATATTTAATTGAATTGACAGTCTTTAGAGTTGTGTGGTTTACGGTGTAACAGAAATTTAACGGATGCCGTTTAGTTCTAATGTGGATGACCTCACACTTTTCCTTATTGAGGGGCAATTGCCACTTTTCACATAATACATACATCGTTTCTAAGTCATTTTGCATTTGGTTTCGATCTTGTAACGGCTTTACCAGACGATAAATGATAGTATCATCCGCAAACAATGTAAAAGGGCTGCTCAGATCGTCTGCTAAATCGTTTATATAGATTAGGAACACCAGAGGACCACTTCCTTGGGGTACGTCAGATCGTTACTTCTGTTTTACGTAGTATCGGAATTAAGAAAGCGAGAATATGTATAGGATTGTGGCTAGAAGCAAATGTACCCAGAGCAGTGTGTCGTGAAAAAATGAAAACATTTTCGCCTTCTCCTCTCTTCTCTTTGTGACAAAAAACGCCAAATGGCTTTGGGTTCTAAAAGTTTTCTGCAGCCCCTGTACCTTCATCTCACAAAGTCTTTCTCGTGTTAGCAAAAACTACCACAAATGTTATTACGGAGAGTATTTGTATATTTCTTAACATTATCTTCCTGAAATCAAAATAATGTGTACAAATGCATTACGTACCTGCCAGTAAACCCACGATTCTTATCTACAAAAATTGTTCAAATGTCCGATTACTTTACAAATGCGGACTCTACCATGACCAAAATGCGTCCTGTGCATGTGGTGCTGAACAGAAGAGCGATTTCCTACATTGTTCCGTTTACACCATCTCCTCAGACATCGTGACGCAAGAACATCTGGTATCAGCAAACTCAACAGCGGTAGGCGCTACACTGCATTTAACGGTCGTCATCGACATGCTAAGAAGAAGAAAATGAGTTAAATATTTCACGTTAAGCATGTAAGCGAGAAAATGTTTAGAAAAGATTTGAAATTGTGTTCAACATCTGTTGGAAGTCGCTAAGTGCTCTCAATATCAAATAATATCTTCAATTTGCGTTCTCTTTTAAGCAAAAGCTAGTTTTTCACGCATCTCAGTGTTTATGATGTCATATCTCTTGAACTATGTGTCGTACAATTATATAATTTTGCAGGTACATTCAGTGGTGCATGTGGATCCTGTCTACAAAATGTGTTGCAAGCGGGGTTAGCACCAAATACGTAATACATTAAAACGTCATGCAGAAGTTTTACCGCATGAACAGCGAGAAGGTAGTAAGAGATAAACTCAGACCCCCACAACCGCACGAGTGGTCGACTGTGAAGAGCGGACAAATTGAATAGCTGGGAGGCGGCCATTAGAGTGGTAAACTGACACGCGGAGTTCGAATGTTTATACATCGCCTTTGGTTATAAAATGCCTTCCCTTGAGTTAGGTCGCAAACATAATGCCTCATTTAAATACGTTACTACAATATACTTTTTAATTTATGAACAAACGGCAACTAGTCACTGTTTATGAATTTATCTTACGTACTACATGGAATCTGCCGTAGCTAAAAGTTATGTACTGGACCTCTAGCATTTTTCGTAGTTCATTTATGATAGATGTACGCAAAATGCATCAAAATACTCGAAGATTTGCCCACTATATTAATAGATATTTTCTGACTCTACCTTGCTTTAGATTTTATGACGAGAAGTGCGTTATATATGGCATAGTGCTTTGGCAACTCACGACCAAATTATCAAGTTTCAACCTAATCTAGACCATGAGAACACTACCGATCAGCCACATTTCTTCACAATGATCAGAACATATAAAATGGTATTCTGTCGGTCGGAAATCTTGCCTCCTGACAGCGTGTAACCATTTTTGTAACAGCTGTGGTTTTGAGAAAGGAAACCTGCAAATAGATGCACAGACATTATGCTAATACCGTGTTACAAAAATATTTCTTAAGCAAGTGCACTGACATACAAAACAACTTAAAATATTCACATATCTGTGAAATGTTATATTCGTTCCTTTCTCGAATTTATTTGTACAATTAATCGCTGCACAACTCTTCACCATTGTACTTCTTTTGATTGGAACGTACAGGCAGTAGAATTACGAGTAACAAATACTGTATGTACGCCCCAACAAATATACAACGTTGAATCAGGGTCTTCATAAAAAAACAATACTACACAACACATCAGACTACAACCACTATAATGGCGTCCAGCCGGAGGTTCAAATTATCCCGCGACTGCAGCGCCATCGGTGGGTCTAGCTATTTTTTACAAGGTCTTTGAGATAAACCATTTTGATTTCATCATTTTGTGGGGGGTGTCAGCGAGAAAAAGTTTCGATAAGGTTTGAAATTATATGTGTTGTTTGTAGGAAGACACAAAGTGCTCTTTCTCAACTAATGTATAATTATACCGGATGTTCAAAATGAATATCGGGATTTAAGGTTTTGTAGTATTTATTACGTTCAACTTTATTATTAATGATACATGAAGAAGCAACTCAAACTGTTTTGTTTGTATACGTGTGAATGTGCATGCCTTCTTTTCTGCGTCTGCCGTTAGAAAGCGCTAGTAGCAAAGATGGCGGCTACTGATCAGAAAGCTTTTTACGTAGGCTGCGTATATGTGTGGCGTCTGTTCTCAGTCCCGGATCTAGAGGGGATCGGGGAAGGAGGGAGGGGGAGGGGCAAACTGGGGTATCTGCCCCAGGCGGCAATTTCAGAGGGAGCCAAATTCATATTTAATTTAAGAAAATTGTTAGTTATTTTATGCCTTGTAAAATCACAAAATTATGATGGAATTTTTATTTTTCTTGTTTGACGATAGTTACCTTTTAAAATACATTCAGTAATGAGTCAAAACAAATAATTATTACGGTAGAAAGC
The DNA here is from genome assembly GCF_023864345.2 of Schistocerca serialis cubense. Classification (NCBI taxonomy): domain Eukaryota; kingdom Metazoa; phylum Arthropoda; class Insecta; order Orthoptera; family Acrididae; genus Schistocerca; species Schistocerca serialis. Next base: position 768,966,309 of record NC_064641.1, on the reverse strand, counting down.
AGATTAGATTAGATTAGATTAGTACTTGTTCCATAGATCATGAATACGACACTTCGTAATGATGTGGAACGTGTCAGGTTAATAAAAGGTGTCTATACAAGATATTACATTACACAAAATATTACATGACAATTTCTTTTTTTTTGGGGAGGGGGGGGGGGGGAAGGGGAAATTACCCACTTACTATATCCAAAAATTCATCTAATGAGTAGAAGGAGTTGCCATTAAGAAATTCTTTTAATTTCATTTTAAATGCTATATGGCTGTCAGACTTTTGATGCTATTAGGTAAGTGACCAAAGACTTTTGTGGCAGCATAATTTACCCCCTTCAGAGCCGAAGTTAGGTTTAACCTTGAGTGATGAAGATCATCCTTTCTCTTAGGGTTATAGCCGGGTACACTGCTATTACTTTTGAATTCGTTCGGACTGTTAATAACAAATTTCATACGTGAATATATATATTGTGAGGCTACAGTTAAGATCTCTAGCTCTTTAAATAAGTGTCTGCAGGATGATGTTGAATGAGCTCCAGCAATTATTCTGATTACACGCTTTTGTGCAATGAACACTCTTTTACTCAATGATGAGTTACCCCAGAATATGATGCCATACGAAAGCAGAGAATGAAAATAGGAGTGGTAAGCTAGTTTACTCAGATGTATATCGCCAAAATTTGCAATGACACTAATAGCATAAGAAGCTGAACTCAAACGTTTCAGCAGGTCCTCAGTGTGTTTTTTTCCAGTTCAACCCCTCATCAATGCATACATCTAGAAATTTTGAACATTCTACCTTAGCTACCGATTTCTGATCGAAATCTATATTTATTAATGGTGTCATTCCATTTACTGTGTGGAACTGTATATACCGTGCAGGTTAACTGAAAACGAGTGGTGTGAATCATGATAGTGTTACGGTGCTGTGGGCACACTTTACAATTTGTCCCAGTGCGCGAACCTTCAGGTAAAGTCTGGTGCCGGCGGGCCAGAGCTGCGGCGACATCAAAAGGACTGGAGCAGAAGCACCTGGAACCCTCCGCCTCGCGTCGCCTTGACGCTTCGAGACGTTACGCCACGGCAATACGAGGTGCGTTCAAGTTCTAAGGCCTCCGATTTTTTTTCTAATTAACTACTCACCCGAAATCGATGAAACTGGCGTTACTTCTCGACGTAATCGCCCTGCAGATGTACACATTTTTCACAACGCTGACGCCATGATTCCATGGCAGCGGCAAAGGCTTCTTTAGGAGTCTGTTTTGACCACTGGAAAATCGCTGAGGCAATAGCAGCACGGCTGGTGAATGTGCGGCCAGGGAGAGTGTCTTTCATTGTTGGAAAAAGCCAAAAGTCACTAGGAGTCAGGTCAGGTGAGTAGGGAGCATGAGGAATCATTTCAAAGTTGTTATCACAAAGAAACTGTTGCGTAAAGTTAGCTCGATGTGCGGGTGCATTGTCTTGGTGAAACGGCACACGCGCAGCCCTTCCCGGACGTTTTTGTTGCAGTGCAGGAAGGAATTTGTTCTTCAAAACATTTTCGTGGGATGCACCTGTTATCGTAGTGCCCTTTGGAACGCAATGGGTAAGGATTACGCCCTCGCTGTCCCAGAACATGGACACCATCATTTTTTCAGCACTGGCGGTTACCCAAAATTTTTTTGGTGGCGGTGAATCTGTGTGCTTCCATTGAGCTGACTGGCGCTTTGTTTCTGGATTGAAAAATGGCATCCACGTCTCATCCATTGTCACAACCGACGAAAAGAAAGTCCCATCCATGCTGTCGTTGTGCGTCAACATTGCTTGGCAACATGCCACACGGGCAGCCATGTGGTCGTCCGCCAGCATTCGTGGCACCCACCTGGATGACACTTTTCGCATTTTCAGGTCGTCATGCAGGATTGTGTGCACAGAACTCACAGAAATGCCAACTCTGGAGGCGATCTGTTCAACAGTCATTTGGCGATCCCCCAAAACAATTCTCTCCACTTTCTCGATCATGTCGTCAGACCGGCTTGTGCGAGCCCGAGGTTGTTTCGGTTTGTTGTCACACGATGTTGTGCCTTCATTAAACTGTCGCACCCACGAACGCACTTTCGACACATCCATAACTCCATCACTACTGTCGATGAATTTCAATTGGTTTCACACCACGCAAATTCAGAAAACGAATGATTGCACGCTGTTCAAGTAAGGAAAACGTCGCCATTTTAAGTATTTAAAACAGTTCTCATTCTCGCCGCTGGCGGTAAAATTCCATCTGCCGTACGGTGCTGCCATCTCTGGGACGTATTGACAATGAACGCAGCCTCATTTTAAAACAATGCGCATGTTTCTATCTCTTTCCAGTCCGGAGAAAAAAAATCGGAGGCCTTAGAACTTGAATGCACCTCGTAAAGCCAGCCATGCTGTCGCAGTCATTCAGTGTGGATAGTTTTGTTCAGTGCATGCTGCAGACGTGTTTAGTGTCCTGAGTGTAGTGTCTAGTGGACTGTTTTATATGACTATATTTTATTCGTTTACTTTAGTCTCTTCGTGTATTGTGAATTAAGTTTTCAGCAGATAAATTTGGAACCAAAAAGGCACGTTGGAAAGTTGATGATACTGCAAGTCAACCTCCAACAATTATTCTACTGTCAATTGCTTCGTCGTCTTCAGGCGAGAACCGTTTACCGCCGAAACCTGGACAACCGATAAGGGAAGATCATTTCAGAAGTCTTGGTTGATCAAATATACATGGCTAGAATAAGAAGCATCTACCGAAAAAGTTTTTTGCAAAACCTACAAACAAAGTGGCAGATGCTAAAAACCTATTAGTTTTCTTTAAAAAAAATGCATTTACTTCCGTAGGGTTTTCTAACTGGAAAAAGGCTTTGGAAAAATTCCGTCTTCATAAAAATACGTTTACGCATAAAGAAAGTGTTCTGAAACTAAATTCTGTCACTAACCGAATGAATGAACAGTTAGACAATGATATGAATGGCTCTGAGCACTATGGGACTCAACTGCTGTGGTCATAAGTCCCCTAGAACTTAGAACTACTTAAACCTAACTAACCTAAGGACATCACACACATCCATGCCCGAGGCAGGATTCGAACCTGCGTCCGTAGCGGTCGCGCGGTTCCAGACTGTCGCGCCTTTAACCGCGCGGCCACTCCGACCGGCCAGTGATATGAAGAAAGGCCGTTTAGCTCTTGAGACAATTTTTATTACCGTACAATTTCTATGCCGACAAGGACTAGCAATTAGAGGGCACGAAGATGTAAACTCTTTTTTTTTATTGTTGGCACTGTGATAAAGAATGACATACTGACATACCTGAGTTTAGAGACTGATTAGGGCGCTCAGGGTACAAGTGGACGTCCCACGATATTAAAAACGAGACCACTGACCTACTAGGAAAGTCTGTGTTCGGAAAGGTATTGGCTTCAATCAAGATGACTGAACATTTTTCTATTATGGTTGACGAAACAAGTGATTCTTCGAGTCACGAACAAGTGTCATTTTGTATTCGTACTGTTGATCCCTTAATCATCGGCAAAGACTTTATTGGCTTATACGAGACCCCCAACACTGAATCACAAACTCTGTTTAGTATTTTAAAAGACACTTTTGCTCGTCTTGATTGGTCAATGGATAACTTAAGAGGACAGTACTATGATGGTGCCTCGAATATGAGAGGTAATTTCAAAGGACTAAAAAAGTTAGTTTTGGATAAACAACCAAAAGTACGTTATGTGCACTGTACTGCTCACAGTTTAGACTTGGCAGTTGTAGACAGTCTCCGCCATCTTACGTCTATGAGGGATATTATGGCTTTAGCCAAGGACTTAATAAACACCGTAAGGGAATCCAACAAAATGATGGGACTTTTCAGAAGCATACGCTGTGAGAGCGCTTACGACCCCTTTGGCTGACTCGGTGGACTATGCGAGCTTCTAATATCTTGAGAATATTGAAAAACTTTGAAGAACTTCCAGAGTTTTTTTGAACCATTTTCTGCAGAGGACAAAATAGAGGCAGGTCACAAATGTGCAGGCTACCTTGAGTCAACGTTACAATTCAAGACTTATTTCTTTTTACCACTTTATTACCATGCAATGAACTGAGAAGAGGATGTCAATGAAAAAATTCAATGCCCTCATCTAAGTGTTGCTGATATGGAAAAAATATATGAGGGGTTGATTTGTATATTGAATGGAAGGCGTGACAGTTTTGAACACTTTTGGGAATTGTGTTTAAAAGAAAAACCTTCACAAGTTGATGATCCTTCGCTTCCTCGGAATCGAAGTATACCAAAGAAGTATGAAAACAACGAAGCCAGCTCACCACACTTTCAAAACCCCAAAGGAATACTACAAAGCTATTTACATTGAAGTTTGTGAAACGGTGCAATCTTGCATTACTGAGCAGTTTGCTTCAACTGAACTCACACAGTTCATCGCAATTGAACAAGAGTGCTTGCTTTTAGTAAACAGAGGTGAAACACATTTGGAAAAGTCAATTGAGTTTTTCAAAAATGACCTAGACATTGAGAGACTGCGCTTACACTTGAATGTGTTAGCCGATATCGCTAATAAAAAAAAACAAATGGTCTTAAAAAACATGCGTGATGTAAGAAAGTACATTACACAAGAGCCTGCAATTGGAGAAATGTGATGTGAAGTAGTGAAGTGCATTAAGCTTCTCCAAGTGCTTCCAATCACGACAGCAACAACAGAACGTTCATTTAGCGCCCTTAAACGTATGGTCATATCTCGGATTAACAGTGGGACAGAAGCGATTGAACGACTTGGCTGTTCCTCATGCCCAACGAGAAGTTTTGGATGAATCGGATATCCGACCAGTCATCAACGACTTCATATTCTGTAATCCAGTCAGACGGTCGACATTTGCACCTTTCTAAAGACACTCTAGCCCTAATAATGGCATTTAGAGCAATATCAAAAATCTTCATAAAATAGAGACTTAAATGCATACATAAAGTTAAATTTTCAGTCTCGAAATATTAGTACTATAGTTTAGACTGTATTACTATATTACTATAGTACTACATTAGTTATTTTTAAATACTTACATCTTTTTAGGGTGTAAGACCCAATTAAAGCCCGCTATTTACATACTTTTTGACTGAAAGTATTAGGCATACTGTATTAACATTATCAACTGTATTAAAGCATTAACTTTGAGATATTGTTTTATTTAATGAACTCTGAGCCTTATTCAAAGTAAGCTTAAATTAGCTATTTCACTTATTAATCAAAGTGCTATTTCTGTGTGATATCAATATCTTATGTTTTATTCTTTTAATAATAGCTTAGGCTTTATTTAGTTTCAGTCTTCTCAGAGATATATATTCACTGCTCTGTAATAGTCTATAAGCATGATAATTACTGTAAATTAAATTAGCTTTTTACGAAAATACCGAGCGTATTTATGTTTTGTTTCTTTTTTCAAAGCCAAAAAATGTCAGGTTTGTCGAGTTTCCCGGAGTGTCGAGTTACCTGGAGTCCATTTTTCGGGGTTCTAATGTTGATCATATGACTAAAATGCTTAAAAAACTTTAAAATTCACTATTTTTCATTTATAATTTAGACGAAGAAAGATGGCTTGCAAACGAAGAAAGAGCTACCAACAATAATCCGCAAGATGAAGGAGGGAAAAATAGACGAGGCAACAACAGCTCTGGACGACATAATCATGCACAACACCACTAAAGTAACTAGATTCAAACCCACTGTGAAGTCATAGTTCGACAAATAATGTTATCTCTTGAGACAGAAGACACTACGGCCTCTCCACATTGCCAGGGAACACGGAAATGATGCGATAACAGTGCATGCCGAAGAACGTCGGAAATACAAATGCCACTGAAAAAAATGAAGATAACATACGATATCCTCGCAGAAGAGAAATTAATTTCCGAGACAGAAACGAAACCATACAAAATTCCAAAGTCCTGAAACAAGCTGGAATCAAACTCCCTCAGTATAAATGGAGAAATGGGGGCTACACTTCAATAGCCTCCTTGGAGAGGGGAACGCAATATCAGACTGCTTCACACCGTACATGCCAAAATCGCAAGTCGTGTAGCTAATTACAACTGATGAAGTCACCCATCTTATAACGAGTGCAAACAATAACAAGGTAGCCAGGCTGGTTGGAACATATGTGGAACACCTCAAGGATACAATCCAAGACCTGGCAGAACCTAGCATACCTTTTCAACGAATACCTCAACAACGACTCCATCCCACAGCGGTGGATGGAGACACTTATAATCGCGTGTGGATATCAGCGCAAGCGATATTGCTGACCAGATAGTTTCCACGATAGTGTGGAGTATCTGACACCAGCATTAGTAAGACGGTTCGGTCTGGAACCTGGTGTAATGTGGTTGTGTTGTATTGTCCTCTGTGTTAATAAACGGGAGTTACGCTATATTGTGTTGTCTACATTTATGGTATGCATCTGTAAACTGGTTTGGGAAATCTGCACATTGGTGACCCATGACTATCACGACAACCTCGCCAGCAGCACTTTTCCATCCATTCCAAGTCCATACGCACTAACAACGCAGCCATTTTAAACTATGCCTGTTATACCAACTGCTTCATGTGACCACGTATCATAGATGTGCATTGCCAGTATTAACAGTGCTTTAATCGACAAACAGTGATGAAATCTGAACCATGGATTATTATGCATGCTTCCATGCACAAAATCTTATCTCCAGACATGCCGCAACATTGGCTGCCATCAAGCGACCTGCTATTTGGCTTGGTGCAAGATTCAGATCCACATATTTCAATTTCGGATTCCAGTGCTCTGCTTGCATACATTATGGCCATTTCTTTGACAACCGCAATACCCATACCAGGCACATCACCACTGCCATTCGACATGACGACCGTGCATGATGCAATACACCAGTCTATGCACTACCTGGACGTCATTATGGAATCTACGCCGTGCCGTGAGTGCTTCACGAGACTTTCTACAACATACTACTTTGCATTTCTTCGGTGGTATAACCTCACTCAAACTGCACATTGCTTCAAGGGACTGCTCCTTAAACCAAGCTGTCAGAACAAACTACCTGTGGTTTGCGACAGTTGAATATGTATTTTCATCACAGGTATTCTCGATGACAACTCGAGTTTCATGACCTTGATCTACCACCTGGCTGAACGTGCTGACGTCAGTGGGATCATACTCACACCCCTGTGCACCACAAATATACAATTGCCAAATTAGCCTCCCTTCAGTGCTATCTCGCCCCACAGAACAACAACTTTGACTATCTATCTGCCGGCCGGAGTGGCCGAGCAGTTCTAGGCGCTTTAGTCTGGAACCGCACGACCACTACAGTTGCAGGTTCGAATCCTACCTCGGGCATGGATGTGTGTGATGTCCTTAGATTAGTTAGGTTTAAGTAGTTCTAAGTTCTAGGGGACTGATGACCTCAAAGTCCCATAGTGCTCAGAGCCATTTGAACCATTATTATTATTTTTTTTTTTTTTGACTAACTATCTACTACGATGACCAACTCGCCAAGAAGTCTCCACCTCAGTTGCGGTGCCAGCCAAGAACGTCACTCGAGATGAATCTAATTACAGATACCACATAATGAATGTTTTGGATTGTCCAACTTCTGCCTCAGCTACAGCTTGCTATGGTTACACATGAAGCAGAACTGCTCACAGATAGGATGTTTACTGTGCTGAACAGAACCAACGACAACCGACAATGACTTCATCTCCAGCATGGGCACCAACCTGAAGTCTGCACACACCACCACTCTGGCAACTGGCAGCAATAAACTGACCACCACTGTTGCCTCGTCATCACACCTCTGATGGTACCAAGTCCTGTCTAGTGACACCGCATGCAACAGCTCGTCTCCATGTAGTAAATTTCAAATACAGGACACCATAGGCCTATCAGCGCATGTTGTCACATCAAGTCACCTTAACCTGGGCCTTGTGTGACGCATGTTCTCCATGCTGGCCAACCTGATGGACGGAAGACTGTTTTCGACCAATATTCATGCATGTACTTCCTTACAGACTCTAGATGTTAGCACAGTACCGAAGGACATGTTTACACTGCTCACTGAGGCAACTGGGTTACTGCTCCATGCTACCAGCAATTCTCCAATGTCTGTGTATGAAAGTGTACATCATGTTTTAAAACTCACAGTCAGCATGGATCCCCAGCGCCCATGAACCTTCACTGATGTCAGTGAACTGGTGTTGGGAATTGACTTTCTCTAATCTGTTCACCTCTTCCTGGACCTGAATCATACAGCACTTTTACACAACACAACCTGTCTTATTCTGGGGATTTTTGCTCCGACTCCACCTCCCTGACATACACTACTTCATGTTCCACTGGGGCACATAGTCACAATGATGATGATGATGCACACTCTGTCATGAAAGAATGTGTTATGGTCATGGATGCTATCCATGGCACTTATACACGCATGCTAGTTGTACGAGTGGCTCTTGACTACCCCTATGATTTGTCACCCCCACATATGACCAACACACCATGTCTCCACCTCAGACAACTATGTCACCGACATTCTTGACCATACCACATTACATCACTCATAGGTTAAAACAGCATCTACTGCACTGGTTCGCACGGCGTTGCCCTGTGTACCACCTACCACACATGAGCAAACATTCAGCAGTGTGCCATCCAAAACAGTACAATGAACTGTATTCTCGTGACTCCCAGATATCCATTTCACCACAAATCACGCCGCCTGGCTCTGACTCGTCTACAGGCAGGAAAAGCGGCAGTCTAACTGCTACAGATAGGTATAGTGCACCCTTTGGACAACTTCCAGGTCTCACCTGTCAAACTAGTTCCAGAAGAGGAAAGTTCTGTTAGTCTGTGCAGATTAGAGATGCGCAACAGTTACCCTGTCCCTAACACTCAAAACTTTACATGTTCTCTCACAGATGCGACAGTATGTAACGTCATTAATTTCAGAAAGGCCTACCGTCAAATACCTATGCATCCTGACGACATTTCTAAGATGGCTATCATACACCTTTTTCGGCCTCCGATTTTCTTTTCATGCCCTATGGATTGAAGTGTGATGTCTGTGTCTGTGAAAGACATCTACCACCCATGCTTTCATTGATGCACTGGTTGTACAGAATCCTCTCAGTTTAATCCACTGTGCCACTGCTGCAGCATTATCTGCCATCATGCAATTGCATATGACCCACAGAATAATGGGCTCATAGAGAGTTGTGGAGAACTGAGGTGATTTCTCAGGAACATCCTTAACACAAATGCATCGAGTCCATGTCCAAACAAACAGACCATATCTGACAGTTATCACTTCCACAGACTTATCATGGTGTATTAAATTTTCTAGGCATCGTTGACTTTTGCTGATGTCACTTGCTGCAGTGGCTGTTCATGCTCTCCACTGAAGGATGTCAACCCACAACACTTTTGCTACCTTGATCTAATCATGTAACATGACAATGAACGTCTATCATTTACACGGAGCCAACAAGACCATCACCGAATACCTGTCGCACATCAGTGTACTTTCACTTCATCTTGACCACACCGAGCTGATGGATGAACAAGACCATGAGCATCCATCATAGACTTACTCAACCATGACACCCCTAATTTATGCATCAAACAATGAGAGATTCTCATCACGGATCCCTGCATTTCTGCAACGTCTCCCAGAACAGAATATGACATCTCATCCCACCCATCCATGCACCACCTGATCATTGACCAGCTTGACAACCTGGCTCATCCAGATGTTCAACCAAAGGTATGGCTCATAGCTGAATGCTGCTTTCGACCGAATGTCCAATGCAAGTGCTGCACCTGGTCGCAAGCTTTCTCGGCTTGCCAGTGTAGCATGGTTGGCTGCCATGCACAGCCTCCCCTATTCTGTTTCTATATAACATGAACTCAATTCCACCACATTCACCTTGACCTCATTGGCTCCTTTCTGGCATCTAAAGGCTACAAATGTTTACTGTTGACAACTGATCAATTCACACTAGGTTGAATTTGTGTCTGTGAAAGACATCACAGTGGTAATCTACAAAAGCTTTCATTGATGCGCGGATATGTTGCTTCAGCTGTACAGAAACTGTTACCACAGACCAAGAGAGGCAATTTAAATCCTCCCTGATCTGCTCTTCCAGCTCTGTGTCATTATCTGTAACTGTACAATTGCGTACAATCCACAGAATAATGGGCACACAGAGCATTGGCATCGCACTTTCCTGCTCAATGGGAAAATGACAGTGTCCTCGCATAGGCTCAAACTGTCATGGATTCTTTGTGACCCTGGTGCTACATGCAGCATAAATCCAGATGCCCCACAAGATGACCACTCTTCTGTCAAAACCCTGCCACTCTATCACAATCTGATGACCAAGCAGTCATCACACTCGTATGTCCATGACTTCTAGCCTAAAGATGTCAGCATTAAACTACAAAACAAACTCTTAGTGGATGCATCCTGCAACATCGCCACCTCCCCCCCTCCCCCAACACATGCACTGGATAAGCCACCAGCCACCTCACCCATGTCTACAGACTACTGGCACATGTTGACTGTGCAGCTATTGACCCATGTGTCAGTGACGGTGTGCTTACCATCACTGCACTGGTATTGGTTTTCCACCAACTGTTACCTTGTACAACACTATTGGCTCTGCCTTAAACACTGCCCAAGGCACTATCCCACCTGTCACACCCACAGTGACCACTTAGGTCAAGCATGTCCCACTTCAGTACCCCAGCAACCAACCACTCACTTGGTACTGTATCATCTACACACCACCACTTCCAGGCACCAGATGCTGAGAAACAGTCCAGCAAACAAGAACCTTGTCAAAAATAGAGGGAGGTGTGAAAGGAATTCATGTGAACAGAAGTGATGAATCTGGATACCTGTAAAAGACCAAACTTCAAACTCCACCTGTTTCACACGTTTTACTGCCCACATTTTACACAGGAAGATATTCCAGAAGGGATCACATCATGACCATATCGATGACTGCACCTTTGAGCTATGCAATAAGCCATGTCCCCCAAATACTATTTTGTGAAATGTGAAAGCAGAACTCAACCACTAACTACAACAAAAAGAGACAATTTAAAGCATAGCTGAATTTAACTACATGCAAACATTGTGTTTGATAAAGTTATCAGATAAAATAATTTTTATGGATTTGTTTACATACAATAATGGCATTTTTATCACTTTTACAACTACCTCACTTGTACCTTGTGTTTGATAAAGTTATCAGATAAAATAATTTTTCTGGATTTGTTTACATACAATAATGGCATTTTTATCACTTTTACAACTACCTCACTTGTACCTTAAAGAAAAAGCAGGATATTTTTCCTAAACACATATAAAAGAAAGTCGTATCTTTTTAAGTAGGCTGTAATTTATTTTATACATAAATTTCATTAATCGTTTTGTGTACCAGATGGACCTATAGCCACACTATTCTTATAAATTTAACACTTCGTTGTGTTCATTGATGTGAGAATAGTGAATACTTCTTGTTTTTGTTTTTGCAATATGTAAATCATGACCATGGACGTTTTCCTACCCACTATGTCAAGTAATGGTTGCTATTCGTCTTTGTAGCACTCATTTTTGCATTTCCATCAACAAGGCTGTTCTTCCTACAGTTCATTAAGCTGTAAAATTACTAACAACCACTTTTTAAACATGTTCATCAACTGTGAAATATATACAGTAAATTTATTAGCACAAAAATTGAAACATTTCAATTGTGCTTTAAAATTCAGCCTTAAATGGCAGTTGAAGGACATTAACTGACGCTGGGAGAAGCGAAGTGATATTACAAAGTTAAAGTGACTAATTTCTGTGGCATGGCTAAAAGTGGTGTCACTAAAGGAAATTGGGTGTTTCCACATACAACTTTGGTGATGCCACTTGAGTGGCTGCCAAATGGTGTCAGTTTGTTGCATGTGGAAAAACTACTTAAAGCAGATCCTACCCTGCAAGGAAAACTAAGAAACATGGATAACTAAGTACACAAGCTCTTGCCAGAAACTGATATTTACTGCTTTTACAAAATATTTTGTGTGTCACATTTGAAAGATGGCTGAATTACTTGCACATTACTCCAGAGAAAGTAACTTATTTACAAAATTACACTGAAAATGGCGTATTTGATGTTTGCTTTTCAGTTCACTTTCAGGAAATAAGCTTAATTTTTTTTTTTGTTTCTGTTTTTGACTCACCTTTTTCCTGATGTAGGCTGTTTTTTTTCCGGAAATTCAAAATACTGATATAGTCCATGCATTTTCTTTCCTCGTTGTGCATGGTAACGGGGTCTTCAATCACCTCATCTTCACTTTCTTTTATGAATACACTGTTCGCCAAATACCTACTCAAATCCTGATTTATAGGCATCGTTATTTAACCACTCACAGAGGTTCTCGCCATCAGCATCTTCACAACCAGAAATTTGTTTTGCAAATGAAAATATTCATTCTAACAACAACAACAATATTCAGGTTTCATGTTTTTACTTTTTCAAATATCACTGAATTATACATGGATAATCCACATCTGAATAACAGAGCTTGCTGTGTATACAAAGAACTCGCCGCTTGCATAATTTGTTAAGCCATGCATTGAGCACCATTTCATACAGTGGCAGAGTTGGTTGTTAAGCCCAGATTGGTAGAAAATGTGTATAGTGAACAATTATCAGACACTGAAGAGACAAATTAAGGCTTCCGTCATGGAGGGCAGACATTGCTTTTCAGGAGGAACCATTGGAAAGGTGGGTGACTATAACAACGATGTGGATATATTAAGTGCACTGCAAATGCTAACTGTCAAATAGCCTTGCTGCAGTGGTGACACCAGTTCCTGTCAGATTACTGAAGTTGAATGATGTTAGGGTGGGCTAGCACTTGGACATGTGACCGTATGGATCTGTCAAGTGCTATTGGCAAGCAGGATACACTCAGCCCTTGTGAGGCCAATTGTGGAGCTCCTTGAGTGAGAAGTAGGAGCTCCAGTCATGAAAACTAACAATGCCCAGGAGAGTGGTGAGCTGCCCCTCCACATCCACAGCCAGTTATGCCTATCAGCTGACAATGACATGGCAGTTGGTTGGGAGCATTGGGCCTTCTGAGGCCTGTTCAGATGGAGTCAAATGCTAGCTGATGGATAGACAAAAAATTGAGTCAGGAAGTTGTGGTAAGGAGAAAATGATCAGCTTATGACAACCAATCCATATGAAGTGATATAAGTATAGTTATTGTTGCAATTTTAGCTCAGTCGCACAAGTAAATCAAATCTCCTAAAAAAATAATTACATAATTTATTTACTTATTTGGTCTTTAATAATTTTGTTCTTTGCTCATTTCTTCAGAGCCTGTGAGTGGTATAAGGCTAATGTACAATGAATACTTTGGAGGAAACAAGTGAGGAAGATACTCCTGTATGGTGTATTTTGGGTTTATTTAGAAGACTCTACAGGGGTGGCAGGTGATCTGTATGACAGTGTGTTGTGAAACAGGTCCTGGAGAATAATTCAAAATCTCTCAGCATCCTTATATTAATGCATCTCAAGTTTATTGCAATAGGCTTAAAACAAACTATCAGTACTCAAATGGCAAATGTTTTGGTACAGTCAAAGTCATAACGATATGGATGTTTATATTGGAACTTTAAACAAAGTAAAGTCCAGGTTGGAATATCAACAACTGACAACCACTTGTGGGAAATGGTGTAAGTGCCAGTATAACCCAAATTCAGATTTCGTATCAAAATTATTCTATGTATTGCTGCTAATGGTCTAGGAAACAATACGAGTGCCAGACCATTTTCATTTTAGTTCAAATGCTTGATGAAGGGTGGTATAGTAGCTTCATTAGACTTTCCATGAAGACCTATTAAGTGCCATCCACACAGACTGTTAGTGTAGAGGTCTTCTGTACATTCTGTTCTCTGTACTTTATGCAGGAACAATTGCATGGTTCAGTTCAACAAACAGCTTCTAGGAAGAACTTCAGAGTTCATGGAAATGCTTACACTACATCAGCAGGGATAAATGAATCGGCAGAAAGTCCATTATGGTAAGTACATACCATCTTTATAACCTCAATACATGTTTCTTGAACTGTATTGCTTCATACTGCTGTTATAAATTAAACCTGCAAATGTCATAATAGTGAGAAATGTATGACTTATTTTATGTAGTATTTTTATACAGGGTGTACATGAACTTCAGGAAGACTTATTGCACATGAACCAAACTGTGTGTGTGTGCGCGCGTGTGCGTGCGCGTGTGCGTGTGCGTGTGCGTGTGCGGCGCGCAAGCGAGTGTATACCCATCCTTTTTTCCCCCTAAGGTAAGTCTTTCCGCTCCCGGGATTGGAATGACTCCTTACCCTCTCCTTTAAAACCCACATACTTTTGTCTTTCCCTCTCCTTCCCTCTTTCCTGACGAAGCAACCGTCGGTTGCGAAAGCTAGAATTTTGTGTGTATATTTGTGTTTGTTTGTGTGTCTATCGTTGTGTCTTTCGTTTGGTAAGTCACATCATCTTTGTTTTTAGATATAAGCATTGTACAGATATACATATGTCATTTTGAATAGAAACCATGAAAGTTTTTTTTTTTTTCATCCATACTGCCACAGCATAGATTAGTAATTTGCCGATAGTCAGCACTAGTCGCAAACGTGGCGAGTTCAGGTGTGGAGCAAGCTTTGTGTGTGTTTGAGTTCGACAAAAACAAGTGTGTTCCAGCTTTTCAATGGATGTTTAGAACCAAATATGGTAGGAAGCGACCAACGAGGAAGGCCATTTACCAGTGGCACAACAAATTCGTTATGACAGGTTGCTTGTGCCCGGCAAAGAGAAGTGGACGTCCCGGAGCACGTATGAGAGACATTTGAAAGGAGTTGACTATGGGCAAATTGCCCAGCTACGCTGTGGCGGTACACACGGAAAAAAAAAAAAAAAAAAAAAATCAAATCTTTCAGGGTCTCTCTTCAAAATGACATATGTATAATCTGTAAAATGTTTAGTTCTTGTGCAATAAGTAATTTAAAGTGTTCTCAGACTTTACATACACCCCGTATTTTTTACTGCAGGTAACATACAAATATAAGTACAAACATAAGGAGAATGAATAAAAAGAGGTTATTTCTAGACTTTTTGATGTGGGTGCTCTAGCAGATCTGCACACCAGTACATGCAAATTCAAGTTGACCCCACTCTTGAATTACAGTGAGCATTCCAACGAAATTCTGGTCAATAAAACCTTCAGTGAAATTGAGGAATGGAATGCTTACTGTATCTTCAAGAAATGGTATACAATGCAAAATGTGACCTGTGTGGAGGATTTTCCTCAGTTAAATCCATCACCTAAACCAACTGCCAAAAAAGAAAGATCTTTTATCTATGCTTCTTTATATGGATACGAAATACCATATTTTAACAGAAACATATGTTGGTGAGCCACTTTAAAAAGACAGTTGTAATTAAATTTTAATACATTTAACTTTTTCTTTTTCTGTATTTAATTTGAAAGTTTTCTTTTCCAGTACTAGTTACATTTGTATTTATGGTCAAATAAAACTGTTATTAGTGGGGAAACAAACATTACATAATATTTGAGATTTTTTCATTTCCTGAAAAAAATACCTGCTTGGTATTTTGATGTTGCTAGTAATGTAATCAATCTGAATACTGCAACAAAATATTCCGCACATGATAAACTGGGGAAAAGTACCATTACCATGTTGTCCAGGGGAGCTGACAAACATCTCAGTGTGTTTTGGGTTATGTGAGCAGTATGCATGTGCAATGTTCTGCTGGAAGTGGTGTCATCCTCATTTCTGTCTTGACAAATCAGAAATATTTACTTAGTCAGTATGGTGCTGAAAACCTGACTATTCCTTTAGCAAGTCAAAACAGTTAATTTCCATTACTGTGATGACGCTCGTTTGGCTCTCTTCCATTCATGTAACACAACTTCTTGTCATACATTTGTCACAGTCTTCCTATTCTTATTTACAGCTAATTTCCCATTTTGCATTCATTCTATTTCCACTTCTTTCTTCTTCTCTACCACCCACAGTTATGGCCTATTACAAAACTGAATGGCACAATGCAACTACCCTCCGAACCCCTGAATTTGAAACACTATTTCACCCCGGGATGTTTAGCTGTAGTGACCACAAGGCCAAGTGTTCACATATTTGTGTGTTTGCATGTGAGAGGGAGTGTACTTACACTAGAAAGAGTGTAAAAACTTGAAGGATAAAGCTACACTCTAATATTACTTGTGTCTATGCACTGCAGCTGCAAATGATGTGTTACATTTCCCCATTTTGGTACCGGTTTTCACCGAAGATGATACATTATTCTTATGTAAAAGTGGTGGGGGAAATTCTGGCATAATGTAAATAATTTTGGAGTAAAGGAGATTACTCATTGACTACCACTAGTGCTGAGTCATTGACATACACACAAAACAGGAATGAAAACCACCAGTCACTCACAGTGATATAAAGGGCACATGAGAGGGAGAGGAAGCAGTGGGAGATTGGAGGTGGTGGGGGGGGGGGTGTGTGAGAGAGAGAGAGAGAGAGAGAGAGAGAGAGAGAGAGAGAGAGAGAGAGAGAGAGAGAGAGAGAGAGAGAGAGAGAGAGAGATTGATTATACAGAATGCTGACATTTTTATACAAGGTACTTAACTGAGTTAAAGTAGAATTGAGTATTTTTCACCCAAACAATACATTTCTTAACTCTGGATTCACACAATGTGTATACTTACTTTGTTAGAAAGGTTCAGACTGTCAGCAGTCAGTTAAGAAGCTATTTCTTAACTAAGAGAGAAGTTTTGTATTATATCTTGGCTTGAAATAAACACTTTTTCACAGGGGAAAGCATTGCTAATAAAAGTGTATACCTTTACTTGAAAATATTTTATTTACATTACAGTTCAAGTATAAAATAGTGAACTATTTGCTTATTTCCATCATTTGCTGAGAGTCGTATCACATATTACTGTACAGCATTTAAGTGCACTATGGTCACTTTGAAAAGCATTTTGTTCTTGTCTAATTGTTTTCTCTTATGGTGTTACATGTACACTGCAAGCAACTCAGTCAGTCACATAATACTATTTAAATAAATACTGAGTATTTACACTGAGATAAATATTAGCAGAAATAAGGCACTGAAATTACAGACATCTTGAAGTTCTTAACTTGTACTTACAGATACTTTGTCACACAATTTTGTAACACATTTAAAAAACTACTGAAGATTTTCAAAAGAAGTGTGTATACATCTGTGCAGGATACATTTAATTAGTACCTTTGTCAATTTGTCTAATGTCTACAGCATACTGCTTCATCACTGCTAATATTTTATTGTATGTACATTATGGAGCAGGAGTAATTTACAAATGATGATGATGATGCACAGTGCAGTCTTTTTGTGCAAGTTCTGAAGCTTTGTTCAAAAACTGCAGTTGTTACCCTGCTCCTCAAACAGGTCTCCAAGAGCAGACAGCCCTTTGCCAGTCAGGAGCCTCTCCAAATGGTTTTGACCCATCAGGGGCCACATAAGTGTTTACCTGATAGTCGAGTAGGACTTTGTAATCATACACATCAGTTCCAAGTTGCTGAAACAATAAGGTTCATTATTTAGATTTCACAGCTACAAATGAGCCAAAATTTGTAATTACATTCATATGGCATCCAACCATATGCTATCACCAATAATAATAGTTCAAATGCCCATTTAAAACTCAGAAGATGCAGAGCATTGAGAGTGATGGCTTCAAAAAGTTCTCCAAATGATGAGAACATTATCACATTATACACAAAATCAAAAAACAGTGAGAGATCATTTGTCCTTTCAGGTGAAAGTAATATAATGTGTACACAATTGAGAAAGAAAAATTGCTTGGAATTCAGCTTGTAAGTGTAGATAAAGTGCTGGAATATGGAATTCAGTAGGAAACAATGAGATGCTTTAAATATATTCAAAATATAGACCAACAAATAAACTGGAATCAGTGAGTCAGGTGCCATGCAAGGAAGAAAATGTTAACAGAAGTCAGAGTAAACCACGATAGATCAAGGGAGAAAGTTAAATGACATAAAATGAAATGGCAAACTGTAAATTAACAAATCATTTAAAACAGGAAGTTATATAGAATGAAAACAGGAAAAACCAACTTAAAGTATGTATTATTAACGAGTAGAGTTTAAAAATTTGCATTTTGGGACAAATGTGAATATAGAAGGAAAGATGGATAATCACTTAATAAATGCTATTTTATAGCAGATGAACTATTTTATCAGACATAGTACATTAAATACCAAAATTTCCCCCCCCCCCCCCCCCCAGTTTTTCGTAACTCTTATTGCACATCATCTATTAAAGCTCAATTGGAAAGAATGTGCATAGGAAACTGTTTGAAAATAAAAAATGTGTGAATGAAAAGATGTATCAGTGTGCTTGACTCCTTGGTGCCATACCAGTTATGGCCAGTTTAATAGCCTGTACAATATACACACGGCTAATGAAGTGCGAGATCCAACCCTGGCACCTAGCATCTTAGAACAAAGAAATACTTATGTCTGCTAGCTGAAGTTCTTAATATGACAGTTTTGGATGGAGGGTGTTTCAAGCTGTGATTTGGTCAAATACCAGTAGACGTTTGTTTGAACTACCTCATTAATGAAACTGCCAACCTGAGCAAGCAATTGCATAGTAGCAATTACAGAATAATTTTTGCTGCATGTCACTCGTTTTTCCTTTCTTATGTTGAAATGAGTGGAGAGACCAGTCCTGGTCCATCACAGTTTGATAAGGATCCTCACATCAGTAGAAAGGCTTGGTGATCCATGAGACCATGCGTCTGTTCTGCTTTGACAGAAAAAGAAAACTTGAGTGTACGGTGGCTGTAGTGCAAGAGGGAAGTGGGGTTTGTTTCCCCACACTGCTCCTCTGCCCATGTAGTTCGATTCCAGTTTGTTTACAGCCATGGCAACCTGCCAGTTTATAGTGCCCACATTCTGCACTCTAGTTACTGGAATACAAAAACTGTCAACATATTTCGACTACATGAAAGTATTTCTCCAAGGTGCGATTAGAATTACTTTTGGTTATGCTTTTACTGTGTATAACCTGTTGGTGCTGTCTGTATCATTGCCAAGAATGGGTCAAGTGACTATGATGTCCAACAAAAGATCAAAAATCAATATTGTGTAGCTTTTGTAACTATTGAATGGTGGGAAAAGAAAAGTAATGTTGTGATACATCTTAAATCAGAGGTGAGGAAAATACTGCTGCTTCTCACCAGAAACATTCTGCTGTTTAAAGCTTTAAAGAGCCAAAATAAGATCACAAGCAATCAGGTTCCTATTAACAAGCAGTAACTGTAAATGTCAATAAAGAGGAAACTTCAAACAAGACATTTGCTTAAGACAAGAGAGTTTAGCATGGAAGGGATGCCATGGTCACTGGGGAATAACTGATGAGGCTCACACCAAAGTAAATTTTTTTTTGTTCTGTCACTTCCTACAGCTTTTGTGTTATATGTCAAGGCTTGCTATATAATACAAGCATTTAAATTTGTGCATATCTATTCTCGTTTCACTATCTTCAGAAAAAGGAGATTTCTCAAAGCTCAATAACTTACAAATGCATTTTATGCGAAGAGAAATACCATTATATATACAGGCAAAATTTACATCTGAAGTATATTACAAATCACATGAGTACTCTGGCTTTGATTTTGAATCAGGTATGGGTCTAACATCTATCAAGCTGTGTTCTCTTTTTGCCGTTACTTTCTGTACTAAAATAATGGCAGATATAGAGACACAGGCATAGTCGAATGTTTGCAATCATTTAGTGGAACATCTGATTTCACTGGTTTGAAACTAGAATGAAAGTTGTGTCAGATATCAGTTGACATTCTTATTACAGGTTAAATATTATGAAACTGTGTTCTAGACCCAAACTTCACTGAGACCTCATTTCAATAGGTATTACTTTTAGCAGATCAGCCATCTAACAATTTCACAGATACTGCTTGACACTAACTCTTCTCCACTACTTAGAAATTCCACTAAAATCCTTTCATGATGCTGTGGGGCCAGTACTTGTTATAGAATGAATTTTAATGGAAATTATGATCCACCAACAGGATTAGGATAGTTAATGAGACAGAGCTGTTTTAGTCTTTACGGAGTGTATGCTGGGCTAATGGAACATGGCTGGTCAAAGATTACTCTGAACAAACAGTGAAAGATTGCCACCTCAGTTGCTTGTTACTAATGTCTCCACAATTACACACAATTTAAAATTTGTTTTGTAACACTATTCAGGACAGCTGTCATTTCAGTTCACATATTTCTTTCTCCAACTTCTGGTACATTTATCTGTTGCAATTAAGACAGTTTCCCTACCCTTCAGAGAGGTTTAGAAAATATTTGGAATGAACTTTTATTTGCTTCACCCAGTTTGTCTTTCCAGTTCATTCGACCTTGTCGCTTCCTCCAAATTAATGCATAAAGCTTACAGTTTTTATGTGCTGTTTGAAGCTTTTCTGACATAGTAACTGCCTGAATGGTTGACGTTTATTGCCTATGTCGGTGATTTGTAAACTGCATAATATTTCCATGTGACAGCTGTCCATTATCATAAGGTGCAATGTTTGCTGCTGTGGCTCACCAAGTTGTGCACTGGTTTGCCAGAAAAGGCAGGGATATAATCGAGCCATTTGCTGGAGAAACAGACCACAGACTACACATACATAGTACAAGACACCTGAGACACCAGCTGAGGACCCCGAAACATGTGCGAGTGAGGTGTTTGTGACCAGCTTTACAGTCCTGGCTTCGATGCATCGTCTGTCAACTCATTACTTTCAATTGTCTGGTGCAAAAGCCAACTTTCTGTCACAATGCTGGTTCCCGCATGTTGCCGAGTTTAAATCCCATGTCTCTGTTACGTCTTTAGCAATATGTATTTCAACTGCTTCTTGGATCAGCCAGAAAAAAATATCTTTTTGCTGCTGAATACTGTCTTGATATGAGTCATGTCATGAAGTACGAAGAGACCAAGATCCTCTCATTTGCCTCTACATTCTACACTTCCAGCATTTAAGAAGCATCGGCCGGAGTGGCCCTGCAGTTCTAGGCGCTACAGTCTGGAACCGAGCGACCGCAACGGTCACACATTCGAATCCTGCCTCAGGCATGGATGTGTGTGATGTCCTTAGGTTAGTTAGGTTTAATTAGTTCTAAGTTCTAGGCGACTGATGACCTCAGAAGTTAAGTCACATAATGCTCAGAGCCATTTGAACCATTTAAGAAGCAGTCAGTTTAGATATATATATAATGACTTATCAAACAGGGACATGAAATTTCAACTCAGCAGTGCATGGGAACTGACACTAACAACACTAAGGCATCAATGGCCTCAGACAAATGAGTGCAACAAGTTAACACAGTTGGGGAATTGAAGCCAGGATAGGTAAGAAAGACACCAACACCTTGCCATGCATGTCTGTTGAGGTCCACAGCTAGTATCTAGGTATTTCTGAGTTGCACATGCAGGTAATAGGCAGTTACCTTGGGGAAATACTGTGCCATTTACACAACATCATTCAACACAATGCCTGTAAATCAATGAAGCACATTAGGCTATTCCTTCAACATATGTGCTGACTTTTCTACTGACTTTCAATTTAACTGTCACAGTCTAGACAACATAGCATATTTATTAATGGTGACCCATTTTGATTATCACATGATCATCTTCAGATTCCATTGTTTCTGGGCGTACATGTTCATTTTAGCCTCTTTCTCATTTTTGTACAATTATATGCTAATCTTTCCAGTTTTCCTTTTCTATTTTTGCATATGAACATTTCACACAACTCTCTTGTCTACATAAACTACACTGATATGCTAAATTACAACAGTTGTTGCCAAAATCTAGATAAGCAGATCTGCAGCTGTTGCCTTAATCATCTTATTTAGTTTGTCTGGATTTATTTAGTTGCTTAAATGCAGTATTTAGCATGTTATGTAGGTTCCTATAAAGTAAGATTTTGTACCTCAAGTTATATATGTAACATGTGCCAATGCTATCTTAACTGTTACTACATAAGAACAGCTTTTTGTTACCTGTGTTAGTGGACTTGTGTTGGTTGTAAATACTCCAGCAAATCCTCTGTTCCTGGCTAGTCTCATAACTTCCTCTTCCATAAATTGTATGACTTCAACATTTTGTTGATAGCTCAAGGAATGATTTGTGGCCATCATGAAACTGTGCAGTACTTGACCCTTACCTTGTGGTAGTTGTCGATCCCTAGGTAGAGAAAAAATTATTATTTTATTTGCAAAGAGATATGTATGATTGAACTAAATGAAAACTAAATGTGTTGGTCACTTGGTGACATAAGATTTTTTTATTTTGTATTTTGGAAATTACTTTAATGAATTTATGACAAATATTGTTCATAATTTTCATTCTTACCTCAGTGGCCCTTCCAAATATTCCAGAAAATCAAATACAATAATGAGGTCACTATGTATTTCAACAGGTGGTTCGTCATGTGCATCAAAGTTAAATGCTACTCCAACTGGTTCACCGTTTTCATTTTCAACAATGAAACTGCAACATAATTTTGGTACTGTCATGATTTAAACTTTAAATTTGCTTTGAAAATGAAATATGTTTCAAATTTTAATGTGAGTAAACATATTTTAGTACTAAAAGGAAAGTTCAGTTGATAAAACTATAGTATTACAAGGAGATAGTCAACCATCCTAACACTTACCTTCAGGAATTAAAATTCTGGGTACTGCTGACAGACACAAATGAAAGTTAGAAAAAGCTATCATATGCCCCAGCAGAACTTATTTTCTTACTCAGGAGGGAAAGAGGTATAGTTTGGAGAAGCTTAGAAAGGAGGAGGAGGGGGCAGATTCTTTGTCGCCATGTTGTCTATTGCTGTAATGCTTAATTACTAGAATAATAGTATTAAATTCCCTCCAAGTCTTGGGTCAGAGTGACCTATCTATTCTCTCTAACCTTCTCCAGTCTGTTCCTCTTTCTTCTCTGAACAAAGGACAGTTTTCTATTTTCATATGTGACTACCAGCAGTATTTAGAATTTCGTATCCTGAAGCTAAGTACTTGCTAGTTACTTAGTACATGTTGTAGGTACCATATATTCTTTTCAGCAATACCGTTAGCATAGATGTTAAAAATTGGCATTTTGCTCTTGTTATCATACTTTTCATTACTTATAAAGATGTTTGAAATTTATTAACTGTATCTTACATGTTGACAAGGCCAATGTCTTAATGTATTGAATGGCTTATAATGAACATTCCAAACAAAATGAAACTTGCCAGATACAGGGTATAGTGATGCTGTTCACTGGTTAGGGATAGAATGGTGACATGAGGAAAAACCCTGAAAGTGGGTGATGTGAAGTAGCATGTGAAAAGCAGAAGTGCCAAAAAATGAAATGGGAGTGATGGAGATAAGGAACTAACTGTGTAGTTACAACCAAGGAAGAAAAAAATGAAAAATGGGAGGAATAAGGAGAAGTTATTAGTTATATCATATGAATAAAGAGCAGTATAGTTAAACTTGTATGCCTCAATACAGTAAAGTATGTTAAAATGGTTTATGATGCATGTGAATATTAGAAATGCATTCAGATATCATGCTTTTAAGTTCTTTCAGTGCCAGCTAATTAGTAATTTGTGTTGTTGATGAAACTAGAGAATATTATTTGCTGCTGGAACAAATTAGTCCATCATATAGCCATAGGAACACTGACATAGTGAGACGATATGTATGTGCATTTCACATTTATTACACGTATAATTTAAACTATTTTTCAGAAAACAATTTTTATACAATGTAACCCATGCAGATAAATTATTACTTAATCATTATTTAGAAAATTATTGAGAAATGTTAAGTCAAAGTTACAGCAAATTTTAAAGCAAAAGGAAAACTTTTTCATCATAGCATCTGGTAGATATAAATTTTAAATGTGGCAATTGAGAAGAATAACCTATGTAGATACACACAACGCCTTGCACAAAGGCTGCATGAGACTGCACGAGACAAGAATGACAAAATTTGACAGATTTTGTGTTCCACAGGCTTTAACTATGAAACGTGTTCCTGCGTCTGTTCCACAGACAGCACTATGTATGTTCAACCCATAGATCAGGAATATGATTTGTGGAATCCTTCATTACTCATTGTGATCCCACTATATTCCCACCCCCACAAAAAAAAAAAAATTGTTCTAAATTTAACTATTGTGTTGTTTAGATGGATAATACAATTTAATTGTAAGAAAAATGGAAAAAAAGACAGATTAACAAAGGCTGAGGATATCACCTCTCATAACGGTGAGTGGCACAGGCATAGCTGCTACTATCAGAGGATTGTCAATCGGTGTATGTAATTGTTGAGTGGGGTTGCACTTAATTGGTGTATGTGTGGTAGAAAAGTGGGAGAAAAGTGGGAGAAAAAGTACGTGAAGCTGCTCAGGAGGCAATCTGTCGACAACGTAAATAGATGTGAATCCCAGTTTGTTGACATTTGTCTTTTACACCCAAAATTTTACAGATTCTCTCAAAATTTTGGCTCTCAAACCAACCTAATTCTCCGTATGGTAAAGGCAGCACTGCTCTTTTCTCATATTAATGTTTTTAAGTCCCTGTTTACTGGAGAAACAGGGACAATAGCCACATAAACAATCATCCTTATATTTTGTTTGCCACATTACGTTCTCTCTGTTTCTTCCTTATTAACTCATCTGTTAAGTTGAGCTGAAATTCAATGCCATGTTGGGGCACTAGATATGCTGGAGAAGTATTTGAGGAGAAATTGCTCATAAGCTTATCAAAGAAACAATTACTAGATTCACACGAATTATTTTGTACGCAACAGAAAATCTATACAACTTGACAGGGTACCAATCCATTTCTCCTGACTGTGATTTCAGTTCTTTGAATACTGCCATATTTCTCAATAATGAGAATGATTTCTATGACATTTATCATAATGAATTATGCAGTCTGAGCAGAGTCTATGGTGTTGGCAATAGTGGTAGTTTTAATAGTTTTAGGTGGTTGTGTTGGGAGTAGTAACTGAAGCACCAACAACAGCAGCTCCTGCGTAGTGCTGTCAACATTCACATGTCCTTTAACTACGAATTATTTTTCACAAGAACAATTTTTGAAACTTCACAGTGTACTATGTACACTTGTTTTGGTCTTAGTTATTTTATGACTTTGGATTTCTCATAAAGTAACAACATATGTGAAAAAATCCTATAAATGCCCATACTTTTGTATAAGTTTTCTATTATGTTAGTGGATTCATTTCATGAGGAACAAAAGATTAGAATTTAGACACTATTGATAATGAGATTAATAGAAACTGAATCAGCTTTGACTGAAACATGGTGAGAAAGGAAATTGTCCAATTATCAAATAAACCATTTTGGCTTTCACTATAAGTGATTTAAAGGACACCAAGTCCAACATAAATCTCAACTGGCAGATGGGGGCTTTGAATGTTGCTTCTCCTGAATGGTAGTCCAGTGTGTTAGCTACTAAGTATCTGTTTTGATCATAATGGATAGTTTAGTATGCACTGTATAAAATAAAATGTTCTAATCTGTCGTCCCAAAGGAGAAAAAATGAATTTGTGAAAGTATAATGTACTTGGATAGATAAAAGTCTACTCATTAAGTGGCAGCAGGGGAATGTATATAAAAGGTATTATGTAAGCAAGCTTTCAGAGCCAGTGGCAGCTCCTGATAGAAGGGTTGAAGGGGCAGGAGGAGAGGTGAAGGAAAAGGATTTGAGAGATTTAGGAAAAGGGGTCCAGTTTGGAAAGGTCACCTGGTGTCCCTAGTCGGGGGAGACATACCGGACATTATAAGAAGGAACCCTCTCCTTGCACACTTAATACGTTTTATACGTGTACCCCTGCCCGTACTCAGTGAGTAGATTTTTTTATCTCTCAAATTACATTATACTTTCTAGAGGTGAAAGAAATAACTTATTGAATCTAATGAAACACATACCTGTAGTTCTTTTCTACAAGTGGTTGCCACAAAGCGTCAACTAGATTCTCATAATCACTTCTGGGAATGCGTGGTACTAGCCACTGCTCCAAGTCAGCTTTTTCATAGAAACTGTCAGTGACCATCCTAAAATGGAAAGCAGACATGAAGAATCTTTCACACCATAAATAATACAATATAGAAAAAATGGTAAAATACAAATTATTTCAAATCCATGGATAACAAAAGCTTACCAAATTACAAATGAGAAAGTATAAATTGCTCATTAAGTTGGAAACATTAGGTATGGCATAATTTATGAAAACAGAAAAATGTCTGACAAAAGGGGAAAAAAGGAAATTACGTGCAATCAGCACACACTAGTAGGATCAGGAACTTAAATTTTGAATGAGAATTTTTTCATTGTCTTAATGGTAAGAAGAACAGTACGATTACGAGAAAAAGTGTTGAGAAAGATCTGAGCAGTTTCAAAATTGATTCTTGTGTGTGCAAATATCACATTTTGCTTCAGGGTGCATTATGGAGTATGTAACACAGACCATGGAAAATATGTTAATAATATGGCTAATATAGTTGCTGAGGTACTTTTTAGAAGCTTATTGTCTACCATAAAATCTAAACTCTATAGTATGGGAAAAAGTTTCTTACAGGAATGTTCTTTTATAACCCATTCATTCATTGTTTTCCTCTTCCTCTCTTTGATATGCATTAAGTTATAAACCTAACACTCATGCTTCACTCACTCTTGTTTCCAGTCATTTTATAAAAATTTAAAAGAAATAATGAACTGGTTTCTCAAGTTTGGGGTTCAAGTTTTACATAGAAAAATTATCCAGGCCTGTCAATACTATGATGATTATGCATCATTCAATTTTAATATTCCTTTCATCTCTTACAAATGCTCCACTAACCTGGCAACATCGGCTTTGTATGGATTTGCAAGCATTCTTGATCTGTATCTTGACAGTGCAGTGGACTTAGTAGCCAAAGTAGTCGAGTTAGTGCTTTCATCCTCTGGAGACATACGGTCTAGCACTTCTGCAAAGCTCTTGGCAGAAATGAAGTCAGATATACCTTCAGAAATAAAGGATTTTTAGTATCACTTATTGTGTAGTAGAGAGAGAGAGAGAGAGAGAGAGAGAGAGAGAGAGAGAGAGAGAGAGAGAGAGAGAGAGAGAGAGAGAGAGATATCTAAATAAACACACACAAAAAAGAAGTTTTAACAGATTTATTTCTTATTATGCTATAATAGTGAGTGGAATGGCAGAAACAGGATTTTATTATGACTCACTCCACTGCCTCACTATGCAAATGTAACCTCACTGAGAAAGATGAATTGTTTTATTTTAACTTTTATCGTCAAAACAGTCCAACATGAATGACACACAGTATAGTTCTATGAGCTCTCCATAGCAATGTTTAACTGTATTACTGAAGAAATATTTTGGAACTTGATTAATAGTATCACTCGTTTATAGGAAATACACCTGAATTTTCACTTACCAATAATGTATCCTCGATCTCTCAGCCTGGTTACAAGGTACACAGAATTCAAAGAGTTTCCACCCACTTCATAAAAATTTGATTCAAGACTCAGCTTTGCATTTACAGGATTGCCAAGAACAGCTGCAACAGTTTCAAAAAGCACTACTGCTGCATTCATTTGTTTCTCTGGTACTCCTGAGTAATCAATTTCAGATGTGACAGTTTGGGAACCTGGGAATGAAAAAGAAAATTGTTTCAAAAGTTATCTTGCTGTTGAATGTACTGACACAAATGACAAAAGTCAGTTTGCTGTTTTGCTAAGCAAGTGGGACTTTGCTTCAGCAGCATTATAGTGATAAAATGTGAATGTTATAATTACCAAAATTTGATCCAAATTAGTTTTATCATGTTTACAACTAACATCTGAATCAAGCTTTCATTTTAGAAGCCAGATATCTGTTTACATTGCATGTAATTCGGAATACGGTATTTCTTGCGTAAAAAAAAGTGTCCTGAAGTGTCAGGCGAATTTATCAACTTTTTGCAATATATCTTTAATTATTAGGAAAATAAGACTGCTTTTACATTCTTATCTACATTTCTGTGGTCAGATTGAAGCCTCTATCACTTTCTGAAATTTAATTTTAAGTTTTATTTTTTAAAGTAAGCACACTAAGACAGAGGTTGCCTGCATTTTCCTTAGCTCGAGATCAAAATTATAATGTTGTTCAATAAATGTATGTGTTACTTGTTATAAACATATAACAATGAAGACAATCAATTATTGATGAAATTATTTAATGGGATAGATAAAAGATCTACTTTCCATGCGGCAGCTGAACACACACATGAAACACTGTTGTGATTGGCACGTTTTTGGAGCCATGGCTCCTTCAGGCAGAATGGTTTAAGGGGAAGGAAGAAGACTGAAGGAAAAGGACTAGATTTTGGGAAAATCTACCAGACTCCAGGTCAGGGGAGACATACCGTACAGGATGAGAAGGAAAGACGGATTGTTGGGGTTTTCAAATCTCACCTGATGCAGTCCCCAACAATTAGTATTTCTCTCTCATCCCATGTGCTAAGTCTTCCCTGCCCTGCTGATCTAGGAGACTTTCCCTAAATCTACCCTTTCTCCTAGACCTCTCCAGTCAATTTCTTTCACCATTCCTCCTGCTCCTCCCCCTTCAACCCTTCTGCCTGACGAAGGAACCACTGGCTTCAAAAGCCTGCCAATCACAACAGTCTTGTGTGTGTGTGTGTGTGTGTGTGTGTGTGTGTGTGTGTGTGTGTGTGTGTGTGTGTGTGTGTGTGTGTGTGTGTAGATGGTTGTTTTGTGCATGTGTAATAACTGAGGAAACTGGAGGTGGCTAATATTAACCATCTTAAGTTCGTAGAAATTTACTTCATCTCTCAAGTTTCTAATTTCCTGAAATTTATGTTAATTTTTTTGGTACAATGTGTGTTTCTATTTACCCATAACATCCCAGAAATGCCATAACAATATCAATACATTTGATTTTATTGTGTATTACCATTGACACAGATTTCCTCATAATCACGTAGCAGCTGTTGCCTGTCTGTCTTGCCATTCACAAGTAATGGGATGCTGTCAATGACTAAAACCTGTGAAAATAACAGTTGCATCTTAAAAAATATGCAAAAAGAAACACTAATAAGAAAATTGTAATCATTAACAATAAAACTGCTTTGGAGAATTTGCTGCAAATTACTAAAAGTAGAATCAAAATGAAAGTACATAAGTGAAGCTTGCTTTTACCTCTGGCATCATATATGGAGCAAGATAACCATTTAGTGTGTCCTTAATTTCACTTGCAGTCAATGGATTTTCTTCACTAACTGTTACAAATGCTAGAAGGGCCTGGAACAAGGAGACACTAAATTACTTATAGTTTTCTAATTCATTATTAAATTAACACAGATTTACATTTTAGGATACCTTCAATTTTCCATTAAAATTTATTTATCCAAGTTGTGTATCATTTACTGCCAAAGGAAAGACCCTTTACTGTGACAAACAATATTGCTTGCCTCATTGAATATTATACAGTAAACAGACTTTTCACCGGTTTCAGTTGTTTGTAACAGATAGTGAGAAGAGGCAACTAGTAACTTCTCCCTGTGAAATTTTCTCAGTCTATTCTGAGATAAGACCTGTCTTAGCCTTTCCAGTGGATTGAAACTTCATCCATACTAAAAATGGAAGCCGATTGCGAGTGCTCTCATGCATATACCTTCCACGTACATTTATGGGACAACTGCGAAATACTTCTGCCCAAATACGGACTAACGGCAGTCAGAAAGAAGCATTATAATATAGCATGAAGTTTAGTTAATACATTTACATGTAGAAGGTGAGACAATATAAAGAGCCAAGTTAGAGAGAGAGAGAGAGAGAGAGAGAGAGAGAGAGAGAGAGAGAGAGAGAGAAAGAGAGAGAGAGAAGACTGGTTGTTTTAGTAAGGAGGATTCTTTTGTTACCTACCTGATTAAGTTCTCCAGGTTTATAACATAATACAACGCCTTTATCTACCCCTGGGACAGAATTGACTGCTTTCTCAACCTCAGAAATATCGACTCTGTGTCCTCTGACTTTTATTTGGGAATCTGTTCTTCCTTCATAGATGAGCACACCTTTAATGACTCTGGCATAGTCTCCAGTTCGATAGAGACGAGAATAATCTAAACAATGGAAAACTATTATTAGTGTCATCAAGTGTGCAAACATTGCAACATTTACATTATACATCAGCATAATTTTAAAATATTAAATTGTTGTACGACTACCTTATGCCATCCAAATGATAAGAAATTTTGTCATTTATTGAGACAGTGAAGTATGGGGCATCTGCATAGGGTGCATAGTGGAAAATTCAGAGCATATAACAAACAACAGGTTAATGTTTTGTAATGTGGTGTAGTATAAAAATAAGTATTAATTACGTTCATTCAGTTTTTATGAGTGTTCAAATTAGATCTTCATAGTAATCCTCTTTTTTTGGCATTGACTCCAGTCTCTTTTCCTTTGTTGAATGATTATCTTCTTTGATGTACCTCATATCTGTCATTTTGGCATTTGAATGATGGAAAGGAAGATCCATAGTACAATCTAGTGCAATGAAACAAGTTCAGACTTTGCTTTGTCATTTCCTCTCTTTGTCTAAGTATGATCACTGAGTGAGTGGGTAGGTGGATTACTTGTCCATTTACTAACTTAACCAACCTCCAAAGATTTTTTGTCAATTTAGTTTGACAAAGTTTGCCATTTTGGCTTTGTTCAAGTTTTTCATTGATGATGTTGCTCTAACTTGTAAAAAGTCAATACACCAACCACAATATAACCCAAATCATTGTCACTGCCACTCGTTTAAATCACGTGACTCTCCCCATGTACCACTGGTAAACTGGTACATTCCAGTTTTATGATGGAAAGATCGAAGATACAGAGAAAGTACAGGCTAATGGAATATGGAGAGGGTGTATTTGTCACAAAATACAAGAAATTCAAATCCACTGAGACAGAAATCGAAGCTGCATGTGAGACTGTTCGAGCAAGTCTATCATTGGTGACATAAAATTACGACTGGATACTTCCATCAAGCACCTGTCTCATTGCCTGATGTGACCAAAAACTTTAGAAAAAACATCAATTCTCTGGCACATAATTCCTCAATAATACCCATGCTGTAATCATCAGAGGAGACTTCAGTTATTGAACAATCAACTGAGATTATGGTAATTAGTTTCGTTAGTCGTAGGTGCGACACAGCATCCTGCGAAACATTACTAAATGCCTTTTCTGGAAACTACCTTGATCAGACAGTTTGGAACCCCATTCATGATGGAGTTATATTGCATCCAATGACAAATAGACCTGACCTTTGAGGATGTCGACAATGAAGCCACCATCAGCGAGAATGAAGCAGTTGGAGCAACAACGAAGGATAAGTAAAAGGATATGAATTTCGTATGATCAGTAAACTAGATAAAGAGGCAGTAGTGTCACATGTCCGTGAGGGAACTTTTAGCTCAGGGCAGGGACATGTAATGGGACCATGATTTAAGTCTGAAAGAAATTTTAACCATGTACTGGATAGATATTTAGTAGAAAAGTTCACGGTGTGATGGGTTTTCCATGTTGTACAGTCACTGTAAAGAAACAAACTACTGCAAAATGGATGTAAAACAAAACGTGTAGCTACAAATTGAGAGATGCCGAATGGAACACATTTGGCTGTTTGCTGTCACGAGGGAGTGCATGAAGCTTTCGATGACTACTGTAGCAGTATATTATTGAATAACTAAACAGAAAGAAAATCTGGTTGTATGTAAAGGCTGTTAATGCCACCAACGACAGTGTCCAGACACTCATGGATTAGACAGGAACTGAAATTGAGGACATCAAAGAGAAAATAGAACTGCTTAACATTATTTTGATGTGTTCCTTTACAATGGAAATCTCTTAAGTATTGCCTCGTTTTAAGATGAGTGACAAGTGACAGTTCTGCAGCATTGAGAAACAGCTCGAATCTTAAAACTGACCAAAACTCCAGCGTCTGATGGACAGAATTCCAGTCAGATTCCATACTGACTGAGTGGCTGAATTAACCATACTGTAATATGTCAAAGATCCCTTTAACAAAAAAAAATGTGCCTAGTGGCTAGGAGAAAGCACAGATCACACCGATCTACAGAAAGGGCAGCAGAAATGTTCTTCGAAACTACCTTCCAATATTCTTGGCATCCATTTGTCGTAAAATCTTAGAACTTTAGCTGTGGCTATAATGTAATGAGTAGAGACCGGATTACATGCATCATAAAAACCTTAAAATATGCACGAAAAATGCTTAACAACGCATGAAATGTATCGAAATATGCAAGATCAAATAAAAAACGTGGTAGTTACTGCATGCATTATATCTTAAGGTCGAACCTGTGCATATCAGTTACGAGGAAGAGCGCCGGCCAAGCGAAAATTTAGAACGCTGATATTTTCTGAATACTTTCTGGTACAGGTTTGGAAGGGGGCATTTCTGGGATTATTTTCTAGAAATTTGCAAAAGGGGGACGCATACCTTGCTTCAAAAATGTTTCTTCTATGCTATTGTTATCGGTAGCAAGCGGATACGATGCGCGTGTCGCAGCGAAACAATCGATACGTACAGCACTAACTTCGAGATATATTGGGCGCAGAGGGGCACGCTCAAAAACTCCATAACATTTTATTTTAAAAAAACATACAATCAGGAATTTTTTAAACTGCATTAACGTGTAATTAATACTATTGGACCAAACCATCGTTTACAATTTTACAGTTTTCTACCGTTGCAAACAAACGACCAAGTACTGTTCCAAATCTTCGGTATTATGACTGGGTCTTAGATCACTCAAAACATTTTTATAAATAGAAAAGGACCGTTCTACATCAACTGAGGTAACTGGGCAGTATTTGAAAATATGTGCTATGTTGGCACTTACTGTTTCTGATAATAGTTCACCCATCCCATTAATAAAACTTTCAATTTGGCACAAGGGCTCAAAGCCTGAGTTATTGTTTCAGATGTTTTCAAACTTTTAAGTTTTCTTGGGAATACCTCCGGCAATGACGAGTTCATAAGAATAAC
Source organism: Schistocerca serialis cubense (assembly GCF_023864345.2). Classification (NCBI taxonomy): domain Eukaryota; kingdom Metazoa; phylum Arthropoda; class Insecta; order Orthoptera; family Acrididae; genus Schistocerca; species Schistocerca serialis. The sequence goes on along the minus strand of NC_064641.1, from coordinate 768,933,010 downwards.
TTTATTCATTAACTTAATAGACTCATTCAATGCCAAACCTTGAATTTCAAGCTTGTCGATACTTGCAGTTATATGCGAAAAATGAGTGCTAATCACAGCAGTGTCTTTAATTCTGGAGTAATTACAAGCTTCCTTGCAGTGGCAAATTGCCAAAGCCCCGGCAGTATCGGAGTCATTTACTTTCCCCCAATGGCCTCGAAATGTTCATTTTAACACAACATAGCTTCGACCCAACGTACCCCAACGAGTTACGGTACCACTGGTTCGGGAAGAAAAGGCACATTTGGTAGTTTCTCTTTGTAGGTCTTGATGCGAGTATGAGCGTTTAGAAACACTTTCTTTGTGGATGAAATCAGTTTATTTACACGCACGAACGTGGAACTTACTTCTTAAGCAAGGCGATGTAATCCATGAGCAAAGCACGTCACTTAAATTGGGATAAAATACTCTGGGGTCTTTTTCTGCTTTGATCACATAGGAGGCAGCATCTGAAATAAACACGAACACCCTTTCATCTACTAAAGATTTTGGAAATATTTTTTCTAATACCCTCATCCACAAAACTGGCGAACGTAGAATGATTTACTTTTAAGTTCTTTGCAGGCCGCTAAATAGGAAGAAGGCACTTTTAAAGCACCAACACTTAAATTTGCAATGTAACGGCTACAAGCGTCTAATTGCGTCAACTGAAATCCAGATAATGCTCCCCTCGAGTTCATCGCGAATTTCTTCCAGAACATTTAGGTAAATTGTCAGTACGTAATTTTTACGCGACGTTGATTCATCTGGTATATTTTGATATAAGCAATAGTTGTGCAGGAAGCCTCTGAAGATAGGGTTTGTAAGTTTTTGAAGAGGAATATTGCTTGCAATGAATGCTTCAAATAGCTCCATGTTACACCGACTTTTTCTGGTTACATTTAGACTAACCCCTGCTTACTGGAACTTACTGTAGTCAGAACTTTTCGTGGTCTTTCCTTCTGCATTCTTCCGATATGAAAACCTGTCTTGACATGCTGGTGTATCTGAAACCTTTTTTGCACGAAACGTTTTTCTCGCAAACTCGACAGTATAAAACAATTCCGTCATATGTAAATGTTCCAGGATGGTCAGCTATCCACGAAACTACGTTTCTTTTTTTTGGGCAGCATAGCGTACAACACGTTACACACTACACGTTCAACTGTGTACATTGTACAAGTAAATAGAAAGCTAAACAATGGACATGCTACTAAAAGCTTGGTAAGTTTAGTTTAATTGTTGCCGAGGCGTACGCCATGACGGGGGAGGGGATTAACCAGACCCCGGGTGCTCCTGCTCCTCTTTAATAATTTTGTTAGGCAGTGGCCAGTCGGTTAGCGATTGCACGCAGTTCTTGGTTGCTATCAATCTGTGACATCCAAACTAGGTCGAGCTAGAAACCACCCATCTGAATTTTTAAAATACTGTAAACTTAGAACGAAAATATGTATCGTCACTGGTTTTTGGTTAAAATATGCAATAACCGGTGAAATATGCAAATGCATATAATCCGATCTCTAGTAATGAGGTATTGTGAACAGAATGACCTCAATACCGACCAGCATGGATTCTAGAAACATCAATCGTGTGAAACCCAACTCTCTTTTCTCACATGAGATCCAGAAAGCCATGAATGAATGCATTGTTTGTCTTCTTAAAGGTATTTCACTAAGTATCACATTTATGCTTATAAAAAGTACGCTCTTACGTGATATCGAGCGGATTTGTTACTGGATTGCTTTCTTGGTTAGGAAGAAACAGGATTTTATATTTGAGAGAAACAGGTCTAGAAGTAACTTCAAGCTCTGGACCAGCGAAGTGTGTTTGGCCCCTTGCTGTTCAAGTTCATTAATGAACTTGCAGAAAACACTACCAACATAAAACTTTTCGTAGATGATGGAACTATCTCTAATGAAATAGCATCTGAGGAAACTGAAGTAAATATTCAGTCGAATTCTAATACTATTTTGGCATAGCGCAAAGATCGGCAACTTGCTTTAAGTTTTAAGAAGTGCTGATGTTTTACTTCACAAGACGAAAAATCGTATTTTTCTATGACTACAATATAAATGAGTTACAGTTGGAATCTGTCAACTCATACAAAAGCCAGTGTGTAACAGTTTGTAGGGACATGAGATTGCTCAGTCATAGGTAAAACAGGTGGCAGACTTAGGTTCACTTGTGAAACAGTAGGAAAACTATCAGTCTGTAAAGTAGATTGCGTGCAAAATACTTGTACGACCCATTCTAGAATATCGTTCAAATTTGTGGGACTCATATTGAACAGGACTAATGGGGATTTGAACGTATACGAAGGAGGGGTAGCAAGAATGGGCGCAGGTTTGCTTAACCGGAGGTAGACGCAGATGCTGAGAGAACTGAACAGGCATGATCGTTAAGACAGACGCGAACTACGCCACGGAAACCTACTCAGAAAGTTTCTAGAACTAACTATACGCGATTAATCTAGGAAAATACTACAAACCCCTACATATTGCTCCCACAGGGATTACGAAGACAATATTACACGTATCACAGCAAGCACAGAAGCATTTAAGCAACCACTCTGCTGGTACTCCATACGGGGATGAAATGGAAAAAATGTAATAACAGGTGCAGTGGAAAGTACCCTCCGCCATGCACTTCAGTGGTTTGCAGGGTATAGGTGTAGATCTAGCACGATCAGTCCATACAAATGCGATTTTTTTCCAAGTTTCCTTAAAGCGTTCCGCTACTACGGCTTTTAGGGCATGTTAGTCTATGAAAGTGAACGGTTGCCACTTTTGAGTCTTACTTACACCCAGATTATTTCTCATTCAGAATCTGTAACGAATACAATAGATACTGTCGAGCTCTTTACGGCAACAAATAACTTTCAACGTATATTTTCCAGTTCGAATTTAAGATGTATCTGCTACTCGCAACCAGTTTCAGCAAGCTTTCTGTTCTCATTACCACGTAGGCATTTTTGTCACTGATAAGCGAAACTAATTCGCGGACTTTACGACACTTCTGCAGTTAACTAACACCATAATCTTTCTTTCTGGACTGCAACGGTGGTACAGTTTGAATTTTAACTGCAGTCGCAAAATCGTCCACACGGTTTGCTGCGGTATTTCCAAGTTCGTAGCTTGCGCGGACCGTTGCTTCTTTTTTGGTCCCTTAGGCTGTGGTCACAGCGGCACCGAAATCGGTAGATTCCACCGGCGGCCGACATCATCCGCAGACGGCCGATCTTTTCAAAACAGTTTGCCACTACATGCGCAGTCGAAATGTAGCAGATCTCATCGCCAGAACATACAACTTTCGGATGACAGTGAGTGAAATTCAAATCAGTTTTTCGGTCATAATGGCCGACACGACACGAGACATGTACTGTGAGAAACTGAAAAGTTTAGTTGAAAGAGTAGTTTGTGGCGTTCTGAGGACGAAAACTATCATAATCGGCATATACTTCGTATATCGACGCGCAGGTCGCCGAAGTGGCGTCAAATCGAAAGACCTGCACCAGGCGAACGGTCTACCCGACGGGAGGCCCTAGCCACACGACATTTCCATTTATCGACAGAATGAAATCACATGTTTATTGGAAAGCAGAGGTAGGCAAAATCTTAATCACAAAATTTTAGGTGTGATTATAACCTCGGAAAGCAATTTATTCAAGTGACAAGGATCGTGTAGCTTATGATTGAAGTTCCTGTAGTGGATATTTTTGGGGTGTTGTAGATGGACATTACCTGTCTACAAATCGTTACTGCTTACTGGCGTTTTATAGCAAGTAGGCAGGTTATTCTGTTGCATGAGGTGGTTTGCAAATGTGTACGTACGTGTTGCCACTTAACAGTGCTTTAGGTGTTCACAGTATCTTATTCCAGACCGTGTCCTTCACACGTACACCGAATGACAGCCGTTCAACGTTAATTGATATATGTTTGCACAACATCATATAAATTCAGCAAAACAGATTTCACGTGCTTACCCAGAGGTGAGAGATTATATTAAAGATGCAATTCTGGCTCAAATGAAACTAGAAGTGACACTTCGATATTTGACAACTGACGATTATATCTTTCCCATGACAAGCCTATTCCGCGTTCTGAAAAATACAGTTTCAAGTTTGAATATTTTCACTCTTGCACTCTAAATACTACGAAATTTTTACATTATTCTATACTGAATGTTGGAGCAAGTGCCCTAAGGCGCACTGTAATATAGTTTATTTTCATTATTAAACGCTACACTGTATCTGAAATACTACTGCCACCAAAAATCTTACATCTCTCATATCCAATGGGCAAATGTTCCAAGAGCAATGAAGTTCCTAGTGGTAGAATCTTTCTGAATGTACCTACTGTCAGTATTACATTAGTGTTAGCAGTTTTTAGAACAAAGTGAGCTCCTGTGAAACCACAAATCTACTTTCCATTCATTAAATGATATATGTATACTCTCACAAAGTGTTATCCAATCGCCATGTAATAGAAACATCTACTTTCACCAGGTAAATTTACCATTATGTGGCCGCGCGGGGTACCACGTGGCCTAGGGCACCCTGCACGGTTCGCGTTGCTCCCCCCCTCTGAGGTTAGAGTCCTCCCTTGGGCATGGGTGTGTGTTGTCCTTAGCGTAAGTCGAATTAAGTAGTGTTTAAGCCTAGGGACCGATGAAGAAATGTTCAAATGTGTGTAAAAAATCTTATGGGACTTAACTGCTAAGGTCATCAGCCCCTAAGCTTACACACTACTTAACCTAAATTATCCTAAGGACAATCACACACATCCATGCCCGAGGGAGGACTCTAACCTCCGCCGGGACCAGCCGCACAGTCCATGACTGCAGCGCCCAAGACCGCTCGACTAATCCCGCGCGGCTAGGGACTTCAGCAGTTCGGTCCCATAGAAACTTAGCAGCACCAGCACCAATTATGTGCTCATAACCTCATTGGCAAAACCTTTACACACCGAAGTTGCCACTGTAGCGTAATAAACAATACTCTGAACAACGTGTTTTGCAGAGATCCTTAGTGCTGTGTATAATTGACATTACGTATTTCCGGAACACTTAGTAAAATACTTGTCTGGTAACTCCAGTAACAAAGTGTTTACAGTACTTGAAACAATCTCTACGAGACAGATATAGCTCATTTGGCGCATCTCTTCAATAGCAAACGCCGCATTGCTGCGCTCTTCTCCAAGAACAGACGTGTCTGTGTCCACCCCACACTTGGAGGTTTAAATCTAATCTGCTTTATACATGGACTAGAGTCTTACCTAACCTAATCTGCTTGGCCCTGCCAGAAAATGACGAATGGCATGACCAAGCTGCCGCCGATGTTATCAGGCTACCTCTGGCGACTGCTTCTGACGAGCGTTGTCGGTGCCATTGCGAACGCAATCTTACCTTCGCCGCGGTTACACCTGGCACACTTTGTCAGCTGGTACTTACACGTTTCGTTCGTGTAAACGCCCCAAGAATAGAATAAGACAATAATGGAGCTCATGGGAAGCTTACAGAGTCATTTTCTCTGTGCTCCATTCGCAAGTGACGGAGAGGGAATAGACACATAACGGTGGCAAGTACCCTCCGCCACGCGCTGCACAGTGACGTATGGAATCAAATGAACAACGCGGTTATCAACATAGTATTCCAGAACACAATATAAAATAAAAACGTATGACTAAACTAAACTCCTCCCGAACAGACCATGAAGGCCCAACGGTACTGACCGGCCGCCGTGTCATCCTCAGCCACATGCGTCATTGGCGGGGCATGTAGTCAGCACACCGTTCTCCCGGCCGTATGTCAGTTTCCGAGACCGGAGCCGCTAATTTTCAAACTAGTAGCTCCTCAGTTTATCTCACCCCGCTTGCCAACAGCGCGCGGCAGACCGGATGGTCACCCATCCAAGTGCAAACCCAGACAGACAGCGCGTAACTTCGGTGATCTGACGGGAACCGGTGTTAACCACTGCGGCAAGGCCGTTGACTAAGTAGGGCGTATCCAGCTTGGGGAGCAAGGGTTCAGCTGTTCCTCCTCCCCTCCACTACCCTCTCTCGCGCCCAGGAAGAAAAATACCTTCATAAAGCGAAGACGTAGCCTGCTCCGCCAAAATGACAGATATATCAGTTCAGTAAGAGACTGAAGAAAGCCAGAACCTGTAATTGGTACTGTCTACTAGCACGTGAGCCAACAACCATATGCATGCATGATATCTCAAAACTGTTTCACCATTCACCGTGAAACTGACACGAACTAGCTCAGATGTCGAGTACGAAAAAAATGGCTCTGAGCACTATGGGACTTAACATCTTTGGTCAGCAGCCCCCTAGAACTTAGAACTACTTAAATCTAACCAACCTAAGGCCAGCACACAACACCCAGTCATCACGAGGCAGAGAAAATCCCTGACCCCGCCGGGAATCGAACCCGGGAACCCGGGCGTGGGAAGCGAGAACGCTACCGCACGACCAAAAGTGTCGTGTACGTGCTTGTGGTTAAAGATCCAAGCGACAAAAGCCGCCGCTTGGAGGCGCAAAGTTGAAAGGGAGCCAGACGCGCCACAGTTCTTCAGATTTCTGTACGGGACGTATCACAATAATATTAGTGGCGGCTTGGAGCGTCAAGTCGAAAGAAGGCGCCAAGGGCGTCCAAATGCAAGATTTGTGTACAGTGCGTTTCACAATTAGTAGTGAAAAACAGAGAGAGAGAGAGAGAGAGAGAGAGAGAGAGAGGTTAGGAGCACCTAATAATATGTCGCTTGTGTGCAAAAATGTTGTCCAACCGGCGCTGTCTGGTACACGGCAATTCTGCTAACGTGTTACCAGGTCAAGGAACTAAGACGACAATGATGCTAGAGATGGGAATGAGTATTCGTCGGCTTTCACCTCGCGCAAAGCATAGGTTGCGTAGCTGTAAGAGTATTGCGCTATCCCTGTGTGATGCAATATGTACAAGAGCTCCTCATAAGGGAAACACCCGTCCGTCGGCTTTACATCCTTAGTTTGTTGACACTCAGCATCTACATGTACAGGATTTTTTTAATGTATTTGAGGTACAAACGAAGGGGGGCGAATAGAGAACAATGAATCGAACAAATGATCCTAATAAATGTAAATCCGGAACCCAATGGTTTCCTCGATACGCCGCACACACAGGCGCAGTCATGCCAATATTAGAACACTTACCGTGTAACGATGTTTGTTTCGGAGCAACGCAAGTGAGACGGAAATTACACACCGATAAACTCCCCTCGTTTGATTTTATCATCTGGTAAATGGTTTCGATGGTAAGTGTATCGGTCATGGCTTGCCAATACCATGCCCTCCCAAATCCTCCTAACTGAGCCCGCAAAATTTTTTTATGTTGTTGGAATATTTAAAAGGTTTTGTGTTTTCATAAAGCCCTTCTGAGAGTATTGATGAACTTCGGGAACGAATTGTGGATGGTTGTCAATGCATTCGGAACGCACCTGGGAGTTTTGGGTGTGTACGAGCATCCATGAGGAGACATTTGGGCTGGCTCACATGTTGCCAACGGTGTTTTGAGTACGCTGCAAAAGTTTCGCTTGGGAAGCCCTGTACACATCCTCCACAGTCCGGTCTCTTTACAGGCGATTTCCATATTTTTGAAGCCCTGAAGAGCGACATTCTTGGTCGTCTATTTGCTTTGAACTAAGATGTGCACGCTTGGGTACAACCCTAGTTCCGCAGGCAATCTAAAATATTTTTCCATGAAGGCACTGATCGTATTCTCTGGGATTTCGGGCCGGTCGTCTGTGCTTTATGATCACTGCCAATGTTAAAGATCTAAGAACAATAATGCTGGGCGTAACGTAGCAGTAAGCATTACCATAGGTAGTTAAAGTCTTGTTGTATTTACAAATTGGTGATTAAGTAATTCCATGCCCACTAAAGAGGCTACCCACAACTCCATTTCTGAGGACACACACACACACACACACACACACACACACACACACACACACACACACACACACACACCATCTATCTATATACACTACTGGCCATTAAAATTGCTACACCACGAAGATGACTTAATACAGACGCGAAAATTAACCGACAGAAAGAAGATGCTGTGATATGCAAATTAGTAGCTTTTCAGAGCATTCACACATCGTTGGCGCCGGTGGCGACACCTACAACGTGCTGACTTGAGGGAAGTTTCCAACCGATTTCTCATACACAAACAGCAGTTGACCGGCGTTGCCTGGTGAAACATTGTTATGATTCCTCGTGTAAGGAGAAATGCGTACCATCACGTTTCCGACTTTGATAAAGGTCTGATTGTAGCCTATCACGATTGCGGTTTATCGTATCGCGACATTGCTGCTCGCGTTGGCCGAGATCCAATGACTGTTAGCAGAATATGGAATCGGTGGGTTCAGGAGGGTAATACGGAACGCCGTGCTGAATCCCAATGGTCTCGTATCACCAGCAGTCGAGATGACAGGCATCTTATCCGCATGGCTGTAACGGATTGTGCAGCCACGTCTCGATCCCTGAGTCAACAGATGGGGACGTTTGCAACACAACCATCTGCACGAACAGTTCGATGACGTTTGCAGCAGCATGGACTATTAGCTCGGAGACCATTGCTGCGGTTACCCTTGACGCTACATCACAGACAGGAGCGCCTACGATGGTGGCACGAATGACAAAATGTCATTTTTTCGGATGAAAAATGTAGTGTCGGCAGACTTGCCAACACTACGCACACTAATTGAAAGAGGCGGCCAAGATGCACGCGCTAACTCACGAAGGATGGAGTGAGATCTGAAACAGGATACGTAATGAATGCTATAAAGAAAAGTACGTAGCTTCTGGAGTACTTAACTTTAATCCATCCTTTGTATACATCGTTCTTGATGAGACATGCTTCATACGATACAAGTGAGACTATAGTTTCAGACAATATACTGCTAATGGCGCCTTGCTAGGTCGTAGCCATTGACTTAGCTGAAGGCTATTCTAACTATCTGCTCTGCAAATGAGCGAGGCTTCGTCAGTGTGTATCGCTAGCTACGTCGTCAGTACAACTGTGGCGAGTGCTAGTACGTCTCTCTAGACCTGCCGTGTGGTGGCGCTCGGTCTGCTATCACTGAAAGTGGCGACACGCGGGTCCGACATGCACTAATGGACAGCGGCCAATTTAAAACTACCACCTAGCAAGTGTGGTGTCTGGCGGTGACACCACAAATCCAGGTTCTGTTTACAACATCCTGATGGTCGCATCCGTATTTGGCGACATTGTGGTGGACGCACATTGGAAGCGCGTATTCGTCATCGCCATACTGGCGTATCACCCGGCGTGATGGTATGGGGTGCCATTGGTTACACGTCTCTGTCACCTATTGTTCGCATTGACGGCACTTTGAACAGTGGACGTTACATTTCAGATGTGTTACGACCCGTAGCTCTACTCTTCATTAGATCCCTGCGAAACCCTACATTTCAGCAGGATAATGCACGACCGCATGTTGCTGGTCCTGAAGGGGCCTTTCTGGATACAGAGAATGTTCGACTGCTGCCCTGGTCAGCATATTCTCGAGATCTCTCACCAACTGAAAATGTCTGGTCAATGGTGGCCGAGTAACTGGCTCGTCACAATACGCCAGTCACTACTCTTGATGAACTGTGGTATCGTGTTGAAGCTTCATGGGCAGCTGTACCTGTACACGCCGTCCAAGCTCTGTTTGACTCAATGCCCAGGCGTATCAAGACCATTATTACGGACAGAGGTGGTTGTTCTGGGTACCGATTTCTCAGAATCTATGCACCCAAACTGGGTGAAAACGTAATCTCATGTAGTTCTAGTATAATATATTTGTCCAATGAATAGCCGTTTATCATCTGCATTTCTTCTTGGTGTAGCAATTTTAATGGCCAGTAGTGTATCTTCGTCAATGGCACCGAGCTGGAAAGGTTAAAGCTCCATCAGAGTAGCGTAATGTACTCACCCCTGTCGACAGCAAGTGGGTTTGCGACGAAGCGGTGTGGGTCTCTGCCTCCCACATAGCCAGCGGCCAGATTGCGCCCAGCCACGAGCACCTCCCCCGCATCACCAGCCAGCACCGGCCGGAACTGAGTGTCCACCACGTACACCAAAGTGTTGTCCACTGGAACTCCTGCAGATCAGATACCGCCGCTATGTAAACACCACACCACACAAGCTGTTTTGTTGACTCATATTTCATCCACACTTCAATCTTCATCTTGTGATTCCTAGTCAGTTTCTATGCTTTATGATCTGACGTCACCGAGACAGGAAGAGTTAAGGATTTTAGATGAGTGCAGAGGCGAATCTAGGGGGGTGGGGCGCGCTGTGATTGAGTGAGGCTGCAGCGCGCAACCACCCCCCCCCCCCCCCCCCCCCCCGGTCTACCACCAGAACTTCGTCTGTTTCTTCTTAATATAAAAGACATGAATTGTTTGCAGAATGGTTTGCAGACTTAACAGTCTCGAAAATATTAACACATTCGGATAACGACTTGCTTTACTCTAGATAGTTTGGAGATGGCACTATGAAAAAACGTTCTACGAACTCTGCCCCCTTCCCCTCACACCAAAATCCTAAATTCCATCCTGGGTGAGTGTGATCGGTGACAGCGTTACCGCTTTGGATGTACCAGCCGACGTATACTTAGAGGAGCCTGTATTACCTATGGGGACCTTGTCGAAGAGCTGCAGGTCCATCTCCGAGCGCAGCAGGTGGTAGGTGACGTCACCCATGACCTCGGTGCTGCCGTAGAAGTTGGCCAGCGTGTGCCCGGGGAAGCGGCGGAAGAAGAGCCGCGCCAGCTCGGCGGGCAGGCTCTCGCCACTGCATACCCACAGCCGCAGCTGCGACAGTAGCGCCCCTCGCGGCTGCAGCTCCAAGTACAGCAGCAGCGCGCGCAGCAGCGATGGCACCAGTACCAAGCGGCCCACCTGCGCATGCGTCGTAGTCCAAAAGTAAGCTACATTTTTTTTATGAATCCATGATGGAATCAGGACTTACGAAAGATCTAGATACGTACATCTTGGGAAAATAGGCTTAAGTTATAGGAATAGATCAGTAGTATAATATACCGTTAAATCCACAATCCCACTGAGTGCAGAGTATAAAACCTCTTCAAACGTCTCATTACTGTACATGCTTGAATGTTAAATATCTGAAGTTGATAATGTAAGACCTTCGTGGTTGAACGCAAAACCCTACTTCCATCCAGGTTTCACTAGTTTTTGATTATTCAACCACACAAATATAAAAGCAAAACGAAAACTAGTAAACGAGAAAAGTTGTACCTTTTATATGCTCGTGTAAGACCTTATTGCGAACAGTGCATAGTTTCTCACAGATATCTACGACTATGAGGTCAGATCTCCTAAACTATAGGACTATGTCGTACAATGATGTAATTCTGCAGGTACATTCTGGGGTGTATTTGGATACTGTATGAAAACTGTTGTGAATGGACGTAGTAATAAAGAAGCAATAACTTAAAATGTCAGGCCTGAAACAAGTTGAACTGCCTAAATAGCAAAAATGTAGGAAGCAATAAAGTTTCATTATTTGTCAGCCAGGGAAAGTTTTGTAAACGTTTGAAACTGTGTGTAAAGTTAGTTGGAAATCGCTACGTGCTCTCACTCTCAAATTCTGCACGAAAAGTTACGCTTCCTCAAGACATATGCACAGTTTCTAAATTTGCCGTGTTGTGGCTGGTTCAAATGGCTCTGAGCACTATGGGACTTAAATTCTGAGGTCGTCAGTCCTCTAGAACTTAGAACTACTTAAACTTAACTAACGTAAGGACATCACACACATCCATGCCCGAGGCAGGATTCGAACCTGCGACCTTAGCGGTTGCGCGGTTCCAGACTGAAGCGCCTAGAACCGCTCGGCCACCCCGGCCGGCGCCGTGTTGTGTTAAACCTTTAACGCAAATTTATTGCGAAAGCGTGTATCACTAGTGGGTCCTGGGATTCTAATCATACGGAGGTATTTTAAAGCACTATAGATTGTTTTTGAAAGAAGTTTCTCCCATTTGACTGTAGATCTGTATTCATTTATTCCACATAATGATTCCGGCCTTATAGCCATTCTCAAGTACAATTTGTAATATAAATAAGTGTCCGACCTGTCTAAATGACAAGTCACCGTGGAGATGATATTTAGGCGGTCTTTTATAGACCAGTCGTTGTATTAAAGGCTGTGAATACATAAATACATAAAATGCGACAAATGGTGCATAGCAAATAAACATTAACTGCATTGTGCATTTGACAGCCTATACATTTGTTTAAACTGCATCCATCACGTCTATATCTTACTACGTGTCTGATATGCACTCTTCTCTTACTGGTTTATAAGACCTGATAATTATTATTCCAATTATGAAATATTTAGTCAAGGCGTACATTTTTTTTTAGACCACAAATTGCTCTTGAGAATGGCTATAAAGCAGAAATCATGTTTGTGTGGAATGAATGAATACAAATCAAGCATCAAATGGCAGAAATTTCTTTCAAAAGTTCTGTATGACTGGTCCAACGAAGGAAAAAATCGTGAACTATAGTTTGTCTTTATTAGCGCTAGTTTATTTTCAACTGTTGTGATCGGACAGTGCGCTGCGACGCCAAGAAAATTCAGGACACAGTGTAAGACTTATCGTCCTAAACGCCACGCGATTAACGACGCATTCGACCTGCGAAGCTCCCCACACTTAGCGTCAACTTGGGGCAAGACTCCCTTAACGAATAGTGGACGCGGCATTGCGGTGACCAGCTGTGCACACCTTCGCTGCCAGACAGGGTGGGACGTTATTCATAGTCGCTGATCGAGCCTCGAGGCTGGTTCGAATAGGTGACCATAGTACGATGGCAGTATCAGTTTGACAGCACTTGTCAGCCACCATTTGTACACTGAGGCTGGCGACAGCCGAACCGCGGGGACCTACATCGCCAGCCACCGTGTCTGCACTGCCGAGTTGTCATGAACGCCGTCTGTCTTGCTGCAGCCAGCCATGGGCGTACCCAGCGAGGGGCAAGGGGGGGAGGGGCAGCTGCCCCCCCCCAGAAGATATTCGCAGTTTTTTACTAGTTTCCTGTTTTATTTGATAAGAAATGCTGTATGTTTTCTCGGATTTACAAGTGCATTCTTGTATTTAAAATGTTTATTAAAAGCAGTTTTTGACTGGTTTACTGTTTTATTTAATAAGAAGTGCTGTATGTTGTCTCGAGTCCTTTTTTCCTGAGACTAATAGAACCCAGTATGTTAAATTGGACAGCAAACTTTCTACAGAAACTGAACTAAAATCGGGGATTCCCCATGGAAGCGTAATAGGATCTCTCTATACATAACGAATCATCAGATAGCAGATAGGATTAGCAGCAGTATGGGACTATTCGGTGTCTATGCTATTGTTTGGATTGAAGTATCGTCGCTGGACGATCGTAAAGAAACCCAGAAACACTAATAAAATTTACGCTTTGACAGGTCTTTAAACGTAGAAAGAAAAACTGATATTACATTTCATTCGTAGATTGTTGGGGAACAGGACTACAATTGAGTATAGAAACCCCATAGGGCCATTACTTAAGCTGCACCAGTACATTTGCAATCTCGTGATTTGACTGTCACGTATCTATTGCTTGTACAGCGAATATCAGACAGATCTTTATCAGAGATACAGGAGTGAGATACAGGAGGGGGAGGATCGGACGAGGAGAGGGGGAGGATCGGACGAGGAGAGGGGGAGGATCGGACGAGGAGAGGGGGAGGATCGGACGAGGAGAGGGGGAGGATCGGACGAGGAGAGGGGGAGGATCGGACGAGGAGAGGGGGAGGATCGGACGAGGAGAGGGGGAGGATCGGACGAGGAGAGGGGGAGGATCGGACGAGGAGAGGGGGAGGATCGGACGAGGAGAGGGGGAGGATCGGACGAGGAGAGGGGGAGGATCGGACGAGGAGAGGGGGAGAAGAGGAGGTGAGGAAGTGTGTGCCTGTGCCTTGCCTGGTGGTCGTGTAGCAGGAGCGCGAGCCGCTGGGGGTCCTTGGTGACGGGTGCGGGCACGACGACGAGAGGCCGTCCCTGCAGCAGCGGCGCCCACAGCTCGGCCACGTGGTCCACGAAGCTGAGCGCCGTCTTGAAGGCGCACGTCTCGCCCTCTGAGAACGGGAACGTCCGCCACTGCCATCGCAGGCGGTTCAGCACCGTGGCGTGCGTCAGGCGCACTCCTACAAGGAAACAGAGACCGCGCACCTCACATTCTGTTCTCCACTCATCGCTCACACCTCTGCAGTACCAGATGACAACTTATTTCAGGGCTCTCGTAAAATAAGATGCAATAATTTCCTCTTGTCTGTGTTTCTGGAAGTCTAACAACGTACCTACTCTTTGCTTTTAAGGAATAATCAGTAAGTTTTAATTGTGACCTCAGAAAAATAGAGTTACACAATTAACTTATTATAGGTACTTGTCTACAACTCCGTTAGACACTGAAATCTCTCCGCAGCAGTATCGTAACACGCCGCTAGAGTAGTCGAAAACAGAATGCGCAGTCCACAGATAAAAAAATGCGCAGTTTTTTTGGCACCTAGCGGCGTCTTATGACACTGTGGTGTAGATATTTCAGTGTGTACCACGATTATAGAAAAGTACCTACAAACAATTACTTAACTATTTTTTTCGTGGTGGTAATTAAAACTTTTTGACTACCCTCTTACAGAGGAAAATAGCCGTAATGAGCTCCAATTAGCGGGTAACTGATCCATTATAAGGTACAGTTTCAACAAAAGCTGCAGCTATGTCCTCTCTTTAAGACTTTAATCATTATTGAGCTGAAATTACACCTCGTACTCCTTACGATTACTAAAAATAGTTGTCGGTTTAACAAATTACTACGATTGACAATGTTGAAAAGTTTTAAGGAATTGCTTATCCAAACAAAAGTTTGCATTTAATTTTTTAATATTTTACAATACACTCACATGATATTTAACAATCTCTCATACTTTTTTGACCAGCCAGTGGTCATTTTCGGACTGTGTACATAAAAAGAGGCGAAGAAGAATCAGTAGAGAATATGTCAATTGTATAACGGCTCTGTCATCTCTTATCTACTGAGTCTGTAGATGACTAGTGGCTGGTCGAAACCGGCTACGACATTGTGCAGTACGCATATGATTGTGCCGCAAAAATGTAGAACATAAATGAGCAGACTCAATCTCCATGATAAGAATGTAATTTTTGCCGTGTTTGTCGTCAGTTGCGTGGTAATTACAGGGTAATCAGTTTCGATCTACACTACTATCTTTGGATCTATGGACATCATAAATTAGAATGTAAAAGAGTAGTTCAGCCCAGGACACTGACTGAACAAGATCATGACTGTCTGGCTTAAGTGTACTATCGACTCAACACCGCAGCGATACGAAAGAACAAGAACATTCATCTTATGAACATAGTGCTGAAGATGGCTGAGCTACTGTGGAACTCCAGTGAACTTTCTCTGGATACCAGAACCTATGCATCCAACAGCATAAGTACGCCTAATAGACCTACATGCAAAGGTCGCACCGTACCTAACGGCCACTTAGTCAGGATTTCAATAGTCTGGCCTTATCCCTGAACTTAAAGCTAGGACATATACCGCATAGGAAGAGTAGACAGAAGATACGGTGGCACAGAGGTCACCAGAATATCGTGTTTTACATACTGGACATGCAGTAGACAGCACAGAACGTTCGTCATAAGAAAGCGCTTCCTTCACAAGTAATATGCGTAGGACGGGCGTCGGAGACTCAACTGCTGATGATATAAATGACACTTTTCGTATGTTATGACTTACTGTGTGCAACAGATTAAGCAAAAAAAAAAATTTTCCCCTAGTTTCACAGCTATGCTCGCATCAGAAAAGACAAGTTTACGAAGTCGCCACGGATCTTGAAATTTTAAGCCGCAGATATAATTGAGTATATTCCCACAGTGCGCTTTAGAATTATCCCGTAGACTGAGGCAATGTTACTATACCTACATAGCACTTTATCTCATGGAAGCCGTAGTATAGGCAGAAGTTCTTATCGACATACGAACTGAAAAGAAACCGTTTCGCTTGCTCTTTATTTTCATGTATTTTGTGAGACTAGTCTTTATCATAATATTTTCTGTAACTTTCACTTTTCCTAGATCCGCTGTAATCTATTTCCAATATTATACTGACACACAGATCTCGACATCGCCTTTTCTGAGCTGGACCGTGTACCTGCTAGAACAGCTTGATGGGACATTTTCTAACGTCTGTAAAGACTTAGAACATCTTGGATGGTTCCCAACCAATTTCGGCCATTCAACCCAGTCTCTGACACATCGGCACTCTAATCCTAACTTCTTCACCGACTTCCCACAAGAAGTCTGTTGCTGTGATGCCTTATTTTCACTCCTGTGTCATTGAGCCCAACTCCTGCAGGTGCAATCCGAAACCTTCACAGATGGTGGGTGAAACGCTACCACACTATATAACCCTAATGGGGCTGCAGTTTTAGGTTGCTGAGTTATAGTATCCTGCACAAAAACCACGCTTATAGAATAAATTAGTGTTTCTGTACCGTTTTTTTTTTGCCTTTTGTCACCAATGCTCTAAAAGAACTGGATTCGTTGCTCCTTACCACGATGTACTGTTATGATTTATTTTCAGCTACCCTGTGCTCTGTATGTTTCAAATTTGTTTTACTCGCAGATGTAGCACTTTGATGTTATTTATGGTGCTGGCTATTTGGTATGCACAGCAAGCATCGTTTCAGTGCTATATTTACAATGTCTGGACTACTACCAGTGTGAGCTCCCAGTTGCTGCTGCGAGTTTTACTCTCTGCACGTCGTGTGGTCAGCTGGTCTGGCTGCGATGTACAAATCAAGTGATCAGCTGTACCTTACAGCCAATGCTGTGTTTACCGTGAATGTCATTAACAGCTGCTACGCCATTTATTGATACCTCGTTACGCAGTTTTTCTTCTCATGGACTGCACTCCGACTGTTTTCTTACTTTCCTGATACGGAAACTTGTGCTACGGAATGGTTTTCGCTGGGATGTTGCTCCACCAGAGTTCATTTAGCCTAGGATCATTATACTGGTCTGTGGTGATCTCTTATCTGCTGCTCCGGAGCGTCTATTGCATAGTTTAAAAAAATTGGTGTGTCTGCGAAGACAGATTTTTTGTGTTTATGAGTGAATAGATGTCCTGACTCTCAGTCTGGTACAAGCCTTTCTATTTGACTCCACTTTGGTAGCCTGCGTGTCAATTTCGTTACATTAGAACTTCCCCTTTCAGCTGGAGGCAGGCTGGTGGTTGTAGGATACTGGTAACCTACTCCCATCCCATATTCAGTAAAGAATCGAACTCCCACCTATAAAATACCTCCAAAACGTCTGATTACTTTACAGATGAGTTCGTTTGACGTTGCAAAGTGCTTTCATTACAAAACAGTGGACGCGTATAGTCTGGGTAATTTGCAATCTGATGTAAGAAAAGCTAGTTTTTCACACATCTCAATATTTATTATGTCATATCGCCTAAAGTGTGTCGTACAATGATAATTTTGCAGGTGCATTCAGTGGGATAGGTGGATAATGTCTGATAAATGTGTTGCGAAAGAGTTAGAAGTGAAGTAGTAACTAATTAAACTGTCATGCACGATACTGAAGTTTTACAGTGTGAACAGCGAAATCTAGCAATCGATAAAGGTTTCTCGTTTCATCATTTTATGAGGGGATGTCGACGCGGGAAAGATTCTATGAGATTTGAAAGCATCTGCAAAGTTAGGTCGACGTAGCTAAGTGCTCTCATTACAGGGCTATTACAAATGATTGAAGCGATTTCATAAATTCACTGTAGCTCCATTCATTGACATACGGTCACGACACACTACAGATACGTAGAAAAACTCATAAAGTTTTTTTCTTCTGAAGCAGCACTTCAGATTTCTGGCGCCAGAGCGCTCGAGAGCGCAGTGAGACATAATGGCGACAGGAGCCGAGAAAGCGTATGTCGTGCTTGAAATGCACTCACATCAGTCAGTCATAACAGTGCAACGACACTTCAGGACGAAGTTCAACAAATATCCACCAACTGCTAACTCCATTCGGCGATGGTATGCGCAGTTTAAAGCTTCTGGATGCCTCTGTAAGGGGAAATCAACGGGTCGGCCTGCAGTGAGCGAAGAAACGGTTGAACGCGTGCGGGCAAGTTTCACGCGTAGCCCGCGGAAGTCGACGAATAAAGCAAGCAGGGAGCTAAACGTACCACAGCCGACGGTTTGGAAAATCTTACGGAAAAGGCTAAAGCAGAAGCCTTACCGTTTACAATTGCTAAAAGCCCTGACACCCGATGACAAAGTCAAACGCTTTGAATTTTCGGCGCGGTTGCATGAGCTCATGGAAGAGGATGCGTTCAGTGCGAAACTTCTTTTCAGTGATGAAGTAACATATTTTCTTAATGGTGAAATGAACAGACACAATGTGCGAATCTGGGCGGTAGAGAATCCTCACGCATTCGTGCAGCTAATTCGCAATTCACCAAAAGTTAACGTGTTTTGTGCAATCTCGCAGTTTAAAGTTTACGGCCCCTTTTTCCTTCTGCGAAGAAAACGTTACAGGACACGTGTATCTGGACATGCTGGAAAATTGGCTCATGCTACAACTGGAGACCGACAGCGCCGACTTCATCTTTCAACAGGGTGGTGCTCCACCAGCCTTCCATCATGATGTTCGGCATTTCTTAAACAGGAGATTGGAAAACCGATGGATCGGTCGTGGTGGAGATCATGATCAGCAATTCATGTCATGGCCTCCACGCTCTCCCGACTTAACGCCATGCGATTTCTTTCTGTGGGGTTATGTGAAAGATTCAGTGTTTAAACCTCCTCTACCAAGAAACGTGCCAGAACTGTGAGCTCGCATCAACTATGCTTTCGAACTCATTGATGGGGACGTGCTGCGCCGAGTGTGGGAGGAACTTTATGTCTGCCGAATCACTAAAGGGGCACATATCGAACATTTGTGAATGCCTAAAAAAACTTTTTGAGTTTTTGTATGTGTGTGCAAAGCATTGTGAAAATATCTCAAATAATAAAGTTATTGTAGAGCTGTGAAATCGCTTCAATCATTTGTAATAACCCTGTAGATAAATGAAGTGTGTTAGTTTGCGCGTCGCGATTTCCGATGTCGGAAATCATATACAAACTTCTTAATTTTAAAACATATAGTGTTAAACTCTGAAAGTAAGATTATACATGTTAATGAGTGGATTATGACAGCATTTTAAACTTTTAAATTCGGTCGATAAATTTACCAAGAACTGAACACCTAATTTTTGTTGGAAACCTTAGGTGTGCAACTGAAACAGCAGCTTAGCACAGTTTTAGCCGTACAGAAATATAAATTAGGAAAGTATTAAAATTTGGCTCAATCACCGTTTGCAGTAAGGTGACTAGTCAGTCGACGCTTTCAAGAGCAGGCTCTTATCTTCAAATAAAGCGTAGAATGAACTTTTAAAAAAATTGGTCAGGTGCGAGTACGACCCCTACAAATTTAGTTACATATACATTTTTTCATCCATTCCTCAAGTCGAAAATATTACTTTTTTGTCTAGTATCAACATTGACACTGACAAGATATCGGTCCCAGGGGATTTAAAGACATTTTCGAATGTTTTAATTACAAATCTGACAATTCAGGTAGTCATAAATTAAAAGGAAATTTTTGTTTTCGTGGGATATGATTGTAGATTATCAATTGTCGGATTGATCCTTTACTTTTGCTGTTAAATCTATGTCAAATTTCATGATTCTAGACCGACGGAAAGTACCCTACAGCTTTTGATGAGCGAGTTTGAGAGTATCAAAATATGTGACAAATGGCAGCATCTTTGGTTGCATTGTCTTAGAAGTTTGAACTTTTTACACCGCCAGGGGCCTGTAGATCTTAGTGTGTGACATGAATTTGAACTTCATACGCCGACCTGTTCTTGAGGAGAAGGTTTCCAACGGTCGGACAGACTTACACACAGCTAAGTGATCGTATAATGACTGCGCTTTTATTATCTGAGGACGGAACCCTAGAAATATTGTTAATATTCTGAAGTTTTATTGTTTTTTCACATTGTTGAAGTATTAACCTTTGTTAAAAGTTTGCTGTAGCGCTTATTGAAGATCGCTGCCCTTGAATGTTGTTTTATGACGTGTGACCTTACCACAAATCTTCTGTTGAGCGGAACTTTTATATTTTACCAACCAACTGCAGCTACACATTTATCCCTAATAACGCTAACCACGAGGTCACGGAGGCCGCAAAGATTTATTGCGGGAAACAAAGTACTTCATGAAGCGGAAATGAGAATCTTGCCTTTAAATGTTTGTCAGTATCATGATCTGATTATTTCTTACGAGACAAGTTTTAAGATTTTGCCACACCCCTGCCCACGTTTATTAAATTTTTGTTGCCATGTTTTAACGCATAGTATAGGAAAAATTTGTTACGGGAGGCTAGCGAGTAGTAGGTTCAGGAGTAAGACTCATCCAACGACGCGCCAGATGCCCACATAGCGTGAGGACGGCCTGGAGAGCAAGTGTCGTATCTTATGGGAGCAGAGAGGGAGTCAGTGGGGATTCACCTACAATTCTGGGCGCCGAGAAGGTAATCTGTATCATTTAGATTTATTGTTTGAATATTGATACATGGCTCTAACCCTGCTGAAGACGTTACTTACACTGAGATCTTGTTAATAATAATTACAATATCACTCAATTCATCAGGAAACGATAATTACAAATTTTAGTTACCGTCGTTCCTTATTGATTGAAAGGATAGAGCAATCAAGATCGCCCTGAGGGGGCAGGTGCCAAACTGCTAAAATAGCTCCCTACTATTCTACAATAGTCTACAACAGTCAAGGAGGTAATACATGAATCCGTGAATAAGATCTGATCTCGCGTAAAGACGGAACAGTTTGTCGAAAAATTGCCTGGGGTTACGTACTTGGGCGAAGTGTTAATGTAAATTCTCAAGCAGCCAACTAGTGTGTGAAGTGCAAATCCGCGTAAAGACGGAAGTAATTGTTTAATTTTCCTCGGGAAACATTTGTGCGATCTCGTGTTGATTCTAAGACCGTGTGTAACATTTTGTGACTGCGGTGCTTGGAAACTAATGGTTCAAAAATGGTTCTGAGCACTATGGGACTTAACTTCTGAGGTCATCAGTCCCCTAGAACGTAGAACTACTTAAACCTAACTAACCTAAAGACATCACACACATCCATGCCCGAGGCAGGATTCGAACCTGCGACCGGAGGGGTCGCGCGGTTCCAGACTGTAGCGCCTAGAACCGCTCGGCCACACTGGCCGGCAACTAATGGTTATCGTCCAGGAATCTTATTACGAATATTAACGATATATTTTCACAAGCTGCGACACAGTGACCAGTATATGTAATAAGTTTCATTTAATTTACATCTATGGTCAAAAACTGTTTGATAACGGATTACCGGTTTCGGTCTTTAATGGCCATCGTCAGATATGTTTCATAAAAACAAAGTCCTAATGTACTGCAGCCATAGTGGCATCGTCAAATGTTAAATGCGGAATCAGCACCACCATCGTCAAATACATATAGATAACATCTGAAAGGTGGCTACACTGAGTCACAGCGCCAGAGATTGCGCCATAGAGTATTATTGCGCCGCCTCCACTGCAACAGTAGTAGTAGAGAGGTTGCCGTGGGCAGTGCTTATTGAGAGGATGTCGAGAGTAGTACTATTTGAGACCATGTCGTGTGCAGTTATTGTTCTGTTGGGCGAGAGAGTAGATGCTGTTCGGTTGGTGTAATTTATATATGGAAGATGTTGCAATGATCACAGTGTATTTTTCGTCAATATATATGGAGGTAACAAATTTTTTATTTTAAATCTCCTTAATAATAATGCCTCATGGTCACAGGTTCAGTCAACAAAGCATCTGGTTCGTGTTCATGTATTAGACTTTTAATTCTGGTTTCTATGTGCAATTATAGTATTTGTGGTTTTTCAATTAGTTCATTGTAAATGGTGTTTAAAATTTCTTGTCGTATGGAGGAAGAACCGTGCCAGATGTACGTTGAACCACACTACCATACACAGAACAGTTACACTTGTGCTTTGTTGTTTCGTAGCTTTTATAGTTGCAGGGGACTTAATTAATCAATTGTGTTAACGGAAATTTCCTTTTATTCTTTATTATTTTTTGCAGTCAGATTGCGTACTAATACTAGTCAGGGCCAACCGGTTACGAGACTTCGTAACTGGACACACAGCTACTTAAATTACTTTTTTGTATTTTTTTATTAATTAAGCCCCCATGCACATCACATGCACCATATCTGTATGTCAAATACATGTAGATAACATCACATGCACTATAACTATATGTATTTGACGATGCTGGTGCTGATTTCGCATTTAACATTTGACGATGCCACTATGGCTGCAGTACATTAGGACTTTGTTTTTATGAAATAGATCTGATGATGTTCATTAAAGACCGAAACCGGTAATCTGTCATCAAAAAGTTTGTGACCATAGACGTAAATTAAAAAAGTTATAACGATATATTGGCCCTAGAAATCGTTTAACTAATTCTGCAATTGGATAAATAAAAGTAGTTGGCATCCTAAACATCTTACGATTCTTATTACGCTTAGCATTTAAATTTAACAACTTGCCACATTATTATCCACTCTTTCTATCAAAAGCGATAGGGCTCGCGACCGACGGAGAACAACCCAGATGGGGCAACACCTACGAGAAGCAAGTTGGCTACAGTTCGTTTGTGAGGAGTCGGGGATGGACACACTGTACTCTGATCGGTAAATCAGACATAGTATCACTATTCGTTCCCGTGTACGTATTGCGGCGGAAGATTTTTCGAACATTCATTCCCCTATTTGCTGTGATAAGTGTTATGAACTGCTTAATTAGTCGAGCTAGTACAATCGAATCCGAATGCCTTCTAAGGTGACCATTTGTATCATGTGATTACGTGGAT
The DNA here is from genome assembly GCF_023864345.2 of Schistocerca serialis cubense. Classification (NCBI taxonomy): domain Eukaryota; kingdom Metazoa; phylum Arthropoda; class Insecta; order Orthoptera; family Acrididae; genus Schistocerca; species Schistocerca serialis. The sequence goes on along the minus strand of NC_064641.1, from coordinate 768,909,919 downwards.
CAAGCTTTTGTCTCCTCGTCTGGTTGTCATTTTAGTGGACCCGAAGACAAGGCGCAGGAAAGTCACGAGTTTGGTGTAAACGTAGAGGGCGACGTACCTTTGGGGACGCCGGTGCTGCCGGACGTGTAGAGCACCAGCGCCAGAGGCGACTCGTGTCGGCGCTCCTTGTTCTGCAGGGTCTCTGCGTCACTGAGGGGATCCCCAGACAGCTCGGCCGCCTCGCGCTCCAACTCGCTGAAACTCACCGCGCTGTAGCCGCCCAGCACTTCCGTGTCCACTGCAACAACACACAGAGGCTATCGTCACAACAGCGACGGAAGAGGGCAACAAACTTGCGCATTGTTGAGGAAAAACTGCAACATCCTCAAGGGTTTTTCAGTGGTACCAGGGTGAAACATGTTCATATTCAGAGGCTGTAATGTTAGTGATTCATCTGTAAAATGTAAACTTTCGCAGTCGGAAACGTCGCCATTAATAAAATGTTTTGGGCTATTAGGCTGTGCTCGAATGGACTTCACATTTAAACGCAACGTTTCGTCCACAATATACCTCATCCACGAAGGAAGTACCTTCTAAGGCGCTTGTTCGACCTATTCTTGAGTGTTATTCATCAACATAGGATACTTATCAGGTACGACTGACGGAAGAGAGAAAGACGTTTCGTCACGGAATCGCTTAGTCAGCGCGAGATGCTCAACAAACTCCATTATCAATACTTACAGGAGAGGCGTTGTGCATTACAGAGAGGTTCAATACTGAAATATCGAGAGTCTGCCAGCATACTACTTCTTCCCACGTACATCTCGTGCAATGACCAAGGCCAGAAAATTCCAGAAACTGGAGCCAATACAGAGGTCTATCGACAATATTTCTTCCGACGCGCCATTTACGAATGGAACAGCGCAGGGAGGATTAGTTAGTGGTACTAGAAATACGCTTCGCCACTCACCATTAGGTTTGTTGCGGAGTATGACGTAGATGTACACTATGTGATCGAAAGTATCCAGACACCCCCAAAACATACGTTTTTTTGTATTATGTGCATTGTGCTGCCACCTGCTGCCAGGTACTCCATATTAACGACCTCAATAGTCAGACATAGTGAGAGTGCAGAATGGGGCGCTCCGCGGAACTCATGGACTTATAACGTTGTCAGGTGATTGGGTGTCACTTATGCCACACCTCTGTACGGGAGATTTCCACACTGCTAAACATCCCTAGCTACACTGCTTCCGATGTGATAGTGAAGTGGAAACGTGAAGGGACACGTACGGCACAAAAGCGTACAGGCCGACCTCGTCTGTTGATTGACAGACCGCCGACAACTGAAGAGAGTCGTAATGTCTAATAGGCAGACATCTATCCAGATCATCATACAGGAATTCCAAACTGCATCAGGACCCACTGCAAGTACTATGACAGTTAGGCGGGACGTGAGAAAACTTTGATTTCATGGTCGAGCGGCTGCTCACAAGCGACACATCACGCCGGTAAATGCCAAATGACACCTCGCTTGGTGAGAGGAGCGTGAACATTGGACGATTGAACAGTGTAAAAAACGTGTTGAGTGAGAATCACTGTACACAATGTGGCGATCCCATGGCAGGGTGTGGGTATGGCGAATGCCCGGTGAACGTCATATGCCAGGGCGTCTAGTGCCAACAGTAAAACGCGGATGCGGTGGTGTTCTGGTGTGGTCGCGTTTTTCATGGATGGGGCTTGCACCCCTTGTTTTGCATGGCACCATCACAGCACAGGTCTACATTGATGTTTCAAACACCTTCTCGCTTCCCACTGTTTAAGAGCAATTCGGGGATGGCTATTGCATCTTTCAACACGATCGAGCACCTGTCCATAACACACGGCCTGTGGCGGAATGGTTACACAACAATAACATCCCTGTAATGGACTGGCCCACACAGAGCCCTGACCTGAATGCTATAGAACACCTTTGGAATGTTTTGGTACGCCAACTTCGTGCCAGGCCTCACCGACCGACATCGATACCTCTCCTCAATGCAGCACTCCGTGAAGAATGGGCTGCCATTCCCAAGAAACCTTCCAGCACCTGATTGAACATATGTCTGCGAGTGTGGAAGCTGTAATCAAGGCTAGGGGTGGGCCAACACCATATTGAATCCCAACATTACCGATGCAGGGCGCCATGAACTTTTAAGTCATGTTCAGCCATGTGTCCGGATACTTCTGATCACAGTGTAGAACTGTCGATGACTTCCGGGCACTTGTTACGCCCGGTATGTCATCAGAAACTCTTTGGAAACGTCTGCTTGTGACAGGATTAAAATCAGGTGTGCCTCTGCCCATGCTACCGCGGACATGACACCGGCAAGAACGGCTACTGTCGTCTCGTTGAAGAGTTCACTGGAGAGTAGAATGGTGCTCTTTTGTCTTCAGTGACGAGAGTAGGTTTCGTCTGTATGTGGGTGATAGACATACACGTGTATGCTGTAGACCTGCTGAGCTACCTATGCCGGAGTGCATTCACTCACGACACATAGGTGCCATTCCAGGTTTCATGCTGTTAGGGAACATCAGTTACAGCTCATGGTCACACTGGTGTTTCTACAGGGCAAAATAATCAGTGTGATACATTGCACAAGCTCTTACTCCCGTGCTACTGCCATTTCTTCGGGAGAAAGGTGATGTGATTTTTCAGCAGGACAATGCACGTCCACATACGGCTGGTGCAACGCAACGTGCTATTCGTGGTGTACACAACTGCTCTGGCCAGAAAGCTGACCAGATCTGTCACCAGTTCAACATACATGGGGTATGATGAAGTGAGAACTTAGTCGTTTTCCAAGGCCTGCAAGATCCACTGACGAATCGCAACAAAAAGCACGAGATGTTTGGGACAATCTATCGCAGGATGCCTTTCGACAACTACACTCCTGGAAATTGAAATAAGAACACCGTGAATTCATTGTCCCAGGAAGGGGAAACTTTATTGACACATTCCTGGGGTCAGATACATCACATGATCACACTGACAGACCCACAGGCACATAGACACAGGCAACAGAGCATGCACAATGTCGGCACTAGTACAGTGTATATCCACCTTTCGCAGCAATGCAGGCTGCTATTCTCCCATGGAGACGATCGTAGAGATGCTGGATGTAGTCCTGTGGAACGGCTTGCCATGCCATTTCCACCTGGCGCCTCAGTTGGACCAGCGTTCGTGCTGGACGTGCAGACCGCGTGAGACGACGCTTCATCCAGTCCCAAACATGCTCAATGGGGGACAGATCCGGAGATCTTGCTGGCCAGGGTAGTTGACTTACACCTTCTAGAGCACGTTGGGTGGCACGGGATACATGCGGACGTGCATTGTCCTGTTGGAACAGCAAGTTCCCTTGCCGGTCTAGGAATGGTAGAACGATGGGTTCGATGACGGTTTGGATGTACCGTGCACTATTCAGTGTCCCCTCGACGATCACCAGTGGTGTACGGCCAGTGTAGGAGATCGCTCCCCACACCATGATGCCGGGTGTTGGCCCTGTGTGCCTCGGTCGTATGCAGTCCTGATTGTGGCGCTCGCCTGCACGGCGCCAAACACGCATACGACCATCATTGGCACCAAGGCAGAAGCGACTCTCATCGCTGAAGACGACACGTCTCCATTCGTCCCTCCATTCACGCCTGTCGCGACACCACTGGAGGCGGGCTGCACGATGTTGGGGCGTGAGCGGAAGACGGCCTAACGGTGTGCGGGACCGTAGCCCAGCTTCATGGAGACGGTTGCGAATGGTCCTCGCCGATACCCCAGGAGCAACAGTGTCCCTAATTTGCTGGGAAGTGGCGGTGCGGTCCCCTACGGCACTGCGTAGGATCCTACGGTCTTGGCGTGCATCCGTGCGTCGCTGCGGTCCGGTCCCAGGTCGACGGGCACGTGCACCTTCCGCCGACCACTGGCGACAACATCGATGTACTGTGGAGACCTCACGCCCCACGTGTTGAGCAATTCGGCGGTACGTCCACCCGGCCTCCCGCATGCCCACTATACGCCCTCGCTCAAAGTCCGTCACCTGCACATACGGTTCACGTCCACGCTGTCGCGGCATGCTACCAGTGTTAAAGACTGCGATGGAGCTCCGTATGCCACGGCAAACTGGCTGACACTGACGGCGGCGGTGCACAAATGCTGCGCAGCTAGCGCCATTCGACGGCCAACACCGCGGTTCCTGGTGTGTCCGCTGTGCCGTGCGTGTGATCATTGCTTGTACAGCCCTCTCGCAGTGTCCGGAGCAAGTATGGTGGGTCTGACACACCGGTGTCAATGTGTTCTTTTTTCCACTTCCAGGAGTGTATATGACCGTTTATATGCGAGAATACACGCCTGCGTTATCGCCAGAGTTACGTACGCTGTGCTGATGCGACTGTGCGGACACCTTTTACTGTGATTTTCAAGTGGACTGAAATTGTTATCATATGCTCTTATAATGGCTAACTACGTATCACTTCACTTGAAAATAAAATGATTGTGTCTTTGAGGGTCTTCTTTTTTCCGGCAGTGTAATGCGTCAATCAACACAGACCGAAGTATTTTACACAAGCTTCGTGAAGCAGGACCTCAGCTATGAACTCAAGATGAACACACAATAGGTTAAAGAAGAAAGGGAAGGCCGCGCAATGCATTATAGTATAATTCAGTTGTATTAAAGAAGTCTGACAGAGACCGTAAGTACTTATCTGTACTTATCTGCAAACTATTTTGCTTGTCGAGATTGGATAGTCAGAGAAGTCCATACGGTTCGAAACGTTCCTTCCTTCCTTCCTTCCTTAATTCGGAGCTGTCGTAGCGTCGCGCGAAATCTACCTTGTCGTGGCGGCCAGAACTGACGCACTGTGGCACTGTGGGCGTGCGAGACAAACTACGGGACGTGCTACTCTGCACGTTAATCGGAAACATTTATTGACGGATCCAGATTAATTTGTTACACTGCTACACTAAACTAAGTTTAGGTCGGCAGCCTCACTCTGACCCGTGAGACACGGTTGAACCTTTCGGTTATGTGTCCCGCAGATCATTTGAACGATAATTAATCCATGATGGTTATGTAGTCCGGAGTAATGGATTAAAATTTGTACCAGTCTACATCACTATCGCGGATAAAGCTGAGACTCAAAATGTCTCAGGAACATAGACATTATTTGATTTTTTTATGGAAAGGATGTGGTGTATTTGATTAGTGTTAACAATAACCAACATATGAAGAAACAAATTCCAATCTTAGCCGGAATTGGGAATTTAAATAAATTCAACGGCGACAAGTGAAAATTTGTGCCGGACCAGGACTCAAATCCTGATTTCCAGCTTTACGTGAGCAGTCGCTTAAGCCGTTCGGCTATGCGAGGACGCTTCACGTGTATCCCAAATTCCCAACTTGTCGCACGCAACATACGTAGCATCTCCTGTCCATTACCGTCTTCGTTCGCAGCATCAAGCTGTTTCCCGCTAGAGTTCGGGCGAAGAGGGCGTCTGCACTGAATGGTCATTAAACGCCGTCAAGGCGCTTATATTTGTGTGTGTCGTGTCTTGTTTTCAGGCAGGCAGATTTCGATGACGACGTTGTCTACACAAGACCAACAGTCGGCTGTGCTGTGCAGAATTTTCGTATTTTTGTATTTAATTTTGTAGTTGGTTTCTAGGCAATTTCCAGCAACTGCCGATTTTGTAGACTGCTGGAGATCTGTGTGCCTTTTGTATTTCGTGCGCCTTTCTTCAACTGTGCGAATGGTCATCCGACATACGTATTTCCGCACTCGCTTGATATGTAATATGCCTCAGATTTCCGGAGCCCCAAATCGTCTTTTGCTGTCTTGAAAGAGCAATTGCTCTTCGGCCAGTGGGCGTTAGACACATTAGACATTTTGTAGTATTGAAATTGCACCGATTTTTCTAGGCAAGTTGCCCGCGTATGGAATGTAGATTATCTTTTTAGCTTGGTCTTCATCGGGAATCGGCAGTGGTGTGATCGTTTGCTCGAAGGCGTGACAAATCCGGCGGTCGCTACAGTTGCTTTTCTGCAACACGTTCCTGATGTGGTCCAGTTCCCATTTTAGGCTTTGTCGGAGGTCACACGACCTCTGCGAAGCAAAGTGTTTAGCACTCCTTCCATTTGTGACGAGTGATGAGAGCTAGAGCCGTGAGGGTACTGGTCCGTGTGGGTTTTCTCCGTACCAGAAAATCCACGAATGGTAGCTGAAAATCGATTTCAATTTACAAGGAGAGCTGTCCAGCGGTGAGAACGACTTTTTGAAGCAAGTCTGTAGGGCGACTTAGGTTAAGGTCTCATTTTTGAGTAATGTACGAAAAAATATTCCGTGATTTTTTGTCGATTACTCGCGAACGTGGGCCCACCATGGCGAATGGCTGCAGGGTGTGATTCCAAGGACCTTAAATTACATCACCGTATAAAGTGTTTCCCAACGCTGGGGACTTAACCTTGTTAGGAGAGCGCGGGCTCCGACACTGAAATTTCTCCAGACGCAGCAGAAACGGAACTACGCACACGGCGAAGGCGGGCGGCAGACCGAGGGCAACCACTGTACTCCCGAGTGCGAGCTACCCTCAAGGCAATTTTCAACAATTACCTATTTTATTAACTGTACAACACCGGGAACTGCGACTGAAATGAACACACTAGCATTGGTACTGGACGTTGGCAAAGTAGCAGAGCATTCCACGGTCTAATGAATCCTGATACTTTCTTCATCATGCTTATGGGAGGGGGTCAATCCGTCGTCTTCCTTGACGCCTGTACTGTGTGACAGACTAGCTGGCGGTAGCTGCATTGTGCCCTGGGAAACATTCTTGTCGGCATCCATGTGTCTTGTGGAGATCGTGCAGGGCACCATGACGGCCAAGGAGTTTCAGACCACGCACCGCACTTCATGACGATCATGTTTCCCGACAGCAGTGACTCGGCTCTGAGCACTATGGGACTTAACTTCTGAGGTCATCAGTCCCATAGAACTTAGAACTACTTAAACCTAGCTAACCTAAGGACATCACACACACCCTTGCCCGAGGCAGGTTTCGAACCTGCGAACGTAGGGGTCGCGCGGGTCCAGACTAGCGCCTAGAACAGCTCGGCCACCTCGGCCGGCGACAGCGGTGACTTTTTCAGCAAGATAATGACCCGTACCACAAGGTGGTGAAGTGGTTCAAGGAACACAGTGGCGAGTCCCAGTTGGTGTGCGTCAGTATGAGACTCACCGGCGTCGGCTATGACTATGGCGGGCCGCGCCTCACGCAGGATGTGGTGGACTCGCGCGGCGGGGAAGCCGGGCCCCAGCGGCAGGTAGGCGGCGCCCGCCTTCCAGGCGGCCAGCAGCGCCACGACGAGTCCAGCACGAGGCCGCATGTCCACCGCCACCAGCCAGTCGCCGTCGCCGTTGGGCCCCGCGACAGTGGCTCCCTGCACCCGCCGCACCAGCGCGCGCGCCACGCGGGACGCCGCCTCGTCCAGAGCGCGCAGCGCCACCGCCGCACTGCCCGCCTCACCATCCTCTACCGAGCCGGGACACACCAGCGCCACCTGACAACAATGATGCATAATGTTATAAAAATTTATTCATATATGAATGCATTCATGCACGTACGCATATGGAAAGTACACACACACACACAATATATATATATATATATATATACAGGGTGATTAAAAAAAATACCACAACTTTAGGAATTTAAAACTCTGCAACGACAAAAGGCAGAGCTAAGCACTATCTGTCGGCGAATTAAGGGAGCTATAAAGTTTCATTTAGTTGTACATTTGTTCGCTTGAGGCGCTGTTGACTAGGCGTCAGCGTCAGTTGATGCTAAGATGGCGACCGCTCAACAGAAAGCTTTTTGTGTTATTGAGTACGGCAGAAGTGAATCGACGACAGTTGTTCAGCGTACATTTCGAACGAAGTATGGTGTTAAACCTCCTGATAGGTGGTGTATTAAACGTTGGTATAAACAGTTTACAGAGAATGGGTGTTTGTGCAAAGGGAAAAGTTCTGGACAGCCGAGAACGAGTGATGAAAATGTAGCACGCATCCAGCAAGCATTTGTTCGCAGCCCAGGAAAATCGACTCGCAGAGCTAGCAGAGAGCTGCAAATTCCACAATCAACTGTATGGAGAGTCCTACGAAAAAGGTTAGTTATGAAACCTTATCGTCTGAAATTGGTTCAAGCACTGTCTGCAGCTGATAAGATGAAAAGAATCGATTTCTGTGATTTTATCCTTGCTCAAATGGAAACACATGAATCTTTCGTTTCGAAGATTGTGTTTAGTGATGAAGCAACTTTCCACACCAACGGGAAAGTCAACCGTCACAATGTCTGTATATGGGGCACTGAGAATCCGCGGGAAACAATTCAGTATGAACGTGACTCGCCTAAGGTGAACGTTTTCTGTGCCATTTCAGCCAATAAAGTTTTTGGTCACTTTTTCTTCGAAGGTGCTACTGCAACTGGATTACAGTATCTGGAGATGTTAGAGAATTGGCTGTTCCCTCAGCTCGAACAAGAAGCACAACAATTCATATTTCAGCAGGATGGAGCGCCATCACATTGGCACTTATCTGTCCATAACTACCTGAACGTCAACTACCCGAGGCGATGGATCGGCCGCCAGGCAGCCCGTGACAGAGCACTTCATCACTGGCCTCCAAGAAGCCCTGATCTTACCCCCTGCGATTTTTTCTTATGGGGGTATGTTAAGGATATGGTGTTTCGGCCACCTCTCCCAGCCACCATTGATGATTTGAAACGAGAAATAACAGCAGCTATCCAAACAGTTACGCCTGATGTGCTACAGAGAGTGTGGAACGAGTTGGAGTATCGGGTTGATATTGCTCGAGTATCTGGAGGGGGCCATATTGAACATCTCTGAACTTGTTTTTGAGTGAAAAAAACCTTTTTAAATACTCTTTGTAATGATGTATAACAGAAGGTTATATTATGTTTCTTTCATTAAATACACATTTTTAAAGTTGTGGTATTCTTTTTGAATCACCCTATATATATATAACGTACGTATATAGAACGTATGTATGCATGTATGTACATATACAGGGTATTACAAAAAGGTACCGTCAAACTTTCAGGAAACATTCCTCACACACAAAGAAAGAAAATGTTATGTGGACATGTGTCCGGAAACGCTTACTTTCCATGTTAGAACTCATTTTATTACTTCTCTTCAAATCACATTAATCATGGAATGGAAACACACAGCAACAGAACGTACCAGCGTGACTTCAAACACTTCGTTACAGGAAATGTTCAAAATGTCCTCCGTTAGCGAGTATACATGCATCCACCCTCCCTGATGCGCTGATGCAGCCCTGGAGAATAGCGTATTGTATCACAGCTTCGAACGTCTTCCTGTTGGGACACCTTCGTTCTGGAAATCTCTCTCGATACAAACGTACCGCGCCACGGTTATTGCCCCGTGCTAATCCATACATCAAATGGGCATTTGCCAACTCCGCATTTGTAAACTTTGCACCGACTGCAAAACCACATTCGTGATGAACACTAACCTGTTGATGCTACATACTGATGTGCTTGATGCTAGTACTGTAGAGCAATGACTCGCATGTCAACACAAGCACGGAAGTCAACATTACCTTCCTTCAATTGGGCCAACTGGCGGTGAATCGAGGAAGTACAGTACATACTGACGAAACTAAAATGAGCTCTAACATGGAAATTAAGCGTTTCCGGACACATGTCCACATAACATGTTTTCTTTATTTGTGTGTGAGGAACGTTTCCTGAAAGTTTGGCCGTACCTTTTTGTAACACCCTGTATACAGGGTGGTCCATTGATCGTGACTGGGCCAAATATATCACGAAATAAGCATCAAACGAAAAAACTACAAAGAACGAAACTTGTCTAGCTTGAAGGGGCAGCCGGCCGGAGTGGCCGAGCGGTTCTTGGCGCTACAGTCTGGAACCGCGCGACCGCTAAGGTCGCAGGTTCGAATCCTGCCTCGGGCATGGATGTGTGTGATGTCCTTAGGTTAGTTAGGTTTAAGTAGTTCTAAGGTCTAGGGGACTGATGACCTCAGAAGTTAAGTCCCATAGTGCTCAGAGCCATTTGAACCATTTTGAACTTAGGCTTTTCACTTATGTGGCAGTCATGGGTTAGAGATATGCACATATACAAATGCCTGCAGTATCGCGTACTGAATGTATAAAAGGGCACTGTACTGGCGGAGCTGTCATTTGTACTCGGGTGATTCATGTGAAAAGGTTTGACTATTATGGGGGCACGATGAGAATTAACAGACTTTGAACACACAAGGTAGCTGGAGCTAGATACCTGGGGGTAGGCACGAATGTGTATGAAATATATGTGAATTACATGTGGCACATGCATATCCAGGTGAAGGCTCAGATAAACGACTCCAATCTCTTGATCGATTTCAACCTAATTTCTTACAGATACTACTTCGCAGTGTAAGAAGCAGCAACATCCTATTAAAATGAGAGAGAGAGAGAGAGAGAGAGAGAGAGAGAGAGAGAGAGAGAGAGAGAGAGAGAGAGAGAGAAGTTTGACAGAGGGAGAAGGAACAAATCGATGGGGGAGCAGCAGATGGATTAATAGAATTTGGATAAAAATTCCAGACTATGCTGGTGCGATTGTCACCAGCGATCTGTGTTTAACAAATGAAAGTGATAGTTAAACAGGTGTCTAGCTGTGTAGTTCGTCATCCGTGTTGGATGGCAAATTCGCTGCGAAGTTATTTACTGTCCTGCAGGATTTTTTTTTTTGGTGGGGTTTAAGGGCGCCCAACTACTGAGGTCATTAGCGCCCAGTCACAGTTTTTAGAGCACATGGAATCTAGTAAAGCTCAAGGGGAGGGGGGACACCAGAAAGTCCTGACAAAGATGCAGATAAAATAAGTAAAAAAGTTAGATGTCTTTGGACAAGGCAGTCAAAGTTATAAAACGCAGAACACGAGCAGCTGCTCGAGTGTCATCAGCTAAAATATCCGGTAAAGTAGATGGCAGGGACAGGACAACACGAGATTGACTGAAGCGGGGACACGACAATGAAACATGGCGCACTGTTAGTGCTTCACCACAAGGGCACTGCGGGGCTCGGTCACCGGAGAGCAGGTAGCGGTGGCTAAACCGGCAATGCCCAATCCGCAACCTGTTCAGAAGGACCTCTTCTCGCCGAGATGGTTGGGAGGAGGTTGTCCAAGCAGTTGGGAGCGGTTTTACTGCCCGGAGCTTGTTTCCTTGGAGGGATGAGCAAGCATCCCACCACAACGACAAGCCTCTTACAAACAACCCCACGAGCGACAGATGACGGGACACAATGGGAGGCTGGCAGAGGTAGGAGGACTGCAGCCTTGGCTGCAGCATCTGCAGCCTCATTTCCAGGCACTCCTACATGTCCGGGAACCCACAGAAAGCTGACAGGAGAACCATTATCAGCGAAAGAATGGAGGGACTGCTGGATCTGTTGAACCAAGGGATGGACCGGATAGGGAGCTCCAAGGCTCTGAAGAGCACCGAGTGGGTCAGAGCAGAGTACATACGATGAATGGCGGTGGCGGCGGGTATACTGAACGGCCTGATGGAGAGCAAAAAGCTCGGCCGTAAAGCTCGAACATTGGTCGAAGAGCCGGTATTTAAAGGTGGCGGCCCCGACGACAAAGGCACAGCCGACACCGTCAGTTTTGGAGCCATCGGTGTAAATAAAGGTGTGACGGGCAAGTCGAGCATGAAGTTCGACAAACCGTGAGCAATACACTGCAGCCGGAGTACCCTCCTTCGGGAGTGAGCTGAGGTCGAGATAAATATGAACCGGAGCCTGGAGCCAAGGTGGTGTCGGACTCTCACCCTCTCTGAAGGTGGTAGGGAGGGCAAAATCCAATTGTCGAAGCAGGCGACGGAAGCGGACTCCAGGGGGCAGCAGGGCAGACACATACAACCCATACTGACGGTCGAGAGAATCGGCGAAGAAGGACTGATAAGAGGGGTGGTCGGGCATTGACAACAGCTGGCAGGCATACCGACACAGCAGTACGTCGCGCCGGTAGGTCAATGGTAATTCGGCAGCTTCAGCATAAAGACTCTCGACAGGACTAGTGTAGAAGGCTCCGGTCGCAAGACGTAACCCCCGATGGTGGATGGAGTTGAGACGGCGTAAGAGGGATGGCCGAGCAGACGAGTAGACGAAGCTCCCATAATGCAGCTTCGATCGGACTATGGACTGATACAAGCGAAGCAGGACAGTGCGATCCGCTCCCCAAGATGAACCACTAAGAACTCTGAGGACATTAAGGGAACGTGAACAACGGCCCGCCAAATAAGAGACATGCAGAGACCAACAAAGTTTCCTGTCCAATGTGAGCCCTAGAAACTTAGTTGTTTCCACGAATGGGAGAACAATGGGACCGAGACGTAAGGATGGCGGAAGGAACGCTTTATATCGCCAAAAGTTGATACAAACCGTCTTCTCTTCAGAGAACCGGAAGCCATTTGCCACGCTCCATGAGTATAGGCTGTCTAGACAACGCTGAAGGCAGCGCTCCAGGAGGCATGTTCTCTGGGCACTGCAGTAGATCGCGAAGTCATCGACAAAGAGAGAGCCTGAGACATTAGGTGGAATGCAATCCATAATTGGATTGATCACGATGGCAAAAAGGGCTACGCTCAAGACGGAGCCCTGAGGCACTGCATTCGCCTGGAGGAAGACGTCTGACAATACGGAACCCACACGTACCCTAAACTTTCGATCCGTTAAAAGGAATCAATAAAAAGGGGCAGGCGACCGCGTAGGCCCCACCTGTGCATAGTGCGGAGGATACCTCCTCTCCAACAGGTATCATAAGCCTTCTCCAAATCGAAGAACACGGCTACCGTTTGGCGCCTTCGCAAAACGTTGTTCATGATGAATGTCGACAAGGTCACAAGGTGGTCAACAGCGGAGCGGCGGCGACGAAAGCCGCATTGGACATTAGTAAGTAGCTGTCGAGATTCAAGAATCCAGATTAACGGAGCATTAACCATGCGCTCCATCACCTTACAGACACAGCTTGTAAGAGAAATGGGGCGGTAACTAGAAGGAAGGTGTCTATCCTTCCCGGGTTTGGGTTTAGGAACAACGACGGCGTCACGCCAACGCATGGGGACCTGACCTTCGGTACGAAGAAGGAAGCTTTTGCCCGCTGGAGAAAGGTGTGCCAACATCTGAACGTGAATGGCATCCGGCCCCAGAGCAGAGGACCGGGACAGTGCAAGCGCACGTTCGAGTTCCCGCATAGTAAAGGGGGCATTATAAGTTTCCAGATTCAGCGAGTGGAAGGAAGGTCGCCGAGCCTCTTCTGCCTCTTTCCTGGGAAGGAAGGCAGGGTGGTAATGGGCGGAGCTTGAAACCTCCGCAAGAAACCGGCCGAAGGCGTTGGAGACAGCCACAGGATCAACAAGGACCTCATTACCTGAGGTCAGGCCAGGTACCGAGGAGTGGGCCTTAATGCCAGAAAGCCGGCGCAGGCTACCCCAAACGACAGAAGAGGGAGTAAAACTGTTAAAGGAGCTGGTGAAAGAGGCCCAACAAGCTTTTTTGCTGTCTTTGATCACTCTACGGCATTGCGCTTGGAGTCTTTTGTATCCAATACAATTCGCCAACGTAGGATGGCGGCGAAAGGTGCGTAAAGCACGTCGTCGAGCACGGATAGCGTCTCTACAAGCCTCATTCCACCAGGGGACGGAAACGTGACGTGAAGAAGAGGTAATACGAGGAATGGAACGTTCGGCAGCATTGATGATAACAGCCGTGAGGTATTCGACCTGACTGTCACAACTGAGAAAATCGTGGTCCGGAAAGGTCGCCAGTGAGGAGTAAAGTCCCCAATCAGCTTTCGGTATGTTCCAGCTCGAAGGACGTGGGGATGGGGTGTGGTGCAGGAGACGAACGACACAGGGGAAGTGGTCGCTCAAATAGGTGTCAAAGGACATACCACTCGAACCGACAGTCAAGAGTGGTAGAACAGCTCGAGAGGTCCAAGTGGGAGTAGGTATGAGTAGAGTCCGAGAGGAAAGTCGGGGCGCCAGTATTGAGACAGACAAGATTGAGATGGTTGAAGACATCTGCCAAGAGGGAGCCTCTTTGACAGGATGCAGGAGAGCCCCAAAGGGGATGATGGGCATTGAAGTCGCCAAACAATAAAAACGGCGGAGGAAGCTGAACAAGTAGGTACATCATGTCAGCCCGACTAACTGCGGATGACGATGGAGTGTAGATGGTACAAACTGAAAAAGTAAAAGCAGAAAGAGTAATACGGACAGATATTGCTTGGAGTGGGGTGGTCAATGGGATGGGATGGTAATAGACATCGTCCCGAACGAGCAACATGACCCCACCATGAGCTGGGATACCGTCCACAGGGGTGAGGTCATACCGCTCCGAGGTATAGTGGGTAAAGGCAATACGGTCAGTCGGGCGCAACTTGGTTTCCTGGAGACCAAGGACGAGCGGACAGTGCAGGCGGAGGAGCAGTTGTAATTCATCCCGATTAGATCGAATACCTCTTATGTTCCCATGTAACAAGGCCATTGCTAGTAAAAAAAAGAGGGGGAACGAGACTGGGGAAGAGTTGGTCACCTCGACGGCCGCGGAGGGCCAGGTTTCGAGGGAACAACGCTACACCCGGCGGGAGGCGGATCCTGTTCCATCGAGTCGTCGCCAGCTGTGGCCACTGTCCCGGCTTGTGTAAGAGGGGCAGCATCATTTGCCGACGAGAGGCCAGCTGAGCGCCTGGCAGCAGAGCGTCCCAGCGAAACTGAGGACAGCCGGGAGCAGCGACTCACGGATGGAGCGTCAGACGAAACGCGCCGGGGTGGAGAGGGGGATAGAGACTACTTCTTGGAGGCCTTCTTGGAAGCCCGAGGAGGCACAGGGATGGTGGGCTGGACCCGAAGAAGGTCCTCACGCGTGGGGTCCGTTTTGGAACGCCGGACCTCGGAAGCTGGGGTCCTGAACGTTTCCCCGTTGGACGCCTGAGAAGAGGATCGCTTCTCGGGCGGCGGGGGGGGGGGGAGGAGGAAGGGTGGCCCCTGGGGCAGAGGGGGCGGGGGCCGTGGAGGGGGGGGGGAGGCGGAGGCAGAGACCTCGGATGGGGGGAGGAGGTGGAGGGGAGACAGGATAGGGGTGAGGATACAGTGGAAGGAGTGGACATGACTGAGGTAAGCGAAGTGGTCAACGGCACGGGATGGAGGCGGTCATACTTCTTCCTGGCCTCAGAATAAGAGAGACGATCCAAAGTTTTGAGTTCTTGAATCTTCTTCTCCTTCTGATACGCGGGGCAGTCTAAGGATCTAGGCGAGTGGATGCCAGGACAATTAACACACCGAGGTGGTGGGGTGCATGTATGTTCCTCACGAAGAGGACGTCCACAATCGCCACAAAGGGGCTCAGCCTCACACCGTGACGACATGTGCCCCAAGCACAAACACCGAAAACAGCACACAGGAGGCGGGATGTAAGGTCGCACGTCGCACCGGTAGCACATCACCTTTACCTTCTCTGGGAGAACGTCCCCCTCGAAGGCGAGGATAAAGACCCCGGTGTCAATGCGACGGTCTTTGGGGTCGCGCTGGACTCGCCGGACGAAATGCACACCTCGGCGCTCCAGGTTGGCCCTGAGCTCCTTATCAGATTGCAGCAGGAGGTCCCGATGAAAAATAACCCCCTGCGTCCTAATCAGTGCCAGATGCAGGACAATGGACAGTGGGATGTCCCCTAGTCGGTCGCAAGCTTGGAGCGCCGCCGACTGTGCGGCGGAGGTGGTCTTTATAAGAACGGACCCCGAACGCATCTTACTGAGAGCCTCAATTTCCCCGAAGATGTCCTCGATGTGCTGAACAAAGAACATGGGCTTGGAGGTGGCGAACGTCCCCCCATCGGTTCGAGAACAGACCAAATAGTGGGGGAAGTACTTCGCCCCAAGCCGGCGGGCCTGTCCCTCCTCCCAGGGAGTGGCCAAGGGGGAAAGGGCAGGAGAACCAGAACCAGAGACAGTATCTTTCCTTTTGAAAGACTCGGCCGCAGAGCGACCTGATACGTGTTGACGTTTCATCTGTGAAACGTCCGCCCCGATACCACCCACTCCGACCAGGGGCTCTCCCCACACGCGCCACCCAGCCTCAGCAAGGGCCACCTGGCAGGATGACCGTTGCCGGGAGTCCTGATGCCCCAAGGAGATGAGCATCTACTCCTTGGCCGACGTGGGGAGGGTGCAGCTCAGGTATCGGCAGTACGATCCCTGTGTTGTCAGGGGGCTACAACCTAGAGGGTACATGACGACCCCACCACAACGGGCTGGCTACCGTGCTGGATTTCGGGTGCCATGGGAAGTCCATCATGATCGTAGGTGCAGATGGGGACGCACTATGGGCGTAACTTTGACAACCCATCAGGCGTTTAGGCCCAATTTGAGGAATAGTGGGTATGGTTACAACGCTGTTACAATGCTGAGTGCCAAGGTCTTAGTGCACGGAGGACCAGTGATACACCACATATGGTGTCCTTCCCCAAAAGGCTCGTACTTCTTTAGAATTTTGCAAAATGGAGGTCAAACCCCAAGGGGGACCATTACATGGAAGGCCGAAATGGTTGAAACTCCTTTTAGTCGCCTCTTACGACAGGCAGGAATACCTCGGGCCTATTCTTACCCCGAACCCGCAGGGGGAGTCCCGCAGGATGTTGGAGGTGCTTTGCCCTCTACGATTCCTGCTCGTGTACGTGATCTTGCAAGGGCAGTGGGGCACATTAACGTCACTGCAACCAAGAGTGATAAAATGGGTGCAGTAGAACTACAGATATGGTACGATCATTGGTTTTGGGCAGTAGCTGGTCAAAATAAGTTGCTTGTGCTTGGTTCCTGGACGGTATGTAAAAATCTTGCTCCTTTATAGCAAACTATACGTCCTGTAAAGTGTGTGACATTGCAGTTCATACCACCTGGAACCATTGCACCAGTTTATCCTCTGGATGTTTGTTTTTCCATGCCTATAAAATATTATCGCACTATCTACAGCTATGTCTTAAAGGGTATCTAGTTTCACGATAAGCTCCACGACGAACTGTTCCTCATTCACTGCATTCCACGACATTCCATCAGTTCTCTTCACCCCGTTACCCCAACAGGATTCTATATGTATTCTTTAAGAGTGGATACCTAACTCAACATCTTGCATGTTTTGTAACTCCCGAAGAGTTCACCATCGATCTTGATGGTGCGAACATTTGTGATCACTGAGGCGGTTGATTCGGCGTTAAAAGTGCAAGGTAATGGTTTGTTTTGAACATTTCTTGAACGTGACGAAATCTGTTTTGTGAAGTGTAATAGGTCCATCCTATAGAAGTTGATATGTGAACCTCGCAGACAATCCTTTTCTGCTGCTCTCCTGATAGACATGGGGAGTCGTTAGCAGATATATTTTTCCTGTAATAAATGTTAACACAAGACTCAAATGAGCTTTACTAAAGAATGAACTTGTGACCTCGCGCGCAAGTGTTTCCTCAGTGTCCTGTCAAACTCTTCAGTAGCATTACCAGATTCCAAGTTTTGTGTTTCCAAATAAGTTCACTGGACGAAGTGTTATGTACCCGCCCCCCCCCTCCTCCTCCTCCTCCTCCACACACACACCCCTTTAACAGTACAGTGACCGCTTTGGGCACTTTATAGGGAAGAGCCTGCCGGTCATATGATCCTGCACGTCACTAAAATGAAAAGTGTGTACCAATAGGTTGCATAGAACCACCGCAGTAAGATGGGTACACGTGGATACGTACGAATTGCAGAAAGTGTATAGGATCGGTTATTCTGGCCGTGGTAATTTACTTCGTAAGTCAAACCCGTGATCAGCTTACTTGGATATGTCGGATAAAGAGACAGATGACAGTGCAGGTACGAGACAAAAATGGGGACAATTCTATGTTTAATCATCGTGAAAAGTATGTTCTACAAAGCACGATATGTATTGCTAGGCACCACTGTCAGTCTTAGGACCAGCAACTGGCCAGTGCAGTATAGCCGACGACTGGATGAGAATGCAGCAGACGAAGAGCGCAATTGCGACAGCCGTAGGTGGAACTTTCACAAAATATTAAAAAATCAGTACTGTGTTGGTACTAATGTACAGGGATATCCAAGAAGAAGGAATAAATTTCGAACATTTATTGCTTCCGAACTAAAATATAGAAACAGTTCCTAAATACCTGGAAAGAGAAAAGTTGTAATTTTTATGCATTCAATGTGAGCACCATGTGTGTTACACGACAAATATCAAAACTATGGCTCATTTCCTGTCCCCACACAAAGCAGCTGGTTTCTCATTATCGAATTCACACCTTCAACAGTGCGATGTTGCAGGATTTCAAGAGTGTCAGGCAGAGGGGGGTAAAAACGCGGTCTTTTACGTAAACCCACAGTTCATCTTCTGCTCCTGCTCTCCCAATGTAACATCCTGGAATGATGTCATTCAGGTAACGTCAGACGTGCTTGGAGAATTTCTTTAATTTTCCCTCTTTCCAGGAACGCTGGAATTTTTTTTATGTTTTGTAGTTTAGAAGCAATAAATGTTTGAAATCTGTTCGTTTCTTTTGAATAGCCCTGTGTATAGCGCCAAGCGAATTGTGAAACGTTGATACGGGATTGAGAGCAGTTGGTAGTGAGATTACTCACTTTCGTGAATTTTCCGCTTGCTGTCATAGTTACGAATTTTTTCCCTCTACTACTTCTGATAAGTCAGATTTCAGTGAGGTTAGTCACGGTTTATTAAAGATTAGTATAATCGTAATTACGGGAATTTCTATTAAAAACACGTTTTGTGTGGCTTCCCCTGAGTCAGTAACTACATCTCTAAGTACACAGACTTCCTCAGGTCAGTCAGTTGATCGTACCACTGAACCCGACGAACTTTAGAGCGTGTAGTATAGTTGAACAGCCACAAAAGGAGCTATAGTGATCGGACGTAGCCGTGACCACACCACCAATAAAACTGCCCTATTTGCTGGTGTATCAACGCGGGCAGTCCAACGTGCCTACAAGGAATGGTATATCACTCGCAGCTATGTAACACGGCTTAAGAACAGTAGTCAAAGATCCTGCCAACAGGGACCATGCTTTGTAAATTATAATCTGTTTTTAACCCGGCAGCATGTGCCGTTGTCAGAGAATGCACGACCTCGAAGAGTCTCCGACTGAACATCCCGAAAGGAACTGCGTTCAGTTGGAGTGGTCTCGTTATTTCCTGATATTGCCAAACCATCTGCGAAGACAAGGCACGCAGTTTTGTTATGTTTCTACCGCCCTGAACAGACGACAATTCTATGGGACGCCAGGTCGATGAGGTAGGATTGAAATGTTTCACCCGTGAATTTCACTTTGTGACTTGTTTTGGTGAGCGTTTGTGGAATTAAATTTAGAGTTTTAAGGTCATCGTCGTCCTTTCAAGGATTAAGCTATTGCGTGTCTCAAACTCACAGTCAAAATATACTATATGTAACTTTGCCAGTAATTTTTAAAATCCCCAGCTAGGCTACGAGCGCTGCAAGTCACGTGATTGCTCTGCAACCTCTTAGATATCGTGACCTGCCTGATTTGTTGGGGCTTCAACACACCCCCAGAGGCCCCCCACCCCCCTGCCGTATGTTAAACGACAATGTCTGGCTCCTCTGTCCGTATTGCTTAGCTTAGGGAACACTACAGGTAGCTACACTACCGTCGACACAGTTCTCAGCTTCATCGCAACACGCAAATCCTCCTTCCCGGCAATGAAGGTCAGTTTTCGGATTAAACTATTCTTCGAGGATGGGAAGGAGAGATTGTGAAGTATGAGCCACACGCCCGACAGTACTGCAATCCCTCTGACACTCTTGTTATGCGTGCGGCCTAAAGAGGTAGGCGTTTCGTCAGCCATCACGTACTCTGATCTGACTAGGCCAGCAGGCGGCAGTCAAGCATGGCTAGAGGCCACCAACCTCTTGGGCCCGTTTGCTTCTGCAGGCCACATGATCGCAAGCAGTTCCTATGGTGTCTATGTGGTTGGGTATTTAGGGCTGTGCAATGCCACTTCGTCGATCTCTGGTTCACGCACCGGTTGCACCCACAATGCTTCAGCCTGAGTCTCATTCGAAACCTTCGCTATGTGCGATACCATACAGCTCGCAGCCATCGCCAACCGAGGGTGCAACCAGTGTGTGCCCGCACCATCACCAGCAGGTGGTCTCTGCATCGAGACTACCACAAAATTTGCATCGACCGTCTAGGGGGCTATGGGACTAAACCGCGAGGTCATCGGTCCCGCGTTTCAAAATTTAACTGAAAGTGGGCGGATCCAGTCAGAGGGGTCAAACAATAATGCGAGGAAACTAACAACAGAAGGATAAGCGAGTGGTCTTTGTGAGGAGTAGTGGTCATTGGTCCCAGGCGCAGGAAACGAGAAGGGAGGCCCCAACCACAACCATCCTGCTACCAGAAGTAAAGCAAAACCTTGTAACTTGAAATAAATGTCACTTTCACGTAGGAAATTGAGAACCAGTTACTCTATCCGTGAATCGTCTGCTAAAATTAAAGACAAGTAATGTCGAAGGCTACACTTAGTACAAAGGGCAAAAAGAAGCGGACATCCCAAAAATATATGGGATACAGTCAGTCTGGTTCCACAGTCACATTGTAGGGGTGGCTCGTTACACAAGAGAAAACGATGGGTGAACCTAGTATGACTGATGTGCAGACGGCTCAAGACAGTGGAGCTGAAGGAAGACCTCCAAACTGCAGTAGTGTCCTTGACTGAGCGAAGTTTATTACTGAGAGCAGCAGCGCGCCAGAAGTCATTCCACTTTCGGGGAAAGAGATTGTGTGTGTATCCGTATATCTACACCTGGAATCATGAAAGGAAATTCACAATGGTACAAATAGCTCAGAGCACTATGGCACTTAACATTTGAGGTCCTCCGTCCTCTAGAACTTAGAACTACTTAAACCGAACTAGAACATTCTTATCTTATTCTAGGGCAACGGCCTTGCCGCAGTGGATACACCGGTTCCCGTCAGATCACTGAAGTTAAGCGCTGTCGGGCGTGGCCGGCACTTGGATGGGTGACCATCCGGGCAGCCACGTGCTGTTGCCATTTTTCGGGGTGCACTCAGCCTCGTGATGCCAATTGAGGAGCTACTCGACCGAATAGTAGCGGCTCCGGTCAAAGACAACAGTGGTAACGACCGGGAGAACAGTGTGCTGACCACACGCCCCTCCTATCCGCATCCTCAGCGGAGGATGACACGGCGGTCGGATGGCCCCGATGGGCCACTTGTGGCCTGAAGACGGAGTGGTTTTTATCTTATTCTGGTGCCAGATACAAGTGCGCCCAGTATGCTTCTTTTAACTGTTCTGCACGTTAACAACGAAATGTGGTTTCGTCTTAGCAAACAATTTTTCTCGTTTTGCTACCCACATGTTTCAGAGAAGTTACTCCATCGTCAATGGGTAGCAAAACAAGAGAATTTATTTTGTACTCAAGGCAGAACCACATTTTCTTATGACACATTAGGAAGCAAACGCGGGCGAGGAAAGAGCTTCGACTACGTAATGGTTATCTGTTCTCGCACATTGTTTATATTTGCCGTATTCTCATGTGCCTGGAAGGGCAAAGACGTATCAGACTGTCGATTGAATCTTATGCTTTTTTGTAAATTTTATTAGTGTTTTAGGTTGAATATTTGTTCTCCTCCTCCCCCCCCCCCCCCACCACACACACACACACACACACACACACACACACACACACACACACACACACACACACACACACACAGTTTTGTGCTCTCGCATACCTTGTTCATGTGGCTTTTGTGTTTGACTTTCTTGCTGTGGGGTGTTTGTCAGTTCTTGGGAAGGCAATAACACATGGAGACGTGAGACAGTGTGGTGCACTGACCTGGTTAGCGTCTGCCCTGGCCGCCGCCTCCTCCAGTATGCGGTGCAGAAGCGCGCCGGCCGACGCGTCGTCTTCCCGCACCTCACCGCGCAGCACCGACAGCTGCGGCACCGACCCCATCGCGTGACCGTGGAACCTGTGGGCACACCCAGCAAGTCGACTGCTCACTCACGTTTGTAGAGCGAACTCGGTACTGGTCGCTGCCAGTACGATTGAAAGTCGTGAGACACGTAACTATATGAGATGGAAGACTTTTTTGAAAATTAGTCGCTGTTAAGGCACTTTGAAGCTAGCCAAACAAAAATTGGTATTTTGTGTCTATCAGAAATAAAGAAATTGTGTTTCAGCGTTTTTCGAAATCTACCTGCTATGAGTGTGAAATAGTGGATGAAACGTTTTTTGTAATATAAATCATTATGAAAGCAGTACTAAAATATTTTTAAAGCTATATGTATGAAAACTGGTTCTTGATTTCTGGGTTATAAATAAAAAATACGTGTTTCAGCGTTTTTTCGAAATTTACTATGATATTTCTCAGTCGATACTAGTACTATCGAAGGTGAAAAGACGACATATTAAAAAATGACGAAGTTCCTCCAGCTGTATTAAGGTGTTGGTTTTATTGGCAGCTAGTTTCGATGTTGTTACAACATCTTCAGGTCCACACTTGTTGACAGTAACCGTATGTGTGTAACACTAGTAGTCAGTGGTGAGATAGGCGTTTTCCATACGGAAGGCAGGTAGTAACTCCTTCTGCATGGAACACGCCTATCTCACCACTGACTACTGGTGTTACACACATACGATTGCTGTCAACAAGTGTGGACCTGAAGATGATGTAACAACATCGAAACTAGCTGCCAATAAAACCAACACCTTAATACAGCTGGAGGAATTTCGTCATTTTTTAACATATACTAGCTGACGTCCCAAGTCGTCCGTTTCAATTATGGATATACGAAGACATAAGAAAAGTTTGTATCCCGTACTTCAGTCGACCTGTGTAGATCAACTGAAGAATAGGACACCAGTGCTAGCAAAGACGAAGAAAGCGACATATGTAACAATGGCATCCTGTACCTTAGTTGAACTATGTAACGTAGTATCATGCTCTTCAGTTGACATATGGGACACAAATTTTACTGCCTTTAGTTTTTTCGCAGTCGCTAGTACTACTATGATAATTTTCAGTCTATGCTATTAATATCGAAGGCGAAAAACAATTTGTATCCCATACTTCAGTTGACGAGCTACAAATTTTATGTATGTCGCTTTTTTTCCGCCTTCACGTTGTTCATCTGAGGTACAAGATGCGTCGATATTTTTGTCTTCGTTTGCATCATCATATTCTTCAGATGATGCATATATGTGGACTGAAGTATGGGATACAAATTTTACTCATGTCGGTATTTCCACCTACGCCAGTACTCTTATCAACTGAACAATAGAATGCAAGTAGTAGCGGAGGCGAAAAAAGCAACACCTGTGAAATTTGTATCCAGTATTTTGCTCCTAAATATTCATAAAAATCGATAACTAAATAAAAATTGTGGAGTTTTTATATATTGCAGTAAATTCAACAAAAAGTAAAACTTAACACGTTGAAAACATTACGTAGAAACACTTTAGTACAGAGAGAAAACACAGTTGAAAATACTCATTTTCCCCGAAACGCAACGTGTAAAATATTAGTAAAAGAAAATCTTGATTTTTAGCAGAAAATTTATTTGTAAACAAAGATGTTTTCACAGTCGCAGCCTTTCAAAAAACCATTTGTAATGGAGAAAAATCAGACCCGGAACGCATATACAAAGAACGGTCTTCCACGTTTCACAAACCGTACCGAAGTAGGGAAGTCCTAGTTTCTTGCTGTCAAAATTTTATGCATCCTGAGCAGCAAAAGGAAGTAATCCGTCATAGGCGGCTGTCGGGCAGCTTGCCGCAGGCTGCATTTACGCCTGGTTGTCGAAGGCTCGCCCGGTGCCAGTCGGTCTGTGGAACTTGCCGAACTGGTGGCTAAGAGCCGTTCTTGACTGCTTCAAGATGTCGCCTTGACCGCCTGGAAAACTACCGCGCCATTTTTCCTCGTCTACGTACTCTGAGGAACGACACTCCGGTTTCCATTCACTGCAATCCTTTTAACTGTTTTTCTCTCTCTCTCTCTCTCTCTCTCTCTCTCTCTCTCTCTCTCTCTCTCTCTACCCCCCCTCCCTGTTGACCTCTAGATCCTCGCCCTCTTAGCGCTGCCTCAGGAATAACGTCACAATTTAATCTACTCACGCTTCACGCTTAGCTGTCACCACTTTAAATGACTGAGAAGGTCAAGTAGCCGAGCTACCATGAGTCGTTAAACGTAGGATGAATAAAAAACTCGGACCAACGACGAAACATTGTTGGGACACTGAATCCATATTTGCACAGTTTTGTCACAGAATGACAAAGTTATAAAATAGAAAAATCGGAAAAACACCCGTAATTTGAATGAAAAGTGATTTAATGTTGTAAGTAGGCTGTTTATGTTTTCTCTATGTAAGTAGGCTGTTTATGTTTTCTTATTGGCAACGTTACGTAGCGCTCAATATGAAAATCACTGGCTGTGCTGTGTGCAGTCTGTGGCTAGTTTGCATTGTTGTAATACTCGTCATTGTAGTGTTAGGCAGCTGGATGTGAACAGCGCGTAGCGTTGCGCAGTTGGAGGTGAGCCGCCAGCAGTGGTGGATGTGGGGAGAGAGATGGCGGAGTTTTGAAATTTGTCATGAACTGCTATATTTATATATGATGATATCAAGGTAAATACATTGTTTGTTCTCTATTAATGTCTTTCATTTGCTAACTATCCCTATCAGTAGTTAGTGCCTTCAGTAGTTTGAATCTTTTATTTAGCTGGCAGTAGTGGCGCTCGCTGTATTGCAGTAGCTTGAGTAGCGAAGATTTTTGTGAGGTAAGTGATTTGTGAAAGGTATGGTTTACTGTTAGTCAGGGCCCATTCTTTCGTAGGGATTTTTTGAAAGTCAGATTGCGTTGCGCTAAAAATATTGTGTGTTAGGTTAAGCACAGTCATTTGTAATTGTTCAAAGGGGACGTTTCATAATGTTTCAATATGAACGCAAGTTTTGTAGAAGTTTAAAGATGAACATCTTTATTACATCTCTGTTCATCGCCTCCTCTTTCCTTCCTCTATCCATTCCCCCTTCCCCCTCCCTCCCTAACTGTGTACATCACTTCCTTCCTCATATCTGTGGCAGTGTCCTATTTTCCCCTCTTCTACTAGCCATCTTTCTCTACGTTACCACCCCTCCCCAATGGGAGATTGTTGGTACTTACACCCACAGTATTTCTTTCCAGATTGTAATGTGCGTACAGTGTTTGGCTGAAATCTATACAGAGATTAGGAGTTTTTTTTACTCGCGGCTTTGCCAGAGTACGCACATGTAACGTATTTCACATATATTTAACATCTTTCGCACATATTTGTACACTTATTTCACGTGTAACTAGCGAATTTCGTCCTTGCAGTTTTGTTTTCACGCAGCTAAATGTTTATGACGTCGTAATTTTGCTAGTACGTTCAGGGGTACATGCGAATATTGTCTGCAAAATGTGTCGTGAATGCAGTTAGTAGTAGTAAAGAAGCAATAAATTAAAACGTCTAATCTGATGCGGCAGTTTTATAACATGAACAGCAAAAGTGTAAGCGGTAAACTTCTTTCCTCATTTTTTTCTGTGCTTTGTCAGCGAGAAAAAGTTTCGTAAACGTTAGAAATTATTGCGTCAAGTTTGTCGCGAGTTACTAAGTGCTCTCGTGAGCTACACTACTTTTTCAGCCTCACCCCCGCCCCTTTTACAGGTAACTGATCCTTACCCCATAGCGATTCTCCACAGGCAGTGTGAAGCCCAATTCGCTTTATTTGTTCATGAGACCCAGAAAATATTAGATCCAGGCTTCCAGGTAGATGCCATTTTCCTTGACTTCCGGATGGCGTTCGATAAAGTTCCGCACTGTTGCCTGATAAAGTAAGAGCCTACGGAATATCAGACCAGCTGCGTGGCTGGATTGAAGAGTTTTTAACAAACAACACAGCATGTTGTTCTCAATGGAGAGACGTCTACAGACGTTAAAGTAACCTCTGGCGTGCCACAGGGGAGTGTTATGGGACCATTCCTTTTCAGAATATATATAAATGACCTAGTAGATAGTGTTTGAAGTTACATGCGGTTTTTCGCGGATGATGCTGTAGTATACAGAGAAGTTGAAGCATTAGAAAATTGCAGCGAAATGCAGGAAAATCTGCAGCGGATAGGCACTTGGTGCAGGGAGTGTCAACTGACCCTTAACATAGACAAATGTAATGTATTGCTAATACATAGAAAGAAGGATCCTTTATTGTATGATTATATGATAGCGGAACAAACACAAGTGGCAGTTACTTCTGTAAAATATCTGGGAGTATGCGTGCGGAACGATTTGAAGTGGAATGATCATATAAAATTGTTGGTAAGGCGGTTGCCAGGTTGAGATTCATTGAGAGAGTACATAGAAAATGTAGTCCATCAACAAAGGAGGTGGCTTACAAAACACTCGTTTGACCTATACTTGAGTATTGCTCATCAGTGTGGGATCCGTACCAGGTGGGGTTGACAGAGGAGATAGAGAAGAACCAAAGAAGAGCGCCGCGTTTCGTCACAGGTTTATTTGGTAACCGTGATAGCGTTACGGAGATTTTTAGCAAACTCAAGTGGCAGACTCTGCAAGAGAGGCGCTCTGCATCGCGGTGTAGCTTGCTGTCCAGGTTTCGAGAGGGTGCGTTTCTGGATGAGGTATCGAATATATTGCTTCTCCCTACTTATACCTCCCGAGGAGATCACGAGAATGTAGATGTACCAAGTTTGGTTGAAATTGGTCCAGTTGTTGAGGAGAAGATGGGATGGATACATATATACATTTGCTTTTACAATATGTATGAGTATACATATACTGACTGTAAAAATGCTCTGTGCTGACAACGTACCCCTGCTAGACTACCCCAGCCGTGGCGTGCGA
The DNA here is from genome assembly GCF_023864345.2 of Schistocerca serialis cubense. Classification (NCBI taxonomy): domain Eukaryota; kingdom Metazoa; phylum Arthropoda; class Insecta; order Orthoptera; family Acrididae; genus Schistocerca; species Schistocerca serialis. The sequence goes on along the minus strand of NC_064641.1, from coordinate 768,882,892 downwards.
GGGAATGAATTAACAATAAAGAAAGACAAATATCCGAGAGCTTTTGTTGTCGGAAAAGTGACTGGCACTGAAGGAGAACTGGACAAACAATCCCGTCGTAAGATGTACTCCCGAGAGAAGGCCGACCATCAAGTGGCACTAACAGAGCTTACGCGGCCGGTTGCGTGAGCGACTGGTACCCGGCCGCCTTCACCTCAATCAGCAGCGCAAAGTAAACTAACTGCATGCCGAACGCTGCCGAGCTGGGTTTGCAGCGTTGGCGGACGCTGATGTGGCCGCGTTTACACGGCGGTGCTGACAAAACATCAGCTCATGTGACGGGCAGACAGAGCCGTCGATGTAGGCTGGTGCCACAACAAAGCTCCGAGCGCAGTACTTGGCATACGACGACTGCGGAAAACCAACAGCTCCCTCTACTCTATCAACAGCCGCGATTTCAGACAGCGAAACCGTTTATAGGGGAATTCTTCACACGGTTCCAATAGAATCTGAAGCTCTTTATTCACATGAAGTGCTGAGTGCTATTGACAAGGGATTTCAGATCGATTCCGTATTCCTGGATTCCGGGAAGGCTTTTGACACTGTACCACACAAGCGGCTCGTAGTGAAACTGCGTGCTTATGGAAGGAATATCGTCTCAGTTATGTGACTGGATATGAGATTTCCTGTCAGAGTGGTCATTTCGTAGTAACTGACGCAAAGTCATCGAGTAAAACAGAAGTGATTTCTGGCGTTCCCCAAGGTAGTGTTATAGGCCCTTTGCTGTTCCTCACCTATATAAAGGATTTGGGAGACAATCTGAGCAGCCGTCTTCGGTTTTTTGCAGATGACGCTGTCGTTTATCGACGAATAAAGTCATCAGAAGGCAAAAAGAAACTGCAAAACGGTTTAGAAAAGATATCTGAATGGTGCGAAAGTGGCACTTGACCCTCAATAACGAGAAGTGTGAGGTCATCCTCATGAGTGCTAAAAGGACAAACTTCGGTTACACGATAAATAATTCAATCTAAAGGCCGTAAATTCAGCTAAATACCTAGGAATTACAATTACGAACAATTTCAATTGGAGGAAACACGCAGAAAATGTTGTGGGGAAGGCTAACCAAAGACTTCGTTTTATTGGCAGGACACTCAGAAAATGCAACAGATCTAAGGAGACTGCCTACACTACGCTTGTCTGTCCTCTTTTAGAATCCTGCTGCGCGGTGTGGGATCTTTGCCAGATAGGATTGACGCAGTGCATCGATGAAGTTGACAGAAGGGCAGCACGTTTTGTACTATCGCGAAATGTGGGAAAGATGTCACAGGAGTGATCAGGATTTGGGCTGGACAACATTAAAATGGACAACATTAAAACAAAGGCGTTTTTCGTTGCGACGGAATCTTCTCACGAAATTCCAATCACCAACTTTCTCCTCCGAATACGAAAATATTTTGTTGACACCGACCTACATAGGGAGAAAACGATCACCACGATAAAATAAGGGAAATCAGAGCTCGCACGGAAAGTTATAGGTGTTCATTCTTTCCGCGCGCTATACGAGATTGAAATGGAGAATTGTGAAGGTGGTTCGATGAACCCTTTGCCAGGCAGTTAAATGTGATTTGCAGAGCATCCATGTAGGTGTAGATAAATTTTATAAGGTAAAACCGCTCAGGATTTTAGGGATTTACAATTTGATATTCTCGTTCCCTCTGGAAAAGTCTAAGATTTGCTTAACCACAAACTTTTCTGGCGGAGACTCCTGTATGTCAGTCCGGCGCAAACCGGACGCTTCTTTTACAGACGGTTGAAGATACTGAAGCAACCATTTCGAGAGACGATGATACAGAGAAAGCGGACTATTGAACTGTATGCTTAATGCTCTTAAGTTGTTCATGCAACGAAACGTTGAAGCATCTGTAATTTTCTTTTAAATGAACGACGTACACGCCTCTTTAAAAGGTTTAGGTGATAGCCTGAACATCGTAGTGGCAGTTGATGGTTCTCCATCGTGGATACAAATGGCTCCGTGCACTATGCAACTTCTGAGGTCATCAGTCGCCTAGAACTTAGAACTAATTAAACCTAACTAACCTAAGGGCATCACAACACACATCCAACCCGAGGCAGGACTAACCCGCGACCGTAGCGGTCGCCCGGTTCCAGACTGTAGCGGCTAGAACCGCTCGGCCACTCCAGCCGGCTGTCTTGAGCAGACAAGCTATTCTTGTTTAACATCCATACAGGTTTCCGCGAAGTTTAATGATCTTCAGTGGGTTGATTTATTTTATTAGTATCACATACTGACGTTTATGTGGCTGCCTGAAATTTGCAGTACAAATACAATAGAATAAAAATGTTTCTGAAATCTCTTAGCTATTTTTGAAGCTTTTTTATTTACACAGTCACAACATGTTTCGGGCGCAGCCAATCGTCTGGTGACCTGTCAGTAATTAAAAATCTGATTACGAACTCTTCCCATGTACAACTGCAAAGTTCAAAAACGTAAGAGAATAATAAAAAACGAGCATGCGAAAACCGGCAAAAAAAATGTACATACCATGTGCAGTTACGTAAGCTTAAGAGGCAGTTGTAAATGCTGTATATCGAGACATGCGTATGGTGTATCAGGTGCAAATAACTTTTCACTCGCAAAGACAGAAGCCAAATGTACCGGAGCCAGAGCGCCAGGTAACACGCTGCATGGCCAATAGAGGGTACCTTGCGCTAGCACAGTGCTGTGTGGCGGAATCTCTAGTATCTTAGGGATATTTAATGAAAGTTGTATATCAGGATAGCTAACAAAACTAAAGCGTAAGGATAAGGTCGTGCAAAATATGACTATTACAAATGTGAAAATTGCAGCATATTAAAAAATTAACTTTAAATTGTTGCAAACGTCACCCAGAAAGAAAATATGACTCGTATGGGGACATAAAAACACACTTTCAGCCTCCTCTCAATTTGTGAATAGAATAATGCAGGGAGTGTCTAAAAGTGGCCGCAAAGGAAACACGATTTTTACTTCCAAGATCAACTGAAGAAATTATCAAAAATATGAAAAAAAACATCTTGTTCCAGTGATCTCGGTAAGTACTCGGTCATGGAAGCGCCATCTCTGTACGAAAATTTGTAGGTCCTCCAAAATATCCATATAAAAACCTTTATCGTCATAATGATGAATCTGTAAATTGTTTTCGATACCACGAAGCTGACGATTGCACAAACGTAAATGAGCTCCTAGTGAACAACCACAGCTAGGATAACCGCATTCCCTATATCTCGTTCTGAACTCCTTGCCTGTCTGCCGATATAAAACGTGCCACCCTTCATCTAACAGAGCCCCCATTGCAAAACCTATAAACAGGTTGCTATGTACTATGTCGGAGGCGCGTCCGCAATTTGTTAGTAGCATTAAAAACCATCACATTATGCTTTTTGAACTCGTTACTTATCTTCAGAGAGGGTGCATCTACATACATAATAGCAGTATATCTATCTACTTCGTTGTTTACTCCACTCCCTTCGTGAGCCTGTGACAAATTTTTCATGCATTTTCCTAATATCACTGTATCTAAACCCATTTGTAATCAACTGTACTGCAAATATCAGCCAGCCATATAAGCATCAGTGTGTTATACACATATGAACCCAATGACGACGGTAAAACTTCGCCAAATCACGCTCGGGCGTCAAACAAGAAGTTGTGACTGCTCACGGCAAAAGTGTACTTCCATAATTACAAAAATTTGAGCGTTTGAATCAATGATGTGACAACAGTGTCGTAGTTCTTAGTCATTTTCATCGCTTAAATTCTACCTGCACTTCTCACTAAGAGTTTCAGGCCACCACGCTTCTGCGTCGAAGCTGAATCGAGCTCGCCGGATGGTAAGGTATGCGAGTGCAATTAAATCACATAACCAACCAACCGCATTTGGGTCGCGCGTCGCACACGGCAATTTAATGGCAAGTTACACTCCTTCCGCATACGATGTAAATGGAGGTATCAACATCTTGTGTGAGCCGATGGTTCAGTGAACAAGAGAATGACACTTCTGGAACCCAAGCAGGATTGCTCCGAAGTCTTGGTTCTCGCTACCGTTGCAGGGCATTTATTGGAATATTAGAGTTATAAATTTATAAGGTTGCTTATAACATAATAACCTGTTTGGCAGCATGATGCACCGCAGAACTTATTGATGGCACCGTGTTTACAGCACGTTTTCACACTACACTGTGCTGTGCTGCACTGGCGGTGCTGCCCTCAAGCTGCGTGGAGAAGAACTACGGCAGCTCCCCACAAGGAGGGTGCAGCCCTTTTTCTGGGAGCCCCGACAGATGTGTGGGTCTCCAGCCGTTAAGATGATGCGGCGGGGAGGGGGCGGGCGGGTGGGGGGGGGGGGGGGGAAGGAAGAGGGCGTGGGGAGCAGCTCTCGTGTATATAGATGTTGCTCCTCTGTCCCGATGTTGCTCCTCTGTCCCATTAGAGAAATCCCAGCTTAGTATCAGCTGGTCCATTAAGATAAAATGAACGGCCAAATAATTCCGTCCAACTAACCGTTATTTAGACAGCGGAAACAACCATCTAAAACGAAACAAAACAGATGCGTCTGTCAATCGCACAACGCAGATAATTGTCTTTATTTGGACTTATAACCGCGCATATGACAACTTCTTACTCTTTGTTTATCGGGAAGTTACGCGACAGATTCTGAACACACATGGGACGGACACAGTGCATACGGTGGTTAAAATTTTTTATTTTATAGTTGTAAATTCTTTTATGTGGGAACTGTGGCAGCATGCTTGAATACTGGTGTGTTTTTATAGTGGCTTTGATCTCAGTGTATTTGGTTTTTCGTGAATATAAAATTCTCATTCTACTTCTGCTACATACTATGCTATCTATTGCACAGTGCATTGTTCTGCACCGACATTACACACTTCCTGCATTATTCTATTCACAAATTGAGAGACAAAGTGTGTTTTTATGTCCCCATAAGCGTCCTACTAGTTTTAACCGCGAAATAGGATGGGAGCCCTGTAGGGGTTAAGTAGAATTATAGCACTGACCGCGATGTATGACTATTTTACAAATCTTAAAACCGTTTCGCGAGTGCATATCGCTTTCTCTTAAACTCAAACTGGTTTTTCTTGCTGTGATATAGACCTCGGGGAAGATCAGTTGGGTGCCTGAGAAACGCAGGAACACGTGGGGCCGTCCTGAACCTAGGACTTTTCTTAGAAGATTGCCTTTCTTCAGTCTAACATATTTATAGCATTTGCAGATTTGGAGAAAGCTTCAGACAATGCTTAGTGAAATGCACATTCTAAAATTCTGATGATAGCCGGGCTAAAACACTGGTAGCGGAAAGTTATTTGCAACTTGTATGGGAATCAGACTGCAGTTGTAAGTTTGTTTTATTTAAAAAGTTTTGACAAATTCGGACGTTTTCCTTACCAGCACGCCCTCGTAGACAGGAAATGAAGCGCTAAAAGCACTAGATAAGTTTTAGTGTTTAGGCAGCAGACTAGCTGATGGCTGAAGTAGAGACGATACAGAGCGCCGACTAAGATTAGCGATAAAAGCAGGTCTCAAAAATAGCAGTTTGTTAACATCGAATAGAAATGTAATCATTGAGAAATATTTTCTGGAAGCATTTGTGTTGAGTGCAGCTTTCTACAGAAGTGAAACGTAATCGATAAGCAGTTCATACGGTAAGAGAATAAAACTTTTGGATGTGGTGCTACAAAAAGAGCTGATTAAAGAACAACTCAGGGGGTACTTAACCGAATCAGATAGAATTGAAAGTTGCGCCAGAATTTAACTAAAGTTAGGGATCAGTTGCTAGGATGCATCCTTATGTATCAAGGAGCCATGAACATTGTATTGGAAGGAAATGTATGACTAAAAAATGTAGAGGTAGATCGAATGTTGAACGCAATATGCAGGTTCAAATGGACGTACGAGGTGTGTAGGAAAGTAACGAACCTAATTTTTTGTCTACCAATGTTTTCATTTTTTTCCAAACAATATTGTCCCCTTCAAGATAGTTCCCTTTGGCGACTATACACCGGGGCAGCCGCCGTTTCCAGTTTAGTTAACAGCGCTGAAAGGCGTTAACTGGTAGGACCTTTAACATGTCGGTCAAATTTTTTTGAATGTTATCCAGAGTTCGAAATTACGTCCTTTTAAGAAACTTTCAGTTTCGGGAAGAAAGTCTCAAGGTGAATAGGGGGCTGTGGAACAACGAGGACGCCTTTTGAGGTGAACAATTCCAAGACGGAAATGGCCGTTTGATATGAGGCGTTGTTACAATGCCGCATCCACTTATCTGCCATGTCCGGTCTCACTCGATTAATCATTTTCCTGAGCGTTTCAAGGACCTCACTGAAAATAATTGGTTGACAGTTTGTCCTTAAGGAACAAATTCGTTATCACGACACCCTTGATGCCAAAAAAGCAAATCAGTGTTCTTTAAAACTTTGATTTGCGTGGAGATATCTTAGTGTGGCACTCCTCACTTTGCTGCTTTGTCTCAGAATCGAACTCAAAAACCCAGAAATCACCACCTGTGGAACACACTACTGAACCATTCGTGATCATTGGCAATCACGACAGGAAGATCAACGTACATGTTTATTGATTGTCCTGCTGCGTAATTGTGAGGTTTTACAAAAACATTTTGGCGCAGACCTTTCGCAAATGCAAAACTTCAGTCAAAATTTCATGTACAGTGAAAATGTTTAGGGGGTGGGGATTTAATGGACTTTGGTTCACAAAATCGGTTTTTCGAAAATATTTTCTTGATCTACACAGTTTAATCTATGTTGTGTATGAATTCTATCGTGATATCAGCTTTAGAAATGTCTTTAAATTGTTAAACTGATTAACTCTGCACTAGCAGCCACTCCCACCTCTTCCGACATTTGGGAATCTGCTTGCTTCAGCGGAATTTTTGTCAGTGTGAAGGCTATTTTCTTTCGATATCTTTGGCTTACATCTATATCTCCGGCTTACATCTGAATCTTTGCCTGAGAACGTTCTTGTATGTGGTTTATGATAATACCTAGTAGGTGGAAGGTTGAATCTTACACCTTTACGTGGCAGTCAAGATTTATGCATAATGGCCGGTGGAAAAACTGTTTTTAGGAAACAAAGATTTCATGGAAATCGGATTACCAGCAAAAAAGAGGAAGCAGCTTGAAGTGAAGAACATAAGCTTTCAGCTATAGGATCGACACTTTGGACAGGAAAATTGTACAGGTGCGTGAATGATTAAAAATTTTAGATTTCTACATTAATAAATATGGCTGTAATGACTTTTTAAAATAAATGTTTACATTTTCCGTTACATCCCTCCCCCCCTTAAGTATAACAGGTCACTCATCATCCTTATTGTTAAATATTGGCCTGTTCTCGCAAGGGCACGCACACGTTCGACGTTTTCGTCGGTTTCAGTTGATCTCACTGAGCGAGGTTTTCGGCCTTGCGAAAGTGATTTGATAGGGAATGGACCCACATAGGTCTGTTTCAACTTTTGAAAGGTCACCCGCGGGCTCCCCAAGTTTAATAGAACGTTTAAGGCATGACGCTGCTCTAAATTCCGCTGTTCAATTTTGGTAACCCAACAAAAACACAACTTCAGTGATGGTATTCTCAAAAAGTACGTGACGGCTGTACGGAGCTGGAACTGACTGAGCATCTGTAGGGGATGAACACACCTGTCAACAAGTAGAACACAGCGTCGCCATATAGCTCGCAATGTTGTAAGCTCACACACGTCGTAGGTAGTAGTAGTAATCAGGCAGAGATGGAGAGAGTAGCACAGATAGCGTGTAGAAGTGCACCAAACGTCTTCGGACTGAAAACCCCAACAACATATAATACCGGGTGATCAAAAAGTCGGTATAAATTTGAAAACTGAGTAAATCACGTAATAATGTAGATAGAGAGGTACAAATTGACACACATGCTTGGAATGAGATGGGGTTTTATTAGAACCAAAAAATGCAAGCATTCAAAAAATGTCCGACAGACGGCGCTTCATCAGAACAGCAATAATTAGCATAACAAAGTAAGACAAAGCAAAGATGACGGATGTTCTTTACAGGAAATGCTCAATATGTCCATCATTCTTCGACAATAGCTGTAGTCGAGAAATAATGTTGTGAACAGCACTGTAAAGCATGTCCGGAGTTATGGTGAGGCATTGGCGTCGGATGTTGTCTTTTCAGCATCCTTAGAGATGTCGGTCGATCACGATACACTTGCGACTTCAGGTAACCCCAAAGCCAATAATCGCACGGACTGATGTCTGGGGACCTGGGAGGCCAAGCATGACGAAAGTGGCGGCTGAGCACACGATCATCACCAAACGAAGCGCGCCAGAGATCTTTCACGCGTCTAGCAATATGGGGTGAAGCGCCATCCTGCATAAACATCGTACGTCCAGCAGGTGTTTATCAGCCAGGCTGGGGATGATGCGATTCTGTAATATATCGGCGTACCTCTCACCCGTCACGGTAGGAGTTTTGCTGTCCAGCGCCATCTGTCGGACATTTTGTGAACTTAGTTTTTTTGTTCTAATAAAACCCCATGTCATTCCAAGCATGTGTGTCAATTTTTACCTCTCTATCTACATTATTCCGTGGTTTATTAAGTTTTCAAATTTATACTGACTTTTTGATCACCCTGTATTTACTTTCAAGATGCGTTTCACATTTTGTATTAAAGTATCTTCACTGATTTTTTTATTGCTTGTCTGTCCTGCCAAAATCTGCTTTTCGTCTCATCTGGTCATATGGTAGAGAACGCACTTCCACTTCAGTTATGAAAACTCTACATATGTATTCAATAGCTTATGGTTTTCTTGTTTTCACAGTATTTTGCTTTGACTAAATGATAGAAATTTTTCACTGCCGGTGTGTTTTCTACGGGAACTGCGGCGCTATTTGTTGTTAAGAAATGTTTATTTTCTTGACAATAAACACTGAAGAAACAGTTCTTGCAACAAAAAATAGTCAAAATATGAATGCCATCTAAGTTCTGCACATGGACGCAAGAATAGCGGCAAACGAGGAAAATACCGAAGTTCATATAATGGTATAAATACTGGAAAGAGAATAATATGTCTTCGAAATGGATTAAAATTGATGTAACTTTATAGAAATATAATTTCCTTCTCGTAAAGTAAGATGGGAGAAAATGTAGTGGTGCACAAGGAACTCAGCACATTTAGAGGTGAACGATGGTTCATGGCTCTGAGCACTACGGGACTTAACATCTGAGGTCATCAGTCCCCTAGAACTTAGAACTACTAAAACGTAACTAACCTAAGGACATCACATACATCCATGCCCGAGGCAGGATTCGCACCTGCGACCGTAGCGGTCGTGCGGTTCCAGACTGTAGCGCCTAGAACCGGTCGGCCACTCCAGCCGGCTAGAGGTGAACGATAGCGACACAAAACGTATCGTTGAAAATTCTTGACAACATTCCGACACGATTAAGTAATAGCGGTGCTACGCGAAAAAGTGACTTCCTTGCGTGGCGACAGGTGGATTTAGCAAGGTCTGCATTCCAAGGCAAGCATTGCAGTACTTTCGAAGTTGTTCTGTTTTTGTATCTAAGCGACAGCGAACGGTTTTGACAATTACTGCTCCTGAAACATGTACATTGTTTGCAGCGAAGACAGTAAAAGACGCGACGACAATTTCGGTGGGAAGGTAGAAACATTCCCAGGCTTCCAAGTTCCATTGCTAAGGCTGGCGGGAATTTAACAATAAATTTGATCTGCGCAATGGTTTTGTTTGAACGGTTTTTGTCTAGGTAGTAGAATTTGATATTTTTGGTTCCTATGGATAAATATGAATACACTCAATTTTTTCTTGGCATGTTTATGGCCAACGGCAATTCTCTGAAAACCGGTAAAGATTCTGCGAAGTCTGCACTTGTTGATAGCCCGTTTTCCTTTGTCACTTTCTCCTAAAGCTTGCAACAGTTCCAATTTTTAGGGATTGAGTGACTGGCGTTTCCTTAATCCTTTCCACACTAACGCAATGCATACGCAATCTTAAGGTGGCACGTTTCATTGATTTACCTGGGCTATCTGCTCACATAGCTTGGACTCAGTATTACAGATTCTCCACTCTTATTCCGTTAACTAATTTCCTGGCAGAGTTATTTATAAAATAATCATTTTTATAAAGATGGTTGTAATTTTTAAGGACCGTGTTTCATAATTCACAATGCAGTTTTTGAATGCTAATCTCATCTACATAATTCAGTAAGTTCAGTCTCTACCATCGTCTCAGGAAAATTTAATTTTGTGATTGTGTGTCGCCGCTATGGAATTAGCTCAACACACGCAAAATAAGCATCCTGTTCATAGCATTGCTGTTTGTCCTTGCGTTCCACTTCAGCAAGGCTTCGTTTTCTGCTGCGCTGTATTTGGGATGAAAATTTGTTAGGGTCGCTTTAACAAAAGTCAGGACACACTAGAATCACCCACAGTTAAGACTGTCTTTCAGAATTATCATTGGGGGTCAGATTAGGTAAAGTTCAGTAAGATATAGGCGGTCCTATTCTTACAGTACAGTGTGTTAGACATTCTCCTGTGCATCATTTAATATTTGGCACTATATCTAGCCAGTTTGCATACGTAAAATTACAAGGCATTTTAGTAAAAGCATTTTGGAGATTTATGTTTCAAAAATTTTATTTGTGCATCTACGTAGGATTTTTATTGTTAGTTGTGTGTGTTGTCACAGACAAGCACTGTGACGTCACGCATTGTAGCACTGTTCATTGTACTACAAAATACAGTTAATTTCTTATACAGTTTTACGTTTTCTAATTATTTTTGGTGAAAGTTCACTGCAATGCAGTTTACTGATTCCGATGGATTTGGTGGCTATCAGATAGCTTTTTCGTAAGCATGCCACTTTTATTGTTCAGGTTCACGTACAACACAGACACACACGAAAAGAAGGAATAAGAGACCAGGTCTGAAACACAAAGAATGAAACAATTATACTCTCAGAGGAATGTAATTCTGTTTGAATGGGTTACTACTAGGAGACAGGAAATAAATGAGTTAAAAATTGAAAAAAAAAGACTTTGGAGAGAGGGGGAAGAGGTAGCAGCAAACCCCCACTTGGTGACCACTGGATGGCCGCTGGAGGCACGTCACAAACCCGGCTGCACTGCGCCATATGTGCGGACAGGTGACCACTCATCTGACCAAGGCTGCAGCCTCCGTGACGTAAGACACCCAATCAACATATCTCAGATCTCTTCCGCGTTACGAGCAATTTCGTCCAAAATTTAGCATACAAATCTATGTTACCGCAGACTGGGCACGCACGATAGCCATTTGAACCCTTGTCAGAACGTAGTTCTTCGAATTCTCTGTCGCTCCCCTAGAAGAATAAAAACTGTAATAACGAAATGGAATCTTACACGAAAACAAGGTGCGATTTTAGAGAGATGCCACTCCCCTTAGAACTAATGTTGCTTAAGCACGCACTTGCGTTCAGGGTCGGCCTAAAGGCAATCCGTTCTAATCGCAGAGTAGAAAAAGTTTTCGTCGCAAGTATTTAGTCATCATTGGTAGGACAGATTACAACGTAAATTGCATGGGCACAAACTTGCATTCCAACATTCAAAGTTAAATCCAAACTCTGTGCGTAACCTCAGAAAATTAAGTAACAATATGTTTCCAGAATGAGATTTTCACTCTGCAGCGGAGTGTGCGCTGATATGAAATTTCCTGGCAGATTAAAACTGTGCCAGACAGACTCGAACTCGGGACCTTTGCCTTTCGCAGGCCAGTGCTCTACCATCTGAGCTACCCAAGCATGACTCACGCCCCATTCTCACAGTTTTACTTCTGCCAGTACCTCTTCTCCTACCTTCCAAACTTCTCATTTTGGAAACATCCCCTGACTGTGGCTACGCCATGTCTCCGCAACATCCTTTCTTTCAAGAGTGCTAGTTCTGCAAGATTCGTAGGAGAGCTTCTGTAAAGTATGGAAGGTAGGAGATGAGGTACTGGCAGAAGTAAAGCTGTGAGGACTGGGCGTGAGTCGTTCTTGCGTAGCTCAGCTGGTAGAGCACTTGCCAGCGAAAGGCAAAGGTCCCGAGTTCGAGTCTCGGTCCGGTACACAGTTTTAATCTGCCAGGAAGTTTCAACAATAATGTTGCTATTGTTGGTGATGCGTCCATCGGATGGGGAAGTTAGGCTCGGCGGATCTCTCAGTGATATCTGAGAGTAAGCTATGTTCGTCTTTCTTATGGTCATCAACGATTAAAACAGAAATTACAATCTTCACACAAGCATTGTCATATATACATAATAGTTACACCCAAGAAAGAAATATACATCGAAATGGAAAGGTGCGAAGAAGGTGTTTGTACTCAATCAAGGAGGCTGTGCCCCTTGGGAGCTTCCAAGTCAAGAAGGTATCAGATACGTAGATTTTCAGTGACTTCTTTCTTTATACGCTTAGCTATTTACCTCTGTCGTCTTAATGCCGATATTGTTTCAGAACGAAAGGAAGTAAGTTGACAAGAAGTGAAAGAAAATTAATATCCTTGAGCGCATTGCTTGAGAAAAATATCTGGGAACTATATAAGAAAGTCTTTCCCTCCCTCCCTCCCCCCCCCCCCCATACTGACATTCTGTACATTTTACGTTATAATTTATTCAGTTTGTCACAGAAGGAATGGTCATTATTCAGGGGTATGACAGGAACGTTTATTCGAAACTAAGTGTAGTAAAAATGCATAGGTAAAGAGCTATGGGCAATTCATCTTCTATACTGTGAAACAAATCTCTTCCATAGATGTTATATAACTAAATTTTTCTTGAGACACGAGTCACTATCGCAAATATCTTTTATTGCAAGCTCTTTCGTTCCCCCATTTTGAGAGTTAGTAGTACGCACCAAAACAAGAAAAAATTCCAGTAAAGATGGACACTAAAGCGCATACCTTTCATCTCTTCTACTGAAGAAGTGCTCGCAGTTCTTAAGGTATTCATTTTGGAGCCCATGTTTACTAGACAATGTCTTCTTGTTTTGGTACACGCCTTCTCCCAAAATATGGAAAGTAAATATCTTGCTGTAAAACAATCTTGTTTCACAGTGTTCAAGATTAAGAACTGCTCGAAGCTCTTAAGGTATGCGTTTTACACCCCATGTTACTGGACTGTCTTATACCTGAATATTGACCAATTCTCCTAGGACACCCAGTACAATACTCTTGGACGTTATCAGTTTTAATTTGTGATCCTTTCTAACATACAGTATCACGCCACTGCTTATGCTTAACTGTGCAGTTCTAATAATTTGCGTGACCTGTAAAAAATGCTCACGTATTCGTAGCACAAACTCCCCTAATAGTTTAAGAACGGTCGCCATACAACACTTTAAAGGACAGTAGCAGACTACTAGCACAACTTATTTCACGCAGCTGGTATCAGAAGAAGTAGCAATGCTGTGAAGACCGCTTACCACCGGTGCAGTGCTGTGTTCAGGGAAATACGAATTGTGAACGTTTCGACTTCCATTATGAGATTTGTTAAGTCTGAGACGCTGTACGCCCGTAGTCCAAACACCACTGACCTGTCTGTGAAGGCGATTTATTATTGTACAAACTGTATTTAAAGACAGATACGCTCTGAATGGAAACTTAAGTCTTTCAGACATCAACAAACTATTACATGTACAAATTCATCTACACCTAAGATAGTAAAAAATAGAAATATGAAGGGTATTTCTTCAGAGGAAAGATCAATATTTTTATTTACATGTTACTTAAAGAAACTGAGGGAAATTTGTTTTAAAATCAACAACCAGGAATTCGTGGGAAACATATAGGCATTCATTTTAACGAATTTACGGAGTCCAGTGCCACCTCATTCGATGTTCATATTTCACGATCGAATGTGAAACAAGGTGCTGGGTGGTGGTGGTGGTGGTGGTGGTGGTGGTGGTGGTGGTGGTGGTGGTGCCTAGCCTCCCAACACCTGCAAAAAGTGATTCGCGATGTACAACACACAAGTGTGATAGAGGGCGAGGTAAAAAATATGCCTAATGATGATGCTGCAGCAGGTACAGAAGCAAGGCACTGATACATCATGGACAGAGGTGAAACAGGTTGCTAGACGATAGGTCGCACCACCCAATCCCTGGCAAATGCGCTTAACGATGTGCAAGACACGCTGAAAGGTAGTCACTGTGACACGAGCTCCTTTCATACATCGCGCACTGTGTGTATGAAAGCCTCCCATTCACAGCCTGGCCAGTCCACTGACTCGCTCGCCAGCTCATCCCACTGCTTGGCGGATCCTACCCAGAGGAGGAGGAGGAGGAGGAGGAGGAAATTAGTGTTGAACGTCCCATCGACAACAAGGTCATTAGAGAGAGTACAAGCTAGGGTCGAGAGGGCAGGGTCGAGAGGGAAGGGTCGAGAGGGAAGGGTCGAGAGGGAAGGGTCGAGAGGGAAGGGTCGAGAGGGAAGGGTCGAGAGGGAAGGGTCGAGAGGGAAGGGTCGAGAGGGAAGGGTCGAGAGGGAAGGGTCGAGAGGGAAGGGTCGAGAGGGAAGGGTCGAGAAGGGCAGCGGCCATGCCCTTTTGAAGGTACCCTCGCCGCATTTGCCCTAAGCGATTTAGGGGAATGACGGAAAACCTAAATCAGGATAGCCAGATGACAGTTTGAACCATCGTCCTCCCGAAGTCCAGGGTACTAACCACTGCTCTGTCTCGCTCAGTCAGACCTGACCTGCCTACAGTGACGGCGTATGGCTGGCAGATTAGAGTCAGGGATGGCTGGTTGAGGTTCGCTGGTCTAAATGACGCATCTGGATCACGGACACGACTTCGAACCCATTGCTCACACCTAGGCAAACGGGTCGGGGCAGAGTAGCTAAATGAACAAGTTTGTCGAGTTGTTCACATGTGTATGGGTGCCTTAGGTCACTTGACTCAGTCAACAGTCACTACTGTCCTAGAGCGATATATCTTTGCGAACAGGAAAGAGCTGGTATCTGTAGCACTGCTAGGTCTTTGGTGCAGCCCAGTGAGAACGCTGGGTAGGCATAGTTTGGTTGTTCGTCTCATGTTGTTGGAAGTACAAAAGCCCTTTCCTTTCGTCTCTCGACCCAGGCAGCATACCCAGGCAGAAAGTTTCAGACTGTCTTGTGTGATACGGGTAACACGCATTTCTGAAGACTTTCAGCAATTGTGACGTCATGCTCAACATCGACTACTGCAGTATTGCTATTGACTTTCGTTAGTGTTAGATATGGGTCTCTCACCAGCCTTCATGTCCAAGTATCTGAGATTTATGAGAACTCTTCGTTCTTGGTAAGATTTATTACAATTACTGTTATAATCAAACGTCATAATGATTTATCAACGGTTACGGCTTTCATATGAGAGTGCTCTCAGGAGGGAGTTGTTATCGTTAATAAGTTACAAATTAAGCATGAAACACGCTTGCATTATAGCTTGCAATACACTGTTTCAAGGTGACGGCGCATTGAAAATTTATGACAAACATTATTATTATTTCTTTACTTTCTCAGACGTTAAGTCTGGTTAAAAATGGGACGTGACGCGGACCTTGATCAAGCGTCACTTCCTTTTAACTGTACGGTATATGTGATATTGCATTTAGGAACTTTCGGGTAATAGAACATGTATCAATAATTACGGATTTCTGTAATTGTATATACAAGTTTGGATGTAGCTGTATTGTATTTATGTACTGGTGGATATTGTGTGGTATGACTCCTGTAGTTGATAGTATAATTGGTATAATGTCAACTTTATTCTGATGCCACATGTCCTTGACTTCCTCAGCCAGTTGGATGTATTTTTCAATTTTTTCTCCTGTTTTCTTTTGTATATTTGTTGTATTGGGTATGGATATTTCGATTAGTTGTGTTAATTTCTTCTTTTTATTGGTGAGTATGATGTCAGGTTTGTTATGTGGTGTTGTTTTATCTGTTGTAATGGTTCTGTTCCAGTATAATTTGTATTCATCATTCTCCAGTACATTTTGTGGTGCATACTTGTATGTGGGAACGTGTTGCTTTATAAGTTTATGTTGTAAGGCAAGCTGTTGATGTATTATTTTTGCTACATTGTCATGTCTTCTGGGGTATTCTGTATTTGCTAGTATTGTACATCCAGTTGTGATGTGATCTACTGTTTCTATTTGTTGTTTGCAAAGTCTGCATTTATCTGTTGTGGTATTGGGATCTTTAATAATATGCTTGCTGTAATATCTGATGTTTATTGTTTGATCCTGTACTGCAATCATGAATCCTTCCGTCTCACTGTATATATTGCCTTTTCTTAGCCATGTGTTGGATGCGTCTTGATCGATGTGTGGCTGTGTTAGATGATACGGGTGCTTGCCATGTAGTGTTTTCTTTTTCCAATTTACTTTCTTCGTATCTGTTGATGTTACGTGATCTAAAGGGTTGTAAAGGTGGTTATGAAATTGCAGTGGTGTAGCCGATGTATTTATATGAGTGATTGCTTTATGTATTTTGCTAGTTTCTGCTCGTTCTAGAAAGAATTTTCTTAAATTGTCTACCTGTCCATAATGTAGGTTTTTTATGTCGATGAATCCCCTTCCTCCTTCCTTTCTGCTTAATGTGAATCTTTCGGTTGCTGAATGTATGTGATGTATTCTATATTTGTGGCATTGTGAACGTGTAAGTGTATTGAGTGCTTCTAGGTCTGTGTTACTCCATTTCACTACTCCAAATGAGTAGGTCAATATAGGTATAGCATAAGTATTTATAGCTTTTGTCTTGTTTCTTGCTGTCAATTCTGTTTTCAGTATTTTTGTTAGCCTTTGTCTATATTTTTCTTTTAGTTCTTTAATATTTGTATTATCTATTCCTATTTTTTGTCTGTATCCTAGATATTTATAGGCATCTGTTTTTTCCATCGCTGGAAAACACGATAAAAGACAGACTGATTGGCAGAGGATTAAAAAACAGCATAATCAAATGTCCTTAGAGAGGACACGAGCAGCTGCTCGTGGGTCATCGGCTAAAATAGCTTCTAAAGTACATGGCAGGTTAAGATCGAGACGCAGTGTGTTGAAATCTGTACAGGAAATTAAAATGTGGCGGACCGTCAGCAATTGCCCACATGGGCAGAACGGCGCCGGCGCAGCCGTCAGCAGATGGCGATGGCTGAACCGGCAGTGTCCGATGCGTAACCGGGCCAAAACGACCTCCTCCCGCCGAGAAGGGCGGGAGGAGGACGTCCAAGCCGTGGGAAGAGGTTTCAAGGCCCGAAGCTTGTTGTCTGTAAGTGCAGCCCAATCAGCATGCCACAGCGATAAAATGCACCAACAAATTACCCTGCTACAATCCGAGGAAGGGACACAACAAGAAGCTGTCCGAGGTTGGAGGACCGCAGCCTTGGCCGCGGCATCTGCAGCTTCGTTCCCAGGGATACCGACATGGCCAGGGACCCACATAAAGCTAACCGGAGAACCGACGTCCACCAGCTGCTGAAGAGAGCGTTGGATCCGGTGCACGAAAGGGTGAACCGGATACGGATCACTGAGGCTCTGGATGGCGCTCAGGGAATCGGAGCAGATGACATAAGCAGAATGTCGGTGGCGGCAGATGTAAAGAACAGCCTGGTAGAGGGCAAAGAGCTCAGCTGTGAAGACCGAACAATGGCCATGGAGCCGGTATTTGAAACTTTGTGCCCCGACAATAAAGGAACACCCGACCCCGTCATTGGTCTTTGAGCCATCTGTATAAATGAAGGTCCTATTGATGAACTTTGAACGAAGTTCAACAAAACGGGAGTGGTAGACTGAACTGGGGGTAACCTCTTTTGGGAGCGAGCTGAGGTCAAGGTGAACGCGGACCTGAGCCTGGAGCCAAGGTGGTGTGTGGCTCTCGCCCACTCGAAAGGTTGCAGGGAGTGAAAAATTAAGGTGGTGAAGGAGGCGACGAAAGCGAACTCCAGGGAGTAGCAGGGCAGAGACATACAACCCGTATTGACGGTCAAGAGAGTCGTCAAAAAAGGAGCGATAAGACGGGTGGTCGGGCATTGACAGTAGCCGGCAGGCATACCGACAAAGCAGTATATCGCGCCAGTAGGTGAGTGGCAGTTCGCCAGCGTCAGCGTGAAGACTCTCTACGGGACTAGTATAAAATGCTCCAATCGCAAGTCGTAAACCCCGATGTTGTATGGAGTTGAGGCGGCGTAAGATGGATGGCCGTGCAGAGGAGTATACGAAGCTCCCATAATCCAGCTTGGAGCGGACGATCGACCGATATAGACGAAGCAGGACGGTTCGATCTGCTCCCCACGACATACCACTGAGAACACGGAGGACATTTAAAGAACGGGTACAACGGGCAGCCAAATATGACATGTGGAGACCAGCTAAGTTTCCTGTCAAATGTAAGACCTAAAAATTTTGTTGTCTCCACGATTGGGAGAGCAACGGGACCGAGTCGTAAGGACGGTGGGAGAAACTCTTTGTAGCGCCAGAAGTTAATACAGACCGTCTTCTCGGCAGAAAAACGGAAGCCATTGGCGACACTCCAGGAGTAAAGACAGTCAAGAGAACGCTGAAGACAGCGCTCCAGGACACGTGTACACTGCGTGCTGCAATAGATGGTAAAATCGTCCACGAAGAGGGAGCCTGATACATCAGCTGGGAGGCAATCCATTATTGGATTGATCGCGATGGCGAAGAGAGCGACGCTCAAAACTGAGCCCTGTGGCACCCCATTCTCCTGGCGAAAGGTGTCTGACAGGACAGAACCCACACGTACCCTGAACCGTCGATCCATTAAAAAAGAACGAATAAAATGAGGGAGGCGACCGCGAAGGCCCCATGTATGCATGGTGCGGAGAATGCCCGCCCTCCAACAGGTGTCGTAAGCCTTCTCCAAATCAAAGAACACAGCCGCGGTCGGGCGCTTCCGCAAGAAGTTATTCATAATGAAGGTCGACAAGGTAACCAGATGGTCAACAGCAGAGCGGCGCCTACGAAATCCACATTGTACATTGGTAAGTAGGCGTCGAGACTCGAGCAACCAAACCAATCGAGAGTTAACCATTCGCTCCATCACTTTACAGACACAGCTGGTAAGCGAGATGGGTCGATAACTGGAAGGCAAGTGCTTGTCCTTCCCCGGCTTAGGAATCGGGACAACAATAGACTCGCGCCAGCATGCGGGAACATGTCCCTCAATCCAGATGCGATTATAAGTACGAAGAAGAAAACCTTTACCCGCAGGAGAAAGGTTCTTCAGCATCTGAATATGAATAGAATCAGGCCCTGGAGCGGAGGACCGTGATCGGCCAAGTGCGTTTTCGAGTTCCCGCATGGTGAATGGGGCATTATAACTTTCACGATTCGAGGAGCGGAAGTTAGGTGGCCTAGCCTCCTCTGCCTGTTTGCGCGGGAGGAAGGCAGGGTGGTAATGAGCGGAGCTCGAAACCTCGGCGAAAAAGCGGCCGAAGGCATTGGAGACATCCTCAGGGGCCACAAGGACGTCATTCGCGACCGTCAAGCCAGAAACTGGTGAGTGGACCTTAGTGCCAGATAGCCGGCGCAGGCCACCCCAGACAACAGAAGGAGGAGTAAAACTGTTGAAGGTGCTTGTGAAAGCAGTCCAGCTGGCTTTCTTGCTTTCTTTAATAATACGACGACACTGAGCACGTAATCTTTTATAATTGATACAATTCGCCACTGTAGGGTGGCGTTTAAAGGTGCGTAAAGCACGTCGACGAGCACGTAAAGCGTCTCTACATGCTGCTGCAGTCCACCAGGGGACCGGTACGCGACGTGGAGAAGAAGTAGGGTGAGGGATGGAATATTCAGCAGCAGCGAGAATGACTTCCGTGAGGTGTGCGACCTGACGATCGCAGCTTGTGAAGGTTTGATCCTGAAAGGCCGCCCTGGAAGAGAAGAGCCCCCAGTCTGCCTTGGAGATCGTCCAACTAGAGGAGCATGGAGAGGGGGTATGCTGCAGGAGATGGATAACACACGGGAAGTGGTCGCTCGAATATGTATCAGAAAGTACATACCACTCAAACCGGCGTGCAAGTTGGGGAGTACATATAGAGAGGTCTAAATGGGAATAGGTGTGAGTAGAAAAGTAGGGGCGCCAGTATTGAGGCAGACAAGGTTGAGCTGGTTGAAAAGGTCTGCTAACAGGGAGCCCCTCGGGCAGGATGCTGGAGAGCCCCAAAGGGGATGGTGGGCATTGAAGTCTCCAGTTAACAAAAATGGGGCAGGTAGCTGAGCAATAAGTTGCATCATATCTGCCCTGGTAACGGCAGATGACGATGGAATGTAAACGGTACAAATGGAAAATGTAAAAGTGGGGAGAGTAATGCGGATGGCAACTGCCTGCAGGCCGGTGTGCAACGTGATGGGATCATAGTAAATATCATCCCGGACCAGCAACATAACCCCTCCATGAGCCGGGATTCCTACCACAGGGGGTAGGTCAAAACGCACAGAGGTGTAGTGTGCCAAGGCAATTTGATCGCATGGGCGTAGCTTCGTTTCCTGGAGGGCTACAACGAGCGGACGGTGCAAGCGGAGCAGCAACTTCAAGTCCTCTCGATGGGAGCGAATGCTGCGAATATTCCAGTGAATAAGTGCCATCGTAAGAAAGGGAAGATAAAAGAAGGGGTCACCTCGAAGGCCGCGGAGGGCCTGGCTTCGAGCGAGCACTGCCGCCGCTATCAGTAGGCGGACAGTCTTCGTCCATTGGGTCTATAGGTTCATCGGCCATCTTGGGAAGATGGCCGGGAGGGGGAGCTTCCTCCGCCGGTGAACGGCCAGATGTTCGGCTACCAGCGGTGCGGCCAGGCGAAACGGATGACGGCCTGGGCCGGCAACCGCTGGGTGGCGCAGGAGAAGAAATGCGCCGTGGCGGAGAAGGAGAACTGTGCTTCCTAGGAGCCTTCTTGGAAGTACGTTTGGTGGAAGTACCGGTCGAAGGCTGGGAGGTCGAGGTACGTAGGAAGTCTGCACGGGACGGTTCCTTCTTAAAGGCCCGTGCATCTGACTTCTGGGTCTTCGTCTTGGCAGAAGCTGATGAAGGTGCTTGTGTCTGAGGGGTGACGGGAGGAAGAGGAGACGTCGACCGGGCGATCTTAGCACTGGCCGAACGGACGACCGTGGTGCTGAAGGTCAGATCGCATGTCTGGGTTGCCACCTCCCTGGTAGTCCGAGGAGAGGCGAGGACAGTACTGTATTTCCCCGCTGGGAGCAGCGTGGGCTTCCTACTAGCAAATAGCTTGCGAGCAGCCGAGGTGGACACTTTCTCTTTGACCCGAATTTCTTGGATACAGCGTTCTTCCTTATAGACGGGACAGTCACGGGAGGATGCTGCATGGTCACCCTGACAGTTCACACAACGAGGAGACGGAGGTGGACAGTCACCCTCATGGGCATCCCTGCCCCTAGTGACACATTTAGCCGCATTGGAACAAGACTGTCGAGTGTGATCGAAACGCTGACACTGGTAACAGCGCGTAGGTGTCGGGACATAGGGGCGAACAGAAGTAACCTCATAGCCCGCCTTGATGCGCGATGGCAGCTTAACACTATCGAAGGTCAAGAAAAGTGTCCAGGTCGGTACAAGGTCACTGTTGACCTTTTTCATGACCCTATGGACAGCCGTCACGCCCTGCTCAGCGAGGAAAGATTGAATCTCCTCGTCAGTCAGTCCGTTGAGGGAGCTAGTATAGACCACACCACGAGACGAATTCAAAGTGCGGTGAGCCTCCACCCGCACAGGGAACGTGTACAGTAGTGTGGCCCGAAGCAGTTTTTGTGCCTGAAAGGCGCTCTCAGTTTCTAGTAATAAGGTACCGTTACGCAACCTGGTACAAGATTTGACAGATCCAGCTATGGCATCTACACCCTTCTGGATAACGAAAGGGTTGACAGAAGAAAAATCCTTTCCGTCCTCAGATCGAGAAACGACGAGGAACTGTGGGGCAGGCGGTAGTACTTTAGTCACTGATGGCTGGTCACGTTTCCGTTTTTGGGCAGAAGTCGAGACAGATGGAGTGAAATCCATTGCGGAGGAATCCCCCATGATTGCCAGCGTCTCCGATGGCGCGCTCCTTCCTTGTGGGGACCCTCTCAGAGGGCACTCCCGCCTTAGGTGAATGTTTACACCTCAGGTCACACCTCCCGAGAACCAGACGGAGGGACCAATTGGCATGGTCAGAAGGTATCAGCTCAGGCAATCACCCCTCCCCGGGCCTGGCCTTTACCAGGGGGTACGCGCGTGCCTTACATGTCTACCCAGGGCGGGGAATTACGCGTTACCCCGTCACCGGCTACGCGTGCGAACGCGTGGGTCGGCCTTCAGGCACGCACAGGGAGGAAGGAAGAAGAGGAAAAGGAGGAGAGAGAGGGAGAGAGAGGACAGACTGTCTCAAACGCCGAGGCGGAGACCAGAGAAGGCAAGGAGAAGAAGGTAATGAGAAGGCAAGGAGAAGAAGGTAATGAGAAGGCAAGGAGAAGAAGGCAATGAGAAGGCAAGGAGAAGAAGGCAATGAGAAGGCAAAGAGAAGAAGGCAATGAGAAGGCAAGGAGAAGAAGGCACGGAAACAGTAAGGAAGACAGTGAGGTGGAAAAGAGCAAAGAAAGGAACCAACCAAAGGAAGGAAGAAACGAGAAGGGAAAAAGCAAAATGACCGCAAATACAGGTCGTGGAACCGTCCGTCTCCGGACGCAGGCGCTAACGACCCCCTTGAGGGGGTGGGACTCCTTTTAGTCGCCTCTTACGACAGGCAGGAATACCTCGGGCCTATTCTAATCCCCGGACCCACAGGGGGGTCTTGTTTAGTGTTTTCCCTTGACTATGCTATTTTTCTTACATTTGTCTGTTCCAAAAGCCATATTTATATCATTGCTGAATACTTCTGTTATCTTTAGTAATTGGTTGAGTTGTTGATTGGTTGCTGCCAGTAGTTTTAGATCATCCATGTATAGCAAATGTGTGATTTTGTGTGGGTATGTTCCAGTAATATTATATCCATAATTTGTATTATTTAGCATGTTGGATAGTGGGTTCAGAGCAAGACAGAACCAGAAAGGACTTAATGAGTCTCCTTGGTATATTCCACGCTTAATCTGTATTGGCTGTGATGTGATGTTATCTGAATTTGTTTGAATATTAAGTGTGGTTTTCCAGTTTTTCATTACTATGTTTAGAAACTGTATCAATTTAGGATCTACTTTGTATATTTCCAATATCTGTAGTAACCATGAGTGGGGTACACTATCAAAGGCTTTTTGGTAATCAATGTATGCGTAGTGTAGCGACCTTTGTTTAGTTTTAGCTTGATATGTCACCTCTGTATCTATTATCAGTTGCTCTTTACATCCTCGTGCTCCTGTGCAGCAGCCTTTTTGTTCTTCATTTATAATTTTGTTCTGTGTTGTATGTGTCATTAATTTCTGTGTAATGACTGAAGTTAATATTTTGTAGATTGTTGGTAGGCATGTTATGGGGCGATATTTAGCTGGATTTGTTGTGTCTGCTTGATCTTTAGGTTTCAGATAGGTTATTCCATGTTCAAGTGTATCAGGGAATGTGTATGGGTCTGCAATGTAACTGTTAAATAATTTAGTTAGATGTGAATGTGTTGAGGTGAACTTCTTTAGCCAGTAATTTGCTATTTTATCATTTCCAGGGGCTTTCCAATTGTGTGTAGAATTAGTTGCTCGGGTGACTTCATGTTGCAAAATTATCACTTCAGGCATTTGTGGTATCATCTTGTATGTGTCTGTTTCTGCTTGTATCCACCGTGCATGCCTGTTATGTTGTACCGGGTTTGACCATATGTTGCTCCAGAAGTGTTCCATGTCTGTTATGTTTGGTGGATTGTCTATTTTAATGTGTGTGTTATCTATTGTTTGGTAAAATCTCTTTTGGTTTGTGTTGAATGTTTGGTTTTGTTTCCTTCTATTTTCACTTTTTTTGTATCTTCTAAGTCGTTTGGCCAATGCTTGTAATTTCTGCTTCTTTTCATCTAATTGCTCTATTGCTTCTTGTTGTGAGATTTTACCTAACCTTTTTCGTTTTTTGTCTGATATTTCATTTCTTATAAATTGTGTTAGCTGTCCGATGTCTTTTCTCAGTTTTTCTATTCTGATCTGTAGCCTGTGTTGCCATGCTGGTTTTGTGGGTTTCTTCTGTGTGTTGGTTTGTTCTGATCTGTGCCTAGTGTGTATATTTAGTGTAGTGAGTGCTCCTATATATACCAGTAGTTGTAACTCTTCCATAGTTGTGTTTTCATTTATTTTGTTGTGTATGATTGTGTTGATAGTTTTTATTGTTGTTTCGACTTGTGGGTTATTTGGTGGTCTATGTAAGAATGGTCTAATGTATGTATTTGTGTCTTTGTATTCTATATATGTTAGCTGAAATTTTTCTTCTATATCTAATATCTGTGTCACTTTGTGTTCTATTTGTGCTTGTTCTGGTGGCTGCCTTAAGATTTCGTTTTCCTCTGATTGTTTAATTGGTGCGTGTTGTTCTTTGTTTGTTTGCTCTGGGATGTTTGAGTCCATTACTGTATTTTTTTCTTCTTCTTCTTCTTCTTCTTCTTCTTCTTCTTCTTCTTCTTCTGATTGCACATTATTTTGTTCCAGTATTTGTTGTACTTTTTGTTTGATGTTATCTAATTCTGACTGGGGTATCCTGTTATTTTTTATTATTACACGGATCTGATCAGCTAGTCGTTGTTCTGTTAAAAATTTTAATTCTGGGTATCTGGTAATAAATGTTGTGTATACTTGTGATCTGTATCCAGCTGTGTTGGTTCCTAGGTTTGTTGCTTGGTAATAACAGAACATGAGGTGTCGATTATCTTCATCTGACCATCTCATCCTCTGTCTTTGTTTTCCTTCTAGGGTGGTTGCAGGAAGCATATCCTGCAAAACACCTCTATTTGGATTCAAATCATTTTCCAGTTGGCTAGCAGTGTCGTTACCATTGTGGGCGGGCATAGGGTTCAAGCGTCGTCCCCGACCATGACGGCGCTTGTCCGAGGCTTCATTAGTTCTGTCCTGAACCAACTAATCACACTAAAAGGGGGGTTAGCCCTATTAGTGGTTTGTTCTTTTCGTCGCCTTTTACGACTGGCAGAACATACCAGAGGCCTGTTCTTTTCCCGGGCCTCCACGGGATTTATTATTATTATTATTATTATTATTATTATTATTATTATTATTAAAATTCAGTTCATAACACAAAAGTATAATCCTTGACGAGAAAGTATGATAACCAAAATAGGAGAATAATACCGCATGAAGTGCTAGCGTAATGAGGAGTCTAGTGCTGTAGGTCCGCATTCTGCCCAATAGTAATTTTTTTTATCTTTGCGTTATCACATCTGCGACTCTCATGAATGTAATACAAGTATGTTATGCAATATTCGATGTTTGTTACATTTCTGTCTGATCAGACAACGAAGGATGAAATAAGTAGTTTAGGCTGGAACTTGAGGACAGCTTAAATAGCTGCGAGTGAAACGAGCAGCAATAACATTCATATTCTTCCTCGTCACAAAGTCGATAGCTATTCCTGCTGTTATCTATACTGCGTGTGACGTCAAAATGTCAAGTTTGCAGACAGTTTCGTAAAATGAGTGTTACCCATGAGCGCATTCGACCAGTAACTTTCAACAGAAGGTTGGGTTGCAGCAAGCTGCTATTATTCGGGCTGCATTCATATGACTGAAAACTGCGACGGTGTTGAAGTTTTCTATCGTGTTGCCTTTTGCATGTGAAATTGGTGTGCATACTGCTGTGTATTTTTCGAGGAATACAATTGCTTCACAGTACATGGTGATGTGTATCTGTCTCCGAGTTAACCATCTGTAAATTCAAGTGACATAGATTTACCTACTCGCAACGCAAACTGTAGAGAGTTTTTAAAATTATTTTTACCTAATTCTGCACCATTGTGTTCGTCAGGTTTACTTTGTATATCACATATAAAGGCAAAAAAGTAAGTTTCCGCTTTCTGGTCCGACCGACCGCCGTGTCATCCTCTGCCATTGGAGTCACCAGATACGGTATGGAGATGCCGGTGGTCGGCACCCCGCTCACCAGTCGTCCCGGCAAGGAAAAATTCCTGATAATATCAGGAATGGAACCCGGTCCGGCACATAGCAGTCAACCGCGTCGACCACACATCGACGGAGACTATATCGGATACGTCCACGTTATCACCCAGGATTTTTCATATATATGGACTTCGTGAATTCACTGTCTTAAATCTTTCATTTGTTCACAAATTCTACCATGTGGAACTTACCGCCGTATTGGAATGTTTGATACCTGTTTCATATAACATGTACTCCATTCACCTTTATTGCAGTTTCTTCAGCGGTTACGATACGCTTACTTGCAGTGCTTACTTTTATTTTCCGTAAGAAATTTTAAGCAATCCACGTAAGGCGTTTTCGGCAATCCAAGTGAGGTGACGTTGGCGCAGTACTTCGAGCTATACGGTGGTTAAGATGGCGCCATCGTCAGTTATTACTTTTATCACTCGAGCTCTCAAATTTCAGGTTATTAGGTAGTGTGGGCAACAGATGGTAAACACATTGCAATGGTTTGCTTCAGGAACCCGTCAACTGACTTTCACAAAATGGTGTTTTTACAGTATCGATAATTCATACTGTAAATACACATTTTAATGCAGAAATCAGTCAGCTGTCATTACATTTAATGGGTGATTATACAAACATGATATTGAGTTTAGCGCAGAAACCCATGAATTAATGTCAGATAGCGTCTTTCTGCAGTCAAGTTTCACGTCTGTTGTCAACACTGCACTGTTAGCGACTTTGGTTGTTTGTTTCCCCAGTTGGGCCACCTATGCCTTTTGCCGTCATTTCTTAGCTATCACTGAATTGTGTGCCGCTTAAACTAGAGCTGTTATTGTAACTAGCGCAGTTCCAATTTTATGCTGTTCCACAATTTGTTTACATTGTCTAATAGGAACTGTGAGTATGAATTTCAATCCAAAAGGTAGAGGATGAATTAATGGAAGCAATTACAAACGAAATGCAGAGGTAAAAATGGTGCCAACGAAATTTCTTCCTGGTGCAGTTATCTGCCACAGAACCCGTAAATTTAGGTTATCAAATGATCATGAAGCAAAAAACAAGATTTTGAATTATTTTTTGGGTTAGTTACTAAAAAGTCAATATACATTTGCGAAGATTAATGTAAGCAGAGGAAGTACATTGTAGGGTTAAAACGAACAAAGGCCAAAGTCAGTTTGATGATTTGCAACTGAAACTTCACACTAAATAAAAGAACCTCTAAGGATAGTTTCTAATTTGCTGTTATATAGAAATACAGCACCAAAATTAGTCATTTAGAGCTCAAAACATTTGTTCGGAAAAATTTTTGTTGCAAAAACCATTTAACTGAATTGTATACACATATTTTTTTAAAAAATTATGTTATTATAATTTATTTATAGGCAATATCTACTTCGAAAGCCTCTTGACGGATTTTTGAAACTAAACAATTATCAACAATAGAACGTTTCCTTTGGTCCCCGAAAGTTTCACGAAGTGCAGTTGGCGAGTTTGTGAAACGAACGATTCGTTTGTCGTGCACTAACCTGTCTTACAAGGCGCGATTTTAAAGCACACCGAGGGCGTGTAGTATAAGAGATCTGTAGTTAACATTCTAGATTAAAACTAAATCTTGTTACTTCCGAGTGACCTATTTGTTGCGCTTTGCATAATCCTGGCCGTGTCCGAACTCCACCTTCGAAGCCAGGTTCCGTTATTGAAGGGCCATATTCAGTGGGTCTACGGTTATTTCAGAGCGTAAGCAGGGTTTATAACCTTGTATGAACAGAACGCAAGCATTTTATAATGGGAAAGGTAAGAATTGTGCCTTATAATTACGCTGTAACAGGGACAGCAGCAAGGAACACACCTGTTTTGACGAATATAATTGCCCGAGAAGGACGGGTACTACACACGAACTGTACAGCAATCCCGTTGCAAGATTTACTGCCTGCAGAAGGTCGCGCTGATAAAATCAACGAGGACTGACATTTATGTGTCGGCTTGCGTGAGCCGCTCTGTTGCCCCAGGCAGAGTAAACTCAATATGGCCATCCAGAACAGTACAGTCGCTGCCTCGAGTGCTTCTATCATCCACTCTAGACTGGCGGGAACAGCAAACGGACAGCTGCTTGGTTCACAGATTTTGTTTGAGTCCGAAGTTCAGTACACGTCGAAAAGCGACAAGGCCTACGAAAAATACTAGCACAACCGTAGCTTTGAGAAACAACTCTCTACAGGTAACTAAATAAACGATAAACTCTACGAGTGGGACAAGCTTTGTATGAATATCTCGATACTTCTTTGATTTCAGCGTCATATGAGCAATGTTGCTGAATCTGTTCTGGAATATCTGATACCGCTTGTATTTGGGGCACAAAAGGCGGACTTTCCAGACGTACTACATAAATAATTATATGTTGCTTTCTTTAAGTATGATAACGTGTTTATAATTTTTCACTATGCTATTACAGCGAATACAACAAACAGCTTTGCTATGTCACTACATCTATTACCTGTCATTTGATTTTTGTTTCATCCGAATCGCAAGAACAATGATATAAAAAAGTGAAACAAAAGAAGTGCACTGAATAGTACGCCCTACGTAGGGTTCGAACTGGTGATATCCCGAGCGAATGAATCTATTTTTAATTAGCTAGCTGAAAGCAATCTTGCTACATTGGAAATTACTGCGTGAACGCAAAATGAGGCAAGGGTCATAGTTGCAGTTAGATAATTCTATTTTTTGTTGACACATTTCCTGAAACTTTTCGGCCACTGACCATTTTCAAAAAGACATGAAGTAGATTGACACGAAGTATTTCGTCAATGTTATCCCTAAAAAAAGTGTTTAAATTTTTACAACAGTTGGTAACGTTGTTACACAGTGGCTGCATGTTTATTATAGAGCTATCTACAGTCACATATCGGACTCCGTTGACCTTGAAATCACTCGGATATTTGTGTAAGTCTTTGCGTGAAAACAATCGCTAGACAAAGAGGTTACCACTTGCGCTCACTCTTTACCGATACGACGAAGAACAATATTCGTGTCAAAGGAAACAGTAAAAAATACATCAGCATCATCTACAAATTACAACTCACTGGGAAAGTGTTAAGTTTTATAAATTTACAGCTCAATTCTGAATGTGTACAGCCACCGCAGAAGTATCTGAAAAATCTGATGGAGGTCCCTCTACGGTCTGATGCCTCGCTGGCTTTGAGAAGTCGCAATTTTGGTTGCTTGCTCGAAATTCCTCGTTTGTGAGCATGCTTAGCAGTGAAATGCTGCTATGTAGTACCCTCATTTGCGAATCGACTTTACAAACTTAAGATTTTAATATTTCGTCATTGTCTGTTCTCAGTTTCAAAATCAAACTAATCCACTGGAGACTGGATACTGGTTATTGGTTTTGGAGCCGTCCATTTCCGGGAATTTTCTGAGCGCTCTTTCGCCTAGTTCTTATTGCGGATGTTCCGTTCAGTTTCACACATAGCCTGTTCTTACGGATGCACAACTTTCCATTAGGTTTCCATTTATCAGTGTCCCTAAATCCTCTTTTCCAGCTAGAGTATAACAGTTTGTTTTCCCAACATTCTCTGAATAATAGAATTAAGCCATAGAGAGTCCTTGCCGTCTTTTAATACATTACTTGGAACGTATTTCTCGAAGATACATTTTAGCTTGAACCACAACTCTTGTGCGTTTTCTGGATTTGAACTAATTACTCTTATGTCGCACTTTAAAAAAGATTGTTATTAATTTGAAATGGCGACATCGTCACTTGTACAGGGTGTTCAAAAAGTCTCTCCGCAGTGCCGTATGATTGTTCGCCCGCCTGGGTTACTTCCCTTCTAGTGGACTCTCCCAACATTCTACTGTTTCGTTTACCTCAGTAAAAATGAATATTCAGTAAATTAGTAACTTGTATTTCACAGAGTTTCATTTCGATATATTCACTGCGGCAAACGGCATGCGCGGCTAAATCATGCGGCACTGCGGAGGGACTTTTTGAGCACCCCGTATTCAGCGATCGCAGTATTATTTGTAATACTACAAATTTTTGTGTCGGTGGCATAGTATTTTTTTTTTAACGTATGGTAGATTTTAAAACCATATGCTGCCGCTTTCGATGCTGCAGTTCACAATGACATGCTGTTCGTAGCGAGGTACACTAAAAAAACGACCACGAAGGAATTGTCCGAAAGGTGCGGAAACCGGTAGATGTGATGGAAAAGTACACATAAACGAATGATTAAGTTTCGTGGAAAATTGGATGATTTATTCAGGAGAGCAAGTTAATAACGCTTTGGTCCATCTCTGGTCCCTGTGAAAGCAGTCATTCGGCTTGGCATTGATTACTTGATTTGTTCGATGTCCTCCTGAGGAAAGTAGTTGTTGTTGTTGTTGTTGTTGTCTTCAGTCCTGAGACTGGTTTGATGCAGCTCTCATGCTACTCTATCCTGTGCAAGCTTCTTGATCTCCCAGTACCTACTGCACCCTACATCCCTCTGAATCTGCTTAGTCTATTCATCTCTCGGTCTGCCTCTACGATTTTTACCCTCCAATACTAAATTGGTGATACCTTGGTGCCTCAGAACATGCCCAACCAACCGATCCCTTCTTCTAGTCAAGTTGACGAATATCGTGCTAAATTCTGCCCAATTGGCAGGTCTGATCGTCAAAATCCGGAAATGGTTGGAAAGCCCTGCCCATAGCGCACCGAACGTTCTCAACCGGGCAGAGACCCAGCGCTCTTGCCGACCAAGGTAGGATTTGGCAACCACGAAGACAAGCATTACAACATCTCACCGTGGGCAGGCGGTCATTGTCTTGCTGAAATGTAAGCCCTGGATTTCTTGCCATGAAAGGCAAGATAACAGGGCGTCGACACTGCGCTGTAGTGTGCCGTAGATGGTAACCAGAGAGGTCCTCGTATGAAATCAAATGGCACCCCAAAGAATCACTCCTGGTTGTCAGGCCATATGGTGGGAGAAAGTCAGGGCGTTATCCCACCACTACCCTGGGCATCCCCAGACACGCCTTCGATGGTTATCGGGCCTCAACTCTAAGTGGGACTGATCGCCGCAGACAATTCTACTCCAGCCAATGATACTACAGGCCGAAGACCTGTATGAAGACGCCCCGGACAGCAGTGGAATAGGAACCCGACTGTCGCCGACCATACGACCCGACAACTAAGAGTACTAATCTGGGGTCCCGTTTCTTTCTTGGTTGTCATCCAAGGCACCCTTACAGCAAGCGGTTCATCGACGATATTCTACGTGCCCTTTTGTTGCCCTTGATGGCAAGCCATCCTGGGCTCACATTTCAGTAAGGTAAAGACCGCCTCTATACGGCGAGAGTTTATACTGCGAGTCTTCGTATTTGCCAAACCCTACCTTGGCCAGCAAGATCGCTGCATCTCTTCTCACAGGAGAACGTTTAGAGCATTATGAGCAGGGCCCTCTGACCAGCTCGGTATTTTGACGATCTGACGCGTCACTTCGACGGAATTCAGTAAGATATCTTTCATGAGGACATTTACTATCAGCCGGCCGCTGTGGCCGACCGGATCTAGGTGCTTCAGTCCGCATCCGCGCGACTGATACGGTCGCAGATTCGAATCCTGCCTCGGGCATGGGTGTGTGTGATGTCCTTACGTTAGTCAGGTTTAAGTCGTTCTACGTTCTAGGCAACCGATGACCTCAGATGTTAAGTCACATAGTGCTCAGAGCCATTTTGAACTCACTATCAATCAATGCCAAGCCGAGTACCTGCTTGCATAAGGACCAGCGGCAGACTAACGCGCTGTTTGCTGTACATAGACATCACATCTACTGATTTCCGTCCCATTCGGATAATTATCTTGTGGTGCGTCTTTTTTGTCCTAGAGCGCATTATGATTTTTTTTTAAAGAAGTTTTGCCGCGCAGGTGCCGAACTGCACAGCAGACAGCTCTCAACAGGCGCAATTTTTGGCTCTGAGATGTAAACGAAAACTACCCATTTTAACAGGCGAGACTCAGTGTACATATACCGAACGCCAGAGGCGCTGCATTAGGCTCAGTTGCCCCGAGTAGTCGAAGAAGAAAGTCGCTCGTCTCAAAGGGGCTTAATGGAGTATTCATTGCTAATCCTTACCTATCTGGTGACACTAGGAACATCGAATGTAAATTAATGCAAATGAATAGGAAAAAGAATCCCGTAATGTTTGAATACTCCATTAGTAGGGTAGCGCTTGACACAGTCACGTCGATTAAATATTTGGGTGTAACATTGCACAGCGATATGAAGTGGGACAAGCATGTAACGGCAGTTGTGGGGAAGGCGGATAGTCGTCTTCGGTTCATTGGTAGAATTTTGGGAAGATGTGGTTCATCTGTGAAGGAGACCGCTTATAAAACATTAATACGACCTATTCTTGAGTACTGCTCGAGCGTTTGGGATCCCTATCAGGTCGGATTGAGGGAAGACATAGAAGCAATCCAGAGGCGGGCTGCTAGATTTGTTACTGGTAGGTTTGATCATCACGCAAGTGTTACGGAAATGCTTCAGGAACTCGGGTGGGAGTCTCTAGAGGAAAGGAGGCGTTTTTTTCGTGAATCGCTACTGAGGAAATTTAGAGAACCAGCATTTGAGGCTCACTGCAGTACAATTTTACTGCCGCCAACTTATATTTCGCGGAAAGACCACAAAGATAAGATAAGAGAGATTAGGGCTCGTACAGAGGCATATAGGCAGTCATTTTTCCTTCGTTCTGTTTGGGAGTGGAACAGGGAAAGAAGATGCTAGTTGTGGTACGAGGACCCTCCGCCATGCAATGTATTGTGGATTGCGGATTAGTAGATGTAGATGTAGAGTCTACCGCTAGCGACCGCTTCCGTAGCCGAATGGAGTGTAAGAACTCTGTTCGATTCCTGGTATCTCTTCTGATATTTTCTGAGGTGGGGTGGTCTGGTACAGGATCCTATCAGACTAGATAAGTTGTTCGAGTAAAAAGACTAGCAGCATCATCTAACTGGCACTAACCGGGATTGGCGACATAGTGATCAAGTGTCCCACGATCACAGTTCGCTTCTCGTACTGCTTCGTAGGCAGCAGTCCGTCAGTCGAGGTCTATCCAACATTGGTGTTTACTTCACTGTTGGTAACGAACAGGTATAACACTTTTTCCCCCCTTGGCGGGCTGTAGGACCATTTGTCCACTGTCTTTGTGCTGGTGTACGTAGGAGCCTTGAGACGAGACCATCGAATATTCCAGCAAGTGTGGGCCACTAAAGCAGTAGGCCGTTAAGCGCGGCAGTTGGGGCGACGGCGGCCGGGCTCGGCGTGACGTGACTTCTGCCGGTGCGGCTGTTCTGGTCTGGCGGCGGCTCCAGCTGACCACCGGTCGACCTTGCAGCCAGGCGGCGGCTCCGCCCGCTGCGGCTGTAGCAGGTGACTCGAGAGGGCGAGGCCGTTGGCTCCGAGTGGGGACAGCGGAAGCGCGCTGCGCCGATCCGGCCGCTGCGTCCCGCAGGGTCACCCGTATTTGCATTTGGCGGCGTCACTGGCCTTCGGTCTGCATCAGCGCGGCCAGCATTTCGACTACTTGCTAGCCTTGCAGGACATGCCAGGAGCAACGGCAGCCGACATTCAAAGGCCCCAACGTTCTTTTCGTTAAGGCCTCCTACCAGAGAAGTAAAAACACCTACGTGTTGTATGAACTGGGGCTTCAGGCATAGCACACCACCAACAACCTAACGTAGCCTCTTGCAGACGTCTCGATATATCACGATCTTCAGCTACACGCATCCATGACCGGGAGAAAGAGGAAAATAGTAAACTAAGATGGCGCACATCGTGTGATCTCGTTTTGCCCGACGTAGTGCAGTAACTCGACGTGATATGGACTCAAGTCGTTGGAAGCTCCTGCCTGAACGCTGAGCCATGCTGCCTCCTCCATAACTGTCCATAATTCCGAAAGTGTCGCCAGTGGAGGATGACTTGCACGACCTCTCGAAAGCGTCCCATAAATATTCGATGGCATTTATGTCGGGCCATCTACGTGGCCGTAACATTCGTTCGAACTGTCCAAAGTGTTCTTCTAACCAATCACGAATAATTGTGACTGTGACCCGATGACATGCTGCATTGTCATCCCTTAAGGGGGGGGGGGTTGTTGTTGTTGTGGTCTTCAGTCCTGAGACTGGTTTGATGCAGCTCTCCATGCTACTCTATCCTGTGCAAGCTTTTTCATCTCCCAGTACCTACTGCAACCTACATCCTTCTGAATCTGCTTAGTGTATTCATCTCTTGGTCTCCCTCTACGATTTTTACCCTCCACGCTGCCCTCCAATACTAAATTGGTGATCCCTTGATGCCTCAGAACATGTCCTACCAACCGATCCCTTCTTCTGGTCAAGTTGTGCCACAAACATCTCTTCTCCCCGATCCTATTCAATACTTCCTCATTAGTTATGTGATCTACCCATCTAATCTTCAGCATTCTTCTGTAGCACCACATTTCAAAAGCTTCTATTCTCTTCTTGTCCAAACTATTTATCGTCCATGTTTCACTTCCATACATGGCTACACTCCATACGAATACTTTCAGAAACGACTTCCTGACACTTAAATCAATACTGGATGTTAACAAATTTCTCTTCTTCAGAAACGCTTTCCTTGCCATTGCCAGCCTACATTTTATATCCTCTCTACTTCGACCATCATCAGTTATTTTGCTCCCCAAATAGCAAAACTCCTTTACTACTTTAAGTGCCTCATTTCCTAATCTAATTCCCTCAGCATCACCCGACTTAATTAGACTACATTCCATTATCCTTGTTTTGCTTTTGTTGATGTTCATCTTATATCCTCCTTTCAAGACACTGTCCATTCCATTCAACTGCTCTTGCAAGTCCTTTGCTGTCTCTGACAGAATTACAATGTCATCGGCGAACCTCAAAGTTTTTATTTCTTCTCCATGAATTTTAATACCTACTCCGAATTTTTCTTTTGTTTCCTTTACTGCTTGCTCAATATACAGATTGAACAACATCGGGGAGAGGCTACAACCCTGTCTTACTCCCTTCCCAACCACTGCTTCCCTTTCATGTCCCTCGACTCTTATAACTGCCATCTGGTTTCTGTACAAATTGTAAATAGCCTTTCGCTCCCTGTATTTTACCCCTGCCACCTTCAGAATTTGAAAGAGAGTATTCCAGTCAACACTGTCAAAAGCTTTCTCTAAGTCTACAAATGCTAGAAACGTAGGTTTGCCTTTCCTTAATCTAACTTCTAAGATAAGTCGTAAGGTCAGTATTGCCTCACGTGTTCCAGTGTTTCTACGGAATCCAAACTGATCTTCCCCGAGGTTGGCTTCTACTAGTTTTTCCATTCGTCTGTAAAGAATTCGTGTTAGTATTTTGCAGCTGTGACTTATTAAGCTGATAGTTCGGTAATTTTCACATCTGTCAACATCTGCTTTCTTTGGGATTGGAATTATTATATTCTTCTTGAAGTCTGAGGGTATTTCGCCTGTTTCATACATCTTGCTCACCAGATGGTAGAGTTTTGTCAGGACTGGCTCTCCCACGGCTGTCAGTAGTTCCAATGGAATATTGTCTACTCCGGGGGCCTTGTTTCGACTCAGGTCTTTCAGTGCTCTGTCAAACTCTTCACGCAGTATCATATCTCCCATTGCATCTTCATCTACATCCTCTTCCATTTCCATAATATTGTCCTCAAGTACATCGCCCTTGTATAGACCCTCTATATACTCCTTCCACCTTTCTGCTTTCCCTTCTTTGCTTAGAACTGGGCTTCCATCTGAGCTCTTGATATTCATACAAGTTGTTCTCTTATCTCCAAAGGTCTCTTTAATTTTCCTGTAGGCGGTATCTATCTTACCCCTAGTGAGATAGGCCTCTACATCCTTACATTTGTCCTCTAGCCATCCTTGCTTAGCCATTTTGCACTTCCTGTCGATCTCATTTTTGAGACGTTTGTATTCCTTTTTGCCTGTTTCACTTACTGCATTTTTATATTTTCTCCTTTCATCAATTAAATTCAATATTTCTTCTGTTACCCAAGGATTTCTACTAGCCCTCGTCTTTTTACCTACTTGATCCTCTGCTGCCTTCACTACTTCATCCCTCAAAGCTACCCATTCTCCTTCTACAGTATTTATTTCCCCCATTCCTGTCAATTGCTCCCTTATGCTCTCCCTGAATCTCTGTACAACCTCTGGTTCTTTTAGTTTATCCAGGTCCCATCTCCTTAAATTCCCACCTTTTTGCAGTTTCTTCAGTTTTAATCTACAGGTCATAACCAATAGATTGTGGTCAGAGTCCACATCTGCCCCTGGAAATGTCTTACAATTTAAAACCTGGTTCCTAAATCTCTGTCTTACCATTATATAATCTATCTGATACCTTTTAGTATCTCCAGGGTTCTTCCACGTATACAACCTTCTTTCATGATTCTTAAACCAAGTGTTAGTTACGATGAGGTTATGCTCTGTGCAAAATTCGACCAGGCGTCTTCCTCTTTCATTTCTGTCCCCCAATCCATATTCACCTACTATGTTTCCTTCTCTCCCTTTTCCTACACTCGAATTCCAGTCACCCATGACTATTAAATTTTCGTCTCCCTTCACAATCTGAATAATTTCTTTTATTTCATCATACATTTCTTCAATTTCTTCGTCATCTGCAGAGCTAGTTGGCATATAAACTTGTACTACTGTAGTAGGCGTGGGCTTCGTATCTATCTTGGCCACAATAATGCGTTCACTATGCTGTTTGTAGTAGCTTACCCGCATTCCTATTTTCCTATTCATTATTAAACCTACTCCTGCATTACCCCTATTTGATTTTGTGTTTATAACCCTGTAGTCACCTGACCAGAAGTCTTGTTCCTCCTGCCACCGAACTTCACTAATTCCCACTATATCTAATTTCAACCTATCCATTTCCCTTTTTAAATTTTCTAACCTACCTGCCCGATTAAGGGATCTGACATTCCACGCTCCGATCCGTAGAACGCCAGTTTTCTTTCTCCTGATAACGACATCCTTTTGAGTAGTCCCCGCCCGGAGATCCGAATGGGGGACTATTTTACCTCCGGAATATTTTACCCAAGAGGACGCCATCATCATGTAATCATACAGTAAAGCTGCATGCCCTCGGGAAAAATTACGGCTGTAGTTTCCCCTTGCTTTCAGCCGTTCGCAGTACCAGCACAGCAAGGCCGTTTTGGTTATTGTTACAAGGCCAGATCAGTCAATCATCCAGACTGTTGCCCTTGCAACTACTGAAAAGGCTGCTGCCCCTCTTCAGGAACCACACGTTTGTCTGGCCTCTCAACAGATACCCCTCCGTTGTGGTTGCACCTACGGTACGGCTATCTGTATCGCTGAGGCACGCAAGCCTCCCCACCAACGGCAAGGTCCATGGTTCATGGGGGGGGAAGGACGTCAAACGGGCCGACTGTGAGCAGGAGAGGCACCACAGGACATTTTAATTTCCACTGTCTATACTTTTACAAATAAATTCATAAAACTTCGTCAGCATGACCAGGAAGGATTCAGAATTCACACTCATAGCAGTAGAAGTTCGGAAACTTAAGTAATTTTTTTTTACCTGTGAAATTTCATCATTTTTTTCACTTACTAATGGCAGCATTTGTTGCTATAGGTACACTTTTCTTCATAAGTACGAGATGGTTCGATGAATTTTGCACAGCATACAAACCATACTTAAACGTGTATGAAACTCTAGAATTTTCCAAATCTATTACAAACTGTGGTAAAAATTGAGGGAATTAACTACAAAATTTGTGTTTTTTGTAAACATGAAGTTTAAAATACAACATATCATTCGTTTTTTCATAAAATAAATAAATTCTAGAGTTTCATACATCTGTAAGTATGGTATGTATGCTGTGCAAAATTTATCGAAGAATCTCTCTAACTTATGAAGAAAAGTGCACCTATAGCAACAAATGCAGCCATCACTAAGTGGAAAAAATAATGAAATTTCACACGTAAAAAAAATTATTTTGTTATGTTTTCGAACTTCCACTGCAACGAGTGTGAATCCTGAATCCTTCCTGGTGATGCTGACAAAGTTTTATGAATTTATTTGAAAAGTATAGACACTGCAAATTAAAATGTCCTGTGATGCCTCTGCTGCTCCAAGTAGGCACGTTTGACGTCCTACCCCCCTTAAAATTTCCATCGTTCTATGGTAACACTAAGTCCATGAACGGCTGCAAATGGTGTCCAAGTAGCCGAGCGTAACCATGTCCAGTCAATGATCTATTCTGTTGGACCAAGGATCCTGTCCATTCCAAGCAAACACAGCCTACACCATTATGGAGCCACCACCAGCTTGCACCATGCCTGGCCTGGTTGACAACTTGGATCCATGGCTTTGTGGAGTCTGCGTCATACTCCAACCCTACCAACAGCTCTTACCAACTGAAATCTGGACACACTGGCCAGACCACGGTTTTCCAGTCATCTAGGGTCCAACCCATGTGGCCAAGAGCGTAGGAGAGGCGCTGCAGCCAATGTCGTGCTGTTAGCAAAGACACTGCGGTCGATGGCTTGCTGCTGTAGCTTTAACTTTATATTTCGCTACACTATCCTAACGGATATGTTCGTCGTACGTCCCAAACTGATTTCTGCGGTTATTTCCTGCAGTGTTGCGTGCCTGTTAGCACTGAAAACTCTACACAAACACCGCTCCTCTCTCGTTTTGAAAGCCATCGGTCACTGCGTTGTCCGTAGTGAGAGGTAATGCCTGACTTTATCATCTGCACGCTCTTTACAAAATGGTTCAAATGGCTCTGAGCACTATGCGACTTAACATCTGTGGTCATCAGTCCCCTAGAACTTAGAACTACTTAAGCCTAACTAACCTAAGGACATCACACACATCCATGCCCGAGGCAGGATTCGAACCTGCGACCGTAGCAGTCGCGCAGTTCCGGACTGCGCGCCTGGAACCGCTAGACCACCGCGACGGCCACGCTCTTTACACTGTGAATATCAGAATACTGAATTCCATAATGATTTCCCAAATGGAATGTCCCATGCGTCTAGTTCGAACTACCATTCCACGTTCAAAGTCTGGTAGTTCGCGTCGTGCAGCCATCATCACGTCAGAAACTTTGACACGTATCACCAGAGTAAAAATGACAGCTCTTCCAATCCACTGCCCTTTTACACCTTGTGTACCCGGTACTACCGCCACCTGTATATTTGCATATCGCTATCCCGTGACACCTTGCTATGGAACACTAGACCTGCATTTTGTAGTACTGCAGTTGAATTCCCCATCAAGCCATTCATATTTAGGTTATTTCACGCATTCCATAAATCGCTTGAGGCAAATGTGAAGGTTCCTATTAAAAGGACATGGGCTGTTTCATTCCTTCATTCTTCCCCTATCCGAACGTTGTGCTCTGTCTATAGTGACCCTGTCGTCAGCATTACGTTAGGCTCTTTTCTTCCTCCCTCCTTTCGCTGATGGGTACTGAGGATAGCTGAGTCGAAAGAGCTCTGTATTGCAGTTAATGGTGGTGAACTGTGGCGTCACGGTCGACAAGCTGCAGAAACTGGATATGGTGTAGTACTGTTAAGGCATTGGTCTCTTATTTGGGAGTCCGCCCCGATAGCTGAATGGTGCCGGCACGGTAGCTCAGCGTGTTCGGTCAGAGGGTTAGCAGCCCTCTGTAATAAAAAAACTGAGTTAATCGATCAACAACGAACTTAAACGGATGTCTTACGACGTCCGCCCCGAGCAGATCCAACGAACAAAAAGCGGACAAAATGAGATAAAAAAATAAATAATGGTCAGCGTGACAGACTGCCGTTCAAAGGGGGCGCGGGTTCCATTCCCGGCGGGGTCGGGGATTTTCTCCGCTCAGGGACTCGATGTTGTGTTGTCTTCATCATCATTTCATCCCCATACGACGCGCAGGTCGCCCAATGTGGCGTCGAATGTAATAAGACCTGCACCAAGGCGGCCGGACCTGCCCCGCAAGGGGTCTCCTGGCCAATGACGCCAAACGCTCATTTCCATTTCTTATTTGGGACACGAGGGCTTCAAATCTCCGATTGTCCATCCAGGTTTAGACATTTCACGGATTCACTACATCGAAAGTCGGGAAGTAGCTTTGCAAAGGACTTTATCGATTTTCTGCCGCATTCTGGTCCAATGCAAGCTTGTGACAGTCTTTAGCGGTACAGGGCGCTAAACCCCAATCCGTTTTCAAAGCTCACATTTACTAGAATAGAGGTTCAGTCCAGATTTCGGCTTTCTGTGGTTTCTCTTAATCGCTGAAGGTAAATACCAGAGTGTTTCGATTACAAAAGGACGTGTCCGAAGTCATTCCTTACGCTACCCCTAACTGAGCCCGTGTTCGGTTTGTAATGACTTCGTCATAGACAACATTAAATCCTAATCTCGCGCCGGCCTGGGTGGTCGAGCGGTTCTAGGCGCTACAGTCTGGAACCGCGCGACCGCTACGGTCGCAGGTTCGAATCCTGCCTCGGGCATGGATGTGTGTGATGTCCTTAGGTTAGTTAGGTTTAAGTAGTTCTAAATTCTAGGGGACTGATGACCTCAGATATTAAGTCCCATAGTGCTCAGAGCCATTTGAACCATTTTGAACCTAATTTCGATTCCTTTCCTTTTGAACCTTTACATTATTTTTCCTCCTCGTTTTCTGTTTTCCTAGCGAAATACGCAATGATAATTTCTCGTAGCAAGTTAAAATTTTTAACCTGCGAATACCTCTGGGTGCTTCGCCAAATACATTAATTTACAGCATTTAAGAACTCACACGCACCTGTGGCGGATTAAGGCACTCGTCGGGACGAGCTAGGTCCAAATCCAATTCGAGACATCCAAATTTAAAACTTCTCTCGTTTCTCAGAAGTAGAAGCCAGACAGTTGCCTCAAGGCCACAGTTGATTTCCTACACTGACATTATCCAAGTGAGGTAGTGCTCCACTGACATTGTCGACAATATATTGAACTGTCGTCATTTGTCCAACAACTCATTTTCGTATATATGTACCCACCTGAACTCTAGAAGGCACATCCATTGGTAAGGTAATACGTACCCTGGTAGAAAAGCGTTTACAGTGTGTTTATTAACGCACGAACTCTTCTCAGCAATCTATGACGTTTGTGTTAGGGAGAGCATTGCAGTAGGGTTTCCATGCAGATGCATTAGCTATAATGCTGTGGTGGTGTAAGATGACCTGAGTTCAAGTCCCAGTCATGGCACACATTTTAATTCATTTCTCCAGCATCGATCATTATCGCCAATTTAGTGGAAGTTTAATTCGCAACCTCAGTTTAATCACCCACCGTCTTTTAAAGAATATCGTGAAACAGTATCTTTCTCTTGCCGCAGAACCCTTTGGACATACACTATGTGGTCAAAAGTATCCGGACACTGGCTGAAAATGACTTATAAGTTCGTGGCGCCCTCCATCGGTAATGTTGGGATTCACTATGGTGTTGGCCCACTCTTACCCTTGATGACAGCCCAAAGGTGTTTTGTAGGATTCAGGCCAGGACTCTTTGCAGGCCAATCCATTACAGGGATGTTATTGTCGTGGAACCACTCTGCCACAGGCTGTGCATTATGAGCAGGTCCTCCATCGTGTTGAAAGATGCAATCGCCATCTCCGAATTGCTCTACATCGGTGGAAAGCAAGTGTAGGCCCATGCCGTGATAGTGTCAAAACAAGGGGTGCAAGCTCTCTCCATGAAAACCACGACCACGCCGTAACACCACCGCCTCCGAAATTTACTGTTGGCACTACACACGCTGGCGGATGACGTTCACCGAGCATTTGCCATACCCACACCCTGACATCGGATCGCCACATTGCGTAGCGTGATTCGTCACTCACACGTTTTTACACTGTTCAATCGTCTAATGTCTACGCTCCTTACACCAACTGAGGCGTCGTTTGGCATTTACCGGTGTGATGTGTGGCTTATGATCAGCCACTCAATCATGAAATCTAAGTTTTCTCGCCTCCCGCTAAACTGTCTTAGTACCTGAAGTGGATCCTGAAGCAGTTTGGAATTCCTGTATGATGGTCTGGATTGATGTCTGCCTATTACATCTTACGACCGTCTTCAACTGTCGGTGGTCTCTGTTAGTCAACATACGAGGTCAACCCGTTCGCTTTTGTGCTGTACGTGTCCCTTCAATTTCCACTTCAGTATCACATCGGAAACAGTGGATCTAGGGATGTTTAGGAGTGTGGAAATCTCGCGTACAGATGCATGACAACTGATACCTAATCAGCTGACCACGTTCGAATTCCTTGAGTTTTGCGGAGCGCACCATTCTGGTCTCACACGGTGTCTAATGACTAAGGATGCTGATATGGCGTACCTGGCAGAACAATGCACCTAATATGAAAAACTTTTTTTCGGGTGTCCGGATACTTTTGATCACAGTGTTTTTACAAAACGTGAGAATTATTTAGCTTGGCAACGACAAGTAGACAAGGAATTTTTCACACCCGTCTGTCTATTGCAGTGACGTACATGCATGAAGCTGCTGGTAGCGGCCATTGACATACATTTGTTTCAGAGCTGTTGGAGAACATTTACCAGGGGAAAAATAATCTTCTGCAGTATGTTTGCAAGCTGCAGTCCTGTAAGTATGCCGTCGGTGCAAGCAAGCAAATGTAGTGCGAGACTATGTATGGTGAACAAGTCTTTTGTACGGCAGCTGCAATATGTCATCCGCATGTAGGGTTGCGAGGTCCAAAATGGTTCAAATGGCTCTGTGCACTATAGGACTTAACATCTAAGGTCATCAGTCCCCTAGAACTTAGAACTACTTAAATCTAACTAACCTAAGGACATCACACACATCCATGCCCGAGGCAGCATTCGAACATGCGACCGTAGCGGTCTCGCGGTTCCAGACTGTAGCGCCTAGAACCGCTCGGCTACCACGGCCGGCCTGCGAGGTCCAAAAATTGAAAACCTTAACATTTTGCCCTAAAAGCCGAACAACCCATTTTAAGTAGAAATAAAGTCGACTAGGTAATTTCAATCGTTCAATAATAATAATCAATTACAGTATTATTATTATTATTATTATTATTTTTATTTAGAGATCAGCTGTGAAAGTGATTAAACTGAAAGGAAGTAAACAGCCATATAATTTGGCAGTTAAGATAGTAATTACTTTCTCGCCGGTCGCGGTGGCCGAGCGGTCCTGGGCACTTCAGTCCGGAACCGCGCGACTGCTACGGTCGCAGGTTCGAATCCTGCCTCGGACATGGATGTGT
Source organism: Schistocerca serialis cubense (assembly GCF_023864345.2). Classification (NCBI taxonomy): domain Eukaryota; kingdom Metazoa; phylum Arthropoda; class Insecta; order Orthoptera; family Acrididae; genus Schistocerca; species Schistocerca serialis. Next base: position 768,839,447 of record NC_064641.1, on the reverse strand, counting down.
GTGATGTCCTTAGGTTAGTTAGGTTTCAGTAGTTGTAAGTGACTGATGACCTCCGACGTTAAGTCCTATTGTGCTCAGAGCCATTTGAACCATTTTTGTTAATCGCTCACTCTTCTTAGATAATCTCTGTCAAAACAAACTAAAAAGTGTTCATTAAACAAAAACAGTTATCTATTTTTCTGGGGCGGAAAACTAAAAGATTCAATAACTTTTGATCATTTCAGTTAGGCTTATTAAAAAATAACTGATTCTGCCATTAAGTATTAGTGTTTCTCATTTGAGCCCCACTATCGAGAACGCAATAGAATTCTTGGTAGCATAATTTTAAATTTAACTCTGACAACACCATCGTTGCGGTTTTGTCAGTTTGCAATTTATTGCTTACCTTTGTACATTGGGCGTTTATGAAGGAACATTTTCAGCGCAGGCATTACGGCCCGGAATTTTGAAGCAGCATTATGCCAATTTCAATAATTCCGCACAAAATTATTCATTCATCCTTACGCACATTTCTCGCGCTCCCGTCATTAGCTTGGAAGGGGTCGTAATTGTACGTTCTCGACTTCATTACTATGAATGCCAACAAAAGCCGCACAGGCCGGACTTTCATATACTTGGTGATACACGATCATAAAAAAAAAAAAACAGACATGTCCGACTAAAGCTGGACGGCGGTCTGCCACGCGGCGTGGCGTGGATAACTGTCGACATCGTTACGAGCGTGGATGGAGCGGGAAGACCTGTTATGTCACTGCTGAAGAAGTGTGTTAACTGGTAGAGGAACTGCTGTATGCGTGCACTGTTGAGGTCGTGTATGATGTACAAGAGACAGATACGACCAGTACACTTCCCAGTAAGGGGGCACGCCTGGTACTTGTTTGACGTCTCCTGATCAGCTGCAGAACTGTTTCACGATAACTGTACACACTGCCACTGTGTTCGGAAGCCCGTGCCGTACCTACCATCGAATTACTCCCCCCACTTTTCCAGGCGTGTTGAACATTGTTACGGGGTAGGGAGTGAGATTACGCGGGAGTGCAGACTTTTTCCAGTAATTTCATTGATCAAATCTTTTCTGTGTATCACCGAGTCATGGTGTCGTATGGTCACAGCGTTTCAAATTCAGTATTGTGCAAATTAATTGGGATAAGAAATCAAAGTTCAACTGTGCACATGTATTACTGTGTATATAATATAGTCAGTAGCTCACTGAATAAACTATGAGTAAGTGTCGTGTCCTTTTGCTTTAAAGAGCTTCTGTTCAATTTGTGTCATGGATTCGACCAAGTTAGAGCAAATGTTTCGTAGTTGGCCGTCATGAAACTACACTTCTACCACATTTTCTAACATGCGTTCTTTTGTCGAACAGTCCATTTTACCAAGACGCCTTTTCACAATACTCCACAAATTGTCGATGGTATTTAAGACTGATGAATTGCCGGGCCACTGATGCTTTTTTCCTCCATGAACGTCTTGACTGCTTTAGAAGTGTGACACAGTCTCTAAGAATGGCAAAATCCTGTGCCTAGGGGCTCCTATGTATTTGGTTGAATTCACCACCATAAGCTGTAACCAGTGCCCCTACTACTTCCAGTGGAGAAACCCAGAAACATTTTTTGGGAGTGTATTTTACAGTCTGTTGAGAACGCTCAGCTCTTACTACCTTATGGGCGCTTCATCCGACAACCCTTGGTCTGTATCCTTGACCAACAGAATGTGTCAGCACTGAAACTTACACATTTCCAGTCATTGAAGTTTAAAATTTATATATTTTTGGCCCATATTAACAGTTTTTCTTCATGGCAGGTATTAACAACTACTACTATATTGGCGTTCGCCTACGATCAATAAGCCTATGCCGTATCGCTGAAGAGTCAATTTCAACCCCAATCGTCAATAAACCTCTCTGTAGGTCCTTGTTTGTCTTATGAGGATAAACACTGTTTCTAAGTAGAGTTTTGTACGTTCTAGGGGGTCATTTTCCGTTTTTACCCACATCTGCCTTTTCTCTTTGGAGATAACACGGCCGTATCACTATGTACTCTAATAACTCTTGAAACGCTAGATTTTCCCAAACCAACAACAGAGGCAATGTCTCAGTCACAGATGTGTGTTCATGAAGAACAACTACTTTTGCCCAGTTCTTACGTGAAATGTCCATTTTAACACAAAGCTTTCCTGTCGAGAACAGAAGTAACACACGCTGTTACACATACAAGCACTCAACTGAACTGGCAGGGGCCAACAAATGCTCACAGTTAAGGCAACAACAGTCTACCAACAGCCCAACAACTGGGTGGATAAAACTTGTTACAGTTAACCAACTCCAATTCCTTGTAAAATATCTATCACAATTTGCACACTGGTTTCCTACTCGTTGGCTTCAAGCGAGCTGTCCGATTAAACATACACGACATGATTAGGTTCACCGTGGCGGTGGTCGAAAACAGGTGCCTGCCGTTCCTAGACATTCTGATAAACAGCTCTGATGGCACGCTGGGACACTGTCTAGAAGAAGAACACAACGACGCACACGCACTTGTACGTAAACAGCTGCCACCATCCAGGTCTGTACTCAGTACCTCTGTACGCAGAGCGCGAGCTGTATGCGAAAAGGAAAGTCTTCATACCGAGTTGCAGCATATGCACGAAATATTTCGCAAGAGCGACTTCTCGGTGTCACAAATAAGCTGCTGGCCGAGTGAGAAGACAGAAACCAACCCAGCACAAGAAACCAAGCACTTGGCTTTCGTACCGCCTGAAACTAAGACTACCAGGGTAGTTGAGAAGCAAAACAAACATTTGCCGCTCAACAGTTAAAAATCAAGAAAGTGCGTGACTCAGCAAACAACTGCCAGAGGTTACAGATACCTGGTGCCTACAGCATCAGTTGCCGTTTTGTTTTGTTGTGCAAAAAGAACTAAGGTCATAGGCGTCCATGTCAATCTTAGAACACTAATACGTAAAAGAAGTTAAAAGCGAGTACACGTTAAGTCCAATCGACGCATGGAAAGAGCTAAGAATAAGAACTACTACTTGGAAGATGGTCCACAAAATAAGCCGCGGAGACAATGGAGGTCCCGAACTAAAGATTAAATGTCTTTCGCCATATTGCTCCAACGGTTAGGAAGTACAACGCCATAGACAGCCCGCGCATAGCTCGCTTTAAATGCCGCTATTTCAACGGCGAACATGCGCTAGAACGTATGTGGTTAAAAAACGGGGCATTCGGTCAGGAAATGGTGAACCGTCAAAGATTGACGACAATGAGCACCAAGTGTTGGGGGATCACCGCCTAACAAATGGCGATGGCTAGAAGACCATGCCCAACAAGCAAACTAGCTAAAATGATCTCCTTGCAGCGAGAGGAGCTCGTTCAAGCCGCTGGGAGAGCTTTAAGTCTCCGGAGCTTGTTCTCATGAAGAAAAGACCAGTGGTGTTGCCAAAGTCACCACCTGCCGACAGACAACGAAGATTATCCAAAGAAATGGCAAAGCTAGCGGGTAGAGGTAGGAGGACTGCAGCCTTGGAAGCAGCGTCGGCAGCCTTATTTCCCATCAGACTGGCGTGACCAGGACCCACATCAACATCACAGCGGCTCCCTCAACAGCGAGCAAGTGGAAGCTTTCTTGGACCCGTAGCACCAAGGGATGGACTGTGTACAGTACACAGAGGCTCTGAAGGGCACAGAGAGAATCGGAACATATGAAAATTAAGAAGCCTGTGTCGCCAGATGTACTGGGTGGCCTGATAGAGGGAGAAGAGCTCTACTGTAAATACTGAGCATTGTTCCGGAAGTCGATACCGAAAATGGTCGGTGCCAATGACGAAGGCACGCGAAGATCGAGAAACCTAACAGCGATAGATCGAATCCAGAGTAGTTTCCTTAGGAAGCTAGTGACGTCCGAGATTAACACAGGCCGCTGCACGAAGCCAAAGTAGTGAAGGATTCACACACATCGGGAACGTGGCAGGTAGCGTGAAGTCAAGCTCCCGGAGCAACAACCGAAAGCTAACTCAGAGGTAACAAGACGGGGAAGTTCCTTAACTGGCCATCAAGGGAGTCTTCGAAAAAGGAGGCAATGGATGGGTGCGCAGGCGTGGCAGAAAACGGTATGCGTATCTGCTGAGAACATCACGCCGGTATGACAGCGCTAGTTCGGTTGCTTCTGCATAGAAGCTCTCAAACTAGTGCTAAAGGCGCTAGTGGCCAAAACGTTTCAATTATGGTGGAGTGTATTTAGAAGGCATAAGATGGACGGACGGGCAGAGGAGTAAACTAGATACCCATGGTCTAGTTTCGCACAGACAAGCGATTAGTACAAACGCAGGAGGGTGGTCCGTCCGTTACGTAGGAAGTGCCGTTTAGAACACACAGGACACTGAGGGACTGTGTGCAGCGTGCGGCCGGCCGCTGTGGCCTAGCGGTTCTAGGCGCTACAGTCTGGAACCGCAGGAACGTTACGGTCGCAGGTTCGAAGCCTGCCTCGGGCATAGATGTGTGTGACGTCCTTAGGTTAGTTAGGTTTAAGTAGTTCAAAGTCTAGGGGACTGATGACCTCAGCAGTTAAGTCCCATAGTGCTCAGAGCCATTTGAACCAATTTTTTTGCAGCGTGCGGCCAGGTAAAAGATATGGGAGGACCAATAAAATTTTCTATCAAGCATGAGTCCCAGGAATTTTGTAATTTCAACGAACGGAAGAGCGGCAGGTCGAAGATGTAAAGAATGTGAGCCCAATGCTCCGCCAGAAATTCATACTAACGGTTTTGTCGGTGGAAAAGCGAAAACTATCGTCGATACTTCACGCGTAAAAACAATCGAGATATTGCTGAAGACGCCGCTCAAGGAGACAAGTCCCTGGAGAACTGCAATAGATCGCAAAATCTTCTACAAAAAGGGAGCCGGAGGTGCCCTACGGGAGCGGCTGTAGCAAAGAGGACGACGCTTAGGACGGAGCCTTGAGGCACTCTGTTCTCCAGCATAAAGATGTCCGAAAAGGTCGAATCCACACTACCTTGAAAACTGTCTAAAAACTCCTGAAGGAAACGGGGCAGGCGGCCTCGGAAGCCCCACGTGTAGAGTGTACGGAGGATACCAGTCCTCCAACTGATGTGGTAGGCCTTCTCCAAATTAAAACGCACGACCAGTGTGGCATTTCCACATAAAACCGTTCGTGACATGGGCAGACAAAGTGAAGAGATGGTCAACTGCAGAATGACGCGCTCGAAATCCACATGTGCAGTGGTCAGCAGATGGCGAGATTCGAACCACCATACCAACTGGTCATGGATCGCACATTCCAGCACTTTGCAAACAGAACATCAGTTGCTAATGTGGCATCCGCTACATCGGCCAGACGCAGCGCTGTTCAGAACGTGTGAGGAGCGTTCACCTCAGACCAAGTGGCAGATCGCTGAACCGTGGTCGGCTTGGATCAGTCGCATTGTATCAAAGTAATCGATCTTGTATGAAGGCTCTTTGGGTAGCGCGCCTCGCTAGCTTTCTGTCTGAGCACAGGAGGGCGCTCCGGCCGAGCCTACGAGGGAAGTGTGAGTCTTGCCAGGAGGCGGCTCTGACAGAGGTTCCCAACACGGCTGGACACAGCAACCTGTGACTGTTGGTAGCGGGGCTGTACATGGATGTTCAGTCTTCAGAAGAAATTTTGTTTTCTGTTATACAAGCCCGTGATCATTTTGAAGTTCATTCGTTGCCGGCCTAAGGACCATGTTAAACGTCAGGACAAGCGCATCAGAGCGACTGTACGCGGTCGTTGTTACTGGTGAAAAAATTGAGCAGTGTCCCCAGACATCCAGTTGGCTCCTAGTCGGCCTCCGATTATAGCCACACATCACTTGCGCTTACAGCTAATTAAACTGCTCCTTCTCTGTGAGCTGTTGTTATTGTTTATACTGAAAAACACAAGCTATGCTTATGTATTATGTTTAGTGGTCATGATCTGTTGTCCACTGAAATTTGGTAGGAAAGGGACACCATATTGTACCCAGTCAGTTGGTGGTAAAATGTAAGCAAGAACTAGGGAGTGGAAAGGTCTGGCAGCCCAGGAAACAAATTTAAGGTTGTTCTAAGCTATGTTTTAGTCCAGAGACATGTTGCAAAGAAATTTGACATATTACAACAGCCAAATATTGGAACTCACAAAATTAGGGCCCATATGCCTTTTGCAAAATTAAAAAAAAAGGATGATGGTAAGTTTACTTTTATTTGCACCAAATCTATAGAACAATAAACCTTGAAAGAAAAATGAATTTCTTGTAACGTAAATGGAATCTTACCTGAATCAGAATTTGTAACAACTGTATTAAAATGCAAAAAAAAAAGCCCTTTCAATGTAAAGAGTCATGTAATGAGGATATAAAAACATTTTTGACCAAGTATTACAGTTAATAAACTAACATCTCACAAATATAAATACGTATTTTAAAGCATGGAAATCCTGTGATTGATGTATCTCTGAAAATCAAAATAATTTTAGACAAATCACTCGTCAGATCGGATGCAAACAGATTCTTGCGCCACCAACAGAGACGGCAAAGTACAGTACAGGAAATAGAATGACGCTTCCGAACAATAGTGAGAACCTTTCTTGATCCCAGAAAATATGAATTACGGCAGTAAAATAGAGTTATGTTCGTGACATAGCAATTGAGAACAATTAGTAATAACTTCAGCTGGATCACTGCAGTTAGTCGAATTCCGTGAAGACTAGAGTGAAACTTTCAAAAATTACTTCAACGGATAACTGATCATGACCAGAAAACATAACTGAGCGTAGCTTACGTTTTTGGACAAAGGTGCTGTGCCGCGCCAACGTGTTCTGGGAAAGTATTATCAAAGACGCAATGGAAATAAAAGTAGACGACGATTTTGTCACCAGGGCAGCGGTTTCCAATTTAGCTCCGCATGAGATCTGGCGTTAGCGAAAGTACGTCAGAAACGCTCTGAAGTAAAAGTTCCGTGCTGGTTGCGATTCGACAAGACGCCGTCGACCTGCGAGGCACAAGTAAACACCAACTCAAGTGAGGGACACTAGCACTCGCCCTATAGTCTTGATCTCTCCCCATGCGATTATCACGCCTTCGGTCCCTTAAAGGCCTTGAAGGGTCTAAGATTCCTGTAGGGAGAGGATGTGCAGCAAGCAGTTACGGAATTCTTTACCTAGCAGGAACATTGGTTTAATAAACGGCTGTCTTCAACTTGGTGCGTCGGTCGGATTATTGCCTCAATGCTCACGACGATTTTGCCCGACTAGCATACAGATTCTGAGCTGTACGGCTTTCGAATGGAAACTTTTTTGATTGATCCATTCGGGTCTTGCGAATCGTATAGGCAAAGGGAATAATGGAATGCCGTTCACTCCTAGCGTTGGGTTCTGATATGAAGACGATTCCACGTACGTACTTCGAAATTCCTATGACCTCATAGTGGGGTGGTTCATATCGCATCTCTGCTGACTTTCACGTACGTTAGCTAAGGGGCCACGTAAAATGAACAGGTAGTTCTTTCTTAGACAACTACCGCTTACAAAATAGGCTCCTCAACTTTATCACAGGTTAAAACGCTTGACTGGTTGGTTGATTAAAGGGTTCAAACTACTACGTCATCAGTATTTCTTCGAACAGACGGATCGAGATGACTGTAGATCAGAGATAGGAAGAAAACCCCAAGGCCTGCGAAAGCTCAACGAAGGCGAAATAAGGGACAAAAAAGAAGAAAAGGAGACAGAGGAAGAAAGACAGGCAAGGAAGTAGGAAGCACCCGAGAGCAATGAGGAGACATACCCCCGCCCCCACTACACCCTTCCCTCCCTCCTCCCCCTCCCCACCCCCCCACCATATCCTTCCATCCCCATCCCCACGTTTCAGGATACTCCACTCGGAAGTTGCCTAGGAAAAGCTAGCACCATGGACAGGGCAAGAGAAACAGAGAGAGAAATGATGAACACGTCTAAAAAGCCACACGCGAGGGGGGAAGAAGATTAAAAGAGCAGGTAGGGGGAGGACCAGGCTGGACCACCAAGCCCAGGCAGCTGCAGCTCGGTCTGGGCAGAGGAAGCAACGGAATTTTCTGGGAGCCCATCAGTGGGTCGATAAGGTTAAGTTGCCCACCATCAAAGAGAGTGGTAAAAGCCCCATTCGTTTATAAAACGTAAAACTAAGCCAGCCGCTGAGGCATCTCCTAACACCATGGGTAGCGGGTCAGAAAGTAAAGAGTCCGCCGGAGGGAACTAGGTTGGGACAGTTCAGCAAAAATGTTGACAACGATCGCCCAGGAACCACAGGACAGTGGTGTCGGTCCTCACGACGGAGGAGATGACCATGAGTCAGCCAATTATGGCTGATGCGGAGCCGCCGAAGCACGGTAGAGTCCCTGCGAGAGGCCTGCAAAAAGAACCTCCACAGATTCGTAGTATGCTTTATCATCCGTAGTTAATTTGATGAAGGCAGAGTGACCTATTCTGCATTCCAAATCCCTAAAACTTGACGGCGTAATAACGATCGGAAGTCTGTTTCCGGAATACCGAACTCAAGAACCGGTTTACTGGTAGCCAGTTTGGCCAGGCTATCAACGAATTCATTCCCCAGCATCCCGACGTGGACCGGGGACCAGACGAAGGCATATGTCGCACTTTTATACGAACTTTTTACATTTCATGGCCCATGCCGTAACCAACGGAACTATCCAAATGCACGTCACTACCATCCCCACAACGATACCTGCCTGTACCTATTTTTCCGTGAGCTCTTCTGTGGACCTTCCCGAACTAGCATTCGTAGGAAATGTCGCGGAGAAAATGCGCAGCAACAATTAAGAGTTTTCCAGAATGACTTTTCTACTCTGGTACGGGATATGAGCTACGGAAATTCGCGTACGTCGCTGGAGAGCGAAATCTTAATATTCGACCTGCTCGTTGTGTTGTACGTAAGGACAGCTGCACTGAGTCAGCATGTACGTAGAGCGGGAGCAGAATACGACTATTTCGAAAGAACAAACAGGAAGAGCAAGCCTCTCGTCGAAATCGCTTTCACTATCTACAGAGACTCACTCAACAAAACCAACATTACTCTCCCCAAAAGAGGTCACGTAAAACTACACCGCTGTTGCGTCTGTTACATTATTTCATCTTATCCGATAAGTGGTTACTACTGAAACATGCTCTGCCGTGGGAGCGGTTGAGGTACTGGCTTCAGAACCGCGAGGGAGCGGTGTTACGATTCTCGTACAGCCAACCCGACTTTTTTTTTGGCATCTTTACTGAAGTTCGCCTCCGACGAGAGCCTGTATGATGACGTCACCAAGGTCGTAGTCGAATCCTGGTTTGTCCTTTTCCGATTGAGCTAATGTCCACCTGTTACAAACTGCCCCTTCCGAGGTAACATCTGTTGAAATAGGCGACCACTCCCAACGAGTATCATATCTTCAAGATATGTGCTTTCTACAGTTATAACTTCACCGAACGAGATGGCCCACCGCTGACGTCGACAAACACGTAACATTATCATGCAGCAGGTGTACGTTCGTGACAATTTTTTTCGTCCGAGTAGAGACTCATTTTCCAACATCAGCTGCAGTCATACTGCCATCACGTGGTACCAGTATCAAATGCTATATTTAATCATTTATAGGTTTGTGAGCAAAATATCTAGGAACGCTACGTTCGGGATCCATGTAACTTTCCTGATGGCTACATGTTTGCTGTTTATTTATGATAGAATAGGCTATATTGTCCTTTTGGAAATAGTGATAGGTATAAACCATTTGTACCTATCCGCTTACTACAATTGCTGTCTTCTGACTAGTGTCACGCTATCCCCATCTCAGAGTAGAACAGACAACCAAATTCTTGAATTGTTTCTTGTATATATTCTAATTACTATCTTCCCCTACAGTTTTTGACCTCTACGGCTAACTATGTTAGTTACTCGCTGATGTCTTCGCACAGGTCACAGTATGCAATCACTTCTTCCAGTTACTTTCCACGTGTGCCTCCTCTTGCTGATTTGGCGAAGAGCCTCCCTATTTATCACTTCAACTGTACATTTAATCATGAGCATCCTTTCATAACACTACAGCTAACATTCCTCGAAGAGCTTTTTGTTTTCCCACAGTACACGTGTCACTACTATGCAACGCTGTGATCCACACATACATTGTAAGACGTTTCTTTTTCAATTTAAGTCCTATGTTTAATATCAGAAGACATCTTTTGGCGAGAAATGCCCCCTTTGCTAGCGCAAGTGTGGTTTTTATCTCCTCCTTGCTTCGTCCGTCATTAATCACCTTGCCTCCAAATGGCTCTGAGCACTATGGGACAACATCTATGGTCATCAGTCCCCTAGAACTTAGAATTACTTAAACCTAACTAACCTAAGGACAGCACACAACACCCAGCCTTGCCTCCAAATATGCCTTGCAACAATAGCCACGTGGTGTGCATCAGAGTGAAGAGACGCTGAAAAAAAGCTACTGGCCAACTTCATAAACAGCTCCCCACGAGTCAAAGAACGGGAGTTTACAGGCGAGCATTTGTGAGCGGAATGTCTTTTTTTGGAGCTCTGACGTCAGTGCCTCATGAGGAATGCCGCCGCATCTGATGCGGCTGTTGTTTACGCCGTCGTGTCGGTCGTTAAAGTGTTTTGAGTGGAGACTTATCAAATTTTAACGATTCTGTCCATCCCCGAACGTTCTCCCGTTAGTTTCTGAGTGACGGTTTCACCAGACATACAAGTATAAATAGAACGGTCACTTGATTATAGTACTACACGTTTCAATGATTCATACCATAATAGTAGAGTTGAGAATTAGGCATTTACGTTCTTACTATTAGCGCCATTTCACAGCAGCAGGCCAGCTAAGAAACATGATTTCTATTTTGAGGTAAAGAAGAAACAATATATGACGCAAACTGCTACTTTCTTGTATGTGCTCTTCACTGTGCACGACGTGTTTTTGACTATTTCTTTACTCAGTCAAGAGAACTCCCTGTGACGAGTATGTCCACTTTTGATAAATTAATGTTTTATCCAAATGGCTCTGAGCACTATGGGACTTGACATCTGAGGTCATGAGTCCCCTAGAACTTAGAGCTACTTAAACCTACCTAACCTAAGGACATCACACACATCCATGCCCGAGGCAGGATTCCAACCTGCGACCGTAGCGTTCGCGCGGTTCCAGACTGAAGCGCCTAGAACCGCTCGGCCACAACGGCCGGCTTTTATCCAATTGACGAGTGAAGTATAGAAAGTTAGAAACATTGGTGGGCATTCCCGAATTCGCGGCCGTGCTACTTTATTGAATACTGCGTACCCGTCTTTCTTAAACTGCGCTCTTTTTTTCAAGTCATCGCGTGCTTGCAGTTTGCTGCTATCCATTTCGCTCTACAGCAGAAGCTTTTAACTCCAACAAAAGAAGCTCTATGCCGGTTGTCCGCTAAATCTCCACTCGAATCGGCGCGCACTGCAACCGAAATGCGCTGGCTAATCATAGCACTGAGTACATTCTCAGCTGCACAAAGGTAACTAGTTTGTCAATGCTCTGTCTTTTACACAGTTCCCTCTACGAATCCCCATAGGACCAGGAACGTTGTAACAACGCTTAAACAAAAATAACCAGTCAGTAAGTGATAAGGGGCTCTTATCTCGGCTCAGTAACAAAGGACAGTAATTCACGTAACGTCCAGGTGTCTCCAAGTGATTGGTGTCGCATGAGTCAAAGACTACAGCAGACAGGAACTGGAATGAAGTTAATTTCCAGATAATACTTTCTGGTGCGGCGAAGCATCGATGTCCCTACACTTCGCTTTCTGGAAGTAGAACCACATCATCAGGTTATTCAAATCGAAGAATACTTTGCGCTTCTACGGAAAAAGCTGTATAGGTAGCATCAATGTCAGCAAGATAATACAGATCGAAGCGTTCGAACGAGGGTGCAACGCTAATGTATTAGGTGGTGATGAACCCGATACATTGAGTGAAGCAAGGGTAAGCTACTTCTTTTAGCAAATTTCTAAAATGTGGAGAGATTTAGACAGATCCACAATCTTTGTATGTACAAGACTCAGCGACTCGTATGAGGTAAACAGCTTTCATATTTTTATCTTCAAGCTATTCTAAATATGAAACACTGGCGTTCTTCGATGAAAAAAAGTTCAGACGATGAAAATTCATCATGTACTCGCACGTAGAAAGTTTTTCAAAAGACTAGTGAGGAGGAATTTTACATTAAAATTTTTCCAAATGGTGTCTTGAAATGAGTTCATCCTCAGTGAAAATGAAAAGCTTAGCTCGTGATTTTTAGTTGGTGCATAAACTTTATATCCGAATAATTTTTGTAAGAGACATTTTATGAACCCGACTGCAAACCAATTTCCCTTAAAATTAAGCGAGACGACACTTACTTTCGAAAACTTTTCTATGATCTTGAGTTCTGTTCTCGTTATTAAGAATTATTTATTTAGTGAAAAGATACCACTAGCACTTGTACGTATCAACTTCAAATCAGTTTTTTCTTTACTTTTCACTCTAAACGAAACTTCAGAATTTAATATTTTATTTAGCGAGTTGGTATATAGGCACTTATCTTAACCGTAAGGGATGGCACATAAAATGTGGAATGGACAATACTCTAAATTTAACTAACTTTGCTACTGTAAAATTACTTTAAGCACAATAAATGCGCAGGAAACAATCCCGGTTGTGTGTGATTAACTCAAATCTATGCAAATGCACACTTATTTCAGCACTACTACACAACAAAATAATGTTAAAGGCGGTTCGTATTTCTGGATGCTACGGTCTGCGTTCAGTTTCGGCTGGAACTAGTTACTTGCACAAAATGACTGTGTGAACTACTTTTGTCACATTTGACGAGTATTTCGCGACTGCAGTCTGAGACAATGGGAAATTGCAATATCTACAAAGCTGGAGTGCGCTGTGCAACAGAAAAACGGTAACTCTACTCAAGTTCCGTTACGAAATAGTGAAGAACAGCCATTTACACCACTTCATTCTCACATTCAAAAAAATTGAGCCTTCGACTTTGTTGCGTTAGACAGCCAACGTTCTCACTTAACTGATGTTCTCTGATACTGTTTTTTTACAATCCAGTCTTTGGAAAGAAGCGCCGTCTGCTACGAAAGAACCGAAATGTGTAATCGGTTTTTGCTGAGTTTATGTCACTGTGGTGACAGCTGTAAGGAGGCTCGTAGCTTTCAGTTTCGCAATGTACTGATGAACTTTATAATTAGTTAATTTTATACCATTTTTGGAGTTGCAGCTGCGTAAAAGCTCTAAAAATGACATGTTTTTCTCATACGAAGAATGTAACGCAGTTTTCAAAACAAACATAATCCGCTATTTAAAACGGAAAACTGCCCTAATAAATGAGTCTAAGTAAACAAGAAATTCACGTATAAAACAGCTGACCGCAATATTTTGTTACCTTTCAAAGAAGCAATAGAAACTTTGTATTCCAATTTCTTTTTGTCGGTGGTGAAGGGCTCAAAGAATTACGTGGACATGAAATTGCCGTCACGGACTAAAGTGTAGGATTCAGTAATGTAACTTCTTTTGTCTGAGAGACCGCCCCCACAAGCTGCGTTCCCTTTTGTTTGCTAAAGCGGAACGTTGCTTCACCTGTATATAGCGTAAAGGAAAAGGCGTAGCGAGCGGAGTGCGGAACATCGCTGATGCAACGCGGTGCAGAGAAATCTGACAGCGTCCAGAAACTTTCAAATTGCGCCAAGTTCCCGACAAACACGGTGTTCGCGCCGCTGTTTCTAATAGTCCGTTGTAGCGCCACAAGATTTTCGTTCTGCGAATTATACTTTCATTTCCAGCGTTTCATATTCTCTTAGAAAGGAGCCGTCAAGGAGATAGTTAACGCTCGAGTAACTACCTTGCAGACGGTAACTCATTCAAGCTGGCGCGAGTGTTGGCCGTTCACGCGAGATGGAGCTTGTGGTATGTTTTTGTACTAATGCCCGAGAACGCAGAACAATTACCCGACATTTTAATTAACACTATGCAGTCCTGATAGTAAGCTGTTGCCGGTTAAAGGACAGGAAAGAGTAAAAAAAGTACGCTTGCTTGTGAGACCACAATAAGAACCCTGTTATAAATATGGGGCGGCCGCTGTGGCCGATCGGTTGTAGGCGCTTCAGTCCGGAACCGCGCTGCTGCTACGGTCGCAGGTTCGAATCCTGCCTCGGGCATGGATGTGTGTGATGTCCTTAGGTTAGTAAGTAGTTTTAAGCCTAGGGGACTGATGACCTCAGATGTTACGTCCCATAGTGCTTAGAGCCATTTGTACCATTTTTTGTAATAAATATGCATTTAGAGCACACTTCATTCCTGTTTTTAAGAAACAGGTTATATATAGTCTATTCGTTCTCTCTCTGTCTGTCTGTCTGTCTGATGAAAAACTAAATGTGAAAAAAAATCACGACGGGAACATTTTCCGACTTTATGGTGAGGTGGACGTGCTCCCTCTAAGGGAGTAAATTTTGGCGGTACAGAAAAGACGCGTCTGTATCTTATACAAATCTGTTTGGTTCTTAATTATACGCAAATTCTGATGCACTGAGTCACCAACTGCTTCTTTAAGCATTTTACCAGTAACTAACGCATTTTATCTTTTCTACACTTATAACGAAAAAACGTTAGTAGACATTTACAGTTATCCATAACATGCAGGTACAGCATAATCACAAAATATTGTTTAGCGTTGCCATCAGGCACAAATTTCGATCTCTGGTCCCTTCTTTCAAAACTAGGCACCGTAATTCGTAAATTCGCTAAACTGTAGCTACACATCTCGCAAGCCACCGTGTGGTGCATGGCGGAGGGTAACCTGTACCACTATCAGTTATCTTTTCTGTTCCACTTGCAGACAGGTCCCTCTGTAGCTAGCTAGACACGCTGCTTCACTGGTCAGACGAAGGCAAGTGCGTACTGTCTCCAAGAGGACTATGCCTCGTCAATTAGTCTGGTATCCAAAAGAAACTTTTTCGTTCGACCAGGAATAGTTATAAAGTTCTTGCAAAAAAAAAAAGAAAAACTGAAGGATACAAACCTGTGTTAATTTGAACCTTTATGTGTACTGGCGAAGCGTGCTTAGAGCACTATGCAGAAAAGCCAAGGATCCGGGTTCCACTCTAGTCGAACATATATTTTAACTTTGCACATATATTGAATGGAGCATATTCTCTGAACAGTGTCCAAGAAAACTGATCAGAAATTCTTTTCTATGACAAGAAATATCGGAGACTCAAAAATTGACAATCACAAAAATGTATACCTTCATTAGCTCTTGACGAAACTTACGATCGTCGTTTGCGGTTCGTTGCATCCGGTTACCAGTTGTAGGAATTTTGAAACACACATTACTCGCTTCTCTTGAGGTAACGTATGGTGAACCTCAAGTTAACCTTTCTATTGCTATCGTTCTGTTCTCTGGCACCTTATCCATGGCGAAACCGAGAAAGTGGTTATCTGGAGATGATGATTTACCAACAAATTCTGCGACCAATTTTGTTGAACAGCATCCATCCGTTCACCCGCCTACCGACACCAAAAGACAGCTGAAGAAAATACTAGCAGAGGGATCTAAACATCGGTTTGTTGAACTACATGTGGGATGAGGAATATCTTCCCTGACTTGTGTTAGTCCCGGAAATATTTTGTGAATGAAGTCGCATAGATCGCTTAATACTTTATTTATATCGTCGTTTCAGCTACATCTAGCACATCAGAAACTATAACCTGTAAAATAATGCATAGTGTCAGAACGTGTGCCTTGACGGTTTTACAAGTTCTAATCTGATGATTGCAGCACCCGAAACGACGTTATAAACACACGTGTTAAGCGAGCTACACGGCTTTATACACAAAACATTCACAATGGTCGCAGAAATTTCATTTATTACTCCTGCAAATTTCGAAGTCTTAATAGCGCAACGCCTTACTTATAGCACCTCCTTATGGTTAGTTGAGCATTTCTGTGTCTCTTTGGCACTGGCCCAACAATAGCGTGCTGAATCACGCTCTACTTCGAGTATTCTGTCTCACGTTAATACAACTTATTGTGCTAGATCGACGATTACAGTTTTATAAGCTGTCGCGTTCGTGGATTAATTACACTGCCATGCCGTACAGGGTTAATGAGGAGGAAAGATACATGCTTTGAGAAGTGACTGATTCTGACAAGAAACTTCGTATGGACATTTGCCCTATTCCGAATGGTTTCAGAGACAGAACACATTTAATATTACTTTTGTACATTTTTCTTTAATAACTAAAGCCGCACCTTCCAACGGAAACGTGCAATAGTACAAAATTAAAACACATTAAATTTCCTACAAAAAAAGATCCTATTCCTTTTTTTTCTCCAAGACTTAGTTTGCGATAAGAGAACGAGGGACTATCGAAAATTTTATTTTTGTAGATTTTGTAGGGCAGTTTGAAGCAGTTGTCCGTACTGATAACCCACAAGGTTTATGTGTCAAATTGTTCGTCTCAACTGTCTACACTACTGTGGTACTTGTAAACAATGACAGTGTTTGAATACCGAAAATAGGGAACAATGTACATTAAATTTGTTCTATCTGAAACCATCGGAATAGGGCATTTGTCCGTATGAAGCTTTTGTTCAGAATCGCTAATAGTATCACCTGGCAAAGCATGTGTCTTTCCTCCTGATTCATCCTGTATTTGGAGTATTCACGCCAAGTGTTTACCAACTGCATGGCTTCCCGGTTTTCCTCTAAACAATCAGGTCAAAACAAAGCGCGAAAGTACACCTACAAAACATAAAAATTTCAGTATTTAGGAAAAGATGAGTAGGATAAGCTGTTCATATATGTATATACCTTCTTCGTGAATCATCTGTTGTATTATTGAAAACTGTATCAAAATCTCCTTAGTAGTTCTGTAAGGTAAAGTGAACTTACAGACAGAAAAACACGGCTGGTGATTAATTTAGTAACATGTACAGAACAGACTTACATCTGACTCGCGTTAAGTGGGAAGTGTGGTTTTTAAATTTGCAGTTACTGTGTAGATTCTACAAATACCACAGAACATAATTCAGTATCAGCTTTGGCTTCAAACTTCATTTGCTGTATCCACTAAGTACATCACAATGTACTTGTCAAATGTTTGACATTACCTGCAATTTTCGATTTCTGTTAAATTGGTGCCGTGCAAAGGCTACTTTTATATGTATAAATGGCACACGGGTAAATCCGAAGTTCTCCGAGGCTGTTCGCATGTGATTTTGTCGTATATAGAGTGCTCAGGAGATAAGTGAATTTAAGCGTTACAACCTGTAAAGGATCTGAACTCTTGAGGGTGCGGCGTTCGACTCTCAGTATAAACAACTGATTTCGCATGAATAGGCTGAAAGCCACATTGTTTGATTACAAGGTTGTCGAATAATCAGTGGAAACAGACACAACCACTAAATATCTGGGAGTATGTTTAAGGAGCGATGTAAAATTGAATGACCGGATAAAATAAACCGTAAGAAAAAGCAGTAGCCAGACAAACTCATTGGAAGAATCCTTAGGAACGGTAACCCTAACACGAAGAGGGTTCTGAATGGGGGGCCCCATATGGTTCCCAAGTTGTGCAGCGACCGTAGACCATAAAATTACCAAATAAGCAGCAACCAGTCGCAAGATCATGTTTTCTTTGTTTAGTTTTGCATATCGATTTCGACTGATTAACAGCCATCCCCAGTGCTACAAATACAAGAATAAAAAGAAAAATGTTTTGACGTATCTTACTAATGCATCGTTTATTAAATACGATGTGTTGGCAGGTAGTCGCCAGCTTTATTTTTAATGTCTTGTATTCATGAAATATTGCACATGCCTGCCAACACATCGTATTTAATAAACGATGCATCAGCAACAAAGTTACTCCAAGATACGTCAAAACATTTTTATTTTTATTCCTGTATTTGTAGCACTGATGATAGCTGTTAATCAGTCGAAATCGATATGCAAAATTAAATAAAGAAAACGATCTTGCGACTGGTTGCTGCTTATTTGGTAATTTTACGAAGAAGGTTGCTTGTAACACCCTAGTTCGACCGACACTTTAAAATTGGTCCTCAGTGTCTTACCCTTATATAGTAGAGAGGGAAAAAAGAATACGAGAAGACAAGCGGCGTGTTTCGTAGCAAGACGCGTTTAGTAAGCCCAAAAGCGTCAAGTGATGCTTATCCGACTTCAGTGACAGACGTAACACGAGACCGAGCGAGGTGGCGCAGTGGTTAGCACACTGGACTCGCATTCGGGAGGACGACGGTTCAATCCCGTCTCCGGCCATCCTGATTTAGGTTTTCCGTGATTTCCCTAAATCGCTTCAGGCACATGCCGGGATGGTTCCTTTGAAAGGGCACGGCCGATTTCCTTCCCCATCCTTCCCTCACCCGAGCTTGCGCTCCGTCTCTAATGACCTCGTTGTCGACGGGACGTTAAACACTAATATCCTCCCCCCCATAGCACGAGACGCGCTGTGCGTAGCTGTTTACTTTTAAAATTCCGAGACCATACATTGCTCGTCCATGCATCTCGCAGAACGACCACGAAGATAAAATTAGAGATACGAACTCCCACAGAGACTTCCCAACAGTTCTACCCGCGCACCATTCATGAGCGGAAAAGAAAAAGCAGGAAGTACGCCAAGTATCTTCCATCAGACACTTTAAGGAGACGTTCAAATAATAGATGGAATTCAAATATAGATGTGAGACCACTTTTTCAAAATAGTGTCCTTCGCAGACATATTTCTTCGAATTAAACTGTTTTGGGAATGATAATGAACATTCGCCAGCTTATAAATACTAGTCTCTTTCAACCCTCTCGCTGTCACTGGACCGTTTATGCCTCACGGTAGATTATCAGACAACCAGTGGGAATTCGCTGCACGTTACTGTTATGTAGCTTGTGTCAAATGGCTTTGTTCCAAAACTGTTTCACATCGTATATCACACACAGGAGGATCGAGGTGACTGTCACATTAGACTCAAATTTATACCTAATGATAAAGAGCTTGCCATTTCGCATGAACTACCGAAATGTCAAATATTTGTAATCATAAATATGATGGGAATGCTTTTTCGAAATTATACATCATAAATGAAAATTTGATTATCACTGGAGTATACAGGTTCCACGTCAAAGTACCTGGGGGACGCATGTATCCTCTCCTCCCCGCGCTGGAAAACAAAATGGGGAGAATTATTTTTTTCATAGTGTTTACTTCTGTCGACGAATTTAATTAAAATAATCATACGGTAATATCTTTCACCCAGAAATTGTAGTGAAAAAGATTAGTTGCCTTCTGAGATCTGGGATCCAAAGTTTAACACGATGTCTCAATTACTACTGTCTACAGGCAGCCACCACTGTGCTTCCGCTCTCAGCGATAACAAACGCGCATTAACTTCTCTGTCCTCTAAATAAAAATAAAATGAAGAAAATGACATAAAAATTGAAAATTCACGTATGGTAGAGAAGTCTATAGCGTCTTTAAGTATGTCAAGAGTCTGCTCTTAATTTTAATTACGGCTGGAGTTTCGGTTTTCTTGAACTAGGCGAAAATTGAGGGTCCGTAAGTGTCCTGGTTGAAAACAAGCAGACAATGCTGTTGCACAGTGGAAGTAACAACACAGTTGGAGCGGCGAAAGCTACGTTCACACTGGTGTATTTGTGGCGGCAGCAATTTAGCCAGATAGCAGTGAAATGCCAACTACTTCACACCGGACTGTAAGCAGCTCTGAGGTTCGGACTCACGGCTCTGGCTCCTCGGTGTAGGAACGCCACTGCAGCTGCGGCAGGAAATAGAGTTCGGCACGGGCCATGACGCCGGGAGACGCTTCGCTTGCAGACTGCGGCGGTCCGCGAATAAATCGCCTCTTCGCAGCGCGGCGAGCCCGCCCCTCAAAGCTGGGATCCTGGCGGAGGCTGCAGTGCTGCCGCCAACCGGCAGATTTCTGTGACGCCGATGGCGCTGTGGTGTATCGTCTTCGATGTCACGCACGACACTTGCAGACAATAGATGAACTGCTAGTACAGTTGCTCTCTATCGAAACTATGGCGCTGTAGATTTGGTGCAATAGATGTAAGACGTAGTAAATGCTAGGACTACCGATAGTATTGGTAGTATTAGTATGGAATATAATTGAATGTGTGAGAGAGAACCTGAGAGCCGACGACTTTTCTTTGTTTTTGTTTGTTTGTTTCTTTGTCTTGAACATATTTAGAACCGCTTATCGTCCGTTGTTGTTCCATTGTGTATTTTACATCCTTTCAAAACATAAACTGCATTTTATAAGCAGTAGTTTATCATGTAACCAAAGCAATTACTTTTGATGGTTGGATTGGTTGTTTCGGGGGAAGGAGACCAGACAGCGAGGTCATCGGTCGCATCGGATTAGGGAAGGACGGGGAAGGAAGTCGGCCGTGCCCTTTGAAAGGAACTACCCCGGCATTTGCCTGGAGCGATTTAGGGAAATCACGGAAAACCTAAATCAGGATGGCCGGACGCGGGATTGAACCGTCGTCCTCCCGATTACTTTTGAGGCAAGCAGTTTACATGCAACAGCAAAACCTGTATAATTATTGTTGTTATTACATTATGTACTCAATAGAACGTTCTTCTTCATGGTGAAAGGAAGAGTTTCGTGTTATTACTGATAAGTGTGAAAGTTGTTTATGAATAATAGAAACATGTTTCATATAGACGAAATATTGGAGCGATGTTTCGGTTTTTATTCTGAGTTTTTTCTAAATTTTACCTTTTTTCAAGAAATTGCATTTTCTGGAACTATATGATAAATTTGAATTGTTTTCATTTTTACAACATCCCTCTGTCTCAACTTACAATTGAAAAATTTTCGAATAAAATCTGAATTACACACTGACAATTTTAGTTTCACTATGAATACTGGTTGTTTGTAACAGACTGGGGGATAACTATGAAGACCAAAAATGCCCCGTAGATTACGCGGCCATTTATGTAGTCTCACTCAGTCTCTAGACGGTTCACCGCTTCCCGTATGTAGGAGAATCTGGTAACACACTGACTGCATACGCAAAGAAAGCGATAGAAATGAAGTAATGGCCTACATATATGAAACACACTTAACGTACGGATGATGCGGCTACGATGTTAACTAATGCCACTAGGCATACTATAGTAGTTTACTCTTACTTACGATGGGCTACAACAGCCTACGATAGGTTTACAACTCAAACTGGTAGATTTCGTCTTCCTAGATTTCAAAGGCATTCGAAAATGTGCCACATCGTCGACTACTACCAAAGATATGATCGAAAGGAGCATTTTTGCATATGAGATTGGTTAGAGGAATTTGAAAAGTAGAACTTTACAGGAAGGACAGGCGATTAATTTTGAGTATGTACAAAAGTCAAAGTACTGAACTGGAAGTTTATGGTACCAAGAAAGGAACAGAAAGGGAGTGAGATAATGATTCTCCCTATCACCATACTTATTTAATATGTTCATCGAGGACGCAATGACAACAGTAATAATAATGAAAGAAAAGACGAGTGGAATCAAAATAAATGATATACATATTCATTCCATGAGAATGGCCGAAGGTATTGCTATAGTGGCATGCTCAGAGAAGGAAGTAAATAAAACGCTTAAGGCCTTAAATCAAGAAAGAAACAAAACTAAAATCAGAAATACGTACCAAGAAGACGGAAGTCACGGTTATAGGCCAAAAAGAGGTGGGCAGTGAGAAGCTCTAGAAAGTAACCAAATTTGACTGTTTCGGCAATACTGTGGAGGAAAAGAATAGATATCTCAAGCAAATCAAAAGAAGTATAGCACTTTCCAAGAGCGCCTTCCAGAATGAGAAGGAACTTCTGGCACCCATACTGAGAAATGATTTATAAAAACCTGTGTATTATTAAGTGTCCTGAGATACGTACGTGAAACCTGGACGTTAGCAAAACAGGAGAAAGCTCACGTCGAAGCTGCGGAAATGTGTTTCTGCAGAATTACAAGAACTAGCTGGACTGACAGAAAAACAAATGAGATGGTTCTGCAAGGAATAGGAAACAAAAAAGAACTACTGATACTTATATGCCAGCACAAATCAAAACTCATTGGACACGTATCCGGACATCATATTCTTTTACAAAACATGAAGTTGGAGAGGACTGCTGAAGAGAAAAAGTTGTGGTTGCAGCCTTTTGAAAGAAGAAGAAGAAGAAGAAGATACCAGTATGTCATCCTGAATAACGAATGTTCCATAAAAACAAGTAACACCAGGTGTCCGTCAGTAATGACGCCTAGTTGTTCAAATGACTCTAAGCACTATGGGACTTAATCTCTGAGGTCATCAGTCCCCTAGACTTAGAACTACTTAAACGTAACTAACCTAAGGACATCACACACATCCATGCCCGAGGCAGGATTCGAACCTGCGACCGTAGCGGTCTCGCGGTTCCGGACTGCAGCGCTAGAACCGCACGGCCACCGCGGCCGGACACGACGTTTGAATTTATTGTTTATTTAGTGCTAGCTCTACAGTGTCCACATATACCACTAAATGTACCTGCAAAATTACATCTTCGCACGACGCACAGTTTTGGAGGAGGGGGAGGAGATTAATATTTAACGTCCCATCGACAACGAGGTCATTAGAGACGGAGAACAAGCTCGGATCAGGGAAGGATGGGGAAGGAAATCGGCCGTGCCCTTTCGAAGGAACCATCCCGGCATTTGCCTTAATCGATGTAGGGAAATCACGGAAACCCTAAATCAGGAAGGCCGGACGCGGGTTTGAACCGTCGTCCACCCGAAAGCGAGTCCGGTGTGCTAACCACCGCGATACCCTGTTCGGTGCAGTTTTGGAGGTCTGACCTTTTATACATAGTAGTTCGATTATTTAAAGAATCGGGGAATGAGGTTTTACTGGTTTAAGTCTAAACCTCTTATTAGAATCCAGTGATGCTAGTGCACAGATGAGATGTGGTGTCACATGAAGTGTCATCTTAGTGTCCAAACTTTTCTTTTGCACATTAATGACTTTTCCTCAACATCAGCAGATGTCAACCACCGAAAAGTGCACGGCAGAGGATACGGAGCATCATAACACGTTAGGGTTTCTTTTCATTTGGTTTGATGTTTGGTTTCTGGGGCACTCAACTCCAATTTTTTACACAGTCCAGATTTCTTTTTACACAGTCCAATTTAGTCACTGTCACGAATGATGATGAGGACAACACAAACACTCAGTCGCCGGGCAGAGAAAAATTCCCAACCCGGCCGGGAATCGTTCCCGGGACCCCATGATCAACAGGCAGCAACGCTAACCTCTAGACCACGAGCTGCGGACCTTCTTTCCGTTCAATTCGTGTAACGGAGTGTGGGAAGAAAGACAGCATAAAATGTGTCTGCGCGCATTGTAAGCTAATCTTGTCTTCGCGTTGCTGAACTATCTTCTCGTCAAACGTCATACATTTCTCCATATCGGCTCACAAGCAGCTGTTAATATAAATTAAGTATGTGTTCCGTATACTCAGCTAGAGGTTCTGCGTGCATTGTGTCATCAGTTATGTGCGCCTGAGCTAAGTTTTCCACTGTTGCGGTTAATGAAACGAATAAGTCAGTGCGTTGTTTAATGATGTTATATTGTGTGATGGCCAATGTCCACGCAATAAACACAAGGTTGAATGGTCGCAAGCATCATAAACGAGTACCACAACTTAAAAAGAAAAGGAAAAAACGCTGTTACACGTGCCGCGCTTGATAAGTATTTTCAATAAGGCGGTGACCTTAGCCATTGCACTACGGACGCCAAACTGTTTCCTTTCTGTGAGGTTACATTTACTGTTGCGCGCTGCTTTTCCTCTCCAGAAGAACACGAGTTGCGAATCAGTGTTTAGAATGAGTCGTGCCTCGTTGGAGAGAACATGGCGTCCTTGAGGCACGGTCCACTGGTCGTATTCGCCACGCATCTTGACAGGCTCTCCTTTCCGCGCATTAGACACACACATTACCAGTGGCCCGGCGTAATCGGCCAGTTGTAAGCACCTAGTGGGAGAAAAAGCGTGGTTGCTGCAAGACCCGACACCATTTGCTCGGCAAACATTGGCCGAT
Organism: Schistocerca serialis cubense; assembly: GCF_023864345.2. NCBI lineage: Eukaryota > Metazoa > Arthropoda > Insecta > Orthoptera > Acrididae > Schistocerca > Schistocerca serialis. The sequence continues at coordinate 768,815,282 of NC_064641.1, read as the reverse complement.
TATGTCTCGTCCCTAATGAACAGTATTGAAGAGGAGAAGTGATCCTTGGCCAACCTGATATGGGTTGACGTGGCGTATCTTCGTTGCTTTGGAGCGACCAGGTGACCTTTATCTATAATCGAGCTATGGCTAATCGCCCAGATGTCCTAGCCATCACCACTGGCTCCTAAATATATTCTTGGCGACAGTGGCTTTGTGGTGATTGTGGTCTAAGAAGTTTCTCTCTGCTTAATTTTTCATCTCCGATTACAGGGCGCATCCTAGGGAATTCAAAAGACGAAGTTACCTTTCAAACATAAACTTGTTTAGTTGAAACTGCGGGAGTGTTTATCGGTAACCACGCAACGGTCGGATTTTGACGTCATCCGACTGCTACCACGGATTACGGAGTCGCGCCGACGTGGGTTACGGAGCTATAGTAGAAGAATTGGCACTGTTGCTTTATGTAGCACTATGACGGACAAATTATCTACTTTTTTCTTTCTACTTATGTGTTGAAGTATTTTGTGTGTTTTTAAATTTCTATGCCATCTCTATACATCATTATCGATAAGTCTGTCATCTGCACGAGCTTTGAGGTTATTATTAACATTGTCTGCCGGGTTATTAATATATAACATCAACAGAGAATGTCCCAAGAAACTTGCCTGCGGCACCCCAGAGATTATTTCTACATTTGTCGCTGAATTTTCATCCAAGATAGCATGGTGCGGTCTACTTACGATGATTGATGAAACCAGTCTCAACTTTCTTTTGATAACGCATATGATCTTACTTTCGTTAAAAAGCGTTGGTGCGGCACTGAATTGGTGTCTACCACTCATTAAGAATCACACTGGGAGTGGGATTTACCACAATACAGCACAATATCGTCTAAAGGGCGCACGATCCCCATTCTAGTGAAAGTTGATGTAACTTGCTAGTAAATGCAACAAATTGTCAACCCACACGTTTCTGGCCTTTCTGTGCACCACTGTGCCAGGGAATGGTTTACTGCAACTACCAGACATTTTGAAAGTCTCACAAGTGTATCAGCTTTCTTGTTTACTTCCTAATGTCCGCGCAGTTAAGCCCATCAAAAAGAGCTTTGTTCTTCGTCTTGCGTCACGTCTTCCTCATACTAAGGACCTTCTTGTCGCCTTAATGTGGTACCAAATCGCCGAAAGTTGATAAATCAACAGATAACCCGCGTCTTTCGTATTACGACTCAGTAAGTTTCCGGACGCTTAAGTCAGTTTGTTTATATTTACATTCTGTACCCTGCAGCTGCACACGGGTAGTTATTTACAGACAATCAAAAATTGACATCAAATGATTTGATACCTTCGAATGACACAGATTCACATCAAAAGCCATTAGAGCTAAGCTGCATATTCGTCTTGTCTTCTCGATCAGTACAAACAGGAGGTGCAGACAGATGAAGATTTTAGGCAGTCATACTCCCAACAGTGATACATGCCTTTCATTGAATCACCTCATCAAATGCATCACTTACAAGACCGACGCATAAAATACTGTTAGAGAATTTTTGGACGTTGTGATACCAGATCAACTGCTAATTGACAATAGCTTGTCACTACCTTCTTCAAACTGATTTAAGAATCAACGTCACTCGATTTTAATACACTTCCACGAGAAGCAGTTTAATTTGATCGTCGTTTGTCGTCGCGATTTTGGGTTCTATCCCGTTTGCCCGTGAAATTGCCTTTGGCGATCATATGTATTTCCAAAGTACGGTGAAATCTTACATCATTTACGGGACCAGAACTTAATCAGAAACACTAAAAAGGCAAAAATTTCTGCAAAAAAATGAGAACTTGACGTGAAAATATTTGTTCAAGCTAAAAAAAAAAAAAAACCTGGCAAGTCGAACGATGTAATAAAAATATCCGAAATTACTGTCAAATTTTCCTCACGAATATTTTGCATGTCACTGCCCTCAATATACTGAAATGCTTGTTAATGAAGTGTAGGGAAAGAGCTTTGCAACACGAGTCATTCGACAACACAGAGTTCATCCTCATTTCTGATGTAAGTGCTAAACTCTCAAAGTACTTTCGACTTCTTAACGTATGCTATAACTGCCCTCATAAACGTCAGCAGATATCCATAATGGAAGACGTTATTGCAGAAACTATGTCGGCATTCCGCTGATATGATCGGTGACATGAAGGAGAAAGTTGTTGTGTTCATTCCAAAGACAGGTTCGATGCAGCTCTTCATGCTGTTATATCCGGTGGGAACCTCTTCATCACTGCATAACTACCGCAACTTACATCCATTTGAAGCTGCTTACTGCATTCAAGCTTTGGTTTTTCTTTGCAAAAAATGGTTCAAATGGCTCTGAGCACTATGCGACTTAACTTCTGAGGTCATCAGTCGCCTAGAACTTAGAACTAATTGAACCTAACTAACCTAAGGACATCACATACTTCCATGCCCGAGGCAGGATTCGAACTTGCGACCGTAGCGGGTGCTCGGCTCCAGACTGTAGCGCCTAGAACCGCACGGCCACTCCGGCCGGCTTTTTCTTTGCAATTATAGCCTCTCCCCCCCCCCCGCCCCCCATCCCCCCCCCCCCCCACGCACACTCATACACGTCCTTCCATTCAAGTGGTTCAAATGGCTCTGAGCACTATGGGACTTAACATCTGAGGTCATCAGTCCCCTAGACTTAGAACTACTTAAACCTAACTAACCTAAGGACATCACACACATCCATGTCCGAGGCAGGATTCGAACCTGTGACAGCAGCAGCAGCGCGGTTCCGGACTGAAGCACCTAGAACCGCTCGGCCACAGCGGCCTTCCTTCCATTACCAGATTGACAATTCCTTGACGCCTCACGATCTGTCATATCAACCAACCGCATCTTTTACTTAAGTTGTGCCATAAATTTCTGTTTTCCCCAATTCGATCCAGTAACTCCTCATTTGCCGCACGTGGTAGCCGTGCTGTTTGAGGCGCCTTGTCACGGTCCGCGCGGCTCCCCCCCCCCCCACCCCCCCGCGTCGGAGGTCCAACCCCTCCCTCGGGCATAGGTGTGTGTGTGTGTTGTCCTTAGGGTAACTTAGTTTAAGTTAGATTAAGTAGTGCGTAAGCTTCGGACCGATGACTTCAGCAGTTTAGTCCCATAGTCCTTACCATTTTTTTTCCAAAACTCCTCATTTGCTATCTGATCTATCCATCCAATCACCAGAATTCTTTTGTAGCACCACTTCTCAAAAGCTCCTGTATTCTTCTTGTGCGAGTTGTCTATCTTCCACGTTTCCCTATTAGTCTTCTAAGATAAGCCGTTGGGTGGTATTGCCTCGTGCATTCCTGCATTCTTCCGGAACACAAACTCATTCCCCCCAAGATCGACCTCTACCAGTTTTTCATTCTTCCGTTAATAATTCGCGTCATTGTTTTGCAGCCAAGACCTACACCGAGGTGAGAAAAGTGATGGGATAGCGATATCCACACATGCAGATGGCAGTAGTATCGGATACACAAGGTATAAAAGGGCAGTGCGTTGGCGGAGCTGTCATTTGTACTCTCGTGGTTCAAGTAAAAATGTCCGTCTTGATTATAGCCGCGCGAAGGACTTAACACACTCTGAACGCGGAATGGTAGTTGAATCTAGACGCATGGGACATTCCATTTCGGAAATCGTTAGGGAATTTAATATTCTGAGATCCACAGAGTCAGGCATTACCTCTCACACGGACAAAGCTGTGACCGACAGCCTTGACTTAACGAACGAGAGCTGCGGTATTTCTATAGAGTTGTCAGTGCCACAAACAAGGAACACTGTCTGAAATAACCGCAGAAGTCAATGTGGGACGTACAGCGAACGTATTCGTTAGGACAGTGCGTCGAAATCTGGCGTTAATGGGCTGTGGCAGCAGACGACCGATGCGAGTGGTTTTGCTAGCAGCACGACATCGCCTGCAGCGCCTCTCCTGGACTCTTGACCATATCGGTTGGACCCCAGACGACTGGAAGACCGTGGCCTGGTCAGATGAGCCCCGATTTCAGTTGGTAAGAGCTGATGGTATGGTTCGATTGTGGTGCAGACCCCATGAAGCCATGGACGCACCTAGCGGTTCTAGGCGCTTCAGTCTGGAACCGCGCGACTGCTACGGTCGCAGGTTCGAAACCTGTCTCGGGCATGGATGTGTGTGATGTCCTTAGGTTAGTTAGGTTTAAGTAGTTCTAAGTTCTAGGGGACTGATGACCTCAGAAGTTAAGTCCCATGGTACTCAGAGCCATTTTAACCATGGAAGCAGGTTGTCAGCAAGACACTGTGCAAGCTTGTGGTGGCTCCGTAATGATATCGGCTGTTCAAAATGGTTCAGATGGCTCTGAGCACTATGGGACTTAACATCTGTGGTCATCAGTCCCCTAGAACTTAGAACTACTTAAACCTAACTAACCTAAGGACATCACACACATCCATGCCCGAGGCAGGAGTCGAACCTGCGACCGTAGCAGTCGCGCGGTTCCAGACTGAAGCGCCTAGAACCGGGAGACCACCGCGGCCGACGATATCGGCTGTGTTTGCATGGAACGAACAGGGTCCTTTGGTCCAACTGAAGCGATCATTGACTGTAAATACTTATGTTCGGCAACCTGGAGACCATTTGCAGCCATTCACGGACTTCATGTTCCCGAATAGTGTTCTCATGTCACCTGGCCACAGTTGTTGGCAATGGGTTTGAAGAATTCGAATGAATGATTTGGCCAGCCAGAACGCCCGACATGTATTACATCCAACACTTGTGCGATGTAGTCGAGAGGTCAGTTAGTGCACAAAACACTGCACTGGCGACACTTTCGCATTTATGGACAGCCGGCCGGGTTCTAGGCGCGGTTCTAGGCGCTACAGTCTGGAACCGCGCGACCGCTACGGTCGCAAGTTCGAATCCTGCCTCGGGCATGGATGTGTGTGATGTCCTTAGGTTAGTTAGGTTTAAGTAGTCCTCAGTTCTAGGGGACTGATGACCTCAGAAGTTAGGTCCCATAGTGCTCAGAGCCATTTGAACCATTTATGGATAGCTGTAGATACGGCGTGGCTCAGTATTTCTGCAGGGGACTTCCAAAGATTTATTATGTCCATGCCACGTAGAGTTGCTGTACTATGAGGGGAAAAACGAAGTCCGACACGATATTAGGGGGTGTACCCTGACTTTTGTCACATCAGTGTATTAAACTGATGATTCAGTAGTATTCCCATCTGTCAGCAGCTGTCCTCTTTGGAACTGGAATTACTACATTCTTCCCGAAGACTGAGTGGATTTCGGTTGTCTCATATATCTTGTACGCCAGTAATTCTCCGGGACTGTCGTCTACTCCAGGGGCGTCGTTTCCACTTAGATCGATCACTGCTCTGTCGATTCCTTCTTGCAGTATCGTATCTCCCATCTCATCTACACCTAGTCGTCTAGTTTGTTTCCCTTAAATACACCATCTATTTATTTATTCCATCTTTCACCTTTCACTTCTTTGCTTGGTACTGGCTTGCCATCTCAACTTTTGATATTCATACAGTTGCTTCTATTTCCTCCAAAGGCCTGTTTAAAAACTTGAAGAAGAATAACCAGTTTTTTAAACCTGTATACCAGTTTTCGTACCAAAAGCTTCAAATGTTCAAATGGCCCTGAGCACTATGGGACTTAACATCTGTGGTTATCACTCCCCTAGACTTAGAACTACTTAAACCCAACAAACCTAAGGACATCACACACATCCATGCCCGAGGCAGGATTCGAACCTGCGACCGTAGCAGCAGCGCAGTTCCGGACTGGAGCGCATAGAACCTCTCGGCCACAATGGTCGGCCCAAAAGCTTCGTTTATCCCGATTTTTATAGTGCAAGATCGTTCTTTCAAGGTGCAATCCACGATTAGATGCCATGGTTGTGTACTCATATTGGTAACTGTGTTGAATTTGGACGTTATACAACTTGTACTCATTGTCTTGCACGTTTCAGTTCACTCGAAAACGTCTCTATAACCGCCAGACCTTTCACTAAAACCCAGTCTCAACTGACATACAGTCTCGACTGATATGATATCATGCTTTATTAAATAAGAGTGAAACCTGAAACATCTTTTTCTACTGCAAGTCCAGAATCTTAAACACTGCACAGTTAGTCTGATAAATTTCTGAATATAATAATCTGAACATGCACGAAATTACTTACTCGATGTTGAGCAGCGGTCTCCTATTCAAGAAAACACATCTGTAGAATATACCACTTTTGTTACTGCGCTATCTATTCTGCGTCGTATCTACGAGTGCTGGAACGATTGCTGTCAGTGTCTCGCTCCCAGCTGCATCCCCCGTAGCGCTTAGTAAGCTAAACACACGCTTGTAGAATCTGTTACCGGGCATCCGTCAGGTTTCTCGTGAAGACGGAACCCAGTACACCATTCCCGTAGGGTGGACATCAAAAGGGAAAGCACCGTCTGGCGAACCGCTAGACAGTACGACGGAAACGTCGCTACGTATGTTGCTCACAAGGAAACCTCCCCATCGCACCCCCCCTCAGATATAGTTATAAGTTGGAACAGTGGATAGGCCTTGAAACACTGAACACAGATCAATCGAGAAAACAGGAAGAAGTTGTGTGGAACTATGAAAAAAATAAGCAAAATATACAAATTGAGTAATCCATGCGTAGGATATGCAACATCAAGGACAAGGTGAGCACAGGAGCGCAGTGGTCCCGTGGTTAGCGTGAGCAGTTGCGGAACGAAAGGTCCGTGGTTCAAGTCTTCCCTCGAGTGAAAAGTTTAACTTTCTATTTTCGCAAAGTTATGATCTGTCCGTTCGTTCATTGACGTCTCTGTTCACTGTAATAAGTTTAGTGTCTGTGCTTTGCGAAAGCACCGCAAAACCGTGCGATTAGTAGACGAAAGGACGGGCCTCTCCAATGGGAACCGAAAACATTTAATCGCAAGGTCTTACGATTCCTCCACAGCAAAACTCGTCTGATATATTCTATAAGACACTGGTGACGGCATGTGCGTCACATGACGGGAATATGTTGTCGACCCACCTAACTTGTACACTTGGTGAATGGGTAAAAAGATTCTTCTACCTTGCCCGATTTAGGTTTTCTTGTGGATGTGATAATCACTCCAAAAAAAGTGATGAAAACATAAGAGTTTGTCACATAAACTGCAACAAATGACTGCAACAGTTTCACAGTCACACAGTTTTCACTGTGCTCTGTCAAAACATTTGTTTTTAACGTTTTCAAATTTTTCCGTGAGTAGACCGTCAAATCCTGCATATGTCCAAGCAAATCGTTGTCGACCCGCCTAACTTGGACACTTGGCGAATGGGTAATAAGATTCTTCTACCTTGCCCGATTTAGGTTTTCTTGTGGATGTGCACTCCCAAAAAGTGATGAAAACGTAAGAGTTTGTCACATAAACTGCAACAAATGAATGCAACAGTTTCACAGTCACACAGTTTTCACTGTGCTCTGTCAAAACATATGTTTTTAACGTTTTCAAATTTTTCCGTGTGTAGACCGCCAAATCCTGCATATGTCCAAGCAAATCTGAACATGTCCTGGAATTTTGGAGAGCGAAGTTGATTATGTGTAAGTGCCTGAACTTTCATAATTGTCTGAAAATAAAAAATTAAAATTTTCACTCGAAGGAAGACTTAAACCAAGGACCTTTCGTTCATCAACTGCTCACGCTAACCACGGGACCATTGCGCTCCTGTGCTCACGTTCTCCTTGATGTTGCATATCCTACGCATGGACTACTCAGTTTGTATATTTTGCTTATTTTTTTCATAGTTCCACACAACTTCCTGTTTTCTCGATTGATCTGTGTTCAGTGTTTCAAGGCCTGTCCACTGTGCCAACTTATAACTATATCTGAGGGGGGTGCGATGGGGAGGTTCCCTTGTCAGCAGAAAACATTGAAATGAATCTCGAATTCTTCACGGAGAACGCGGGTATATGCGAAGAGGAAGCACCGGGAGAAAATTTCGACGAAATTGAAGTCCTGCATGTTTTCAGCATTTACTGCTATTAATTACAAGTATAAGCAAACGTAATGTCGTGTACGTTGATTATCCAAATAACACGTTTGTCCAGCCATACGCAATATTTCATTAGATTAGCCAAAATTCCAAATATTCAGGCTATGCAGTCAGCAAAGACTTAAACAGAAATGAGGACGTAAATTGTCTAATTGTGAGTAAGGAAAATGTTGGGCTACACATCATCGTTTGGTTTTATATGATAACTTGGAAGACAGCCCTGCAGAAACTAACTTTAAAGAGAATAACCACGTAGATCATAAATGTTTTGGGCCTAATTTTCATTCAATAATTATTATATATAACATGTATTTTCCAGAACTGAATAAAACGTGATCCACTGTTTGATTGCATAAATTTGCCGAAACATGTTTGGCCAATTATTTCCCTTAATAGGAGGAACACAATTCCTACCATAATGTTAGCCCAATCTTCTTTTTTTTCTTTTTTTTAGAAAACGCAGCGAAGGAATGCTTACATGACGCACTGTTCTTGAGTATTCTTCCTCCTAGTGATTATGAAGTCTTTACGAAACAAGATGTACAACAGGCACTGTTCAAATTTACAGGATTGTTAGGCATAGAGTGGCATAGATACCCTCGACAATTGCCGGAAGGAGAACTGAAGCCTGAAACAGTGAAACCATTTCTGAGGCTCATCAATGATTATGTTACTGCTTTCCACACACATATGACGCAAAGTCAAATAAATATGGTACCATACAGACAAGTATAGACAGGAAGGAGGGAGATGAAGACTGGAACGTAACGTCCCGTCAACGTCAAGGTCATGCTAGGCGGTGCAGGGAAATCGGCCATGTCCTTTTTTAAAGGAACCATATCGCGATTCTTATTGTTTCCATAGCCCTGGAAAATAGGAATGTAAGCTGTTCAATATTTTGTTATAGAATTTCCCTACACTGATATTTGTTTATTTTTATTTATTTATTTGCTACCGATTTGGAAGCTACTACAGCTTCATCTTCAAGCACTTGGCGCTGTGATCGATGTGATACATCAAGTACATCCCGTTAACGCACTTCAGCATCTACATCTACATTTATACTTTGCAAAACACTGTAAAGAAGTGCTTTCCATTTTACCATTAACTAGAGCTTCATACCATCCAATTCCCCAATGTCTGCTTAAACACCTATGTGTGCGCTGTAAATGTTCTATTCTTTGCCTCGTGATTTGTAGTGGAGCGATAAAACGAAGAATGATTAGTATTTAACGTCTCTTCGACAACGAGATTGTTACAGTCGGGCGAGTGATACGAAGGGGGTGTAAGCGATGACTGTTTACGCCGTACCACAGTGGTGTAGGGGAAGCCGAGACGAACAATTTGATATGAGACACCTGCGGTCTATCAAGCCAGAAAACAACCTCGGATTGGCCTACAAGAACCAAGTAAGCTACAGCGCATGCGCGCTGCGTGAGATTTAGAATATTCTCCCGCCCACTTACGCCACTGGCCTACCGTTTGAAATTCTTTTCTGGCTACAATCGTCGTTGAACATTGAACACATTTCGTTCTTACACTTACAAACTGTAAAATTGCCGCTTGTGTCAATTTTGCTCAAAAGCTTCTGAATTTTAAGAGTGTAATATTAACGATTAAATCATTTTATTTCTCTGGGCTTCTTATCACGAGACCACTATGCTTGCAAAGTTTAAATTTGGCTGCAAAACTTATTTAGATTCTACAGAACGTTTACAGATGTCTTTTTTCTTTAAATACCTCAAGGGAAAATTTAAATTTAATTAAATGAAAATTTTCAAAAATCTGACTGACTAGGCGGTTTTCGTATCGACTCCCCTTTCACCACCGTGGCACGTAAACAGTTGTTCTTTGCAACTTGTATTCGAGAGTTGCTGCTCACTTAATAGCGGTTCCTGAAACTTCGTAAACAGACTTCTTCGGCAGTTTGTGCCTATATTCAAGCGTCTGTCAGCCCAGATTTTTCAGCATCTACGCTCTGGCTTGGGTCAACAAGTCTGTGAAGTCTGTGACCATTCGTCCTACCGCACTTTCAATACGTTCAGTATCCCCTCCCCCCCCCCCCCCCTCTAGCATTGCTTTTTCATCAACAGTAGTTGTCGATACCAGTATTATTTTTCGAGTTTTGGATAGATCAATATTATCTCAGCTGCTTTTCTGAAAACTTTCATATAATTTTATACATAATATGTTACATTTCAAGCTAAAATTTATGAAAAGGAATTACTTTATTTTCTATGTTACAGTCGATAAGTACTAGCTCTGAATGTACAGTTAATTTTTTTTTAGAAATATTAGAAATTTCGAATTATTTGGCACACTTGAAATTTCTATTATTAATTACTCAATCTAGTACTGTTCATTATGTTTATTTCTGGGTTCATTTATGAAATAATAATCGAAACTAATAGAAATTCATTTGTCAAGAAAAATTATGAACCTTTTGGAATACTGTTATTTCCGCTAAGTGAGGCAGTAGTAAGCATGCCTCTCACGTGATCGGACGTATTTTTGTATTTTGGGTGAACAATGCAATTTCGGCTCTGTTATAAGAAATTCAAAAGACTGCGCGCTATACTAAAATGTGACAAAATATATTAACGTAACAACAAAAATTTTGCAATAACAATCTTCAAATTTATTTAGATCAATTCAACCACGAGGACCTAAAATTTGAGAATTTCAGCTTTAAGAATCAGACGGCTGGACAAGAAGAACTGGAGCCAACTCTACACGAAAAGCTAAGTAAACTAGAAAGTTTATTGTAATTTTGGCTCCTCTCAAATTTTTCATAAAATACTTTGCTTATTGTGAACAATAATTGTAATTAGGAAGGAGGGGGGAGATTAAGCCCCTCAGTTGTAGTACCTATATATCTGATAGCTGTAATTATTGTTTACCGGTTCCCTTCAGATCACCGAAGTTAAGCGCTGCCGGGCTGGGCTAGCACCTGGATGGGTGACCATACGGTCTGCCGAGCGCTGTTGGTAAGCGGGGTGCCTTGTGAGGCAAACTGAGGAGCTACTTGACTGAGAAGTAGCGGCTCCGGTTTTGGAAACCGACGTACGGTCGGGAGAGCGGTGTGCTGACCACATGCCCCACCATATCCGCATCCAGTGACGCCTATGGGCTGAGGATGACTCGGTGGTCGGTCGGTACCGTTGGGCCTCCATGGCCTGCTCGGGAGCAGTTTACCATAGTTTATAATTGTTATATGTATGTCATATAGCTACTACATCAGATAACGCTGGAGTACATTAACAAGATATACTTGTCGTACTATATCACATCACTACAGCGCCAACGTCCTGAAATTGCAACTGTAGCTGATTCGATATCGATTAAAAAAGTTAAAAAATAACTGTGAAGTAAAACTAGAAAGAGAGTAGCCTTTATTCTCCAAAACAAAATTTCGGAATTCGTCTTAAACGACTAGGTGTGACTGCAGAAAGGTTTAATATGATTGGCCTCCCAACTGCAAGTCAAATGCCGCACCGTCTGCTGCACCTCGCGCACCAACAATGAGTTGAACAGGAGAGAGAGAGAGGGAAACAAATGATCCAGCACACGACGAACCATCCGCTGAACACAGTACAGTAGTATGCGGACTTCAAACGCACTTTTTCGGGGTACAAAGTTTCTGTCACTTGAACTGATTGTCGTCGCGTCTTCTTCGCGCCACCGCGCATCGTTGACCCAGCTCCTGACGTAACGAGTGTAATGCTGTGGGGTTCACGTACACTGCACAAAGACGGCGGTGCCTTACCTGCGTGTAGGACAGTAGAAAGTTGCGGTCTGTGCTCACTGCTCGGCCACCACCGCGAAGCGCTCTGTCTGTCAGTCGTCACCGGCGCCGCTGTCCGCTGCTGTTGCCCTCTCCACGCGGCGAGGCAGAATGCAAAGCATTCGCGCGCACGCGGCCGTCGCGTTATATACGGCGCGCAGCTGACATACGCTTGGGGAGAAAGGCGCGCCAGGGGCAGGACGAGCGCCGAGAGACAACACAGTGCAGCTAGATGAGGGGAGGGGGGACAGCGGTGGGGGGGGGGGGGGCAGACTGTCCGTCCTTCCCCGTCCCCACCGCCGCGCGCTGCGTCAGCGGCCGGGCCGGCGCGTGCGAATCCAGGGACCGCTACGCACCTGTAGTGAGCTCTACGTCACTCTCAAGCAGGGGCGGATCCAGGATCTCTCGAACGGGGGGGGGGGGGGGGGGGGGGCAAATTTTTTGGTACCTGCCTTCCTAAAAATTAATTCCAAATAAAAGCATTAATACTCTATATACGCACACACACACACACACATATATATATATATATATATATATATATATATATATATATATATATATATATATTACCTAAAAAATATTCTTCAAATACGACACGTGCACTTGAAAAACTCCGTGTTTGTATGCTAATGTAAAATAATCTATAAAAATGCTAATGTTCGTTTCCATCCTTAAATCTTCGGAATTAGTTCACCAATTGCTTTCATATGACAGAATGTTGCCATCGAATTCGCGCATGTGTTTATACGCAGCAATGACGATACGACTGCGAACAGTTATAATAGGGTATTTGACTGTGTTCAGGAAATCATCTTATATTGTTAATTACGTCAGTATCTGTTTGAATCTGCTCACCGTAATATTCCTACTGAATGAATCCACAGACGTTATTTTCGTGTACGTTATTACATTTAGCTCATTAATGTTTGTTCACTTTCGGCATCAAAAGCGAGAAGAAAGCCAAAATGGGGGAGAAGCGTTCATCCAGATCGAAAACGTGCAATTGCAGAATAAAGGGGACTGTCGTATGGTTCTCACTATTTGGAACTAATGAGAATATTTTCAAGTATTCCTTCGGTGTTCATCGCTTAATTATCAACACCATCTCTTTGCAAATTGCCACTAGAAACAAAATCTTACATACGCACTGCAGGGAAAGTGCCAAAAAAAAGAGACACAGATCGCTCATGCCTCAGCGAATATTATCATTTTATTCGTAAGTATAGTTGTTTCTTCTGTAGTTTGCCGGCCGGAGTGGCCGTGCGGTTAAAGGCGCTTCAGTCTGGAACCGCGTGACCGCTACGCTCGCAGGTTCGAATCCTGCCTCGGGCATGGATGTGTGTGATGTCATTAGGTTAGTTAGGGTTAATTAGTTCTAAGTTCCAGGTGACTGATGACCTCAGAAGTTAGGTCACATAGTGTTCAGAGCCATTTTTTTTTCTGTAGTTTATGCACTAAATGGAAGAGGCTTCAAGGTCTCTTTTTAAATTGTTACATCAAACTGCGTGCCATTGTTTACATCTTCGACATCAAGTAAAACATACTAGATAGGCCGACGTAATCAGCCCCTAAAGCAGTCGGAAAAAAAAAGATCGGTCACGCACCAGGGGGGGGGGGGGGGCAATTGCCTCCATTGCCCCCCACCCCCTTGATTCGCCCCTCCTCTCAAGGGACACGAAAATTTCGTTTGAAAGGATGTTACACGAAGACCCGCCACGAACGAAACGGGCCTACCGCGGCTGTTATTTGGCAGTAGTGCGGGTGGAACTATAAGAGGATTAGCGGACACATTACCTCCGCGCGGAAATTTTGTTACCAAGCTCCTCTGAACCTGCGCATCCGCAATAGACAGAAACAACGGGCGGATGCGCAGAAGTAGGTCCTAGCGAGGTGCTTTCTGTTTCTGGTACATTGTTTAATTGTCATGTACCCTGCGGCTGACTTCAGGTTTTCAGTATTAGAGCTTTTGCACATTTTTCAGCTAGTATTATACACTACTGGCCACTAAAATTGCTTCACCGAGAAGAAATGCAGATGATAAACGGGTATTCATTGGACAAATGTCCGCCCCAGTAGCTGAGTGGTCAGCGTGACGGATTGCCGTCCTCTGGGCCCGGGTTCGATTCCCGGCTGGGTCGGAGATTTTCTCCGCTCAGGGACTGGGTGTTGTGTTGTGTTCATCATCATTTCATCCCCATCCGGCGTGCAGGTCGCCCAATGTGGCGCCGAATGTAATAAGACCTGCGATATGGCGGCCGGACCTGCCCCGCGAGGGGCCTCCCGGCCAATGACGCCAAACGCTCATTTCCATTTCCATTGGACAAATGTATTATACTAGAACTGACATGTGATTACATTTTCACGCAATTTGGGTGCATGGGTCCTGAGAAATCAGTACCCAGAACAACTACCTCTGGCCGAAATAACGGCCTTGATACGCCTGGGCATTGAGTCAAACAGAGCTTGGATGGCGTGTACAGATACAGCTGCTCATGCAGCTTCAACACGATACCACACTTCATCAAGAGTAGTGACTGGCGTATTGTGACGAGCCAGTTGCTCAGCCACCATTGACCAGACCATTTCAGTTGCTGAGAGATCTGGAGAATGTGCTGGCCGGGGCAGCAGTCCAACATTTTCTGTATCCACAAAGGCCCGTACAGGACATGCAGCATGGGATCGTGCATTATTCTGCTGAAATGTAGGGTTTCGCAGGGATCGAATGAAGGGTAGAGCCACGGGTCGTAACACGTCTGAAATGTAACGTCCACTGTTCAAAGTGCCGTCAATGCGAACAAGAGGTGACCGAGACGTGTAACCAATGGCACCCCATACCATCACGCCGGGTGATACGCCAGTATGACGATGACGAATACACGCTTCGAATGTGCGTTCACCGCGATGTCGCCAAACGCGGATGCGAACATCATGATGCTGTAAACAGAACCTGGATTCATCAGAAAAAATAACGTTTTGCCATTCGTGCACCCAGGTTCGTCGTTGAGTACACCATCGCAGGCGCTCCTTTCTGTGGTGCGGCGTCAAGGGTAACCGCAACCATGCTGATAGTCCATGCTGCTGCAAACATTGTCGAACTGTTCGTGCAGATGGTTGTTGTCTTGCAAACGTCCCCATTTGGATAAGATGAGTGTCATCCCGACTGCTAGTGATACGAGGCCGTTGGGATCCAGCACGGCGTTCCGTATTACCCTCCTGAACCCACCGGTTCCACATTCTTCTGACAGTCATTGGATCTCGACCAACGCGAGCAGCAATGTCGCGATACGATAATTCGCAATCGCGATAGGCTACAATCCGACCTTTACCAAAGTCGGAAACGTGGTGGTACGCATTTCTCCTCCTTACACGAGGCATCACAACAACGTTTCACCAGGCAACGCCGGTCAACTGCTGTTTCTGTATGAGAAATCTGTTGGAAACTTTCCTCATGTCAGCACGTTGTAGGTGGCGCCACCGGCGCCAACCTTGTGTGAATGCTCTGAGAAGCTAACCATTTGTATATCACAGCATCTTCTTCCTGTCGGTTAAATTTCGCGTCTATAGCACGTCATCTTCGTGGTGTAGCAATTTTAATGGCCAGCAGTGTAGATTCAAGTGTCAGTCAGTCTTTTCTGAAAGTATATGTACCGGGTGTAACCATGTATGGATGTGAAACATGGGCGATAAACAATTTAGACAAGAAGAGATTAGAAGCTTTTGAATTGTGGTGCTACAGAAGAATGCTGAAGTTTAGATGGGTAGATCACGTAATTAATGAGGAGGTACTGAACAGAATTGGGGAGAAGAGGAATTTGTGGCACAGCTTGACTAGAAGAAGGGATCAGTCGGTAGGACACGTTCTGAGGCACTGCCACACTGCAGGGAAGCGTGGAGGGTAAAAATCGCTGAGGGAGATCAAGAGATGAATACACTAAGCAGATTTTTAAGAATGTAGGTTGCAGCAGTTACTCGGCGATGAAGAGGCTTGCACAGGATAGAGTAGCATGTAGAGCTGCATCAAACCAGTCTTTGGACTGAAGACCACAGGAACAATAACAAATATTCATAAATGCGGTAATAATTTTCACCAGCAGGCTTTCTTTTTCTGTATATTGCTGTTCCGAAAATCATTATTTGTACTTAGTGATGATTTTCTGGAAAAAAGTTAAGTTGTTCTTTGAGCGACGTGTCGCTAATGTCAAACGACTACAAATTATTGTTGTAAGAAATTATAACACACTTTTAACGCATACCTTAAAGTAAGGAAATAGCTCTGATTTACACGTGGGATGCTTATTGACGTTTAAAAACCGCCTCAGTGACGTAGATGAGGCTGCGACAAGTAATTTAATATGAGACACATGAGGCGGCAAATGTCGGGAAATACCCCAAAAGTGGATGACAGATATTGAACACGTGACGTCAGCAGATGACGTATCTCGCCGCACGTGCAGCGCCTGAGCCTCTGTCGCAGCTTATCATCCCAAACCATGTCAAGTATTCACATCGGTGTAGCCCCGGGCCCACGTGTGCAACTTGAGTGCGTGGGTCTCAGGGTTCCTGCATTGAGTGTGGCACGCACTATTTTTTGCGTTGCGTTAGACAATTGTGTGTTTATACTGATGTAAGATTTACTACTTTACCTACCCGTTTCCACTGGTTTACTGCACAGAACACTACAACAAAAACCTAGCTTATCGCATCACAAAAATGAGTACAAGCTCCCAAATTTCGTCGCTGCCAGTAAATGACTCATGTTTTATTTACTAAATAAAGTCCGTAAAAAAAGGAAGGGACAAAAGGAAAGAAACACAAAAGAAGAAAAGGTTTTGATGGTTACGGCGAGGACAATAATTTTGTAACTTCTTCGTTTATAAGAAATTACATTTACAAAAGATGTTCGAAAAGAGAGTAGTGTAGCGGAGCTATATGCACCACTGCCTCTTATCGGCGAAGGTAGGGTCGACAAGCCCAACAGCTACACTTGTGGCTACGAAGGATATCTGGTAACGTCTCACGTTCGACATTTGTTGTCCACTTTTGCGGTATTTCCCTACAGCTGCCCCCCCGTGTGTCTTACACTAAATTACTTGTCTCAGCGTTATCTACGTCGGTTCAGCATAAGAATAACTCTGAACATAATATCTAGAATTAAGGTTCAAAGAGATACATTGCAGAGGAACCTGGTTGTTTATCTTATTTCTCCTGTTTCCGATCCTTGCTTTTGCTCTCTGTAGCCGGGAGTCTTCCCCTATAGGAACCAACTTCACATACAGCTGGGTTGAACAGATGAAAAGGGGGTACTGTTAGTTTGATGATTATCAAGTTGGCAACAGTGTTCAGGTGCAGTGACACTCTTAATGGATTTAAAACTAGGTTCGTTTGTGAAAATCTCCTCTCGCATTGACCGGTGGACAATGGTATGTTGTTAATAGTGTTTATCAGAGGCAGAAGAGAAGCTGGACATATTTTTTTCTTTTAGGAACACTCTGAAACTCCCGATTTCAGGAAATCTGAATCTTTGGCATTATTTTTTTCTTGCTTAAAGTTACTGCAGGATTGTCACGTCAGTAGGAAGAAACCAATACTTTATTTGATGGAGAAATGTCACATTCACCATTTAAAAGTCTATCCTCCATTCGGGTGCATAGTTTTTCATAACATTATGTTGGGTCACTGGAACTATGTCTAACAGTACACTTGTTCTCATTTACTTCCTGAAGAGAGTTTCCCTTGAACTGGAATTGTTCCTTTGCTTTGAGAGCTTCATTATAATGTGGACCTCTATTTACCTTCCTCTCTTCAAACAGTCTGAGGAGTGGTTTTATTTTTTTGGTAGCAGCATGAAGAGTGATATCATGAGCCTGCTGTTCTAAACGAAAGTCAGACGTCTGTAGCACATCCTACCCAGATCCAAAATGAAGCCAATACTGGTGAGTTTCTTTAGAAGACCTTTAAACGTTTTCCGATCAGTGTTGTCTCTGGTCAAATCACTCTCAGTAAAATGTGAAACTAGCGCCTCATAATTTCTCCAAACTGCTAAAACGCTTTCTAAAGCTAGAGGCAACCCACTGTGTACCGAAACTTCTGTCACTTTTAGAAATTTGGATTTCAAGTTCTTTTGCATCTCTTTTTAGTTCTCTGCCATTTTTGGCCGACTGCTGGCAGAGAGTGTACAGATTATCCAGGAAAGATAAAAAATTATCGATTTCTGATGAAAAATCTTTTCTTGCCACATCACCAATAGATAGCTTCAGTTACTGACTGGCACAATGCTAAATTAAAATTAGTGGGAAAGTTTGTTTCAACAAGGCAACGGCACCTTTCTACTTCTCCAGTATAACTGGCGTGCCATCAGTGGCAACATAAATAAGATTTTCATTCAAAAACTCTTAGTGAAAGCCTGAAGTCCTTAAATAATTCATTACAGCACAGAATATACCTTTAACTCTCATGCATTGTATCTCAGTTAAATCTAGGAAAATATTAGTTGGTTCCGTCATATCATGTACCACTGTTCGAATACAAATGCTCAGTGAAGACAATTGGCTGATTGTTGAACTTTCATAAACTATTAGGGAAACTTTACTATGCTATTCAGTCATATTTTTGATGACTCTGCCTTTCGTTTCTGCAACAATATGCGACGGTATCGAACGGTTACCGCTGCTGACTTGCTCTTCGAAACAGCAGCCCATACGAGCAAACCAGCTGCGTCTTTACCTATGGTTACTCGTACTTGGCTATTCACGGCTCTGTTTAAAAAGAATAGCTCTATGTAGTCATAGGGTCGAGCTGTGCACATCTGCTTTCATGTTCCACAAATAAATCGCTGCAAATAATAAACTGTAGCTGTAATCCTGCAGTAAATAGTCTATGCATTGACTAGAATTGTGAGTTAATAACATATACAGAAATACAAAATAAATGTTAAATGAATAGTTTGATAACAAGGGCTTTATTCTAACAACTGTAATTGATGTAAACGACAGAGGATTATTTCGGATAATGTTTATTCAAGAAAGGATACGTCAAATAAACGGGAAGTGGCCCTACGATATTCTGTTGAAATGCAGATAGCAAATACCCTTATCAAATGCAGCAAAATTATGCTGAGAGCTTTACGAGGATGGTAGTAAAATCCCCAAATTAAATAGACATTGAATATGCGTGAAAACTAGGTACATTTCGTAATCACAATACACCGAATATTCACCAGCTCAAAACAGTTCAGAATTCAACATGATGATTTACAAATTATGACCTGTGATACAAAGAATAACAACTCATATTCTGTCTGTTCTCAGTTCTATACTACAAGCGATAAAAAAAATTAGAGTTCTACCCTGTGGCACATTTTGATATCTCGTGAGTTAGAGTCCCTTCAAAAGTTCCAGCACTGCAGGGATCGTTTACCATCCAGGGCCTGTCACCTATCCAACTGAATCATGCACGTCACCATAGCCAGGTCTGCCTTTTCCCAGCACTTGACACAAAGTGTCAGAGTCGCTCCCTTGAGCTCTTCACTCTAAAAGTCCTGGACACTCATAGTATTCTGATACTCTCTGCTTTTCCGTTGGCTGAGAGCCATCCCCATCAGAAATACGTCGTTCTTAATCTCTACAGACGTGATTTGACTCAACATGACCGCTTCCCAGATTAAACTAATATATTACAACAATATTTAAATAACGAAATGTCATAAACATTCGGTTACACTCACATAACTTACAGTAATGGTAAGTAATAGTTGGTTCATAAGCCGGTATTCTTGCGGAAGTGTGCTCATGATAAATGACAAGAGACCATTACGTATTGCTTAAACAATTATTTATGCCTTCTTGATGGAAACGTCTTTTGGTTGTCTTTTCCACTGTAGTGTCCACTAACACATGTGATTGACCACTTTTAAATCAGCACTGTTTTTAATAGCACCTGCAATCAACATTTAAATAAAATTACTGGCATAATAGTAAACTGTGCATTAAATAAAAACACAAGTATGACAAAAAAATGAGGTCATGATGATGTGTTTATTAGCTGTGTAAATGTGGAGAAACATTTGCACAACGGAAAGTTATAAAAAACGTAATAAATCAAGAAATAAAATAGATATAGATAAGCAGTTTTCAGAGATGATAGCTATAGTGCAATGGTGTCATCTGAGGTATCGTATGTTGAAATTGCATGAAGTGTTCAAGTGTTGTTAATTCAGAGGTTCATTGTGAAAATGTTTACTAGCTGTGAAATATTAACTTCTGTAGTTTTAAGGAAATTTAAATATTGTTATGTTATTGTACGCACCAAATTTATTTGAGGTAGCGGATGTATTCAGATATGCTTTATTATTTGACTAAATTGTTGTTGATGCTCAAAGTGCTGTAAGAACCCATCTTTCAATAATTTTATCTTGGAACTCTTCCATTTGGCGTAATGTTCTTGATCATAAACAAAGTGCGGAAGTTCTGTTTTTATATGTATAGAATCAGCTACATACCATCTAACGAACTTGCAGGTGACATGATGTTCGCTGAGTAAAAACGGCAAAAAAAAGGTACAGAAAATATGTCGCAAACAGCGACAATAATTCTCAAAAACATGCTGTAACATACAATAAATAAGATTAAAAAACCCACTGATGATGTCGATATTTGTCGCCGAAACTGGTTTGGGAAAATAAAGAAATAAACGAAGGACAAGGTGTTTTGCATCAAAGCGGACTCAATTTCTGATATTGTTGTTTAGCCATCTTTCAGCTTGTCTGACACTCCGCAATTTCTTGGAACATTGTCTGTCCTCTTAAGCGTCAAAATTCCCCGTACTGGGATTTTCCCCCATTCCGGCCAAGCCTTTGTGTCCGCACCTGGGTTCGCCAGCAGTGGTCGCTGCCTCTGGAATGGCCGCGGCGCTCACCCGTACAGCCAATTCACCTTACCTCGTACCAGTACGGGGCGAAGAATAAAGAATTCGACCCACGTCCACTCCATTTAATTTCTGAACATCAGTTCCCGACTCAGAACCATCTAACGGTTGATTCCTTTTGGCAACTGTGCAGGCAGTTTTGGCAATGTCAACTATTACTGGCCTCTCATTCTCTTTTCTCGCTCAGGAACTGTGTGTTTCCCTAATCATTTCACCTCATTTTCATCACAAAGACGCGGAAGTCACGAAAATGGTATCGAATAGAAAGACTTGCAGCAGACGGGGTCTCCCAATCAATAATGCCACACGACGCGGATCTTCACCGGGAATATCGGCTAGATACCCTCTTGCAGGTATTCCAAAAACTCTCCACACGACTGTACAGAAACACGAGACATTCGCATAACCCGTTTATTCTTTCTCTGGGGAACTACGACCACAATCACAGATGAAAACAAAATAGACCAAAGACACTATTAGCAAGGAATTAAACATCTATGGTCCATAGCACGCTAACACAACCATATTGGCGAGCCCCTGCAACACAGCTGCTACTGGCAATCCCAGATGCTCGAGCCGCCGAAAAACAGGCAACCGCAGGGAAGCCGTATTGTACACAACGCGCAAACCAGCCACACAGACCCCCTACACTGTGAGTTGATCTGTGGCCGATCGCCCACTGAGGTATGACAACCTCGGACTGTTACAAGGACGGAGCCGCTGCAGCAGGCCCAAGAGAATTCACAGGAGCCCAGCTGCAGCGCCCGGACTGACCCATATACAACGAGCACCCGCAGCGACAAAGGTAACGATGCACGATACCTCGCACTAACATAACCTCACCTTGCATTCATTGTCGCAGCTAGCAAGCCGCTACTGCGCTTACTACCCGTCCTATTGCCGCAGTGGTTTTTTTTTCCCTTTGGCGCTTGCCTTGGCACTTTCTTCCCTCCGCCCTTACAAACCACTACCCCTTGATCGCTTTCGTCGACTCTCTGTCTCCTGATGGACTTTGTTAATGAGTAATCCTACCCAGACGCATGGACAACATCACAGCCCGCATGCCGTGACTCCTGATTCGAAAACTAACATGTTATACGGAGGTGACAGTAGAACTTTTGGTTTGGTCACCATGTCGGCGTGAGAGTGGAGGGGCCCCATCCTATACATACCGGTTTCGTGGCGTTAAAAGGCACATCTTCAGGTGAATATCTGTATAACAATTCCAGAAGGGATAACAACCCTGAAACATACACTCGTATGGTAAATGTGAAATGATCATATGCCGGCCGGAGTGGCCGTGCGGTTCTAGGCGCTACAGTCTGGAACCGAGCGACCGCTACGGTCACAGGTTCGAATCCTGCCTCGGGCATGGATGTGTGTGATGTCCTTGGGTTGGTTAGGTTTAAGTAGTTCTAAGTTCTAGGCGACTGATGACCTCAGAAGTTAAGTCGCATAGTGCTCAGAGCCATTTGAACCAGCCAAATGATCGTATGGCATTGTTGGCCGGGAGGCCCCATTCGGAGGAGTTCGGCCGCCGTATTGCAATTCCTCTTTAGTTGACAACACATCGGCGACTTGCGAGTCAATGACGATGGAAATGATGATGAAGGACACACAACACCCCGTCCCCTGCCGGGAATCGAACCCGGGTCCCCTGCGTGGTACGCGGTAACGCTACCGCTACGCTACGGAGGCGGACGTATGATAAATTATTTTAAGATTTAAAACAAATATATTAAAAATATTAAAAACTTCTACTTGGGAGTATGAAAATGTTATTACCCACATCATTAAAACATTAAAGTGGAGAAGCTCGGAATCTTTTTTCCCAACATTCGTTGTCCGTCAAAACAAAACACCGCTAAAAGCGGTATGTCATACATCAAAAAAACCTGCCAGATTCCAATATAGTGCATGGGTCCAAAACAAATCGTACCGTAGTTATCTATTGGTAAGGAGAAAATAAATGAAAACAAGTAATACCTAATTTTCGGACAGAATGAAAGAAAAACAAGAAGTGGTTGCCGCCACACTATGGAGGAATGCTCTAACTATATAAAATCGTCAAGTAAATAGCTATTGGCAGAAAAGCAGAACCTGAAAAGCGCACTTAACCGCTTCTCCCATCTACATGGAAACGCACACAGGGGAAACGGCCGCGTTCTCGCTATCATACTGACGGCAGTTTGTTTTATTGGTCATTTGTAGTCCCCTAGAGTAATTTTCGGTCCAGCCGTAGTGATCCAGTAATAAAAGACCAAATGCAGCTGAAGCGGTTATGATTACCCAAGATGTACACTCCTGGAAATGGAAAAAAGAACACATTGACACCGGTGTGTCAGACCCACCATACTTGCTCCGGACACTGCGAGAGGGCTGTACAAGCAATGATCACACGCACGGCACAGCGGACACACCAGGAACCGCGGTGTTGGCCGTCGAATGGCGCTAGCTGCGCAGCATTTGTGCACCGCCGCCGTCAGTGTCAGCCAGTTTGCCGTGGCATACGGAGCTCCATCGCAGTCTTTAACACTGGTAGCATGCCGCGACAGCGTGGACGTGAACCGTATGTGCAGTTGACGGACTTTGAGTGAGGGCGTATAGTGGGCATGCGGGAGGCCGAGTGGACGTACCGCCGAATTGCTCAACACGTGGGGCGTGAGGTCTCCACAGTACATCGATGTTGTCGCCAGTGGTCGGCGGAAGGTGCACGTGCCCGTCGACCTGGGACAGGACCGCAGCGACGCACGGATGCACGCCAAGACCGTAGGATCCTACGCAGTGCCGTAGGGGACCGCACCGCCACTTCCCAGCAAATTAGGGACACTGTTGCTCCTGGGGTATCGGCGAGGACCATTCGCAACCGTCTCCATGAAGCTGGGCTACGGTCCCGCACACCGTTAGGCCGTCTTCCGCTCACGCCCCAACATCGAGCAGCCCGCCTCCAGTGGTGTCGCGACAGGCGTGAATGGAGGGGCGAATGGAGCCGTGTCGTCTTCAGCGATGAGAGTCGCTTCTGCCTTGGTGCCAATGATGGTCGTATGCGTGTTTGGCGCCGTGCAGGTGAGCGCCACAATCAGGACTGCATACGACCGAGGCACACAGGGCCAACACCCGGCATCATGGTGTGGGGAGCGATCTCCTACACTGGCCGTACACCACTGGTGATTGTCGAGGGGACACTGAATAGTGCACGGTACATCCAAACCGTCATCGAACCCATCTTTCTACCATTCCTAGACCGGCAAGGGAACTTGCTGTTCCAACAGGACAATGCACGTCCGCATGTATCCCGTGCCACCCAACGTGCTGTAGAAGGTGTAAGTCAACTACCCTGGCCAGCAAGATCTCCGGATCTGTCCCCCATTGAGCATGTTTGGGACTGGATGAAGCGTCGTCTCACGCGGTCTGCACGTCCAGCACGAACGCTGGTCCAACTGAGGCGCCAGGTGGAAATGGCATGGCAAGCCGTTCCACAGGACTACATCCAGCATCTCTACGATCGTCTCCATGGGAGAATAGCAGCCTGCATTGCTGCGAAAGGTGGATATACACTGTACTAGTGCCGACATTGTGCATGCTCTGTTGCCTGTGTCTATGTGCCTGTGGTTCTGTCAGCGTGATCATGTGATGTATCTGACCCCAGGAATGTGTCAATAAAGTTTCCCCTTCCTGGGACAATGAATTAACGGTGTTCTTATTTCAATTTCCAGGAGTGTATATGAAAAAAATAGACTAGGAACAGATTACACACTTTATTCAATGTCTAAACGTCACTATAGATATTCGGTTTAGATTATGACATGCTCGATATGCCCGCCATCATTGGTGATGATGTGGCGTGGACGAATAGCGAAATCCTGCATGATCCGCTGAAGTGTCGGTACATCAGTGGTGTCGATGACCTCCTGAGTGGCTGTATTCGGCTCAGTAATGGTTTTGGGATTATTGCTGTACACCTTGTCTTTAATATAGCCCAACAAAAGGCAGTCGCATGTGTTCAGATCCGAAGAATATTTCGGCCAATCGAGGCCCACGCCACTGGCCTCTAGATACCGCAGTACCAGAATGCGGTCCACGAAGTGCTCCTTTAAGACATCAAACACTCTTCTGCTTCGACGGGGTCGAGCTCCGTCTTGCATGAACCTCATTTTGTCGAAATCAGGGTCACTTTGGATAATGAGGATGAAATAATCTTTCAAAACTTTCTCGTACCGTCCGGTAGACACTCTGCCATCAAGGAATATCGCACCGATTATTCCGTGAGTGGACATTGCGCACCGCACAGTCACCCGTTGAGGGTGAAGAGACTTCTCGATCGCAAAATGCCGATTCTCAGTCCCCCAAATGCGCCAATTTTGCTTATTGACGAACCCATACAAATGGAAATGTCGTGTGGCTAGGGGATTCCGTCGGGTAGACCGTTCGCCTGGTGCCTGTATTTCGAGTTGACGCTACTTCGGCGACTTGCATGTCGATGGGGATTAAATGATGATAATGATAAGGACAACGCAGCACCCAGTCCCTGAGCGGAGAAAATCCCAGACCCAGCCGGGAATCGATCCGGGGCCGTTAGGTATGACGTTCCGGCGCGCTGACCACTCAGCTACCAGGGGCGGAACCCATCCAAATGAAGGTGGGCTTCGCATGCGCAAACTAATTCCCGTCATGCCCCGCGGCCAGCCGCGCAGTTTGAACGTGCTAAACCAAACCGTTCAGAAGTTATGACGATTTTATTTCATATAGTCCAATAATTGTCACCCTGTACCAAGACTTCTGTGCAAAATTTGTTGCCCGTGTAGAATTTTGCGCATTTACGACTGTCTCCTCCAGTTCGCCGTTGAGTCGACAGACTCGGTACTGGCGATACGATTAGATTCAGCAACTGCTCTTTCCGTCGTATTAATCATATTCCGTAATCCACATTCGATCTCATCATACGGGTCTGTGTTCTTAATCCCGAGGCCAGACGTAAGTGACCTTTTTCATAACTTCAAAACTTTCAGTGATGCATTCAAAACATGACATCTGCAAGAATCTAGAAAACTATCATAGATCTAGGAAGTCTGAAATTGACAGCAGTAGAAAAATGGTGGGTCATACTAGTTAATCGAATGCGCATAGTCTATAACGAATGACCCAACTACAATTTCTGAAACTCAATAGACCGAGACTGCGTCATCAATTGGTTAACCGTACCGAAACACGTATTGACTCTGACTGAAACACATAAACGGTTTAAGGAAGCAAAGATAAACAGAGCAAGTTGACCAGACTTGGGTTTGAATCCCGCGCCTCTCGACTGCGTCTCCTCTTTCCATATTAATGGGACAGGTAATGACTGTAAACCAAGCTTAAATATCTTCATATCGGAGTCCTTATTCCGTCAAAGATGCAGATTTCATTTATGGTAGTCCATACTGTTGTGCACCGCATTCAGAAACGACTAAATCTGTATCAGGTTCTTAAGCTGGAGGTGATTCACCATGAAAGTACACTGACAAACAGTTCGCGTCTCATCTTGGTTCTAGCTAAACTCTTTGATAGTGAACATTTCAGGCAGACCGAAGAATTGAATGAGCAAAGCGTTGGAACCACATGTTTGTAAAATGGTAATAATAATAATGATAATAATAATAATAATAATACACCAAGGTGACAATGTCATGGGATAGCGATATGCACATCTACAGGTGGTGGTAGAACCGCTTACACAAGGTATAAAAGGGCACTGCATTGGCGGAGCCGTCATTTGTTCTCAGATGGTTCATATGAAAAGGTGCCCGCCGTTATTGGGTTCGCACAACAGGAATTAACAGACTCTGAACGTGGAGTTAGACGTATGGGACCATCCATCTTGGAAATCGTTAGAGAATTCAATATTCCGAAGTCCACAGTGTGAAGAATGAGCCGAGAACACCAGATTTCAGGCATTACCTCTCACCACGCAAAACGCAGTGACCGATGGCCTTCACTTAACGACCGACGGCAGTGGCTTTGCGTAGAGTTGTCAAGGCTAACAGACAAGTAACACTGCGTGAAATAGCCGGAGAAATCAATGTGGGACGTGTGGCGAACGTACTCCTTAGGGCAGTGCGGCGAAATTTGGCGTTCATGAGCTAGGGCAGTAGAGGACACGCGAGTGTCTTCGCTAACAGCACGACATCGCATGTAGCGCCCCTCCTGTGCTCGTGACCATATCGTTGGGACCCAAGACGACTGGAAAACCGTGGCCTGGTCCGTACTTCAATTGCTAAGAGCTGGTGGTTGGTTCGAGTGTCGCGCAGACCGCACGAAGCCATGGACCCAAACTGTCAGCAAGGCATTGTGCAAGCTGATGGTGGCCGTGTAAGGGTGTGGGCTATGTTTACATGGAATAGACCGGGACCTTTGGTCCAGCTGAACCAATTATTGACTATTTGCTGCCATTCATGGACTTCGTGGTACCAACAACGGTGGAATTTTTATGGATGACAATGCACCATGTCACAGGGACACAGTTGTTCGCGACTGGTTTGAAGAACACTCAGGACAATTCGATTGAATGCTTTCTCCACACATATCGCTCGACATAAATCCCGTAGAACGTTTATGGGACATAATCGAGAGGTCAGTTCGTGCACAAAATCCTGCACCGGCAACACCTTCGCAGTTATGGACGGCTGTATAGGCAGCATGGCTCAATATTTCAGAGGGGATTTCCAACGACTTGTTGAGTCCATGCCTCGTCGAGTTGGTGCACTACGCCGGGCAAAAAGATGTCATAGACGATGTTAGGAGGTGACTTTTATCATCTCAGTGTAACAATAATAATTTCATATAGCTTAATGGATGGATGTAAGTCTCGCAATTGGACGCCACTTTGGGGACTTTCATGTCCCTAATCAAACCCAGCGACCCAACTGGGAAAAGGAGTCCTACAGTTTATCGTGGAATCCGAACCAGTTGTGGTTCCTGCCGATTCCTCGCAGCGTTGAGAGCTGAAGACTAAAGACAGCCTGGAACTTTCTGTGGTCCGTTTGTGCGATGTCTCGCTTTCTAGACACCAGGCCCGGCGGTGAACCGCTTACGTTTCATATTAAACAACTGCTTACTTCGTCATCGTTGGTACAGCTGCTGTGAGAAACAATACACAATCATGTATGATTTGTCTGCATTGGAGCCTATCACTGTTTACGTTTCATAAGTGATTATTTTTCGGCACAAATAATATTAACAATTCTTGCCTGTAAGGCGTTTGATTGAGAGGGGGAAGGGGGATGCAGAGCGTTGCTACTTCTCCTTTGCCAGAGTGGGGAGCCCCTGTTCGAATGCTTTGATCACCTCTCCCGAGTTTAGACGACTGCTGGGTTATGATTTCGTACGAGTGGAAGGTAACAACCACGAGCTTACAGCATGCCTGATAGAGCTGTGTGACTGGAAACCTCGACGTGATCAACAGAGGCCCATCGTTTACTACGTTTCTAGGTTAATTTTGATACTCAAGAAAAGTGATGTAAGCTCTATTTTCATGTACAGTAGTTTCCGATAGTCGATATGTTATGCCACAGGGGCTGGGAGTACAAGCACTGTGCTCTTTCTTTGTTTGTAGCACTGTCGTTGCAGTAGACTTTCCAAGAGCAATTAGAGAGTGAGATGGTGGCTGTGCTAATGTGCAAATGAAAATAGCTCGCAGATCACAGAGATAAAGATACGGAGAAGGATGAATTGTGAATTATGATTTTGTAAAGATTAATTGGACAAGTGAAGGTTTCTTTGATGTTAAGTGTTGCTGCATTGCTTGCTTGCATAATTATAACGGAAAGTTTTAGTGGAATCTCTCTTTATTGATTTGGGCAAGTCAGTTTCATTGTTCAGACGTGAGTAAGTAAGTAAAGCTGTCAGTCCATCTGGCTTACACTCAGGAACTACAGATTTATCACTCCTTTATCATTTCAGTAAGCCAGAGTAGCATTTGTCATAAAGGATAAATTTTGTGAAGTTGATGGTTGTAGTCAGACAATGCGTTTGTTTTGCAACACAGTTTTTTAAAAGTCAGTTTTCTTTCAATCATTTAACAGGTTCAAATTCCAGCACCGCCTCCTCACAAAAGAACTTCATTTTCTGATTATGTGTGTCGCAGCGTTGCACTCTGCGGAACACAGTGGCTAAAAGCAACGTATGATCTGTTTAGAATAGTTCCATGTCGTTGCAAATGCACTGCGCAACGCTTCCTCTCATATTTAGCTTCTTGCTGCTGCACCTTATATTTTACGTTTATAAAATCGAGCAGTACCGAGTTTCCGCTGCCACAGGCAAGCCATACGAAACTTATTAGGGCTAGTTTTACAGTACGTTAGATTACAATTAGATCATTCAGTTAGGATTTTTTTCAAGATTCAGTTTAGGTGAAGTTTATTTCAGATTCCGTTTCATATCTAGGCAGTTTTTTCTCACAGTCCAATGTTACATTCGCGTGTATATTACTCGGTGTTTGGAATTTTGTTCAGTCAGATTACGTACGTAAATTCACAGGTGATATTATAGAAAGAGTTTGGTGATTCATTCTTTAAAAATTCAGTTAGTAATTTTGTGTAACGTTTTCATTCTGTTAGCTTTGTGTGTTGGAATCGCAAGTCACGTATTGTGATGTCACTCACTGTAGCACTGCAATAGATTTTCACTGAACAGCTTATTTAATATACAGTTAAGTTTTCCTTTCACCTTGCCAAAGGTAACAAAAATACAGTTAGTTTTGGCTACTCATTTTTTTTATCACACAGCGTTTTCGTAATCACACCACTTGCGTTATTTAGTACAACACAGATACAAGAGTATAAAGAATAACTGGTCAGACGTTTTTGGACGTCTTGGTTACTAGGAAAGTGGATGGGTTATTAGGGCATTACGTCTACCATAAGCCCACACATACGGACCATTACCTGAAAGTGTCGAGTTGCCATCACCCTTCACAACCTACCGGCGTCCTTAGAACGTTGATGCATCAGGCTCATGTTGTTTGTGATGACAGCCTTACAAAGGAGCTAGAACGTCTACAGTCGGTGTTCGGAGGTAATAGTTGCTCTCCACGTCAGATTAACACAGCGCTAAGAAGGAAGAAACGTGACCACACACAACATCGAGAAGATAAGGAGCTGTTCATGTCCAGGGCGTTCCTTCCATACATCGGCAACCCTTCGTCTAAAGAAGGCACGATCCTAAGAAAACATCAAGTTAAAGTATTCTTCCGGCCACCGGCGAAGATTAGTGCCCTTCTCGGTTCGGTAAAAGACGATCTGGGTCTGCGGAAGGCCGTGATCTACAAAATTCCTTGCCAGTGTGGCAAAGCTTACATCGGTCAGACGACACGCACAGTACATGAAAGGTGCGTTGAACATGAGCGCCACACTCGCCATTTGCAGCCCAGTAAGTCGGCTATAACTGAACATTGAACTTTTTTTTCCTTTATTGAGATTCGATTCCCCCCGAAGGTGGCTGGCTGAGAGCAGCTTAGTACGACGCTCTTCAGCCTGCAGATAAAATCGGTGACTTAAATGGTAAAATGGCGGAAAATTGTGGAACTTAAACCATAAAACAAAGGGTTGGCGATGCTAATAAAATACCCAGGAAGCAGACAGGTAAAACAATCACACCCAGCGACAGCATGATTTCTGTTCGCAACACTTTGGAAAAGACGCACAACACTGAACACTCACTTGAACACTGCACTAAAAAGTTGGCACAAATATGACACATCACAGCCGAGGGCAAATGGGGGGAACCTGGACAGATGATGGGAAAGAAAAGGGGGAAGGAGAGGAAAAGAGAATTGGGGGTGGGGCAGAAAGGAGCCGACGGAGGACGCCATGGATTTTTCTGCCACGAAAATCCTCGCCCCACCGATAACTTTTTGGGATTCAGTAATTAAAGAATCTGTGTAAATACGCCTAGCACAAAATCTTGTAAATTGTGACGGCGGTTTTCAACTGGACGAAGCTTGGGAGCCGGTGATCTCTCTAATTTCTTCTGAAAGAAGACAGTTTATTCACAATTACACGTCTGGCTTTTAGTGACACGCGCGCGCATTCCGACAGAGCGCGGACATGTAGTTTTCACCCTTACGCATGTGCCTGCGCGCTACGGATAGAACATTATTTCCACAGGGAGCGGATTTCGATAGAAGACGCTCTTGTGACGGCCGCCAATGCGCATGCTTTTCTGCGCTAATTTTTGCTATAAACGGGAACTTGCAGTCTCTAGTGACACCCACTCACCTGAAGATGGCTGGACAAGTGCCAGCCGAAATATCGTAGCAAGTAGTCAACATGATACGGCTGCAATCCCGAAACCTCATCGTACACCGGGAAAACTTCAAGAATGACAGTAACAGGTCAGTTTATTCCAGTTTCAGTTCACTAAAAATAAACAGTAGTAAAGTTACAGGTTTAAACAAAGTAAGAGCTGCCTTTAGCGGCTCCAGCCGAGTGAGCCAGCCACGTACAGAGGGTGGATAAGCATACAGAAACGCCAGTCACAACTCATTACCATGCCTAATACGATGTAGGAAATCCGACGGCACTCAAAACAGCTTCCAGTCGTCTGAGAGGGATAAGTACAGGTCCTCTGTGGTTTTCTAGGGAATCATACCATTTTCCCCGTAAACGAGTGGGAAGTTCAGGTAACGATGACGCAAGTCGAAGGCGATGATGCACACTTGGCTCCAGAGTAGACTACAGAGGCTCAAAAATATTGAGATCTGGTGACTGTGATGTCCAGGGGAGACGCGACAATTCATCCTCGTGCTCACAAAACGAGTCTTGGACGAAGCGTGCTGTGTGAATAAGGACTCTGTCGTCTTGGAACACAGGATCACCACTGAGGAACGAACATTGAACCGTGGCATCAGCAAAATGGTCACATAATCCTTGACAGTAATGCGACCATGCTACGTACGAGGGTCATTCAATAATTAAAGAGACAAATTGGCCTGGAGAAAAAAGCTTTTTTTTTTTTTTTTTTTTTTTTTTTTTTTTTTTTTTTTTTTTTTTTTTTTTTTTTTACAAAACAATACTTTTCCTTCTTTTCAACATAATGCCCTTGAACATTTATGCACTTGTTCCAACGGACTACAAGCTTTTTTATTCCGGCTGCAAAGAACTCTTTATCTTGATGTCTGAACCAGTTTCCCAAACATTTTTTCATGTCCTCGTTGTCCCGGAACGTCTTCCCACGTAATGCATCCTTCAGTCCACCAAACAAATGGAAATCACTACATGCCACATCGAGACAGTAAGGGGGATGAGGCAGTACTTCCCAGCCCATTTTGTCGATGATTTCACTGGTTAGTTGAGCAATATGAGGACGTGCGTTGTCTTGCTGGAGAATCACACTTCTCCTCTGAGGTGCACGACGTCTCTTTCTCATGGCTGGCTTCACCTTGTTTAAAAGCAAATCCGAATAGTATTAGCTCTTCATTGTACGTTGATCTTCGAGATAATCACAAAAAACTAGCATCCTAAAGCATCGTCATCTTGACTTTTCCTGCTGATGCTTGAGTTTTGAATTTTTCTTGATAGGTGAGTTGGTGTGGTTCCACTTCATGCTTTATCTTTTTGATTCTGGCTCATAATAGTGAACCCAAGTTCGATCACAAGTTAAAATTTTGTTGAGGAAGTGATCACCTTCTCTTTCATAACGTTCCTTTACCTCTGTACACACGCTCAGCCTTGTTTCATTGTGTAGCCGCATTAACTCCTTTGGGACCCATCTTGCACATGTTTTGCGGTACTTCAGCTTGTTACAGACAATGTTATGAACTGTACGAGTACTAACTTGAACCTTGTCAACTATCATTTCCATAGTCACAATAATGTCATCAATTCGACTTAGTGAGGGAGTTGAAACTCCAACTGGTGGGCCAGAACGATGTTCGTCAGTCACTGAGTCGCGAACTGCTCTACCAACTTGTAAAAATTTGCACGATTCATACAACCTTCACCATAAACTTTAGACATTCTACTGTGTATATTCACTGGTTTCTCGCCTTCAGCAAGTAAAAAACGAATAACAGAACGTTGTTCAACTAATTTGGACGTTTCAAGCAGGACTCGCCATCTTGAAATGTATAGTAGAGGTTATAAACCAAACAATGTTGACACATCAGCTGATCAGGGCTCATCCCAGTGATGTCAACGTAAAGCCACAAAAGTACCAAACTTTCCCTGCTACCTGTTTTCCCTCAGACCAATTTGTCTCTTTAATTATTGAATGACCCTCGTAATTATGTGGTCTATGGGATACCACGGTATGGTTGCGCAAATCATCACCCAACCCCCGCCATGTTTCACTCTTGGTACTCAAACTTGGCCAGAAGTTGATAATGTGCCGAGAGTGCGGCATTCAGTTCCGCAGTGACATTCGCAGCTGCCGTCCTCTTATTTTTCGTCGCGATATTCTTAAATACCCGTCTATCATTATCACTCAACATACACTTCCATCCACGTTATGGCTCAGCGAATGATGCTTTTCTCGCTTTCCCTGTATGCGGTATAAGTCTTCGATACGGTGCCTCTTGAAACACCAAGCACTACGGCTGCACTGGTTACAGAACCAGTCACCACACGAGCTCCAACAAATTGCCCACGTTCGAATTCACTTAGCTCCGACACAGTACAGTCACAACCACACAGAACACTGTTCTCACCACGACGGACACTTGCAACGTATTGGGGGCATTGCACAGGTGTTGTTCGTGGTCAAATACAGTAGCGCAACCTACAGACTTGGCTAGAATTTGCTTTTGTGTTCAAGCAAGCATTTCTCGTGGTGTTTCAATACTTTTGTCCAATTCCTGCACTTACTTGGACGGAACTGTATTAGGACGGACCCACAGCAAGAACATTTGCGTTTCTATCGTTTATTCATCGATATCAGTTCGCGCTTCTGGTTTCAGCTCTCGGTCACTCACACATTAATAATGGCGGCTGTTGTTTCAGCTTACAACAATTAATCATCACAGGAACGTACGAACATTCGATTAATGTACAGGGCAGTAGATGTAATGCCTGGAAAGTGGAACGAAGGTGGAGAGACAAGTGTCGAAAAAGGCGTCATCTTAATAGGAAAGTATTTATGGTCGCAGATGGACTTCTATTAGAAACTAGGCCGTTCAAACCGCGGAGAGCTGCCTAGTTAAATGTAATAGTTCGTGTAGTAGAATTTTAGAAGATGGTGTTGGGTCTTGTGGGAGAAGATTCCTTGGTAAGCACCCGTCAACTTGTCTTGGAAACACACGGTTCGAAGAACACAGTGTGGTGAGCATCTCTGGAACACAGTTACACCTATGTAATAAACAACATATTGTAAATAGGTTTCTAGCATGCACAAATACACACGCTGAGACAATTCAACGACTATTTCACCGTCTTACAAAGAAGGGGATACGATATACGTAAATAATTTAAAATCCAACCATATCACATGTTATAAATTAAACAATGGAAAATCCAGGGTGGAATGTAACTACACTACTGGCCATTAAAATTGCTACACCAAGAATAAATGCAGATGATAAACGGATATTCATTGAACAAATATATTATACTAGAATTGACATGTGATTACATTTTCACGCAATTTGGGTGCATACATCCTGAGAAATCAGTACCCAGAACAACCACTTCTGGCCCTAATAACGGCCTTGATACGCCTGGGCATTGAGTCAAACAGAGCTTGGATGGCATGTACAGGTACCGCTGCCCATGCAGCTTCAACACGATACCACAGTTCATCAAGAGTAGTGACTGGCGTATTGTCACGAGCTAGTTGCTCGACCACCATTGACCAGACGTTTACAATTGGTGAGAGGTCTGGAGAATGTGCTGGCCAGGGCAGCAGTCAAACATTTTCTGTATCCAGAAAGACCCATACAGAATCTGCAACATGCGGTCGTGCATTATCCTGCTGAAATGTAGGCTTTCGCAGGGATCGAATGAAGGGTAGAGCCACGGGTCGTAACACATCTGCAATGTAACGTCCACTGTTCAAAGTGCCGTCAATGCGAACAAGAGGTGACCGAGACGTGTAACCAATGGCACCCCATACCATCACGCTGGGTGATACGTCAATACGGCGATGACGAATATACGCTTCCAATGTGCGTTCACCGCGATGTCGCCAAACACGGATGCGACCTTCATGATGCTGTAAACAGAACCTGGATTTATCCGAAAAAATGACGTTTTGCCATTCGTGCACACAGGTTCGTCGTTGAGTACACCATCGCAGGCGCTCCTGTCTGTGATGCAGCGTCAAGGGTAACCGTAGCAATGGTCTCCGAACTGATAGCCCATGCTGCTGCAAACGTCGTCGAACTGTTCGTGCAGATGGTTGTTGTCTTGCAAACGTTCCCATCTGTTGACTCAGGGATCGAGACGTGTCTGCACGATCCGTTACAGACATGCGGATAAGATGCCTGTCAACTCGACTGCTAGTGATACGAGGCCGTTGAGATTCAGCACGGCGTTCCGTATAATCCTCCTGAATCCCCCGATTCCATATTCTGCTAACAGTCATTGGATCTCCACCAATGCGAGCAACAATGTCGCGATACGACAAACCGCAACCGCGATAAGCGACAATCCGACCTTTATCAAAGTCGGAAACGTGATGATACGCATTTCTCCTCCTTACACGAGGCATCACAACAACGTGTCACCGGGCAACGCCGGTCAACTGCTGTTTGTGTATGAGAAATCGGTTGGAAACTTTCCTCATGTCAGCACGTTGTAGGTGTCACCACCGGCGCCAACCTTGTGTGAATGCTCTGAAAAGCTAATCATTTGCATATCACAGCATCTTCTTCCCGTCGGTTAAATTTCGCGTCTGTAGCACGTCATCTTCGTGGTGTAGCCATTTTAATAGCCAGTAGTGTATTATGAGAAGGAAAGTTGCCACTCGCCATATAGCGGAGACGCTGAGTCGCAGACAGGCACAACAAAAGGACTCTCACAATTAAAGCCTTCGGCTATTGGCCTTCGTCAACAAGACACACATACTCCCTCTCTCTCTCTCTCTCTCTCTCTCTCTCTCACACACACACACACACACACACAATCACGCAAACGCAACTCACACACATATGTCTGTGAGTTCCGTCTTCATGATTGTGTGTGTGTGTGTCTATTGTTATACAATTAAGTAATCTTAATGCCTCAGTACATCTGACATATTACGATCTACAATGATATTTCGTTATCTGAAGATTATTGATTTCAAAATCGAAGCCGGTCATATCATTTCATAAACTCGGGAGCTAGACAAATAAAAGATGTTATTCTCCCCAGGATTTGAGAGGTCTGGGTCTTTGTGTCCCCAACAAGAGTAGTTACGGTGTACAAGTAATGACGCGAGATGATTTTGAAGAGGGAACATGTCCGTCAGTGGATTATCTAGCACAGTACTGCGGTGCCGAACTCTCTGCAATATATACAGATTCTCTGAGCTGAAGCCTTTGCTATAAAGTTGAAGTCGTTGTGGTCAATAAAAATCAAAATATTCATTTCATTTCCTTGTCTCAACGTACTCAGATTAAGGTCCTCAGATACCTATGTACTTTTGACCCTACGGTTTTGGGACACTTTATGTACCAAGGGGGAGCTTCTTAATAAGCTTCTTTTGAGGTCGTGTTTGTACTCTAGGAAAGACGTGAGAGTGGCGGGCGGACTTTCCATGTGTGGAGTCATTGGGAAGCCGTTTAGTAAATGCATCGCACGGCACCAACTCGCGGTTCAGTGACACGCGCTCTATCTGTATCATTGGAGGACTTGGCGCCGTATACAACAACAAGGAAAAGAAGAGAGAAGTTACACAGCTGTGTTGGATGACTCACAGCTACTGTGTGGCCCGGACGTCCAGCGTGATAAAACAACAGATGACGCAACAGAACGTTCTCATGTACTACAGAGCGCTACTCATCTCTGAGACATCGATGCTGAGTACAGATTCTCTGTTCGCGTCTTCTAGCACAAACTGAACACAAACTAGGTAACAAGAACTGCAGCATGTTCACTGTGGCATACGTCATTATGCACATGTGTCGGGCAGAAATGTCGATGTTGTTCCTACGGCTACCCACGATCCTCAAGCTCTGACTTTCAAAGGCGCTTTCATACAGATGAAAGGAGCAGTCCCTAAATCACTTGAAGGATTACTGGGTAGTTTCTATGAAATTCCATAACCGCTTCTCCCCCCACCCTCGTCCCTGTTGTCTTTCAACTAATACTTGCGTCTCTATTGACCTCGACATCTACGGAACAAATTCTAATGTCTCTCTTCCTTTTCGAACACAAACAGTAACGTGTAGGACGGAAACAGGACGATAATTTGGAACAGTTTCCTTTACTTCGTAAAATGAACGAAGGTAAATTGTTTAATGACGTACCGACGACATCATTCTAGACCGAGCATGAGTTCGGACTGGAGAAGGATTTAGAACCAAACCGGTCGCGTTCTCTTCAAAGGAACGATTCCGACGATAACCCAGAGAGAGCCTAGATTTGGATGTCTGGTTGGGAATTTAGACCCAGAACCACCAGGATAGGAGTTAACTCTCCACACTATTTCACCGCCTCCGCAGTGGAGTGGCGAGGACCACGGAAGTG
This sequence comes from Schistocerca serialis cubense, assembly GCF_023864345.2. Classification (NCBI taxonomy): domain Eukaryota; kingdom Metazoa; phylum Arthropoda; class Insecta; order Orthoptera; family Acrididae; genus Schistocerca; species Schistocerca serialis. The sequence goes on along the minus strand of NC_064641.1, from coordinate 768,777,883 downwards.
TTTGCATACTATACTAAACTCGAAATAACAGGTGGAGCAGACCTAGTTTTGTGCTCTGAAATGCTAGTGAGTGACATTTAGACAGCCATCTGATCGAAGATCACCCAGGAATAGTTCACCAAGGCTGTCTTCAAGCGACAGTACTTATAATACCCGACGAAGACGGCAATCTCTTTGCGCATTAGTTAATACGCATGATTTTTATTCGCTAGCAGCTGCTTGGGAACGATTCAGGACCTGCTTTGACGTATTCTGTTTTGACACTGTCTCTCTCATACTTTCCAAACTGCTGAAAAGTTCTCCTTGCGCAGAACACTGCAGTAGCACTTTTGCGTAGGTCAGTCAGCGAGATCATTGTCCAGGAAATACGAAGGTACAGGTTCAATATGCTGTCCGGCACACAGATACAAGCGCCGGCCGCTGTGGCCGAGCGGTTCTAGGCACTTCAGTCCGGAAACGCGCTGCTGCTGCGCTCGCAGGTTCGAATCCTGCCTCGGGCATGGATGTGTGTGAGGTCCTTAGGTTAGTTAGGTTTAAGTAGTTCTAAGTCTAGGGGACTGATGACCTCACATTTTAAGTCCCATAGTGCTTAGAGCCATTTGAACAGATACAATCTGTCGTTAAGGTTCATAAGGTGCACACAATTCTGCAAAACAAATGAGCTATTTTGAATTTTACAACTACTGTAGTGTTATGCCCCATGGTAGTATCCCTACTGGGCATTACAATTTTCTCCATATTCTGTCTTGGGAACTCTAGAAGGAGAACTGCCTGTATCAGCAGACTGCCAGCTAGCGTGAAATGCTGAACGAGTTGCGGGAAACACAGAAGCTATCGCAACATGGAGGAAAGACCGAGCGCCCAAGTCTGCAAGCGAAGCATAATGACGTCATGGAAGCCGAGACATACTGTCATGCTAGTGACAAAGCAGAATCTCGTAAGGAAGGCTAGGTACAGCGCAAATTTCAGTATTCTGCTGTCAAGCTAGTAGAGAAGAGCCTCTGAAGGTCGAAGCTGCAAAAGTCTGAAGTCACTAGGTGAGGTGACAGCGAGGAAAAATCAGGACACATGATGTCATAGCCATCCCCACTGCCGCAGAGCACATGGAAAGCACAAACATAAATATCTCACGCTTCTTAACAAATCTCTGATTACTGAGTGCTGATTTCCTGCTGCCCAGTGCATAGTCTCAGCCCTTATGTCAGTTCCAGCTATCCAGTGAGAGGGGAAGCTGTGGAGGTCGATCCTCAGGACACCTGTTTGTCTCCGATTGGCTATGGATCCACGAGTGTGGCTAGAAGGACTTTGCTGCTGCCACCTGCTATGCCAACTTCCGAGGCCACACTGATGGGGCACAGAGGTCACCATCACCCTGCAGGTCTGCTGAAGGTTTGACCTGCGTGACCTGGATGCTGTCCGTCATCTGCCCACTAGTGGTTGGGCACCGCTGGTGCTCATCTTGTCCCTGTGGCAGACAATGATGCTGTTGGTTCCTGTTTCCTAAAGCGGTGCTGAGAACTGACCTCTGCAAGGCAGCGAGCACATCAGGTGGACCTGGGGAGAGATTCCTGAGTGCGAATCTTCAACGTCCATGAGATCACTTTGGAGATCGGTGCCCAGGGCAGGAGGCTGCCAGATTCCGCGATCAATGGCCGCCCGTGACTTACTTAGCGGTTGCCACCCGATGCTTCGCTCTGCTGACTGTAATGCAAAACCAGCAGAAGCCGACCTTCTGCCGCTGACGAGGCACTACTCCAAAGCGCTGTGACACATTACTTTGGAAGATTATCCTGTATTTCTGCGTAATAGAAGCGTTATTATCAGTGATGTTTTCTCGGTGCTCTCGAGCGTAACTAGGATTTCACTACCACATTCTGCCTGGCTCTCTCTTGACGACTGTAGGAGTCTGGCACCGGACTCCTACAGTATTCATCTTACAACGATAAAAAAGAAATGAATAACTAGAGAATGAATTGAAGAGATTCTCGAATGCTTAAGACAAGAGCACAACCGTAATAAAAAGGAGTGATATCATCTTGAAATGTTATCAGGAGAAGTTTGTTTGACACAGGGAGGTGCAATAAAGAAAGTTTTAATGGCGGACATTTGAGAACCTTGCCTGTAGCAGATATGGCGAGATGTCAAGAATAGATGAATTACTGTATCAAACGCATGGGATGACGTATAAAGTAGGAACAGGGCAAAAAATTATTTTCGTGATAAATTTTGTTTCAGCTAAAATGTGGTTACCAGCTGGGATAAAGTTTCACATATCGTCTAACATATAAAAAAATATAGTTAGTTCATAATCATTTAAATCCCCCCTGGGATATGTCCATCTACAACAATAACTGTGATTCAATAATGTGCGTCCAAGATAACGAATAATATCGGTTTCGAAAGACTATTTTTGTTACTAAGTTTTCAATTTAATTTTACCCATATTTTGCAGCTTCAAACGTGACTGTACTCAATACACTCGAGGTATGAATTAAAAAACGCCTTCAGTCACAATTTTTCGTGTTTTATTCAGTACACGATGCATTCCGGACCCTATGGGTCCATCTTCAGGTGTAATTCGTCTTAATACATGATTTATTTGTTCTCTTGAATGAGATGAAAAGCATATTCCTGTCACGAAAAGGTTTGATGTTAGGTTACGAACTTCGTAAGTCAGACGCGGAAAATAAGTGTGAAACAGTGGAAAAGATGAATAGTGAAAAGATGAATAGTGTAAACTTACCAAATAAGTAAGTTTAAACTATTCATCTTTTCCACTATTTCACACATATTTTCCGCGTCTGACTTACGAAGTTCATAACCTAACATCAAACCTTTTAGTGACAGGAATATGCGTTTGATTTCATTCAAGAGAACAAATAAATCACGTATTAAGACGAATTACACCTGAAGATGGACCCACAGGGTCAGAAATGCATCGCGTGCTGAATAAAACATGAAAAATTGTGACTGAAGGCGTTCTTTAATTCATACCTCGAGTGTACTAAGTTTTCATGCTAATGAAAGGGTCTACAGATCCCTGTCATTTTAAACAGAAAACTGTGCTCCCGCAAAAGGTCAGGGACATTTATATGATATGCAAATATCTTTAACTTTTGTCTACCGATGACTTTTCTCACAGAATAAAATTCTGATGTATAGGAAAATATGAACAACGTGTGCCTTAACACCTGCAATATATCAACCCTCCCTATATCAATTGTACTCCGCCAGCCACAACACGGCGCAGGATACATGCTGTACTAGAAAGATGCTGCACCCTCCCCCTTCCTTTCCCACACGTGGATATGATGCGAGAAGAAAGGTAATTGGTATCCATTTACATCTGCCAAATTCTTCTAATTTGACCCTTGAGATTATTACGCGAGATATAAATTAGAAGATGTGGTTCTCGATTGGTGTTTAAAATTTGAGAATAGGGCTCTCCGTGAATCACAGTGCCTTTCTTGTAACATCCCCCAATAGCGACTGTTTAGAACTATTGCGAAGATTTCGCGTTAACTAAAAAAAGCCCTGATGTAGTGCACAGCACTTATTTAAACCTTCTCCATCCTTTCAGTTAATCAAACTTGCCAATTGTCTCAGACCTACGAAAAATACCCAAGAATTTGTCGGCATAGGGAGAATAACCGTCAATTGTATCTACCGCTGCTGATAGTTCTGCTTCTAAGCAGTCGACACTTTTCGGCTTCATTGATTCATTAAAGCAGGAGAAAGCATGACCTGAAACCCAGCAATTTAGTACCACATTGTCTTGTGTACGAATGGCTCCACGTAAACAATGAATCCTTGGCGTTTCAGAAGCTGAAGACAATGCAGCCAAAGAAGCAATTATTTTGCTACGTGTTCAATACTCTTAATATTTTGGTCTAAAATTGTGTTGAACAAGTATGGTTTCTAACAAATGGAACGATGTCTCTTTAACAGCATTCTTAAATCTTGGCCAGACGACTACAGTACACCTGTCGTTTGTTGACATTTGCAGTGTAGCTTTATACGGGAATGGTCCGGAATGTGCTCGATATGAGCGGTAAGGCAGACGCTAGACAAGTATGCTTTGCCCCCCTACGTCATGCAAACCACTCTTGACAAGGCCTTGATCTTCGGACACATTCCGCCTTATTTTTACGAAGAGTACAGAGTTCTCGATTTTAAGAGCTCTACAACTACATTAAAAGTTTCAGTAGTCCAGATACGAAGAACTGTAAATCTTGTTTGATTATTCCGACAGTTTATGAATCACACACAGCAAATAAAATTTTACATATCTCGGTTCCCAGAACTCCTGGTGATAGACGTTTACTGTGGGTATTGTATCACAGACACAGTCCCTGTGACTGTTCAGAGATGTCACTAAACTCACCGAAAGATGTAAACAACCATGCATGAGCAGCGCCTATTAGACGGAGAGGGTCCGACAGCCGATCAGTTCCAGTCATTCCACCAGGCAGGAGGTACACGGCTCGTGTTGTCTGTAGTTCAACCATGCCTAGACGGTCAATACCGCGGTTCGATCGCGTCCGCATTGTTACTTTGAGCCAGGAGAGGCCCTCAACAAGGGAAGAGTCCAGGCGTCTCGGAGTGAACCAAAGCGATGTTGTTCGGTCATGGAGGAGATACAGAGAGACAGGAACTGTCGATGACATGCCTCGCTCAGACCGCCCAAGAGCTACTACTGCAGTGGATGACCGCTACCTACGGATAATGGGTCGGAAGAACCCTGACAGAAACGCCACCATGTTGAATAATACTTTTCGTGCAGCCACAGGACGTCGTGTTACGACTCAAACTGTGCGCAATAGGCTTCATGATGCGCAACTTCACTCCTGACGTCCATAGCGAGGTCCGTCTTTGCAACCACGACACCGTGCAGCGAGGTACAGATGGGCCCAACAACATGCCGAATGGGCCGCTCAGGATTGGCATCACGTTCTCTTCACCGATGAGTGTCGCATATGCCTTCAACCAGGGGATCGTCGGAGACGTTTTTGGAGGCAACCCGGTCAGGCGGAACGCCTTAGACACACTGTCCAGCTAGTGAAGCCAGCGGGAGGTTCTCTGCTGCTTTGGGGTGGTATTATGTGGGGCCGACGTACGCCGCTGGTGCCGTAATGGCTGTACGATACGTGAATGCAATCATATCGGCAGCGTATTGGCGAGGCATTCGTCCTCATGGACTACAATTTGCTCCCGCATCGTGCACATTTGTGAATGACTTTTTCAGGATAACGAAATCGCTCAGCTATAGTGGCCAGCATGTTCTCCAGACATGTTCTCCAGGCATGTTCGATAGCTCGAACATGCCTGGGACAGATTGAAAAGGGCTCTTTATAGACGATGTGACCCACCAGCCATTCTGAGAAATCTACGCCGAATCGCCGTTGAGGAGTGGGACAATCTGGACCAACAGCGCCTTGATGAACTTGTGGATAGTATGCCACGACGAATGCAGGCATGCGTCATTGCAAGAGGACGTGCTACTAGGTATTAGAGGTACCGGTGTGTACAGCAGTCTGGACCATCATCTCTGAAGGTCTCGCTGTATGGTGGTACAACATGCAATGTGTGGTTTTCATGAGCAATAAAAAGGGCGGAAATGATGTTTATGTTGATCTCTATTCCAGTTTCCTGTACGGGTTCCGGAACTCTCGGAACCGAGGTGATGCAAAACTTTTTTTGATGTGTGTACAAGGAATGTCCACGTTATGTGGATGTCTTGTATAGGAGGGGCATTCGAAGGGAACTCTGTTTCCTAGAGGAATTTTAGGGACAGAATCCTTCTTCAGATGTAAAGAAGTGACTTAGAGGCTTTCTAGACAAACATGCAGGCAGTTTTGATTAAATATACACATAAAATTAGCTACTCATGCCCCTTTCTTCCACTAACTCTGAGACCAGTGAGTACATCATCCAAGCTGGAGCGCCTAGGGAAATAATTCATTAGGACAGGTTGTAGGCTTGCTGTGCATGTTTTGTGTGTGCTTTTTCAAAGAGCTAAGCGTTCTAATCGTACGGTTATATTCGATAACGAACCCCGCCATACATGCTAAATCACAGGTTTAAAAGGACACAGCTACAACACCAGAAGAAAAAAAAGACGAACTTCATTACTCAGTACCGAAATTCTCTGTGCTCCAGAAGCTGTACAGCATGAAGCCGCAAAAATCTGTAATCACTTGCACACAAACACAGATCGCCTGTTAAATGACCATGCAGTCGATTAAGCTGCAGAACTGCTTCTACTCTATAAACTAGTCTTCAATTGAAATCTAGTAGTATGCCCATAAGGTATGAAAGGCTGTCAAATGTAAACCAAACACCCATTGTGGGACCATGAAATGGTTTCATTCAAAAGTAATCACCACACATTTTAAGACATTGATCCCACTGGGAGCCGAGAAGATCAGTTACTGTTTCGTAGAATGCGGTCGGCCGCTGACGGATTCACAACCGCACCCATTCTTGCACTTCCTTGTCACCTCAAACCGACGTCCACGCATGTATTTTTTCAGATCGCCAAAGATGCGAAAGTAACACGGTGAAAGATCCAAGCTGTATAGAGGATGTTGCAGTGTTTCTCATCCAAATCGCTGAAGCGTACCCTTCGTCCAACTGCCAGTATTGCGGCGGGTGTTATCGTGCATTAGGATGACTCTGGCCAGCAGTATTCTGACAAGCCAAGGACAAGCAGCAAAGACAGTTGTGGAAACATACCACACATCAACCGACGAAGAAATCCAGAGCTGTTCACGCAAGTTCCAGTAAGGTCATGATGACGTTCTTCATCGACTGCAGTGTCCCTGTGGTCGTCGAATTCCTTGAGTGTGGAACCACAATCAATCAACACGCAGCAATATGAAGAGACTTTGCAGAAACTACGACGCGCCATAAAGTCAGAACACAGGAATGCTGTCGGGTGGAATAATCTTGTTGCGCGATAATGCCCTCACCGCCACTCAGACGAAGGCTAACTTCAGCGATTTGGTTGGGAAACGCTGCAACATCCTCTATACAGCTTGTATTTTCCACCTTGTGACTTTTACATCTTTCGCTAGCCGAAGAACGACATGCATGGTCTTCGGTTTCAGTCGGACGAGGAAGTGTAAGAGTGGTTGCGGCTGTGGATCTTTCAGCGGCCGACCGCGTTCTACGAAACAGAAACCGATTGTGGGATAAATGTCTTAAGGCCTGTGGTGATTGCTTTTGAATGGAACAACCTTGTACTTGTAGATTTACTGTGAAGGCTACCATTTTCGGCATTTCATTATACCATGTTCAGGGCCCATACGCAACTATCCAAATAAAATGGGTTCAAATGGCTCTAAGCACTATGGGACTTAACATCTGAGGTCATCAGTCCCCTAGACTTAGAACTACTTAAACCTAACTAACCTAAGGACATCACACACATCCATGCCCGAGGCAGGATTCGAACCTGCGACCGTAGCAGCAACGTGGTGCCGGACTGAAGCGCCTAGAACCGCACGTCCACAGCGGCCGGCTATCCAAATAAACGAACTTGTCGTACAGCGCCATAAATCGCTGGGTATCGTGAATTCAGTTGTTATAAAATTGCTTCATCTGAAGACGTGATAGCAGAATCCAGTGATTTATGGCACTATACGACAAGTTAATTTATTTGGATAGATACGTATGGGGCCTGAAGAAACTGGAAGCTTCACAGTAAAATAAAATAATATCTTCAAGTACACGACTATTGGTGAATTTTATTGACACTGACAATTACTTAATCAGCAGATGTCCCCTGCCCACGATGGACCAACAGAGATTCCATGGTCCTGTTGTGGCGAGTGTTCGGTTTTCAGGTGACTGTCCCCTATAGAAGGGAGAAATTTTTCCTTTAGTTGTTACTTTTACAATTTTGCAGTGTCAAAGGTCAATATGTTGGATTTTAGTAAATTTTTGCCACTATGCTGTTTAATAATCTGCAAGCAGACAACACGATGCCACATACACGAACAGTTCATTTACATGGAGGCCGTAAACTGTCTAGTTGTACAGCATTTAGATATAAATCGTGTAATTGATGTATGGAATATGAACCAGCTTTCACAACCGCCTCTGTAGCGTCATGAAGATGCAGTCACACCCCATGGAATGATTCCAGCTTTCCAAAATCCAAAGATGGTGTTTGAGCACATTTTCGTCAATCTAAATAATCGGCACAAAAGTGCAAATGTCGGCGGTAACGCAGTGTGAGTTGTTTGGATATAAACTGGTTCTTCAAATGGTTCAAATGGCTCTGAGCAGTATGGGACTTAACTTCTGAGGTCATCAGTCCCCTAGAACTTAGAACTACTTACACCTAAATAAACTAAGGACATCACACACATCCATGCCCGAGGCAGGATTCGAACCTGCGACCGTAGGTGTCGCGCGTGTCCAGACTGTAGCGCCTAGAACCGCTCGGCCACTCCGGCCGGCTAAACTGGTTCTATTCTCACGCGTCACATCTCGTTGACGACATTGATGCCCACTTTATTCTTCATCCCCAAGCTTGCTTTCGGTACTGCTCGATTCTGTTTGGGACTCGATTTTCTGACAGTGTCAGCTGTATGTTAACAGTGATACACAGAAGTATGGACAGGTTTACTGATAAAAAGTTGGCCGACGTGCACCTTGTATGGGATCACTGAATGGAGCTGCTGAATGAAGACTTCATGTTGAGCTGTTCCCTCATCGACAGTAAATGTATCACAGTAATTTTGTATCTCTACACAGACGCCTACGAGAAAACAGATCATTCCCTGTCAGAATGGAAAATATCACAGGGTTTCTCACTGTTGTGTGGCAACATAACTTCTTGGTTTCAAAACACAATAAACCCATTTTATGAATCAGATTTTTTAATTTTTTTAGTAATGTTGGCACATAAATAAAATTTTGTATCACACAGTTTTTTGACAATCATATCAAATAGCTACACCTCCCACTGGCCACATACCGAATAAGCCGATCTCTGGCGTTTCCCGTGGCTCTTACCCTGATGCTGGCCTACGTCTACATCTACATCTACATCTACATGGTTACTCTGCAACTGACACTTAAGTACCTGGCAGAGGGTTCATCGAACCATTTTCATACTACTTCTCTACCATTTCACTCTCGCATGGCGCGTAGGAAAAAGGAACATCTAAATTTTTCCGTTCGAGCTCTGATTTCTCTTATTTTATTATGATGATCATTTCTCCCTGCGTAGGTGGGTGTCAACAAAATATTTTCGCATTCGGAAGAGAAAGTTGGTGATTGAAATTTCGTAAATAGATCTCGCCGCAAAGAAAACCGTCTCTGTTTCAGTGACTGCCACCCCAACTCGCATATCATATCAGTGACACTCTCACCCCTATTGCACGATAACACGAAACGAGCTGCCTTTCTTTGCACTTTTTCCATGTCCTCCGTCAATCCTACCTGGTAAGGATCCCATACGGCGCAGCAATATTCCAGCAGAGAACGGACATGTGTAATGTAGGCTGTCTCTTTAGTGGGTTTGTCGTATCTTCTAAGTGTTCTGCCAACAAAGCGCAGTCTTTATTTCGCCTTCCCCACAATATTATCTATGTGGTCTTTCCAATTTAAGTTGCTCGTAACTGTAATTTCTAGGTATTTACTTGATTTGACAACCCTTAGATTTGTGCGATTTATCGTATACCCAAGATTTATCGGATTTCTTTTAGTACCCATGTGGATGACCTCGCACTTTTCTTTGTTTAGTGCCAATTGCCACTTTTCGCACCATATAGAAATTCTCTCCAGATCATTTTGTAACTGGAATTGATCGTCTGATGATTTTACTATATGGTAAATTACAGCGTCATCTGCAAACAATATAGGGGTGGGGGCTGCTCAGATTATCACCTAGATCACTTATGCAAATCAGGAACAGCAGAGGGTCTATGACACTACGTTGAGGAACGCCTGTTCCACTCGATGATTTACCGTCTATCACTACGAAATGTGACCTCTCTGAGAGGAAATCACGAATCCAGTCACAACAGAGACGATACTCCATATGCACACAATTTAATTAATAGTCGCTTGTGAGGAACCGTATCAAAAGGCTTCTGGAAATCTAGGAATATGGAATCGATCTGAGATCTCTTGTCGACAGCACTCATTACTTCATGGGAATAAAGAGCTAGCTGTGTTGCACAAGAACGATATTTTCGGAATCCGTGTTGGTTATGTATCAATAAGTCATTTTCTTCAAGATGATTCATAATGTTCGAGTACAGCATATGCTCTAAAATCCTACTGCAAATTGAGGTCAGTGTTATGGGTCTCTAATTCAATGAGTTACTCCTATTTCCTTTCTTGAATATTGGTGTAACCTGTGCTACTTTCCTGTCTTTAGGAACAGGCTTTTCGTCAAGCGAGCGGTTGTATATGATTGCTAAGAAAGACGCTACTGTGTCTGCGTACTCTGAAAGGAACCTGATTGGAATACCATCTCGACCGGAAGACTTGCCTTTCTTAAGTGATTTGTTTCACATCATCTAAGATATCTCCTTTTATGTCACTCATGCTAACAGCTGGTTTCGAATTCTGGAATATTTATTTCGTCTTCTTTCGTGAAGGAATTACGGAAAACTGTATTTAGCAACTCCGCTTTAGTGGCACCATCATCAGTAACATTTCCATCAGTATCGTGCAGTGACGGTATTGACTGTTTTTTGCCACTGGTGTACTTTACTTACGACCAGAATCTCTTTGGGTTTTCTACCAAATTTTGAGACAGTGTTTCATTGTGGGAACTATTAAAAGCCTTCAGATCTTGAATGGCCCTTGCACGATTGACATAAACGAGGGATTTCAGAGAACTCCACAAAAAACATCGCAAGGGGCCCAATCGGGGGAGCGGGCTGACCATTCGGAATTGCCCCTTATCGAGGTGAGGCTCTCTGGGAAGTGTTCCCTCAAAACAGCCATTGATGCCCTTGAAGTGAGAGCCGGTGCTCTGTCTTGTTGGAACCAAATATCCCATAAGTGCAATACATCAAGTCGTGGAAAAAAAAATTCCTCAAAATGTTCACATACCAGTCTGAATTCAGTGTCACTGTGACTCCATTTTCTTCAACAAACCAGAGACCAACAATCTCAACTGATGGAATTGCACACCACACTGTGACTTTAGATGACTGCAGAGCGTTTGATGCAATTCTCTGGGACTCTTGTCGGCCCAGCAGCGCATGTTATGTTTTTTGATGCATCCAGTCAAATGAAAACAGGCATCGTCAATGAAAAAAAATGCATTCTCAGGAACGTTTTCGAGAAGTGCCTCACATGTATTCCTCCGAGAAGTGAAGTCACGTTCGTGGACTTACTTCACAACGGTCAATTTCTACGGACGGTGATGAAGGTCATTGTGAAGTATTCGCCTCACCGAACGACCGGGAAGTCCAAGGGCAGACTCATGTCTGCGTGCAGAACGCCGTGGGGATTGCGAGACTGAACCTCTGACTGACTCAATGTTGTAACGTGTTCTGGTGGGCCACGGAACTTCGACTTATCGTACCCGCGGTTTGTCTGACCCGTGTAACAACCGATTTTCGGTCCGGGACATGGGCCCCAAAGAGGCTACATTGAAGCGATTTCGGAGGGGCGTTGGATGCGCGGTCACAACTCATCCGATCGAATAGTAGGCCTCGACGGCAAACCTACGGTCCTCACTGTTCCAGTACGGGATGGTGACTGATCTGAAAGAGAACAACGCTTGAGAACTGCGCGTGTCGAATGAGACCATTCCATCCCCGCAACGACCGCAACAGTTAAATGGCGCTCATGTCAAACAAAGAAGTTATGTCACCAGCTACCTGATATATTTTTAAAAACTGTGTAAAACAAAACTTTAAATAGATATGTAGCTATTTAATTAAAAAATAAAAAAATTATGATTCATAAATTGGATTTTATTGCGTTTTAGCCGGCCGCGGTGGCCGAGCGATTCTAGGCGCTTCAGTCCGGAACGGTGCTGCTGCTATGGTCGCAGGTTCGAATCCTGCCACGGGCATGGATGTGTGTGATGTCCTTAGGTTAGTTAGGTCTAAGTAGTTCTATGGGACTGATGACCTCAGATGTTAGATCCCATAGTGCTCACACGGGAACCTCTCCATCGCACCCCCCTCAGATTTAGTTATAAGTTGGCACACTAGATAGGCCTTGAAAAACTGAACACATATCAATCGAGAAAACAGGAAGAAGTTGTGTGGAACAATGAAAAAATAAGCAAAATATACAAACTGAGTAGTCGATGCGTAAGACATGCAACATCAAGGATAGTGTGAGCTCAGGAGCGCCGTGGTACCGTAGTTAGCGTGAGCTAACATTAATGATACTTTTGATCACGGTAATGGTTGGCTCACTGTAGCCATTGTACGTGGAGGGACGGGAGTTCCTAAAGTACCTGGACGTGAAAGTTTTGATGATAGAGACATTATGGCCTATCGTACCTACCATATGGCAGAACTTGCTAATAAAGACTTTGGTAAATCTGCTTATATCTCGTCTTCTGCACTGTCTTTGTATACTCGTAATAAGAGAAAAATATCTGTAAATGAGTTTGTATTCATTTGGGTTAAAGGTAAAGGAGTATGTGAATACGTAAAGTTTGTTGGTGACTGTACTTTGTATTTTCATAAATAAATTCATCTGTATTGAAACTTATCTGTAGCGTCAGCCATTAACCGGACAAGGGTACATCACGAACCGGGGTGCTCAAGGATGCAACAGTTTTGTTCTATTAATACACTTGAACCAAGGACCTCACGTTCCGCAGCTGCTCACGCTAACCACGGGACCACGGTCCTCCTGGGCTCACATCCTCCTTGATGTTGCCTATGTTGCGCATGGACTACTCAGTTTGTATATTTTTCTTATTTTTTTTCATAGTTCCACTCAACTTCTTCCTGTTTTCTTGACTGATCTGTGTTCAGTTTTTCAAGGCCTATCCACTGTGCCAACTTATAATTAAATCTGAGGAGGGTGCGATGGGGAGGTTCCCTTGTCAGAGCCATTTGAACCATTTGAATTGCGTTTTAAAAGCACGAAGTTACGTTGCTGCATCCTGTATCTTCACGGTAACAAATGTAATTGGGATAGCAAACCAAATAAATCATAACTGCACTATTACTCTGCAACGAGCGAGCGGAGATCTCGGGTCCCTCGTACCAAACCACTCAGTTAATATCCCTAAATGACCTGTGAAATTATTTCGTTGAAGTTCGGGCTGACTCTGTATACCAGAAGAGCCAGGCTGCTGGAGCGAGTGTAGCGGCCGCGTGTGACATAACTCTTCCCCGCCAGAGGACTTCGTACGTCAGAGCGCGTCAGGCGCGTAAACACGGGCGCGTACTTCCGAGGTGACGCTCTCGACGTACCGCTGTCCGCAACGGTGGTTCCCCCTGGCCTGGAATTGTGGGCCACTCGCTCTCTAGCCGTTGCGCTATCTGTATGGTAAGGCCCACGCGTCGTCCGAGCTTTCCATGTACCCGTGGGAACTGCCGCTGCTTCACTTGTACTACTGGGAACGGAAAGAACAGAGAAACGATAGCCACAAAAACCAAATTTGATTGTCACGCTCCTATGTTTTAATACACGTGAGATTTTTATTTTGGGAGAACATAAATATATTGTAGGGTAATTGTTGAAATTCTGCTATTTAATTTACATCTTAAACTCGTTCAAACAATACTGGGCGGTTCAGAAAGAAGTAACAGATTTCAATTGTTTATTACAAGCTATGAAAGACAGACACACTTCGTGCGTGTCACTGCGTAGAGGAAGGTTCAAAGTTGTAACACAGCTGCGTTGTTGTTTGTCTGCAGTAACATGGCGACTACACCACAAGAGAAATCATTTTGTGTGTCGGGATTTGCGCGAAGTCAATCCATTGTTCAAGTGCAGCCTGCATTCAGCAAGAAGCCACCTCTGAAAAATCAGATATATGACTGGCGTGCAAAATTCTTGAAAGCTGGTTGCATATGGGAAGTAAGACCACGCACTCTGATGGAAACGTCGAGCGTGTCCGAGATGCGTTCACACAGAGCCCTCGGAAGTCGACAAGACAAGCCGGCCAGTTTCTTCAACTCCCTCAAAAATCGGCGTTTGCATATGGAGTCTTACAAGTTGCAGTTACTGCAGCAATTGTGTCCTGGCGACCATTGCAGAAGGTATGAGTTTTGCATTCGATTTCTCCAGGATATGGCAGAGGAGACTTTTCCGAACGACTCATCTTTTCGGACGAATCGGCGTTTCATCTATCGGGTAAATTAAACTGCCGTAGTGTAAGAATTTGTGGGTCAGAAAATCCTGGTGTCGTCGTCGAACATGAAACAGGCACACCGCAACTGAATGCAATTTGTGCCGTTTCTGTTCACAAAGTTTATGGATCTTATTTTTTTGCCAAGGAAACGGCGACAGGAACGTAATATCTGGACATACTGCAGAACTGGTTGTTTCCTCAACTTACCTCAACTTAGCCCGCCATGGGTGGCCGAGCGGTTCTAGGCGCTACAGTCTGGAACCGCGCGACCGCTACGGTCGCAGGTTCGAATCCTGCCTCGGGCACGGATGTGTGTGATGTCCTTAGGTTAGTTAGGTTTAAGTAGTTCTAAGTTGCAGGGGACTGGTGAAGTTAAGTCCCATAGTGCTCAGAGCCATTTGAACCATTTGAACATCAACTTCACGAAGATTCCAATGCTTTCATTTTTATGAATGACAACGCCTCGATTCGCTTTCACCTTGAGGTATGGCGTTAACACCACTCCACAACGGTGGATTGGAAGAGGTGGACAACAAGATCTTCTTGATTGCTTTTAGCATCCCAAGTCACCAGACGTCACAATTTGCGATTTTTTTCTGGGGTATACATAAAAGGCAAGACTGAGAAATCGAATTTTTGAAGCTGTCGACTCAACAAACAGGGACGTTTTGTGTCATGTGTGCAACGAAATCGACTACCATTTAGAGGAACGCATGGTGTTCATGTTGAGTGTATGGCATAGTGTCTGTGCGAATATATAACTTTGAACCTTCGTCTATCCAGTGACACGCACAATGTGTTTCTATCTTTCATAGTTTTTCTGTGATAAACAATTGAAACCTGTTCTTCCTTTTCGAATCACGAGAGGTGTAAATGTGGGCACCATCTCTTGTTTTTTTTTTAAATATACTTTTTTTGCAAAAAAATTCTAGATTTTTGACCTTCTATAACAACTGCAAATGTTTGCTTAATGATAGGAGACAATGCGAAGATTAGTATCAATTATTTCTGTTCGAAAACGAAATTTCACAAAAAAATTCGTAAAATAGCACTAAAAATATGATGAAAATATGAGCCCTCCACAAAAATGGTTTGATAAAACTACAAAGAGAAACTTGTGTATAAACATTTTAACTGAACATGAAATCACAAATCTTTTGCAGAAATCACAGACGTAAACGGCACTTTCAGCCACGGTTCAATTAGTGTGTCCACATTTGGCACGTAACACATTTATCCCACACTTGACACACATCACAGAAGATGGAGGTTGTTCAAGTTGTGTGTATCCTCATCGTTGATATCCACGTCATCACCTCTGCCTGCAAGGTCTAATCTACCTACGACTGTGGATAAAAATTTTACTTTAAAATTAGGGTTAATTATCTAGTTTGCCGCCTTGAAGTTAGCTAGCCGTAGAGAAAGTCATAGTATTTTCACTGCAACTTGGAAATTTAACATAATTCACTGTCAAATCCGTTCTATGAAAGGAGTTTAAAAGTTTGTACTTAGTAAAAAGTGCTTAGGCATCAAAACTGTGGCAAAAGTTCACTCTTAGCCTCTGATTTATCAACTAATAGATCTATGATTTCTTGTTAGATGCAAGTCGACCATAGTGTATTAGGTGGAATGAGATTTGCTACATGGCGAAAACTTTCTTCTGCTCCACCTTGCTGCAGCTAGTGAACTCTCTGACCTCCTAGAACTCAAATTGACTCTTCAAAGCAGCACGATAGACACGTAGGAGACCGTTTTAGTGCAGTACGGTTTGCTCCCCAGAATAATGACCACTGAGATCCGATTTCCAGTACATGAATTTGGACAAAATAAAACATGATTCCGCTCAAGAAAATTCCTTAGTCGACGGAACTAGACAGCGTGCAGGCTCGTATGGGCGATCACTTTTCTTGGAGTTCAAGATGCAAGCATCTAACTCTTAAATAATCCGCAAGTCGAGATAGATTTAGTAAAAGTCTCACCTTTGAACAATATTTTTGTTTATTTGCACAAGTAGTATTGTTTTGTAGCATTCATGGCAGTTCTCTACTTGTAATACGCGCCTCCATAACAGAGGTCGCTACCCCACTTGTGCGGCGGCCCTCGACTCTAGGGTAAGCCGATTCGAATCCTGGTGGTGGATGAAATTTTCGTTGCCAGTATTTGCTCGGCAAAGGGAGGAGACGTGGTGACATAATGATGCTGATCACCAGTCCTCATGCCCATGTCCTGGTTTAAATTCCAGACATCACTGTAGTGTCTCTTGAAGCGAGAAAATGTGACGCAGTTAGTGGTGATTTGTCTGTCGGATGGGAACGTTAAACTCGATGACCCCCTTTCTGCTATTCGAGAGGATCAGGCTATGTGCTGGCACTGGAGTTCACCTTCTTACTTCTTTCATTATAGCCCAAGACGAACATGACGCTACACTACACACGTACCATTAGAATCACCAACAGATACATGTCCATACACAGCTCTCATATTTCGTGACGCAAAGGTGCCTGCGGGCTTGGAGGATAAAGGAAAACCTTTCCAATTAGGCGGCTGCACCTGCATAGTCGATTATAGCCGAAGACATACATTATATTTATACTGTGAAAATAAGTGTACGACGAAATAGTTGGCTCTGAGCACTATGGGACTTAACATCTATGGTCATCAGTCCCCTAGAACTTAGAACTACTTAAACCTAACTAACCTAAGGACATCACACAACACCCAGCCATCACGAGGCAGAGAAAATTCCTGACCCCGCCGGGAATCGAACCCGGGAACCCGGGCGTGGGAAGACGAAATAGTTGTATCAAGTGACAGAAGAACTATATTCGACCACAAAAAAGATTGAGAAACATGGTGAACAGTGTGTGGATGGCGAAAACACAAAGATGTGAATATAGAACAGTGATAAAAGTGGTAGTGCGACCTCCAGACCAGATGTGAGGAAACGCGGATCAGCAAATCATCCCACTGATGATGCCTCAGAAAAGGAGAAGGCGAAACGCGTATGGGATTAATAAAATAACTAGCAGCAGGAAAAGGCAGTTTGATTTGCAAAACAAGTATTTATACAAAAACAAAGAGTATGGTCATCAGTACAAGACGCAGACTTTTCAATTTTAAAAGAGGACAATCTACCATTAGCCAAGTAAGTGCATTTAAGTATCTTGGAAGCACAATAACTGAAGACTTGACGTCACTAGGAGGTGAAAACTCGAATTGCCACAGCGAATGAGGCATTCAACAGAAAGAGGAGACTCTTATGTGGCAAATTAGATAAAGGTCTAAGGAAAAGGTTTGGCAAATGTTTTGTCTGGAGTGTGGCACTATATGAGGCAGAAACTTTGACGCCGAGACGAGAGGATGAAAAAAGGTTAGAAGCAATCGAGGTGTGGATGTGGAGGAGAATGGAGAGATTCAGCTGGATGGAAAGAGTGAGTAATGAAAGAGTATTGGAAAGGGTTGGTGAGAGGCTGCTGAACGTTGTAAGAGAGAAAGGAAAAAGAACTGGTTGGGACATTCATTGAGAAGGGAGTGCTTGCTAGCAGATGCATTGGAAGTATAGGTTTGTGGGAGAAGACTAAGGGGAAGAAGGAGATACAAGATGATAGACAACACAAAGGGAAGAAGAAATTATGCAGACCTGAAGAGGATGGCAGAAGACCAGACAGCCTGGAAAACTACCATGTGAAACCCTGCCTTTTGGCAGAACACTGATGATGACATACTGTAGAAAAGCAGATATACGTAAAATTGTTTCTATTTATACTTGCATCGAGACGTGTTCATTTCCTCGCATCTTCTGTCTGCTATACTAAAAGTTTTAGCCAAAGGCGACGCATTTATTCACCATTACGTCAAAACTCTAAAGGTAATGTAGTTATATCAGTTTATCCCCACTTCTTACTACAGTTTTATCAGCAAATAATCAGCTGTTTACACGTTCTTTACGTTCGCCGCCATATTGCGATTCTAAAGTGCTGGCGTCTGTTACACCAGGGATACTGTAAGCGTTATTCTCAGTCTAAGAATATACACCTCCGATTACAGCGAATTTGCCTTTGAAATAAAATGGTTTTGTCATTGTTGTCGCGTGATTGGCACTAAGTCGTTTTTAAAACATACTCTTACAATAGATACATTACAAAGGGGAGGGTTGCAGGAGTCGGATCAAGAATGAAATCGTTTCGTGGGTTGAATTTTCTTTTCCTGTAAGTCCTTTGTCTCCCAGTCCTGCTCCGTACCCGGCCTCCAGCTCCATAAAAACTCAACGATCTCATTTTGAAAGCACTTTTGTCCAGGAACTTGGTTAACGACGTTCCAATGATGAGACTGGAATTTGCTGCATTGGATTTTTGGTTTCCCGAGTGGTGGTCATCTTCTTAATATTGGGGACAGGAGATATGTCGAACAGAGAATCTGCATTTGAAGTCTGCCGGAAATATTGCGATGTTGAAATGGCAGCCCATATTTGTACTAACCCGTTCTAAGTGAGATGGCCACTGTCATTTGTAACCCACAGATGTGGGTGACAAAAGACGAGTTTCTAAAAACGGCCTAAGATTCTGTTTTCCTGCTATCACCTTGAAATTGCTTTAAGGTAACCAAGAGTACATGTAACGAAAATTATTTCACATGATCGTCAAAGGTTTGCAGCACAGGGCAAACACCAATTCGCACTATAACCGACGGTGCATCCACATTGCTTCAAAGAAAGGTTCCAGCTGCTCACTGTCATCTTATCAACAGACGCCACTGTCGTTACCTCTAGTCTGCAGTACCTTCCATACCCCCTTAGGGGAGTGGTGCCCATATTTACAACTGTGACCGTTTATATGACATCTCCTCTACCACCATAGCACAGAGGAAAGCTTCTGTAAGTATAAGTTAAATTCTGTTTAAGTTGATTTAAAAAACATATATTAATGTGGATATAGAATGTACACTGGTATTTTCACCTACTGAAATGATGAGAGCTTGGCCTGAGAATGGCAAAGTGCTGAACTAAAATTAAAACAAGGCTTTAAACAATATTTATTTGCCTGGAAATCATGTTAACACTAAAAAAAAAAATTACAAGTCACAAGAGCCGATTAAACAGCCACTATAAACTCGTTGATAATTCCAGCCATGAAAATGACATTCGCCAAACACTTTAAAGCTTATACACATGACTTTCAGATGCGAAAAGCAGCAAACGGATCAACGTTAACAATCATTTAAAAAATAAGTCACAAAAGAGCTGATTACAACCGGTACGTTAACATCACGATACTTGCTCGAACTATCTCAGATATCTCTAGGTTCCTTCAAATATAACACACACACACACACACACACACACACACACACACACACACACAGCGTAACCATTTGAACGAAATAACCACAAATATCACACCAAAGGATCTTACAAGGCCCTTACAACTTTAACTAGACCATATCAGTTTGCACACCTGGCACAGTAATTGAAATTGCAGCAATTAAACACTGCAAAACGATTGCCGATTTTAACACAGGGGTCGTTAGACGAAAGCGCATAATTCAAAAAAAAAAGCAAAGAAGTCAATTTCTCGTAAATGAATAAATACAGACATAAGACTTGCGCAAGGCAATCAACATTAAAATAAAATTTCTGTTTGCTCTTTGTAAGTGGGCTGAAAATAACTCGGCCGGAATGCTGATCCATGTAAAAATCTAGGCAAATGTAACAATCACTGAAGAAAGGTGAGCTGCGTTATAGGCGAGAGCCCAAACTGAATTTCGCACAACGAAGATGGAGTTTCGCGAATGACAACAGCCGATTAGGCTCTTCAGCCATACATATCACATAGACTCATAGTCTGCTTGGTATGGCTTCAAATGGCGCTGAGCATTATGGGACTTAACTTCTAAGGTCATCAGTCCCCTAGAACTTAGAACCTAACTAACCTAAAGACATCACAAACATCCATGCCCGAGGCAGGATTCGAACCTGTGACCGTAGCGGTCGCGTGGTTCTAGACTGTAGCGCCTAGAACCGCTCGGCCACTCCGGCCGGCTTGGTATGGCTGTTTCTGGCTTTACGTTATGCCCGACAGCACAGCCTCCAAAGCCAAGGCACCAAAAATAAGAAACGTGCCAACTCCGAAGACGCAAATCCGCGACTAGACAGGCCGAAGGAAGCAATGATTCTTCAACTGTCTTATGCACATCGTTTCCACAGCCGCCGATAATATGACGTATCCGACGACCGTCCTCAGTGAGGAGCCTCAGTGACTTAATGTAACGTCAGACGAACACTGAGACTAGAGTTGAGCTCTATTGAAACTTCGATTCGGTAGTTTGAGACATAAATGACTAAATGGTAGAATTACGGACAGCATTGGCAGGAAAAAGCATAAATGAATGTTTGAGACAGAAAATGGGAACCGACAATTTGTTTTTTTTTGTTTGTTTGTTTTGTACATAATTAGAAAGGCACATCGTTCAGTGTTACTTCATTATGCATTTTATATCCTTGTAAAGTATAAATTGCATTTTCTAAGTAATAAAAATTGGTTAATCGCTTAACGTTTGCTGTATTATGTAACCAAAGTAATTACTTTTGACGCGAGTACAGTTTACATGCTCAATAATTTATAATTATTTTTGTTACTTTGTAGTCAACAGAACGTTCTTCATCAAGATCAAAGGCAATAGTTTCCTTTTACTAATTATAAGTGCACAAAGTGTTTATGAAAAACAGAAACATGTTTTATATGAGTCGACGAAGGTTTGAAGGCGTATTTGATATGTTTTTGTTTTGCGTTTTTCTTTCAGTTTTACTTTTTTTTGAATAAATAGTATTTACAGCGCTATATGATACATCTGTGTTGTTTTCGTTTTCCAACAACATCCCTCTGTTTCACGTTACAGATGAACAATTTGTGAATGAAACCTGAGTTAAACATTGGGAGTTTCAATTTTGCTATGAATACTGTTTATTTTTAAGTAACAGACAGGAATATAACTACGTAGAAGAAACATGTTCCCTGTGTTAGGCGGCTCTTTATATATCCTCACCCAGTTTCTAGACATTTCACCTCTTCCACTTTCTAGAGGAATCTAGTAAGACACTGACTGCATACGCAAACAAAGCGATCGAAATGAGGTAACGCCTGATGAGTTTGCATCACGCCTACGCTCAGGTAGCGCGGTTACGATCTTAACTGACCAAGGCTACTAGGAAAGCTGCTGTAGTCTAAGCCTGCATATGGCAGCCTGTGGTTGTTTTACAACTCTAATTCAGACCAACGAGTGCAGATGTCGTTATGTGAGCTCGACGAACGACTCCGCGTCCTCTGGTGAGATGCCGATCAAGCCATCGCTTGGAAACGCCGAACAAAGAAGTTTCGTGAGCGGCAGAAATCGATTGCAACACGCGTATGGTTCACCTATTTTTGACTTTTTTACTTTTGTAAACGTGAAGAATCTGTTGATAATGGTTAAACTATGGATCAATATTTCTACCATACTGTGTGTAATAGTATGTAAGCACAATAAAAGACTTTTGACTACAGATGCAAAGGCTACAGGTTTGATGCCCGGTCAGTTCTAGGGTTTTTGGCTGTCACTGTTCTGTAACGTTGCAAGCGACTCAAGGGCGCTGTCACTGTAGGTAAGAATTTGCTCTATCTAGCCTTCGGCACAAAAGGTTTGTCAGAGATAGGAGAGGTGAACTGTGAGGGCCACGCTGCTCGGATATACTTGAAACTGTCTCACAATGTCGTGCTAAATACACAATTCACTTAACTGACCGTGTACTTTCATTCTCAACTGCCATTACTTTGCAGTGTGTGTAAGCATTCGTCTGGGCTATGGAAAGGGCCAGGCAGTGCAGAAATACCGCGCCTTTTGCGACTGACTACAGTCATTTGTCACTTCTCTTACCTCTAACAATGTTTGTAAATCTGAAAAATGCCGAGTTATACCATGGTTTTGAGTCTACGGTAAACCGTATATCCACCTATACCTGGCTGCGTTAGTCAGCTCAAAGGTCTGAGGAAGGCAATTGCATATCCTTCGTGTTGATGAAACTGTTAGTTCTAACTTCTTTAACTTTTTGGTCGGAACGTTACACGATTTTCAATGACATTATGAGGGTCCAACTGAGATTCCGACATACTCCTGTGGGTGTCAGAATGATCCAAATCGGTTGGAATGGCCCATAGTCAGCCCATGGATTCATAAGCATTCAGCAAAAGAGGCGTCATGCAACGAATAACTAATAGGACAGGGCTGTAGCAAACAACAGACTTGGCTGATGTACGAGGAGCTTTCAATAAATAATGCAACACATTTTTCTCGGCCAATTTCAGTTAAAAAAATGTGGTATTTGCTGTGGGACGTCGTCGAATATTCCCTCTCGAGCCCGTGTAGTTTCATGAAACTCCGACTGGTGGCGAATTATACAGTATGTAGCCTTCAAAATGGCATTTGTAACGGAGATGCGTTCCAAGCAGAGAGCTCTCTTTTAGTTTGTTTTGGCGGAAAATAAGAGCATCGCACATATTCATAGACGCTTACAGAATGTATACGGAGATCTAGCAGTGAATAAAAGCACGGCGAGTCGTTGGGCGACGCGTCAGTCATCATCGCAACAAAGTCACGCAAACCCATCCGATCTCCTGAATGCTGTGCGGCCGCACATAGCTGTGACTCCTACAATGTTGGGACGTGAGGACACTCTCATTCGAGGTAATCGACAAATCACAATGAAACACATCGCTGCACAACTTTGTTGGTAATGCTCATACACTCGTCCGCCAGTTGGGGTACTCAAAAATGTGTGGCCACTGGGATCCTCGCTGCCTAACAGAAGACCACAAAGGGCAACGAAGGACCGTCCGTGCGGAATTGCTTGCACGTTACGAGGCTGATCGAGACAATTTCTTGTTGGACATCGTCACAAGCGATGAATCATGGGTTCATCATTTCGAACCGGAAACAAAACGACAATCTATTGACTGGCGCCACACCCCCTCTTCTCCGAAGAAAAAGTTCAAAGCCGCAACATCAGCCGGTGAACTCAGCCGACAGTCTTCTGGGACTCTGACAGAGTTATTCAGTCGTCCTGCCTCATAGGTCTACTCTCAAGTGCATTGTGCTACCCTTGTTGTTGTGGTCTTCAGTCCAGAGACTCGTTTGATGCAGCTCCCCATGCTACTCTATCCTGTGCAAGCTTCTTCATCTCCCAGTACCTACTGCGACCTACATCCTTCTGAATCTGTTTAGTGTATTCATCTCTTGGTCTCCCTCTACGATTTTTACCCTCCACGCTGCCCTCCAATACTAAATGGGTGATCCCTTGATGCCTCAGAATATGTACTGCCAACCGAACCCTTCTTCTAGTCAAGTTGTGCCACAAATTTCTCTTCTCCGCAATTCTGTTCAATACTTCCTCATTAGTTAAGTGATCTACCCATCTACTCTTCAGCATTCTTCTGTAGCACCACATTTCGAAAGCTTCTATTCTCTTCTTGTGTAAACTGTTTGTCGTCCACGTTTCACTTCCATACATGGCTACACTCCATACAAATACTTTCAGAAACGACTTCCTGACACTTAAATCTATACAAATTTCTCTTTTTCAGAAACGCTTTCCTTGTCATTGCCAGTCTACATTTTATATCCTCTCTACTTCGACCATCATCAGTTATTTTGCTCCCCAAATAGCAATACTCATTTACTACTTTAAGCGTCTCATTTACTAATCTAATTCCCGCAGCATCACCCGATTTAATTCGACTACATTCCATTATCCTCGTTTTGCTTTTGTTGATGTTCATCTTATATCCTCCTTTCAAGACACTGTCCATTCTGTTCAGCTGCTCTTCCAGGTCCTTTGCTGTCTCTGACAGCATTACAATGTCATCGGCGAACCTCAAAGTTTTTATTTCTTCTCCATGGATTTTTATTCCTACTCCGAACTTTTCTTTTGTTTCGTTTACTGCTTGCTCAACATACAGATTGAATAACATCGGTGAGAGGCTATAACCCTGTCTCACTCCCTTCCCGACCACTGCTTCCCTTTCGTGCCCCTCGACCCATAACTGCCATCTGGTTTCTGTACAACTTGTAAATAGCCTTTCGCTCCCTGTATTTTACCCCTGCCACCTTCAGAATATGAAAGAGAGTATTCCAATCAACATTGTCCAAAGCTTTCTCTAAGTCCAAAAATGCTAGAAACGTAGCCTTTCCTTTCCTTAATCTATTCTCTAAGATAAGTCGTAGGGTCAGTATTGCCTCAGGTGTTCCAACATTTCTACGGAATCCAAACTGATCTTCATCTAGGTCGGCTTCTATCAGTTTTTCCATTCGTCTATAAAGAATTGGTTTTAGTACTTTGCAGCCATGGCTTATTAAACTGATAGTTCGGTAATTTTCACACCTGTCAACACCTGCTTTCTTTGGGATTGGAATTATTATATTCTTCTTGAAGTCTGAGGGTATTTCGCCTGTCTCATAAATTGGGAAGGTATCCAATAAAACGCTCAACAAGTTGTGAAATCTGTATTTACATACATATTATAAAACTCTATGCGCGCATGCGCTCGTGTGTGTGTGTGTGTGTGTGTGTGTGTGTGTGTGTGTGTGTTCCATATCTCCTTCTAAACCAATAGACCGCTTTTAACCAAATTTGGTATACATATCCCTTACTGTCAGTCACAATCGCTGTTGAGGTAAGAACAACCTATCTGTCACAGTTCAGGAGATATGATGTCATAAACAATGAGATACATGAAAAACTGCCGCACGTTGCATGACGTTTATATTTTTTACTTCCATTCTAACAACTCTATTCGCGACATTTTTCAGAGAATATCCGCAGATGTCACTAAATGTACGGAAAAAATACATCGTTGTACGACACATAGTTCAAGAGATATGACATATTAAACGCTGAGGTGTGTGAAAAACGCAACATCATGCATGAAGTTCTAATGGAGTTATTCTTTGCTACTAAGACATTCGTACAGTCAAGTCAGCTTAAGGGCGCCTCTGACACCTGCCAGTGCTTTCGGCAGCTTTCAACTGAGGAGCACGAATGGCTGTATGCAAAGACGACAACCATCTACAGAGCTCTGAAGACCCATTGCAACAGAGCCTCATTAAAAATCGCGTTTTAGATATGTGAAGCAGCTGTTCTTATACATTTGTGCTTTATGCATATTTCTTTGTACAACATAATTCCAAAGATGTTTCCACAAATACACAGTAACGAAATTTTTTCGATATTACACTAAAACCACAATTCATTTTTTGTTTCTGTTGCTTAAAGGAAATTTACAGAATGAATACCCAGACAGTGCTGGATTTGTCAGCTGGTGCGTGTATAAAGCAGCAAAGCAGCACATGTGTCTGTATGTCCAGCATCTCTTCCCTAACCCCTGGATCGACTTCAGCCGAATTCGGTACACAAAAAAAAAAAAAAACCCTCACTAGTGTCATAACTATGGAGATGAGAATCTACTAATTCCAATCTAAGTGGAGATACAGACAAAAACGTGCTTTTTTTCGGGCTAGACATCGGCAGTTTTGGGTAATGCATGAGCGGGAATTGTAGGTCACTGCTTGGTAGGTGTTACAGGAGCTGTCTGAAAGAACTTTACGCAAAGGTATTAAAGACTTTCCACTGGATGAGCCCCTGAAAATAAGAAGAAACATACAGTTTGTGCATGGTGGGGCTCATATTATTGGAGAGGCACAGAATAATATTTGTGATGACAGGTGGATATGTCGGCGAGGCCCAGTGCTATGACTACCGCCGACTTCAATATTTTTGAGTATTAACTGTGGTGCTGCCTAACACGCTTAGTATACACTGTGGACGTTCCTAACGTTGAGACACTTCATCAAATCGTCATGGATACAAACAAAGATGTCTGACGCAATAAAGAGGTCTTTAAATTTGAGACAGTCCATGGCGTGTAAAGGGAGAGGGGGGGGGGGGGGTGAGGAATCTGTCTCCAAGAGTTATTAAACTTATTTGTCGCACTTTTTATATCACGATATTTTCTTACAAAAAGTCATATCTGATCGTATTAATGGATGCATTACGTTTTTGCATGTCCTCTACTTTTAAACTTGAACGACATTATTAAAGCTGAGGAATTTTTTTTGAAAGCTACGTATTCTGGGTATTTGGTGTAAAGCATAACCCAGACCCGACACTCATCCAGATGAACGTGATAAACCTTCTAGATGTACAGTAAAATTTAAAGGTAGAACAAACTCTTTATACCCAAGGACTGAACCAAGATAGTCCTCGTCTCCAGTTCTACACGTTATTGAGCAAGTGTGTTGTAGAATTTGGTAATTGCTTCCCAAGATGTGGAGTGGTGTTGATGAAAATTTCATACTCTCGCTTCTAGCACAGAGACTGACATGTTCTAATTCCGACTGATGCATTTGAAGTCATATATGAAGCACAGAAAAGCAAACATACCGTATAAAAGGTCTTGTCTTTTAGCAGCTACTACAATCGCTCTGCCACATACAGTAAAATTCAATGTTGTCTTGGCAAGCTGGTAGAGGTCTGCGCTGTGCATGAAGAAACTGTTTACAACTGTGATAATTAAGTGGTAACGGAAGGGGAGCGATAGGGAGTGACGACAGGTTTTGTCTTAACTGGTGTTGTGCTTTTGAGGGATGAGTAGGGAAATGGCGAGGGCGTCCAAGCACCAGAATGTTGGACTCGTTCTGTTGTGTAGAACGGTAAGAGTATGTACAAGGAAGTGGGAGAAATCAGTTTGGTGAACACTCATGCATACTATCGCTTCTCGACTGATCCACTGGTTCACACTATCTTAATACCAAGAAAATATGTCTTGGTCTATCTGGAACAGTGTGTTAAACGTAGCCGTCAACATCTTCCCACTTTGGTATCTCTATGAGATCTAACCATCAATGTTTATGTTAAGCTGGATATAGCATACCTGAATAACCTGAAGAAACTTATGGACTATCTTCATAGCTGAATCAAGGCCATTATCGATGCTGGAAGCCGCGTTAACGGTTTTAGCGTGATCAATGCCTAATTTCTTTATCCTGTGTGATTAAATTAATAAAAGAGATGCCTGCTGAATAGGCGGTTTCACAGGCGAATGTTTTTAGTTTGGAAACTTATATACTTAAGTTTGAACTACAGGCTTCTCATTAATTGTTCGCTTTAGGTGACTTCGTCAGGCGTCAAGTTGCGACAGAGCACCAGTTTGAAGCGGCGATCGTGTTTCAGTGAGTGTTCGTTTTCCCGGGAAAAAGAGAACGGCTGTTGTGAATAACATTTCCAAGAACCGCCAACTCATAAACACCGATCCTGCTTAAGAGACACACCTTCGATTTTCTGCAGTAGCCCAAAGGTAGTTGTTTTTCTTTTCTATAGTGTACGATAGGCAAGCCACGATAAAATTGGCCATTGAATGTATCCCTTCACGCGCTACGGAGAGAATCACAGTTAGAATTGTATATTAATACCTTCAGCTAGTGACGGGCGTTGATATATATATCAACGAGGACAGGTGAAAATGTGTGCCCCAACTGGGACTCGAACCCAGGATCTCCTGCTTATATGGCAGACGTTCTATCCATCTGAGCCACCGAGGGCACAGAGGATAATGCGACTGCAGGGACTATCTCGCGCACGCCACCCGCGAGACCCGCATTCTCACCTTATATGTTCACACACTACATTCGTAGTGTCCCTACCCAACACACTCATTAGTGGTGGAAGACATTCTTACCAAGTCCCGTAAGAGTTCGGGTCATATGTGTGCACCCGCACAGAAGAGGAAGGTCATGGCCGGTATTGCCAGAATTATATACCTATATGGATATGGTATCTGTCCTTTCGGACATGTCCGCGCAGTCAGTGAGATGGTGCTTCTAACCACGCGGCCACTCCGCGCGGCCTGATGTTTTTCGTTATGAGTATCAGAAATTACTTCTTGAGAAAAAAATTGCCAAATAGAGTCTACGCAATGTAAAGCGTTCAACATTGTTTTCTATACTTTGCATGGGGGCTTAATTACTTAGAATGCAAATAATTTTAATTTTAGTAGCTGAATGTCCGGTTACGCAGTCTCGTAAACGGTTGGCCCTGATTAGTATTTGTACGCAATCTGACTGCATAGAACAACAACAAAGAACGAAAGAAAAATTTCCGTTAACACAATTAATTAATTAAGTCCCCAGCAACTATAAAATTTACAAAACAACAAGGCACAAGTGTCGCTGTTCCGAATGTGGAAGTGTGATTCAATGTACACATCTGGCACGGTTCTTCCTCAATAAGACAAGGTATTTTAAAGCACCATTTACACTGAAGTAATTAAAAAAACTAGTAATACTATAATTGCACATAGAAACCAGAAATACAGTCTAATACAAGAACACGAGCCAGATGCTTTGTTGACTGAACCTGTAATCAATAGGCATTATTGTTCAAGACATTGAAATAATACAAAAAAAAGGATTTTTTTTACCTTCATATATATTGACGAAAAGCACATTACAGCATACCTAATCCAACAACATCTGGTGTCTAGACCATCAAAACAATATGACAACATCTGAACAAGCACTCTCCATAGGAACCTCTCAACAACGACTCACCACTGCTACATCTCAACAAGCACTCTCCACCACGACTTCTCGACAAGAACTCTCCACTACCACATCTTAACCAACACTGCCTACTGCTACTTCTCAATAAGCACTGCCAGTGGAGGCGGCGGAATAATACTCTTTGGCGCAATCTCTGGCGCTGTGGCTCAGTGTAGCCACCTTTAATATGCCCCTCCTCCACGGCCCAGAATTTGATGGTATTTTTGCCAGCATTGGTGGTGAAAATACCACAAAATTCGTCCAAAGAAGAAAAAAAATTACAGACAAAAATAAATGATAATATTAATAATTAAATATGACATAACTAAATAAATTTTGGCTTTGCACTGACCCTTCAATAACCTAATATATAAAATACAGTAAGGAATACAAATTCTTTCATACATATGATTTTACATAATAGTTCACATAAGTATTATTCAATCAATGGCACCCAGTAATGTTGAGCAGGTGCAGACACCAACAAGTGACATTATTTCAGTAGAAGCAGTTCCATTACTGGCACCTAGCAATGTTGAACAGGTGCAGATACCAACAAGTGACATCAT
The DNA here is from genome assembly GCF_023864345.2 of Schistocerca serialis cubense. Classification (NCBI taxonomy): domain Eukaryota; kingdom Metazoa; phylum Arthropoda; class Insecta; order Orthoptera; family Acrididae; genus Schistocerca; species Schistocerca serialis. Next base: position 768,748,390 of record NC_064641.1, on the reverse strand, counting down.
TTCAGTAGAAGCAGTCCATCAGTGGCACCCGGTAATGTTGAGCAGGTGCAGACACCAACAAGTGACATCATTTCAGTAGAAGATGTCCATCAGTGGTACCCAGCATTGTGGAACAGGTGCAGGCACCAACAAGTGACATTATTTCAGTAGAAGCAGTCCATCAGTGGCACCCAGCAATGTTGAACAGGTGCAGACACCAACAAGTGACATTATTTCAGTAGAAGCAGTTCCATCAGTGGCACCCAGCAATGTTGAACAGGTGCAGACACCAACAAGTGACATTATTTCAGTAGAAGCAATTCCATCAGCGGCACCCAGCAATGTTGACAGGTGCAGACAGCAACAAGTGACATCTCATCACTGGTTGAGCATTTCCCAACAGTGGCACCCAGCAATGATGAGCAGGTGCAAACAGCAACAACTGACATCATTTCAGTAGAAGTAGTTCCATCAGTGGCACCAGCAATGTTGAGCAGGTGCAGACAGCAACAAATGACATCATTTCAGTAGAAGCAGTTCCATTAGTGGCACCCAGTAATGTTGAACAGGTGCAGACACTAACAAGTGACATCATTTCAGTAGAAGCAGTCCATCAGTGGCACCCAGCATTGTTGAACAGGTGCAGACACCAACAAGTGACATTATCTCAGTAGAAGCAGTCCATCAGTGGCACCCAGTAATGTTGAGCAGGTGCAGACACCAACAAGTGACATCATTTCAGTAGAAGCAGTCCATCAGTGGCACCCAGTAATGTTGAACAGGTGCAGACACCAACAAGTGACATCATTTCAGTAGAAGCAGTCCATCAGTGGCACCCAGCATTGTTGAACAGGTGCAGACACCAACAAGTGACATTATCTCAGTAGAAGCAGTCCATCAGTGGCACCCAGTAATGTTGAGCAGGTGCAGACACCAACAAGTGACATCATTTCAGTAGAAGCAGTCCATCAGTGGCACCCAGTAATGTTGAACAGGTGCAGACACCAACAAGTGACATCATTTCAGTAGAAGCAGTCCATCAGTGGCACCCAGCATTGTTGAACAGGTGCAGACACCAACAAGTGACATTATCTCAGTAGAAGCAGTCCATCAGTGGCACCCAGTAATGTTGAGCAGGTGCAGACACCAACAAGTGACATAATTTCAGCAGAAGCAGTCCATCAGTGGCACCCAGCAATGTTGAGCAGGTGCAGGTAAACAGTCCATAATATCCACTATCACTAATCACACTGTTCATCAGAGTTTATCAGCAGAAATTAAACATGTCCTAGTGGCACCAATCATGTAGAAAAAGTGCAAGTAACAGTCCATAATATTCACTATCACTAATCACACAGTTCATCAGCAGAAATTAAACATTTCTAAGTGTCACACATCAATGTTGAACAGGTGCAGGTGTGAACAACAGTTTGAATGCACACACAATTGCTTTTACAAAATAATTATCAATGCTCTTACACTAAACATACAAAATATAATAAACACACAATTGATATCAGATAATTGTCATATTAAATATTACAAATACACAAATATCAGTAAACCTATAATATTTATGGGTGTCAGTGCAAGCCACAACAAACAAGTAAAATAATTTTTAGGAGATAGGTCGGTACCAATTATTTGGGGTTAGGAAAGGAAAACACACAAAACACACTCACTCATCTTTCATCCACATTAAGTACTACTGTGTAATTGAATAGTGTTAACTGTGTAAATGCAATTCTGTCCAAAAATTTGATGTTCGACATGTGTATCAAGTAGTAATGGCAGCAGTGTATAACAGTCAATAATAGTTAGTCAACATCATAGTCATCATGTCAAGACCAATGTTTGCCAAGCCAAATCAAAATGTACGGTTGCTGAACAACTGTCAGTGTGCCAAGATATGCAATTACTTCCTCTCTCCAAAAAAAAAGTATATACTGCTTAGTGATTTAACAAAGTGTGTGTGTAGACAATCTTCCGTCTACTTGAGTGTTCTAGTCTGCCATCTTCATCCTCCTTGTTCCATATAAACCAACAAAAACAAAATATGCTCATCACTTACTTTACCTCTTATCCACCAAAGCTCCAATAATCATCAGCATCACATAATCTTAATACTTCAATAATACCTCTTACGTCGATGCATATAAACCTTATCATCAATATCATTTACCTTACCTCTTGTCCACCAAAACTCCAATAATCATCAACTTCACACAATCTCAATACCTCAATAATACCTCTTCAATACGTCGATACATATAAACCTTATTACCAATATCATTTCCCTTCCATAACAACTCTTTCCTCTAGTCAGTCTCCTCGAACAAGTACAGATAAAATCCTAGTGCAAACTTCAATTCATCATCCCATACAATCCGAAGACACAATGTCCACACACAACCTCTGTGTAGTCCACCTGAGCCAAATCTTCTACTCATTATGAATTATAAAATACATTTTGGTTACCTTGTCCATCATAAAATAAAAGAAATGCATACATGACCTCTAACAGCCTTTAGTTTGAATAACTTTGAGTAAGTAGGTGCGAGTACGTAGTATGAAAGATCACATAAGACTTTGAGTGAATAAATCGTAATATTTCACAGTGTGCACACCACTTCAAGAATCATGGCAAAACAGAAGCAAACATGTGGAGTATTTCTTGTGTCAAGTGTCACTTACTATTTCAATTGCTCAGGGAGAATGCAGTGTAATAACTGTCAATGGTCTAAAACTAGTGTTGGTATTTCATGTCGTTAGCTTCCTTCCTTTTAGCATAAATTTATACAGCTTCCATAAAACCTCCAGCTCATGTGACTTCAATGAAGTTTCTTGTACCAACGTCGTTCGTAGAATTATAGCAGTTCATTTTCTAATATTAAAATATAAGGCACTGAGCGTAAGCAAAACATGCAATAGCGAGTAAATATACCAGTCGAGAACATAATGTCAACAAGTGGATGCAGCACAATCCCTACAACGAGGCTCTGCCAAGCAAACAATCTATAATTAATACCATAGTGTGACCTAAACTCTATGTTCGTACACAGTATACCAGCATTTCTATATACCAAATTAAAGAGTAGTTATGACAACAAACAGAACTGTATAAATATGCAATCCATTCGCAAAGCAGCAAATATGTATCCTACATAATAAACAGGTCATTAGCATCATATCAGCATAAGCAAATAAATGTTCATATGTACTCTTAATAAGTAAACATGAAGGCGCAAGCAGATAAATCACAAAGTGTAACCTACATACAAAACCACATCAGCACAATTAATCAGGTGACAATTATAATTTAAATAAATAAATACAGCAAGCACATAATAGAAAAATATGACATCAGTGAAAAAGCATAGCAGCCAAGCGATGCATAATATACACAAGTAACAACCCTGTTGATTAATCAATCACTGTCAAAATCAGTTAATGTACGCAAGCACGTCTCTTCACAAGTAAATTCATAGAACATGAAATTTAGTACAAAGTATGAATCACGTAATCGCGAGCAGCAAATTACGTCCTAAGTACGTACCTAAGTGGAAATATGTTACCTGAAAAATAAACTCAATTAATAGTTACCTTTTTAGTTTATTAGTTTCTTCTTCGAAATTACATTCTTCCTGAAAATTTCTCGATAGCAAGTCCTCTTAACGTGGGACACACACAGAATTTACCTGAAGGTCTTAAATATTTTATACAACCGTATCCTGAAAAATACTGAACGTTAATAACATAATTTATCAAGTCACTATAGCTTTATACCGAATTTAATCAGAGAAATTAGAGTGTGTATTTGTTTACGGCTGTCAGTGCATTCGCTCTGAGCGCTCGATCAGCTGTAGGAACGCGTGACGTAGGAGGTAATTGTTTGCCTTGTGCGCCGCGCAGACTTGACTGTTGCTTTGAGTATGTGCCGCCGCCGGAACACGGCGCGGTAGCCTTGTACTCTCCGTGTGTTTACGTATAACTGTTAGTTTCTCAAAAGTATGTCATTCCACAAAAATTTTAACGTTCGATATATGATGTATTCCCTTAGAGCGCCGAGATTTAAGAGTTTCTACTTCGACAGTGTTATCATGAATAATTTTGCGAACTCTATATGGACCGTTATAAAGCAGAAAAAAATTGCGACACAAGCCTTTTCCTTTGTGAGACAAACGATGAGACTTAATTAACACCTTTTGACCAACTGACAAGGTTTTTAAACGACCAGGACGTTTAGCTGATTTCTCTCTTCTAGCAGCCGCAGATACAATATTTTGCAGAGCCAGGTTCCCAACTTCAGAATCCCGCAGATTCCGTGTAGGCGGAAAAGGAACGATTTCAGAAATGCGATTTGTCGGTGCTCTATTTTTTAATATCAATATCGGCGGTAAAGAAGTTGAATCATTAGGGAGTTCATTCAGAATGTTTTGAAAAATATGGAGATACTGATCCCAAGTTCTGTGATTCTGATGACAATAAAGACGACACAATTTATTGATTTCCTTCATCCATCTCTCTGAAGCGTTAGATTGAGGGTGAAAAAGTGAAATGAAAATTGGTTTAATCTTATGACGCCTTAGAGTACGAAGCCAAATTTTAGAACGAAACTGTGATCCGTTATCTGATATAACCTTATCAACATGACCCACTTCTTTAAGAAAATGTTTGATGAAAGCATTAGATACTGAACGAGCTGTTGCTTTGCGCAAAGATGTAAAACACACATATTTTGATGTCAATTCCACTGCTACCAAAATGTATGCAAAAGCATTAGTAGAACGAACCACTGGACCGAACAAATCGACTGCAGCCATGTCCTTTAATTTCGCTGGAATGATAGGAAACAACGGTGCTCTGTGAAAAATAGTTGGCGGCTTAGCCTTTTGACATAATTTGCATTTGGCAAGATCAGATCGAATACGTTTTTCCATATTACTGAAGTAGCAATTTTCTCGTAATTTATGAAAGCATTTTCTGGGACCAAAGTGTGCATAACTGAAATGTGTATACCAAATCAATTTATTGACCCACTCATCAGGAATACAAACTAACCAAACAGAGTTGTCGACCGATTTTCGTTTAAAAAGAATATCATTGCGAACTAAATAATACTGTCTAATCGCTACGCTTTCCTTTCTCCTCCACTTCTCCTTAATGTCCTTCCAGATTGGATCCTTATTTTGCTCCTTAGCGATGTCCTGGAGCGAAGACGAAATAAAATTCTCAAACGCAACGCCTTGAATATACATCAAACAATAATTGTTTTCTTTGCAGTCCTCCTCAGCACTTTGTTTCAAACCCATAGGCGCACGTGATAAAGCATCAGCAATAATATTTGAAGAACCCTGTATGTAAACAATACTAAAATCAAATTCCTGTAGATACAGCGCCAATCGTGACAATCTTCCATGTGTTAATTTTGTTGACATAAGAAATTCCAGAGCTCGATGATCGGTGTAAACCTTAGATGTCTGCCATACAAAAATATGCGAAATTTTGAGAAAGCCCATACAACAGCCAAAGCTTCAAGTTCCGTAATCGAATAATTCTTTTCTGATTTAGAGAGAACACGACTTCCAAATGCAATAGTTTTCTGTACTACAACGCCGTCTCCTTCTGTCTCTTGAAATAAGTGTGCACCTAAGCCTTTGTATGATGAGTCTGTCGCCAAACAAAAATCTTTAGATAAATCCGGATGAGAAAGAAGTGGAGCAGCAACTAAAGCATCACGAAGTTGTTCAAATTCTGATTGAGCTTCCTCATCCCAACACCAATTAGAATTCTTTCCGGATAGTTCACATAAACGAGGTGTGGCCAAATTGTCCAATCTAACAAAGCGTCTAAGAAAATTACAGACACCAAGGAAACTACGAACATCACGTTTTGTAGTAGGAACAGCATAATTACGAATAGCGTCTAGTTTCTCTGGATCAGGAAGAATACCTTCTGTTTAAATAATATGACCAAGAAATTTCACCTGAGAACGACCAAATTCAGATTTTTCCAAGTTCACTGTAATGCCAACTCTTGCAAAAATACGTAATAATGAATCCAAAATTTTCTTGTGCTCACTCCAAGAACGTTTAGCAATAAGAATATCGTCAACATATGAAGTAATATTGTCACGAAGATGAACAGGTAAAATTTCGTTTAAACTACGAATGAATGCTGCTGAAGATACAATAAGTCCAAACGGTAATTTCCGAGATCACTTTTGGGTAAAATAGTCATATCCGGTTATTCTTTACCGACTCTCTAGATAGATTGATAGTTGAAGAATTGTTTTGATAGATAAAAAGAATAGTAAAAGAGTAGGCAGCAGTGCAGAAAACTAAAAGGGAAATAGCACCACTACAGCTCGGGGCCCTATGCACGCTACGGCACATATTCACTTAGTGTAGTGAATCCCCTGACGACTTTAATAGCCGCACATAAGTTCTAGTTTGTGACTTAGTGGCAAATTTGGCGGAAGTGCGTACGTAAAATGATCTAACCATGAACATGGATGTATGTCGTTCTTAGAATTGCGAAAGATCTTAAATTTCCGAACAGTTAAGAAGTGTTTATAGTCAAAGTTTTCTCCTCGTGGCGACAAAGACCTACAGCGTCTGTCCCAGTCCGAATGTCGATTATTGTCAAGTTCGCGCGCCTGGCGCTCTCTTGTTGCATCCCATAAATGAAACAAATTATTTTCTTCAAAGCCCTCTGCTATTTGTGATTCTAAATTTCTTCTGCTGTCTTTTCCTACGATTTCGCCTTCAATTGTTTGACTTGCTTTCGTAACGCCTCAAATTCCCTTTTAACACGTTCATTAAATTTTCCCTGATTGTCAACATGTTTATTTATGCTCTGGTACTCTTCTGTTTCTGCAAATGGCAGTGGAGCTGTATCATCTGAATCTCGGTCCCCATTTAAACTAAGACTTGTCAATTTATCTGAAATCTCCTCAACTCTTTCCGATGAGTCACCTATTTTTTCTTTCTGTTTATTTACGTCTTCCGTAAGTGTCGCGACTCGGGTTTCGGTATTGTCACATTTAGTAGTTAACTGTTCATACTGTTGCGTTAAGTTATTTATTCTGTCATTTGGTACGGATTCCTCGATTCTTTCAAGTATTTCTTCCTTATCGTGTGCACGTTGTAAATTTAGCTCTGAAAATTTTTGTACTATCACGCGATCTCTTTCTTCCTGTTCTCTGTCCTGTTCCTCTTGTCTAATTTCTATTGAAATTAAACTATTATTGTGAGCATTCAAAATCGGTTGTACTTCTTCTCTAATTTCTTTCTTTGATTCATCTTTCGTATTTTTGAAACATGTCCCTATTCGTGAGTCTAATCGTGTAGTCAAAGTTTCCATCTTCGTTTTAATTCTTCCTATTTCTGTTTTAAATTCAGATCGTATCTGTGATCCCAAATTTAATATTGCACTCATCAACTGCTCCATATCTTCTGTCGTTAATCTCGTATTCTGAAAATGTTTTGATTGTGAAAAATTTTGAACTGGTTCTGGACAATTTTCCCGACTCACTAAATTGCTTTCTACTTCATTATTCATCATACTATTCTCCTGTGTTGGCGAGTTCGCAATGTTAACAATTTCGTCATTCTCACTGTTCCACATTTTTGCCTTTTTCATCGATCGCGTCATCATTTACAAAACATACAAAACTCGTCACTATACGAAAATTACACACAATGACTCTGTATCACCAACAATACCATTCACACGAAATGTTTCCCTCAAACACGATTAACGAACAATTGAAATCTTCATAATTGCACAAATTTGTGAAACCCGTATACAAGACATCAAAAATTAAATTCTGCAAAAATACCATTAGAAGAAAGACAAGACAACTACAAATGTTCATTGCCAAATCTACACATGCAATATAGACTACAATTACTAAACTACAAATTACTTCAACAATACTACTTTCTGCTATTTTTACAATCAGAAGAATTCCAAGGGACGATCCGAAGCAGCGGTCGCCACGTGCATGGGGGCTTAATTATATATAATGAATGCAAATACTTTTTTAATTTTAGTCGCTGTATGTCCGATTACGAAGTCTCGTAAACGATTGGCCCAGACTAGTATTATTACGCAATCTGACTGCATAGAATAATAACAAAGAATGAAAGAAAAATTTCCGTTAACACAATTAATTAATTAAGTCCCCAGCAACTATAAAATTTACAAAACAACAAGGCACAAGTGTCGCTGTTCCGTATGTGGAAGTGTGATTCAACGTACACATCTGGCACGGTTCTTCCTCAATAAGACAAGGTGTTTTAAAGCACCATTTACACTGAAGTAATTAAAATAAACTAGTAATGCTATAATTGCACATAGAAACCAGAAATACAGTCTAATACAAGAACACGAGCCAGATGCTTTGTTGACTGAACCTGTAATCAATAGGCATTATTGTTCAAGACATTGAAATAATACAAAAAAAAGGATTTTTTTTACCTTCATATATATTGACGAAAAGCACATTACAGCATACCTAATCCAACAACATCTGGTGTCTAGCCCATCAAAACAATATGACAACATCTGAACAAGCACTCTCCATAGGAACCTCTCAACAACGACTCACCACTGCTACATCTCAACAAGCACTCTCCACCACGACTTCTCGACAAGAACTCTCCACTACCACATCTCAACCAACACTGCCTACTGCTACTTCTCAATAAGCACTGCCAGTGGAGGCGGCGGAATAATACTCTTTGGCGCAATCTCTGGCGCTGTGGCTCAGTGTAGCTGAAGTGTCGGCAGAAGTGCCAACACCGTGCTGTTTGAGGAAGCCGAAATACACGCTATAAGCTCACGCAGGCTGGCGTGAGGTCTGAAACAGGATACGTAATGAATGCTGTAAAGAAAAGTACGTAGCTTCTGGAATACTTAACTTTAATCCATCGTTTGAATACATCGTTCTGGACGGTACGTTCAAGACTATAAACTGTTAATGGCGCCTTGCTAGGTCGTAGCCATTGACTTAGCTGAAGGCTATTCTAACTATATTCTCTGCAAATGAGAAAGGCTTCGTCAGTGTAGTCGCTAGCAAGTCGTCCGTACAACTGGGGCGAGTGCTAGTAAGTCTCTCTAGACCTGCCGTGTGGCGGCGCTCGGTCTGCAATCATTGATAGTGGCGACATGCGGGTCCGTCGTATACTACCGGACCGCGGCCGATTTAAAAGCTACCACCTAGCAAGTGTGGTGTCTGGCGGTGACACCACAGTAGCCACCTTTCAACTTTTCTTAAAACAACTCAGTTTGCATATTTTCAAGTCTTCTCAATTGAATGTCCGAACTCATTTACGCTAAACAGAAGCTTTTGCAAAATATTTAGCTCGCTCCTGGTTTCCAGTACTTGGACAACATTGCACACACCGAACTCAGTGCCCCCATCAAAACTCAGGATATCATCGCTACACTCTGCACGAAACGCAACACCGCTCCTGGTCACGATCGTGTCACCTATCGCCACCTTCGTGAAGCTCCTGTCTCTTTCCTCTCCACCTTGGCCAGGCTCTATAATGTGGTCCTGTCCACTGGCTACTACCCCGACCTCTGGAAAACCTCCCGTATCCTGATGTTCCTTAAACCCGACAAACCGCCGTTTGCTGTCTCCTCCTACCATCCCATCAGCCTTACCTCGGTCTTCAGGAAGGTCCTGGAATCCATCCTCACCCGACGCATCCACCTGCATCTCTGCCAGCACCACCTCCTTCCCATTACCCAGTGTGGATTTCGGCTGTCCTTCTCTACCGATGACCTTCTCCTTCAACTCACTCATCTCCTCTCTGAACAGCTCAATTCCCGTCGCTCCGCTATGTTCCTCTCCCTCGACCTCGAACGCGCACATGACCATGTGTGGCATTCCGGTCTCCTCTTCAAGCTCCAAACCTTCGCCCTTCCTATTAACTACGTCCGTCTGATCGGGTCCTTTCTTTCCCAACGTCCTTCCTACGTCACCGTCCATAACACGGATTCCTACATCTTTTTCCCCTCCGCCTGTGTGCCCCAAGGTTCTGTCGTCTCCACTCTTCTGTAGCTTTTGTATACGGCGGACATGCCGCCGCCTTCACCTCTCATCCACCTTGTCCAGTACGCCAGTGACACCACCTTCCTTGCCCTTGCCCCCACCCTGCAGCGCTCCCAACACCTTTTCCAATCCCATCTTGACCGGTTCACCACTTGGTGCAACCAGTGGTTGCTTAACGTCAATCCTTCCAAAACCCAGGCGACCATTGTAGGCAAAACCACCCCTTCCTTCCGCCTCCTCGTTATCTATGTCACCATCTATGGCCGTCCTATCGCCCTCACCCCCACCCTTAAGTACCTTGGCGTCACCCTTGACCGTCGCCTCTCCTGGACCCTCCATCTCTGGACAATCCAAGCCAAGGCACACTCCCGACTCTGTCTTCTCAAGCTCCTTTCTGGCTGTACATGGGGTCTGGACCCCTCCACCATCCTCCACACCTACAAATCCCTCCTCCTCCCTATCCTCTGCTACTCCCACCCTGCCTGGATCTCCGCCCCTCCTACCTTTTGCAAATCCCTTCAAATCCTCGAACGCCGTGCTCTTCGCCTCGCCTATCATATCTGTCTCCCCTCCCCCATCCGGATTCTGTACGACCTTATCCCGTTCCCCTACCTCCTCGTTTTACTCGAATGGATACTGATCCTCTACACCTCCCGTAAGCTAGATCCCCCTCACCCACTCGTCTCTCCCATCCTCTTCCACCCCTGTCTGCTGCCACGCCTGTATTTCGACATCCCACCTGCTCTCCATCTCTCCACTCTCCTTAACCTCTCCCAAGGTGGCTTCCACCAGCTCCCCCTCCCTGATGATGCCCTCCTCCCCTCCATCTACCCCTCCTACCAACTTTGATACTCCCCTCCCACTTCCCGTGTTTTTTCCTATGGGCACCCTCCCTCCTTCTCTCTCCCTTCCCTCCCTCCTCCCTTCCTCCCCCCTCCTCCCCTGGGCTTTCCCTACCCCCATACCTTCATTCCTCCCACCATCTCCTCTGCCATTGGCATCTCTGCTCTCCCCTCTCCCTTCCCCACCACATTCTTCCCCTCTTGGCAGGTCCCCGGACTCGCACGTGTTAGGTGGACATTCGCGCGCCGGAGATCATCGCCATCAGTTTTTCGTGTTTATGCTGTCGTGTTTGTAATTCAGTGTTTTTCGCCGCCCACACTCCTTCGTTCACGTGTATCGTCTATATCATCAGTGTTTGTGCACAGTGCCGACAGTTTTTCTTGTTTTTCGTCGAGTGTGAACAGCTTCATGTTTTTTTTTATTTATTGTATCTACTGTTTTTAACCGCTTTGTGTTACTTTTCTATCTTCATTGGTTTTCTCTTTTATCGTACTGCTTGTGGCTGAAAAGCGGAGTAACATTTTCCGCTGCCAGCCCACCTTGTATGAGGTGCAAAATAACAATAAAGAAAAAAAAAATATAGAGTATCTTCGGCGCACCCCCCACCCGTCTCCCCCCCTCTTCTTCCCTCCCACCCTTCTTCCCTTCTGCCTCATCTCCATGCTCCTGGCAGATCATCAGTTCTCTCAACATCATCAGTATGCTAAGTCAGTTGTGTTTGGTGCTGTTCTTCTATGCGTCGAGAGCTGTGATTTTAATTGTGTGCTGGACTTGTACATACTGTTACTGCCAGTGATTGTTATGTGATATGCTGTCTGTCGATACTTTTATGCTCCAGTCATGCTTCGCCTTGTGTTCTTTTAATTGTCCCAGTGTGTGGTTTTTTGTGTATGCTACTTTTTTATGGTTTTTATCTCCGTTTTACAGTCGCCCCCTTTTTTGTCTATTGTCTTCATAATGTTCCACCCTTTTTTTATATCTCTATACACCGTATTTTCTCCTTTGTTATTTTTAATGTCTTCTGTTCTATGTTCTATGTCTTTCGGCTGAAGAGCAGTTCATATGCTGCTGCCAGCCCGCCCGGATGGGGAACTGAAACACAATAAAGGAAAAAAAATGGAGTAGTTGATTCAAGGATTACTAGCTCTTAACGAATTGGAAGTGGGACACTATAAACAGAAACAACTTATAAAATGACGTTACACATAATTAGAACATCCGGTTACCTCACTTAGTAAAAGGAGCTCAAACATAAATTTATACTACATCATTTTTCTAGTTCTCTGAAAAGAAAGTATCTTGCACAGACTCATATTATTTCTTTTTGATTTTTTCCCCACACAGACTGAAGTTACGCTTTGCTTTTTATTCTTTTACACGGATTTGCGTAAAAAAATATATTAACTGACAGAGGAAGGTATGTGTGGCATTCCCTAAATTACTCCACGACCGATGTATGCCGTTAGTCGGATAGTCGAGTGGACTACTAGATCGAAGTAAATGCTCAGATTGTTCTTACGTGTTGTTCTCTAATTCCGGAGGAGCGATAGTACTCCACAACATAATGATGTTTCTGTCTTATTACAGTCATACACCAACAATGTTTTTTCTATATAGTCAGTTAAAAAACATGTATTAACCAATAAGAAGAAGAAAGAGTGAGTCCATGACATAGGAAGAAATCCAGTTTCTTGCAAAACACACATTTACAAACACCATTAAAGGTTGATAAAACTAAATATTTTTGTTTGTCTCATTATTTATAACCTTTCTGCTTATCTTTAGAACTGTGGGGAATATAGTAACAGATGAACGGAACAAGATCTTCTGGCATAGCTTAACACAAGATGGGTTAGTGACGGTTGGTCTGTGGTTAGCACACTGGACTCTCATTCGGGAGGAAAATGGTTTAATCCCGCTTCTGGCCATCCTGATTTAGGTTTTCTGTGATTTCCCTAAATCGCTCCAGGTAAATGCCGGGATGGTTCCATTGAAAGGGCACGCCCGACTTCCTTCCCTAATCCGATGAGACTGATGACCTCGCTGTTTGGTCTCTTCCCCCAAACAACCCAACCCAGAGGTTGGTCTGCTAAATCAGCCGCTCTGAGAGAAATTATTAGGCGGTTTCCCACACAAATCTGTGCAAATTCTTGGCTAGTTACTTCTTTACAAAAACGATACAAAGAAACAGTGAAAACGCGATAACAGAAAGGAAAGCTTACACGATGTTTAGGAACTTGATTATATGCCCAAAGAAAAGTGTTAACTGCTAATTCTCTCATGAACGTGCAACCACCAATTGCACAGCCAGAAGCCAGTAACTCCAAAAAAATGGTTCAAATGGCTCTGAGCACTATGGGACTTAACATCTTAGGTCATCAGTCCCCTAGAACTTAGAACTAGTTAAACCTAACTAACCTAAGGACATCACACACATCCATGCCCGAGGCAGGATTCGAACCTGCGACCGTAGCAGTCGCGCGGTTCCGGACTGCGCGCCTAGAACCGCGAGACCACCGCGGCCGGCCCCAGTAACTCCGCCGGAGAGAGAGAGAGAGAGAGAGAGAGAGAGAGAGAGAGAGAGAGAGAGGTGGCCAGGTCAAGACGAGATTGAAATTCTAACGGTGGATTCATTTGAATATCGGGCTAGTTTAAGATCATGCAGAATTTTGTCTACGTTTTTTCTATTTGACACAAGATACCTTTGACAAAAAGTGATAGGCGAATAGTCTGTGGAAGGGACTATTGTACTGTAAGTGCATAGGTGTTCGAATGGAAATCCAAGTGAGGATGGTCAGATAGTTTGAATTCTACCGCATACATGTCTAATGACGACATATAAAACTATGATTTAGTATTTCTCATCCTTTCATTTTTACACTAACGAATTAAATCTTACAGCTGTTCGTGGGCAGTGTCATCTTAATTTTTAGACTGTCAGTGAGACATCCTAGATAAGCCCTCAGAAGTAATAGTCCGAACATATCTTGCGATATTAGACTGGACGCTATAATAGTGGAAACTGTTCCAGCCTGGTATGGACCACGCCTTTATTTTCTGCAGTTTGGACATCTATAACAACTCAATGGAGATACCAAAACGGAACATTTCTAGGTTGGTAGGATGCTTCCTATTTGTCAGCTCCACGTTTGAACTTTCACCGCTGTGGATCTTCTGCGAATGTTCTTCATATGTCTGAATACTGTCGAACAAAATACAAGAAAAGCCGTTTTTTGTCCTACAGGGGATGTTCGGGTGTCGTGTTTCTGTATTTCATAAATTAATGGAAGAACAGTACAATCGCTGGGAATCAGCAACAGATTTTCCTGCATATTAGAGAAGATGTATACAGATGGCTTCGTTGGCCTTTTACGAAAAGAGAGAATAAAATTAATTACTTTTCTCTCAAGTCAAAGTACGCAATTCACATTTTTTTACTGCAACTTCTGAGGGTACTCGAAAGTTCAGATTTATCTGAATGGATATCATCCTTTTTCCTTATCTCTTGATATCATGTCAACGATGACGTTATTAAGGACGCAGGGGAGACTTGTATCTAGAGGGTTCTGTAATTAAGGACACAAGATGTTTCTTGGTCGGTAGTTCAGTCTAATGATCGATATTAAATCACAAGAAGGACTGCACACAAGAGCTCGTCACAAGCAAATTCCGATATTTTCTACGGTTTTTGTTGTTATCGGACTTGAGGTTGTGTTTTGCCTAGCATTTGTAAATATTTCCGTTTTACGCAGTTAAGTGGTGTATTACGTAATAAAGTTATTTGGTTTATACTCGTATTATTAATTGTTCAGACACAGTATTTAATGGTGAGTAAAATGCCGTATATTTTTAGAGCCACAGTGACATGGAAAGGGTCGTAACACCAAAAAATAAATACTGTACAATGAGAGGTGGCCATTGTCTTCCGCAATAGCAACTCTCACTTATATTTCTAATAATGTCACAATATTTAATGCAATTGATCGTCGTATTATTCTGAGAACACGAGTTTGATCGTAATAATATCATTTTTTGATTGTAATAATATCATTTAATTTACTTAGCACAGACGTCTGCAAACAAACACGAAGTTATAAAAGAATGACCAGAGGTATCGAACTATTTTATCGATTGAGTAAGTTAAGAATTCTCACTGTTTCCTATATTTCCTTATCCTATTGAGTCCACAGCAGGAGGGAGAAAGAAATGAATGTACGAAAATAATTGCAGGAAGAACGTTTGGGGAGAGAACAAGGATCGAACAACATTTAGCGATTGTGGGTATACGACAATGAACAACTAGTCAATAGGCAGCGATTATTAGAAGCTCTGAAACTTCAGCCTTTGGCTGTAGTGAGGTGTAGGAAGGTTGGATTGCGTGCAAAACTTACGTTTCAGTCTTTGGGAGGCAAAGCGCGGGAGCTTTCCCATTGTATAGAAGGGAGGTTTGACCGGAAACTTTAAACCGGGGAATTTCTGAGCTGAAGATTGATTGGGAACTGCCCCCACCAGGAGCAGTCAGGCGAGCAGAACAGTAGCGTGGGTCCGAGTCGTGAACTGCTGCTGAAGACTTGGACGAGAGATGACACTTTTCTGAGATGGGTCGAGCCATGCTCGATTTAAGTGTGGGAAATGTGCTATATTTATGATTAATGGTTTCACATTAGGTGAAAAACCCTCTTTTTGCAGCTGATCGTAAAGTAATATTAATAATTTGGGTGAACGAAATTTATTTATGAAGGTAATGTGCAATAGTTGGTTGTAACATTGTTGCTTTATATTGTGGTGTATGCGGAACTGATAGACAAGACCATAAAAGTGGGTTAAAAGCTGTGAGCTGTCTGGGGAAGTTAACCTTGCGTTACTGAGAAACTGTTTCACCAGGTATCCAGTCTAGCTTACCAAATTCCAACCAGACTAATATTAATTATATTCTTTTAATAGTCATACGACAACCGGTGATATATATATACTCCTGGAAATGGAAAAAAGAACATATTGACACCGGTGTGTCAGACCCACCATACTTGCTCCGGACACTGCGAGAGGGCTGTACAAGCAATGATCACACGCACGGCACAGCGGACACACCAGGAACCGCGGTGTTGGCCGTCGAATGGCGCTAGTTGCGCAGCATTTGTGCACCGCCGCCGTCAGTGCCAGCCAGTTTGCCGTGGCATACGGAGCTCCATCGCAGTCTTTAACACTAGTAGCATGCCGCGACAGCGTGGACGTGAACCGTATGTGCAGTTGACGGACTTTGAGCGAGGGCGTATAGTGGGCATGCGGGAGGCCGGGTGGACGTACCGCCGAATTGCTCAACACGTGGGGCGTGAGGTCTCCACAGTACATCGATGTTGTCGCCAGTGGTCGGCGGAAGGTGCACGTGCCCGTCGACCTGGGACCGGACCGCAGCGACGCACGGATACACGCCAAGACCGTAGGATCCTACGCAGTGCCGTAGGGGACCGCACCGCCACTTCCCAGCAAATTAGGGACACTGTTGCTCCTGGGGTATCGGCGAGGACCATTCGCAACCGTCTCCATGAAGCTGGGCTACGGTCCCGCACACTAAGCCGTCTTCCGCTCACGCCCCAACATCGTGCAGCCCGCCTCCAATGGTGTCGCGACAGGCGTGAATGGAGGGACGAATGGAGACGTGTCGTCTTCAGCGATGAGAGTCGCTTCTGCCTTGGTGCCAATGATGGTCGTATGCGTGTTTGGCGCCGTGCAGGTGAGCGCCACAATCAGGACTGCATACGACCGAGGCACACAGGGCCAACACCCGGCATCATGGTGTGGGGAGCGATCTCCTACACTGGCCGTACACCACTGGTGATCGTCGAGGGGACACTGAATAGTGCACTGTACATCCAAACCGTCATCGAACCCATCGTTCTACCATTCCTAGACCGGCAAGGGAACTTGCTGTTCCAACAGGACAATGCACGTCCGCATGTATCCCGTGCCACCCAACGTGCTCTAGAAGGTGTAAGTCAACTACCCTGGCCAGCAAGATCTCCGGATCTGTCCCCCATTGAGCATGTTTGGGACTGGATGAAGCGTCGTCTCACGCGGTCTGCACGTCCAGCACGAACGCTGGTCCAACTGAGGCGCCAGGTGGAAATGGCATGGCAAGCCGTTCCACAGGACTACATCCAGCATCTCTACGATCGTCTCCATGGGAGAATAGCAGCCTGCATTGCTGCGAAAGGTGGATATACACTGTACTAGTGCCGACATTGTGCATGCTCTGTTGCCTGTGTCTATGTGCCTGTGGTTCTGTCAGTGTGATCATGTGATGTATCTGACCCCAGGAATGTGTCAATAAAGTTTCCCCTTCCTGGGACAATGAATTCACGGTGTTCTTATTTCAATTTCCAGGAGTATATATATATATATATATATATATATATATATATATATATATATATATATATATATATATAACTCTCTGTGAAATCTTCCCGAAAAGAATAGCTGAGGGCTACTTTGATGATTACACCACATGCTTCACGTGGTCAACTTGCTTTACGCAAAGCGTGTAACTCCACAATAATTTTGATAATTAAAATAAATTAGATCGAAAAGCAATTTACAAAAGAAAAACCTCGAACTGGTTACTAACGTCTTACTACTAACCTGATGGGTCAAACAATTGTATAAGCACGTGGTACTGGTCTCACAAAGTACGCCCCACGTGGGTTGAACATAAAGAAGAGTTGCTATATTGAAAAATATTCTCAAGACGAGACGTTATAATCACACGAGCATTCGCATTTAAGATTGATGATCTTAGTTAGAGTTACTGATCAACACGTGTTCCACTTTACTCACAAAGTAGTGACAAGGCAACTACCGGAATATATTCTGAACTTCACACGAGAATTACACTGCGCTGCAATTTAAGATAACATTAGATATTTTAGAGCTAAACCTGAAATAAAGGTGATTAAATTTTCAGTTAGGCTGAACTTAAGAAATCCATTGTCCTACGGACTTAGCAGACACGCGCTTAGCCGGAGATCTTACCACTTCAGACGCTCGCCACGGACAGACTGCCGTAGTTCCTACCTGAGGGGTGCTTCACCAATACAAACGGAAGTGCCCAGAAAGGCAGCTTCCTATACCAACATGACAAGGGACGGGCAGGACCATACTAAGGATAGGAACCTCTTTGCTTTTAGAAAGCGTAGCTGCCTGTTCCGACGTTGGTCCTACTGTTCTCTAGCAGACAGGCTTGTCTGCTACCCTCAAGCATACAACTAGAAATACATTTGCTCATTCGTCCTCTCACACAGAATGGAAGGGGGATGACAGTATCTTATCATATACAGTATACAAAAGAAAGCGGATGTAGGTTCCATATGAGACTGTGTGACATGAATTACATATAAACTGTGTTTTAAAGTGTAGTAGTGTGACAGATCGTTCTTGTTTATGTGTAAAAGTAACACGTTCCACTACTCAGTCTCCTCCCAGATAGTCAGAAACGCCACAGTAAATTTAGAAGATTTAAGAAATCAAACATGAAAGGAATCCAACAGAGACCTTTCATGGTGATGTAGAAATGTTGTTTTGCTTTGTAGTTTAATTCGAAATTTTGGAGTTTTTTAACAATTTCGCGGTGAATAATTTAATGTGAATTTGTTGAGCAAGCAAGTTCATTAGGGAAAATGAAATGTTTAAGTGAGTGTGGAAATTTACTTAGCTGTACAGCTGGAACTCACCACGTGGAGCTGATCAAGAATCTTTTAACTAGTGGAGGCACGAGTGCTAGGGACCTATAGCATGTAAGTAGGAAGTGTGCCAGTACACGAAATATGCATGTGGAATTAAGCACTGTTATAAGTTTTCAACTTTCTGACATATCTTCAATCTTGATAGATTTGGTAACGTGGATCCTTTGTTAAGGACACGTGGTATCTCGTGTGAAAGCGTGTGTCGAATTTTAGCAAACCAAGTGAAGATAATGCTTGCTTATTCCTGTTTATTGGAATGTAGAGTCACGTGGGGAAATTTTCTGAATAATTTATATTGCAAAGCGGGGAAAGAGATTAGTAAACTGATAACGTAGCCATGAACTTTCGCTGCAACAAAGTAAGTAGTTCATCTTGAGTGTGTGTATTTTGTATGTGTAATTTTGGAAGGGTTTTCATATTTCAGTGGGTGATTTTGTATCGGGAGTAGGCAGCAGTACAAAAGTGGCTATTAAAGTGAATGATCAAATAGGAGCGGAATTGATATGTGATAATTTTGGTTTTCAGTGGGATAATTTTGGATAGAGATAGTTACTGAATGGTAAATATCGGAACTGTTAACCACTCGATCCTTACGTTTTTCCTGCGCGTATGTTGGTGCAGCAATTGTCTGTGCATGTTGATTAATGGATACAGTTGTGGAATATCCTTTTCTTCCGATCCAAAAGTGGGCATTTGTAGTAATAAGAGATACCATTCTGTAGGAGACCATAGTTTTAGTAAAAAAAATGGTCAGATGCGCTAACGATAAATTTAAATACAAAGTCAGATGCGTTAAATTTTACGTTGTTAATAAGAAGGTCAGATGCGTTTAATTTACATTGTGGAATCTGATGCAAATTTCATGCTGTGTAAAGACCAGATGCGCTAAGATTTGTTTAAAGAAGGGAATCTTTTTGTCCTTATAATTATCTGAAATGTTTAATGAATAAACCTATTTGTTACATAAAGTTCAAATTTGAGTCGGGACATGCTTTCTATAAGAGTAGACAAACCTTCCATTATTTTATTTTATTATTTGTTGAAAAAGAAATTTTATTTAATGATTTTACTATATGTTTGAGTGTCAATCATTGGGCCAAGCAGAATTGACATAGCTTTCAAGTTAGGGCATTTATGCAAAGGTCCCGCAAATAAATCCGTTGCGCGTAGTGTTAAACTGAAGTAGTTGAGGGAAACTTTCAACAGTAATGAAATTTAGGGAATATGTAAGTGATTAACATTGGAAGATCACAGGTGAATGTAAGCGTAAATGAAGTCATTGCAAATGTGAAATGCTGGTACGTTAATAACCTCTCTAACTGCCAGAATGTTGCAAGCAACCAAGCAAACGTGCATGCATTGTGTTGCACAGGGACCAGATGTCTGTTTTTGGGGTGGTGTTCCGTGCCTGTTGCTCTTCATAGGTCAATGCAGGAGCGGTTAATACTGTTCTACATCTACATCTACATCCATACTCCGCAAGCCACATGACGGTGTGTGGTGGAGGGTACCCTGAATACCTCTATCGGTTCTCCCTTCTATTGCAGTCTCGTATTGTTCGTGGAAAGAAGGATTGTCGGTATACTTCTGTGTGGGCTCTAATCTTTTGATTTTATCCTCATGGTCTCTTCGCGAGATATACGTAGGAGGGAGCAATATACTACTTGACTCTTCGGTGAAGGTATGTTCTCGAAACTTTAACAAAAGCCCGTACCGAGCTACTGAGCGTCTCTCCTGCAGAGTCATCCACTGGAGTTTATCTATCATCTCCGTAACGCTTTCGCGATTAATAAATGATCCTGTAACGAAGCGTGCTGCTCTCCGTTGGATCTTCTCTATATCTTCTATCAACCCTACCTGGTACGGATCCCATACTGGTGAGCAGTATTCAAGCAGTGGGCGAACAAGCGTACTGTAACCTACTTCCTTTGTTTTCGGATTGCATTTCCTTAGGATTCTTCCAATGAATCTCAGTCTGGCATCTGCTTTACCGACGATCAACTTTATATGATCATTCCATTTTAAATCACCCCTAATGCCTACTCCCAGATAATTTATGGAATTAACTGCTTCCAGTTGCTGACCTGCTACTTTGTAGCTAAATAATAAGGGATCTATCTTTCTATGTATTTGCAGCACATTACACTTGTCTACATTGAGATTCAATTGCCATTCCCTGCACCATGCGTCAATTCGCTGCAAATCCTCCTGCATTTCAGTACAATTTTCCATTGTTACAACCTCTCGATACACCACAGCATCATCTGCAAAAAGCCTCAGTGAACTTCCGATGTCATCCACAAGGTCATTTATGTATATTGTGAACAGCAACGGTCCCATGACACTCCCCTGCGGCACACCCGAAATCACTCTTACTTCGGAAGACTTCTCTCCGTTGAGAATGACATGCTGCGTTCTGTTATCTAGGAACTCCTCAATCCAATCACACAATTGGTCTGATAGTCCATATGCTCTTACTTCGTTCATTAAACGACTGTGGGGAACTGTATCGAACGCCTTGCGGAAGTCAAGAAACACGGCATCTACTTAGGAACCCGTGTCTATGGCCCTCTGAGTCTCGTGGACGAATAGCGCGAGCTGGGTTTCACACGACCGTCTTTTTCGAAACCCATGCTGATTCCTACAGAGTAGATTTCTAGTCTCCAGAAAAGTCATTATACTCGAACATAATACGTGTTCCAAAATTCTACAACTGATCGACGTTAGAGATGTAGGTATATAGTTCTGCACATCTGTTCGACGTCCCTTCTTGAAAACGGGGATGACCTGTACCCTTTTCCAATCCTTTGGAACGCTACGCTCTTCTAGAGACCTACGGTACACCGCTGCAACAAGGGGGGCACGTTCCTTCACGTACTCTGTGTAAAATCGAACTGGTATCCCATCAGGTCCAGCGGCCTTTCCTCTTTTGAGCGATTTTAATTGTTTCTCTATCCCTCTGTCATCTATTTCAATATCTACCATTTTGTCCTCTGTGCGACAATCTAGAGAAGGACGACGCTGGAATTAACGTCCGATGTCCCATATTCACTCGGTTGGAGACAGATCTGGTGATCGAGCAGACCAAGGTAAGATGTTGACAATCTATAGAGCAGGTTGGGTTACAACAGTGCTATGTGGGCGAGCGTTATATTGTTAGGAAACACCCCCTGGAATAGTGTTCACGACTTGCAGCGTAACAGGTCGAATCACCCGACTGACGTACAGATCTGCAGTCAGTGTGCGTGGGATAACCACGAGAGTGGTCTGCTGTCATATTAAATCGGAACCCAGACCATAACTCAAGGTGTGAATTCAGTGTGGCTCACACGCACACAGGTTGGCTGCAGGCGTTCAACTGGCCTCCTCCTAATCAACAGACGGCCATCACTGGCACCGAGGCAAAATCTACTTTCATTAGAAAACATGACAGACCTTCACTCAGTCCTCCAATGGGCCCTCGCTTGCCGCAGCTGAAGTCACAAATGGTGGTCGTTTTGGGGTAAGTGAACACGCTTTATAGGGCGCTTTGTTGGAGCTGTCCTTGAAGTAAGCGATTTCTGACAGCTCGTTGAGTCACTGTGGCGCCATCTGCTGCTCTTATTGTTGATGCAGATGCAATACGATGCGCCAGAGCTTGTGTCACTTCTTCAAAAGGGACCACATTTGTACTCAGGGCCTTCTTTCCTTTCAAGGCTCCTTTCTGGTTTCTTGTTGTATGTCTTTTTTCCTTTACCAGGTCTTCAACTGACTTTTCACCTCCAGAGACGTGGTGTAAATCTATTTTTCTCAGGATGTCTTGAGCAAAATTTCCTATCATGAAGCCCATACTTTCTAATACCTTCATCCTCCCGACGTTCCCATCACTAAATACAATAACTGCATCATAAGCTACAATTCTGACAACTGTAGCAGATGGAAGCGTGTTTTTAGGGCATCGTTTCCATAGTACTGAATTTAGAGACTCATTTGGATTTTGGGGTTTTGCCATGAACACACTTTTTGAGAAGTGCAGGATCGGCCAAAGATGATCTATAAAATGTATCACGGCCTTCTAGATATATCCTGCACACGTATGGTTGAAAGTGAAACACACAATCTTTGTTCACTGAGCTGGTATTGAAGTGCTGCTTCAAAAAGTGGGCGTGGCAGGGGCTCTGCGTCACACTTTTGATTAATTTTCAGGCATTTCGGATGAGATTTCAACATTGAAACTTCGGGAACGTATTGTCCATGAGTTGTACCAACAAATAAAAAATGATTCGAACATTGACATTTTTGGTCAATTTCATCAACGTCTCCCCTTAAGTGAACGGAACCTTAGATGCTGCCATCATGCATTCCGCTTCGATTTCCTTTATCCACATTACTTCTTATTAACATAGTCTTAAAATTGTGTAAAATACATTAAGTAGAACAAGTAAGAGGGCTTTCCTTGTGCTCAAGTTGTGTTCAGATCAGGTTACGAATAAAAAATGTAGTTAACGAATGTGTTAGTATGGCGTACAATCACCGCGCTTTCCCGCAGAGCTCGAGCACTCTCCAGTACTGTCTCCAGGTGCCACACTATTCCAGTCATCGCTCGCAGCAAGGTGCTGTAAATGGCGTGTGGCTTCCTGAAAGCACCTTGGGGTGATTAAGTACAGATCTCAATGGTCCTTCCTCCCGGTAGAACCACATGGCTGTCCGAAGCCCGGCCATCTTTGGACCGTGCATTCTCGTGAGCACCGCTGCCAGCATGTGCAGTGGCTACATTCCTGCTAAGTCTTTCCGCAGTATCGCAAAAGAAACATCCAGCTCCTCGTAGCCGTGTAACACGGCTTCTTTCAAACTCAGCGAGGTGTTGATAATGGTGTCTTTGTCACATTAATAGTATTCTTGAATAACATCAACTCACCACGTCCAATCTAAAAGGTAACTAACGATCACGACCGTTACAGCGTCTATTTAAAGCAAAACTGATTTCCATCCTCATAATGGCACTGCTCCCGCCACTCTTATGCGAATTGGGCGAAATCTGAGCAGAAGTCATCTTTTAGATGTAAAAACACGCCTACCAATTTTCGTTTATGTCGCTCAGCTCTTTCTTGGTGTTGTAATTTTTTCCATCAGTTTATTTTTGTAACACGTGGACAGTTAAGCCATACTTCGTCAGTCGAGCACCACCCTGAACCTTCAAAGAAAAGAAGGTATTTTACCAAACAGTTTCAGCTATCTTCAATATGGAAATTTTAGTAATTTCCAGTAGCTTCTATTTCAAAATTATCTAACTTCTAACTGGTTTTCGACCTCCTCGAGGACTACCATCTTACTGTGGTGAGGAGTTTTACATGTCCCGTTATACTCCGAGCGCTACGCTGGCGGGAGGTTAAGCTTCTGGCAGGGCCACCCAAACCAGACAAAGAGCAGTCCACAACGAGGTCCCTGAAGGCTTCCTATTAGACGGCCTCCAGTAGGGCTCAGATAAGGAACAGAAAGGGCTCTTAGACATGATGAAGTATAATAAACCCGAAGTAAAACTAAACAGCTGCAGCCTTTGTAGTTAGGTACTGGCTTACAAAAGGCTAGAGAAAGTAAACATGTCTAGCTTGGCTACAGGTGGCATCCTGTACTGGGGACTTCAATTAACTCATATTCTTCAAAGAAACCAGCTGGATGGATGGTTGTATATTTAGAAGACAGAACAGGCCTGCTGTCTAGACCATGGGAAAAAAAGAAGGAATTGGTGTTTGATAATACTGCTGATAATAATATAATAATTCCAATCCCAAAGAAAGCAGGTGTTGACACATGTGAAAATTACCGAACTATCAGTTTAATAAGTCACAGCTGCAAAATACTAACGCGAATTATTTACAGACGAATGGAAAAACTGGTAGAAGCCGACCTCGGGGAAGATCAGTTTGGATTCCGTAGAAATATTGGAACACGTGAGGCAATATTGACTTTACGACTTATCTTAGAAGAAAGATTAAGGAAAGGCAAACCTACGTTTCTAGCATTTGTAGACTTAGAGAAAGCTTTTGTCAATGTTGACTGGAATACTCTCTTTCAAATTCTAAAGGTGGCAGGGGTAAAATAGAGGGAGCGAAAGGCTATTTACAATTTGTACAGAAACCAGATGGCAGTTATAAGAGTCGAGGGGCATGGAAGGGAATCAGTGGTTGGGAAGGGAGTGAGACAGGGTTGTAGCCTCTCACCGATGTTATTCAATCTGTATATTGAGCAAGCAGTAAAGGAAACAAAAGAAAAATTTGGAGTAGGTATTAAAATCCAGGGAGAAGAAATAAAAATTTTGAGGTTCGCCGATGACATTGTAATTCTGTCAGAGACAGCAAAGGACTTGGAAGAGCAGTTAAACGGAATGAACAGTGTCTTGAAAGGAGGATATAAGATGAACATCAATAAAAGCAAAACGGGGATAATGGAATGTAGTCGAATTAAGTCGGGTGATACTGCGGGAATTAGATTAGGAAATGAGACACTTAAAGTAGTAAAGGAGTTTTGCTATTTGGGGAGCAAAATAACTGAAGATGGTCGAAGTAGAGAAGATATAAAATGTAGACTGGCAATGGCAAGGAAAGCGTTTCTGAAGAAGAGAAATTTGCTAACATCGAGTATAGATTTAAATGTCAGGAAGTCGTTTCTGAAAGTATATGTATGGAGTGTAGCCATGTATGGAAGTGAAACATGGACGATAAATAGTTTGGACAAGAAAAGAATAGAAGCTTTCGAAATGTGGTGCTACAGAAGAATGCTGAAGATTAGATGCGCAGATCACATAACTAATGATGAAGTATTGAATAGAATTGGGGAGAAGAGGAGCTTGTGGCACAACTTGACAAAAAGAAGGGACCGGTTAGTAGGACATGTTCTGAGGCATCGAGGGATCACAAATTTATCATTGGAGGGCAGCGCGTAGGGGAAAAAATCGTGGAGGGAGACCAAGAAATGAATACAATAAGCAGATTCAGAAGGATGTGGGTTGCAGTAAGTACTGGGAGATGAAGAAGCTTGCACAGGATAGGGTAGCATGGGGAGCTGCATCAAACCAGTCTTAGGACTGAAGACCACAACAACAACAACAATACTGCTGATTAATCTGATTTCACTTACTGATTAATGGTAACTAGTGGAATAGTCATGCAACAGATAGACTATCAAATACAGTACTGACAAAATTTTATCGATTGCAACGTGTCTAATTTCAGTCTAAAATTTTGGTCTTGGGCACTTGACTATGTTGTACCATAGAATATGGTTTCACATCGACAGATACCTTAATTTTACGTAGTAATTTCTATTATTTCAGAAAAAGCCTGCAGCACATGAAAAGTAAATGTCATCTTTTAAAAATGGAATGAGAAAATATATTAAACCTCGGTTACAGGAATGCCTAGAGGTGGAAGACTGAAAACAGTATCAACCTACAACACTCTCTTCTACTAATAGCTGATTTAAGACAGGTGCAGAACCTGAAATCTAGTCTCAGACATATACAAACAAAATTTTCAACAGTACCATGAATAGAATTCGGATTAGACAAGTAGGCTACCAAGACAGTAATGAAGGGCAAAATTTTGGAAAGTGAAGGGATCGAAGTGCCAGACGGACAACCCATCATGTACCAACAGCCAGAAGCCTACAATAAGGAGGCATTTTGTATTTGTGCAACATCAAGCATGGAGATGTAAAAATATTGGTCGGCAAAGAGCACACTCAAAGGGTCAGAAAAATTTCGAGAAGCAAACTGAATGGGGCAGTACCATCAAGGGTTACACCCATCGTCAGATACGCTGTAGGGATTGTGAACTGAGCACAGGTAGAGCTGGATAATTTGGACAAGGAAACAATAACACTCATGACGAATTTCCATTCACTCCACCTTCTCAGTGATGTCGACAGGCCGCACTTGCCCATAAAAGCTGGCGGTAGAAATCTTTGTGAGACAGACAGTGGAAGGAGAGAACTATACATTGGCAAACCAAGCGAAATATAGCTAACAATAAGCTCTGACTGAGGTCAACAACAGAAAGCTCCTCAACGGCAAACCAATTATCAATACTGGAAACCTGTACTCTCATGTCATACTGAGAACCTGCTGAGTAAAACATTGCGTGGGCTGGTTTCGGAGAAGCTGAAAGCAAAACAGACAAAGAAAATAACCGGTCTTGGCTTTTCAACTGAACCCCAAAGAAAGACACTGGACGGACTTCCGCTGCACAGGAACATGCCACGCGCATTAACGTCATCAAAGACAGAATCGAGAAATCAGCCAAAGACCCAAAGTGCAGACTGTGCAGAGAATCTGACGAAGCAGTTGATCATATCTTGAGCTATAGCCAACATATAGCTCAAACGGATTACGACCAGAGGCACAATGACGTGACAGGAATGATCCACTGGAACATTTGCCAAAAATACCACGTGCAGGTGACAACGACCTAGTGGGACCACGGGCCAGGAAAGTTGTCAAAAACGAACGTGCCAAATTACTGTGGGACTTCCAACTACAGCAAATCGAAGGCTGGACACAACACGCTAGACATTACAATTCCGGAGAAAAAGAAAGTATGGGTCATTGACATTGCCATCTCAGGTGGTAACAGTATCGACGAGAACACCTTAAGAGACTTTCCAGATACGAGAACTTTAAACTCGAGCTGCAGTGACTGTGACGTAAACAAGTGGAATGGTCACAGTGGTTTTCGGCACACTGGGAGCAGTACTAAGAAATCTCAGCGGGCTCCTGAAAAACAGTGACACTGATAAAATTTCTATGCGCCAACTACGGAAGTCACTTTTCTGGGATCTGCACGAATTATCCGCCGACACAACACGCAGTCCTAGACGCTTGGGAAGTGTGCGACTAGTGATAAGATATTAAATCCAACACAGTCACCTCTTCTCCTGGGTTTACTATAATAATAATAATAATCACAGCAAAATTATTGAAATGGTCAGATCGAAAGAGCATAAATATTCCACAACTGCTTTTTGAGAACATTTGGGAAACTGAAAAGATTACAGAAGAGTGTTAAAGACCATTAATCCACCCGCTACACAAAAAGGGAGACAAAAAAAGTCAACAATTATAGACAAGTGTCAATTCTGCCAGTGGAATACAAAATATTGTCGAACATTCTCCTCGACATAGTTGTAGATATTTTAGACTGGAAGAATATCATGGTGGTTCCGAAAGGTAAGATCCTGCACAGAACAGATTTTTAACTTAAAATTTGTAATTCGTCAAAGAATGTTAATTAGAAAGCCTGTAACAGTACTATTTATTGATTTCAAGAAAGAATTTGCTTCGGTAGGCAGAGAAACAATTGATAAAATCACTAGAGAATCTGATGTTAAAACAAAAGTCGGCAAGACTCACTGGAGGAGAAACACCCCTCTGAAGATGTCCAGCGCAGCTCTGGACGAAACGTTAGGAGCTGAAGAGTTTCATGGACCACGACCTTACATCCCGGAAGGTTTACCAGAAGATAAAACAAAATTAGCCAACATAATTCATGAAACTATAACAAATACTATATTTAAAGTTAAATTTATGGGAGATGTATCTCCGCTCTTTGAAATAAAAACTGATGTAGGACAGTACAACCAATAAAATAGTTTTATAAACAAGTTTTCATCTCCACAATAAAGTATTTCAGATATTTTCTTCCAGATTCACAGATATTACATGTCCTTCTCCAAAATTCAACTGCTCGCTACTGTGCCTCTAATGAGAATACCCCACCGCTGCATAACTAACTGGCGGCCAAGTACACCACAGATTACATTAAACACAGAGTCAAGGATCTTACCCATAATTCGGGAGGCGCGCTCATACATCTTCGTCCCAGTGCATTAAAGTTGAATTACTTACAATGGTAGAAAATATACGAAATCCTTATCGAATTACCAAAATCACTATTCCTTGATGGCTCAAGATGTGGTATAAATCTATTTTCCCCTCAATTCGACCAGTGCTTCTCGATTAATTGTACGAGCTACCTATTTAATCTTTAGCATTCTTTTATAGTACAGCATTCAAAAAGCTTATATTCTCTGCTTGTATGAACTACTTATCGCCCACATTTTGCTTCGGTATAAGGCTACACTCCCAGACAAATACTTTTAGAAAAGACTTCCTAACAGTTATTATTAAATTCGATGTTAAAAAATTTCTCTTTATTGGAATTTCTTTTCTTACTATTGTCACGCCGCACTTTAAATCATCTCTACTACGGTCGTAGTAACTTATTTTGCTGGCCAGATGATAACATGCATCTACTACTTTTAGTATATGATTTTCTGATCAAAGTTTCTCAGAACGCCTTGATATAATTCGACTGCATTCCATTACACTTTTTTTGCTTTTGTTGGTGTTCCTCTTTTCAAAACACTATCCATTTTGTTCAGCTGTTCTGCCTAGCTCTCTGCAGTTTCTGGCAGAATCACAGTGTCATCAGTCAACCTCGTAGTTTTATTTTTTCACCCTGGACTTTAATACCCTTTCCAAATTTCTCTTTGGTTTCCTTCACAGCTTGCTCAAAGGAAAGATCGAGTAAAATTGGGGATAACCTGGAACCCTATCTCACTCCCTTCTCAACTACTGCTTTCCTTACACCTCGTACGACTCTTGCAACTGCAGTTTGGTTTCTGTTGAAGCTGTATCTCATCCCCGCTGCCTTTAGAAGTTCGGAGAGTGTGTTTCAGTCAACAGTGTGAAAAGTTTTCTGTAAATCTACGAATGCTATAAATGTACGTTTGCCTTTCTTCAGTCTATCTTCTAACATAAATTGTAGGGTCAGATTTGCCTCGCATGATTCTGTATTCCTCAGGGAATCCAAATTGCTCTTCCCCGAGATCGGCTTCCGCCATTTTTTCCATTCTTCTGTAAATTATTCATGACAGTATTTTGCAACCATGACTTATTAAACTCATAATTCGGTATAACTGGCTCCTTCGGCACCGTTCACATCTGCAAGGAGCTGCAATTATTACATTCTTCTTGGAGTCTGAGGGTGTTTTGCCTGTATGATACAGCTTGTATACCACGTGGAATAGTTCTTTCGTGCCCGGCTCTCCCTAAGATTTCAATAATTTTGAGCTAATGTCTACACAAGGAGCTTTGTTTCCACTTACGTCTTTTAGTGCCTTGCCAAATTCAATATTCTTCGCCCAGTATATCTTCCATTTTATTTCCATTTATTTCCTCTTCCTTTATGATAATACCGTCTTCAAGTTGATTTCCCTTGTATAATCCTTCTATATATTCTTTCCACCTTTCGGTTGTTCCTTCTTGCTTTGTTTTGGCTTGCCATCTGAGCTCTTTATGTTCATATTGCTGCTTCTCTTTTGTCCAAACGCTTCTTTAATTTTCCTATAGGCGGCTGTTGTCTTCCGCCTAGTCATGCATGTTTCTACAACCTTGCATTTGTCCTCTAGCCAATGTTGCTTAGCCATTTTGCGTTTCTGTCAGTCTCATGTCTTAGACGTCTGTATACCCGTTCGATTGTTTTATTTGTTGCATTTTTATATTTCGTCGTTCGTCAGTCAAAATCGATATCTTCTCTATTATCCAAAGATATCTACTAGGCCTTGTATGTTTCCCTAAATGATCCTGTGCTGCCTACAGTATTTCATATCTCGAAACAAGTCATACGTCTCCAACTGAATTCCTTTTCTCTGTTTCAGTCAAACTTCGGCTAATGCATTTTTGTCCAGGTTCCATCTCCTTAATTTCCTACCTTTCTGCATTTCTTCAGTTTTAATTTACAGTTTATAACCAATAAATTCTGATCAAAGTCCACAACTGGCTCTATAAACGTCTAACAATGTAAAATCTGTTTCCGAAATCACAGTCTTACTATTAAATAGTCATTCTGAACCCTTCCAATGTCTCCAAATCTCTTCCAGGTATACAACCTTCTTTCACGATTCTTAAACCAACTTAAAGCAACGATTAACTGCACGCTGTGCAATTTTCTACCAGGTGGCTTCCATTCTCATTCATTTATTCTACATCATTTTCTCCTTCAGTTTCTTCTTCTCCATCTTATCCTATAACTGAATTCCAGTTTGTAGCTCTTAGTTCCATGAACAGCTCCGTTGCCAGATGTATTGACCACTTCATTCGCCTTTGTGAAAGGGAACTTTAAAATCTGAGGACATATTTAATATTTAATTACCCATGTACATAATTAGATTTTGTGATAAAATTTCGTGGTTCTATTGTGAGATGTAGTGAGACAAATGCACTTTGTTGACTTCTTACCTCGTATATTTTTTTCACAATCGTATTGACCAACAAGGATCACGTTAACAACTTCAGCTCCTCTTCTTCCTTTGTTGTTTTTTCCTATTTTTCCAGTATTCCCTCATTTTCTCACCATGAAGTCTCTTCCTTTCTTCTGTCCATGTTGTTCTTCTGCTTTGAAAGCCTTCCAAATTTAGTATTTTGTTTTTAAAACGGTTTCTTCCTGGTTTTTCTGATTCATTGATGTCGTTTCTTCCTAGACCTTTACTTACTTCTATAATCCATACTATTGTCGATTTCTTCTTCCAGAAATGTAGGAGCATTTATTTTCTTAGTCTATTTAAATCCATTCGGTAGAGGTGTCCGAAAAAGTTAATTTTCTTGTCGACATTACTTCAGATATTTTCTCTATAATTTTGTAGATCTCCTCATTACTTCTTATTTTCCATCCATCTGCAGTTTTTATTACATTCATTATTTTTCTAATTATCCTTCCTTCCAGTACCTCTAGTTTGTCTGTCTTATAGTTCATCGTAGGCATTCAGATCCATATAAACATTCTGGTCGTACCACTGTGGTGTAGTGTTTTAGTTTTTTTTCTAGATATATATTTGTTTTTGTACATACTTCTGGTCAAACCATACGTCTTTCTATTTTGTTAATTCTTACATCTATTGCAGATTCTTCTAGTCCATTCTGTTGTATAGTTTCTCCAAGATATTTAAATTTATTTTCTCGCTCTATTTTTACCGATTTTTATTTCTATGATTTTGGCGCATTTTTTATATTTATCATGAATTTTGGGTTTTCAGCTAAAATTTTGAGGCCAGTTCCGTTTGCTATTTTTTCCAGAAGGTTTATCTGAATAACTGCTTTTGTCAGGTTTTCTGAAAGTATTGCAAAATCATCGGGAAAAGCCAAGAAGTTTACGTTAATTCCATTTGTTTTCTTCCCATAGGTATTGGTTCAATCTTGTGATTTTTTTAGCTCCAATTTCCAGATCCATACAATTTTTTCTAGATCTCAATTAAACAGCTAAGGTGATAAAGCATAACCTTGTCTAACACCAGTTTTTATTTCAAATGGCTGAGATACCTCTCCCATGAGTTTGACTTTACATATTGTACCTGTTATTGTTTCTCGAATTATATTTGCTAAATTTGATTTAACATCAAATTCTCTAATGACCTTATCGATTGTTTCTCTGTCAATACTGTTACATGCTTTCTTGAAATCAATAAATTACACTATTACTGGTTTGCTGGTTAACGATCTATGGCGAATTATTGACTTTAAGTTAAAAGTTTGTTTTGCACAGGCTCTTCCCTTTCGAAAACCACCCTGATGTTCTCCCAGTTGTTTGTCTAAATCATCTGCCACTCTGTTCAGGAGAATTTTTGATAATATTTTGTATCTCACTGGCAGAAGTGACACTCTTCTGTAATTATTGACATTTTGTTTGTCTCCCTTTTTATGTAGCGGGTGGATTAATGCTGTTTTCCATTCAACTGGAGTATTTTCAGTTTTCCAAATGTCCTTAAAAAACCAGCTGTAGATCCTTTATGAATTTTGGTTCTGACCACTTCAGTAATTCTGGTAGTAACGGAGTCTTCACCACTTGCTTCACTGTTTTTGAGTGTTCTGATGGCTTCATGAATTTCTAACTCTGTTGGTGGGGAAATCTTCGTCTAGATTTTGCGATGTCATTGGAAATTCTAATTTATGTGTTGGAACAGGACAGTTTAGCAGCTTTTCAAAAAGTCTTGCTTAAACTTCAAAATTTTCTTTGTTATTTAATCCAATTTTGCCATTTTAATCTTTGAAACAAATACTTGCTGCCTGATATCCTTTAAGTATATGTTTAAAAGTTTGGTAAAAATTTCTAGTATTATTTTTGATGAAATTTTCTTCTCTTCCAATAAACTGAGAATTTTTAAAGTTTCTTTCGATTTTCCGGATTATTTTTGAGGTTTCTTATCTTTGTTGTCTGAATTGTTCAAGGTCTTCCTCTTATTTCGAACATCTGCATTTTCCCCATTTTTGAGCTCTTTAAATTAGTGCTTCCTCACACTCCTCATTCCACGATGTCTTCTTCTTATTTTTGGTCAATCCTAAAGTTTTCTCTGCTGCTCGAGTTATTTGCATCTGGAGTTCTCGCCAATCACCTTCTTTACTTGTCTCAATTTCTTCTCTAAATTTTTCTATATTTTCTTTTGTAATATTAGCTGTGGTCGTGTTGTTTCTGATCACTTTCTTCGTCGCATTTTTTGCTTTAGATGGGAGAAATTTTATTTTAATATTGGAGAGATAATGACCTGAATCGAATTCCCAATTTCTGATTATTTTAAAATTCATAATTTCCGTGATATACCTTTTAGATATGACTACGTGATCCAGTTGAAATTCTCCTTGGTTTGGATTTGAATGTCTCCAAGTTTTGGCTTTTCTTGGTAGTTTTGGGGAAATGTATGGACATGAATTTTAACTCGAACATTTTACACATACTGATCAGTCTTTCAGTCTACCTCGTATATTATTTTTTATGTTTTATACACAGAAATCCTGTATCCTGCCAGTCATGATGTATACTCTGTAGACATGCGTCATAAATAAACGGAAGTCATGGGATACCTCCTAATATTGTGTCGGCCCACCTTCTGCCCGGCGTAGCACAACAAATCGGCGTGGTATTGTAGGCACACTCTTGATACGATGGCTCTAGGAACATTAAATGTTCTATCGATTAGGTTCCAATAATGTTCAATGGGATTCATATCGGGAGATCTGGGCCAAATCAACCGCTCGAATTGTCTAGAATGTTATCAAACCAACGGCGAACAATTTTACGCCGGGATGTGGCGAATCATTGTTTGGGAACATGAAGTTCATGAATTGCTGCGAATGGCATCCAAGTAGCCGAACATAACCATTTTCATTTCAGTTGGACCAGAGGACTGAGACTATTCCATGTAAATATGGCCCACACCATTATAGAGCCTCCACCAGCTTGCACAGTGCCTTGTTGACAACTGCCGGCCAATGTGACCGAGCGGTTCTAGGCGCTTCAGTCTGGAACCGCGCGACCGCTACGGTCGCAGGTTCGAATCCTGCCTCGGGCATGGATGTATGTGATGTCCTTTGGTTAGTTAGATTTAAGTAGTTCTAAGTTTTAGGGGACTGGTGACCTCAGATGTTAAGTCCCATAGTGCTCATAGACATTTGAACAATTTCGGTCCTTAAATGACGGCCGTCGGCCACTGCGTTGTCCATGGTGACAGGTAATGCCTGAAATTTGGTATTACAGGGACATTCTTGATACGGTGGATCTTGGAACATTAAATTCCCCAACTATTTCCAAATTGGAATGTCCCGTGTGTCTAGCTCTAAGTACTATTCTGCGTTCAAAGTCTGTTAATTCCTCTCGTGCGCCCATAATCGCGTCGGAAGTCTTTTCACTTGAATCACCTGAGTACAAATGACAGCTCCGCCAAAGCACAGCCATTTTGTACCTGTTGTTGTTGTTGTGGTCTTCAGTCCTGAGACTGGTTTGATGCAGCTCTCCATGCTAATCTATCCTGTGCAAGCTCCTTCATCTCCCAGTACCTACTGCAACCCACATCCTTCTGAATCTGCTTAGTGTATTCATCTCTTGATCTCCCTCTACGATTTTTACCCTCCACGCTGCCCTCCAATACTAAATTTGTGATCCCTTGATGCCTCACGACATGTCCTACCAACCGATCCCTTCTTCTAGTCAAGTTGTGCCACAAACTTCTCTTCTCCCCAATCCTATTCAATACCTCCTGATTAGTTACGTGATCTACCCACCTAATCTTCAACATTCTATTGTACCACCACATTTCGAAAGCTTCTATTCTCTTCTTGTCCAAACTATTTATTGTCCATGTTTCACTTCCATACATGGCTACACTCCATACTTTCAGAATTGACTTCCTGACACTTAAATCTATACTCGATGTTAACAAATTTCTCTTCTTCAGAAACGATTTCCTTGCCATTGTCAGTCTACACTTTATATCCTCTCTACTTCGGCCATCTTCAGTTATTTTGCTCCCCAAATAGGAAAACTCCTTTACTACCGTAAGTGTCTCATTTCCTAATCTAATTCCCTCAGCATCACCCGACTTAATTCGACTACATTCCATTATCCTCGTTTTGCTTTTGTTGATGTTCATCTTATATCCTCATTTCAAGACACTGTCCATTCTGTTCAACTGCTCTTCCAAGTCCTTTGCTGTCTCTGACAGAATTGCAATCTCATCGGCGAACCTCTTCTCCATAGATTTCTTTTGTTTCCTTTACTGCTTGCTCAATATAGAGATTGAATAACATCGGGGAGAGGCTACAACCCCGTCTCACTCCCTTCCCAAACACTGCTCCCCTTTCATGTCCCTCGACTCTTATAACTGCCATCTGGTTTCTGTACAAATTGTAAATAGCCTTTCGCTCCCTCTATTTTACCCCTGCCACCCTTAGAATTTGAAAGAGAGTATTCCAGTCAACATTGTCAAAAGCTTTCTCTAAGTCTACAAATGCGAGAAACGTAGGTTTGCCTTTCCTTAATCTATTTTCTAAGATAAGTCGTAAGGTCAATATTGCCTCACGTGTTCCAATATTTCTACGGAATCCAAACTGATCTTCCCCGAGGTCGGCTTCTACCAGTTTTTCCATTCGTCTGTACAGAATTCGCGTTAGTATTTTGCAGCTGTGACTTATTAAACTGATAGTTCGGTAATTTTCACATGTGTCAACACCTGCTTTCTTTGGGATTGGAATTATTATATTCTTCTTGAAGTCTGAGGGCATTTCGCCTGTCTCGTACATCTTGCTTACCAGATGGTAGAGTTTTGTCAGGACTGGCTCTCCCAAGGCCGTCAGTAGTTCTAATGGAATGTTGTCTACTCCCGGGGCCTTGTTTCGACTCAGGTCTTTCAGTGCTCTGTCAAACTCTTCACGCAGTATCCTATCTCCCATTTAATCTTCATTTTGTATCTAGTGTACATAATACTACTTCCGTGTGTATACAGGGTGTTACAAAAAGGTACGGCCAAACTTTCAGGAAACATTCCTCACACACAAATAAAGAAAAGATATTATGTGGACATATGTCCGGAAACGCTTAATTTCCATGTTAGAGCTCATTTTAGTTTCGTCAGTATGTACTGTACTTCCTTGATTCACCGCCATGATTTCATAGGGGATACTCTACCTGTGCTGCTAGAACATGTGCCTTTACAAGTACGACACAGCATGTGGTTCATGCACGATGGAGCTCCTAGACATTTCAGTCGAAGTGTTCATACACTTCTCAACAACAGATTCGGTGACCGATGGATTGGAAGAGGCGGACCAATTCCATGGCCTCCACACTCTCCTGACCTCAACCCTCTTGACTTTCATTTATGGGGGTATTTGAAAGCTCTTGTCTACGCTACCCCGGTACCAAATGTAGAGACTCTTCGTGCTCTTATTGTGGACGGCTGTGATACAATACGCCATTCTCCAGGGCTGCATCAGCGCATCAGCGATTCCATGCGACAGAGGGCGGATGCATGTATCCCCGCTAATGGAGGACATTTTGAACATTTCCTGTAACAAAGTGTTTGAAATCACGCTGGTACGTTCTGTTGCTGTGTGTTTCCATTCCATGATTAATGTGATTTGAAGAGAAGTAATAAAATGAGCTCTAACATGGAAAGTAAGCGTTTCCGGACACATGTTCGCATAACATACATGGCTATTACAAATGATTGAAGCGATTTCATAAATTCACTGTAGCGCCATTCATTGACATATGGTCACGACACACTACAGATACGTAGAAAAACTTGTAAAGTTTTGTTCGGCTGAAGCCGCACTTCAGGTTTCTGCCGCCGGAGCGCTCGAGAGCGCAGTGAGACAAAATGGCGACAGGAGCCGAGAAAGCGTATGTCGTGCTTGAAATACACTCACATCAGTCAGTCATAACAGTGCAACGACACTTCAGGACGAAGTTCAACAAAGATCCACCAACTGCTAAATCCATTCGGCGATGGTATGCGCAGTTTAAAGCTTTTGGATGCCTCTGTAAGGGGAAATCAACGGGTCGGCCTGCAGTGAGCGAAGAAACGGTTGAACGCGTGCGGGCAAGTTTCACGCGTAGCCCGCGGAAGTCTACGAATAAAGCAAGCAGGGAGCTAAACGTACCACAGCCGACGGTTTGGAAAATCTTACGGAAAAGGCTAAAGCAGAAGCCTTACCGTTTACAATTGCTACAAGCCCTGACACCCGATGACAAAGTCAAACGCTTTGAATTTTCGGCGCGGTTGCAACAGCTCATGGAAGAGGATGCGTTCAGTGCGAAACTTGTTTTCAGTGATGAAGCAACATTTTTTCTTAATGGTGAAGTGAACCGACGCAATGTGCGAATCTGGGCGGTAGAGATTCCTCACGCATTCGTGCAGCAAATGTTTTGTGCAATCTCACGGTTTAAAGTTTATGGCCCCTTTTTCTTCTGCGAAAAAAACGTTACAGGACACGTGTATCTGGACATGCAGGAAAATTGGCTCATGCCACAACTGGAGGCCGACAGCGCCGACTTCATCTTTCAACAGGATGGTGCTCCACCGCACCTCCATCATGATATTCGGCATTTCTTAAACAGGAGATTGGAAAACCGATGGATCGGTCGTGGTGGAGATCATGATCAGCAATTCATGTCATGGCCTCCACGCTCTCCCGACTTAACCCCATGCGATTTCTTTCTGTGGGGTTATGTGAAAGATTCAGTGTTTAAACCTCCTTTACCAAGAAACGTGCCAGAACTGCGAGCTCGCATCAACGATGCTTTCGAACTCATTGATGGGGACATGCTGCGCCGAGTGTGGGAGGAACTTGATTATCGGCTTGATGTCTGCCGAATCACTGAAGGGGCACATATCGAACATTTGTGAATGCCTAAAAAAACTTTTTGAGTTTTTGTATGTGTGTGCAAAGCATTGTGAAAATATCTCAAATAATAAAGTTATTGGAGAGCTGTGAAATCGCTTCAATCATTTGTAATAACCCTGTATTTTCTTTCTTTGTGTGTGAGGAAAGTTTACTGAAAGTTTGGCCGTACCTTTTTGTAACACCCTGTATATACTATCGCCATCCCATGACCGTTGTCACCTCAGCATAGAAGAGAAGCGATTCAGATATTGACATATGAAATGGTGTTCCTAAAGTCAGCTTTTTTTAAAAACAGTAAAAAAACACTAAGAGAGACATGGTCAGGAACGAATATGCAAGGAGAGACCTGGAAGTGACCAGATGAAAATGAAATGTGTATGAAATCTTATGGGACTTAACTGCTAAGGTCATCAGTCCTTAAGCTTACACACTGCTTAACCTAAATTATCCTAAGGACAAACACACACACCCATGCCCGAGGGAGGACTCGAACCTCCGCCGGGACCAGCCTGACCAGATGACTTTCACCGTGGAGGAAAGACTTTGCACTGCAAGATTGAGCTAGTTAGGTCATGTGCACCCGAGTCGATCTCCAAATTAGTATCTGGAGATGCAGGTACCAGAAAAGAGAGCAAATGGGTGCCGTATGAAGAGATGGACAGACCAGATTACTTAATATCTCGAGAGGAGAGGAGTAGCGTGGGATGCAGTGGAGAGAGAAAAGCTATACCAGGACAGAAATCAATGGCGACGTCGTTCAAACAGTTCCTATCCAGCTCGATGAAAGGTGTGCAGTCTTAAAGCACCGGTTGCCCACCGGCCAGCACTGCACCACGAAACGGCATCGAGAAATCGCTCACCCACACGTCAATGGAAAAAGCGGGCAGTGCCACACCTCCAGGGGCAGAGTTCAGCGCTCCCTGTCAACAATGACTTAAACAACCGCCCATCACTGGCCGCCTCGCAGTTCGATAGCAGTCTTCAAGAGTATCAGTATTGAATAATAGGAAGGCGATACTTAGCATGCGTTCTGCGAGTAGTAATAGAGAGTGAATGTAATTCCATATAGGATGCACAGGAAGCCACTTCATAACTAAAACTTATCTTTCTTTCCTTTTTAGAAATAAAGAGTTCTATTAATTTGAAAGTGTATGTGCAGATAATTTTGGATTCCTGCCACCGGCCATCGCAACTTCTCTCCTCCCCTGTTTGTGTCGGTGCTGACTCCCACAGTAGCCGACACAACAGAAGGACATTCTGATGATGATGATTTTATACTGAAATCAGAGCAATGCTTATATCATTATGTGCAGTAATATTATCTGGTGGAACGGGGTATGCATGAAACCAAATAAAATAACATAAAAGATTTCTGTTCCACAATGAAACTAAATTTTCGTCTCCCTTAACGAACTGAATAATTTACCTTTATCTCATCATACATTGTTTCAATCTCTTCATCATCTGCGGAGCTAGTAGGCACGTAAACATGTACTAGTGTGGTGGGTTTCGATTGTATATGTCTTGCCTGAGATAGTGTGGTCTCTATGCTGTTCGTATAATGAGGGGCAGTCAAAGGAAAACGAGACAGTCGGAAAAATGTCAGTAAAGTGTTCATTATTTCAAAAGTCATCGCCACAACTGTTAAATATATTTCCCTCTATGAGACAAGACGGTCAATGTCTTCATTGATTGCCTGTGGAACCATGATTGTAGCTTGACGTCCACCTTTCGTCCGAAATAAATCGACGGCGAAGAATGTATTCTTCAGGGCTCCAAAGAAGATGGAAATCGCATCTACATCTACATCTACATGGTTACTCTGCAATTCACACTTAAGTGCCTGGAAGAGGGTTCATCTAACCATTTTAATACTACGTCTCTACCGTTTGACTCTCGAATGGCGCGTGGGAAAAAGGAACATCTAAATCTTTCCGTTCGAGCTCTGATTTCTCTTATTTTATTATGATGATCATTTCTCCCTACGTAGGTGGGTGTCAACAAAATATTTTCGCATTCGGAAGATAAAGTTGGGGATTGAGTAAATAGATCTCGCCGCAAAGAAAACCACCTTTGTTTCAGTGACTGCCACCCCAGCTCGCGTAAAATATCAGTGACACTCTCACCCCTATTGCGAGACAACACGAAACGAGCTGCCCTTCTTTGCACTTTTTTCATGTCCTCCGTCAGTCCTGCCTGGTAAGGATTCCATACCGCGCAGCAATATTCCAGCAGACGACGGACAAGTGTAATGTAGGCTGTCTCTTAAGTGGGTTTGTCGCAGCTTCTAAGCGTTCTGCCAACAAAGCGCAGTCTTTGTTTCGTATGAGAGATGTGTAAGGGCTTCCCAGGGAAACTTCTGTTGGGGTGGGCACACATGTTGCCAACGTTGTTCCGAGTACGCTGCAGAAGTTTTGCTGGGAAGCCCTTCCACATCCTCCATAAAGTCCTGATCTCTCCCCACGTAATTTCTGTAATTTTGGAACCCTGCAGAAGGACATTCGAGGTTGTGAATTTCCTTCGGACGACCTGAAGGCACTAACCGTCCTGTCCCACAGTGTGATAAACGTATTAACGTTATGGCGATTACTTTTGAAAGAATACACAGTTTACTTACTTCTTACCCATATGTCTCATTTTTATTTGAATGCCCCTTACAGCTTAGCCATCTTCCTATTTTCTTATTCGTTATAATACCTAATCTGTATTTATTTGATTTTTTGCCATTATTCTGTACTCACTGGACCAGAAGGATGTGCAATGAAGTGAAATCTAAAGGAAAAATTTTTAGTTTCTTTTATGCTATCACAGAGTAACGGAAGCTTCGAAAAGTGTGTGACAAAAACACGCGGTATGACTGGCAGGCAGGTGGTGTGTATAAAAGAATGACTAGTCATCGTTCAGAGGACTAAGCTATAAACCGTGTTTGTCATGACGGGTGCGAAGTGGTTAGCTACTGGATATTAAACGCAGAACTTTCCGAGAAGAAGATGAGGCTGGGCGCAGAGGTGTTGTGGTGTGAACAGGTATTTTCCTGGAAGAACCTCGTCGGAGGAAGGCGATGCAGCCACCTCACGGGAGCGGCATGGTGACGTCACACGCGCTACTGGCTATCAGCGGACGCCTGCCGGCTTGTACGCGCGCTGTGACGGTGCGGTTTTCCTACAGGGGAAGTCTGCGAAGAGCTGCAGTGCACTGCGAGTCAAGAGTAGTCTTAGCTAGCTATTCACAAGCATCTAGACGAGAACTGTATTCCTCTGGAGCAGCAAATTAAAGAAATGGCTCTGAGCACTATGGGACTTAACATCTGTGGTCATCAGTCCCCTAGAACTTAGAACTACTTAAACCTAACTAACCTAAGGACATCACACACATCCATGCCCGAGGCAGGATTCGAACCTGCGACCGTAGCAGTCGCGCGGTTCTGGACTGAGCGCCTAGAACCGCGAGACCACAGCGGCCGGCAGCAAATTAAAGAACATTTATTTCAATAACTACGCCATGAGCAGAATCATTAGATCTTTTTGTTACAGTAAACTTCAAACGCTCCGACGGCTAAACTCCGAAGAAATTGATAAAATGATGTTCCCCTCAAAGAAATAATGCCTTTAAATTCTTTATAGGAAGAACAATTTCAACACCACAGTTTCGTCGCACGACAAATGTCGGAAAGATAGTTCAGTTTTTCCCGAATACTTCCAATGTCTGTATGTAAATAATCACAACTGCTACCATGACAAATGTTAAAGATAGCCCATGCTCGTAAGGAAATGAGAGATGAAATCGTTGTCCTTCATGTACTCAAATAAGGAGTAGCTTGGTGGCGTTAGATCCCTACTTTTTCGTGGTCGTCGTTGTCGGCTGTTGAGCACCCAGCCTAAGGTGGATATTTCAACTGCAACTTACCATGATCATGCCATAAACCATTACGTAGTATTCATAAACACTGTTGTTCGTAGTTACTTGTGTGACACAACAAACCTCGGTTGTGATTCATTCATCGTGTGGCAGTCGAATAAATTTTTACTATTACTTTTCGATTAGAAAGTGGCAGTGATAATATTTTGTCATCTGCCAGAAAAAATAAGTAATAACAGAATATAAAATCTTGACCGAGGAGTGTAAGAGACAGTGAGACGCAAGAGCACTAGACAATTCACAAACACGTAAATGGTATTTGTTGTTACACGAAATACATAGAGAGTCAATTAGAACTGAAAAAATAAATGTACCTGAAGGATAACATATATTTTTAACATTTTAAGTATCCGTATGTTCATAATTTGAAATGAAAATGAGATATATTGCTACTGTTGTTATTTTCAGCAAAGCAAGTGCAGAGATAATAGTGAATTGAAGAAACGTCTAGGCCGTATGGTGCAACGCCAATGGGGAGTAAAGATATTGTACTGTAACTATTGCAAGGTGGAAGAGCGATGGGATTTTAATTTATAAAAGAAAGGAAGAGATATGTAGGGTGATGGTTTGCTGAGTGTTTAGGTTTGTTCGTTCTCCGAACTGAACACGTTTAACATCATTGTTTCACCTGTAATAAGTGGCCGTCTAAGGTTCTGTGTCCGTGGTGTTAATCATTTCCTGATTCTAGTTTGTTACCTATGAGTTGGCTCTCTGCAACCTTAAACTGATTCATATACGCTGAAGCGCCAAAGAAACTAGTATAAGCATGCATATTCAAATTCAGAGATACGTAAACAGGTTGAATACGGCGCTACGGTCGGGAACGCCTATAAAAGACAACAAGTGTCTGGCGCAGTTGTTAGGTCCGTTACTGCTGCTACAATGCCAGGTTTTCAAGGTTTAAGTGAGTTTGAACGTGGTACGTGGTGTTACAGTCTGTGCACGAGCGATGGGACACAGCATTTCTGGGTTAGCGATAAAGCGGGGATTTCTTCGTACGACCATTTCACGGGTGTACCGTGAATATCAGGAATCCGGTAAAACATCGAATCTCCGACACAGCTGCGGCCGGAAAAAGATCCTGCAAGTACGTGACCAACGACGACTGAAGAGAATCGTTCAGCGTAACAGAAGTGCCACACTGCTGCAAGTTGCTGCAGATTTCAACGCTGGGTCATCAACAAGTGTCAGCGTGCGAACCATTCAACGAAACATCATCGATATGGGCTTTCGGAGCCGAAGGCTCACTCGCGTACCCCTGATGACTGAACGACACAAAGCTTTACGCCTCGCCTGGGCCGTCAACACCGACGTTGGACTGTTGATGATTCAAAATATGTTTCCTGGTCGGACGAGTCTCGTT
This sequence comes from Schistocerca serialis cubense, assembly GCF_023864345.2. Lineage (NCBI taxonomy): Eukaryota > Metazoa > Arthropoda > Insecta > Orthoptera > Acrididae > Schistocerca > Schistocerca serialis. The sequence goes on along the minus strand of NC_064641.1, from coordinate 768,705,272 downwards.
TGAAATTGTATCGAGCGGATGGACGTGTACGGGTATGGAGACAACCTCATAAATCCGTGGACCCCGCATGTCAGCAAGGGACTTTTCAAGCTGTTGGAGGCTTTGTAATGGTGTGGAGCGTGTGCAGTTGGAGTGATATGGGACCGCCGATACTTCTAGACACACCTCTGACAGGCGATACGTATGTAAGCATCCTATCTGATGAGCTGCATACATTCATGTCCATTGTCCATTCTGACGGACTTGGCCAATTCCAGTAGGACAATTCGACACCCCACACGTCCACAATTGCTACAGAGTAGCTCCAGGAACACTATTCTGAGTTAAAACACTACCAATGGCCACCAAACTCTCTAGACAAGAACATTATTGAGCGTATCTGGGATGCCTTCCAACGTGCTGTTCAGAAGAGATGTCCACGCCATCTTACTCTTACGGATTTATGGACAGTCCTGCAGGATTCATGATGTCAGTTCCCTCCAGCACTACTTCAGACATTAATCGAGTCCACGCCACGTCGTGTTGCGGCACTTCTGCGTGCTCACCGAGGCCCTACACGACATTAGGCAGGTGTACCAGTTTCTTTGGTTCTTCATTGCAAAAGAGCCATTGCTACATAACACAGGGTGGTGCAGAACAGGTGCTAGAAAGTTTTTGTCTACTACAACATAATGTGGTGTCACCGCCAGACACCACACTTGCTAGGTGGTAGCCTTTAAATCGGCCGCGGTCCGGTAGTATACGTCGGACCCGCGTGTCGTCACTGTCAGTGATTGCAGACCGAGCGCCACCACACGGCAGGTCTAGGGAGACTTACTAGCACTCGCCCCAGTTGTACAGCCGACTTAGCCAGAGATGGATCACTGACAACTACGCTCTCATTTGCCGAGACGATAGTTAGTATAGCCTTCATCTACGTCATTTGCTACGACCTAGCAAGGCGCCATAGCATTTGATATTGACATTATAACATGTACCGTCAAGAGCGATGTACACCAATTGTGGATTAAAGTTAAGTATTATATCAACTACGTACTTTATTTGCTACTATTAATTCCCTTAACTGTTCCAGACCTCGCGCCAGCCTGCGTGAGCTTAAGCGCGTGCCTTTCGGCTTCCTCTCATTGTGACTTGGCTGTCTTGCCAAGTCACAACACATAATATGGGGTAATAGATTGTTGTTGCCACATTTATGCTATGGCAGACAACGTTAACGACTGGTCCCGGCGGAGGTTCGAGTTCTCCCTCGGGCATGGGTGTGTCTGTTTGTCCTTAGGATAATTTATGTTAAGTAGTGTATAAGCTTAGGGACTGATAACCTTAGCAGTTAAATCCCATAAGATTTCACACACATTTGAACAACAACGTTAAATTTAATATAGAAGGTTTCCAAAGTGCTTTTCTTCTGGAGCAATGAGTGGGTAGAGCCTTGAACTGAAGTCCGTGATGATTTTGTGAAGACTATCATTTTAGGCTGCATGAATCTCTCTGTAACTGCAGTACGAACATCTTCGAGTGGTGCAGGTACATGTTTGAAGACTCTGTCCTTCAGATAAGCTTATAAGAAATAGTCACATAGGTTGAGATAGGGACTACAGGAGCGGCATTCCGCACCATGTCCAACGAGTTCTAAGGTGTCCACAGCAACGAACTAATCTCTGAACTTCCCCCGAAAGAAATCGAGGACGACCAAAATACAGCGTGGACGTGTTTTATATTGTACGGACCAGTTGTTTGGGATCATTCGGCCGCCTCAAACAGCCGGTACAAATTCATGTTCCAGTACGTGCTATGAGTGCTTCGTCAATAAAAATGAGCCGAATAATGCGTTGTGCGCTCTAAATAAGCGACTTTTTGTTGAGCAGGTGGAGCTACAGCTTCCATGTATAGACTCTCAGTAGCTCAGTGGCGCCATTTCTGTTTGTTGACATATTGCAGATGGAAGTGTGCTTCGTCACTACAACAGACCTGATGCGTACCGACTGTTCCTTTTTGAAAAGCCTCAGTCGTCTCATTTCCAAAAGAATATCGTCGCTCCACATTCCTCTCCTTCAAAGGTTGGCACTTTGAATTTCGTGAAGGAAAAGGTCAAATTTTTCTTTCCGTCTTGACACCCTGAGTTGCTGTTCAAATGGTTCAAATGGCTCTGAGCACTATGGGACTTAACATCTATGGTCATCAGTCCCCTAGAACTTAGAACTACTTAAACGTAACTAACCTAAGGACAGCACACAACACCCAGCCATCACGAGGCATGAGTTGCTGTGCTGCATGTCTTGTTGACACTGAATAGCATTCTCAATCGTTCCACGTTCTCCAGGGTTACATCTGAGGTGGTTGTCCTGACTGCCCTTCCTGAAAACATGGAGGGATCTGGTCATTTCAAAACACATTTCATCAACCTGTCGAACAACAGGGATAGCATTACACAAAATCTATATCAGAGGATGCTTAAATGTTGTCATCAAAATTTGACTTCGGTACTGTACTATAATGTCACCGAGAAGTGGCTATTCCGGATGTTGCTGTTCTTGGACCAACTGTGTTGCTGAATGCACGCCTCGCCACAAGGGTAAGTCCAGAATTTGTGTAAATTGTCTTTACCATCAACAAATGCTGTTCCAATGTTAGTGCTTCCATTCTGAAATGTGAAATGAGAGATTGGTCAGTGAGCTACAGAATTTTGAGAGCTACAATAAAACAGTATCACAAGGATAATCATTTACGGCTTAGAATTAAACCACAGTAGACAAATACACTCCTGGAAATTGAAATAAGAACACCGTGAATTCATTGTCCCAGGAAGGGGAAACTTTATTGACACACTCCTGGGGTCAGATACATCACATGATCACACTGACAGAACCACAGGCACATAGACACAGGCAACAGACCATGCACAATGTCGGCACTAGTACGGTGTATATCCACCTTTCGCAGCAATGCAGGCTGCTATTCTCCCATGGAGACGATCGTAGAGATGCTGGATGTAGTCCTGTGGAACGGCTTGCCATGCCATTTCCACCTGGCGCCTCAGTCGGACCAGCGTTCGTGCTGGACGTGCAGACCGCGTGAGACGACGCTTCATCCAGTCCCAAACATGCTCAATGAGGGACAGATCCGGAGATCTTGCTGGCCAGGGTAGTTGACTTACACCTTCTAGAGCACGTTGGGTGGCACGGGATACATGCGGACGTGCATTGTCCTGTTGGAACAGCAAGTTCCCTTGCCGGTCTAGGAATGGTAGAACGATGGGTTCGATGACGGTTTGGATGTACCGTGCACTATTCAGTGTCCCCTCGACGATCACCAGTGGTGTACGGCCAGTGTAGGAGATCGCTCCCCACACCATGATGCCGGGTGTTGGCCCTGTGTGCCTCGGTCGTATGCAGTCCTGATTGTGGCGCTCACCTGCACGGCGCCAAACACGCATACGACCATCATTGGCACCAAGGCAGAAGCGACTCTGATCGCTGAAGACGACACGTCTCCATTCGTCCCTCCATTCACGCCTGTCGCGACACCACTGGAGGCGGGCTGCACGATGTTGGGGCGTGAGCGGAAGACGGCCTAACGGTGTGCGGGACCGTAGCCCAGCTTCATGGAGACGGTTGCGAATGGTCCTCGCCGATACCCCAGGAGCAACAGTATCCCTAATTTGCTGGGAAGTGGCGGTGCGGTCCCCTACGGCACTGCGTAGGATCCTACGGTCTTGGCGTGCAACCGTGCGTCGCTGCGGTCCGGTCCCAGGTCGACGGGCACGTGCACCTTCCGCCGACCACTGGCGACAACATCGATGTACTGTGGAGACCTCACGCCCCACGTGTTGAGCAATTCGGTGGTACGTCCACCCGGCCTCCCGCATGCCCACTATACGCCCTCGCTCAAAGTCCGTCAACTGCACATACGGTTCACGTCCACGCTGTCGCGGCATGCTACCAGTGTTAAAGACTGCGATGGAGCTCCGAATGCCACGGCAAACTCGCTGACACTGACGGCAGCGGTGCACAAATGCTGCGCAGCTAGCGCCATTCGACGGCCAACACCGCGGTTCCTGGTGTGTCCGCTGTGCCGTGCGTGTGATCATTGCTTGTACAGCCCTCTCGCAGTGTCCGGAGCAAGTATGGTGGGTCTGACACACCGGTGTCAATGTGTTCCTTTTTCCATTTCCAGGAGTGTACTTTCTGCTGCCTATTTTGCGCCACCCTGTAATATACACTCATGGAAATGGAAAAAAGAACACATTGACACCGGTGTGTCAGACCCACCATACTTGCTCCGGACACTGCGAGAGGGCTGTACAAGCAATGATCACACGCACGGCACAGCGGACACACCAGGGACCGCGGTGTTGGCCGTCGAATGGCGCTAGCTGCGCAGCATTTGTGCACCGCCGCCGTCAGTGTCAGCCAGTTTGCCGTGGCATACGGAGCTCCATCGCAGTCTTTAACACTGGTAGCATGCCGCGACAGCGTGGACGTGAACCGTATGTGCAGTTGACGGACTTTGAGCGAGGGCGTATAGTGGGCATGCGGGAGGCCGGGTGGACGTACCGCCGAATTGCTCAACACGTGGGGCGTGAGGTCTCCACAGTACATCGATGTTGTCGCCAGTGGTCGGCGGAAGGTGCACGTGCCCGTCGACCTGGGACCGGACCGCAGCGACGCACGGATGCACGCCAAGACCGTAGGATCCTACGCAGTGCCGTAGGGGACCGCACCGCCACTTCCCAGCAAATTAGGGACACTGTTGCTCCTGGGGTATCGGCGAGGACCATTCGCAACCGTCTCCATGAAGCTGGGCTACGGTCCCGCACACCGTTAGGCCGTCTTCCGCTCACGCCCCAACATCGTGCAGCCCGCCTCCAGTGGTGTCGCGACAGGCGTGAATGGAGGGACGAATGGAGACGTGTCGTCTTCAGCGATGAGAGTCGCTTCTGCCTTGGTGCCAATGATGGTCGTATGGGTGTTTGGCGCCGTGCAGGTGAGCGCCACAATCAGGACTGCATACGACCGAGGCACACAGGGCCAACACCCGGCATCATGGTGTGGGGAGCGATCTCCTACACTGACCGTACACCACTGGTGATCGTCGAGGGGACACTGAATAGTGCACGGTACATCCAAACCGTCATCGAACCCATCGTTCTACCATTCCTAGACCGGCAAGGGAACTTGCTGTTCCAACAGGACAATGCACGTCCGCATGTATCCCGTGCCACCTAACGTGCTCTAGAAGGTGTAAGTCAACTACCCTGGCCAGCAAGATCTCCGGATCTGTCCCCCATTGAGCATGTTTGGGACTGGATGAAGCGTCGTCTCACGCGGTCTGCACGTCCAGCACGAACGCTGGTCCAACTGAGGCGCCAGGTGGAAATGGCATGGCAAGCCATTCCACAGGACTACATCCAGCATCTCTACGATCGTCTCCATGGGAGAATAGCAGCCTGCATTGCTGCGAAAGGTGGATATACACTGTACTAGTGCCGACATTGTGCATGCTCTGTTGCCTGTGTCTATGTGCCTGTGGTTCTGTCAGTGTGATCATGTGATGTATCTGACCCCAGGAATGTGTCAATAAAGTTTCCCCTTCCTGGGACAATGAATTCACGGTGTTCTTATTTCAATTTCCAGGAGTGTATTTCTTCTATAACGCCTAGGAATATCATACAGAAGGTAGTAAATAGGTACACTATACAAGTGCAATACATTATTGTAATAAAAATTCGTAATTTTCCTATTACGACAATGTGTTATTAGCTCCAAGTGTGTGTGGACGTAGATCCATGCTCATGCTGTTAGTAACGGAGCGCTAGAACGAGAATGATGTGTGATTCTGGCACACAGAATGCACCTCTTGAAAGACGCCAGATGCGTCGCCGGGATAGTTCTCACACGACGTGTAGATAACTGGCAGCACTGCCTATTGACCTCACTCCATAACAAATTACGGGAGGTTTGAACTTTAACCTAGGACACTGACACGCTGTCGAGCGATCAGGAGTTATGTCCCACAGTGTTTCTTCCTCCTGTCAGCATCGATATATCTTTTCTCAAGTATTCACACAAGCGACCTGACAGATGGCACCGATCCATATCAATTAAGCGAAGGAGGGAAAGCCACTGTATCAGACACTGAACCTGCTAGATTCGAAAGCCATTTTATGAAAAAGTTGCTCCTTCGGAGCAGTGGGTTTATCGTGAGCTTCTGGACGAATGGAGCGTCTCAAGTGGCTCGAAAGAGATATCTCAGTTTCTGGGAGGGGACGCACTGCACTACGGACCAATATCACTTAGGTCAGTTTGTCGCCTTTTTTTTCTTTTTCTCCCCGCGAAACTCAGAATGCCGTACACATTCGGGCCCAAATGAATGCCGTGCAGGTTGTATTCCGGAAAGCGTACTACATGTATCCATACCGGCACCTAGTAAATAAAATTCCTTCTTACGGAATACCAGACGACTGGGTCAAAGCGTTAGAACTTAGCACTACATTTTCAATAGGGAAACATGTGCAGAAGTGGTAGTACCTCAATACGGTTTGGTGAGACCGTCACTGTATTTTTGTAGGGTGCACCAGGTACCCTCGCGAAACTTCTGGGGTGGATTTCTAACTACAAAACAAGAAAAAGGTCTTGTCAACAAATGTTCGTGCATGTTACGGTTTTCACCTATTGTTGAAAGAACAGCGGACGTATCGTTAGTCTGCCTGCTGACGAAGGTGCCGAAATGATTCGGGATACTGCAATAGACCAAAAAAGTCTAAGAAAATCAATATTTGCAATATGAGTATTGTCAGACGTAGGTGTCATAAAATTTGAAATACTGGCTTACTTTTATTACTATAATTGTTTTGAGGCGTTAATGTTTTGAGGCATTTCTCTAGGCCAGCTTGAATATAAAAGCGTGTAATGCGAATTACTTGTGACGTGAATTTTAAAACGTTTTACATAAACCTGGTCCGTGAATTGAGTTTTCTAAGTGTTACTTGTTAGTACACGTATTCTGTGATGAAATTTATAGTTAAAATATATTCCTTGTGTGTAATCGACCAACAGTTCATATAACAGTACACTACCAGGAAAAATAATCAAAGTTAATAAAGTAATGAGGACCACCCATTTTAAATAACTTACCAACAACTCTAAAGTTAATGGCTAGTACTAACGCAGAGTTTAGATTGTAGCACGAGTCACAAGTATGTATTAGTGTGGTCAACTCCTTCCACCCCACCAACGAATTTCTGACCGTAACTAGCTGACGTACCGTATACGGTTATGTTATTAATGGTAATCGCATAAGAACGAGTGTAGCGCCAGGCAAAACAAATCTTATTAAACGGGGCATCAAAGACGAAGCAGACAAATGCCACTGTGATGAAATCAAGAACAGAACAGCTTCTACAATGTCAGTTTCAGGCATACCACGAATTTTTATGTTTTTAAAGAAACTAAATATAATTTACTTCCTTTCATTTTAAGTAAGAAGATGCTTGTTTATTCTTTAATTATGCAATACACACTGATAACTGTTACGTTTTCGTAGAGATTAACTGTAATTTATTTACTCAGTATTGTTGTTTACACTTTGCTTATCTTAAGTTAACTGCAGTCTCACCTGCACCGCTGCACTGGCTCTGTCAAGAGGATGAGAATACTTTGTAACACCACATCTTTTGTGTGTGTCTGACTGTATGTGCTTTTCCCCAAAATTCCGGGCAATAGCAATCACATTCCTCTCTTACTGTTTTTATTGTCGTATTTTGATATTTGTTCCAGTTTATACCAGCTTCTTAAGCTTTTTTTCTGTTTTCGTTAGGCGCCAAAGAGTCCACACATTATCAGAGAACGATACAGTATTTGAGTTCAACATTATTGCCGTAATTCCATCCTGGACTTTCCATTGTTTGAGTATTTCAGTTCACTTTTATCGCTCCTGTGCTCTGCAGTAGTGTGACTGCTACGCCAGTATTTTCTGTTGGAGTGTAATTACACTGTTGATTGTCGATACAGAGTGGTCTGTTCTCAAGTGCAAGTAGTGAAAACATTGAGCCCGAAAAAAATGAATGAGAAATTAGGTGTTACGCGACCATTTTTTCTAAAAATATCCTGTAACTAATATATAACCAGAGTATAAAGCTCCATTAGATCGGAATAATTATTAATCAACACGAGAAATGGAAAGCATATTAGTGCCAGAGATTATCAGTAGTTAATTATCTTAATTTACATTATGATTTGGATTTGCATGGTGTATGTAAATATACAGCCCTTTGGAAGCACACCAGTATTAGCTGCGAGCACTTGGATGAACAGCGAGGCTCCGTAGCAGAATACGGGGACCACCCTTGAGGGAATTCCCAGGACATGCCGAACGGACCCCAGGTCAGTGCCACTTGCTTGACTGGACTTTCCTTTTAAGGGGCTCCGGAAAGGCTCAAAATCATGAAAAGTTCAATTTTTACTTTTTTGCGTTTTCTGAATCTGCAGACTATTGCCTTTTAATAGATATATAATTTATTCAATTCCGAAGACTACAACTATTTTTAAATTTTTTTTGAAATGTGTTCTACATGGGCGTGACCCACTGTGGCGCTGTTAAACTGCTGTCAAATGGTGTGATTATTAACGTCCGTGTTCATCAGGTACATTTTAGTGATGTGACATAAAGTATGTGTTGTGGCTAACCTGTGATGGTTCAATATATATCGCTGGTGTGATTGTCGATTGTTTCATGTTTATTTACTCTGTAGTTATCTCGAAAATATTCGTAATTAATTCCGTTTCTTGAGTCTCTGTTTTGTTGAAGTATAATAATGAGTAAAAGTAAAGTTATTAGAAATCCTCTGAAGGCTTTTAAGAAAAGGAGAAATGTTGGAAAGCCAAAGGTATGTGTTATTACTGTAAACAATAAAGACGATAACCAAGTGAGTGAACCTAACCTCTCAAGTACACCTGCCCATAGCAGTCAAAGTGGGAAAGAAAATACTTCACAGAAGAAGCTTGGTTCAATGAGTGAAAACTATGAATGTTTTATGGGCGAATCGGATGAGAATGAAATATTTGATATGTCGGTTCTCAAAGGAATTTTTTCAAACTGTGTAAGATGTATTCATTGTAGTGAAGTTGGTCTGGAACTCTCCACAATAAAGCACGTAGGACTTGCTAGTGAAATACAACTGAAATGTGATAAGTGTTCATACACGACCACCTTTTGGAACAGTGTTGCAGTAACCGCAACTGAAGAAAATAGTAGCAAAATCTACGAACACAACAACGAGCGATGCTTGCTTTAGACAAAGCACGCCTTCGGGCTGCAGACAGCGCTGTAAAGAATCTAGAAATACAAGCGAGAGTAAACAGGAGGAGGAACAAGAGGAAGCTGGAGGAGGAGTTTGCAGAGGATGAAGATAATCCATCCTATGGACCTGGTATGCACTAAAAAGTTAATCCAATCTTTGTCGCTCGATTCCCAAAACTTTTATTTTCTCATACTAATTACATGTTTTCTAAGGATCTTCCAAACATATTTGTTTCAAACTTTCAGTAAATGTTACACAGTACCTTCTGCATAATTTAACACAGCCTTTTTCCAAAAAACTGTATATTTTTGAATATATAATTAAAAAATTGCAAAAAAATGTTGTGAATTTTCATTACAATTGAAAAAAAAAAATCATCTTTAATAACTGAACTAAAATTTTGTAAAATCCCTGAGTTAAGTTGTAGCCCATATTCCAATAAATAATCTGTAAAAAGTTCAACTTCCTACCTCAAATACTTTGTGAGGAAAGATGTAATTTATAAGCGTTATTTTAACATTGCAAGTATAGGGCGTTCCGGAGCCCCTTAAGTTGCTACAACTGGACGGCGGGCACTCCACAGGCAACACAGATACGACCTCCTATGGTGTAAGGTCTCCAGCGGTGACTGTTTTTATGTCTCAAATGTGGAAAAACGCGGAATGCCGTTTTTAGCAAGAGCCATGAAATGCTCCGCTGTGAACAAAACACCAAAAGCAGTGTTTCTCTGGGATCCCACAGATAACATCTAGAAAATGGAATGAGAGCCCGCAGTTTGGGACCTGAAAGAAACGAAATGTTTATCCAATACAAGAACTGCCAGGCTTGCTAATGTAGATAAACTGGAAGTAGAGAGTGAAACTCGACAGCTATGCCGAGTCCCCTTCATTGGCCACAGAAAGAGATACAAACAGGGTGAGGTGCCTTGTTTGCGCGCTAAATGGTACGAAGCACGTTGTTGGTTAACCGCCTGAATAAAAACTCAGAGGAGGAGGCCAACATCTTTTAAGGAATCTCTTTAATGGTCAGCACTCAGAATATTCATAACACAACATTTGACATTAACAGAACAACCGTGTTGTATCTGTAAAATAATGTAGAAAAAATAATTGGCTAATTAATATGTGTAAGACGTAATGTATTTTCACAAGCATCAATTTCCTGTTTAATTACTACCTGTAAGGCTAAGATCTAAATGTATTTTATGTTCGTAACTATACTTGACGTTTGCAAAAGCCATCATATTGACGACTCCACGCAAAAAATCGAAAATAAATAAATAAATAATAGTATATCCTAACAGAGTACATAATGCAAAAAGCAGAGATATGAATTTTCCTTCTAAGAACCAGTCGGTACAAATTCATTCGATTTTCGGCATTCGACCCTTCGACTTCCGGAGATAATTCCGGAAGCCTTCATCATCAGACTTTTCCTCTGCTAAATCACTGATACCAACAGGGTTCATCTCCGAGCAGATGAGCTGAAGTGCTTAGAAAGATTTCGGGCTGACTCGGACTTAGCCGTGGGAACGGGTCATTGGTGCACCGCCGATGACTGATTATATAGCAGCTTCAGTTTCCACCTACAGATCAGTATGTTGAGGTGATCCACATGGACAGTTAATTCATTTTTATAGAACTTCACTCTTAAGACTTGCTTTCTAATTTTAATGACCAATTTGCTTCCAACTTTGGCCATAGACGTAACACATTCCCTTCTCTAGTACTTTCTATCTTTTTTACTGTCAAGACGGGAGTCATGGTACAACTTCGTGACCACGTTTGTTTCATTTTTATATGTGATTGTTAGAATATTACCCCAGAGCGACTTTGTTGGGTGTGCCAAGGGTTTACTATAGAATTATTATTGCTTGTCAAATGATTTATGAGTCACGTTAACGTAATAAACCGAATTAATTGTGATTATTGTTTTATTTAGTAGTGATTAAATTGCTAATTCATTATTTTGGACGTGTCTAATTAAAACATGTCAGTTTAGAAGGCCTATTACCATACTTTCAGACTAGACAACACGCTGTCCCCTCGCATAATTCACAGGTAATATATTGATAATTATTTATCTTACGGTGTTTTTTCGCGTGGAAACAAAACATGCCAAATCCTGAATGAGATCTGTCAGGTGAAAAACTTAGTAACGCTTCTGTGGGTGAAACGAAATTTGTCAACAAAACAGTCCTCTCTGTTAAGTAAAGATTTGAATTATTTTCGTCAGTTGTTGGAACAAAATAAAAAGCAAGTGAAGCTCATGATTACGTTGGTACATGTTTCGCGAAATGTACATTAAGCTAGCCATAAGGTTGCCGAACTTAACAGTAAAGGCCAAAAAATTACACACAATAACAGCAACGTTGTTAATGCCATCGTGAAAAGAAATGGTAAAAACAGTCTTTGGTTCAGAAGGTGCTATTGAAATTTCAGAAATTCCTCTCGCTGCTGACACAATGAGCCGCCGAATTAATGAAATGTCCAGAGACATAGAAGACATTTTGACGGAGAAAATAAAGAGCAATCGTAAATTCTCATTTCAGATCAACGAGTCCACCGATATTGGCGAGTACGCACAACTTCTTTTCTACGTAAGTTATGTTTGATGAAGATGTATATGCAAGTAGTTTTTTTTTTTCAAAGAACTACCCATATGAGCAATCGCTGAAGAAATATTTCGTGTGACTAATGGATGCTTGGTGCGTAATGAATTAACGTGGCAAGATTCCGTTAGTGTCTTTACAGTCAGAAACACTTGTATTACAGGCCAAATGAAAGGATTTTTGGGTAAAGCACGTGAAGCAGATCCTAACTTAGGAACCGATCATTGTCCCATTCACCGTGAAGCCATTGTTGTTAAGTCTTTGCCATTCCCTCTGAAAATTGTGATGGTCGAAGTAGTAAAAGCCGTGAACTTCATGAAATCGCTTTTTAACGTTTTGTGTCAAGAACTGGGATCACTGCATACTACGTTTCTTCTACATATAGAAGTACGTTGGTTATCGAGGTAAAGTTTTAACTTAACTGTTTGAACTCAGAGATGAGGTATTTGCATTTTTGAGTAATGAGGGGCATGAGTATGCAGATTTATTTGCAAATTATGAATAGGTATCTTAGCTGGCACATCTTTCCGAAATTTTCGTACACTCAAATGAAGTAAATAGAAAAATGCAAGACAGAAACGAAAATAGTCTGATTAGTATGGATAGTATTCAAGGAATTATTAATAAATCAAATTTGTGGAGGCAGAAAATTGAAAATGGATCGTTGTGATGTGTTTCCACCCGTATGGCCCCTTACTGACGACGATAAGGTGGTGATGGACTTATTTAAAGAGCATTTTCTACTTTTGTAGCAGAGTTTCGAAAAATATTTCGGAGAGAGTGTTGAACATTTTGACTCGTTTCGCGATCCATTCGATGATTCGAAACGTCTTCCGAGCAGTTTAGGTTAAGGCTTGCAAGAGAAACTGGTAGATTAGAAAACAGACAGAACACGGAAATCAAAATTTTTCGAACTGCCTTTGGATAAATTTTAGCTGTCAGTAGGCAATAAATACCCGGCTGTCTCCGAGATGGCAGTTAACGTGTTTCTACCATTCTGAACACTTATTTGCGTGAACTGAACTTCTCAATATTGACTGAAATTAAAACATCAAAGAGAAAGAGAGAGAGAGAGAGAAAGTGATATCCATCGATGAAGAAATGAGGCTTGCTTTGTCAACGATCCCGCCACGAATCAGCTGTCTGTCTGACGCTAGGCAGGCTCAAGTATCACCTTGAGTAGAGTTATATACTTTAAAATTCGTATTAGAAATATCTATTTTCTACATTGAATTAAAGTTAATGAATTGTTAATGAATGGATGAGTCTATTACTCTTTTATATAACTAATAATAATTGATTACATAATGACTATATTAAAATTCACACCCTTTGAGGGGCTGACATTTTGATGTGCCATGTTGAGTCTAGGCCTGTCTGGATGTTCCGTGACTGATAAAAGGTTGCGGAATAATGGAATGGACAGATACTATTTTGGTAATGCACACAAGGCTGAATGACTGTACCATATGTTGCTCCCAGACCAATGACAGTCAAGGCATTAAACGTCTGGTGCGGGTTATCGTTGAGTAACGGCGATAGCATATGATGCATCGACAACTAAGGATCTTGTGAGTAGCATACGATGCACCGACAACTGTGGATCTTGTGAGAACCCAGAATTGCGATTTCTGCGGACCAGGAGGAAAACATTTTACAGACTGTCGAAAAGATCCAGGTAAACGGTGTCCCATAATGAGCGTAACTTTTGAGTTCATTAATAACAGACACTTTATTGATGAAATTAAGTAATTTACATATTATTGCAGTGTGGTTATGTTCAAAATATGATATTACTCAAACGCCGCACACGACTCTACAGTCACTGTCTCGTTCTTCCAGCGAAATTTTCCGTAACTTTGCACCTCTAATAGTTAAATTACATGCTTAATATCGTCCTTGAACAGGACCGTGATTTGCTGCAGTAAACACAAGTTTTCAGATACTCCCGTAGAAAGAAATAACATGGTGTTAGATCACAAGATCTAGGTGGCCAATTCACATCACAGTTGCGAGAAATTACTAGGCCAGGGAACCTCTCTCGTAAAAAGTCGATTATTACAATCGATGTTTGGCACGTTGCGCCATATTGTTGAAACCAAGCCGCCCCAGCAGTCACGTGATCCAGTTCAGACCATAAAAAGCTCTCTTAAAATATTGCGGTAACTTTCGCCGTTCACTGTTAATGGGTTTCCGGAGCCTTCTCCTAAGGAGTACCGCCCAATTTCGCCCTCTGCCGAAATGTCACACCACACAATCACTCGATGTAATGGCTTCTCCACAATTACTCGAGTGTTTCCTGTGCCCCAAATCCTGTAATTTTGCTTGTTCGTGAAGCTATTCGACAGAAAGTGCGCTCTGTTAGTGAACACTGTTTTTTTATGAACACCGTTTTCTTTTTCGCACCTAAAGGGCAAATGCTCAGCTTGTTTCGTGATTGTTTGGCTTCAGTCCTTGTGTTAGTTGGATTTTATACGCTCGAAGGTGAAAATCGTGCAACGTTCAGTACTGCCAACTAAACAGAACAGAAATAGTGGGCGTAACAAACGTTGCGTTCTTTATGGGACACAGGACGTCATCATCGTGATATAGAGGAAGAAAATTATTATTAACTGGTATACCAAGACAGTAGGACACTTACTAAGCATTCGTGCGGTTCAGTGTGTGTTTTTCGTCAATACTGAATCATTATGAATTTGGTTTAATGGATGATAGAAAGAGAGAGAGAGAGAGAGAGAGAAAATTTACAGAAAGAGTTGCTTATTCGTTATGGTTTTTTTCAGTCAGCCGGAGAGCTTTACAGACGTCGTAAATGATGTCCAAATTGAGGTACTACGGAGGAGACGCTATTTATCACCTGAAGATCTACTGCTGAGGTTCCAACAGCAAACCCCGTGTAGGAGCGTGTTACACACTCTCACATATAAATCAAGTAATCGTAATGAGGGTAAAAATTGGAGGAATTTGGGCTTACTCAGAGGCGTATCCACCGTTATTGTTCGCGTGAATTGAACAGGAAGGGATGAGATTCAAAGAGAGTCGCTGAACACTCTACGCCGCGCATTAAACTTACATCCTTCCGCATGTGAGAGACGATACACTTTTAGTTGCGAGTATCCACCGATACTATCAGCGCTAAAAATCGAATTTGATACGTAAATGTTTTCTTTGGAGATCCAAATACAGTAACCACAGTAAACGAATCGAAAATAATTAGTTGGAGTCTGTTGTGTAATGTAAACGTAACGTTTGTACATTTGCATGTTTCTTTCTTTTCACCTCCACGTACATTCTAGAGGCCAAATGTTATCGGAAAGTTCAACAGTCAGCCTAGCAACTCCGAAAACTCTGATTCTGATAGCAATACCGGCCGTTTTTGGTCATTTTCACGTGTGACCATCTACCCACCACAATTACTAGCGCTGTTCAGGATGTCTTGTCCGCACAGTATTCTTTGATAGACCGTGAGCCCGATGAATATATATATATATATATATATATATATATATATATATATATATATATATATATATATATATATATTACAAGTAGTAAGGCACGCATGTAACACGTAGGTTGAAATTTCTCCAGGAATTCCAGAGTTACGCTTCACATGACACCTCTGCCTATCACCAAATACCAGCCCTCGTTGTTAAATGTCATCGGGACCCTTACAACTATGGATTTGGCAGTTATACAGGGTGTCCCAAAATAATGTGTACACTCTTTGAAACAGAATATCTCTTTAATTAAAGGAGACAGAAATACAAGTTTTAATGGTAATAATTTAGAATGCGGTGAAAAACATAACAATGCTTACTTTTGTTTCAGGATTGTCGGCAAACATGACGTAATCGTTTGAACAACGGATATGTGTGCTGAAGTGTTCCTTGAAAACGGAGAATGTGAGTGCGGTACGCCGACGTTGGAGAGTTGAATTTGGAACACCACCACCGACAAGAATAACAATTACAAGAATCAGAGATAAGTTTGAAGTCGAGGAAACGGTGCACGATATGAAGAAGGGACATAGCGGACGAAAGAGAAGTTCAATAGACAATGAGAGTGTTGACGCAGCAATCCAGGCCTACACACGATGCCCGAAGAAATCTGTGAGACAATGAATGCTCTCTGGAGACTGGGATCTGCAGAAACAGTGTTCATAGAATTTTGCGTGTCTCAGAGCTTTAAGCCTTACGTTCCAAGACTTCTCCATGCTCTTAAAGAGGATGATCCTGATAGGCGAAGCAAATTTTGTGAGTGGTTTATTAACAGATGTGAAGAAGAGTAACGTTTCCAAGATCGAATTCTTTGGTCAGATGAAGTGACGTTTAAACTTGATGGAACAATTAATCGCCATAATTGCGTGTACTGGACCAGGGAGAATCCGTACGTAACCGAGCAAAAGCATGTTAATCTACCAGGAGTAACAGTCTGGTGTGGTCTGTGTTCTAGAGGGTTAATCGGGCCGTACTTGTCTGTCACGGGCGACTCGTACTTGGAAATGTTGGAAATGATAATTCCTGGTCTTAGCGTTGTGTTTGGAAAGGATGATTATTACTTTCAACAGGACGGGGTGCCACCTCACTTTCACGTGGATGTGAAGGCATTTTTCAATCGTACATTCCCTGCCAGATGGATAGGACGAAGAAGGAGTGTGGAGTATCCCGCTCGATCTCCAGATTTAACTCCTCTAGACTTCTTACTGTGGGGTACTCTCAAGAACACAGTTTATGCCGCGAGACCAAACACACTGGATGATCTTAGAGAGTAAATTGATCAAGCCTGTGATGCTATTCCGTTGGAAATAAAAAGTTGACATGTCGTTCAGTCGTAAATCGTTGTCGACGGTGTACTTCGATGTACGTACGGACACAAGTCTGAACTTTTACTACAATAAGTCGGACAATGTGACACCTAACACCATTAAGATTGTATTTCTAACCCCTTTCATTAAAGAGCTTTTCAGTTCCAAAGAGTGTATACATTATTTTGGGACACCCTGTATACTTCGCTTTCGATTATTTTTACGTCATCCCTTCGCAAAGCCACCCGAAATATAAAGGATCTAATTTTCTAAATTGTAAATCATATATGTACCAAGTTTGATTGAAACCGCTTCATGCTTTCCAGAGCTACGCTGGAAAGTGCACACTTACACACCTACATACATCTATACAAACAGGTTGTCGTAAAGGAAACTGCAGTTCCTTGGTTTAAGCATATTCCTTTCGACAAAAAAAAAAAAAAAAAAAAAAAAAAAAAAAAAAAAAAAAAAAAAAATTTCCACGAGTCACGCGTAATCTCATAGGCTAAGCGTGGCGTGGTGAGTACGGTGACAGAGACGAAAGATTCCATTTATTTATGTAGGATAGGAGTTTCCCGAGAGGGATTGTTGAATCATACAGCTCGCGTCGCACGATGTTTCCCAGTGGAAGTTTAGAAACACCGTTCGGCTCTCGAAACACCGCGCGCAGTTACTCACTTCCTGGCGGGGCAAAGACTCAAAAGGCTATCTGCTGACAACGCATTAGTAAACAGTCCGTATAAAACGAGTACTGGCATGAAACTAATCCCGTATTTGGCAAGTGTGGTGTTCAGGTGTGAATATCTCCTCTGTAGGAGCCAACATGGGTGGCGAAAACAACGATCGTGTGGCACCCAGCTCGCTCTGTTCGTCCACGAGACCCGGAAAGCAGTAGACACAGGCGCCCATGTAGATGCCGTGTTCCCTGACTTCCGGAAACCATTCGATACAATTATGCACTGCCGCCTACTGAACAAAATACGAACGTACGGAATATCAGATCAACTGCGTGACTGAGCTGAAGTGTTTCTAGCAAACAGAACACACCCTGCTATTCTGAACGGAGAGAAGTCTTCAGAAGTAAAAGTAATATCGGGCATGCTCCACGGCAGTGTTATAGGACAAATACTTTTCACAATGTATATAAAAGGCCTAGTAGATAACGGGAGAAGTTCCGTGAAGCTTTTCATGGATGGGCTTATTATATACAGAAAGATCGCGACGCTAGAAAAATGTAGCGAAATGCAAGAAGACCTACAAAGGATCGTTGCTTGGTGCAGATAGTGCAAAATAAACAGTTGTATTGTGAATATATAGACAGAAAGATCCTTTACTGTATGTTACACAACAATCGCTGGAAGCAGTTACTTCAACAAAATATGTAAGAGTATGCGTACGGAGCAATTTGAAGTGGAACCACCACGTAAGATTAATCGTGAGTTAGGCAAATGCCAGACTGAGATTTATTAGAAGAATCTTCAGAAAATATAGTCTACCCACAAAGGCAGTAGCTTAGAAAACACTCGTGCGACCAGTACTTGAATATTGCTCATCAGTATGGGATCTGTACCAGAGGAAATGAACAGTATATGTTGATTTAATAAGCACGAAAGCGTCACACACTGCAACAGACGCGTTCTCCATCGCGGCATGGTTTATTGTTAAAGTTCCGAGAGCATACTTTCATAGACGAGCCAACAAATACCCTGGTGTCCAAAATTAAAGCAACAAGTCACTGTTGCCGGCCACGGTGGTCTAGCGGTTTTAGGCGCGCAGTCCGGAACCGCGCGACTGCTAAGGTCGCAGGTTCGAGTCCTGCCTCGGGCATAGATGTGTGTGATGTCCTTAGGTTAGGTAGGTTTAAGTAGTTCTAAGTTCTAGGGGACTGATGACCACAGTAGTTAAGTCCCATAGTACTCAGAGCCATTTGAACAAGTCACTGTTTCCCCGTCCTGTGTCTGATTCACGATATAATCATACAAAAGGTCAACCAGATGTTCGTATGTTCGGACAATGGCATTCGGGTCAACGAACTCCTATACCAGCCATGACGTCAGGGCAGCTCTGAAACGGGTAGTGTCTGCCGGGTAGCCCGACATCCACATTCGCTGTGTACACAGTCACAGTCGGTGCAGTAAGACACAGAGAAGATGCCTTCCAGGCTCTCTGCCGTGGAGAGCCAGGGAAAGAAAGGAAGTAGGACAGTCGCACACTGATGTGGGCCGATGACGTAGTGTGAATCGTTCTGTCGTTTCTCGGATTGGCGACAGTGTATACAGACCGAAACTGTATCCCGAAGATCAGGACAGAGTCGACCACGTACGATTTCAGAAGAGAGGACCGTAATTTGGCTGTAAGGGCATGACAGTACCGTCTTAGTGCTGCACGGCAAGTGGCATGTGAGCTCGCAGCATCCACTGAACGTGTTGTATCGAGGCAAACGGTGTGCAGAAGGTTTCGACAGAGTGACCTTTATTGTAGGAGACTTGCTGTATGTCTACCTCTGACGCGTCTTCGCAGAAGAGAGCGTCTAGAGTGGAGTCATCAACATGCCACCTGGCCAGCCGAGCAGTCAGACAATGTTGTTTTTGCAAATGAGCCTCGATTTAGTCTGGAGAGTGGTTCTCAAAGGATTCGTATCTGGAGGTAATATGGAACACGATTTCGGGACCGGAACATTGTGGAAAGAGACCGATATCAAGGTAGATCCCTAATGGTGTGGACAGGAATTATGTTGACCACTCGAACCTCTCCCTCTTCGTGAATTTGTAGGGGAGAATCGGCAAGGTTTAACTGCTGGCAGGTATCGTGACGAGATCTGGGGACCTCATTTGCGGTTGTTGCGAGGTGCTGTGGGCACACACTTCGTATTGATAATACTCGACCTCATAGAGCACGGGTGGCTGATGTTTCCTTGGAAACAGAAGTAATTGCACGCATGACGTGGCCTAATCGCTCTCCTGATTTGAATACCATAGAACATGTCTGGTATGCGCTAGGGAGATGGCTTGATCACGTCAGCATCCACCAACAACTCTCCAAGACTGCGAACAGCGCTGCAGGAAGACTGGGCGTTACTGCCTCAAGGTGAGACTGATGACATAATTCACAGTATGCCCCGTCATTCTCAGTCCTGTATTGCTGCCAGAGGTGGTCACTCCCTGTAGTGAGCACATTAACTAGTTGTCCGAATGTGTGTGCAAATCCGTTAAGTTGGAAAAAACGAAGAACATTATGCATGTTGCAGTTGTTTAAGTTCTGTAGTCTTTACATTCTTTCTTTCTTTCTCTTGTGCCTTTGTCGCGCAGGTAGGCCGGGTCGGCATGGTTAATCGGATTTGGCAATGTTAGATTAAGGGGTGGCCGGATGCCCTTACTGCCGCCATCCCGTACCCGCCCAGGACGGAATGAGTGTACCCCAACTGTCTGCGACTAGCGTAATCCA
This sequence comes from Schistocerca serialis cubense, assembly GCF_023864345.2. Taxonomy (NCBI): domain Eukaryota; kingdom Metazoa; phylum Arthropoda; class Insecta; order Orthoptera; family Acrididae; genus Schistocerca; species Schistocerca serialis. The sequence continues at coordinate 768,685,112 of NC_064641.1, read as the reverse complement.
TGGAATAATGCGAAAGTGGTTAGATGTCTGCGAGCCATGTAACTGAGGCGGGACTTGGGGACCAGCCCAGTATTCACCTAGGGGTATGTGGAAAACCGCCTAAAAACCACATCCAGGCTGGCCGGCACACCGACCGTCTCGTTAATCCGCTGGGCGGATTCGATCCGGGGCCGGCGCGCCTACCCGAGTTCACGAAGCAGCGCGTCAGCGCTCACGGCTAACGTGGCGGGTGTTCTGTATTCTTGACATTGTATATACTTTACTATCGCCTGTTTATACCGTTTCGTGGCAAAATAAAAATAACCTTGCAAAATTGCTGTTTGTTGCTTTAATTTTGGCACCAGTGTATAGGGGCAGGGTGGGGCAAATACGAATTGCCCAGACGACTGGATACGATTGGACGTGAATGTATGCATATAAATACACCCTATGACGAGCACACCAAGTGTACGACCGCCACGTGATCCACGCCGGTTCAGGGCGTTGTGCGGGCCGTGTCAGTGTGATTGGAGCAGTGCAAAGGGGACGATGGTACTCAGCGTGGAGCAGCGAGTGTTCGTTGTGGATAGCTGCGTGACAACAAACTTTTGGAAACGGTGTTGTCAGTTGTTAGCTGAGAACTTTAATGGTGTCAAAGTGGCAGCAAAGAGTCCATGCAACGCTTAGTGCGAAAATGGCCTCAGACACAATCTGTTTTGAACAAGTCAAAAATCATTCCGAAACGTGCCGGAACTCCAGAAAATGTGACTGCAGTACACCAGTAAATACTTCAGAGTCCTACCAAATCTATCCGACGCCTGTCGCATGAGACCGGACTATCACGTCGATCATGTGGACGAATACTCCACCTGATCCTGCAGTCTAGTGGCGCCTCTAGCTGGCCACACGAGTCACCTGATCTGTCAGTGAGCGATTACTTTGTGCGGGTAGCTCTAAAGTCTAAGGTGAGTCGCAACAAGCCTATTAGTCTCAAAGAACTGCAGCAAAACATTTTGGATGATACTGCAGAAATTCCAGCAGTTCAGCCTCGATCCGCTTTGAGCAACTTGCTAACCAGGGCCCAAAAGTGCCAAGAGATGAATGATTATCACTTTCAGCATCTGCTATACTCAGGTTAGTTCTGTATTTCCTTTCCTTTGCTGTGTTTCTATGTACCCTGGAGCTCTGGTCTCCGGGCCACTTTTACTTGCTCCCTCCTGGCGAAAAGACCAGGATGGCAAAATTAGAGAGATTCGAGCCCTCACAAAGGCCACAGGTGCGACAAATACTCTGTCTTTTACGTGCCACAGCAGAAAAAAATCGCAAGCTGTGAGGAATGCCCGTTGCACGTGGACAATGGACTGACTTCGCACAAATTCCAACACACAAAGTGATTTATCTTGAGTAGTCGCCATTTGCTACAAACAACAGTGCAGCTGCGTCATAACTTTGAAACTTCCTCTATCCAGTGACATGTGTAATATGTTTCTGTCTTTTATAGTTTGCGTAATAAACTTATTTTGGAAGACAATATATATTTATCTTCGTAAATTTGGAAAAGGCGTATGATTTCTTTGAAACTGACGTGCTGCTTAACATATTGGCAGAAAGAGAAGTTACTGAGAGACTACTACAGATATAAGGGCAACCTTCAGTAACGCCAAGCCGAAAATAGAATTTCGAGGATGCTCCGTTAAATTTCGGGTGTGCAGCCGCGTAAATTCAATTTCTTCTTCTAATATTTCGACTGTACATCGTTCAGCCATCTTCGGAGTGAGCTGAAGATGACTGAACAATATGCAGCCGAAATATTAGAAGAAGAAGCTAAATATATACTATTGCACACCCGAAATTTACTGGAGCACTAATTACGCTGCGAAAACATGAAGATACACAGTTTCAAGGATGTTTTGTTCAAAATCCTTCGAAATCACAACAGGTGCCCGACAGGGAAATGGATTCTCGATAGTCTTGTTCAACTGCATGTTGGAAAAACATCATGCAATAATGGCGCAAGGAATTAAAAGCTCGAAACCCGTTTTAAATGTTAGGAATTGAGATTAAGAACAATAGTGTAAAAATAGACTGTTTAGTTTTTGCAGATAATATAACCATAATGACAGAACATTTTCAAACACGTTAATGTACTGAAAGGAGCAACAGAACAAACTGGCTTGTTGATATCTTTTAGGGAAAAAAGTCAAATGTCAAGAACAATAGAACCCAGATGAACACGAGATACGGAACAATACGTATCTGGGCAATTGTATTTACAGCCTTGGGCTGGATAAGAAAGCTGTGAGAACAAGAGCAAGAAAAATTGAAACCACACTAAACGTTTACAAAAAAAAGGCTTTTCCTTAAAGACCAAAGCTCTTCATTACAACTCTGCCGTAAAAGCAATGTGTCTATATGCACTACGTATCCTTCCTCAGATATGTTTATTAGCGGATTCAGAAAGAAAAGAAAGAAAAATCTTAGTCAATATACTGGGTCCATGTTATTAAAATTGGATCTACATTAAAAATCGAAATGAGAAATATATTCTAAAGTAGAAACAAAATTAACGACGCATCGCGCAAACGTAGAAGTAGCTTTTAAGATGACATAAGAAGACTAAATGAATCCAAATCGACAAAAAGCATCTTCGACATCTTCGATTCAAAAACGAATACGAGAGAACCGTAGTATACAAACGTCATAAAAGATCTACAGGAAAAGGGTATACCAGCGGATGATACGCAAAGCGGAGACTTCTTTAGCACAGCTTTGACGACGTTTGGGACGTTCCAAAATGAGAAACGAACTGCCGTTGCGAAATGATCAGATGAGTCGCGTGCAATACCCAGTGCATCGATGAAATACATCTGGTTTAAAAGAAAAAATTAAAACTGAGAACAACTGTCGTATTGGTTGTAAGCTTATAGTTATCCTTAGATGATCGACTAACAAAATAAATGATAAAACAATAATAATAAAATATTAGGGGTTGTCAAATTAAAACGACAGAAATGTAAAAAACTGTTTTTTATCGCAGAGGTAATCGCCATAAACCTTAATAGATTGACACACTGTGAGACAGACGGTCAATGGCCTTATGGAGAAATGTTTTCGGTTGCCTGCGAAACCATCTTTGTAACCAGCTGTGCACCTCTTCGTCCGAAGCAGATCGATGGCCACGAACATCTCTCTCCAGAGCTCCAAAAATGCGGAAATCACATAAGGAAAGTTGGGGACTGTCTGGAGGATATGTAACGACTTTCTAGCGAAATTTCTACAACGTAGTAGAAACAAGATTGGCAACATGTAGGCCTGCCGTAATGTGTGCATGTTTGTTTCGACTACCCTTACATCCTACTCTTACACATCGTCCATACATCCCTATCTCTCCTTACGCGATTTCCATATTTTTGGAGCCCTGAAGAGACACTCGTGGGCGTCGATTTGTTTCGGACGAAGAGATGCACAGCTCGGAACAATCGTGGTTTCGTAGGCGAACTAAAACATTTCTCCATGAAGGCATTGCCCATCTCGTCTCATAGTGTGATAAATGTATAAACAGTTGCGGCGACTACTTTTGAAGTAATGGACTGCTTACTTACTTTTTTCCATTTGTCTCGTTTTCATTTGACTGCCCCTTGTACAAGTCAGTCTCTTGGAAGAGAGAGCCTGCAGAGATGGTTTAAGAATATCTGTAGGAGAAAACAAAATTTATTACTACGTAAGAAATGCAGAAAATTTTTATAGACAAACATTCTTAAGATGGAACAGATCTGAACCTCAGATATATAAGAGAAATAAGTCATCGAAATTGGTTGGAAAATTTTGCCATAAATGCACGGACATACGAAACAAAAGGGGCATTTGGAACGACAGACAATATTTACAAGGAAAAGTACGCATCAAGAAATTCAAAAGTGAAATTTTACAACAGAGCATAGAAACCATAAAGCCTCAAATCCTCAACGCATGCAACTGAACTATAAATTACACAAATTAGGAATATTAGAAAAATCATGAGGAATTTTAGATTCAATAAGAAGCAAAGAAGCAGGTAAATTTAGAAGCAGTGATGAAATGCATCAAAGCACTGAAAAAAATACGAAAATAAATACCAAAAGGAGACTGATTATTTTTGTACGTTTACACAGGATGAATGACAATAGGACGCCCAAACAAATCTTCAGGTATCTCTGGGAGGCGGTGTTAACAAGCTGATTCCGAAAAGTTACAGAAAAGTTAGACATACACTACATAAATGCAGAAGACGTTGCAAAAAGACATATTTTTATTAGGAATTTGTTGAATTTAGAAGGATTCCAAGGGAGAGGCAGTATGAAAACAGGTGTGAAGTTGTCTGAAGAAAGAAAACAGAGACACGGTGAAAAGGTGAAAGGATATAGGTTGAAAATAGAAGAGCTAATGAGAAGGCACTGAAATTGTCGCGTGCTCTCCAGTTAGCTAAAAGGAAGGGAAAAAATATTAAAAAATGACTGCAACAGACAATATATAGTTAATAAAGACAAAATCAATAAAACTCTTATTAATATTTATATTGAAGTTCCTCTGGCACGCGATATAAAGAAAATTAGCACTTCATATAGAAGAAAATGGCTCTGAGCACTATGGGACTTAACATCTATGGTCATGAGTCCCCTTGAACTTAGAACTACTTAAACCTAACTAACCTGAGGACATCACACAACACCCAGTCATCACGAGGCAGAGAAAATCCCTGACCCTGCCGGGAATCGAACCCGGGAACCCGGGCGCGGGAAGCGAGAACGCTACCACACGACCACGAGCTGCAGACCATATAGAAGACATTTGGCATCTGTATGGCACAGAAACATGTGCTATGATGATTTCCACACGTGGAGTAGATACAAGGAACTTCCAGAAAAAACGTGAAGATCTTAACTACCAATAAAGGTCTTTAACCAAGAGCAGAAATCCGTTATATTGCAAACACTTAGTTTGCTTATAACTTTGTGAACAACTGCATTGAACTGTCTTCACTTGTTGCCGTGAAGAACGTGTCGATTTATATGCACTCTTTCTTGAGATGGGTACATTGTAGCAACGTCGTCCAGGATATTCATGAGATGGTTGCTTTCTAGTGTTCCATTACATGTTATGTGATTTTTCAGGTTGCTGCTCTTTCCATGTGAGCAATGCTGGCCCCTTATTAGAAATCACGTCTTAGTTAGAACACGTGGAGACTGATATCTAATTTCTATTTGGTCATCCGAGCATACAAGTCGTTTATCTATTGGGTCATCCGAACATACAAGTCACTTATCTCAATCTCTTCTACATCTACCTCTACATATTACGCAAGCCACCACATGGTGCTTAGTGGAGGGTACCTTGTACCACTGCTAGTCATTTAATTTCCTATTCCACTCACAAAGGGAAAAATCTACTGTCCATATGCCTCCCACACATTAAATAATTTTACAGGCATTTGTATGAATATTCGTTTATTTTCCTGTCTTTAGTTAATGCTTGGTTCTATAAAGACATGTGGCCCGTTGAAGGACATTGGTATGTATCATTCACGAGACTTTCTATCCATCTTCTGAACAATGGAACAGTTTATTCTTAGTTTTCAAATAATTTGTGTTTCTTATGGAATTATTTTCATTCCTCTATCATTATTCTAAAATTTTTACGTGTGTTAATATTAAATTTTATTCATGAAAGAACTACATTCGAAAGCTATATATTTAAACATGCGAGCGCACGGACAGCCTTCAGCAGAGATAGTATTTATTATTTTAAATGAAATTTTTAGCTAAGAAGATAAGAGTAAGTCGCAGATGATCTTCAAGACACGTGTTTTTAAAGACGAAGCCATCGAGGCTTTGCCATTAAATAAGTCATTTGCACTTTGTTGCGTGTTGTACAATGAAGTGTATAGGTACATCTGCATGACGCTAATCGCTTGTATAAGAACTGGTTCACCAACACTGATAAGTAGTATACGATTAGTTGTAAAGGCTATGAGTTCAATTTACCTTCATTTAACTTATGTTAAACGCATTCTTAATTATTCAGTTGCTCTATGAGAAAACTGGTCCTTTACATCATATTCACTAAAGGTAGTCAGATCGCATTATTGTTCATTTATGGAGCAGGTTTCGTATGGAGGGAAATGTTACAACCACTGGGCTTATAATGCATTATGAACTCACAGCTAAAGTTTACATGTAGTGCCGGCTTTCAAAAAAGCGAGTGACGTTTCGGCGACATGAATTTTCAGTTCATATCGACATTATGTGTTCCTACAACATCTGTGGTTAGGTAAACAAACATTGTTTTTTGCCTTGTTTCACATTTTTTATCATTAATGGTACAGCACAATCTAGATTTCGGGTTATAAGCCCATTTTTAAACACATTACTGATTCCCAAAGATGATAATGCACAGATAAAGACTAAGATAATCATCCCAACTTCTTAAGGTATCGATCCATAGCTTAATGTAAAATTACGTCAATGACCATTTTTTTTAACAAATTACATACGTAATTACGCAACTCAGCAATTACAATAATATGACAGAACTGAAATTATGCATCAGCCAAGAACTTTATAACTACGATGGACTGGAGGCCAAAGTTTTGCTTCTATCCTGGGGTTCTGATCTCATCTAAAAGAGGTGAATAATAGGATTGGCTTTTCTCGTTTAATAATAGATGTGGGGATGTACACATTTGTCTTTTAATTTCGAAAATTTCTATTTGGTTGAGTTTATCCCCCTTTTTCTCTGTGTGTAAGACTTGTACATCTGTTATGTATTTGTGGTTATTGTTCAGGCAATGTTCTGCAAAGGCTGAATAAGGCTTCTTCATTCCTCAGCTGTTGTGATGTTTTTTAAGCCTGGTGCAGATTGACCTCCCCGTCTGTCTCTCTTCCAGTTTGTTTGTGTTTCTTGGTTACTCAGCAAGGACAACACTCAAGCTTACGTCACATGTCGATGGGTACCCCTCAAGGCTCTGTGTTGTCTCCCATCCTATTTAACATTTATGTTAATGATATGCCAGTCATCCCTCACTGCCACCTGGCGCAATATGCCGATGATACGGCGCTCTATAAGACCGGCCGCAACACAGACCAGCTCATTGCTCGTCTCCAGAGGCAGGTGGACGCGACAGTGACCTGGTGTCCTTCAAACAAGATTTCCATCAATGCCGTCAAAACTGCGGCAGTCTACTTCATCAAACGGCACCCAGTCCTCAGCCACATCACTGCTGAAGGCATCCGGGTCCCAAAGTCCCCTGATACCAAACAACTGTGTGTGCGGATGGATAGCAAACAGTCAAGAATATGTCACCCAAAAAGGACAGAACTTGGTAAAAGCGTAGTACCCAATGTTCAATAGCAAGGAACTGAACATATAAACCAAGCTCCAACTGTACTGGATGGTTTTGCACTCATCCCTCACCTATGGCTCCACTGCGTGGGTCACGATTAGTGCCTCCCGGATGCAGGCCCTCCAGCGCCTGCAGAATAAGGTGCTTCGGTGGAATGTGCATGCACCGCCGCTCACGGGGATAGCTACCATCCACTAGGAAATACACATGTTAACTCTGACACATGGCCGAGAGAAGGCAAGCTGTCTCTATGACCAAGTGGATGCCCTGCACGACACGATGACTGGCTTGCAAAACATTGGCCCCAGCACTGGCACCGCCGCCCTGTTCCTCTCACCATCCTTGAGAAATCAGATTCAGACCATGGCTGACGATAGCCCTGTTATGGCCACTAAGGAAGTGTCAGGTTTGATGCGGTCAGTCGATATATGTCGACCATCATACAACAACCAATATCAGTACCTATGTAGTTGCGTTACCTATTGCCTGCTTCCTTGAACTCCCATCATCAGAGTGGTATGGGACTTCAATGCATTGCAATGGAATGACATCATTGTAGGATAGAACAAATTTTCCCTTACACCAAGAGAGTAAGAGCGAGAACAACCAGTGACTTTGCACCTTAACCCCCCCCCCCCCCCCCATCGCCAAAAAAAGCTAGAAGACTCAGTGTGGTGCGAACATGTGAAGCAATCCGGTAGCCATACCATGGAGGCTCATTCGTGATTCCGACAGCCAACAAGCTAGACGTGCTGTGTCAGTTGTGCAACAATGCTGGTATCGGTGGTCACGTGAACATCCTCACACCTGTAGACGAGCTTTTGGACGTCCGCGCACCACAGACGTCGTAATGTAAGGGCAGCAGTGGCAGATCGTACAGCTACCGGAGCACAACTAAGAAAGCTTGTGAGCCCAGACACGACAACACGAACAATTTCGAGCTGGTTATTATCAGTGGACCTATTGGAATGCACCTCTCTAGCCCGTCTTCCACTCAAGCCGCAGCATCGACGTGCACGGCTCGACTGGTGCCGTCAGAGGATCATACAGAAGATGGAACGGCGCGCACTGGTCTTCAGCGGTGAAAGTAGATTCTGCCTGCGTGCAAGTGATGGTAATTTGCACGTACAATGTAGATCTTGTCAGCGCTGTTGTGCAAGACACACTGGCCCCATCGTAGGCCATATGGTCTGGGGTGCGATAAGCTAGAACTCCAGATCACGTATGGTATTTCTGGAGGAGACACTAACCAGCGCTCTCTAGCTGCGGAATATTGTTAGAGCCATTCTTTCGCCACTCTCGCAACAGGAAGGTGATATGTTGTTCCAACAAGATAATGTTTGTCCACACACTGTCCGTGAAACTCAACGTGCTCTGCAAGACGTGCAGCCGGCCGGTGTGGCCGAGCGGTTCTAGGCGCTTCAGTCTGGAACCGCGCGACCACTACGGTCGCAGGTTTGAATCCTGCCTCGGGCTTGGATGTGTGTGATGTCCTTAGGTTAGCTAGGTTTAAATAGTTCTAAGTTCTAGGGCACTGATGACCTCAGAGCCATTTGAACCATTTTTGCAAGACGTGCAGCAACTTCCCTGGCCAACACAGCCTGTGGATTGTCTCCAATCAAGCACATGTAGGATTTGATGGGATGAGAAGTGAGTCGTGCAATTCGTCAACCAACAGCTCTTACTTAACTACGTGAACAGTTGGAGCAGGCTGGCATAATGTATCCCAAGACTGTTGGGTGGTTGGTTGGTTTGGGGAAGGAGACCAGACAGCGCGGTCATCGGTCTCATCGGAATAGGGAAGGATGGGGAAGGAAGTCGGCCGTGCCCTTTCAGAGGAACCATCCCGGCATTTGCCTGGAGTGATTTAGGGAAATCACGGAAAACCTAAATCAGGATGGCCGGACGCGGGATTGAACCGTCGTCCTTCCGAATGCGAGTCCAGTGTCTAACCACTGCGCCACCTCGCTCGGTCCCAAGACTGTATTCGCCATCTGTGCAATCGACTGGATGCCAGAGTCAGCGTCTGCATTGCGGCCTGTGAAGGCTGCCCAACGTACTAATAGGGGTATTTCAGCATGGTACCTCAGAATCTCTTATACTACTGATCTTTAAATATGAGAATTTCATGTACTCCATATGCACTATTGCAACAATAAATGTCCAGTGAATAGAAAACTTCTAAAGGGGTATTTTCTTTACACAAGAATAAAATGTACTTGTTTAAATAACAATTTTTTGTTGGGTGGTGACCACTGGTCCCTTACATCGCCTCCTTGAATTAATTGTGTTTTGAAGACCGAAACTGGTCACCACCAGTAGCAAAAAGGTAAACTGCTATTTAGAGTGGTTCTTCTTACTCTTATGCCAATGAAAATGTTTTGAAACTGTGACAGTTTATGCTTGCAGCTAGAATAATACTACGCTCTAAGACAAAAAACGGCGCACCACGAAGGAATTGTGCGAGTGGGACTGAAATCAGTAGATGTGATATAAATGTACAGAGAAACAAAACATTTCTGAATAATTGAATGATTTATTCAAGAGAAAGAGCTTCACAAATTTAGCAAGGCAATAACGCGTTGGTACACCTCTCAGCATTATGTAACCAGTTATTTGGCTTGTCACTGATTGACATAGTTGTTGTCCTTCTAAGGAATATCGTGCCAAATTCTGTCCAACTGCCACGGTAGATGGCCAAAATCCCGAGACGGCTGGAGGCCCAGCCCATAATGCTCCAAGGATCTCAATTGGGAAGAGATCCGGCGACCTTGCTGGCCAAGGTAGGGTTTGGCAAGCACGAAGACAAACAACAGAAACTCTCACTTTATGGGGACGGGCGTTGTCTTGCTGAATTGTAATCCATATGGCTTCCATTGTAGGGCAACAAATCGGCGTGCAGAGTATCAGCGACGTACCGCCAGGCTGTTAGGGTGCAGCGAATGACAACCAAAGGGATCCAGCTATAAAAAGAAATAGTACCCAAGCCCATCATTCCTGGTTGTTGTGCCATATATACTATCCCACCACTGTCCGGGGCGCCTACAGAGACGATTTCGGCCTTGAATCTCATTGATTGGAGTAAAACTGTCTTCAGTGATGAGTCCCACTTCAAACTGAGCCTCGATGACCAGCGAAGACGTATCTGGAGGCGCCCAGGACAGCTATGGGATACCTACCTAACTGTCTCCTGCCATATGGCTAACAACCAAGAGTGATGGTCTGGGGTGACATTTCTTTTCATAGCAGGACCTGTTTCATCGTCATCCACAGCTCCCTAACGGCACAGCGGTAGGCCGACAATATTCTGCGACCCACATGCTTGCCCTTCATGGCAAGCCATCCTCAGGTTACATTTCAGCAAGATAATGCCCGCCTGGACGCAGCGAGAGTTCCTACTGCTTTCATTTGTGCTTGCCAATTCTGCCTTGGCTAGCAAGGTCACCGGATCTCTCGCCAGTTGACAACGTTTGGAGCTTTATTGACAGGGCCTTCCAACCAGCTCGGGATTTTAACCATCTAACTTGCCAGTTGGACACAATTCGGAACGATATACCTCAGGAGAACATCTAACAACTCTGTCAATCAATGCCAAGCCAAATTACTTCCATAATGGCCAGAGGTGGACCAACCGTTATTGACTTGCTCAATTTGTGAAGGTCTTTCGCTTGAATAAATCATTTTATTTATCTGAAATTGTAATCAATTGACTTGTATGTCTGTACATGTACATCATGTCTACCCATTTCCGTCCCATTCAGGTAATTCCTTCCTGTTGTGTTTATTTTGTGTTAGAGTGTGATTTCTCCCCATGCCTTGGAATCTATTCAACTGTAGATCATGTGAAACACTTAAAATTTGTTCTTTCAACTGGAATTCTTTTTCTTTTGTCCCAGTGCTATTTTATTCTCTTACTTTCTTGTGTTCTATGTTGCTCAGAGAAGATTCATCTGCATTTGATTTTTTTTTTTTTTTTTAAATTCTAACAGTCTTCAGTGTTAGTATTCGAATTTTTCTCTGCTTTGAATGTCTCCTTCCGATACATCTTTCTTTTCTTCTTTTGCTTAGCGTTAATACCAGGATTTGGCAAATTTGTTTAACTGACTCTGCGTCTCGATGCCTTTTCTGATGCCACAGCATTCAGATACCTAAGGGAGGGTGGAAGTCGTGTGTGGCATCTGGCTGTGAATTTTGTAAACTTTATTGTGTGCGTATGATCATATTTCAACAGCTAGTGTGTCATGGTTTCTGAGACGGAAATTGGAGAGCAGCACAGAATTTTGCAACACAAGCGTGGGAAAACGCCTAAACACCACACTGACGGCCGAGTGCCCCAACCTCGATTAAAAGTTAACCCCGTTAAAGTCGGCATTTAACCCTGTTCAACGCAAAACTCTGGCGCACTGATCTCGATCCAGATTAATCAATGGAGTTGACTGCTGTTAAATTTGACAGTGGCTGAAGCCCGGTTTTCTCGAGGTGACTGGGGTTTCATAAGCGCTCGGAATCAAGAAGCGGCACGTTTCGATATACTGAGACAGACTCAGGCGTTGTATATCGTACGCTATCATTGAGATGAACCCAGAAAGTTAATTTATGAATCTAACTTACCAGAAGTAGAATTAAATGGTGCGTCCACAAGTGCCCATATTGCAAGTTCTTCTCTAGCGAGGGAACCACACAACAATCGGATTTTTGTAATTTTTTGTATTTATGGTATGTGAAATTCACAACACTAATGTACCCCTCTAAAAGTGGTTCGATGCAGCTCTCAAAAATTCTCAAGAAAATTTGACTTGTAAGTTTTCCAACCATTTATAATATACTACAATAAGGCACATTTTTTTTCAACAAGGACTGTGGCTCTGTATTATCGTGTTTGCTTGCTGCATGGGGGGAGGAGGGGGGGGGAGAGGGGGGCTGGACACGATTCCAGATGGATAGAGATTTTTAAATCGTTGGTGCGTGTTCTATGAGCATCTATGTGAAGCGTAAAATTCGAAACGATAGAAAAAACATTTAATGTGTGGTTTTGCAAATTATAGGATCGTGGATAACGACCTTTTATAAAACACCGGTAATCAAGAATATTTATTTGCAATTTGTGACCCTAGCAATGCTTCGCAATTGCTAAATATGTATAGGAATTGTATGTACATCATAAATTCCTTGCCCTTCCTCTCTATCTCTCTCTCTCTGTACGTATACTACTCCCCCGTCTCTTCATGCGTAACATCCTCCCCCCTCTCTCTGTCCATTCCCTCCTCCCCTCTCTCTATATCCATTTCTGTCTGAATATTCAGTAGAGTGTCATGTGAAAATTTTAGATTTGTGGTAACTCTCGAAAAATTCTTGGTCAATAAAATTTAGTTTTGTACACGACACTCTACTGAATATTCAGACAAAAACGGACATAGAGAGAGGGCAGGAGGAGACGGACAGAGAGAGGGGGGAGGATGTTATGCACAGAGAAATGGGGGAGCAGTACACGTACAGAGAGATAGAGAGAGAGAGAGAGAGAGAGAGAGAGAGAGAGAGAGAGAGAGAGAGAGCGAGAGAGAGAGAGGAAGAGCAAGGAATTTAGGATGTACGTACAATTCCTATACACATTTAGCAATGGACATATATATATCCTATGTCCACCTGAACGTTCATTAGTGTCGTATAAAAATCTGTAGTAAATCGGTCCAGAACTTTCTGGTAATTTCGGTAAAGGTATTTCTCCTTTGCATATACACTCCTGGAAATGGAAAAAAGAACACATTGACACCGGTGTGTCAGACCCACCATACTTGCTCCGGTCACTGCGAGAGGGCTGTACAAGCAATGATCACACGCACGGCACAGCGGACACACCAGGAACCGCGGTGTTGGCCGTCGAATGGCGCTAGCTGCGCAGCATTTGTGCACCGCCGCCGTCAGTGTCAGCCAGTTTGCCGTGGCATACGGAGTTCCATCGCAGTCTTTAACACTGGTAGCATGCCGCGGCAGCGTGGACGTGAACCGTATGTGCAGTTGACGAACTTTGAGCGAGGGCGTATAGTGGGCATGCGGGAGGCCGGGTGGACGTACCGCCGAATTGCTCAACACGTGGGGCGTCAGGTCTCCACAGTACATCGATGTTGTCGCCAGTGGTCGGCGGAAGGTGCACGTACCCGTCGACCTGGGACCGGACCGCAGCGACGCACGGATGCACGCCAAGACCGTAGGATCCTACGCAGTGCCGTAGGGGACCGCACCGCCACTTCCCAGCAAATTAGGGACACTGTTGCTCCTGGGGTATCGGCGAGGACCACTCGCAACCGTCTCCATGAAGCTGGGCTACGGCCCCGCACACCGATAGGCCGTCTTCCGCTCACGCCCCAACATCGTGCAGCCCGCCTCCAGTGGTGTCGCGACAGGCGTGAATGGAGGGACGAATGGAGACGTGTCGTCTTCAGCGATGAGAGTCGCTTCTGCCTTGGTGCCAATGATGGTCGTATGCGTGTTTGGCGCCGTGCAGGTGAGCGCCACAATCAGGACTGCATACGACCGAGGCACACAGGGCCAACACCCGGCATCATTGTGTGGGGAGCGATCTCCTACACTGGCCGTACACCACTGGTGATCGTCGAGGGGACACTGAATAGTGCACGGTACATCCAAACCGTCATCGAACCGATCGTTCTACCATTCCTAGACCGGCAAGGGAACTTGCTGTTACAACAGGACAATGCATGTCCGCATGTATCCCGTGCCACCCAACGTGCTCTAGAAGGTGTACGTCAACTACCCTGGCCAACAAGATCTCCGGATCTGTCCCCCATTGAGCATGTTTGGGACTGGATGAAGCGTCGTCTCACGCGGTCTGCACGTCCAGCACGAACGCTGGTCCAACTGAGGCGCCAGGTGGAAATGGCATGGCAAGCCGTTCCACAGGACTACATCCAGCATCTCTACGATCGTCTCCATGGGAGAATAGCAGCCTGCATTGCTGCGAAAGGTGGATATACACTGTACTAGTGCCGACATTGTGCATGCTCTGTTGCCTGTGTCTATGTGCCTGTGGTTCTGTCAGTGTGATCATGTGATGTATCTGACCCCAGGAATGTGTCAATAAAGTTTCCCCTTCCTGGGACAATGAATTCACGGTGTTCTTATTTCAATTTCCAGGAGTGTATTATTATTATTATTATACAAATTTGGCCGTTAAAGACCGTGAAAACAGTTATTTCTTGCGCTTCTGGGAAGTCTTCTTTCTCTCAGTCCACACTTCTTTCATTCTTGCGCTGAAGGCGGCTTTTCTCTCTTCAGACCATTTAGTTCCACAAGTCTTCTTAATTTTCACACCGAAACCCGTGAATGAATTCAGTTTTTTTCTAAAAAGGTTTCTGTTAAATATTGTTTCCTGATCTATGTCCATTTCTTTTAGATCACTTTCTGTGTTGATAAACCATAAATTTTTATTTTTTAGATTTGCGATGTACGAAAATATTTGTTTTGTAAACCTATTCGGGTTCATCCTCATGATGTGAGCATAAAAGGAGCATCTTCTTTTTCTAATTTCGTCTGTAATTTTGCTGCACTACGTATACACTTCTTTGTTGCTTTTTAGTCTGTATACAGGCTTGCCTTGATCATCTGTTATTTTCCTGTGTCCAAGAATTGTCCTCACAATTCTTCTTTCACGATTTTCTATCTGTTCTGCGTATGTAAAATTTGCCAGTGTTTCTGATGCATATAGTATCTGCGGTCTAATGACAGTCTGGTAGTGTCTGAGTTTAATGTTTTTGGATATACATTTTTTTGAATACATTTGTCTGCAGTAGTGAGTTGCTGTCTCTATTTTTTGTATTCTAGCCCTGCAGGCTGGATGACCTTTTGCCACAGGCTGAATTAGTTCACCAAGATATTTAAAATGTTTAGATACCTGTATTTTCCCGTATTTCGTAGTTATTTTCTTTGGTGGATTTTTGATATTTGTAATGATTTCTGTCTTTTCAAACGAAATTTGCAAGCCTGCTTTTTCAGCTGTTTCTTTAAGTAATTCTATTTGTTTTATTGTGTCTTTTTGTGTGTAAGCTAAACAGGCGAGATCGTCAGCGAAGGCAAAACAGTTGGTTTCAATGGCTTTGTAGCACTTCCCTCCAATTTGGACTTTCTCAACTCCATGTTTTTGCGTGAGTTTTCTCCATTCTGCTATGACGTTATCCAGAACACAGTTGAAGAGTACCGGGGACAGCGCATCTCCTTGTCTGACGCCGGTTTTGACCTCGAAATGCCTTGAAATTTCTCTTCGGAATTTTACTTTTGGTGTTGTATTTGTTAACGTTTCTTTGATTATGATGATTGTTGTTTCATCTATTTCATATTCTCGAAGTTTTTTGATGAGTGTGTCCCTATCGATTGAGTCATAAGCTTTTTTGAAATCAATGAATGTTATGAAATATTCCTTGCTCCTTGTAGATAAATAGTTCATTGTTGTTTTGAGGTTAAAAATTTGTTCGGCGCAGGATCTTCCTGGTCTGAAGCCAGCTTGATATTCTCCAAGTTTTCCCTCTATAATTGGTGATACACCATTGAGCAGGGCTTTTGATAGAATTTTGTATGGGACTGGGAGAAGCGATATTCCACGATAGTTGTTAACATCCCTTTTGTCACCTTTTTTAAACAAAGGGTGAATTAGGGCAGTTTTCCAGTGACTTGGGATTTTCTTGGTTTCCCATACTTGTTCAAGTTCTTTGTGTAGTGCTACTACTGATGTTTCTCCCCCAAGCTTGAGCATTTCTGCTGTAATTGTATCTTCTCCACATGCTTTCCTGTTTTTGAGAGTTTTGATTATGTTTGTGATTTCCTCTCGTGTCAGAGGTGTTGAATGTGTTGGTAATGTTTCTGGTTGCGTAAAACTGAGAGTCTGGATGGGTGTTTGGCGGTTTAGGAGTGTCTCAAAATATTCAGCCATGATTTCACAGTTTTCACTATTGTTGGTGGCGAGAGTCTTATTATTTCTCATAAGGTTTAGGCAAGGGGACTGGTATCCTCGGAGTTTCTGGTTGAATGTTTTGTACCAAGCTGCCGTGTTGCATTTCTTGAAATTCTCTTCGATTGAGTCCAGTTGTTGTTTTTCATATTGTCTCTTGGTGTTGCGAATAGTTTTCGAGGCATTCTTTCTGGCTTGCTTAAATTCATCAAAGTTGTTTTCAGTTTTATGTGAGTTCCACTTTTTCCAGGCTTTAAGTCTTTCATGCAGAACTTCATTACAGTTGCTGTCCCACCACGGGTGTCTCGGTTTGCTCTTTTTTGGAAAGGTTGTTTCTGTTGCCTCAATCAAGTTGTTCTGAAATTCTTGGAGGTTTTGTGAAGGGGAGAATGTCTTTAGTTTTTTCTGAAAATTCTTGAGGTTAGAGTTGGACTTAAGGTTGTAATTTCTCAGGGTTGTAAGATCAAAATTTATTTTATTTCTGTTTTTATATTCACCGTTTCTGCTTTTCTGTTTGTTTTGTGTGATCAGTTTAGTTTTTATTTTCGTGAGATAGTGATCAGAGTCGAGGTTTAGAGATTTTCGGACACGTGTGTTCAATATTTCTTTTTCACATTTGGAGAAGATGGCAACGTGATCTATTTGAAATTCTCCGATACTCTTTATCGGAGATACCCAGGTTTTTTGTTTTCTGGGAAGATGTTTAAAACGTGTTGACATTAGCTTGAGTTTAAACTGCTTACAGAGGATAATTAACCTTTCTTTATTTTTGTTGGTTCGTTTGTGTGCGGGAAAGTTGCCGACAATATCGCGGAATTTCTTTTCTTTTCCAATCTGAGCGTTAAAATCTCCTAGAAGTATTTTTGCATTATTTTCTGGGATTTCTGATATATGATCCTTAAGGTTTTCCCAGAATTCATCTGTTTCTTCCCTATTTCTAGCATTATTTTTGTCATTTGTGGGAGTGTGAACATTGATTAATGTGTATTTTTTATTTGCACATCGAAAAGTGAGAAAAGATGTTCTCGATGATGTTGACCAAAAATGTTCGACAGAGTTCAGAATTTTTGTGTTTACAGCAAAAGCTGTGCCAAGCTGAGGGCATTTCTTCATTACAATTTTTCCAGGTTTTCCTTTAAATATTCTGAATTTGTTTGATTCAAATGTGTTTTCATCAGTGAAGCGACTTTCTTGTAGCGCCACAATTTGTATGTCTTCCGTTTGTAACTGGTCTGTAAGGTGCTTAAGTTTTCCCACTTTGAGAAGGGAGTTTATGTTGAGAGTTGCTATGTTGAAGATTTTTCTGGGTTTAATCTTGTTGGATTTGCATGGTGTTGCAGACTCCCCAGAATCCATGGGTCTGCTTGCGTCGTTGCCGACGGTGGATTGGCCACCTGGGTGTAGTTTCGTTATTGAAAGACATTTCCATCATGCGTTAAGATTGTAACTGTTGAAATTCTTCAAAGTTGGGGAGATTACTTGCGTAACCAACCAGGAATACGACTAACGTTGTTAGCGTTAGAAGGTTTTCTTGAAACAGCCGCCTCTAACATGAGGAACAGATGCTGCCCACAAGCCGCCCAATCTGGGTACAGACGCTTGCAGTTATAGATTTTTGGTTCCTCCGCTCTCTCAGCCGTTGGGAGTTAAAAATTCCTCATCCGCCTATGAGACCGTTGACCGGTTTTCACCCGTAACCCCAGGCAGGGGCCCTCACAGGGTGCTACCATCCGGAGCCAGATGGACCCAGGTTTTTTTACGCGGTTGTTACTCCTCCCCCTCCTCCTCCCTCATCACTTGTAAGATGAGGATCCGGGCTTGGGACCGGCAATGGCGGAGTTCCTTTGCGTATATATATATATATATATATATATATATATATATATATATATATATATATATATATATATATGCCAAACTGCTTTTTCTGTTACGGAAACAAGTGACATTAGAACTATCAAACTGAACGCAAATATTTTTATTTGCTTTTTCCTACCAAAAATATCATTAACATCCACAATTAACCGTTCTTAACTGATGATATTTCATACATGTTGCAGTTGATGTTAATTTTCGACTTTTCCGTTGGAATTACAAAAATACATAGTCAGAAATAAGAAGACGTGCGTTTTTCACAAAAATGCCATGGTCGTGTTAATTAGCTTATATTTTATGAATTATGTATTTAAATGACTCAGCTATTCGAAATTAACGGAAAAAATGAAAAAAATATACACTACTGGCCATTAAAATTGCTACACCACGAAGATGACGTGCTACAAACGCGAAATTTAACCGACAGGAAGAAGATGCTGTGATATGCAAATGATTAGCTTTTTAGAGCATTCACACAAGGTTGGCGCTGGTGGCGACACCTACAACGTGCTGACATGAGGAACGTTTCCAACCGATTTCTCACACACAAACAGCAGTTGACCGGCGTTGCCTGGTGAAACGTTGTTGTGATGCCTCGTGTAAGGAGGAGAAATGCGTACCATCACGTTTCCGACTTTGATAAAGGTCGGATTGTAGCCTATCGCGATTGCGGTTTATCGTATCTCGACATTGCTGCTCTCGTTGCTCGAGATCCAATGACTGTTAGCAGAAATGGAATCAGTGGGTTCAGGAAGTTAATACGGAACGCCGTGCTGGATCCCAACGGCCTCGTATCACTAGCAGTCGAGATGACAGGCATCTTATCCGCATGGCTGTAACGGATCGTGGTGCCACGTCTCCATCCTTGAGTCAGCAGATGGGGACGTTTGCAACACAACAACCATCTGCACGAACAGTTCGAAGACGTTTGCAGCAGCATGGACTATAAGCTCGGAGACCATGGCTGCGGTTACCCTTGACGCTGCACCACAGACAGGAACGTCTGCGATGGTGTACTTGACGACGAACCTGGGTGCACGAATGACAAAACGTCATTTTTTCGGAAGAATCCAGATTCTGTTTACAGCATAATGATGTTCACATCTGTGTTTGGCGACATCGCGGTGAACGCACACTGGAAGCGTGTATTCGTCATCGCCATACTGGCGTATCACCCAGCGTGATGGTATGGGGTGCCATTGGTTACACGTCTCGGTGACCTCTTGTTCGCATTGACGGCACTTTGAACAATGGACGTTACATTTCAGATGTGTTACGACCCGGGACTCTATCCTTCATTCGATCCCTGCGAAACCCTACATTTCAGCAGGATAATGCACGACCGCATGTTGCAGGTCCTATATGGGCCTTTCTGGATACAGAAAATGTTCGACTGCTGCCCTGGCCAGCACATTCTCCAGATGTCTCACCAGCTGAAAACGTCTGGTCAAAGGTGGCCGAGCAACTGGCTCGTCACAATACGCCAGTCACTACTGTTGATGAACTGTGGTATCGTGTTGAAGCTGCATGGGCAGCTGTACCTGTACACGCTATCCAAGCTCTGTTTGACTCAATGCCCAAGCGTATCAAGGCCGTTATTACGGCCAGAGGTGGTTCTTCTGGGCACTGATTTCTCAGGATGTATGCACCCAAATTGCGTGAAAATGTAATCACATGTCAGTTCTAGTATAATATATTTGTCCAGTGAATACCCGTTTATCATCTACATTTCTTCTTGGTGTAGCAATTTTAATGGCCAGTAGTGTATTTTCAGGAACTGACGCATTCACACCGATCAGTTAGAAAAGTATGTTCATCTCGTACTTCGAAAAATTTGTTAATCTATAGTTTACCGTCAAATATAAATGAACTGAATAGTAGCGTGGTAAAAACACACTTCTGCCTGTTAATGAAGATGAGAGCATGTGACGCTGACGGTATTCACCAGCGATTGTCTAGAAAACATTTATGTAAGTGGCCGTATGCAAATTCATATCTCTATCAACATCTTTGCATCTTGTAATGAAACTCGTCTGACTACATCATGTTCTGTGTACCAAGTGTAATTTCTGATACAAGATGTTTTATCATCCATTTTGCGACACCTTTTTTTATTGTTATAAATTTTATAAATGTTTCTTACAAAAATTATCGTGATTGTTTTGGTGAATGGAAATGACAGAAGGGTATATAAATATGGAGAAATTCAATAACCTTTGACCAATGTGCTGGTATCTTTGTATTTAATAATCTACAGACTATCAGTGGGTGAAGTAGGTAAGTTTCCGTGGAGTAGTTTGCTGAGAGAAGTTGTATATGGCCCAATGTGGTCAAAGTTGGGCGAGTGTTGCCCATTATGTCTAAACAACAATGCTCGAAAGTATCTTTTTATAATTGTGAACCACAAAAAAGTGTTATTTAAAACTTGTGAAATTATTTTAAGAATATATCAACAAAGTGAAAACTAAAACATGTTCATTGTTTTGATTAGACTTGATACAAAAAGATCAGACCCGTGAACTCCTGCAGATCCAAATATTTTGTAAATTCTAGAGGAAACCGAGAAAGAAGACTCCTAGACGTGAACCACGAAGAAAACGACGAAGAAAACTTTTTCCAGCTAAGTACCAATTATTTTGATTAACTATCATTTCTGAACTTACCACCCTGTTTGCTCAGTGTGCTGTTACGAAGGACGAATGAAAATCAACATAAAGAGAATTTAAATAATTAATATAAATCAGTAATTATAGGGGGGGGGGGGGGTAGGAATCGCCATGATGCCTTCTACTGCAATACATGGAGTTAACCACAGTCAAATTCTCGGTTGACTGACGACAGTTTGCTGACCAACGACTGTAAATAGGCTGTTTAGGTTTTTTTATTGGTAACGCCACGTCGCGCTCTGTATGAAAATCACTGACTGTGCTATGTGCAGTCTGTGGCTGGTTTGCATTGTTGTTCGCTATTGTAGTGTTGGGCAGCTGGATGTTAACAGCGCGTAGCGTTGCGCAGTTGGAGGTGAGCCGCCAGCAGTGGTGGATGTGGGGAAGTGAGACGGCGGATTTTTGAGAGCAGATGATCTGGACCTGTGTCCATCAGAGACAGTAAATTTGTAAGACTGGATGCCATGAACTGATGTATATACACTCCTGGAAATGGAAAAAAGAACACATTGACACCGGTGTGCCAGACCCACCATACTTGCTCCGGACACTGCGAGAGGGCTGTACAAGCAATGATCACACGCACGGCACAGCGGACACACCAGGAACCGCGGTGTTGGCCGTCGAATGGCGCTAGCTGCGCAGCATTTGTGCACCGCCGCCGTCAGTGTCAGCCAGTTTGCCGTGGCATACGGAGTTCCATCGCAGTCTTTAACACTGGTAGCATGCCGCGACAGCGTGGACATGAACCGTATGTGCAGTTGACGGACTTTGAGCGAGGGCGTATAGTGGGCATGCGGGAGGCCGGGTGGACGTACCGCCGAATTGCTCAACACGTGGGGCGTGAGGTCTCCACAGTACATCGATGTTGTCGCCAGTGGTCGGCGGAAGGTGCACGTGCCCGTCGACCTGGGACCGGACTGCAGCGACGCACGGATGCACGCCAAGACCGTAGGATCCTACGCAGTGCCGTAGGGGACCGCACCGCCACTTCCCAGCAAATTAGGGACACTGTTGCTCCTGGGGTATCGGCGAGGACCATTCGCAACCGTCTCCATGAAGCTGGGCTACGGTCCCACACACCGTTAGGCCGTCTTCCGCTCACGCCCCAACATCGTGCAGCCCGCCTCCAGTGGTGTCGCGACAGGCGTGAATGGAGGGACGAATGGAGACGTGTCGTCTTTAGCGATGAGAGTCGCTTCTGCCTTGGTGCCAATGATGGTCGTATGCGTGTTTGGCGCCGTGCAGGTGAGCGCCACAATCAGGACTGCATACAACCGAGGCACACAGGGCCAACACCCGGCATCATGGTGTGGGGAGCGATCTCCTACACTAGCCGTACACCACTGGTGATCGTCGAGGGGACACTGAATAGTGCACGGTACATCCAAACCGTCATCGAACCCATCGTTCTACCATTCCTAGACCGGCAAGGGAACTTGCTGTTCCAACAGGACAATGCACGTCCGCATGTATCCCGTGCCACCCAACGTGCTCTAGAAGGTGTAAGTCAACTACCCTGGCCAGCAAGATCTCCGGATCTGTCCCCCATTGAGCATGTTTGGGACTGGATGAAGCGTCGTCTCACGCGGTCTGCACGTCCAGCACGAACGCTGGTCCAACTGAGGCGCCAGGTGGAAATGGCATGGCAAGCCGTTCCACAGGACTACATCCAGCATCTCTACGATCGTCTCCATGGGAGAATAGCAGCCTGCATTGCTGCGAAAGGTGGATATACACTGTACTAGTGCCGACATTGTGCATGCTCTGTTGCCTGAGTCTATGTGCCTGTGGTTCTGTCAGTGTGATCATGTGATGTATCTGACCCCAGGAATGTGTCAATAAAGTTTCCCCTTCCTGGGACAATGAATTCACGGTGTTCTTATTTCAATTTCCAGGAGTGTATATTATGACTTTTGAACACAATTACGGTAAATACTTTGTTTGTTCTCTATCAATATCTTTCATTTGCTAACTATGCCTATCAGTAGTTAGTGCCTGCCGTAGTTTGAATCTTTTATTTAGCTGGCAGTAGTGGCGCTCGCCGTATTGCAGTATTTCGAGTAACGAAGATTTTTGTGAGGTAAGTGATTTGTGAAAGGTATAGGTTAATGTTAGTCAGGGCCATTCTTTTGTAGGGATTATAAAAAGTCAGATTCCGTTGCGCTAAAAATATTGTGTGTCAGTTTAAACACAGTCATGTATACTTTTTCTAAGGGGACGTTTCATATGTCGACCCTTAGCCGAGGATACCTCACTGGAATCTTCTGATTTTTTCTTGTAGTTTGTGTAATTAGTACAGCCTTTGTTTATTGCTAGCGCGTAATTGTAGAGAGAATTTCCTCTGTTGTTGTAGTTTTTCATTCTTGTACAGTAAAACAGTTGTGGCATGCATGTAGATTTGCACCAAGTATTTCGCAGCTGCGCTTGCAATTAACGAGATATTATTTTCAATGCTATGTTATTGTGTTTTCTTATTTTGCTCTTCAAATTGTGCTTTTCCGTGTTGTGTGAAATATTGTGACAATAATGGCGTGTGAAAAACGTAACACTAGGCTCCAAAGTAAACAGAGAAATGACAGTGAAGACAAAAGCAGTGTGTTAGTGGCGCCGAGTAATGAATTAACTAATGTTGAAAGTAGTAATTTGGTAATTGTGCGTAGGGAAATGGAGCGGGCTGCAAATAATGGTGTAGGCAGTGAAACAATTAGTGAACAGGGAAGCATTATCGATCGATCGGTCGGCAACAGCTCGCCTCAGGAATCCGAAATGACAGAACACAATCTTGCAAATACTGTAGATTCAGGTTTTGCATCCTCACCGTTTTCTCATTAAGTCAAGACGCATTTTCTGCTTGTCAAAATGTGAATGTTGCCGGTGCAAATGCACTGCCGAAAAGCATAGAGGAACAGATTCCAGACATTAATACATTATTATTGCAATTAATGCAACAAATGAAACAAAATCAGAGACAAACACAGCAACAGTGAGACGCAGTGGAACAAAATCAGAGACAAACACAGCAAAAGCTTCGAATGTTAGACATAATGGAACAAAATCAGAGACAAACACAGCAAAAGCTTCAAAAGTTAGACACAATGGAACAAAATCTTCGGAAGTTAGACATAAAGGAACAAAATCTTCAAAAGTTAGACACCCCACTAGAACAAACACGTGAAGATTTAACTACTGAGTTACATAACATTGAATCGAAATGTCAAAAAGTCTGTAATGACGTACAAACACAAATCTGTGATCATTTTCAACCTATTTTTTCGCTGGATGAAAATGCATTGCAGAATCACGAAGCAGCCATAAAAGAACTGCGAACCATTGTTCATGAAAATCATGAGAACTTGTGGGCTAAAATTGACTCAGTTGCGTCTACCGATTCGGTTACGCTACTTGAAAAAACTCAGGAAAACTTAAAGGACACCGTAGATACTCTGAAAATTGGTTCAGAAAGACACATGGGCGAAATTAGTTCATTATCAGAGAAAGTAGTCGTACTTTCGGATCAGCTAAATAATTTATCTACGAAGTTAGATGATAATCTGAATGACGCAAGACCGGTAGTCATTAATGATACAGAAGAGTACGAACAAATTAGGAAATTCAAACAAAATCAGAATCAAATTAATACGCAACACCAAAGAGAAATCCGGGAAGTACAAGATCAGTTGGCACAAGTAATACAAGAATTACATATTTCAGAGGCCACTCGCGCTCCAACACGGGAAGAGGGACTTAGAAATACGGAAAAGCCACAAAATAATAACACAGGGCATTTCGGAAATTATGAAAGAAATTGGCAAGGTGCTCCGAATTTTGAGATGGAACCGCCGACACGACGTAACAATGACCGTTATGCGACTCGCCGACACGATGATTTTGACTATGAGCTGTTCATTACTACACGTAAATTGAAAACATTTAAGAATTCTGGCAACGACATTCATCCACAAGCGTGGCTTCATCAATTCTCTCATTGTTTTCCTACCAACTGGTCATTAGAGCACAGATTAGAATTTATGTGTGGCTATTTAGAGAATGAACCAGCTGTAAGAATGCGATCGGTCATTCACGATAGTCACAGTGAAGGAGAATTTTATCATGCCTTCCCCTCAGCATATTGGTCTCAAGCTACACAAGACCGAGTAAAACACAGCATCATAATGATGAAACACCACATGACTGACAAAAAAGAAACTATGTAAACAACCGACAAAACGACAGACCTGAATTTCATCAGTACTGGCGGGATTCAAACAGGGCAGGGCCCTCTCGACAAGGTGAATTTGTAGAAGTTAGATTTCCAAATCCCAATAACGACGAGCGCCAACAAAGAGATAATAGGCAATGACTCACACCGCTGGCAGCCACAAAACGTACTTATGAAGCTGACGACGTAGCTGCCGGGGCTAGTAATTACGTAAAAATGGAAGACATTAGGGACATCTTACTCCAGGAACACGATGTAAAACATAACAAAATTGCATATCCTGTCATTCACATTACAGTAAATGATGTAAAATTTATGGCAGTACTTGACTCTGGCAGTCCGATTTCAGTAATTAGTGGAACAGCCTTTAGTAATGCAACAAATCGAACGATTGCCCCACAATCCCTTTACGTAAGATTAAATTACAAGGTGCAATTTTTGGAAAGAGTGTAGATGTACGTGAACAAACCAACTTAGAATTCTTTTGTCAAAGCCACAGCTTCTCTATGAACTTTCTTATTGTTCCATTATTGTCGACGGAAATTATATTGGGAGTAGAATTTTTCAATGAATACAAAGCAATCTTAAACTTTCACGATGCTGAAATAAGTTTAGAGAAAGAAGGTAAGTCAATAGCTTTGAAATTTGAAGATTGGCTCTCAAACCATGACGAGGAAATTAATCGGCTTTACCTTCTGTTACACAACAGTTCGGAATTTTCTACGGAACTAGACACTAACAATCACTCTGCAAGTACTGACAGAGATGATATCGACGGCATATTTGATACTAAAGAGTTAATTCAGAATTAAATTCAAACAATTGAGAATTGTAATGACACTGATAGGCAGGACCTTTTTGAGATTTTACAAGCACATTCCACAGTTTTTACTCACAAAACAGGAACAATCAAGGGATTTCAATACCAATTTTGTGTTAGACCATACATAATTCCAGCACATTATAGGGACCATGTTAGAACAGAAATACAATCTATGCTTGACGAGGGCATTATTGAGCCTGCAGTAAGCTCATACAACAATCCATTACATGTTGTTGAGAAGAAAAATGGATTGATCAGGTTTGTCTTAGATTCGAGACAAATCAATACTATCATTCCTGAAACAGACAGGCCGCAAACTATGGAAGAACTTCCTCCAAATTTTAATGGTGTAAAAGTATTGTCTGCTATTGATCTCAGATCCAGCTTTTATGAGATCGAACTTCATCCAGAATGTAGAAAATACACAGCTTTTCTTTGTTTCGGCGTTTGTTATCAGTTTCGGAAACTTCCTTTTGGTTTGAACATTTCTTCGGCAGTGTTCATTCGCGGGCTAAATTCCATATTACCTGATTTCTTAAAATGTCACATCACCTTATATGTGGATGATATTCTAATAGCAGAAGCCTCGTGGGAGCAACATAATCGCATCCTCAACAGTTTGTTACGTATTTTTGCAGAATCTGGAATTACAGTTAACTTGGAAAAGTCTGAATTCGGTAGGTCAAAGGTGAGGTTTTTGGTACATGTTATTTCTTCTGAAGGCATTCAGCCGGATCCTGAAAAGTTAGAAGCAATCAGAGCCATTCCAGTTCCATCCACAAAAAGACAAGTCCGCAGTTTTCTAGGTCTCGTAAATTTTTACCGTCGTTTTCTGAATATGCAAATTCTAGTTACACCAAAACTTTGTTCTCTCACTGGAAAAAACACTATTTGGAACTGGGACGAACAAGCACAGTTGGAATTCAATTCTTTGAAAGAATCGCTACTTAACGCGCCAATACTAGCTCATCCAGATCTGTCACAAGATTTCTGCCCTAGCACGGATTCTTCTAAAGTCGGTCTTGGTGCCCATTTATTTCAAGAAGCCATAGAAAATGACACTACTGTTCAGAAAACCATTGCTTTTGCTAGTCGAGTGCTAACAAAATCTGAAAAAAATTATTCCGTTACTGAATTAGAAGCTTTAGCTATCGTTTGGGCATTTAAGAAATTCCGTTTCTTTCTTTCTGGCAAGCACGTAAAAGTATACAGTGATCATCGTGCGTTACAATTTCTTATGTCTTCAAAATTAAATCATGACAGGTTAAAACGTTGGGCATTGTTTCTGCAAGAATTCCACTTCACAATAGTCTACATTCCCGGCAAGGGGAACATTGTTGCGGACGCACTATCACGCGTACCGGCTGGGCTTGAGAAAAGTAACACAGAAGGCAACTTCGAGAAAAATTTCAGTATTCTTTACATTCAGAAAGTCGCCTTTGAAAACTTCATCACCACATCTTTAAAGGACATTGCTCATGAACAAGATAAAGATCCGATTTGGAAAGACATTAAAAGTAAATGGCATGAAAAGCCGCACACTCAGATTCGGCATTATTATCTGGTTAGAAACAACATACTCTTCTAACGCTGCACTGTTGATGACAAGCTATGGGTACTTTGCATTCCAGACGATTTTGTTAATAAGCTCATTTGGTTTATTCATTTCAGCTACGCACATTTTGGTCCACGAAAATGTTATCATATTCTTCGAACGACTTGTTATTTTAACAATATGGAAAAGAGAATTCGAAGAGTCTTGTCTATTTGTAAACTTTGTCAAAAGGCGAAACCATCTACTATCTCACATCGTGCTCCGCTGTTTCCTATCATTCCTTCTAAATTAAAAGAATTTGCTTCTGTTGATCTCTTGGGACCCCTTGTCAGAACATCGAATTGATTTTCGTACGTTCTAGTCGCTGTTGAACTTACTTCAAAATTTGTTTCTTTCACTCCGTTACGTAAAGCCACTGGACGGCCTGTATGCAACGCCTTTGCTAAAAATTTCTTACGTGAAGTTGGGCACGTTAGTAAAGTCATTTCAGATAGCGGACCGCAATTCAGATCTGGTGTTTGGTCAAGCATGCTTCAGAACCATAAAATCAAACCTGTTTTTATTTCATTGTACTCACCACACTGTAACCCGTCTGAACTGATTATGAAAGAAATCAATAAGCTTTGCAGACTTTATTGTCACAGAAAGCATCAGCATTGGCACAGATATTTACACTTATTTCGAAACGTGCTGAATGAAATGCCTCATGACTCCATTCCTTTACCACCTATTCTTGTACTGAAAAATGAAGAACCACCAAAAAGAATCAGAGAGCTTGTACCTTTTCCGAATACACGAAAACTTCGACACAAAGACATAATTGATTTGGCTATTAAAAATATAAATTCTGCAGCAGACAAAAGGAGAAAACTACACGGTAAACTAAATGCAAAGAAATTATATATTGAGCAGAAAGTTCTCATTAAAGCTCATTCATTGTCACATAAGAAGAAACACTTGAGTCACAAATTCTTTCTGATTTACAATGGACCTTACAGAATCCGATGTTTACCACATGATAATTGCGTTGAAGTTGAAACTCTGCGTACTAGGAAGAGTAAAGGTTTACACCATATTTCACATGTAAAACCGTTTATTGAAAGATAATCTGCTTTTTAACTTTGTCTTTGCCATAAAACTTTTCACTTCACGTTACTAGTATGCGTTGTCACACTTTGAAACTGTTATCATGCAACAATTTTTTGAAGTTAACTATCCAGTCTGGTACCTACGGAACATATTTAGACAGTAATTACCACTGCATTGTGATAGTGAACAGAAGACTCAGTGTTACTGTGTGTGTACATTCTTGCTTGTTAGTTGCACGATTACCTAACGAATATAAGGCTTACATAGTTAGAACATTAATGAGATTTTAATGCAACATTTTGGTTTACTTGAAAAGACATTCCTTATTTTAAGCAGTTTTTGTGAGATTAAAGATGACTTAGTATTTGGTTTCTTTGACAGCTACACGATTATATCACAACGCTACTAATGTGTGACACAATTTACATTGTTGCTTTTGTGCTGTATCTGCTTTATATCTGCTCAGTTTTTCTGAATTCCTCCGGAAAGTAAAACATGTTTTAGTAGTAACATTTGTGGTATAGCTACAATGAGACAACCTTTTTTTGTAGCACAACAATACGTTACAGTGTAGTACTTTCTTGACCACGGTAATGTATGTAATAACTATGATATCTACACGCATAGCATTTCACTTTTGTTTATGATGAGGTAAGTACATTGACTTCTGCAGAACTTAGTTTTCGGAGGACGATAGCTACGACACTTCCACAGAATTATCTTACAGCAAGACGCACATTTAGCGCTAAAGGACACGTATTTGAGTGATTAATTTTGTATTTAAGACATTTATTTTTAAAGATTTTTGAATTACAACGATACAAAGGTTTTCCCTGATACATATCATTCCATTGCTGTAATCTGTAACACCTGAGGGTATAATTACATTAATCCTAGGGGGGGGGGGGGTACACGCTTACTTTGTGTACCATGTGTCTGGCAAGAACAAGGAGTCCTACCTAATATGGTATTTGCTTATACAACTTTACAGATCGGTACCATATTCCTCTAACACATAATTACACAGCTATCTGATCATTTAACTGAGAGAGACAAACATTTTTTTTACTACATCAGTGACACATGTTTATGCAATTACACAGTTAGATAACTTCACACTTATGAAATTGTATTTTGTCTGTACTTTGTGAACTGTTCATATTTTTGTTTTGGAACCATTCTGATACTATGAGAGCTTTGAATGTCGCATTTGGTATGGGGTCATGATTTTTAAAGTACGTTTGAGGTAGATGACACTATTGAAATGACCAGAGAATTTTTTAGGTTTTGAAATTATTGCAGAGAGCTACGACGGTTTTGAGAATTGACTGAGTTGTTATGATGTTATTATTACGATGACGATGTGTATTATGCTGTTGAGATATGTTTAAGATCAATAAGCTGATGCTATACGAGGAAT
Source organism: Schistocerca serialis cubense (assembly GCF_023864345.2). Classification (NCBI taxonomy): domain Eukaryota; kingdom Metazoa; phylum Arthropoda; class Insecta; order Orthoptera; family Acrididae; genus Schistocerca; species Schistocerca serialis. The sequence continues at coordinate 768,655,146 of NC_064641.1, read as the reverse complement.
TTGATTATGCTACGTATCTGATATGATGAAATATTGAAGAAGTGTCGACGAATATGTATATGTGTAATAAGGTAAGGAATAATGAATAGTGGTTAGGGACTCTGGTTTGTGAAAAAGGTTGTTGGAAACCAAGAATCGTACTTTAAGAGTTATGAAATGTATGTAAATGCATGAATGTATTACAATGCCGACGAAAATTTTTTGGTCACTGTTATATTAATAGGATTTTGTTTCTACACATTTGTAACGCAACCTGTGAAATTTTTTCTATGAGACTGTCACTGTAGTGCAAACTGCTGTCGTAAATATTTTGGTAAGAAAGCCGAGTGACCTTGACGAAATGCGCTGTGTGCGCAAAGCTATGCGACAGTCATCTCAGAAAAAAAAAAAGAATCGTGCCTTTCAGAGGCACAACAAAAAGAGGAGAGGCCATTAACATCACCATTGACATTCCTTTCTAGAAAGCATCGCAAATACGACACGCTCATTACTTGGAAAAATTCGTACATCTGCACACCTGATTATGACGAGTGTCTTTCTACGAGAATTGAGAGAATTTCTACTAACTTATGAAATGCCTCATGACTACTGAATGATATTTTTATGCTTTGCTTTGTACATAGTTGCTTATTTTATATGATATCTGTTTTCCAGGTGTGTTGCATCATTGGTTTTATAAAATAAAATTAAATGCATTTGCTAATGTGAACACTTTCTGTCAACAGATCTGTTAGATAATAATTTTATGATCCACATTCTTAAAAAAAAAGGAGCACTTGGGAAGGAAAGAACAATAAGAACTGCATACATAATTTTCTTTTCAAGTACTTGGTAATTTTTATGGTAGAATAAGTTGTGGTGCATCACTTTAATGACATAGACATTAAAATGTGAATAGACATTTTCCTTATCTGCATTGTTGTCTTTAGTGTACTATATACCGCTGCTTGCTTTGCCAATTTGCATGTTTTTATCATTGCTGTTTGTGTTTATTGTTTTGTGCTGCTGCATTGCCTCGTCCCTTAGTTTAGCATCTGAGCTCAGTAGATTTAAGTTAGCTTAAGAGAGGGTAGGCTATATAAGAGAATGAGTTGTGATGAACTGGAAGAAATGCATTGACAAGGAATTAAAAAAAAAGTGAAATAAGAGGAAACATCTATGAAATGAAGTTTTGGGTTGGATTGCAGCACTAAATGTCACACCGAAAACAAACCCTGTCCTGTCCTTTTGTGTCATTCCACTATGTGTCTGTGTACCTTGTGTATTTGTGTTCTTCCTGTCTTTATGTGTTTATCTGATAAGACTTATGTTGTAGAATTTTTCTAATACTCAGCTACATTCACTATGATGAGGAATAATGTTATCCTCAAACATAATTGGCATTTTAATATGTTATTTACTTTGTAAAGATGTTCAGACATTATTTATTGTGTTTTGTTTTAATGCTCATGTGTGAAGTTGATGTTTTGAAAGTTATTCTGACCTTTTATATATTTACTTATGTCATAATTCCTGTAACACTGATGTATATGTTTATTTCTATTCTTTTGTAAAGCCCATATTACCACAAATGTTATCTGTATTGCTATGTTCTTGAATGATGTATTTTGTACCTTTGTAATTGTATTCTGATGTTGTAATTTTATAATTGTATAGATATCAGTTCTTCAAAATAAGTTACGTTTCACTGCACACGTTTCTGTTGGTCATAGTTTATGCACAATAGATGAGAAGTTGGAACTGTTAGTGTTTGCACGTGTGTTGATAATTCAGCAAGGGACTGGTTAACAGCATTGCTGGTTCTAAGGACAACTCCAAAAACTTTGTGAATGCACAAGTGATGGTTTATGGACTTGCTATATTATCCGCAAGACTCTTCGATGGTGATTGTGCACCTGCACAGTCGCAACAGATGGATGCTGGCCGTCTCTACAAGGACTGCAGTGGGTCTGCACCTTTGATGGTCCACCAATTCCATTATTTCTACAAGGACTGCAGTGGGTCTGCACCTCTGGTGGTCAACCAATACCGTAATCTCTAACAGGACTACAGTGGTCTGCCCTGTGATGACCTACCTACCAATATTCTTCAAAATTCGACTGACTCTGCTGTGGGTTTGCTCTGTTGTGGCCCGTTACCTGTCTGCATGTCAAGAGTCAGCACTGTCTTTCCATTCGAAGGACAACACTACTTCTTCAAGACTGCATGGAAATACACTACTTCTGTGTGCATTTTCTTTTACTGCTCAGACTTTGAGAAAATAAAATCTGCAATTTTATTGTGTTGAATGATCAGGACTGTCTTTATGGACTGTGAGAAAATTTTAGCTTTTGTCCAACATTGTATCAATAGGTGTGTGCATTTGATATCTTTGTTTTTGTAATTATGATAAATTTCTTCAAATCATTATTGGCCACTGTCCAAAACAATTTGTAAAATTTTTTGTGGGGAGCATGGGGGCTATGTAAGTAGGCTGTTTAGGTTTTTCTATTGGTAACGCCACCTCTGTATGAAAATCACTGGCTGTGCTGTGTGCAGTCTGTGGCTGGTCTGCATTGTTGTTCGCTATTGTAGTGTTGGGCTGCTGGATGTTAACAGCGCGTAGCGTTGCGCAGTTGGAGGTGAGCCGCCAGCAATGGTGGATGTGGGGAAGTGAGATGGCGGATTTTTGAGAACAGATGATCTGGACGTGTGTCCATCAGAAACAGTACATTTGTAAGAATGGGTGTCATGAACTGCAATATATATTATGACTTTTGAACACTACTAAGGTAAATACACTGTTTCTTCTCTATCAAAATCTTTCATTTGCTAACTATGCCTATCAGTAGTTAGTGCCTTCAGTAGTTTGAATCTTTTATTTAGCTGGCAGTAGCGGCGCTCGCCGTATTGCAGTAGTTCGAGTAACGAAGATTTTTGTGAGGTAAGTGATTTGTGAAAGGTATAGGTTAATGTTAGTCAGGGCCATTCTTTTTTAGGAATTATAAAAAGTCAGATTCCGTTGCGCTAAAAATATTGTGTGTCAGATTAAACACAGTCATGTATAATTTTTCTAAGGGGACGTTTCACGGTTAATGCTGGTGCTCCGCATAGAGGTCTTAAACACGGTTTACTTTTAACCGTGATCACGGGTTCTTGGTTATAGTACTTTTTTTTTTTACTGAAGCTGGTGCAGTTGGCTATCAGGCTGGCCAGTGTGGCAGCTACGGTCGTAAGTCTGCTGTGCCGATTCGATCTTAGTCCGTCTTGCTGCAAGTTATGCTATATGAGCAGGTACTTCCGATATACCCATTTAACAGAAATACTTTAAAGTTCGAATGATTATTCACTTTTGTTTGCCGAAAACTGGAAATTTGTTTCTTTTACCTGTATTCACCCTTACTTCTCACTTATGCAAAATAAATTTGCCTGTATTGCTCCACTATGTCGGGGGAAAGGAGATTTGACTCGATATTAGGAGGTATCCTGCGACTTTTGTCACCTCAGTGTACATTCTTAATGTAGAAACATGGTTGCTGAGGCGAGCAATAATACACAGGTAAAGGTGCATTGCTGACCGACCGCTGTCTTTCCCTCTACTTCAGGTGTCGTTAACTGCAGCACGTGACAAAGCTTTCCAGGCTCTTGTCTGCTTACGAGCCTGAGAAGTGAGCCTCCCATTCTTCCAACTAGAATAAAAACTTTGCAGGACGGATTCTTCGTGTGCCAGTCACAAGTTGACCCCTCAGGCAGACACGAGTGCTCCTATAAATGGTGCTAATGCCTCGGCGCAACTTTCGAGCAATCCTGAAGTCTGTTCTTAACACAGGTCTTAGTACATAACTAATGATGCAATAAAGCTCTGAGAAAATGGCTGCTGAATGAGTGTTGCTCCTGAGAGAGGCTTCATAATGGAAAGTTAATTTTACATTATATATATCCAATACATACGGGTATAATGATCAACAGTGGGTGTAATTTGTCTTCAGTGGACACGATACGGAACACTTACCGTATTAGGTTACTCTCAGGATTTCGCCGACGTCACAGCCGCCGCTAGCTTTGTCTCAACATTGCCGGAAATATCGGTCACACTGAATACCAGCAGAGGAGAGATCCACAGGAAGATGTAGTTCATTTCAAAACTCCACGGTAAGTCCAAAACGTTTCATCACTTCGTACTGTCACAAGGAAACGAACGCTTGTATTTGTTAAAGATTTCTGAACTGGTTCTTGTAGATGACACTCAGAGAAAACAGCACTAAGACAAGAACATAATTATTAGGTTGGCGCATAAGTTCATAGCGTTTTTCCATTAGTTTAATACACACGACAGACGACTTCAAACATAAATAATACAATACTGGCCATTAAAATTGCTACACCAAGAAGAAATGCAGATAATAAACGGGTATTCATTGGACAAATATATTATACTAGAACTGACATGTGATTACATTTCCACACAATTTGGGCGCATAGATCCTCAGAAATCAGTACCCAGAACAACCACCTCTGGCCGTAATAACGGCTGTGATAGGCCTGGGCATGGAGTCAAACAGAGCTTGGATGGCGTGTACAGGTACAGCTGCCCATGCAGTTTCAACAGGATACCACAGTTAATCAGGAGTAGTGACTGGCGTATTGTGACGAGCCAGTTGCTCGGCCACGATTGACCAGACGTTTTCAATTGGTGAGAGATCTTGAGAATGTGCTGGCCAGGGCAGCAGTCGAACATTTTCTGTATCCAGAAAGACCTGTACAGGATCTGCAATATGCGGTCGTGCATTATCCTGCTGAAATGTAGGGTTCCGCAGGGATCGAATGAAGGATAGAGCCACGGGTCGTAACACATCTGAAATGTAACGTCCACTGTTCAAAGTGCCGTCAGTGGGAACAAGAGGTGATCGAGACGTATAACCAATGGCACCCCATACCATCACGCCGGATGACACGCCAGTATGGTGATGACGAATACACGCTTCCAATGTGCGTTCACCACGATGTCGCCAAACACGGAAGTGACCATCATGATGCTGTAAAAAGAACATGGATTCGTCCGAAAAAATGACGTTTTGCCATTCGTGCACCCAGGTTCGTCGTTGAGTACACCATCACAGGCGCTCCTGTCTGTGATGCAGCGTCAAGGGTAACCGCAGCCATGGTCTCCGAGCTGATAGTTCATGCTGCTGCAAACGTCTTCGAACTGTTCGTGCAGATGGTTGTTGTCTTGCAAACGTCCCTATCTGTTGACTCAGGGATCGAGACGTGGCTGCACGATCCGTTACAGCCATGCGGATAAGATGCCTGTCATTTCGACTGCTAGTGATACGAGGCCGTTGGGATCCAGCACGGCGTTCTGTATTACCCTCCTGAACCCACCTATTCATATTCTGCTAACAGTCATTAGATCTCGACCAACGCAAGCAGCCATGTCGCGATACGATAAACCGCAATCGCGATAGGCTACAATCCGACCTTTATCAAAGTCGGAAACGTAATGGTACACATTTCTCCTCCTTACACGAGGCATCACAACAACGTTTCACTAGGCAACGCCCGTCAACTGCTGTTTGTGTATGAGAAATCGGTTGGAAACTTTGCTCAAGTCAGTACGTTGTAGGTGTCGCCACCGGCGCCAACCTTGTCTGAATGCTCTGAAAAGCTAATCATTTGCATAACACAGCGAAATATGGATGAAGGAAAACAGGCAGATGCCACATTTCTAGATTTTCGGAAAGCGTTAGACACGGTGCCTCATTGCAGGCTATTGAAGATGGTACTAGCATATGAGACAGGTTCACAGATATGTGAGTGGCTCGAAGACTTCTTCCTTTATAGAACCTAGTATGTTGTCCTCGACGGCTAGTATTCATCAGAGACAAGGGTATCGTCAGGAGTGTCCCAGGGAAGTTTGATAGGACAGCTGTTGTTCTCTATATACATAAATGACTTGGTGGACAGGGTGGGCAGCAATCTGCGATTGTTTGTTGATGATGCTGTGGTGAACGGTAAGGTGTCAAAGTTGAGTAAATGTGGGAGGATAGGAGATGATTTGCTCAAAGTTTCTAGTTTGCGTGATGAGTGGCAGCTAGCTCTAAATCTAGAAAAATGCACGTTAATGCGGATGAGTAAGAAAAACAAACCCGTAATGTTTGGATACAGCATTCTGCTCAAGTGTTTGGGATCGCTACCGCGTCGGAATAAAGGAAGATATCAAAGCAATTCAGAGGCGGGGTGCAAAATTTTTTATTGGTAGGCTCGAATAACATGCAAATGTTACGAAGATGAATCGGGACTCAAGTGGGAATTCCTGAAGGGAATCTTTTCGATGAACACTATTGAGAAAATTTAGAGAACCGACATTTGAAGCTTACTGCAGAATAATTCTGTTTCCTCCAACATACATTGAGCGTAAGGACCACGAAGGCAAGATACGAGAAATTAGCGCTCATGCGGAGGCACATACAGAGTCGTTTTGCCGTCGTTCTATTTGCGACTGCAACAGGAAAGGAAATAACTAGTAGTGGTACGGGGAACCCTCCGCCTCGCGCCGTAAAGTGGAGTATGCAGTATCGATATGGTTGTAGATGTAGATCTGGTATTCTCGGCGCACTCTCGACTCTGAATTCCCTAACGATTTCCGAAATGGAATGTCCCATACCTATAGCTCCAACTACCATTCCGCGTTCAAAGTCTGTTAATTCGCGTGGCGTGTCCACAATCACGTCGGAAACCTTTTCACAGAAGTCTCCTGAGTAAAAATGACCGCATCACCAATGCACTACCATTTTGTGTGTTGTGTGTGCGATACTACCCCGACCTCTGTATGTGCATATCGCTCCCCCATAACTTTTATCACCTCAGTATGTTTGTAAAATTTATGGCGAACGGTGTGAGCCCTCATAACAAACTATTCCGGCATTTTTAAAAAGATAATTTTAAGAAATCTTATTATTTCACTATTCAGCAACAAAGTTACAGCACAAAAGTTTTCTACCTTTTATACAGGAAATGAAAAGTGGTGCCATAGAAGAATCTTGATGATTGGATGAGTGCGTCTAATAACTAAGGTAGTGAATCGAACTGGTGCAAGAAGAAATTTATGATACGACCTAACTACAAAAAGGATTCAATAAAATGTTCTCAGACTTTCAGCTGCTGACTATGACGTCACTGGAGCTCATGGCAGCGCCGGCAGCTAGAGATTATAAGGGCGCACCAGTAGCCCATCAGCGGTCATTCCATTTGACAATGGACAAGGAATGCGTGGTCAAAAGCTCGTGGCATTTTGATGACCCGACGCAGCTGGAAGCCCGACAACATTTTATTCAGCGTTACTGCCGCAAGACTGTGCATTCCTACAAAAGAAGGGATTAGTTGATAGGACACGTCATGAGACGTCAAGGGAACGTCAACTTGGTGAAGGAGGGAGTGCGGGAGAAAAGGATTGTAGATGATGACGAAGGCGCGAGAGTGTAAGCACGTTCAAATGCATGCACCGGGTGTTCGGAAATTCACTTTACAAACTTCTAGAACTTGTAGAGGGGAGTGAGTATATAATATTTTGAATAGGAAGCCATGTCCGACAACGTACCGTTTGCGTTCTACGACGGTTTCAGTTCAGATGTTTAACTCATCCATCTCTGCTTGGGGAAATGAATTAGGCGTGGCGCATCGAAATTACAGGGCAACAGTTTGAAAGAAAACACAAGGAAACATCCATTTATCACTCAAGCATATTTGTTTGTATTATCACTTAGGCGTTAGGTGTTTACATTATTCCAAAACAAAGAACCCAGCATCCTGCATGCACACAACTGTAACGATGCATGATTACGGGGGCTTGATGTGGCGACCACCAGCGTTGTTACAGACATTGTACCTGGTACACATTCTCCATCCCACCTGGTGTATCTTCAACTTCTAGCGCAGCGGCCAGAACTTGAGCCGCGGCAGATCTTCCTCTCTCTGCGGAAGTCTCCTAGATTAAACTTGGCACACGATCCCACAAGAAGTAGTCCATAGAAATTAAATCTGGCGAAGGCGGCTGCCACGCAGTTGGACTACCTCGCCCTGTCCACCTTTCACCATGTCGTCTGTTGAGTTGTCTCCGGACCTCACGTGAGAAGTGAGGTGGTGCACCGTCTTGCTGAAACCACATTTCCTGACGGGCATTCAGTGTCACACCTTCCAAGAATGGGTTTAATACGTTTTTTTAGCAAGATAAAGTATTCAAGACCAGTTAGCTTGAATGGAAGGAGGTAAGGCCCAATCACATGGCCATCCAGAATACCTGTGCACACGTTGATACCAAACCGGTGCTGCAATTCTCGAACATGGATGACACGAATGTTTTCGTCTGCCCAGACATGGCCGTTTCGTGAATTCAATAGACAGTCCCTAGTGAACTTATGTTCATCTGAGAACAGAACTCGACGTGGCAACAGTGATGTGTCGATGCAGCGGCGCAGGAACCACGTGCAGTGGACAAGGCGTTGTGGAAAATCGGCTGGACCCATAGCGCTTACCCTTTGTAAGTGGTGCGGGTGTAATTGTTGCTCATGCGGAACGTCCCATACGATACTGTGACTAACACCCATTGCACGCGGACTGTTCGAGCACTCGTTGACGGGTTCTCTTCAACGCGATGCAGTACATCTTCTTCAAATTCTGGTGTGTGGAGTTGCCGCGAAACACCTGCCTCCTCACGGTGGAGGTACCTGTTTCTCGGAGCCGCTGCGTAACTTGGGCAAAAAGTTAGTGCGGTGGCGGGCTTCGTTTGCGGAAAACGTTCGTGATACAGGCACCTAGCAGCTCTTCCGTTGCCTCGAGCTTCGCCATACACAAGGAACATATCTGTGTATTCCGAAAAAGTGCACAGAATCATGTTTATTGTATCGGAACACACATGCATTGAATAGATCTCGCAGCAAGGCAGACTTAGTGACATCAGGTGACCGTCTGAAGCAGTAGGTGCCATCCTGTCTACCCTATCGCACATCAGGTCAACCAAATCTGAGACTTTTCTCTTTACCCCAGCAGATTTCGATGCTTTACACATCTGAACTGAAACTGTCGTACAACAGAAATAGTACGTTTCCGGACTCGGGTCAAATTTGTAATATTACGTACTCACTCTCCTCAACAAGTACCAGAAGTTTATAACGGGAATTTTCGAACCCCCTGTAGTTTGCTGTAGTTGTGCAGAGACGAGCGGACTTGTACAGTATAGACTACATTGGAGAGTTCCATCAAACCAGTTTTGTGGTGTCACCGCCAGACACCACACTTGTTAGGTGGTAGCCTTTAAATCGGCCGCGGTCCATTAGTATACGCCGGACCCGCGTGTCGCCACTGTCAGTAATTGCAGACCGATCGCCACCACACGGCAGGTCTAGAGAGACGTCCTGGCACTCGCCCCAGTTGTACAGCCGACGTTCATAGCAATGGTTCACTGACAAATACGCTCTCATTTGCCGAGACGATAGTTAGCATAGCCTTCAGCTACATTTGCTACGACCTAGCAAGGCGCCGTATTCAATTGATATTTATCATGTGAAGCATGTCTCATCAAGAGCGATGTTCTACAATTGTGGATTAAAGTTAAGTATTACATCATCTACGTACTTTATTTGCAATTCTCAAGATATTGTCCTGTTCCAGACATCACGCCAGTCAGCGTGTAATTAAACGCGTGCATTTCGGCCTCCTCTAGAAACACAGTGTTGGCTCTTCTGCCAACACAACAAGTTTTCGGATTGAAGACCACAAAAACATCCACAAAATGTCTCCACTGACGATCTTGGATGAATGAGCTATGGATTAATACGAAGCAATTAAAAATATAAAGAAGACATTGAAATTCTACAGGTGGAGTCTACACTGAGGGGGGAGAGTAAGGAACAAGAAGAGGCTTGAAGAATCATACTAAAAGTGGTCGGATCCTAGGCTGTTGCACTGCTCTACGCTTGCTACTAGGCACAATCCTTTTCGTGCTTCTCCTGTCAAACTGGGCATCCCCAGCAATTAACGTAGTGCCCTATCTCTTTTAGTGTCATTACCAGATGTTTATAAATTAGTTACACAAAATTAACCTTTAATTGTGAAAAAAGTAAATAGGAAATAACTTTCATAAATTTTTGATACCACACGGAATGCAGTATAAATTCAAGTTTTATTTACAAATGTTCAGTGTGGCCACCTTTCGTAACACGACAAACGTCTTGTCTGGAATCAATTTCCTGCCAAATCCTGTGAAGCAAGTCTTGATGTATGGTAGCATCTGCTTGTGTTATCCGTTGTCGCAGCTCGTCTTCGTTTCCCAGAAGCGGAGGAACGAACACTCTGACTTTAATGTAACTCCATACACAGAAGTCCATTGGGGTTAAATTAGGTGAACGTACTGGCCTGGATATTGTACCACCACGTCCAGTCCCAGTCAAAACATTTATACAGATTCACAATGATAATGTGCTGGCGCGCCATCTTGCTGAAAAATTAATTGTGTGTCCATATCTCGGTGTAACTAAGACAGTAGATAATTTTCAATTATGTCCAGGTTCGATATGCCAATTACGGTTGACTGGGCGCAAAAGAAAGGATCTTAAATACAGTTGCAGCTTACAGCGCATAAAACAGTACCCTAGGCGAGTCCCTACCTCTCATATCTGCGATAAACTGAAACGGCATAATGTTCAGATATGGGGTGAGCAGAATCCACGTCACATAATCGAATGATTATGCTCATCCAATATCTGAACATTATGCCGTTTCAGTTTATAGCAGATATGAGAGGTGGCTTCCTCTCAGAACAAACTTTTATTAATAAAATTATCTTCAGTCTGCATTTCGTTAAACATTTCTACATAAAACTCAGCTTGTTTTTTTGTCATTTGTATTAGAACTTGAAAAACTTGTTTACCAGTTTCTGTACAGCGATTGAACCAATTAATAACTGTTTGTCTTTGAGGTGGTAGTTCACTCCTGAACTTTCAACTGTAGTAACGGATTTGGACTCACGAAACCGTAAACAACGCTGCAGACGCTCTGCACCGTTATGCGACTCCACGATGACGGTCGGAATAACTCATTTGCGTATGCCACCTAGCGAGAACTTCGGAAACTAACAGCGTTAACTGCGTTTAAAACTTGAAAGTACGCTGCATTTAGTGCTGTACCGAAGATTTCTATATGTTATTTACGATTTCCACAGTTAAAGGTTACTTTTTTATAACAAATATATAAACAGCTTCTATTATTCTGAGGGTATAGCGCTTATTGCTCAACCGAGCTAGGTGAACTATGTTTACAACAGTGCCAGGAGAATACTGGTGAGACGTACTAATGTTCGATTAATTAAATAATGAGAAGCATGAATTGAACGTTGTTCTGTGGGGTATAAGTAATTAGAAGAATTTTTGAAAGCGCAAGCTGTTGTATCTCAACGAAGATTTCAAGACAGTATACTCTCCACCATTGTTATGACGGGAAAAACATAAAAAAGGACCCCGTGTTCTTAACAACGCTATGGAATTAAATAACTTGAGTACGTACAAAATATAGACTACGAAACTGAAAAGGTACTATGTCAGGTTTTTCACTGCACGTTTGCTCAACCGCCTCTTCAAATCGTTTTGCATGAGACGAAAACTTTCATGTGTTTCATCACAGTGTCAAGTAAAACACCAAATAAGTCCGCGGTGCCCTGTGAATTAGCGCAGTCGAAACTTAGTCACAACTCGCGCCCAGAAATCCCGAGACATGGGAGCAGCGCGTTTCACAGGAAGTGCTCCTGCCCTTTCCGGCGTCCTAACAGCTGTAGCGGCTCTCGTACGGAATTGTCTGCGGTCAGTGGTCAGACAGACTTCCGGATGACGTTCTGTTATAGACGTTTCCACATCCCGCTCGGGAAGAGACACTTCAGTTTAACAATGGAAATTTCGGTTGATCTATTAAGCATTCAGGCAGTTTACTAGCTGACTGTCGAATCTCAATTAATAGTTATTACGTGTAGCGTTTGAATACCACTGTCGCCAGCAGTCTTCAGGACGCAGGAGGGCACTGTCAGTATAACATGATGCATTAAATGGCTGCTTTTCTGTATTCACTTTCTATTAAGCTATAACTTTTAAGTTTATAACGTTATTGTTGTTGTGCGATTTAGTTCGAAGACTTGGTGTAATGTAAATCCCCACACTAATTTATCCCGTGCAACCATCTCTGAATAACTACTGCAACCCAAATTCATTTCAACCAGATGACTGTAGCTAGCCTTAATCTCCCTTTGATTTTCACCTTCCACACTTCCCTCCATTGCCAAACCTATAATTAATTGATAACTTCCCCAACATCCATGTAATGCTTCCTGCGGAAAGTATTCTTCAACGGGTCAAACAGATAGAAGGTGCGAGATCGGGGCAGTAGGGCGCACCGACCAACGAGAGGCCTTGCGTTGTCATGGAGAAGAGGAAGTTCGTTTGCATTTTTGAGCTGGCGACAGGCTTAAGTCATTTCTTCAATATCCTGAAGGTAGCACATTACTCTTAAGAGCTGTTCTCTGCACCATGAGGGAGGACACCAAGTCCCAGAGTCCTAGAGGTTGAGGGTGCGGTTTGAAGTTTTTCTTCAGAGGAGAGGTAGTGTGGCGCCACTGCATGGGTTGCCGTTTTGTTTCCGGTTCGAAGTGATGAACCCATGTTTCGTCGCCTGTCATGATGTTCAACGAAAAATCTTCACGATTAGTCTCGTAATGCTCAAGCAATTCCGCACAGATGGTCCTTCGTCGCCCTCAATGGCCTTCTGCTAGGAAGAGGCACTCAGCGGGAACGCACCTTTGAGTATCCCAAAAAAATGGCTCTGAGCACTATGGGACTCAACTGCTGAGGTCATTAGTCCCCTAGAACTTAGAACTAGTTAAACCTAACTAACCTAAGGACATCACAAACATCCATGCCCGAGGCAGGATTCGAACCTGCGCCCGTAGCGGTCTTGCGGTTCCAGACTGCAGCGCCTTTAACCGCACGGCCACTTCGGCCGGCTGAGTATCCCAATTGGCGGACGAGTGTGTCAGCGCTACTAACAGAGACAGCGAGGTGTTTGATTGTCACCCGTCGATCACCTCTAATGAGAGTGTCCGCACGTTCCAACATTGCAGGGGGCACAGGTGTGTGCGGCAGGCCGACACGCGGGAGATCAGACAGGTTTGCACGACCTTGTTGCGATGATGGCAGAGGCCTCGCCCAACGACCCACCGTGCTTTTGTTCACTGCCAGCTCTCCGTAGACATTCTGCAAGCGCCTATGTATATCTGCGATGTTCTAGTTTTCTTCCAGAATAATCGAATGGAATATTGCGCGGTGTCTCACAATAAGTTCCGCATTTTTCAACAGAAACTGGCTGAGAAAAAAAGTGTTGCATTACTTTATGAATGCCTCTCGTACTATTATTAAGACAACATTGTCTTGTTCATTCATGTCCTTGAAACATGTCACCAAAAGTTACTGAGTTCTGCACAACTGATTTTTCTTCTCTAAATAGTAGTTGTAACATGTCATTTAGTTCATTAAATCATTGTGTCATGTATTTTATTTACGCTAAACAGATATTACCACAATTTTTTTTTAATTATTCTTGTCACTTTGACACTTTGCACAGATTCATCACTTACATAATAGGCGCGTAAAACTTTTCTTGCGATTTTCTCGGAATTTCCAGAGGGGTGTGCCTAACTAATTTCACATTATGTTGTTATAATGGCGTAATAAAGGTGTACAAAGTTTGAATTAAATCCGTGATTCATACCTTGTGGAGTCCCCTATTAGCAGGGGCAGTAGTAGTAGTAATAGTAGTAGCAGAAGTAGTGATAGATAAGAACAGCATCTTTGTAGTTGAAGAGGAGAGTCTGTGGCTTTTTTTCAACGCAGCTGCTATTCTCCTATCTCGGACAACGTGAGGCAGAATGATTCGATGATTTATTTATGTAACTGTATCAGATTACCTCCTTCAGGACCAGACTTTTTACACATAAAATACTTTTCTCTTAAAGAATTACGAGTTTAACATAAAAATGGAAATAAAATGATAGGCATAGTGAAATAGTCCTGTTCCAGACCTCTTTCATGTGTTTGTCATTTATGATACCCAACTTCTGTGAAGTAGACTAGCAGACTAGTCTTCTGCTATTTTTAAGCTCAGTACCCCAACCAGAAAAAACGGAGCCCTAATACGATCACTTTTTTATGTGTCTGTCAGCCTTTTCGACTGTGAAAACTATTTTTTTTCAGGAACGAATGGATGCACGAAATTCAAATTTTTGCCATTTACTTAGATCTACAATCCCTTGGCGATGTAAAACATTGAAGCGTGTAAGTCAATGCAGTCAAGAAATATTGTTATTTACAGGTATGTTACATATTATGATACTCGTGAACTCTCATCAAAACCTATAGGGCACTTCCCGGTGAGTTGGAATCATGAAATGTAACAAGAAGTAAGGTTTCATAGTAAAGCTAAAGGGAAAAAATCCGGTAACTTGTTTACTTATAATTACACTACTGGCCATTAAAATTGCTACACCACGAAGATGACGTGCTACAGACGCGAAATTTAAACAACAGGAAGAAGATGCTGTGATATACAAATGATTAGCTTTTCAGAGCATTCACACAAGGTTGGCGCCGGTGGCGACACCTACAACGTGCTGACATGAGGAAAGTTTCCAACTGATTTCTCATACACAGACAGCAGCTGACCAGCGTTGCCTAGTGAAACGTTGTTGTGATGCCTCGTGTAAGGAAAAGAAATGCGTACCATCACGTTTCCGACTTTGATAAAGATCAGATTGTATCCTATCGCGACTGCGGTTTATCGTATCGCGACATTGCTGCTCGCGTTGGTCGTGATCCAATGACTGTAAGCAGAATATGGAATCGGTGGGTTCAGGAGCGTAATACGGAACGTCGTGCTGGATCCCAACGGCCACGTATCACTAGCAGTCGAGATGACGGGCATCTTATCCGCATGGCTGTAACGGATCGTGCAGCCACGTCTCGATCCCTGAGTCAACAGATAGGGACGTTTGCAAGACAACAACCATGTGCACGAACAGTTCGACCAAGTTTGCAGCAGCATGGACTTGAGCTCGGAGACCATGGCTGCGGTTATCCTTGACGCTGCATCACAGACAGGAGCGCCTGCGATCGTGTACTCAACGACGAACCTGGGTGCACGAATGGCAAAACGTCATTTTTTCGGATGAATCCAGGTTCTGTTTACAGCATCATGATAGTCGCATCCGCGACATCACGGTGAACGCACATTGGAAGCGGGCATTCCTCATCGCCATAGTGGCGTATCACCCGGCATGATGGCATGGGGTGCCACTGGTTACACGTCTCCGTCACCTCTTGTTCGCATTGAAGGCACTCTGAACAGTGGACGTTACATTTCAGATGTGTTACGACCCGTGGCTCTACCCATCATTCGATCCCTGCGGAACCATTCATTTCAGCAGGATAATGCACGACGGCATGTTGCAGGTCCTGTATGGCCTTTCTGGATACAGAAAACGTTCGACCGCTTCCCTGGCCAGCACATTGTCCAGATCTCACCAATTGAAAACGTCTGGTCAATGGTGGCCGAGCAACTGGCTCGTCACAATACGCCAGTCACTACTCTTGATGAACTGTGGTATCGTGTTTAAGCTGCATGAGAAGCTGCACCTGTACACGCCATCCAAGCCTGTTCGACTCAATGCCCAGGCGTATCAAGGCCGTTATTACGGCCAGAGGTGGTTGTTCTGGATACTGGTTTCGCAGGATCTATGCACCCAAATTGCGTGAAAATGTAATCACATGTCAGTTCTAGTGTTATATATTTGTCCAATGAATACCAGTTTATCGTCTGCATTTCTTCTTGGTGTAGCAGTTTTAATGTGCAGTAGTGTATATCCCATGAAAAATTTATTTTTGTCATTTGTTATCCGACTGTCTGTCTGTTCGTTCGTCTGTTAAGTCCCTTTCTCCTCAGGGACGGGTAGACGTATAAAGTTGATATTTATGCCACATACTAAGGATTATGGTCTCTTGGCAGTGTACTAAATTTACGCCTCTAAGTCAATGCATCAGAATATGCAGCCATTTACATGACATATTTTGATACTCGCAAAGTCACTTGTTTGAACCTGTAGTGTACTTCACATTGACCGGAAATCATGACTTTTGGAAAAAAGCAAGTTTTCACAGTACAACAGAAGGAAAAATAAATCAGAAAATTTATAACCCGTAATTATATCACCATAAAATATTTTTTTTGTCATTTATTTTCCGAATTCAAACTTAAAGCACTCTTGAAAGTCTTGGAATTCCATGCGCCGAAATCTTACCAGTATCGATGTTGGTAACAGGCAAAAATTGTATAGACTGTCGCGTTCCATTATGGATGAACTGCCTATATACATATTTAAATTTATACAGAACCATCAGAGTGCGAGTCCTACTCACATCTGGCCAATGTTTTGTTATTATATTTCTATTCCGCTAGAAGGGCTGCGTAGGGACCGATTTTTATTGATTATTATTTTTGTGTTTCACATCAGCAACCGGTATTACCCTTTTCCGTAACTCCTCGTCCCCCGCCCCTCCCCCCTCATGGATAACTTGTCCAGTGTGTGAATGTGCTGATAATTACATGTTCGCGTGTATCAGTGGTGATCAGGTTAGTTTATCTTACTTTACTTTGAAGAACCATTGAAGCTTTCCACTGAATCTCGTTCAGATGTGGCTTGCCACCCATTGTGGCCGAGGACAAAGGACGGCCAGCTTGTTTCTAACGTTTGCGATTGGTCAAACAAGCCAACGCGCGAATTTGTGGGAATTATCCACCGAACGTTGTTCAAATTTTTGTCCAGTACACCGGTGTGGGTGCACAACAATGGCCTCCCGCCCTTTTTAGCGTCCTCCCGATAGGGCAAACGTCTGGTGCCACTTTAGCGTTATGCGATTGGTCCGCCACGCCCGACTCTATAAAGATGCGTCAGTCAACGACAGTAAAGGGGGACTCTAGGCTTCTTGAAAGGGTTACTGGTGACGGTGTTGCAAGTGGATCATGCTCTCCGGAATATGCTTACAATAAGTTTCAGTTTAGGTCGGAATCCCTTAAACAATTCGCTTCTCAATGTAGGTAATCCTTGTGCTTACTTAAATTAGCAACCAAGACAATTAATGCTCATTCGTATCGTGTGAAGTGAATTTTTACTTTGATTCGTTGTTTCCTTTTTGCGACCCATGAGCACGATCTCTGCATCAAATTGTCATCCCAATAATCGGCAACTGTTTTTGTTGGTGAGTAGAATAAATGTCTGGATGTACACGGTCCAGTCATTTAAATGAGACCACCTGTCACAAGCCAAAATACCCACATTTTGCAGTGTGGACCGCTGCAAGATGTGCAGGAAGAGAATCAGTGAGGTTCTGGAAGGTATCGACAGAAATGTGGAGCCATGTCGACTCCAGTACGTGGCCAGCTACGCTAGGTTTCCCGATTGAGGATCCATCGCACGAACAGCCCGATCGAGGTAGTCCCACAGAGTCGTGGTTGGACTTAAATCCGTGGACTTTGGTTCAAAATGGCTCTGAGCACTATGGGACTCAACTGCTGAGGTCATTAGTCCCCTAGAACTTAGAACTAGTTAAACCTAACTAACCTAAGGACATCACAAACATCCATGCCCGAGGCAGGATTCGAACCTGCGACCGTAGCGGTCTTGCGGTTCCAGACTGCAGCGCCTTGAACCGCACGGCCACTTCGGCCGGCATGGACTTTGGTTGTCAGTCGAATACGGTAAACTCATCCTGGTGCTCTTTGAAGCACCCACGTACCCCCGAACTGTGTGGCATGTTGCACTGTCTTGCTGGTAGATCGTGCCAAGGAAAAATAAACTGCATGTAGGAGCGGACATGGTCCCCTAGCTTAGATGCATACTTATGTTGATCCATTGTGCCTTCCAGAAAGATGAGATCACACAGGGTATGCCACGGAAAACCTCTCCAGACCATAACGCGCCCTCCTCCAGCCTGAACCCATCCGACGACTGTTACCGGGCCGTACATGCCAACAGCCATGTGTCTGCTGGATCACCGGCCGGTGTGGCCGAGCGGTTCTAGGCGCTTCAGTCCGGAACCGCGCGACCTCTACAGTCGCAGGTTCGAATCCTGCCTCGGGCATGGATGTGTGTGATGTCCTTAGGTTAGTTAGGTTTAAGTGGTTCTAAGTTCTAGGGGACTGATGACCTCAGATGTTAAGTCCCATAGTGCTCAGAGCCATTTGAACCATTTCTTTTTGTCTGATGGATCATAAAATGTGATTCATCTTAAAAGCCCACCTGTCACCTTTCATTCGACTTCCAGCTGCTGTACTGGCATCCAAATTCCAGCCTTCGCTGCCAATGAAAAGCAGTCATCATGGGTGCATGAATGAGGTGCAGATCCCTGTTAGCAGCAATGTGAGCTGAACGGTCGTTGAGACAGTGTTGGTAGCCCCTTGGCTCATCAGGACGATCAATTGCTCCACAGCTGCATGGCTATTATCCCCGTACACATCTCAGCAGCTGTCATTCACCCCTGTCATCTATGGCCCATGGTGCACCACAGTTGCCTCTTCACCGGTTTTGGATATTTTTTTTTTCTTTATTGAGATTTCATTCCCGTTCCCCATATGGACAGGGGAGGGCTGTCAGTGGCACAATCCGCCACTCTTCAGCCAAGTGACATGACAACTAATACAAGAAGAAAATGTTACATAGAAGGTGATAAAAGGGCGACAGAAAACAGAGTAAGGGGAGATAATGGAGGTAAAAATACACTGATGTGGAGACGTTCATGGGAGGGACACTTAAAAAAGTCGACATAAAGTTAAAAAAAAACCCACAGTTGGCGATTTGTAGAACACAAAAAGGACACTGAAGTCACATGCACAGGTTAAAAGTTGGGCACAGTATTAAAAACACTCCAGAGCAATACACTTTAAACGCACTTGGAGCACACACGATCTACATCTACATCTACATCTACATCCATACTCCGCAAGCCACCTTATGGTGCCGGTCGAAGTGGCCGTGCGGTTAAAGGCGCTGCAGTCTGGAACCGCAAGACCGCTACGGTCGCAGGTTCGAATCCTGCCTCGGGCATGGACGTTTGTGATGTCCTTAGGTTAGTTAGGTTTAACTAGTTCTAAGTTCTAGGGGACTAATGACCTCAGCAGTTGAGTCCCATAGTGCTCAGAGCCATTTGAACCATTTGAACCACCTGACGGTGTGTGGCGGAGGGTACCCTTCTATTCCAGTCTCGTATTGTTCGTGGAAAGAAGGATTGTCGGTATGCTTCTGTGTGTGCTCTAATCTCTCTGATTTTATCCTCATGGTCTCTTCGCGAGATATGAGTAGGAGGAAGTGATATACTGCTTGACTCTTCGGTGAAGGTATGGTCTCGAAACTTCAACAAACGCCCGTACCGAGATAATGAGCGTCTCTCCTGCAGAGTCTTCCACTGGAGTTTATCTATCATCTCCGTAACTCTTTTGCGATTGCTAAATGACCCTGTAACGAAGCGCGCTGCTCTCCGTTGGATCTTCTCTATCTCTTCCATCAGTATTCAAGCAGTAGGCGAACAAGCGTACTGTAACCTACTTCCTTTGTTTTCGGATTGCATTTCCTTAGGATTCTTCCAATGAATCTCAGTCTGGCATCTGCTTTACCGACGATCAACTTTATATGATCATTCCATTTTAAATCACTCCTAATGCATACTCCCAGATAATTTATGGAATTAACTGCTTCCAGTTGCTGACCCGCTATTTTGTAGCTAAATGATAAGGGATCTATGTTTCTATGTATTTGCAGCACATTACACTTGTCTACATTGAGATTCAATTGCCATTCCCTGCACCATGCGTAAATTCGCTGCAGATCCTCCTGCATTTCAGTACAATTTTCCATTGTTAAAACCTCTCGATACACCACAGCATGATCCGCAAAAAGCCTCAGTGAACTTCCGATGTCATCCACCAGGTCATTTATGTATATTGTGAATAGCAACGGTCCTATGACACTCCCCTGCGGCACACCTGAAATCACTCTTACTTCGGAAGACTTCTCTCCATTGAGAATGACATGCTGCGTTCTGTTATCTAGGAACTCCTGAATCCAATCACGCAATTGGTCTGATAGTCCATATGCTCTTACTTTGTTCATTAAACGACTGTGGGGAACTGTATCGAACGCCTTGCGGAAGTCAAGAAACACGGCATCTACTGTACCTGTGAACCCGTGTCAATGGCCCTCTGAGTCTCGTGTACGAATAGCGCGAGCTGGGTTTCACACAACCATCTTTTTCGAAACCCATGCTGATTCCTACAGAGTAGATTTGTAGTCTCCAGAAAAGTCATTATACTCGAACATAATACGTGTTCCAAAATTCTACAACTGATCGACGTTAGAGATATAGGTCTATAGTTCTCCACATCTGTTCGACGTCCCTTCTTGAAAACGGGGATGACCTGTGCCCTTTTCAAATCCTTTGGAACGCTACGCTCTTCTAGAGACCTTCGGTACACCGCTGCAAGAAGGGGGGCAAGTTCCTTCGCGTACTCTGTGTAAAATCGAACTGGTATCCCATCAGGTCCAGCGGCCTTTCCTCTTTTGAGCGATTTTAATTGTTTCTCTATCCCTCTGTCGTCTATTTCGATATCTACCATTTTGTCATCTGTGCGACGATCTAGAGAAGGAACTACAGCGCAGTCTTCCTCTGTGAAACAGCTTTGGAAAAAGACATTTAGTATTTCGGCCTTTAGTCTGTCATCCTCTGTTTCAGTACCATTTTGGTCACAGAGTGTCTGGACATTTTGTTTTAATCCACCTACCGCTTTGACATAAGACCAAAATTTCTTAGGATTTTCTGCAAAGTCAGTACATGGAACTTTACTTTCGAGTTCGTTGAACGCCTCTCGCATAGCCCTCCTCACACTACATTTCGCTTCGCGTAATTTTTGTTTGTCTGCAAGGCTTTGGCTATGTTTATGTTTGCTGTGAAGTTCCCTTTGCTTCCGTAGCAGTTTTCTAACTCGGTTGTTGTACCACGGTGGCTCTTTTCCATCTCTTACGATCTTGCTTGGCGCATACTCATCTAACGCATTTTGTACGATGGTTTTGAACTTTGTCCACTGATCCCCAACACTATCCGTACTTGAAACAAAACTTTTGTGTTGAGCCGTCAGGTACTCTGTAATCTGCTTTTTGTCACTTTTGCTACACAGAAAAATCTTCCTACCTTTTTTAATATTTCTATTTACGGCTGAAGTCATCGATGCCGTAACCGCTTAATGATCGCTGATTCCCTGTTCTGCGTTAACTGTTTCAAATAGTTCGGGTCTGTTTGTCACCAGAAGGTCTAATACGTTATCGCCACGAGTCGGTTCTCTGTTTAACTGCTCAAGGTAGTTTTCAGATAAATCGCTTAAAAAAATTTCACTGGATTCTTTGTCCCTGCCACCCGGTATGAACGTTTGAGTCTCCCAGTCTATATCCGGCAAATTAAAATCTCCACCCAGAACTATAACATGGTGGGGAAATCTACTCGAAATATTTTCCAAATTATCCTTCAGGTGCTCAGCCACAACTGCTGCTGAGCCAGGGGGCCTATAGAGACATCCAATTACCATGTCTGAGCCTGCTTTAACCGTGACCTTCACTCAAATCATTTCACATTTCGGATCTCCGTCAATTTCCTTCGATACTATTGCACTTCTTATCGCTATAAACACGCCTCCCCCTTCACTGTCCAGCCTGTCTCTGTGGTATACATTCCAATCTGAGTTTAGGATTTCATTACTGTTTACGTCTGGTTTCAGCCAACTTTCTGTCCCTAGTACTATATGGACGTTGTGACCGTTTATTAATGAGAGCGGTTCTGGGACCTTTCTATAGACGCTCCTGCAGTTTACTATTAGCACATTAATATTGTTATTCCCTGTTGCATTTTGCCTACTCCTACCTTGCCGCGTCTCAGGAGGCGTCTTGTCGGGCCTAGGGAGGGAATTCTCTAACCTAAAAAACCCCCATGTGCACTCCACACGTACTCCGCTACCCTTGTAGCCGCTTCCGGCGTGTAGTGCACGCCTGACCTATTCAGGGGGACCCTACATTTCTCCACCCGATAGCGGGGGTCGAGAAATTTGCACCCCAGATCTCCGCAGAATCGCCTGAGCCTCTGGTTTAAGCCTTCCACTCGGCTCCAAACCAGAGGACAGCGATCGGTTCTGGGAACGATACTAGCTCAGATTCCACCCCGCGAGCGAGGTTTTCCGTCTTCACCAACTCCGCCAACCGCCTGTATGAACTGAGGATGACTTCTGAACCCAAACGGCAGGAGTCATTGGTGCCGACATGAGCAACAATTTGCAGTCGGGTGCACCCCGTGCTCTCTATCGCCGCCGGTAGGGCCTCCTCCACATCTCGGATGAGACCCCCCAGCAAGCAGACAGAGTGAACACTGGCCTTCTTCCCCGACCTTTCCGCTATTTCCCTAAGGGGCTCCATCACCCGCCTAACGTTGGAGCTCCCAATAACTAATAAACCCCTCCCCCCGTGTGCCTGCTCGGACCTTGCTGAAGGAGCAGCCACATGTCCACTCACAGGCAGAGCGGGCGATGCCACACACGGCCAGCCTCCACATCGACCCTCCGCCTCATGCGCCGCGAACGCCGCTGAACCCGCCACTCCCCTTGGGGAGAGGGTGACCCAACCGCGCCCGGTGCCCGCGAAGATGTCTCGACAGCAGGGACAGTGGGTGAAGCATGTAACACCTGGGGTGTACCTTGCGACGCACCAGACTCCCCACTGCCGCTACACTCCGAGGCAGCAGCCTGAAGACGACTGACCGCGGCCATCAACACGTTCAGCTGTTCGCGAACAGTGGCCAGCTCCTCCTGCGTCCGTGCACAGCAGTCACACATCCTATCCATCCTAAGGAATCAATTTACTGAAGAGAGTTAATCAACTTTTAACTAGACTTCTAATTCACTAAAGGCGGCTGATTATTGACTAAACTGCGATTGCTAGCCACTTCTTGTAGAAAACAATGAAAATAGCACTACCTGTCTCTGGACTGTATTGAAAACAAACACTAGCACTACTGGCACTATGGTTGACTAAAGGGACTCTCTCTGACTGTATTCAAAACAAACACGAAATCTATGGAACACTATTAATAGCACTCGACAATTAAAGCTTCCTAAAAGCAAAAACACATGGAAGAAGTGACAAGTAAGAAAAATACAGTTAATACTTAAATTAAGGTAGCTCGCTGCACAGCAGACGTGAAGCAGACGGCGGTTAGGGCGACACTGACACTACTGGCACTATGGCTGAATAAAGGGACTCTCTCTGACTGTATTCAAAACAAACACGAAATCTATGGAACACTGTTAATAGCACTCGGCAATTAAAGCTTCCTAAAAGCAAAACACACGGAAGAAGAAGTGACAAGTAAGAAAAATACAGTTAATACTTAAATTAAGTAGAATGAAGAATAAAACTGCCAGGTGGGGCCTGCCGAGGGAGAGGCGTGAGAGGATGGGAAAGGAGGGGAGAGCAAGGTGCAGCAAGGGAGGGGGCGGGGTGAAAAGAGTAGGGGCATCAGCGGGTGCACCAAGAGGCAGCAGACAGGTGGGGCAGGATAGGAAGAGGGAAGAGAAGGCAGTAGGGAGTGCAGAAACACTGAAGGGGAGCATAGGAGAGGGAGGGGGAGTAAGAGGGGACAGCCACTCAGGAGAATGGAGGGGGAGGAGAGGGAGCCCTGAGGAGGAGGCAGGAGGAAGGTGGGGTTATAGTTGGTAGGAAGGGTAGACGTCAGGGCGAAGCACATCATCCTGGAGGGGTAGATGTTGGAAGTTGCGTTGGGAAAGGAGGCAGATGGTATGGAGATGGAGAGAGGGTGGGACACAACGGTAAAGGCGCGGCAATGGGCTGGGTGTGGAGAGGAAGGGAGACACCAGAGGGTGAGAGGGATCAAGGCGGCGAACAATATATAGGATGCGGATGTGTTCAAGGAAAAGAAGAAGATGGGGGTAGGGGATGAGGTCGTAGAGATGCGTGTGGGGGACGGAAGGCAGATGCAGAAGGCGAGGCAGAGTGCATGGCGTTCGAGGATTTGGAGGGATTTATAGAACCTGGGAGGGGCAGAATTTGGATAGCACCAATCTACCAAACTTAGCCGTTTCGGAAATGCTTCCACCCTTGACCCAAAATTCAATGATCATCCCCGTTTGGAAGTAAGATAAATCACTCCGATTCCGCATAACGACAAAGACTGCACTGATTCCCGCGTCCCCCCAACACGCTCTATCTGTCCTTCACTGCTAGTGCTGCCACCTGCCGTCTGTGAGCGCTGATTATACGTTGACGTCGAACACAGGCGGTAATCATATTAATGTGACTGTGTAATACTCATGGCCCTTACCAAATTGGCAATCGCCAATAATGTTAACCTTCTGTGATGGGTTTTGCCTAACTGTGACTGTATCCAATGGCAAGAAATCGTACTATAATTTCCTAATCAGGACGTTAATGAAGTAATAACAACAGCTAAGTAAACAGGTAACTGATGTTCTACTAACACGAAGGTAAACTGTTACCATATATACATGCGGTCCCCAGCCTATTTAGGCAATGAGTATCAAGTTTTATGGCAAAGCAGAAAAAAACTTCACCTAAGAGACCCTAGTCAATTTCTTCTAACACAGTTACTCTCAATATTATACCGTAACTTGCCATAGTGAACAATACAACAGTCACACTCATGCAGAACGTAGAATGGCCAATAGACGCAGCAATACACACTGTGTCACAGTAACACTTGTTATTGGCAAAAACTACTGTGCAGTATAATAAACAAATACTGAAGGAAATAATAAACTGCTGATGAAATCAGCTTGCAGTCACATGAACTACAATTATTTCAATAAACTCTCACAAAAAATTATGATTTTGAAACAGTGCTGATTACTATCGACTTCAGAAATTTGCACATGAATATACTTTATATAAATGGGCAATACTGTTATTGTTTACAAGAAAAGTTGTGGTGTAGAATAAATGATTTTACTGGTTGCCACACTTGCTCGGAAAGAGCCTTTACTTTAATTTCTCACGTAAGTTAAACAGCTTATGGGGTACCTTAAACAACCGTCATCGGTTATAAATGACAACACACAAACTTAAGAAAATGTCAAGTATCCTTAGTAACAACTTTAAGTGTAATGAATAATACAAAACTGGTTCCATAATTAACAAGGGAACCTAGGAAGTAGTCTGTCATTGGCCTTCAAGTGACTTTTTAAATGACTGCACAACTTGAAAAACCACTTTAAAACAACGTATGAAAAGGAACAAACTAGTTTACAAACCTGTTCAAAGTGAAATAATACTGCTGTCTTTTTATAACTTTTACTTACAGACAGCTATAAGTACTTTATATTTTTATCATTGATTATTTTAATAGCAGCTTCTTATTTAATGAAAATCTTTCTTTGGGAACACACTTAAGAAAACTTTAGGATGGAAAATTATCTGGAGTAAATCATTTCCCGCTGTACAGAAAACTAACTAAATGTCATACTCCGCAAAGTTAATAAAAACAGCAAAATGTTTTACTGCCAAAGTAATCAGTTTAATGAAAGATACTCAGAATTAATTCACTTGGAAAGGACCATGTCTAGAAATGTGACTGCGATAATCACGGGTGTGTACACATAATTTAGAGGTTCAGCAAAAAGTTATTATTCAATACACAATACCTGATCCATTGGATGTACATATCTAGATAACAATTCTGCTGAAGTTGGCAGCGCTTATGGCAAATTACAGTGGCTATAAAGGCTAGAAAACCTCCGGTAAAGCGGCAGTGATTCTTCATGTTAACCACGCCCTGACATAGCTCTTCTTGGTGTCGTAAATTTGACCAAACACGGCAAATAATGATACCATGCTCGATAGGCCACATTACATCCTACCCGAGGCTACTTTACAAGCTCGCAAGCTCTTGTTGCCTGAATTTATGCCACAATAGTTGGCCAAGACTGCCGCTGAACACTCAGTAACAGCCGGCCGCGGTGGTCTAGCGGTTCTGGCGCTGCAGTCCGGAACCGCGGGACTGCTGCGGTCGCAGGTTCGAATCCTGCCTCGGGCATGGGTGTGTGTGGTGTCCTTAGGTTAGTTAGGTTTAAGTAGTTCTAAGTTCTAGGGGACTTATGACCTAAGATGTTGAGTCCCATAGTGCTCAGAGCCATTTGAACCTTTTTGAACTCAGTAACACATCAGAACTCTACTGTATCACTCGCCACAAAGGAATCAAAGGATTGTGCGCCAAGTCCACCTTTTCCAGTCCCCCAAACTATTTCCGTAGCGGCGGGGCTTCACTGCAGGTTTTACATTTAGCTGCTCTACTTATGGGCCAGTAAAATATACCGCGTTTTTACAAATTATTGCATTCGCAGACTATTATGTATAAAACCGGAGGTACAGTTACAACATAGTTTCTTAGAACGCCAAAATAATTAACATAATTATTACATATTTATACAACCAATGATGTTGACTATGCAGATACACTAGTGTAAAATGTCAGCAGAGAACTTATACGAATTATGCACTAACCTATCGATTATTGGTGCTACAACTGGACCTTGTATATCCAAATCATCGTGTGACAAATTTTAGCAGCCTTAACCTATTTCTATTTAGAGGGGTTGACTTTGAAGTTAGCGTCCACAGTCGTATCCTAATTAATTTCCTGACCACAATGATTTCTCGTCACCCAGAGAAGATGTTGATATTTTGGGATTTACTGGAGTTATTAGATGCTTAGTCAGCTTGGTGGACTTAGGTTCTTGTTGGCCCTGAGATCCATCCGTAGTGACAGTGCACGCTGGTATCCAAATCCTGCGCAACCTTCTCCCATGATGCCTTCCTTCTGACTCGGACGAGTGTTGTGTGTAGGGACGCTCAGAGCTTATTGTGTTCCCCAGAATATCCATATCCTGTCCACTTTGAGCAAAGCTCCCTTGCTGATACTGAACATAAAGAATGTTTAAGGGAACTCTTAAGGGACCATTTTAGTATGATCATTCTTGGTAGACGATGTATGGGTCGAGAGGAAAGATCTGGCTAGCTAGTAAATGTTTGTTTCATGGAATATAGTTCACTCTTCCTTCTCTTTCCATGTGCATTCGCCATTTTCCTATACCCCTTATGAAATCATCGATGAGAAGAGTCCTCAATCTTAATTTCCGCTGCGCTTCCAAATAATGCATCGGGTCAAATATAATTAAACTTTCATAGAGACTTCACATGGCAATGCAGACGGTGGAACTGGGATAAAGTTAGGCTTTCCCTACTATTAATAAGAATCATAGCAGATTCCAAAAGTCCGTGGCATATGGCAAAAAGTATGATCCGAAAAATAGGAACCCAAATTTGAATAAGAATCAGGAATAGCAGCAGAAGAGTTTAAACGAGATACGGCCACCTTTTCATGGAATTAAAAATGTTCTATCTTATAGTCTGGCAAGGATATTTAACTGTACATACAATACGTGCAAGGGACATGGTGTTAGTTGGTAGTGTTAGTGCGATAATTAAAAACATGAACTGATTTTGTTTTTCTTGCGACACGGAAAAATGACAGTTTCTTTGTCACCATGTTTTTGCAGAATGTCGACAAACTTGACAAAGAACAACATGGTTGCATCAGTGACCGATTTCATCAGGGAGAGGAACTGCAGGAAGTGCTGATAAGTGCGGGAAGTACTCTTAGAAGTTAATAATAGCGCAGTGTGTAAGTACCCTTATCACTTCTTACGAGACTGTAAAGTTATTGTGTAACGTGGTGACGTGATTTAATGAATTCTGTTTTACGTAACCTAATTACACTCGTGTGAATGATAGATACATTGTGGGTCATGATGCCAGGTACATTTGTAAGATGTACTGCTGGCCGCTAGAACTGCAAGAACGGAAAGGATAGCAAATAACGAACAGTTACTTATTGTGCCCAAACTGTACAGTAGGAAGAATACTTGAATAAGTTTCTAGGTGATTCGGAGAGTACACAGTGCAAAATTTAGTATGCAGAGCAGCCGCCTGTGGCATCCGTGTGGGCATCGCGTTCAACAGAGATTGGATGACGGCTACGGTAACAATTCCATGTTGCTTCATATCTGCTTGGCAATTGGTGGCGAGCCAGTTTCGCGGCAGCCCTTGATCGGACGTTTCCAGTGGGTGAGATCTGTACAATATGCCGGCCGGAGCAACAGTTCATCACTCTCTATATCGAGGTAGGTCAGGGCAGCAAGGGCAACTTACGGTCGTGCGTCTCATTGTTGAAAAATAACACCACGGAGGTGCCGAAGACAGGGCACAATTACCGGCCTTAACACGTCTACTGACGATCAGTTTGTCTTTAGGTAATGTAAAGGCACCAGACAGGCATTTCTAACGTTGCGGTGGATAACGGAAACAAGACTGAGGAACTATCAAGGCACATTCATAGGATCTGTCGACCTGGGAAGAGCGTTCGACGATGTCAAATGGTGCAAGATGTTCGAAATTCTGAGAAAAATAGGGGTAAGCTACAGGGAAAGACGCATAATATACAACGTGTACAAGAGCCAAGAGGGAACAGTAAGAGGCAAACCAAGAACGAAGCGCTCGGGTTAAAAAGGGTGTAAGACAGGGATGTAGTGTTTCGCTCTCTCTGTTCAATCTATACATCGAAGGAGCAATCGCGGAAATAACAAAAAAGCTCAAGAGTGGAATTGAAATTCAAGGTGAAAGAATATCAATGATAATATTTGCTGATGACATTGCTATTCTCGGTGAAAGTGAAGAAGAACTACAGGATCCGCTGAATGGAATGAAGAGTGATGGCTATGGAATGTGGACTGAGAGTAAATCGAAGCAATACGAAAGTAATGAGCAGTAGCAGAAATGAGAACTTCGAGAAAGTGAACATCAGGTTAATGGTCACGAAGTAGGTGAAGTTAAGGAATCCTATTACCTAGTCAGCAAAATAGCCTACGGCGGACGGAGCAAGGAGGACATAAAAACAGACTAGGCACTGACAAAAAGGACATTCCCGGCGAAGAGAAGTCTACTAGTACCGAACGTAGGACTTAATTTGAGGCAGAGATTTATGAGAATGTACACTATGTGATCAAATATATCCGGACATCTGGCTGAAAATGATTTAAAAGTTTCGCCGCGCAGGATTAGTCGAGCGGTCTGGGGCACTGCACTGCACTGTGCGGCTAGTCCCGGCGGAGGTTCGAATCCTCCCTCGGGCGTGGATGTGTGTGTTTGTCTTTAGGATAATTTAGGTTAAGTAGTG